>NC_088246.1:42073320-45071653 GCF_036013445.1 Caloenas nicobarica | reverse complement strand
TCATCTAGTCCAACCCACCTGCTAAAGCAGGTTCACCCAGAGCAGATCGCACAGGGATGTGTCCAGGCGGGTTTTGAATGTCTCCAGAGAAGGAAACTCCACAACCTCTCTGGGCAGTCTGTTCCAGTGCTCTGGCACCCTCACTGTGAAGAAGTTTCTTCTCATATTCAGATGGAACCTCCTAAGTTTCAGTCTGTGCCCATTGCCCCTCATCCTGTTGTTGGGCACCACTGAAAAGAGTCTGGTCCCATCCTCTTGACGCCCACCCTGGAGAGATTTATAAGCATAATAAATAAGGTCACCTCTCAGCCTTCTCCAGGCTGAACAGTCTTTCTTCATAAGAAAGATGCTCCAAACCCCTGATCGTCTTTGTAGCTCTATTCTGGAGAGCAAAAAGCAAAAGCAAAGCTCAGTTTACTGCCCCAAAGGCAAGCAGAAGTTCTGCAGCAGGACAGACTTTGAGTCTTCTTTCTTAAATCTAAAAACCACAACTCCTCTTCATCTTAATTTGATGATTCATGGTGTCTTTTTGAAAACCACAGCTGAGGTGGCTTTGCAGATCCACTTCCCTCAAACCCACAGCTCAGAGCAGCCCTAGCTCGGGTGACCTGGATGGACAACCAGCCCTGCCACTCTGTTCTCACCTGCAGGCAACCTGCAGCTTTCCTCCATTGCTTCCGCATGTTGTCTGGTGGGTCCGGAGGTCCTTGGCTTCCCTCAGCCACCGCCATGGTGGTACCTGTCCCTGCACATAGATGCAGCCACCCACTAACCCTCCTCCCAGGCTGTGCAAGGATGGAGCTTGCTGGCCTCTTCACCTGTTTCGTAAGAAAGCCCACATTTTCTGCAGGGAATACTTACACAGGTGAAAATGTAAATAGTCAAAATATTCCCGGAGAGGAGAGGAGAGGAGAGGAGAGGAGAGAAGAGAGGAGAAGAGAAGAGAAGAGGAGAGGAGAGGAGAGGAGAGGAGAGGAGAGGAGAGGAGAGGAGAGGAGAGAAGCGAAGCGAAGCGAAGCGAAGCGAAGAGAAGAGAAGAGAAGAGAAGAGAAGAGAAGAGAAGAGAAGAGAAGAGAAGAGAAGAGGAGGAGAGAGAGGAGGAGGGGAAAAAAAAGGTTCCATGGAAGTATTTTCAGCAGGTCCCAGTGGATTGCTTCACTACAGGCAACTAATTTGTGGGGCTTTGTGCCAGAGGGCAGTGTCAAGTGTCTGTGAGATTCATACAGGTCGTGAAAAAGTTAGACCTGCATTTTAAATGATGGGAATACTCAGAATGACAGCGGGTTTGCTTTAATCACTGACCAACCTGCTCTGGGAAGGTCAGCCTTCCTGCTCCAGGACCTACCTCTCAGCAGCCAAAGGCTGGTCTATGGGGAAACATCCTCGGTGGAATAGGAGAGAAAGGTTTTTCCGTATTGCCTTAATTAAGTACTGCCTAATTTCATCTAACAACCGGACTCGGATGCTGGCAAGCACGGGGAGGTAATGCAATGAAGAGAGGTGGTGTCCTCCAGCCTTGGAAGCCACTGCTGCTCCTCACCTGCTGGTCATTTCCCACCTCACGTGGCCAGCCACTTTCATCACAGGTACACGGAAGGAGCAGCCAGTTTATGTGTCATATGCCCTCTTACGCAGCCATAGAGTGTGAAGATTATTTGGGCAATAAATGCTGAGATGTTATGTATATGTGTATAATACATTTGGAGCACAAACTACAGATATTCTTAAATGCATATGTAAATAATCAGTATTCTCCAGCTCTTCCTGAAAATGCATGGAGAATAACTCTGATAAAAGCTATGTCAAATAAAAATAGGAGGGATAAAAATCCCTGTGAATTTTTAATCTGAGAAATAAAGAACATACTGTTAATACAGCATAATTGTTTCATTAAATATTTAAAATATACCTTCTACACTAAATTTGTATTTTAAAAAGTATATTTTCTGTTTCTAAACTTGTAGTACATTTTATGAATATTGCATACATCCCAGAGAAACTTCTTCAATAAAAATAACTTAATCCTTACATATTCAGCCTCTTCATCGAACTTTTCCATTTTATATCAGGATACATTTGTATTATTAATTATAATTTATAAATTTTCTATTTAGAGATAATGCAATTACAAATGTTTCTTGCAAATCTTTCTTACTCACTTTATATACCATTTCATTTAAATACCATTTTGTTACTTACAATTGCTTCATTTTAATAAGAAAAGATGCTCACAACCAATTATTTAATTGAATGGTGCTTCTCAACACACTATTCATCTCATTCAAAATAATTTGCATTTTGTGTATTTGGAACAAATATCAGAAAACATTATTGTCTTTCTGTCAAATAGCTTTTCTGCAACATGCCACTATTTGGGGCAAGAGCTGATACAAGGATGGAAATCAACAGCCCCATCAGCCCTACCAGGCTTGTATCCTCCTTTACTAGACAGAATAAATATCTTACTGGAGACAGACCTTCATCTAGAAATTATTTCATGCTCCTGAAAACTAAGCTGAAAATAAGTTCATTTAGTAGGGGACCTTACATCCACTTCATTTTCTCATGTTCCCAAAACAGTGGGCAAATCCACCAGAAACTCGTGCTGGGAAGGAAAGCTTCTCTACCCCACTCTATCTCAGTAAAGACGGTGCTTCTTTCTCCATACGGTGCTTCTTTTTATTCTTTTTACTGATTTTCCCTTTTTACTTTTTTTTTTATTTGCACTTAATGAAAGTCCACGTTGTATGAAAAGAACAAAAGGAGCTCAATAATGAAGTAAAATTGTCCGTAGGCAGATAGCATCTCTGTAGTAGAGAAAGACCCTTCCACAGCATTTTGGCAGGGTTTTTATTGTTCGTTTTAGGATTTTCCACGTCATTAAACTACGTAAGAAGTTGTAGTTGCGGGTGGCTCTCTAGCATTGGCTGACAGAGGCAATATTTGTGCCTTTATGCTCTTCAAAACACAAATGTCAGATTTTCATCTGATATAAAATATTGACATGGATACAATCATGTTTATCTTAAGCCAAGGGAATGTGCTCAGACCTTAATTCTTCAAATACCAAAACATTTGGTGAAGTGTATGGCGTAAGATCTCCTGAGCACTTAATTTTGCATGGTTGTCTGAGCAATTGTTACCAGTTCCTATGGGTCTGTGGATTATGAAACATCCTTGATTATCTCACTATACTACTGGGGGTTTTTTTCTATTCGACCACTCCCTCATTAATTGCTCCTCAAAATTCTGCTCCTCCTCATCATCAAAGCATGATTGTCTCATTTACTGCACTCTGTTCACACTCTGCTCTGAAAGCAGAATTATTCATGCCTTTCTGGGCTTTGCTGCAGCGTGCGGTATCAGTGTTTCACAAACATTTAACTTACTCCCATGGTGTTGCTGGTGAGATGAATTATCAGTGGCAATGGTTAGAGAGATAGAGAACCGAGACACACAGAGCATATGGTCCAAACTACTCACTAATTCAGGGTAGAAGGTTTGAAATACCTAAGGCCTATCATTTCATAGTACATCATATTTTCTACGGCACTTCATATGCTGAGAAAATAGTTTCTATTGATTTCAGATGCGACTGTGCATGCCAAGTACTCCTGCAAGACAGATCCCGAGATTTCAAGCTGTGTACCACAACATGCAAATTGCCATCTATGATAAGCTTGGTTCCTGTGGCCTTCCACCATCACAAAGGGATTTTGGGGCAGGAAAAAAATACTAGGGTGAGATCCCAGGAGGGGATCTGGCTGCACCATAGAAGAGGCCTTTCTCTGCCCACAGCACCATGTCCCATGTGCTACCCGCGTTCCAGCTAATGTAAGAAACGAGATGCAGAGAACTGCTCAGCTTGTTCCACAGCCCTGCATCAGTCCAGAAGCAAACCCAGGTTGTGCGCAATGCTGACCTATTGAATCTAACAACCCAGTTGTCCTCTAGAGAATGCAGTTTGGCCATAAAATGCTGTAGATGCACAACAGGGTCAATGAGAATTGTCCAAACTCTCTTAGTTCTGGCAGTTTTCGATGTTTGAGGCATTTCCTTTATCAGCCTTAAGATGATAGCTTTTTCATGTGGTCTTCTGCATTCTTTTTCAAGAAAGATGATAAATTAATTTCATCATTTAGCATCAGATAACATCCATGTGGTCCATTTGGATTGGTGGTAATTTCTATATTCACAGCATAAACCTATGACACTGATGCCAGCCAAGTAACTGAAAACAGTGGTAACCGTGGACCAGAAGTAGAAGAGGGTAAGTGAGGTTCATAGGTGATGCAGATAGCTGGGGAACAGCAGAAGCGGTGCATCTGGGAGGCCATTGCAAGCTCTGGATGCCCGTCCATTTTTCTTGGGGGCCAGCAACAGGAGAAAAGCTGCTAAGAGCTTTTTTTTTTAAGGGTGATGCTGAGAGCACTGCAGAGACATGCTGCCCCCTTTTTACTCCATTTATGCGGGCACTGGAGATAAACGTCGTGTGCAGTCTGCCACCACCAGTGGCTCTGAGCTTGGGCACACTCAGCTGCCCTGTGAAAGAGTACTGCAGTCACTGAGGTCCTGGAGACAGGAGGTGGCATTGCAGCACATTGTGTGAGGTTGGTGCCTGGGGAGATTTTGAGCTGTTTGGTAGGAAAAGTAGGTAATAAGCAGATGCAGTCAAAAATGTTTGTGTTTTTTTTTTTTCTTATTCTTTTTTTTTCACATTCTTATGCTTTAAGCAAGTCTGGGATGGGGATGGTAAAAAGCATGTCCCTGCCACAAGGTGGCAAAAGAATTGCCAACCCCTACCCCAAAGCGTGGATAGTGCAGGGCTTTCCCTAGCTATATTCTGATAAAAAAATTAGTGAGCACTAAACATACAGCATAGAAAACTGTAATGCAAAAATTTAATACTTTCCTATGTTCAGAAAGGAATGTTTTATCACAGAAAATACCAGGGCTTTTCAGTAAAAGATGATGACCCTCATGCTTGCCATAATTATCATAGAAACATAGAATAGTTTAGGTTGGAAGGGACCTTCAAAGGTCATCCAGTCCAACCCCCCTGCCATGAGCCCAGACATCTGCAACTAGATCAGGTTGCTCAGAGCCCCGTCCAGCCTGGCCTGGAATGTCTCCAGGGATGGGGCATCTACCACCTCTCTGGGCAACCTGGGACAGTGTTTCACCACCCTCATTGTAAAAAATTTCTTCCTTCATCTAGCCTGAATCTCCCCTCCTTTAGTTTAAAACCATCACCCCTTGTTCTCTGACAACACACCATGCTAAAAAGTCTGTCCCCATCTTTCTTATAGGCCCCTTTTAAGTACTGACAGGCCGCAAAAAGGTCTCCCCGGAGCCTTCTCTTCTCCAGGCTGAACAACCCCAACTCTGTCAGCCTGTCCTCACAGCAGAGGGGTTCCAGTCCTCTGATCATCTTGGTGGCCTCCTCTGTACCCTCTCCAACAGGTCCATGTCTTTCCTGCACTGAGGGCTCCAGAGCTGGACACAGGACTCCAGGTGGGGTCTCACCAGAGCAGAGCAGAGGGGCAGAATCACCTCCCTCGACCTGCTGGCCACGCTCCTTGTGATGCGGCCCAAGATGCAATTGGCCTTCTGGGCTGCAAGTGCACATTGCCAGCTCATGTCCAGTCTTTTATCCACTAGTACCTCCAAGTCCTTCTCTGCAGGGCTGCTCTCAACTCCTTCATCCCCCAGCCTGTATGGATAGCAGGGGTTGCCCTGTCCCAGACACAGGATCTTGTTGAACCTCATGAGGTTTATAGTCCCACTCCTCAAGCTTGTCCAGGTCCTTCTGGGTGGCATCCCATCTCTCAGGAGTGTCCCTCAGCACCACTCAGGCTGACATCATGTGCAAACTTGCTGAGGCTGCATTCAGTCCCCACATGTCATTGATTAAGATGTTAAACAGTACTGGTCCCAGTACAGACCCCTGAGGGACACCACTTGTCACTGGTTATTAGAATAACCTCTGTAGTCCTACATAGCCATTTTAAATATTAGCATTTTCCAAGTAACGTTAATTGCCTAAATATTGAATGACAAGCAGGAATCTATAAAGACCCATCAAATAGTTGTCAATGACTTGCTATGCAAGGTGAGTGTGCCCTGTTCGACAGAGGGAGGCCAATGCCTTCCAGGAGCATCACCCCAAGGTGATCATTGAAATACTCCGACCAACAGCGTTTAGTTGGATTTCCTGTAGACACAAGGTATGGACAGATGCTGGCTTCACTGACAGGATCCCTCTTCCCTTCTTAGACACCTATTTTCACAGAGATTTGTAGAACCTACCTGCAAGATCTCTGCAGATTTTGCTGGAAAATGTTCAGAAGTTAGCAGAGAGGGCAAATTGGCATGATATAGTCACATACACTTTTATTAAGGAGATGGAGCTGGAAAGGTGTGTGCATATATAATCACCATACATCTAAGGGCACCATATACTGAGCACAGCTGAAACAGCTGGAGCCACCCCAGTTGTCATGAGCTGTCGATTTTGCGTGTATTATGTATTCTAGCTTTTCATTTGTGTTGGTGTGCAGAGAGTCCAAATGGTTTGCTTTTCTTCAAGCAGCGCACCACTTGAAGTAGATTTCTATGACATAATTGCTGTAGCTACTCCACATATTTATTATCTTCACACAATAACTGACTCCGAAGCTTAATGGAATGGGATATCATTTCTTGTACAATAGTGAAGTCTTGTTAAATTATTCACATTACTTATTTGACAGATACTAATGAATGTTATTTGGTATTCAAGAGAGAGAAAAAAATGACTATTTGTTATATTCCTCCATTATCTAATATTCATAAAATGTATGTGATGTAAAATGTCTTTCTGATGGATGGCCATCATCACATTTACAAGTTTTGCTTTATTAACAGAGAAAACAGCTACTGAAACTTATTTACAACTGTCCCCTGGTGCCCAAGCCAGCAAACTTCATTTCTAATCACTGAACCTCCTTCTTACACATTCAGAAAATGTCCCAATCTGGACTATGTCCCACTCCCACACTCCTTGGCCTTTCCCCATGTGCCTGCCAGCTTGCGCTCGTGTCTGCTGAAACATGGGCAATGGATTTGTGCTGTGACCCCTTCACACACGGCTGAGATCCCTGAGGAGGTCTCATTTATCCCGGAGGTAAATTGATGTTGGCATTTGCCTTCAGAGATGAAAACCCATTATGTGAACATTGGCTGTGTTTCCTACCCCAGCCGATACACCACCACAAAATTGTACCATTCATAGGCCCGATTCATATGACAGGATGGGCTGCAGGCAGGATTTATTTTCCCATTGTCGGTTCCCATTGAGGCAAGGGGTATTTACATGTGTTAATAGACATTAGCCATGTAAATCCCTGGTTCATCAATGGGAAAAAGAACTCTGAAAATTGTTAAATCTGATTTTCCAGAAGATTAGAAACAAGCCACATTTAATCGTATACTGCTATCACTACTCCTTTTTGTTTTTAAGAATGTTATTCTGATTATTCAGATATAATGACCCAAATATATTCAGTTATGCAGAACAATGAAGGGAAATCAAGTGTCCTTGATTCCCTGACATGCTCCTATGGAAATAACTAATTAAATCTCTTAAAGCAACGTATTTTCTCATCTTCCATTTTAATCATCACATTATATACCACTAGTGTTCAAAGGCAAAACCAAAAGTGTAGTTTTAAATGCACATCCAGCAGCTTCCTTGTTTGATTTAATGTTTTTAAACCCCACAAACAAGTTATCAGCTGATTCTATAACCTCAAGCAATGGGCTTTCACTCTAATTAGCAAACAGGAGCAAACAAATCCCAACAAAGAAGAACCGTTCCAACTTTCCTTGCCAGTACAGCCCACACAGGGCACAGCAGTCAGGCCGTCAGCTCAAAAATTGGAATTCTTCATATTTTCGTTAATAACTTAGACATTTATTTTACTTGCAGATAAGCCCAAACAAAACAAGTTTACAAATCAGTCACAGGTTGAGATTAGAGTTCAAAACCATCTTGGTAAACCTGGGATCCTTTCTCCAGCAGGAGATGCAATCCAATAAATACAAGAACAAAGTAGGAATAACCCACTGCATAAGCAAAAGAGCAACCAGGCAGCAGTGCTGCAGAGAAGGGTGTGGGCTTGAAGGGGCTTTTGACCCAATCATTAGTCCTGGTGGTGTGCTCTGGAACAGCCAAGACATGAAACCGCCTCTCACAGAAGAACCAAATGCGGTCTTGGACACCATTTGTATGCCTCTACGTTTTGTTGTCTTAGACTGCAAAATTTAGGGGCAATAACACATTTTTTTCTTTATTATTTTCTCTGTACATCACATAGCACTATAGGGTTCATATTAAAGCTGAGACACTCTGTCAGTGATGGAGATAATGAAGATGATAATTACATTTACTAACCCCACAGCCCCAGTACGAGATCCAAGAGGTGGTGAGGTTTGACCTACAAGTGGGAGCCCCAAGTGGGCATGTGGGAGCCACAGGACAGGTGACTGTCCTCTCCCACAGCCCCTGCAGAGCTTGGTCCAGCTCACACATCAGGGTGAGAAAAAAACTCAGCACGTGTTGTCCAAACTACTGCTACAGAGCCACATCTGCCTGCTTTCCTGAACACTAACCAGATAGTTTGGTGAAAGACATGTCATCAGCTTTTGGGGGAGTCAAATATACTGTGTCAAGAGAGTCATCCTCATCCACAGACATATCGACTCCTCTGAAGGACTCTAATAGACCTGCAATGCAGCACATCCCTCCAGTATCAATCCAACCTATTTGTCTGGTCTTTTTTTTTTTTCGTCATACTGCCTGACAATTTGCTTGTTATGGAAGGCAGACAGACAAGACTGTGGTTTCCCAGAGCTCTTGCTTTAAAAATCAGTATCCTATTTACCACTTCCATTTCCTGGCGTGTGACTGATGGAAGGCAGGACTTACACATCACAGTTGGTAGTTCAGCCGTCTTGTAATTGAGTCTCCTCAGGAGCCCAGAGCGAACCCCAGCTGGACCTGGTGATTTGTTGCTATTCATTTCATCAGCTTGCTCTAAAACCTCCTCTTCTCACAGTTCAATCTGAGGTGGTTTCTCACTCATCCCCTGTAGGAAAATGGTGTGGTGTAGGAGGCTTCTCAAGGCTCCCCTCCAGCAAACACCAGCACAGAGTCCTGTCATCTCTTAAGGACCCCACAGCCATCTGTTGGCCTTACGTGTTTGTTGGCAAGCAGCCTCCACCTGATGTAGTTAAAAAATGTTTTATTATTTGGTTTTATGCCTTTTAGTAAATTATTCTACAAAATCCATTTTGACTTCTTTTACTATGGTTTTGCATCTGATTGCAGAGCTCTCGCTCTTCTGCTTTCCCTGGTTTGGACACAACCTACATTTCTTAAGGCTGTCTTTGACAGCCTTCTTCATCCAGCTGCTTACCTTGTGCTTGTTTTACTCTCTTTCTAAATTATTTTCTGATAACTTTACTGTGAGCCGGTAGTAAAGTGCCTTTCGAGATAATGTCCTCGCCACCTGCAAGCATTTTGTTTTAAGAAGCTTTCTCTTTTGTTTTAAGAAGCTGCACATCCACATGTCACTGGTCCCTGTGTGAACTGTGCACACTGGTTTCTCTCAAGCACCCAGATGCTTTACTGGCTGCATTATTGCTGCACCTGGTGGACACCTCCACAAGGCATGATAACCCGTCTGTCTGCTAAACAGGCTAAGGACGGTGACCACCACTTTCCCGCTGGCCTCCTTCCTTCCTTTGCTATGCTGGACCTGTAGTCCTTGGGGAAGGATTTGGGGAAGAAGGGAGGAGAGTCTGTTTCCTTTTTACCTATCCTACTTTAATCCATTTGGTATGGACTCCGGAGAGTGAGGGACTCTCTCCTTTTCTGGAGCTGGGGAATGAGACTCCTCTCGCCTCCTTCTCTATCACCTCATGTCACTCAGCTGGAGCAAATGAAGTGACCAAGGCTGCCCTACAGTGCTGTCCTGCTCCTCAACAGCTCCATGCCACCACAACCCAAAAAATGAATGAGTGGGCAAACGGCACCGTGTATGGAAAACAGCCTGCTCCGTTGCGAAGCCTGCGTCAAAGCACACAATTACCTCTTCACTGCCTTTAGTTTTGACTTCTGTAAATTCTTCTTTTATGATGCCTGCTCACTAAATATTGGTCTTCAAAATGCAATAGCTCATCTCTTAATATGCACGTGACTGGTCTCATCTCTGTGCAGGAGTGTTCAGTAGCTTCCTGTGCATTTCACAATCGAATACAAAATCTGCTCCCCACTCTTACGACTTTGTGATTTATCAGCTTGCCCATCTTTCCCCACTTCAGCTCACCAAGCTTTATTTATTCCCTTCATACGGCAGTTCAGGGAAACAAACAGCACATACATCTCCTTTGCAACCAAAGAAATGCATGATGGTGATACAACAACAAAATCATCATCAAGAGAAGTTTGTCCCTCATTCACTACTTTTTCAGCAGCTTGCATAACCAGGCCTACTAAACACTGAGTAATTAGCCCTGCTCAGGATTTCTCCCTAATGCCATTATCCCTAATAGCACTGGCAAAGATTTTGCTTCATGTGTGGCCTTCGTTGATTGTATAATCACGAACACCGTCATGCAGATCATCTCCTGGATGCTGGAAGAGACATCTTGGCATAAATTAATGGAATTTGAAAAGCTTTCAGCACAAAATTTCTCAAAACTTGTTTCTTCATTATTTCTTCCGGTTATCCACAAAGCAAACTATTCCTCTTTTCCTGAAAAGAGCTATGCTGTCCAGCTGTGATCCCAAGCCACACTCCCAATTATTTCCCTGAGACCCAAAGATCTCAACCATCTCTGAATCCACCAGTCCTGCAAGGTCACTCTAGACTTCCAGGAAACCATGTTTGTTCAAAGAGATCCTTCCCTAGGTGATGTGAACATGGTGTGATGCTCTCTGGACTCAATTCTGCTCTGGCTATTCATGCAGTTCATGTATGCTGGCTAGTCTAATATGTAGGAGAAAGGGAAGTAAAAAAAAAAACAAAGCTGCCATATCTATGCCCCCCAGTAATCCCTCAATTTCACAATTTTACAGACACTTAAAAAAAAAACTGGCCAAGATTAAGTAAGTGCCAAGACAACTCATTGAACGAGCTTTGCAGCAACGACTGGGTAAGCCCGTCCCAAAATCTAAGGAAGAGGGATCTGCACCCTGAAAAAGATGTGGTGGCCATGGGGACAAGCAGCACAAGGTAAGGTGCATTGAGATAGGATGGGTGACAGGACTGACACATCCTCTGGGTATGGGATGGCTGAGCGTAGGCCCTCCTACAGGCTTGCATGTCCATATCCTGGCTTCATAGGGCCAAAATGCGAGCAGAAGTGTTATTTCTATTAAATGCTTTTTTATCAGAACCACTCGGGTCATTCTTCTAGCCGGTCAGGGCAGAGTATTGATGTAGGCAACTCAAAACCAGACAGCAAGCCAAAAATAATCCGCGACCATGTCTTTCATTCAAAAAAATGCCTCTGGCTATTTGACAGATTTTGACTGTGGAGATGTTGACCACCCCTACACTGAACACAAGACCCTTGGGATACTTGGGAGCCCCTGATCGTGGGATCAGACAGAGGCACAGTTAACCCTTGTGATTCTCCCTTGCAGAAGTCCCACACTGACTGTAACACCCCGCACTGGCCACATTTCCCCAGGCTGCCCTCATGTACACCACACTTCACCAGTGACACTAAAATGGTCAAGGGGACAAATAACATGTGGGAATGCATGGGGCAGTCCAGATGGCTTGGCCTGGAGGGTCCCTTTCAGCAACATACAACATATCTAGAAGCAGCAAAAGCTGGTTGCCCCTAGAAAAGAGAGGTCTGCAGCCTGCAGTGAGTCCTTCAGGGAAATCCAAGGACCCCAATGCCTAAGGAAGAAAGGAGTATTTTATTGAAAAAAAGAAGTAACTAAGCACATCTGTATGCAGCACTGGTGAAACCAAACTGGGAATTGTGAGTGTACTTCTGACATCCATATTACCAGAAGTATTTGGAAAATGTCAGCAAGCACATAAAGAAGAGAGCCCCAGACCAACCGGACAACCAGAGAGCTGGGACTTCGATATGTTTAGCTCATCAGAAAGAAGATCGAGGAACTGTTTGATAGACAGCAGATAGCACTCCAAGGGAGGAAGAATACTGGGTATTCAAGAGCTCTTTTAACCTCATGGAGGAAAGGGACAGCAAGTGCCAAAGACTGGATGGTGAGCTCAGACCTGTTCAAATTAGAAACGTGGCACACATTTTTAGCACAAGGGTTGATGGGCACTGGGAGCAAACTGCCACAGAAAGTTATGGATTTCCTCACCTCTAATTGTTCCAATGAATTATTAAAGTGTTTCTGAAAGATATGCTTCAGGCAAACATGAACATCCTGTGCTTTGTACAGAGATAAGTGTGTTAGAGGGGCAGAGGAAGCAAGAAGTAATGAGAGTAGCTTTTGGTCCTTGGACACAACCACCAAGACTTAACCTGCTTCATGCTCTTAGAGGCCCTGGTTTCCCCCTCAGAGGAAGAAGATCGATTTTTCTGGACAGCAAGTCAGACCTGGGAGCCTGTTTCTGTCCTATATAGGGGGGCTCTGATGACTCTGTTCCTGGACTTACTTCACTGCTTGAAGACCTTTGGGAGCAATGCAGAAGGCAGGAGACTCTTCTTTCTGTTTGCATTTTGGGTATTTGCAGAAATGCCTCTTCAATTACCCTCCCCTTCTAACATATGTCCAGTCAGCTGCGACTGTCTGAATTATTGCCTTGTGGGTTTTATTTCCATTTTTTGTATTAAATAATCCACCTTGTATCTCTGGCTCTGTAAAACTAGTATTATTTTGTAGGACCTTTGCTGCTGTTTACTCAGTTACCCTTTAAAACTCTACTAACCGCTAATACTTATCAAAACTGGTGTCCACACGCTGCTCGCTGCTGTTGGATGCACTTGACAAACACTAGCTGGCAGCACCGCGTTTGCTGCACACATTAGCATATTAGCTTATAAAGTTATTCATACCAAAGTACATTTCTGCTGTTTAGTTGAAATCCTATCATCTTTACCCTTGCAAGGCTTTTCTTGGCCGAAGATGCAGTTGTTTTTGTCGTTTCCCCGCCAGGCACAGCACAAAGGTCTTATTGACTATTGTTTTTTGAGTGAGGGGAGATACCAAGAAGAGTTTTGCTTACCTTGTAGGCTCCAGCTTATAAAAGACTTACTCTAATACCATTTTCAGCACAGTGGGAGACACAGCTGCTGAGAGCCTGGGTTAGTCATACTAATTTTTAATTCTTTAATACTGCACCTAATACACTTCAGCCATTGACAAAAATTGTTCTTTGTACATACATTATTTATCCTGTTATTTCCATAGTGATAGGACAAAAGCAAATGGCCTCAAGTTGTGCCAGAGGAGGTTTAGATTGGATATTAGGAAAAAATTCTTCACAGAAAGGGTTGTCAGGCTTTGGAACAGGCTGCCCAGGGAAGTGGTTCAGTCACCATCCCTGGTGGCGTTTAAAAGGTGTTTAGACGAGGTTCTTAGGGACATGGTTTAGTGCTAGAGTTAGGTTATGGTTGGACTCGATGATCCTGAGGGTCTCTTCCAACTGAAATGATTCTATGATCTTTGGGCAGCCAGTGTCCACAACCCTGTGAACTGGGAACCGCGTCTGGGAACACAATTTTGCCCTTTGAAAAGGCTGAGAAAGCCGAAGCTGTTCCTCACTATGCTGAGGAGGAACCTGGCAAAAGGTGTGCCAGAGCTGGGATGTAAGGCAGCAGGTGTCCCATGGATGCTCTCTGGGGTGAAACCCTGGAGAAGTCATCTCTCCTGTACAGGGAAGGATGCTTTGCACTTATTGTGAGCCTGCTTGGAGACCCCCCATGCTGCCCGGCAGCAGACCTGTGCTAGGGACAATCTCAGCCGCAGATCTCTGCTGCCTCTCAGACGCTGTCCCATACAGCCTCCTGATCTATACATAAAATCCCCTGGCTGAAGCTGGGTGGCATTTCTGAGCCAGGCTGGCTGGTCTGGCCAGGGCATCTAGTTCCAGCTGAGCTGGTGAGGATGTAGGTCATAAGCATCTGCATTGATCCCTCAACATCTGCACAAGGATACGTACAACTCCTCTCCCACTGAAGGGAGAAGACAAGAGGGAAGTTTAGCACATGGCGGTCGGGGCAATATGGGCCACATCCTGACCATCGCTCATTATGTGCTTACTGGGATGTAGCCAGTGAAAATACTGTTACTTGGAGTTGGACATCATTAGTGCTAGCTCTGAACATGAGGACAGACACAACAGGTCAGAGGAAGGTTCACACGGCTAACGGCAGAGGAGCACTGTAGGGTAGTGTTTCTCTGTTAGACACGCTCAGCCTCCAGATACCGACAGCTCGGAGGGTACCTGAGGCTGAGGTGCTGCCTTCATATTTAACAGCCTTTGTGAGGACTTCTTCCCATCAATCTATTTTGCAATCCATATAATTTCAGAAGCACCATGTCCTGAGACGACAGGTTCCTCAGCACACCTGTGGGCTGTGTGAGAAGCATCTCCCCCTCTTTGCACTGAATCTCACCCTTGAGATTTCAGTCGGTGCCCCCTAGTTCTCCTGCTGGAAGAACTACCACAGGCATAGTTCTTGCTTTGGAGGTAAACCATACCACCAAGACCTGGAGCCACAGTATAAATTACAACAACTTTTGGTTCCTCCAACAAATGCCAGCACCAGGTGGCAGAGGAAAAGGAAACTGAGACCCACTCTGACACCCACCTTTATTCCCTTTGCTGAGCCACCTCCAGCTTTGGCTGGCAATCAAGTTCTGCAGCACAAAAATTCTGAGACCTCGTACATGTAGCTCATGTGAGCAGCTCTTCCTACAGAAAAGGCCCCTTGCAAGCCAGGCAGCTGGCCCAGGAGCAGGTTTTCCTTTCATGAGAAAAGGTTGCGGATGCAGGGTCTAATTTGTTTGATAATTTTTTTATTGTGCTGGCCAACATGCTAAAAAGAGATTTGTTCATGAAAAGGACAACGTCAGCATCTCTTCCCTGTGCAAACAGATGAGAAAAAAAATATCTGTAAACAGCAGAAGTAAGAGAGAAAGCATGAAGAGCAGCATGCTAAATTACCTCTGTCTTGTGGGTCACTTTGGAGCACACTTTTATTTTATTTATTAAACAGCTTCTGCACAAAGTGTGTTTTGCTTGACTAAGGCATCATACAGTGAATACTAAAATGATGCTGTAGCTCCTAAACACTGGGGGCAGGGGGAGAGCGGAAACGCTCCTTTTATTTCTGGAGTTATTGTTTTATAAATAAGAGGTGCTGATGACACTGTGTGTACAACACAGATACGGCATAAAGAATCACTGCAGTGGCTTGATAGGGATGATCTGTAGCTGAAAACCCATTAACGCAGACAGTAGGTGAGGCAAATGTGCTGAAATGTCAGGTTGCGGAATGCCAGGAGAGCAACTCTTAAAATAGTTCCACCAAAAATAGCCTCCGTGGACAATGGGGGGGGTTTGCCTTAATTTATTTCTATTACCAGCTTCTTGACATGCCATCCCTCGAGCTCTCCCGTTCACAGATGGAGCGGGAGGCCAGGCAAAGGGCACGCTTTCGTCCCTCGCGTATGTGACACTGCCGCAGTCCACGTAGGGATGGGAGCACTGATCAAAAAGCAAAGGAAAGGGGAGGAAACAATCGCCTTGAGCGGCTGGCAAATACGCTGTGTAAAACTACAGGTCCCCAAATGTTTCAGATCAGCTCTCTGTGAATGGCAGCAAATCCTCTGACAGAGCCCGGAGGAAATAATTTGAATGGTGTCTGCGAGCTGACAGGGTCTGCACTCAAGGAGGAGACAAGCACTGATGGGGTGGCTCTGATGGGGAAGCGGAGTCCTGCACTCCATCATGCTGAGCACACCCCTATTCGACAACGTGAAAAAATCGCCTCTTCCCAGCATATATGTCACCTGCAAAGCTGGACCAGCCCTCAGGAGCTGCAGGTGGTGCCCACGCAGTCTTCATTTCTCTGGGTGAGCACTGCTTAGGTGGTTTTGGAGGAAAAGCCATTGCTCAAGGTTAAAATAGCACAAAGCCTCAGGGTAATGCCAGAGATGCTGAGCAGTACCAGCGTGACCTTAAAAAGGGTTAAAGGGAAGGACCCAGCAATTACTTTGAGCTGCCAGGTACATGTGCCAGCCACATCTCACAAAAGGATGAGACCTAGATCTCAACTACAGTCCTCCCCCCACCTTTGGTTTCTGTAGGAGGAAAAAAAAATATATCAGATGTGTAGTCAAGAACCAAGACACCATGTATCCCTGAGCTTGATGGCCAGAGGACTAGTTATGCCAGACTTAGCACATTATAAGTGCACATTATAGGCATGACCCAAGGCAGGGAGAGGAAGCCTCCAAGGAAAAAAAAGCCACAGGAGAAACTCATATTTTGGCATGTGTTGAAATGCAGCTATGTCAGCAAAGCTCCATTTGCAATATGTGCAGTGAACATAGGTGGGAATTCAGTGTCTGGATTTGCAGCCGGCAGCTTGCGATTCAGTGTGATGACTCAGGACTTTCATCTTCTCTGCAGGCAAAGGCTGCTCAGACCTTACTCAGGCAGAATTTCCATTTTTCATGACAAGAGGCCATGTCTTGCTCCCCCAGCTCTTGTCCTGATAAAGCTAATATTTCTAACCCACAGCATTTAATAAATTTTGTACACAATCATCATAGCGCTGAAAAAATTGTTGGCTTTATAGTCACATTCTCTGTGCTTAGAAATGATGTTGTTACACTTTTTCTGAAACCCACTGATCTGACGCTGTATCTGCCAGATCTCCCTGGGATCAGGACGTGAAATAATCATTCCCACACCCTCCTCTCTCAGATACAGATGTTGAAGGAGACTCTTACTCTTGATTTCGATTTTGTAATGTGGCTGCTGTGTATTTCCACATACCACTTGTGCAGCATCACCCTACACGAGTCCAAAGGGTCCAACCTCCCACTGAAGCAGAGGGCACCCAATGCATACAAAACCCCCAGTGCTTTGCCTGCCTCTAGGTGACAGCAGAAGATTGGAGTAAGATTTGTACCTAGGCCAGGTGTAATTAAATAACACAGCATTTGGAATAAATGGTGGATAAACAATTCAGGTGTTGGAAAGGATGGGGTAGAAGTAAATCTGAGTGAAGATTTGACTCTAGAAAGAGTTGAGTGAACACAGACATTGCAGCACTTGGGAAGGTATGGGAAGGTATAGGAAGGAGGCAGACTGTAGCCTTTGGAAACATAAATCATAGCTCGCATCTATCTTCTCCAGTCATTAGGAAAAAAGAATGAATGGCAGAAAAAGAGAAAGGAGAGAAGGTCAACAGAGAAGGGTTAAAGGTTAATTCCCTGATTGTCAGGATATGAAAGGTAATGGCCCCAGATGCCTGTGAATTTCTTTTCAAAAGAGGCATCATCATTTAATGTACTCTTTTATTACCGCTCTCATGTCAGCTTCCTGGTGTTCCAAAATGGTCTTTTCTTCTGCTATTAGTATGATATAAATTCACATACCATGGTCTTCTGATGGACCTTGACGGTTTTGTCATGTTAGGTAAGGGCAATAAATCTGTTAGAAATATAACCTGCTCCTGCTGAAGTCAACGGGAACTTTGCCACTGATGTCTATGACGATACGGAAGGTCCAATTCTGATGACTAATGGCATTAGTCACATCTTTACTGGAACCTGTTGTTTATGAACGATTCCAAAATGTTTGTTCAGAGAACTCAGTTCAGATGCAAACATTGCCAGCTTGTACTCCATTTTATGATATTGGGAGCTCTTGAACTCTGGTGTGTGTCACTCATAATCTACAGGTTCCCTCTGCTCACATTTTAAGTGAGGGATTTGCATTTTGGAGGGCAGGCAGCATATAGAGGGCTCTTTCTCACAACAAGCATTGTAGACCATGGGAAAGCTGAAGAAGCAGTCTATGTCTTAGACCAAAGGTTTCAAGGCTGAAAGGTTACACGCAGGTGATGGGAGTGACGGTCCCTCTCTGTTCCTTGTCCACTGCTGAATGAATGGGCAGTCCCATCGGAAAGGCTGAGTATCAATGCCTTGGATTCAGCCACGTCACCTCAGCCATCCCATAGAAATAATAAACTAATTTTTTGTAGACCCTTTGGTATGGACAACGGCCCCAACTCCATCATACTCTGATGAAGGGCAAGAGACATGACAGAGGATGTCCCCCGCACCACCCTACAGCTCTCCAGTCACAGGTGGCTTGGTACCTGTCCCCAGGTTTCCTAGGTCCTGCCCCATGGGGGGCTGCTAGCCCCACACTTGCTGCAAGAGGGTCCAGAAAAGGTCCTCTCTGGGCTGAGGGAAGGAAGCGGAGAGCTGTCTCCTCCCCAGGCTCTCTGGGCTGAAGAGCAGTAGCAAGTAGCAAACCTTTGAAGGTCTGAGCTGCAGTCTGCTGCTTTTAGCACTGCTGTCACTCCAAGCACACAGCCCCACATGGATACTAGATGGGCAAATTGTATTGTGCCTTGACCTCTCAGTGAAGCTCAGGGCCTTATTTTAAACATGCTTAGTTTGTGGTCACAGGTGTTTAGGAGTTAAATAGACATGGCAGAGGAAGGCAACACAGGGTTTTTCAAAAAGATGGACCCAATTTGAAATCACTGTATCTTTGAAATTGGGACCATCCCTTTGAAACACCCTCTATTATCTCTCTATTTGATGGCTGACAGGACAGCAAGGCAATGGTATCCACAACTTGGGATAGGAACTAAAACTGAATCTACAAAATCTTGCCCCCAACACAACCACAAGCTCACCCTTCCTCTTTGTAAGGCTTTTTCAAGTCAAGCTCCTCTGCT
Organism: Caloenas nicobarica; assembly: GCF_036013445.1. NCBI lineage: Eukaryota > Metazoa > Chordata > Aves > Columbiformes > Columbidae > Caloenas > Caloenas nicobarica. The sequence goes on along the minus strand of NC_088246.1, from coordinate 45,052,684 downwards.
CACAGATGAAAGAAAAGAGTCCACAGTGCTATAATGGGTAAATGGAGTTTACTGGCTTCTAACTGGGGTGATATGGCACTTACCCTCTTCTCATGGATAGTGAATAAATCAGAGTTCACCTGCTGTTTTTGGAGAGGAGCTTGAAGTGCCTGGGTAATCAGAAGGCAGTTCTGAACATGTCCAGAGGGCTGCCTGATGGCTAAACTACTGCATCTGCTTGCCCTCAAAGGTTGTCAAAAACTGATGTACAGATCCAGTGCACGCAACTTATTTTTGTATCCTCCAACTACACCAAAACAGTATTTCACACTTCAGCAGAGAGCTAGTCTCTACGTAAATGGGCCACTAAACAGAGCTATGCCATATTGCCACTTCTCAGAACATCAGACACAGATATTGCCATTTTTCGGGACGTGGGATGTAAGATGAATAGATTTCATACCATAACTTCCAAGCCTCCATACTGGGACTTCTGATCAACTGCCCTATTCACCACAGTTATGGCAGTTATTTATGTTAAATAGATTAAAGGCTGAACAACATAGATTTTCTCCGAGTGATTCTGTGATTCTTTTACATTAAAATTTGTTTGCATTTGTTTGAGGAAATATCATACTTGCCCTCCCCTGGGATAAAAATTTGCTCATGGGCTGAAATTTATCTGTTTCTTGTTAGAATTGAAATGTCTTCTGGTGAGGGGCCGAGCAGGCTGGTACCTAGTCACCATCACTTATTAAAACATTTAATTCCTTACACATCTTGTAAGGAGACCTCTATGGCAGAAGCAGTGGGAAAGACTTTGTCATCTCCCATAAAAATAATTCTAACACACTTTCAGCCCAGCTCTTCTCTTACTGAAGTCACCAACCTAATTCTTAGAAATGTACGTACTCTATCAGGAAACCAGTACTTCTTTAAATACCATAAGTTGCATGACTCAAAAGTAATCAACTCCTGTGATTTGCAGCTTTGCTGTTTATTGGGATCAGAGTCACACTCTTTGGAAACACTTTCTAGCACTGTTTAAAAGCTTTCAGTTTTCTGTTTTATGTAATGTAACCACTTGGATGCTTTTGTTCAAAAATAACTCTGCAAGTATTCTTCCACCATAAGTATGATTACATTACCACAGAAATTCTGGAAATTTATATAAACAAGATGACAAATCTTTCTGATTGATTCAGGCTGCTTGTGTATGCTTTCTCTTCCCTCCCCATATTGATCTATGCTACAGAGGAATTAGTAAATTGTCTTATTTGGGTACAATTACCAAAACTTCTGTTGTCCCTCTTTTAAGAATCCCGTAGGTAAGGAGGGAGAAGGTACAGGGGTATCGTACTCAAGCAGGGATGCAGCCCTTGGTCTTCAGTGCCTTTGCCAGGCTACGAAGCCCCTTGACCCCACCATGGGCAGAGGTTTACACTTCCGCCATCTCTGTAACCTGGCTGGGAACATCTGGCCGAGGGATGGGGAGAAGAGCTGGCAAAGGGGCGTTGCAGGTAAAGGTGAGCCAGAGGCTTTACCCAAGTACTGCCAGGAGCAAAAGAGAGCAGAGGTTTGCATTATATATCTTTTGTAACCTGCTCCTCCTGAGCTTTTGCTGCTTCTTAGTAGCACTAAGGGTTTAGAGTATCTGTGCACCAGAAAGCTTTCCTAAATCAATAGTCTCCTGTTGCTGCATAAATACCTAACTGGAGCAAAGATGTTTATTTTCAAAGTGGGAGATGTTGCTCCTGTGACAATGTTTTATTATAATGATTTTGATCCTGAACCTGCAATCTTTACACCGAGACAAGACTGCCCTTGATTTCAGTGCAAGCTTTGTCTGACTAAGGATTTCGGAATTAGCTCTTTGCTTTTATTTTTATTGAAAAACAAGCCTGCACCTGACAAGGAAAAAACAGTAAGTGGATCATGTCAGGAAGACAAGTTCTGTGAGAAATTTCTAGCAGGAAAAACACAGCTTTATGATTACATGGCAGTAAGTTGCAAGGTTAAAGTTTGAAGAATTTTACAGGAGAAAAAAATGCTAATGCACTAATCTGAAGAGTATCTATTCCATCAGGGGAAAAGGCCCAGCCCAGCACACGTCTCTGGTACCTCTCTATCAGAGACTACACAGATGAGTAAAGGTTGCAGTACTGAGATGAATAATAAAATATTTCCATGAAAATTTAAAACATCCATGGAATTAAACACATTTTGACCTAAGGATTTTTGAGGCAAGATTGCACATCAGCCTGGCTATAATTTATGCCACCAAAAGGGCCCCAAGAAGGCTATAAGCCTACCTGGTAGCCTCGGCCCTGAACCAGCAACCTTCCCTCCACAAGAACTACCTAAAAACACTGCATTTGCAGAGGGGAGCAACACGACACTTGATCCCCACATAAAGCAAGGGAGCATATAAAGCACTACAGCTCGTAGTAATTGCAGAGGCTCAGAAATGGCAGCAGAGGGGCTGGGCTGGGCCTGCCTGGGGTGAGGGGCTGCCCAGCAGCATTGCTGTGCTGCACAGGCAGGCAAGAAGTACCAGGGGAGCAGGGCAGGAGCAGGAGGTCATGGGCACTTGGCATGGGACAGGCAAATGCAGAGCCGAGGCTTCACTCAGCACACGATCCCTGACCCCCCGGCATCAGTGGATCCTGAAAAAGCCTAGGGCAAAATGCCAAAAGGGCAGGGTCATCTACTGGCTGATCTGGAAGAGAGGAGCAAATGGGGTGTTTGAATGGCTTTGAGGGTGATGCGGCTCAGGAGTCATGGGCTTTTTTTGTTTTAAACCACAAGTTTCCACTGGGAGCAGAGGGTTGTGAGTGCGTCGCTCAGGCTGCAGCTGCTTGCTGAGCCCTGGTTCCCTGTTGGTGCAGGTGGGTGCCCCAAAAGTTCATCCCATCTCTGGTTCAACCAAAATCGAAAGATTAGTGTTGCTAGAAGCACAGAACCAGCAAGGGCAAACATGGGGATGCACTCTCGGAGTGTGGTGGCATGTGTGGGGTGCGCTACACTAAAGAACAGCAACCTCATTTCCCAGAAGGGGGTTACAGGGGCCTGAATTAGGTAACTCAGTGATCTCAGGCACAGGATTTCAAAGATGGGGAGCAGTCGGGGCCAACACATTGGCCAAGTCTGCAGCCCTTCTGGTACCCTGCACAGGCAGCAAACAGGGGGCAAAGCCAGGGCAGTGAGCATTTCTAACCCCCAACCCATTAGGAGGCTGCACCAAATACTGATCTTCAGAAGCAGAGGTGCAGCCCAGCATCACTCTGTCAAAATGAGCGTTCAGGTCATGCTTACAGCTGGCTGCCGAGACGTTTTAATGGGATTTTGCAGCCCCCTAGATCCTGCTTTTCAAAAAGAGATAACAACGGGGTCAATATTTTTAATTAAAGTCATTCCTGTACAGGTGTGAACCGCAGGCATCTTCCCTCCGCGAGCAAAACGCGCGGGTGCAGAAGCGGCTTCCCCGGCGTGTCTCCTCCCGGACAGCCCTCGCTCCCCGCCGCGCCTCCCGCCGCGGGACCCACCTGCCCACTTCAAAAAGGCCTCGCCACACCATTTTTTTATTTCCCTAGCCCGCCATAGACCCGAGTCGCAGATACCTCCGGCCACGGGGGAAATCACTGCAGCGCTATTAAGCGATCGGTACCGACCCCCGAGGAGAGGCAGGGCAGGGCAGGGCCCCCCCGCCGAGGGTGGCACCTCCGAAGGCGCGGACCGGCAGGCTTGCCCGCACCTCTGGCGGCAGCTGCGCGGGGTCCCCCGCGGCCGTGCCGGCAGCTGCCCGCCCGGGAGCGGCAGCGGCGAGCGCGCCTGCGGCTGGACGCGTTCTAGAACGCTGCGGGGAGCGGGGGGCGGAATCGCGGACCCGGCGTTCTAGAACGCAACCGGTCCCGATCCCTCTCCCCGCGGCGATCTAGAACCCCGCCCGTCCAGCGCGTGGCGTGGCGCGGCGCGGCGCGGTGCCCACCCCCGCGGCCGCCGCCCGGCGGGGCCCGCCCGGCTCCGCAGTGTCGGGGGCTGCCCCGTCACCTGATCATCGCCGTGCGCGCGCGCGCACCGCCCCCCCCGGCCCCCCCTCACCCCCCCCGCCCCACGAACGCGCGCGGGGGCGGGGGTGCCCGGTATATACGGCCCCGCCGCCCCCGCCCCTGCCTGCCTCCTGCAGCAGGGGATGCTGCGAGCCGCCGCCGCCGCGCCGGGGCTGCCACGGGGTGAGTGTGCGGGCGTGGGGCTCCAGCCCCCCCACCCCCTCCTCCCCTCGCGGAGAGGGGCGGGGGAGCGGCGCCGCTGCTGCGGCCGTGAGAAGGTGCCGGGGAGCGGCCGCGGGGTCTCGTACCTGTTGCGGGGCTTGGGGGGGCTGGGGGCGTGGGCGGGGGTGCCGAGTTTCGGGGCGGGGGGGCGGCGGCGGCCGGGAGCTGCCCGCGCGTTCGAGGTGGGGGCGCGGCGCACCCGTGGGTCGAGCCCCACGGACCCCCGGGGGTACGGCCGGCCAGCCCCGCCGCAGGGGAGCGGAGCGGCTTCTCCGTGCCCGCACCAGCGGCGCGGTGCCGGCGCGCAGCAGCGCGGGTGACTTCCCGGGGAGCGGCGGGGACAGCCTGCGCCCGGCGGCACCTGCAGTACGGCAGCCCCCGCCCCGGGCTCTTACCGCAAAGTTTCTAGAACTCCTTTAAATGGGAAGTTGCATTACAAAAATAATCCAAGCGCCCGGGGACCGGGCTCCCGTGACGCCACGGCCCGATGAGGATGCTGGCGTGGAGGCTCATGTTGGCGAGCTGCCCGTCCCGCACCGCTGCGCGCAGGCTGGCGTGGGTGCGCGCTGCCACAGGCAACACGCGTGGCTCTGCCTCAGTTCCCGGCAGCTGTGCGGCCGGGTGTCACAGGCACCGAGAGGGCTAACGGTTCCGGGCAAAGACTCGCCACCCTACAAATAGCTGCAGAGAAAATGGTTTTGCCGTACCTCAGTTGCTGGGGTATGTGGTTTGGGTTGGTTTTTTTGTTACCCGCCCCCCCCTCCCCAACTTCTGCAAGCATCAAATTCTAGATGCTATTTACGAGAGCTGGATCAAGCAAAACCACAAATAATTTTAAAAAATTTTCATGGGGAAAGCTGATATAGGAGAGAATTGATTTCCAACTGTCAGTTGGGAAGAGCAGCCACTCTCCAGGAGCGTGCCTTTGCCCAGCAGGTTTTGGGATGCAGGTGCAGCGCACTGCACTGACGTGCTCAGGAAGGTTCCAGAACGGCGGTGCCGCCCGTTCCCCTGGTGAGACGAGTGCTGCCCACTCTGTGGGTGCGCCCCACAGCACCCACCTCTCGCTAGGGACGGCACAAGGGGAATGAGCCATCAGGCTTCCACACCGATACAGCGCATCTCGCTGTAACCCGCGGGGGGGGATGACAAGTGAATCTTCCGTGCTGGGTGTATGTGGTGAGGAGAGCTCGGCTTCCCTCGTGCAGTCGTGGTTTGGTGACCAAGCTGTAGCTCTGTGCAGTCATTAACAGGGAATCACCAGAAAATGCCTTTGCTGTGCTGATTCTACTGAAGTGATTTTGAGAAAACCGGGTTGCTACAACCTCAAAGAAGTTTACAATAGCACTAGTTGGTGATGCTCCCTTTTAACAAACCCTTTCCTCCTGCAGTGGAGTGCCGGCTCTCTTTGTAGCAAAGGTGTAAACGCTCTCTGTATGAAGCAGGATGGCTTCTTTTCGCTTTCTAACAAACTAGACCAATTACACAAAATCAGCTGAGAGGGGTGACCAGCTTGGAGGGAGAAGAGGGAAAAGAGTGTTTGAGGAGACATTGATTTCAAACATCACCTTGTGTGCCCTACCATTTGTCCTCACCAAACAGAGTTATTGCCTCCTGAAGGTGTGAAACACATGGTGTAAAGGCTTGCGTTTTGGGTTTGTGTTTTTTTTTTTTACCTTGCTGCTTTAGCAGGAAGGAAATAGTTATTCTTGAACATGCATTTCAGGTGTTTCTTAAACATTGTTCCGTTACAGCTGTATCATCGAGAGGTTAAAATACCTAGAACATTTCTCCCTATCCCATGTCTCACAAACAGTATTTAAAATTAGGGCATCGTTAGCAAAATCATAGCTAGTTGTGGGGAAGCGGGGGATGTTTTGTGGTTGAAAGTCACAAAGCCAACAAATAACATCTTCACAAATACCTGGGTTTTGCAGGTCTTCAGCATGGTTGGCACTGCCACCGCTGCCTTCCTGTCTGTGGCTCAGTGCAACGTGTAAGTACAAGAGGTGTTCCTAAGAATTTTTGTGTGTGTGTATTTTGGTGGATTAATGTTCTTCCCCCACCCCATCTCTTTAAATAGGCGGGTTGATTGCGGCAAACAGGGAATGTAGCATATTGCAGATGTTTTGGGTTGGGAGGCATCATGGGTAATATCTGAAAGACTTCGCTTTTCATACCAAAAAAATGGTAATTAGGAAAGAGTTTGCCTGTATTTCCAATGCTCACATCACCAGCACCTATCCCCTGTGAAATAATGAGATATATTTAAATTAATTTGTGGCAATGTTATGGCCTTTCCTGAGCCGTTGAAATGTCAAAAGGTAGGTATCCCAAGGATTTCATTAATACTACTCAACAGTCAATAGATGAAAACTAAGGTATGATAATAAATACAACTCATTTCATGTGAAAATAGTGGTTTTAATGTAGTAAGAATATTAACTGTCTTACCAGCATGAAACATCTATGTATTAAATGCTATTCAGAAGGGAAGAGTTGGCCGCATTTCACCACAGGTTAAGTAATTGTTGGTTAATAGGATTCTGTAAAATACGTGCTGGGAAATATTGGTATAAGAAGTAATGCTTTTTCTTAATATGCCTGCATTTTACCTTGAATAGGAGCCCACATTTCTGAAAACTCTTAGTACTGCATAGATGCGTGATGGCTGTCTAGAGATGTAAAATGGGTTTTTAAAAGATGCTGTGGAGGGCAGAAATAATAGATACTCATAAGATCAGTTTTAGAAATGGGAGGGGGGAACTGAACCTTCTGCTGAAAACTGCGCCTTACCTGATTATTTTCCCTTTAATATGATCCTTTAAAATGATACTCCATTTTGACTTCTGTTAATGTTGTTGTTGTTGGCTAGTCTTAGGCTAGGGCTGAGGGCTACAAGTTTGTGTCTAATTCACCTGAGTGTACACAGCGAGACTTAGGAGAGCATTATACCTCTTAAAATAGTTTTGAAAACAGAAAATGTTCTCCATACTTTAGCAATGTCTTTAGTATTTTCTCACAGTGTGTACTTGGTGTTTACTGTTAAGGCAAGGCTGCCTGAAATCATTCACATAAATAGTGATTAGTTAAATGTGACGTTATTTCAGGACAAACTTGTACTATTCTGATGAGTTAGGTAGTTAAGTTCATGTGTTTATTGAAAATCCTACAACTTGGATTTCATAAGTATAAAGTTGTTAACATTCTTTCCACATACTGTGCATTTGTGTAGTAGTATCAATACAGATACATGGTGCAAGGAGAGGAAACAATAATATTTACTTGATCTTATTTTAACCATTACATTTAATATGTCATATGCAGATTGAGTGAGATTGATGCAGGGTTTGCGTGTGGAAAAATCCTTGTTCTCAAAATATTTTTAGAAAAAATAATCGACCGATATAGACTTGCTTGCTTTTGAAGGGGTGTAGGTGCTTTGGAGAAGGTGGGTTTTTTGTGGTAATTCTTCGTTTTTAAATAATTGGTTTCCTAGTTTAAGAAACTGGCAAGGGAGGGAGAGATGCGAGACATTATTATAGGAAAAGGTCAGTACTATCCTGTTCCTTCATTGTTTATTCATGGGGTTTTTCCTCCTCGCGTCTGACCTGCCAAAAGATTATTTGGGAGGGAAAGAAGAGAGTGTGTTTTTAAGGCAAACACATGTATCAGAGGGGATGCTTAATTAGAAAATTGTAATACAGCCCTACAGCCTAATGGAGTGAGAAGATGACAATTCTCAGCCAGCTGGGTGGGGCACGATGCAGTGCTAACTGTGAGCCTTTTGTCTAATAAAAATGTCTGAAACAAAGTGATTGTCTGGCAATCAGCATCCCACTTGACCTTTTTCGAGACAGGAAAACAAAGTTAATGAACGTATCTTGTATCTTTCAGTCGCCACCCGGTATGTCAGGATTTTTCTGCATTACTAGAGAGCCACGACTCTTGCTGCTTTGGTTCTTATCGCAGGGCGGCTATTCAAGAGTTTGAAAGATTATTTGTGAAATTATTAAAGCCTCGAGCAAAAGAAAAGCCCTGTATACAGCTGCTAAACTGCTTGTTTCTTTTCTTGGCAGTGCAACGAATTAACTTAACCCAGAGTTTCACAGGGTTGCTGGAAAATAAAAATCTTGCCGTTCCTAAGCTGCGCTTTAAGTCTCCTGTATTACTGAATAGTTGGAATTACTAGTTAATTACAGAAAACCTAGTGCATTATGTAAATTAAATGTAGGCATTGTTTAAAAACCTTGTTTTAATGAGATAAGGCATTCTTAAATGCTCTCGTAAAAATGTATTTGAGCTTTTTAAATGCTGAAAATACTGCATGATTATTAAAGAATTTGTAGCATTTTGTAAGCAGGATACTTGCAAGACGCTGTCATTTTTTAAAGCTCTAGAATGTAAAATCAAGTCTAATAATCCCAAATATGTGTAAGCAGCTATTTATGTTTTGCTAAATTTGAAACAGTATCAATTGTATAGATTGTGCAAGACTCTAGTAAGCCTGAATCTATTGAAAACTGTGTTGTACAAGAGTCTGATTGTTCTGATGCAGAAGATCCTCAGTGCGAGGGGAATTTTATATGCTTGTGAGGTACCTTGGAAATAATAAAACCAATATTTGTGCTGGTTTGTTAGTGCATTAAATGCTTAATTGCTTCCTTTGAACACGATTGAGGAGGTTCATTTACAAATTAATACTTGTTTTTAATGCCGGGTGACAGTATCACCACTGAAATGCAGAATTCTCTGTGGTTTACGCTTTCTGGAGAAACAAATAATTTGCATATATCGAAAAGAAAATGGTGGCTTCTCATCTCTTGGTGAAGACTGAATAGAAAACTGATGTGGTGATGTCTTAATGCCGGGGAACTCTTTTGCAGAGAATAATCTATACACTGAAGTATCACCATAAAATTAGACAAACTTCAAAATGAGGAGTGAACCTTCTGAGCTGCAGTTCCTTTCTACTGCGCTTAATATCTGAATGTTGTAATGGATGCCGGCATTAATAGAACACTCTCAGGCTTATGTATTCTATTATAGATAGTATAGGGAATAGGCTAAAGAGGGGAAATAAAGTGCTATCCAGGAACTGATTTTTCTTAAGCTTACTCTAGGACATTCAATGCTAAGACGAAAAAGTATAAATGGTAAATGGTACATATTTATCATCTGTGCAGTATTGATCTAGATGAAAAGGAAACAAGTAAAAATCAGCATTTTAAATAGAACTTAAAAATTAATCTCCGAGACTTTGAAACCTGTAATCAGTGTAAATTGTAGGGGAGGAGAAGGAAGGGATTGGGAAAAGGGTTGCAGGAGTAGAGCACATGCTCTACTTCTTTGGTTCTGTATAAGGAAGTAGGTATCGTGATGGAGAAGATAAAGCGAACACCTAAATTTACCTGATTTCAAATCAACTAGTCGCACTTGCGAATTACATGGGGTATTTCTGCAAATCAGTGTGTAGCGTCTGTGCTTTGTTGGAGCAGCAGACCTATTTGCAAAGCTGTTTGTCACACTGTCGTTTTTATTATAATAGGGCTTATATGGAAATATTCCTGCAATGCATCTAAAGAAAAGACAAATGGCAGCATTTATAGAAGGTGACAGATTATACCGCAATGTGTGTGTAGAGAGGAGGGGGTTGGTGTCGTGTCATTTCCCCCCCACCCCCTCTTACTAAAGAGGGATTGACATTATTTTGTTTAAATATGGCGCACATTATATTGGACTAATGTAAAGATTAACACAATAGGACCCTTAACCTGGTTAAGGACTCTGGGTCCTGCCCCAAGGTAAATAATGAATACAGTTTTGTTTGCCCAGTGGGTCTTACTGTGTGGAAAAATAGCTGGGAGTCTGTCGTTTTGTTTTTTTTTTTCTTTTTAACTGCTCGTCTCGCATATAAATCAATTAAAATTAGGGGCATTTTGGAAGAAGTTGGGCCTTTCTGACAAGCCATGAAGCTTAGATTTTGTTGTTTATTTCAGCTGAAGGGTCTGATCTCATTTTAATTATATTTATACTTAAAGAGCAAAACCATCAGTTTCAAGATAAGAAATAAATGGTGACCGCTTCAGCTGATGTAAAGCAGCAATTGCTCTTGTGGACTTATGCTGTTCATCCTCTGTAGTGAATGTGGTTCTTAGTGATTCAGCAATATACTGTTAATTTTTGTGGAAGTTTGGAATTAAATTTTTGTTAAAACATAAGAGAGAAAAACGTGAACAAGGAAGGCAGAGATGGGAAAAAATGGTGTGGGGGGTTTTTTGTTTGTTTTTCATTGGGAAAGACTACTTTCCCTGATGAATAGATTTAATTTCGCCATCTTCCCTACTAAGGGGTAGCGCGCAAAGGGATCCAAGTCTTAGGAGATGATACAGGCTTTATATGCAGGAAGGTGCAAAGCTGGACCTAAGTTCCTTGGTGTCCTGGTGGGTCCCCATGGACCTCACCTGATGGTGGATAAAGTCTAGCTGAGGTTTTGGCTGCTCTTTGTTCTGATGAAAACCAGTGTTCGCCTCAGAGGCTGACAAGTAAGAAATAGATTATTTTAGGGATTTACTCAAGTGTGAGTTCAAATCAGAACGCTTCTGAAGATGGATCTCGTCTAGATTTAGACCGCAACTGAAAAAAGTTGTAAATTATTATTTTGGTTAATTATCAAGGTAATGACGCCATGGGCAATTCCAGAGTGTATTGAAGGAAAATGACTGCTTCCAGCTGTCTTGGCTGTGCTTAAAGCAGCGAGAGCTCTGCCCCAAATCCTTCATCAGTGATAGTTCACGGTGCCCTTAGCCAAGCTGAGAGCCCTTTGCTTTGAGATGCACCTTGCGCTTCTCGCATCCTTGAACAGCTCTGTTAGCTCATGCTTGGTGTTTTCACTCAGCTTGCCGGCATGCTATGCACTTCCGTCCTGAAGCACTTGAGTTATCAAGACCTCTTAAAACAAATAATTCGCAAGGTTGAGACAAAAAGCACTGGCTGGGGGAGGGGTGCCATGGACTGCAGTTGGGTGGAGTTTGCCTTGCTGACGGTTGTGCATCCCCTTGCGTGGTGTCCTCCCAAGAGGGGAGAGTCTGCAAAAGGCACCACAGCAGTCTCTTACCACCTGCTTTCCAATTCAGAGTTAGATAACTTAGCCAGAATGGGGTTACTGTAGCCTAAAGAAAGAAAAATCTCTGTCTAGCAGTTAGTGACTCATGCCGCACATGTCGCACAGCTGCTCGGAGGCGATCGGCAGCCTCGCTGTGCCAGAGCACGTACTAGAGCTTCTGAACTAGCTCTGGCTGCAAGTCACCCTCGAGGACTTGAGGGTTTACTGGAGGCCAGTGGAAACACTCTTGGCATGCTGCGGTAGGTATTGTATCAGTAAAGATGCTGGTGGCTGTACCTTAAATCTCTGCTCTTGAGTGATCACAAGGTCCAAGTGAGCCAAGGAAGGACCAGAGAGAAAACTGGACAAAACCCAGGCACTTCTAGTGTGAGTTATGCCTTGCTTTCCCCCTGCCCCAGTCCTGGTATTGTTACTGGTCCTCAGAGCAATTAAGGAAGGGCACAGCCTGAGGAGCCTGGAGCTGGCACTGGCAGGGCAAAGCTTGCACCCTAAGGGGAGGATGATGTTGCAGCTGATTCCAGAAGAATAGCCTCATCACATCTTCCAGTGGTTCTCTAGCTAGGATGTAAAAAACAAACAAACAATAAAACCCCACCACCACTACACACATTTTACTTCAAAACTTCATCTTTAAAAGTTAGAGGATTGGAGGTTGGATGTGCAGGGACTTAAGACAGCTCAATCTGTCACAGATGCCAAGCCTGACCTTGGACACGTAGATCAGCTTCCCTTCAGCATTGCTTTTCTGGCAAAGAATTGGGTGAGATGGTGGAAATGGCATTTATCGACCTCTTGCGAGAGTGCTCTGTGGTCTAATGTTTGTAAAGATGTTTGTGATCCTTTGGGAAGAAGTGCAGGTGCTCCTGGCTGGCATTCCTGCTTCATAACCCGCTTTGTAGGGGCGAGGCGGGAAGTGTGCCTTGAATCTCCATTCCTCAAAACCTGCTCACCGTGGACTCCTTCGAAAAACAGGGACAGCTTTTCTGGATGAAGGGGTTGATCCTCAAAGCATTTGAATGCATTATCTAGCTGGCCATCAATATCAGAGCTGCTGAAATAGGGAGTGTATAGGGTTATATACAGCCATCTTTTGGGGAAAGGAAGGGGGTTTTTTTTCCTTGCTTTGTTTTAAGTGAAAGAAATGTCTGCTGGCCAGAGAAGACTGGCAAACGCTGTGTGCTCTGTAGCCTGCAAAGGGGGCTTTGACACTGCTTAGAGCCAAGCAACTGGAGTGTGGATGGGATTTACTGCTGTGAGTGATGTGCCCTCTTCCCTCCACAGTGTGCTCAGCGGGAAGGCTCCACATCTGCCCGTGGCTTGCGCCCCTGGACAGCATCACTTGCTGGATTATGGAGGCTGTCATTTATCATCACTGTCTCCAACTGCAAAAGACAGCCCAGTGCTCCTGACAAAATGATGGGAGGATTGGGTATGGTTGAGAAACAGCTTGCAGGGTTGGCAGGATTTTTTAAGTAGGAAAGTGATTTCAAAGGAAGAAAAGGAGGTGGGGAGGGAGGGAAAGACCCCCAAAGACCTACAGCAACAACTTTACACTTGCACAGAGAGTTAAAATTTGCATGAAGAATGAAAAGCAGTGCAAGTGTGCCTGAGCACAATTAGAGAGAGGGATTATTTTTAAGAAAATAAGTGAAGGGCAGGAGGGCTTGTATTCAAAAATGTCAGCAGGATTAAGGCTTCTCTTTGGGAAAGCTGATGGAAGGCAAGTAGAATTTTCTGGGGGGGAAGATGCAACGTATAGCAGAAAAGGGAACTGATGGGTCACCTGGATGCTGCAGGGGAACTTGCTGGGGCTTGCGAGCACACTGGGCACGGGGAACCTGGGAGCGTGCTTCTCGCCTTCTGTGTGCCAGGAGGCTGGCGTCCAGCTAGGCAACAAACAGCCTGTTTGAGGAGTGCAAAGGTTGAATGGTAATGGGATCAACAGCACATTTGCAATCTAAAAACTAACAAGTCCTGGTACTTGCAATCTCATTTCTACTCCCATTCAAATCAACCGGTTTTCTGCTTTTGGTTTCAGCAGGTACAACTACTACACTGAAAGAGTCACCTCCCAGTGGATAAACACAAGCTCACCATTACCATCTCTTAGAAAGGTATTGAGTATTCATGTACCTGTTTATACTGAGAGCTGTGGTGCCCTGTACTGCTTTTTTATTTTAGGGCTTGTTATCTATTCAGGCAGTGTCAGTACTCTGGAGACCTCCTGATTTTCCTTTACATATATTTTCAGCAACAATAAAAGTGACTGTATGAAGCCCATTTGCCTAAATCTTGAGCAGGGTTGATCAGTTTAAAAGATAATCCAACAGTGTTAGGAAAACAGGTTGGAGGCTCCACGCAAGTTCAGCAAACCCTTCCGTCAGAAACCAGAGTGCGGAGGGGCATCTGGCAGGGTGCCACATGTTGCATGGGCAGGTACATCAGGAAAGCCTGTACCTGTAGCGCCCCAGTGACACATGCAGGACCTCTGGTCACTACCAGCAGCTGCTGACTTCGTGCCGCACGTGTCCATTGTGTGTTTAAATCCTTGCAAGGCTTGGCTGGAACGTGTGGTGACTTGCAGCAGAACGAGCCTGCAGAGTTGCGGTGTGAACCCCTCCTCCTATACTGCACCGCTTTCCCAACCAAGGTGCCTTAAAAGTCTCATGGGAAGTGTCTGGGGTTTTTCCTATTGACTGTCAGCTCCTACTTAGTCACGTCACCATCACGTAATCTGCTGCCTGTGTGTTTCTCAGTTGCTATCTGAGTCTCAATGACCTCCCCTCGTGGCTCACCTTGTTGTTCCTCTCTGGCTGCTGCTGTGCCTGTCCCAGAGCTGGGTGCTGTCACAGGCTGGCACCCCCATGCAGTGGTGCTGTGAATAACAGATGGTGCAAGAACTTGCGTCTTCGATGCATCCCAGAAGAGGAACAGATGCAAGTTCAGGCTCCTTAGGAGCAGGGACTTCTGAAAACATGTACCCGATGAGCAGCAATGGCAGCAGCAGCAGTTGAAAGCTTCCGTAGGTATCTCCACCCACAGCCCGTTTCAAAATAGTAATGAGAACATTCAGCAGTTGGTAGTCTAATATGTACTGGGATACACTTTTTTTTTAAAAAAAAGCAGACTTTGCTGATTATTCAAGAGTCATGTGATCAAAAGTTAAATGGGTTTTATTTTTCTGCATCCCGAAGGTTAAAGTGGCAACAGTTTCTTTGTGCTGTTTGACACAGAATCTAGCCATAGCTCCAAAGCACCACGGATTCCCTTCGGTGGTGCGTGGCTGGTGGGTGATAACATATCAAATACCAAGGAAGAGCTGAACAAAAGCTCTTTTTAAAACAAACCAAAAAAAAGCCCTACGCCAGACCTCACAGAGGCAATTGCAGAACTGATTCTTAAACTGTTTTGCCCTTTTGGGCTGGGATTGCAAAGCACGTTAGATGTATGTGCTGTCAGGGAAACAGAAAAGGGCGACTAAACCCTCTACTCCTGCTTGCAAAAATAATTCAGGCCAAGTCAAGCTATTCCTTAACTTCATCTGTCCTGAAACTTGGGGAAAAACACTGTTCCTGCTGTTTTCATTGTCAGAGGGTGTAACTCTGATGTCTCAGGACATGCAGAGGGAAAGGGCTGCCTTGTTGGCTGTAAGGATGTCTACCGCTTACCTGCTGTTATGGAGTTACCAAAAATGCAGCCAAGTTGTTGCTGCAACCTCTTGAAAAAGTTGGCGAGAGCAATGTCAGAAGCTGTGGTGTTCGATTGCCTCCAGACTTTTGGGAATAGAAAATTAAGGTGATGCAGGAGATGTTTCTGGCAGGCAGAAAAGGGGATGTGAGTTGCTTTGCAGGTACTAGTTCTCGCATTGTCTGCATCTCGCTGTACGTTGCTTGCTTATGTTATAAATAGATCAAGTCAGGAATATGCCTCGTTTATACAGATCTGCAAAAAACACGGTATGCTTCTGGGTGTTGTGTAGATAACCTACAAAGGTTTTTGTTCTCGTGTCTGTTTCTGGAGGGGCCAGGCACTGTGTGTGATCTGCAGCGCTAACAGGAGCATAGGCGAGACACGAAAAGGCAGAAGGGCCTTGGCGCAGAGTGGCGGGGGAACAACCTTTCCGTGGCTCTCACCCAGACTGAGAGGAGCTTAACCTTGCAGACTCTGAGCTGTCGGAGGATTTGAGGGGGCGAGATGGGGAGCGCATGGTTTGGCAAATCAGCGTTAGGGGTTAATGCTGCCCAGAGCATTTTGACCCTGCAGGCAGGTGCCTGGGGCTGGTGGGAAGAAGAGCCAGACACAGGGCTTCCCCTTGTATTTTTGCATTCGTCTATCTCTGGTTTTATTTTTAATTTTTTCCTCGTTTGCCCTTGGATCCCAGGATTGATCAGCCCGGTCTGAAGCTGTGCCCTGGAGGCTGTGGCCTCTCCCACGGCTCAGCGAGCAGGGTGAGGCTGCCGGCAGCATCCCGAGGGGGGCGAGGGGAGCCGGGCTGTGGGGGGCCGGGGCATCCTGGCTCAGGGACTCCCCATGCTGTGGGAAATGCAACTGCTCCCACAGCCCCTCCGCTTCCCTTAAAAATAAACCTGCAGGGGATTAAAAAAAAAAAAAAAAAAAAAGGTGAAACTCAACATAGAGATTCTAAAGAATGGCTAATATTTTATGATTGGGAAAAAATTGTCTCTCTGTGTGAGTAGGAAAAAGGAAAATGTGAGAATGAGTGTGTTCTGTAAGGATGACAGGGTGTGGCTCAAGCATCAGTAACACATGCTGGAAGAAAAAATGCTCTTTGTTCTGCAGTCAGGTGCGTTGACAACTATTCTCACCCATCCCTGGCACGCATAATACCCAATGCAATTAAAAGATTGGGAAGGCTTGACATACTAAAACTGCTGCAAATGCAGTAAGCAAAGAGATTCAGCCTAGAGTCTGCTTTTTTTGTCTTCTTTTTAAACAATTAAGTTCCAAAGCTCATCAGTATTAAAATCCGCGTATTTGTGTTTCATATAGCTGCATTGTTTTAACATCAATGGCTTGTGTGTTTAATGCTTCAAATGGTAAGTTAAAGCTCCCTAGCACTGAAATTTATACTGGCCTACGTGTGACTAGAATTGAACCAAAGTGTGCATTAAAGTGTACTAAAAATGTGTACATCCATATACGCATGCGGTACAACAAATCGACTCATAGTGACAGTCTTGCTAATTGGAAAATAATTTCAAAGCTATTCCTTTTAAACTGTGCTTGTTTGTCTGGCAGGTTTAATAACACTTTAAAAAAAAGGAAAATAAAAATACATTCTCAGTTGCCTTTAGATTGCTACAGGCTACAGCAGTATCTTGAGCTTAAAAAAACCTATTATCCTTTTTTTTTTTTTTTAATGCTTTGTTCATTCTGCTATATGTTGGTTGAATTAAGTGACTAAATTGTTGCTGTCTTTTCCCCCCTAAGCATCGGAACTAAAACTTGGTCTCATTGCAATTGCTGGCAAGAAGTTAAATCCTTGCGTAAGTGAAATATTATGAACTTGTTTGTAGACAAGCAAGAGGGAATGAATGTATAAAGCAATGAAATGAAGATGTGACCAATATACATCTCCTCTCTTCCCATTTGAAGTAAATTCTTTTAAGTTCAGGATCAGGAATTTGGACACTTACTTATTTTGTGTGTTTGTATAAATATGTATATTTTCATATCTTCTAAAGATGTCTTTTTTTTTTTTTTTTTTTCTGGGAGGAAGAGAAACCTACTTGCAAATTTACATCTTGTGACATTTCCTTACAACTGCACGCTGGCGTATGTACTGCTAGGGGCCAGCCCATCATTTCTTGGTAAAAAGAACCTTTCAGCTCGGTTACCTCCTGTAGAGAGCTAATTTTCCAGCAGTCAGGCTTGATCTGGATAAATAATTAGAGAGCGCGCGAGAGAGATGAAGATGATCGCATCAGCGCTGTCTGTAATTCAGTTAATACAGCCAGACCCTGTGATTTCGCGTCTGCAGCGTTACTTGCGTGGTCTCAAAAGCCGCAGAGGCAAGCAAGCAACAAAGCCAATCGGTTACATTTGTCTTGGAAGAATTAGCGGCACTTTTCATTCATTTGTCGAAAGGCAGCAAACAGCTGCAGCATGCATCTGCAGCACGAGAAGGTGATTCTTGACACGTCCGCTCTCCCCACCCCCTGTATGCAAAAATTTCATCACGCAATTAATGCTGGGGTATTGCCATCCTTAAGGACAGCTTTTTTTTAATATGCAGTTTGAGATGTTGTGGTGGTTTTATATTTGAGTTAAAATCTGTATCTTGTATAGCGAAGTGAAAGCTGACTTGGTGAAGCCTACCATTTTGGCATTGCTTGATTTTTTTTTAATTTTTATTTTTTTTTAAGAAGCTAGTCAAAATTATCTGATAGAAATACTAAACTGCAGAGAAGATGTGCCTGGTCCTTTGAGTAAGCGGTAGCATTTCACATGACTCTTAACATCAGTGGAAGTGATATAGTTAAAGCAAACTACATTCTCGTACAGTTTTTGAGGATATGTTCGCTATTGATGCGAATTTTTTCCTCCTGCGTACAGTGCTATAAAAGGGTTAAAAATACATCTCTGGTTCACTTTATTCCCAGTGGTAGCTCTGTTGCATTTATACATGGATCAGATTAAAACAGGTCAATATCTTTCGTGGAAGGTCTTTTGACACTTTGGTGCATGACTGCAGTACACCTACCTTGAGGATGAATGGACCCGGAGGAAATCCATGCATTAACAAGAACACAGCCTAGGGATACTTTAGGATCACATTCCTTTATTCATCAACTAAATCAAAGGCTTGACAGAGGATACTTTGTCTTCAAGTCAGTCTAAATAACACTTTTTGGAGTGACAGATAACTTCCGCTGAAGAAATAAAACCGTGTATGTAGATAGGCAAGAAATATCCAAATGGTGTGGGTTTATTCTGTTCTTTACGCCGCATCACTTGCATTAAAATATGTATGTATATGCTCTATCTGAAATTTTGCAGAACCTTATTAAAAAAAAAATCATGTATTCAGGAATTGCCTTATGGCAGGAAGTCTTTGTCTGCCTGTTTGCTTTATTGCAGTTGTTTACCGCCTTGGATTGATTTTTGGGTAGCAAATCAGTATATTGAGGATGGCTGGGGAAGGCAGGGTGTTGGGGGGGTGCAGTTCTGCAGTTAGCAGGACCAAGGAGCTGTTTGCTGCCTCATGGTGTGTCGGGGTCTTTTGCCCTTTTTTAAAAAAAAAAAACCAACTTGGAATTTCCATATTATAAAGAGGAAGAGGCTTCTTTTCGATATAATGGAGCCATTAACATCTATTAATAATGCAGACAGGGTAAGTAGCTGGAGTTGGAGCTCCCTGGGGGCCTCGTAAAACAGATGTGCACTATATCTTCCCGGATTTGATAGCTGCTGGGGTCGAGGGGGTCGCTGTGGTTCCCGTTTATTTCCTCTGGCAGCGGTTTTCTAATTTAAGCACCTCTGTCTCCTGGCTACAGTTGCCTGCTGTGATGCGGAGGGGGTGTTCGCGCATTGTCACGCCTGCTGCCGGAAAAAAGGGGGTGCGAGCAGCGTCCCCCCTGCCTCGGCACTGCCTGCCGGCGTGCTCGCTCTCGCCACCGTCTTCCCAGATGCCTTTTCTGTTCAAGGTAGTGGTGGAGCTGGGCTCTTTTGTTGAATTTTCTTCTTTTTTTTTTCTTTTTTTTTTTTGCAAAAGAAATTAAGGTAAGCATTTCCTCCTCCTTGCAGCCGCGGATTTTTTTTTTTTTTTTTTTTTTTTTTTTTTTTTTTTTTTTGCATGGGAAGGAAGAAATACTTCAGCTTGCAAGAGCATGTAGTGTATAGCTTGAGGTGAGGTCTAGCCCCTGGTGGGAAATGTAGTTGCCGTATCCAGTTTTTCAAGATTATGCTTCTCAGTTTTAATTTAATATATTCACGGTGCTGCCTCTGAATAGATAGCGGTGCATGTTCTTTCTATAGCTGCCTGCATTTAACTCGGAGAGGGTGAGATATACCAGAAGGACTTAAAATATTTCATTTTTTATGCTGTTTCTTTAATTGCAGATTACTCTGCAGAAGTAGCGATAAAATATCAGTGGTCATAGTGTATGGCAAAAGGTCTTTATAACCAGTACTATATCAGATGTATTCACGTCATGCAGGTTTAGTATTGCCTTCAGTCAAATATGAGATGTGAATGTCTGTCCTTGTCGCACTTCTATTGCAATATTGTCTTGCTGTATGCATTTAAATGTAAAGGTATGCACTTCTGCTGGCTTGTCACAGATATGAGGAGGGAGAAAAATCCTGGTATCAGGTCCAGATCCCTTTCAGCTGCTTCCAGCAGCTGCGTATTACAGCTAGAAGTTTAGAACGTGCAGAAAGGTAATGTAACTCCTTGGAAAGGAACAGACAGAACAGTTATTTCTCCACCTCCTTATTCTTCCATTACTGTGTATGCAAGTGGCCATTAGTCTCTCACTGTGAGGAATACTGTATTATACAGAGAAGCATAATTTCTGCTGTATATCCTATGATAATACCCTCAGCTGAGAATATGGTTGCATCTGTCTTCTGAGAAATATAAAGATACATCAGGTAGAAGGAAACGACAGAGGTGTGAGCAGGGTTTTTTTGGAAGTGCTGCGCAACATGGGATTTCAGCAGGCAGCCTGCAGAACAGGGTGGAGGGACCTTAGTCTTCCCTCAAATTCATTGAAAACTTAGAATAAAATTGGTTTTGACTTATCACGCGCTTAGAAACCCTTACTGTACTGCCTTCTTCTTTCTATATATGAGACAGTGCGTATTAGCTTGCCTGTCCCTGTGAACACACGCCGACATACCAGGCGCTTCGCTTAAAATGGGACTGTGTGATTGCTACCAGACCTGTATTAAACTGGGGTGTGAATGCACATGTTAATAACTTGACTACCTGGCATATTTTAAAAGAGTACATATTTATACCATTTGTTCCTCAAATGTTTTCTTTCTCTAATAGTGTCCAAATCCAAAAGACTGAAATTAAATAATAATAAAAAAATGTATGTAAAACTTGCAGGAAAAAAGGCTTAAAAGCAAAACTACGCTTTTATATAAAACTTTGTTATTTTTCTTTTTTATTAGAACCAGGTTATACTTGCAGATGGTTGTGTCTTTTAATATATAGATTGTTCCTCGTAACTTTCTGATGGAATTCCAGTGTAATAGTAATATCTGTTCGACTTCAGATATAAATGCACACATTTTACAAAACATCTAAATTAAGTAATTAATGTGTGTAACATTAAAACTAATACATCTGCAAATAACTTTTTAAATAGAGTCATTTTTCTTGGGAAAACTTTCTGCCTGTTACTTCTGGTTATTTTGTTTGCTGAATAACACAGGACATTTGCCCCCTCATCATAGAAGAGGTCAGTGAGACTCATAACTGACATGTTCCAAAGGACAATAAAATACTGTGTTTTTAATCAGAACCTTGAGTCAATGCTTTTTATTGATATTTTGCTAACTTAGGGTCTGCTTGGTAAACTCTTGTTATGTATTTGTGTCATTCAGCCCTTTTTTTATGAAATCATCGCATGAAGCTACACCCTGTGTTAGTGCTTAATGATTCCTTTTCTTCTGGCTCTATAAAATAATCCCTTCAGAATTAGTTGAAGACCTAAACATTGACTATCATAAAGAGAGATCGTAGGACGGAGCTGTACATTTTGTAGCTTACTTATTGTTTGTTAAAACGAAACCAACAAACTTGAAACCATTTTCTATTGTGGCTTCAGTTGCTTATTTGGGCCCCTTTTGGATTATCAATGGCAAATTTTACATCTTTGGTGGTTTAATATTTAGTATCTGATTATGATTCAGATTATGTATATTTATTTTTTGCACCTGTAAGAGTTTCTCTGTGAAATGAGGACAGATTGTGGATTTTTGTGGCGTTGGTGTATATTTTAGTGTACATTTTCCCCTTGTTTTCCTCTGAGGGGAAAATACACAAATACAATCTGTAATAGGAAACAGTAATTTTAATGACTTATATACTATGATTGTCTTCTGGATGATCAAAATCTTTTTTTTAAGGTAGGATATCAAACAAAGCTGGAAGCAAAATTGTCCACTTAGGGAACTTAGCTGCATATAAAAATACATTGCTAGAAGCTAGGCTTCCGCATTCTTTGGGAAACAAAGGAAAGATCCTCTTTCCTTTGTTAATGGTATTTATCATCTTTAACTCATTAGTTGCTGAAGGCAGAGACGAAATGTTGGAGGGATTAGAGATGATCCATTGATAAATTTCACGTAGGTTCTTTGAGGAATGCCTGTGTGCTGGTGTTTTGCAGATGAAATACACGCAAAAACACATAAGCTGCAGGCGTTGCTCCTCTTTAATGCTCCTTAAAGAACACTGAATTTCTATCTTGTGTTGATGTGTGTGTTTAATGCCTTCTAAATAAAGAAGAACAATTGCAGGATTCCTTTTTATCTGAACTTTGGGTGCGCCCTTGTGTAAAATGGAAATGCTTTGTGAGGCATCCATGAGAAGAGAACAAAGTAGAAAGTAATATGAGGCTGCTTTATATGACAAGCTGTGATTTGGACTATTCTGAAAATATATCATCGTAATTTTGTCTGAGCAGTCTTAATTTTTTTGAATAGTTAACCTTTTTTAAGTGATTGCAAAGAAGGATCAATTATGGGTTGATACAGAGCAGTATACAAAAATATATATTTTTCTTTTCACGTTATCTCCTTTTTATGTTGAGGGAAAGGATATGTCCAAAATGCAAGGAATATTTTTTCCTTTAGGTAGGTGTATCACTTTTGCATGCTTTTTCCAAGTCCAGTAAGTTCTCCTTTAATTGAATTTTAAAGAACAGTGTTTCAGTGGATGCTTCACTACATTGCATCTTGCTTACACAGGACTTACAAACCCATAAATAATTTGCACAAATTATTTTTTGTTTATTTCCTTTAAATCATATGTATATGTTTCTTGAACTTTATGTTAAGGGGAAAAAATTCTTCCTTCTAGTGGCTCTTCTATGTTTTTGTGTGAGATCTTTCAAACCGTTAAGCAGGATCCTTACTGCAGCTGCTTGTGATAACCTCCAGCATGTTGGTGTGAGGGGAGGAGCAGAAATCTAACAGCTCACAATCCAGACACCCACGCTGATTGCCATAGAGGAAACTGGGTACAGCAGCAAAACTGAATAGTAAACATAGAGTAAGAAATTGTGAAAATGTGGCAAGTTATAATTACAAAGGAGAGGACCTACATCGAGCTGAATACTTTTTTCTGTACGTGGCACAAGTGAGATTTTTTGCAGAGGGAAAATCCTCAAATTTACTTATTGTATTTACTTTTTATAAATGTATGTTTCTGTGTCTCCTGATTTCTGATTGACTGACCTCAAAAGGAGAGCTCATTCTTCTCTGGGTTGTGACTCTGGCTTCATACTTTCAAGAGTCAGGAGACTGGGTACAAAAAGATGTAGCACTGGTGGTGAAAGCTGAAGAGCAGCAGTGATTCTCTGTGGATATACTTTTCCCTGTCTTTTGTTCAAGGCAGGTATACGCAGCCATACATTTATTTCTGTCTGATTTTGCATATGTGGCAGAGGGGCTGTGAATGCACCTTGGAGTCTGCAGGGATTCAACACGCAGGTACCAAGGATGTGCAGGGATGCGCTTGCAGCGCCCTTTTGAATTTCCACGTGTGGGAGTTTGAATTACTTCTCCCAGAATCTTCCATCAGGGAGAAGATTATTTGGATTGCAGAAATACATAAATTAGTTATTCATCCAATGTGCCTGGAAAGACAGGAGGCTGCATTTGTGTACAGAATAGGAGACGACTACTGATTAATTATGCTATAAACCACACATAGCTTATAAACATGCATGTGATAAATGTCTGTATCATACACCCTTTTCCACTGTATCCATGGACAAGCCATTCATTTGTCTACCTGAGGACTGCTGCAAATATTCCAAACACCCACCCCTTTTAAAATAAAATAAAATAAAATAAAACCTGCCAACATGGTGGGATTTTTTTTTCTTTCTCATTGCTGAAATGGTGAATTTCCCCCTCTGCAGATCATACTTATTTGTTGCTCATGAGATGTTGGAAAGTGATTGGCAGGTTGTAAGCAGCCTGGCCTGAAGGAAGGGGGTGATGGGGGCCCCCAGGCTGGCTGTGGGGCACAGCCTTTGCCTCTGTGGGAGAAATGAGCCCTGGGCTGTGCATGGGAAAGGGCTGGGGGGACACTGCTTTGGATAGAGCCCCTCATCTCCATCCCTTGCAAAGCCTCTGCTCTTGGTGCTCTGGTGGGAGGGGGAACACTGCTTTTGGGGGTTGAAGGAGTTAAGAAAACATGACTTGGTACCAATTTGCCTGCATTTACTAAATTGCATTTTATTAAATGCAAAGTCACTTTCCTGACACTGTAGCTGCTTTGCTCTGACCTTCCCTCAAGGGCACCTGTTATCCCAAAGTTATGGCTTTCTTCCTTGAGGAGATAACAGTGCTGTCCCTCCCTCCTGCCTTTTTTTTTATGCCCCAGCACTTAATTTCTCTGAGGCTCAGTGTATCTTCTTTGTGTGTTTCGACCACGAGCACCGCATAGGGAGATTAAACTGCTGTGCATGACAATTATGTGTACATGAAACTCCTCATTAGCCTCCGTACTAAAGAAAGGAGAAAATAGATGTCACAGAAAAAATTTCTGCCCAGTTTTGCTTCTGCAGCAGATGAGTGGGAGTGTTGAAGTGCCTCTTCTGACTGTGGAGCAGCCGTGCGTGGGGTTTTGGGTAAATCTCATCTGCAGTGCTAGATGATCAAGGACTGCAACATGCAACTAGGTGGTCCTGGTTGCATGGCCAAACTAGAAGCTGGGATACCTCTTGGGTGAAGGAGGTGTCTCTGGGCCTGAGCATCTCCATGCATCTGCATCGCTTCATCCACAACCCTGTATTACCTCCAGAACAAAGCAGCACAGCCCCATCCTTTGTGAGACCACAGCCCCCAGAAGAGAGGCTGGAAGTGCTCAGTGCTTGGTGAGTGCAAGAGTTCGGGTCTTGTATTCATGTTGAGTCACTGCCCAAAGACGTGCCAAAAGCCCACTGCAACTGGCAAGCTGACACATCACTTTCTGCTTGAACAGCAGAAGGGCTTTTCCTCAAAGTCTTGCAGGCTCCTTGCTGTTGAACTCCAACTTTGAACCATTTTAAATTCATAAAACATCTAGGAATATGCAGATTTTCATATCAAAAGTCAAATCCAAGAGCCTATTAAATACTATAAGTACTCTATAATTGGCTTGATTAGGCTAATATTGACTCCAAGTGACACTTCAGTGACATCAACTGTGACAACGGAAGTGACATTTCTGAATTGCCTTATTTTTAGGGAGGATGTTCTTCATGGCTTTTTCAATTGTTGCTGTGGCATAATGCTCATAGACCAACATATTTCTGGCAAGCGTGACGTGTCCCTTCTCTCCATTTGCAGGGGTGTGGATGATCAGACTTGCTGTTCTCAGTAGGGTTCCTGTGCTGACAAAATGCAGCAATGGCATTTCTGTCAACAGAAGCCCATGGATTTTTAACCTATTCAGAATTAGAATATCATGAGAAGCCATTCTTGATTAGATAGCAGTTAAGGTTTACCAAGATGAAGGACTGACAATGTAAATGGTAAAGTCTATTAAGCGATGGCTTCAGTGGTCGAAGCATATGATTAAAAAGCATCAGTAGTGCAGCATCCTTTCTTTTTTTTGCTCAGCAGCAGACTACATGTTTTCAATTCTTGTGTAGCTTTCAAAGGTTAAGAATTTCTAGTACTTGGCATCCAGAGAGGGGCAGTTCTTGCTACCATCTATATCCCTGGTCCTGCATAGCCTGCTGACTGCCAGGCTGATACTAGATGTAGATAGTGATCTTCCCTGCAAAGTTCTTGGCAAGCATTTGCTGAGCCCTGCTTTCGATTTTGAAGGTTATGTGAGCCTCAGTAATATAGGCCCATAGTGTTCTTTGAGCTTATGTCCTGGTAGGCTTCATTGCCAACAGTCTATGAAGGCAATCTCTGAAAGTGTCCTCTAATCAAGAGCCAACGTCTGTAGGCAGTCCTTTTATTGAGGGGAAAATTACACAGTTTTGGTGAAACTTGTTCTCTCTTTTTTCACCTACATTTATAATTGTGCAGAAGATAGATGCAGAATGATTCTAATCATGAGAGTTGAACAACCCACTTATCATCTTGGTAGATCGCCATGACTGGGGTACCACTCCCCGAAAGATTCAATGCAGGATTTCTGGTTTGTCATGTGGGAAGTGCAACACAGATTGTAGCTAAGCAGATGGACTGCTGTCATTGTCTTTTCCAATTGACTAGGAATAGCCGTATCTGCTGTTTTATTATTCTGTTTTCACCTGCTAAGTCTTAGTTTTGAAGGCCCTTGAGATACAGGCTTGTACTTTCTCAGTCTGTTCCCTGGACAATGGAGCTTTGGTTACTTTGGCCAATAAATTGTGCTGTAATATATGTCATAAGTTGGTGAGACCGCAGCCTGGGTAGGAACCTAATTAGATTGGCCTGTGCTTCCCATCTTTCAGTCATCGATTGGATTTTTAACCAATATCTTCTAAGTAACTTGAAGGAATGCAGGTGTCTGTACAGAACCTGTACTGCAATACAATATGTATTCAGCTTCTTCCAGTGTGCCAAGCCATTTGCACAATAACTTCACATCCAGATCTTGAATACATTTGCTTGCTTGATATATTTTACACAAAAAGAACATTTTAACACTGATTATTTTCCCTGTGTATTCCTGTTGTACTTGCTTGCCAGTAGGCTTGTTGAAATTAAGCCCATGGTAAGTCCGTCGCTCCTAAAAATCAGAGATTCTTCTCTGTCATTCTCATGATTACATGAGACAAAAATCTATAAAAGAGATATTTACTACAGATTTGGTCTAATTCAATTACTTGATTTTGAGAATGGGGCTTTTTTGTGCTTCATAGTGGTCCTGAATTCTGATGCTGAGCATTGCCCACCTCATCATCCTTGCTGATGGCAGAGGAAAAATGGTTTATTCCTAATTTAATATTTTCTGTGTAAATATTCAAAAGCCTCCTCATCCTTAATGCTTTGGATATGACAGCACGAAATTGCATATGATTAATCAGGGCAGTATGTCTCGTTGAACGCCTATCCAACAACACTACCTACGTTCATCTAATAAGTTGCAGCTCTGAGGCTAATTATCCAAGACTAATAGTTATGTTTAGTCTACTCGCATGTGATGCTGAGTCTATTCATTGTTGTTGCGTGATCCTCCAGAAGACCATTTACTATGATAACTTTGTAATTTAAAATGTTTTGATGGTTATGTTCAGGTGAAAAGGAGCAAATAACCTATTCTGTGTGTCCTACTTGATTTGAAATGTTTTTCTTGCCTAATCAGTGAATTTATTTCATGTTCTCCTCTGCAGTTTCCACCACAAAATTGTGAAGCTATGCTGTACATGTTTATAGAAGTCTGGATTACCTCTGTTTTGGTGAATCCAGCTTTCCTTTCCCCTTGATAAAAGCTAATTGATGTAAAGCTTGGAACATTGTTACAGCTGGAAGGATAGTTGTTATCTGCTAGAAATGTGTTTGCTATCCTGAAGTCAAAGAAATGTAGTATAATGCAAGAAGAACTAAAAATAGGAAGTTTTTAGCATGGTTTATCATTGTAGTGGATCAGCAGCATTTAGTTGTGTGTCGTGAGGTAGACATGGTATGTTTGTCACTTGAGCTTAAATTTTAAAGGATTTTGCTTGCAGCTGTGTTTCTGTGTGTTTCTAGCAAAGATCATTAGATAACGGCAAAGTTCATGTGTGGGATTGTCTGAGAGATAAGAGCACCTAGAAGTGACCACCAACTCAGCAGAAGACTCTTGTGAATGTTGAAGTTCATAGAGTTCCTATTTTCAGGACTGACCTGTGTTTGGATAATCAAAGGCTGCTGTTGGCTGAGCGACTGACAGGTGTAAACCCTGTACTGTATGTCTCTCTTATCCAATTTAAAATCTGTTTTAAGCACTACCACCAAAGACCCCGCTTAATTGTTTGTTTTTAAATATCTGTAAAAAGAAGAAAAGTAGGTCTGTCTGTCTTTAAAATGACATGAAAGAAAGAGAGGGAGAAGCACGTGGATTAATGGTCACCTGGACTGGAACATATGCTAAGTGATGAAACAAAGTGCTTTTCTGTTTATTTCCATTGATCAGAGCTCACAAAAGGTTTTCTGTTCCAGCTGTAGCTCTGTAAAACCTCTCACCATGCAGATGATCTCCTTAACATATCTGGTCAGTTGTCCTCGTTTTGCTTACATCTGAGAAAATCCTGTAGGAAACAGCGGTAGAGCTGGGCTCTGTGGTCATGCCGTAATACTTCACTTGCCGAATAATGCACACCCTTAATTACAAACTCAGCCACATTAAAAAAAAAATTGTTAAGGGCTGACATTTGCACATGAATTAAATGTGCGATGCGTTTGTTGTGGAGGCATGAGGTTGTAATTAGGGTTTCATGTGATATTGTAAAAGGAGATGAATGTATGGTGTGTTTCCTTATCAGCAGGGAGCAGGAACCAGTTCCCAGTGACAGTGTGGAGCCGGTCCCTGTCCCCAGCCGTGTGCCATGCAGGCGCTTGCGTGGGTTTGAGAAGCCCAGCTAGAGGGTTTCCATTAAATAGATTTTAAAAATACTGGAGAGGCAGAGTTTGGTAACACAGGAGCCGGGAGTGCTTTTTTGGGTTTGATTCTAGGATTTCCTAATCTGCTGAGGTGGCAAAATGTCCCCTGTCTGACCACGCCACAGTCCCTGGGTACTTCAGCAGGGCTGTCTGGGGGTACCCGCTGCCCCTTCAGAGAGGACCTCGGGGCTGCTCTTGGTTGCCCCGTTCCCCAGGCTGTGAGTCAGTGACAAGGGGTGGCCCCTTTTGGTGGCAGCGACAGGGTGGCCTAGCTGGCTCTTGGGCCAGCTGGTGTTAAACATCAGGGAGCTGCCTGGGGGCACAAATGGGCGACTTCTGGTAAGGTCCATGTGGCTTTTTTTTTTTTTTCTTCAGGGATCTGCTGTGGTTCCCAAGCTTTGCTGCTCTGCATAGCTCACACAGAGAAATTCCTCTTTCAGCCTCAACCCATCACTGGCTAATTTTTCAAAGCAATTTGCTTGTACAGCTGTCTCCCCCTTCCCACACCTACGCAAAAGTCTTTTATTGTTTTCTTCTTGCCACCTTCTCCCAGCTTCTCCCTATAGGAACTGAGCCGCACAACAAAGGTGGTTATGAAATCTTTCGCATATCAGCAGGGTTGATGTTTTCCACATCTGTCATCTATCGAGTCAAAATGATATTTTTAACTTCATCTGCAAGTCTTGCTTTTTATGTCCAACACAATAGATGGGATGGGCCCAGCCCTCTGTATGCACGGTCTGCTATTCTTTCTCTCCCGAGAGAGGAAGGCCCCATTTCCCCATCTTGTTGACATAATTTCAGGATTCTTTAAAGCCACCCATGTGCATATGTAAGTGGTTTGCTGAGCCGTGCATAATGTGGTCACTTGAATGCTTCTGGAATGCATAGGTGTCGTGTGAAGATAATGATCCATATAAATGCATTTCCTAGCAAGAGACTCATCTATAGATGGTGTGTGTGTAGGTTGCCTTAAGCGTTGGAGCTGATTTTGCGTTTTGTTCCTCTCCCTGCTTGCTCAGCTTTAGATCCATTTTTCCGGCTTTATATTTTTTAAAAGGTTTTCTTTTGTTAGATGCATTAGAAATATTAATTGTACTCACAGAAAACCGCAGTTAGGTGCATATATATCAAAAGCCACTATGCTCTTCATTTAGAGGAAAATTGCAGATTATTTTCTTTACTGATTTGAGTGGTTCATTGCCGCTCAGTGGGAGAAGAAAGTAGACATTTAGGAATATGTATTCCTTTTCTTTGTTGTTTGAGGAAAAATGTCAAGTTTTTCACGCATGGTTCATCCTGGGCCTGCAGCCTTCCAGAAATGTTGTTCTGTTCTTAAGAGCTGTAGAAACAAAGAAGTAAAGATCTGCAAAACTATTAATTAAAATCAGCTCCAAAATACTTTTTTCTTTCTCAGTGAGACAACTGAGCTAAGTGTCAATTTTGGGTGTCGGTTGGTGAGGGGTGGAACTTCCTTTTCCTGTCCGTATGTATAAAAGCATGGCTTCTCTTTGATGTGCCAGAACCTCGTGGTCGAGTCACCCCCCATGGCCCTCGGTCCTCCTACTCTGAGACTTCTCATCACCCTTCCCCCTGCAGCACAGCCCCGTAATTTCCTGCTGATGCTGTGGATTGTGCCCGTCGGGTGCCTGAAGCTGGAGAGCAAT
Organism: Caloenas nicobarica; assembly: GCF_036013445.1. Lineage (NCBI taxonomy): Eukaryota > Metazoa > Chordata > Aves > Columbiformes > Columbidae > Caloenas > Caloenas nicobarica. The sequence continues at coordinate 45,022,871 of NC_088246.1, read as the reverse complement.
TTCTGCAATTAGTGAGCATAAAAAGTAATGTTGCCCTCACCATGGCCATACGAAGACTGCAGTCTGGTGTCATGAGTCACGCCTCGGATTGGAAGGGAATCAGACCATTGTTTAATGGGGAGTATAGGTACAACCAGCATGGTCTTTTTAGGGCTTCTTCAGCTGATCTCACATTAACTGTCAATCTCAAACACTTTTACAGTGTTTTCTTATGTTAGTCTCCATACTGAAGTTCTGGGAAGCCTCTCTTGACTTGTGCCTTTAATCCTATTTATTCACAAAGGATGAAAGTTACTGCTGCATCTGTCTGCATATCCCACATTTTGGGTATTGAATGAAGACACATTAGCCAGAAGGCATGCTCCTTGTTCATTAGATGTCATTAGTCTGAAAGTGCTTCATTTGAAGCATATTGCAAAAAACCCCTGAAATTAGACCAGTTCTTGATTGACAAATCCATACATTTTCTGACCTTATGTCAACAGAAGAGTTCAATGACTTATTATTTGTGTGTTGTAAGAAAAATCTCACTACAGACATGCAAAGTGGAGAATAGGGTAAGATTTAAAATAATCTCCAGAAGATATTTTCTCAGTTATAAACAAAAGGAAGCAAGTTGTAATTTTTCATCCACATAATCTTGCCTTCATTTTGGAACAATATAACCTATGAAACTAAGCCTGTTGGTCACAATCTAATGCTTTCATACATGTTTAAATTTTAAAAAAAGCATAAATATGCTCAGAAATGTGAATAGTAGCTCAATTTGGAAGACCACATTGACATTATTAATCAAAATACTGAAGACAAACTGCTGACAACACTGATCCATGTGCAGCATATTAGCGAAACTAGGAATAAGGCTTGTACTCTGAGATCATCTTTATACTGCAAAGCCAGGATGTATCCATCATGTCACTAAATGTCATTTATAATCCACTGTAGAATAAACTCCTGAGTTAACATTTCTACACTGCAGGCTGCCAGAAAAAGCAAGAAAGATTTTTAACACTGTTCATGATTTGAAAATATTGATAATTTGGGATCAACATAAAAATACTGATAGAGCATCCCTATCAGAGTTTATGAATGAAGAGGATGCACCCCAAGAGAGCCCATGCTACACAGCAGATTATTGGGTTTCCAGAAGAGTAACTGGATAAGCTTTTCTCATAGCCAGGTAGCCACAAAGGCATTCTTCCTGGGGCTAAAGCGACATTGGCCTGAAATCAGTTTGTAAATCACATTGTGCATCACAATGCTGCCTCTAACTATTATATGTATTCTAGTTTACAAATAATCTCTTCTCCAGAGCTTTCAAATACTGCCTTGCCTAGTCAAGCAAGACTTTTTTTTAATGATTCAGCACATTTGTGTGTGTAAAAGGAAAGCTATGACAAGGTTTTGTGGCTCCTGAGCTGGCGGGTTTTCCTCTACCAGTTGACCCCAGAACATCAACCTGGTGAAATACCTAACCTGTCCCCTGCAGAAGAAGGAATCATCCTGCTGCATACTATGAGCCACCAAACACTGGTGTGCACCGGTGACTTTTGGCGTCTAGCAAAGTGCAAGAATTGTACCTTGCTACGTAAAAGATGCGAAGTTGTCATCACACTTTTTTTCTTTACCAGTTCTGTAGGACATTTCTTAACACGGTCTGTGTGAAAAGCGATAGCTATTTGTCTTTATTCTGTCTTGTCCCAGTGTATTTATTATATTGTACCATGCTATATTTATGTCACCAAACATGATCCTCATTTTCTTTTTGGTGTGTGGATTAAGAACACAATTCTGTCTCCTTTTGGGTTTGTTGCTAATGCCTTCAGTGAACAAGTAAGACCACAAAATTCATGGTAAATGTTGTTATCAATGAACATTTGAAGGAAAAGTTGAAATACTTGCCTTAAGAACACTTTGGGAACCCTCTAAGAGACATGATAATTTGTTCAGATGTACAAAAATGTTACTCAAATTATTGACATATGAAAACAAACTTTAGCGAAGGATTCCTGTCTGATTTCATCACATCCACGGCAGTTTCCATGTGTCACTTGCAAAAGGACAGGCTCTGAAGTTAAGCGAAGCACACACACAGAGGTCTGTTTGCAAGTTCGGGCACAGATACAGATGCTGGCACTTGACTGTATAGTTTAGCCCTTGCAGTGGCAGTGGACTTCCACAAACCAGAGGTGACAAAGGAACAGGATCTCACAGTGATTAAGTTACCTGAGCAAACAAAGACACACAAGCACAAAAAGCCTTGTGCATTGGGCAGAGTTTGCATTACAGCCAGAATATATTCACAGGTTCAATTTTTGTGCACTAAATAAGGAAACACATCTTTTTTCATGAAGCAGATTTGGAGTCTGTGTCAGCTCTTGTTGAAATTGTAGCCATTTTTCAGTTGACCTTGGGGCTATGACGGAAGAAATACATGTGATGTAAAAGAGAGTGCTTGGATTTACAGGGGAAGAACCCTGAAATTATCATTGCGCGTGTTGGTGTAATGTTAGACCACAAGCAATAATTTCTGTCAATTTTTAGCATTGTTGAAGAAATCCACACCAATGCGAAGGTCAGCTAAAAATATGCTGCTAGGCTTTTTTGTAATACGTCTTAAGGTCCTAAGTTTTTAAAACAGTATTAAATTTGCATTGAAATACTACTTTGCAATAGGACAGATATTTGAAAATGTGTTTTCACTTTACTTAAAAGCCACTGAGCTAGGATTCAATGTCCCTTTCTACAGCTGGCTTCATCAATGTCGCTTAGGTCAGAACCAGTTGCAAAAGAAGTACAGAATCTGAAATGGAGGAGGAGGTGGAAGGGACTGCACGCTCTAGTCTATAATTGGAAATCTTTTATTTTAAGATGTCTTAGAAGCTTTGTTGTTCATCTCTCCGTATAAGTGGATATATTCTCATTGTCTGCTGTTCAGAGGAATATTTTTAACAGTTACGGAAAGGTCCTTGTGTTACACGTGTGTAATAATAATTTTTTTACTTTTAAAGGAAGTCATCTGTAAATCCCATTAGTTATAAATTTTTTATTTTTGTCTTTGTAAGCATGATTTAACTTCAAGTGTTGCAGTTCTTAAATCTAATTAAAGAATCGCCTTTATTTCCCATCAGAAAGTCGACCTACTGTAGATTGTTTGATTGAATGTTGGAGACAAACAAATGAAAGCCTGTACCCGTTCTGTTGTGAAAGAGCTACGGGGACATTCCTCGGGTGTGGAGTGGGGTTGCATGTGGTTGTCCTCCTCGCAGGAGGTGCAGACGCGATCCTGTGCCAGCAAGGCTGTGGGAGCACCTGGTGGGACTGGCAGTGGGTGGACACAGGAGGCACACTTCCATCCAGCACTGTTCTCCTGATGCCTTCCTGGGAGGTGATCCCTGCCAAGGGGAGAGGGTCGTGAAAGGAGCCTTAACCACCAGTATCAGTACAGGCTGAGGGATGAAGGCATTGAGAGGAGCCCTGCAGAGGACGGCTTGGGGTACTGGTGGATGAAGGTTTGGACATGAGCTGGCAATGTGCACTTGTAGCCCAGAAGGCCAATCATATCTTGGGCTGCCTCAAAAGGAGCGTGGCCAGCAGGTCAAAGAAGGTGATTCTGCCCCTCTGCTCTGCTCTGGTGAGACCCCACCTGGAGTCCTGTGTCCAGCTCTGGAGCCCTCAGTGCAGGAAAGACATGGACCTGTTGGAGAGGGGCCAGAGGAGGCCACAACAATGATCAGAGGAATGGAACAGCTCTGCTGTGAGGACAGGCTGAGAGAATTGGGGTTGTTCAGCCTGGACAAGAGAAGGCTCCGGGGAGACCTAATTGCCGCCTTTCAGTACTTAAAAGGGGCCTATAAGAAAGATGGGGACAGACTTTTTAGCATGGCCTGTTGTCATAGGACAAGGGATAATGGTTTTAAACTAAAAGAGGGGAGATTCAGGCTAGACACAAGGAAGAAATTTTTACAATGAGGGTGGTGAAACACTGGCCCAGGTTGCCCAGAGAGGTGGTAGATGCCCCATCCCTGGAGACATTCAAGGCCAGGCTGGACGGGGCTCTGACCAACCTGATCTAGTTGCAGATGTCCCTGCCCATGGGAGGGGGTTGGACTAGATGAGCTTTGAAGGTCCCTTCCAGCCCAAACTGTTCTATGAACTCTGTCCCGGCGGGCAGCGATGGTCCCTCTCCCGACCAGCATGGTGCGTGGCCTCCCCATCCCCCTGCTGCTGCCAGCCCGGCTTTGTGCTCTGCATTATCTGATAGCAGCATCCATGGAAACCACCGCTGATGGTGGCTTGCAAAAGAATTTGTTAATTAAAAGATGTTTAAAATTATAATAAAGTTGCTATCTTAAATCCAGCGGGGATATTGCAAATGCCGTCCCACTCTGCCATCACTCTCCAAAGCTAAAATGCAGCTGGAGATGAAGTGCCCCTTCACACCCAGTTCTCATCATCTGTTATCTTAGCATGCAGTCAGAAGGGATGTATTAGTATTAAAATTTTTACAGCAGCAGAGGTGAGGGCTTGACACAACCCTGTGCCCACCCATAAGCTGTGTTATCTATCCCCCAGTTTGGCACAGGGTGAGGAAGTGCGGGGTTTGTCCCAGTCCTTGGTGGAGGAGACTGCAGTGGAGCCATTCCCAAGAGCACAGAGAAGATAAAAGGGGGAGAGCAAGAAAGAAACAAAACTCAATAACCTGGAAAACAGAACAGCCTTACTGCGAAATGAACATGAGAGCGAAGATCAAACTTCTCACAGACTGAAGGGAAATTAAAAAATAAAATCTCATAAGAAACTTGTGGGTGACTGAGCTGAGGAAACACTATGGGTGCTGAGTCTTGGCGGGGGGTCTTGCGGGAAGTAACCAAAATTGTGTTCGAGAGCTGGATCTATGCTGTTGTGTGAAACTGGACATCGTTTGCTGCCTTTGCATGCAGGAATCACACAGTGCAGGAGGGTTGTGAACCTGAGAAGTTAGCAGTCTGCTAAAAACAGCTCTAAGTGTCACTTAACCAGCACCTAGATGCTATTCTTTAGGAGAAGGTTATGTTCTCACTACGTGGAACAAAAGTGGGGAAAAGGGGATGTTCTTAGGGGTAGGAAAGTTGATGCAGTTTTAATATTGGCTTGTGGCTAATCAGTTCGCTAGGGTAATTAAAGGTTATGGCTGTAAGGGCAAGTCTTGGAGTAGATGGGCAGAAGTATCAGCAAGTCAGCACTTCTTCAGGAGCTCGCTTCCAGCGCAGCCCATGAGATGCAAGACTCCACCTAAACTGTGAGGAAAGGGTATCTGGTGTTTTTATGTACACACAGGCAGATGAGTTCAACTCCTTCTCTTTCAATACTTTTTTATTATATTTTTTTGGCAGTTTTCCATTGATGAATAGGCTGTGAGTAGTTCTTGCTAGCATAATGTAGCTCTCGTAGCTGACAGTCAGACTTGAAAGATTAAATGTGTGGCATGCACAATAGGCAGAATTAATTTCTTGGTGTTTTCTGTTCAGTGAGAAAGAACAAACAACCTGGACATTGAAAACTGCCATTTTCTTTTTAGATTACTTTCCCATATAAAAGCATGTAAAACAAAGGCTGTATTTAAACTTTTCCAAGGAAAATATTAATTTACTGTAAGGTAAAAATTTCTCCAATTCTTATCCCTCTTATTTCGTTCTAATTCTTATCACAAATCGATCTTTTCTCCCAGCAGAAATAATTGGTTCCAGCCAATAACAAATCCTCGTCTCTATTTCATTGGCTTGTATCTTGGGCAACAAAAGAGACATTCTATAATGGCTTAAAATATCTCTACTGGATAATGTAAGTAGATGACCAAATTAATCCAATTAAACTTTTTAACCTTTCAAAGTTAAAAACCAAGGATTTGGACACTGCCCACAAACAGAACTAAACATGCTCAAATCTTTTTACTATATGTCATTTTTCCATGTTAGTAGACACTTAAATGAAAATGCAGTTATCTCTATTGGTTATTTCTGTTTGCTAGTGTCGCCAAGTAATTAATTTTACAGCTAAAGTGAATGTATGAAAATGGAAACCAGCATCCTAGCAACATACCTGCAGTTAAACAATATTACCCCTCTGTGTGTTAAGGATTCAAACCAGTCAATTCATAATTTGTGTTCTGATGTCCATGAGGAACACAAATGAGCTGTGCAGAGAAAGAAAAAGAGCAGAAATTGTATTGGCCTGTCTTGCTGAGTAAAGTGATAGATAAAAATTAATTCTGGGAACAGCACAACATATTTTATTGTGGAATGAAACAACGTGCTCAGAAAATGGTTGCTCTCTCTCTGTCTCCCAGGGGTGGTTGTTTTCCACATCTCACACCTACCAGTGCCACTCACACGGGCACTGATGGCAGCCGAAAGTTGCGTTAAGAGGGGAGAACGTGTTTCAAGCCGACTCATTTCAATAATCGAACAAAATCCCTGGAGCCTCCAACAACCACACATAAAAAGTGTGGATTTGTGTTTCTCCTTTGCGGGCAACGTGAAGTAGGAGTACAAGGCTTTTTTCTCACCTTTTCCCTCCTTTCTTACGTGATGGGGTTGGCCACTGGAGGAAGGTGGCAGGGAGCTCCTCCATAGCGATGCCCAGTCTCATTCCAACCACTTCCTACTGCAGATGCAGGAGCCTCTTGTCTTCTTCCCTGTAAAAATGAGGCTCTCAGTCAGTAACAAAACATTCTCCAAAAGTGGAAAAATGATGCATCTGAATCAGGTACAAATGTGTGTTGATTCGACCAAACTAAACAGAGGTTTTCATTACTTTTTCTAATATTTCACATTACCCTGGTCCCATTCAGCAATGCAGTTTCAGGTATGAGATGTAGCAGCGATTCTGCTACAGGCTCAGACCGGAGGACACTTCCTCAGCATTGTGGCCTGAAGAGGGGTTTGCTTTCCAAATTCACTGTAAAAGTCAGATGCAAGTCAGAAGGAAAAAAAACAAAAGTAAACAACTGTTTGCCAGACATCAAGATCCTATTTCTGGAAGAGCCCCCCCCCAAACCTCTCCACAGAGCTTCTTGCCTGAAGCAGAGACCAAATCACGTAGGTCCCTCATTTTCTGGTTCCTGGGAAGGCACCAAGGTGTTTGGTGGGGAGCCAGTCACTTTGTTGTGAAGGTTTACTGGGTTAGTCAGCGGCTGGGGCTCAGATTTGAGGGCTGGGCTGCTCGTTTCCCTCCCAGCTGTGCTTGCTGTGCTCGCCGAGGATGGAACGAGAGGCCGATGGTGAAAGGTGGCATTGAGCAGACCCTGTGGCAAGGTGGCCCTACAATGGTCTTTCTGCAGCCATCAGCACTCGTCTTTCAGTAGGGACTGTTCTCTCATGAAGGGTGCAGTTCCACAGGGCAAGTGAAAAGGGCAGCATTGAGGCAGCGATAATCCACTGCCTGAGCAGGGAACAACTCCTAAGGGTGGAAAGTGTCACAGGAAAAAGTTTTTTACAATGAGGGCAGTGAAACACTGGAACAAGTTGCCTGGAGAAGTGGTAGATGCCCCATCCCTGGAGACATTCAAGGCCGGGCTGGACGGGGTTCTGAGCAACCCTGATCTAGTTGAAGATGTCCCTGCTCATGGCAGGGGGGTTGGACTAGATGGCCTTTGAAGGTCCCTTCCAGCCCAAACCATTCCATGATTCTATGATACTGTTGTAAGGCAATGACTTGCTAAATGCGAACAGCGTTGCACGTACGATGCGTCAATTAATCCTTTTAAGATAGCTGGTACCAGTAAGGACTCGGAGCATTTGTGTGTCTTTGGGGCACAGCACTTCAATAAAGATATAAGGGAGGGCAAAGGTTAACAACACAAACAATGAGGAGTTTAGAAAATAGGATGTAGAACAGCAAGGTGGAATAAAGCAAGTTGTCATTGCGTCTCCGGGCCAGGCTGTGCAACCCTGGAGGGCGTCAAAAACAGCTGCAGAGAGGGGTGTAGCCCGTGATCCATCTGCTGTGAGCCAGATAAAGAGCAGTAAGTTGCTGCAGGAAAATGTAGGTTAGATTTGCAGAAAAACACTTTGCAACAGAGAAGAGAGAAGCGCCAGAGTCTCTGTTTGCAGCAGACGTGAGGTCCCTGGCACTGGGGGGTTCAAGGAGAGCCGGACAAATGGTGGTTGGAGGGGTTCGGTCAGCGGTGCTGCTGACAGCAGATGGGTGGGGGTTCCCCACGGTCTCTTTGAGCTATGTGGTTCTCTCCTCCTCTATCTTTGTGATAGTTAATATTGGAAAATTATCACTGCAGATGTGAAAAGCAGGAACGTGCCCGTGGCTGGGAACAGATCGGCACTGTGTGTGTGCAGGGATGGAGGACGACGATGTGGGAAGGTACCTCTCCCAAACCGGCTCACCCCATCCTAGCAATTGCAGATGGCTGCCTTAGTGGGTAGTTGTGCTTTTCTTGAAGATAACCCCTTCTTTGCATGTTAATAATGTCTTAATTTTTTTTTTTCCAATGCTTTCAATTATGGCATTTGTACTGATGTCTTAGTAGTATTTTCATATCTGATGTACACTGCGTAGAAATAATATCAGCGCATCTTCCAGCTTGGATTCCGCATTGCCTCGTTGGGTTTTTTTGTCATGTGTCAGGTCACTAACATCACTTCAGTAGGGTTTTATAATTGCATTTAATATGTCACTTACTATGCATGCGTCATCTGATTTCTGTGGTAATAATGAGATAATTTATTTTTGCTGGGTTGCACAGTCAGTTGTTTGTTGATAACACATTTAATTTTACTGAACTACAAAATCTTGGCTGATTTTAGAGAAGGGTCAGAGCTGAGACACTTTTGTATTTTAAAGTACTTAACTCCAAACCCTTAATGTTAGCTTTCTCTTTGTCTTTTCAGCTAGGGTGATTCCAGCCTGAATTTTTATCCAGGGAATTCACAAAACTACTGACATTCAAGTGATAGAGGAAACAAAATGAGAAATTCTGTACTAATGTTTATTAGCTACTTAGGGTTAATTTTGGGAAGGGGGGAAATGGAGAGGAGACAGAGCCAGCTGTCCAGTATCAGAGCTATCAAAACAGCAAGCCTTCCTACCTTGCAGCAATAAAAGCACAGTGAACAAACTAATGGGTGGAATATCTTCCATGACTACTTTTTTTTTTTTTTTTTAATTTGGTAGGGATCTCTGGAGCGGCATTCCGTCACTTTAGCCTTAACAAGGCATGTCACTCGTAGCAAGTTTTAGTTTTCAACCACTTTTCCAAGTACTGTATTTCACTCCCATACAACAGTTTTCTTGCAAAGTTAATTGCTCTTTTATTTTACAGTGACCTTGACTGTGTTTCATATCTGAAGAAAAATGACATTTGGGTTTTCTAATTTAGAAGCACAAAAGAGTTTGAAAGAGACAGCATTAGTACCTGATTGGCATGCCAAAAAAAGATGCGTGTGTTAAATTATAGGCTGCTGGAGCTGGGACCAAAGATAACATTATTAGACTTTTGCAATAAATATGATTAATGGGACAACAGGGCTATCATTTGGGCCACCTCTTGTGTATGTACCTTATTTATTTTCATGACTAGGATTTCATCATTTAAATCAAGTATGTGCATGCATGTGGTTTTTTTAACCTTTCTCATTTTCTCCTCATTTGGAGGTTTAAAATGTCTAGAAATGTTTGTGTTTTCTGAAGTCCGTCATGGCAGAATTTTTGGAAAAGGAGGAATCTCCCCTTGTGTATCGTCTGTTCCTCTGGTTAAGATCTATGAGATTTAGAAGAATACAAGTTATTCTTTGTAATGGAAAAAAGCTCTCCTGAAATGTGGAAAGAGTAGTCGACTAGAGAGATGCCATTTTTTTAAGGCTGTAAAAAAGGTAGGATAAAACCAGTGCTCCAGCTCTTGCTGAGCTTGCTGGGAACAGCTGCCGTGCAGGATTCCTCCTGAAAACCTTGTCCAAACAAATCATCATTTAAATACAGAACTGTTGCTCTACCAAAGCCTCAGTCTTGCAAGATCTTTCCTGTCTGTGCTTGAGATGGATGTATTGTAGTCTGGAAACCTACAATATATCTTTCCGTACTCTTTTAACTGGATGAGGGAAATCATCATATGAGGGAAATCAAAGCACAAGGCAACACTCAGCTTGTGCTCACTCATGTTTTGTTTTCATGAAGCCTGTAAAGAAATTTGGAGTCCAGCAATGCTGCTTCCCCCTGCATTGCCTCTCCAAGTATGGATACATATTGTATCAACTTCCTGCTATTTTTAAGACTGAGATAAAGGAAAAAATATCCTTTCACAAAAGCAAGAGTTTTTTTAACATTTTAAAAGCACAGATGTGGTAGATACTGGGTGGATGGTGCCATCAGCGTGATGGATTGGCACGATTCCCGTCCCTCCCATGGGGTCAGCAGAAGCGTGCATTATTCTGACACGCTCTTGGGGATGGAGAATCTTTCAGAGCCTTAAATCATCTTTTGTGAGCAAAGATGAGAAAACATTACCCAAGCAGCTGAGGGAGACCTATCAGTTTGGTTTTTTTTTTTCCCTTAAAACACTGCGGTGCACTTTGTTCCCCACTTCCTTGCCTTGGCTGCAGCCTGCGGGACAGAGCGCTGTGGCTTCCTTGTGTATGTGTGGTTTTGCACCAGCCTCCTTCATATTTGTGTTTCGAAAATCAGTGTGTCTGTCAACTCTTCCCTGGGAAACAGCCAATTTCTTTGTTTTGGAAAACCAAAATAAAAGCTGAAAGTAGAATAAGCACATTTCTCAGATTCTGGTATGACCTCATATGCAAAAAGTTTTTGTTTATGCTTATGTCTCTGATTAAAATGTTAATTGCCATCTCAGAAGGTGAAAACCAGTTAAAATGGAAAAAAAAAATTTGGTCCACCTGAAAGATCAAATATTAATATTTTTTTCCCTAACTGCCTGGAAAACCCTTAACTGCTAGCAAGATAAAATATTTTGAAACGTGTCCTAATATCTAACAAATGACCAAAAGCATTTAGGGTACTTTTCATGTTGGGAAAAAAAACCCCAAACCTTTTAAGCCTGTGGATCACAAATGTTTTGTCCTTGTAACCCTACCTGGAGATGGTCATCGAGTGTGGCCTGAGTTCTAGCAATAGTATGAGATGAAACAAGGTGACCATCCATCCCGCTTGCAATCCCTCTCCAAACTGCCATGACCGCTGCCTTTGGGAGTCGGGTTTTCACGGGGAGCGGGGCCATAAGGCTGTGGCTCTCGGATAATGTGCAACGTATTCCTCACGTTTGTAAAACTCATTGGGGTTTTACTAAAATTGCTTTGGTCCGGTCTTTAGATTGGTGCCCGGTGCCACGTCAGCAAGGCTGTGTTTGCTTACCAAAAAGGTTTTTGCTGAGGTGGTACATCAGCTCTAAAACCCTAGATGTCAGTCCCTTTTCCAGCCCTTCTGTGCAGAGAGTGAAATAGGAAGTGCAGCTTCCCCAGCGCATCATCCCATCTCTGTCATCCAAGGATGGATAAAATATGTTTTGAAACCACAGGCTCCCTCCTAGAGTGCCTGTTTCAAGTTGGTCTCCCTGTTGCAAAGCTGGCTGCCTTCCCCTCAGCAAAAATCCGGTGCCTGTTCAGGAACTGTGTTTGTAAAACAAGTTTTAATCTCTGCACAGTGTGTTAAATTGATGGCAACCTGGCAAAGGGTCTGTCCCAAGAAGCACAGTGGATCGCGATCCATTCTGTAGCAAGTGCTGCCTTGTAGGCTCTCGCTTTTTAATGCTGAATTTAAACAAGAAGCAGGAACAGCTTGGCTTTTTGATCCCTGTGCTGAAACACATCCTCATTTGAGGATCAAGGCAACTCTGGAAATTCCTACATCTTGAGCTGTTAAATGATGTAAAAACCTCCGAAATTAATATACATGCAGTGCAAAGGTGTTAGCTAAGTGCTGAAAGCAGCATAACTGTATCAGTCTGTGCCAGAGCCCAGATGAATATATCCAGCCCCGGGAGTTTTCCTGGTGGGTCTGAGCAGGCTGGCGAGCAGAGCTTGCTGTGACGGTGCCGCTCGCCCTCCCAGGTCTAGCAGAGCTTGGGCTTGGGTGTTCGCACCGACGGGCCTTTGCTCAGCCGAGATAGGTGCTCTGATTTACATCTGATATTTGAAGGGACTGTCTGTGGGGAAAACCTGTGGAGAAACACCAGGGTTGGGTCACATCTATTTCTGCTCTGCTATCTCAGGTAAAGAGGCTGATGGATGTGATGCTTAATGGCAGCAGTGAATGCATATGTATTTTCCAGGGTGTCCCTGGCGGGGGGGTAGGGGGAAGGGCCGTGGAATCTAAAATGTAGTACCATGTCTTCAAAAGAACGTGGTCGCCATGCTCGTTACTGTCACAAATGCGTGTTTAGAAGGGAAACCTGCTGGATATTTATTTTTCATTCCAGATACTAACCTAGTCCTGTGCCAGTAATGTAGAAAAAGGCTCAGATAACTCTCCATAGATAGTATCTATATTTGGGATTAGCCTTTTTTTCTTTTTTCTTTTTTTTTTTAAGAGTGTAATATTTTTATTAAACATCTTTATATTTCCCCATATTAACTGGGTAGGTATTTGCATCTGGCTGGTCTGTGGCCAGTTCAAGTGTCATCACATAAAGAATTTATCTGGCAACCACATTTAGCTCTTGAGTATATGAATATAGAAGAATGTAGGAATTTCCTGAAAAATGGTGCATGATGAAATTAAGGAAGAACAAGAGGAAGTTCATTTCTGGCAGGTCAAGGTATAGCAATACTTGCTCATATGTGTCTTGGTTTGTATTATTGAAGACATACAAATATTTTTCCTTATCTAGTAACCCTGTCAAATTATCAGCTCGGGAAATGAGACGTGCATTGAATTTCGACACCAGTGACAGCTGAAGGAAGGGATCGGTATGATTTTGGTACCAGGTGACATGGCTGTACCATAGTTTAGCAGCTGGCTTAGTGATCTCCAGGGTAAGAATTTCTTCCACTTCATTGCCAGCATCCTCTTCCAAGGAAATCAGAGCGGACTTTTGCAAATAGCTTTGTCCTTTCTCCAATAGACTGTGCTCTTAATAATCAAAATGAGTTGCAGGCATTCCATTAATTGTCCAGATAATTAGCTTTAGGCAATCTGGCATTTCATCTTTGTCTCTGACTTAATCTCAGCGAGTTTTTGTTGAGTCGCTGGCATGTGTAATTCCTCATTTGTTTTGACATTTCTCTGTCGCATTAGCATTTGTCATATTTCAATTCCTCTAGACTCAAACAAGCTTTAATCAGTCATACTGGTTTGCAACTTACTTATGCTACATAAAACGCATAAAGCTGTAACTTTTTGGGTCTGCCGATTTGATAAATGTGCGTTTTCTGTTCCTAACACACACTCGCTGTCCTAGCTGGCTTGCCTTGTGTTACTCGTAGCACCTCCACGTAGGTTGTTTAAAACCTCCTGTAAGAATTCTCCTTCCCTGGGCAGGTATGTGGTATTTTAAACGTAACTTTGTTTTTATTAATCCCTAAAACGATGCCAGATGGTGAAACGCAAGGATACACAATAGGGCTACGTGTGTGCGCACCCATGTGCACACATACACGCGTTTTATCTGTGTATGCATGAACGCCCAGGGCAATTCAGTGCAATGGAAGGTTTTATTAGATAATAAAAGCTGCGTTTTAAGTTAGACAGGTCACTTCAAGTGAGGGCTGAAAAAAGGATTTATTTAGCTCTTTGTTGTATATGGCTTTATGGAAAAGCTGTTTAGAAAGCTCTGCTGTAACTGATCGGGAGCACTTGTATTACCTTTCCCCAGAAGTTGGATGCCTTCTGCTGCTGACTCCAGATGGAAAAGGGGAAGCCGTTATTCTGTGTTCATTTGGAAAACTGTGAACCTCCTAGTTAGTTATATCGGTCTCAAAGTGCTAGTCTGAAGCGCTGCATGGGCATCAGGGGCTAGCCCTTAAATCTGTCACTAGTTCCCTGGGTATTGCACACTTTGCATCTGAAACCAGTAACAAGGCAAAAAGATCTGGCAGTAAGAAAGAGGAAGACATCTTTTTGCTAACTGGATTTTTTTTTTTTTTAGTTAGGTTTGAAACTACTGAGAGATTTAGAATATTAGAGCAAGATCTGGTGGAAAGTTGTTGCGTGTGCAGAGGAAACGCAGAAGTGTGTTCCCTATTTTAAAACTGGGGAGAAGGTATAGACCATGCGTGCATTCGCGTCTGTGCTCCATAGCGGAAAGAACAAAATGCTCTTTAAATAGTTCATTTTCTCGGTTGTTCTACACTTTACTGAATTTCCTATCCTCGGTTCGCTTTCGAAGAGGAAACACCGTGGCTTCTTCCTGTAAGGCCAGAAGAAGTTTCCCCTGGTCTTTATTTTTTTAAGGACAGGAGGAGTCAGGCAGAGAAAACTGTCAGCAAACAAGTGCTCTGAAGAGGTCCATGCCCTTGCCCAGCAGCGCAGCGGTGCAGCAGCCACTGTCCTTCGGGCAGAGGACTTGTCTGATTAAAATGTGCCTGTCGGGGTGGAAGCACCAGCAGCATTGCGTCTGGCATCCCGGTGCCAGGGAGTCCTCTTCTGCACTTGATCATACCACCTCGTGCTGAAGCTGCCACGGACTTCGCAGATTAATTCATCAGTGAAATCCTTGTGAATGTCAAGGGTGCTATCTAACACTCAGAGAAAAAGAAAACCCCAAACAAGTTTGCGTCTTCCCAAGGAGCCCCTGGGTGCACCCTTGGAAATGCTGGACTTCGGACCTAACGAGGACCAAGCGACGAGCATCCCAGCATCACTGAGGTCCTCAAAGATCATGGGGCATTTTTCTTAGTGATACCTCTGAGTCGTGTGTCCATTTCTGTGCGGGAAACCTGCCTTGTGCTCTCATCTTCGAGGGATAAGTCCAAGGGGCTTCGGAGCTGCCGTTTCAGCTGTGAAACGTGAGACTGTGGCTGAGCAATTCACCTTCAAAGACATCTGCTTCTCAGGAGGGGTGTTGTGCAGTTTTGGAGAGAACAATATACTGGGCACTGATTTTGTATGTGAAGTACAGATAGATAAATTCCTAATTTTGCGCACAGAAGTAATCCTGCTTAAGTACATTGCAGAGCTGGTACCCATAAAATCCATTACTTCATTGATATCTACTTGCTATATAAGTCCCCTAAGCAGAGTTTAAGTGCAGTTGTGCCTTTTTAAAGATCATAGGCCCCTTTGGGTTGAGAGGAACAGACCGCTACAGCTTTTTTGCTTGCTTCTTTCTTTCTCTCTTTTTTTCCCTGCTGAACATGATATGGTCTCTCTAGCCCAGGATGCTGCGTAATGGCTGGATTTTTCATATTTAGGGTTCAGTTTCTGAAACACTGCAGTAGATTAGGTGCTTCAGGCTTTTAGTAGAGCTAAATTGGATTCATACTGTAATCTGTTCCTCTTTATGTATGATTTCCTCTTCAAATACACTGATGTTTTATGGCAAGAGACATTATTTTACATACTCTTTTAGAGCTCAGTACAAACTGATGAAAGTTCCAGGCTTAAAGATTTTACCATAACTCAGCTGATCTCTTTCATAATGTCACAAACCTCTTACCCACTGTCTTACATGGGACTTCGGTTGAGAGGTTTTAAAAACACCACTGTTTTTCAAGGTCAAGTTTACTCTTCTTTTGGTAGAGAGATTTACCACCTGTTGTGCAATAGGTAGGTTTCTCTATTTAAGAGATTTTTCAAAGCCAGAAGGGACTATTAAATTATTTACTCGGTGTGACACGAGCTATAAAATGTGATTTAAACTAGGTCTTTTCTGCAGCGAATCCCCCAAGTTGAAACTGTTTCAGCTCCTTTGGCTGAAAAAGCGTGTCCTTTTTGCTCTGCTCCAGAGCAGCTTGGGCTCTCCTTGCATTGAAGGGAGACAGAGGAGTTGCTTGTATACTCCTTTGGTAAATATGTACATTTTGTTTTTAATAAGGGTGACTTTAAGTCACGTGAATCCTTGTACTTGTGGATGACTCTTTCTCAGCCTCCTCACACATTTTGCAGCCGTGGGAGGAAGTATTTGAACACAAATATCATTTGGAATTTTGGAGACTGCTCGTGTGAGTAGAGTTATTATTCATTTGCATTACTATTTGCCGGTGTAAGCTCATGCATTATGCTTTGCCTTTTATTTTCCCTCTGTGTATCCACTACCACCCTTCACCACGATGAGCTTGCATGGAAGAGCGCAAGCACACGGTGGGATTTGAGTTCAGGTTTCAGCTTCAGACAGGCTGTTATGCCCCTGCCTTTCCACATCTGGGCCAAGAGCTTTTCTCTGATTTATTGCAGGTGTTTCTGGAGTAAGAGGTGGGCTACTGCATCTCTGCCACATGTGCTGGCTGTAGATAGGCATTTGTATGAGATTACCTGAGAAATGGGTTAGGGAAACTTTAAAGCTGACAGAGCTAATCAGCATCCTGCATGCCCGGTCTATCGGGCACATCAGATTCACGGAAAGGACAGAAATACCGCATGCGGGAAATAAGGGTCAGGAGTGACGGGCAGGGAAGGGGAAGAGATACGTTTGAGAACCATCCAGCAAGAAAATAGAAAGAGTCAGAAATGCATTTGCTCTCGCTGCCTGTCAAAAATCAGAAGCTGATGCATGCATCTAAGAGGAGCCTTTCTTTGGTTTAATACCTCAAATTTTAGATTGTTGTTTATTCTGCAGTGGCTGGACAAACCATAGCGCAGTGAAGTCCTGGGCTGTGATTCTTTGGTTATTGTCTTTGCGGTACTCTCCTAAATTATAGTAATAAATGTCATAAATTAGAGTAATAAGATACAATACTACATTTTTTTCTGGGTGTGACAACAACAATTTGCCTTTAATCAAGAAGTTATATCCTCCTGAAATTTCATTTATAGACTGTTTCCTAAAATTAGGAGCTTAGACTATTTCCTGTCAGTCTTAGTCTGCACTATTTCTCCTAAATTATTTAAGGATATTAAAAATGCATAGCACAAACACTGTACCAAGTTTAATGAAAGAAAAGATTGGTCCTGACTTTACATGGAATTACCCGCTAGCCATTATTTATTGTTGCACTTTATTTCATTTGGGAAACAGAATTAACTCAGATGAATACCTTCTGATGGACATCACTCAGCAATACCCCCTACATTATTTAACACATTTTGTATATTTATCCATTACGTTTCCAAAGAGGGCGCATTCTCCATTCAAATTGAAATGGGAAAAGTCACCTCTTTAAATTACAAGAATTTACCATTATAAAATTTAGTGTTGTTTTTTATTTTAAATCTCTTTCTGTCTCCAGTCAGCCTGGAGGGAGTCAAATAAAAATTTAAGACAAATCCCTTCTCCTTTCTCTCTGACAATCTCCTCTGCAAGATATTTATGTTTTAAGGATCTGGGTTTTTTGCCTTAAAACTGTAGAAGAATGCCATTAGGAAGCTGCGACCTTGTTAAAATACTGTGAAGCTGATACAAGTCTCGTGTAAACGCTTGGCTATTGTATTGGATTTCTCTGATACCTGGTACCTGCTTAGAGTGGAGAGTCTAATAGGTTGGTAAATAGTAAAGCACTTCCACTGGTAACTGGACATGTATTAGCCAGGCATGATACCTAAAGACATTATTGGAAGAGCATATATATCATCTACAGAAAGATGTAATATTTCTTTCCTGATGCCATCCATGCAGAAGGAAGCAAAAGCTGGCAATGCTGGGGATGGTGACAGAAGACTTTTGAGTCATGGCTGAGCTCTGGGGCTGTGCATCTTGGTGACAGGAGGAGCATTTGCATACACAGATGAGCACCATTTGATTTGACTTGTGTTTCCTCTCACATATCAGCAAGGTTCACGGGCTGGTTGTGGTTTTCCAGATCCAGCACTTCTTCAAGAAAGAATAGGTCATTTAAACAACTGTTTACAACAAGGTTGTAGTTTTGTTACTTAGGAGAAAGGCACTATGTCACAGAATCACAGGATGGCTGGGGTTGGAAGGGACCTCTGGAGATCACCTAGTCCAACCCACCTGCTAAAGCAGGTTCACCCAGAGCAGACCGCACAGGAATGTGTCCAGGCTGGTTTTTAATGTCTCCAGAGAAAGAGACTCCACAACCTCTCTGGGCAGCCTGTTCCAGTGCTCTGGCACCCTCAAAGTAAAGAAGTTTCTCTTCATGTTTAGATGGAACCTCCCATGTTTCAGGCCGTGCCCTTCATCGTATCGTTGGGCACCACTGAAAAGAGTCTGGTCCCTTCCTCTTGATGCCCACCCATGAGATATTTATAAGCATACATAAGATCCAGTCTCAGCCTTCTCCAGGCTGAACAGACCCGGCTCTCTCAGCCTTTCCTCATAAGAAAGATGCTCCAGCCCCCTAATCATCTTTGTAGCCCACCGCTGGACTCCCTCCAATAGTTCCTTGTGCTTCTTGAACTGGGGAGCCCAGAACTAGACACGGAACTCTAGATGTGGCCTCACCAGGGCAGAGTAGAGGGGAAGGAGAACCTATATGAGGTTGTAGCATTTAGATCTCTCTTTCGGGCTTGCGAGATGCTTTTTGTCAAGGGGCGTCTTACAAGAAGTTTTTCTTAAAACCTGTGGCCACGATTGGGACAGTCCCCTTTCCCAGCCAGCACACCACCCAGGGCTCGTTCAGCATCAGCGGTTGCTTGACGTGAGGGCTGATCTCCTCGTTTGCCGAGGGGTGCGTCTCCTGCCTCCCTGCCGCAGTATCACCCACTCAGGCAGCTGAAGCCTCAGCTTTAGAAACGGTCTGTCTTGTGGCAAGACATCCCCAGCCAGCACTGACTGTCTCCAACAAGAAAATCTCGGCCAAAACAAGGAGTGACCTTGCCCGTTATGCCGGGTGCAGTAATTATGCACATTTGCATGAATGTCACCAATATGTGCTATTGCTTCTAGATGAGCTGGTCCTCACTTAACAGTGCCACAGTACTAAGCCATTAATTATAGGAGTCAGAGAAGAGGTACAGCTGCAGATCTGCCCCGTCAGGATTTATCAGGCTCCGGTTTGTAATCAATGGTTTATTTATTAAACCATCACAAATCGTGCATGCGCTCTAGCCACAGCTCTGCTTGGATATTTCATCTGAATCAATGGAAGCAATCATCTGCTTTACATCACGTATCGAACCTGTGCGGGTTCTCAAGTGATAAACGACTTTATCGTCTGGGTGGAATTGACTGGAGCTGATGCCTGAAGCTGGGGGGGTGGGAGTAAAAACACTGAATTTGTCCGTAACTGGTGGTTTTGTGCTACCTTTTTTTTTCCCGCTCCATCTTGCTCTAGCTTCTGCAAAGCAAATCAGAGTCTTTGTCTCTGCATGGCTGAATCTCATGCAATGAGGGGACAAGCTCATGAACCAGGGTGAGAGGGAACGTGCAGGAAAGCAAAAGTGAAGGAGGTGCATTAGAAGTCAAGGGGGTCACCAGAAGCAGTGGTTGCAGTGCTCGTCTTGGCTCTGACCTCTCCAGAGCAAATGACATGCACAAATGGTCCCAATAGGCTTTGGGGATGCCATGGGGCCCTTTGGCTTTTAGGAACTGCTGCCAAAAAAAAAAAAGAAAAGCAAATAAAAACCTACTTTAAGCAAAGCAGTCCCTGAACCCCTGGAAATACCTTCTCAGCCCTTCTCAGTAATGTCACCCAGGCAGGGACTTGGCACTAAGGTCGACAGATCATAAAATTTCAAAGCACAATAGCAGTATCCTTTATATTAAAAAAAAAAAAAAAAAAAAAAAAAAAAAAAAAAAAAAAAAATCTAACCTGTTTTTCTGCATGTTTTTGGCAGTTGATTTGTTTTCAGAGATGGCAAGGCCTTGGCTTGGGTTTGTTTCTGCACACAGGGCTCTGATTTTAACAGGGACAGTGTGTACCCTTGTGTCCCTCTGAAACAGGGGGCTTTGGAGCTCACAAGTTCTGTGTTCTTGTGGCCTTCATTCTTCTCTCACCTCTGGCCAGAGGTCTGACAAAGAAAGAGACGACTCACCTGAGGACGTTTTGGTTGGAAGCTCACTCAGAGGTCATCATACATGTAGTCATTTCTGTTATTGCAACAGCAGAGGCTCTTCCTTGCCCATTAATAGGATACGATGAATAATTTCGGCTGGATGGCCCGAGACTGGAAAGAAGCCCTATTTGGGGTGCTTTTCACAAGGCCTGTTGAAGTCTGTAGAGGGTGTCCTGTCTTCTGCAGTGATCCATGAATGCTGTAAAAGAGAAATATGACTTAGTGTGAATTCCTTGCCTTTGGATGGGGATAATTTCAGCCCAGACCTGCGTTATTGACAGCTAATTCACCCTCACGTAGGCTATATGATTTGCATATTGGTGAGGTTGTTATTGATATAATGAAGCTTTATTGGATAAAAGGGCTTGCTGCCCGAACTAACTGTTCCAAAGAATATATAGGTTTTTATAAGCCTCCAAAACTAGCCATTAATATATTTCACACCCATGCTAGTTCAGGCATACTGTTCCTCCCTTATGACCAGTGTGTACAGGAAGGTAGAGGACTGCCAGGGAGACATGTCCCCCTGTAAGACCTTGGTATCCAACAGTGTTATACACCAAACAAACAAAGAAAACCAAAACCAAAACAAACCAAAACAAAACAAAAGCTTGGGGCAGTGTATTATTAAATTACTGTGTTAAATAAATGTTTACGGACAGTATTTGCTAAATTATATCCATGATACTTTGTACTCAGCCCACTGTCCTGAACATAGAAAGGGGTGGGGAGGTCCTTTTGTTTTCTCCTGGGAATAATGTGATATTTGTCTTTCCTAAATAGTTAATCTGAGTATGCCTCTGTATGGGCTGCAGTTGGTGGTGTTGGGCAGCATAAAACCAAGGCACTGAATAACTCAAGTGATTCCTCACCATGCACTCACTTTCAGAACTCATATGCAAAACTTTATAAACTAGCAAATGTAGCTGCAAAAGAGCAAATCTGATACAGCTCCACCTCGGCCAGGAGTGCCTTGCTATTATACATGGCATTACTGGCCCTTGCTGTGGGCTGTGCAAAGCTGCTCCAACTTCCAGTGCTTGTGTGTGCTGCTGCTACTCGCAGCCATGCAGGACTTGGGGTCGGATTCTTGGCTCTGCTACTGCTGCTGTTTGATGTTGAGCAGGCCACCTAACGTCGGCATGGCTGTGTTTCCCCCTTCTCGGGGCTGATGTGGTGATGCATAGCTATAAACTTACCATGTGGAGTGGAAACTTTCCTGAGTAGAAGCAAGGGAGAGAATTGATTTCCCAGTGGACCTCACAGTTGATGCTGCGTGATGGGGTAGCACCAGGGAGGGGGAGATGGATAGATACAAAGCCATCTGGCAGCCACAGCCCGCTCCCTGCATTTCTCTATCAGCTTCCTTGGAAGAGCCGCCTGGAGTATATGAACTTGACCTGCAGGGTGGGAGATGAGGTCAGTTACCTAAACCACAAAGAAGGATAAATATTCACCTGTCATCTTGGGCAGCTGTTACAAAAACCCACTCTCAAAGGGCAGCTCTGAATAGGTACAAAGCAGCATTTTCAAGGATTTGCACGGATAAAGAAAAAACAAACAAAAAAACCTGAGTGTTCAAATCAAGACATCCATGCAGTAAGCGTCAGCATAGAAAGAGAAAAGCACAAATACACCTAGTCCTAAAGACCTACTCCTGCCCAATAGTGGATGGTCTGTTCTGGGGGGAGGACCAGTGCAATGTGTGGGTGAAGAGTTCAGTTTCCTGATGGCACCAGGTTTTGGGGATGTATCCTGAGAGCTGCAGCCGGAGCACCCTTTTGGTCCTGGCTGGACTGTCCCCTGGCAGCAGGTGAGGACCACATCAGCGATTTGATCGATGTCAGTGGTACCCCAGCAGTTGATATCTACCAAGGAAGCTTTTCCACAGAGAGCTTAGTCATCATGGTTCTTACTGCCATTATACTTTCAAGGATGTTTGTAACTGAAATTCAGCTCAGAACAAGACACTCTATCTGATTTACAAAAGGGAAAGCTGCTATTTTCCACCCCATACATACATCCTAGTCATTTTTCGCGCTGTACTATAGTGAGAATTTATGTACAGGATCAAGCTGACACAGTGATACCTTTCCCTTGTGTGTTTACTCTTGCTATTTTCTCCTCCACTAGTGCTAGTAATAAAAACTTAGCAAACATAAGAAATGTGTAAAGCTGCAGATGTTGTATCTTCTTTCCATCAAGCCATTTTCTGTATGAGGTCAAATCACATTAGGTTTTTACCATTGAGATCTCAGAGTTTCAGACAGAGCCACGTGAATATGTTCAATGGAAAATTAAACTGTGTGCTTATATTAATGCACTAAAACCTTCAGTGATTTTTTTTTGCATTACTTTAGAGAAGTTAATTATCTGACCATAAAAGTGCATAGTAAAAGATCATGAATGGGAAATGATTACTCTTTTAAACATTTTGTTGGACAGCAAGTT
Organism: Caloenas nicobarica; assembly: GCF_036013445.1. Classification (NCBI taxonomy): domain Eukaryota; kingdom Metazoa; phylum Chordata; class Aves; order Columbiformes; family Columbidae; genus Caloenas; species Caloenas nicobarica. Next base: position 45,000,365 of record NC_088246.1, on the reverse strand, counting down.
ACATAAAAAGGAGAGATTGTTGTTTCAGAGGTACTGTCTTGTTCCTCACTTGGGTATTAAATGCATTCAAATTTACACTAGCCAGTTCTTTGGTGTGCAATTTGTGTGCATGTTGATAGGGTTTCAAAAAGTGGGGTTTGTTTCTTTTTAACCCTCCAGGGACTTTTTTATGTGCAAGCCAAGTGCTTCTGCACGCATGATAGAGCAATTTCTTTGCTCTGGAAAGTGTTGCTAGATAAAAATACGATAGCAGAGCAAACATTGACTTCCTCAGAATTGTTACTTGTTCAAATAAGGATACCATAACAAAATCTTACATGAGGTCAAAAGTGCTCACCTCTGTACTGATGAGCAGTCTCTCTCAATAATTTTTGATAGGTTTCCATACAGAAGGCAGAGTTTATTGAAAGTTGGTGCACAGTATAGAGAATGAATTTATGTACAGTCCTAATCTGGAAAAATCACTTAATTTAAACCTTAAATCTATTACTAAATATTTTTCTAATGATTCAAGGCTTGTGCCCTAGCTAGAATAGATTGGCAGATTTTATTTTGGTCAAAGGACTTGTACTGATTTACCCGCTTGGGAAATCTGAAGCTTGATGGAGATAATTTTTGAGTTTCTTTTGAAATTTTAGCACTTCATCTCATTGGAATTGTATAATGCAGTGCCAATGGAGTCTGGAGTGTGAAGGCATTTAAAAATATATATATTTTATTTTTTAAATTCCCTTGTAAGAGGAAGAGTGGATTACTCACACTGTATACTAAAATCTATCATGAAAACTTGAACTCCAGCTGAGCATGGACACATAAATGCAGAGCCCATTTCTAGAGTGGATTCACAGCACAAACCTATTTTAAGGGGATTAATGATCTATGAATTATACATACACAAGATAGGTAGCAGCAGCATGGGTTTGGAAATGGAGAAAACTTCGGTGGCAGGTGGGAGGCTGTGTCCACGCTGAAAATGGACTCATTGGGGCAGATCTTCTAACAGTGCAAACCAGCACGAGGTCTTTCGGCTTTAGAAAAGGAACACTGATAGAAAACAGTGGAACATCTAGTTCTATCTGTGTAGCGTACAGACCTATTACCATTGCATATAAGTAAGAATTTCATACTAGCATTTTAAACTATTACTCCCTTCTTAAACCATATGATAATTTTCTTAAAGAGAAGTCTGATTGCTCTCTTTATATGCAGCTCCAAGTCAAAAGCTTAATTTATTCCTCCAGTTGGATAATTAAATCATACAACGTTCATCTCTCGTGACTCTTCCTGTCCCAGAAATCTTAAATTCTTCTTCTCTAGCTGTCTTCCACAGAGCACAGCTCCTGACAAAGCCTTCACCTTTAATTTACTTGTGCCAGTAAGACAGCAGTTTGTCTCAGTTCAGAAGTGTGGCTTTATTTTCCTTTCCTTGAGTTTCACTGCATATTTCTTTTCCTAGAAAAGAAACCCCATCTCTCCCACACATACCTTCTTCAGGCATTACAAAACAGGATCTTTTTTTTCCTCCCGGTGACCTGATTTTGCAAACCTGCAAGTATTCCTATTTAAATCAGCAGCCTGGCTTGCATGGGTATGGTTTGGGGAATGGATTAACTTGAAAATCAAAAAATGCCATTTGAGTTCCTGCGTAGTGCAGTGTGAGCATCACTGCATGTAAGCAGTTAGAGCTGCAAGGGTGAAGTTGCTGCACAGAAACAGATGATGATACCCTGCTGCAGGGAGGTCCTGGGAGCCACTGGTGCAGAGCACCCCACAGGAGCAGGCTGCGGGAATGTAGACTCGCGTTGGAAAATAAATTGAAGGTCTAGAAGAGTTCATGCTTGGTGAGGCATTTCTATTAGAATTCCTTCCTTTGTAAGGTTCAACCTCCTTGCTTCATTTCTTTTCTTCAAAATAAGAAGTTTTCGAAAGCACGGCTGTGGATCAAGTAGAGCTGGGTGTGAGCAGCCCTGCTGAGGTAGGGAGGACATGCCAAAAATGAAGACCTCCTTGTCAGCCTTCCTCAGAGATTTTGCAGGAATGCATCTGGCAAGAGGGATCTCTGAAGAGCCTTCCTGTGGTTTACTTGTGGTGTTACAAGAGATGGTACAAACCCATGGCAGACAGTTAATTTGCAAAGTGGCAATTCTGGTGTTGAAACGTTGGTTGCGATATTATTTCTTGGGTCTAACGGTGCCTACACCTGCAGTTACATTAGCTTCGCTTGGCCACTATGCTCTTGGTGGAAATGCTACATTAGTGCACGTTAAGGCAAGGGTTTGGTGAAGCAGGAGAAGTTGACTGTAGAAAAGCTGGCTAAGGACTGGCTTTGTGCTCTGCTTTGTGTTAGGGTACTGGCTTGCTTCTGAGGTTTCACAGCATACCATGTCTGCTAGCAATGCTGACTTTACCAGACTGCAGATCAGCATTCATACTTTCCCCATTGATTTTTAAATGCTTCATGTTTTCCAGTACATTTCATTCATGTCACTATCCAACATGGGGATTTAAACATAGTTTAAAATTACTACACTGTTTTAGCAGGTGCTGAACACTGCTCGTACTCCTTCCCCATCTTCCCCAGCATCAGCCCTGTAGCATCTTCTGTCTCTGCTGCCTCTCTCCCAGCCGACTCGGGGTGACCCCACAGGAATTCCTGGTGGAAAAGCCAGGACATTCCTAGCATTTAAATAAAATGTGCATTAACTTGCCTGTGTGTCTGGTTTGGGTCTATCTTGCAGTGCAGTATCTTGTTGAAAAAAGACATCAGTGCTCCTGAAGGCATTTGTAGTGTTGACTTAAACTGATAAAGCCCTGGCTGCTTTGGGCTTAAATGGGACCACAGAAGTGATTTAAATTTCATTCTCCCTGCAACTGGCCAGAGGGCAGAGATGGCAGACATCACAACTGTGGATTTTTTCCCTTCCCTTTGATTTTGAAATAGTTCATTTGTCAGATTTCAGGTTACAGTCTTTGCTTTTGCAGAGGTTGTGGTTCTTAAGGCATCAGATTTGAGCACGTATGTGCTGCTTCTTACTTTGCAGGAAGGTAGACTCCTCTGGTTTGCAGTCTGGTACCTATGTAGGCAATCTTTAAGCATCACTAAAGGTCCTTTAAGTATGGTTTTATTTAAAACTTGTAGAAGAGTGATGCTTAAAGAATAGACTGTAGTTGAAAGAAGGGGCTGAACTGCCTGAACTAGTTTCCAGAATAGCGCACTACATGCTGTGGGTCAGCTCTAGCATCCACAAGTACATTTTTTTTCGTGTGTGTGTGTTAGCCTTGAGACAGCAAGGAGCCACGCAGGAGGAAGCGCTGTGGTATCGGGGCAGTGATTTTGTCAGAGGTCTTGTGTGCATCTTGAAAGGTCTGCTCCTGAGATTACCCAGATTGCTGAAGTTGCACAGAGGTGTGGACAAGGAATCCCTTTGAACACCGACCTTTTGCTTTTCCCTTCTTAGTGATAAAATATTCGAGGTAGCAGAGAGTGACCCATTTTGTGCGCTGCCTGTCAAAGTGAGCAGGGGAAGGAGAGTACAGCGAGGGCCCAGGTGGAACCCAGTGAATGCAGATGATTTATGGAGTAGCTGCTTTAAGCATTTCCAATTACTTCTATCATCATCCAGCAGTGCCTATTTATGGGTATGAGCTTAAATACACTGCCTAGAAGAAGTGGATGGCACAGGCAGCTGCGGGACTGATACACACTCCAGCATCTCTCTTTGTCCCTCTGCTAACCGGGTGTTTCCTAGTGATTTTCACAGGGAAGAGAAGCCCTGCCAGGCAACCCCTTCACTTCAGCTTGGCTTTTCCTCAGTGCATCACGGCTAAGCAAGCAAAGTTGAGTACTTGGTACATCCTGAGCTCAGAAATGCCGTGTCAGCCTTAAGAGGGTGGTTTTTTTCCTTGTAGGCTGGAAAGGAAGGCAGTTCACCTGACCCAGTTGCACATGAGCAGGGAAAAGATGCTTGATGTAGCAGCTGGTTACACAAGTGTGTGCTCTTCGCGTCCAGCCCAGAACCATTCCTGGGCTCAGCCTAGCTGAGGAGTGTCTGAGCGGCTTTGTGAACCACAGCCACACCACCCCACTGGTGCAGAAAAGTGACAATCAGGTGGCTCGGAGAGAGAGAGAGGAGGCTGTAACTTATCTAGGCACGGTCTTTTATTTCAAGAAAGGTGCCAGGGGGTGCCTGGTGGTACGCATTCTCCCAGGGACTGTTTTAGAGTAACCTTATGTAAAAAATGAATCTTCCATTCCTCCTAGGTGGCAGAGGAAAGAAACATACACACAAAACGAACCAAAATGAGAGTGTTGGAAATAACATCGTCATCTTCAAACAGGAGTGAGTTTGCAAAAGGATGAGGTTAGGCTGAGCTGACAGAGTCTGAGGCTACCAAAAAACACCAAAGCCAAAGGAATCAACCATCAAACAAACCCCCCATCAGCTCCACATTTTACGCTATTTAAGGGGGGCTTGGCAGATAGTTTGTGAAGTCGAACAGCTTGGCACGTGGTGGAGCTTTTATAGGGCTTCAGCGTCAGTAAGCAGCACACTTCACAGTCCTGAGAGGCTTGAAATATTTTTTTTCCTGTGCAGTAACAAAAGTATGGCCATACAGAGAACATATGTAATTACAAGTGATAACAATAGATCAGCTGAAGATAGGACTTCTGGGTGTGACTTCAAGATTGTTACAGAATTCTGTCCATTTTCAGGAGCAAGAGCTATTTCAGGGCATCATATTTATCTCCCCTGCCGCTTTTTACCTTTTTTTTTATTAAACTGTGTCCTATTTCTGTTCAATGCGCTGAAGAGCAAGCATTGCACTGAGGACATAGCTCCGATTCATTAGCAGCATCTTTAGGAAATCAAAAGTGATCAAATTTCCTTGTCAAGGAGGACGTTGATTTAGAGATCCCTCTTTTCTTAAAAATATAACCTAGATAAAACTTACAAAAAAACTTGCAACCCAGATAGTAATTATGCGCATTTAAAATGTAAGCTGGGACAGCTGTTTGTACAAAACCATTCGCAAGCAAATAGCCTCCAAAAGACCACTGTACTATCTTTTCTTCACGGACACTTAGGTCCTATATAGTAACCGATTTTATGAAATACAGTATGTCTGTTAACCAACAGAACTGAACTCTTCAGTTGCTTAGTAACTAATCCAATCCAAGGAGGAAATAAAAATAGCATACATAATTTTAGAACCTTTAGGACCTTTGCCAGGCAAAATATTCTCACTAGCAGCAGTCAGGTTTGTGATTTGAATGGGTTAGCTTAATAGAATAGATTTTATTTGTTTTATGTAGATAAATGGTCCTTGCTTTTCAAATCTGATTAATTATGTATCCGGGCCATTAGGTCTTGTAGCTTCTGTACTCTTCTAAAAGTTTATTTAACTAAAAATATAACATAACTAAATATAATATAAATAAAAATGGAAAAATGTTTTAGTTGCCGGTGTCGTTTCAGCCTTAATCTGGTTAAAAAGCTGAAGACTGCAGTATAACTCAATAAATCACATTATATTGCCAGGAGGAATGTCATAAGCATCTGCTTAATTCAAGTGTGGGGTTTTTTTCCTATACTCGTCTGTAAAGCTTGTTGAGAGGAAAAAGAGTATTATTTTTAAGAAGGTATTATTGCCAACATTGGTGGAAATTACCATATGGTACCATAGCACTGCTTATTCAAGCAAGGTAGGAACCTGATACGCTTAGTTTCTCTAAAAATAATTCTTTAGCTGACTAAATATGCCTCCTGTTTTAACTTGCGTCTTCAAAACTTTAGCGTTTTTCTGCATTTTTAGAGGCTTGATCAGTTTGTTCGCACTGCCCGTGTGTTTGACAAGTTCCATACACAAGACTTTTGCAAATTACAGAGAGGACCTGCATTTTTTTTTCCCTACAATTTTATCAACGTCGCCACTGGATGAAGGATTTGCAGGACTAAACCCTAACGTGTGTGAATAGCGTCGCCGAAGTCAGCTCTCTTGCCCGTATTTCCTGAATAAGGTAGGCAGTACAGGTTCCGATATTCATGTAATGCATGTATTCTTAAGCCGTCACAGTGCGTTGCGTTATCAAAACAGATAGAGCGCTCCTTTTGCAAAACAATTTGAATACTAACTTCCGAGTACATGAATTCTGATTTAATTCCCTGCTCCTCTGGACCATGCATTCAGGAAGGTCTCAGGTATTCCTTAATATCTTTCAGTTCAATAAGTATTTTAATGTAGGGCAAAAAGCAGATTCAGTTTTACATGGCTGGTACATTTTGCTTGAAGAATAATAGATTTTTTTAGACATAGTGAATCAGCGTGGTTTTCATTCCACTTTAGGATTATCAGGTAAAAGCTAAATGTATATAGGGTAAAAAGCTAAATATAGCAAATAGATGCCTTGCACAGTAGTTTTAATACCTTTTGCTTACTGCTTTTTTGACTGGTGGAGTTTCAGGCGCCGCTATTCTTATTTTCGGCGTTGTAATTTATTAATACAGCTAACAGGCTCATCCGAAGCAAATTAAGATTTTTCATCATTGTGTGCTGAAAGAACAGCGTGCCGAATCAAAGAGGAAGTTTCCACTGGAACACGGTCGTAATTAGTTTATGCGCCTGAAACCAGGACAGATGTAGTAGGTATGTCCGTGACTGAGAAACAGAGCCGCAGGAGTTACGTTGCAAGTCCATCGCGTGGCCCACGGAGATGCTCGGGGTGACATTACTGGGGACAGAAGAAGAAGATGTGGCGCAGTCCTCTGTGTTGGTGTTTGCAGTGATACCAGCGGGAAGGGAGCTCTTGAATGGAGCCAGTGCTCATTTTCTGCCTGGAGCTCCTGGTCTTTGCTGCCCTGGCAGCTTGCCCGACCTCAGAGGTCTGCCCGAAGGTTTGTATTTTATTGAGGATTAAAAAAAAAATGGAAGTGCCGTGGTAAAGTGCAACTTGATACGCTCCTAATTTTTTTTTCCCTGAAGAAGTTCAGAAAACATTGTGTTAATGCAAGGATTTGTGGCCAAAACGTGTTATGCCGTTAATTCAAGTGAATTGCAGTTACTCTGTAGCAAGTAATTACCACCTGTTTCACATCTGCCTCAAATCCACTCAAAATACAGCAATCTAGTAATCATTCTTGTGTTATTTATATAGGTTTATTATTTGCAGTTAGACTCCTATTTACTTACCCGATTCGCAACAATTTTTTCATGCCTTCTGTACACAGAATGGCAAATTTAATAGCCTCCTTTGGATTTGTTTATAAAACCTTTCAAAATACGTTTGCAGTGCATGACAGGGCTCCTGATACGCCGCAGACATTCAGTGGCCTTTTCCATCCCGAGCTGCAGTTGGGAGAGTGCCGCTTGCTGCCCTCGGATCTCAACGCCTCCGTTTCACCTTCGAAAATGGTTCACATTAACCTGTCACGCGCGCGGTCGCCCGAGCTTTGTCAAAGTCACCTTTTGCTCAGTTAAGACTGGAGTTCCTGGTTTGCTTGTTCGAAGCATTAGGGATGCTTCGATGTTGGGATGGACAGTGAGGTAAATGAGGGATTTTAGCAAGAATGATCACCTGCTGCAAGGGTGGCCAGGTATGGTGGAAATGCAAAGGAAAGATGGGACAAAAGCCAAATGCTCGCTGCTTTAAAATACTCAAAGCGGGTCTGCAGGAGGGGCTTGGACTTTTTATGCTTTGTGCCGATTGTTCTCACTCACAGCGAGATGTGTCATCATAGTAGTGTCTTTCAATATTACACTTCACAACAAAAGCGCGAGTGTGGGAAGGAGGGCGAGGGGTTAATTCCTCGCAGCACATCTAGGCCATCCCCTGAAATCACAGGAGCGAAACCAGCTGAGCGGTGAATCAGGCCACCCTGCCTCTCCGGGACAGGAATAGCAAGAATCAGAAATCTTGCCCTTGGCTGTGCTGGCATGCAGGGATGCAGAGGAAGGGCATGGGGAAATACGGCCAGTTTCTCGCCTCTGAGTTTCAGGTCTTCTCCATTACACCCAGCTGGTAGGTATGGTTTTGCAGCTCCAATATTGAGACCAAAACACGGTTCTCCATATTTTCAGTCTGAGTTAGGGTGATTTGCCTCACAAAATGTATTTCTGTGGCAACGCCCCGTTTCCCCTTAAATTTTCCACCTTAGGTAGGAATTAGTTTTCCATACAGGCAACTCCATTTCATTTCTGTAGTACCCTCTTTGTATCAACCTCTCTCACAACAGGAACGGCACTCCTCTCTGCTAGAAGCATCTCTGCTGGGTTGTGATGCAGCGCTTGTGATGCAGCGCTTGTGCTCTGCATGCACGTGTCTGCTCTGACATGCTGCTTCGGGGCGGGGGGGAGAGGGTAGCGATGGGCTGGGATCACAGAATATTTGTCGAAGGTGGAAAAACAAAACAAAAATTGTAGCTAGTAAAAGTTAAGCTTGGAGGATTCCAGGGGAATGAGTCGCAAGCTCGGCATCACTATTGCATGCCTTTGTGATACCTCTCAAAACTGCCTGTCAAAATCTCCCATTAAGGAGCACCGCAGATTAGTGATTATGCGCATCTGTTAGCTAAGCATTCATTCTTTCTCTCAGGTGCTTTGTGGCAATATCTCCAAAGAAGCACGTATCTCATCTAGGTGTCTGCTAGATGGCCGTAACACCTCCCCAAGGGAGATGCCTCTGATAACTCTATATTAAAGACAGGGCTTGGTTTTGTCTTTTAAACTGCTATCACACAAGCCAGTGCACAAGGAAAGACACCTATTATAATTTTGTAGACAAACGCTAACAAAAGCTGCCTGCACACATACACACAAAGAGAAAAATTCTATGTTAACATTGCAGGAGGCTGTGATGATGACAGGAGTACTTTTATTGTCAGCTCTGCTGGGAAAGGAAAAAAAACCCCACATTATTTGTGCAAATAACCCGAGTTTAGCTTCATTCCCAAGCATCCTGTTTGGACATGTGAGCATGTTTTGTCAACTATGTCTTTAGGTACAGATTCTCATCTTCAGATACTTGTGTTTGTTTGTGTTAAACAGATTAGTGCCATAATAACATGTGCACACACACGTAGAGGTGGGAATATCATATAGTAAAGAATCCCAAATACATGGTGGTTTTGGTGGGTTTTTTTTCAAAAAATGATTGAATTCTCTTGTGCTTAGTTTTCCTGATTGTATTCTGTTCATTAACAGAGAGCATGTTTGAAAAATAACTAAGAGCAAAACTGGAGGCAGAGGATAATAAAATCCATTGCTATTAATTAAGCTGAAATCCTCAATCATGCCTCCTTCCAATTTGTTATCTTCCAGACCCTCGATTACTTCATTCTTTCGGTGACTACTGCTAGACAGACGCATCCTGTTGTGATAAAGGAGACCAGCTGGATTTAGGACTGTGGCTTCGCGTTTGTGGTACGACTGACCATATGTGATTCTCTGTCAAGTTTGCAGCTTTAATGGGAAACCTCTGAAGTATTTGCACTTTGATTCATGTTTTTTCGCTGGTTTGGTAACAAAAGAGGGGCTGGCTTTGTGCAGCTGGCTTGCACTAGTGTAGGCTGCAGTGTGGTCTCTGCAAAGGAAAGAGAAGTTCTTGCGTACTTACCCTTAAGAGCTGCTTTGGGCTGTTTTTTTGGTTTGGTTTGCGGGGGGGGGGGGGTTGGTGGTTTGTGTTTGTTTGTTTTGTTTTTAGGAAAAAATATCTGGGACCAGAAACTATATTTCATTAGGGATATAATTTTGAATTCTTATGCTGATCGTGCTTTTTATCTGGCTTCAACAGAACTGATTAATTCTGTTAATTGTTATTGTCTTCCTGCCTGCTTTGAGAAATATGTGTCTCCAGCCTCTGTAGGTCTGGGAACAGAAGGGTAGCTACTTGTGAAAGAAGCACAACAAGCAGCAGATAGAATTTGAAGGAGTTTGGGGTCTTTTTTTCCTGAGAAGGAGCACTGTCAGACTCCTGGTCAGCTTTTCTGATATTTCTGATCTTGGTGTAATTTGATTTGAAAGTGTGTAAAGAACATCCATCCCATCCTTTTATCCGTGTAAGACTCAACTGTGTCCACCACATCTAACCCCTTTGCTAAAAAATCAAAGCCTGTATATTTGTGTAAGGTCACAGACCCAAATTTCTCATTTAAGCCCTTTGATGCATATATGTTGTTCTCTTGCACATATGGTAGTGGACAGCTGGTATCTCTGGCTGGAGGGAGAAATGGTACATTGTGTAAACCTTGCCCACTAAACTCTGCTGGTGTGTCTCTGTCCTGACGTACAATACCCTTGCTGACCTCTGAGGTCCTGTCCCGAATGCTGAATATCCTTCCCATTCACTGAAGAATGTAGCAGTATTCCCTTAGGAGAGGCACCATGCCACAACACTGAAGAAAATCTCAAATTCCTACAGCTTTATTAGGCCCGTTAACCTGGCCATCAAGTTACATCAGCTCTCCCTATCCCCAGAGTATGACTTGGCTGTTAAAGGTGTAGTGGACAGGAGTTGAGGGTACCTGTGGCATTTGGCTGAGGGCAGAAGGAGGAACTAGCATTAACATATTAGTCTTTAATTTTATTAAAGCAGAGAGATGGGGAGAAGGACTCCCTCTTCAGTCATCAAGACTGAGAAAGTAATTGCTGCCTGAAGAAGGGTTTGCGTTTATTGGTCCTCCAGACTTGAGAGCAAAGGACAGTGGTGCTCACATGGAAATACAAATAAGAAAATTCCCTTTATTTTTCACTCCATGCAGCTTTTACTCAGAATGTACAGTGAGTTTATTATAATTTTTAATGGGTTACTTTAACCTCCGTTCTGTCTGCTCCTCTGAGCTGAGTTTCAGCCAGAAAAGTCACATGCCACAGGAAAATCTCATCTTCTAAGATTTGCAGCCTGAAGGCAATTGGCGAGGCATCAAAACTTCCAGCTCAGCCAAGTGTCTCGAAGTCCCCTGTTAAACAGGCACAGAGAGAAAGTGTAGGTTAACACTCAATACCCAGCCCTGGCCTTACTTACTATTTGCCCTTTAGTCAAATACTTAACCACATTTGTATTTTATATTGCCAGTGGCTTGTGGCCGGACGGTATCTTCTCTCTGCACCTTATCAAACAATGAATGTTTGAACAACACCTTAACTTTAGCGATCACTGTTTGCAAATGGCATCTTTTAAGAGAGAGTGGCAGAAAGGGAGCAACTGGGAATTTTTTCACCCTGGATTGTCAAAAGCCAGGGGCAGAGCAAAGCAGGAAAAGCAGGGAGCAGCTCCCTCCCCCATTAATGAGAATGACGCTGGGCTGCAAAAGACAGGGGAGGTGAGATGCTTCTTACTGAATTGCGGCACCTTTACGCTTTTCATCCAGAACTTCGACGGTGAAGGAGGGGCAGAGAGGAGGCGTCCCAAGAGTTATGCAGGCGTGTGAGCCTCTGCCCACCTCACAGCTGCAAAAAAGCTCCACGCTGGTGGTGAGGGATGCACAAGCATGTGATGGCTTTGCATGTGTTTGGGCAAATTCCTGTCCCTCTGCTGCACCCCAGTGCTGTGAGGTGGAGGGAGGAAGAGGCGAGGAGCTGGGCACTCAGATGCTGTTCCTGAAGCCTCCATCATTTCGGGTTAGGTGCCAGAACCATCAGCCTGGGGGCTGTGCCTCTGTTGCACAGGGAGCAGGTGAAGAGGGGTGGAAAGGTTCAGATGGGTGATTTGTCACTTGGTTTTGCTGGTAATTCCTCTAAGCGATAAACAGGCAATCTAGTAATGGGCCATAGATTTCCCAGATGAAAGCCAGCTCATTATCACATAAATGTGAGTATTTTCCAATAAAAGGTTTCTAAAATGGAGGCACTGCTATCCAATTCTTTATGAAAATGGTATCTATATCGAAGTGAAGGTTGCATTATTTAAGCATACTGAAAGAAAATGGTATACTTAAGTATTTTTTGTATATTTGACATCATTTTTCCTTTGAGGCAAAACTTTAATTTTTCTAGCGCTAAAAGATGTTTAAATTAAAAAGTAACAGTACAAAATAAAAATGGTCAGCCTCTGTCCAAAGAGCCCATACCACAGCAGAGCATTTAGCAAGAACCACATCATTACCTGCTGCGACAGTGGGATGCTGGTCGGCAAAAGGATGCTTCCAGGTCTTCACACACCTTGCTGATGTGGCTGTAATGTTGGCAATCAGGCAGATAATACCACACCTGCATTCTATTTTAAAGTGCTGTTTTACTTGCACTGTTCTCTATTGTTGTAAATCAGTTTCCTAAAATGTATGGGATGGTTTTTTCCTCCTCTCAGACATGTATGGTTCAATAGTCCTGAATATTTGATCATATAAGCATTAGACCTTAATCTCCAAGCCTGTAAAGCAGGTTGTGTGAAGTACCACAGAGTGAGCTCTGTAATGAATTGTAGCAGCCCTGTCCTGCTGCTACTTGGATAATGGGGGAAAGGCTCTGACTTGTCTCAATATGGCATTCAGCGAGCAAATCTCGGTGTTATTCCTTTAAATGAAAATAGGCAGTGACACCCTAGACTACTGTGGTGCCTATCAGAAGTGTACGTTTCATCTAAACATGTCTCTGAGACTATTTATTTTTCCATTATAAAGAATATGCTGGCCCAATGTAAATGTCAGTGAGCTCAGTGCATTTTGCGCGATGAAACGGATAGATCTAAAACAATAGGAAGAGTCAGGCCTGGGTCCTAGGAACTGCTGAAGAGCACTGGCTTTCCCTTTTTTTTTTTTAAGCACTGTGCATTTGAGTCCCTCTGCCCACTAGTTTGAGTCTGGCTTGGCCTCAGAAGGGCAGTAACTTAGCACACACCTCTTTCCCTGAGAGGTCAAGAAGTTATTCTTCATAAAATAGGTGATCTAGCAGTTTGTGGCGTGAGGGTTTTGGTTTGTTTTTTACTAAATATTTCCTTAGTCTGGATTTTAAACATTTCCATGCATGGTAAGGAAAATGTGAACAAGACTTCCCTCGTGAACGGAGGTGTTGGTGGGAAGGAGTCTCCTGCGCATTAACAGGGCAGCGTACAAACCCTGTGGTGTTCAGTTCTGTTGTCCGCAATCCGTAATACTTAGCAAGAGACAGTAAAGCATCTAGAAGATTATTTTGAAGTACACATGTATTGCTTTGGTGAAAACATAAGTAAAAAGCAAAAAAGTCCTTTTGATTTTCACGATGATGAAACTTTGTCCCTCTATTGGGCCACCTAAAAGCAATCCTGAAATCTCCATTGTTAATGATCAACATTGATTACAAAGTGATTTTTCCAACAGAGAATCGGCTCACTAAGAAAGCGTCTCGCTGTGCATATGTAACACATGCCAGCCTTTATTAAGGAATCAGCTGATTATTATTCTGCTACCGGCTTTTATTTTCTTCTTCTACTCCCGCCTTTGCAGGAAGACTGCATACAAATATAGCAATCGATTGAGAGGAGATGTTCTTCCTTTATGAGATTAATTACAAACACAGGGATGCTGTGTCTAGCCCAAGTGTATGATTGATCTTGTAGGAGGAAATGCGATAGGAAACTAATGCTTCCTTTTATCCAGTAAGCGAAGTTCAGAGATGTTTACATTCTGCTAGGTAAGCACAGCTGTCTAAAGACCTGAAGATGGATGGACTGTCCTGTCAGCACAAATTCATGCCGAGGTAACGGGCTACACCGTCTCTGCAGACCTCTCTCTGGCCAGGAGGCTGTAGGGCCAGAATCGCTAATTTAGCAAACGGCTTAATTGTTTCACATTTTAATTAGCGGGGAGATCCAGGCAGAGCCGATGCGCTACAAGGAGCAGCAAGGGGAAGGTGTTGGTGGACCACACTGGTGCAGCTGTGGTGTGAGGAGGAAAGCTCCTGGTGATGACAAACATGCGGTGGCCGTCGCAGGGCAGCTTTGCAAAAATTAGAAATTACAAGGGTTTCTTTCTTTAAAACCTGGCTGGTGCAAGGAGCAATCTGCATATTCGCTCTCCGCAGCTCACAGCGTGTAGTTGTGGAAGCATCTGCGAAAAGTGCAGAGCTTAGCTGCCCTTGTTTCTATTTGTATATAATCTTACAAACCTTGGATTTGGCTCGGGGCCCTCCTGGAAAGGTTCGTTTCGTTCTTGGGCACAGGCTAGCCCTTGTATTTAGGCTGAGAAACAGTGTCGAAGGTGACCGATCCAGCTTGGTGACTCAGCCTTCTTCCTCGCGGTATTTTAAACAATGGATATGCTACTGCTGATATTTAACTCCGGCCGGGGCTGCTGAAATGTACGGTGTGTTTAAAATACTGATACAACATTGAATCTCTGCTCGGGCAGGGGAGGAGATCTCCACCCACCTGGGGTTGGTTTTCTGCAAAGCAAAAAGAAATCGAAGGGAGGAGGAGAAGGAGGGGGGAGGTCCAAGCCATAATATCTTGTAACAGTGTAAAAAAGCCCTTTACCTGGGGCAGTAAAGCAGTCAGCTCTAGCAGCGTGTTGACAGAGAATCCTGAAATCCATGCTGCAGTCTGCATTATATTTATACAAGCATATGCACTGCGCTGATGACGGGGGAAAGAAAGGGCTGTTCCCTGCGTTAAAATAATTACTGTAATAAATACAGGCTGGCGAGTGCCAGAGGAAGTAGGGATCCCTTTGTTCACATCTCGCCACGTAGAGCTGGGTAAGCAAGTCTTGCAGAGTTAAGCTCAGAATTTAGTTACTCTTCTGTTCTCTGGCTAGAGGTCTCGAGCAGGATACTCCGCTGATGCCAGAATTAACACGCGAGCCTGAATTTCTGCTGCCTTACAGCAACGTCGAGGGTTTCAGGGGTCTTTTTTCTTCTTCTTTCTGTCCACGCAAATCCTGCCTGATAAACATGGATCCGTTTGCTGTTTAGCAGTCAGTTTACTAGGCTCGACAAGGTTACTGCAATAATTGATGTTCCTCTTCTAATAATTAATGTTAATGAGTCCACTAAACAGTAAACAAGACAACAAAGAACTGTTAATGAGATAGTCTTTACTCATTTGTTTAATCTTTTAGTAAGATAATGGGTGATAAATATATCACTATTCAGCCATCTTCAAGTCCTTAATGCGTGGCGAGTGTTTTAAAAAGAGATTTGAGCTGATTTTTCACACTCGCATTTAGTAAATTCATCTGACTGGGTAGGTGGGGCCCCTGAAAGAATTGGGAGACCTATATAATTAAGTGCCTTGACATTCTGCTTCTGAAGGACATTGGCGGATATCCAAATGCTGTGTTCTGCACTCAAACCATTTAATTGAAACCATACAAAAGCGGCGGTGGGGGGCAAAAGAGAGGGAGATCTTGGCAAAAGCCTTATGTGCAGATTTTGCTATTGGATTGACCAGACAGGGCAACAAAGCTGATAAAACAGGATTAGCAAAATTGCATTGTTGGATATTATATGCTGTGTGACATGTACTACAGCAAAGGAATTTGGCAGGATTAACCTGCAGAGGATAAAGATGTACCAGACAAGAGGCCTGAATTAATAGACTGCTGTGACCAAAGCAAGGAAATCTATTTGCATGGGATATTAAGGGTGGCAATAACATTGCAGGTTGGGGTTGCAGTTGATGTCCCGAGTCCTGCACTGACCCTGTGCCCGAGTCCTGCTCACTGCCCAGAAACTCAGCATACAAAAACCAGCTCGCTGGCACAGTTTCTTGTTACACTTTCCTGTTTCTAAATATATTTTTTTTAAAATGCAAATTCTGAGGCAGGATTATCTGCGTTATTGGGGTTTTTTTCTGTGTGGTGGGTTTTTTTTCTTTCCTCAAACTGAGAAGTTTATTTTCCTATTTATAGGAGATGAGATTCTTCTTCTAATGCACTAGTGTCATCCTAACATAAATATTTGGTTTTGGTGGTTTTCCTCAGGGCTTCTAGACCCAGCCGGCCAGCTGGCATGGGGGAATGCAGTTCCCTAGCTGCTAGTTACTCATCTGTTGAGGACATTGTACACTTACGTATGCGTAACTTAGTGGAAATTGTAAGAAAGCTTTCAAACCGCGTAGCATTAAAGAACATTAAACCTATTGCCAATAGAAGAGTGAATAAAATCATACTAAGTAAAAACAGGAGAAGATTAATATTTCAGCTCAGACTACGTCGGGCTATTTGAGCAAGGGCATAAAGAAGAAGAAAACCAACTTCCATCTCTGGTATGCTAAAGGGAGGGAAAGTCTTAGATTAAGTGTTTATTTCTCACTGGTACAACACTGCTTTTTACTTGAAAAGGCTTTTAAATTGGCTTCTTCCAGGGAGCAAGCAATGCTTACAGTGATTTTTTTTTTAAGAAGTCTGATATATACTTCAGCACAGACTGCATGGAAGGTTTCCCAAGGATTTAAACAACCTTGAAAAGTGCTCATATCATTTGTTTTTCTTTTCTCACCCACAGTACAGGCAGGCTTTAGTGTTCCCAGGGAACAGAAAACGTACAAAAAGTATTTGGCTTTACTTTGTGTGTGACACAATGCAGTTTGTCAAGTGTGCTCAGTGCCACCACACGTGGTGAAAGATCTGCTCAGGGGACACGATTCACCTTCATCCGGCATTATTGTGTCACCATTGATCAGCACCAGCCACAACACAAGTTCAGCTTTTCAGGTTCTTCCTTTCAGGGTTGAAGGCTGAATAATAGATATGCATAAAATATAAATACGCTGGGTTTTTTCCAGCATGTTAAAATTCCAGAAACTGCTCTTTAAATAAAAGCTCTGTAAGTACAACATGACTGAGATTTTACAAGTGTGCACACATGCACAGGTGTCAAGAAATTTATCTCCATTTCCTGCAGCGACCAAATTGCGTAACCTGTTTCTCTGGGATATCTTGTGTTAGTGCCTACGTAAATTGCTCTTTTGCCCAGGGACTAAACGTGACCACGTCTCCCTTCTCTGCAGGGGAAAGACAATGCATGAAGTTTCCTTTGGATTAAATTGGGTGGTGGGGATGGGTGGGAGGACACGCTCCCTTTGTTAGCAATGTCAGAAGTTTTGCCTCCACATCTAACCCATTTCTGGAGCACTATTAAAAACCAGCACTTTCTCCCTGGCGGTTTGCTAGACTTCACATCTCTTTCTTTCTTCCCACATGGCTTAAGGAGTCACAAGCTGATTCACAGAAACTCTGCTCTCTTTTGAGTTTTGGTTGCTGACGAAAGTCTGTAATACACAGGATGAAGCTTATTATTTGCTTATTTTTCACATGTGCCTAGATGAATTAGCCCAACAGGGAGTTGTTCGTAACCCCTTAAGAGTGACCTGACTATTTCAAGCAAGTCATTGTACCACCCATGCAGCATTTTGAAGGCAGTCAGGGAGGAGTCTGTGTTCATTTCCACATTTTTTGGTCTGCTTGAAAAGCCGCAGGGCTGCCTGGACCTGTGCTTTCCCCAGGGCCGTTCCCGTAATGCTGCAGCATTGCAACACTGATCTCTTGCGCTGCCCGAGGGACACGCTGTGTGCAAGCTACGATGGTCAGCATGCTTCACCAGCCTCAGCCCTGCGCAGGAGATGGAGATTTCTTTTTCCCTTGAGCAATACGAATACTCCCTGCGTGGTTTTAAAAGAAGATCAGCTTTCGTGGTCAGCAGCGGGTCGTGTCCCTCAGCTTCTGCGAGCTCCTGAGGGGTGGGCGCCTGGGATGGGAATGAAGGGCCTGCAGACTGGGACATTCATGGGTCCCAGCAGGACTTCTGTGGGTTGGGGGCACCTTCCTGAACACCACGACACTGGGCAACTTCTGGGAACAGAGCACGTCTGCGCTGGTGTCGCACCCACCTCGGAGGAGCGGGCAGGGTGCAGGTGTGGGGGTTAATGGCAGCGTTGCGCTTGCGGAGCCACACGGTCCCTGGGGCACCGCTCTCCTTCTGACAACGTCCTGGGATCTGTGACAAAGCAGCCTGTTTCTCCTGTGTCTCTGAGGGCTTGGCTGAGTTTCTAGGTTGCTTCCCCCACCTGCAGGCCTCCATCCCTCCCGAGACAAGCACAGAAAATGAATAGCAGGAGCGCAGCTGTACGTGTTACCAGCATTGTGCTGCAGTGCCCACCTCTACGAAGCAGTAGATCTTCAGTGCAGCACCAATTTCCCATTTTTATTTATTTTTCTTTTTTTTTTTTTTCAGTTGGACATACACCCTTCACAATTTCATATTTTAAAGAGGTAGGGGTATATAACCCATGGAATTGATGGACCTAACCCTGTCACTTTGCTTTCCAGCAGGCGATGGTGTGGAAGATGGACCCCGGAGGAGGGCAGAGCGTGGAGGAACCCAGCAGTGGGGAGCCCGGCCAGGGGACCCCCTCAGGTGCCGTGCAGCAGCTGGTGTTGTGAATCAGGCCGTCACCAGTCGGAGAACGGCTACTTCACAACACCAGGGTCGCACCGCACCGCAGTTCGACCACCGGCCGGAGAGGAGCGGAGGTTCCTGCGGGCAGGCAGGGGACGTGGAGCAGGGGATGTGGAACACCTCCTGGCCACCTCCGCCCGAGGTAAAGGTAATCAGGTGCCTCCCACGGAAGTCTGAAATAGAAGTTAGGCCCCTAACTATCCCTGTGGGTCTGGCCCCGAGACCCTGCCCTGCTGTGCAGGGCAGAGCAGTGCTTCAGCGGGCACAGGGCATCACTGGCAGCCGCATGGTTACTGCCTGTTTGAACGCTGTGTGACTGTTAAAGAACAAGTAACTTTTACTAAGCTGTGGCAAATAGTGAAAAAAGGAAAAAAAGCCTTTGCAAACTCCATGTGTAATTCTCCCTGACCGCTGTGCCTGTGGTACTTGCCTGTGACCAGTCCTGATCCGTTCCCTGTCTGGACATCTGATGGTATATTCTCTGTGAGAGATGCTGTATATACCAGTAAAGCAGCCAAGAAGCCAGACTCCTTGGAAATGGCACTAAAACAGCCCTAGGTGTGTTGTACTGAATGAAAAAGCACCAACAATAAACCGCGGGGTTGCCCAGAAGTGGTACCAAGAGCTGCTGTCCTTAAAATAGAGAAAATGTTTTGCTTTTGCACTGCTTCAGCAACCCCTCATAAATTATTAGGCACAGAGGGACGGCAAAGCACAGTCAAACCCACCCTGCCCGGGGTGGCCCTGTGGCACATGTTGTGCATTTTGGGTCTGAAATGCAGGCTCTTCCCTGCCTCCTCCCTTGTACCGCAACGCCTGTGTGATGTTAGTTTGAGGGGAGCAGGTTACAGCGGAGCACTTTCCACTCAAAACTGGATTGTCTTCATGCAGGTCAGCACAAAGCTGATGGCCGTATACAATCCCTTAAGTCAAACTGAAATGACATTCAGTGTTGATCTCTGAAAGCAGCCCTCTGCTCTTGGACTCAGAATGGGGTTTTCTCTGGTGAGTTTTCCCAAATCTGGGTGCGTTTTGCCTTTCTCACACCCCACGAGATAGACCGGCTATATGGCTCTTATGCTCTTGTATGACGAAACACTGGATATGCCTAAAGTGAAGACTGGAGAAATACGAAGAACAAACAGCTAGGGTAACATAGAACTGATTAAGGATTTTTTTTTTGGAAGTTTTCTTTGTTATCCTAACTCACCTGATTGAAGCCAGCAGTAAAAATGACTTAAATCCTATCCTGGATGTACAATTGCTGGCAGGGAGATAGATGTAGGGGAGAGTCAGGATATACACAAGATCAGAAACAGCATGGGACAGCCTGGGAGTGCCCAAGAAAGTAGACAAAGGTGGCTACATTAGACACATCCTAATCTTTCTGTTCACGTAGGCTTCCTACAGAAGTAACCCTGAATTCCCTTCATAGCAAAAAGTCCACAACCAACACCATGAACAACATAAGAGATGTATGGGAGGCTCACTTGTACTAGCATTGGCTTTTTTTCATTGATTAGAGGAAAAGCAAGACCGTGTTTCTGATTCGGGTACTGCGACAAGGAGGAGTATGAATTTGTCAACCTGACATGCAAGAAGTCCATTTTATTAAACTTGTTCTCTTCTAAAACAAACCATGTGCTCTGTGTGGTACTCTCAGTTTTCGCTATAACCTTGTTTTAAAGCTTGATACTTTTCACTCCAGATTTTGTTTCATGGGGTAAAATACACAATTCTTTAGAAACAGGAGGCAACAATGAAATAGCCGAAATAACCCCTGCACACACACTGATTTACATGAGCAGCTATTCACATATAGAACTGAACACCATTTCATCTTCCATTATGAGCAAGAAACCTGTTTGACCTATTCACTTTCTGTCGGTAAATACGCATAACATTTGAAATAGGTTAATGCTTAATATCTGCTGGCGGGTGACCTGATAGACTATCTCCATACTTCTCTGAGTATGGTATGTGGAGACGGGTCATTTTCAGTTCCCTTTGCTGAAGAATTTCTCATGAATGTCACACTTCAGAGGTACCTTTGGGGCATTTATTGTACTCCCTGTTTCTAACTTGAATCCATCACACTTTATGCTCTTCTAAAGTAATTTCCTAGCAAATTAATGCATGTCATAATGTAGCACTGCTCCTGAAAACCAAGCACTCCTGCTTGTCATTAAGGAGCCTGATCCTGTCATCTTGTGGGATGGATTGCAGGCTGAATGGTAGTTTACCCCCCAAAAATACCACATTAGGATTGTTGAAAGGCCTAATTTTATTATCTTAATAAGACACTATGCTCAGCGGTGGGGAAAAATAAAAGAGCAAAGTCTATCGAAGATGAAATGCTGGGCTGTAGTCTCTTGTGAGGTTTTGGGGTTTTTTTTAAGGGGTTGTTATTCCTAAAGTACTTTTGTATTTAAGCAAATAATGTTTCATTTCACCCTTGAACCCTTTAAAATCTAAATCAGATGGGGTTATTTTGTCAGCATATCCACTTAATACTACAACTGTTTTTCAGTTATTTTGAATGGCTGTGTTTGCTTCCTTCCCAGGCTCACCAGCAGTGCACATAACACTTCAGAGAGTAGCATTCTTGTGAATTTTGTTTTCTTTCCCCTGCATGCAAAAGCCAAGGTGACAGGCACAGTAGGGCTCAGCATCTCTCACTTTATTTGTTCACACGCATGCTGCTTTGTTATCATGGGGGGTTCCTCGTGAAAAGTGCCATTAATGGATTCTCTTTTCACCTCTATAATTTGGCTTCCTGTTTTGCAAACAACTAATATGAAATTAAAATTATATTTCAGGAGCACTGCAAAGCAAACAGTAGGTGGGACTGAATTTTTGTCTCCACAAACCTGAGTCAGGTTTTATTTCAAGTTTCATAAAAGCATCTCAATAGGAGGGAGAAAATACAGAAACAGTCTTCAGGTGTCTTAACATAGTGAGCAAGAGGTGACACTAAGGAGGAGGAAAAGGGGTTTGTTCACAGGTAGCATTTTAAAAACCAAAGTAGGATTTTGATAGGAAGACTGGTCAGATTAAATAATGTGTGAAACTCCCATCTGTTTATTCTGTGTTTCGTACTTTGAAATTCTTTCTGTGGAGCTGATGTTTATCCAGAACATGGTGAAAAAATGGCTGGTGGCAAAGAAAGCAGGAAAACATAAAAAAAAAAAGGATAAAAGGCAAGATGAACAAACAAAATGGAATTGGGAGGGAAGGGCACGGCATCCCTGCAGCAGGTATGGAGGCCATGAGGCCTCACCACAGCCATCCATCCCCGCACCACCACCACCAGCAACAGGCAAGGCAACGCCAAAGCGGTGAGCTGGAGAGCAAGTGCCGCTCAGCTGATGGCAGCGGGCGGATGTTATCTCGCTGTGGGCAAAGCAGCTCTGAAATGTAGGTCTTGGGCAGCAGAGACATCGTGCTACTTCAGCGCTTCATTTCCGTAGGCCCGTGTGTGTGTTGCTGTAAGGTGATTGCTCTGCAGTGCAACGTGCCGGGTGATGCCCGGCTTGGTCGCCCTCTAATAAATGATTGACAGTGATTTTTAACAGTTCACAACTCCAAGTGTGTATATACATATATTAGATATGTATTTATAAAAAAACCAGAGTCCTCCCAGTATATAATCAGGCCTCAAGCATGCATATTAAAGGAGACAAAACATCCCCATTGCGCAATGAAGTAGCACCACGAAGAGCGTAAAAATCACAAAGTAAGGCTGAATAACCGTTTCACTCAAAGGTGGATGTAAACAACAGAAGAGAGTAAACAGTCTCTGAAGATCACATAAACTACTCAGAGAAGTTTTATAACCCATCCTCTAAGGGTGATTCTCCCTGCTTAAAAGCCAAAGCAATGGAGACTTGCTGTGTCATACTCTTTGTCTATTTATATGGGTAGTTCCAAAAATTGTGGCGCTTCTTTGACAAACAGTTGCCTGTGCTCTTTAACAAGACTAACTACACATGCCTCAATAAATGAGCTTTTATGTTGCATTTGATTAGGCCTAGTTCTCCAACCATGCCTTAGCGGGAAGGAGCTGCCTACACGCACAAGCTTAGTGTGTGCAGCTCTCGCTGCCACCACAGAGGCCATTTTTCAAAAGATGTTCAAAAGAGCCCAGTCAGCGGCTCTCCAATGCCTGCTTCATACCAGAAAAACTCCTCTGCTCCCAGGGGGGGCACTGGCACTGTCCCAGGAGGGAGGCTGGGACCTGGCACCCACCGCCGTGCCACCACAGCTTTGTCCCCACCACTGCTCTGTCCACAGAGCCCAGGACAGGGGATGGGGACGGGCTGGTTTGTTTCTGGGCTGGGACAGCACAGAAAAGCAGACCTGGGAACAGACCTGAAGTGTGTGTTAGGATTTTGCGTTAAGTGGCATCTCAGTGATTCAGCTAAAAATTTCAGTGATTTGGGAAGAAAAGCCCAAGTCTAGAGAGCTCTTCGGTGTATATCAAAACTCAACATCCAAATACATTGTCCCCTATATGTCTTTAGTCAAGTGGTTATTAAAAGGACTAAACCTGTATTTTAATTGCTTATTTGGCACAGGGGTCTTATGCCCTGCACTCCTTCCACTCTGGTCTCCTTGCGTCCTTGCCAGTTGGGATGTGCAGCTGCGGTAGCACACCGTGTCCCTGGGCTCTCCAGAACACCCAACAGCTCCTCTACGTGAATAGCAGCCGTGGACTGAAGCGGCTGATAATACCGCAAATTACATTTAATTTCCAAAGCTCCGGCTGAATTTCATAGCCACAGAGATGCCAGATCAGGTAGAAGTCCGAGGAGGCAACACTTTGTGCCACTTTTTCCCCTCCCTGCTGAAGCACATTTCTGCAGGAGAAGCTGAGGAATTCCCGTAGCTCATACCCATTACGATAGCGAGGAGTGCTGGAATCATGTGAGAAAACAAGCCTTGTGAGCTGGCATAGAAAGTCCTCGGGCAGGCCAGGAATGACCAGGAACCTACCCAGCTGCTCCCCACTCCAAAGCCCCCCTGATGGCTGAAACATGCACAGGTGCCCACCACCCTCAGCTGATGAAGAACAGAACAGTCTTCTGGAAAAGGCACTGCTCTCTCACCATATTCCACAGCAAGTGGCAAAAGGCTTTAGCGCCAACAACCTACAGGGGTTTTACATGACTGGTTTTTATGATGTAAAAATGCTGGTTTCAGTAGAAACAGCCACACAGACCAGCACTTACTCCTACTTTGGAGATACGCTGCAGAAGACACTGGGAGAATAAAAATTGCCACATGCCCCAGGAACTGCTGCACATCAGCAGGGTGTTACCAGGGAAAATACTCCTGCACTCCATAACCTCTCCCTTTGCTAGATTTCAACATACCTGGCTTATTATTTTATTGTTCCAAATAAACTGCTGTTGTTGTTCTACCATAGGGATCTCCAGAGAGCCCTGTCACACAATGGCAGCATCTCCCACGTCAGCTGCAGCGTGTGATAAGTCTCTGGTGAGAAGCAGCAGCTCTTTTCCTCCAGGAACCATTTTTGATCTCTTCCCACTTTCAGCTAGTTTAAGCCCCAAAGTATTGAATCCCATTCTGGCAGCTGCCTTGCTGAAAAAGCCCTTCTGGTTTTATTACTTGAATTAAACTTGAATTAAAGCATACTGTCCTCCAGCCTTGCATTCAAAATAGCAACGTCTTTGCTGCTTAATGACAAGGTAAGGGAAGCGGAGCTGGTGACTGCTCCCAACAGCACGTGCCAAGGGAGCAGCATCACTCATCCTGTCACTGGGGAGAAGTGTCTGCTCTCAGGGAAAAGTAACCTAGAAATCCACCCCCTGGCAATGCGGCGGTGAATGTGCAGGCAGCTGCCTGCGGTGGGAGGTGGTGCATCCCCTGGTGCCAAGGCGAGAACAACTCCAGGGCTGGGGCAGCCAAAATGAGCTTTCCACGCTCCGGACTGCAACAGGCAGCTCAGTGGTGGGCAGCTTCGGGTGGAGTTGGCTTGTTTTAACCCATGTGAAAGCAAGCCCACCTAGTTGAGGGAGGGGCCGGGGTTTGCCTCTGTAAACGAAATAGTTATATTTGTGCCCGAGAAAAACGAGACGTTCACCAAAAAGCCTCCCCATCCCTGCCGAGGTGAGCAAGCAGCTTTCCAACCCCTTAACACAGATGCCTCTGGCACTGTGCAGCTGAGCTCCCCACTCAGCCCGTGCCCTTGGCTGCCCGTGTCACAAATTCAGGCACCTCCACTGGGGCTGCAGCTTCATTCACAAGAGCTGAAGCCTTACTCCCTCAAATCCAAGACTCAGAAAAAGAAAAAACCAAACAACAGATTGCAAAATACAGATGTTTCATAGTGACTGAAACACTCAGTGACCAAGAAAACCCTCACATGAGCTTTCTTTTTTAATAAAGCAAACTGCACTGCCTTGTCATGTGAATTAATATCCCCACAGCATGGCTTTGTGTATTTATTCCTTGCTGTTGTTGCTTTTGATCACTACGAGATGAAAATGAAATCTTGGATGCTTCAGGGCTGCTGTTAGGACAGATTCAATGAGATGAAAACGCATTTTGGGAAATACCACTGAAGCCATTTTTTGTTTTAATTTCCGGGGACACGCAGGGCTCCAGTTCCCTGGAGGCAGGAGGAATTGCTGTCAAAGAAAGGCACACTGAAAACACACGTTCAAAGACTGTCTTTCCAACCCGCAGAGGCAAATGTCATTCAGAGGCATTACTGTTATCCCTCTCAATCATAAGACTCTTCCTTTTGAGGGCATTATTTGGGGAATCCAAGTCTCTTTCTTCACAGGCTTTTTGATGATGACGTGGTCCCTGAGCACAGACCATAGCCAGGGCTGTAGCACCCTGGCAAACTCTCTACCTGCCAGTCCCACAGCCTCTGTCCATCTGTCCATCAGTCTGCCCCATCAGGCCTGTCCCCAGGTTACTCAAAACTCCACTTTGGTGACTTTCTGCCTGGCTCATGGTCTCACAGGCAGGTCCCCAGCTTGAAGGCATCACCCCTTTGTATTGAGAGCATGTGGACATCACCCTTCCTCTGCTAAAGTCTTCTTCTGACTCCAAGGTGGGATAACCTCCTTTTTCTTCTTGAGTTTATATCCCCACGTCTCTGCCTGGTTGGGGAGGTGGTATGAACATCAAATAACATCCTGTTACTCAGCACTTGTAATTATACAACCAGCTGAAGGCATATAGTGTAAATCACTGCTTTGCACAATCTGCTTGGTTCAAACCCGACATGGATCGGTTTAATCTACATCTGAAGAATGAGGTCTCTTTTAATTTGAGCATATGACTAGAGTCCACCGAGTCTCATAGTTAGATCTGGTCAGGATAAAAAAATTACTTTCCCCATACATTCATAAAAGGAAAAATCCATATTTGGAAACAGTTTAATTGAAAAAGTCAGACACTGTTATTGAACGTAACCCAGATTAACAATGACAAACTCTGGGATTTTCTCAGAGGGAAAAAAAAAATCCAAACCACTTCAAAATGATTTTTTTCCTATAAAATTAGCATTAACTGTGGGAAAGCAAAACGTCTGCCCACACCAGCCTCCCCTCAGAACACAGAGGGAAGGATCTGGGTGCCCTGAGTCTCCCCTGCGAGGGCGTAGGGCAGGCAGGCACGGCTCTCCTCCTGCCACTCCTGCTGTGCCAAAGGGGCTTAGAACGCCAGGAAATTTGGCCCCTTTCAGGTTTTCTTTTATCATCTCCCCACCTTTATATATGCATCGCACGTAACACAGTGGGGTTATGACACACAGCAGAGTTTTGTAAACACTCGTGCAAGTAATAATAAAAAGCCCTGACCATCCCCATCTGGGTATCTCTCAGAAGCAGATTTGAAGACCTCGTGGTTTACAAACAGGGACAGAGCCTACAACAATGCCAACAAAATCCCATTGACCCACCGCAAAGTAGGGAGGAGGCCTCTGCAGCCCTACAAGGTCATTTTTCTATGCGGAGATCAGCATCAGTCATATGCAGTATGAATATAATAATACAAATATACTGGTGATGTGATTCTGGAATTAGGGAATAAAAGAACTTTTACCTTCCTCCTGTACAAAACTGTAGGTTGGGAGGAGAGGAGATAGCCGAGAAGAGTCCCAGTGCCTTTGGGAAGCAAAAAAAATTATATTGTGTTCTTTTTAATTACCCTGCGAGGGAGCAGAGCGGCCTGGGTGAGCCTCCTGCTGTCCGATGGCAGGGTGTTGTTTCAGCATAGAAAAATACAGCAGAACAAATACCAGCCCATATGGGAGTTTCTGAAACTCTCCATCAAGTCTTTCGTCTTTCCCCAGATAACCCGAGCTCTCTTATATGGCCACGACACAATAATTTCACCTTCATTTAGAGCAGAAGATACTGAAATGGAAACTCAGGGAGGGGGGACAAGGAGGAATCCTTCCAGATTGAAATCAAAACAAATCACTTTTTTGCATATTAATAAGGCTCCTGATTGAAAGTGTTCTAGCTGTTCATGGAGCAATATCAACAGTAGATGCTGCTAATTTAAGCCTGGATAATTAAAAGAAAAAAGAAAAAAAATTGCTCCCCTAGAAACAGCCGCACATAAGACACACTCACCCAGCACATTTCATCAAGCTCCGCTTATTATATCTGGGTTTGGGGAAACAGTCCCAGGGTTGGTTTTTTCTCTCTTACAGGGTGGGGGTTTCCCCACTGCACGTTGCCTCCAGCACCCTGCCCCTCTGCGGAGCCGGCAGCGGTGACCAAGGGACCCGCGGGGGTGTCCCTGGCTGTGACTGGTTTGGGGATTCGGCAAGGCATCGCCAACAGTGTGAGGCATCAGAGGTGGCTGAGCCGGGACCATCCCTGCGGGAGAGCCTGTAAAGATTGACAGCTGCCAGAGTGCTATCGGGAACTTGTCACACGTGTGCTCTGTCCCCTTGCCCAGCTCACTGGTGAAAACATTAAACTGTGCCAGCCCCAGAACTAACCCCCCCAAGAACCAAACTGCATCTTACCAATTTGGCTACAAGGATACTACAGGATATTGCAGCAAAAAACTTGCTTAAAGTAGAAATAAATGGCATCCACCGACAACCCCCCAGCCACCAAGGCTGTCATCTCATCTCGCCCCAGCAAGAAATTTGGTCAAACACAATTTTGCTTCCCCCTGGGAGCAGATCAGTAATTTCATTTGACAACAGCACACACGCAAAAACTCAGGGGGGAAAAAAAATGAATACAGGGAAAGTGTAGGAGGAAGGACGGCTGTATCCTTGAGTGCTGAGCACTGGCAGTGTCCAGCAGGAGTCAGGAGAGTGGGTGGCAGCGAGATGCCACTTTCCTCCAGCAGCAGCTTTGAAGCGGAGCTATTGTAGGAAAAGCTGCTGACAGGCTCTCAAAAAGCCACCAAGAGCTTTGCGTTAAGGACTCGGAGGCTCACAGCTTGGGCAGCATGGCTGCTTATGTTCACCATTTCGAAAGGGAGGAGGGGAAAAGAGTCGGATCTGTAACCGTGGGCTCTGTGCAGACCATGAGGATACTGGCTGCTGGGCAGTGCCCATCCATAGATACTCTGTGAGGCGGTGTCTGGCCAGACCCATTTTCTCACTAACCCTTCACCAGGCATCCCTCTTCTCCCTGCACTGGGTCTGGGCTCTGCAGCCTGAGCCTGAAGGAGAAAGGTCTCTGCAAATCTGCTGTCAATCAGCATATTCACACTGAGATAGGAAAAGGGGGGTTGTTCTCCTTTTTCATTTTATTTTATTTTAATTTATTTTATTTTATTTTATTTTATTTTATTTTATTTTATTTTATTTTATTTTATTTTATTCTGTTCTGTTCTGTTCTGTTCTATTCTGTTCTGTTTTGTTCTGTTCTGTTCTGTTCTATTCTGTTCTGTTCTGTTCTATTCTATTCTATTCTATTCTATTTTTTTTAATTTTATGGATATTTATTGAGCATCTGAATTTGCAACCCAAGGGCTTCTGTATGACAGAATGTAATACTATTAGTTACTGGTTTACATATTAGGGAACATTACTTAGCACTCATAGCAATTTCCACCTTCGAAGTACCACACAAACATTAAAAATATACTGTATTTTCCCCTGTTTTGTTTTTTTTTTTTTTTCAGGATGGCTTGCTCTTGCCTGAAGCTGTACAATGTCTCTTTATATTATCCCTCATGAGAAATGGGGCTCTTCTGTCACCACCTCTGTCACACCAGAGGATGCCAGGTTTCTGGCCTTTCACTCAGAGCAGCTCTGAACAAAAGGGACTTCTCTGGCTCCCCATTTTCCCCATCCATCGGCAGCTCCCCTGCACCTACCATATTCCTGGCTACTGAAGTCCAAGTCCAGCATTAGACAGCACCAGCAGTGGTCAATCAGCCCTTCCTTCAGCAGCTTGTCCTGTTGCCTGTAGGCTAAAACTGCAAGATGTTAAGTTTCTTTCTTCTTTTCCGCTGATGCTTTGCTTATGTTGCTGATAAGCTTGTTCTCTGTACAGGACTACAGATGTGTGTTACAACCCACCTCGTGGCCCCATGGTTTGAGTCGTGACAATGACCCAGGTGACCTGCGACAAGCACATTTGAACAGAGGAGGTCTGCAGAGCTCATGGAGGTAATGGTGAGGCTGCTCTGTGTCGTTCTGGGGATCAAAAGGACCTTGTCTGTACTCTGAGAGGAATACTGAATGCAGAGAAGTAATATGTTTATGTTTTTATGTGGGAATATCCAACTTTCAGTTGTGTATTTGTTAGACCAAAGAAAGGCAATTTAAATAATTGGTAACATAACACTTTACATGCTATGACATACTCTGAATTCTTAGACTCATACAGCACCATATGAAAAGTGGCTAAGAGTTTAAAATCTGTTTTCTTAACATCAGTGATTTTTCCACCTGCAAGAGTCTCAAGCTTTTGCAGGATCTATGAAGTTCCTCCAAGTATCCTGCAAAAGAGGACTAAGATAAATGAGCTTGTCTGTTATTCCATACATGTCTGCATATATCACATTTCCAAAGGACTCTGCACTTCTGCTGGAAAACATTTGGGATCTCAAATCAAATAACACCTCTTAGTGCTATGTTTCAAGAAACATTTTTTGATCCTTTGCATAACAGGTCTTAATCTTGCCTTCACTTTTACTGCACTTAGACAACTGAGAAAGAAGGATTAAAAATACTGTCTCCATTGGAGACATCACACAGGATTTGTGTTCATTCCCCAACAGTGATTTGTAGCATGATGAATTCTCAAGACATATCTTAGGTTGGCAAGTGTATTCCTGGAAAAGGATGATCCAGGCCGGATGGGATCTCTCTTGGGTCATCTAGTCTACTGCCCAGTAGTCATGGCTATGCTATGACATTGGTTGCTTTGAAAGTTCTCTAGTGAAAGAAAAATGATGAAAATCTGTCATGGTATGTATGTCACACATGCTAGATTTGACAAACAGAAAATCCCAAATCTAAGAACAATGAAGCATATAAATATGCCAATTCAGGAGTCATAACAATCCACAGTTTCCACAAATTGCACACATTTTTCTCCCACCAGCCCCAGCCTTACACGCCTCATGCATTTTAATACACACTTGCAATGCAAATGAGTTTTGAATAACTCCTGTTTGTCAGCCGAACAAAATCCAAAAGTCTAAACCACAAAAAAGTTTCTCCAGATGCAACAGATGATAAACTGCACTTCCAGCCTCAGCCTCTGCGGATGAGTCGGTGCCTGAGCTTTGGGGAAGAGAGGGCTGGGACACTGGTCCCCCAGCACACTGCTTTGGGAGGGGGCAAAAACTCACGACTGGGAGTTTGTTCTCTCAAATTACATTCCCTGCCTATGCACAACTGCCAGGGAAGAGTGAATCCTGTAGCCTACTTTAAAAGGGGAATAATGTGCTGCCTCTCGAACCACCACAGAAGCACATGTAGTTTCTCCGGTGCTCAGCTGTAAGCCTGCTGACTTCTCAGCTGCGCGGGTGCCCCCCATGTGCTGGTTTGACTGAAAATGGGTTAATTTTCTTCATGTAGTTAGAAGCCTTTCCTTTTCATAGCTAGCACAGTCATTATTTGGACTTAGTTTGGGAACAAGAAGATAACACCCCAGGACAGAGTCAATGTTTTTAATTGCTCTGGTCTGAGAGCTGAGGACATTCTGAGCACTCTGCCCACAGGTGTGAGGCAGCGAGGAAGGGGGGCATGGATGGGGCAGAGCTTGACTGACATCCAGACTGATCAATAAGGGTATTCCATCCCATTAGTGTCATGCTTCACATTTAAGAAGAGTCGGGATCTTCCGGTCTCTTTCTGGATTTTTCACTTTCTTCACTCTCTTTGTCGGAGCCGGGGGAGTTCTGTTCGGGACTTAGGTTAGTTCGGCCTTTTGCCATCCTGCCGTTTTGCAGAGGCCTCTGGACCTTTCTGCCTTTTTCCTCTTTTCTCCCCCTGGGATCGACTGTTGGGACCAGGTGCTGCTTCCTGGGACTGGCTGCTCGGTGTGGATGGAGTTCGTGAGGAATTGCATTGAGTGTCTTTCATTTTATACTCTATTTCTATTTTATATATATGTTTACTAGTAGTGTATTAATATTTTGTTATTAAACTGTGTTTATCTCAATCCAAGTTTCTCCCTTCCCTTTTGATTCTCTCCTCTATTTGGAGGGTGCGGGGGGAGTAAGTGAGCGGCTGTCGTGGTTGTATTGCTAGCTCGGGTTAAACCACAATACCCCACAAGCCCACGCTCCTGCCCTCAACCTGTGGCCCCAGACCCTCGCCTCCTTCCTTAGGGCAGGCAGCCAGTGGCCAGGTCCTTCCCATGGGATTTCAGCTGGTGTCTTTTGGCACTTCCCTAATTTTATTTCATTATATGTGGGGCAAAAAAAGTCATGGCTTACATTTCACGGAGTGCTTTGTCACTCATTTGCAACAGATGTAAGCATGGATGGATTCAGTAGAACTCCTCAGCCACACACGTAAAACTCCCCAGCCTGATCATGGAGGCACTGAGTTTCATACGTCCCTGTGCACATCCTCTTTTCCTGGTTATCTGCAGGGACAGAGCCCTACGGCTGGTCACCATAACCCTCCCGCAGTCTCCAGGGCTCAGCCACCGACCAGAAGCTGCCTGTAACTTGCCACAGTAAGGCTGGTACCTGCTCTCAAACTCTCTTTTCTCCTGTCAGATTTAACCAGCCTCTTGTCAGATGAATATGTGCATTTTACCATCTGCATGGGGAGAAGAAGGTGATAAGAAGTCAAAGGCACCTCTAGGTTAGTTTTCATAGACTACCATGAAGTGTGTGTCAGCATGCGCTGACACATCAGGACCACTCCAGGGTGCAAAACAGCTGTTTTCTGGGTCTTCATGAGGCTCTGCTTCTGAACCTGCAACACTGGAAGCTCTGTTTTGTGTGATGGTTTAGTTTACTATCATAGGAGACTAAAATGGTTTGATGCAAATTATGCCGTGTTCTCCCTGCTTAAACTGGTTTTTAGCACAACTCCTACTATAGAGCTGCCCTCCAGCCTAACTACCCTGGGGTTTTTGTTCCCAGCCTGGGGGAGATCTGGCAAAGTCAAGTTTCTGTGTGAGCATCATTTCTAAACTCCTCCCAAGACCTGCTCTTTGCTCCAGTCACTCAGGAAGCTCCCAGGAGGCAACATGATCACCTCAGCTCCAATTCACAACTTCTTCAGCAAGAAGAATCAGGTCTATTCATACAGAGGCCATAAAAAGATCAGCTGTATGACCAGTCCTCATCTTTGCTTACATCTACCAAACCCATGTGGTACAGACTTGACCCAGGGAACCAGTGGCCCATCACAAGGTCACAGTTTTGA
Organism: Caloenas nicobarica; assembly: GCF_036013445.1. Classification (NCBI taxonomy): domain Eukaryota; kingdom Metazoa; phylum Chordata; class Aves; order Columbiformes; family Columbidae; genus Caloenas; species Caloenas nicobarica. The sequence goes on along the minus strand of NC_088246.1, from coordinate 44,968,147 downwards.
ACAGTCTCACACAGTCCTCCCCCACACCAGTCATGGAGTCCCTAAGATATTGTAGGGCTAGACGCCACTGGCTGATATTTAGCTGGAGATATTTAACATATTCATTTATTTGCAACAGGTCAGAAGTGAAATAGGGCAGATAGATTCTAAAACACAAACATGAGACTTCTCCACTTTCGGGACAGACATTTTCTAAATACTTAAATGGATGCCTGCACCCACTTGATACCCAGCATTCTCTATATTAACATTTGCAAATGATGCTTTGAGGCACTCCAGTTCTTTTAGGCCAGAGAGATTTCTCTGAAAGGAAAACCGAGTCAGTTGTGATAAATTGCTCTGCCTTTTCCATTCGCAGCTCTCTGCAGAATCTGGATGTCGCACTGGCAGGCAGCTGGGAAACTGCAGGCAGAAATAACAGTTGGGTTTTAAGCAGCATAGCTTGCCAATTCCAGTATGCAAACAGGAGGTGCATAGACGCACCTAGGATCTAATTTCAGGTTAAATTGGGGTCTTAACCTTGCCCACACTCACAGCAGAAGTGGGTAAATCAAGGGTTATTGTCAAGAGGCTTAGCTCCAGGCACACACTGAGAGAGCAGCTAGATGGGGGTGAATCTTCCCCAGTGCTGTCTTCCCAGCATCAGGGCTGTCCAGGTTTACACTGCATCTCTTAAAGACATGGTAGAAACTTCTCCATCTCTGTTTCTCCGCCCAACCCACAAACCTAAAATAGACTCTGGATAAGGACACGGCCTCATGACTTCCTCCTGTGCAGGCTGAATTAAAGCTACTGCTGCAGGTGCCCTATTGGCAAAGCTAAATGTCTATACGTACTGCGTTCGGACAATACAAAGAACTTATAAAAGGCATTGCACAGCTTTAAAACTATTAGAAGATGTAACCTTCTTCTCCACCTGAAGAAGGAGGCATTCAACCAGAGCCTGTTCATTCCCTGTGACCCAAAAACCAGAAGCAGGGCTGCTAACTGAGCAAACTGAGCAGGAGAAGTAAGCAGCAAAGAGAATTTGGAGTGAGTGAAGATCAGAATGGGTAGAGAGGTCACAAAATAAATAACGAGATAAGGAGCCAGACGTGAAGCAGAGACGCCACACAGAGCATCAAAATGAGCAATTGCCAGTGGGCAGCGCATCCATCACAAAGACATAGTATGTCAGAGGAATCTCACAGGTGACCAGGGGAAGCAGAAAAAAGCCCTGAGCTACTACAGGACCCACTCCAGGCAGGGGACTGTCACTCCTCCAGCAGAAAATAGGAGTATAGGTGAGCAAGAGCAGTCTCAGCCTTTTTCTGGGAGTCGGTTAATTTAGTACTGCTCACAGCATAACTGCAGCAAGAATGCAGAATTTCAAGTGTCAAGTAAGTAAATTTGTATTAAAGTAACTGCAATTATACACAGCCTGAGCTTACTCCCATGGGAAGCTGTGGCAGGTTGGTGATGGACTTCACTGGAAGCAGAATTAGGATGATAATCGATACAAGCACAGCCATCATTTTGCATTTTCTTGTAGCTGCCAAAGCCTACGATAGTAAAAAGCAAAGGGCTTTTTAGATTACAGAGCAAAGGCCTGCAGAGATTTCAGCTACTCTCTGAATAATGGCATGTGATCAAGTCCTTTTGTGAACAAAAAAAAAAAAGAGAATTTCCCACTACGTGCATGTAATTCCAATGCTATGATAAGTTATTTGTTGCACCGCTAGTTAGATTGCTGCACAGTGTTCAGTGGCACAGAAGGTTTTGGTCAATCAATGCATTTTTCATCTCTCCTATAAATACTGGTTTGTGCCTTAACTGTGTTAGCCGCAAATGGATCTCTGGTCTAACAAAAGCAAAACTAATTTTAGCACTGTGAATAACCCACTGTGCTCAAAAATTAACCACTTCCTTCAATTACACACACAACCAGGTAGCTGAAAAAGTCACTCAATATATTACGAGTTTGATTGCTTTTTCAAAAAAGAAAATAAAAGTAATAACAGAAAGAACAGTGGTTTGCCCATCCAAATACCAGGGGACCAGAGGGGATTAATGGGAGGCAGCCAGTACTGTGGGTGGGTACCAAAGGTCGCTCCCTTGGGATGTCTGAAGTTGGTTGGGAAGAGAAGGGCTTGCTGAGCACCACTTCCACAGAAAAGCTGTGGGCTGCGAGACTGAAGGTGTCATTGCACCAATGAGCGGCCAGTGCAAACTGTGACCAGCCCTTCCCAGATAACTGCGGCTTATTCCACACTTCTGCTCTGAAGGTTCTGGCAGGAAAATCCTCATTTGGCTGCTGTGCCCAGCTAACCTGAATAAAAAACAAGTTCCCTAAATAGAATTTATTTTCCAAGCAGATACCTTGACCTGCTTCAGGGCAAGCCTGGACAATTCCCATGGACTGCAGGCAAGGTGGACTCACTGACCATCTCCTCCAAGAGCCCACCTGCCTTGGAGCAACCTGATATGCCCAGAAGAAACAGTTGAGAAAAAGGGAAGCACTATTCTACCTGGGACACTAACTTTATATTGACAAGACCTCTAGATTTCAGAGGGTAACTACAGAAGCATAGCGACAATTACTTGCTAGGAGCCAGAATCTCCCTTTTGCATCCCAAAGCACAAACTCTTGTTTCTTTGTTCTCGTTTGGTAATGGTGATGTGACTCGCCAGAAAACTTCAGTGATTATCACAGAAACAGACTCAGACCAGAGAGACAAGCAGCAGCAGTGGTCCCACAGAACAGCCAGAAAAAAACAATGAATCTGTTGGAAAAGTCACTGCTTCGAGAGCTGAGGCCAAGCCTCTCCATGCTGGCTCTCTGGGTATGCACTGCTGCCCACTACTATCTCCTTGAATTCCCTTTGGAGCAGGCTCAGGTAATGCCAGTGTTTTGTGGGGCGCAATACACAGGGTACACTTTGGCTTTTGGGTGCTCCAAGAGGAGCTCAAAGACCTGAAGGAGCTTCAAATCCACCAGCAGGGCATGCAGAGACCCAACCCCAGGAAGGTTTTAGGTAGAAGAGATCTCTGGAGATCATCTAGTCCAACTCACCTGCTAAAGCAGGTTGACCCCGAACAGATCACACAGGGATGTGTCCAGGTGGGTCCTGAATGTCTCCAGAGAAGGAGACTCCACAACCTCTCTGGGCAGCCTGTTCCAGTGCTCTGGCACCCTCAGAGTAAAGAAGTTTCTCCTCATATTCAGATAGAACCTTCAATGCTTCAGTCTGTGCCCATTGCCCGTCATCCTGTTGTTGGGCACCACTGAAAAGAGTCTGGTCCCATCCTCTTGACGCCCACCCTGGAGATATTTATAAACGTTGATGAGACCCCCTCTCAGCCTTCTCTTCTCCAGGCTGAACAGACCCAGCTCTCTCAGTTTTTCCTCATGAGAAAGATGCTCCAGACACCTAGTCACCTTCGTAGCCCACCGCTGGACTCCCCCCAGTAATTCCTTGTCCTTCTTAAACTGGGGAGCCCAGAACTGGACACAGCACTCCAGAAGCAGCCTCACCTGCACAAAGTGTCTCTTGTAGAGATTGGCCAAGAGCAAGTGGAGACTAGGAGAGGACAGAGGAAAGATGGTAAGACAGTGGCAGAGAAAATCCTCACCTCAAGCTGCCACATGGAAACCACTCAAAAATAAGAGAAGAAAAGGAAGGTAATGACCATGAATTGAGACCTTTGGCTGGGGAATTAATAGACTTTTTAGCTCTGCTGTATACTCATGCTCATGGGAGTTGCCAACCTGCTCCCTGCTGCCCCTTGGGCGTATGGACACACATGGGTAAGAAATTGGGAAGTGGAGCACCATGGTGGTGGTTCATGATGACAGGGAGTGGGACACAGAGAAGGGAGATCCAGCTCCCTGGTTTCTTATCAGTGCCAAGGCAATCTGCCCTCTAATAAGAAAAATCCTTTCAGCAAGGGCTGGCAGGATTTCTGTGGGTTTTACAATCTTCGGGTTACCTATATAGTCTTGGGGAGATCTAGTCTCCTGTTTCCTAATCTAACCTCCTCTCTGCAAAGTCTCCCCGTGCCTCCTGGCCCCACAGCCCGAGTCAGAGGGGGTCACTGCCCCCTCAGTGCCAGGGGGCAGAACAGGACATGTCCTCCCTTGCTCCTGCACCTGCATCCCTTGCTCCTGCATTTCTCCTGGAAAGAGGGAGATGAGCAGCAAGAGTTGTTCGTGCTCACTTTTTTTCTGCCCCTGTGAGGGTGCAACACTGAGATGCAGGGCTGAGGCACTTGCAACTTGTCCTGAACTTTGCTCCTCTACCAAGAAAATGACAGAGCCTGGGAAGGTACACTCTTCTCTCTCCCATGTCTGCTTTCACCTGCATGCAGTCAGGAGGAAGGATGTACCTGAAAAATGGCTGTACAGTTCTCTTAGTAGCAAGTCCCGCTACTATTCAGCATGATTGCTGGGATTAAAAGTGTTTCCATTTTCAGCACTTTCCTCTGAGTATATTCTCTTTTGACAACGTGATGTCTTACTGCAGTTATTTTGCAGATCTTCTGGCTATCTGAGAGAGAGGTGTGATGGGCAGATTTGGCTATTGCCCCGTGCCCATAGTGAGGGCACAAGGATAAGGAGGGTCATAGTCAATCTCTGCCCTCCCTTGTTTGCCCTGGGGTCAGCCAGATTTTATGTTTGCAGCTCGTTTGATTCATTCAGCACACTATCAGCGTAACCCAAGACAACACAGGTGACATTTGTTGTGAGCTGGCCTCTTTTTCATTAAGAATTGGCCTAAATCCACATATATTTAATGTTAATTGCTAGGCAGGCAGCACAGAGCAAATACCTTTTATTTCAAATCCAAGACAAGTCAGTGCTGGCTGATAGTTTGTTGGCACTTTCCTACATTAATTAAGTACCTCTCATCTAATATTACACACAGTCTTTCTGAAAACCTCTAGTGAAAAGTCTATTTGTTAAAAGTGCCAGTCGAAGTCAAAACAACATCCAACATTGTAAATTAGGATTCTAGATTCCAGGATGAGATCTATTAGTCTTTCCCTGTTTAGCTAATTAAAAACGTGGAGAGACAGAATTGGTTTTGTCATTCTTCTGTCCGTAGGACTCCTTACAGTAGCTAAGAAAAGAAAACAAAATTCTTTTCATTTATCTTAAGATATTGGCTGGCTTACCCATCTGTGAGCAAAGAATGTTTTTGCTTAGCTTGCTTAACTAAATGAAGCTTGGTTCACTTGCTTGCAGCTGAAGACAAATTAGGCTGATTATATACGAAAGGGCATACAGTACATCTAGGAATTAAAATGTGACTGGGTATTTAGGATGAATGAAATGAATAGGCAGCAACAGCTTTGCATTGCTCCGAACAATCAGCAGTCCCCTTTCTCTTGCAATCTTTTTAAACCACTTTCAGAATAATCCTCCATGTTATTCTTGTGTGTAAATTGCTGGTTTGCAAGTATGGATTTTTAAAGAAACGAAAAAATCCTCGTGCAAACTTTTTCCCCTTTGGTACGGGAAGCGTTACCGAGCTCGGCAGCTTGCTGCGATGCTGCCTTTTGTGCCTTAGCTGAGGAATTCCTGCCACACCACGCTGCCGGGCTGCTCCGTGTACAAATCGCACAGGCAAGTAATAACAGCACCGCACCCTCCAGCATTTTTATTTCCCACATTTCTCTTACTCCACGGGATGCCGCAGAACATATACCATATCTGCTGCAAGTGCTTGACAGGTGGTATTTCAAATTCACCCCTCTTGGTGGTATGGGGAGTAGGCTGAAATAGTGAGTTCTTCACGTGTCGATGGTTTTCAGTAATTAGCATATTTCAGCCCAAATCACAAACATCCTCCCTTGAAAAGAATGATAATTGGTGACAAAATCCGTGGCATGCAGTTTCATCAAATGCAAATTTGGGCTAATAAGACAGACACTAGGCTGCACTAGGAGAATAAAATGCACCATAATTTTGGTAAAAAGTAATTTTTGCTATCGTTTTGGGCGTAATGATTTTTGAGAGGACATTAGTAATTTTAGTGTTTATGGGATTTGAGATACACAGACGAAAATGTCTTATAGGGCTGTTCTTGTAGCATACCGCTGACATCTATAGATGAGGTTCTTAGGGACATAGTATAGTGCTAGAGTTAGGTTATGGTTGGATTCGATGATCCTGAGGGTGTCTTCCAACTGAAATGATTCTATGATTCTATGAGCCCATCCCCTGTACAACTGCTTCTCAGTATGACCATGAAAGTCCAATACATCTGAAACAACCTGGAGCTTTAGGTGTCCAGGTCCTCTCTGAAACACACATCCTCATTTGTGCTATTCCAGATACATGCTGAGGTGCAGTAATTCCAATTTTGTGCTCTGTCCCCTCAGTATGGATTCAAAACAGAGGTGGAAGCCTGCCTCTCTGGTTGTTTGAGTCAACACAGGCGTAGGGTGGTGCTAGCTCCTTTGCACTGCTGGTTTTGTCGCTTCAGAACCCAAGCGCGGGGTCAGGAAGATATTTGCTCCTGTGATTGATGTCAATAGGGGAAAGAAAAGCAATTCCTCTAGCAACAGAAAACATACATTTCTTGAACAGTGGGTGTTGCTCGTATACTGAGATCCTATGAAAACTGAACGGCAAATGTTTGTGCCCGAGTAGGACAAACCTCTCCTTGAAAGCAACAAACAGCTTCTGGGAAAGGTGGTAGAGGCTTGAACTGCCCAGAACCCTGCCAGGGAAATTCCCAGGGAAATATCTCAAAAAAAAGAACCATAGGAAGGAGTTTGGAGTGTGCAGACCAGAAGACTTTCTATATTGTGATCATCTTAAGGAGAGATGTTCTTGAGGGGCACCTTGATTGTATTTGCAGCTACACAATAACTCCTCATCCATTTGGTATTGCATGCAGACACATTGTCACCATGAGCGACCGAAAGACAGAAATACCGAAGTTATTTTACCCACTGTGACACAGGGAGCCTAAGCCAAAGCGAATATTGAACCCAGGTCCTTGGGATCTCAGCTCACAATTTCAGCTAAAGCCACCTTTTCTTCCCATCACCCCTCTCCACACCCTGGTTGTTCTTTCCATCTGCACCGGCTTTGCTGCAGTTGGGTTGTCCTCTCTCCCTGCCAGCCCTGCCTGCACTCCCATGACCATCCTCCCTCCCTCCCTAGTGAGTGGTGCCTCGATTGCTGTGGGTGCAAAGCCCGATGCCTTTAACGCCCGGTGCCTGGTGTGTTTTCGGCACACCCTTTTAGCAGCATGGACAGCCGTGCTAGGCTGACTCTTCTGGCTTCTCATCTCAGCTGCTCTAACAAATATTCAGGCTATGGAGAAGCACTGGAGCACTTTCTAGACCACAGGCAAAAGCTTTTTTTTCTCTTACTAAAAATACCCAAACTACTGCAGCAACTGCAGACCCAGCCATTCTCTGTCGACAGAAATGTGATTCTCATCTCGGTAAGAAATCAGAACAAAAGTTTTCTTTCAATGACTTTCTGACTGCAAAAACATGGGAAGCAAATATAACAAGTCAAATCCCCAGCCTGAGATAACACAGTTGATACAAGGCAGGATATGGCTTTGGGTCTGAATTGGATGCTGTCTTATTAAATGCTGATAGGTGCTCATGAATTTAAGCTAGCAGTTTCCTTTTATCTAATGTTTTTGTTTTCTTCTGATATGACAGGCTCCTGTTTTAGTATACAAACTTGCTTTTGATCTATTGATGCACCAAGACTTTATCAATCATGCGTAAAACAAGAAAAATGATCATAATATTGGGGGTTGTGTAACACAATTGTTGAGCTTTTGTGATATAAGCATCATAGTAAAATGATTAACTGCATACAGGAGTGCACTTCCAGCTTGCTTTTGAAAAATCGCATTCCAAACACACACATATATTTCTGTAACAGCCACATAAATAGATACTCAGTCATATCCTAACTTATAAAACATACACTACTGGCAATCGGAGAGATAAGCCCTTGTCTAACACTGAACAGCTTTGTCTCTTCCCTTGCTTACAATTCTCTCCCATGCTGAAAACAATTTTGCATCTACTGCTGAATCCAGGCTCTGAAATCTGAAGGCTGTTACATCACCGTGCTGTACAATCACCCAGTGCCAGATTAAAATATACACGGGCATCATTATCAGGAGAGAAAAAATACATCTTCTTTCAGATATTATTTATACAGTTTTAAGAATTTCTTTCCAGAAAAGACTGTTTGAGAATTTCTACCTTTATAATATAGTAATGTTACAGGTATGTAAGGAAAAAAAAAGTGCAGCAATTCATTTTATAGATATTTTGTATAGAATGATTAGCTTCTTAAAAATGAGGACAAAGTTACACTTGTCAGAGATGTGGACATTTTGTAAAATAACAGCGCTTTTCTTGGTGTCATGAACAATGAAATTTAATTAAAATTTTACATTACTGCTGAAATACATTTAATGTAACAACAAAAAAAAATACCCTTAGAAACGTTAATAGCTAGCTTGCTTTTAGCAGCCATCAATAACTGATCCTCACAATGACTTCATGTGGCACAGAAAGCCGCACTATCCCCAGCAGCCTACATACAGGGAAATTTTAAAAAGAGCAGTCACACAGTGAGAGATAAACCAGGATCAGAACAAAAGTAACCCCAGAAGCTTTTTTTTTTTTTGGTAGCCCTAGAGGCATGCCGGTCCTTCTCTCATCTGCAGCACCAGCGTTTCCTTGCAGAGCTGAGTCGGGGAGAGCTGGGCATCTCGGGGCTCTGCGTGTGTCGGGAAATTCCTCCTCCTTCCCGCTGGCTGGGATGCAGTTACCGCGCCAGCGGCGCAGCTTGGGATGCAGATGAGGGAGATGCGCTGCGAGGGGACCGGGGAGGTGGGGAGCACTTGGGAATAACCTTAGCCACGCTGGCCTTCTGCCTCACAGGCATTCGGAGGAGTTTCTGCGGGAAAAATCTGATTTACAGACAAGCCAGAGAGCGTCTGTTTTCTCTAACGTCTGGGAATGAGGCTGCATGGATACATGCGAAATTAAACCTGCCTATGTGCAGTGGAATGGCAGTCTCAGTTCAGCTGCATCATTTTACATTGCTGCTGAAGAATAGCATTTAAAACCTGACATATATCCTTTTAGACACACAGGGCTTCCCCAGACAGATGACTGAACAAATGCCCAGCTAAGAGGTGTAATGAGTATTTTTGAGACTACCTTTTCTAGAAAAGACCCCTGTGCACAGATATGAGCTGTGGCCACAATTTTCAAGTGAGTCACAAAAGGCTAGTTGTTAATAAATTTAGGTTTCTCATATAGTCTTCCTCTCCACTGGAAAAACTGAGGGGTTTACAAATTAAATATTTTTTTAAAAGGTGGAAAACTGTGGAATTGGCCTCACTGGGATGTGCAGACAAACAGCAGGGAAGAACAGTGTCATTAACCAGAAAGACTAGCTGCCTTCACCATCCTGACTACCACGTAACTGGGAGGCTTCCCTGGGGGACTGGCTCATGGAAGCACCAGCAGGTTCCCTGTGCAATGCACGGGTGAAGAACAAAGCCAGAACTGGGGCTTATTTTGACTAAGGTTCATCTCCATGATGTGCATTCGGAGAGGAGACACCAAACCTCTCCTGCGCCCAGGTCTGTGTGAGCCACAGCCGGCAGCTTGCACAAGCCCACTGCAAGGCACAGCGAGCCATCCTGGAACGAGCCAGCGCAAAACTTTTCCCAGGATAAAACTGGGTTTCCTCCTTTTCCTCAGTACTTTTTGGCTTTATGTACACTGACATTTCCCAGTTCTGAGTGAAAGTGGACAGAAATGCCAGCTCTCTTCCACAGAAGCAAGAAAGCACAGACAGCTCACAACACTCCTGACCAAGTTTGCAGACTCATTCCTTTCCTAGAGCATCTAAAATATTTGGTTGCTAATTCCAATCTACCCAGCAAACCTTCCATCCAGGATTTCCTGGAAATGACCTAGCCATCTAGAATACTCAGCAACTCTCTTCTCTGGAGGGTTCAAAAGCTAGAAAAATAAATGTGTCAAACAAGGCTTTTAAAGGAATAATTAAGGTAGCAGGAAACATGAGCCAAAAATAGAGCCTGTACCTACTATCCTCTATTATTTTCCCTTTCCTATTATCAAAAGATCGAGTTCTTAAGCCCGCTGAACTCCAATGGCTACAAAAACCTGAGCTCAAACAGAAGCTGCTAATGAGAGGCATTTCCTAAAGCTGCTTTAGCAGGTGTTTCCTGCTGAAATGGGGAGGGTCACGAATGTAAATCTCATTTGGAAAGTTTCTAACCCCGGGGATAATATTCAGTGGTGCTGCCACTCTCACTTGCCATCTGCACTAGAAAGTGGTTCCGACTGAACTAGATAGCACTTGATCCCACTGAGTGAGCCCAATTGTTTGCATTCTTGCACAAATGTGTGAATGGCAGCCTTCGGCGAAGCAAATGCTGGGTCTGCTCCCTTCAAAGGCTTTGCCAGTGATCCCTGCCCTGCTGGCTTCATCCTTAATTGGCCTACACGGTGGGGAGCAATTAAAAATAAATGGTGGCTTGCTGCGCTGCTGTAAGGGGAAGTTTTGCGACGCCAGGCATGAGTGCAGATACCTTAGTCCACTGCGTATGCCATGCACAGGGAATGGCAAGAGGGAAAGGGGAAAGAGACCTGGCTATTCTGTGTAAGCACCAGGGGAAAAATATTACATTGTAGGCTGAAATAAATTATCATTAGCCTTACAATTAAAGGTTTGACTGTCTGGGGCAGGAGCATGCTTCCCCTGGTGTTTCTGCAGAGCGCAGGAATGGCACTTCATATTACAACTGTAGTCCAGAAATGGGGTTTTCACACCATGTTCGCAATATGGCACTTTCCCCCACCCCCCAATACAGTCTCAACAGAGAGAGCAAAATGGTTCTTATCCACACAGAAAAATGAGATTTCTTCTAATGAAACCTCCAAGACCAGAAGCTGCAAAACTAGTCTTTAATGAAAGACAACTAATCCCAAAGAAAAGCAGTGTCCTCCCATAACTGTCATCAGGTGCTCTGAAACTTCACGTAAGAGGGGAATTTTGAACCAGCCCCTAACTGGCCATGATCATCTCTATCAAGCCACGGAGTTTCTCAGACAATTTGCAACTACTTGTTAAAGAAAGCCCGCTATAAGGGTGGACCGAAAATCCCAACCAGTTATGCAGTTAAAACCCAAATTAAAAATACAGACTTTCGCTACAGACCAACCCATATTCCCATGACATTCAGAAGTGGATTAAAGCATAAAAAAAAGAGAGAGATTTGAGAGTCACTTGATTTTCCTTTGTTCCCAGAAGACATTTGACATGGAGGGTGGTCAGGTTCACCCAGGAACTAACCAGGTAACTCATGTCAGGAACAGCCAGTGTATAAACACTGTGTGTACATCATGAGGAAATGGTAGAGTTGCACATTACTTTTTGCATCTTGTAACATTACTACCTTTACTACAAAGCATCTCAACGCTTCCTGTATCAGAAATGTGTGTGGTACCTTCAGGAGTGTCTCTTAATTTCATGGTGGAGTAAAAAGGGACAAAGTCTGCACTGGAAAGCCTCCAGGACATCCTTTTCTTCTTGTCTCTCTTTGTTGGTACTAAACTGAGGCAAACAAAAGGCTTTACTCAGATGATATCCTAAACAATCTGTGATGCAGTTTTTAAGAGCTTAGTGTTTAGAATAAAAATCTAGACATACCTCTAAAAATTATTTCTCCCTCACCTAACCTGTGATGTTCCAATGTCTGAAACACATGTTGGGAGTGGGCCAGAAAGGTATATTTGTTATGTACCAGCCCAGTTCAACCTCTGTGATTACAGAGAGCTCCTCTCTCCCAGGAAATGACCCAGAAGAAGTACAGAGAAAGAATTTTTTTTGCTGTAGATTTCATCTTCAGGGGGGAAACAGGTTACGTAAATCGGATCTCTGCACAGAAATATCTTGTGTTGTGCTGCAATGTAGCAAACCATCCGAAATGCATTGACAGCGTATGATTTGCTCAACTGCTGAACTGGGACCTTTATGTGTGAGCACATACATTTGATATATTGTTTGCAGGCACCCTCAAAATTCACTTTCTCCAAACCTGCAAGATTTCAACATCAGTAGGATGCTGTGGGGGCTGCAGAGACGCTTTTCACATTCTCTCCATAGAGGGCTGGAGAAGATAATGTAATCCATAATTCTTCAACAAAGAAATGTCACTCATCTAAGGCACTTTGCTTTTAGTCCATTAATTAGTGATTCACTTTCTACAAAAGAAAAAGTTTGAAGTGATGCAAATGTCTCTGAAACAGTTCTGAGCAGAGAAACAGTGAGGGGCCAGTTGCTTAGTGATAATCACAAAGGCAGGGAAGAAATTACTGCAAGCCCTGCTACATCTGCACAGTCAATGTGATGAAAAGGCCGTGGCCTTGCAAGAGAAACAACATTGAGCTGCTTTGTTGTGTTCCTTGTGAAGATTTCTTATATGCTCATTCTGCTTGATTACACTCAACGTTGATAAACAGGTCTTTTGACTCCAGGATTAAAAATTTCCTATTAAACCATGTTAAGGGTCCTAATATATTGTTACTATGACCTTTGTAATATGGTCTTTAAAAATCAGGTGGTATTTCAAAGCACAGGGTAATCCATAGCACTTTGCATATATTTCTGTGTTCCTCCCACATACTTACAATACGGTATTTAAGCACTATGAAATGTGTTTAGACAAGGCACAAAATACGCCAATGATTTGAAGGCTGCCCTAAAAAGTTTGTCTGCTCAGATGATTAGACAATTTCTTTGGGAAGAATTTACCAGGGCTGGTCTTATCAAGCCATGATGTCACTGCTGGAGTCCCGTCCCCATTTCTCAGGAACCTCGATCCCTTATTAGTCACACCATGGGCCACAGGCAACTGGTCCTCCATTAGGCAGGAGGACATCAGCAAAATCCTTTCTGACCGCTGCCAGTGCCTTCCTGTTCGAGAAACACAAGCCAGAGCTTAGTGAACACTCACATTTCTCTGTGTCAATTCCTGAGTACAGTGCTTGTGATAAAAATTGCAGTTTTGCTTGCCTAACTGCTGAAGTGTTTTTCACGTTTACAGGTTAGTCCAAAATAGTAGAGTACAAGGTGATGCAAAGATTATTTTTGTTCTCTTTTCCCAAAAGGCTCAATAATTCTTTAACGAAGAATGGAAAAGGAGCACTGCCTTGGCCCATCTAAGAGGACTAATGAAATGAGGGTGCACATTATTTCTAGCCCCTGAGGTATGCTGTATATTTATACAAACTATGCAAACCTTGAGGCAATACAACACAGAGACAATAGTGCAAATGAACTAAAGATTAATGCAAATGTAATGGAACACCACGAGGAGAAATTCAGATTGCACAGCACCTATGCATATGTGTAAACAGAGCACTTCCACATCACACATGGATGGCTAAATCGTTGGCAATTTCCAGTGTCCTCAGATCCCCTTCCCACAATAAATATTACAGCTCAAGTTGCATTATCACAAACTGCTGGTTCCGGGACAAGGAGCAGCCCTGGGCTCATCCCTCGCTCATGGTCACCGGGGCAGCACCATCTGCTGGGAACACACACGCTTTGGATAAATCTTCCCAGCACCAGCAGTTGTCGCCACCTGTCTTCCTAAGCACAAGATGCCCTAAAAATTTCCACGTTTCTGGTTCTTCTTCCTTCTTTTCAGCAAAGATGAAGTGATTCATCACTGCGAGTTAATCAGATTGTTACTTGAGCAACTGGCACCTAGGAGAACTTCCCGGAAAGTTTGCATTTTAGGGTCCTATCCAAGGAGTCATTTCAATACAGCGGCCTCTAACCTCTGCAGGCTAACTTCACTGGCAGGCGTTTTCAAGAGACTGGGATGCAATGCCAAAATTAAGTTGGGAACCTGATGCTGGGCCCCTTGGACTGAGCAATGGTTTTATAATAGGTGTTCATCCCTTCTGAGCAGACTTGTTTCAGACATCCAAGTGAGACAGAAAAGGCAAGGGTTAATTCAACAAAAGGTGGTGCTAGGTGAGAGATCTGAGCTAGTGAGCATAGCACTGACTGTGTTGTTTTGCCAGCATTAAATCTGTAGAAGAATTAGTCACATTTCCACAGTCAAAACTAAGCTTCATTATAAAGTAGGATATCAACATCTTTATTAGCTATGAAAAACACCATGCATCCTCCCCACATTAACAGCAAGAGCCAGCTGGAAAATTTTGGCAGGCACTTCTTTTTCCTCTCAGATTTTTTATTTTTCTGCTCAGAAAAACATCCATTGGAGGGATTTGAATCTTCGATGGAAATCAGGAAGATTTCACCCTGAAAGGGGACTCCAGGACAGAATTTCTGCACCCTCAGAAACACTGATTAAGGGTATGGGCAACACGCTGAGACAACCATACCACTGCTGCTGCAAAAAATACCTCAATTTGTCCTTCCTCAGGGATCTCCTCACCCCATCGTGTTGTGTGACACAGGCAGGGCCAGAAAGACATGACTGAAAAATGGCCAAACTTTTTTCTTGAAAGAAACGCTGTATTCACTGATACTACAAAGGGGTTTGTGGTTTTGGGGTGGTTTTGTGGGGTTTTTTTGGCAAAACCTTAACTCTTGGATCTCCTTTAAAGCAAAACAAAACCTCCAAGAGCTAAGGATCTCTTAGTAAGAGGTAGTTAAGACTGAGTTGAACTAAATTATATTATCTCAAGGTATAAGCTTTACATTGAGTAAAACATCTAGGAAAAACACCCAGGAAACCCTCACAGAGTTGTAGGCTTTATTCAGTATCAGCCAACCAGTTGTGCATGCTGTACAGTGGCTCAAGATGAGAGAATATATCAGAGATTTAGAGACCAGATGCACTTAGGAGAGCCAATTCATCTAGTTTGTTACAGAAACACTTTTCCACTCTTATTGGTAATCCCAGTGGACTGAGTTAGCACAGGAAAATCTGCTTGTGTGTTCAGACTTCCAGCGTGAACTTTTTATTCACTGAGAATATCATCATAGATTAACAATCAAGAAAGGGCCATCCATTATGTTTTTCAAATAAATGCTTCCTGTTTACATCTACCAACATATCAAAATATTACTGCATTTTCATCCTTATCCGTCTACAACTTTGCAAATTCACTACATCACTGTGTCATTTGCCCCACAATAGTATTTGCAGGCAGAACAGCCATTCACTCCTGAAAAATCCAATCTACTACCCACAAACTATATTTCTCCTAAAACATTTTATGATTCTGGAAAACAGTTTCTACCATGAGAATTTCATAAAATAGCAGGAAAAATTGAGAGTATAAATCTATATAAATACCTAACTGTAACAACCTCTGGCACTTTAATTTTAATTTAATAGTTTAGTTTCCTCCTCATAAAAATGGTTTCATTTCACAAAAGGTACATTTTAACATAAAGATTACTATAGTTTGAATAATCTGAATGGCATTCCTGATTAATTCTTTTTTCTAACCTAGTAACAAAAAATTAACAGGAAGGAAGATCATTATGACCAGTAGTGTTCTCCAAACCCAGCTGGGGACTGCTAGCAGTAGCTATTTACAGTTTTAGAAGACAAATCCACAAGCCCCAAATATTTTTCAAGTGCTAAATCAATTAATCAATATTTAAAGGCCATATACGATGAAGTTCTTCATTTGGTTGCCCCACAAATGTTACTGCCGTTACCTCACGTGTACGGGGCACAGCAGCAACTTGCAGGCTCCACCAGCTGGTGCCTCACTCTGCGGGTCAAAGACACCCAGAGCAATGGTCCCTGACCCAAAAGCCTGCAGTTTCAAAGGCAAGTCTCCCCAAAAGTGTGGCATAAATGAGGGGATATAAGAGAGGGGATAATAAAAATGTGTAGGTTGTGCATTCTAGAGAATACTATTGCAGTGCATACAATGCCCTTCCAGAACAGTGTCTCTGAATCTCTACCTGACTAATGAGGCGTGCTGTTTTAGTTTGCTTTTATTTCACATAGGCCATGTATTACACTAATTCATATTATATAGCTTGAAGCCTTCATGCGTGGCGGAGCAGCACGCAGAGGAGGGAAAAGAAATGGCAGCCTCCTCACAGAGCTTGTTGGTATTTCTCTCTCCAAAGTCTCCTGCTTCTCCTTTTTCTTCTCCTCCCAGAGTGCAGAGGTTTGCATGTGTGTTGAATGCTGGTTGCGGTGGCAGAGCACAAACTCCAGTCCACGGGGCCAGCACACGCTGGGCGAGGAGGTTGGCTGTCCCTCTGAAAGAGAACAACAGATACAAAACCCGAGGTAAGGGCTCAAGTGCACTGGTTTCGGCATGGAGGGGTTTGTTGTATGAATACCAGGTTTCATTCACGCTGGGGTACGCCCATGGCATCTACTCCCACATAGAAGAGGAAGACAGACGTGCCAGGGAAATAGTTGGCTGGCCATTGATTTCAAACAGCTTTCAGGCCATCCCTAAATCCTTGCATCACTTTATTGAGAGAAATATGCTCAAATGCAGTCATTCAAAATGAAGGGTCAGCTAAAATACCAGCTAGGGCTCCAAAGCCTGAGGGCAGTGCTCGGCAAAGATCTGGAACAAAGTTTCCTAGCAGCCCCCAGGCTGTGCCTGCCAGAAGTGGGCACTGGAGGGTCCTGCCTCATTTTTACATTTTAGCAACACTTGCATTGCTTTTTGTCCTGCTAATAATACCCAGCTGAAGCCAACTGAAATTAGAGTCTCTGCCCAATATTCACTGCTCAGGACTCCCGGGGACATGAGGGTGTACCAGAGTGCAGGGCTGTTTTACTAAGAGATCACGCAGCGACTTGCACGGGACCATTTTTTTGCTATTTCTCTGGAGTTAAGCAATACCAAAAAACTCCATTACAGAGCTCTATGTGACCCCATGCATAGCCTCTCAGCAGTGCAGTACATCCAGTAGCACTGACAATTCCACAGTTGAACATAAGGACTCCACGCAGTCCCTGAACTATTTACAATAACCTCCTTTCCATCCCACTCAATGGAATACATTTATTTAGGCAAAGAGGAGGATGAGGGTATTACAAAACACATCTCTGAAAAAGCAGCATCAAAAATAAATGCTGTACGTAGTGCCTGACTTTTTTAATGAGGCAGCGATTTGTTAAATCATCTTTCTGTTTTAATAAACACAGCCTATAAAGTAAGGGAACATACCGTATTCAAGGAAGTCTGTAACTACACCGAAGTAAGGATGCTAGTTAAAAACATCCAAACAGATTCCTGATTAGAAAAAATTATTTGTCTTTTGTTACATCTTTTCATTTCCTCAGTGGCGAGGAACAACAAATAACACCCCCCAGGAAGACCACAATGTAGATTTATGTGACAGACCACTACCTGAAGATGAAATGTAAATGGAATGGGATGGTGGGGAAAACGCAAAGTACCAAGTCTCTCCTGCACCACAGGTAGGACAGCAGGACAGCTTTTTCAAGACAGCATTTGCCTGGCCCTAATCACCTGAATCCCTGGAGGCATCGTTCTTAGCTCACATAAGGCAACTGACTGATTTCACTTGTCTCTTTTCAGACTGTTGAGCATGCAAAATGAATACAAATTATTACCTGACTCTTTTTAAGGTTCCGAACAGAATGGGAAACTCGAACGTATATTGCAAACATAAGTAACTATTTGTATATTTGCAAGAGCAACTTAGATGTTTTTAATGTAAAAGATAACATTTATTTACATTTATTTATAGTTTTATTACACAACATAAACTACATATAAAAATGATTTTACTGTAAATTCACACAGACCAAGGAAGAGATTCATTGGGACAGCCCTGAAAAATCACTGAGTTGCGTCACATATGGAAACATTTATCCACACATGGACTAATACTGCTTTGCAGCTTCTAGCCTGTGTGCCCCAACTTCAATAAACCCTCAGGAACAATATTGAGGACCTTCTGGTCACGAAGCTCTGCTAACAAGTGTAATTTCCACAGAAGCTCTCTCCCCTCCAACTGGTCTTCTTATAAGCAACATGGCCCCAGACAGCCAGTCCTGCCTGAAACCCTGTTCGAGAGCTTATAACCAGTAGCTCTGTAAGCAGTAGGACAACAAGACCTGGTATCTGAAATCTCCCTCTTCTGTGGATTCTCTGATGCTTAATAAAGGGTGAGCCTTTCTTTCCATGGATAATTTCTCATCTATGTGGATGTCCATGTTCATAAAATATGCAGGAACTTAAAAGCTGTGCAGTCTCCATCCCAACACAGTCGAATTTAGAGGCAATTGCCCAATGTTTGATGCTTACTCAGAGGCCAGGAAAGAACGACTGACATAAGCAGGCGCACAAGCAATGAGTCCAGAACCATCACTGCAGCCAAGAAGGAAACAGACTGCTTTGCTCTTCTGACTTGTCTGTTGAATGGTGACAACAACATTGCTATTAATTGAGCATTATCCTTATTGCCAGCCTTATTACAGGTGAATAAGCTTTTGAAAGACAAACACCTGAGGTGCAACAAAGGTACTTCTGCATAGATACAGTAACATCAGAGAAGACCTACTTTTCTTGACTTCTGTACCCTACGCTGTGCAAATGTGTAACCTCACTTCTCACCTGATTATCACGATATGATTAATGCAAAGAACTCCAATTCTCGTGTTAAGCAACATGTCAAGTAAGCGCCAAAACTATAGTTTTAATTACCATCATGAATAAAAGTCTTTACACCATCCGTGTACAGTCTCTACTCAGAAAGTCTTCATGAAACTAACACTTGAGATAGCTCGTTCAACCATCTTCAGCTGACTGGCTTGGGGACCAGGAGTTACTCTTTTTAGGATTCTAACAATTGAATAGTAATAGTATGCAGAAAGCCTACAGTGCAGTCATGATTCATAATGGGGTTTCAGAGCTGTTATGAGTATTATATCATTAGAGTTGTTCTTTGTTTAGAGTCAAAGGAATTGCTCTAGAAAGCAGCAAGGCTGAAGACGACTCCAGCAAATAATTCCTCCTTTAACAGTGAAACATCTAATTTCTTCGGTAACTACTACACCTGATAGGTATGGAGACATTCTGATCAGCTCTCTGCAGTCACAGAGTTGCTGTTTGTGGGACACTGACTTCAGAAAGAACACCTTCCATAATTACTTAGGTGCTCAGTCTGACTCAGCAGATTACAGCCAAGCAGAATAATGGACACTCTTGCATTTAACACATTATGGACAATCACAAACACGTCAACTATCCTCTTGCTGATTAGAAAAATATTTACCTAGGTGAAGAGACAAAAAAGAAATTATCCATCCCCAAATGCTGCTTAAGCAGCAGAGCATACAGGCAGGAAGTATTTGAATTTTAAATGAACCCGTCTTCTCACATGCAGAATACAAATAGCAGAGGTTCCACTTAGAGGTTATGACCCAGCCACTCAGCTCATCAAAGTATGAAGATATGCAAGTGATGTCAATATTAACGGAAGAATTTATGCTGGATGCAGCTCCCTGCTGAATGGGTGCCTTGCTTTGACTTAGCATCAACGAATTTTACCTCAAACCCTTACTGCAGCACCTAGTATGTGACTGGTTTATCTGAACATCATTTTCTGTTGTTTTCAAAGAGCATAATGAATTACATATGAGGAAGTAAGCAGGTGAATGCAAAAGTAGGTTAACCTCTGGTCTCCTCTCCTCTTCCCTGCACAGCAATTTGTTGCATACATGAACCAATAATGTCAACTTTCAGGCAACTCTTCCCATAGATTATCCTGGATATGCAAGTGGGAAAACGTTCAGTGGTAAAGTCAGCGTATGTTTTTAAATGGTTGTATGCTGCCTTGGTTAGGGGAAGGATTATAGTCAGCCCATTGCTCAATATAGCCAGCATGGCTGAAACAATTGTTTCATCAATTGTAAAAGGCATTTTCACTGCTAGAGAGTAATACTGTCTCTGTCTCTGTCTCTCTAAAAAAAAAAAAAAAAAAAAAAAGGTAAGCAGCATCCATTTCCTAGATCTGTAGCTCTAAAAAACTCATTCAAGTTCTGAAAACATACAATAACTGCAAATACACTCCTCAGGTTCAAAACTATATAAACAAACTATATAATATTTTGGGGGATGTGGAGTGATCTGATGCTTCTGGATGAGTCACTCAAGGAAGAAAAGACAGCAAGTTATTCTCAGGCTCCACACTTTGTATGTCAGTCACCTTGACATTATTAAGTAGACAGAAACATAAGACCTTAATGGATGACCATAGCACAAGAAATTGAACTGGGAGCCAGGCACTGTTCAATGCCCAACAGCAAGATTAATTAGGATTCAGATTTGGGTTCTAGTTTGCGATTGATCACTGTCATCATTCAAAGTTCAACGCTCTCTTTACTTTCCCTAGGAGCACTGCTGAAGATGATCCTCCACTGTTTCTTCAGTCAATCTGAATGACAGAGAAGTTTCCAATTACTTTGTTTTGTCTTTACCTTTCTTTTCTTTTCCTAAGCGCAATTTTGTGAAGCAATTTGCCAATTTTTGGTGTGATTTCTGTCTAGTACTGTTTCCCCTATTTATCTACTATTTTATTACATTCTGTCTATACCTTACCCCACCCCTACCGTTTCTAATCCTATGCCTTTTCTAGCTCTGATTTACTCAACTTCTATTTCCTCTTTTCCTTTCTTTTTTAATTCTCATTTAGAAATCACATTTCATAATCCTTTTTGGCAGCGAGATGGAGCCGTCATGTACTTGCTGGTATGCAGATGCTTTCCTTGTAAGTCCAACATCTTTTTCATCCAGCCACTAAAGCAGGTTGATTCTGAAGATAGATTTAGTGGTAGATACATGGTTATGTACTATCTAGTTAAAGAAAAGATATGCTTTGTTTAGAGAATTTTAAAATAAATTGAGACTGAATGTGTAGTCTCCTAGTTGACTAGTTAATCCTCTACTGCATCTGTATATTTGGAATCTCAAATTCCAGCTAGCTAGTAAGTTTATGAACTCCTAGCAGTGGGAGTTTAAAACAGAGCCATAAATAAAAGGGAATAAAACAGAATACGAACTTAACACAGGAGTTCCCTCGAGGAACCTTACAACCTATTAGTGCCACTTTCTGTAAGGTTCAGATCAGATGTGATCATCTGGAAAGCTGGTCTTCTAGAATAAATGTCAAGCAGCATGATTACCAAAAAAAAGGCAAATGGTATAGATGTCTTTCAAGCTTTGCAAAGCTCAGTGCTCATCCCTCCTATGACTATCCTTTGACAGAAACTGAAGGAGCACAAAATGTGCCAGAGGGAAACACTGATTCTACACAATCAATAATTTTGATTTTCATGCTGTCACAATTCAGTAGCAAATTAGGAATCAGAAGATCCACCAAGAAACGCCAGATGGTTCATTATGAAATACACCAGCTGTCCTTTTTCCTCCAGCGTCTCATTTTAAACTGGTGGAAAATTAAGTTACTTTAATCTACCCTGTACAGCTCTACAATAGAAAAAGACATGAAAACAGAGGTTGAAATATCCATCTACTCACTGGATTTGCCTAGTCTACCATCCTGATGCCACATAGTGTAATCACTTCACAAAACAGATCACATATTTCCACCGAGGTACCTCTGCTCTCAACACCATACTGGCCCTCATCTAACGGAGCGAATAGCGTTGGGGTAGACGAGCAGACAAACAGCTGCTAGTATAAACTGGATCAACACCTCTACAGTTTGAGCTACCAAAGATGAGTCGAATGTGAGCACTGCACCTCAAGCCCAACAAGGGCAGCTAGCACGATCCTCATCAGATGTCATGTCAAAAGTGGCTTCTGCATTAAGTGCTGAGAACAGAAAGCAAGGGCAGTTTTAGAGGGATATACATGAACGGCTTGAGACAAAAGTCCTCAATTTAACAAATTTGCACTACGCCTATTTCCAAAACACCCTTGTATTTGAACAGAAGGCAGGAGGTAAAGACGTTACTTAAAAATCATATCTATGTTTACTATCTTTGGGTGCTACCTTTGCAAAACCAATAGCTCAGAACTGTTAATAAATCAATCCTTGGGGTTATAAAAGGGTACTTCCCTGGACACACTGGACTAAAACTCTTCCTTGTTTCATTTTAGTTGTATTACTTAAGGGATGAATTCGGCGCATTTTAAGGATGTAACAGACTACGCGTATTCTTCAGAGCTCAGGCTCAGTTATTACAGCACAGCCAAAATCTTTCCACTAAGGTTTGCTGGAGATAACAAATCTATCCCTCAGCCAAGCATGAAGACGTAAGCTGTGCAAAAAAGAAGTGGTCCCGGGGGACATTTTTCACACTGCCTCACAAAAAACCCAATTCATTTTCAAGTTAATTCTTTTCAGTTCCCTAGCTAAAAAAAGACAACTTAATTCTGTTGCTAGATGAGTGTATTAGCAAAGCCTAAAATACAGCCCAGTAAAAAATTTATACGATTTGCTCACCTATGTAGCTGGTTCATATGCTTATAAATTTCAATCTTTCAAGAACTTTCAGCAGGTTACTCAAATGTAGCATTGTTAGAACTGCAGCCACAATTTCTCCACATTTGTAATGTAAACTACATTAGCTGAGGGGCTAAAAGCACACATTTACTTCTCTGAGAAAGAAATAATAATTTCATGGACTTTACATAAATGTAGTCACACAAGTTCTTTTTTCTCTTTTGGAAATTGCCAGGCATCTCTGACTGTACTGGTTATTCTGGAAAAAATGTTTTTAGGATTCCCTTTTTACTTTCAGACACTTGGTACCTCATATTTCTCTCACTGTATGCAAGTGTCTAGGATGAACAAGAAACAAGTGAAACAAAGCAAAAGTTGAACTATTGATAGCTCAAAAATTTAGATATGGCATTGAGATACAGAACTTACAACACCCAAGAGAAACAAGCATTTATTTCCAAAAAAGTATAAATTTAAAATAAAGTTTAAACATTCATTTGTAGTATTACTAATCAAACGTTGTTCAAATGTGAAAATAACTCATTCTTTCCCCTTAAACTGTTTAAATGATTTTTTAAAAGTTATTTCCACTTTAATACTACAGTTTTAATAAATACTTGACACAGACCTTCTTTAAATAATATGCCTATGTATTAAAATTCTCTCTTTTTTCAAGTATTTTAAAAAGATGGTTAAATTGATCCACTTTGCAAGACAATGTTTACACTACCTCTTTTTAGCAGTATTGCAAACTGAATGCAATCTGGTTTTTAACATAATCCACAGCTGCCTCAAAATGCCCTTTCTGAGGCTCTAGCCCCTTTTTCAAAGGATTTAATGAAGAAAGTCTTTAATTAGTATTCATTTTAAGTACATTTTTTATTCATTTCATTAAAATCTGGTCTGAGTAGAGTTCTCATCATTGTAAATAACTGACTAAATACTCAAATCTTAAAAATTACACTGGAGAGCAGTAAGATAATTCATATGCTTCTCTTCCAGATTTCCTTTACTACTGTACTGCTTTTCAGCCTATCTTTTTCTTTCTTGTCTTGCTATCAAACTTAGAAGTCTGTGTTACACAGTGGAGAAGGTTATATTTGAACTGGAGAAGGTTGCATTTTCCCAGAGCTGAATGTTTTATGTAATACTAGCCTTGCAGAACACTGACGATGATAAATGCTGTGCAGTTAACTCCCTTTTATCGGCCTTTTCTGTCCCAAGGACCTGAAGCAAGCACAATGCTGAGCTGGGGGAGAAACTGCCTAAGAAATCTGTATTTTCTGATTAGCTTTAGTCAGCCACTCACTGACTTTTTTGTTGTGCTTAAGCGTATCCGTGCAACCTAAGAAGATGATAAGCAAAAGAAAGTTAATGGCTTCCCAGCCTGCCTGTTCTTTCCTCATCTATGGAGAGCTTTAGCCAAAAATCCAGTGTTCTTTGTCTTTATCTGGACAGCGATGTATTATCTGTACCTGTAGATGGAGAAACACAGATAAGGTGAGTAACACGAGCTGAAGTCACACAACGAGCCAACACGAGTTGGTAAAATATTACTTCACTCTTCAACTACTCCTTTACATCCACAGTCCTGCCCTTCTTGAAAGCAGTGACACAAAAAGCTTTATTTCTGTGCAGGGGTCTCCAGCTAGGACAGGTGACACGTGAACACCGGCAAGAACAAAGTCAGGGTGAAAGGAAGGAGGCACATCACCTCTCAGAGACCACCTGCGAACAGAAAGCGACCACTGCTAGGACACGGTCCTTTGTCAACCACGTGCAATTTTGCTGATCGCGTTGTTGGCACCAAAGTATCACCGTTCTAGGTTTAATCGTTCAGCATCTTCATAGCGCTCGCCATCTAGACTCGATCTTTGTACAACTTTGTTTTTGCAAACCAACTTCTACGTGTTCACATTAGTGAATCGTCCTGAAGCTTTGGTGTCCTCCATTTATGTTGAAATTATCACCACATTTGAAGCTCAAACACTAACTTGGGCTGCTTTGACTACGTAGCCTAACTCTTTGAGCTATTTCTTTTTCAACTCCAGCCCTGAGGAACTGTGTTATTTGAAAGATAAGGTTAATGTAAGCTATGGTTATGGAACTGTATCGCCCCTCCATTTTGTAGAGCTTCTGAAGCGCTGTGGACAAAGGAGGCGATGCTGCCTCGTTGAGGTGGATGAAACGCCTCAAGAAACTGGAAAGCCGGGCACTCTGGCATTTTTTTTTTTTCCTCTCAGCTCTGGGCGACTTGAACATTTGCTGCCATTCGGCGCTTCGCAAGGTTTGGTAGTTCCACCCCGGTACCTGGCGGCCCCTCACCCGCTGCCGCTGCGGGCACGGAGCTTCGGGCCGCAACGGCGGCGGCACGAAGGCTCCGCAGCCGAAACCAAGAAACCACTGCCCGGCCCAGCAGCGTTCGCCACCCCCGCGCCCGGCCCCGCCTCAGGAGACGGGTTTCCGCCATGAAGGCGGCACCGTTGGCCCGGCAAGAGGACGAGCACAAGCAGGCGGCGGCTCCTGTCCTCCTGCCCGTGAGTGTCAGCCCGCCCGCCCAGGGCCCTCCCTTCGCCCCAGCGCGGGGCCTCCCTCCTTCCCTCCCTCCCTCCCTCACGCCGCCGCCCCGCGCCGCCATTGCCCCCCGCGGCGGGCGGCTCCCTCGCTTTGCGAGCGGCGCGTTGCGGGCAGGCGGCGCTGGCGGCGGCTCCGACGAAGCGTCGACGGACGGAGCGGTGGAGAACGGACGGGCCGAGGAGAGAGGGCGGGTGGCGGCTCGGGCGGCTGCTGCGGCCGCGGGAGGCGGCGTGGCGGGGGCGGTGCGGGACTGCTTCTGCTCTGCCCCTCCGCCGTGGTGGCGGCTCGCTTGTGGCCGTGAGCTTTCCCCAGGCGGCCTGGGCTCGATTTCTGTTCGGCCGGGCTCCCCCGGAGTGACCCCTGAGGGGGGTTGTGCTCCCGTCCTGGTGGGGCCTGTGCCCGCCTGGGTGCCGGGCGAGCCGGGTGCTGTTAGAGGCGCACTGGCGAGTGGGTTTTGTGGATGTTGTTGCCGTCTCTAGGCTCCTGGGATGCCGCAGTTAAGGTCTGGGAAAGTGGTAACGGCCAGCGAGGTGAAGTCGGCTGACAGGATGGCCGCCAGCCCGAGCCGTCTGGGTGCAGAGGTAGGATATGAGCCAGGGAAGGAGTTGGAAGCCAGGCAGAGGCCTCCTCTGGCACCAAAGAGA
Organism: Caloenas nicobarica; assembly: GCF_036013445.1. Lineage (NCBI taxonomy): Eukaryota > Metazoa > Chordata > Aves > Columbiformes > Columbidae > Caloenas > Caloenas nicobarica. Next base: position 44,942,440 of record NC_088246.1, on the reverse strand, counting down.
AAACCTGGGCAGCCCTTATCTTGCTGTATGCAACCTGCCATGCCCTCCAGTGATTCCTGTGAACAATTTGCTCCTCTTGTGCCCATGCAGAAAGAGCAAGGTGAGAGTAGCCAGAGACTCCTAGGTAAAAAAAACAAGGGGGTACGGTGTAGGAGGGCTGCCAGAAGCAAGAAGGGTGTAACTCTGCCAATTTCAGACACTGCTGTATGTGAAGATTGGCAGGCAGCGAGCACAGCTGCAGCAGTGTGCTTGGAAGAGGCTGTAAGGACAGGGATAGGACAAGGTCAACAGCCATTTTCTTCAGGAACTACTTTGCAAAATAAATCCTCAACAGGGATTGAAATGAAAGAACAGACCTCCGAAGGACTGAGCCTCTCAGCTTTCCAGGAGAGTTCTGGGAGCTCAGCAAAAAAAGGCAAATACTCCTTTATGGAAGTAAAACTACAAATCCCATCCTCAGAGGAGGAAGTTGAGAACACAGAGAGATGTGGCATTTCTTGTTTGCCGGAACCAGAGGTGCTGCATCCCAGCACACATAGTACTCAAATGGAAAGCACTGGCTCCTTGATGATACTGAAAATGCAAATCCCAGATCTTGAGAAGAATTTGGGGACTCGGGAATCCTTGTGTGAACCAAAATCTAAAGAAGAGGTAGATATGCCAGAGAGGTTGGATGGGTATACTTTAATTGAAGCAAGAAAGCCAGGGACACAGGATAAAAGAGAGAGATGTTTGAACAAGAAAGGCAGGACATCTTTGAAACCGAAACTACAAGATCCCAGAGAGAGGGGTAGATCTTCCTTGGTAGAACTGCATATACCATATCCAGAGTCCAAGAAAGGAGCTCTGAGTCTGAGGAAGAAGGACAGAAACACGCTGGTGTCACAGCAGCTACAGGGTGTAAGTGGGCAAGCACTACCAACAAGCAGAGGAAAGATGCACAAGCATTGCATGCAAGAAGAGCAGCAGAGCTCAGACCCTCAGAAAGGAGCAGACGGCCTGGGGGAAAGTGGTAAGCACTTGTATCCCATTGCAGAAGCACAGGTACAGAATTTGGGCTCCCAGGACAAGGGACTGGTGTGGCAGTAAGACCCCGTTAGAAAGTGAAAAATGCAGGAGATAGTTTTGCAGATTTATCCATGTGGGACAAAGTCATGGGAGCAGGGAAGAGTGGCTTGTACCCTATATCAAAGTGACTGTTAGTGTGTCGCAGCTAACTTAGCTCAAGAAGTGTAGAGAAAAGAGCTAGGATCTGCTTTACAGTACTGTGAACACCAGCCTTGGAAGAAAACAGATTTTTAGGAAGAGGAAAGGCTTTTCTTGAAGGGGAAAAGCAGTTCTTTAGCACAGAAGAGGGGAGACCAGATTCCTGCTTGGAGGGTGGAAAGGATATTGGCAGCACCAGGCCCAGAGTAAGAAATTATTTTTTTTCCCCTGTCAAAAACTGTCCATTTATGAGTGGAAGGTCAGGCACAAGCAGAAAAGGAGGCAGTAGTTTCAGCAAAGCCCAAATAAAAGTTAGTCAATTATTCATTTATCTGTATATTATTCAATTATTTTTGAATATGTATAATGCTGTTTTGTTTTAGTGATTGCCTTTATAGGATGCCAGGGTTTGTTTTCAGAACGGTTTGCTTTTTAGTTTCAGTTCTCTGCAAAATCCTAAAAGATGTAGAAACAAAGATTGTCTTCTGGTGTTTTAAGAGAGTGTTATATCAAACTGGAAGAATTTTGAAAGAGGATTTTTGAAAGTCTCATTTTTTTTCAGGACAATTATCTAAAAAACATTCGTTTCACTCTTGAAGTGAGTACATCCACATGACAAATACTTGCTGTAATTGTTAATAAACATTTTGTCTGGAAATGATATTCTGAAAAACTGAGGTATTAAAATAGTATCTTACTTTGAAAACAAAGATCTAAAAACCCCAACATTTTACTGATACATAATTGAGTCTATTGTCCAGACAAAATTTTCAGGTGTACATTTTTTTTTACATAATTTGTATTTGATCTTAAATAAAAACTAGCACTTTATAAAAATTCAAGTCCTGCAGTTTTCCTGGATCTTCTTGAACAGTCTGATGCATTTGTTTGGACTGTACATCTGAAATAAATAACTCTATTCTTATGAACAAGCTTTCTTATCACAGAGAATCTTCTGTGTAAAAAAGAGATTTTAAGGCTGTGCAAATAGCATCTGCACTTTCTTGCCAGACTTCGGTTTCTACCTATATTTTAAATATAGAACTTCCAGTGTCCTTGTGACTCCTTAAGATTCTGTTCATCTTTGCATTTTCTGAAGACAAAACATTATTCATTACTATAAGTCTGCTAATAGTGCTCATTTTAAAAAAATTGATAAAACTTTACAGAAATGTTTTAGCCTTACACAGTGTCATGTTATTTAGTAGCCTTGAATGTTTTTTGTTCTATTTATAAAATATTGCAATAGGGTACTCTTTTTCCCTTAGCGTGTTCTTTAATGACACTTGGTTTTTTTTAATCAGCAAAAGAAAAATTGAAAGCAGTTGAGCAAGACTCCAGTACACAGGCTGTGAAGAAGCTTAAGACAAATCGAAAGAGATCAGAAGATTCTAAGGAAAAGGAACCTCCCTACTCTAAATCTCCAACAGTCGCTACATTAGGTGGGACTCAAAGCAAGACCTTTTTATGCCATCCTGTAACAAAAAAGTCTGGAGTACAGCATGAAAAAGAGAAACCCAGACCTGATGAAATCAAGTGCTTGCAAAGTTTTAGTGTGACTCCTGCTGAAAAAGTGAGAAATGTATCTGCAAAATGTGATGCTGAACATTGCAGAAATGCCCTAAACCATTGTAATGGCTTGTTCTGTGCAACAGAAAAAAATCCGTTTGTGAGATTAGAGGCCTGTAGTTACATCAATACATTTGTAAAGTCTTCAGCTAGTGGAAATACCAGCAGTTATAAATTAAGTGGATTCTTCCATGTAGCCCGGGGTAAAAGAAAGCATATTTTTCCTGATGGCACCGTAGAACAGAGTGATATGAACTGCAGCACTAGTAGCATGCAGAATGAAGGATCACCCATAAAAGGTGGTTTATTGTTTAATAAAGAAGAAAAAACTCAAAACGGAAAAGGGTGTTTTTCATGCTGTCAGAGTGAAAACAATAAGTGTTTAAGGGGAAAAAAGTGGAATATTGGTAGAAAGCCTAGAAAAAAGATGAAGATGACTGAGAAGTCATCAGTGCAGAATATTTTCACAGACATAGCTAATGAATGCAGTGAGCGTGAGTTACAAACAGAAGCGGCAGTTGCCATCTCAAGCTCCTTTGCAGTCTTAGGACTAAATCATAACGAAGTTACTCTGTCAGCTTCAGATGATCATACATCAAATCTTCATGTAGGAAAATGTTCTCAAGAAGCACAAAATAGATCAGTCTGGAGAAAGAATAGTACCAAATTGCTTGGATTTGAAGATGGCTTTAAGAAGACATCTGAGCGCTCTGTAATAGCAAAAGGAGAAAATTCCAACAGTGTGACACAGCATTCTGCTGGCTCAGGTAGCCTGAGCGTGCTAGCTCAGGTCCATGATGTTTCTAATAGTCACAAAAGCAAGAGAGAATTAAAAATTAACAAAGGTAAGAAATTGCAGTGGTTTACCTGTCAAAGAGCAGTACCTATGACTGGTAAAAATATTTGGCCTTTTGAATCTTGTGCCAGGACTTCTGAATGGGTTCATAAAAATCATGGGTCTGTCTCAAAAGGGAAAAGACATTTGAGGGCTGCCTTTGAGGAATCCCCTGATAAAAGCGATGTTAAAGCTGTAGGAAACAGTGCTGTGACTGGGAATTTGACTCAGTTGGATTTGAATACGTCATCGACACAAATTAACAAAGAATCTACACATAAAATAATGGATCCAAATGCTGAATGTCTGACTTCACTTGAAACACCAGAATCCTCTTCTGTGGATATTGATGAGAATTTGAGAATGAGCAATGAAAACGTGGAATCACCACTTAATATGGATAGAAAAGTCGTGGCTTTTAGCCATGGTAATGTGCAAGAAGTTAAATCAACCTCGAATCTTACAATGAAACAAAAAGATAAAGGAGCTGTAACAAAAAGAAACCTGTCTGTGGCAGTCCGGAATGGTACATCTACAGGTAACAAAAGCAGAATGAACTACAGCCATAAAGCATCAGTAGCGAAACAGACGTTTTCTAATTTAAAGCTAATGAAAGTATTAAACACTGGAAACCTGACAAAATTCAAAATTCCTTTATGCAGAAACAAACCTGGATCCAGGAAATTGGAATCTGTCCATTCATTGGAAAGAGAAACCTGTAGTCCACTGGAGCTTCTTGACAGCACTGGTATTTCAAGGAGGCAGAAAACAGGTGAAGAGACTTTGGTAAATTCTGAGCAGCAGCCTCTTCCTGTCATGAGTGATGCTACGTGTACAGCTTCCATGAAGAAAAAAGCTGTTGAGATCAACAGTGAGAACTTCAAGCATGATAGCTCTGAAAACCTTTCAAATGAGATGTCTGCACTCCCTGAACATTTTAATTTAAACCCACGTCCTTTTCTTGATGGACAACTGGAGCCATCTGTGCCTGATTTCCGGGCTACTGAATGTATACTGAAATCAGTTGATCACCCTGTTGCATTAGAAATAAATGATAATAATTCAAGAGAGGATCTTTCACAACATAGAAGTCAGAGTTTTCCAGATGTTCTTGAAGCTTATGAAGAAGATGTTCTTGTCATTGATGTGATTCAGGATGACCCTGACCTTTTTGGAACCAATGATGAAGAGGAGCTTGCAGTTGCAGACTCTGAAAATTGTCCTCTGAAGGCATCCTACACTAGCATCAGCATTAAAGATGAAAAGCAGGATCTTAAGCCTGAGTATCCAGTTATCTCAGAAAACAGAGATTCAGTAGATGATAATTCTAGGTATGCGTATCGTTCTTTCTATTACAATAATCCTAAGTAGTTTGTTCTCATATCAGTATACTTTGCTTGTAGTGGTCAGGCTTCCTTACAGAATTTCACTAATTTCTGGGTTGATTTTAAGTGTCAAAATTTGATTGAGGTAATGACTGTATTCTGGATGCAAATTAATTTTTTCTGCGTAAGAACTAGGATAAACTCTGAATCGAAGGAGAACGTAGCCCTAAAGAATTGGTTTAGACCAAGCAAAGTGAAATATGAAAGTGTAAGTAAAACTAATTAAGACTAGTATTCTTAATAAATTTAATATTTTAAAATGTATGACTTGAGACAGCCGATACAGCAAGGTAGTTTTTTAGTTGTGAAGTGATATAATACTTAGAAATAGTTTTTACTTTATAGGTGTGGCTTATTCTTTTGCTGGATCTGTATGAGTAAATGGATGTTTCTGCCATTCTCCTTCCCTACTTTTCTCCTTTTCCCAGACGTGTGAATAGTTTTCAAATCTGTAATTTAGCTAACACATTATAGGTGTTCATGATCCTGTATCTTCATTCAGGAAGTTCCTGGTGTAAATTATTAGACATTCATTTTTTTCTGAGTTTTGAGATGATAGTGAAGTCACTGAAGGAAGAAGACAAGTTCAAAGTAGAAACAAACTTCCGTAAAAGAGGTAGTAGAACTTCATGGGATAGATGAAATCATCAACTGTCTAGCCTGTTTTCTCTTTAAGGTTTGATTCTTGTGTTTGATAAATGAGTTTTAAGCTTAAATTTTTCATTTTATGAAGAAACACATAAAGTTTAGATAGAAATAGTACAAGATTTTCCTCTGAAGATTAGGTTTTTTTACTGGGAGAGGTGTTCTAATTTTCATCCTCTGCTCTTTCTGGGTGGCTTTATGTTATCTGTATTTTAAATAATGTTTTAATTATTTTCAACATTGTACCATCTTATAAGTGTGTTCATTTTTTTTTTTTTTTTTTTACTCTTTGCTCTCCTTATCCTTTCCCCTTCATTACACCCATGTGCAAAAGAGGAAGAGATTCTTCTTTGAGGTGCTGAACAGTTTTTTAGACATGAGAACATAAAACTTTCAGATGTTAATAGAATAAAACTTCTGCTGAAAACAAACCTCTGAAGAACAGGGCAAGTCTTTAGTAGGACCACCCAACTTCTTAAGAAGCAGCTAGGCTGTATAGTAAATTTATTAGAATGAGCATTCATTTTGTAGTACAGTGTATATTATATGCACTGTATGACAGAATGAATATTCACTGTATATTACCTCTGGGTAATAATGACTGTTCAGAGATGGTTTCCAACTAACTGTGTCCTGGCATCTATTGCACAAAAAGGAAGACCAGAGCTACTGAGCCCTTTACTATTATACCATAATGAATACATGAGTGTAAAGTTTGCTATTTGTATAAATACTTACGAGACCAAATAAAACTTCCAGTTAGTAACTTTGTAGGGAGGACAAATTGTCCTTTTAGTTAGTAATGGCATTTAGAGTGACATTATCACAACCGTTAGATGAAACCTGAACGTGTTTGAAGTCATATTTCAACTTCCTTCCTGGTATCTGCTGAATTTGCGTGCCATCAGCTAAGAAAAATAAAAATGCATGGTCCTTATTCCTTAGAATTTCCCCTTAATTTGCTAAAGAAGCAGGCAAATTGTCTATTTTTGCTTTTTACCTGCCATGATTTCATGCAAAGATCGTTAAACGCTGATTAACCATAGTTGTAACAGTCAGGAACATATTAATGAACTGAATGCGAGAATATTAAAATAAGGCAATAGACCTTACCACAGTTTTATCAGGTAGCTTATGATATCGCTGGATAATATGACGAATGGCCAGTTCCTACTGTTGTTTTTTATTTTGTTAGTATTTACCAGCTTCAGCTGGGACTTCAACTTTGTTTGGCCAACCAAAAACATCATTCTGGTAGAATTACTCGCACATCATACTACATATTTTAAAATATTTTTTCTGTTAGTATACTTTTTTTTCCCTTTAGAGATATTCTAGAGTATCGTATATGTGTTCTTGTTTGACTTCTTATTTTATGCGTACTCAGTTTTGCTTCATTGCAGTATTAGTTGGTAACACCAGTACAGTCTGTCCATGTAGATCAGTGAGTCAGAACTGCACTATTGTAAACCATCTCTAACTTGTATAAATATTAGCTAATATGCATGTTTAGTTTAACATTTGGTTAGTGTTAGCCATTACACTCTAGATGAATGTAATCCAGGGGATTTTACATAGAAGAGCAATGCAAGCACTGAATGGCTGCACATCGTGGTTGGTGCTGAATGTTTTCTTTAACTATCAATAGATAGCTTTTGTTAGATGATGATAGAATCTGGATCCTTGCTAAAACTGCTTTAGTGCATGTATACACGGGGATGGATTTCAGCACATTACTTCTTGTGTACTGATATTTTAGTCTGGCATTGTACAGATCAGTAAGAACTATTTCTGCCAGCAGCAAGTTATTGTGAAAGTATAGCTGGGTAGTTAAAAAGCTTTTTTAAAATGTGTTTAGTGTTACTTACGAGTTTAATAGCACTTTAATTGTAGTTGTAAAGGAACCGATTGGTGCCTTAATTTCTGGTGTTCTTCCAACCACAAAAATCTTAGTCTAGCAGCTTGTCAAAGTGACAGTTGCTATAATGAAGTAATACTTTTAATTCAAGTTTCATTTTGAAACCAAAGCACTGAAACTGTTTGGTTATTCCAGGTTGATTCAGTAACTGAGGAGTGCTCAGTGGCAACTATTAGCCGCTGTGGATGTGGAACCATTAGTATAGATCCATTTAGTTTGAGCTTTGAATTTAAACACCAAGATGTGTTTAGCCAATGACACTTTTCACCTTTGACTGTATCCTCAAAAGCCAGAGCGGTTCTTTTAGTTGCAAAAATCCAAGAAAAATCATTTTTGGCTTCCAAATTCCAGATAATGAGAGCACGTGTCCTTCAAAAGTAGAACATAATGATTGCAAAAGTGATGGAGGTCCAAAATTCAAATAAGGCTTGTTTCTTTTTTTCTTTTTTTTCCTTAGTTTCAAGCAAACTAACAAAGCACTCAGCAACCAAAGAGACACCTGGCCAAGCTATGCATCTGTCTGGCTTAAAGTTTCCTAACTACTGTAATTTTTCTTGTGCATGTGCTCAGAACTGATGTCTCTAAACAAGTAGGTTTAAGTAGGAAAAGCAGGTACTGTCTCTTAATCCAGGGGTCTGTGTGTGTATATACCGAATGGTTTGATTCAGTTAGCATGCTCTGACCTTTAGGATAAGTAGGACCGGTTATTCCTCTCATGGTTGCATTTTAAGAAGAGCAGAGCAGGTGCTGGTTGCTTCCAGTTGTTAGTTGACACCATCAGGAGAGGATTCTGGACCTGCAGCCTGAATGGGGCAGTGAAACTCACTTTTCACATGGATTTCTGTTTGCCATTTTCTACTGCCTACCCCTAAGTAACTCCCAACAGTGCAGGTTTTTGAATCAATCATCTGAGGTATGTATTTCCTCTCATGTAAGGAATCTGGACACTTTAAGTGGTATCCAGTATGTCTTTAGATCCCGACAGAACTAGTAGATTCGGTGGATACCTTTGAAAGCACATCAGCAGCCATTCTCACTTTTAGGAGACTTGTGCATTTTAGTGTTTTCCTTTTGAATAAAAAGCCTGAACTTGGATCCATTTTTCATATGCAAAATAGCAAATTGAACATTGTGGTTTGTGTAGCTTGTGCTGTAAGGAGAGATTTGATTAAACTTCAGCAGCAGCAACATACTACAAGAGCATCCGCCGTTCTGATACGGTCTAGTCTTGTCTCCATTTCTAGATCTCTGAAATGTGTTGACCTCTTCTGCTTCTGCCAGCGCTCCTAGATTTGTCAGGCTGGTAAGCATAGGCCAAGTACTGTAATAAGAGTAGTTTTCTGTGTCTGTTTCAGGCTCCTTCTTTACAAGAACTTAGAAAGTGCTTCTGTTAACTATTTCACACTACAAAATTTGCAGAATCTGGTAAAGGTTTGGAGGTGGCTTTTAACCTGAAGATGAAGATTTCAGTCTCCTGATGCTGTTAAATGTTTTCAGTTTTAAGCAGTGTTTATGAATATAACAGTCATCTGGAACTGTCTGCACTGCAATTTTACGAAAAAAAAGTCAATTGTTGTAGGCAAAATCAATCAAACTTTGAATTTCATATAAAATGTGGGAGAAAGAGGAAATAAACGTACAGAGAGCCTGCCTTTAAAAAAATCCCTCTCATCTCTGCAAACTTGCTGTAACTTATTTAACTCTGCTTCTTAATGTATCTTGTGTATATACATAGATATCTGTGCCTGAATGTTTTACATAGTTCCAAGTTATGCGTACTGGGGAACTTTTTCATTTCCACTAGATTATTGCAAATTTTCATTGTTCCATTTTACTGGGCAGCTTGCTGTCATTATACTTGGTGTCATTCACCAGGTACAAGTTTCTAAAATCTGCTATGATGTTGGTTTATATATTCTATAGATAATATTTTAATAAGTATTTTTGCCTTCTTAGCTTTTCTAAGGAGAAATACCTTTTTTTTCCAACTTATCTTTAAAATGGGTAAAGTAAATATCTTTCTCTAAGCAAATGTTTTGTTACTTTCTTTTAGATTCATTGTTATGCAAATTGCCTTGAATATAAAATTGCTATAAATTACATTTTGTAGAAACTGAGTAATTGGTTTATTAGCACAGTATTTCCATAATTTGCTATACAGAGAAGATCTCCCTTCTTGGTGTTTTAGGCAAAGGTGAAATGAGATAATGAGCTTTTACTCACAAATTTGGGGATTTGCAATGTCTTGTTTTTACTTTAGATATTTAGGTGTATATTTATAGGGATGGACATAAGAAAACCAAAAGAGAGAGTTAAGAACAATCTTACAACAGTGTGTTGTAAGTAAGGAACATGTCCATAACTAGAAGTGTTACTGAGAACTTTAATTATGTGTAACTGGTTAGATTAATTCTGCTTTTGTGCATGATGGAAATGTTAAGTACACTTTTTGTCCAAAACAGACACATTACCATACAAGATTCTGGAATGTCGAATGGTTCTGAAAATTCCTGTGATTGGGTGCTGAAAGGTAAGAATCTTTGGAGATTTTTGGATGCATAATCAAGAGAAGAAGGTAATGACAAAGATGTTCAGTGGCAAACCCTAGGATTTCTACTTTCCATATAAACAGTTCAGTAGTACCTTTGTATTGTAAAAGCTATGTGTTTCCTAATGCATACAAAATGGATGTATTTTGAAATGGTACAAACCTGAGCCTTACAGGGGACACCTGCTTTTCTGTAGTACTTCTCTGTTGGTAGTACTGGTGGGGTTTTTTTTGGTCGTGGGTTTTTTTTGACATCTCTGTGATACTTCAGGCAAGAAATCCTGTTAGTTGATGAGATGATAATAAGACACTAAGTATTGTGATACTGCTTTGGAGTCTGACTCATAATCTCACTTGGTTGTTCTTTTGTGTTCATCAGTAGATAGAATTTTATGATTTTTTTTTCCAGGTTGTACTTTTGGTTTTTTTGTGGATGCTATGTCCATTCCTTTGACAAACTGTTCTGTTTTATAAGTACGCTCATTTTTTTTAGGGAAGGATACTTCTGATTTAATGTTGGGGTTTTTTTCTTCCCATTTTAAGCAGAACAGTCCAACTAGGCAGCATCTGAGCATGATTTGTTTTGTTTTTTATAGTTCGCATACAGACCTACTATGCAAGGTATGTCTGATGTGGTAGATTCTCTTAGGTATGTTGGAGGAACAGGATTTTGACTTCGAACAGAAGGCTGTTACTGGCGCACTAGAGAAGGTACAGATTGCTGAGACTGGTTTTGAAGGTTCTCGGTGTATCCCTTTCTGGTGTCAGTTTGTCAACTTGCTGTTTACCTGGCACTCTGACATTATGTATTGATTTTGCTGCAGGCTTGAAAAGTATCTGTGACAGTACCTCTTGGGCTGGTTTTTTGTATTAATGTGTTATGTTCACGGAGAAAGAGTGAGTGGTTTGAGCAGATGTAGCTTCCTGGAGAAAAAGGAGTGAATAGTGATTATCTGGGGAAGAGAAAGTTTCAGGCTTCAGTGATCAGAAGGCAAAATAAAAGGCAATGAGGGTTTAAGAGCTCAGACACCAATAGGCACAAGTTCCCTGAGCAGGAATAGGGAGGAACTACACAGTTATGCCTCTGGTGATGTAAAGGACAAGGAGGTCCTGTTCCATGGCATCTGCAGAATTAAGGTGATTGAAACTAAACCTGGGAGCAAGACCCGTACTATTTAGTAATTTAACATTTTCTTAGACTGTTGGTTTACTTCATGTTCTAACGAAGTTTGAGGCTAAAAGTCTTTGTGTCTTTTTGCAGTGCTTAAAATAAACATAAAAGTTTAAGTAGGTCTTTCTTCCCAGATCTGAGAACTTAGGGTCACCTCACACTCTTAGATTCATATGCACATGGTAACTTATGTTTGATGTATCACTTTTTAAAAAGACCTGTATAGAACAAAAGAAAGACATCTGGGTTTGGTAATTACTGACAACTTCTGTATTTATTTAGAAATACATATTACTGCTTTGGTGTCTTGTGTTATGTAGTGAGGTCATGGCTACTCGTCTCAGTGGCTTCACAGTCTAAGAAGGGCAGCAAATACTACAGTTAAGGTATTCTGGATGGCATCAATCTTCTTAATCTTTGAAGTGGGAATCTTATGTACATTGTCTTCACGCAGATGTGTCTTGTACTGATGATCACACAGAGACCAGTGACTATAAGATAAAAGCCTTTCCAACAATGATCTGATTTTTTCTTCCTGTATCTGGACAACATAGTGCAGTTGAAATACATTCATGTGATCTGGTGGAACAGTGATTTTTTTTTCTGTATAGGGCTCTTCTGTTGTACCTAAACAGCTGCTTCACAAAGCTGCGGTCAGGTGTTCTGTTCATTTCCTGTGGCATCTGCAAAAGGTGCTGAAATTTCCTGACACTGAGTTCTCACTGAGTTCACTGTCTAACAGGAATTTGGAGTTTCTCAAAGCTATCTGTATTTAGTTCAGCGTAGCATCGTGTCATTACCATTAGTTTATCCCCTTTTCCAGCAAAGACTAAGTATTTGCTTAGCAAATTACCATAGGTATCTTTGGCTGTGTTTTAATAACAAAGCTTAACTGAATTTATTTCTAAAATATTGAATTCAATATTATGTAAATAAACCTATTGTACTGTTGTATGAGAACTGTTACAAAACATACAGCTTGGATAGGATTTTAATTGCAGATTCAGTTTAATGTTATTTGAAATGGTTCGTGCTTTAAAGGTGAAATAATTTTCTATATAAATTTCACATGTAGGAAGTCCTAGGAGTTCTTGAATGTCATTAGTATTAAGGCTTTGTAATATTTAGGAAGCAGAAGCTTTGTTGTCTTGTAGCGTGCAAATCACAAAGTAATATGTGTATACATTTTCAGCTGCAGATATTAAAACCCACAACTCCTCCAGAGGAAGCAGTCCTTTGGGAGGTGCTACTGAGGACTTTCTTGAAGATGGGCAACTGAGGGAACTAGATGAACTTCTAAAGAGTTACAGTGTGGATGAAAAGGTACTGAGAAATCGTGCTTTGTGTCACTAAATAGTTTTAGAAATGATTGTGTAATTGGATAATTTTAATTACTAATGCTGTTTCATCAACAACATTTTTAATTTCCTGTAGTAAAAAGAATATTAGCGTTTCATAGTTTACTGTGCTATTGACAGTGTAATTTTTCCTTGACAGAACATGTTGGGTTGTTTTTTAATTTGTCACTAATAATTCATCTTCAAATTTGACATGAAACAAGATATTGTTATATGAGTTGTTAAAGTAATTCTGTATTACCAGTTGCATGGAAATTACTGTTCTGGTGAACACCCAACAGTACTACTGTGCATATGTGACATTTTTACATAACATACCTAGTTTTAAATTTGGTGTTAAATGCTTCTCACCACACAGTCTCAGAAGGATGGGGTAGCGCTGGAAAGCTGAGGAGCTGCACAGCCATCATGCATCGGAGGAGGATCATTCTGTGGCTCATTACTTGGGCAGAAGTGCCATTACATTAACATACTGACTTCCTGGCGGTTCAGAGGGAGCGTTAAGCCATTTTCTTGCTCACTGACCTTATCTGACCTTTCTACTCTCTCTGTCTGCCTTCCTATAGATAATAAGTCTAGGTCTTTTAAGACTTGCTGAAGTTTTATGCTATTTACTTCTTTGATAATGGATTGGAATTTACATCTCACTGCCCCTCAGACATAGCTGCTGGTAGCATTTACTGTTTTCCACTGCTTCAAGAGTGGATAATGGTTTTAACTGGATAAGTTAAACTGTAAGATTCACATAGCTAAAAATTGATGAGTAATTCATAAGGTAATCAAACAGTAGGGAGTCAGTTTCCCTGGCAAAATCACTTTTTAAAAGCAGAATAGAAACATTTCCTTCAGCAAATGGAATTGGGGCTGCTAACATCTGATTCATAAAGTGAACAGCACCATTTTGTTCCCTGACCTCTTAGAGAGGATAAAAGGGTTTGTCAATAGTATAGGGTACTGGAGATGTAGTACTTATTGCAATATTGGCAGGTCAGTCCCTATTGGGCTACTTTGTAGTGTTGTGGCTTTATAAAATCAGTGTCCTAATGTTTGCTTTTCTGTGCTGTGTCGGACGACAGTAAATATGTACAACTAATCTCACCCAAACCTCAACCTTAAGCCACAAAATACATGCTACAGCCCTAAACTTATTCCTGTATGTGGATGGAAAACTAGCTGTGCAGACATGGGGAGGGAGTGGAATGGCAGGACACTTGTTGCAAGTATTTGACTGTTTTGGATGATTTGGGGGTTTGGGTTCTTCGATGGCTTTTCCAACTCATAGTGCTGTGAGAAGAATGAAAACTATCCTTGGAGAAAACCCTAAAAATATTTGGGGAACTGCTAAAATGAAGTTTGGAAATCCAATGAGAGCATATCCATCTCTAATTCTTTGGCTATCATAAATTTGTAATATTATGTGAAGTTCAAATTAGTTCATGAATAATGGATAAAACAAAGCCGGGATTCCATGACTTTGTTCTGTTTCAGTCCTTTCAGATTCTCACCCCCAAATACGTTAGGTGCTGCCTTTTTTCTCCATATCTTTGGGGACTTTTTACCTATACACCATGTTGCACAACTGAGCAAAAGCCTTAGATTTCTCCTCAATACAGCTTTAAATTCTCATTACACTTGATGGAATGTCTTTTGTGGGTTTCTCCACATCTGTCAGACGCAGTTAAAATTGGGTAGCAGGCCTAAAAATTGCTGGGATTATCAGTGGGAACAAAAAGAATCGAAGACAATCATGTCACTTTTTTCCAATTAAAAATCCCTAAAGATGACAGAGTATAATGGCAGCATGTCCATTTAAAAAGATGATATAAGAGTAATCCTACAGTCCAAATTACAGTTTTTACAGTCAAGACTATATTATCACATCTTCCAATGATCACTAACAGTTTTAAGTCTGTAGTGTAAAGCGTAACAGGCTTAGCAGTGCTTTGCTATATCTGAAAGTACATTTTAAATATCTTCACAGTTCAAGTTTGCAGATGGAGTGCCTGATGTTAAACAAGAAAAAAAGAGTGAAGCTGAAAAAAGGTATATATCTGTGTCCTTCATGTAACTTGTGATGTTCCCTAGTTACTGTACAAGTGAAATGTGATGCTTTTACCAAAACACCATCAGCATTTTGATTCAATTTTTCTATGTTATTGTGACTGCATGATGAAGAAAATAAGTATGTCAAATAATATATTTTCACTGTGCAAAGTATGAGACGAGTATAGTCATAGACTGACAGGACAATAGAGGTTATTTTGTCTTCTGGCTAGTGATGAAATAAATCCACTTTATGCCAGTGTCTCACCTTGACATCTCAGTGTGAGTATGGCATAAGATACATTTCCAGACACAGTAGCACTTACTAGAACTTTTAAAAAAAATCAATTAAACTTTCAGCTTTCTTTTCTGCCACTTGGGACTTTGTAAACTGATGAAAGAATCGAAAGATCTCATTCAAATTCAGGCTGACAAATATTTGAATAGCAGTAGAAAAAGGCACTTGAAAACATGGCATGTGGAGTTAAGCTTTACTGTTCTGCTGTCTTCAAGCTGTGCTTACAGTGTTTATTTTACATACGACTTCCAAGTGTCAGACTAAGAAACTTCCATTCAACAGGAGCCCAAAAAGCAGAGTAAGACACTCTAGAAAAAGTATGCTTAACTGATGGAATACTTAAGTAATTAGAAGAGAAATAACGTATTTCAGAACCATTTTCATAATAATCAAGGAACCCTAGCTGTCATAGAAGAGGGTATTGCTTTTTTCCAGCACCAGTCACATTTCTGTGACAGACTTGAAGTGTACCAGAAGTCCATTAAATGGAAAATATTGCATCTTTTCATTAATCCACTAGAGAGCTCCAAGCCCCTCCTTCTGGTAAAATACCCATTTAAATTTACCTTAGTAGCATACATAGTTCTTCATGCTACGAAATAAGTAGATCATGCTGGATAAAATATGTTTGTGCAACTGATACTACATCACTTCCTTAGTTGAAATGCAGCATTCTGCAGTTAGAGAAGGGGCATTTATTTCTTCATATGGAGTCTTAACTATTTTCTGTATTTTTACTCAAAAATGTTACCATTGCGAAGTTTCATCTAGAAGAAAGCATAGTTACTGTTCTTATTTAGCAAACTCTGCTTCTAGTGATGCTGTTACTTAAAAAAAAGAAACTTATTTTAGATCTATATAGTTAGGTATGTAGTTTACAGTTCCTGGCAAAATTGTCTGTAGTTTCATCTCTAGATTAAAAGGAGAGCTGAGATTGTTATCCTGAAGGTAAGCTGCTATGAAAATCTTGTTATGTCACATCTGAGGCTGGCATCACAAGGAAACATTAAAAAAATTTACAAGGCAACTTGAAAATTCTGAGTAACTAGATCTGCAGATTTTTTCCTCTGGAGACTGATACAATACATGGACTCGAATAAAAATAAAGATTAATGTTGCAGAATTTGGCTTTATTAGATAGAATTTATTCTTCTCTAATGTAGCATTTTTATTGCAGATTGTATTAAAAACAGCCTGCAATTTAGGAAATAATTGAATTATCCTGGTGATGAGAAATATTAAATAGCTAGAATGTGCCCCTCATAGGGGACAGCAAGTCTATCTCCACACAGCAAGCAGCCTGAGATACCAGTTGTACTGGACCTAGGTTTTTAATTGTAGAGGGCAAGGGAAGGCTCTATTTACAAATAAGAAAGAGGTCACTAGGTAATTTGCTAGCTAGTAGTTCAATTATCCAGAATGTACATATTTGGAAAAGTGAAAGGCAGAACAGTCTTTAATTGGAGTTCCCTTTGAAATCACTTAAATCTTGTTCAAAATAGAGTCAGATATTAGGAAATAAAACAGTTGGCTCTTCAAATGTTATCTCAAAAACGTTATGGATTACTTCTTTGGAAAATGTTACATAATGGACTACTGAAAAGTAGATGCTTCTTCACCTGTCACCATAATGAAAAAAATGAAAGTGGTTCATGGGTGCCTTTTCTTCTTATTTATTGACTTTCATATCATTACACTTTAGGACAGAGCAATCTCAGCTAATATCATAATCAGATTGGACCAGGCAATGAGAGTAATTAGAGTGAAGTTGCTGGGACTGCTAACTGTTTAGATTTACAGCAAGTTTTTAAGTGTTGTTTAAATTGTTGAAAAAGTTCTCATATTTTATACACTTAATCCCCCTTTTTAGGCGTTTAGCATGTGGGACAAGCACCTGTTTAATATGGTTAAACAAATTTTTGTTTTTTTAATACTCAACAGTGACTGTAAATACAAAGATCTTGTGAACTGTGAATTGCTATCAAGATTGCCATTGCATGCCCCAAAAGTAAATGTCCTCAGTGAAGCCACAGTGATGAAACGCCGGACAAATGGTATCGTATGCTGTATTGGTGAAAACTCCAGAACTTATTTTTACATGTGTTTTACTTAGCTATAAAATCTTAACAAATTTCTTCAAGTCCTAAAGGCATTGGCTGGAATTTGTTTTAGTTTGCATACATAGAAGCAAAAATGCAAGCTCTCTAGGTTAGTGAGGTTTTTGGGGTTGGGTTGAGTTTTTTAGCAGAATCCTATTTGGTAGGGTTGAATAGCAATCATTCTGTGGTTTTCAGATAATTTAATGAAACAGAAATACCTGCTTTCCTAGTATTTTGACAGGTGTTTGAGCCATGTTATTGGCAAGTAACTTGTTCTTCTTTATTTGTGGTCAGAGAAAGTGACTGCAGATTTTCTTGGTTGTTTGTTACCTGTCAGCAAAACTTGTCTAAGGGATTCGCCTACCTTGCTGAAGATCAAAACTTTGTTGTTTATGCCAATTCAAATGTTTGTGAGGCATTCACTAGACTGGATCAAGTCAATTATCTAGATTTAATAAGCAGCACTTCATTTTGACCTGGTATATTTTGCACCTGGGACGACGGGTACCTCTTAAGTATCTGCTGCCAGAGAAATCGTCATGTAATGGAACAGTAGTCAAAGTTCCCTTCTCTTGTTCTCTGCACATAACAACTCTGACATTTAGCCTTACAAAAATGCATAGTTTTATGCAAAATAGAGAAAAGCAGGAGTTGATTACTTATGGAGAGATACTGTCTTCTGTTTCTTTCCAACAGCTGTTTTGGGAATTAATATTTTTAGAATTCTTGGTTAATATGCATGTTTATAAACGTGGATTTCCTGAGCTGAGATCTGTAGCAGAGGTTCTTGCTTAGTTTCAAATTACACTGCTAGTCTGAGCTTGTAGAAAAATTTTATCATCATATCATTTAAAAATATTTTCAGGAATGGCAAGAAACATCTGTGCTATAGAAAGCAACTGTGAAATATGTCTCTGGATTACAGTACTTCGAAATTGCTCATGTCTTTGGCCTTAAAAGTGTATACGCCTTCTGAAGAGTTCTTATAAGTCTTCCTTCTTAAGATTATTTGAAACGGTTTCCAAAGCAAGAGTTTCTGTGCTAGAAGAGGGCAAAACAGCCTTTTTTTCCCCAGAACTGTGCAGGCAGGATTGGCTGTTTCACTTTAGTGCCTGCTCCCCTACAAACTTGACATATAATCGTCAGAGTCCAAACTGTTGAAAGGGCCTGGTCAGAAACTCTATGCTGGGGGGACGGCAAGAAACTGAAGGAAAGACTTCTGAGCTCGAGTTCCCAGTGGCATTTTTCTGCAGCTGGTGGTTTACCGTTTTCTGAGTCTTTTTCCTGTCACTAAATTTATCCAGTGCTGAAGTTACCAAATTGCCCATCGTCACTGCACAAAATTACGCAGCCGTGACAGTATGTGACGTTTAGCTATTTAATAGTTCTACGTTCTATTTCTCCTTCGTATCCTGTTGTAGTCCTTTCTGCTTAGAAGGACGTGCAGATTGAGAACCATGTACCTAGTGCAAGTCTTTAGTGGAACTGCATCATTATTGGATACTCTTTAGTACCTATAGTTTGTCAGAAAGGGCTAAGCACCCTGCCTTTTGAATACCCAGTTCTCTCAAGGGGCCAGATGGGAACCCTGGAAAGCAAGGCATTCAAAAGCTCTTTCTCTTTAGATATGGAGTTGAAAATTTGAACTGTCTTCCATTAGCATTATTCATTTTTCAGAAAGAGAGATCTGTTATAAATAATAATTACAGTTCTAAAACCAAGTTTCGTGGTTAAGAAACCAGTAACTTACATTTGGCTTAAGCTCGATATTGCACTGCTTAAAACATAGAGTACAAAAGGTTTTATTTAAGTTCTGGAAAAATGGTTTAAATTTATGGCTAGTGATGTGAGAATGCAAAGATTAGTGATAAAGTTGGGGTTTTTTTCCTTTTGAAATTAAAACTTCTGGATATTTTTATTCCATTTCTTATCTCTGTAAGTTAGATTAGAAACCTTGGATAAAGTAGTGAAGTTTTTAATTTAAATGTGCTTACTCTTGAAGTTTGTGTGAAGTCTCAGTTTTAGGATAATTAAGAAAACTGTAACTTAAATTACTTACTTTAGATTGTATTAATCAAATTTTCATTAATCATTGCTGTGACTTGAAGGAACTATAAAGGAAAATAAGATAAATGAGAGTGGTTTCAGCATGATTTGTTTTATTTCATGATCCATTTATTGCCCTCATCCTAATTTTTAGATCACAGATTTTCAGGAAAAAGTCCTTTACTGCCATTGCAAAATTATGGAGATTTCGAGCCATGGAAGATGGAGAAAAATACAGTTGTGAGTTGTTAAATCCTTAATGATTTCTGATCCTTTGGCACTAATTTTGTTATGGATATTCAGATGATTCTCCATATATCTAGTCAGAAATTATGAATTTGTGTATGTTTATGTTTCTACTCCTCTGAAGATGTTAACACTGAGTAAATATAATTTCTGAGAAGAAAATCAATGGTGAGGGAACAGCTATTCACAGTGGAGCTCTGTTGATTTTGATTTCCAGCTTAAGCAAAATCAAACAATGCTTTTTGCTTTATTGTTTTTGTAGAAGTGAGAAGCAGACAAGTTTTCACATGTTTAAGACAGACTGCATTATCCATTATGCTGGGCACTGAAAAAAACCCCATAAATCTATGCCCCAGAATTCTCAGACTGTTATCCAGAGCCATGCTGGAGTTCATCACCTTTCTTCTTGCTCTCTACTCATTGTCCATCTCATTTAGCAGTTCTTGCATTCTCTCTGTCTGGGGTCTTCAAGACAGATTTTTGTTGTGTTAGACACTAACACAATATGACAAGGGATTGATCTTGGTCTGCCTTGAAACGCTGCAAATACGATATGGTGATGAGGGTTGTTTCAAAGGTTTAATTGGAGATGACAAAATTGTTGCTCTTGTTTATAAATTGAAGGTATTTTGAAATTCTCAAAAAAATTAGCATGTTTGCTTTCAAAAAATATTATCTGTCGCGTTTTTTTTCTGCTTGTTTTTTATTTTATTTTAGGCTTCTCAGTCAGTGCAGCGGATGCTTGATATGATTGAATTGCCCCGTAAATACTGCAAATTTTATTTCATGACTTTGCGTGGGTGTGAAAGAGGAAAATGCTGGTTTTGGCATGTTCCTGAACAAGGGGATGAAAAGGTAAAGAGATTTACTGAAGAAAGGAATCGATCGTAAGTGTGAATACTTTTAAAATGCAAAATGACGTCATTTGTTCACTTGTATACGGAAAGGGAGTAAGTGTCGGAGACTGGTTCAAAAAATGGTCAGAAATTCTTCCTCTCAAGGTCCTCTAAAGTTCTTTTTCAAAAAAATGGTAGAATTTTGAACTAGTAGACTTCTTAAGGGAATGGACATTAGCAAAAGATCAAGAATTAGGCTGTACAAATACAGAGTAGAAGAATGAGGACATTCTGAGACATTTCTATCCCAAGCATTGGAGACCTGTAAGCAAACCCAGACTTTGTGTGTATTCTTAAAAGCAATCTATAGGGTATTGCTTTCTGCAAGTTTTGTGCAACAGGGGCGTGTTTGTTTAAAGATGCTGTAATCTCCTTAAATGGAGCAACAATTCTCATAATATTTGCAAACAAAAATATTTTTCCAGTGGTGGGCGAAGTAGATGTGTTTTTAAACCATTTAACAAAGAAATTATGAGTCTGTAATATTTCCAAGACCTGTGCAGGGCAAGCTAATTGTGCTGTCATGTAATAAGATTTTGGAATTGGCTGTTTGAAAGCGAGACATAAGTGGTTCTGTGAGTCACTTGGAAGCAAACAAAAACATTAAAACAACTAAACAAATGCCTAAACTTGTCCTCATCAGGTCTCACAAGATTTATTTCTTATCTGCCATCTTAGTAGTATGAGTACAATTTTATCATTGGTGTCAGTAAGTGAGAAATTACAGAATCAAAATGTAAACAGTATCTTGTGGTGAACCTATTAGACGTAAGTAAAAAAAAAAAAAAATTAGCATCTGAAGGAACTTACCTGTCTCCTTGATATGTTAAATATACTTTGTCAGAATTTTTAAAGTACATCAGTGTAATTTAGTTTTATCTTTCTTAATATTGTCTCTTTTCCTTTTTAAGTCTCAAAAAAGAGCTGGTTTTTTTCTCATGTTTTGTAACCCCTTTGAAAATTTCTATGACAGCTTCAAAATACTAAGATCGTTTGAGAGTAATTCTGTATGGGATATTTTGTTTTCCCTCTTCCTCAATTACGAAATAGCTTTGGCAGACTGTAGTGGATATTAGTAATTTTCAGCTAATTTGTATGAATTATCAGGGTTTGCAGTGCTCCGTTATATACAGACACATTAGAAAAGGAAATTATTTGCCTAAAACTATTAAAAATCTATTCCATTTGATATTACTTGTGGTGCAGCACTCCAGCGCACTTACTGTTCTGCCCACCAAACCTAGCCTAACTTTCTTGGTAGTCTGGAACTGTACTTTAGAGGTTTTTTGTGTATTTATTTTTTTTAGAACTGTTCATTTAGAAATGACGATAGGCCAAGCACCTCATGGTGGCACCAAAGTACATAAATGGAAGACAGGTAAAGCAGCAACAGTGATCTAGACAAATACTGGGGAAATAAATCTCTTTAGGAACTGTTATGCAGACTGGTGGTCCCCTTGCTTAGTACTGTTTTCAGTGATAATCGTTACCAGAATTTTTGAAGATAAATACCTTTCCCCATGATGGATATTCCTTCCTGTTCATTAGGTAACTGGTTGATGTTTTAAAGCATAACTTACTTGGATTTAACACTATTCACAGTTGTGGTTGATCACCCAACACAGCGGTAATTTAATTCAGAAAAACATACTATGTTTTCAAAATCAACATACTCTTGAGCTCAGCAAGTTCTACAAGTTACCGGATTTTATTTTTTTAAAAGATGCCTTTAATTTCAAACAGTGAAATCTCTTTCGTTTTAGACAAAGTAAACAAAACTATTAAGACTGTGTTTTAAATACTGCCCACAGTATTTAAAGGGCGGGGAGCAGGGATCATAAGAATGGGTATCAGTATTTGATTGAAGGAGAGGGTAAAGAAGATTAAGCTGGACTCTTCTCAGTGGTGTCCGGTGAAAGGACAAGAGCCAGTGGGCATAAATTGAAATTATAGGAAATTCAATTTGGCTTGAATAACACTTCACCCTGTAGCATAGGTAATCATTGCACAATTAAATGAGTGCTTTGAAAACATGTCTTTATTCAAACTGTATTTCTCTGATTTTATTTTAGCTTTGTACATCTTACTCATTAAATTTTTTTGGACTTGTATCCGCTAAAGAAATGTTTACTTTTTGTGACTTCTTACTCTCTTTGTCCTTGATCCTGTGAAACTCTAATAGGAAACAAAAAGGATTTAGAATAGCAAGATTTCTGTCTTCATGAATGTCGTCTTGCAACTTCAGGGCCATGGATGCATGCTTCTGTTGTTTGTTTGTTTTAATCTGGCTTCCTGAAGAAATGAGACTTTTAAGTTGCACTGTCCTTTCTTGACTGTCTCTAACCACCTTTAAATAATTTTTGAACCTCTTGATCCATTTCAGCCATATTTAACGTGGAGCACATGTCTCAGAGATGCCATAGGGTTCGTAAGCAGAACTTCTTGTAAAAAGGATCCTGGTTTTGATCTCACTGAGCGAAGGGCTGTAGCATGGGGTTTTCGCCCTTATTAAACATCAGAGTGCACACTGACTTGGAGGTGCTCGTTCTTCTGATTTAAGCACCTCTGGGTTACTGTAGTAGAACTGTGTTTTACCAGACAGTCAGTTGCTTGTATAAGATGCACAGCCCTTTGCTATGGTTTTTATTAAATTGTCATGTTAAATGAGTTGTAGCGTCAACTGATAGGTGACAGAACAGTGTGATCTATACTACCTTTAAAAAAATGGTGATTGTCCATTTCATGTATCTTCATTTGAAATCTATTACGGTTAGCTCAAAATTTAGAGATTCTCACATTTTTACATGGTCTGTAGGTTCAGTTACACCTTTTAAAATTGAAACAACTAAATCAACTGAAGCCTTCTAGAAGCTGTAAATGAATAACACATGTAGTTTCTTTTATGAATGTAATGTAACATGTCCCATGATTAAATACTATTACAACTGGATTTTCCAAGCAATTTCACTAATGTTTGGAGTGGTCAGAGCTCCAGTGCAATCTTGGCTTTTTTCGGGAATCAGTCCAAAGAAGGAGGAAAACAGATTCCGAAAGAAAGCAAACTAATTTACATACATACTGTGCTAAAGTTTGTTTTGGAAATGCCCTCAGCCACCTGGGATTGTAGATTTGGATTAAATGAGTTAACCCATTGCCAGGTGACACAGCATATATATTAATGAGTAAAGTTTCTACATGATTTTCTGAAAGGTTTATCTTAGACTATAGTTCAATAACATGATGACACTGTTTCAAAATAAAACCAATAAGCTTTATTTATATTCAGCACACTTCCATGGACAATTTTCGTGTGCTTTGACTTGACGATCTGAACAGGTTAATGGCTTTAAAAAAAGAAATATGTCTTGGCCACAAACCAGTATCTTCTGCTTTGGTGATAATTATTTTGCTGTGTAACAAACTCCATGAGTGGATCCTGTCTAATTTTGAAGATGCATGTAAAAATGAACCCAACTTAATTCCGTAATAACATGACTACTAATTTAGGGTGTTTTCTGTCTCATGTTTTTTCATTATTTCACAAAATAGCATTAAAAATGACTCATTGACATTGTTATGCGGAAAGGCTGTAAATGTTCCCAAAGTGACAAAAGGCTAGCTGAAAGGGTGGGTGATTTTTCCTAACTTGGAATTCTAAGACTTAATCTCAGTAGCTTTTTATTTCTTTATCTGCACAGATGTAGCAAAATGTGTAAGTATCACAAAGCTGACAGCTTAAGATGCTAAGACAAGAATGTTCCAATGCCAAATAACATATTAAAACATCTAGATGTGGATTTTTTCTCTAATCAAGTGGGGTCTAGGGTGAAATGGTTCATTAAGTCAGGTTAGTTCTGAGTTTTTTCTTCTATGTCCCTCTGAGTGATTTGTTGTGATGATCAGTGTTACCAACTTCATTTCTAGGTGATTTTTGGACTTCTTAGTACATTCATGTATTTTTGTTTATGATGTTTTTTCACTTTCACCTTTTTGCTTCCCTTTCTCTGTTTACAGTCTGCCACATTTATACTAATTCCGAAGTAACTGTATTTTAAGATTATTTTTTTGTTTGCTATGAGTATATACACACATATGCATGTAGTTGTGGTCCCAGCAGCTCCTTTCCCAAACTTTTCACCTGCATTTTTTTTCTATTTGATTTGCTGTCTTTTTTACAGTGCCTTTGTCTACAGACACAATTACCTTCTACCATTTGTCAGTATGTATGGGTTAAACAGAAATAATGTAAAGCTCATTTCTGTATAGAATTAATGTTTGTGGGTATTTCTGTTTGGCATAAACTGAGGTAACATTTCACTATGGAATTTTTTTCCTCTTTTTCTAGATTTGCATGGCAATACTTAGGACATACATCAGTATCAAAGAATCAAGCCTTCTAAAACGTGCAGGTATGATGTAGTAGCAGCTTTTGACATATCTTTGATACTTAGTTTATTTAAATAGGCTGTGAGGGGAGAAACGGGTGCATCTTCAGCAGTGAATGAGAAGTTCTGATTTTGAAGGAGTACATTCAGTCCATGTGTTTGCATGTTCCGATTTCCTATTGAGACTAGGTATTTAGATACGTAGTTATCTCAGGAGCTTGTTATAAATCCTACTTCCATGGAAAATCACAGAATCACAGAATGTTAGGGATTGGAAGGGACCTCAAAAGATCATCTAGTCCAATCCCCCTGCCAGAGCAGGAACACTTAGGTGAGGTTACACAGCAAGGCGTCCAGGCGGGTTTTGAATATCTCTAGAGAAGAAGACTCCACAACCTCCCTGGGCAGCCTGTTCCAGTGTTCCGTCACCCTCACTGAGAAGTTTCTTCTCAAATTTAAGTGGAACCTCTTGTGGTCCAGCTTGAACCCATTACCCCTTGTCTTACTGTTGGTTGTCAGCGAGAAGAGCCTGGCTCCAACCTCGTGACACCCACCCTTTATATATTTATAAACATGAATGAGGTCACCCCTCAGTCTCCTCCAAGCTAAAGAGACCCAGCTCCCTCAGCCTTTCCTCATAAGGGAGGTGCTCCACTCCCTTAATCATCTTCGTGGCCCTGCGCTGGACTCTCTCCAGCAGTTCCCTATCCTTCTTGAACTGAGGGGCCCAGAACTGGACACAATATTCCAGATGAGGTTTCACCAGGGCAGAGTAGAGGGGAAGGAGAACCTCTCACGACCTACTAACCACCCCCCTTCTAATACACCCCAGGATGCCATTGGCCTTCTTGGCCACAAGGGCACAGTGCTGGCTCATGGTCATCCTGCTGTCCACCAGGACCCCCAGGTCCCTTTCCCCTACACTGCTCTCTAATAGGTCATTCCCCAACCTATACTGGAACCTGGGGTTGTTCCTGCCCAGATGTAAGACTCTACATTTGCCCTTATTATATTTCATTAAATTTTTCCCCGCCCAACTCTGCAGCCTGTCCAGATCTTGCTGGATGGCAGCACAGCCTTCTGGCGTGTCAGCCACTCCTCCCAGCTTGGTGTCATCAGCAAACTTGCTGATAGTACACTCAATTCCCTCATCCAAGTTGTTGATGAATATATTGAATAATACTGGTCCCAGAACTGACCCTTGAGGGACTCCACTAGGTACAGGCCTCCAACCAGACTCCACCCCATTGACCACGACTCTCTGGCTTCTTTCCTTCAGCCAGTTTGTGGTCCACCTCACTACCCGATCATCCAGTCCACACTTCCTCAGTTTAGCTGTGAGGATGCTGTGGGAGACGGTGTCAAATGCTTTACTGAAGTCAAGGTAGACCACATCCACCGCTCTGCCATCATCAATCCAACTTGTTATGTCTTCATAAAAGGCTATGAGGTTGGTCAAGCACGACTTCCCCTTGGTGAAGCCATGTTGACTGCCCCTGATGACCCTCTTCTCCTTGATATGTCTTAAGATGGCACCAAGGATAAGGTGTTCCATCACTTTCCCAGGGATGGAGGTGAGGCTGACCGGTCTATAGTTGCCCGGGTCCTCCTTCTTGCCCTTTTTGAAGACCGGAGTGACATTCGCTTTCCTCCAGTCCTCAGGCACCTCTCCCGTTTCCCATGACTTGGCAAAGATGATGGAGACTTGGCAAAGATGATGGAGAAAATGAACTTAGCCTGAATGGAACTAGGCTTGAGAGTCAAACTGAGTAACTGGAGCAGGGGGGCGGTTTAACAGAACCAGAATTTTGTTAAGGCACTTATGAACACCCTGGCCAAACATCAGACATCAAAAATACTTGAGAATTAAGCTCTTGAAATAAAGTGCTTTTATAGTGCCCAAACAGCTTTAGTTTAGTCTTTTCACATAACCGTATATGCAAACAATTATGATTAACACATTTTAGGGATGATAGTTGATTCAGATCCATCTGAGCTGTGAGTTCAGTCAGAAAAGGCTGAATTTCACTCTGTGCAGACATGCCTTTTGTACCTGTCCTGAGCAGTCCTAAGTTTTTGAAAGCTTATTAGAGTGTAGCACAATGTAAATGTAGGATCCAGTTGCACCCTGTGTAGTAATGTCCCCAAGCTGAAATACTGAGTATTGCAGCGCAGATAGCCCTGGGTACCAGCAAGCTGCAGCACGTGTCTGCCAAGGTGAGCACTGGAACAGGTTGTGACACCATCCACCGTAATAACACTGCCCTTCACTTCCCAGAGCTTCATGTCTGGAAAGTCCTTATTACCTTGATGTGCTTAACTGAATCTAACCTGGTTTTGTGCATTTTTCTTGTGCTGCGCAAAATCGGTTGAGCTTTCTTGAAACCTGCAGGGTTTATGGTGTTCAGCTCAATGACATGAGATATTTCAGAATAGTCAGTCTCGGTCTAGTAATGTTAACGCCGTATTGAAACGGGATTATTTCACGCATTTTTCTCCATATCCCTGTCCCATAATATTCCAGATAATTAAGCATTGTTACACTGCATTTAAAATTTAATGAAATAACTTGTTTAAATAGTCAGCATCAGTGAAATTAATTTAATTACTTTTTTCAGTCCAGATATTTGTGAAATATTACAGAGAAGTTACTCCTGGTGTGAATTTTGCTTCTCAAGTGCTGAACGATCTTCTCATTTCTTTGCTCAAGAGCTGTTTGTTGCAGGAAGTATTTCAGATATTGAATGTAACTGTACAAATCAATACACTGGTAGGTGACCTTGCAATATTTTTAAAAATCTTTGATCCATAGTTTCTTAGTTTTTTGAGCACTAAGCCATTTGTAGTAATAAGTTTGTTTTTACTCTGGTAGTCAAATGTTGCAGGAAATAAAAGAGCAATTCAAAAGTTCCTATTATAAAAACTCTAACCTTTCTAACTGAATAGAGTAGCAAAACTGATTGTGCTTTTTTGTCTAAATTAGCCAGCTGTAGATGTTCTTCTGAAAGTTTTTGAGCATGTGGCTTCTTTGAATGTAAGAGACGCTGTGCCTGCATTAATCAGTACCTTTTGTAAGGTATGAGTTTGATTGTACTATTGCTACTTGTTGGAATTTCCGAAATGCCTTGCCTGTTTTAAAACTCAAACATACCACTTTAATATTATTTTAGTACTGTTTTTTAAACTGTGACTAGCTGAATTAGTGATACGGTTTTCCATTTATCCCATAATTTTTACCTGAGATTCACTGTGACATGTTTTTCCCAATGTTGTTTGCCACTTGCCTCTGGAAATACATAAGTGATCACAATATTTTTATATGCTTACTTTTCTTCCCCCTGTTTGATATTACAGCTCATTGATGCTGGTATGCTTCTTGAGCTTGAACATTTTGACTATATTATTAAGTTCCTACACCAATTGCAAGTTTCCAATCAGGAAATAAATATTGTTTTAAACATAAAATCCAGGTATGTCTTTAAGGAGATATTTCATAGTTATATCTGTTTAGTTCCTTCTTCAGGTTCTATTTTTATAAATTTACGTAAAAATTTTAAAGGCAATTAGAAAATGCAAGTCTAGTGTTTTGGATGAAAATACTGTCATATCATGTCTAATTGTATTTTAAAGTGCTGTCAGTCTACTGTGTTTCAAAGATCAAGGATTATTAACGCAAAACTTAGATTCTGACCACAGTTATGATTCTTTTTTTCCTTATTGATCATCATTGCACGATCTATTCCCAGCTGTGCTACAAATGTATATATAACTGTAGTCAAATTAGAAACATCATGGTTTAATATATTGTTTAGGCTTGCATAAGCAAATAGTACTTCCGCAGTAAACAACCCTTCTAGGCAACAAGTGGATTAGTTATAATCTTAAGTAAGTTTTCTAGTTTCATTTACTGTGCAACTGTATAAAGAGTTGTGCCAACACAGCTAGGGAGAGTCATTTTTTAAGTACTGCTGGATTATCCTGGGCAAAATCTGAAATCACAGCCCAAATCTTGTTCCGAAACTGTTGATGTCTCCCCATCACTTGCACAAGATCATGATCCTTTTTCTTTTTCTTGTATCATCTGCATCATACGTGCACACTCAATTTGAGAAACTAAATTTGTGATCCATAAAGCAACCTTTTGATTCTTAGAGGAAACCAGACATGCAGCATCTACTGTGTGAGAACAAGCCATCACTGTTTCAAGTGAAAGCACTGTAGAAATTATTTGCCGCTTTTCATGCTTTTTCCATGGAGTCCCTTTCAGCCACAGATCTCAGTGTTTTACCAGTGCACACTACCACATACGCTAGAGGTAATTTTTATCACTTTTTTTTGGAGTCCCGTTCACAAATGAGTGACCCCTTCCAGGTTGCTTCAGTACATGTGTGTTTTCAGCACAAACTGAGAAACAGTCTGTACCTGTGAAGACTGAGCAGCTGTGCTGCTTCAGCTGCATGTGTTAGCTCATACAGGTGTAGGTTATGTATCTCTACGTGATGGCATCATGCTGGGTAGATGTATCCATTTTTTTCAGTGGCAGCATCAGAATATAGTATTATGCTCCTGGACACTTTCTTTCATGGAATTAACTACTTTTTTACCTTTATGTCAGAAATACATGCAATACAGTTCTGCATTTAATTAATGGATTGCAAATCTTATTCTTACTTTTTCAGTTACGTTTCTACTGAGACAGGGGAATATTTGCTGTGAAAACAGCTCTGCTCAGTTATTTGGTTAATAAATGTACTGACTTCCTGATGTCTGTTTTCAGTGTCCAGTTTGTATAGTGTGTAGTAAATAGGATCAAAAATCACATCAGCTTTTAGTTCGTGTCTGGTAATTGTTGATCACCTTCTGCTAATGTGTAGTTTAGTTCAATAGGATGTGTTTAAAATAAGTATTAATGTTTTTTTCTTATGGAAGATTTCAGGAAAGACATTTTGAAAAGAACTGGCTTTTTGACTTCAACTTGGCAGTGGCTGAAATACAGGTACAGTATGTGCATGCTTCAAGCTTGTTGGAATACTTAAACTATGACTTCTTTTGAACCTACTAGAAATAGCAATTTCTACATCATTTAAAATTAGTGGGCTTTATTATTAGGTATATTGAGATTATGATAAATATTTTTATGCAAAGCCATGTTTGCAAAAGATTAATGTGCAGGGAAAAACTGTCTTTGGCTTTTCTGTGTTGTCAGCCTTTTATTTACATACTTGTAGGTTTTATCTTGGTTTTGCATCTAATTTAAAGACTTCATAATGCTAAGCAATTATTTCCTATGCCTTCCATTTATTTTGCTTGTAATTGGTAGTTGTACACCACTCCCCACCAAAAAAATATTTAATGCATTATTTAGCAGAGTTCATATCTAGTTTAAAAAGGCACAATTGTAAATGGCTGTAATTGGCAACACTAAGCAGCTATTTTAAAGAATAAGAAAATATTATTAAAAATTCTTTAATTGGACACTTGCATCTTTCATATTCCAGGGCAAATTACTTATTATGCACAATTATAATGTAGTTTATATTGTCATACTTACTGCACAGATCCTGAGACCAAAATTTAAGATGGGAAGAGCCAGGACTGATTTTTCACTCCTTTAACACCAAAGTCGTCAAGTGATCTGTCAAGCAAAAGACTAAGCCATATAGAAAATAACCATCAATTTGACATGCATCTTGCAAAAAAAAAAAAAAATCTTGAAACACTGGATGAATGCCAGTTCTTAAACAGGATTAATAAGTTATGCACTTCCCCAGTTGGGGTCATGACATAAATGGAAAAAGGATTTTAATTTTTGAGGGACAAAAGTGGAAAGCAGTCCATGCAAGTTAGACAACACGTAACTGCCATATTGAACATGGAGGTTCTTCCATTTCATCTGCATCTTTTTTCTGCTTTAAGTCTAGCCCAGGTGTATCTCTTGACTTTCAATATATTTTCTCTTTGGTGTTCTGGAAGCAGGTTCGCTTATATTTGTCCCTTGCCTTCTTCACAGCATTGCAAGGAAAAAAGTGATTGGACCAAGCTGGGAGCTTTGTATGTTAATGCGAGGACTGGATGTGAACACTTCGATGATCTTCAGAAATTGTCTTTATGTATTGCTGAAATACTAACCAGAGATTCTGAGACAGACAGACCAGGAGTTCCTTTTTGTGATTTTGCTGATGCAGGTAAAATTAAGGTGCAAGAAATGCTTTTTGTTCATCCCTATTCTTTGTAGAGTTTTTAAAAGAGGTGAAAAAATAAATTCATATACTGTTTTCTGAATATTAGTTAATTTTATGCATTACAATACCCATAATTTCTTGAGGCACAAATTACATTCAGCTAAAATGCTCGATAGAAGCCATTTTCTAGTAGAAGTAAAATCCACGGTGCTTATACTTCAAGTCAAAGAAAGTTCTGAAGAAATTTGAGCTTTATGAAGTCATGAAAAGAAACTGAAATTGGTGATCTTTTAATAAGAATCCCCTATTGTCAGGACAAAGGCAAACCTATTGAAATATAGTCATGTGAAGTGTCACAATCTTATTAGTATAAATAAACTTTTGAGCTGTAAATACAGCTATATATATATTTGTATATTTTGAAACACATTGAACAGGGTTACATCATACAGTCGTAGAATCATAAAATGGTTTGGGTTGGAAGGGACCTTCAAAGGTCATCTAGTCCAACCCCCCTGCCATGAGCAGGGACATCTTCAACTCGATCAGGTTGCTCAGAGCCCCGTCCAGCCTGGCCTTGAATGTCTCCAGGGATGGGGCATCTACCACCTCTCTGGGCAACTTGGGCCAGTGTTTCACTACTGTCATTGTAAAAAATTTCTTCCTCATGTCTAGCCTGAATCTCCCCTCCTTCAGTTTAAAACCATTACCCCTTGTACTGTTGTAACAGGCCCTGGAAAAAGTCTGCCCCCATGTGTAACATTTGTACTTTTTGTTTGGTTTTGGTTAGTAATTTGGATTTTCAGAATTATTCTCTAAAGAAACAAGAATTTCTCCAAGGGCTGGGTCCACAAAACACTTTCTAGCTTTTTATCGTTCTGGCAGGTTTTCCCTTTCCTCTCTATGCCCCTTCATTTACATATCTGTATCTTTATTCCTAGTAAGTTTGCAGAAAACTGAGGCTCAGTGAAGTGTCAGTGGGTTATTAAAGCATTTTATAATGGATAACTCAGATCTTTTTCAGCCTGTGTTAACTACTAAAACATGATGAATATTTATTCCAGACATGTGACATGACGTTTCTGACCGCAGGCTTTCATATTATAAAAGAGCTATCACAGCTTCCAGCTGGGGGCTTGGAACTTTGTCTGTCTTCTCTAGAGCAGTGGTCTCCAAACTGATAGGCACCTCTATCAGTTAAAAAGTTTTTGAGCAGTCATGCCTGATTTATGTATCTGCCTTCCTATCTGCCTTCCTATCTACCTACCTGTCTACTTATTATATACATGTACTACTGCATTAATATATTAAGTACATTATAAAATATACACAAAGTACGAATTTAAAAGATTATGTAAAGATGAAGTAGACACTGCTTTTAAAAATATTTTGGTTTATTTATTTTTAATGGTACAAAAAATATTTTCTTCCCGCATCTGAATGGACTGTTGTGCTCACACTCCACTCTGGAGCCCACTGCTCTAGAGTATCAACAGTGCTTCCAAAGCATCTGTATAATATGGTTGGAAAAACTTAATTACTCAGTTATGTAATTGCCAACATTTCTTCATGGTGCCAGAAAATGCAAAGCTTACTTTACAAATAATGATGTTACTAAATTATGCCATTACATGTCCAAGCATCTAACGGATGAATTAGCCTACTATGAAATAGTGTCCAAATAAACTGTAGTTATTTACCCTACTTCTAGTGTTATGACTTAGGAAGTTACTGCTTTTAATGGCAAATATTTTGTAAAGTATATTTAATATTTTCACAGCAACTATGTTTTTCAAGTGTATAATTTCTTTTAAACTGCATTTACATGTAATTTTTTTAAAATATTTTTTTTTTCTTTCCAGTAATAAAAAATTCACAACATAATGAAGCAGACAGAATTTTCATTGGAAGGATTGGGATAAGTGTAATGTATTCTTATCACAAAGTACTGCAGTGGATAAAGGTATACTGGACTATAGGAACCTGATGGGAAGAAAAAGAATGAGTTATTTCTTCTCTAGATGTTAAACTGTGTTCCTCTAGTTGAATGGCTGGATGTGCCACCTGCCTCCCCACCATCTTGGTACTTATTAATTGTCCAGCCTGGTCAGAGCATTTTATTGTGCCTTTCTGAGCAGTAGTCTTCTGTGGAGCCTGTCACAACTTTGTCTTGTGACCCAGAAACTTGATTGTTCAGGTTCAGCTTTTGACTTTCCTGAGCTAAGGATGAATCTGGATTAGCAGACAGGTTGTCCTGAGATTCTGGGGTGAGGTGCTGATGGGATTGTTTTGCAGAAATGTCACTTTCTTTTATCTGGCAATACTGCTGTATTCTGAGACCTCCCAACTCAAGCAATACTTACAAAAGTTTGGGTGCTTTCCTGCACTGGTTCTTCTGAACCTGGCCTCAAAGGGAATGGGTAAGGCCAGGAAGACAGAAGAGAAGCACAGCAAGGCTGCTACTGCACTTTGTGAACTGCTTATTCCCCAAAATGTCACCAGAAGTGTTTTTCTTCCATTGAAGAAGGGTTCTAAGTTCTGTGAATCTTGCGAAGACTTGGCCTCCCAAATAAATAGCCTTTATAATCCTTTTTTTGCTGTCAAATATTACAAAAGACTGGATGTTTTACACTCTTTAGGCCTCATGCAGTATTGATCGTAAGTTCACTGTAAGATCCATTTCAATGTTAAATTCGTCTTTTTCTTCCTGGAAGGAAGCAGTGTATACCAGACCAGATCCCCCACACAATGCAACATGACCAGTGACAACATAAGAAAAAATATAAACCACCAATGACTTTGGTGTGTATTTTGGTCAGTGATCACATTGTGAACTTACCTTTGTGTCACTGGGCCTGATCCTTTCAACTAATAATTATGCTGTACTGGGATGTTTCTCTTCCCATACCAGATGGTTTCTAGCATGTATTTTTATGAACAAGCAAACCCTCTCCTTGTCCCCTTTTGTCTCTTGAGGCTTTTTTGTGAATTGTTGAGGAACCCTTTCTGGTTTGCACCAAAGAGTTAAAATGTCTTTGGTACTATTGTCTCTAGGGGATAACCTACAGGAATTAAGTTATGTAAAACCTGTGAACTGCTCAGTCTGTTTCCCAGGTCAACCCAAGTCTCAGCAGATATTTGACAGAGGTGCTTATTCTAGAGGCAATACACCCATTTTGATGAATCGTTAATTTTGCAGCATCAGCTTGCTGAGTTGAATGGTCTGCAGCATAGCGTGGTACTATTTAGGAGTAAAGGGAAAGAGAGAGGGTCTTTACTTCAGCACTGTTATGGTAGTGCACTAAAGCTTTTTTAAGCATTTTTGTTCCACAAAACTCAGCAGTTAGAACAGTCAAGGTATTCCTGGCCATAGAAGAGAGAGTCTAAATTTTTGGCATTGAGGAGTGGTCAGTGCTTACATGCCCATCAAAGAACTTAGTTTGGCTTGGGTTTTGGCTGTCGTCTTCAGCAGAGACAGCATGTATTCAGTGTTTGTAGGGAAATGCCCTGACACATTTTAGCTGTTTTCCAGATCCATCTTACGGGAGATCCCAATATTTGGGTTGCAGGACCTCTGATATTCCAAGGAGGTGGTTCTTCATGTCCTAATTTCAGAGGTGCAGGGTGTCAAAGCATGTGTAGTGTTTCTCTTGTATAACAGGAGTTACTAAAAGTAGACAGTTCTTATGATACTATCATTTTTTTCATGTCTAGAGCAAAAGATCATTGCTTCTTTGAGAATGTTGTATTAGGCATCAAACCCACCTCTCAACAGACTGCTCACCAAGATCTTCAAATAGCGTTGTAGACAACCCGTGTTGACCAACCATACTGCAGTGTGAATGAGGCTGAGCTCTGAATGATTTTTATCGGAACTGGCAGATTGGAAATTGATCTCTGCTTCAGGGATGAACTAGAATTGTTGTTCCTACCTCACTCCAACCAGTTTTATTCCATTAGACGTATCAGCTAATCCTTTGGTTACAGGGCACTATCAGCTTGATCCCATGTCTTGTTTCTTAGAAAAAGAGGTCCAGAAAATAAGAAAGAAATGGATTTGTTCTTCCTGCTGTACCCAAAGTAATTTTGGCTTTGCGACATGCCGTATGTCATTTTATGAATATGTTGAACTGCCTAAAGCTCTAGATGTGCTTTTCAGATCATTTTCCCTTCATGAATATCAAACCTCTTCATCAACTAGCTTTGATGCTTGGTGGCTCTTAGGGGTAAAATGTGTATGCTCTTTGGTCCTGAAGAGAATATTCTTTGTAAGAGCTAAGGAAAGTTCATAAACCAGATGTACCCCAAAAAAACATGCAGATTTGAGACATGTGAATAGGTCTTCCATGGAGACAGCTCTTCAAGCAAAACTAGACTCCTTTCTGGGTATTTACTTGTACGCTCCTTTGGCAACTATTTCCTCCCCTTCCTATTTTTCCTATTTCAGCTATTTCCTATCTTGAAGGACTTTGCTACGGTTTATTTTTACCCAGCTTTTTATTACTGCAGAGGATTGGCCAGTGGTTCTTGTCCAATTAAGGTTCTCATTCCACAAGCACATTTTAATAGGGTGCCCTTCCTTTATAGATAATTTGTGCTTACAGCTGGATGCTTTCCACCTTTGTAAAGAGACACTCTTCTTAGTGGCCCTTCCTTTTGCTAGAGGGATGGAATAGATGCAGATCCTCCTTAATTTTGTATTTTTTCTCTGCTTTGCGCTTAGATTTCAAATTTCTATTTTGCTGTCAAAGTTTCAGCTGAGTTTTTGGGTATGTATTTTTTCCCTTCAACCACATACATCTACAGCTGAATGGGTTCTTTATACCTTAAATGTTAACTTCAATGATGTAGTCAATATTCTTTGATGCGTTATGCTGAAATAAACTATTGCAGATACCTGTAGACCTTCAAAAGTCTCCAATTTTGAGCTTATGCCAGGCCTTCTTAATAAGTAAGTTTCATTTTCTGTCAGCTTCTGTGTTCTGCTAAGGCTCCCTTTCCCTCTGCCTCCACGACTCTTTTTCTACCACCACGATGCTTGCACACGCATGACCACAATTTTTAATAAGCCACCTCCTCATTGATGCACCCACTAAGCAAGAGCTGAAACAAATCTAGCTTCATCTGTGTTGCTTGACCAGTAAGGTGCAGCCAGACAGGGTAAGTGCTGGATCCTGCCTGTCCTTGCCTTCCTGGGGACATCAATTTGATATCCCACCTTGACTTGATCATCATGTTTTTTAGATTGGTCATGTCTTAATTATCTTTGAGACTGCTAGCTTTCTTCCATCTTTGAATGAAAAGGCCAACCAAAAAGTTGTTAAGAGGAAGCCTCTGTAGGAAACCAGTATAAAAATGTCTACCCGGCATATTATGATGAAGTTGTTGGTTTTACTGTTATAGGCCAATTTTTTTCCAGCTTATTGTCCTGCTGGGTACAACTATCAGTGTTTTCTTTGGCTTATGTAACAGTTACACCTCTGCTGCAAGATGAAGACTGTCTGTATGATCTTTTTAGAATTTTATGGGTCATGTAGTGCTGAATGCTATCAAAAGAGTAAAAATATTGATATACTAAAGTCAGCAAATACAAATTTTAAAATGCTGTATAGGAACATTATATACTAGAAATAATGTGGAGAATAGTGTGCTGGGAACTGTTCAACAATGGGTTGGTGGGGGGGTTTTGCCTACAGTCGAAAAAACCTTACTATTCATTAGAAATTTTACTATACCTTTTTTTTTCCTGTCACTCAGTTTGGATAACTAAACCAATGCCTTTAAATCTGTATCACTGAATTAAATCTGCTGTATTTTGTGTAAATATACTCTGTGTTCACTGATACCATTGCTTTCTCTGACCTTCCCCCTTTCCCTCCTCCCTCTTATGCTAGGGAAGGAAGGTTTTGGATAAATTGCATGAGCTACAGATACATTTTACAGTCTTGAAAGGATTTATAGGTGCAGAGAGGTTAGCATCAAGATGTCAAATTGTTAATAAAGCTGCAGAAATTTTTCTTAAAACTGGAAGTTTGGATGGAGCAACATGGGTATTGAGAGGTAAGCTGCTTTTATAAAAAATTGAGTTTTGACTTAAATTTGAACAGTCCCTTTCTATGACAGCTTTCAGGTAAAAGTTACAAGCTGGTCTGTGTTATTAAATAAAGTTAATAATACTGGGACATCAGAAATAAAATGTGATGCATCTTACTGGTTAGTACTCTTCTTGATATATACAAGAAATATTTGACTAATGCAAAATTTTTTTCAGAAAAGTTTTCCCAGTAGTCTGCCATCAACACCATTCGACTCAAAAGCCTACCATAATAAGGGAGAGCTGCAGCTTGGAAAGTGACCCTGCCCCATATAGTTTTTCTTTGAGCCGGGTAACATTCAGTGTCGAAAAATTTTCAGGCTTGGGTCAATGCACAGTATCTTTACCCCTCACAATATCCACATTTAGTAAAATAGCTTTAGAATTAAATTAAATAATGCATAATGACTGCCTTTTTGGAACTCTGATCTGCTGAAAAGACGAGGAACTCAGAAGTATAAACAAGCATAGAACGTGTTCTATAAAGTAATACTGAGGATCTAAAATTTACTGTCTGATTTTATATATGTACGTAGATATATACATATTTATATAAACATATATATTTATGTGACAATCCATTTTACTACTGTGATTTTTAATAAAAGGGGTTATTTACAGTATAAAGGTTTAGAGGATCCATCTGAGAAGTATTGGTGATAAGGAACAAATTATTAGTAACTAGAACTGCATTTTCTGTGAAATTCCGAAATTTGTTTTCTGCTACAGTTTACAGTATATCCTTAATGGCAAAAAGTGTCAGCGTCCAGCAGTTTCGGTTCACAGAAATAACACTGCCCTGTTGTTTTCCACAGAGTCAGAGTGGACCACAAATGGACCATTGTGGCCCTGTGATAAAATGGACATCCTCAGTCGACATAATCTCTTATGTACACTAGTGCACAAATCCTTGAAGAAGAGTTTATACAGGCAGGCATTTGAAGTTCTGCAGAACTTGCCAGGTTTTCAAAACCATTCTGGTAAGTAAAGAAAAAGGTACTGTGTTCAGAGCTAAAAATTTAACAGATGATTCTGTACTGTTCTTTGTTTTACAGCTCGAACTTTTTGAAGAAGTGAGATGGTTGTAGACAAGCCCATTTTTTTTCCTGGGGGTGTAGTGTCAATTAAAATATATACTGTACTCTGCAGCTCTTGCTGCACATACGCGTGCACACATCCATTCACACACACACACACACAGAGACATAGAGTTTATACGCCTGTCCTCTTTTTCCAATTGGTTCAGTTACACAGGGCAACACGAAAGACCCACTAAATTTTTAAGGATCATACACAGTCTATAAAATAAGATAAAATAGGGATATTATTGGGGCAATTCATTTTGTCATAGCTTCAGATGAGTGCATTGTGTTTATCTCTGAGTTAGCCAACCTAGGCTTCTTTTACATACCATGTTAAGAACTGTGTGCCCTTTGGGACTGAGTTTATCTGACAAATTTTAGATGTATACTTCAAAATGAGATGCATAGTTACTTAGGCTCCACTGAGGAAACCTTAGCTGACGCCTGTGTGTAGGTCTCAGTCCTATTGCCAGTGTGTGCTTTTAGGTATTTTAGGAGAGCTTAGTTGGAAGACCATCTACTTAGAGAATCCTAAAAGGATCTAGTCCTTTGAGGCATGAGGTGGATACAAGGCTGCTTGGTCCCAAGAAGGGGACAGTTGAGAGGAAGTGGACAGTTCAAAGTAAGAGTAGAAGCAGAACTTTAAACACGAAGGCAATTTTTTATTGGTGGAAATGTTAAGTCTGAGAGAGATTGTTATCTGATCCTGTTGTTTTCGGCAGGAAATTATTACTTGGACCTTAACACTTCTCTTTCACAGCATGAATGAACTAACTGTATGAAAAGATTTTTGACAAATAAATCATTATCATAAGTGATCTCAACCTTGTTCCATATTGCTGATAGAAGCAAGAGTCCTGATTTTAGGTACTGATGAAGAAGTGATTCTTCAATTAGATTTGCATTTGGCTTAACTCAGTAGTTAATATTCTTCATTTCATTTCAGATACTATAGATGTTTCTCAGTACAGCTGCCTTTTTAACAAGCTGATAGAAGCCTGTTTTGAGAGCAAGAACCTTGGGGTCTCATCTTCTGCAGTAGACTTCATGCTTTCAAAAAACATAGCTATTGATTTTTTCTTACTTAGAGGATTAATCACAGCTTTGGGAAGAAGTTCTTTGTGGTCTAAAGCTAGGACCTATTACAAAAGTAAGTTGATTCTTAAGCAATATCCTTCCCTTATGTTCTTTCGACACTCATGATAGCTCAGTAAGTTGGGGAGAAATGGGTAAGAATATACTTTGTAAGAAGGAAAAAGTATTTTCCATGTCACTATGAGGAATTTATTTATAACCAAAATGTTTATTGGGAAATAGTGACAGCTGAAAATATGAATCCGTGCATACTAGCTGGCATGAAATAAGTGTAATTCTGATAAAATTAGGTTTTCATGCTCCATTTCAGAATTTAAAAAATGTGAACCCTGAAATGGTTAAAAAGTGCATCATCTTTTTTTCATGTAGGCAAATTAGACTTCTTTATACTTCTGTGTAGATCTGTGGTGGTAAAATTATTAGTATCCACTTGGCAGAGGATGGGGAGCAAAGGAGGAGATGCTGTTCAAATGTGTTCTCACTGTGATCATTGTTTGTAAAGCTGCTGTCTGACCTGTCCTAAATTGTACTTGGGTTATTACGCACTTGGGAGTCCCCAGATTTCTGAAAGAACTTTTTAATCATCGCTGATAATATTCATTGATAAAAATAACATTTTATAACAGTGACTATTATGTGTGAATACTACTTGCTGTGTTCTGAAATCAGGCCAAATAAGTGAAATAGTAAAATCCATTAGGAGTTCGTTATTTGGGGTTTTTTTTCCCCCACACTTTTAGCCACATACTGAATAAAACAGATCTATATTCAGTATTGGTAATCCTAATTCCTCTTGTTTCTGCATTTACTCTCAGGTGCTTTATCATTGGGTTGCTACCCA
The DNA here is from genome assembly GCF_036013445.1 of Caloenas nicobarica. NCBI lineage: Eukaryota > Metazoa > Chordata > Aves > Columbiformes > Columbidae > Caloenas > Caloenas nicobarica. The sequence continues at coordinate 44,902,498 of NC_088246.1, read as the reverse complement.
CCACTGCAGGGAAATTTATATCACAAACTTTTGATGATTCCAGCATACCTGTCTGAGGTTGAGATGCTGTTGGCCATTGAAATATTTCTTGTTTCAAATGCCAGTGATATTCAAAGTCCAACGGCTGCTAGTCAGACTCTTCAAATAATACTGAAAAGGTTTGTTGTCAGATACGTACCATTTTGATTGTATTTATCCAGGTGATCATGTAATTCATGGGAGACCTTATTTTTCATTGGCTGGGAAAATGAATGGTTTTAAATTTGTTTTTAGTCCGTGTTTCTAAACTGGTTATAGAACAGTAAATGTTTGGGGATTTTTTGAATCATTGTTTTTACATGCGTGTACCAGAAAAGTAATTGTTCCAGAGCGATATTGGCCTGTGTTCCTTGACCGAATGTGTCTACTGCACCAAGAGTGTGCTGTATTTTCAAAAACATATCTTCATATCTTGGTGTATAGATTCTTGTGTTCTGGTTAAGCAGTGGAGTAGAGAGGCAGAGTCAAATTGTTACTCCTTTGAAAAAGCAACTCCAACATTTCTTGGCTGTTTCTTGGAAAGTGCATGAAGCCATTTCACTTGATTCTCTTTCTAAGGGATATCTTAATATTACATTTGCTAGATTTTTTTCCCTTTCTGTAAGACTTAGTACCTTCAGATAAAAATGTGTTTTGCTGCTTTTTCCTTTTGTCCATAAACCACCAACCACTGTCACTAGATTATACCTATAATTTATCTTTCAAGACCCATTTTCTCTGAGATTGACTCATTCAGCATCAAAATGTGAAACTGCTTAGGAAAACGACATTTGTTAACAAGGGACAGGGACATCTCCAACTTGAGTACTCTGTCTTCCTTCCCCTCTACTCTTCCCAAGGAGTACCTCTCTTAATTTTGTTCTTTTGATAAATGAGAAGTTTTTTTATCTCTTGTTTTCCTCTGTATGCAGTAGTACCTCTGCTTGTTTGCTTGAAGAGTAAGTTCTGCTCCTGCGGAAATGTAGGCATGTCACTTAGGCACATCCTTATTCCTTATGCCAAAAATGAGTAATCTTTTTGGATTCAAGCATGAACATGAATTCTTGCTAGATCCAGTTCATAAAATGGTTTACATTCCTTTACTGAATTTTCCATCCTAGAGTCAAGCATTTCTTCATTAAACATGCTGTGAATATTGCAGACCTACTTTGCACTGGCATTAAATCCTATTACTTTTCATTCGTGTAAAATATGTTAAAAGATAACTTTTCCTAACTTTTTAATTCTTCAATCAGATACAATTTGTCTAGAAATTTACACAATCTATTGTGAGTGAACACAAAGCAGTATTTTAATGTTTTCGTAACCTTATTGTCAGTATAAAGCATTTGGCAAGTAACACGGCCTGTATGGTGTATAATTTTGTATTTGTGAAAATTTCCCTTTCAGATGTGAAGATCAGAGAGTTCAGAATAACAGTGACTATCAAGCGGCAGTGGAGAGACTGATCCTAGCTGCTCGTTTATCTGATCCAAAGCTTTTTCTTAAACATATGACAATGAATGTTAATATGGAAGAAGTTTACAGCTTGGAGCTTACATCTGCTGTAAAATGGCTTCAGGAGAATATGAAGTGGGCTGCGAAGGTCTGGCTGTTTCAGCAGTCGTTAATTAGTAAAGACTGTTTTGGTTTTTAATGGTTAAAGCAATCATTGTTGACAATAATACAAATTAATAAAGGCAGTTCCCACTGTGTTCAGACTGTGCCTTACTGATTTACAGCAAGGCTTCAAACTCCAGTTGTGTTTTTAAATACTCATATTGATGATAATGCAGATAGTAGCACAGAAATAGTATAATTTTTTTTCCTAACTATATAGATTGTCACACTGGCTTACACAGATGTTTTGTGATGGCATCATTAGATTATGAGAAACCCACAGCCTCACAACTTACATTCTCTCTTTTTATGGAGAATCTAGCACTGTTATTCTTCACCCAGCAGGTGATAAGTGCATTGATGGAGCGTATCTACTGTTCTTGAGTGAGAGGTTTTCCACACTGCTTCACAGTCTGTAGAAGTAATACGTTTCCCTTTGTCTTCCTCGCAGTATCTTGGGAGGATATTTTCCTATCTGTGTGCCCCTTAGATCTTAATTTCCTTACTCTAAAAACCCAGAAAAAAGCATTGAGTATAAAATAACTTCAAAATCATTTGAGACGTGCCTGACTTAAGATACCTTCCTACACAGAACTGAGTCTACACAAGTTGCTCACAGCCGAAGGTTTAGTTGTGTCTTGATAATAACTTGTATATGGCTTCACGTATGTATATGTACATGCTTTCACTGAAAACTTGCTTTCTCCCTTGATTGTGCTCTCATAGGGAAGTGGGTTTGCCTGGTTTTTTTAAGTTTCTGCCAACTGCATGATGAGGTGGAGGCTTCTAGCAAGCTGTTTCTAGCATTCCTGGTTCTTTGGGAATTCTTTTTTCCAGCTGCAAATCCTGAATCAGATTAAGCATTAAATGCTTGTCACACTTCATCTACTGATCTGCAGCCTGAGTAAGAAGGACCAAACATTTTATATCAGAAAACTCTCATGGCAAATTAGTGAGACCTCTGTCAAAATTGATACTTCCCCGAGCTCCCCACTTCTGTAGTGTTAGTTTACGTCTCCAGTACCAACCTTCACAAACATGGCAATAATATAGCTCTTTTGGTCCTGTTCTCCATCCCCTTTAGAGTTTTTTATGCTGAAAATTTCTGCTCTCTTGGGCATAGAAGTTCATGGGGTTTTTTAAGACTGTTCCATCATAAGTGAGATCAAGATGGTGGCATCAGCCTTCAATGTTTGAAAAGCCTTTCCTTCCTTTGAGGCAGTATGAATCTCTTCCCAGTTCCAGCAGCATTATTGCAGGTGACCTTTGTGCCTCTGAATCATGAAAGCCATCATGATCTTAGCGCTGGATGGTTGTAGAGGGTTTTGGAGGGGTGTCAGTGTGTTTTTGTTTGGGGTGTTGCCACTCTGGTCTTGAGGTTCATGCCGTTAATCTGATGTAACCAACCTGATGGACAGTTGTAACCCTCTTCAGGGCCAGGTCCTGACCCTTTTCGATACCACTGCTCACCCAGTCTGTCTGGGAGTTGCTACTGGAAGGCAGAGGATTGAATCTGATGACCACCAAGATCACTGCCTTCCTCCTGTGCCACCTGTACAGAAAAATGCAGGGGTAGAGGTTCTTGTGTTTTCACAGGGTATCATTCTTCCATAGGGGACTTACCTGCTTCCCTTCTAAAAAATGGTAGATTCAGTACTAACAATCAGATGGCATTTCTTTAAAGGTCCATTACCTCAAAATTTCTCTTGAAGAACAGTTGGCACTAATTCAAACAGACTTTGGGTTCTACCACTTGGTATTCACCAAGATGGCTCTGCCATTTCTAAGGCTGTCCAACCTGGACAAATCCAGGAGCATTCTGCTACTTTTGTTTCCCAGTAGCTGAAAGACAGGATAGGAAATGACCAGGTTTCAGATGAGGAATCTAAACTGATGTTAATCTAGCCACTCCAGCATTAATGGCAAGCATAATTTTGGAAGGTTTTAACGAACTAAAACTGGCAGTGAGAAACTTAAGTCATTTTCGCTAATTACTTTTTGTAGGATACTTCCTTTGTAGTTTAATCTTCCTTGGATTTAGAGGCTATCTGAACCTCAGCTAAATCCCACATTTGTGTAAGCGGTACCAGATGTGACTAATACAGTGTTTGAGAGACGCAGAAGGACAAAATTCTCTTGATAATATGTATGGCTTGAAAGCTTGGGATGTTATAGAGACAGCATTATTTTTTCCATTATAAGCAACCTTGAATTTTCACTTAGATCATCTGCAGAAAAAAAAAAAATCCAAATGTTGCCTGTTTTTCAGTCAGAGGTTAATCATTGACCTTCTAGCTTAACTTGGAACTATGTAAAATTTGTGCGATGTTTTGGCTTCATCTCCTGAGTATCATCTTGAGAGGATGCAAAATCAGTCATGTTTTATATTAACAAGTAAAGCAAGCTCCCTGCATCATCAAAACATCAGAAAGGTTTTTTTGAGCAACATTCTCAGTACGTTTTTGGTGACAGAAATTCCATGTGCTAAATGGGACAAAACCTCAATGTGGAACAGAAACAAGCCTGGAATGATGAACAAATGTTCCAAAGAATAAAAGTTTAATACAACAGAGACAATACAGGTTTGCAGATCCAGCCACTCAGTAGACAATATCCATATTTTTGCTTTTGCCCAGGTATAAGTTACTGTTTCTTAGTAGCTGAAAGAACTTCGCTGTTTGGGATTAAGCAACTCATTTGATATATTGGATTTTTCATATAGGAAATAAAATGTATGTTTAACTGTTTGCAGAGGGAGACAGAAGAATATGCAAAAAAACTTTTCTGTGCTCAGTAGCTAGGTCTAGATCACACTGTATGTTGTTAGATGCACGAGAAATTCCCTTTGTGAAAATATTTCTTCAACTTTCACTCCCTACAAGGTATGCTCTTGGAAAGATTACTTTTGTTAGATGCGGACAGTTTCTTGTAACTAAACCAGAATAATGTTGTTTGGAAGACTTACCACAATTTTATTTCAAGGTATTCATAGTTTTGAGAGATTCTTAACCCACATGGGGAACAGAGGAGACAAGCTGGAAATAGAGGCTTGATAGTTTTACCATGTTTTATAAAGTATATAGAGCAATTGGGGGGATCATTTTGGATGAGTTGTTAAGATGTTAATAAACATTTTTTATTCTTTATATGAAGTATCCAAAATATTTGTGAGTCAGTATTGTCATTAAATTATTTAATTCTGTTCAGATCCCTGTAATTAACATTCTTAGGTATGCAGGAGAGTAGGCAAATGGCAAAGTAGACATGGAGAGTTTAGTATCTCATAACTTCTACAAGAATCTAGACCATGATATTGCTGCATGAGGAGGTTAAGAATGTGTGAAATCAGTCAGACTCTGCAGTTTTTCACCATGCTGTGGCACATAATGTAGTAAACACTCATGAATAATTGGGCTGAAGCTCCCGGCTGTGGATGTGGCCAGCTTCCAGTTGCAACTACAGACTCGAGTGGAGGCTACAGCAAGGCCTATGGGCTGTGCTCAGTTTGCTGAAGAATTCTAATGGATGTTAGAGTTTCACATGAGGAGAAATAGTAAAATTAAATGTCCCTGGTGTAGTAATCAATCTTTTAATTACCAAAACACCACACTCCTCAGCTCAGTAAAATACAGCCACATTAAGAGCAATTACTAGTTTGCATTTTTGTCCATTCACATTCTCCAGATCCATCTTGCATCTTGCGGGGCTTTTTCTTGGCAAAAGCCAGGTCTACCTTTTAGCTCCTTCTGCATAACTCTTCTAAAATGACTGGTATGATGACTAGTACAAAAACTTGATGCTGGCATTGGCCTCTGAGCTTCTATGCCATTTTGTGTGATGGGACTGGAGAAGTTGATGCCACTTTTTGACTGTCTGCAGATCTAGGACCAGAACAGAAGCAAAGGAGCAAGGAGAAAATGGCTCAGTTGCCAACTTCATTGAGATGCTTAAAATTCTCCTTCTGTTAGAGGGTAAGAGGTAATCAAAACCCATGCTCTTTCAGACGTTAATTTTATCTGTTATAAAACAAGCTTTCCTTTCGGAAATGCCTCAGCTGCTCTTGCTGAGCCAGTGGGATGTATCCTGGGAACTGATGGGGAATAATGAAACCAGAGAAAGCCACAATACTACTGCCACGGCATGTGGTGGTGATACTCATAAGCAGCAAGTGTTCAGACCTTTAGCTAAAAAGCAGGAATTCATTCCTGTGCATGGAGGGTGGGTTGCTCTGGCTCTGTTTGAAAACGGGTACCCTATGCAATGGAGCTCGTTTCCGGCAGTGTCACCTGCTGATTACCTCCCTCAGTTTCATTTATTCCTCACGGAGTTAAAAGAAATCCTGGGTGAGATGAACAGCACACTTTTCTGTTGAATCAATTAAATTTATTTCCCCATCTGCATAATTATGCAACCAATTTGCTTACATAACTGATGGGTTCTATCGGGAGGCAAAAAACATGCTGCACATTATGGAAATTATGCAAATCCCCCAAGGATTGTGAGAGTGTTGATTTAAAGCTTCACTGAACTACAGATAGTTCCTAAACCTTGTCAGTCTTTTTTTTTAACCTTTTCTGCCTGTAAATGCTGTAGATTGTATGCAAGTAACTCCAATCCCTAACAGTTAATCTCTCTTTGTTCTGAAACTCGTCAGCAATAGGCGTTTTTGCTCTGAGGTTACATTTCTGCGTCAGCTGCTTCTTGACACCAACTACCATAGAAGAAAAATAGATTTATAAATTTCATAGATTCATAGAATGTCCTGAGTTGGAAGGGACCCACAAGGATCATTGAGTGCAACTCCTGTCCCTGCATATGACAACCCCACAGACAACCACCTCAGTGCGTCTGAGGACGTTGTCCAGTCTCTTCTTGAACACTGTCAGGCTTGGGGCCGTGACACCTCCCTGGGGAGCCTGTTCCAGTGTCCAGCACCCTCTGGGGGAAGAACCTTTTCCTAATGTCCAACCTGAACCTCCCCTGGCACATCTTCTTGACATTCCCTCGGGTTCTGTCGTTGGTCGCTAAGGAGAAGAGATCAGCGCGTGCCCCTCCTCCTCCCCTTGTGAGGAAGCTGTAGACCATGATGAGGCCTCTTCTTGGTCTCCTCTTCTCCAAGCTGAACAAACCAAGTGACTTCAGCAGCTCCTCATACGGCTTCCCCTCCAAACCCTTCACCAACTTCATAGCCCTCTTCTGGATACTCCCTAGCAGCTTAATATCTTTTTATATACTGTGGCGCCCTGAACCACACACAGTGCTCCAGGTGAGTTATGTTACGTATACATTGAGCATTAGTAATTGCAGGAATATAGCTTGTGCTTTTCCCCTTGGGACTGCAGAGCTCTCAGTTGGTTCTTTGCCCATTTGGCATTTTCCTTCTGCAGAACAAAGGCAATGCAAAGTGCGAGTGCCTGGATAACCCCTTCCCTCTCCTTTGCAAAAGAGCAGCGATTTCTTGTGCCAGGGCTTTCCCTTCTGCATCGCCAGGTCACAACTGCGGACATACTCTGCTATCAGCAATGAGAAGGGACGGCTTGTCCGCATCCTGCGTTAACAGGCCTTGGAGAAGCGGCTGCAGTATCACCAGTCGGCCTCGCATGATGTAACCTCATCTGGGTGCTCCTGCTCGGGCAGGGGGATTGGACCAGATGGTCTTTCAAGGTCCCTTCCAACCCCTAACGTTCTGTGATTCTGAGATTCCGTGATGGGGCGCAGTCGGGAACCAAGGACAGCAGCAACGCCTAAAGCGTGACACCGACGTGTTTGTTTCGCCCGACCCTCCGCGCTCCGACGCGTAACGTTTTGCCAAAGCGCTGGTCAGGGCCGCGGGTCCGCACCCGGCCCGGGCCGCCCCTGCACACCGGAGCCCCCGGCGGCGCTGCGGGACGTGCCGCGCGCGCCTGACGGCGGCCGCCCGCGCCTGCGCCGCGGCGGGCACGCGGACGCCACGTGAGCGCTGGGGGGGGCGGGGCGTAGGGAGGGGCTGGTGAGAGCGGCCGCTCACGGAGCAGCCGCCGCGGCCGGGCGCGCAGGCGCGCGCTGGCCCCACCCCCCCCGGCCACGCCCCCAGCGGGGATCCCCTCGCCCGCCGCCGTGCTGCCCCGCCCCCTCCCGCCGCCCAGCGGGGCCGTGCGCGCCGGGCGATGGGCGCTGAGCCCCGGCGGGCGCTGTCCGGCCCTGGCGGTAAGGGCGGGCTGCGCTGGGGACCTCGGGTTCCTCCGCGAGGGGGCACACCGCGAAGAGGGGAGGGGAGCGGGGGGGAGGCAGCGCGACCCCGCGGGCGGCCGGCTCGGCTGTTCTCGGTGCGAGGCCGAACCCGGGCCGGGGAGGAGTGGGGGGCCGCGCTGCGTTGAAAGCGGGCCGGGCCGTGTCGCTGCCCCCCGCCGGCGGGGTGGGTGCCGGGGGCTTGCGGGGGTCAGCCCCCCGCCGCCGCCCTGGCGGAGCCTGCCCGCCGCGGGGCCGTGCGCGCCGGGCGGCCGTTGGCGTGCGGACCCGGCGGGTGAGCGGCGGGCGCCGGGCAGCGGGGCCGCCTCGCTGGGCTCCTCCGGCGGTGGAGGCTCCGTGGGCTGCCTTGGGAAAGCGGTGTGGAAGGCGCCGCCCGCTCCCTCGGTGCCGCCGTTCTCCGGTAGCCGGGTCCCGGGGCACCTGCCCGGGCGCAGCGTGCGGCCCGGGGGGACGCATCAGGAATCCCCGCCGCCGTCAGGAGGGCGGGCGAGATCGCTGGGCGCTCGGTGCCCTTTTTAACGGCGGGGAGAGGGGCCCGTGGCAGACATCCCGAACGTTTGTGCCGTTAAATAGCTGTAGGCAAGACAGACGGCCTTACCTTTAGTGAACTTTAAACTGCATTCCATCAAGGCGTTTTTTTAAATAGTTAAAACTCTTCGGGGTTGCATCCCACTGTACTCAGCACTGGTGAGGCTGCACCTCAAATCCTGTGTTCAGTTTTGGGCCCCTCATCATAAGAAAGACATTGAGGTGCTGGAGAGAGTTCAGAGAAGGGCAACGAAGCTGGTGAGGGGCCTGGAGCACCAGTCTGATGAGGAGCGGCTGAGGGAACTGGGGCTGTTCAGCCTGGAGAACAGGAGGCTGAGGGGAGACGTGATCGCTGTCTGCAACTACCTGAAAGGAGGTTGTAGCATGGAGGGGGTTGGTCTCTTCTCCCAAGTAGCAAGTGATAGGACAAGAGGAAACCGCCTCAAGTTGCACCAGGGGAGGTTTAGATTGGATATGAGGAAAAATTCCTCCACCAAAATAAAGGGTTGTGAAGCAGTGGAACAGGCTGCCCAGGGAAGTGGTGGAGTCACCATCCCTGGAGGTGTTTAAAAGACGTGTAGATGAGGTTCTTAGGCACGTGGTTTAGTGCCAGTGTTGGGTTAATAGTTGGACTCGATGATCTTGAGGGTCTCTTCCAACCAAAATGATTCTATGATTACAGCCTATTTCAAGCAGCGAGTTGATTAGATTCACCAGCGCTTATTTTTTAAACGCTGTCATCTTGTTTATTTTCATACTGTTTTTCCTCATACTGCCTTAAGGGTCAAGTACAGGTAAACAGCTGAACTGGACAGCATGCATTGTCATGTTTCCAAAGGCTTTTTGCAAAATGACTGCAACATCATTAATGTTTTGGTTTGTGATAGCAAACGTACCTTTGAGGTGACGTGCAGTTGGAACTTAAGACCGAGAGTTTTTATTTTTTAACTGAGCGGTGTCACAATTTCTTAGCAGTTAACAGAGCGTTTGAAACAAGAAACAATGATGCTTTTGTCTGGTTATATAAAGTGTCACTACAGATTAGTGAGATTCTTGGTTTTTTCCATCTACTGTCCAAATCCCTGAAGCTAAAATTACAGAGAGAGAAAACTGGTTTATTACCAGAGAGCTGGTCAGTGTATTTAAGTTAATTTATGATTAGGACTGGTTTTAGGGACATGAAAAGCAAAGTTATTATTCCTTTACCCACCTGGTTGAAAATCAGAAGACAAAAATTATGAAGTATTCGGGAGTTATCTTAGCTCAGCATACTTTTTTTTCTCAGCCTGGTCACCTCTAGGGAGCTTCCCTTATAATCCCTAATAATTAGCATGTCAGAGTGCAAACATATACCCAACTGGTTTATCTCCTGTTGGAAAATGCACAATTACAGTTGCATAGTGCAGAAGTTACTGGTAAAAAGTGCTGATTCATTTTTACAAATGCCAGTAAATTTTTGATAAAGATTTCCAGGTGTCATTGTATGACAGTCTTTCCCTTTGGTTTTATATTGTGCCCCCATAAAACAGTTGGCATATAAATTTTAAAGTATTATCATTTGCTTGGAAGTTTTGGACAGAATAAAAATTTATGTGGAATTCCACAAGGTGGTATGTGTTAGTGCTTAAAGAAAGCTTCTGGGGTTTTTGGTTTTATACTTAAGACAAAAACTGAACATCAGAAAGGGTGGGAAACATTTTCAATAAAGATTTGTTTAGAGGTTTTTTTATGATTTTCCTGAGTGGAACATCTTTAAATATTCATCCTCAAATCACAATATGGTAACACCTCTTAATATTTGTAAAACTCACTGTTAGTACAGGAAACTGAAAACATTCTTATGCAAAACTTTAGGTTTTATGTGTGATTTCTCAGTTTGATATTACTATTGTGACTTTAAAAGTTATCACCTGAGATTTAGAGAATGCTCTGATAAGTAGCAGGGGAAAATACTCATGTCCATTACTAAACAAGATTTTTTCTCCTTTTTTTTTTTTTTTTTTTGGAGGTAGTAGGTGGCTGAAAGTTGGCTTGACCATTGAGTTGCTGAAATGTTTTGCTGCTTGAGAGCCGTGAGAAGGTATGGTATGGTGCTGACCTAATTTACCTTTAGCATATGTTTAAATGTTCGCTTAAGACCTACATATATGTAAAGCTGTTTTGGTATTTTTGTTTAATGCTTATTTCTTTGGCTTTCTCTTCTTTACAGCTTGCAGCTTTCAGCAGAGCATCCACAGTTGAAAATACCCAAAAGCCATATGCTTGTCCTCGAGTGAGATATTAAAAAGGCTCTCAACAAAACAAGGGTTTTAAAATAGCTTAATTATGAGAAAGTGGTAGTCTAAATCTGAATATGATATCCAATATATTACTGCATTCTTGAGTTATTAAAGCTCAGTGTTTCAAAAGGAGTGAATATATCTGTAATAATGAGCTTAATTTAACAAAGCTTTTCAGTGCCAAAGCTATAAGCCAAAAAGTTAAACTTCAGAGAAATGTGAAGAAAAAATAAAAAGGAAGCTGAAGGGAATTATTTAATCAGTAAATTAAATCTGTCCTCGAGTACGATTGCATAACGTGTTCTAGTGGAGATTGTGTTTCATATCTTTCGTGAAGTGCAGACGGCTGTCCTCAAAGTGGTTGTGACCTTGATTTTAACATGAAGCCTTTCTCTGCTGTTCAAATCTGAATGAAACTTTTGGAACAATCTTTGTTCCTTGTGAGTGAAACCATAAGCATCTTTCTTGCATTTCTCTCTCTCTAGATTCATTTCAAGTCATGTATTTTGTCACTTGAAGGATGCCTCAGAGTTCTGTCTTTCACCTTCAGTGAATTAATTCTTCCTTCTGTCATGCAGACTAATTTTGGCCCTAGAGCGTTTCTCTTTTAAGCAAGTTCAAAATAGACTTTTGGCTGGAATCCTGCGCCTTCCTACTAGCATGACAGTGTTGTTTAGATACAAAACAAGGGAACTAAAGTTAACCATACTTGGCCGTTTTTCTTATAGGATAGCAGATGGAAGTTTATGCTTAATAAACTTGGAAGTATGATTAATAGTTTCCAGGTATGTTGGAACTACTGGAAATGGCATGCAATATAGGTCAGGAGTGGATGTGGGAAACAGTGTACGAATAAGGTGAAGAGAGAACTGAGTTCCTTATTTCCTTCTAGCAGCTAAGTCTAGGAGAATTTGGGTTTCTTGCATGGCTGTTAGTCAAAACTGCTATCATATAGGTAACTGGTTAATTTACTTTTTTTTTTCTCTTTTGTTCGAAAGAACTTATTTTTTTACTGCTTTGTGTCCACTTGATACAGAAAAAAAAAATCAGTTTCTGCTATTTTTTTTTTTCCTCAGACAATTACTTTTGGTGTTTCTAGATCCAAAAATGCTAAAGCATATGACCAAGTGGACTTTTATCCAGTGTGCTTTGCCTTCCTTTCTTGCCAGGTCAGGCAGAGGGGGTTTTTTTGCTGTGTCGCTGGGCATCTCTGGCATGTTCTTGTCATTGAGAGCTTTTGCTTTCCATAAAAATACAATATTGCTGTGGTACTTCACCATCTCCTGCTGTTGTGAGTAGGTTCATGGGCTGTAGTGATGACTAGTCTTGGAGTGTTTTTCAGATGCAGCCAGCAAGGAGGTAGAAGTGTTTGCCAGTAATACATTTTATCTTTTTTTTTTAAAAATCTGTCATTGAATCCATGCACATAAAAGTTGGTTTTAGTCGTAACAGTTTGAAATTTCATCAGTCACATTATAGGTTTTCCATCCCACTTTTCTACAAAAACTTCCGTTTTCAGCAAGCTGGCTTTTAAGACGTACTAATTAAATATTTGCCTACCTCTTAGGCAGAAAACATTAGCTTTAACTGCTTTCATGTTTCTAATTGAAGAGCTGGAAAGGTTGACAGAAAAAAGGTAAAGTAAGGGTCCAGTACATCTGCTTGACAACTCAACTGTTGTCATTTACTCTGCCATTTGGGGGAGGATTGTCGGTTTGGGTCTGTTTGTTTGTTTGTTTTCATTAATGAAAGCAGTCAGGAAATAGTCTTAAATGTTTCTGTGTCCAAGACAATTATTTGGTCTAGGATTCTGAACAAATAGCTCTTTGTAAAACAGTCTTGCTTACTATTATTAATAAAATTATTAGTTTTATGTGAATTGGAAGCAGCTTGGCCTCCCGTCTGTCGTATATTTTCCTATTTGGGGCTTGCAGTTTGAATGATACTGTGAGGAGTGAAACAGCATTGTATTGCTTAACAGAGCACAATCCCTACCATTCTGAGTTGCAAACTAAAATGAACATTAATCACAGAGAAAATTGTTGGTCCATTGACTTTGTTAACCTATAAAATCAGCTGAAGGAGAAATCTGATATTAAATATTTACCCATTCACATTTTCTTGCTGCTTTTTTATAAACTGTCTCTTAGTAAGAAATTGGTTTACTAACCTGAATATCAGCTTTGAGCTATGCCAGGAAATTTTGGTGCTCTTTAATTCAGAACTTGTTTCTCTTGCATTTCAGTCTTCTGTTATACATGTGTGATTGTTGCAGAACTGTTGTTTAGTTTATGCCTAATTGGAGATATTCAATCTTTTGCACTTTCTAACTTCCTAGAACTTCTTCAACTTTTGCTTCTGATCTTAGGTGGAACAATCTTCTTTTCCTGCCACTAAAATTTCTTTTAGCCCTTGTTTTCTTCTATTACACTGAAGATCAAAGGGCAAAGAAGTACTCTCTTTTTACTCAATGTCTTCTATAAAATAATATGTTTGGGAAAGTAGATTTTTTTTTTTGAAATGGACACAAGTGTGTGGACCTCAGAAACTAATGCATAACTTCTTTTGATTGAATTGTGATGATTATTCCTGGGTAAAATTTAATATTCTTTTGGCACTGCTTGAAAAATATGGGATTTGGCTTTTTAACTTAGAGGTTCAAAATCATGTAAGGATTGGCTTTTAAGAGCAGTTTTAGCAATAGCTACAAAAATACCACTCCAGCCAGTCTTCATCATTCGAACTGCTTGACTGGGGAATTTTTATCTAAGCTTGCTTTGAGAAAGTAGAGGGAAAAGGTACTGTACTGTACACGTCTTTAATCAGCCATTAGTATCCACTGTATCTCGAACCTGTTGGATTTGCTCTGTATAAATACAGCTTTGTGAGTCCTAAGTGGAAAAGTCCAGAACTCAGACTTCTAATACCAGTTTTAAATTATTATACTTGCAACTGTGAATTTTTACTCCATTCTGTCACATCCTAATGTAATTTATATCAGTTTGTCACTTGATTGGTTGCATGATGCATAAATATTTTATTACTTTATTAGGTTACGTCTGGAGAAGATATTGCTACAGTGCATTCTTCAGTCAAGAACTTTGTCAGGAGCTGATGCCATCAATGCTCTCAGACCTTTCTATTTTGCTGTGCATCCAGATTTTTTTGGCCAGCATCCCAAAGAGAGGGTAAAAATCTTTAGTATACTTTCTTTGTCAATGTGTCATATATCAAGGATGCAAATTTTCTAGTTTTCCTGCTGTCAGAGAAACAAAAGTAGCATTAGAATTTACTATGGTCATTACCAGAGAACAAAAAGATGCATTTTCTTTATTTTTAACGAGGATGGGTCTGCTAAACATCCATTATTTATTAGTCATATTTTCTGTTTAATTGTTAGAAAGAAAATACTGAGTCCTTCCAGATTAATTTATAATACATATTACTTGCTTTATCACTTTGAAATGCTGTGCATTATATTTGAATCAATGGATCTCTTTAAGCTTGAAAGCCTTTAAAGTGGTGTTTTGGAATGTACAAGAATATACAAGTATGTACCTCATACAGTTTATTCATGCAAAATAATTATTCATTTATGCTGAGAATATGAACTGTAACACTACTTGTTAAGAGCAGCTGGCATTTTGTAAAACTAATTCTGCATGTAAGATTTTAAAAGTTTAGATGAAAAATGGCAAAATTCATCATCTATGTTTTTTTTTTTTTTAAACAGGAAGTAAATGAAAACTCACTGAAGAGGTTAAATGGCTACTTGGAGAATCTACAGAAACCAGGATTTCGCTCCTTTAAGCCAACTCAGCTTACTTTTTATGTAAGAGAAAGAGAACCAAACTCTCCTAGTGTTCAAGAATCCTTCAGTGCTTCAGGTGCTTTTATATTGTGCAGAATGAATCTTCCTGTATTTAAATTCTTTCAGACCATTACTATAGCTTTGTACAGTCATGATGACTTTTCGACTGAATAAAATCCTGTCAAGCCATGAAAATATGTATTAGATCAGACAGCTAGGACCATCCCAATTAAGTAAACATCTTATGCTTTAAAAAGCATGGAAAGAATGAAAAATTATGAAGTTGAGGTCAAGTTACAGTATGAAGAAATAAAATAACAGGTTAATGTAAATAATAGTTTTTCTGCTTTTAATAACGTTGTCATGTTGAACTGAAAGAACAGTTGTGTCTTTGTTTTCTTTGCAGATAATGTGTAGAACACGATGTCAGGGTGCTTGCAGGATCAGTAGGAACTTATTCTGTAAACGGAAGTTGTATAATATCTGAAGCTTTAATTTACCACATTGTCTCTTCACTTTGAGACTACCAGAAAATATTGCTGAGTTTGGAATATTGGTTTTGATTAATTTTATTCTGCCTACTTGTCTCTGATAGACCAATATGCCTTATCTAACAGATGAGTTTTATATTCTATACCCTGCTAGACAAAATACTTGAGCAAATTGTGAGACCTTTGTGCTAGAAAACAAAATCATGCTGTTTTTCAAGAAAACAGTAGTGTTATTTCCAGTCTACTTAAAATAATAGTTGAACTGGCAGCAGTGTTCTTCTCTGGAGTCTAACGCTTGCTTTCTAATGGGGCTATTAGGTCCAATAGCTAAAGTGATGGGACTTCATTTTAGGCAGCGTGCAAGTGTAATATTTTGTTCTGACGCTTCTGTTTGTAGCCTGTGAAGAGCTGTTGTAGTACTGCGCTTCTACAGTAAATTATATCCAGGGTGATGATTGGTAATAATGCGAATCGTGTAGAGCTGTTAGACAAAACTGCCAGTACTAAAGCAAAAGCATCCTTTTTTGGGGTGTGGTGCATCTGTAGCTAGGCTTTCAATTTGCCAAATCATTCCAATAGTTAAAACAACTCTATTTTTATTTTTTGACACATAACAGTTGTAAAGGTTAAACTGCACATGAATTTTGCAATGAGTATTGCTTTAACAATATCATAATATTTTTCAGCTACATACACCTTGTTTGGGTTCTTGTGAGATAAGAGAAATATGAGTGCATTTTAAATAATCTTCATTAAATAATACTTCTTTTGTGGGACTTTATTTTATAGGATTTCGGGCAGTCAGTTTTACATTACATACTAGGGATCTCCTGAGCACAGTATTGGATATTCTCAACTCCTGCAGTTTATCTACAGAGCATATTCAAAGATTGAATGTGAACTCTCAGCCCCACAAGGAAGCAAAAAGCACACTGGACAGACCTATCAAATGGGATAAGACTTACTATTCATTTACTGGATTCAAGGATCCTGAGGAGGAACTAGAACAAGCCCAGAGAGTGGAAACAACTTTAATGTATGTAAGGTTTTCATTTAACTGATGTTTTCTAATCTAAATTGGTCTTATTCTAATGCTGAGTTTTTTAAAAGGCAATCAATAAACGTTCTGAACCATACAAAAATTTATTGTCCACCATGGAATTCTGTCATGCTTTTTATAATTAAAGAGGGTTCAAATGAGCTCCGGGGATAACTGTAATGCCAGCTAAGCTGAGGCATTCTTGTCTCTTTGCCCAGCATTCATGTTTGGCCAGTCTACTTTTTCAGTTTCGTGGAATATTGATGGCAATACAGAAGGAGGTAGATGTTCCACTTGCTCCAATTATCTCCTTACCTCTCACAGGACTTCTGTAACATAAAACTATAAGGCTATTGACTTTATTGTTAGTATTTCATTATCACATTCTATGTGGAGGCTGAGAGATAATATATGAAAACTAAGGTTAGAATGTTTTCATTTTCCAGATATCTTAGTGTCGTGCTTCTGATTGGTTGTTCAGCATACCCACCTTAATATTTAAATTGAGGCAATTATAAACACTGAACTTCCATGAAATGCAGTGTGTAGTCTAATAGAAACTGGTTGTTTATAAACTCTGGGTGTGCTCATTTTGGGGAAGGGTGAAAAATACTACCTTGAAAAACTTCTTAACTATGAGACTTAGGTGCCATTTGCAATAAATGCAGAACTGTGGTAGTTGAATCTTCAGAGCAAAGAGTATTCCTCATCCTGCCTAGCATCTCACAAATAAAACTACTATAATATATGGTACTGTAGAAAACTTAACTGAGATTTAACATTGTGGAGAATATTTTAACTTATTTTTACACATTTACAAGAAATGCCACGAACAGTTACATATTAACAGTCTGGTTTTAATACCTAGCCATTTGGCATTGGGCCTCTCTTTTTTCTTCTGAGTTTGAACTTTTTCACTTAGAATACAGTATGAGAATGGAAGTATCAGTTTGTAAAAATAGTATGAAAATAATTTTATGCTATGAACAAAGGCTAAACCTCTTAATAGCTTTTTCCTAGAAACAGAATGGTGTAATTATTGGAAGTTTTAGATGTACTCCCTGAGTCATGTTTGCCTGGTTGTGATTATTGACAAAAGAACTGTAAAACTTTGACCTGTTTAATCTATGTTCATCTCAGCTCTGCAAGAGTTCCCTAACTTGGCCCTTTAGTACCATCTCCCTTATTTGATAGTCTGTTATGATCACTTCATTTTGTTTGGGGTTTTGTTCTGTGGGGGTTTTTTGTTTGGTTGTTTTGGTTGTGTGGGTTTTTTATGTTGGTGGTTGTTTGTTTAAGACAGACATGTGGAATTTCTTGCATTGAAGCACTAAGTTCTGAAGCTGCCCCCCTAAATCACACTCTTCTGCTCCTCTACACTTTTCACACCTTTCAAAATCTTACAGTTGCATAATAATACTGTCAGTGTCTTTTAGTTCAATTTGATTCCCTGGTCCCCCTGAAGACATACAAGTGCCGGGTTTTCCTTTTTTCGGTATCTTAAGGTGAAGCATTTAGCAATTTCAGTTTCTGTCTTCTACTTTTAAGAAAACCCTTTGTCTGGTAACTTAAAATAAAACGTGAATGTTAACAGTAAGAACTGAATTAGTTGTACTGTTTGCATGAAAGATAATACAGCGTGCCTCTACTTTTGTTCTTTTTCCTCTCAGATCCTGGCTAGATGATAATGAAGCAAGTGCTGTAAAAAAGCTGGAAAAGAGTTTGCCACTTAGAAAAGAACTAGAACGTTTAAAATTTGAACTCTCTCATCAACTCCAGCTCTCAGATATCAGGTAATAAATTAGATTCAGTTGGACTTGAATTAAGAGAGTCAAAGCAGGGAAGTGTTGTGTTCTACTATGCCATGAGCTTTAAAGGCTTATTCCAATACAGCTATATTTCATATATGTAAATGTGTTATTGCACTGAATAATATTTTTCCAGAAGAATTCTATTGGGACAAAAGTTCCCTGTTACAATCTGCTCAAAAAACCTAGTGTTTGTAACTAATAATGTAGACTCCAGTTGAGGCAAGCACATAAGCAGTTGAATTAGGACCTCTGCATATGTATTTGTTTGGGTGTTTTGCTGGATAAAATTACTCGTCCTGAATTCAAGTGACTATCTACAAAAGTAACTAGACTGGCAGTGAAATGCAACTTTGCACATGGTACATATTGACATCCTGTGAAGGCTTTCTAAAAATGTTATTCTTTCTAGTGTCTTGTTTCCCACACTCCAAAAGAGGAGGCAATGTGATTTCTTGATAGGGCCAAGTACACTTGGTGACCCTGATTCTTCAGAATATTTTTCAGAAAATAACTTACGATCCTTTTTTAAGTTTTGTCCCTTCAAATGAGGATGTTCTGAAGTGTGATGTTCAGGATGGAAAGATGGCAGTGAGGGTATTCAGCAAGAGGAAAATAAACTTCGGGGGATTATTTCAAGGGCTAAGTCTGTTAAATTCTCCTTTTAACCACAAAAGGGAGAGCTAGAGCTTCTGAAATCATGCTTTTGTTCCGTTCCTCCTGTAAAAGACCCTGGCTTCCTTTAAGCTGAAGCCAGTTTTTGTGAACACAGTTTCTAATCCTCTGCAACTGTGCTGTGATTTTTTTTTTTAAGTTTCTGGAACAGTCTTCAGTATTAAATGCACAGGTTTTGTTTTATTGATGTCTTTATTTTTTTTATAGTTTGTGCTTTTAAAATACGCTGAAACTGTTTTGTTCCATTAAGAGTTATTAACCTTCCAAGGATTATATTACCATAACTCAGAAAAGAATGTGAGTGTCAGGAACATGACAACAGATGCCTTAGTAGGAAACTACTACTTGTGATCCTGCAGCCTAACACTAGTGTTCAGAGGTTCGCAAAATAATGAGGTCATTGGCTTTGTTCCCTGTACAAGTTTAGGACAACTGAGAAGGTAGGATCCCTAAGCAACCTTTTTCCATTCCTGCCTGGTGCTTCCGAAGGCAAAGTGATAAATTTGCTAGGTAACAGTTATTAGAATTACTTGCATTATAATGAAGTGCTGTGGCAGAGTCCCATTCTCTGCATCCCACAGTGGCTTTTTGCCTATTAGATTTCCCTAAATGAGGCGATGTGGGCTGACCCCAGCCAGCAGCAAAGCACCCACACAACCTCTGGCTCATACACCCCCAGCAGGATTGGAGGAAGAGAACAGGAAAAGCAAAAGCAGGAAAACTTATGGATCAAGGTAGAAGTTTAATAGGTGAAGTGAAGCAAAGCAAAACTGGGCGTTCAAGCAAAGCAAAAGGAGGAATTCATTCACCGCTCCCTGTCAGCAGGCAGATGTTCAGCCACTTCTGGAAAGCAGGGCCTCAGCATGGGTGATGGTTACTTGGGAAGACAACTGCCATAACCATGAAGGTCTCGTTCATCTTTTGGCTGAGCATTTATTGCTGAGCACAATGTTGTGTGGTCTGGAATATCCCTTTGGTCTGTTGGAGTCACCTGTCCTGTCTGTGTCCTGTCCCAGCTTCTTGCCCGCCCCAGCCTACTCGCCAATGGGGACAGAGTGGGGGTAAAAGGCACAACCTGGACACCGTGTCAGCACTGCACAATAGGCAAGAGATTAGCGTGTTAGCAACACCGTTTTACTAAAAAATCCAAACTACAGGGGTGCTATGAAGAAAAATCCATCCCAGCCATACCAGTACAATAAGGGAATGGTGATTTCCCATTATGAGACAATTTTATGTCAGCTAGAAGTTTGCACAAGAATGTAATTTTTCAGCACACTGACAGCTTTGATTTTAAATGCGTTTTGAAATTTAATTAGTAGTTTGTCTGATCTGTGATAGAAGAGATGTCAAAACTATGTATATTGAAGTCACCAATGTAATACCTGGCTCCTGTATGGTTTAACATATATTAACATAAATACAAAAATTATTCCACTGTAAAATATGAATTTATACATATATAGCAACTTACCGTGGCAATCACAGTAGTGTTTTGGACAAGGAACTGAAAGGGGGGCAGGGGAAGTCAATGTCCTCATATACAGTATTTGCTCCTCTAGACAAACATTACACAGTGTACAAACAAACTGCATGCTGCATGACTGAACCAAATACTCATTGTCTGTTGCTATTTACTTGCTAACTCCCTTCTTATTGGGGGAGAGATTTCAAGTTCTGTCTGTCTACTAGGTTTTATATTTATTTTTCCTATATCTGGTTTTATGTTTATTTTTCCTATATCTGGTTTTATTCCTTTTTTTTTTTTTTTTGGCTCTCATTTTCACAGAGATTTTGAAATCTTATTTAGGATTTTATGGGTGAAAATAGCATATGACGCAAACAGCTTTTCAGTAGGCTTTTGCTTTTGTTACTGTTAAAGAAGTGTTATTTTGTTTGAGTTGGTTTGGGGTTTTGGTTTGGTTTGTTTGGTGGTGGTTTGGGTTTTTTTTAGTAATGCTGAGAATTAAGTGCTTTCAATTGTATTTTTACTTAGGTGGCAGAGAAGTTGGGGTATTGCTCACCGCTGTAGCCAACTACACAGTCTAGGTCGCTTAGTCCAACAGAGACCTGAAGTATTAAAGAATGTGAAAGGTATTTCTCTTGCTTGTTTCATACATCCTAATATAATATTGATTCAAAGATGAGCATAGGTCTTCTGTGACAAGAGAGCTCTAGTGCTTTTCATGAATGCTTTTGATAACTGCAAAAAAACCTGCCAGGCTTACTGAAAAGCTGGTGGGAACTTACATTCTAAGCTACTGGATATTTTTTAAAGTGACCTTTCCTTACAGTGTATTCGCTCTACTCAGCTTCTGTTTTACTTCTTAATAAATACAGACTGAATGAGTTGAAGGCACTGGACTTAGTACTAACAATGAAAGTAAAAAATCCAGACTGAATCTCTGTAAGGGTTGGAGGTAGAACTGGATTGTTACCCATGGGAGAGTCAAGACAAAAATACTCATAGCTCTCTAAAGAGGAGGAGGACTTAGTAGAATACCTTTAAAATCGTATTGTATTCTCTTATCATGCATGTCCCATAAAACACCTATACTAAAGTCTGCATCTTCTCAAGAAAAACTAAAATATTCTGTAAACCTGACCTACCGTTCTTCTCATACAGCTGTTTGACCTGTGGCAGTAGCCGTTTGCTCTCATTGTAACTCCACATTTTATGCCTGCCTGCAGATACTCGGCGTTGAGTGGCTTTCATTTGAGAGTTTACCTAATCCTTTGTCAAATTACAGAGTGGGTAGGACAATAAGTAGTAGTTTTAAATTGTGTCAGGTTTCAAATGAGTTTCTTTACCTAAGCATGTTAAGGATTAAAATGCCAGAGAAGTCTGTCTTGTGAACCTGTTGTAGTCTCCATCTTTGAAGATCTTTAATAATATACTGGACAAATACTGGGCAGTAATTATGCAGGTACATTTGATCTTGCCTTGGTGTACAAGGATGGACTAGATGCCTTAAAGTCAGTGTTGCTCTTTCTTAAGGATTTTGGAAAACTGATTTCTGAGAGCAGAAACTTCTCTTTAAGCTTCATTTTGTAGATTTATACATCCCACTGAAGACTTTTGTGGAAGCTTATTTTGATAAATAATTGTCTGTGCTTTTACCTTACAAAATTCTTGAGAATCTTTGTACTTCACTTAAAATAAATAAATAAAAACACCAAACCCACACTAACGGTCAAAACTGATTCTTTTTTCTTTTTTCTTTTTTTTTTTTTTTGATGCGAAGGTGATTCTCACAGCTTTCATATTGCAGAGAATTCTGTGGAAGTAGTGCTGAATGGCTGTGCTAATACTACTTTAACTAACCCTTACCTTCTGGATAGATACTTTAAGCATATAGCATATATTTCCTACTGTATACATGGTTTGTACAGATTCTTTTAATGTGCTGTCTGCTGAGATTTTCTCTTATTTTAAAAGCAATCTTTGTAAGAAAAAATTCCAGTTAACCAAAATCTATCAAGTTTAAACAGAGAGAAAGCAAATGCTACATAAGGTTTGTATGAAAAAAAAAATGAACTAGAATTTTCAAGAGTCACTCTTTCAGATTTTGAGAATAACTAAAGCACCTACTCATGTGTTTGTGCTGCAGATATGTGTTGCTTGTGGCATGTTAGTGGCATATTTAAGCCTTAAATAATTGTGGGGATAATTGCAATAACCCAAATTACTGAAGAGCTTTGTTCGGTCCTCAGGACGCACAGTGATATTTACAGACCGTTCAGGGATGAGTGCAGCAGGCCACATAATGCTGGGGACCATGGATGTTCACCATCACTGGACCAAAGTAAGAAGCTTTAGAAGTAAATGATAATGCCTCTTGTTATGACATCCTTTTTCAAACCATAATCAAAATATTACTAGGTGCAAATAACTGATGAGTAATTTAAAGCAAACACATAGCTATTATGTTTAGCATAGCTATGTACCTTGCATTCTAAATTTAATCCTGCAATATAGTGTTACTAACAACAGCCTTTGTCAGATCTTTGCTGCTGCTTTCACTAACAAGTCAGTCCTACCCCTGATTAGATACAAAGAAAACAAATTTGTTATGCAGTTTTCTAGTCTATGCAGAATACGCTGGCAGAATATTTCGTTACCATAAAGAGCTTATTCTCATGAAGAATTTAGGAATTTTATTTAGATTTTTTTTTTTTGTAAAAATGGAACAGAAATTATTGTTTCAGTCAGTGGCTGCTAACCACCCATCGCTCCACTTTGTTCTTTTAGGTGGATAATGTTGATGTTGCGGAAATTTATCTGTGGTGACTGCAAATTTTGCTGCCGCTTGTGTAGAGTTTGGAGTTGATGAGATTTCTGGCATCCTAAATGATAAATTATAGTACGCAAAGGGCCACAAATACGTAGTGATATTATATTCTTACTTACAGAGATATTCTTGAATCTTGGTTGCTGAAATATTATTGATAGTTCTATCAAAAATATTTCTTTGTAAAATTGGTGGAATTTCATAGTTGGAAATTTCACCCATCTAGAATATCAGAATGTTCTATTTCTGTATTCCAGTCAATGAATAATACGAAAATTTAGCACTCACTCCAAAGCTTTCTCTGGTGGTGGTTTGAGTTTTTGCCTGTTTATGTCTCACTGAGGGAGAAAACAAACCACGGTTTGTTAATGTGAATGATTTACAAAGAAATGAAATTGAGAAACTAGAATTTAATGCAAAACTTTCGACTCTTGAGATTTGCTAGCATTGGTAGCTCATTGGAATAAAAATGTTCTTTTCATTAATACTAAAAAAAACAAAACCAAACCAACTCTTCCTTGTGAAAGAGGAATGCTTCCTCCTTCTGACTTTTGCCATGGGGTTTTCTGAAGGAGTCATATGTCTGCACAAGGTTTTGTGCAGATTGGACAATGTGTAGAGTTGGTTGTGGTGATGGTATTTGCTTTGGAAGACAGAGGAGAGGTATGTATTTGAACCTGAAATCACGGGCTTTTTATTCTAAAATGCACTGAAGATAGTGTTAAGTGATACACAAAGTCAGTGAAGATCTTTGCAAGGTTGATTAGCCACTTGGTTTTTAGAGAGCAGAATTTTTTGTCCCATTCTAACCCATTTTAGAAAGCAGTCGTAAGTGCTAGTGCTTTTGTCACTAATGATCAGGAAAAGGAAGCAGTAGAATGGTGTCCGTGTCAGTCTGTCGAATGGTCAGACACATGGTATTTAGAGAATTTTTGCAGGTTTTCTCTGTAACAAATGGAGATGCTGAACCAATGGATTTTATTGTGCCGAAAGCTACTCTGATTCCACTACCATCTTGGATTTCTGAAGAGTTTTTTCTGAAATCACTTGACTTATTCCAGCAGCAGTATTTTGTGTGTGTGTGTAAAACTGTGTTCTAGTAATAACTGGGTAGATAGGAAGTAGTGACTATTACTGCAGACTTTCCGTTTCTCTTGTTGCCCTGTTCCAGCCTTCTCCCTATCACACCTTCGATGTCCTAACTTAAAAGTCTGATCACTTCTTTTTCTGGTATAGGTTTTTTAAAATTAGAGGTCTCGTACAGTCTTCTTTTCTCCTCTCCCTTCAGACTCAAGATGAGCTATGTTATCACGCAAACCCTTCCAAAGAACTGGTTCCAGCAGCCGAGACTCTTTTCTTTCTTGAGAATTGGTATAAATTAGGCTGGCAAAAACACTTTGGATGGTACATGGAATAGCTATACCCCTACAGCTCTGGTGATAAAAATTTTATGTAGGCCTCAGGCTGTATTTTTTTTTTTATAAGGTACTATCAATTTCTGTATCTATAGAGGCAAAGGGCATCTATCAGTCTTGTTATGACCTTTTGGTGCCTTTATAGTATAAATACTGAAAATACTTACGAACTTATTCCATTATATTTTGCCTGAAAATATATATTTCTGATTTTTCTGATTTTTGGTATTCTTTGATTCCTCCCTCATTCCATGTTTGCACTGTTAAATGTCTCTTCTTTTACAGTTTCTTGTTATTTTTTTCATTTCTTTAAGTTAATATGCTTATAACATAGGAAATATTTGTTTGTGTGCACAGATTTTTGAGAGATTGCCAAATTATTATAAACTTCAAAAAAGGCTGCTGTTCTTGGAAGATCGGATAAGCCAACTTCTGGGAGGCATACAAGTCATATATATTGAGGAACTGCAACCCCTGTTGACTCTAGAAGAGTACTACAAGACTCTGGACTCTTTCTATAACAAATTGCGTGATAGTAGGCTACCTTTTCATCCTCGCAGTCTGCGAGGATTGCAAATGATTCTGGAAAGGTAGGTATTTGCAGGAAAGGTTTCTTCCTTTTAGAGCTTTTACTCTTTTTTTTTTTTTTTGGTTGTTATTCTGATTATTGTTCTCACTAAGAAGAAAACTAATACCACCTCAAATTTTGGTTATGTGAGTCTTTTTGTTTCTAAATGTTTTAAGTGCCTTTTTATGGGTTTAGAAGGAATCTGATTGAAGAAAATCTGCATATTTCTTTCAAGTTGGAATCAAAGTTCTGTCTTAGAGTATTGTGAATGGTTAAATCACAGGGTTTATGCTGTCAGGTCAATACTCAACTGTGTATGATGGTGCTGCTACTTATATTTTTTGAGTATTGTTGACAGTTGGTTTTGAAATGTAATTTTAAGAAAGTTTTATGTATGATGCCTCTGTATTCTCATGAACCAAACTTTATTAATTTCTTTAATGTTCTGATTGTGTTTTATCAATATTCTTTTATTCTCATTCTGAAAGTAATTAATGTAAATGCTTGCGTAAAAAAATGATACCTTGTTTTTTATTTCCATCATGTTTCATTAGTGACAGATATGCACCAAGCTTACATGAATTTGGACACTTTACGATCCCAACAGCCTGTGATCCAGCGACCCTTCAATGGTTTATTTTTGCCAAAGCACAGGAAGCAAGAGAGAATCTGAAAAGAAAGGAAGAGTAAGTGTTTATGAGACTAAATACATTTACCTCATTAAAATCTTCGCATATTGTCTGTTTTATTTGGAGGAGGAGGAGAACTTTGAAGAATGTATTCATGCTTTTGTGGTGGAAAAAACTTCTGTTTATAAAATAGAACTTTACCTACCAGCTTTACTAAGTTAAAAATTTCAGTGTTCAGCGAACACAAACAATTGTTATAAAATATCCATCCTTCACCTTGTAGAAACAGTTATACTTTATTCTGAAATAAAAGATTTTTGTTTAGAAGATAAAGTTAGGTAGTTTTACAGTTACTTCCCCAAAGGAGAAATGCCTTTTTTTTAAAGGAAGAGAGCTTTTTACTAAATAAGAAAAGCAACAAAGTTCTATTAATGTTACTAACATTTTGACAGGAAAACAGTGAAATCTAAACTAAAAATAACTGAGACCAACTAGGGAATTATTATATCTAGTTGTTTGTCAGTTAGGTAAGGAAAAGATTAGTTAGCACCTAACAAGGGGAAGAAAAAAACTGGGATATAATGATGAGAGAAATACTTCCTTGATACTCTTTCACAGATGGAAGTGAGATGAGAGAGATAACAATCGTGAATCATACTCACTATTACTCAATATTAAGTACCATGCTTAATATTAGGTCTGTGATTTGTAATATCCGTCAGGACTGTGAATTTTGTTCTTGACCTTGTATGTTTTATGTGTCTTTGAGGATTGAGAGCATGAAGTAGAGATACTGGTTTTGTTTTGAATAAAATACTGTGATAGGTAACTGAGTATTAAGTGCCCTTTCAGACATCATTACTACAGTTTTATTTTTCTGCTTTGGAAAGCTTTTAGTGAATTGTTGAAATATCACACTGTCACGATCTGCTGTACAGATCCAGATGGGTTTTCGTGAAGGTTATTTTAGGCATGAGTCTTACTGAAGGCTTTGTGGTTTTAGCTCTGTTAAGATCTGATCACTTCGGAGCATATATTTTGGAGATGGGCTTCGGTCAAACATGGAGGTTTGTCGGAATTTTTCCATAACCCTCATCCAGCTTTGAAGTTAAGTTATTTTTGCCATTTAATAACTGCTGAATAGCCCTCTGTGTAGCTGCCCATATGTGACAGCTGGGAGAGTGTCTGTAGAGGTTGGGAGGGATGTTGTAGCAAATGCATGCATTTGCATCTGAGTGACTCGCTCTCCAAAAAACTTCACGCTACCCCACATTATGAAGACACTAATCCAGGAAAAATGTCATCTTTAGGCTAGCAGTGACAGAATTGTGGGGCTCACCTCATAGTATGAGCAGCTGTATTGTATGAATGCTAGAGCCAAACCGAGTGTCTTAGCTCTTCTGTCATGTGTCGGATGATTGTTGGTTTGCATAAAATGGTAAAAACCAGCTATTCTGGGTCATGTTGAAGGTCTGTCCACGTCATCTGTTAGGTTACAGAAAGACCGTATGAGTGGGGCGAAAAATGTGGGGTTTTTTAACTCTGTACTCCTTCCCAGTTTCTGACTGACTGCACTTCAGAAAATACTTAAAGCTCGAAACATTATCTCATGTTAAGAGTGTTCAATAGATCTTCTTTTTTCCCTTTTAATTGTCTGATTTTTAGCCAGTTTGCACTTTGTGGCTCCAAAATATTCTGTGGCATCAAATTGCACGGTTGAATTTCATGTAGCAAGTGTATACAAAGGAGGGAAGAGGTGTTCTTTGTTTTATAGATCCATGGCCATTTGGCATTCTGTTGGTCTTCTGCTATAGGAAATGCAAAACAGTCATTCTGTATTTATCACCTCTACTTTTTTTTGTTGCTATATCATATTTCCCCTTAGTTGTCTTTTTATTGAAGCTGAAAACTCCTTTTCCACTTAATGCTTCCTTGCACAGAACCCACTCTGTACTTCTGATTTTCCTTAGCCTCCTGTGGTTGTTAAAGGGGCCCTGAGATAAAGGAAATATTTGGAGATGTACTGGATTTACTTTGTACAAGCAGATGACTGTTTTATATCCAGTAAATGGCATAGCGTAGCTGGAATTCTGTATGACCTGATGCACTGGAGAATTCAAATGCTGCTGCTCTAGAAAATGATCTGCCTGTGTGGATAACATCAGTCATCTAGTAATGCAGAATTTTAGTAGGAATCTAGTTCTCCTTCCCTTGCTTTTGTAAAGTATTGGTTTTGTATTGTTGTAGACATGTAAACCTCCTTGTGGAAGTGACTGAAAACAAACCTGCAGCTCTCACTATGTGCAGCTCTCTATATCCTTCAAGGGAGCCTGAGATTTCACAGACCAGGCAAGCTTGATGCTCAAGTGTTGGAGACCGTGCTCAGGAGGGTGGTGTGGATACAGTGAGTAGGGAGGACAGGCCTACTCCAGGTTAACTCACTGGCTTGGTTTTCAGCCCTGACTGGCAGGGCTGTGCTCTTGTAGAGCGATCCGAGTGCCCCAGCACAATGTAGTGCTGCGCAAGTACGTGAAGATCCCAACCTGAGTTCCGGGGAGGGCAGTGTTAAGCTCCTTCAGTAGTGATTTTATGTGAGTCAAGTAGCGTCAGTAGCTGTGTCCATGCTTAGCGTGGGCAGATTCACATCCCAGTGGCTCTGCGAACGTGCTGCTGGTTCGTAGCTCTTCTCACCCAGTCAGGTTGGAGTTGTGGAGCCCTGTTAGCTCAGGCTCTGTGTTGCAGGGCAGCAATGGTGCTGTTTCTATAACCAAGCTGGCTCTAGAAGAAGTGTAGCTATGTTAATGTGGCACAGTGCCTCGGCTAGTAAGTCTTGCTGAACTTGAACTGTCTCTGCATCAGATGATCCACAGTTCCAGTGACTCTTAATTAATGCTGCACATAAACTTTATTTCTGAGTAGCTTGAGTTGCCACGTGGTGTCTTACCACTTTGGGACGAAAGGAAAAAATAATCTGTGAGCTATGAATTCAATATTCTATATACTTCCAGCAATTAGTAAGTTATTAACACATTTAATATGCATCAGGTGGCTGTACCTGCCATCCATTGTTTTTGATGACATGCAGAGTACTGGTCTTAGTTAAGGCAGAATAGTTACTGACATTACTGTATTCTTAAATCGTACACTTTCAAAGTTATTTAAGTACTTCCATCTCTTACGTTAAAAATGAAGCCTCATAGGATTTCTATTTTGGTGATTTTCCCTGTTACCTGGTGAGGAAAAAAAAATGCCATGGTGCAAGCTTTCAAATGTAACTGTAGGCAGGCTGTTGCCCATAGTCGTGGAAGAAGTCTAGGCTCTGAGGTAGATGTGGGAATCAACCTGCACAAAAATCTGAGCTCTACCGTAGCTATACATGAAGTGACACCTTTGTTTACATGCATATAACCTACAAATGTACTTATTTCAAGGGGGTTTTTAAGTTCTAATTTTGTCACTTTATGTTGTTGTCTTTTGCTAGGATGATGATTACAGAAAAAGAGCTGATCGATACTTCCACTGAAAAATTTTCTTTGGATCGACTGTATAAGGAACCCAGTGTTTCCAGTGCACAGATGATAGATTGTTGTAAGCGACTGCTAGAAGAATCGTTGCCCTACCTACAAGGCATGCACCTTTGCATTTCGCATTTCTACTCTGTACTGCAGGATGGAGACCTGTGTATACCTTGGAACTGGAAAAACTGAGGACATATCTGATAATCAGATGAATTGTTTATTTTCTGTAAGAGGCTATAAATATGAATGTTTTTAAGAGTAAATTATTTAAATCTGTATTTTGATATCAGTATTCAACCTGCAGATTTTCTTCTAACTGCTGCTCAAAAAGGATTTGAGTCCTAGACAATTTGCACAATGCGCAGCATTGCCAGTTCTGGGAAAGACACCTGTACATTCTCCATACTTCCGTAGAAGTCCCAGTGTATGGTAGCAGTTGTGAAACCACATTTTTGTAGTGAATTATGAAAATATATTAAAGTGCAAGTCTGCAAAAATGTACGTGTGTATTTTTAATATACGTTAATATTGCCGGATAGATCTCCTTAAAATAGTGTATGACTCAAACCAGACATTACATGTCATCTTAAGAGATTCGCTGAATGCAGTAGTTGAGTACATAAGTTACCTGGTGGCAATATTGGCATTTCATATTGCTACCTGTTACTGAATTAAAATTAGAAAAAAAAAAGACATGGAAAAAATATCAGGGTATTTCTACTTTGCAAAGCAAGCAGTACATTAACTCAGTCTCTACAGTAGAGTTTCATATGCTTGTCCAATATTGTTTGTCGCCTTTGAATTTCAAAACACGCCGGTTGTGCTGTCTGCAGTGACTTTAAAGGAGACGTCATTCTCTCTTTGTTTTCCGGCATTTGCTCCACAAACACAGACAATCCTCTTTACTTACACTATAACAGATTGCAAATCCCATTCACGACACTTAAAACCCAAGTAGTTTAATGTGACATCTAAGGAAAGGAAGCATTGATTTGTGTGGGGTTGTCTGCAAGAGTAAGTACTTCTCAGTGAAAGCTGGGGGTTTGCAGTGAGGCAAACGTGTGGATCTTTGCTGGTACTTTATTTCTTGAAAAAAAATGAATTGAAGTGTGAATGTATGTCAACACATTTTCAGTGTAATACATGCCAAGATACATTTTGTGTTTGGGCTACTACTTTGCAAAATATCCTTTGAGAAGAACCAACTGCTTCACTTTTCTGGACTTGAATTCACCTATAACTGGCCAAAAAAACCCCAAAACAATGGAATTATGAAATGCTTACTTGCCTTGTATTTGTATTTAGCAGGGTAGTTGTTGTGCTTCTCTGTTTTCCCCTGTTAAAAGGCTAGGTGTCTAGTTTATTGCTATGTCGTCAAACTTTAAACAAAACTCCCCACCGTGATCTCGAACATGTCCGTTTTAAAACACTGAGACAGAAGCTGTGACTTTGTCAGGCCTTTATTAGCAATTGCCATATAAATTCTGAAGATTAGTTGATAATTTTTTTCAAAGTAGTGAGCTGCCATTGCACGTGGCTTCCCTTCACTCCATCTGGCATTGACGACACTGTCCCCGTGCAGGCAATGGGACTGAGTTTAAAGGTGGGAGCAGTGGAAACAGTTGCCGCTAGGGACTTCCAGTCTGGGATAGATCTGAAGAGTGAGGTGGCCAAAATCCTCTGGAAAATGTGTCAGTCCTGAGAAGAGTAGTGTGGCAGCCTGCTCTTGTGCCCCTTACATCATAGAATCGTTTTGGTTGGATGAGACCCTCAAGATCATTGAGTCCAACCATTAACCTAACTCTGGCACTAAACCATGTCCCTAAGAACCTCATCTATACATCTTTTAAACACCTCCAGGCTGGGGGCTCAGCTCTGTGCAATAAACCAAAGAATTCCCCTCCTGCTGCTGTCCCACCAGAGAGGCGATCAGCTCAAGTGCCATGTGGGGGCCCCTTTTCTGTTCGCTTTTGGGGCTTGATTTCTTGAGATGCATATCAAAATCTCTAAAACTGCTCAAAAGTTGAGCAATATAAAAATTAGGGTTGTGTGTAGTTCAGTAATTCAACATGATAAAGTCTGTGTCTTAATAGGGCTGCTTTACAGTGCACGTTCTGTAAATCTGTTTTACTGCAGAATGGTTGAGTTGACTTTACAAAAATACTGACAGAGTAGGCTCTGTGCTATCAGCTCATTGTGGAAACAAATTTAATATTAACAGCTAGTGTAGTTTTATTCAGTACAGAATTCCTGCTTGCTCTGTGGCCAGCAGCCAAAAACATGCTTGGTATGAAGTTTCAGAAAGTGTTCTCTTTAAAAACAAATCGTAATATTAAATTAGGTGGAGTCGATGTCTTGCTGTTTTAATCGTTATTGTTTGGCTTAGACTTGAGTGTAGAAATTTGCAATAAACATTCGGAAGATAAGTAAGAATCTTTACCGGTGATCAAAGACTTGAAACGTGTGCTGATCATCCATCATGAGTCAACTGTGATGCAGAGATCATGTCATTCAACCTCTGAAAATGGTTTCGTGTTTTAGTGCAGCTGCCAGAGGGAAATTCAAGGCTAGATTCGATGCTAGAATAAAAGAGATGGCGACTTAAGACAGAATTGATCACTTTAATGAGCTATTTTGATGCTGTTTAATACTGTGACCTTGCCATGCACACATTGGCAAACAGCAATTTCCATTTTGTCAGGTGTTGGCATAACATTTTGCAGTATCGGTTATCTATGAATTCCAGCGCTCCGGGCTCCTGCCTGTGTTTTAACAGCTCAAGATGTGATTTTTATTCTTGGAGCTGTATATGAAAATTGTATGAAATCATGTGAAATAATGCCCATTTTGTCACTGTTTTTTGGCTGTTACCTGCTGTGATACAGTCTCAGGGATTAAAATGCTGATATTCATGTTTTGTAAGGGACAAAATATTGATAATGAATCTTGAGAAAGACTTAAAAAGGGAAAACCTACCTGAAGATTGGAGCTGATATATCAAAGCGTGTCCAAAATCCATCAGAACTTTCCTTAGCATAAATCTTATCTAGTCTGTGTACATTAGAAATTAAAAAATAAGCTTTTTGAGGAAACTGAAATTTTAAAGCTTATTAATTTAAATTTGTGATTCTGAGAATATAGTATTTGTCTGAAGAGGGTTATCCCTGTGATTCCTTGGACATATGCAGGTACTATATGTGTGTAGTACATTTATCCAAAGATGAGACTTTCCTAATTTTTTTATAAACTTAACAGTATATGGATTTGTAAGAGAGCAAGGCAGTTTAAAAAATAAAATAAGCATGACCTAGCTAAGAAAGAGAAAACATAACTGTAAATACAGTAAAAATGTAATTTTTTAAGTCTAATTTTTAAAACAACAAAATTAAAAGCTGGGATCTTGATTCTCTGCATGGAAAAAAAATGTTTAGATATCTCCCTGGAAGGCCCTGTTAAATATACAGTGTATACTGAAGTAACAAAAAATAATCTTGTTTTGCAGTTCGGCCTTTATAGCTACATATTCATTACACGACTGCGTAAATGATGAATAATTTAGTGGTTCATTTTTGCTAAATCCTCTGATGGGGCGCTGTATGTCTAAGTAGCTAGACTGATTGATTATGATCTCCACGATGTCTTCAACAAAAAACGCTTTTGAGGATATTTTATTTAGTAGAGCTGAAATGTAGTATTTTTTGCCAGCTTTTACGTTCTGAAAGTGTCTTTTTGTGGTCTTATATTTCCATAGCTTTTGGCTATTGTGTGGCTCCATATTTTAGCAAGTTTGGTTTTGGGGTTTTTTTAACCCTTTTGTTTTTCCTAACATGTTTACCAAAAGAGCACAGGTTTAAATTTGCCCCATCAATGCTGTGAAGTGTGCTAACTACAGACCCCCCAAACACACCTTAAATTGAGCTACTAACCCTGTTGTAAACTTCCCTTGGATTTTCACAGGGAATAAGACTTCAGAAAAGTGAGAGTGGTGAAAGATCGTGCCCAAGGTAACGGCTGCAATGACAACATTAAATGATGTTTAACATGGAGGTTATATGCAAAGAGCAGGATCATAATCTTCTTAATTTAGTTCCAACATCCCTGCCTAGCTGCTCAAGAGGACAAAAGCCAATTTGATGTAACTTGAGATAACAGTTGGCTTTAATTTCTCTTATTATTCCCCTTTAATCATCCGCTTTGTCATTTGATTTTTATATGTTGCAGGGGCATAGCTGAGCAGTCAGCTAATGCCTGTGGTTGCTCCGTGCACCCTCTGTAACAGGATATTCTGGGACCGTTGACTCAGAGCAGCCATCGGATGAGAACCCGATGTCCTCCCTCCAGGCCGCTCTGTGATCTGGCGGCCACAGTTCAAGATCAAGGCGTTTCCTTGATAGCGCTTTGTCCAACCCACACATTATTTTACCCATCAGTTTGTCATGCTCCTGGGAACTTCTGTTCTGGGTTGTGTTTTGGTTTGGTTTTTTAATGGGGTGTTTCAAGTTTACTAAGTCAGTGGGTCAGAGCTGTAGACTCAATTTTTGCATCCTGCTTGTGTTATAATTGGGTAATTCCCGTTTTCAGCTTGCATTGATTTCAGTGCCCATCAAGCTACAGCTGTTAACTTCTACAGAATCACACGATGCTCAAAAAAAAAAAAAAAGAAGGGAGCAAATGCAAATACCTCAATTTCACACTTAATTAAAATTACTAGAAAGTACTTAACAAGGAGCACTACAGCTAACTTTAATTTGATTTCTCCCACCGATCTGCAGCCAGGGCAGCGTTCTACAGATTCCGCATGATTCGGGACTCACCCGCTAGCAGGGATCTGCGAAGGTGATGTTGGCTTGGAGAAGCAGAGCTACCAAGGTCGAGTGAATGCGGTCTTCATCGGAACTGCCCACGCAGCCCCAGGGGAGGGCAGCCTCTCCGGCAGGGTGTTCTGAAGAGCCCTGATCATTTTGTAAAAGCAAACAAACAAACAAACAAAAACCAAAAAGCCTCCACAAAACCAAACATGAGGAATGGCCTTTCTGAAAATGCTATTTGGTTTTGTAGCAGTGTGAGCGTAACAGCTTGTGGTGTTACGAGCTATTTCTCTAGTGCAGTTTTGCACATTTCAAATAAGGGAAGATTCCTGGAAGAGGATGGTGCTGTCTTCAAAATGGACAATCCCTCTAGCAAGGTGATATTTAAATGCAGGGTCATTGCTGTGTTGCATGAGCAGATGCATGTTCCTCTCTGTTTAATCTTTGAGCTCGTGAGACCTTTCTCCAAAGGTCACAAAGCATTAATCTAACCAGTTCACAAAGGTTTTACCAACAGAGAATCTTGTCTTGCTCAGGATTTGTATGATGCCTGGAATAGCTGGGTCCCTGTATTATTCACCAAAGAAATCAGAATTTAAAAGCCTATAGGGCTGCAAATCTCTTTTCACTGCTCAGATCTTTGCTGTCCTGGTATAACAGACTTTGGAGGAAAAACAAGCTGTGCTGTAAACTAGGCGATGTACACACGTTCTGGTTTTAGCCGGAAATCTGTGCTGAAGCCCAAGATTCCCTGTCTCGATTTTGAGATGGTGAAAAGTGGGTGGGACAAAAGGCCCTGCGGGTCTGAAGGTCTGGAACCCCTCCTGGCCAAGATCAAGATATTAAAAAAAATACAAATATATACATATATTTATTTCACTCCATCTTTGCTAGGTATGGAAACCATAATTAATCTTCGGGCAAGAACCACATTTCATCTACAGCTTATGCTCTGGTCTAAAAATAAGTTGAAGGAACAACAAGGTTTAGGATTGGTGCAACTTGGCTCTTAGAGTTTTTGCCCACCTCCTTCCTAATGCAGTTTGTCATGGCCAATACTGAATGGCAAATCTTAAGAGCAGGTTCCAACTGAGATTTCTAAGTATAGTTTAGTAGCGTATCAGTACCTGGGTCACAGCCCTTTGTAGAGGTACCTTCAGATACCCTTTGCTTCAACAAGTCCTGGCAGACTTTCTCAGCTCACGGGTCTCTCTTAGAAGCCTTGAAACTTAATTATGTCTTAATTTCAAAAATCACTTGTGAAGAGATACTCTCTCATCCAATTAAAGCTGTATAAGGCTGTATAGTGAGTGTAGTATGTCTGCATAGCTGATTGTCACTGGAAGTTTGTTTCAGAGAAAAAACTTCTGTTCTGGCTAGGTACGTGTGTCCTGAATCTCTCCCTTGTCAGGTTATTCTTGGTAGGTACAAATGACAGACCAGTTTATTCTGGTTTAGTGCTAGAGTTAGGTTATGGTTTGACTCAATGATCCTGAGGGTCTCTTCCAACCGAAATGATTCTGTGGTTCTATGATTCTAAGTGTCTGTGTTCAAAAGTGCTTAAGAAGAGAACGTGAAGGGATTGGGTGTTGAGCACATCTCTGTCTTCCTCCTTCCTCCCCTCTCCATTTGCCATCTCCAGCGCTAGTGCCATTGGGCAAAGGCTTCAGGGAACACGGACCATTGGCTGCAATGGTGACAAAGGGTTTGTCAAGAAATTACAAACCAGGGTTTCCGAAACTGCTCTCTTCCTCTTCGCGAAATAAAAGCTTTGCTGGGTACAAGCTGTCACTCTGTGTCTTAAACCCTCATGTTCCATCATAGCGCTAAAAATTCTCAACTCTACCTGCATTTGAATACATCCTATCCCGCTAGTCATCTCAGCAGTAGCCTATAGCAATTCTATAGAAATACTGTTATCTGCAGCACAGATATTGGGTAACTCCTCTCTTCTTCTATTGTTTTAAAGTTTGTGCTGGTTTTGTCATTCTTCATTATTACCATGTTTTATGATGTTTGTTTATTCCAAATATAAATGAGCCTTTCTTGAGGACAGAGTTAATGTTAGCTGAACCACTATTATGCAGCAATTAATGGAAGCCTTGGTGCAGTTAGCGATTACTTACAATGGGCATGATTTCCTAACGATGACTTTGTTCTGTATGAAGCTATTTTGCAGGCAAGTTATTGTATTGAATTCTTCTTGGTTAGTGAGTTTGTGAAACATTTTCAGCATCACCCCGAGGCACCAGCAGAAATTGCCTCCTTGCTGACCACGTATGACAAATCACTAAAATGGATAGGATCTTGCATGTATCCTGCACACTTGAAAGGTCTGCACAATTCTGAGCTTCTGGGTGAAAAAAAAAAAAAAAAAAAGAAGATGAAAATATAAGTCAGGAGAATTGCACTGGAGAATTTCAGTGTTATCGTCATGGTGTACTACTAAAGTCGTGGAATGTGTCTTTAGATAAGAGGCATGAACAAATATGTGAAAAACAAATTGGAGTATCTGTATAGCTCTCCTAATGTTTCCTCTTCTGCTTCGTTAGTCATTGTAAACCTCCTGCTTACCCAGGTTATAACCTTGGGATTATTCTTTATATGATGAGCATAGTTACAGTGAAATTTTGCATCCCATAACTTTAACCAACACATACATTATTAAAAATTAATATAATGGTCCTCTAGGATCCAACTCTGGAGGTAGCAAACAAGCATCTCAGTTATATATTGCCTTCAATTATTCATTAAGAACTATGGGGATTTTCTAGAACATCTCTCTAGCCAAGCTCAAAGCTGTTCCTCTAATGCCAGCAACAAAGCTCTGCTACTTAGTTTAACAGAAATGGACATGATTTCCCTGTTGGGTTTCTCTGTTTGAACTGTGTAATATTTTATTGCATTTAATAAAGTTTATTACAAACATGATGGTATGAGAAAAATCCTGGTGGTGAGGCTAAAGCATCATTTAATTTTGAATGGACATTTTGCCAACAAGAATTTTAATATATCACTGTGTGTGAGAGCATAATGAATTGTTTAACACACAATAGTTTAACACACAAATTACACAGCATCAGTATGAATTATTTTCTTGTACACTACAGCCATTTTCCTAGCTCTTTGCAGTCACAATTACATTTGTTCCATCTTCAATGTTATTTCTGGTTTGGACTGCATAGTTGCTACCAGTTCTTTTTCTTTAAAGCAAACCTGTTTTCCTCTAACTGCGTAATTATGGAACGGCCGGTGCTGTGTCCTCACTATGGGAAGGGGTCTCATTCCACCTCCTGCACCAGATGTACAGTTGCACAAATGCATATGGGTCTATGGGAAGGTTATATCTGGGAAAATGTCACCAGTTTGAGAGCTAGAGTTGAATTTCGAGTAGTTAAACCAGAGTAACTTCTTGCGTGGATACTTGTTCAAGTATTTGATTTTCTTTTCTGTTGTTTTGTTTCCTTAAACATATACTCTTAGCCATAACTAAACTAAAGAAATATATTAACTGTGCCAGAAGTAAGTTCCCAGTGGAGAATTATACCAGAGTTACTGTAAGTTAAATGTATGCTTATAATGCCATCGCTTTTATGATGACAAGCCCTTGCGTGGCTTCAGTGAAGCTGTTCCTGATTTACACTGCAGCTGATGTATTTGAAAATATTTCCCCATTCCTAAAGGGCAGCACTGGAGTTCAGTGTTTCTGTAATCCCTGTTGGATGCTCTGCATCCAGCAATCGCTGTTCAAACAATGCACCAAGTATCCTGGATTTCTTTCTGTACATTTTTAATTCCTGCTATGAATAGGTCAAATGCATAGATTTTGTAATTTTTTTTCCTCTTTTTTCTTTTTTAACCTCTTATTTTGAAGGGTAGAGCTTGCTTTCTCCTATGATTTTACTACTCTAACAGGAGGGCAGAGCACAGGGAGAGATATGTAGGGAAGAGACAGATTGGTGCAATTTTCAACACAATTGTAACTGAACTTTCAACAAAAGCAATGTGACTTTTCCCTCCCACTGTAAGAAGGTTCAGAAGAGAATACTATACCACAAACTGGCAAACTCCCTCTGTGAAGACAGTCACAAGTGTTGGAAACATTGGCAGTTGCACGACTCTGCATTTTTGTCATGCAGAGATGAGGCTTCCCTGCAGGATTCCTCTTGGAGAAAGATCCTGGCCACTCGCCTTCCCGGTGATGTGTTGCTTCCATGACAGAAGAGTTCACAATAACCAAACACTGAACACAGCCCTTTCCTTTTGTGTCTGCTCTGGGTATTTGCTCACTGATCCCTCCAAAACACAGATTCACAGAACGGTTGGGGTTGGAAGAGACCTCTGGAGATCATCACCTGCTAAAGCAGGTTCACTCAGAGCAGGTCGCACAGGAAGGTGTCCAGGCGGGTTTTGAATGTCTCCAGAGAAGGAAACTCCACAGCCTCCCTGGGCAGCCTGTTCCAGTGCTCTGGCACCCTCAGAGTAAAGAAGTTTCTACTCATATTCAAATGGAACCTCCCGTGCTTCAGTCTGTGCCCGTTGCACCTCATCCTATAGTTGGGCACCACTGAAAAGAGTCTGATTCCGTCCTCTTGACACCCACCCTTGAGATATTTGTAAACATTTATGAGATCACTCTCAGCCTTCTCTTCTCCAGGCTGAATAGACTCAGCTCTCTCAGTCTCTCTTCATAAGATGCTGCAAGATCTTCGTAGCCGTCTGCTGGACTCTCTCCAGTAATTCCTTGTCCTTCTTAAACTGGGGAGCCCAGAACTGGAGACAGTACTCCAGATGTGGCCTCACCAGGGCAGAGTAGAGGGGGAGGACAACCTCCTTTGACCTCCCGATCACACTCTTCCTAATGCACCCCAGGATACTATTGGCCCTCTTGGCCACAAGAGCACATTGTTGACTCATGGTGAACCTGTTGTCAACCAGAAGTCACAAGTCCTTCCTCTGCAGTGCTGCTTTCCAGCAGGTCAACCCCCAACCTGTACTGTGGATGAGGTTTATTCCTCCGCAGGTGCAGAACCCTACACTTGCCCTTGGTGAGTTTTGTCAGGTTCTTCCCTGCCCAGTCCTCCAGCCTGTCCAGGTCTTGCTGAATGGCAGCACAGCCTTCTGCTGTATCAACCACTCCTCCCAGTTTGGTACCATCAGCAAACTTGCTGAGGGTGCACTCAGTGTCTTCATCCACGTCACTGATGAAAAGGTTGAACAAGACTGGACCCAGTACGGACCTCTGGGGAACACCACTAGCTGCAGGCCTCCAACTAAGCTGTGCACCGTTGATCACAACCCTAAAACCATCTGAGCTGCAGCCCAGCTGGTACGTGCCAGCGTCAGCTCCTTTCCCAGTGGCACGTGCGTGACCTGGAGGGTGAGCGACTGGTGACACTGCGTTGCGGGCTTGAGGGGAGCCGATCAACCACTGTCTTCATGGGTGTACAGGCAGGAGGGCTGGGTCTATGGCAGGGTGCAGCCTCCCCCACGAGCTGGGGGGGACCTTGAGCCACTAGAGATAATGCTGGTTCCGTTCCTCGTTAACTTGCTTGGGCGGATTTGCAGGGAGAAGCTCCGGATTTCCAGACCTATATTTTCTTTGATAAGCCAGATTCACATTTGACGTTGGTATGATGCAAGACAACCCCCACCACTCCCTCCCACATGCAGCTTTTTAAATTGGGAAGTTTTTAATCTTCCTGGGTAAACTCTGTCCCTTCCAGCTTTGGAAATGCTCTGCCCTTAGGATGGGGGCACTTATCACCTCCTGGGATGGTAAATG
Organism: Caloenas nicobarica; assembly: GCF_036013445.1. Classification (NCBI taxonomy): domain Eukaryota; kingdom Metazoa; phylum Chordata; class Aves; order Columbiformes; family Columbidae; genus Caloenas; species Caloenas nicobarica. The sequence continues at coordinate 44,862,986 of NC_088246.1, read as the reverse complement.
TCCTGCTAATAATAGTTCCTGTACTTGCCTTTCTTGTGACTAATCCATTAACTCATTTTGAGAAAAAACCATAATTTTTTAGACCAACAGGATCACCTTAAGTACTGCTTTTCCGCGCACGCATTTTCCAAGTGTGCCTTTATATTCCAAGCCTGCATTAATATTTTTGTATTTGTTTGCTAACCATGCCTTACAAAGCCACGCAACAGGGGCAATGCATGCACGCAGCATGCTGCTGCCACTCAAGGTGAGGAAAGCTGATGGGCTAAGTGAACACCTAAGCGGGTCCCTGTGTATGCCCTGCCTATGATTCATCTCCAGACCTTCTCGTTTTTAAATAGCTGGACCCTCTGCTAAATTTCCAGCAAACCGAAGATGAGTGATGGTATTATGTGATACAGCAGCTCAGAACAGTTCAGCAGGCTCCAGCCCAGAGCCGGAGGGAAGGGCTGCGAGTTCACAGGCTGCTCTGGGACCATGGGGACCCTCAGTCTTCCTTCCCTGGCACCACCTCCGTTCTTGCTGCAAGAGGAACGTTTTTGATGATCCTTCAGTCTGCTCCTTGTGGGAGAAGAGTCATGCATATTATTTGATTTCCCAGTGTCCATCACCTCTGCCACCTCTGGGAACAGTATGAACCAGCGTCTGAAGGACTACACAGAAAGATCAAGAAAGCAGAGGCATTGCTGGTGGTTTCCGACCATCATTCAGGTAGTGAACTCTGGGGAGAAACAGAGCTTGGTCCTGTGATTTACATGTGGTGGAGACCAGGTAAGGATCAGAGTCTATCTGCAGGACTTGTGGAGACCTCAGTGAGAGGAGAGTGTTTCAGTTGTCCCTGCAGCAGTTTGTTTGTGGGTCGCCTTCAGGCAGCCTGGCTGTGAGGGACACTTCTCTTTGCTGGCCACCTTGAGCATCTGCAGTTAGGATGCTACATCTGATGTTACACCTGCTGCTGAGGGTCATGGGCCAATGGTGCCTGGGGAGACGGGGAGCCCGAGGTCCTGCAGTGAGCAGGTATGTCCTGGTGGGATGAGGGGCTGGTTGGTGTGAAACCTCTTGCCCAGAGATGGGGCTCACACATGGGGAAAATGCTCATCCTCTGTGGGGAGTCCAGCCAGGAGAGCTGGAGGCTGCCTGGAGATGGGGTAAGAGCCACCACAGGCAGGGAGGACAGCATGGCCATGGGCAGCTGCTAGAGGTGGCTGTTCTCCACCGTGCTGTGTGAATGGAAGAGCTGTGACCCCAATGAAGCTGAGAGCTGTGGACCAGCACCAGTGCTGCCAGTCCCATGCTGGGGTGATCCAGGGCACACAGGGTGGCCAGGCCCCTCCTGCTCGCCTCTTGTAAAAACCATGGGTCAGTCTCCTGGAAACACTTCTTGCAATGGAAATGCTTAGGTTTGGTACAGGGTAACTATGAGAATTGTAGTCCTCTCGGTGTGGAGGAGTGACACCTGAAAAGACCACACAGTCCCTACCAACCTGAGGATGCTCCAAACTCTGGGGATGGGGCTGCTTATGGGGCAGAGAGGGGTGAGCAGGTTCCCTCCATTCACTCACACTTTATCTCCAGAGATTTGCCTTATCTCCAGGCCTGACAGGTTGCTTTTCCTTCCTTCCTAAGAGCAGTGGCAGTCAGCAAGCAGCATCCCTAAGGTGCTACCAGTGGAGGACAAAAGGGTTTCAGAGACAGCGTGCCCTAGCACCAAAGCTGGCCATTGAGGCCCCGCCACGCTTCTCCACTGCCTATCAGGCTCCTCTCAGAATAGGCTGAATATCACACCTCTCCATCATCGCCGTGTGCTGCCCTCCTTGAGTGTGAGGCAGCAGCTCCCCAGCACTCACCAGTGCACAGCACCATGCTCCCAGCACCTTTGGGCATTGCCACATACCCTCAGGAGCACAGCCAGGCTCCTTGGCTCCAAGCCCCTTAAATAGCAGTGCAGGATGCACTGTTCAGGGTTCCATTAGCCAGTAAAATTAATTCTATTGTCTTTGTTTTTCATAGCACATAGATAGAAATATCCAGGTTATTCATGTATCTTGAGGGCTGCATTCAAATTGTCTGTCTAGGAGAACTCTTTGGGTCTTCTTTTTAATACAAAATAGAAAATGTCTATTTTTAACTTATCTATTTCAAAGATAAATCCGATGCGAGGTGTGGTCTAATGCAGAATGAATCTCTAAAATGTTTTAACAAAGGAGAAGGGGGTGTTTGAGACCTGGAGCTCTGTCCTGCCAGAGGAGCAGCCCTGCTAGTGTGATGAAAGATATTGCACCAGGGGATTTCTGACACACGCTGCCCCTACATTTCTGGTATTTATTATAGAGGGAAGGGAAGACAAAAGCTCAAGGGAAAACAAAAATCTAGGTCTGCCTCAGGTTATTATAAACCAAGAATTGATAGGCAGTCTCAATTGCCTGTTGCTAAGCAGCCAAGAGAATTGGTTGACCATACCCTGGGCCTTTCAACAAAAAAAGGCAGAAAGCTCTGTGTGTGTGTGTGTGTGTGTGTGTGTTAGGGTTATATGAAATAACATGTAAATATTGTATTAACATGCAGAGCCTCAAAGTTTTTTTGTTCAATGTGTTTGTGGGGCGCTGCTGCGTGAGTGGTGTGAAAAAAGTTGGGTGGACAGGATAACCTTTGCTTTAAAATAAAAAAAAGGAGGGGGAGAAAGAGGGCAATTCTGCCATGTCAGCAAGGTCAAGGAGCACTTTCTTGGGTTTTGAATCTTCCCTTTAGGGTGTGTTCTTGCATCCCCTGAAAAGCTGTGAGCTGATGGGTCACAGTGACAGACTCCCAGGGAGCTAAGTCCTTCCTCTCCCAGAGACTGTCACCAAAGTGTCCTTCGGCATCATTTTTTTAAAAAATACTGATATGTAAAACAGTGCAAAGCACTGGAGACCCCTCACCCCTCAATCCCACTGGCGTTGGCCCCAGGTTGCTTTTGGTCAGAGCTGTGGGAAAGGCAGGATGCAAAACTCACACTGGGTAACCGGGTCCCAACAGCCCTGGGGAGGGATGGGGGAGCCCAGCCCCGTGTGGGGACACCCCCAAAGCTGACAGGTCCTGCTCAGCTCGCCACTTTCCTCCTTTGTGCTCCTGGCAGTCGGGTAGCTGGAGTGGGAGAAAACCAGTATCTGTCTGGCAAAATAACATGCCAGAAAGTTATGGGATTTGTTTGGTGTTTTCTTGTTGCCCAGCTAAGCTGCAGTGGTAAAAAAAAATAGATACTATGCTTGGTGAAGTTGTTGCTGTCTTGGGAGCCCACCTTTGCTATCGCCACCCATGATTATTTCATCCCCTTTTCCCTGTTTCTGCAAGCATGATTTTGCCTGTTTTAAATGGAAAAAAAACCAGAGCCCACATTGGTTTGCGCTAATCAGTCTCTAAACCGATGATTTCTGTGTTCTGCCTCTGACAACCCCAAGTCCCTCCTCCGCTTCAGTACCTTCCCAGCAGTCCCTCACTCACCAACAGCTCACAGAGTGTTATTCCAACACGGAACAAGCATCTGGCAGCTGCCACGCTCCTTTGCACCAAACCTTGTCTTTCCCCCCACCATCCAGATCGAAGCCCCTTGGAAGCTGCTGGTGGTGGAACGCTGCTCGCTGTCCCAACCGCCGGAGGCACGTCCTCCTCCTCCTCCTCCTCCTCCTCCTCACACACACCGAGCAGATGGGGCGGATGTCAGTCTGAGGAGGGTTTGGGATGGTGAAACCACCCTGGTTCCAAACCCAGCTTGCTCGGTGTCTCGGGGTGCACACAGGCACATGTGGCCATTGCTGCACTGTGCAGACAGGGGCACGCACCGGGGAGGGAAAGCAGCAGAGCCGCGCTGTCGGGCAGGGTCAGGCCACCCCTGCCCCCCTCTCCTTCCTCAAGCATGGGCCTAAAAATAGACGTAATCAGGTTTCAAAGAGGAAAAGAAATGAAAAGGTTGAGTGTCACGACCTTAGCCTTGCTCCGAGGCTGCTTTTCCACCCGCATGGCTCGCCTTTGCTGGGCCTCCTGCTGGCGTTTCCGGACAAGAAGCAGCCAGAGCGCGTGGCCTGGGCACGGCCATCAGCCGTGGCCTCTGGTCCGGCCGTTCTTCCTTTTTATCCATCCCGGTCCGCCTTCCTGCTGCCTGTCACTGGCTCCTTCCTTGCCTGGGGAAAAGCACCGACAGGCGCCTGGGGCTCTATCCCCAGCTCCTTGCTGCAGTCACCTCACAGGCCTGTAAGAAAGATGGAGACAGACTTTTTAGCAGGGCTTGTTGCAACCGGACAAGGGGTAACAGTTTTAAACTGAAGGAGGGGAGATTCAGGCTCAACATGAGGAAGAAATGTTTTACATGAGGGTGATGAAACACTGGCCCAGGTTGCCCAGAGAGGTGGTCGATGCCCCATCCCTGGAGACATTCAAGGCCAGGCTGGACGGGGCTCTGAGCAACCTGATCTAGTTGAAGATGTCCCTGCTCATGGCAGGGGGGTTGGACTAGATGACCTTTGAAGGTCCCTTCCAACCCAAAATATTCTATGGGGCCGACCCGCTCTGCTGGAGCTCCTGCCAGAGCCACATTGATTTCGGGATGCTTGAGCCCAATTCTGTGCTCAGTGGGTGCAGGCAGGCACCCAATGTTTTCCCTTCATGAGCACACAAGTGTTGGGTTTCTATGGCCAGTCCACATGGCCACGCTGCTCTGTCTGATTTTGTTCTAATCATACTGTAATATATCAGGGCATTTCATGCTGGGAACTCAAGACCCAGAGCAGGGAAGGCAAAGGATATGCTGTCTTTGCAATTATGGTCTCGTTTTTCCCATCTGGTGAGAAATCCCTCCATCCTCCTTTGCTTTTCCCCTGCTCAAATAACTTCTGAAAATATTGGGTAATTGTATTTAATGTGTATGTGCTCTGTGCAGGCATGAGTCAGGACTCACGCTTCACCTTGTCTTTCCTTTTGGTGCATTGAGAAGCAGGTCTGCCCTCTGGGTCCAACCAAAGAGCCACTTAGAGTATCCTTTGCCAGCAGCAAGTCTGTCCAGGCAGTCTGCATTTATGAAATGAAAGCTGCAGCAGAAGACACTGTATTTCACCATTTATCATCGTGTACCGGGCTGATATGGTAACAAAACCCCACTCTTTGTTCTCTATTTGCAGATCTTCATGTCTCCTACTGTGTGCATTTTACTCAAGGGTTTGATTTTCTTGCAGCAGGAGAATGTAATAGCTCAGCAAAAAACAATCCTTGGGTGCTTTCAGCTCAGCACGTCCTGGGGGCAGAAAAAAATCTGCCCCACGTCCCAGCCAGTGCCTGTGGATGCCGGAGCTGGTGAAGTGTGATTGCCGCAGGCAAAGCTCCAATAACATATTTACTCTGCAGAGGAGAGCGGGATCGGACTTTCTGGGGATGCCACACAGCACCAGTGTGGGAGGAGAGCCCCTCACTGTCCGCCAGGCATGCAAAGCACCACAGCTCCCTCCTCTCCAGGGCTGGGGGCAAGAGGAGAAAAAAAAAATCACATATTAAATAAACCTCAATATTCCTGAGGTGTGAATGGTTGTTCTAATCAATTGAAATATTCAGCACTGTAACACTTCGTCTTCAGTGCTTTGCTGTCCCCTCACTTTGTCCTTGCCCCTTGCTTTTATCCTAAAAAGCTCCAGAGGCTGCATCACCAGTGCTTGGCTGCGCCTCAGCCTTCCTCCTGCATCCTGCATACCTGGGATCCTTTTAAGCACAATGGAGATTTCAAAGCCAGTCGTCTCCATACCAGTCCACCCATCCTTGCCCAAAATAACCATGGCACACAGGGTGGTGGTGGCTTTCATACAGAAGATAACTGTTCTCCAGGAGCAGTGAGTAGCCATGCACACAATTTGCATGAGCATCCTGCCAGCAGCAAGAGTGCTAGATGGGATGCACGAGGGTCTCGCCAAATTTCCCCCTTTGCTTCTTCCTGCCAGGGCTCAGCTCCCTGCAGAGACCTCTTTCCCCCCCGCCAAAACCTTGGCTCCTCTTTTGCATCGACAGGCAGCCAGCCCCGTCCTACACAGCTGCCCCCATCCTCTCCCTCCTCTGCCTAAGTTTATAATGAAAGTAAGTAAATAAAACATCTCACATAAGAAGCAGCAGTGGAAAATTAGAGTTAAAAACAGTGAAGAAGCTGGCAAGTTAGAACTGAATTTGCAGCTGATTAACAATGGATTGGCTCGTTCTGCCTTTCGACTAAATATTTTAATTATATTGATACAATAGGTCAATATATCAGTATACAGATCATATATTATATATCAACAATATAGTTGATACTTGTTTTAAATCCAAAATCTTAATACTAGAAAATAACTCTGAAAAGGTCTATTCAGAATAATACCTCTTTTTTCTTTACACAAGAGGAAACATCTACTAAACAGGCATATTCTCTGCTTTAAAATGTTCATTATTTCTGCATTTTTCTGCTTCTGTACATTTTACACACGCCTTCCTCTGTACCGATGTGTGGAAGACCTGGTGCCTGTCAATATATTGGTTATTTGCTTCATCTGCAATACCAGGATCCTTCATCCAAGGTGGGATTTGCCTCGGGATCCTTAAAAAAACTTCAGCTTGGCAAACAAATCAAAGAGCTGCTTAAAAAAGATTAAACCCAAGCCCTTAAAGTAAGAAGTTTCCCTGGTCCCAATGGGATCTGTCATGCAAACTGATGACAGTATTTCTGTAGGAGGCTGTCTCAGCCCCACTGGTAGTGCCAAGCGGTACCTGGAGACATCAAGTGTTGCACAAGCCCTTGCCAATCACAGTTAAGCACAAGAAAGTTCATGGCCATGGGCATCCTCAGACCTGTAAGCTGTCTCCAGGCAGCAGGTACCCCTGCTTGGGGTCCAAAATGATATGTGTGTGTGTGTGTGTGCCATCATCTCCAAAACATCCTATGTGACCTGCTGGAGGAAAGGCAAGGCAGTGTTACAAGACTGCAGGTTTAATGCACTCGCACCCTATTGACCCAAGTTTCGTAAAATGGGATCCATTGATTGTTTTTGTTATTATTCATATTGATCAATTCTTGCTAGAACTATAGATGCCAATGCACCTCCCCTTTGCTCCCCCAGATTCACCTCTGGGACATCAGAATTAAAACCACTCAGTGCCAGACCACATTCAGCCCCAGGGAAGGACATGGGGGCTCAGGGAGTGTCATTCCCACAGGGCTCACACAGACTGTGCCCCAGATGATGGAGACATTGGCAGCAAGACCTCTGCGGGCTCCCAGGACCCCTCGAGGGACAGCAGCACCCTGAAGACTTTGATGACTGGTTTTACAGTCTGGAGCACAGCCTGGCATAGCAACCCCATGCTGCTGGTGAGCAGGGAATGCTATTTTGGGGATCGAAATCTTGCTCTTACCAAACTGGGCAGGGGCTGTCCCAGGTTCATTCTTCCCACTAGTGTCAGGGAGCGTTGTGCAACAAACTGCATCTTGTCGGCCACATGATTGCTGAAGTGCATGGGGCTGTGTCAGCACTCGTGTTTGGTCCAAAAAAATCTATGGATTTGTAGGAGCATAGATCACAATTTCTCCTGAAAGATGATGAAAACTTTTCCCAAAAGCTGACTTACCTGTGCAAGGAAAACTTCCCTCTATGTCTGTCTTAGCTGAGCATCTTGAGCAACTTGAGCATAGGCACTGAACCTACCCGAGGAGGCCGGATCCAAACCTCATGATGCGCAGCATGACCTCTCCAAGCAGACGAAGAGTCGCACTGGCGAGCCAAGCTCCGGATATTTATCTTGAGGTTTTTTTCCACAGCGTTGGCTGACCTTGGCCAGACCCTCAGGCATTTACCCACAAGCAGCAGCATTGCAGAGCATGTGGCAGGAGAACGAGAACATGGCAGCATGTGGTGCAGTGGGCTCTGGTACACAGAGCATGTGCCCATGGCATGCACTGGTGCAAATCCTGTGTCAGGGCTTCTGACACATTCAACAGAAGCCCAATGCACATGTACCCCATCTGCTTCGAATTTCTGCTCCGAGTGGCACAATTACATGCAGACAGGGTCTGTGGCCTGAGCTATGAATTGACTCTGTGAAGCCTGTAGCTCAGCCCAAGGCCTGTACCATGGGATTGTCCCACCTCCTCATACTCGTCCTACAAAGAGAAATGCATGCTGGAAATGAAAACTTCCTGAGACAAACCTGGTTTAGACAGGACTAAAAATACCAAGGCGTAAATCACACTGGCTAAAGGAGAATTAGGCTCACTTCAAAGTATTTCTTGCGAAAAACAGTGATTCCTTGTGGCATGAGCTCTTTGAGCTCCACCAGCTTCCCAAGCTGTGAGTTTTGCATCAACTGTCCTTGAGAAATTTCATATCCCAGCAGCCGAGTGGTGCTGCACGGCATGTGGCTGTTGCTGTGGCAAATGGAATTCAATTAGTTGATGTGTTGCAACCATGATTTTTGGGCTCCTGCTGCCTCCTACCTCAAGCAAGAGGGCCAGGAGCCATCAGCCAGAGTGCAGTTTCCCTACTCAACACTTGGCAGTGGTAGAGCTGCAAAATAAAACCAAATCTCCAGGGCCAGAGGTTTGTCTTCCGAGGTTGTGTGATAAATTGCTCAGGTAGTTTGGCCATGTTTTCATGACCTCCTGAAGATGATTCAGCTTTCTCATGTGCCTAGACCATTGCTCAGCAAATGAAAACATAACTTGGTGCACTTAGTTCCTCATGTTGGACCACTGGTTGGAGGCTGGAAAGGATCTAGTAGTGAAACGTGCTTAAGAGAGGAACCAGGGCCAAATATCCATTTTGCATGGGTAACTTTTCCCAATGCTTGATGAGAGGAGTGTGATACCTCTGAAAATATGGAGCTCACATTTCTTTCTGCTGCTTTACCATTTGGCTTAGACACAAAGGGACTTTCTTCCAGTCTGCAGAAGTGAGATCATCTTCCCTGAAGTCAGGCACTCAGAGAACAGCACTGCTTACCTGAGACCAAAAAACAGTGGAGTAATCTGCTATTTTGAAGTATGATTCCTCAGAACCTGGCACCTTTGCTAAAATTGAGAGCCAAAGTAGGGTCATCGTGCTCTGGCTTTTTGACATGGACACATTTGTAATTCACAGCGCAGCAAACTAATGCCTCCAAGGTGTGGTCAGTCCAGCAGGACAGACCCGACATATTCTAGCAAAAGTTTTTTAATTACCCTTTGGGAAATTATACAGAGGAAAACTTCTCAGCTGGGCATTCTCAGAAGGTCCAGAGCAGCTGCCAACGAGGGTAGTGGATGAGTCTTGCTGAGCTGTTCAAAGTCAACTGGGGTTAGAAAATGAATGCTACATAGCAGAAAGTAAAAGAATGATGACAGTGGGTCAGATCTGGTGTGTCTCCTCATCCCAAACCTCTCTCTAGCAACAATGAGTAGCAGATGTTCAAGGAAAAATAAGAAACCGGGTAAATGCAAAGTTGTCTTCTTATACGTCCTCCCGACTTCCAGCACACAGTAGTTTCAACTAATCCGTAAGTCCCAGGGGAAAATCATATCCGAGATATTTTTTAAGTCTTACTTATGCAATGCTTGACTATGGGATTTTTGTCCTGAATCCACGAGAGCTCATTCAGCCACTCAACAGGCTTTTCAGAAAGACAGCATTATCGCAATAGCCAGATCTTCTGTGTGGCTTTCCACATGACTGCTGTGGAAGGGCAGCCTGCCAGACTATCTAAATCCAGCCAGGAAGCCTACCAAATACCACTCAACAAGTCATGTCAACTCTAGTTTCCTAGTGGTTACATTAATGGTTGCAGCTCTGACCACAGGGGGAATGGTGCGTATTCCTCTGCGGCGTGAAAGCAAGGCCACAACGTTGTGTTGCTCAGTCCTCTAGCACTGAAAGGCCATTAGGGTCTGCCGGGATGGCTGCAGATTTCTCTATGGCTTGGTTGACCATCCCAAAGGTTTTGTGGAGAAGGGGAAAGTCTAAAAACACAGGGAAGAACATTTTGTCTGTGTAGGAGGCTCTACTCATGGTCTAGTGGACAGGTTTTGAATAAGACGGGCTCCTGAGAGCCAGCCAATGTCCACACCGCACATGGAGCATGGAGGATACCTTTGCAAAACGCTCCATTTCAGCCCCAGTCTTCACATGGTAGAGGACAGGGTGGGCTGGGAGTCACAACTCCCAGGAGCTCCCATCCCCATGCTATCAGGGTAGCCAAGGGTGCACCCTGAGACAATCAGCCACCTTGAGCCACTTGGAGAAACAGCGAGGCTGCAGGTCAAGGAGAGGATATGGCCACCCCAAGGGGCAGTTCCAGGCTGTAACCCACACCGGAGACCACCCACTTCCATGGGCTGAGCTGGTGGTAGGAGAAAAAGAGAAAACTTAAGGCAGCTTAATCCAGCATTAAAGTCTTCAGTAATTCTCTCCTTCCTGAGGACACCTGAGCTGCAGGGCTGGCGTGTGGGGGCTGGCGGCTGCCATCCCAGTTGGCTCAAGCAGCTGCAGCCATCGGCAGTACTTGTCTCCAGCAAGCTACGGTTTCTGCAGGTAAGATGTCCCAGGGTGGGATTTCTGCTCCTCAGGGGTCACCCCAGATCTGAGGAGAGAGGGGTGCAGCTTTCTGGACAAAAGGAGGGGGGATATGTCACATAAGCATCTCTGTTGCCAGGTGGGAAATGCTAAACCTCTATGTTTCTCCAGTAGCATTGCTTGAGAAGAGGGAGATGTGGTTGCAGGGAGCAGAACTCTCCCCTTACCCCAATAGTCTGATCTGCTGGGACCCAGGGGAAACACAGGTGCTGTATTGAAAACTCTGCAAAGGGCAGGCAGACACAAGGTAAGGAAATCCTGTCCCATGGGGGCAATAGCACAGGTCATGTTGTGAACAGTTCATGTAGAGATTTTATCCTCAGTTGCTGCTGACAACAAGGGAAATTGTTGAGTCTGTGAAAAGGCGAAATGAAAAAACTCAAGGTGGTTCTAAAATGTATGCTTATAAAGTAGCTCTAACCTGTGAATTGTGGCTTTCCAGCTTTGGATCTTTATAATGTGGTGATGCACACACCCAGATCAGAAGTAATATAAACTGACATGAAAAAAATCAAACTGATGCAATACCTAAAAAGGAAAAAAAAGATACAAGAACTTCACATTTCCCTGTCCTCTTGAGTTGTTAAGACCCACTGAGGCTGAAGTAACTTTCAAAAATCAAGGAACTAAAAATAACACCAAGTTATTAACTCATCCAGATGTATATTCACAAGTGACGCTTACTTTTAAAATAAAAGGATCAAGATTGGATTTTTAAAAAATCCTTGCTACGTTATTTAAGTACACCATAGACTGTGGTGAGTATACATACCTGTATCTTCATTGACTTTGCTTTCTGCCATTCACGCTGATTTTTTTTTTCTCCTTATCTTTATTTTCTGCTGCTCGGTGAATGAAATCAGAAGATTTCTGGTTCTTCTGCCCTTGCACAAAGCAGCTGGGCCAGTTTTCACCAGGGCATAAGTATCCACTATGGGGCTCTCATCAGCCCAAGGGGCAGGGGTTGAGGTCCATCCTGGAGGTGCTGGCATAGGGCAAAGAAGGTGAGCAGGGCATGAGAGTAAGTCCCACAAGTTTCGGTACTGGCTCAACTGCAGGATTGCTGAGTGCCCTCAAGGAGGTCCTGGGCCAAATCCTGAGCCACAGTTCCACATCTATAAAATGGGAATGATGTTTTCAAAGCTTACATGGCTCTCAGGATGGTCGTGACTATTAATGGTCATGAAAAGCTCCACCATGGCAGGGATGTGGCCCTTATAAGGGCCACTGTCTCTCTCTGGAGAGAAAGTGCTAATTCAAATCAGCTGTCGCCACTGGTATTAAAATTGCTATCACTGTTTGCCTTTTGGTTGTCTTGGTGCAATCTTTCTCATTTTAGAACTAAAACTGCATTTTAAAGCTTTAAACTGGAATTTGACCTCCACAGCTTGGACGGATTCCTTGAAAATAAGGGTTGGAGCTTGCTTTTGATTTTTGTCTCACACTCCTGGCCACAACTAGGCATGAAAGCATAAATACTAGCCATCAGCATTCAAATAAAAATGACTCTGGAGTCCGAGATAAAATGGTACCATTATTTGGAAGCCATACTACAAACTGCCAGCTACCCTCCTTCAGAGCAATAAAACACAGATAGTTTTAGTGAAGAAGTAAAATTAGTTCCTGAGTTTCTGTCCTGAGTTTCCTACCCCTGACTGCTATTCCAGACTGGAGTTTAATTCAGCTGTTTATGTGAAGATGCCCTATTGGGATAAGGCAGTGAATCTAGCCAATGTTGCGGAGATGAATGCCTTTATTCTTCCTGAAATAAAAATGGTGTCATGGGATCTTTCATGCCTCCCCACAGACAGAAGCTTGATTTAAAATGTCATCTGAGAGATCACATCACTAGAAGCACATATTGTTTCCCAGCTCCGTGCTAGGGTGTTGACAGAAAGCAATAAAGTGTCCTCAGCCATGACATGCAGTTAGACGTTGTGCTCCGAACTGCGGCTCAGCACCCGGACACCTGTGCTGTGGCAAGGGACAACCAGGCTCTTTGGTCTCTGGACCACGATGGCAGGATTGCACCCCTTCGCTGGAGATATTTTCCTATGCGATTCAGTGTAAGTATGGCTTTGTAAAGAGCTAATGAACTTGAAACATCCCAGCTGCAGCATTTACTCAGCTCAGCTTTTGACAGTGTAATTTACTTTTCCCCATCCACACCGCTATTTTCAGACATAGCTAGTACTAGTATTTCAAGTGTAAAGATCCTTGCTAAGCAGAAACTTCCCCACGGTTTATCTATTATTTAAACCATCTCTTGTGATGTGTTTGCTTAATGGTGTCAGCAAACTCCAGCTGACATTGCTGGACCTCATTGACCCCCATCATGCCCCTGAGGAAGGCTAGAGCCTGGGTCATCAGGAAGCAAATGTGGCTGCTCCTGCCATCAACCAGGACAGATGGAGCAGGAGACAACACCTCAGCTTCATCCACCCACCACTGCAGGACTATCTCTCAGTCCAAGCCTCCTGACTCACCAAAGAGCTACAAAATCTCCAGGGGTCATTTGTTTTTGCCATGGTCCCCAAAGAGTTTCCCGATTGAGGGAGAGAAGGGAAGAGTTTTGTGGTTAATAAGAAGGTAAAAGAGGGAGTGTGCAAAGGAACGAGGCTTCACTGGCTCGAGTGGGATTGCCCTGAGGAGAGCAGGTCTGTGATGGGCATCCAGACCGTGCCTGGAGAAAAGGGAAGCCCAGACATGGCCCACTTGGAGAAGCACTTTGAGATGAAAAGTGCTCCTGTTAGCAGTTTGTGACTCCTCAGGCTTCAGAAAACAGGCAGTCTGGTGGAATGGAGTGCATTGCGTGTCCAGGTATGCTTGCAGAAGGAGTGAAATTTTCACTGAAGTTGCTAAAACATGAATTTTAAGCCCAGCTTGACATCCTGCCCCTCCCATTGTGTTTAGGAGAGGCAGGCAACAAGCAGTCAGGGTATTGCTTAACCAACACTTGGCCATGAGAAGAAGGCTACTTTAGCCAAAACATGGAAATCTCGACTGCCCTGAGGTTACTACCAGGAGTAGAGCTGTGTCCCAACTTCCACCACACAGCATGCCTGGCTTTCTGTCCTGGTAGCCCATGTCCTCTGGAGCAAAGTCTTTCTCACTCATCTCCAATCTTTTTGTGGGAATTTGCTGTATTGAAGACCAGCTTGGGGCTGCTTTTTTGGCATGAGGTCTCTGGGTCAGCTCTGGTCTGTGGTGCCTTCCTCGGGTGTCCTCCAGAGATGTTTTCAAGACAGTAAGTGAGCCGAATATGTAAATTATCCTGAAAAAAAAATGTGTTCTTCAATGATCTGCTGTCTTTACAATGAAGGCAAGAAGTAAATAATATAAGCAAATAAGCATATCTGTGAGGCCACTAATCTGAGAGGGAAGAAGTTGAGCTGATGGGGGAATGACGACTCCACGAGTCAAAGGGTTTAATGGCATGGCACTGGCTCCTCAGCATGTGAAATCTTGTTCAGTTCTTGCACTGCTCAAATCACTGTGTTGGTAGATGCTGGCCTGCATCACTGCTGACCATCTCTGCAAGCAGGAAAAACTTGCTTGTTCGTCTGCAGCCAAGCTAAGGGACTCATCTCGTGCTTCTGCCTGCCCCTATGCAGGATCACTTGGGCTGCAGAAGCAAAGAACAGCTTTTCGTCCATGTCCGTTCCCAGAAACAGCATCTGAGGCTGGTCACAGAAACAACTCTGTGTGAAGCGTGTCAGCAAAGTCTGAGGCAGCAGGCTCCCCTCTTGCACTCCTACAAATGCTGCCGCTGAAACACAACCCTCATTTTAAATCAGCTGCAGTGAAACGGAAGGCTTTGAGAAAACAAACTCCCTCCAAACACATCCTTAACTTCATTTCCTCTGGTGGCCCTCCTTCTTTCTTGGCTAGGTTTCATGGTTCCCCTTGGATTTTTTTTTCTTCTTCTAATTTTAATTTGCGTCCCAACAGGAGCTGTTCTTTCATAGGATCCCAACTATGAAGTCTCAGATGGCAACGAGAGCTGAGACAGGGACTTGCCTGTGTTCTCTCTGCTTTTTTCTTTTCTCCTTTTTCTAGGTTTTAAGCTGAGCTCTAACATACTCCATATTTTGTCCATTACAGAGGATTATTTTACACCACAAGAAAAGCAGATTGCCTGCCCAGTCTGTAATCATACTAAAAAGATTAAAAACAATAATAAATACAAGTTTTTTTCTTAAAATACTTTTTTCCCCCAAATTCCAGTTCCATTGAAATGCAGCGATTTGAGCATTATTTATCTATCACACTTCCAAAACCACAGTTGGATCACCCTTATCAACAGTCTCTTCTTACAAAACCAGCAATTTTCAACACCCTAAACAAACGTAGGGTTAAGATCTGCTTGACCTAGCAGTTCAGCCAGAGTAAAACTGGCAGGGCCTGGCACCATTTCTGTTGGAACTGTCTTCTGAATCAGACCCGGAGGAGGAAGGTGAGTGATGGGCTGGCTCCTGCTCTCCAGTTTGCTCTTTCGTGGGTGGCCTGTGGGCTCCCATGGCTGCATTGCAGCAGACACCACCCATACTTGCTGTGGTCTCTGGGGCTGGTTCACACAAGCATGCAGACCATCACTTGCTAGGCATGATTAATGTGGTCTTTGTTACTTTAAGGCAGTGGATTAAATTATTTTTGCCAAAAATCTGATCTTAAGTGCAGTACTCCCAACCCAGGCACTCTGGCGGGCTCCATAACTCCATTGAAATGCCACTGACTGGGATTGGGGTTACATTCGACAGATTTTATCCTCTTCCATTTCTCTTGTTGGCAGGGAAAGTTGAGGTTTGCCTCATGCAATCCAGCCCTGGAGCACGGCTGCTCGCATCTTCGGAGGGCTTCCTCAGGACAAAACTGGCGGGCGGGGAAATCCTGCTCTCTGATGTTCCTAACAGCAAGAGAAAGGTCCCAAAGCGTGTAGCTCCCTTTCTCGCCACTCAGCACAGCCGCGGCAAGCCCAGAGCTTCCCTCCAGCTTCCTCACGCCTCTACCACTCTTCCGTGTGTGTGTATATATATGTGGAGATATATATATATATATATATATAAAAATCAAAGCCGGTTACGAGTCCTTCCCGAGGCTGGGAGCCCCGGGCTGTGGACTGACCTCCAGCCTGGCGGTGTCCCCGCCGACGTCCCGCTCCCCGCGGAGCCAAGCCCGGGCAGCGCTCGCCGCCGGCCCCTCTCCGCAGCCCGGGGACCGGGGCGAGGGGAGCATCCCTGTGATGGAGTCACCAGCCGCTGGGTGACACTCTTGTCCCGCCAAACCCTGCCGAAAACGCTGCCGAGGAGGGAGCCGCCAGCAGCCGCGGCCGGGGCCGCCCTGCCCGACGGGTGCGGGACCTCAGCCCGCCCGCCCTCCGGCTCCCCGCCCGCCTCCAGCTCAGCGAGCAAACCCGCGAAATTGGGCACAAAAGGAGCCCCTCTCCTCGAGAGGGTGCACAGACAGCACTTGCGATGTGGGGAGGTGTTCCCCATCGCGGCCCGGCAGCGGGCAACCATTTGATTGGATAAGGGGTAATGGTTTTAAACTAAAGGAGGGGAGATTCAGGCTAGACGTGAGGAGAAATTTTTTACAATGAGGGTGGTAAAACACTAGAACACGTTGCCCAGAGAGGTGGTAGATGCCCCATCCCTGGAGACATTCAAGACCAGGCTGGACAGGGCTCTGAGCAACCTGATCTAGTCGAAGATGTCCCTGCTTATGGCAGGGGGCTTGGACTAGATGAGCTTTTAAGGTCCCTTCCAACCCGGATTGTTCTATGAAGACACCGCTGAGTTCACACTTTGTGTTTTCTGTTTGTCTGGCTGATTTCTTCCTCCTAAACAAGTCCGAGCACTCTGCAATCACAGATCTGCACTGTGGTAGAGTTCATGATCTCCCAGTCCCACTGTCCAGAAAAGGCACAGGAGGCTCTGCCCAAAGACCTATGGCAGTGGGCCCCTGCAAAAATGCAGGCTATGGCACTGGGCAGTGCTGACCAGGCATAAACCTGGTCATCCAAACTATGTGACAAAGCCCTATCAGGGTTATGCACAATGCAAAGCTGGAGACGCTCAGACCAAGCCTTTATAACAGTATTTAGGTATTTTACTCCCGTTGGATTCAACAAGAGTTTGACACTCAAATATCTTTGTGTTCAATTACACTAATAAAAGGCAAGTGCAAGAGAAGTAGGCTACCACAGATCTTGAAGTTCGTAATTTGGCAGCAACATTTTACGGCATATTTTCATAAACTGAGTTCATTTTGTCACTCTGGTAACACTAATTACTTCATTTTTTCATGTTTTTTATTAGATGGAATGAACTTTTAGGTGTAAAACACTAAATCATGTAGCATCAGGATAATATTTTAAATTAACATATTTTCCTATTACTTGTGGATGTTTATTTTTAAGCTGGCAGAGAGCAGATGGGCAACTATCAACAAACACAGGATAGTGGCAAGAGCAGCTGGACAATGCATTAGCTCATCACTATTTAAAAGTACATAATTGGGACTTAAATATCAGAAGTCTCTTAAAAATGGGAACCAAGTTCTTACTGCAAACATCGAACAAATTTTCCTGTGCTCATCACCGGTGAAGTTCAGCAACCAGCTGTACTTATGGACATTTCAGTCTATTTAGAGTATTTACACTGATGTTTTCCAAATAAAAGAAGAAACAGGACATGGGAGCGACTCAGTAAATACAGATTTCAGATGTAACATCTACTGAAAAATTCATTAAGTACCTACCTATCTGTTTGACCTCAGGTCCATTAATTCCAGAGCGAAAGCTCTGACAACTGCCTCTTGGTGTGGGCTTTTGGAGAAGTCTTTCTTCTTGGTCCACATGGTTAGCCCACGAAGGAAGCCCCCATTCTGCATGTGCACAGCAGCCATGTCCCCCTGTGACTTTTACATCCACTGCAGACTGATCAAACGAGATCTTCACTGAAGCTCTGAGATATCATTCTGTGTGGCTGCCAACTATGCCCAGTCAGAGGAATTCCTCCTGGAAATGCATATATTGAGGGAGTATAGATTCGATGGGATTTTATATGCTGTAGGATTAACCCTTACTCAGCCTATATGCTGGGGAGGAGGATTTAAGTGATGTGCTGGAAAATGTCCTCTGAATATACTAATAGTTTTCCCTTCTTTCTTATTTCACTTTAAGCCTTATTCAGGAAATTGCTTGTGGTTTAAAGGTGAGATCTCTGATCTACCAGCAAATAAATCTCCCAGGGGCCCAAATCTGCATTTCACACACAAAACCCACTTTAGCCAGCTCAGGTGTCTGTCCAAGCACCAGTGTGTAAACCAAGGTAAAGTGGAGATGCAGAGAACAGAGAAGCGGGCTCCTGGAACCACAGCAGATGAAACAGCCCATCTCTGGAACTCAGCTGGAGCTCTGAAAAAAAACAGGATACGGCACTAGCAAAACAGTTTGAATGGCCTAAGAAACAATTATCTGCCTGAATCAAAAATGGTTGAAGGTTAGGTACGCATTTTCTTGAGCAAAACTGTATGTTATTGTTTGGATGGCTTGAATTTCTGAAGGTTGGATTTCCAATATAGTCAAAATATAGCCTGAGTGGGAGTTCAGCCATTTATCGCCCTGGGAATATAAAGCAGACCACGGACTACTCCCAAACTGCTCATTCTTGTAGGGTAATCATAAACATGAAACAGGTTTATGTGCTTCAAAACTGAGTGGCCAGTACTTAGCACGGCAGGCCAAAGAGCATTTATTATCCCAAATACTGCAACAAGCTGTAAAGATTTCAATTGTATCCAAAACATATCATTAGGTCTTCTCTTGATTTTTAGTAATTAGAATCTTCCCAAATATCTCTGAGTGTTTTCATTACTTCATAAATTTTCCCCAAATAGTTTAGACAAATGATTTTCAGCAGATGGCTTGTTATGAATAGCTTGTGAATTTTTCACTTTGACATCTGTACTGTGTTTACTGGGTGGTTTAATCAGTTCCTGGGCTGAAAGACTGAAATGTTTGCAAGGGAGGAAAAACGAACACAGGATACTAAATAAAAAACAGTGCGTTTCAAGGACAAACATATTCAGCTGACTGGACTCAAACACTTTGGGAGATTTCCAGCCATCGCTGACTACCCTGTGGATGCTGGATTCCACGATGTACATATACCTGCAAATCAAACTCATCTTGCTCAGCCAAAAGTGCAATTGTGAACCTCTTCTCATTTTTTGGCAGCCATGTTATATAGTCAGAACTCATTAGCAGAATTTTTGCTCCAACGAGTTATATTTTAACCACATGCCCAATCCTGACTGTCTCAACACTGATGTGGAGGTATTGTTAAGCAGAGCTGCATGTCCAAACGGGGCTACTTTTATCTTTTTGCTTTGTCTTTCTCAAAATAACATTGGAAGATAAGGTACATTCTTTCTTTGATCACTAATCTCCAACTCTTGAATGGTTACCACGAAGGATAAGTATGCATTGAACAGAAGTCCTAATGACCAGCACATGATTACAGTTTCAAGGAATGGGAAAATTAAAAGAGAAAGCAAAAACCCCAAACATGGAGGGAGGCTGGAAAGGAGGGAAAAAGGGTTGGTATAAAAAGCTTCAAATATCGTCAACAGAGCAAAACCATAAAATAAGCCTATGCATTTACTGATGAGAATTAGCATATTCTTGCTTTAGTGGTGTCCTCTCCTACACGAAGATAGTTTAATTAATAAGAAAATCACAGTAATAGGGAGCAAGGCATTAGGACAGGGATTGTCTCTGTGGTACGTTCATTTGGTGCATGGTACAAAGGGGTCCTGGCTCCTAGCACTGCCATCATGCAAATATTAAACAAAAACAGTGTGAGGGGGAGTGGCAGGAGGTTGTGAGACTGCAGCACCAGTGGCAAAGCCATCTGCAGCAGTGCGGGCTGCGACACGCTCCAGGCTCCAGCTGTGCCTTTTCTCATGCCAGATGCTGCTGCACCCACCGCCTCAGCTCACCCCCGCGCCCCCTGCATGTCTGGTAAGCCACGGCCGGCCTCGAGTTTCTTGAAGGCTTGTGATTTTCTACGCTGAGTTGCCATCCAAATGGTAAGTAATAAACCCTTTAATAATTCATAACCAGTCGGTAATATCTTAAATAATTCAACAAACAATTTGTCATCTTTCCTTGTGATAGAAGATGCTGGCCTGAAGAGCGGCTGAGAAAGGTTTCGTGTCCACCTCACTCCTTCCCAGGAAGGGCTTTGTCCCAGACCGAGCTCAGCAGGGTGGGTGCAGCCTTCAGGGAGCCCACCCTCACCTCAGGGGTTGCAAGTGCAGACCTGCCAGTCCAAGGAATACGATGAGCCACGTTCAGCAATCCTCTCCTGTAAATGATGGGTATGCTCAGAGACCTATTTCTGGAGCCATTCTCCTGCCCACTGCCCACAGTGATGAGACACTGAATTCCTGTCTCCCTTGTCCCTGCTTTCCTCTTGCAGAGTGGTGCAGACCCTGGAAGCCACAGCTCCTGCTTTGTCACCCAAGGTACTAAAGGACCGCAGCAGGTCTAAGGCAGCCTGGTGAGCCAAATGGCCCTTCATTCCCATGTGGTTTAAGCAGCAAGTCCCAACAAGAGGGATGTTATCTTCCAAAGGCATGGAGAAGACCTTGGAGCAATGATTAGTTCAGAGAGCCATCCCAGAAGATAAAGCTCCAAGAGAAATAAGACACCAAACACACTTCAGTAAAAAACAGTAATCTTACCTGGTTAGACTGTAGCATATGTCTGCAGCATAACTCTGACATCACATTAAGCACAAACAGCATCCAGAAAAGTCAGTTGAGCTCTTCAGGTGCTTAAAATCATACAAGTGCTTAAGATTGTAATTGAGCAACGCACGTAAGGAACACAAGTGCTGTCGGCTTATGCATAAGGAATGTGTAATAAGTTACAGAGAAGCACTCTTTTTATTATGTTTTAAAAGAAGTCTGTGCTATTATTTCCAAGTAGTTCCAATCCTGCTGACGGATATGATCCCCTGCACGCAATCTTTTTTAGGAGAAGATGTTGCACTGGCTCCAGAAAAGTTATGCTGGCAGAAAATGTGGTTCCCTGCAACTTAGCCGTTCCCCTAAAGGCCCTTTAGCTGAGGCATTTGCCATGTCTAAATATGTATTTTCATTTAAGAGATGCATTTTAATTTAATAGTGTCCACTCCACCCCACCCCAGCGTTTAAGATGACCCCAACCTTGTTGCGAGTGCTGGGCTGGAGCAAACAGGCAGACAGCACACTGGAGCACTGTTGAGCATCAAGAAGGATGGCAAGGGGAGCAGGACAGAGCATCAAAGAGCTGCACTGCCCAAAAACCCCGCCAGAAGGAAGCGTGGGCCGTTTCTGCCACCACAACATCCACACTGTGCTTTGAGGGCAAGAGCTGGGGCATTTGCAGGGCTTGCTTGCAGGAGATGGTATAGCCCAGAAAAGCAAGGGAAAATCAAGCAGCATCGTTCTTATCCTGCAAACATGTTTGCAGCTTTTTGGTATGACACAGCATTTTCAAAAGCTCCAAAGCCGGGCTTAGGTGCTTTACCTGTCCCCGAACAGGTGTAAACCTCTATGCATTAAATCACTTCAAAAATTCCCTCTGGGCTTGAAAGTCACTTTGGTGACTCGATAGGGAACAACAGCTGCTTTTATTGGCAACCCCAGGAGAAGGGGGAGCAGAGGGAGACAAGCCTTTCCTTGCACAGGAGGGTGCTGGTCCACAACCTGCCCAGAGTCCCCTTGCACAGAGATGTTTTTGCTGATCCCGGGGATCCCTGAGATCCTGGAGACAGCCCCAGCCCAGTGCGAATGGCTGGAGATTGCAGGCAGCTAGGCTGAGGCAGCCCTGAAGTTTTCTTTGAACCAGAAGATTTGGACTTTATCCTGTAATGCCTTTTCTGTAACAAGTGACATCTAAATTATCTCTCATAGGAGCTAGTATGCGTGTCATTGCTGGCTCAATGCTGCCATTTGCCAATGAAGAGAGCTTTTTTGGGAGTTTCTAAATAATCTCATAAATACATGTCCTTGCTCACAGGTTTGTTCACCCACTAACACCAACACAACATGAATTAACTCCCCAGAAGTGCTCTCCTAGCCCTCGGTTCCTGCTGTCTCTCTCCAGTCCTGCTGATGTTTCTCCTTTAATAGATTTTATCACGCTCATGAGAATCCCAACATTGCAGGCGCTGTGTGACAGCAGGGTTGTCCCACGGCTCACTCCCATTTGATGGTTGAAATAGTTTTTTACTCATTTTGAAGCAGTCCTTCCTCCGCTTTACAGGTTTTTCCTCTCAATAACCCCAGAAGCTTTTTCGAAAAGATACAAGCTGACACAGTTGGTTGATGTCAGGAAAACTGTCAGCTACTGTATGGGCAGAAATCAGCCTTCTGGGAGATGCAATGCATTAATCATCATCTTCCGAAGATCATCTAAAGGTCAGGCTCTGCTGGCCTCGAGGTACATAAGATATGCGTTCAGCCTTATGGGCTGGCTACGGTTCCTACACCTGGAAGCCTGAGATATTACGCAAGGAGCTTGCATCAGAAACTTGAAAAGCAGAGATGGCTTCATAGCTTTGCAGATCACTGCTGCTGGGATCAGATACAGCTATTTATGGGTTTTTGGAGACACCCTCAGTCTACCATGTCGGGAGAGAATCAGCACTTCAGGCTTTGTGAAAAGGTAGCACTTTTTCTGTTTCACTGCTGAGAAACTGCAGTTTTTACTAGTTTTTCTCCTAACTTTTGGATCTGCACAGTCAGAGAATAAAAGCCTAACAAAACTTCATCTTAAATGACAAATAAATGAACTCAGTTTCAGAGTGTTTACCTGCCAGGGCCAACCTGGCAAGGTGCCCCAGGGCAGTCAAGGCAGGGCAGATGCTGCCTCAACTCTCAGCTCCTGCTGTCTGGATTGGGTGTTTTAATTTTTCTGAGATGCCCATTTTCCGAGGGGTGCCCACCACTCTGGAGTTTTGTTTTGACAGTCATGCGGTCAATCTCAATCATCCCCCAGCCATGCTTTTGGCCAATATTCAAAGCATCTTTGGGAGGTACTTAACCTAATGAGAAGTTTAAGACATTTCCGTCTTAGAAACAAAATATAATTACCCAGTTAGGTGGAAGATTTTAGGGTGCTGTATCAAGCTATATCAAGAAAAGTTACAAAATCAATTTAAAAATATAGGTTTTTCATATCTGGGATTTAAAAAGACAATGATTGAAAAACTATCAGTTCCAGCATAGCTATTGCCAAGTAGAAATACTGTTTGTATCCAGGAAGTACAAAGCATTCCCTTATACCTCCAGAAATACCACAGTATTTTCCGTTTGCTCTGATGCTGCCTTTGTTTCTACTGGTGAAGACAGACACACCAGAAAGGCTTAAACTGGACCAGATTCACATATCCAAATTTGTGCCTGTCATTCACATTGAAATATACATGCAATTAAAAGGACTAACAAGTACAAGCAGAAACAGAAACACACCAGGCTACTAATTGTAGCAATGGTGTAGGACAATGCGTCTTCTTCCACTTGAGGAACATCTGTAAACCAAATACAGTGAGTTTTTTTCAGTTGCTTGAAAAATAGACTGTAATGCCATGGATTGGTCACTGGTCAAACTGCAAAAGTTCTGCAATTTTAGTTGCAGTCATTAACCGTCACTGTCCTGTGTTGTCACCCCTAAGCAGTATCTGGGGCTTTGCAGGGTTGCTGTTTTCCAGGCTGTACAACACTCGCTGTGATGCTGTGAGTGGTGGCTTCTGCGGTCATAGCTATCACACTGCACAGGGATCTTCACTTGCTCCTTTTATCTTACTTGAAGGCTGATTTGTACGTCCATTAGCTTTAACCAGGTCTGCATTTGATCTGCCAATCAATGCCTGACTTGAGGTCTGCTGTTAGCATCAGCCCACGTACTATCCTGTTCGGATTTGGTTGGTGAGACATAAAACATGATACTGTTTTGCCTCACTGCTTGGGTAAGTGGAGAGCACACCTGACTGTGATGGAAAATGCAATACGCATGCACACACACCATTGCTGGTGAAGGGCGTTAATCTGTCCCAAATTCAGACTTAGAAATACACTGGATAATCTCAGAGTTATGCTGGGGACTACTCTACTGTGTCCCCCACCATCAGCTGCACACAGCTAGAGGGGTCTGGGTGCTGGGGGGAGACCCATGTAGTGAATTACCTGGTGCAGAGTTCAGCTGCTCAGGCAAGAACTGTAATGAGCTGCCCTCTGCCTAAATGACATCTAATTTCCTGGCTTGCAGATGAGATGTGCACCAACCCCACTAAGCTGTGATGTGCTTTGGCCCACAGCTTCCTACCTAGCTGACACCTCACAACGGACTTGGAGAAGCCTCATTCAGTGCCTTTCTTTGCCTCAATTTTATTGGCAAGGTCTCAGCCCAGTTCCACAGACTAGGGGAGAGAGACACTCTCCACCCTACAAGAGGGTCTTGCTGGAGACCACGGAGGTAAACTGCATACACACAAGTCCATGGGACCAGAGGAGGTGCACCTGAAGGTGCTAGGGGTGGTGGCCATGTTGCTGCAAGGCCAAGCTCTGTCATCTCTGGAAGGTCATAGCAACAAGGAGTGGTCCCTGATGACTGGAGGAAGATTCCTGCCTTCAATAAAAAAAGGCTGAAAGAGGAATCTGGAGGACGACCAGCTGGTCAGACTCAACCCAGTGCCTGGGAAAATTATGAGGTGAGTCCTGAGGAACCGTGTCCACATCATGAAGGATAGGAGGGTGACTAGGAATAGCCAGCATGGGTTCTCCAAGGGCAGTGTGTCTCTGACCAGCCTGCCTGCCCTTCTGATGGAATAAGTGACTTGCTCTGCAAGGGTGAGGAGGGCAGTGGATGTCACTTTCCTCGACTGTAGCAAGGCTTTCACCATGGTCTCCCACAACACCCTTGTAGCCAAACTGAGGTGGTATGGGCTGCATGAATGGACTAGAAAGTGGGTGACAAACTGTCTGGATGCTTAGGCTCCAGAGGGAGTGCTCATGGATTCAGAGTCAATCAGGCAGCCAATTATGAGTGGTGAGTTTTGGGGTCAATACTGGGGCCAGATCTGGTCTACACCAATATCATCCATGACCTGAGCAATGCGAGCAACACACTCTCAGCAAGTTCACAGACAACGTCAAAGCAGGAGGAGCTCTTTATCCTTAAGGGCAGGGCTGCTGTTCAGAGTGACCTGGGCAAGCTAAAGAAATGGAGCAAGGGGGACCTCAGGAAGTTGAACAAGGACAAATGCGAAGTCTTGCACCTTGCCTGGGACAGTGTCTTGCAACAGTGGGCACCTACTGCCTGGGGAGCAGCTCTGCAGAAAAGGACTTGAGGGTCCCAGTGAGCAACAGGTTGAACATGAGCCAACAGTGTGCTCCTGCAAGGATGAAGGCTAACTCCAGACTGGGTTGGTTCTGCAAGCGTGTAACCAGCAGGTTGAGGGAAGAGATCCTTCCCCTGTTTTCAGCAGTACTGAGACTGCACTTAGGATATTGTGTCCAGTTTGGGTTCCCAGTGCAAGAAAGATACGGATATGCTACAGCAAGTACAGCAGAGCATCACTAAGATGGTTAGGGAACTGGCACATGATGTGTGAAGAAAAGCTAAAGGAACTGGTTTCATTTAGCCTGAGAAGGCTGGAAGGACAAGAGGCAGCAGTCATGAGTTGCAGGAAGGGAAATCCTACCTGAACGTAAGGAAAAACCTCTTTATTGTGAGAGGCAGGTCAGACACAGGAGTGGGAGCACAGAGAGGCTGGGGAACCTCACTCCCTAAAGATTTTCAAAACCACCCTGGCAGCATTTTTGCTGCCTGCTACCAATGCAACAGCCACTCTTCCAGGGACTACAAGAAATAAACTTTTTTTACTTGGCTTATTCTTAAATGCCTAGCAGGAGCCAGAACAACAAAAAGCACCATTTACTGAGTGAAGACCTGAACACTCCTTAGGAACACAGAGACTGTGACTGGCCCAAGAGCAGCGTAAGGGCAGGAAGGTGAGTGCCTGGAGCTGTGGCAACACTTGGTCTCATCACCTTGGCATGGGACTTCATGGAATTATTAAGAAAGCTGCTAGTGGTCACAGTTTAGTTGGAATTTGGCCTGGAGTGAAGTCAACAAGAACAAAAGAAGCCTCTGACATCAAAGCTTTCCTTTCAGGGTCAATTTACACCCTTGAATTCCCTGTTGTCTGAGTCAATCTAACAGTTCGCTGCTGAACAGGAAGGGTTTGCTTACCTCCAAGGACCCCAGCCCGCTCCTGCTCACCCAGCTCCCTGGTCCCACCACCTCCTCTGCTTGAGAACTCATCAGCCCCTGCTGTCAGCTGCCCAGGGTGTCCATAGACAAGCAGCAAAGAGCAGAAGCTAGAGGGAAGGAGCAGGACTTGCCCCTTTCTGAAGTGTCGAGCTGTTAGATTGACTCAAACACCTCCTGTCACCTCCTGCCAAAGGGCTGAGTGGGAGGAAGGGAAGGAGAAGGAGCTGTCGGAGCTGTCTCACTGCGAAAGAAAATCCTGCCATTAGAAAGGCAGAAGACCAAATTTCCCTAACCTAGTCCTGACAACATCACTTGGACGGTCTCAGTGTGGGAGAGATTCCCTTGTACATGGTGGCCACAGATGCAGCAGCAGTCCTCCCTGAACACTTACCCTCTCACACTGCTGGCAGTGCCAAGACTAGCTGCTCTGCTTGGTCTCTGCACAGCATATTGCAGGGTGCGTTTACTGCCCACAGAGGGGAGGCCACTGACGCTGTCCCCTCAGGTCTCCAGAAGGGCAAAACCACAATTCCCAGATGGATGTTTCTCTTCCATTTACCTACAGAAAAGGAAGCAGGATCTCCAGCTATCTAACATCGCCCAGTATAGAACCTGGCAAGGATTTACCGTTTATTTTTACATAAAAGAAGCTAACAACATGCATGAGTCAAATTGTCTTTCTGCTTCATGCATCACAGCCTAGAAGGCTGCCTTTCCTACCACTGCTGCAAATCAATCCTTCGAAAGTTTCCTGGCACTATTTCCAAATCACTTATCTTTGATTATTTCTAGTTCCACTGTATAGTCTATCGTGTCTCAAGGCCACAGGACAAAAGCCAGGAGTCCTACAGTGCAACTGCTCACTTAGTTCCTTGGGTGTCTTCCCTGCTGATACATAGCAGAGATTGGCAACTAATCTATATATAGTACAGCACCACAGTCAAGACACAATGGCTGCATTCAGCGTGCATACATGATGATGTCAGCAATGGCTGTTTAATTGCATCATGGGAAGTAAGGGGAGAGAAGAATTGGAAGAAAAAAAAAAAAAAAAAGAAAGAAAGGGGCCCCCTGGCCCCTCCACTTTACCTAATTTCCTTCACCGCCAGATGGGAACGCATGGGAATGCCGGCCCTGCATCTCGGGACCTCCCTCCCCAAAGCCTGGCATGGCCACATCTGTTTCCCTGATTTCCTACACTTCTGATCTTCTTCACCTGCCCTGCACCCCACCACCTTGGGCGAGCTTCCTGAGATGCTGCTACCGCCATTTGATTTGGCTTCCTGAGGCTCGCTCCCTCCTTCCTTATTTTTACTTCTCCAGCTTGCAGTAGCATCCAAAGGCCGGTAGCTGTGAAACACGGAGGAAGGGTAGGGTCTGCACTGTGGAGACCACACAAGCCCCTTGGCTGCTTTTATTTAAACAAATGAGTATCTGTACTGCCAGGCAGCGATTCACAAAAGAGGCTGTCAGGCTCAACGCAACTCTGCGGCTAGCAAACAGAAGGTATACAAACTTCTCTTCCCAGCAGCCATCCATCACCATAAATGTACGTGGGTTTTATTTGAAAGGAACAACACCCTGCTTTAGTAAAGCAAAAAAGGGAAAAGATCTTCAGAGTGACAGCATTACCCTCTTTGAGACCTACAGCATCAGCCCAATCAATAGCTTTCAAATTTCCCCAAAGTCCTGCCTTCCCTTTGCAGTTCCCACTCCTGCAAACAGTACCCGTGGTATCCTCCATTTTAAGAAAGTTTCCCTTTGTCTTATCCCCCAGCCTATTTATAGCTCCTGTGGCAGAGGTGTATGGGGAAGGATTTATACCAGCAGGCGCAGGGCCCTTCAGGGCACAGGGAGGAGACACACCACAAAGGACATTTAATAGCCTCCAAGAAACACACAGCTCCTTGGGGCACATTTTCTGGAAGGAGGCTCTCACCCAAAGGGTTTCAGCCACGTGTTTTCTCAGCGGCACATGAGAAGGGCTGTGACGTGAGTGATGGGCTGGTCTTGTAAGCCCGCTTTTATGAAGGACCGTAGGGATGCCATTGGGGTCCCACATAGGAGAGGAGACAGCCATCAGCTCCCACTGCCAGGGAAAGCTGCCCAGGCAAGAGCTTCTCCCTCTTTGGCTCCCTTGTAGAGCAGCGAGGAGGGGAAAAGCCTCTTCACAGGCCACTTCGTGTTCCCAGAAACTTTGCAGAGAAGCTGGATCAGAGACTCCAACTGCTTGCATATTTTGTGAGCACACAACAGCCTCATCATGCAACCTGAGTCTGGAGGAATCGCATGATGTAAGGTAGCAAAAGGTTCCTCTGAGTCCATCTTACAGCTTTCCCTATACGAAAGGCAATTATGACCATAACATATACTCACGTGAACCAGAAACTTTGATTATCACCCTGCATGGCTCTTGTAAAGGAGCATATTCCCTTTGCATGTATGTCCCTGACCAGTGTTGGTTTCAACATATAAAACCTTAACCATTTCAGGTCCAGACTAGCTCGAAGCCTATTTCCTGCTAAGGACAATGCAGAAATACTTCAGTTTTTCTCTCTCAGCATTCAATTTACGCCTCTGGAACTGACCTGCCTTGGTCAGAGCAGAGGTGGGAGAGAGCAGCACCTGAATGAAGGTCAGGATTAGTGCTGCATGTAACACAAAATCATTTGAGGTCATGTGCCACTTTCCAAGGGTCATGGTTTGACAAGGCAAATGACATTGCATGGCCCTGAAGGAGAAGTGGTCTGTCCAGGTCCCCCAGGGAATGACAACGAGGCAGAAAGGGATTATAGAATCACAGAATAGTTTGGGTTGGAAGAGACCTTCAAAGGCCATCTAGTCCAACCCCCCTGCCATGAGCAGGGACGTCTTCAACTAGATCAGGTTGCTCAGAGCCCCGTCCAGCCTGGCCTTGAATGTCTCCAGGGATGGGGCATCGACCACCTCTCTGGGCAACTTGTGCCAGTGTTTCACCACCCTCATAGCAAAAAATTTCTTCCTCATGTCGAGCCTGAAAGAGATGGGCGACACATGGATGCAGATAGCCTTAAGATGTAGATGATGTGTCTTCGCAAACAAGGAAAGAGATGGAAAATACTAGTGTCCCTCTGAAGAGGCTACACAAGCACCTCACTCTTCGCCACACAAGGTCAGCCATCGTGGTGCTGCAGCGTGTTAGGGGACACTCACACGTCCTGTTTTAGGGGCTGAACTGGGGGCTGGTAATGAATAGCTGAAGGTACCAGGCTTCCCAGCTCCCGCAGCCAGATCTGGAGGAGAACAGCTGCCCGCGCTCGGAGTTTACACAGCTGTGGGGAAGCGTTAGCAGCTGACAAGCTACTCTCCCTTAAGCGGTAGCGTATACCACCTCTTGCGGTTAGAAGCACTCCCCCAGCTGAGCAAAAGTATCTTGCGGGTGTGAATAAGAACGAAGGTAGAGCAGACTTTTGAGTTACAGCCGAGTTAACTGTCTGGAGAGGATAAATGTGAAGTGAGGTATCAGAGCAGCAGTGGTGTCAGGAAACAGGAGGCTAATAGCAAAACATTTGCAATTATTAACCCATAATGTTGGCACCTGCTTTCTACCTCCAGCTGCTCTGAGCCTGCATTTCTTGACCTGCAGAACATGTTTACAAGACATGGCTATTTTGCCAAGTTTTTCCTGAAGGGAGAAGTGATCTGATGGGACGTTCCGTTGAAGATGAGTTTGAGAGCCTCTAATACTACTCCAGCATCAGTTTTTGCATAAGTCCAACAGGCAGACAGTGAAAACACTTATTGAGGGCCAAAGCCTGGATTTTTAGACCATTCTTAAGGGTAGGAATCACATCTGAAAGCTGTGACAGTGTTAGAGCAGAATCAGGGTGAGAAGAACAGACATTTACGTTTTCTGGCTTTGAGCCCATCCTGGGGGGCAATAGTTGCACTGTCATCATCAAAGATTAAAGCCAACACAGGTACTTAGTCTGACAAGAAATCTGATTGAACAGATGGTGAATAGAGAGAGATTTGAGAAGTCTGGAAACTGGTTTTAGAGATGCAGTCATTTGGAGGTAAAGGTGCTAAAAGTCCTTGTGATGCTAAATCCCACTATGTGGTTGGAAACAGTTGATTTTCAGCCACAATTTCTGAAACAAAGAAGGATGAATCAGAAGGCACAGGGGAAAAAAAAAGAAAAGAAGAAAGATGACTTAGTTTCCTCTCAGAGGCATATCAGGTAGTAGGAGAGTCAGAGCAAGGCTTAAGCATAAAGGTGCTCAGGGACACTCTATGAGTAGAAGTGAAAAAAACTTTCTTTAACACATCCAAAAATGACACCTTCACATCAGCTGACTGCAGAGTTCAGTGCTGTAAGGCAAGACAGTAGGTGTCTACTTCTCTCTGGGAATGAAGAGTAGAGGATAGATCCCTAAACCTGGTTGTGTCTCTAGGGCTAAAAGTACTGTCAGCTGTTTGAGTGCAAGATGCCCACTTCCCAAAGTCAGACCTTGAAGGGTGTAGAGATGCAAAAATGCACAGCAACAAGATGTATAGATTTCACTTGCACACGTGTATAGAGAAGGCTATCTCTGTTCCCCTCTGGATCCCATCACATCCTAACAAGCACATCTTTAAACTCAAGGTGACCCTGCTGTAGGGGAGATGGATGGGTGGAGGAAGGGGTGTCAAGAACTTGAATTAATATGCTGAGCAAGCCAGTTCCCAATGATTTATACCATGGGGACAACACTTATTGCTTTTTTGCTCCCCAACCCTCCACCCTGCTCAAGATGCAGCACACCATACAGGAAGCTCAGCAACACATGCAGAAAGTTGAACTTACTACTGTACTTACTAATGGATCCAATGACAGATATATGGTTGAGCGAGAGTCAGTATGCAAGAGCAGGCATGGCAAATTTGGAATCTGAGGCAAATTTAGAAGTTTGTGCTCACGAGAGGAAAAATGAGGGAAAAAAAATAGCACAAATCAGCGCTAAAGTGGCTGGACTTGAGTGGCACAGTTGTCTGTGAAGTGTAGTCATGGTGAAAGCCAAAAAAAAGACGGATATTCCTCTGAGTGTAATGAATAAGTTGCTAACAGCGTGCTAAAAAATGACAGCAAAACCTTCCTCTTTCATTTATCTGGGACTATTTGACAAATGTGAAAACCCCAAAGATTACACCAGCATCGTGGCTGTGCTGAAGCCTTTCCCTGGGGACAGACCTGTGGGAAGCGCTCCCTTTGTACATTGATTTACTAGTCAAATTCTTGAGTATGGGAGGCAAAGATCCAAGCAGGATGCAATGCTGTGTCTCCTGCCTCTTTCTTGATGAATAAAGAAGGAAGAGGATTCTTGGGTGCACAACAGAAGTTCAGTCCTGTGTGTTTATTATTACCCGTCCATGTTCAGGGACTTGGACCAGCTACTCAGCTACTTCTGTTCACAAGCCCTGCTGAGCTCTGAGCTTGCACAGCGAGTTAGCGCTCAACATAGCAGGGCAAACAGTATCCGGCTGCTGGACCACTTCATGCAGGTGGTATAGGGGAGAGCTCCTTATGTGAATGTTTGCCTCTAAAATTACAGTAAAATATCCCCAAGCCCACAATTACTGTACCTGGTTCTATTTAACAAAGCTTTTAACCTCCAGACCTCTGGCTTTTCCAGCTGTATTGCTTTTGGCAGGAACACCATTCTGTTTGTTCTGTAGTGCTGCTGGCAGAAAGCAGATGCTTTCCTTCAAGCAAACGAAGCTTCCAAGTACGGACAGTGGAAAGCACATCCTGACATTGGAAGCAGATGCTAGCAACTGACTCAGGTGCAGTCTTCTGCCCCAATGTCCTATTTTCCACTAAAATATAAAGGGTAAAAGGAAAAAAAAAAGTATTTTTAATGAGTACTGTAGCTGCAGTGGCTGGACAGTTAGTCAAGGACAGACAAATGTTGCCAAATAGAGATTTTCCAACTAGGTGGAAGTTGGACAATATCCTCAGAGCTATTTTGATACTCATTAGGTGTCTCTGAAGATCTGGACAGTCATGCTCAGATTTTAGCATTGTTAGAATGTCTTAACAGTTAATGTTTTAACACAGCCCTGATTTCAACACAGTTTAAATGATGGGCTTGCCTTTAGTACAAACGACGATGTTTCAAATTCAGACCAGCAACAGCATACAAATGGAGGACAAAATAAGGATGAGAGAAATGGATGTGAAAAATACTGGAGAGAAGGGAATAAATGTGAGAAATTTCAGCATAGCGACACAAAGGAGAACAAGCAGAATGCAGAGAAATGCCTCAGACACTCACGTAAGCTGTGAGATTTCGATTTATTTGGCACAGAGGGACAATAGCCCCGCTAACCAGGATAGCTATTGTTCTTTTGTTTTTAAGAAACAAAAAGGGTAAATGTGAAGCACTAGCTTCCCAGGGAAAAATCATAAAAATAAGTTCTCATCCTGCTGTCTACCGAGGAACCAGAAGCCTCTCGTGCTTCACCCATCGTCCTTGTGCTGTTATTCATCCATGTATTTGTCGGCTTAGAAAACAAATGAAATATATTGAGGCCTTGCTCTATCTGAGGAGAGCTGAGGCTTTTTTTATAGCAGAACAAGTTAATTGGATCGAAAACCATCAAGTCAATGCACTAAGCAGAAAAACACACGGTGCTATCTGCTGTGTAGTTGAGCACACACATGCTCCAGCAGCTAATGTTTCAGAACGGTGTATAATATTGTGTTCTCTTTAGCTTTATTTCAGCGTTTTTCATGACGAAGACGGAAAGCCATCTATAATCAGAGGAAGCCTTAAAACTCTGCATTCCTTCAGCAGTGGTGGAGGGAGAAGAAAAGGAGGACTTTGACCTAGAAAGACAGAGGTGCCCAAATACAAGGATGACAGCTGGGGAATAAGGACCCACTGTTCAGGGACAGTGAATTGCTTATAGGCTTTTACAAGCTGAGGGAGGGTGTAAGCTGTAAATGAGGTTCAGGAGCTTTGGCACAAATACAGTGGATCCTGTCAGTGAAAAGGACCTTCTACAGCAGATAGGTAGCTTCATGAACCCATTAGAGCTATTTGAAGCACAGACCCACAGAATTCCCCTCTTCAGCCAGTTAGCTGGAAAGCAAACAGCTGTCACTGAAGAAGGCAGAGATGTCAGATATGCCTGGAGACATTCATCTGGGAATTTCTGCCCAATTAAAGTATTTCTGAACGCAAAAGATGATGGTTTCTACTGAGGGAGCCAGCGGAAAGCATTATCTGGGAAACCCGAACAGATCAACGGCACATTTGTTGTTCAGGGAGTTACCGCTCTTCACAACGAACTGGCTTCATCTGGAAAAGGACAAGCTCCGTGGCATCATAACCCTCTGCGGCAACCGCAGGATAAGCAAACAGACCTGAGGCAAAGCTCAACGATTTTTTAACCTCTGCTAGTCAAAGCTGTGGTGGGTTTCACCTGCATGCTCAAATATGAATATATGGATACATAATACAAGGAACACAGCCTCCGAGCCAAATCTTTTAGTGATACATACAGCAAGTTCCCAGCTGAATATACCACTGAGGGGCATAATAAATATTCATGCTTATTTACAGCTTAAGGCAGGTTAGTTGCCCCACGGACTTCATCAGTGATTCCCATTGCCTGGTGTCACGTGATGATGTTAGTGCTCCTGAGTTTCTCAGTTTTCTGAAGGGTTTTTGGTGAGAGATCCTGAGAGATCCTCACACATGCGGTTCATCACTGTGTTTGGTCTCTGTCAGCAAAAGACAAAAGACATCTTTGGTTTTAAGTAGATGATTTAAGTTAGTGTTATTTGTGTGTCCAAAGCCTAAATAGCATTAGTTATTTGAATGTCTAAGGCCTAAACATGGGAGGTACATTGTTCAATATATTTTAATAACCTGTTCTCCTTTTCTGTGTTTCTTTTGTTGTTTTTTTTTTTTTAAATTTATGATCATTACTTAGCATTAGTTTGTTTTGAGTTTATTTTTCTTACTTACAAATGCTTTCGTTTACAAATCCATCTGTATCTTTTCGTATTTTTATTAATTTCCCTATTTTTTTGACTTTTCAAACTCTGAGCCAATTTCACGTTTTAAAACTTTCCAGCATTTCCACTTGCCTTGTTAAGGGTAAAATGCCATGTGTCCTTCTTTGGTAGCACAAGCCCCACTAAAACAAGAGGGTGGCCACTCAGTCATGCTGCAGCTACCACTTGCCTTTTAGCAGTTGCCGGTTGCGAGGCGTTTCATTAAAACAAAATAATCGTTGCGTTTTTATTGAAGTTTGGTTTCGCAGTAGTGCAAATGGCATCGCCGCTAATTTTTGCTAACTTCATCGCGTCAGTTTAAAGGAGAGGAAACGTCTGCCCCTGGCTAGCAGCAAACCCCGGGCTCGCCCTCCCGGGCGCGGCAGAGCCGGCAGCAACCGCAACGGCACAGAAAGGAGCCGGAGCTCACCCCGGGACTGGGCGTCAGAAAACAATTCATCGAGCGACTTAATGTTTAAAACTGCATTAACGCCCCGATGCTTTCAAAGAACGGCCCCGGAGCCCCGCTCGCATCTCAAACCGAAAAAGCGCGGGGGGTGGGGGGAGGCGGGATGGGGGTGGAAATCGCCCGACCCGCGGCCGAAACGCGTCAAACCAAATTGGGGGGGTAGCGGCGTTCCCAGTGCCGAAACCGGCGATATTCACAAATCGCGGGAGGGCGGCGGGGCTGGTTGCGGGGCGGATGGAGGGGGGCCAGTCGGGCAGGAGGGAGGGCGAATGTTTCCTGCCCGCCGCCACCGCCCCCCGGCCGCCCCCCGCAGCCGGGCGGAAGTCAGCCCGCGCCGTCGGAGCTTAAAAGGCTCCCGCACGCCGCGCCGCCCCAGAGCCGGCGGCCGCAGCGGGGCCGGAGCCAGCGCCGCCGCCAGCCCTGCCCGCCGCGCCGAGGCGGGCCATGCGCTGCCCCGAGCCCTGAGCTTTTTCTCCCCCCTCTTCCTCGCCCCAGGCCGCCCGGTTCTGCCCCTTCGCACCCCGCCAGGCAGGGGGAAGGCGCCCGGCGCGATGGCTCTCCCCGGATCACACGCCGCCCGGGACTGTGCTGCTGCATCAGTGAGTAATTCCTGCTAATTCACTCCCCGGAGCCGGTGGGCTCCGGCTGGGCACATCGCTGGGGAGACGGGCGTTTTGGTTTTTGCTGCTTTTTTTCCCCCTCCTTTCCCCCACCCCTTTTTCGGGTTTTATATTATTTTTGTTTTCTCAATAAAACACCACGCGAAGAGGCGAGATGACAAAGGAAATGTGATCCTAGGCGCTGCAGGGGCTCAGAGCGAGCGAGAACCGGAGAGAGGAGGAGGAGGGGGCGAGGGTAGCGCTCTCGGATAGCATTGCACAGCGGCTCCAATTTGTGCGAGCGAATATAATACACCCCCCATGAATAATTCAGGACGGCCGGCAGGGACCTGCCGCTGTTCCTCTACTCGGCCGCGTCCGCCACAGCGTGTGTGAGCCGCGGCGCTGACCTGCCTGCGGCCGGCCGGGAGAGCCACCCCAGCCACCGCGGCCCCGGCGCTGCCCCCCGCGGGGAGCCCCGCTTAAAGGAACGCGTCCGGCGGGAGCGGGGTGTCTTGAGAGGCGAGAGCGGATTGCTCTTCCCAGCCGGCCCCGGAGCCCTTTTCTTATTTCCCTTCCTTCCCACCTCCTCCTCTGTGTCCCGCCAGCGTGAGTCTCTGCCGGTGGGGTGGGCACCAACGCCGCCCTCCATCCCCCACCCCCCAGTCATGCGGTGGTGGAGCAGGCGTCGGCGGGGGAGGACTGGAGCCGGAGAAGTCTGCCTGGCCACTGTGTTTCAGTGCCTCTCTCTCTCCTAGAGCTGCTCTGGATTGCAAAAGTGGAGAGGGGAACTGAAACGAAATTTCCCCTTCCCCCCCGACAAGCACAGGTTTAAAGGAAAAGAGGGAAAAACCCAACACCTCAAGAAAGGGCGAAACTTGATTTAACCCCCTGCTGCCCCCCACCCGCGTCCTTCCCGCCCGGCCAAGAGGGACTTGCACTGCCGCACCGGCGCCCCGACCCCGTCCTGCGGCCGTGGGAACCGGAGCCGAGCCCCGGCGGACAGAGGTCCCGTTCGCGCTGGATGCGGTGGGGATCGGGCGATTGGCGCCCATGCACTTTCTGTTTAGGAAGAAGACAAGTAACCAAACCACGTTGTCAAACTGCTGACCCAAGGGGGAAATGAGAAGACTGTGTGAGGTATTGACCGATCTGGGAATCGATACAATTTGTCTAATGCAACAGGGGATCGGGGGTTAAGTACATGTGAGAGAAGAGAGGATCCATTTGCCGAGAGAGAACGGGACAGCTACACCTTGATACCAAAAATAGCCCCCCGGCAGCAGCGAGGTACGACGCGAGGATCCAGCTCCCTGCAGACTGCCGGATCGATGACACCGTATTTGCAAAACCGGCCAATCGATCCCACTTGGCAAAACGACTGATCGATGCCAGGTTGCTCCTAAGCCTCTTGCAGAACTACCTTCAACCCACGCCGCTCCAAACGTCCCCTGCCTTCTCTGCTTTTCTCCCACGCTTTTTTTTTGTGAGGGAGGGGATACACTTTTTTTTTTTAATACTCCCCCCCCGCCCCGCATCGGGGAGTCAGGCCCGTCGCAAATGGCTTCGTTTCCCGAGTCCGACTTCCAGATCTGCCCGCTGTGCAAGGAGATGTGCGGCTCGCCGGCTCCCCTCTCTTCCAACTCCTCCACCTCCTCGTCCTCCTCGCAGACCTCCAGCTCCTCCGGGGGCGGCGGCGGCGGCTCCTCCTGCGGGGGCCCGCCGCGGCGGCTCCACGTCCTGCCCTGCCTGCACGCCTTCTGCCGCCAGTGCCTGGAGGCGCAGCGGCACCCCGGCGCTGGGGACGCGCTCAAGCTGCGCTGCCCCATCTGCGACCAGAAGGTGGTGATCTCGGAGCCCTCGGGCATGGACGCGCTGCCCTCCTCCAACTTCCTCCTCAGCAACCTGCTGGACGTTGTCGTCGTGGCCGCCGCTGCAGACGAGCAGAAGAACGGCCGTGCCGCTGGGGCCGGCCCCACCGCCGGCTCCGGAGCGGGAGCAGGCGGCGGCGGCAACAACCGCCACCACGGCCGCCCGCCGCCGCCGCACCGCACCGCCGGCTCCTCGCCCGCAGCCTCGGCTGCACCCTCCTCGACGTCCTCCTCCTCCTCCTCGGGCGGCGGCGGCTCGGCGGCGCTCCTGCTGCGGCGGCCCCACAGCCGGCAGGGCGAGCCCCGCTGCAGCTCCTGCGACGAGGGCAACGCCGCCAGTTCCCGCTGCCTCGACTGCCAGGAGCACCTGTGCGACAACTGCGTGCGGGCGCACCAGCGTGTCCGCCTCACCAAGGACCACTTCATCGAGCGCTTCTCTGCCGCTCCCGGCCCCCCCGCCGCCGCCGGCTCCGCCGCGCCGCTCGCCCTCAGCCCGCCCTACCCAGCCTCTCCCTACAACATCCTCTCTGTCTTCCCTGACCGGGCCAGCTACTGCCAGCACCACGACGACGAGGTGAGCAAGTGCGCGGAGCGGGAGGGGGGGCGCCGCGCTCCCACCCCTCGCCGGCGCCAGAGGGCCCCCGCCCGCCTCGCACCCTCGCGGCGGGCGGGCCGGCCTTGAGGGGCGGGCGGCGGCGGGGACCGGCCGCGATGTTTCCTCCGCCCGCGGAGACGCTCGGGGCCGCCGCGCCCCTCAGGCGGACGGTGCGGGGGGCAGGAGCCGCCAAGGGGTCGGGGCAGGGTGTGCGGCGGGGCGGCGTCCCCGGGCACCCCGCTCCCTCCGGGCCCCGCTCCTGGCCGCCGCCCGGGAGGTGGTGAGGCGGGGGGGCGAGTTGCGAGAGCCGCTGTCCCGGTCGTCGGAGCCTCGGGAAGCCGCTGACGCGGCGGGAGCATCGGGCTGTCGCGGGAGCAGCATGTCTGAGAGAGCTTGTCGGGCGCGTAGCGAGGCCGTGGAGGTGCAAGCGGGAAATGTCTGGAGTCCCCCAAGCCCATTATGTTTGTAATGCAAAGTTAAATTACTTCGTGGAGTCTGCTTTATACCGTGTTCGGCGTGTAGCTCACCGAAGAAAGGGAAAACAAATAGGGAAGGAAGGTAACTGAAATGAGGAAAGGACTCTTATTAAATATATGCATATTTTAAATTTTTTATTAACGGTAGCCAGAAAGTTAGCAAAGACATTCACTCTTGCCTATACCAGCTATATCTGGTGCTCTTGGTTAACATTTTAGCTGCCTCTGTGGTGCAAACGAGCTTTACTTCTGTAAAGACGGGAACTTGCTTTATGTGGTCTTCATGTAAAACGCTTTGCTTGCAAGTTTTGCTTCTGGTCATCCCAAGTATCGTCTCGCAGATCTAAAATAGGCTGCGGCTTCTTCAAAATGTGCTGAAAATGTCTTAAGTTTCACTGGGACATAGTTCCTTGCTGTGATAGTTTGAAACTTGATTTTCATCTGAAACTGGAAAATGGCGGTCTGCTGTCGTCCCCCCGCTGCCTTCTGTGGGATCAACGCTGGGGATTTTGCTGGAATTTTCCAGTAACTTAAGTGTTGGAGGTAGTTTTCCTCCCAATATGAAATGGGACGGCACAACAAACTGCTTCAGGGGAAAAGCCCGCCTGAGGACAGGCCTTGTACGAGTTTTCTGTGGGATGCTTGCTTAGCTGATACGTGAAGGCGTTTAGAGAACTGTGGTGATGCCTTTGTTTTCAGTTTGCAAGGATGCTTTTCGTATCTCCTCCAATGCTACTGTACTTCTGAAAAATTTCTAGAAAGTTCTGGAAGAGTTGTTCCGGTTCCTTAAAGTTGCGAATGTCGGAGGACAGAAAGTATGAATTTTGTGGAAAAAGAAAAATCTTAAATGACATTTGGGGACGTGGGGGGAATGTGCTTCAAGGACAAGGAAGTCGCCTTTTTTTTTCCCCCTAAGAAAAACAAAACCCCCAGCAACCTTAGGGCAGTTGGGCTGCTTACAGCTTTTTGTGGTATCTAAGTATCTTCTCACCAGTGGGCTTCCTAAAGAACATACATGATAGTGCCAGAAATTAAGCAGGGAGTTTGTAACATGCTAAATAAAAAAAAAGCTATGTTTCTGCTTTCATTTTGGAGTACAACTTTAGACTTCTGGTATGGGCTAAGCAGCTTCTAGTTCTTGTGTTCTTAGTATCGCAAAACTTCTTGTTGGACTGTGTAAAATGAAACGATGGAGGGCTGTTTGCCATAGCATAGAATATCCAACTTCTAAAGCAGATGTATTCTCAACAACTTAGAGTAGTTGAGACAGGATCTCAAAAAGGTGTTTTGTAGACTTAAAAGTTTAAATTGCAAAGAGAAGATATTCTAGCCATGCTTAAACTGCACAGCTTTTCTAGAAGCAGCTTTTCTAGAAGTAACTTCTTAAAGCTTGTTAATTTATTTTAAATAACAAATATATTGTTTTCAACAATATGCTTTGAAAAGAGTACATGTCTCTTAAAAGTTGGTTTGGGGTGTCCTGCTGTCCTGTAGACCTAGAAATTGTTTTAAACAAGTGAGCATTTTCTAGCCTTCAGCTCCTGTTGAGAAAGGCTTTTATTCTGCAGATTAATGATCTACTACCTTGATTAGTGAGTTTTGGTGGTTCCTTAACGTGGGTGTGCCTGATCAGTATTTGCAAGTATTTAGTATTCACTACTAAGGGGAAACATTTGGGAGAGACTATGACTGTTTGGAGCAGTTTATACCGTAAACCTTTCCTGCTTTTGCTAAAAGTATGGATGAGGTTTACAATTTTTTAAGAAGGGGTGCCTGCAAAACTGTGAGGGTTATTGCTTGTTTAATTCTAAGAATGCTATTTACAGCCTCATAAAAGGAACGATAATAGAAAGGCAGCCTTCCAAGAGAGTACTTAAATGATGCACTAAGTACTTTGGCTCTCTAATAGTGTAAAAACAAACTGAAAATGTGAGCCTGAGATGGCAGCTTGAGATCTTTAATATTAGTATTATATAAACTCTGGTTATACTCAGTATGTAAGTGGAAAAAGCTGATGACAGAGCAGGATATTCCCTCAGACCAATGTCATGCAGGTAATTTTGAGCACAGGCAGATCTCATCTGTAAGCTGCTAGAATAGTAGCCCTCCCAGATGCGGAGTTCTCTTTGCCCAGGATGTATCCTCTTCACCCTGTTGTGAAATAAGTGATAAGGAGTTTTTACTGTAACCCTGTCCCTGAGACTATTCTGGGCCAAAGCAGCTGGCTCTCTTACTTTCTGCCTCCTCACCTAGAACATGATATTCCTGTCCTTCCAGCATCACTCCTTCCCTTGTTACCTTTTGGTTCTGTTCCTCTCTGGTCTTTCCACCCCTCCTCTTGGGAAGCACTGTCACTTCCCCATAATTTTCCTTACTCCCACCCTCATTTCAAGACTCTTTTAAGTGAGGAGGGAAATAGCACTGTGGGTGGTTGCTTACTGGGTGTTCCAAGTCTTAAAACAAGACTACAGATATGTATTTGCAAGACAAGATTGATGTCGTTGCTCATCCTTTCAGTGCAGAGAAGTGCAGATTTCAGCTCTTTACCAGGATGTCTGGAGCAGTCTCCTGAGTTGGTTCTGGTCTCAGTTGAGCTGTTGACTAGTGTAAAACAACAGTGCATGCAGTCACTGACAACAGAGAATATTGAGTGTTAATGTAGTGGCAAACAAAAATTGGAACTCTGAAAACTGCTTTCAGTGTGGCTAGTGCCTGCAAATGCTACAATGATGTGTGAAAGGAAAGTAAACTATTCCTGCAAAAAAAGCAAAAGCCAATCTTTCTTTGTCATGGAGCTGCTGTTGAAACCCAGTCTGGTTGCTTACCACTTGGAACCTAACTGTCTGAGGTAAAATTGGTACTGAGTCAGCAAGAAAAATGCTTAATCTCAGTCAAATACTTCAAAGCACTCTACAAATATAGCAATGTGTTGCAACCCTGGAAGTTTTCTTAACTATGACCATGTTTGTTGTATGGATGGAATAATCAACGTTACAGTAGTAATTAAATGTTATTGTAATGATAAAAGCCACTAGAACAGGACTTTAAACTTGAAAAAAGGTTTTAACTTAGTCTTACCCATAAGTATATCACGTATGCTAACTGATATAAGTCAAAGTGTGCTTGACTGTCTCATCTCTCAGACCAAAAGAGCACCTCTATTTTTCTTTTCATAACATTTTCAATAATAGGCTGCAAACCAAACCAGATGCTTAGAAAATGTTGGAACAGCTGCAGGATACTTGGCTTGCATAGATAAACTACCTGAATTCAAATGACTTTGCTGTTGCAGAAAGTGGAAAAGGGGCTTCAAATCTCAAGTTAAATAACGTGGGATTTCCGTTATGCCCAATCTCAGCTGCTACATGCTTTAGTATCACTTGGTGATAATAGTGTCAGATGGTCAAAACACTTCAGTAGCAGACTTCTAACACTTTCTAGGGAAAGTGTGGAGTTGCCAAATTCAGTCAACTTAATGGTCTGTGACCCCCTAGTTCTCATATTGCTTTACAGATTCCATTTTAGAAGTGGTTCACAGACTGCAAGGCAAAACGCTGTAGAACCATGGCTTACCCCCACAGCAAGAAAAGATTTTAAAGTTCTTTCTCCCACTTGTCCTTAGCCACACTGTTCCTTCCTTTTACTTGCATTGGTTCTGGCTTTGGTCAGATTCTTCATTGACCAGATTAATTCACAAACTTTGAAGTTTCTTGTCACATTAGTGAGTTGAAATGCTCATGGGGTTATTGGTGTGTGTGGACAAGACTGGCTAAAATTAGATTGCTATATTTATGGAGTTGCATATATTCCTGAATTTATTGTCTTTTTAGACTACAAAAAAATACACTTCTCCTTAGTGTCTTACAGACTGTAAAAGATGCAGTTTTTGAAAGCCTGTGTATGTATAGAGGAAGACATTAAAACATAACTGCTAGCTGAACTGAAAGCTACTAATCTAGTGCTTTGGCTGAGTTTGCTGATTAAATTTAGACCGAAGCTGCTCTAATGTAGGGTGAAGCTCTGGTTTCACAGTGGGGAGTGAACAGTGGGGAGTCTCAACATCTCATGGCTGCTCAAAGAAGGGGATCTTGCTTTTTTCCTCTGTTCTCACCAGTCTTGGTTGTGTGCACTCAGGAGATGCTTCTGTGAGCCAGTTTAACTCAATATAGTAGAAAACTTTTTTCCCCCCTTTTTCTAGCATTGGTATAAATTCATTTGAATTGTAGAAGAATCTGGTCCAAACTTACCTGGTATGAGGAAAAGGAGGAATAGTGTGGCTAGGAAGGAAGGCTAGATGGGATATGGTTCCTTTTGTGTAATGGTTTGCCACCACTGCCAAACACTGAGCCCTGGTGCTCTTAACACTGTCCACCCACATGCCTCACCAAAACAGTTGGACTGTTGGCTAACACAAAGGGAATATGCCAGTGTCTTCTCTTCTGTGTATCTTGCTCAAGGGTTATTTATATGAAACCGCAGCATGCAATATGTGATGCAGGCTCTTGCTGTTCTTTTTTCTAATGGTGAGGGTTTTGTACCTCCTAACAAAATGATCAAAACTTTCAGAATTGCATCCTGGAAGCATGGTTCTTAATATGTCATACTTCATTGTGTTGCAGCTGTTA
Organism: Caloenas nicobarica; assembly: GCF_036013445.1. Classification (NCBI taxonomy): domain Eukaryota; kingdom Metazoa; phylum Chordata; class Aves; order Columbiformes; family Columbidae; genus Caloenas; species Caloenas nicobarica. The sequence continues at coordinate 44,820,414 of NC_088246.1, read as the reverse complement.
TGGCTGCTATAGGTTCAGCTTTACAGGAGAATGTGCACATGAGCTAGAGAAATACATACTTCCAGTATAAGTAAGAAACTGTGCGTATACTTCATGATGATGTGCACCCTTCATTTATCATATTTACTGTGTCTTATCTTCTGATATCAAATGTGCATGCAGATGCTCAATCTGAAGACAATACTTTGGATTAAGTTACTGTCGCTTGTGTCTTCCTTTTTAACTCTTTCCTGATGAAGAAAGCAGGGCAGTGAGTTATCTTGTTCATACATGGTTTACGTAATGTAGACTTAGCATCTTTGGAATGCTGAAGGGTTTTCATAATCTCTAATTTCACACTTTTTTTTAAATTTAGGAATACTGTTCAGGTATCTGGTGCTAAACGGGGTCACCTCTTAGCTTACACTGCCTCACTTTCCTTTCAGCTGCCCCTTCCCCAGCATACCTTTATTTAGCTCCTGACTCTCCTCTGTAAAACTATTTTATTCATCTGCTTCTCTTTTGTAAGAGAATGAAAACTTTGGGCTTGAAACAGCTTTAATACCATACTGGACAGACTTGAAACCTCCTCTCATTTACTCTGTTTTGGTACGACTGTTCAAATACTCTGTTTTAGAGTAAATACAGCCAAGTTTGGGGTGTGTATGGTGGGGTGTGTGTTTGGTTCTTGTTTGTTTGTTTAGGGGTTTTGTTTGTGTGATGGGTTTGCGTCTTTGTTTTTCATGTGTGTGGGTTTTTTGTTTGTTTGGGTTTTTTGTTGTCGTTTTGGTTTTTTTCTTCCCCCCCCCGCCCCCAATAATCTGATACTGTTACACTACTGGTCTAATTAAACTGGACTTCAGGTAGTTTCCAGTGAGTAAAAATTGGAAGAACCAGAAATGCCTTGTCCGTTCAGGTAACTTTCATGGACAGTTTATACTTCGAGAGCATCTTTGAAAAAACAACAGTATCAACACAATAGAAACTTGCAAGCTGCAGCATTGACTTCTGAGGTTAACTTTCTGTGAAAATAGGACTGGACATGTGCATATAATAGGCATGAAACTAGGCTACTGTATACTGATAATTTAACTTCAGTTTTGCTAAAACAAATGTCCTGAAGTCTGTCTCATTGCTTGGAGAGAGAGTCTGACTGCATTTTGCTTTGATTTATTGAAGAAATCTTGCATCATGTGTAGGAGTCTCTCCTTTCAGCTAGATCTTCAGAGCATGTAAACATGCTTGCTAGACCATGCTTCCTTAAAGGAAAACTACCTAGTTCCTCTGTTTTGAAGAATGTATCATTCCTCTTTCAATACTGTCTTGACACAGTCTTTTCCTAGTTCTCCCATGTTCCCTTCCTTCCTGTGAAGTTGTTGGTGTCTTTCTGTCAGATGAGGAATCATGATGTGTTGAGAGCACAGATCTTAAGCTGTACAAGCAATGCGCTGAATGCAAGACTAATGTTACCACAGATAAGATTTCATGGAAGGGGTTTATTGTCTTTAGCTGTAATCCACTTTCAATAGAGCAGTTACTAATATAATCTTGGATCATAATTATGTAGTAATTTTTGGTAATGTATTTACACTATCATTCTAAGTCTTAATTGAAGTGCAGCAATACTAGATGGGAATGGGACTACTGCTTAGCAATGCAAGTATTGGTTAATGTAGTGAATGGATGTCTCTATCTAAAATATGTTATGCATATGTCCTTGTTTTAGCTGCTCTCATCATGGGATCAGCCGCAGCTCTGTCCATGGGTTTCTGCTTTCCCTGGCTGTGCTTGTTGAAGGGCTATGTGGGTGGGATGGGTTTGGTCCTCTTATCTAACAAATTAAGCGTGTGCATCAAACAAATCTTGACAGTCACAGGAATAGAACAAAAACATGTTAAATAATCAGCAATAGTGTCTGCTAACTGTTTTCTAAGTTGAGTTCAAGAGTTACTTTGCTATGCAGTATCACTTTGGACAACTTTTATCTCTTCCTTCTCCCATCTTGAAGAGAGATTGTATGTGGCTAATCCAGGAGTAGTACTTTAGGAAATAAGTTCTTTTAACTCCAAGCTCCTTCTTTCTTCCCCTTATTTAGGAACTAAAAATGCTGACCACCTTTAATGCTCCAGCTGTTTAGTATGAAAAGGAGTAAAATTCACTACCCACAGATGAGGCTCACAAATATAATGTTCCATGTTGCCCTTCTGTGCTGCCTCCTGGATATGTGTGCAATGCTGACACTTCCTCAAGAATTAATTCATAGTGACTGGTTCAGCTGTAAGAAATAAGAGCTCCATTCCTGTTATTTCACTTGAGTGTATAACATGCATTTCTAAAACCTCAGATGGTGAGCTTGTTGGATAGGATGATGTCTGGTCAGCAGTTTGCCTACATATGTAGGTGAAATATTTTTGAAGTGACTAAGACTTGAATTGGAAACTTTAAATGAGAAGCTTATTGTTTTATAATTCTGCATACTTTGTGCTATGCCTCTGCACTGGTGCTGACTTGGAGAAAACGACTTACCTTCCAGCAGTACGTTGGCAGCCTGAGGCAGTCTTTGAACTTGTTTCACTAGCCGTGGGTGAAAGTCACTTTTCAGAGTTGAATATTTAAAATTCTGAGGTTGGTGAGGTATGTCTTCAATGCTACAATGGAAGTGGTCTGTACCGAACAAAGAAACATGTGAGAGATCTTGAAGTCATTTTGGAAATAAACAGATTAATCCAAAGGCTGCTGTGCCCCTGTTGTTGCCTCAGTAGTTATACCATGGTAACCAACAGGAGTAAGACATGATCTTCACTAAGATAACACAAGTAATCTGCAAGGCTTCTCTCAGTACTAGTACTTTAAAGGACTGTCAAAATAGTGACTGCCTGCCCTTGGATCTCAGTGCTTTGGGGGGAAAAAGGGTCCTTTAGTGAGCTAAAGGTAATAGCTAAACTTGTGTTGCATCATTTTCCCTTTAATGTTGGTCTCCATGCATAAGCAAAGTATTTAAAGGTATTTTGTTGAGTTTGCTAAAGCTTATCCTTTCTAGCTGTTTGCCTGCATTTCATGCATATCCCATGCATTTCATGGATAGCCAATATTGTTATAAACTACCATCTACTGTAAATATTTCCTTTCTCTAGTTAAGGTATTGTAAATGTACAGAACTACCAAATGCGGTGTTTGTCTGCATTAAAATGCTGCCAGGGACCTGAAATTCAGAAATCAAACTTTAAGGGGAGCTTGTTGCTGTATCTTCCCCTTGACCCATGTCGTCTTGGGTTTTGTGGGTTCTGTTTGCAGAGTGGCAGGCTATATGCCAGAAGACTTAATTTTATACAGCCTTTTGTTCAGCTGCTCTTGCTTAACAAAAGGCAAATTGTTATTTAGGGGAAAATGTCAGCTATCACACTTCAAACCCTCCCCTCTTCCCTTCCTCTTTCACTTCAGTGGTTCTTACTACTTGTGCCATTGACAATGTGAGACAGTTAAGTGTACAATATAAAAATGCATAGGCTTAAATATTTGCAAGCAAAGCTTGAGCTTTCTGCATTATGGATGCTTTTAAGCTTTATAATCCAACCTAGGGCTGCATGGAGGGACTAGAGAATGAATGCTCCTTTCCTATGCGAAGGTTGGTGGTGTCGTCTGCAAATTGCCACTTAACTAGTCCTTAGGTACTGGTCCCTGTTGCCTGACAAGGTTACTATTCCTCATCTTCTCTAACCTGGTGTAATGCCGTGCCAGGTAATGTAAGAGGTAAAGATCAGGTACCTTTTAAGGGCTTGCTGTGTCTTTCTGTGGTTTGGAAATCAACTACATAGTTCTAAGATGTTTTAGTAAATGCATGTGTATGTGAGGCAGACTGAGTCTGTCGCGTTGAGGAAAAACTTGTTAGAGAATGGAAGGAATCATCAGGCCTACAAGCGGCCTTTTTCCTTTAAAAGCAATGCTGCTAAAGAGTTAAATTTCGCCCCCCTGCAGCGCACCCCGCCCCCACTGCTATATTTGGTGTGCCCAAAGGCACTGGAGATTTAATACATTGAAGTTGGAGCGTGAAGGAAGGGGGTCTGCAGACTGCTAGACAAAGTCACTCGAATTTCAAGAATACTTGATCCATACAAGGATGTTACTTGAGAAAGGCATGATTTCTCTGTAAGAAACTGGTTGCCAAATGAGCTGTGTCCTAAACACAGTTTTTTGGGGCTAGATGAGTAAATTGGAAACCAGATTTTTCTTTAATTGATGACGGATAAGTAAGCCAGCCAAAGCTGTTGTGAGAACCATCTCCTTTCAGAGAACAATGGTTACTTGTAGGGGAAAATGAAAATTGTGATTCTCCCACTGAAGTGCTTGCAAGTTACAGAAACTATTGTGCAGATAACTAGATTCTCTATTGTATCATTGAACTGACTGAACAAATGGTAAATATACTTCCCCCCCTCTAGTTACTGTAGAAGCAGCTGTAATGTTGCAGTGGTGTCCCAACAAAGTGTGTTTTGTGTCAACTTCTGTTAAAGGCTTTTAAACGAATGGGGAAATATTTTGGGGAAGAGAGGAGGGACAGTTAGTGAAAAAAATAAAACAAATTCAGAACTGGACATATCAGGTAGTGGTCTGGAGTGGATTCTACCCTGGAAGAAATAACAACTAAACTAAGAACAACAAAATAAACTCATGAGGGAATTAGAGAGGATGAAGTACAAAAGAATTACTGGAATGCTGAGGTCCTAGTGCTGCTCCTTTAATAAAATGTTAATGAGGGGAAGATGTAATACTTTTCCTGCTTCTTCCCCTCTTGTACTTGGTACAATTGTATTAAGTAATAATCCCATGCCCCCATCATGGAAGCACTGACAAATTAAAATTAGGAATTAGATTAGGATTATAAATGGTGGCTGTTGACAGTTCCCCAAAAGGTAACAGCATGCCCTTGAAGGTGGTGTCTGCTTTCTCCATTCTAGATACTATGTATTTTCATTGACAATACTGTTTCTTGGTAGCTCTTTCTCTCTTCCAGCATTACTTATTTTCTCAAGGACTGTGAGCCTCTTACCAGAATGGAGAGTAATGAATGTGTGACCCTTGAGCTTTCTGTTGCTGAAGCACGGCTCCATTATAGAGTTACCTTGTCTGGTGGTTGGGCAGGGTGGTTAGTGTGGAGGTTAGTGAGCAGTCTAAGCAGGCTGGTGGGAATGGAAGCAAGCCTTGGAAGGTCTTGAGCTGATGTCCTCTGCATACCTGGCATGCTACTGGAGGGCTGTCCTCTCCAAACCTTGGGCTACTCTTGAGAGGTGCTCTTCCCAGTGCCAGACTGCATACAAATTTGATATACTTGATGGGCTAAGTTTTGGGCAATTGTGACTTGTCAAAACAAACATGATTTTATCTTCATGTTATTGCCTTTCTGGCAGAGGTGATGTTATCCCATCTTTGGATCTTGTCAAAAAGTAGTTCAGTAAGTACCTCTGAGTCTGAACTGTTGCTCTGTAAACAGCAGCAGCTGGGTCAAGCTGGTGTAACTTCTTTGCCCCTGTACCAAAAACAAGTGGAAAACCTCTCAGGCAAAGTTCATGTGAACCTGGAGGGGTGGGGGGGCTTCCATGCAGAGTGGATAATATTTTCAGGGAGCCAGCTGTAACCTTTGATTGCATGTGATGCTGCTACTTGAAATTAAAACTTCATGATCCAGGAAGATAGGCCTTCCAGAGAACTATTAGACAGATTCTGTTGGAAGTTCTGAAGCACTGCAGTTAATTTTAACGTGTTGTATACATTTCCCCTTGCATGAGCCTTTGGCATTGACTGGATATAGGTAAGGTCAGGATGTCTCTGCAAAGGCTGGAGTAGTTGGGGTCTTTGCCTTGGCACTTAGGCCTGTAGTGGCACACTATATGCTCAGGCTTGGATTAGATCCAAAGGCTCCTCTTTCACCTGGATGCTTCGCTGTCAGTTCTCTTCATTTCTTTTCTTGTGCCTCTGAGTCAGTGAAGTGAGTTCAAGTAGTACGTGCTTACTGATAGTATTTACTAGTGTTCCTATCTTGGTCTCTAGGCAACAATGCCAAAAAAACTTTCTACATTGAGAGTAGAAATGGGAGGGCTTTAATTTAAAAGTGCAGATGTTAACATTAAGCTTACTTTTACAAACTGGAACAAAAAAATCACCTTGAACCATTCTTACAGTAAATAGCTTCATTTTCATATATCAGTCCTTAGATGCTGCACAGCAATTGTATTCTATTTATCTACAGAAAGGACATAATTTTTATAGTTGTTGTAGAAGTAATTTAGGGTGTTAAACTGCTCATTAGCTTTATTTTTCATTGGTTTCTAATTGGCTCATCTAGCCATGAAAACTTTGTGTGGAGGTCTTGCTCAGCTGCCTCATTTGGCAGCTGGTTTCTTGCAGAGAAGTCATGCCTTTCTTAACTACCTTGCAAATACAATACCAAGTTAGGATTTTCATCCTGTCACTTCTGAAAGCTACTCCTAATGCCAGCCTATGCCATTCAGCAAAGAACAGGGCTGCTGAGGAGCTCAAGCTGATGAAACACCTCAATGGTGTGTGGACTCCAAGCAGGGTCCAGGCAGAGAGTTAATATATTGTTTGATACGCAGGCAAAGCAAGGTAGCTTACAAAAAAACCTGAGCTAGGTGCCTCACTAGCCTTGGCACAGGGATCCCTTGTCATCTAAATCTGCATTTCTTTTCTACTTCAGCTTCCTTCAGACAGTCTGTTCTCTGTCCGATCCCTTCCCATATTGATCAGTAACAAGTGTGGCAGGGTTCACTGTCTCAAATAGAAGAGGAAGAAAACCAGTGCCAGGCTGCCTGAAATCAGGGTATGATGGAGGCAGTGAAACCCTGCAGTGAAAATGCTGTAGCGATGAAGTACTTGAAGTTCCCTTTTGCCTGTCCAAACTGGTTCATCTCTTCTCCTTCCCCAGCTCTGCCTTAAGTCTAACAACCCAAACCTTGAAAGAGAATTAACTTGAAAGCTCTGAATTTTTGCTGAAAGCTTTAGTTTCATTTTTAATTATAAAGCAGTGTTGTGACTAAACATCTCTCTTTTAAATTAAGTTTTCTTTTTTTGCTAGTGCAAGTCTCTGTCTAAACGGAGCATGTATTAATTACTCTCAGCTATTTAGTAATAAGCTTTTTCTATTGCTGTTCATTTTGTCTTCATTCTATATTTGTCAATATACCTATACACATCATTTTTTATATAGTATTTAAGAGGGTTTGGCTAGCAAAGTAAGACTGTCTTATTTTCCTAAATGAAAGAAATATTGATAGTTAATCTAGGAATAATGTATTGAACCACTGTCCTGTCAGAACTGTTGTTTTGGCTTCACCAATGTTCAATACAGGCATTTCAGAAAAAAATATGGAAAGCTGTATAGTATGTAGTTTCAGAGTAACTGGTGCACAAGGTGTCCTTTTTTCAATTAATATCTAAAATTATCATGGGGAAGCCTTGAAGATGTCCTGTTTTATACTCTTTAACCTTAGTTTTGTAATATGATCAACAGAAAAAACATGGTCTCAACTGAAAATACCATAATGCATGAAATTTAATATCTTCCTGACTAGATGAGAAGACTGTATTTTCATCATTGTTTTTAGTGTTTGAAGTTTAAATTCATTTTAATGACATCCAAAGAGGAAACGTGAGAGGAAACACTTCTCAAAAGCCACAGGATAGATTGGGAAGGGGAAGTGTTCCATGTTGAAACAAAGGCCTAAACAATAAAAAAATAATAGTGATACCTCCCAGCTGAGATTACTGTGTGCTATCCAAATATGCTATCAGCAGGTGAGAGCCTCACTGAAATAGTGTTCTGTCTTGGAAGTCTTGTTTATTCTTCCAGGAATTCCTCAGCGTATGAGAGAACTGTACCTTCTTGCAGAATTCAAGTGCATTTGTACATGGCCTACCTTGGGATGGAAATATGACAAACTGCTCATGATAATGAGTATATTTGCATGACTCTGTTCTTGAGGAACTGAGAGAATTTGGTTTATTCCCTGCTTTGAGAACAGCTCTCATTCTTTGCTGTGGCTTATAATTTTACTACAAAGTTTGCTGGTATTAGTTTTCCTAAGGTGTGTCTAAAGAAATAGTTGCCACCTGTATTAGTGGGCTCTCATTTTGGAAACAGATTGGCAATTTTCCATTTGGCTCCTTTGACAGACAGCTATGTAGTCCCTTGCCCTAAGGAGGGAAATAATCCAAGGTGACTTTTACAGCTGCAAATCTAGTAACTTGGTTTGGATGCACATATACTAATGAAGTGGCACACGGTTTTGAGCAGTATTATCTGGAAAAGGTATAAATTACTATACTTGTGATCTGAGAAAGGAAACTCCTCTTCAGAGACCCCAGTCTGACCCAGGCAAAATGCTGCCAGCAGTTCACTAGGAGCAAATGGCTGTTGTTGAAAGATACTCTCTTAAATTGGTGAGAGTCAGAATATCGTGGTGTGTGGGTTGTTTTTCCTCATTTCATGTATCTACTTTTCTGCAAGCAGGGGAGACATTCCTGCTAAATATGGATGTCATGGCCCTTCTGCTACAACTAGGTAGAAGTGCTTTCAGAAAGGAAGATCTTTGATTTATAAAGTTTAAACAAACAAAAAAAGAAACAAAATCAGCCAAACAAATTTTCAAAACACCCAGCTCTCATGGTCTAAGAAGCCACTTCTTGGAGTAAGCTGACTTGTTTCATGTTTGATCCCATATGGAGTTACAGAGGGAAATCATTCCTTGAGTGCTTTTGTTAAATAAAGCTGTTGCCATGAATTAAGCAACACTGCCCTGGAATGTTTCTGATCATGGTCTTGCAGAGCTTGTGACCTTTGCACTGAACATGTGAACTGAAACTTCATCTTCCAGTGTTCAATAACCATGTTAAACTCAGAGGTGAGGCAGTCTTGGGATTTCCTTAGGCTAACTTAAATGCCAAGTGAAATTTAAGTACTGATTTATACAGTTACTCTTTCTTTTGTGTAAATCTAGGTCAAATTGAAAAAGCTAAAGTCTTTTAAGATACTTAAAAGTTGAGAATTCTTTGTCAAGTTGAAAAAACCTGCATGGACAAATACCTTATCATGCTTTCATTTATTGGAGCCTACTAAACCACTAAGATATTGTCACCTTGTCCAGAAGCATCCTGTTACTATTAATCTGGATGTTTGTAGTAGTATGTGACTACTGCTACTTAAAGCAATTGCTCTAACCAAGAACTGGATATAGTGCCTAAAGAGGCTATTCAGTTTAACTGGGCTGCAGCTGAAAGGGAGAGAAGAGCAGTTTAAAATCTATACCTCTTGCAATGTATCACTGTTTGATGCAGCTGGATTCTCTACCCTACTAGAATGCTATAAGCAATTAGTATTTTTCTTGTTTACCAGGTAGAAACACTGCCATCTCTTGGTTATTCATTGTCCTGACCTCTTAAAAAAATACTTACCTAGTTTCTTGTGATGTTTTCTGATGCTGTGTTTTTCAATAATCAGGTGGTTGTATGGTGAAAGTCTTAATATCACATACTATAGGCTTGAAATTTTGTATGGAAATCTTAATAATCTACTGATCCCATCCTGGAACAAAAGGAAGAGGAGGTACTAATTTGTTCAGTGACTCTCAATTCTTTCTGACCCATCTCTGTGTATTCTTCCCTTAAAAAAAAAAAAAAGCTAAGGTGGGTGTCTGTTCTTGCTAGATTACCTGACCAAACAATTTAGCAATAGTGCTGGCATCTGAAAGTAATGTCTGGCACAATGAATTCAGTCTTGATGCTCTAGAAAGGGATCATCTTAGTTTTGAACAAATTAAAATAGTGTTGATCAAATATTGAATTCTGCAGAGTTGGGGAAAGAGGTTCATGTTGTGTTCTGACCATGTTTCTGATAACAGTTTTGGTGAAGCTGGCTCGAGTTGTTTAAAATATTGCAACTACATTGTGTGGGCTATAATAATTAACCCTTAATTCCAGAAGACTTCACCTGTTGAGAGGTGAGTCAGACTTCTACCCAAATGCCTTTTCTCACTGAAGGCAGCCTTGGCTTTTCCTACAAAGTTGCACTGTTGTGCTGGCCAAGTGTTTGGTTACACAGTGAAGCATATTCCTGAGGATGCAGAAGAGTGACTTCTTCAGCCCAGTCAGCCTGCAAATACTAAACCTGCCTTGAGGAGCACCCTTGATGTTGTTGGTTCTTACTCTAATAAGCCAATCCAATGGGATGCTGGAGAGACTTTACACTCAAAACCTGCCCAAGTGAGAGAGAAGTCTGACTTGCTGCTTCTTGGAGGACATTTCCCATAGAACTGCTCTGGTGCAAAGCAGGGACACCCATATCCCAAAAGGTGCTTAAGGGCTGTAATAGCAGTTAGTGCAATCCTCACTCCAAGCAGCAAGTTTTAGTGGAATGTAGAAGCTTGAGATGGAGACAAGTTTCTTGTAGAACATGAGAACTGCAGTAGTTGAGTGGGAGTGTCAGGATGCTAACAACATCCTGACTTCTGTATTAGCAAATGGAATTAATTTCTTGATGTGTAACTTAAGCTCCATGATGGGGATAGACGATCTGTGTTTCTAGCATTGGTTCAGAAGTCGTAGTTCAAAACTCTCTACCAGGTAGTCTCCTTCTTACGCTCCCTGCCACAGCCCCTTCAAGTGTGGGGGTGGGAGGTCATGGTGGAGAAGTGGCTTTGCTCTGTATCCCTATTGTATGCACCTCTCAAAGATGAGGCAGGTGTAAATCCAACTTCCTGTGAATTAATTTAAGTCTTAACTTCTGGGATTGTGGCTTGGAGTCTCTTGTGGGAGCTGTTGAGCTTTATATTTATAGTGCAGGACCTGAGTGACTGGCCCAAGAGAAAGCAAGGATGAGCCTGGCTTTCTTCATCAGGAGGAAAGGATGGGGGTCTGGGATGCCTGGCTGTGCTCCACTGGCTCTTATTTCATATCACTAAATTCTTTATCCCAAGTTTAAAAGAAAAGAGGACTCAGACTTTTGTATTACTGCAGTACAAACTAGAAAATAATTTGGAGTTGCTTGAAGATATACTGTAGCCATAGCATAAGATTTTGCTGTGTGAGCTGTATGCTTCCTTTTTGCAGATTTGAGAGGAAATAGAAAAGGGTGAAAGATACTCTACAGGCTTTACTAAGCTTCCTCTCACACTTGACTTTTTGTAAGCACAATTAGTTGTCTAGCTTTGTGAATCAAGGTTGAGAAGACTTCTGAAATTTTGTTCATAAAATCATAGAATAGATTGCTGCTCTGCCTTTTGGCTAAGATAAGTGTAGTGAAATTTTGTTACTGGATTTAAATGCTGAGTTACATGACAGTCCCAGAGCTTCCTAAAATATTTATTTACAAGAAAAAAAACATTACCCTATGTTGCGTACAGATTAAAGGTGTATTGTGCGGAGTGGTGATGCTGTGTCACTAATAAAACTGCTGTTTGGTGTCTGTTTTCCAACATCCTTATTATTGCAGAGCTGTTCATGCTATATAAGCAGTAGTGACTGATTTTTTTTAAAATTGAGGCTTGCTGGAGGGAGCAAGGATTGACAAAGTGTATCTGAAAATTACTGGAAAACAGTAACTTTCAGAAGTGGTTTTTTTAGTGGCAGATTCATTAGGCTAAAATATTAACTGAATAGTTCTGGCTAATTTTTGGTAAAAGTGAACAGATAATGGAAACTTCGCAATTGCTTGTGGCTATTGTGATGGCTCAGTATTTTGAATGGAAGAACAAAAAAACCTACCTTAAGATTATCTCTTTCCACCCCCCCCCCCCCCCCCCCCCCAGTCTTTTTGACAAAGCCTAAGTTTTTAACATCTCAAAACATGTTTGACCTCCCCACTCTTAAGCCATTTTGGCACTCTTTACCATTGCATTTCAACAGGAAAGAAAGATCCTTTTTATAGCCAAATGGCTTCCTCTTCTCCTCTCCCTCTTTCCCCTTCCATCCCCCACCCCAGAGTGCCTCTCTAGTGCTCAGGCTTCAGCTGCTGCCTGGATACTGGCTACATCTGTCTTGTTTAGATGGTCCTAAGGAAAAACAACACAGAATGTGACTGGAGGGCCAACAACAAGATATGTTTCTCTTCAAATTTGAAAGGAAGCCCTGCACTTGCTTCTGCCTGTTTCCCTAAACTGTTTTAAAATCAATCATGGCTAGGGCTAGTAAATGCCTTTCCCCTCCCTGAAATGATCACACTCCAAAATATTTGAAAAGTCCAATGGGTTAAATATGACGGTGTTCACAGGACTGTTTCCCCTTGTACAACTTCCAGTTTGATTAAATAAACTCTTTATGGGCTCTTGCTTTGAGGCAGCCATTGGGAAAAGTTTCAAAGAGGGATAGTGTTGCTCTGGGTGGAATTTGGAGGTTTCAACTCCATAAAATGCTTTCACTGACAGCAGACTGGGCTTTTGTACTTGCATTAAAAGGGACAGCATTCAAAACTTGATTTTGGTTCTGAGCAGTGCTTGATGTTTTGTGGGGATTGTAGTGTAAAAGATGGTAACTGTCAAGGAAAAAGTAATTATGTGGGGGCAGATAGAGGACAGTGCAATTCCTATTTTGGGAGAATTTCCTGGTGTGGTGTGTGTGTGTTTTTTTGTTTAAGTGCGGGATGAAGGCTGGGATAATGACAATCTATGCCAGTCCAGAATGGTGTTATGAAGTTGTAGAGTGGTGGTTTTTTAAATATTAATCAGCTTGCAGGAGGTGGGAAGGAGAAACAATGTGACTTGATCCTGTTCATAAAATTCAGCTGTAGTTGAAATGGATTTGCGCTTGTGACAGTATCTTGTTACACACAGAAAAGGAGGAAACTGTCTTAAAACATCAGCATGTTCTCATGCATTTACATCAACCTGTGTGTGTTTGGCTGTTCTGAGGTGCTAGCTTTTGGTTAGCAGTCTCTTTACCACCCCCCACCCTGGATAATGTGTATTATAATGAACTGCAGGGAATAGAGGAGAAACAAATAGCAGAAGAAATAGCTCTTGTAAGAACTTGTGTTAACCCTTGTTTTAATGATTGCTACTATTATCCATTTAAGAACTAATTAGCCATTTCATTTTTTTAGTAGGCCTGTCTTACAGTGAATGACTATAGGGGTATGAGCTGTATTTTGCTGTTATGATGTTTTAGAACCACAGAATAAGAAAAAGTATGCAGGCTTAGGAGGTGCAACCTAAATAGTTTGCATGTTACTAGTGTGGCAGAGGTACCCAAGAACTCCCTTCTTTAAATTTTGTGGAAACATTGCTAGAGTGAGATTCTGGGTTTCATTTCAGCGTTTCCTATGTAGTAACAGTGCTTGAACTTTGGAATCCACTCTCCCGGCTTTTGTGTGGGGAGTCAAAGTAAAATGGATGTTTGCACTGAACTCGGCACGTGCACTGAGCTTCAGATAACAATTATTTGGCCTTTTAACATCCTTGTATTTGGCATGTTGAACCTGCCACACAAGCTTGTCCTTTGCAGTAGTGCATGAGGTGCAGAAAGTAACCCGGTCAGCTCACAGGAGCTTTAGCTTTCATTACCTGTGTGTTGCTGAAAACTGGCTTGTGATTCTGTGCTTGGAGATATGTAACCTAACCCAGCTCTGAGCCTTTTCCAGCTTGTGTTGGGGAACAAAACTTTCTGAAGCTTGTGTCTTGAAGGCATGATAAGGACAGGCTCTACCTCAAGGCAAGTTGTCTCTTAATACATGTTGTATGATTTGTTGTAGGTGGGGTAGCTTAGGCCTAAAACTAAAGGAATGCTTTTAAAATGTGCTTCACTGTGTAGGTATGGATTCAACAGGGAAACAGATTTGCAAAAAGTGAATTTAATAACTCTGACTCTATTTCCTCTAGACTTGAAGGGGTAAAATCCAGTTTCATTCACTGATCTAATAAAAATTAGTAGGACATCTGTGGATTCTCAGCAGGCCTGAAAGAGGTCACAAACTGGAATAGGCTGTGCTTGCGCCTATACTGTGTTGTGCTGGCATAAACCTGACACATAGAGCTGTGGAGCCCACAGAGTCCAAATATTCCTGTAAATAAACCATAACTTTGTCTGCAGACTGCTGTTGAGGTGTGGATTTCCCTGGCTGAAATGGCCTGCTAAAGCCAAAGACGTCCCTATTTTGAAACCGGTGTATACTGTTTTACAGTCTCTGCTTTTCCTCTGCAGAAAAATGGGGAGTGAGGGAGAGGAATGCAGATTAGTAAATGAAAATGGAAGCAAAGGCTAATGATTTTAAAATAAATAAAAGTTTTTTGAGAGATTGAGTTTCTGACTTCCCAAAATAATGCTGTGAGGACTGGTCTTGCTGCAAAAATCCCGCTCTTGGCCCATAGCTCTGTAGGCAGCCCTCTTCCTCTGGTGTGGGGCGGGAGGGCGGGCTCCATGCCCACCTTACTGGGGAGGTGGGCCTGAAGGACAAATGGTCACTATACGCAGAAATAGCATACGACTGGGGGGAAATGCTGTGGGCATTAACCATAGCCTGTGTTGGAAAGCGCTGATACGAATCCGCCACTTTTATTCCTCATCATTGGAAGCGGGTGTTTGGGCTCTCCAAGGCTGCCCTGAACGCCTCCAGCTCCTCAAAATGGAGGCTGCGTGCCGGTACAAAGGCGATCCGCAAGGCTGCCGGAGGGCGTTCCCTCCCCACCACTCGGCTCCTTCAGGCGGTTCTGCTCTGTGGTGGCCCCAGCGAGCGAAGGGCACCTCGCTGCTGCGGGGAGGAGGGGCAGGACGGCCCCTCTCCGCCTGCCTCTTCCCACCACTTGCTTTTACCTCGCCGCTGGCTTTTACACCTGTAGTAGCATGTGTATCACTTCATTGGTGCAAAAAGCCGTATTAAGAAACTGAGCTGACTTGTGAGCGACGTTATGGGCAAGTTCAGGGTAGTCTTCAGGCAGTTCTGGTGGCACCACAAGGTGCTAATGCTTGCGTGATGCTGATGGGGTGGTGGCTCTTTCATAGGAGGGTTTGCTTGGGTCAGCCTTGAAGCAGTTGTGAAACTCCTGCTGCGCATTTGCAAACACAAATCTGTCAGGTCGTACTGTGTGCTGCATCTTGGAATCAATAAATGCTTTGTAAGAGTTTGTAACCTCTCTGGAAGTAGAGCTGACTTCTGTTTCCACAGTGTAGCCCTGGGGACTTGTAATGCCAGCTAAACTAGAGGGGAGCAATGGTGCGGGATTGGGGTAATTACCTGGAGCTGAGGATCTCTCCAGGGTTGCATTGCTTCTGTTTGATGCTATGAAACAACAGTACTGAACAGCTATCTCCTACAGTAAACCTCGAACCACATGGGTCTTCAAGTCCAGAGTATTGCCTGCTGTGAATTTGCTTGCCCTTTTTTCTTCAGCGCATTAAACTATGCTGCTGACAGAAGAGCAGTCTTTATCGAGAAGAGAGATTGGTCTGCTGCATGAGCTGAACACAAAGTCAGTGTTATAATTGAAATCTATAGTAGTGGGTTCTTCCCTTATTCCTCAGTTTACTGAAGTCTTCTGAAAATTCTGTCTTAGAATGGAGCTTTTACACTTTTAGAGTTGTTAAGTTGCAATCCTTTATCTTTCAGATGTGCTGCTTTGTGTCTGGCACCACAACTTTTCACCTGTCTCCTAAGTCAACACTTGTTTTTTGAATCTGGCTTTAATGAACAAATGTAACTTTGGGTTAAGGGAAGAATATTAATGTACAGTGTAACTGGGGCTTCTGTTCACTGTAAGGGTCTTTTGACCTGCTTATTAGTGGGGGCATTGTTCTGGTAAGCCATTCCAGGACCCATCCTGCCAGTCTTCTGCACAGGATTAATCATTTCCTCTTGACCTCCTGCTCTCTTTTCCTAACATGTTGCATTGATCAGAATCCTTAACTTGCAAGTTTGCTCCTGTTTTTTAAAAATGGGAGGAAAAGGAGGGGGGAAGGAATGCAAAGAAATTAGATATAATGTCTGCTGTTAACATTCTTAGTAAGCTTTTTTTCCTTCTTGACTCCTTCTTCTCCGAAGAAAAGAAATCCCTTCCTGGTATGTATTAGCTCCAGATCTCAAACATCTTGAGTGCCTCTGTTTCACTGGAATTACTTTTTTTTGAACATGCAACTTCCTGCAAGATCAGCTTTGCTTATAAAGGTCACATGTAAAGCTCTACCTAGCTGAGGCTTTCAGCTACTGATCTACCACATTAGAGCACTATATTAATCTTCTCGATCTGCAATATTTCCATCACAGCTAAGGCAGTGTCAAGATACTGCATGTGACTCTTAATTTTGCCCTATTTTATTTATGCCAACAGAGAGTATCTATGAGATCATACAGGGCACCTTCTAATAGAGAAAACTCCATTTGTCTTTGCTGACAACATCTTTGTTATGCCTTTAAGGGAGCTGTTGACTTTAAGGTACAAGGGTCTGCTGCCACCCAGTCTCAGATTATATCAATAGCAGAAAGAAATACTTGTTCAAATTGCTCACGAGTCCCTGTATTCCCCTTCTGCCTGTGGCTGGCAGCGGAACCAAACTTCACAGGAGCAGACCTCTCTAGACTTAGAATTACACTTCTGCCTGAGCTAGTTGTTGTGACCCGCTGTGTCCAAGCATGATCTGACTTTGGAGAAGGCTGCTGCGTCTTCCTTTCTGAAGGTGTTAATGGCAGCTCCAAGGGAGAGAGTTAGGCTTAAGAAAGCCAATGGCATAAAAGCAAAGGGCTGTTTCCTTTTCTTGTAGAACCTCTTTCTGTGAGGCTGCATGGCACGTAGTCTTCCACTCAGCCCTTGTTTTTCTCCAAGCAGGAAAGAAACAAGTGGTAGGACGAACATCTTCTAGAAGGAGTTCATTTAACTTGCCTTGTTATCTCTGAACAATAATGCTGGCCGATGAGCTATTCTGGGTTCACAGCCTTGCTCAGGTTAGAGAAGTTCTACATGTCTGTGCCTGTTCCTGGGAGCACTTTGTTGCTACTTGGGGCTACCTGAGGATTCATCTTTGCACCCCAGTTTAGGCTCGGAATGGCCCCAAAGGGGACTGAGCTGCGTGACTGACAATGCACAGAGTTGAACCTGTGTCTCTGAACATCAGAAACAGCAAAGCTAGAAGTGGACTGTGAGCTGGAAGGTAAGACTGAATGTCGTTCTCTTAGGAAAAGCAAACAAGATTGGAAGCCCTGCCTCTAGTGAAACTCATAGTCCCATGGAGTGGGCAAGTGTGACTAGAAGGCCCATTCACTGAGCCCATGGAGTCAGAGATTGAGACACAATAGCCCTCTGTTCTTGAAGCTGTGGGGGTTATTTGCTTTTAACTACTTGTTTTTGGAGGAATTTCCGAATTCCATTTTGTTTCCTGCCTTGAGATAGGGTTATGGGATCATCTTCTCAGTAAGAAATCTAGGATGCCTAGTGATATCTTCTCATTTCCCTGAGCAGCATGTTGGGACTGAGCAAACAGATCCCATCATAAAAAAAAAACCCAACACAACACCTTTTTATTGCTTTGTGTGCATCACAAAGGCTGTGGAGGCAAGAGGGCATTTCACCAGAACACCTTCATGGAGATGGAAATGGGCCTGTTCCTTGCTTGGTAAATGGATAAATTAACTAAAGCACCTGCACTGAAAGAGTTCAGGCTGATAGTTCTGGCACTGGGCATAGGAGAGCTGGGGCTAGGTGAGAGAAGCCATACATATTGCCTGCTTCTCCTCTCATTGTGGAGTGTGTGTGTGGTGGGGGGTGCTTTCAGCCGTGCCCAAGACTTTGCATTAAGTAGTTGTTTTTAGCTGCTGTTGGCCACCACACCCGAACATCCAGGGTATTGTCCCTGGTTTCTGCTGCTGGCTGTTGTGCTCTCCACCAGCCCCCCCAGCATCTGGCTCTAGTGATAAGAGGCACAGTAGCAAAGATGAGGAAGAATGAGCAGTCACAGAAGGGGGCCTCCTTGGTCACCCCTGGTTTAACTAACTCCCAAAGGTCTTTCTCCTGAACCTTCATTGTAGAAGGCCCTTCTTTGTAGAAGGTGATATCAAATGGGCCCCTTCAGTTGGGGTGTGTGTGGGGGGGGGTAGTTGCATAACACTGTAGCCTTTTCATGTGTATCTTGATGGTCTGTATTGGCAATTATTACCCTATTCAATCAAAAAAAATGGCCTATTGCCTTATTTCTAAAACTTGAGCTGTGTGGGCATGCATAGGATTGTTTTCATCATTGAGACTGGGTGCTTGCAAAAATCATTACATCAGTGATTGTCTAGGAGTTTCTTGTGGATGGTTTAGAATTTTTGGTTGTTTTTCTTCTTTAGTCCATTTGTAGATATGAGAATCAAAATCTAATGGAAAACAGATTTTTCTAGTATAATCAGAGAAGGTATTTTTCACATGGCAGCCAGAATAAGGCTGGGGCAAGATCAGGGTTTGCCAGTCACCTGGATGATTCCCATCTTGCTCCACTCCCATGCCATGTTCTGTTTCAGAGCAAATGACTACCTGTAGTGCTGGTCCAGCATCTGGCTGCTGGTTATGGTCCAGACAGTAAACCTGAACGCCTAAAGGTCTCTAGGGCATAGTCTCATCTTATTTCTAGCTCAAGCGATAAACAGAACTATCTTTTCAGGAAAGAGAGCCTCCAAGTAGCTGGATTTCATAAGTTTGTGGCAGAAGCTGTGTCAGTATAGTTCCTAATTCCAGAAATTACATTGTTTCAGACTGGATAATAAGGTTATTTAATGACTGGCCTGCTTATGAAAACAAGTCTTTAAACTAGAAATGTGAGGATTAGCTATTTTTCGCAAGGACTGTTTTGAGCTTTGCACATCTTACATCCCTCTTGGGACCATGGAAGGTAGTGTGGCAAGAACTGCGAGAATTAATTCAAGTTGTAGCTTTCAGACCTGATGCTTTAGTCTTTCTCTCTTGAAGGGAAATTTGCAGTAGTACAATCTAGCCTCTATATAGGAAACAGTGGGCACATGTGGGCTGCATAAAGTGAGGGTGATATTTCCATGGTGTCTCTAATGAATTTGAGCTTGTGCTCATGTGAGTAAGCCAGGATACTAACCAAACAAAAATTGGGGCGGGGGGTGTGGTGTGGTGTGATGTGTTTGGTTTTTTGGTTTTTGTTTTGTTTTTCCCTCCAAAGGGTCTTGATGAGGAAGTACGTGCCTTCCAAGTCTCTATAATTAGAAGGCTTCTGGTGTCTTGTTTAGCTCCTTCAGTGCTACCTGAACTGGGTACCTGCAGAAGGGATTAAGATCAGCTGCCCATCTGTATATCTTAATTTGCCAACAGGATAAACTTTGAAGTAGTTTCCTCTAAGAGATTACCAGTATGGTCTTACAGTGTTCTGTTTTGGTAGTATTTGTTATTAAAGCAGACAAATATTCTTCCACTGATTCGAGCATTATAACATTAAGTTCTTTGGAGAGAGGAGTTGTGCTTCCTGTGGTTAGCTCTGTGACCTGTATGTAACAGTCTGTGCTCAGAATGTGTTATGTTTATATTGGCTGTGTGATCTTGAGCCTTTCCTAGAAAGAAAGGGTGTGGGAGGAAAGGTTATTCTGCCCATCCTTATTCACTAAGGTATTTAAGGGTAGTATACTTTTCACCTGGCCAGTAAAAATACTGATTTTATTTTAAAAAAACCACAGCACATCTGGGTAGTTAGCAGCGGAGGGGGTGTATTTTTACTCAAGTCATTAATACCTAATTGCAGTTTTCTGAAAATACTACTTCCCCCACCCCCTGTTGAGGGTTGTGGATATATAACTTTCAGGTCTGTGCCTAAAGTCACTGCTGTGACTCTTGGTTTCTCATGTGAAGAGCCGATAAGTGACTAATCCTTGAACCACTGGGACATGAGGTGGGGAGGGAACTCAATGTTCCGTTTGGACAACTTGCTGTTCTTTGAAACACAAAGGAAAGTAGTAGCTTTTAATTTTTTTGTGGCCCTTACAATAAGGTGTGGGCTGGGTGGCCCTCTTAGACTAAGGAAATTGCTTGAAATGGCTTTAAAAATACACATAGAAATGTCTTAAATACACATAGAAATCTTTTAACAGCTGATAGTATGCAAACTGGTTTTGCATGTGTGTGCATGTGCTCAGCTGCTAATGGAGGATCAAACATAGTCCTCAAATGTACCTTGGTTGTGTGGGAAAGCCCTTTGATACCTGTGCTGCCCTTTGCCAAGCAGCAGTAAAACCAATCCCTTTCTAGGAACTTGGAAGCAGCCAGACCAGAACTTGGCACGTACAACATGGACATTCAGCAGGGCAGTTTATAGGGACCAGTCAGGAACTATTACCAGAGGGCAGTAGCAGATGAAATTAAAGGTCATGGCAGCTAGAGTGACAAAATGAGAAACTGGCCTTTGCTTTGTCTTTGCTACTTCAGCCATGTTAAATATATCTATCTTTTTTTTTAAAAAAAGTCATTGATGGGGACATGGACTAATGTGGTGTTCTGGTCCTTCTCAGTCTGAAGAAGCATGATCTCAAATGTATTGTTTTAAAAAATATGCAACTAAGTAAACTGCTTTCAGCTGTAATTTCTGAAACTTAACTCATTACAGGAAAGAAATACAATATTCTCTAAAGTGCATTCATTATGTTCTTAAACCCTACTTGCTCTCTGCTAGATGAAGAAAAGCTACTTGAATGAGTCAAATTCTTGAGTGCCTTTGCTTTAAAGTTTGGTAACTTCATTACTTACATTTACAGCTTCACAGTGCAAATTTGGTCTGGAGAGATTAAGGAGTTTAATCTTTGCTTGCAAGACCTTAAACTCCTCCTTCCCTCCCACCTACCCATTTCAAGGATAATATTCCACTGTGCCAGATTGCCCATATTGCCACCAGAAAATTGCTTGGACCACTTCTTACAAAATCAAAGGTCAACTCCATGCCTTGGTGGCAGCTGGGAAACTAATGATTTAATGCTGCTTTGACCTTTGGCTTCCTAGTCCGTTTGAGTCTGACCCAATGTTTTAATTTTCCAATACTGCTGGGCAGTTGGCTTTTGTCTGTTTCCAGATGTAACTTGCATAGTGAGGCCTGTTACTGAAGTGAGAACAAAACAACAAAACATCTCGGCCTACGAGGGGAAGGAAAAATAACAGCATCAGGGGTGTTTTTTTATACTACAAAATACAGCTGTCCTGTGAGATGGACTCTTCTACAGCTAATAAGGTCAGGTTAGGAATAACAAAATGTGAATATTTGTCTAGTGTTTACATCTAGACTTAAAGTATTTTAATGGTAATCTTGCTGAAATGCTGCTGCTTTTTTTTTTTTACAAGTCTGTAAAAACCAGTAGCTCTTTCCCCTTCTGCCCTCCATCTCTCCAAAACAGTATTTTTGTTGTTGGAAGAAAAGTCCGTGTTTGATCTGATACTGGGAAATGTCAGAAAAATAACCAGTTGAGTCTCAAAAATGCATGTGCTTGTTATTGGTAGGGGAATAGAAGTGTAAAGTGAGATGGAAAGCAGTGGTGACTTAGCCTTTTAGTGTGATTAAGAAGCTTCCTTTTTTTAAAAAAAAAAAAAAGTACTGCATCACTTCATTAGGAGTACTTTGCCTTGTACCTACACCAAAAATTCATGACAAATGTTGCTTTAGGTTTTCACAAAACCTGTAATCTTGCAGCCATTGCCGGTAGAGTTTGAATTTGCTATTAATGGTGTGATAATGGTGGGGAAAGCACCCTGAGGTTGCTCATCCTTTCCTAATGAAAAGACTGCTGATTGTTTGGAAAGATCCCCATTGAGTACTGTTGCATATGGAAACTCCTCTTTGCCTGAAAGTGCAAATCTCTCGTTTTGTCCGATCTGTCTGCCCATCACAAGTACCAATCAGGATTTTATTCCCGCCTAAACTACTCTGCAGCTCTCAAAGGTCAGCTCATACCCGGGCCTGTGTGTGAGAGGTTAGTTTTGCAGAGCAGATGGGCTCCTAAAACTTTTATGGTCTCCAGTCAAATCACCTCAAGCTGTAATCTCATTAAATCTTAAGTGAATCAGTGGATCTGGTTATTACTTGAAAGCAGAGTTACAGGAAGCGATGTTCCCCATGCAGTAGGTCTGTCTTGGCGGTAAGGGACCAGAGGGATGTGCCTGTGTGTGGCTCTCGTGGCAAAAGTGGTGTGTGGGTTTCCAGCAAGTTAACCTTTTGGTAGAGGGCAAAGGTAGAGAAGCAGCTTTTCCTGAAATCCTTGTGGTGTTACCTTTGTGCAGTTTTAATTCTCCCTTGTACTCCTGATCACGTGCATCCATTACACTGTCCCAATAAGTCATTTGTCTTAGAATAAATTAACCTAATAATTTGTTTAGCACTGTGCACACAATTGCTGAAAGAACTGTTTGATACTGTCCAAAAGCCTGTCCTACCTTTTTTTTTTAATTCAGCATATTGTCTTCCCAGAGTTCTTGTGCTAGAAAACACTACATAGAAGAATATTCTTAAGGCAGGCAGGTAGCTTCCTTGAAATGCTTCTTGACCAAGCAAACTTGGCTCAATAGGTTAATTGTTTTGTGCTCAGAAATGTGGTTAAGCATGTTTTGTTCTTTTCTGCTTGGATTGCAGACAGTATTTTAAAGAGGATAAAACTAAACTATTACCTCCTCAGGCTTTCTTCTTAGCAGGCAGGGGACATGTAGGACTAGTTTGGCAATACATAAAAAACTTAATGATCATGGCTTAACATGCAAGACTTGTGTGTACACAAGAGTCTTCATAAAAACTTCCTGCTGATTGTTCAGAGATATTAGATTTCTTTTGTCTTGCCTACCTGCTTCTTCCCTCCAGGGGGGTGGGGGGAGTGGAACCATACCTTGTGTAAACCTGGACTTTTGGTGAATTGATGTATCTCAACTGCAGTCAGACTTCCTGACAGTGCTTGTCAGAAATAGCTTATTTCTAATGTAGAAGTCCATGGTGCGCTTTCACTGTAATCATGGTCTCTTCCTTATAAATGTATTGTATATAACAAAACAGTGTGGATTTTATTACAAAATGCCTTTATTTCTAGTAAGGCTAGTGCATATTTTTTTTCTTCAAGAACTGGGCAAGGATTTAACCTTCTTCGCCATTCCCTTCTCCCTTCTTCGCCATTCCCTTCTCCCTTCTTCGCCATTCCCTTCTCCCTTCTTCGCCATTCCCTTCTCCCTTCTTCGCCATTCCCTTCTCCCTTCTTCGCCATTCCCTTCTCCCTTCTTCGCCATTCCCTTCTCCCTTCTTCGCCATTCCCTTCTCCCTTCTTCGCCATTCCCTTCTCCCTTCTTCGCCATTCCCTTCTCCCTTCTTCGCCATTCCCTTCTCCCTTCTTCGCCATTCCCTTCTCCCTTCTTCGCCATTCCCTTCTCCCTTCTTCGCCATTCCCTTCTCCCTTCTTCGCCATTCCCTTCTCCCTTCTTCGCCATTCCCTTCTCCCTTCTTCGCCATTCCCTTCTCCCTTCTTCGCCATTCCCTTCTCCCTTCTTCGCCATTCCCTTCTCCCTTCTTCGCCATTCCCTTCTCCCTTCTTCGCCATTCCCTTCTCCCTTCTTCGCCATTCCCTTCTCCCTTCTTCGCCATTCCCTTCTCCCTTCTTCGCCATTCCCTTCTCCCTTCTTCGCCATTCCCTTCTCCCTTCTTCGCCATTCCCTTCTCCCTTCTTCGCCATTCCCTTCTCCCTTCTTCGCCATTCCCTTCTCCCTTTATTAAAGTGAGTCAAATTTGGCTCTTCCTCTCTATGTAGTTCAGCCTGGATAGCATTTCTTCTGTTTGCTGGTAATTGAACAAGCTGCCTAGATTTGCATTTATCCGGATCTAAAGCTCAAACAAAGCTACAGTTTAAAGTTTAGGGTAAGGCTAACTTGCCTGTACAATATAGAAGCAATCTAAAGCTAGTGTTACATGGAATGGTTGATGTTGCTATAGAAGACATGTGCTCTCACTCAAGGATTCAAATTAATCTAAACATTTTAAAGATTCAAAATGCTTTAAAATCCTTGAAAAGTCCTCAAAATACTTCACTGAACCATAACTAGGTGGCACCAAACCACTGTAGATTGGTTAGACCAAAATAATAATGTTCTACAACGGAATTTATTTGATGGATGTATGAATACATACACTATATACTTGGACCCACAGGAGCCCTGTGGAATGGGTTAAAAATGCAGTGTGTGTATCAATCATAACTTAAACCTTGACTGAGGTGGAAGATTGTCCTCACTCTTCCAAAACTGAACCTACTGCTCAATGATGGTGTCTATGGCACAATGACGAAGTGCAATTATTAGTGTTTCTTAATCATTGTCTGTAAGTGCCTTAAATCTACTCTGCAGTTTGAAGCAATAGTAATTCTGTTCTCGTTTAGTTTTCACTTCACTGAATGCTTATCTCTTCCCACTTCTTCCAAATTCGAAATAAAGTCATCTTAAATCCTCTCCATAAGGAAAATGGCTATTAGAGTAGGACCTTGTGTAGCAGTTAAATCTATGACAGAAAGGCAGAAAGTATTGGGAGAGGGGGATGGGCAGTCTTTAAAGAGACTACTTTGTGGGGTGGGTGGGTGTGGAAAGAAGCTTTAAACTTGCTTGTACCTGTATTTCACACATTTGGAAATTAGTGTGAGGCAGGTAAGTGATTAATCTAGTGTTCTGAAACTCATGAGGTCTTGCTACTGTTCTGTTGCTCAAGAGACAAACAGCTGGAGATATATGAAGACACACTTAAATTGTCGATCAGGGCTTGTCTTAAATCTTCAGATAGAAAAAATTAGAGATCTTTATTTCTATCACTATAGAAAACACTTATGATTTCATGTAGAAAATGGATCTCTGTGTTCTTGGATGTTTTTATGATTTACGGTACCTTTTTTGGCAGCAACTGCAAAGCTATGTCATTATATGATAGATAAGAATTTGCTCATTCATTTGCAAGGGATTAAAGAGTAACCTGCAGTAATGTTTGTATGATTATTGAAATACCCTGTGGCTGTTAAGACAATGATGTCTTCCAAAACAAACATTAAATACTAGAGTTCAATTGGAAGTATAGTGCACTAGCACCCATAGGCTAACACTTCCATGAGGAGTCTTTTGTAAAATGTGATTGTACAATTCTCCTTAACGTTAAGCAGAATTGTAACAAGTGTATTAATCTGACTAATTCAATCTGGTACTTTACTACAAGAAGCAAAGCTTTGATCCTCAAGGACAACATTGTTTCTCTGAATAAGATACTCAGTATATGTGCCAACTCTTGTGCTGGGAGCAGATAATGATTATTTTTGACATGCAAGGTACAATTTGGTTGTGTTAGCTGAGAAACCCTGATATAGTATATATAAAATATGCTTTTAGAAGTTACTGCCTGGGTCTGGAGCAAACAAGTTTTTCTTTCAATGCAACCCAAATTTTATTTTTGCTTAATTAAGATTCTTCATTTATGAGGAATCCCAACCGAAACCTCAACATGTTGTAATTTTTCTTCCTGCTCTGAAACATGTGTACTTAAGCTAGTAAAAGTTTTACACTTGCATATTTTTAGTGCGTGAGCATTTGGGAAGATGATGGTATAGAGGGAGAGCTTGAATGCTTTTTTAAAAGATACCTTCTAAATGTTCTTGTTGGCCATTTTGGGGTTTCAGTGAAGTTCCTTCTAAGGCCTTATTCTATAAGGAATATATTCTGTATGTGGGTACATAGTTGTTGTAAAAACAGCATTTGGGACACAGTAAGGCAAGAGGAGCAGGGGAGGCAAAGAACAGTGTGGGTCAATTCAGTGCTGCCTTTGTGCTTTCCACAAAACCTGTTCCACATAAGCAGTAACTAAAAACATTGCAGTATAAAACACTTGGAGTGGGTTTATATGTCAGTTTTCCCAGACAACAGTCTTGCCTGTACTTCCTAATAAAAGGCTATAGTTGGTCACATTCACTTTGACCAGAGTTTGATGTGCATATGGCACTGGTGGTAACTGGGCTTGTTTAATAGGCATGGATTGTTTCACAATTAAAGAAGGGGGGGAAAAAATTAACAGCTCTTGCAGTGGGGGTTCAGTACCATGGCTGTTCATGTTACAGCTTTCCTCTGAGGACAAAAGAGGTGCAAGGCAGAAGTGGGAGGAACAGCAGAACTGGGCTGTTCCCATCAGACATCCAGGCTGCAGTAGTAGCTGCTGCCTGATGCTGAGGTGGTGGGGGGAGAGGAGACAAGGATGACACTTTCTTCCATGTCCCCTGTCTGCCTCACACCCCTGGCCAACTGGGCGATTTCCCACCTAGAAAATGTGCAAGGAAGGAGGAATTCTTTCCTATAATATCCCAGGTGAACATTTTATGCCCTAATGCATGAATTTATAGTACTGTTCCTTGTTTTAACTCTATGTAGTTTAAATGTCTGTAGGATCACTATGATTCTGTTTCTAAATTTAAACTTATAGAGGTACTTAATTTTGTATTATATGCAAGAGTCTAAGTTTTACCACAAGGAGTCATTGCAAGCAGCCTAATCCCTTCAGTAATTGCTATTGTTGTATTGATATTAGCTTGCATAATACTAGGTAAATCTCTGAAAAACTGATGCTGGGAAGAGGGTTGGGGGTGACAAGACAGATGGGGACAGGCCAGGGACAGTGTCTCTTCCAACTATGTGGAGTGATTTGCCTACCAGACTACTACACAAACTGGAATCACCAGTGTCTAGCAGTGGTGGTGTTAGAAATCTGAATTGCTTCCTTTTGCTAAATGTTATGTTAACAGCCCTCTTTGTTAAAAGGGCTTTGAGATTTGTTAGTCTAAAAGTTGATCTAGTTCTTCCTTCATACCAACACAAATCCTCCTTTTTGAAAAAAGGTATAGAGATGCTTTTTTCATTCTGTAGAAATGATGTAATGTTATTAAAATGATTTTAAACAAATATTATTAAAATTATTTTAAACAAATAATTAGTACAAAGAGAAATCTCACATAAACAGAGTATGTGTTTTAAGATAGAAATAAGACGTTGAGCTACCTCATACTTTTGTT
Organism: Caloenas nicobarica; assembly: GCF_036013445.1. Classification (NCBI taxonomy): domain Eukaryota; kingdom Metazoa; phylum Chordata; class Aves; order Columbiformes; family Columbidae; genus Caloenas; species Caloenas nicobarica. The sequence continues at coordinate 44,793,413 of NC_088246.1, read as the reverse complement.
TATAATAATGTTACTTCCATATAAAAATGGCTTTAAAGCATTGTTCTGTACTAGTTGTTTTGACTCTGGGTTCTTGTGCTCTTCCCATATTATTAGCAGTAAGGCCACACAAGTAAGGGGAATCAACTAGACAGTAAAGCTGTAAAGTGAGCTCAGAATTCATAGTTGGTGGTTAGTTTTCTAGTATTTTCTAGCTACTGTGGTTTGACTTGCAGGTTAAATTCACAAGGAATAAGATTTATTTCCAGTATATTAAGAAACAAAAAACATTTGATAGTTATTTACTTGCAAGGCAGATAATAGCATCCTTGCTGTCAGCTTTCTGTGGGAAGATCAACAGTTGCTGAGGACCTGAATGGCAGTAGTGTTCTCGGCAGTGGTGAAGGAACAGTGGTGGAGTTGAGGAACATGGATTTTTGAGAGATGAGGCCTACACTGATGTTAGTCACAGAGCGGGATGCTGAAGCCTTGAGTGTACCCTTCCTGTGCATAGAAGGAAAAATTTTGGAAGCTCTGATGCTGAGCTGTGCAGGAAAAGGGAAAACGTGTTACATCAGGAGTTCGTAGACCTGTTGAAGCTCAGTTCTCTCTAAGAAACAAAATGCTGTGTGCAATAGCAAAGAAGTTATCAACCCATTACGATTTACGGCATCACTGAAATCATGGCCAAGCTTTGGCTGAGAACAAGATACTACAGCTTTTCAGAGAGCTGAAGAGTTAAGGAGGCTCAGTGAAGGATTTGCAGGGACTTACAGATGGGCATGAAAGTGGAACTGGGTCCTGTCCCACTCCAATGTCTGCTTCCACAGCAGGCTGTTAGCTTGCTTGCTCGAACTGTTGAATATTTAGATCCACCCACTGTCCCCTGTGCCAAGACCACCCTGCTGCTACTCATGTCATGTAGATTTGGCACAGAAGCTGCATTTAAACAGCTAATGAGTTGCATGTTGAAGCACAGGCTGGTCTCCCCTAGTGAAATTTGTAAAAGAGCTGATTCATCACTGGCTAAGCAATCTACGAGCTACTGATAGTATTGTCTTTCCATCGACTGGCTACTTTACCTGTTTTAGTGCTGAAGCACAGGCTGTGACTTTTATTTTAAAACACAAATTGCACATTTTCTTACCCCAAACATTTTCTTTAAAAGGAAATTGTGGGGTGTAGACTTAATGTTGCACAGTAATTAAATGATAACCCACTGTAGGATAATCGTACTTCTGCCACCTCAGTATGAACATCAGAATATTAAGCCTTGCTTATCTGAATTCAGGAAGAATTGGAGCCAGCAGATGCTTAAACCAGTTTTGTCAAAGGTGTGAATTCCTGTCTCCTAGCCCCAGTTTGCAGCCTGTTGTCACACTGTTACAGTGATGATGTGGCCTTCAGAGTGAAGTGGATCTTGATTGTCACTTCTAATCCAAGTCCTTTTGAATTTGCAAATGCTGTTTGTATTGGCAAAGACAACTTAAATGGTCTCTGCTTCACTCCCATCTGTCTGTTAATACTCACTGGGTTTTCTAAACTTGATTAATGGAACTATGTGTCTTCCAAAAGAGCCTTGCCTTTAACCTAGATGATTTGACTGACTCAGCGTGTTCATGTCACCACTCTCTAAAATATGCAGCTGTTTTTACTGGCTTTGTGGCATCACAGTGGGATTGAAGATGGTAAATATCAAGAATTTTAAGAGTATGATAGTCTGGTTTAACAACCTGTTTAGCTTATCGGACTCAACTCCAGGTAGATACTATTCACCCAGTTAGAACTTGAGATGAATGATATCAAGAGAAGATTTACAGTGATTTCCAGCTGTGAGGTTGGCAAAGTACCAGAACTGAACCATGTGCCTTAGCACTGGCTGAGACTCAACTGATATTTAACAGATAGTTGTCATCAGGTCCTGGCCTTACTGCTTTTCTGATCCCAGGGTCAGCTCATTGAATAAACTATTTTCTAGAATTATTTTTTTTGCTATTTGTAAAGATCCCCAGATCTCTCTACAGAGACTGGAGGAGCAGTGAAGCGGGGGAAGGAAAAGAAGAAGGCAGGAGATATAGGGCTCTTGTAGAGTGGCTGTTGATTTAATTGTGGAGTGACATGACAGCTTTGTGCTGTCGTTCATACTGGGAGCAGTGCTGGTTAGATGTAGGGTTTTATAAGTGAGCTTCCTTCCCCTTCATGTGGTGGGCCCAGAGATACCCGTGTGGCTGAGAAGCTGCAGCAAGGAACAGAACCCACTGGAGCATGTGGGAAAAGTGCTGGGAAAATGTATGTGGAATTATAGCTTTATTTCCTACAGATGAACTTGCATGAGTCTTAAAGTCATCTGTTAGCTGGGCTTTTATTATTCCATGTGGGGTAGGGAAATAAAGCTGAATTTAACAGAATGGCTGAATGATCCATTTGCACTTGATAAACTTAAAAATGGGCCAAAACCTGTCTCTGTTCATCTAAGTGGCAAAAGGAAGGTAATAAATAGCAAACTGGTTTCACTAATCCCAATTGGTACAGTTTCCTGTGCATACTGCATACCCTATGTAATATGGGCTGTAATGCTTCAAGGTGCCCATATTCCTGTAGAAATTCTTTCATTAGAATATTGACCTGAATTTGAGAATTAACTATTTTGTCTGCTGTGGAGACCTTCTGGAGTTGGTGTACCATTTCCCATTACCTCTGGGTGCAGTGGGGAAGATTGGTGTTAAACCAGTCTCTTCTACACCTGAGCATTAAGTCAAAGTACAGATTCCAAGAGTAATTTGATCATTATCTGGTACACAGAAACATGAGTTTAACTATCTCAAAGTGAAATGTTTCAGGTATACTAGGAAATAGCCCATAGTTCTGATGTGTATCACATGGTTTGCTCATATAGTCAATCTTTATATTTTGTATTTAAATTATACCAGTGCAGATGTTAAGGTTCCTAATACTCTCATCATGGTGTGAAGCAAGTTAATTGTCACAAATTGCTATTAAAATGGAAACTAAGGACCAGCTTCCTACAGAGTAAAAATATTACTTATTTCCACTTAAACTTGCAACAATCATCTGTATCAAACTATGAGCCATTCATCCTCTGTGGTGTATTTATGTGCTGTTAAAATGAATTTAAAAAATTACTGCATGCGTGATGCAGCTTTTTCTCCAGTTCTGAGATGCTGGGGAACAAAACCAAGCACAGTACTGAGGCAGGAGGACCAAAACTCATTAGAAAATTAGTTTATATTAAAGTTCATAGTCATCTAAGCTTTACACACTATGTATGTAACAAAGCCACTGGTGTTTGAGTTACTGTCAAGGGAACTAGATAATACAACACCTTTAGTAATGGAAAAAGTTAGACTGACTATGGTTGGGTTTTTTTGGTCATAAACTCAAGCTAAATTAACTTACAAATGCCATACTGAAACTTCTATAAGCAAAAACCAAGAGGCTACTGTTCTGTCTGTAGATTTTTTTTTAATGTTATTGTTGTTGGTTAAGGTTGTGTTGGTTAGGATTATAGGGTAGCTTTTAGAGCATCAGACTTCTATTTTAAAATAATGTGACTTTGTGTTGCCGCCTTGTACAAATTCTTAATGCTGCAGGCTTGAATAAAATCATTGCAAGACACTAAAATGTCGTGACAGAAAGCAAGTTCTTAAACATGGTTAGATTCCACATGCTGTATTGACAATTGCGTGCATATGTACTCTTAAATGTGCTCTGAAATGAGAAATCAAGTGTTTGCAAGCTGGGGGGAGAAGGGCACTGTGAGTATTGCTGAAAGAACATTTATTTAAACACAGGTTAAGGATAAGCCTCCTCAACTGCTGTCTCTGCTGAATTTTCCTCTGTCATGGTGCCTACTACATTCCATTGCTTTTGTCTGGGCTTGGTATTTGGGAAATTTTGGTGAGGGCTGGAAGGGGGGCGGGGGGGCACGCTGGAAGCTGGTCAGCAGTAAGGAGAGGAGGGTTGGTGTGGGAATTGTGGAGTGGGGTCAGGGTTTAACTTTAGTGGCCATTCATCAGATGATGATTGATTGCTGTGCAGTCCTGGGGGACGTTTAACAACATCTCCGCCCATCCCCCTGCCCCCTTTGAAAGCAGATGGACCAAAAAATGGGGAGAGCGACACCCAGGAATTCCTGCTGTTGTAAAATGTTTTTTACGGTGCACTGTACAGCCTTTCCTGAAGCAATCACATTTATGGCCTTGCTGTTGTATTTCTTGGGCTGCTGTGGCCGTAAAAGATGAATAGCCCTGTAATATGGTTCACTGATTCTGTTTAAATTGAAGTAGGCTCCCTTTATTGTTTTGTGTCTAAAATTGTATGCTACCAATTCAGGAAATATTTCCTGTTTGGGAAATAATCAACCCATAGCTGATTTATTTTAAAATAAATCACTTTTCACTATCTCTGAAACTATTCCCCTCTTGCTTCTGACTTCTTCATTTAATTTCGATGGAAATTCTAAAATACTAATTAATGTAGTGATGCAGTTCTTTAGTAGATATCTTTCTTTTTTTCACTTGCTTATGAATATTTTTTCCTTTACTAGGAAGTTACCCAAATGGATGTTGGAAAGGCACCAGTTAACATTATTAACTACTTAATGATTTTTTTCTGTAGTAATTATTAAATGCAATTTACATAATTCTGAATTTCTTTGGAAGGACAAATCTCTCTACTTCTCACTTTTGTTGCTGTCTACGGGAACATTTGTGTAGTTTGGAAGAAACAGCATGTTTGAAGGTTTTGCTTATAAAAAGAAACTCATTGGAAAAGCAAAATTAATGGGACAATAGTTAATTTACAGCTTGCTGGATCTTTGACTTTATCATCTCTTAAGGTGGTGGTGGGGGAAGTTTTAGTCTTAAGTACTGTGGAGGGGTTTTTTTTTGTTTTGTATGGTGTGTGTGGTGGTGGGGTTTTGTGTTTGTTCGTGGGTTTTTTTGTTTGTGTGTGTGGTGGTTTTTTTTAAGCTTAGTATCACAAGCTGATCTCCATACTGGAAAATTTAGTATTACTCTTCCTTAGCACTACCCCTGCTCATCCACATTTCAAGAAGTCTTGTTATTTGTCATGTAATGAGCACAGGAGGAGCAGTATGTCACTATATTGACAGTGCAACTGAAATTTGGGGTGTCCTTCTCATTTTGCTGAGGTTGGAAGAAGGGAAGGCTCTGCCCACCTTTTAGGCACACTACAAGTGCATCAAATCTGAATTGAGAACATGCTTTTCTATCATCCTACTTCAATAGTCCAATATATTGTTGGTATGAGCTGTTTGCAGGGGTTTGTTTGGGGGAGGGTGGGGGAAGGGGAGGTGTTGCTGCTTTTTTTTTTCTTCCTCCTATTTAGAAACAGGCGTGGAAACAATCTAGCAGTATGTGACCTTTGTGGCCATGACCTAGGGACTGGGATGTGAGCAGGCTTGAGCATAACAATAAATGCCGGGCTGCGGTTGCGAGCACAGACAAGATGGATGCTGTGCTCCCAGCTTCCTTAGCCCAGCTGGCACAAATTCCCCCCTGACTCTTGCACCCTGCACAGCTGGGTACTTTGCAGCTTAATTCTCTAGGAGTGTGGTCGTCCTGCTTGTGGTCAAGCTGATGTACTCTTGGGTGCTCCTGATGGCCGATATGTGAGACTGACCACCGGAGGAGAATTGCCCTTCTTGTTCCTCTGTCAGGTTGGGGTTACTGTTGAAGCCTTCTGTGTCCAGAAAGGAGTTTCTGGAAGGTTCCTAGTACATCTGGAAGCTGGCTCACTCTTGCAGCTCCCTTCCATGCTGACAGCAGTAGGGTTTATGCATTTGTGCTTTCTCATGTGTTGTATTTAAGGTAACTGTCTGTCACTGTCTCCTTCTTCCTCTTTGCTCATGCCTGTGAACTCTTTCGGTCTCAGACTTTAAACCTCTGTTTCCACCATTTTGTTTACTAAGAAACAGATATGAGGTTTTATCAGTGACTTCGTGGTGTTTACCCAAAAGGCTTTTCCCCTGTTACGTCCTATGTAATCTGCATATTTCTGAAATGAGATTGTGGCTTTTGTCTCCCCTCATTCTAAATTTGGGAGTAATGCTTTACACCACATTTTGGTGGGTGACGAGCCAACTGAACAGCTTAAATTTAGTTTCTCTTTGGTTCGAACAGCTGGATGATGCTTTACCATTGGATGATGTTACCTTGCAGCAGGAGTGCCTGGGTGACAGGACTGATCTGTAGTGGTTTACCAAGCTTTTGCTTCTGGTGTTGACTATTTTGGCAGACTAATAACAGATTTTACTTGCTTCTGGACTTCTGTTCATATGGTCACCATTTTCCTTTCAGCTGCTGTGTGTGATTGAGGCCCCAAATCCCTGCTGTATGTTTTTAAAGTATATCGGATTCATATGACTTAACTTGATACCCTGTCTTGGTTTTCATTCTCTCTCAACTTTTCAGTTGTTTAAGTGAAGTCGTTCAGCAACATGTAATAAACATTCCCTCTAATTTCAACATCAAAATTACAGAACTGCACAAGCAAGTGAACATTGGTACAGATTTAGACAAGCACAGTGTAAAGACAAGGAGCACTCTAGTTGAAGGAAGATGATTCATTTGAATAATGCATTTCAGAGCCAAGGCAGCTTTTTACACCTCTACAAAAGACTGAGGATCTGAGACACTGTTGGGGAGTTTAGTATTTGAACAGAAGCAAAACATAAGTCTGTTCCAGTTTCCCTGCAGTGAAACAAAACTTTTTTTTAAAAAAAGGTTTTAGTAAAATCTGACGTGTGCACAAACACACATACCCCTTTGAGAAATTAATCCATATACTTCTTCAGCTGTTGCACTCACAGGAGCTTAAAATGTCGCTTTATGCAGCACAGGCAATCCGAGGGAATCACCTGTCCTGTCCTTCCCCTTCCTTTTGAAGGAGAAGGGAAAGGGAGATGTTATATGCACCATATCATGAACTGTTAGTTGGAATCGGGAGTGGCTGGATGACAGCTGTGAGAAGACAGTTGTATCAAATACTTGTCCAATCTCTGTTCTGTTCTTGCTCCTTTCTGTGAGGTAGATTTCAAATCACTGGTGATGGGGAAATTGTAGTATGAAACCTTGTTTGCCATTGTACAGTGCATTTTTGACTCTTCCATGGTAACCTAGATTTTGCACTCCAACAAAAAAAATGTAGTTAAGAGCAAGATTCTGAATACAGAACTTTCTTGTGTTGAAGTGTGATAGTCCTTCACTTGTATCTTACAAAACAACAAAAAACCCCCAACCTGATTTCTGCGTGCCTCTAAGAAAAACACACTTGCATGGAAGATGCTATTTCTGTGTGCTGCTTCCCTCTACTGGGTGGAATGGGAACAGTTATGGCTGATGAATGGATCCCGCTTCCTAGGCTAACATCTTCTGTAAGACTTCCATTGTGATTCGAACGTAGGGGTTTTTAAGTGCTTTATGAATAGAATGGGGTTTTAGTGGTTACCCACAGTTCACTGTAGCATTCGAATTTTCTGTTTATTCTAATGTTCCAGTCTTCTATCACTAGCATAGAAACACTATGTCACAGCAGAGGTTTTTGGCTTCGCTATTGGGAGTGGCAGAAGGGAGTCTTGCTGAATGTTGTCACTGTGCTCAACATAAGGGATTTGCGTATTTTGAAAACACAGAGGATTGTTTTTCAGCATGCATAATTTGTTTTCCCCTTCTAGGGTGGGTGTGCTGGTGCTCCAGGTCTCTAGTGCAGTGATTATTAAATGACCTGCTTCAGCGAATGTGGTGTTTGTGTATGCAGGAAAAGTCTTCACCTGAAACTTGCCATAGATGACATCTCCAATCTTCAAGTGTTGGCAGATGGTTTCCGCTCTTAAGAGGAGCTGATGTGGACACTCTTCCTAGTATTGTATTGCAAAGAAAACAATGACACTTGCATCTAACTGTTAAGAGTATGATTTGGAGCTTACTGGGAGGGGATAGCCCTTCCTCTGTGGAGAAACTATTGTGAAGTCTTTGCCTATTGCTACTGCCTCTAGCCATCTACTTTGTAGTTGAGTTGTTGCATTTTTTTCATCCTGGCACTATTTCTTTTCAATTCTTTATTAAATAGTGATACAGTTTTTTTTTCTTCCAGGTACTGCATTTCTACTGTGATACCTGTTCTGTCCCCATATGTCGGGAATGTACCATGGGACGACATGTGGGTCACAGCTTTATCTACCTCCAAGATGCCCTCCAGGATTCCAGGACTCTCACCATTCAGCTCCTGGCAGATGCTCAGCAAGGACGACAGGCTATTCAAGTAAGATGCTCCCAACTTGTACTTTATTTCCCCCTCCTCCTTCCTTCCCCTTCCCCCCCAAGCTTGTCTGTTACCGGGCAAGGTGTCAAGGCACAAAGCTCTCTGCTGCTGCTGTCAGCCTTCTCACCCCTTCTGTTCTCTCAGATCTCTGACAGCTGTGGAGCTGAAAACAAAGTGCTGTTATATGGATTTTGCATTCTTGCAGCATAATCCTGTCATGTAAGTCACAATATATATGAAGCACTTGAACGTGAAGCATTTTGAAGAGAGTTTTGATTTTGTTTAGCAATGCCAAGCCTGCTTTTGTTTTTAAAACTGAGACCTACTTTCAGCTGTCTTTCATGCTTGTACAGCATCTAGCACTGTAACTACCTATGACTCTGGTTATGTCTTCAGTGTTGCCACCAAATATACAATACTAATTAGTTGTTTGATTACTGTGAAACTCCTAATCTTCCTGTGCAGAAGATCTGGAGGTATCTCTGTGTGAGGATTACTCCGCACACACAGTTGCATACTATAAATACTATAACTGCCTATTATTGTGTTCTACCCCAGCTATGTTTTATAATGCAAATATAAATCATAGAATGTCCTGAGTTGGAAGGGACCCGCAAGGATTGAGTCCAACTCCTGTCCCTGCACAGGACACCCCCACAGGTCACACCGTGTGTCTGAGGGCATTGTCCAGTCTCTTCTTGAACACTGCCAGGCTTGGGGCCGTGACACCTCCCTGGGGAGCCTGTTCCAGTGTCCAGCACCCTCTGGGGGAAGAACCTTGTCCTCATGTGCAACCTAAACCTCCCTGGGCACACCCTCCTGCAAGTCCCTTGGGTTCTATTACTGGTTACCAGAGAGAAGCAGCTGTAGGCTTCCTTGAGTTCTCCCCTCAGTCTCCTCCAGGCTGAATAAACCAAGTGACTTTAGCCATTCCTCATACAGCTCCCCCTCCAAACCCTTCACTAACTTTGTAGCCTTCTTCTGGACACTCTCCAGTAGCTTTATATCTTATCCTGTGGCACCCAGAACTGCACCCAGTGCTCAGGTGAGGCCACACCAGTGCAGAGCAGAGCGGGACAATCCCCTCTCTGCCCGGCTGGCAATGCTGCGCTTGATGCTCCTCAGGACCCGGTTGGCCTCTTGGCTGCCAGGGCACACTGTTGGCTTATGTTCAACTAGACATTGACCAGAACCCCTGGATCCTTCTCTGCAGAGCTGCTTTCCAGCATCTCATCCCACAGTCTGTATGTATAGCCAGGGCTGCTGTGTCCCAGGTGCAAAATCCCAGCACTTGCCCATGTTGAAAACTTCATGCAGTTTGTTATTGCCCAGTTCTCCAGTTTGTCTAGATCCCTCTGCAGGGCCTCTCTGCCCTCAAGACTGTCGACAGCTCCTCCCAATTTTGTGTCATCGGCCAACTTATTTAGTATTCCATTATATTACTGTATGTGATTATATGATCATTAGATACGATATTACTAGTAGTTTTGCCTGCATGAAGAAACTTTGGATGGGGAAAGCATAGTGGGAAGCTTCACTTCAGCCTCAAATACTCTACATTTGACCTGGATATTCTGAAAATCAACACCTCTGTGTGATTTAACTAATTTTTTTGAGTAAATGTTGGTAGAATGCCATGTATAGGAAGTATACTTTATTTCTGAATTGGGTATGCTGTCCTGGCACATGCATGGTGCAAACAGTAATGAATAAAAAAATGAACAAAACCTGCTGTTGTCCACCCATCATTGCTTGTTTCTAGTAGATGAAGCTTTGAGTGGGTCTCAATTTTCTTACTAAATAAAATCTGTTAAATCTTTTCCACTGCTGTCAGCAGTGACTATTCCTTCAGTCTCTCCTAGCTTGCTTTCCTGCAGTGCTATGGAATTCCTGTGTACTCTGGGCAGGTTACAAGATGTAGGGCTTGTGTGTCTTGGGGACTGGCTGTTTTGAAGTTGTTTCCCTTTCTGAGATGTGACAATTTTTCTGCCTTATTAGTTAGTGAGAATAAACCACAAATTTTAGCCTGTCAGCAGACAGCTGTAACTTCTCTAAGCTTGTTCAGTGGGACAGGAACAGTTAACTTTTCTCTCCTTAAGTTTCTGTACCTGTAGAACGAAATAAGTATTATAGATAGTAAACTCTTTTTGATGTCTTCCTTAAGCTTGCGATGTTAACTTGTTACAAGAAACAGCAAACACCAAGTTTTTGGAGATGGATGGCTAATTTAAAACTCCATCTTAAGACAGAATCCTGTAAATCTTAAGTTCTATCAAGATTGGTTTTAAATTGGATCATGAGACTCTTCAGCAGTATCCAAATAAGCAAGAAGGGATTATGCAAGTTTACAGAACCTCACTGGTGCGATGTTCTGAATTTCTCCATGCTGTCCTAGACAGGCACACTTGTCTGTTTGTAATAAAATTACTGCTTTTCACCTTCAGGGCTCATAATCATCTAACTGGTGTGGATAAGTCATCTAAGAAGGGACTGTCTCTTGGAGTAGAAATTAGCAGAATATCATTGAGTACCACTGTGCTACTATTGCATGAATGCTTTTATGCCTGCTGGGTGTACTTTGTTACTCCTCCCCATTTTCTTCTGACTTTCCTGTTGGAGGCTCCTGCCATTTGTGGTGAACTGTCTGTTTTATGGTGGTGCGGGTAGAAGGTGGGTGGTGCTGGTTATGTTCATGTAACTCAAACAAGCAGCTCCAATGAACTTAGTCTGAGCATTTTTACCCTGGCCCATCCAGGTTAAGAGGCTATCTTGGAAGCATTAATTGGGCAGCTTGTGTAGAGTTTCTGTAAAATTTACCATGCTTTTCAAGAGCTGAGTAGTTTTATTAGTTGAGTGGACTTTTTAATCTGGGCTGCTGGACAGAAAAAGGTGGGTAGTGAGCGAGCAGAACAGTGATAAAGTTCAGGATGTGGTTGTCTGTGTGTGCATATGCAGGAATAGGAAGACTGTACAGCTCAGGACACCTGCTACCTAAGCAACATCTAGAACAGCATGTGATGCAGTTAAAAGCAGAGGTGCTGACTCAAAGGCTGCATAAGAAAGCTTTCATGAAGCAAGCAAGCTCTCCTTATTCTTGGGGCAATAGGGCTGTGAAGCTATGTATTTATCCTAGGGAGAGGAGACAGCATGTCAGCATGAATTTAAAACAAACTCTAACTAGACTCTGAATTAAAATAAACTGGCTTGAATGCTTTTGTTAAAGTTTGGAAATAGTCACCAGATAATTAAATGCCCAGTACAAGCTCCAACATGAGGAAGATAGACTGGAACTCTAAGAAGCTTGAAAAGTAATATGGTGCAGTAACAATTTTAGTGGGACTGATGTGTACAGCTGTACTAGTAACTTTCTCAGTATGCTTTGAAAGTTATAGCTCTGACATGAGATGTTAAGGATGTATGAGGAGGGGTAGTTGAGTAAAGAGGAAGAGGTGGAATTTGAAGGCCGTTGCAGGAGAGAGGAAATCAAGCCATGAGTCAACTGGCTGGAGAGTATCTGGTTAACCAAAGTTGAAGGCTTTTAGGAAGAAATGTTTATTTAAACTCTTCCTGTGGCTTTGGAGGAAAGATTGTTTTTCGGACTTAAAAAAAAAAAGCAAGCTGTGAGTTGGGATACATTTCAGCCTCTTGATCCACTGAAGCCTGATCTTGTCTGTCACTCCTGAAAAGTCCAAACCTCGCTTTTCAGAGGAGTTGGAAATCCTCTAAGAAACAGCAAGCCTGGCAGCAGGAGGCTTGGGGTTTTCTGTGTTGTTTTACGGTGGTTTTTAGGTTGTTTTTTGGTTAGGTTTTTTTTGTGGTTTTGGTAGGGTTTTTGTTTTTTCCCCTCATTGAGATTTTGCAGCAAGGGAAAGCTTCCCTTGCTTCGCTGTGGTGTGCTGGTCCTGGCCTAGATCGCCTGTTTCTAAGCCTGTCCCTAATGTAAGAACTTGTGCTTGAGTGGTGAGGTGATCCAACTGAAAGGGGATCCTTTCTGTCCTATCACTTTTTGGCTGTGCCAGCCCCCTGTCTGATTCACTGCAGTACTACAAGGACTGTCAATAGTGCCAGGGAATGGAGCAGGAACACCCAGCTCTGCTTCTAGGACCTCTTGTCTCAGTGGAAAGTTATATGCTCCTTGCTGGGATGCTTTTCCAACCTTTTCAGCAGCTTGAATTGGTTCACAGGATTATATGAAAGCCAAAGTTGACACTGGATTAATAGGGTTCAGGGAAGCAGGACTACTGCCTTTCTGTATGGAGGAGCTTGTCCTGCTGCCTTGTTTTACCTCATGAAAGTGCACGCTTGGCTGTCTTATTTCAGAATTTTTTCCAAGGACCAGGTCACAAACTGAACGTAAATCTGCTATGATGAAAGATAGATGGCTTCTTCAAAATGTCATGGTCTTAAAATACATCTATACATGTGTAATTGTATATATGTATGTATGTGTAATCTAATGCACTTGTGCAATGGCAAAGCCTTGAGTGCTTATTCCCATTTAGGGTCAATCTCCAGGTGAACATGTTAAAATACAGTTTGATCAGTTCATGTTGGTTGTCTTAAAAGTGGTTTTATTGGAGAACAAACAAATTCTTTCCCAGCTGAGTCCATTGTTTTTTTCTGGAGCGTTTGACAGTGCAGGCTTCCACATTTAAATTAATGTGGTGAGACAGGTCATGTGCAGAGCATAGAGTGGACCTCTCTTGTCTACCAGCATGAAAGTCTTAGGAGTTGGTGGTAGGGTGAGTCAGCCATTAAGGCAATGCCTCTTCTCTCCCAAATTGCGGGGGAGGCGGTATGAAGTAGATTAAAACTTTTATTCTAGGGAAGCACTGTATGAAGCTTGGCCAGCTGGAGGAGGAAGCTGATCTGTTGCCTTGAGGCTCTGCCCTTCAGTGGAAGCTTCCCTGTGGGTTGCCATATGGATCCATGCTGCCGGGAGGTCGATACCTGAGAAGGATGGCACTGCTGGATCGTTCTGGGGTTGTCACATCAAGTTAGCTCAGGCACCCTTGTGCGTGGCTTTGAAGTCAGGCTTGTAGGTTTGAGAATCTGAAATGAAGCTTCGTAAATAAAACTGAGTCAATTGTGCTTTTTTAAATCTAGGATTTATATCTACAGAGGCTGAATTTCTTTGTAATTCTAGTAATTGTTTTGTATTGTTTCAGTGAGTTCCTCAGTGTAACATACAAGCAGATGTTTATTGAGAAAGATGCATTTGATGTGTATCACTCTCCAAACTACTGTTCTGCCTAAAACTTTAGGCAAAAACCTGTTCTTGCAGTACAAACCAGAGAGATTGTTGGTTTCTGACATGAGTTAACCTGGCCTCTAGCCTTCCCTCTAAACTTCTAAAACTCTCTTTGAGAGAAATTTTTCTATTAAGTGAGAATTTAGTGTGTTACACTTTTTAGGCTGCAACTTTTAAATAGGTCCAACTATTGTGATTTGTGCTTTAGCCGCACCAATATTATTGCAAAGCCACTGCGAAGCCTATTAATCCTAGTGTCTTCACTACAACTATATTTTGTATAGGGCCTTCCAATTAATTCTTCTAGTATAAGAACATTAGGGAGTTTATATCCAGTTCTTGATGTTGGAAAAAGCTGGCCGTTATGTCCTAGTTGTTTTATCATTCTCTGAAACAGTGATAAGTAATTGGAAAAGTTTTTTGAAACAAGTGTTCTGTGGCTTTTTGTTACCATAAGGAACCAAAACCAAGTGATTAATGGATGGAGCACCTTTAATATCTGGTGAAAGAGGGCTCACTTGAGATATACGTAAAGATTTCCTTAAGTTTTTTATGTTTAATGTGCTTTTAAAAGCTAGAGGGGGGTTGCCAGCGAATATGTATCTTGAAGTTTGTGGGGTTTTTTTTCTCCAAGTAGGATTAACTTCCTCTTAAATTTCTTGGTGTTTAAAGGGTAAATACTCCATACTGAGGTAGGGAAGTGGGTATTTAAGATTCTTTAGACATTACCTGTGGTCCATTGGCCCCTGAAATACTGAAGGATTCCTCTGAAGAAAAAAAAGCTTGCTTTCAAGTTTGAATTTTCTCTCCAGAGGTTTGTACCTTCATTGGAAAACTTAGACTAGCAAACTTAATTTTTCAGGCATTAATTCCAGTATTTGTACTTCCCTCCTGACTTTGGATAGATGGAATTAAAAACCCTAAGGACCTTTTAAAAATGCTCATACAAGCTAGTGTCAATGAGCTGCAATGCAGTTACCATAAGCAGCCTCTACATCCCATTGTTTTGCCACAGTATCATGTTGTGCTGCTGTTTGTTTGAATGGATAATTTTCTGAACTGAACTGATATGATCATAGAATACCAGGTTAGAAGGAATCACAAAGATCATCTGGTCCAACCTTTCTTGGCAAAAGCACAGTCTAGAAAGATGGCCCAACACCCTGTTCAGCTGAATCTTAAGTGTCTGTTGTTGGGGAATCCACCACTTCCCTGGGGAGATTATTCCACTGACTGGTGGTTCTCATCCTGAAAAATTTCCCTCTGTGTCCAATCAGAATCTCCTCAAGAGTAACTTGTACATTTCACCCCTTGTCTTTTCCATGTGACTCCTTGTAAAAAAGGAGTCTCCATCTTCTTTGTAACCACCCTTTAAATACTGGAACATGTTGATGAAGTCTCTCCTAAACCTTTTCTGAAGGCTGAACTAGCCCAGTTCTCTCATCCTTTCCTTCTAATCTAACATCATGGCTCAGCATCTGGATTAACAGGCTCTGCTGTTTCAGAGACATAAGTTAGCCTGTTTAAATGACTGTGTGCTGTGTGGGTGTAACTCTGGACATACTGATTTAATCTGGGTATCGGACTGTGGAAACTATGTGGTGAGGACATCAACACCTGTACAGTAGCTTTGCATTTCTTGTTTGTAGTCCATCAGAACACATGCTTTGTAATGTTAGGGGTTTTTTTCTTTTCTTTCTCTTGTGTTGTATGCTTCTGATCATAACTTTTCATTGAAAAAAGCAGCACTAGTGAAACCTTGGAGCAGTGATATTTTGAGAACCTTACAAATAAATATTCCATAGGAATGTTCATGTTAAGTGAATTTCAAATTGTAGAAAGATTTTTTCTTACCTTGAGGCTCCAGTTCCTTATGTCCAATAGAAGACAGGAAATGTAAAAAATAGCCAAAAACTGACAGTCTGCAAAACGGCAAATCCTGATTTGGGCCCCTCTGCAGTCAGGCCAGATATCCAGAAGTGCAACCAAGTTCTATGATGCTACTTTGACTCCTGGCTCTTGCAGTTGGTTTCCTTATAGCTTTGTATTGTAGCACCAGCGCCCTTGTTGTAGCCACCGTAGCAAGCTCATTACTAGTTTTTTTTTTTTCTCCAAGTGGTTAAATGTAGCCAAAGGAGAGCTCACAGAGGTGCCCACCTAATGGGGCCTCATGAAGGACACGTGGGGTCCAATATGACTTTGCTCTTTACCTTTTACTCAAAACTGGCTGGAATGTGTGTGAACTGGCCAGGCATGTGTGGGTCTGCTGTCTTCTCCTGGGAAGGGATGTTTGGTTCAGCATGTACGTAGGCATGGTACTCTGGGTGCCAGTGACACTTTACGTAAGGAGTGTGTTTATGCAGAGCTAGGTCTAGTCAGGTATAAAATGCTGTATGAATTGTAGGAATAGCTACCTCAAGGTGTTGACAAAGTAGCCTTTTCAGTTTGCACAAGATCTTCAGAGAAGAAAAGCTTTGAGACCTGCACATCTAATAACCCTTGTTAAATGCTTTGAAATCTGAAAGTACAGTTAAAACTGCATGCCATTGTCATGTTCTGCTAAAATTTTTGTCTTGAATGTTGTTTGCTATTTGGGTAGGTTTATAGAGAAGAGCAAGTAATTCTGAAATGTGCTGGTAGCAATAGCTAGTGATGGATGTCTACGTTTCTTTCCTTCCTGAAAACATGCTTGTTTGCCCCACTGGAAGCTCTGGGTGCAAGGTTTCCTTTTGTTGTGGCCCTCTGGTGCATATTGCCCGCACAAATGCTGTCATTTAAATTTTGCTCTGAGGAACTGGAAGTGCCAGTTTCAACCCTGAAGTTTACAAGATATATCACAAAGTTTGTGGGTTTTTTTTTTATTGTTGGTTGTTTTAAACACAAGGCACTGGTGACATCTTTAATACAATAGAGAATGTGGTATTGGCCATCTTTGGGCCTCTGGGAGGTCACGAGTTAATAGGTACAGCTGCAAATAGGCGATTTACTGTATTGGTCAACAGGAAGAAACAAAATAGTTGTTCTCCATCTCAAATTCAGTAACACAATGTGATTCTTTGCTAAACACAGATCTTGTGTTCTGTTTCCCAAGCATGTGAACTAGTTAACCATCTCATTCACAAGCACTGGAATAATTATGCCACGCCATGCAGAGAGTGCATCATAAAAGTTGCTGTTCTTAAAAGGATTTGTTGCTAAAAAGATTGTACAGTGTCTGACCTGAACAAGAAATGCTGCTGCTTAACATGTTTCCTAAAAAGTTGACCTTTCTGAGACAAGTTCTGCACAGGAAATGCCTGCAGAACAGCAGGAGGGAGTTATCATGGCAGAGCTGTGATATCTTACAGCAATCAAAGAGAACAAGGGATTTCCATGTAAAGAAGGCTCCCAAAAGTTGTACTTAAAGCTCTTGGCTTTTGTTTCAGATTAAAAAAACTTGCTTATTGCTGTTCCTTCCCCACCATACCACAGCCTGCTGCTGTGTGATGCTGGTCAGCCTTCTTCCTAGACTGCTCTCGCCTCTTTTGGCAGGGTGCGGGATCATGTGAAGTTGACCAAAATGTTGCCAATATCCTGGACAATATTAGAGCCTTAGTGTTCTGGGCATCCTTCACTGATCTGAGCTGTTCAGACTCAGGCAAGTAAAAATAAATCCAGATGATGACATGAGTTGATGGTAGACAACCTTGTGTTATTGAGTACTGTTACTTGCCCTACCATAACTGGTTCCTACAGATGAAACATCACAGCATCCCCAGAGAGTTAATACCTCTCCTGCTATGATGGTGTTCTTGAAAGGTGGACTCTGGTTTCAGTGAAGAATTGTGAGGGAAATTGAGATTGCTCTTAACCATTAGGTGTGAGGAAGGTGTACACGCAGATATCAGTCTTAATGGGTACGGCTCTACAAAAAAGCTCAAACAAGTAAACCCCAAGACATTCCTGCTTTCACAGACATGCCTGTTAGAATTGGAATATGAGGAGATAGTGCATAGTTTCCTTAATGCTTCTCAATGAGATACCTGCTTCTGTTTGCAAGAGAATGAGGATGTTTTGCTGTACTTAAAAGTATACAGATCTGGTTTTGGAAGAAATGTGTATCTTTTCCCTGCAGTAGAAGCTGTTTCTGTATTTTGGAGGCAGAGATGATAGAGGCACAGTGTTCTTGTATGTGGACTCTTATAGCTAGAACTGAGATTTACTGGCTTCTCTGAAGCCTTAGTCTGTGGCCAGTTCTGACTCCCTGTCTGCTTTGCTAGTTGTTGAATGGCAGGAGGATGTACCAGGGGAGGTTTAGGTTGGACATCAGGAAAAGGTTCTTCACCCAGAGGGTGGCAGAGCCCTGGAACAGGCTCTCCAGGGAGGTGTCATGGCCCCAAGCCTGACAGTGCTCAAGAAGAGACTGGACAACGCCCTCAGACACATGGTGTGAACTGTGGGGTTGTCATAATGCAGGGACAGGAGTTGGACTCTGGTCCTTGTGGATCCCTTCCAACTCAGGACATTCTACAATTCTTGTAATCAGATTTTTCACTTTCTGTTAGCTTGAAGTGTTGAGTTGTATTTGTCTGACAGAAGCTTTGTGTGAAGGCAAGTCAGGTCTACCTGCAGTGGGACTGGGGTATGTAGACTGTGTGAAGATGTTCAGTGTTAAAAATGTAGGGAAGGTGACTCTGACCTGGGAGTTGCATGAAGGAGGAAATGCCTGAAAGGCATGCTCCTCTCACTGAGCTCTGTGCTGCAGAAGGGCTGTCAGTAGCATTCCTATAAGAGACTTCTTTGGATTAATGATCAGAAACGTTGCCTTGTCTTTTCTCAGAGTTGTCTTTCTTCATCCTGTCTCCAGAGACTAATCACCTGACCAAGTTAGTCTTCCTTTTCCTTTCAGTTTTCTACTCTCATGTGATCTGGAAGAGTACATCTAATTCAAATGAGTTGTCTTAAAATAACTACCTGGAATGCAAATGTCCAAGTAACAGTACACTTCTGGTTTTATGTTTTAGTGTTGCCGTTGTTGGCATAAGCTAGATGCTATTGAACATGCTGGATCAGACTTTTGAAAAGACTAATAACTAATTCCATGAAAGATATCAAAAAGCCCAGTCTGACTTTCTAGACTAAGCTGGATCACATTGAGTAGTTCATATATTGTCACATCAGGTGGTTCTTAGATTGGTACATAATCATACTGAGGATATTTTCTGTCAGGCCCTAAATGGTACAGTAAAGCCTTTAAATTACATCTTTGCCCACTCTATCAAGCCTGCATTTCTGAAGATTAAAGATGTTTTCTGCCAGAGCATTCTCTGGCTACCTGGTGTGAAACAGCTCAAGTTCTGAAATGGACCAGTTCCTCAGACCAGAATGGGGGGAAGGTGTTATGAAGTCCATCTACAATGCTGTATTTAAAAACAAAACAAACCCCGAAACAAATAAACAAACCCCAATGACTATTTCTATAGCTTTCGGTATGTAATGTGGAAAACAAAGATGAGTTTGAGTTACATTCTCAGTTGCCAACAACTTAAATTCTTGCCTGTTGAGCTGCAACAGCCATGTGTGATGTGTTGGTAGGGGTTTAGATGTCTTGTGTGTATTGGTTAATATTAAAATTGTAGAAATAAAATACTGTGATTTGTGAAGCTTTTGAAAAGAGGAAAAAAAAGTGTTGCATGGTATAGTCATAGAGTTGCAGGATGCATGAAGCTGGAAAGGACCTCTGGAGGTCTTGTCCAACTCCCTTGCTTAAGCAAGGACACCTAGAGCTGGTTGCCCAGGATACTGTCCAGCAAGGGTCTGAATATCTCCAAGGATGGAGACTCCACAACTTCCCTGCGCAACCTGTGCCAATGTTCGGTCACCCTCACAGTAAAAAAGCGTTTCCTGATGTTCAGAGGGAACCTCCTGTGTTTCAGTTGGTGCTTATTAGCTCTGGTCCTGGCACTGGCAACCACTGGAAGGAGCCTGACTCTGTCCTCTGTGCCCTCCCTTCAGGCACTTACATACATTGATACAATTCCACCCCCTGCCCCCCCTTCCCCCCTTTCTAGGCTAAATACCTGCACATACCATCATTTTGTTCTAGAATTTTGTAACTAATAAACTAGTATTTTTTTAACTGAGAGGTCCACAGCCTCACCTGCATGTTAAGGCTGGTTCACTCTATGACTGACAAAGGTGTTGAAAAGATTCAGGTAACTGATGCTATTGAACCTTTTAATTGGGAACCATTATCCTTCAAATTTGCTGGCTCCTTATCTTGTTTGGATTTATGCCCTTTTCTGTAATATTTTGTGAAATGGAGGCAGGTCAGGATTTTCAAAGGAAATATTTTTTCTTTAAAGGTAGAAAATAGCTTTGGGTGGTCTACATGTTCCTTCCAGATGCATTCTGTGTATTTGCAGAGTGCTACTACAGAATGTTTTTTATTAAATACTAGCATTACAAGGTTATATTGGAAATAATTTGGCCTGTAAAAGGTGTGAATAACTATATTAATGCTTTTAACTTATAATAATCTAATCTTTGTGTTTTCCTTTTAAATTGATTAACTTAGCATTCTGTTAGGAGTATTTCTGTGCAACTCAGATGCAAAGATAAAACAGTCTGTTCCCTACAGTGTCGTTTCTTACTCAAACCAGAACCATCACACAAGAGTCTGAACCATTTTGAGGGACAAGACAAACTATATGTAGGAAAACATGAACATGACTTTCTGTGCAAGTCTCTTGAGTTTATACCAGCTGCTTGCTGGAGTTGCACAAGAAATTCAGACCTGTGGTGTTGGTGTGTGGTACAATGGAGGCATAAGCTCCATGTAGTAGATGTATTTAAAAAAGAAGTCATCTTGTAGGCTCTGACATATGAAACAGGTGAAGGCCTGGTAAAAACAAACAAACAGAACCACAAACAAACAAAAAAAACCCCAACCACAAACAAACACCAAAAAACCCCCATGCATTGTCATTTTGTGCCTTTCTCCTGAAGATCTGGTGACATGTAAGCAGCAGTCCTCTGCATTTCTAATTGGTTTGATTGAGCCCTAATTGTGTTGTCTTTCTTTTCTTCCTCTCCAGCTGAGTATTGAACAGGCCCAGGCTGTGGCAGAGCAGGTGGAGATGAAAGCGAAGGTGGTACAGTCTGAAGTAAAAGCAGTGACTACTAGACATAAGAAGGCCTTGGAAGAGCGGGAGTGTGAGCTGCTCTGGAAGGTAGGCACCTTACATTTGTGGTTTGAACTGATGGCAAGTGCCTTTTCAAACTGGGAACATGCTTTCTCACTAAGACATGGCCAGATTCTGATAGCCACCCAAGGAGCACTGAGTTGAAACACTGCAGTTCACCGTGAACTCATTTTGCTATAGGTAGCAGGATGTTGTATTTTGGCCCTGGTTGGTTTTGCGCTGAAGGTATCTCTGAGAAACTGGCTGGGTTTTTGTAGGGACTCTGGAGTCCTGCCAGAAGCTCACCCCACAGGTGGAGTGGGCACTCCCTCTGCTGGCTCCACAGCTCTGCCTTGCATCTCTCTACTGACCAGGGAAGAGGTTGCCTTTAAACACCTTCTTTAAAGAATTACTTCGAAGCCTTTTTGATACACTACTGTAGAATTGAGTGTGCAGTATATGGTTTTTTTTTTACGTGATCCACTTCAAAGGGAAGGAATAAAGCTCTATATGCTGTGTCCTTCTTTAGAAAGACTAGTAGAAATTCTGTAAGGCTAACTTTAATTGTCCTTACACCTAAAAACTTGATTTAATCTCAATCAAGGCAGTGTCCCTCTGATTTTTTTTTTTTTTTTTTTTACTACTAGTAGAAGAAAAGAATGCTTTCTAGCAAGAGTATCTGCACGATCCCAAACTCCTGCACTCGCTTCAGCCACAATACATCTGTGGTATTTTGAGAGGAGGAAAGGATCTAACAGCAAAGGTTCATATTCCAGAAAGGCATCTAAGTGGTTGTGACTCTTCTCTGGTGGTTTAACACAGATTGGTTCAGATTGGACCTTTTGGGTCCCACTTGTAGAATTGAACATAAAGCCACTCTCTGCTGTTGGATTAGGTCTTTTAGATCAGCGAGTCAAACTGACTTGTCCTGTGACTACATGGTTGCTGGTACTGGTATAAGGCAACAGAAATGTGTGGTCAAGATGGGAAAAGTTTAGTAGTACATTGGGAATGCTCCTATACTATGCAGTCACACCAGCTAAAGTATGACAGGAAATGAGGTGCTGTGTGGCTGCTGCCTGTATTAGCAGAGGCAGGCAGGATGACATGTACATGTGGTTGGTGAGGCTGCCAATAAGCAGAGCCATCCTGCTAAAATATTCTCCCCTGGCTTTTCCTCCACCAACACTGATTGGAACAGTAATTTTTTGGTTTAGTGTCTGTTGCCAGCAAAATGACCACTCTGGTAAGACTTTACTGTATGGAGACTAATCCCCTAAAAGGGAAGTTTGTTTGTCTGTAGTTCTTTTGTGTCAGTGGCAAGATTATAAATGCGCTTTATATTGTTACTGTACTTTTAATGCTGCTTTTTTTCTGGGGAATTTGGATCAAGGGAGTTGAGTTCACTTTCTACTGTTAGCCTTCCCCAAGAAGCTTGTCAGCCTTCTCTTTTGAGGTATTCCTGGTATAGAAGAGCTGAACCTAAGCTATTTGTATCCCAAGAGGCTGCATAAATGCAATTTATTGGAATGTCTTGCCAGAGAGCAAGTTCTCTTCAGGTTATAAAACCTTGTTTTAAGAAAGAAATGTGGTGGTGGTGGTAAATCATTCTAATAAAAAAGCTGACTGTATTAAGCCCTCATGTGAAGAGTATTAGTGAATAATTTTGGGTACCAAAGCTGAAGCCAAGGTTTAATTAAGATGGGGCCTGAAATTAGTAATCTCTTTTGGAAATCTATTGGAGGAAGCATCTGACAGTATTTTTTAAACAGTCTGGTAAAACCTGCATGCCTCAACTTTAAATGAAATTGCATGTTTGTACATCTGTTATCTAGTCAGTATACAACCAAGGAGTTGTCCCTCATTAAAATACATTTGCTGGTATTGTACTGCAGCCAAGCAGGTATTCAGACATAAGGAAATGTATTTTTGCAACAGTGAAGCAATTACATGTTTCATTAGTTTTACAAGGCAGGTGTCATTGCCAGATGGTCTAAGGTGGTTTTTCACAAGTAAAGATAAACATAGGCTTATATAAAATAGTTACAAACAAACCATTTTTGCTTGAGGTTCAGTCCCCCAAGCAGGGACTGGCAGCAACCATCTGTGACATTATAAAGCATCCTGTTACAAAAGCACTAGCTCAGCATGGCTGTCAGTATTTGCAAGAAAATATTAAAATAATTGGACCCTAGAAATCCCTGGAGATAGCTGTCTGGGGTTATCCAGTCACACAAAAACAGTTCTGGCAGGCAGGGGAATGACAAGAGCCCGTCTACATTAGCTGATGATGACTCTCAGCTTCAGCTTTGCGTGATAACAACCTACCCTCTGAAATTGGTCTCAATTCTTGTTAGAGAAGCCTCAGCGTCTGCTCTTTCCTGAGAGCCTGCTGTAACCTCTGTCCTCCCTGGCGTCTTAAACAAGACATACCTTTGGATGACTTGTCAAGTACCTTGCAGCTGAAAAATAAAATAGCATTTGAGGAAGCAAATTATTAGTAAGCATATGATTCTTTTGTTCAAATGGCACTTTGATGCAGCCCATCTGCAGAGTAAGCATGTGTGATTTTGGGGTGGTTTTTTTTTTGGCTGGAGGGTAGAAGAGAATAATAATCCTGAATTCAGATAAATAATTACTTTTCCTCATTTCTGCTTGCCTGCATCACAGCTTTTGGAGGCTTGTTCTGCAGTTGTGTGTCAACATGCTGCAACAGCTGCACAACCTTTTTTTTTTATGTAGAAGAGTGACATTAGGAAATGTTTGTCATGGATTGTCTTTCCTGATATAAGTGTGCTCTTCTCTCCTCCCTGTACCCCCCAAGGTGGAAAAGATTCGTCAAGTCAAGGCTAAGTCACTCTACTTGCAAGTTGAAAAGTTACGTCAGAACCTAAATAAGCTGGACAACACCATTAGTGCTGTTCAGCAGGTCCTGGAGGAGGGTCGTACCATGGATATTCTTCTGGCTCGGGACCGTATGCTGGCTCAGGTGCAGGAGCTGAAGAATGTGAGAGGCCTTCTCCAGCCACAGGAAGATGACAGGATCATGTTCACTCCGCCTGACCAGGCATTGTATATGGCCATCAAATCTATGGGCTTTGTCAGCAGTGGGGCTTTTGCACCTCTGACCAAAGCCACCGGGGAAGGCCTGAAGCGTGCACTGCAGGGCAAAGTGGCCTCTTTCACAGTGATAGGCTACGACCACGATGGTGAGCCTCGCCTTTCAGGAGGTGACATGATCTCTGCAGTGGTGATGGGCCCGGATGGAAACCTTTTCGGGGCAGATGTCAGTGATCAGCAGAACGGGACCTATGTGGTCAGCTACCGTCCACAGGTAGAGGGAGAGCACCTGGTGTCCGTGATGATGTGCAACCAACACATTGAAAACAGCCCCTTCAAGGTGGTGGTGAAATCTGGGCGCAGCTACATAGGCATTGGGCTGCCGGGGCTCTCCTTTGGCAGTGAGGGAGACAGCGATGGCAAACTCTGCCGCCCCTGGGGGGTTAGCGTAGACAAAGAAGGCTACATCATTGTTGCCGACCGCAGTAATAACCGCATCCAGGTGTTCAAACCATGCGGGACCTTCCATCACAAGTTTGGCACGCTGGGGTCCCGGCCGGGCCAGTTTGATCGTCCTGCCGGCGTGGCCTGTGACATCTCACGTAGGATCGTTGTGGCTGACAAGGACAATCATCGCATCCAGATCTTCACGTTTGAGGGGCAGTTCATTCTGAAGTTTGGGGAGAAAGGAACAAAGAACGGGCAATTCAATTACCCATGGGATGTGGCTGTCAACACAGAGGGCAAGATCCTGGTCTCTGACACGAGGAACCATCGTGTTCAGCTCTTTGGGCCCGACGGTGTGTTTCTCAACAAGTACGGCTTCGAAGGGGCACTCTGGAAGCACTTTGATTCCCCCAGAGGTGTGACTTTCAATCATGAGGGCCACTTGGTAGTGACCGACTTCAACAACCATCGCCTTCTGGTCATCCATCCCGATTGCCAGTCCGCACGTTTTCTGGGCTCGGAAGGCACTGGGAACGGCCAGTTCCTGCGCCCACAGGGGGTGGCGGTGGATCAAGAGGGGCGCATCATCGTGGCCGACTCCAGGAACCACCGGGTGCAGATCTTCGAGTCAAATGGTAGCTTTTTATGCAAGTTTGGCACTCAGGGAAGTGGCTTTGGTCAGATGGACCGTCCTTCAGGTATAGCCGTCACCCCTGATGGCATGATTGTGGTGGTCGACTTTGGAAACAATCGAATTCTCGTCTTCTAATCTGTGTTTGAATTAGGAAGAAACTGTCTCAGGGAAATTCTTCTAAGAGAAAGTGAAAAAAAATACAACGTTAATTCAAACCTACCTCATCTTTAATTTTTTTACAGATGAATGTACTTATCTTTTCTGCAGGGAGTGAGCCTGTAAAGTTAAATTCTATCTACCTCATTGTCCTCCCTTCCCTCCCCAGTTTCTCACCCCCTCCCCATCCCCACACACTCACAGTTCAGAACATTTTACCTCTCCCCTGATGGGGTTTCATGCACAAACAAGTGTTGCTGTGCACATTAGGTGGTTTGTGTGGTGAATTCTGTAGACTTAAACCAAAAAAATAAGGCTCTATGTAACTTTTTAAATGGAGAAAATGGTAGTAGGTGTTTGTAAATGTGTTCCTGACCATACTGCAGTTCTGTGAGTGGGGATATGGGAGGGGGGACTTTTGTTTTTTGAATTGCTGCTGCAGCAGAGAACTTTTTCCTGTTCTCCTTTTTATACCTCAGTGTGTTTGATTTACTGGTGAGCACAGTGTCTTGTTCCCAGAAGACTTTGAACGTTTTGTGAAAGTGAGTGGGATTCACTCGCTGGGAAGAGCAAGTTTGCATGGGGGTTTTTTTGGCATTTCTGTGTATTTTTTTTTTCTCAAACACAGTAATCCAACAGCACAAAGCGAAGCTGATGAAAATGCACAAAAATTCTTTTTTAAGTTTAAACCAAATTGTTCATTTTAGTGGCTTAGTGCAGTCATTGTAAAGTTTAGATAAAAGAGCAAGGCTTCCTTAATGTATTCTGTCATTGAGTATTTCTTTTTTACATTTTTCACTTGAAAGCTAAATAAGTTTTTTAAAAGTTACTGTTTCTTTTATCAGTGCACCTAGAAACAGAAGAGGTTACAAGGAGCATTGAAACAGGGAGAATCAAACCCTTTTGATTTACTTTCTTGTGAAATAACTAGCTTTTCTTGCCCCTCCCCATAGAGAGACTTTAAGGGAATAACATTTGGATTTTTTGGAACAGAAGTGGTACCTTTTTCCAAAAGTAAGAAATAAGCACAGCTTTGGAGATTCAGGGTGTGTTTTGGAGAAGTCAACAGTTATTTGTGTTTAAAGAAGATTGCAATAACTATATCAGTGACAAATATATTTTTTTTCATCTTCTGGCTTCCCCAAAGAGCTGGACTGAAAAATTCAGAAAGGTCTGCTGAAGTTTTTAGGCTGGCGTGGACCTGTAGCTCCATGCATCTCTTGCTACAGATCCAAGTCAAAAGTTACCAGTACCAGCATAAGGCAAACTGCATCAAGATGAAACTTTGCTGCTTTTTTCTGGGGCAGTACCAAAGATTTCCATGTAAAATAAATGTATGTGATCCTTAGATGCTTGGAGGCAGGGTGAAGTTAGCCCTTTCAGGGATATAAAACCAACTTTTCTGAGAAGCAGAAACTTTTTGGGGAGAATGGAGATCTCTTTAGCAAAAGGTGACTTTGAGTCCCTGAAAGTATTTGGTTTTGTTCTTCAATTTCTTGCATTTCAGTTCAGCTGTTAATGCAGATGTGGTCTCTGCAGAGCTGTCACTTCACCCTCTGGATGAGGCCTTTGGTGGCAAACAAGAATGGTTAAAGTAGGGAACAGAGGGCTTTTCTGTCTCTCTCTGCAATGGAAAAATTAATGTATCAGTACTCTTAGGCTTGGAAATGCTGTGGTATTTACCTTACTGTTTGCAAGAGAAGATCTCTGAAACTTAAACAAGGTTCTTATCAAAGTCTGAAGAGCCTTAACTGTCCTCCAAGGAAAGGGTTCATCTCTCTGCCAGCCACCGTGCACAAAAGTGACCTGAGGTTGAAAGGCTCTTTGCAAGTTTGTGAGAAATCACAAGGTGCACTTTCCTTCTTGCTGCTTTTCCCCTCCGAGGAGTGTTAACTTTCTGGGTTTTGTGGAAATCCTGATGTTGTGTGCAGACAGACAGCTGCCACTTCAGAGGAGGCTTAAACTAAAGGACCAGGAAGAGACAGATTCATGAGATGGCAAAACCTCTTTTGAAAAGAAGGATGAGGAAAAACACCTAAACCAAATGAGAACTGTGCTGCCTTTCAGCCAAAGCCTCAAGGAAGCAAACTCTTCAAAGCAGTATGTTTCAGTTAGGCTTAATCTTAGGATAGCACGGTTTAAAAATAGTCTTTAAAGGATAATCTTTTATACAGATGTCTGTCATTAAATTTCTGTGGCCACTCAAAATATGGGTATGAGAGAAAGCTAGTTCACCTTTGCAACTTTTTCAAGTTCTGCTTGTGTACATGCCTCCTTTTCTGGTGGTGGCCTACAGTTGTGACATGTCCATGTTTGTCTTGTATTCTTGTCCAAGAATTATTTGCAACTTGGGCTGTGGAAACTAATAGCCTGCAAGATCTAGATACCAAAGAAACAAACTGGTTTAAAAAGCTTTAATGTTTAGTTGGCAGTGTCCTTGCATTTATCCTATCATGTCTTAAAAAAATGCCAGGTCTCTTTTAATACCTTGACCAGAGCAGCTGACAGTGTTGGAGTGTGCTAGAAATGTTTTTTGTGCTTTAATGCTTGTTGCGTTCCCCCCTTCTCTGGGGCTAGAAGGGAGTTGTTTTCCAGGCATTAAAAAAAAAAAAAAATCAATGTGCATTCAGGATTGTGTTGAACTGCAGAAACCTTTTTGCCCCTCTCCAGCCTGCACCGTGTTGAAGGTGACAGACACTGAAGTTGCCCTTTGCTATTTCTTACCAAGCCATTGCACAACCCCCCCTGGTCCAGCTCTGTCAGGAAGAGGAATTACTTTAACTCTTTCTAAACTGGTGTCTATTTAATTCAGTGGGATTTGCTTACAAACCAAACCTCAAGCATTTGACCTCATGTGTTGGGGAGCTTTTTTTTGTTTTAAAAACACAACTGTTTAGCTACCCAAAATAATTCCTTATCTTTGTCAGAGATAGTGCTAAGCACACTTGATCTCATTGAGAAGTGGTAGTGTAGCTTATAAAATGGAGTGTTTTATATGCAATGAAAATAAGTAGCGGTAATATACAATGCCAACATCAGATACCCCATAGGGGCTTTTAAAAAGTAATACTTAAGATTCAAACCTTGCTCTGTGTTTTTTCTATGCGTGTTCTCAGGCTATGCATGTTCTTAGGTTAATGCCCCAGTATCACAACATACATGTGTGCAGAGAGAAAAAGCAAGGCTTTGAAGCTGGATCGCAAACCAAACAAGCATTGAAAGTAATCGTCTTAACTAGTGGAAGCGGCCCAGAGAAGGGTGAGGTGAGCGCGCGCCTCTTTGTCTCAGCTCTGATGCTGGGGAACAACTGATGTGGGTGACAGACCTGTCTGCTAGAACTCCCAAAGGAATTTCACTGTGCCAGGTTAAACCATTGGCTCTCGGTACAGTATTTGCCTGACAGAATGTTTAATCAGCAGTCACTGTGGCTGCTTTGGGTCCAGCCTGTGAAGCGATCTTGTCCTTTCTCAGGACTAAGCAGGAACTTCAGTAGCAAACTGAAGCAGACTCAGTACTTGATAATGCAGGTCCTTCGGATAATTCACTCCTTTTTATTTAGTACCTCTTAAATATAACTTATTTAAGGAAGCCCATAAACCTTAAACTTGTAAGGAAAGTGAAGGAAGACAACACCCAAAAACTAACGTGTATTGGGGCCAGAGAGAACCAAGTTGGGAGAACAAGGCACTTGGATGTGGCATTCCCTTGGAATTGCAGGAAAATGGGCCCAGTCTGTTACACTACAGTTAAACCAAAATAATTTCTGAAAAGAACAGGCTTATAGGCTTATCTTACCATAACTTTGATTGTAAGATTTTTGTTCAGCTCTGGTTTAAAAAAAAAAAAGATTGTGCCAAAGTGTTTTTGTTTGTTTGTTTTAAAGGAGTGTAAGCCAAACGGTGCCAAAAGGTAGTAGGGTATTTAAAAGTAGAGATATTTAGACAAACAGTTTGGAGCTGTATAAAAAAAAGAACACTGGTACTTGCGTTAGACAAATATTATACCTTTGGTCTTTGAGTCCTTGGGAGTTTGAAACCCAGTTTGCTGTGGTACAAAATGCACAACTAGAGATGCCACTAGTCGTTTTCTTGAAGTTCTACCTCACTTTGCAGAAGTAAATCATCTACCTCAATTTAGCATCAGACAGGCTTGAGAAATAATAGAGAATCTGCCTGGGGGAAGGATTCATCCTGCCTGTTGGACAAGCATTTTAACTGAAACAGAGATAATAGTGTGTACAACGTGGTGACTGGTTGCTTTTGTTTGCTTTTGGTTTTGCTGCCTGCGCATGGAAATATTAAGCTGCCCTTACTGGAGAATCAACCAAATGTTCAGGCAAACTTTTGGAAACACTTTTGAGTTTGTTCTGTTTTCACTAAGGAGTATGGAAATTTAAACTTTTTTCAGTATTATGACACTACTAGCTGGCGTGACATACTTCATTTGCAGTGTTCTTATGTCCGTAAGACCTTTAGGTCTTCTCTCTACAAGAGAAACTTTTTTGCATGCCTACAAATATGTCCTGTTTGGAAAGACTAATGTTATGAGTGCTGTAAACACAACGTTATACCAAATGCTTGAAGGGAATAAGATCTTGAATTTTTTTTTTTGACTTGGTGATTGTATTAGTAGCTTTCTTGACTCAATGGGATTTTTTCCACCATGACAAAGCAACCAAGTTCCTATTCCTGGAGGGCAGTTTAGGTTCAGACATTCTCAGAGGCAGTTTAAAATGGCTATGTTGGGGTTTTATGCAACTTTAATAGTGACATGCAACATGCCCCTTGTTTTACCTGTGGAGTAAAGTTGCAGAAGCACATTTTCAGATTACTATATTGGAAAAAAAAAAAACCAAAACCAACTTTTTTCCTCCCCTGCTCATATTAGGGAGTGACAGAAGTGGGTACAGGAGACCCCTAATAATGATAGGCTGTGTTCGGTTTGGTAAATGTTATGGTGGAAAATGTACATTGATGTCTCTAAGTGATCTTACGGGTTAACAAGCCAGACTGGCATCTTTTTCCATCATTGTTTAACCAATAATGGTTCTAAAAATGCTTTGTGTACCTGCATGGTCTTAGACCTTCTATTAATGATTGTATCAACTTACAAACTCAGGTAGATAATTTTTTTAAGCTCTTTTTGTAGAGCCTTACTGACTGAATGTTAAGTGTCTGTGTAGTGATGTAGTTAAGTAACTTCCTTTTGAACTACCAGACTAGTTTAAACAAAAAAAAAAGTCCTTTTATAGGTTGTAGAGTACTTTTCAGAAATGTAGTGGTTTTTCCTTCAGAGGGGGAGATGTCTTTCTGGGTTTTGTTTTTAGTTTCTTTCCTAAAATGACTAAAAAGCTTTTAACTAGTTTGTAAGGTGTGCTTAGTCACCGGAGTTGGTGGGGGTTTCTTACTGTATGTGACTCTCGTTTGTACTGTGCATTACCTGTCATGCGCTGCTTGGTTTGTGCACAATCCCTCTGAGTAGGGAGGGTGTTGCACACACGTGTAATTTAAGTCAAGTTGAAAATTGGAAGCCTTGAACAAAACAGAGGTCATCCACATGAAACCAATGTCAAAAATGTGCATTTTTCTCCCCTTGTTTAACTGACTGTAGATGTATGGCCCCATATTATAAAACTTCATTACCAGTGTAGCATTGTCTTGGTGCAGCTTTGCATCGGGATCCAGAATGATTTTTGTCAGTCCTTGAACGTTGGGCCTCTCGAGTCCTTTGGTTTTGCAGCTTCCTCTTCTGTTGCAGTTGTTTCTCTTTTACTTTAGTGATTAATTGCGTTGCTCTCCTAATAATAATAAGTGTCTCAGCAGGACAGACAGTGCTCAGCTTCTAATGAGCTGGTTAGAGCTTTTCTTTGTAATTGGTAATGAAACAGGCTGTGACAAGAAACTTCCACGCTCCAAAAAGGGAATCACATTTCTACTTGGACAAAATGTGACACTTTCAGATGTCAGATGTTGAGTACTGCAGAGAAGAAAGCATGACAGGTTATGTGCAAACTTTTATGTAGAATAAGTGAGCAAAATGTTAGAACCCTTGTGTTAATGGAGGCTTCTGAATGTATCTTTGTGGTCCATAGGGAAGGCTGAAGGATGTAGCAAGGAGATGATGTATCAGCTACTGGCAGCCTTAAAACAAAGTCAGTGTCTCTCTGGACTTTAAAATGTTCCTATGCAGTTTATTTTATTTTTGTTTAATCAAATAAATGTGAGGTTTTTTTCATGGCAAATCTGCGTATGTGTGTTTCTGTATTAGCCAACCAAACCCTTCTCTTCTTCTGTCAGGATGCAAAAAGAAAAACCTCTTGCCTGATTTGAACCTGGCTGCATCCAGGTGGTGACTACTGAAAACTTTAACCAAGGCACCTGCTTTGAATGCAGAGAGGAGAAATGTTGGGGTGCTATTGAGAGAAGTGTGTGGGGTGTGTGGTATTTTAAGTAGTTTTGATGCAGTGTTAAATTCTTAGTTGTGTGGTTCATGAAAAAAAACAGCCTCACTGTCATGACTGGAGGAAGTGGCTTTGATACTGGACTTGCCACTTGTATTCCATGCAGGTTTTGCAGTATTTTGCTAGAAAGTTCCTGGTTTAACCTTGTTAGGTCAGTTTCTAGGTTTCCATGTCTTCACCGTTGCCACTGTGAAAGTAATGCTTTTTCTGAGTCGTAATGTAAAGCAAAGCCACCAGAACATTTCATAGTGTATCTGTGTCCTGGTCTTGTTTTTAACAAGTTTCTCTTTTAGTGAGTTTTCCTGTCAGCTAAAGTTGTTTTACTAACTGCACTTTCCTGAAAGCTAGATACATGTTTTGGTAGACATAGCAATGGGATGCGAGGTTGCTAAACTGATAAGGATGGATGCACATCCTGTGAGAGGGGCAACAAGAAGCAGTGAACTGAAACTGACCAACTAAGTATTCCATCCCATTCATGTCATACTTCATATAAAAGTGGGGGATCATGAGGATCTTGTCGCTTTTCCTTATGGCCGACATTGGGAGAGGACCTTGTGAGTTGTCCCTGCGAACTGAGGCCTAGTGACAGACTGAATCCAGTTCCAGTTGGCTGCAGAGTCCAGTCCAGGACTTGGGGCGCCAGCCCCACACCTGCCGGAGCAGCTGCTGGGACTTTCAAGATTGGTTTTGTATATTTTGTATTATTTTCTCTATTTTTATTGGTAGCATTAGTAAAACATTTTTAATTTTTTTCCAACTCTCTTCTCTTGGTCCTTCTTTCCCTCCCAATAGCCTGTCCTTAGTGGGAAGGGGGGAGAGGGAGGGGCTAAAGGGGGGGAAGGAGGAGTTAACAATACATCTGCTGTGGTTTGTCACCCTGCAATCAAACCTCGACAGCCTGTCATTTTGCAGAGCAGACTGCCAATGTAAATTGGGTAAGCATTATTACTTTGGAAAAGGTTTGAAAAGAAATGGTGAGTTGTAGGGAAGATGCTATTAAGCAAACAGGGGTTGAGAATTAAAGCCACTGACTAAATTCCCAGCGTGGGTAGAAGTGGAGGTGGATTCCAGTCTCTGGAAGTGCTGACTGCAGTAGCTCTTCAAAGCCCAGATGCTTTCTGGCCCCAGCTGTGTACAAGTGTAGGGCTGCTCAGCACCATTCTGTGCTTTATCCATCAAAATCCTTGACCAGACCATGGCTCTTCCTTCCTGCTGGAGCAGCTGGCAGCACATCAGCAGTATAGAGGTCACTTCAAGTTGTGAGGAGGGAGAAGATCCTGAGAAGGAGGGGGAAAAGGCTGCTCAGGTGAGTTTCAAGGCTACCACCTTGGCCAGCTGTGTGTGGTACTCAATCTTTATTCCCCTGGCTGCTCTCTCTGTGGAGACAACTAGAACCTGGAAGCTCATTGAGCACCATGAGATGGCTCTGGACACTGCTGAACAAGTGCTGCCAGCATGTGAGCAAGGAGGCTGAGATAGCAACAGGAGTACCTCCACTTAGAGGAAAGGAGAGTAACCTGACTGCAGGGGTGAGATTCTGGAGGGAAGAGAAGGGCAGGAGGAGGGGAACAAACCCAAATAATAAGCATTGACTTCACTGACAACACACAACCCTGCTGCTTTTATTGCAGGACAGCTTGCTATTTTAGGCTCCACCTGTGAAGAAGTGAAGGTCAAGTAAAGGCAAAAGTGGACTGTGACTCCGTGGCAATGCCAGAGAGGAAGACAAGTCCTTGACTGCTCCCTTCCTACATGTATTTTGATATTTATTTTTCCCTTCTGGTAATGGTAGAACCATGAAGCCCAACAGCTAAAAGTCTCCACTACCCACCCCTTTCTTCAAGTTGCAGGGGAAAAAAAATTCCCAGAGCTGCTCTGCTCAGTGCAGCTGCCTTAGGGGAGGTGAGCATCAGTCACTGCTGGGGCTGAGCGCTGCTGCTCCCATGCAAATGCAGCTGCGATAAGAGGTCCAGGAGCTGGGGGACAACAGCTGCATCTTCCCTGGAGCACTGGGTGCCTCTGGGTGGAGCTGGGAGCTGCTGGAGCAAAGCATTAGCATCTTTTGCATGTGAATGCCCTGCATTCCTGGAGGAGGGTGGGGAAGGGCAGAGAAGAAGAAGCTCTATTCAGGGCCCTGGACCACACAGGGAGCATCTTTAACCTTTTTGTATTTAATCAGTCAATCTACTTTGACTTGAGGGATGTATTGGCTCCTGTGTTCCCCTCTTTCAGAAAGGTGATCTCTACCCCCTCTTTCCTGTTTTGTGGTGGTGTGGTTTTTTTTTTTTAAATTCCTAATTATTTTTAAACTACCTGCCACTACCTGAAGACAAAGGGATGCCACCTCCTCCCTCCATCAACAGAAAAGTTACTGAAAATGTCAGCCACGGAAAAAGTCAGTCATTCCTTCAAAGCCTTGAAAAGTAGAGAAGCTAGTTAACTAGCAGAAGGTGGAACAGTAGTAACTCAGGCTTTCTGCTGTACTGCTTAATCATGGATAGCTTCCTGCTGAAGGGCTGCGTGCTTGTGCTCATTCTACACCTTGCACATTGTTTAATAAACTTACCATTGTTCTTCTGTCAGTTGTGGCTTGTTCAAGATCTTGGGGGCAAACCCAGGACTGTCCTGCTGGCTCCCCTCTCCTGCTCACATTTCTGAGGAGCAGAACTTGCAGGACCTGCATCCCAAGTGGCTGCTTGGAAAAGTGACCTTGCTGGTGGCTGGAGGCAAAGTACAATGCCAGCAGCACAGGGAGATAAGGTGTTATCCCAGCTTTAGCTTCAAGATTATCTGGGCAAAGTCTCAGAACAGCTGAAATGGTACAAAAGGGCCAGGGAGTGCAAATTAGGTGAGGTGCCTCTGTTCTGTGCTGGGCTCTGATTATCTTATGCTTAGGTGAAGTCCCAGGGCAGAATAGCTCATCTCTTCTCCTAGGCCTACAATAAATGACCAGAGGGTCCTTGCTCATGCTGCTATCTTACAGCCTTGGAATTTGAGCAAAAAAGCAGAAAATTTTTTTGAAAGACAGTATTCCTCTGGAGACAGCTTAAAAAAAACCAAACACCCACAACAAAAAAAGCCCCAAACTATATTAAAAAAACCTCATCCTTTTTCTTACAGCCCAGCACTGAGGTCATTCACCTGCTTATTTACCCCATCCATAACAGCCCCATGCTGTAAGGGAGCAGAACCTTCAACTGCAGCAAGGCCCAAACTCCCAGCTACTGCAGGACAGGGGACTGTAGCTACATCAACATGGCACAGTTAGGCAAAAACCTCTTCTTTGAGAAACACAAACCCATTGCTCATAATGTGTCAAAACCCAGCAGCCATAGACCCTACACTGCACCACAGGACTTTAGTTCAGGTAAATAGGTGACTCCTTCCTGTCACTTCCCTCTATTATATCCTCTTCAAAAATGACAGAATAACACACTTGGTTAAGCACTTCTTGCTGGTAAATAAGCTGCCACTCATATTCAAAACAGGTACCAATCTCTCTTCCTTTGTAGAAGTTATTTCATAAACACAACCAAGCATACCTTTTTGTTTACATGTTTTATTAAAAATTTACATAAATGAACACACTCCAGCAATTGGGGTATGCAGGTGTCCTAGGTTAAAAAAAATATACAAAATCCCAAGCCCTCACAGGCAGGGCAGCAGCAGGTTGAAGCCAACCTCACTTCCTTTGCACAGTGGTGAAAGCTGGCATCTGAATGGGCTGGATTGAGTGGACTGGCTGAAAAACAGGCTTCTTTCGCATGTCTGAGAGTGTTTTCACAGAAGGGAGAAGCTGATTTCTCTTGATGATCTGCAGTGCCAGCTGTGTGTTACCTACAAGACAACTTTTGATTAAAAAATAGCTGGAGACCTTTTATCTCAGAGCTGGAAGATGCCAGAGCACCTTCTAAATTCCTGAAGGGCACCTATTCTCCCATCCGCATAGCAAGACTCTAGATCTCACACAAAATCCCCACACAATGGGACATCACAGACAGTAATGCAACTGTCAAGGGTGTATATAAAACATTTTTAAAAGGAGAAATCTGATTTTCAACTGTATGCATGGCCCATCAAATAAATACCAATTTAAACAATACTTATTCTTTGTTAAAAATTAAACCTATAACATTGTAGGAGAAAACCCACTAAGTTCTGAAAAGACCATTTCTCCCTCTTATCAAAGACTTTTATTTCACTCAAGTTTTAGTTTCAGAAGAGATGCATCTTTTTGTTGCCATTTATATAATAAAAAAAGGTTTTAGCTCCTTTCAGTTATATACTTAAAAGGGAGTGAAAGATGTAAATCCCATTTTCTACTCCTTTCTGCTCTGTACTTCTTTGTTGCAGAAAGAAAGGTTTCCAAAATTCCAACTTTTAAAGATGTTTCTAAGAAAAGCTTTGTAGGAGTCTCCATCCTGAATACAAATGCTCAAGTCCTCTGCCTGCAGTGCAAGACAACTGGAGGGGAACAAGCACACTGAACATTTTGCAACACTCTGATATTAAGCCCCAAGGGGCACAGGTCTGCAACCATGGCAGCTTCAACAGTGTAGCTGCACCAGTCTGCTCACACTGCGGAATAGTCCAATCTTTCCAGTTTCCCATTTTGTAGAGATTTTTTTCCATGCACACACAGTGAACCTTCAAAAGGAAGGGGTTTGGAAAACAGAGTTATCGATATGACAAAGCTTTGTTACAATACTTGCTACATAGGCCTTGACACAGGTTCTTTGGGAAACTTGGATTGCAGGTTTTTTCATTAAAAAGCCTTGCAAGCCCTCTTCATACTATAAACCTCATCAAGAGTTTTACTAAGCCTGTCCAAGACTACAGATTTCTGGGCAAAGGGTAGAAGATTTCAGCTCAGAAGATGAACATTTAGGAATTCTGGAGTGTATAAGAACAGGATGGCAATAAACAATGGAAATGAAGGTGCAGATACGTGGGTCCATAGCAGTGTAAAGTGGAGATGGGGCCTAAAGGATGTTATTCCAAATATTGGCACAACTCTATAAAGACTAGAAATGATGACTACTGCCCTCCTCTCCTTGTATCCCAAATCTGGGTCACAGAACATTTCAAAACTTATGAATTTGTTCTAACATTTTACCTATGAGAGTTAGCTGTAAACTTCAAACAAAAAAACCCTAAAATGTTAAAAATACCAAATCACATTTGACATTGCAGCTTACGTGTTAAATTAGGGTTTTTAATGTTGGGGAAAAACAAAACAAAACACCCCAACTCCTTACCATTCTGTAATTCAAGGTATACAGCCAGCAGAATAGCCTCTGGAGGGATCTCTTTGGGGTGGATCAGTGAAGCAGCCTTATTGAAAAAGGAGAGCGGGGAGAAAAAGTGATTAAGAGAAACATCCCGCTCAAAGAAAGTGCCCCTTGACAAGATTGTTACCGCTGTCTTAGCTAACAAAAAAAAAAACCCCAGTTCATAAACTAAGATAAGCTTTTTCAAACTAATAGAGTCATCAGGTTTATGCATGCAAGGGGAGACTGAAAGATTATTTGCCTTGCAAGATTGCTTCACACTAATTAGCAGCACCATCTGCTGTATACTTGTGTTAATACGAGTCTGTAATTCTTGGGCCAATCTATGGTGGGCTCCTGGTGAGATGACGGGTGAAGAAGGTAACCTCCACTGCTCCAAAGTTCAGAATACAAAGTTACCAAGGATTGTTCATTAGCTTTCCATTTACAAATATTTTTCAGCTATGAAGTCAAGTAATTTATTGTAGATGGAGACACCTACTATACTTTATGTCCACAGATGGCCTTGGACTCCTTTGGGCTTTACAGGTATGCTACAAAAAAGCCCAAGCACAGACACCTGCCCAATCCTAAGAAGCCTCAGGAGGAAAAATAGCAAGACAACTGCCTTAAGCAGTTGAGAACTTCACAGAATTTGAACCTGTTCACCTACACAACTACTAAGTAGTAATTTGGAAGACTGCTGTTTCAATTTGCAGCTCAACAATGCATTTGAGGAAGGAAGTATATTTGTCCCTAAAATTGTCTCGAGGTTTGTTTTTCGTACCTGATGAAGACACTTTCGAGCTTTGTCATATTCACTCCTCAAGCAGTAAGCACTTCCAAGGTTAAACAACATCATTGTTCGTGCAGATGTGACCGAACTAGGATAACACTGCGGGGTCTGTTTGCCAGCTGCAAATAAAAAAGAAAAAAAAAAAGAAAAAAAAAAAGAAGTTGTTTTGGTTTTTCTTACACTTTTATTCCAAATTGGCCAAGTAAGTTCCTGTACTCTGCTGGATATGGTGGCTGGTACTTACAAGATTCCATCGCTTCATTCTCTCCTTTGTCAGAACCTACAAAGAAAAAAAGCCACAAAACCCATCATCAGCCGTGAGCTTTTTGTACTATTTTTGTGATAAGCTTTAAAAGATAAAATTTACTTTTTTCTTTATGGTCTGACATTAAAAGAGGGACAACACATCAGTTTACTCAAGAGTTTATGCCACCTAAGACTTCCTATCTTTAATGTTTTCCTTTTAGCTTTGCAGATGAGTACAGTGAAGTTTAAACTGAAGACACGTCACTAAAATCAGAGTTAACTATACAGATGGGCTCTGGAGTATTTTCCTGTAACAAAACACACACACTCTCAACTGGAAGCAGTGCAAGAAGATTAAGATACAGATCGACTAAATTCTCCCCACTCATCTCTTTCACTAAATGCAGTAAGTACACTTCACTGGTACTCCAAAGCTGGTTTAGAGACTAAAAAGCTGGAAGGGAGCGTACGAAGCCCAAACTTCACCATAATTGCACATTTAGCAAAAGCAGCTTTCAAAAGTTACCTTCAAACAAGCCAGAACGCTACAATATACAGTTCTATTTATGTTACAGAACTAGTCACTTCAAAGGAATGACAAACATGCATAAGACAAACCAAACACAAAGTAGGAACTAAAGCCAAGAAAACAAAACCACCACAACAAAAACACAAACAAAAAAAACCCCAAGCAACCTACAGTCTTAAAACGAGGTGTCTTAATCATCACTACATTTGTATATAGAAATTTATAGCAGGAAGGCAGCTGAAAGCATAACCAGTTCTAATGAAGTATGGATTCATTAACCTTGATCCTGCTCATTTGAAGAGATCCCAAGGGAAACATCAGTGACGTTCTCGGGGTTCAAGTGAGTGATGGCATCAGATATTCTGTCTAGAGAGATGAGAGCTTCTGCCGCATACAAATGCCCAAGAAACCTGCAACAGCAAAGGGTTAGGTACAAATGTCAGCCTACCAACCCCTCAATTTGTTATGCAAGACAAACTGAATGCAGTTTTTAATACGAGCACATGAAAACTGTTACTTGAAACACTTGCATGCACGCTAGCTTGCTTATAAAGTGTTGTCATAATACCCAGTTCTGCCATTATTGCTTTTTAGGCACTAATGTTGTGAAAAAAAAAATCTACACCTGAGTAACGACAATCAGTTCATGCACAGGAGTTGCCATTCCAGAAAGACAGTACCTTGGTATGGTTTTATCTCTGAGAACTGAAAAGGAAATACTTATAAAAACACCCCAGGATCTGGATACATCTATAATTTGAGGTGTTAAGTGACTGGACATTCAATAAAAGTCAAACTGATTCTGTGAGATAGCTGCATTTCTAAGGACAGCAGCTATACAGGCCTGTCTATGGGGCAAACACCTTTCCAACTGCAGGTTTTGCAAAAGAATTAAGCAAGCTTTCCTTTTTAGCTTTGGAAAAGAAGGAATCTGTCAAATCGAGAGTGTAGTTAGTTTGCAAATATTTAATCTGAAACAAAAGTTGAGTGAAAAACTTCACCCTTGTTCTATGCAGCTGTATACAATACACTTCAAACTAACTGTGTAGTTGGTTGTAATGAATTACAAACATCAGGTAAAATATTAGTCAATCATCCAGAGTAACTGCTGCAATTTAGATCTGATACAGCAAACATAACTTTCTACATGCCATTTATTTCACTTTAGAAAACAGGAACAGTTCAATGATCCTAATCTGCACAAACTCCTAGTTTCCTGGGACCAAGATACATAGTGCTCTGCCTTTGCAAAAAAACGTCATCTGCATTACATAATGGTAACACCACCTGCACAAAACTATGTGTTACCTTGCAAACTCCTCCAAAATCTTGCTTATACAATGACTGTGCAAAAAGATGAGCTTCTGCAGTAGTCTGAAGCATGGGAGCCAAAGAATTTAATTGGCATTGACCATTTTAGAGTATGCTGCCAGCATATAAAAATAAGTACAAGTTAGCTTGCTTTCTGCAAGTACCTTACCATTCCTGAAAAAGATCATTGCTACCATAAAAACCTCTGCTATGTTTTATCCTCTGTATGACATAGGAATTAAATGCACGAACAAGGTCAAAAGGATGGGGCTAAAGCTGCGCTTTTTTTTTTAATTGGCAGAGATGTGTGAGAACTGTAGAAACAGAATAAGCTTTGAGTATCTCTCCAAAAAATACAGTACCAAATAAAGAACTGAAGAAGAGAAACTCAAGAACAGAACCTCTATAAGCAACAGTAGCAGGTAGAGAGACAATCTGGCACCCCCAAGAGCCAGTTCCCTACTGACTGAGCAAACTTTCCCTACCGACTGAGCAAACTTTCCCTACCAAGGCTGTAGTTCCACAAGCGAGCTTTCAGCAGCACACTGGCTTGGGCTGACATTGTCCACCCCCAGCTGCTCATTCGTGGCCCTCTTGCTGTGCCAGCACGAGCACGGGCAGCCCCACAGCACATCAGAACAGAGAACAGATGGTCCTGCATGGGACCCATAGCTGGAGATTAACAAACAGCACCAAAAGCAGCAATAGAGTCCAAATTACATGGAATTTGTACACAAAGGAGGGGACTCACGTTCCTGTGGGTCAATGAACACTTAGGGCTTCAACAAGAATAGGAGCGGGCCAAGCAACTCTTTGGATCAGATACAGAATTGGCAAGCAGCTACAGACATTGGAAGCTTCATCTCAGAACTCTCCAGCAAAAAGCAGGGCTGAGAAAGAAGAAATGACCAAATCAGACTTACTTAAGAGACCCTGACAGCTTTGGTTGCTGAAGAAGTTTATCTGCGTGATTCAATGCCATAAGGTTATCACCCAAAGCCAGAGCCACGTAGGCACTGCACGCAAGTATCGAGCACCTGGAGGGAAAAAAGAAAAAAAAAGGAAAAAAGGGGTGGGGGGAAAGCCAATATGTTAAATGGAGGGGTTCTATGATTCCAAATGCAGCTGTTAAATTTATTTCTTAAGTGCTGAAGAAATACATCATAAACTTTCAATAACGTCTTTGCATCAAACGAAGTAAAGGAGCTAGTGTTTCGTTATCTATAGCCTCAATCGCATTCTCTGAATTAGGAGATACATACATTGTGTTCTACCAGTAAAAACCAAGGACCACTGTGCTGTGCTCGGAAAGATTTTGCAATTTTGACCATAAATAACAGATTATAAAAGATGGACCTCCCCATGTATCATTCTTCTCATGGAAAGACTCCATTTCTCACCCTCTTTTTACTCTTTTTGTCATGCACTCTCATTTGTACTTCCCTGGCCTCCCCTTTTGCTGCAGCAAGGGGTAGCAGATTTGTAGATTGTATATCATAGAAATCTACAAACACACAGTAGCAATCAAGTTGTAATATATTTCACTCTTATGTTGTACAATGTTTGCACACGGGGACAAAAAACACTGCAGTTTTGGCATTTCCAGTTTTGTGTTCCACTGGGAGCTGTAATCCACTGCCAAGACTCTGACTGATACGTGGCATTTTGTTGCTGTCACAGACTTTATCTTTCCAAAACCACGAAAATCACTGACAGTTCTGTAATGAAATCTGAACTACTTGTATTTTCCATCTTCAAACAATAACCCCACATCAGGACACCATCATTAGACCAAGCTTCAGACTTCGCAATAACTTC
Source organism: Caloenas nicobarica (assembly GCF_036013445.1). Taxonomy (NCBI): domain Eukaryota; kingdom Metazoa; phylum Chordata; class Aves; order Columbiformes; family Columbidae; genus Caloenas; species Caloenas nicobarica. Next base: position 44,751,986 of record NC_088246.1, on the reverse strand, counting down.
CCCCCTCCTCCCCAAATGCAGCCCTTGGGGCTATTTTCCACTTGGTAAGACATTGTCCAGCGCAGGCTGCCTTGTCCTCTGGGCACAAGCCTCTGCCCACGATGCCTTGCTGTGAGCACGGACCCAGTCCTTCTCCGGGAAGGTCCTCTTAGCGGGGTCTCACGTCGGAGCGGTGGGAGGAGAGCCTTCCACTCTGCCGCTGGTAGGTGGGCTATTACCACGCCAGCCTTCTGGCAACTGTCAAGCCCACTTTTGGTCCAGCAGTAAGTCATGTAATTCATGGCAGGACCTGGGGTGCCTTTATTCCCCTTTCCCAGGAGGCATGCTCCTTAATTATGCGCAAGGAGGATAAGAAACGTCTCCAGCGTTTCTCTCCCTACCCCCCACTTCCTCTCCCCCATGCCCAGATGTCACATCAAATCTGAGCACATACAAAAGCTTGAGAGAGGGAAAGGAAAGCTTCCCCAGCTCAAATCCCAAACCTAAAATATTTCTGAAAGGTTGCGACTCCAGAGGGGGAGGGAATGGGGAAAAAAAAGAAGAAAAATCTCTGTAATGACAGCCTGCTTCTAACTCGCCTCTTTTCATCTCTGCCTAAGGAAGCACGGTTTTTAAACCAGCAGAGATGTGAAGCGTCACCAGCTAAATACCCTTAGACACAAGTCAAGGCCTGCAGAGTTGGTTGCTACTGCCCTTTACATCATTATTTTTACTTCTGAGAGTACAAATTCAAACACAATGCACTCCAAACACACAATAGGTAAGTGCAGCAACATTGACACCTACTCCTCTGCTCTAAGGACTCACTGTTTAAGCTGTGTAAGAGCTGGCGAGATTCTTCAGCAACAGCCATCTAAAGAAAAGGAAAATATTCAGGTTTGCTTCCCTGCAGTACTGTTCTTGTGCACTTGGGTCCATTGTTAACCAGCTAAACCAAATGCTCAGGAGAGCTGACAGCTAACCGGAGCAGAAGAATTGCACCACAAGGGAAAAGACAAACTAGTTTTTCACCCCGGTCAGGATTCTGACAAAACTCCACAGGTCGCCTTTGAGCACAGCAGACTTCCAGCATCACTGAGCCCCTGCACGCCCTAAATAAAACCGCCTTTGCACTAGGAAAAAGAAAAATGTTTTTTTTAACTGCCAGATTATGTCAAACAGCCTCTTGTGCAGGTCTAGGCAACAAGATTTGTCAGCCCACACTGACAGTACGTTTACAGAACCCAAACTCTACATCTGACTTGGCTTATTTCTCAGGCAAAGGGCGAGCCAGAGCAAATCCAGTTTTGAAAAACTTACCATCAAGGCACCAAACATGGCACTTCTAAATCATTTAGAGAACATCGCTGATCTAAAATAATTTAAAACAGCTAACCAAACACAACAGTGGATATAAGCTCTCTACTTTTTATGTTTCAGTGCAGACAAAGCAATCCAAAATATTAAGAAATACAGAACGCAGACTGTGCTTACTCAATGGGGAAATGCAGCACCAGCAAAGGGGAAAACTGGGGAGAACTATGCAGTGGCTGACAGTGAGGAACAAGAAACAGCTACAGGTGATAATCACTGTAAACATGCTTGCACTATCGTGACAGGGCCAAACAGACCAACGCAATCTTTAAGTGGACAAATGAGGCAATACTAGGTAGGTGTGGAGAACAGACAAGGTATATTGGTGAGCAATGGTCATCCCAACGGTATTACCTGTGAAATTATTAGCAATGTCAGTGACCCTCCTGGAAATACTAGGATACACACGCTTCAAAAATTTGTAAGTAAATAAAATAATTCAAGCATAGCAATGGGCTGGAGAGGGCCAATGGAAGCGTCAAAAGAAAAAAATAAAGTTGGATCACATGCCTCATAGGAGGGGTTTGCAGTTCACATCCATTCAGGACAAAGTGGCTGATCAAACTATCCCTTTAGCCACTTTGAAGGGGAAAATTAACATTTTCACAGAAAGTTGCTCAATCTAGGGAGAAGAAGGCTACAACAAGGTCTGGTGCTATCCATCTGAACTTCTACAATAACGCCCACAAAATTTTTCAAAAGTAGCACTGTGATCTACCAGAACTCCTTTACACTTGGTGTATCCTAATGGCGTTGGGCTGTTCTGGTGTGGTGAAACAGCCACAGGCTGAGAGCAGAGCAGAGGAACAGGCTTCTCAGAGGATGAGAAGCAGCAAAGAGCAGAACTGTTTAAAAGAAACTCAAAAGAAAAATCTGGAGTTTCTACTTGCTATGCATAAATTCTCAGCAACATTTCGCATCCTCAGACTTCTGCTTTTTGCTTTTAAAACCTTGCAATTGAATTACTGCTTGTTATGAGAATAGTCTGTTCAACTAATTTGTGCAGAAGTACCAAACAATGCATATGACAAGCCTTTTCTAGATGGTATTTTTAATTTTTAAGAACTGTTGAGGGCAAAGTCAGTCAGTCTTTTTAAACTCTTATTAGGATGTGCAACTCTACAAATAATGCCAAAAAAAAAGAGCAGCATTTAAGCTCCCCATTTCAGTTCTAGAAGCAATAGAGCTTTTTCAATCCAGTGACTTAACAGGGAAAAACTGAATTGAATAGACACCTGGTTCCTCAGGATAATCCTTGCCAACATTTGGTATTTTTTCTTACTTTTCTCTGACTAGACAAGAATTTTAATTTTCTCACCAAGATCCTTAATGAGCAAGGCTAGTGGAATATATTAACATTTGAATGTAATGTATTCTGCTTTTCATGGCTACCTGCAGAAAAACTAGAAATAGGTTTAGCAGAATCACTCCCTGTGGATGTCTAGTCCTCTGGATTTAACCACCAAAGCAAGTATTTAAAAAAAAAAATAAAGCAATGCTCTTCCTTTCCTTATATGATGTTCTTTACCAGAAGCAGTGTTATTCTTGCTAAACTGATAAGTTTTTCCTGACATGTTGTCAGGTTTCATCAGTAGATAACAACAGCTGATGACAAAAGAAAAGACCATGTATTTAAAAAAAAAAAAAAAATCACAATGTGACATCATGTAATTTTGACATGTGGCAACCACACAACAGCCAGGAGGGGAAGAAAAAAAAAAGAGAGACAACGAAACAAAAAAACCACCACAACCAACCCACGTCACTGTTTTTAGTTCAGTGCCTTCTATTTCAAGTAGCAAACTCTTGTACCACTTCAGAATAAATGATCGAGGTCTCAGTAACATCTCCTCACAGATTCCTGCTAAATTGCTTTTAAGCGAATACAAGTAGATTTGCTACACATAGTGAAGCAAAGTAAAGGTTAAGCTGGTCATTATAAAACACAGGTTACCTGGGGTTAGGCTGGAACTGAGTGTTTACCCAAGAGTTTAAGTGGGAAATTATTGTATGCTTTGTCCATAATGGAAGCTGAAACATATTTCTTATTTCTAAACAGGTGCAAGCTTTACAGTGAGAGAGATCTTCAATGGGGTGGCAGCCACCTGAAATAATTAACATTGCCAGCAAATGATAATCTTGCTGGGGAAAAGTAAAGCGGTTCCAGATAACATATTTATTTAGACACATGGGAGTTATTCTGTTTGGAGAGTGCTCAGACTGGTGAACAAGTAGTTTAGGGACCTTTGAGAACACAAAAATATCTACAGTCAAATTTTACCTATGTTCTTCCATGGTGAGAAAGTCAAACGCCCGGACAGACTCTATTTTCTTTCTATTTTATGAAAACTGTGGATTTACTCCTGCTGAAAGGAGCACCATTCTCTTTTGAAAGCAGCATAGCTGCTTTTACCATTTTTTTTTTTTTTTTTCCCCCCATCCAACAAGCATATAATGTTGTGGGGGCTGAATTCCAAACTAGCCTTCTCCAGGCCTTAAAGGGAAAAGGTACCATACAGTAATTCCCACCAATCACAACAGCCATTCTCAGGTTTTTAGCTTTGCCACTTATAGGACTTGATTTTTTTGGTTTTGCCCAATATACAATACCAAATCTATAATAGTGGGGTCAAAAAGACTGATCTACCTTCTGAATTGAAATTCTGGATGCTTTCTATTTGTTTGGACTCCAAGCTCAGAAGGAAGCAAGCATGTGAATTTAAAAAAAAAAAAAAAAAAAAAAAAAAGGCATCCTTAGATTAACAGCTACAATTCAATCTTGCAAGTGCCTAAAAAAAAAAAAAAACACCAAACCACCAAACTAGGAGTGACTCCAGAATCACAGCACAGTTTTAAGAGGGGGCTCATTTAGTGATGGATATTTTATATTATTTACTTGCCTTAAATTTTCTAATTCTTGTTTCTTCAAAGGCGAAGAAGGTGGAGCTGCAATGAATTTATCCCCTTCATGACTTTTATTGCTAAAATAAAAACAGTGTATTAATTATAAGGAGTGACTGTAAATAATTAATTAAAAAATTCTCAGTGTAATAAGAATTGATATTTATTTGACGCATTTAAAAGACAGGAAAAATTCTATAGCCTAAAAACCAGGGAAATTAAGAGAAGGGGAACATTTCCTGGGAAGGATTTGACTGACAGACCAAACAGCCCACACCTTTCTTCACAACCTTAAGCTATTTTTGAGGTTTAATGTAGAATGAGAACTTTAAACTGGAGAGAGACAGAATTTGCTGCATTTTTAGCCTCTCTTCTTTTAGCCTGTAAGAAAAGCAGTAAACTAGTTCTCTTCCTAGACATCTTGAAAACTAATTACATCAATATTCTAGAACTAACCCACAGAGTGCTACAGCTTCTTTAGACTTCTGGCTCCCCTTCTCCTTAAATTATTGTTTCAAAATGTCCTTTTTTAAAATAAAATTCCACTTTAAAAAAATTATGCTTGGCTTTTTTTGAGGAGCAGGTATTTGCTCTATTTAAAAAGTATGCAACTTTGCTCTCCAATAAGCTGAGAAAAACTCCTTCTAGAATGAGAATTGAAGGCTGACAGCTGCACCCTGGCAGAGACAGACACTAAAGTTTAGAAACAGATTTTTTTAAAAAAAAAAAGAAAGAAAAAAAAATTGGAATTGAAACTGAGTCTGTCCACTTATCAATAAATTTTTAATTGATGTAGTTTCATATCTGCTCATTACAAACAGGTAAAATAACTCCAACTTAGACCTTCAAAACAGACAGCAACAACTCCAAACCTGTACTCAATACTGTTGTAGTATGTTGTAGTATTTCATGCCTTTGACAAAAATTAGATTAAAAAAATACCCTTAACCACTGAAAGTATTCACTGTATTCTTGTGAATACGAGCAGAATCTGCCTCAGAGTCAGCCTGCTCAATTAGTGGGATTTGCTTCAAAATCATCCTGTTCAATTAGTGTGATTTTCTTCAAATGCCTTATATGTTTTACTTGCTCTCTCACAGAAGGTCCCTTGTCAGAAGGGACAAATCCTTAGATATTTCAGAATGTGACACACAAGTTCAAGAACAGCCTGCTTTGTTGCTGGATATTTTGAAATTGGCAATGACCACTGGGAGAGATGAGGGAGTCTTTTTTTTAAGCTGAAGCAGCATCTGGTTTTGAAAGCAGAAGGTAGTAAAGGATCCTCCCATACAGAGTTTTCCTTTTCCCACTCCTACAAAAGCAAACAAAAACCTCCCCAAAACAAAACAAAAAAAAAAAGAGGTCTTGTCTGGTAAGGGCCACCTTAGTGGGCCCCATAAGCTTAAAATTTAAGTCTCACTTAAACCAGAGAAGCTTCATCTCAATGGGCTGCATACAGCTTCTTAGGGAAAGTTAGTTCACAATCTTCAACCTCAGTAAGGAGAAAAAAACCCAAAGAAACAAACAAACAAACCCCCACAACAACACCACCACCACCCCACCACACAAAAACTCCAGACTTTTATAAATCATTTGGTCACTTGACAGGAAAGATTGTCATTGGAAAAATGTGTTACAGAGAACAGTCTTCAAATATTGTTTCGAATATTGCAGCCACCAACTCCCAGCCCTAGTCTATCCCCAGGCAACCCCAAAATATATGGGGATGCACCTTGTGCCTATGCAACACTGCATATGCGCAGTAAATCCTGACAAATGGATGATCTTAAAATTTATCTGTACTTGGGTCCGACAAAACCATTGTGCTTTTTCACTCTCTGAGCAGGTAAAGTTTTAACATAGCCACTTTTTCCAGATTAGTTATTGTAACTCTTCCCTTCTCAAAATGGTCATTAATGAAAGTGCAGGCTACAGCCAAATGTCCTCTTCAAAAGGAAGTTCAGAACGCATCAGGATCAACACAAAAAATTAAAACACCTTCCTGCTAGTTAACATTTGACATAAATTGCCTACAAGTTACTTTTTCTGAAGCTTTAAGAAAAAAGATATTTTTCTTAAACTCTTTTTTTTGTAAAATACAAGTTATTAAGCAACAGCTTCATGCTTCTTTCCTGCTTCTAAATCTAGTTTCTCCTTTCTAGTCTAAAAACAAACACAACAAAACATACTAGGGCTGATGAACGTCAAATCTGATCGTGGGGAAATGTCTACAACTGAGTTGCTAGACATTTATATATTGAATCAAGTGCATCGCACACATGCACACACACACAAAAATCACTGTAATGTGAAACTTCACTTACAATTAGAGAAATATCAATATGCACTGCAGGAGGGTGTGGGAAAACATAACATATGCAGCACAGAAAATAAGATGGCCAGTGAAAAAAAGAATTTCACTGTCTAATTTATTAAAGTTGTTAGGAATCATAGCAATCAACTCAGTACTTTTTTCTTAAATTTAGCATAGCAGCAATTAAAACAATGAACAACTAACCAACTTCCTCAGATATCCCAACAACACAAAGAGAATTTAGAAATATGTTATTTTTTCCGTTGCCCAAACAGGATAGGTAGCAGCCACAGACTGTCAGCCCAGAGTTACTTTGGACAAAAAGGTTTATATGCAATTCTGTTTACCTGCATGTTTCACTGCTTTCACTGTTTTCTGTATTTCCCCCCAGCTGATTACTGGTTTTGGATCCATTTTCCTGCTTTGACTCCTGCTGATCTTCTGGCAGTAGCAGCAAGGCATTTCTTAGACAAATCGCTGCAAATTCCATACTGGCTACAGGTATTGCTGAGGACTGCCCATCACTTAAAGAGACACAGAAGTTAGCCAGTGAGTAGCAAACCTACTAAATTAAAAAATAAAAGCAGAGCTCCAGAAATTCCTGAAAGCAAAAAAAGTTACCCTAAAAAAAAAGTTAAATCATGTTTTAATAGATATACATTTAATTTATGATGACTTCTGTATCTTGCTATTCTTACATATGGAAAGTACACCACAACGCCCAAATAGAGTGGGCAGATTCAACTACATAATTTCAGTGAGTTCTTGTTTTACTTCACTTCCTGAAGTTTTACAACAGAGCAATTAGATTCTTCCTGCACTTTTCTAAAGTGAAAAAAAAATATATATTTTTTAAGTGAGAAAAAACACGACAAATTTTGATAACTGGAAATAGGAATTTCAGAGAAATCAATTTTAAGCTTTAACGGCCTTTTTGGTTACAATGAATACACAGTTAAGCCCTCTGCTGGCCATCACAGAGGAGGCATCCGAATGATGTTCAAGTAGGGCTAATCAAGCTTTTTAGCATGCCTCTCTCTTTGCTACATTAATAATTCCGAAATGAATCGTTATTCCATGACAGTTTTAAAAACTCCTGACAAGCAGATACATATCCTTAACAAAGCTACGATAACAAAATAAAGAGCAGATGGAAAACATACTTACTTATAAACAACATTCTGTATTGACTGGGATGCTAGGACTATCTTACGGTGGTAGCCTTGACCTACTATAGATTGCACAATTCCCTTTTTGCTGGGAAGACCTTTAGTCTCTTGTTCTGATGTCTAAAAGGAAAAGAAAGGGAAAAAAAAGACTAAAATATCAAGGCTCGTGAATGAAAGCTTGACAAAATAAGTGAAAGCTGGAAGACTTTGAACCCTGCTAAAATGTAAGAATTAATAATTTCTATGGGTACAGTTTTAAATCTTGGGTACCATGAAGGATTAGGCACCTTCTGTTGTCTTTGTGTTGCAGAGGGATTTTACTGCACACAGTGTAACCACAGATTAGTGCTGACAGCTTATCCGATAGCCTACTGACCTAGTTTCTCCTCTGTTTTGAAAGCAAAAGAACAATGAACCAAGTAATATTAAAAGCACTGCTAGGATATCTAAAAGAAATCATATGATCAGCCAAGTAATATTCACTGTAATGCTTGCTATCTTTTCTCCCTGCTTACACAGCTTTCAAAGCACTCTCTGAAAAAGCTGCTCTCAAACCCTTCCATGGAGAGCATGAAGCTGAACTACAACATATGCGAAGTTAAATCTTGTTTAACAGATTTTTTGAGTATACAGACATTCCGGGGGTCAAATGAACTTAAAGCACCATAACTGGTAGTCCCAAGAACTCTCTCTACAGTATATTGACCAGGGCTTGTTTGTTCTACCATAAGCCATCTTAACATCTTTGTCGGTAAGTAGTTAGTGATGAAAAGTCACAGCTGTAAGGAGAAACTTATTCTAAATCTGTATTTTAAATAGCTATCACTATTCAGAAAAATTATTGGAACCTATTGTGAAGAATATTGATGTTATAATAGCATTTGCTGTCACAAAAAAATATACACAATAAGTTTGCATATGAAACACATATTTTGGAAAAGATGTTGAAGAATACTTCAGAAAGGGAATCATCTTTCATCTATATTTTATAAACTAAAATACTAAAACAGATGAAAATTAGCTTCAATGAAATTTGTTTTCTATATGGTGTTCACAACATGTATACATGAACCCATACTTAGATAACATGCAATATCATTGCAAATTGAGTTACAAGGTCAAATTAAACACACTATTGATTTTAGGGCCTCACTTGTGTTGCAAATCCATCTTATAATTTAAAGACACTTCCCCTTTGCCATCCATCCAAAGTTGTTTTTTTTTCTTGTAAGATTACAAATTTAGGAAACAGTAAGCTTGTTTTGTGACCTGAACACAAGCTCCCTGGTATATGACACAACATCACAACTGTAGGAGAAGAAAACTCTCTTCAAAGAGCCTGGTATGAGCCACTGCTTTTGCTGGTCTGTAGTAAACCAAGTGCCCCATAAGGGTCTGTTTTTTCCTCTTCTGGACTGCTAAACACTGCCCTTGTAAAGAGAATTCTAGCTTTGTTTTTTGCCACAAAACCTATGCTAATCCAGTCCCTCGTACTCAGTTTTCGACTAGAGATGATCAGCTCTGTCTTCTTTACCTATGCATGATTTGTAACCAGTAGGACAGACACAGAAAATTGCAAAATCAGAAAGCTGTTCTTCCTGCACTCGCTGTGCTTCATAAAACTCAGAACTACCTGACAACACCTAGCACATACATGATGGAAGTCGGTGCGGTTTTGACCAAACACTCTTGAAACTTCAATGCTGTGAAATGAGGATATAAGCAAATCTCATCTATAAAGCTATAGATCTGCAAATATATTTCTTAAAATTTTCTGAAATAGAGACACCAAAATAATGTGCACCATTGAAATTCCCTCGTGTAACCTTATAGAAGAGCAGTTCTAACAGCCACTTACGTGCTTTTGTTTCATCTCACACCAATCTTTGGAATAGCTGACTCAAATTTTTCTGAACTTAGAGAAGTCAACTAAACACTAGGTCTCAAGACATTGTTTCCATGGTGTTTTTCCTCCATCTGTTGTAGCTTCAGATTAAACATGCAAACACACATGCACAAAAATAATTAATCTGGACTTCCACAGAGGTGTTGCAAAATCAGGCCTTTAAAACGCAGAGATCGATTCAAGGTAGTATTTCTTCCTTTCTCTGATCACATGTATTTCATAACTACAGTCAAAATAAGGAATCTGCAAATCTACTTACCCCTTTATTAGCAGCAATGCAGCATTCTGCTATTCTCAGCCAAAGACGAGGGTTTGAGTGATAAACCTGGACTGCCTCAATCAGGCACTCAAAGGCAGCTAAGGGCCTTCCAATATGCAAGAGCTGAATTCCACAATTGTAGAGCAACTCATACCGTTTGTTAGTCAGTAGCGTACACATGGGTCTCCCCGAAAATTTTTTACCTGCAGAAAAGAATTACATCACATTGGATGTGCAGGTCAGGAGAGCAGAAGACATAACTCCAGGAGGAGTAAGGAAGCTGTGTGAAATACCCCAAAACTACCAAGACGCCCCTTTCATTGCAGAAATTCACTAGTCTCCCTCTGTAAATAAATTCCTACCACATCAAAGCTGATACCAAAGACTAATTGTATTCTTAGTAAAGGCTGAAGTACATTAAATGCTAACCACTTATATTCCTTGTCATTCAAGCTAAATGTTATATAATAATTGAATTCTAGATTTGTGAGAATACACATCTTTGTTACTTATAGAAATTACAGAAGAAAATAATTTTGCTGTTAACGAGCATAAAAAATTTTCTGTCTTCACACTGGTACCTAAGACTGCACTTAGGTCCAGGGCCAGGGAAAGAATAGGAAAACAATAAAATGTGTGATAATAACTAGATTTTAAAGAAAACAAGAAATGAAAAAAAAATAATCATCATGAAATCATTTACTTGGAAGAGAAAAAAAAACCTTAAGAAAACTTATTATAATGTTTCTCTTTTTTTGCCTTTTGTATACTTACAACAAAAGTAGATAGATAAAACTAACCATAAAACCAAACAACAGATGAAGATTTCTCCTACAAGTCTGAGCATTGTTCAGTAAGAAAGTTTGAGAAACTCACTATCTTCCAAATGCTAATTTAATGGTATTGCACTCCACTTTTTTTTTTTTAAACTTGGGAGATACAGAAAAACACATACTTCAAGTCCTGATGATACTGCCTACTGTCAGCAGGACTATTAATAACATCTTTAAGGATGCACAATAGGTCACAGAAAATTTATTTTGTCATACCTCCCTGACTGATGGTCAAAGACTACAAATGAGAGAGAAGTAATTGCCCCGGCCCCACGGCACATCGAAGAAAACAGCAGAAAAAGAACATATTTCATCATCATCTGTTTCTGCCAACAGCAACTATACTCTGAAATCAAGTTACAATCAAAATTCTTTTACCTTCCTTATCCTGTCCTCTGCAAAGATATAGAACAAGAATTTTGCTGATAGTTACAGAAAGCTTCTATCCTTTTTTATTTTTTTTTTATTTTTTTTTTATATTTATTTTTTATTCATTCACCCACCCCTCGTCTACCATCTGTTTTCATCTCTTAAAAGCCTTACCTGGATCTGAGCTGCCTGTTCCTAGCTGTGCACACGCATTATCGTTTTCTTGCAAGGCTTTTTTAAAGTAAAAAATTCCTAAATTGTGCTTTCCCATTGCAAAGTGGATGCAGCCAAGATTGTTCCAGAACATACACCTTAAGCATTCACCTGAGAGAACAGCAAAAGATCATTTTCATAAACTGAAAAATGTCGCTGAGCCCATAAAATGCTCCCACCGCTCTTTCATGGGTCAGCATATTATGGTAGTGTACTAAACATATTCTTCAGCAAGATGTTCGTGGATTATACAGTTACATCCCTGCCTCACAAGCATTTTAATAACCTACATTTCTGTAAACCATTCTAGTTCTCTTGGACAGTTGACCTGAAATGACCTATATGTAGGCATCCAGATTTCCAGATCTTATCAGATCATCAGATGCTAGGAGAGACATGTATAAAGCCAATTTGATAGACTGCAAGTTGAACTAAGTTTGCCTGAAGGTTCTCGTAGCATTTAGCATACAAGCACTTCAAGTTTTCTAACAGATGGCTCTTGTAAAAAAGGAAATTCTCATATTATGTTACCTGCCCAAGTTTTATAAAACAAACACATTTCTCAACTAACCACACAAGCAGGAAACGCACTCTCCTTCCTAAATATATTGTGTTCAGGTAACACTGTAAGAAGCTCCTTCTAAATAATAAAAGACATAAAATTAAGCTTCTGACTTATCTGCTGGTAATTGAGGCTTTACAGGGTTACCACTGATAAGGAAAAAAGAAAACAAAACAAAACCAACACCCTAAAAATTCAAACAACGAAGAAATGAACCATTAAGAAATTAACCAGACATTACTTTAATCATGACCTAGGAAGACAATTAAGTAAACATTCTACTGTGCAAAAAAGCTCGTGCAAAAGAGTTACATGAAAATAAAACATTCCAGAAAAAATGACATTATAAAAAGAGCTTTAAATGTAAAAATTTTTGAAATGATAAGTTACAGTAAATTCTAGAAGCGTCAAAATATGCCAGAATAGGCATTATGGCAAATATTTTTAATGTTTTCTATGAAATTTATCTGTAAATACAGAAGTCTACAAAATGTATTCAGTCTTGTGATTTTCAGGGCCAACTCTGTGACTTCTGTCATCTAATTGCAATCTATGCAGCAATACCTGCTAGATAAAAGATCTTACAGCACAAGAAATTAAGGCTACTATCATAAAACCAGCACTGAACAAAGTAGTAAAGAAATTCAGTAGTTTTACAGTGCAAGTACTTTTTGAAATCCTAACTCTCTATTGACACAGGACAGAGCTTTCTCTCTGGATTTTTCAATTGATGTTTTAACAGTCAACTAAAATCTCAAATATATTTAATTAATACCATATACAGTGAATGTATATATATACACACAGCGTACAAAACTTATTTATGTACTAAAAATATGTATCTAAAAAGTATACATATTTATGTGCTATTATCTCTCTGTGCATCTGTACATATAGACAATTTCTAAATACAAAACTTAAGATCGCATACAGTAAAAGTCAAACCTTTACACTTCATGAAACATTTGTTTCCCTCACAATAATGATTACAACTGCTATAGTTTCCTCTCTGAGTACAACCTGAAATCTCATTTCTAGATCTAGTACTTTGCTTTGTTTCATGTCTTGATTTAGAGTCCCAAATATAAATCTTACAAATATTACATTTACATCTTCACAAATCCATTTTCTTAGACAACCACTGCATTGTCTAGAAGAGTGTTACACGAAGGAGCACAACAAGGAAGATGAAAACATATCCAGCATACAAACGCATGACATTCAGGGCCTACTTAAGTAATCATTAATACGCTTAAAATTAATATCAATGAGTAGTCGTATTATTCTCCACATTTACATACTTGCAGGATGAAGGTTTTCAATTTTACCTGTTTTCATGAAGCCTGGATGTTCAGCAATGTTTGCACTGTTTAGAAGTTTCACCGCTTTACGATAATTGCCCCTCAAATATTCAAAATTACTTTTAAGAAAGAGAGAAGGAGCTGACTGTGAAGGAGAAAACAAGAGTTAATCATCTCTTGTTTGATGATTTCTACTGCTAGCGTTAAATCACTCCACAAACACCTTGCCCCTGTTGCCATTTTAAAAATACATGGACTTAGGCCTTAATGCTTTCGTGAAGTAGCATTTCTTTGTTGAGCACATGACGAGCACTCACCTCCTCCGAACTACAAAACTACGCACACTCTTTGTCACTGCTCTAAAACCCAACGTTATACTAGACAACTCTCTCATGGCCAGGGCTAAACGCAGAGGGTCTCCTTTTTGTTTACGAGCATCTTTCTCCAGCCTGTCTTCTAGTACACTCCTCCCCATGCTTCCCTCCCTGCGGAGTTCAGTAAGTTCCTCCTGGGCTGTGATCTTCCTGGTCTGCCAACAGAGACCTCATGGTCCAGAAGGATTTCTGTCAAACTAGCAGCTGTTGAGACTGGCAACAAAAAGGAAGTGTTCTCCTCCCATTCCCTGCTCCTCAGTTAATGCAGAATTTATCTGGGATGGTGGACGTAACTCTGAGTTGAGAACTCCTATGCAAAAAAAGAAACTGCTTTCTAGCAAGAAGTAAGCCTCTGAGAAACTTCAACAAGAAGAAAAAAAAAAACCAAAAAAACCCAAAACAACAACACACAAAACCAAACCTGCATATCCCAGAATCAATATTTTATGAACTGGTTTAAACCACCAATGACATCAGAAGCTTGTAATACCCGTAACATTTATAGTAAACTAAAACTTGTTTTGTGCTGCTTAAATTATAAAGCAAACAGAACCTGTTTATTGTAGTGTTTCACTGTTATTTTGGTATCATTAACAAAAAAGTGCATTTTTCTGAGCAACTGAAAACAGTACAAGTAAGAAAATTCTACACTGGTTACACGAGCAGAAGAGATTGCAAACCTAGCTGACTATATAAAGCATTATTTCAGACATCCATTCTCAATAAGACCTTTCTTTGCAAAGAAAGTTAGCAAATTCAGTTTTAAGACTGAAAACAGATCTTGATTAGAACAACTATAGCCTTAAGAATACTTACATTCCCAGCTGTATTCATAACAGACTTGATCTCCCTTTTGCATGCTTTTAGTGACTTCATCTGGATATAGGCTCTCACCTTATACTGTTAAAAATTAAATTTGTTAAATAAAAACCAATCAATAGTGCGGGTTTTCAAGATGAACTGTATCTAGACATTTATTACAGAATATTTTACATACATCTTTAAAAAATAGTAAAAAGCCATTCAAAGATTTCCTAAAAAAGAAATTCTATTCAGACTTTCAACAACAAATTTACAGGCTTCTTATTTACAGAAAGCAGATGCACATCTTGTTCAATGCTCAACAGCTACTCTATATTCAAACACAATTCAAATCACAAACTAATTAATATCTTAATCCCAGACATTTACCTACTAAACTGAAAACACCAATAAGTATGTGTTGATAGAGAAGCATTTTGTTTCTTCACGTATTTTTCCACAGAACACTACAGTGAAATAAAACCTCAGCTGATTTAGAGTGTTTGAGGTCTAACAGATACCAAGTCAGTGCAGCTAACTGTAGTTTAAAAAAAAATATTATAAACTGCAGGATTCATTTTTTTGTGTGCACGCGTTAGGTCAGTTTTTTGTTTTACAACATGAAATTCAAGGAGAGACAGATATCACAATTCACACTGAACTAGATTTGAAGTAAGTGGCACTCAGTTTTAAGTAAAACTTGAACTGATGTTCATCTATAAATCATATGCAGACACTTACCTGATGTATCTTAGATTTAGCAACTTCTATTAGAGCTCCACTTTCAGCTTTTTGATTTGAAGAATCTTTATTTGTATTATTACCTGACTGTCAAACAAACAAAAAAAAAGGAAGTGTTACAGTCACCTTTTAAATTCAGTTCACAGATTCTTTCATAAGTTATTTTCATCAGTCTCACGTGAAGAAAAATAAGTATTTAACAGTAGAGAAAATACACATCCCCAAATACTGTAACTTGAGCTTAACAATCAAAACCCAAGAACAACTACACCAGCCTGTGAAAAGCAGAATTCTGTATTAACATTAGTGTTACACCATGTTGCTCTGCAGTTGAGGTATTTTAAGATGATATGCGCATTCTAGAGCCTCTAATATTTTCTTCAGTAGAATTACTATATACTCAATGATAAAATATTTTACCCTAAGTGTGACATTCCATCAACAGGAAAAGAGTTAAACTGTCCCCTTTTCACTTCCAAACCACGACTCGTTCTACTGATCTTTCCAAAAGACACATACAAGAGATTTCATTTGAAAGTATGCCTCGTACTTTCAAATACTATGTAAAAAAAAGATGCTTGACTCCCCATACTATGGTATGCAATTGCAATTCCTCTCTGACACAGGTTATTTCCCTTTCAAATTTAGGATCTCATATGGTCATAAGCCAAGACAAACAAGGAAAACTAGGTATATTTGGCCCTGAAGATGAGCATCTTTCCAATGCAAGTCTCTGACTTAAGAAATACTTCTCAGCTCCCTGGGAGTAAAAGAAAAGGGTGAAAGAGAGGGAATAAACGGCTGCTGTATAAAATTAACTCAGTTACTAACAAGTATAAGTTGCTATGTGAAGTTACAAGTGATCTAACAGTTTTATAATTCAAAAGCATTTTTAAAGAGTAATTTTGGATTGAGTTAAAGCATACTTCTGGTAAAGACTTAGTGGCACTCATATAATTTTAAGCTTACCTCATTTTTTCCATTCTTGCTGTTATTGTTGCCCTGTGAAATCATTTTTTCCAGAACAGCAAGCAGATGCAAGGCTTTCTCAGCTTGGTAAGTTAGCAGATACAAGTCTACAAGCAAGAAGCACACAGCCTGGGCAAACTTCTCTTCTGTATAAAGCAAAGAAATAAAAAATCATTTTACAGCTCTAATATCAATCCTTCCAAACATGACTGAAGAAAAAAAATTGTTATAAAGTGCATCTATGCAACATTATAAGAAAAATCAATATATCACATAACAAAAAATGCAGATATCTACATAATGTAGATAAGTACATATACTGAAAAAAAAAAAAGTAATTCATTCAAATGGCATCAGCATAAAAGCTCAGGCTAAAGACAGCTTAACATGTACTTCACATTTATAGATTTTTGAGAACTGGTCTAAGCAGACCAGCACCAAACATCCAGCATCTAAATAGACAGATGGAACCATATGCATATCCTATAGAACTTGAAAGGATTTCATACAGACACATCTCTGCTTGGCTGGCTTCACAGACTAAGTCCCAAACAGGCATATTGAAAACTGGGAGGAATTGAAGTAGAAACACAATAGTGTTTACTTAATTTATTGACACACACATACATCTTTCAGCCTTGCCACCCCTAAAATGCAACAGGGATTATGAGGTTATTTCATACAAGTACTGCAATCCCACTTACACAGGGTGCCATAGCTCTCAAAATCTGGAGACTTCATTTTCAGGTATGAGCACATACAATTATGTATGACCTAATGCAGGTCTTTAAAAATGTGAGCGCCCCGACAAATAGACACCCACCCATGAAGTTGCACGATGACTGAAAATACTAGATTTAAAATAATTTAACAAGGCTGTACATATTATTTATATAAATACCTTTTTAAACTGGGAAAAATTAATTTCTGTTTCATTATACTTGTCTGCTAAATGCCTCTGAAGTACCTTCCACCCAAATTCAATTGTTGTCCTTGATATAAGTAAAACATATTTTTCATTCTGAAGCCTAACTCCTTTTTCAGAACCATATTAGGCAATTTATAAATCAGTTGTCTGATAGCGAGAAAGACTGAAAGATCTTTCCATAATTATTGCATGAAGAAAACTCTTCGTTCTGTCTACATACCGAAAGGCTCTATAAACTGGTACAGCTTCTCCCCAACTGATATAGCCTCAGTGTACTGACGCAGATGATACAAAATAACAGCTTGATTGTAGTACAGCATGCTATTCTCAACATCATCTAAACCATCCATTTCTTCAACAGCAGAGTGAACCTGAAAAAAAACCCCACTCATTTCACTAAACTTTTGATACCCATGGTTTTTAAAAGTGCCAATTATTTAAAAAAAAAAATCCAAAGGTCTAAAGATAGGTCAGTAAGAGTTATAAGCAAATAAACTTTGTTGTTCAACATACATCCAGAAAAAAAAAATTACAATTAAATAGAAAGCTGTCAATTGAGTAGTAAAGTAACATTTTCACTTTTTTACTGTTTCACAAACTGTTTCAGGGTAAGGAACTTTCTATAGCAGGTCTTTCTACAGTTACAATCTCTGAAATTCAGCTTCAGGTCAATTTCAACAATAACTAAAAACATAGCTAGAAAAACAGCATCCTAAATGATTAAACAGCCTCAGAGGTTTAAAACTAATGTTACTTTCTTATTCCTTTATTAAATCTAGGGGGCAAGAGGCAGAAGTTTTATTCCTATTTCACTAGGAGATCTTGTCACCATTAATAGTACTCAAAATCAAATACCATGTCAATGTTTGCATTACCTGGTTCTTCAGCTGGTTAAGGGTTTGTCTCAAATTGTCTGTTGTAGTCTGGTTACTTTTACAGAACTCCGCAACAGCAGTATTCAAAGTTATTTTGTAGTCATCTTTGTTTATGTCTTGAAGGGTATTTAAGTGTTGTAAACAAGCATCATAGTTTCCAGCCTGGAAATTACACAGGTACCAGAAACACCATTAGAAGATACAAAGTTTAAACTAGCAGGCTACTAACTTTTAATGAAAGTACCCACTGTAAATTTAGAGAGCAAGGTAGTATTTTCTCTATCAAAAGCAAGTGAACTAAATGTCTACACACATAAATATTCATCTGCATAAATAATGAAGTAAGAGAAGTCTAAAAGTTGACATCATATCTGATCTTCAAAAATAATTTTGTGGAGGAAGGACAAACAGAGCAGTCTATTATCAACAGATGTTTCCATGAAAAGTGTTATTTTGATTTCTCTTCATCGTATTATTTTGAGTTTCAAGATTCTTTATTGCCTCAGTTTTCAGGATGTTTCACACGAGTGGCTGCAGTTGCTTATGGAAGTCCCAGCTCATTGTTTTATGTTACTTCTTCGCTTCATCTGGAGAGACTGTGAGTTACAATCTAGTTTGTGGAAGTCATCTTAAGATGGGTTGGAAAAAGAGGGTGTCACTTTCCCAGTACAGGTTTAAATAATATTTTTTCCATGTTTCAGCTGTTGTGTGAAGTATTCAATCATCTAGGCATGCCTAAACAGAAACTAGAACCCAAGCATGATGCTCCTCTGAGGTGTGATTTAATAAAAAACAAAACAAAACAACACACCTTTCTTCGACCTCAGGAATAGGCAAGGACTTCAGAAGGGCTCACCTTTCTGCTTTCAGTTTCAGTCTTTTCTGGTTTTGTGCAGGAAGAATTTACTGGCATAGAGGAATGAAAGAGAACTCCAAACTCTTTCAACTATGTTAAGCCTAAATGATCCTTCACTCTCTACTGTTCAAATTCCTATACAGGAATAATCATCTTCACCACTTCCATATCAGGGTTAATTCCAATCTGGTGACAGATTCGTTTCCATCTCTGTCAACACTTCACAAGCAAAAGCTGTGCTCTTGAGTACCACGACCACTCTCCACTTCCTCCTCCTTTTTAAGTGCTGTGCCATGGAACTTCTCCTGGGCTCCTGCTTAACTTCCTCTATTAGGGAAGAATTAGAACAACAATGGGCTCTGTGGTCCTTCTGCTCTTCCTAAGAAAGCTGCCATTCTGCGGCTACTCTCAACAGAACCATCCCGGTTCCTTTGGCCTCCTGTGAAAGCACAGTTATACAGTTTACAGAGAAATGTATCAGGACATCGACACGCAGCATTTCCACAACTAAGTATCAACAGCATGGATTGATTGCCTAGTGACTATGTGCATAAACACAGGGACTTGCAACTCAACTGTTCGCATGCTCTTTAACTGAGACAGTTCATCTCCCAGTAATTTTCTTCATGTGTTACACACTCGGAGCTTCAAGAGGGCTAGCTTTCAGACCACAACAAAGCTTCTAAGTACAGTTGGACTAAAAACCTTGAACCCTTAAATGCTCAGCTTATTTTGTGATGTTTCTCCTTAGCCAATAGTCCTTTAATCTATTCTGTTGACAGGGTCTAGAATATTATATATAATTTTATAGTAATTCTGTCTTGACTAAAATTGGAAACGCAATATGATAAAGCAGCATGCAAGGCAGCCCACAAAGCTATTTACAGCAACTCAACAGCAAGCAACATTGGCAGACAAGGCACCAGACTAATTCTGCTGACATCTGTCATCACCTCACAACTCCATGACCTTAGAGAGTTCTTAAAGCAAGAAAAAAAATCATGATATGAACAAGATACATTGGACCAGTATAAAACTAAAGACAAAGTCATCAGCGGATCAAAAGTATTTTGGGCATGGTCATCTGTGGGCAAGGTGGAAAAGAGACAACCCTTTCCTGTGCCTTCAGTTCTCAGGATCAAATGACGATGAGCAAAAGGTTATTGAAAAAAGTGTAATTGAGCTAGAAAGTACTCATGAAAACATCAGCTGTGGTCAGTTTAATGACAAACTTCATGCACTTTATAACAACATTCCAGACAAAATAAAAGTAATGAGTGAAACATACGAGCGGGAATCTCAAAAGACAGTGTTTCAATTCTTGCCTCGATCTATTTAACACATCCAAAACTGAATTATGCAAGGCATTGTGGAGACAGAGATATAATAATTAAAAGGAAAAGTAATTATATTATTTGTCACTTGCTACACTAAATAAAATTAGGAGAAAATACAAAGAAAGAAGTAAACTGAAAGACCTGGTACCTGAATTTTAACACACACACACAAAAAAAAATCTTCCAAGAAACACAAAACAGGTAGTAAATACATACGGTGTTATGTTTTGAAGAATATGTTTTTAACGTAAAGTAACAGAACAGTATACAACGCTTTTTGTAAAAGAATACAGCAACATGCTAAAACAAAAAAGGTTGGTTTGGTTGCTGTTTTTTAGATACATATTTTTCCTTTAAACCCTTAAAAATAATATTTTTAGCTTGAAGCGATAAATTCTTCAGAGGGATCATGTATTTCCAATGCTGATACAGAATAGCAGCCTGCTTCTTCTAATGAACTCATTATACAGCTTTTAAGGCTACTAAGTTTAGAGAATCAAGATTAAAGGTGCTTTTGTGCACTCCATTCAAGTATCCCCTTCAGTCTTCTCTCATCACAGAAGATAGAAAATGCATATGCTGTCCTTATAACACAACTAGTACTGCTCTTGCTATAATATCCTATTAATACATTTACAACAGTGCTAAGAACACAGAAAAAAAAAACAATTACACAAGCCCATTTAGCAGCTATGTGGTAAATTAGAAGTCTCAGAGTGTCTTACCAGAAAAGCTTGTAATGCACTGCTCGACAATTCCTTTTCCTGATCAGTAATCCCAGAAGTACCCGCTCCTTCATGTTTCTCGGTACTTTGATCTGTAAAATGGACAGAAGATTAAAAGAAAGTTTGCAAATCTGCTGACAGCTATTCAGTTTAAGAATTTTGTTTCTTCCAGTTCTCAACATCCTCCTGCCAGTACAAGTAAACTTCCAGATAACTGCAGCACTGTCTCCCTGCTACACTAAAATATCTCAAGTTATCCTTATACTCCTAGGGAATTTTTCTCCATAAAATGTACATGAATTAATCCTAGCTAAATTACTGTGCTCAATCAGTAACCAAAGCCCAGCAAGTTAACTGACAATGCATGCATTTCAGATTTCTCTCTAAAGCTGCAACCATACACTAGGATTGTCTTTATTTGCACAAAAATTAACCATGAAGGCCATACATCATACAATATGTACCACATTAGCTTAGATGAAAACCTATGCACCCTCTACGCTTCTTCCTAAACAGGAAGTAAGGGATGCTTTAGAGAACAACATAAAAACCAGAGCAAACACTGGAACTTCCACCTAGCTCCCTGCTTGGGAAGAATAAGTCTCCCTAAGAGGCTGCAATTGAACCCTCATTGTTAAAAATATCTATCAGGTCTGTCAGTGGTAAAAACTCTCTGTACTTTTGTATTCTTCAGTGTAGTGATTATATGGCAAGACATGAGCAAATGCTGCCTATTCGCTTTTTCAGCTTTACTCCCGATCTTACTCTTTGAATCATGTTTCTTCCAAGGTAAGCAGGCACAGTTTATTCTGCATCTTCCTCACATGTTTTTTCCCAGATTCTTCTTCAGTTACACCTTTTTCCAATTAAGACAACATGCACAGCATGTGGCAATTACAATGGTGGCCCCTTTGAGCATTTACAAAGCAAGATAATAAGGTTTCAACTGTCTTCAATTTATTTTACATAGAAGTCCTAAAGTTTTACCTTTCAGTCACTATTGAGCATATTTTTCAGAAAGGAGTCTACTGAATGGTTTTGTCATAACGTAATTAAGAATTCAGTGAAGGTGCATTAAAACCCACAGCACAGATATTCCATGCCAAAGAAGCTGAAACCCCCACTCACCAAACCCTTTCTTGTACTGAACACAAACTAAAAAAAAAAAAGCACCACACCAAAAAACCAAACCAAAACAACCCCAAAACACAACAAACACACACTATATGACCACCACACCAGACAGTTTATTTCTAGAAGCATTAATGCATGTGCTGGAACATACAAAAATCATGATGTTTTTGAAACAAAGACTTTATAAACCAGCAGTAGTTTCCACTTTGCAGAAAACTATTTCTTGAATTTCACAGTGGAAGCTTTGCTCTAACCTACCCTTTGCTACCTTAATAGCCTTGGTAGGCTTTGTAAATTCAATGTCTTCATTCTCTTCCCTAGAATTCACAGATGTAATGCAAACTCTGCTAATTTTGTTTTCACTTTGAACACATGAAAACACTTATCTGTGAGCTCCACTGCAAAATCAATTCCCCATCACCACCAATATATCTGGATCATCTGTTACTACGAAAATTTACCAAATAAGGCAAACAACACTAAGGGGCAATTAAACCTCAGAAGATTCATCAATTAACATCCACAGTAGGAATAAAGCAGACTTAGTAATGTATTCATAGTTTGTGGTTGTTGCTGGGAAGATAGCGAGATCCCTTCCATTGCCCCATGCAATAACACATTGGAGCAAGAAATGTAAATATTTGTTTGTGACTTTCATCCTGCATCAAGATGCCAATGAATCTGAGAATTTAAAATCTCAACAATCTTACACTTGCAAGTTACAAAGTAACCCACAGTGATTTAGACAAAATTCAGGATTCAGCAATTTCATTACTCTGGACAGCTGGGTCCTCAGGGGGCCACAGAACTGCATACACCTGCTATAGAATCTGGCTGTGCATAAGGCATTGATCAACACCACTTGCACTGCCTTCTCCTTCAAAGGGAAACACGAGAGAAAATTAACACACAAAAAAGCTCAGAAAATTTTTGTTGTGCCAAGGTTTTCTACAGCAAAAGAAAAAAGGATCAAGAAGCACCCTTCCTCCAAGCTAAATGTAGATTAGATCTGAATCCTGCTCTAAATCTTGAGGTTCTACAGCTGAACAGAAAGCTATCACCCTCCAAGGACCTACAGAACAGCAGTGAATAAGCAAATGCATTTTCTCTCAAACTTATCATAGAATCAAAGGTCATCTAGTCCAAGCCCCCTGCAATGAACAGGGACATCTTCAACTACATCATGTTGCTCAGAGCCCCGTCCAGCCTGGCCTTGAATGTCTCCAGGGATGGGGCATCTACCACTTCTCTAGGCAACCTGGGACAGTGTTTCATTATCCTCATTGTAAAAAAATTTCTTCCTCACATCGAGCCTGAATCTCCCCTCCTTTAGTTTAAAACCATCACCCCTTGTCCTGTCACAACAGGTCCTGCTAAAAAGTCTGTCCCCATGTTAACTGTTACATTACCTGATTTACTCGCTCAGCGTGCCTTTCAGACTGTGCCAGTAAAAATAACCATAGCGCAGAGGCTTGAGACTCTAAAACTCTTGAAGTTGATAATGCTCAGTCTGGTCAAGAGGTTCCTCACATCCAGGTTTACCTCCCAGAGTGCCATCAACTATGGAGTGCATTACTGACTGCTGCCATTGCAAGTTCATAAAATAAGCACCTCAAATCAAGGTAGGCTTATGGAAATCTGAATCCCGAAGTAAAATGTCTTCAGTTGAAATGAAATATAAACTGCAGAGACTGTTGTCTAAGTTGTGTAATAAAAGCACCAGTTCTATAGCTGTTTGATATATTTCCTATGGAAAAATCAGAACAGGTCTACAGATTTCACTATGTCTGCTGATAAATTAGAAAAAAAAACCAAAACGAAACTGGGAACTATTTTAAGCAAAACCAGAACTGTCCCTTCTCCTATGAAGTCAGTTTTCTGGCTGTAATCTGATCAACTGCACCTACCATGACTCGGTAAACAAAGCAGGTTTGCAACACCTGAACTGGAAGCTTATCAAGAAAGAATAAAAGCTTATCAAGAAAGAATAAAACTAAATCCAGCTGATGTAGGACCAAAACCAAAAAAACCCAAAGCTTTGGCTACTGTCTACCCTTTTTGCCCAAACACACTCGAAACCTGTTAAAGACCTAGAGGTCCTTCTCATCTATGGTAATCCTGACACGCTTGTTTAGACCAGAATCTACTGCTTCAGTTGATATTTATTACTGAGATATCTCACAGACAGGAGTCACCTAAAAGGTGGCTGGCACAAGATGCTGAAAAGAACCCTCCAATGCAACTTAAATGGGAAAAAAAAAAAGTACTCTTGCTCTTGTGACTGCAAATGGTTACCAAGTGCTTGCAAATAAAACTATTATTTCCATATTTCTTGAGGCATTTGAAAATGAAACAGGTAGGTGCATTGCTCCCTGGTAAAACACACGGCATACCACTTGCTCACTCAGATGCGAGCATGGCACACCAGTCACTACCAACATCCTCTTATCCATACAGTAGCTACAATTATCAGGTGAAATATCTGCAACAGCGCAGATTGTCTGCTTTACAAATGATAGGACTTGATTTATCTCTGTAAATTGTATTTACACATGGCCTTGTTTATTTAACTTTTCATTTCATCCAACTTTCACAAGTACAGAACAACTCTAAAACTAATACTTTTCAGGCTAGTGATGAGGGGCAAGAGGGGCAACCTGGAAAAGGACATAAAAATCAACTGCTCAGATTTTGATCTGGAGGAAGCTGCTACACTGAGTTTGAAGTTAAAGAAGCAAGTCAGGAAATTATCTTCTTAGTTAGCAACCCCGGGGCTGAGCAGCAGAAACACTGTCACAGCTTCTTGGCTTTGCACAAGCAAGCAGCTGGTCCTGCTGGAGAAGTTACATCATGATGGGCAGCAGAACTTTGGGAAAACTGGCTCTATGAGAGAAGAACAAGGAAAAAGCATGAGACTGCTACCTGAAAAGGGAGATGGCTCCCCTCATCAGCTTGCTGCCACAACATCATATAAGCAACAAGAAGCCACATCTCCCACATAGACAAACTCAAAGACACTTGGAGAGTGACTGCAGTCATCATCCTTCTCACACCTGTTCTCCATTCCTCCAAGGACTACTGTTCCTGAGTTCTTGTGCCTAGGCCCTGCAAATTACATCTTGCATGAACTGTACTGTGGAATACCAGAGCATCTCTGGAATTATTTTTTATTTCCAAACTCTACAGGGAGGGGGATAACCTCTTCCTCTGAAGGCGAGGAATCTATCACATGACTCTTGCGCCAAAAGCATTTTGAATGTTATGAAGATCAGCCAGAGTTTTTAGCCTTTATAAGATAATGAGAGTTTGTGGCACCAAGGCTACATTTTTCTATGAAGTACCACACTACTAGTATAAATATAACAGACTCCTTAAATGCTGTACAATAGAAAGTAAACACTTTTCAGCAGAAAGTTATTTGTAACTCACTGCTATGAACAAGTACGGTATGTAGAATATCTTGCCATAGCTCATGTCTTTGATTCATTTGGGTACATACTCTTTCTTTAAGTAAGCACAATTGAAAAGTTCCTTCAGCACTTTGAAGAACAACAAAAATACAAAAAACTTAATGCCTTGTTCTTTTCTCTTGTAGTTCCAAAGAGCTTCCAGTGCTTATAAATAAACATAGGATAGTTTAGTACACATCACTCAGTACAGTACACTATTTTTTCCCACAATCTTTTTCAGCTACTGAGTGAGGAGTTTGATATTTAGCACCCAGAGCAAAAAAACGCTTGAGGTGATTTTAAATAACCACGTGAAACCAACTGAAAAAAACCAGAGGACACGAGTAGATCCCTTTGGCTTTCCTCCACATTGGCCTCTTCTCCATGGGAGAGGGACAAGCACTAGCTTATCAATGCTAGTAAGTTACAGAGCAGCTGTACGTGAGATTTATTTTGGTGTTTACCAGAAGATGATTTATTTTTTTTAATCTCAGCAATTTCACTGAATAGAGTCTTTCCAGGCCCAAGTTTAGGAAAGTCCCGCTCATCCCCTGAAAGCAAAGTGGCAACTCGGAGAGAATCGGACTGAACCCCGGAGATTCAGCAGCAACCCGAGGCGTTCAAACCTCCCCAGCACCTTCCGAATGCCCCAGCTTAACAAATTAACCCAGAAGCTCAACTTCTGTAGCAGTTATTGAGCTCTCTGAGACACGCACCCCCGCCAGTACGTGCATAACGACTTCCCCACCGAGCCCTTCCAGGCCAAGGACACGGAGGGCCCCGTCCCTACAGGGACACAGGCCCCGCCGGCACCTCGCACCGGCCGCCGGTGGCCCGAGCGCTGCCGCCGCGGGGGCACTAACTTCCTCGGCGGAAGGAAACAAGGCGGAGCAGGTCAGGGAGCCGTTGCTCCTTCCGCCCGGGACGTACCGGCACTCACCGCCCCCCGCGCCGGAGCGTATTCCTCCGCGCCAGGCGGCCCAGGCCCGAGGCGGGCACGGCGGGCACGGCGGCCCGCGGCAGTTCCCCCCGCACTCACCCGCAGCCTTGTCCGCCGCCATCTCCCCTGCTGCGCGGTGCGGCCGCGCCGTCCGAGCGAGTCGATAGGGCCGAGGCTTCCCGCACCGCGCCGAGCGCTGAGCGCACCACCGCCAACCGGCCGCTGGCCCCAGGGACTACTTTGCCGCCGCCGCCCTCCGCGCGCGGAGCCCGCCCCGCTGACTGCACCACTCGCTCCTATTCGCCCGCTGCTTCCGGGTTCCCGGCGGCCTCGCGACGTGCGGCGGTTGCCGGGGCACCGCGCAGCTGACGTCAGGACGCCGCAGCTCTTGCCCGCCGAGGAGGGGTTGGCGAGGGCGGTGCGGCGCATGCGCGCCGCGTCCCGGCCCGGGGGCAGGCGGGGCAGGGCCGCCATGTTGGCGGCCGGCGGGTGTGCGGGAGGGGCTGGGCCCGGTTCTGTGTAGATGCTGCTCTCCGATTCTTCCGCGGCACCGAGTTGATTGGCAGGTGTCGGCCGCTGTCTCGAATGTATTTTTTCTGCCCGGGACGTGCTGAGATCCCACCCCCGGAGCAGCCAGTGCCGGGAGCGGTGACCCGAGCTCTTCCTTCAGGTGTCACCGGCTGGTGATGAGGAAACCTTCAAAATACTCACTGGTTTGCGCGGATTATCAGCCTGACGATGTCCAGCGTTGTCAAGGTGCTCCTCGCCACAGCAATGGCGGCGCATAAGGTGGCGTCGTGTCCGCATCCCGAGCTCCTTTCTAAGGGGATGTTTGAGCTCCCGAGGGAGCCCGGGTTCACTGTGCAAGTTTGAAATGTCCTGGGAATTCAGTGTGTTGGGGGGCAAAGTAAACCTCATTAGACGGAATTAGCATTTGTTATTGTTTTCATTATCTTTGTCATTAAAGTACCAGACATGGGGTAAATGACACTGGCGGCATCATAAATCCTATGTTCATAATGACTTCGATATACTCTGTATAGTAATTAAGTGTTCACCTTTGCTCAGATGTATCTTTGTAGGCTCAGGGGCCTGCCTGGGGACAGACTTTAGCAGGGGCTGTTAGAATAGGACAAGGGGTAAGGGTTTTCAATTAAAAGAGGGGAAATTCAGGCTAGACACGAGGAAGAAATTTTTTTACCATGAGAGTGGTGAAACACTGGCCCAGGTTGCCCAGAGAGATGGTAGATGCCCCATCCCTGTAGACATTCAAGGCCAGGCTGGATGGGGTTCTGAGCAACCTGATCTAGTTGAAGATGTCCCTGGTCATGGCAGTGGGTTGGACTAGATGACCTTTGAAGGTCCCTTCCAGCCCAAACTATTCTATGATTCTACATATTTTCCTGGCTCTTGGGCAGGGAGTCTGCAGATGAGTATGGAGGAGCCACCTTCTCCTCTGAGCCCCCACGGTTATATACAATGGGAGGTGGGATGAGGTCAGGAGAAGAGGCCTCAGGGTGTCCCATCTCGGGTGCCCAAAGGCTCCCTGTGTTTCTGTCCCTTGGAGTCAAGCTCCTGAGATGTGGGGACAGTTACCCTTAATTGCCATTCCGTGAATGTGAGCTCTCCATGTGCCTCCTCTGTGTCACAGGGGGGTTCCTGTAACACTGCTTCCATAATTTTGTAATCTATTAACATTCTTGTATTATGTCTCCAGATGTGGTTCTCCAAGACTTCCCCCTTTCCTCATTTATTCCCATTAAACATCGACTTGTTTTTCTACTTGTGACGGTTAAGTGAGGACACAACCAATTCTGACTGACAGATTCTCCACTACATGATTTTGACCTTGTTGCCAGGTAGACAGCATTTGTCAAGAAAGTCCAGATTTGAGGATGAAATTTGTCCTTGGGGAAGTCAATGGCAAAAGTGACTCAGTGGAAGCAGCATTGCTTCTTACTAGTCTTTTTGCAGTAGGTCACCAACTATCATGTTTTCCCTGTACTCTGCAGTCAGGCAGCTCAGAGAGGTAAGGTTTGTAAGGCGAGGGGATACTTTGTTTAACAGAGAGATACAGTTGGAAAAAAAGAAACAGGCTTTTAGACACACCAGCTCTGAAGCCTTTAAATCATCATAGCTTTTAATGAACCAGGCCCTGTAAAATGAAAGATTCTAAAAACATTATTTCAGGAATTTGAAGAGCAGGATAATTCTTTTTATTTTGTAATTGGAATTCTGAATATTCCGAATTATGTTTAATGACTTATATTAATTAGCACTTCTCCAACTCCTCTTCCCTAGACTCTGATCTTCAGACTTTCCTTTAGACAGACATACATGAGAGAATCCAGCATCCTTATTCCTAAGTATCTTATTCCAAGTCTCTGAATTTGTTGTATCTTCTTCTGTAAGAAATAGCTGCTGGCTGGGACCATTAGGCCATATCTGTATTAGAGAATATCTGCCAATAAAGTTGTAATAGCAAGTCCTCCTAATGTGTATATATTTACTAGTGTATTTATTTATTTATGCTGGCATTTTATTTATTTGTGTATTTATATACACAAAAAAGTACACATATGTAAAAAACCACGCTGTTTGGTAAGCAATAGAACCTATAAAGGCAAAAGCACTGTACTACTAGTGTAACTGCATATTCTCTCTGACTTTATTAAAACAAGAAAGTCACCAAAAACCCACGCAGAGTGACAGAGCAAGAATGTCTAATGTGGGCCTGACATGAGTGTACATCTCCCTCTCAGGCCTGGTACAGTGTTTATTGCCCCTATCTAAGCAGTAGTCTGCTTGTTCTGGAGCATGCAGTGTCAAGATGGGCACCACAATGAATTTACTGTTCCCTCCTGCAGCTTTTCTTCAACAATCTTGTCAAAGTTCATTCAGCTTCAAGTATGGCAGCCCTGGTATCCAGCTTCTCATATCTTTTACCTCATGACATCTAGAGGATGGTCATAAGAGTTTGCTTTATCCACCATGCTATGATTTTATACTGCACGGCTTGTTTACCTGAGGGGTACTTACAACAACCCTTGGTATCTCTTCCAACATTATTTTACCAAGTTTGTGGCTTGAAATTCCACATGTATATTTTTTTTCCATTTCTAAGGGATATGCAAGGCCATTTTTGTCAGCTGGCCTTTTTTTTCTCGGTATAGATGCTTTTAAAAAGGAACTTAAATAAAAATTAGCTCTTTCCCCTCCTTCGTATTAATAAGCAAATCTTAATTGCTTATGTGTGTGGAGGGTACTAAAGGGAAGAGACACTGGCCCTTTATTACAGTTCAAGCATACAGTCAAGCAATCAAAAATGTTGACATTTTTCCTTCAAAAATATGATAGCATCGCTACCTTCCTCTAAGGACAGGGGTGAGAATTTCTTGACTACATGTATGTATAATTTGCATTCTGCTTGAGATATAGTAGATCTTGCCAAGTGAGCAGATCACAGAAAGAGCCTCTCGTCTCAGTGAGGCAGGTATGTCACCTGCTGTGGAAGATACAGAATAAAATCAAACACCACTTGAGAGAATAAAAAAGTGTGTGAAAAAAACACTTCTAAAATATTACGACTCCCGGAGTTTTCATTTTTCAGGAAAAAAATGGCCACAATTCAGGCTTTTAGCCCAAAACTCACTTTGAAAAAACAAACACAGTACATGGATTTTTCCTGGGTTTCTTTTGCCCATTTCTAGGCAAAATCAAAAGTCAAAAGGAGCCAACTGTAATTTGTAATGTGCAAGGGGAGAAGGGGGAAGTTTCAGGAGGAATAAAGAATATCTGCTCACAGGGAAAGAGTAGTCCCAGCATCTCATGAATCCCTTTACAGTACCTTCCCTTACTAGACTAGATTAAGTAGAAGGGTTTCCTCTCTGATTTCGGCCTCACAATGCAAACTTTTCTAGGCTCTATTTGAAGTTCTTGCAGACTCAAAAGCAGCAAGACAGCAATCTCCTACCTGGCCTTGCAGCAGCAGATGTAGATAACCTCTTCACAGATCATACAAGCGAGACCTGGCTAGTAGAGGAGAAAATCAGGCTTTGTGACATTCCCAGTTGCTGCCAGACTACAGGAGAGAAGAGTATGGCCAGCTCCAAAGGGAACTTGGACAGTTACAATTCTTTTGCCAGATACAACAGTATGCAAATCTCGGCAGTGCTTTGTTTGCCTAGTAAATTCCAAAATACAGATGATTTAATGTAAGAAATACTTTCTCTGCTATTAATAGGGCTTCATAGCTTCTGCCCCTCTAAAGTTTAAAAGCCTTTAACCCCTAGGTGGCACTACGCAGTAAAGCAAGGTGTGTTTAAGTACTATTCTCCCCCTACAGATGGAGCTCTTGTTTAAAATGCAACTAGTGTAAATTTGAGTATGTTGAATGCAGCTATTAGTCTCAGCTTGGTAATTCTCTTTTTCTGAATCTGTCTCTCAAAGTCAATAAAATATACCACTGTGAATCTCATTTAAATACAGTCTTTTTGCTTTCAGAGTGCTATGGAATATATTTTCCTGGAAAATTACAGTGCATCACAGAATATTGCAGTTTTTGTTCTGTCTGTGAGCAGTGAATAAACTAGCATAGGCTGTTTACTTTAGCAATTCACTTGGAGCAGCAGGAATAGATTGACAGCTGTAAACAGCTGGTGCTGAGGTTCCTCACATCTCCAGTATATTTTCACACAGAGGTTATTTTGCATTAGGTGGGAACTGGCCCAGTACCACACGTCTCCATTACGCATTTTGAAACTCCCTGAAGTAAAGCTATCTCACGAAACTTCCTCAGCCACGGGACCTCTAGGAAGCAGCAAGTTCCCCTCTCACCTGCCTCACGCAGACATGTTTCACACTAGCCTCCACTGTCTACATGAAAACATCACAGGCAGAAGAAAGCTCTCTAATTTTTCTCACTCCTGCAGTTTTTGAGTGACACATTTTACTTGTTTCAGATCCTGCTCTTCACTCTGATGGCGGAACATGCACTGCTTGGTGGCACAGGGGAGAAATGTTACCCCTCACCCTGCAGCCATGGTAGCGTTGCCAGGAAAATACTTTGAGTAAGGCTTTCTTACACCTGGCTTTCACAGACAAGAAAGAGAGGCGGAATATCTTTCTGACAGCGCTTACCACTGTGACAACCTTGCTCACAGTTAAGTAGAGATGCTGAGCCTGGGAGACAAGCTCGGACAGACAGGATCTCGTCAACATTGGGATGCGGAAAGAGAACAAGCGGGTGTAAAACTCTGAGAGCACTGAGAAACACAGAGGACAATGGAGCATGAGGGATTTAGAGGAATGATGCCACAATATCCTCAATAAATTTATATGATTCCCTTTTTGAAAAGAGGTGCTCATCTTTTCCTCACATTGTAGTACCTGATAAATAACACCTTCATGACATCACTTCCCTCCTCCTTCCCTCATTCTAGATCTGCTCTGATTTTACTTGTATATGGTATTGTTATGTATTTTCCCTCCACTTGGCTCTCATAACAGCATCATTATCTTTTTCTGTTAATGGGCTTAAATCTAGAGACCACTCAAACTGTGCCACGTATGGCTTTCCTAGGATAAGAAACAAAAAATGGTTTTACATAGTCTTTGTCATTTTTCCCTTCCAGTATCATCCAGAAGAAATTTGTGCACCTAATAACAATTACTCAGGAAATGAAGGTGGTTGTGGAAGGAAAATTATATACATATCGCCATACCTTTGGGGTGTTTACTGTCCTGTAGAGAAGGCTACCCTAAATCTTATGAAACTTCGACTTACACTTAAACACTCAAATTGACAGAAAAGCCTTTATTTCAACAGAACTTTACTAAGGCTCAATCCTTAATTTGCAGAGGGGCAGAATTTGCAGTGCTGCACAATTAAGACCAAAAGGATCAGGTCTCTAAAACATTTCGTGATTACATCAGTGCCTTTTAGCACAAACAGGAACTGATTTATTCATAACAGTAGGCTGTCTGCATAACATACGTGTTTATGTCCAACGTGTCAAGCACTACTTTATGCCCTTCTACACTGCAGAGCACTTTGACCCTTCCTGAGATGCAGAAATAGAAAGCAAATGTACCTGTGTCAAACCAGAGGCTTTGAGTAAATGTTGTTTCTTTCAGCCCAATTTTAAGAATTCTTCCTGTGCTGGCCTAAGGTGATATATACACTTTGTAGGAAAGTCTAATGCTTGATGTCCTTGGTATTGCCACAGTTAGGAAGCTGGAGTTTATTGAGAAATTAGGTCTCCAGGCAAGAATAATCTATAAACTGGGAAAGAAAAGATAACTAAATTCTTACTAATTACTTGTTTATGGTACTTACTATTCTCATCATTACTCCAGACATTCAGAAAGAGACGGTTTCTCTCTTGAGAAGTATAAAGCAATTATTTTTTCACTAAGGATACAAATGGAATATTTTGCTGACAAAGCCTAGATGAGATGTTGCAACAGCCAAATAATCTGTTCAGTACAGTTTTTCTACCTTCACACAGTGCAGTAGAATCTTTGTTGAATGTTCTCATTATGCTTTTTTCTTTAAGCTCTTACAGGCATTTAAGTAACTTTAAAATATTTTTTCCTCCAAAACTTTCAGGAACTTAAGAACATAAGGCTGTTTTATGTGTCACACAATTTGCTGAAAGATGTTAAGACTATTCTGATGGAGTTGTTTGTTTTGTTTTGTTTTTAAGAGATAGTGGGTTTATCTATTATTTGCCTAAAATAGTAGGCCTCTGTAAAACTTGCATTTAAGTGCTTTCATACTGCACATCTGCAGATCATATTAAGATATCCAAATTTTTGTTTGTTGTGAAAACGAACAGGAAATACCCTGTTGGCAGCTACAATTGTTCTCTCTGTGAGACTGTAAGGTTCTGTCTCAGGCTGTCTCCAGTTCCAAGTTGAAAGCTCAGTATTTAATGATACATCATTAAATACAAGTTTTTTTCTTTATTATTATTATATATTAACTTGCTGTGTTACATACCAGAAATAAAATATTGTATATGATCCTGGATGAATCCAGGACAAAAACACCAATCCATATGTTTTCTTTAAAGATCGATGTAGATTTTGTTTTGTTTCAATAGTTCATGTCAGTTTTTCAAGTTCCAAATACATCTGACTGCAGTAGTAATCTCTACTTTAGCTTCTTTCTATCAGTCCTTTCTGCCTAATCAAAGTCATTTGTAAATGCATGTGGCTTCAAAGGAAGGAGGAAAAAAGCATAATGAAAATAGTTGTGTTTCAAAATGTTGAAAAGATGGAAAGCTATTTAAAGAACAAAACATGTCTCAGGAGCTAGAGAATCACTGTGGACTGACATATGGTAATCGTATGTCAGCATATGCCTGTGCTGCATCTACTGCATATACCCATTTGCTAAATTCTATTTGTGTCCAAAGCTGTAGCAAGGAGATCAAGTTACAATGCAGTTAGAAAAATGTAGATGCATGATCATATGTTTAATTTTTAATTAACTGTAGAAAAATCTTGCACACAATTTATTCTTTCCTTGCTCCTTTCTCTGACCTCAGAGACCATCCTGACAGTTAAAATAAATTTATCCATTTCACCCCATGCTAAATTTTCAGTGTCAGGAAAGATGCGACCAACACTAAGATTAACTAGAGAACAGGCACTACAGGCTCTCTAAAGTTTTTACTTTTTTTGACCTCTACATGAGAGCAAAACTCAGATCTCTTCAAGTTGCAGATGGAAAAGATTCAAAAGATGCAGTACATACAAACACATGTGGAATTAGGAACAGTTCCAGCTCCCCGCTCCAAATCTAATTATTTAATAACCTAACCACTGAGTCATTGTGTGTATTTGTTTCTGGTTTCTAGATCAGAAATCTCATTCTAAACCTGAGAAATCCTCCTTTGGAAAATGTTGCTAAATTAATATAGTTTCAGTTTCAATGAAACAAAAATACTAGAAAAGTGCTGGGAAATTTCCAGTGCTAATCAGCTACAAACTAGCTGTGAGACACAAGCTAACCCCAATCCTCATGTTGTTTCTCAAAGATAGATTCCTTCTTACTTCCCAAAGTTGAGGACAGCTGTTTGTTCCAGTTTTAGAGCCCATATTATAGCTGATAAACTATATGTTTGACTATTCTGGCAATTAGGAAAGTAGGTTATTATGATCTGCAAATAATACCAACAATTAACAGGAATGATAGTGAATATTGTATGAAACTTGATGGGTTTAAAATTTCTCTCATTGCTCAAGTGTCAATGGAAAGTGAGCATTTCACTTGAGGGTACTACATGACTATGAAACAGATTTGAGCGAGGAGACAAAGCTGTAGAATTTCCAAGTGTAATACAGTGTTGTTTGAGTTACATAGATAATGTAAATGGAGTATGTGTTTCCTCTTGACACGGACACATGCAGTGAAGAACTTAGATTTCTAGTCAGAAGGTCAGGGATATTCTCCTCTCAAGATAAAGCCAAAATAATTTTGCCAAAGGAGTATCACTAGATTGACACTGCTATACTCAAGATGACAAATTCACCCACATTTTTGAATCTCAAGCATGAAAGAATGCAGCAGACCAATGAAGCAACCATTTAATCATTTGGTTTCATTAAATGGGACACAGGATAACTATATGTCTCAAGAGCTAGAAAGAGGAAAGCTACTTTTAACATGCATAGGTCCTGGGCTTAGCCAATCACCAGAATTTCTGCCCAAGGATTGTTGCACTGAAATCTACTGAAGGTTATTATCGTAACCAAACATGGTGGTGGTGGTTGAGGAGAGGCTGTGTGATGTTAACTGCAGTTTCTGCTTCACTGCATTACCTTGTAATGACATTAGCACATATTTTACATTCTGCGAGGGGAATGCTTTCCTACTCCTCTCTACCACTTAGAAACAGTGAAGAGATGAGATCTGACACTTGAAAATGCTATAGTGCTGTGACCTCGTCAGGGTATAAGATGGTCTTAGTGGATGCAGAAAATTCAGCTGCCTGGAGTATTTCTGCGTTGTCCAGCTGGTGTCCTCCCATCTTCAGTACAATCTAAAATACAAAGCTGCTTCCAGACAGCACTGCTTTGTTATTCACTTGACTTTACTAGCCTTGTCAGAGTTAATTGGATTTGTGACACAGTCAGATGTTTATTTCTTGATTCTGTTGTCCCTTGTCTTACAGGACACATATTCCAGGGGAAACTACAGCACATCTAGCAAATACTAAAAAATACAAAGAGATACATAGGCATGCTGTCAACATTTTTAGGAACTAAAATTTAAGGAAATGTGTGCTTAAAATACATTTTTAAATTCTAACCTATGCCAATATTGTCACTTAGCTCCTGATTTATCCAGATAATTAGAGCATTTACAAATCCTTTCATTTAAATATATCCATACCTCTCTAGATGGTTTAATATCGCACTCATTGGTTTGGCCAAGCATAAATGCCCAAATAAATTTTACTGTAGGTGAATGCTATTTTGGGGAAGAATGCACATAAATCACAGAAAAAGGAGGTTACACTTCTGATAAAACCTCTTAGATTATTAAGTACTAGAAAAAAAACTATAATGTCTATTAAAGCCACTGCCTAC
This sequence comes from Caloenas nicobarica, assembly GCF_036013445.1. Classification (NCBI taxonomy): domain Eukaryota; kingdom Metazoa; phylum Chordata; class Aves; order Columbiformes; family Columbidae; genus Caloenas; species Caloenas nicobarica. The sequence continues at coordinate 44,716,077 of NC_088246.1, read as the reverse complement.
AGCCATAATTTTATTATACTTTCCTTTGTGTAATAACTTTTATGTTTTTTATATGAGAAGACAGTCTCAGGCTATAAAATAGCTCTTGTGCAATTCGCTTTCTAAATCTCTGCTACTGTTACTAATGTATTTTGCTGTAAATGTTTTTAAATACAATAAAAACCAGGTATCAATAACTGTGATAAACATTAAGTGATTTAAATCAAAAGCCACAAAAGAGGAGGATTTCATTTATGACTACTGCATAAAGCATGAGTCTGGGAGCAGATTCACTAGAAAGGACTTATTCTGAAATGTGGTCTACCTGATTATGGAAGTTTTGGTTAGAAAAGAGGCCCATACACCACGTTCGAGTGGTGAAACTATTTGTCATCATTTCAACAAGAAACAATGTGTATGATTTCTCTCTGTTTCACTCTAATTTTATTATTAGCATAGCTCCAATGCTTTCAATATACACAGAGCTGGAATAGAACAGAGGCAAATCAATTGAGCTTGGTTTCATTTTGGACATCAGAAGTGTCTGCTAAATGCGCAAAGCCAAGCTTCTCCACGACAACATATTTTATTAGCTGAGAAATAGGAGAGGAATGTATTTGGTGTTTGGGTTTTGTTTGGTTGGTTTGGTTGGTTGGTTTTTGGTTTTAATTATAGTGCTTCCATCCTTCGTACCGATTTTGATGAGCCATTCGTCCAATCAAAGAATGCAACATTTGGTTCTTCCATTCTTGCACTGCTAGATAACACTGTATAAGCAAACCTGACTAGGAACTTCAGGAATGGACTTACTAACTTTAGTGGGGCAAGGTACAAAGTAAAGTTACTTAGTAAAATTGCTGAAAAAGTTACTAAGCTGGAGAAAATCTATCAGAATGTCATCTTTTATAGTACTGTTGTTTCTGTTTGACACATTAATGATAAGAAGCATTAATTATCTTATGCTCTAGTGTATTAAGTTAATTAAAACTTCTTCATTAAATTTCCTTTAGGTAATTATAAAAAAATCTATCATCTCCAGGCAACAGTCTATAAAATATTGGGTGTACCATAGTTGCTTCATAACAGTAGACTAGAGATTTATTTATTTCTATGGCATCCAGTAGCAATCTACAAAGCAATAGCTGGAGCAGAAAAATAAGTTCTTCTCCAACCATGCCTCCTATTGTGGAATTGATTTATTTTTGGAGTAGGGCTCCGTTAGGAATGGTAAGTTTTCTAACAAGCTATTTAAAATGCAGTGAGCTATTAAAGAATAATCAGAAAAAGAAAGCAAAATTGCTTTGTGTGATTTTTTAAATTTATTAACCTTTTGAGTAATGGTTAGCACGTACTTTCATACATGAAGAGTTACAAACCTCAAAATTTCACTAGTATTGCTCCATGCTATTAAATTGTACTGTTCTCAGCACTAAAAAGACAGGAGAAAACCTGTTAAAGTCAACAACCATGTACACATCAACATAATGCTTATCAGCTTTGATTTACTACTACAGCCCTTCTACAATACATTATTAATACTAAGGGTGTATTAAGTACCATTAATATCTAACTGATCACAAAATTGCGTGTTAGTCCACAAGATATTGCTGAGGTCTGGTTGAATCCAAAATAAGATTAGATATTTGTAGGAGAAACAAGAACATCTGTTAAAACAAAATGAAAAGCCAAACCCTCAACAAAACCTAATGCTCTGTCAGAAGCCAAATTCCAGAAGCAACATTCCTCTATACAATCTGTTGCTTTTTGTGTCATTGCTACACGAACCTTGGAAGCAGGACTGCTACAAAGTGATGTGTTAAATGCATACGTCCCTCTTTTCAGGTACAAGATCTTCCTTAGTGACAGTAATAGGATTTCCACTTAGAAAACAATTTCTTAGAAAGCCACTAAAAGCTGATAAAACATCTCCAGACCAGAAAGTTCCTTAGCCTACCACTCTGGTAGGAGGCTGTCTGCACAACACATCACCCCACAATGACAGGGACCTTTTGGGTGGTACCTGAGAGGAAGTCCATCTGGCCACCCGCTCTGGAGACTGCAGCCCTGGAAGTGCTGCCATCCCTGACGCAGAGGCAGCTGCAGCTTTTGGAAGGCTGGGCAACCTGCCAAGTGGATGATGGGTAGATGAGCTGGCAGGGAACCAGCAAGTTTCTGGCAAAAATCTGACAAGCTTGGGTTCCACAGGATTTCTTATTTGAAACATAGGTATGCTAGTTTCCATTCATACCAAAGTATTAAATAGTTTATAATAGGAAGTGCATTTTGTAAAAGTCCATTTTCTACCTTCAAAATACATGTTGAATAAAATTTAAGCTGACAGTTTTTCATGATGTTCAGATAGAGATACACATTAAGCAATAGATACTTACTTAGAAAAATTAGCACTGAAATAAGCAGAACCATATAACCCACTTGGTAAGTCTGTGCCATCTATTGCCTGCATTGTGCAATACAGTGCATTGTAGAAAATCTGCAACGAGTTCTCAGAGACGTTGCTGAAATATCACAAGCAATGGATCTGTTTAACCATGGCACTTCCTCAGGTAGGCTAGAGCCATGCATAGGCAGACACTGACTATAAAAATGGTTTAAAATGTTATGACTCTCCCAAGTTTTTGTTGACTTTCCTTAGCTAAAACCAGTAAAAAGGATAACGTGATCTCCTGATTTAGCTCAATATGGAGTTGCCTCAAACTTTAATCAATCTCCAAAAGTGTTTTAGACATAAAGTACCACACATTGACGTTAATGGAGTTATATTGCTTATTTTATCCCAGCTAGAACCTTCATCTTGGATTATGCAGAGTTTGCTTACATATTTAGAAGAGCAGGAAAGTCTACAGCCCTTCCATTTCCAAACAGCACAATAACTAAGTAATTAAGTAATAACTACTTAGCTGTTGGAGTAGCTAAACTCTAAAGAAGTTTAGCAGCCTTTTTGTGTAAAACATTATTTTGGGACTGAAGGCTGAATCCACGCTGATGAATCTAATTCTCCTCCTGCACTTGTGTCAACACTTTACACTCTGACCAGGTGGCTGGCAAGCCATGACCCAAGTACGTATTGCTTTACAGTCAGGAGTTCATTATAAGAAATGCTGACAGAGTTGCCCCCTGTGAGTACCTACATCTCACCGCATTTGGTTTTCAATATTCCTCCTTCAGCTCAGAATGACTGCAGGATTCATGCAACCACCTAAGTATTATTTAGCCTGAGTTCTATTACTTGGGAGGAAAGTAGCTTTATGCCATGCTATGTTCCGTCAGCTCTTAAAACTGCTAGAACCAGTTTCAGCTGTTATATACACTCAAACTTCTGCTTTTTTGCAGGAATCTAAAGAATCTGTTAAGGACGGTGGGAATCACTATAGCAAAGAAGGATCCACATCAGGTGTTCTGTCCTTTGACAACAAGAAAATCCCAGCAGGCATGATATACCCTTTTACAACTTGGAATTTCTGTTGTACCGGTACCAGACTTCAGAGAGAAAATATCTGGCAAAAGATAACGAGAAGTGAAAAACCTTGTCTCAAAGATTCCATTTTATATACCCCACAATTTAACTTCTTTGACCAAGGAAGAAGGTGAAGGCCAACTCTTCTTCCTTGATAGCCAGCAGGAATAATAGAGCATAGAGGTAAATCAGTAAACATTTTATTGTACTGCTGTCTCATGCACTCTCTGGAGCACCAAGAGAAAGTGTGCGTTCCTTGTAAGGTTTGCACTATAGAGAATCTTGTCTGTTTGGCTCTCTTCCTAATAATATCGGCATCCACATATATGCTCATAGTGTATTAGAATATAACAATTCTGTAAATGTGGAAGAGATCCACATTTTCTGAAGTCAATGACTGCAGCTAGCAAAAGCCATATCATATGTCAAGGACAGCACCGCTGGAACTGGTCAGACCACCTTGCTTAAGTCATGACCTTTTCTACAGAGAAGGATACCTTTATTTCATGCACTGGTATTAAGCTGAATTTCTTTTTCCACCTTATATGTCCTTGGTCACTGGCATTTTTCAGGAGACAAAGGAAATGCTGATCTTTATGGGCTGTACGGGAAAACAGCTGCTAATTGTAATGGGTTTTGAGAGCACTTGGTCAACCTGAATCTTCACAGAAGGTTTGAGTACCTCCAGACTGTATTACATCTGTCAACGCAGCAGCAAATACAACATAAAATGTAGAGTAGGTCCAATTTTTAGTGTGTCAGTAGAATCAGGCTGCAGTTATTTTTAACCTCCTTGGAAAGCTTAGCAGGCAGATACAGTTAATCCTTTAAAGGATTTGCATGTATTCATAGCTTAATAAGTAAGCATAGTGGATTAAGCAAATAGAAGATTGTAGACAGTCAAAACCAACCCTTTACATGCTAATATTCAAAAAATAAAAAGAACAGTGTCTTTTATATACTTTTTCCTGAGAATCACTCTCAATTGTTGGTATGTGCCAGAATCCCATACTTGGACGATATAAAAATGTTAACTACAGCCATTAAACTCAACATGTGTGATGATAAAAATCATCAAATAGCAGTGAATTTCTGTTGCCTTGTTTTTCCATTATTCTACAAATTCTTTGAAAAGCAGAACTACAATGTGAAAATTAATTAAAAATGCATCTGCTTATGCAATAAATAAACAATGAAACTAAAATGGTAAAAATTCATTTAAGAAAAAAGGATGGGTGATTTTTACAGGTTATATTTTATATTGCTCGTATTCTTTTCTTCATAGGGAAATACACTAAGAAAGTATCAGGATTCACTGACATAGGCTCAACTGAGACATCTGGGCCCTTTGATATATCCATAAATGATGTGGAAAAGTACACACATAATGAGACAAAGAAAAAAATCAGATGACACAAAACTATTAGGCTAAGGAAATCTAAAGCTATGAAAAGCTTCAGAGGATGGTTCAATACTGGCTGGGTGATAAAATGCCAGAGGCTATTTGGTGTCAGTAAGTGTAATGCACATCAAGAGAGGAAGGGAAAATACACATATATGTGTATACACAGGGTGTTAGTCACTATCACCAGGAAAGAAATCTGAAAATATCTGGTGCTTAAAGAAGCAAAGAGAAACTTAAGGATTATTTAAAAATTAACAGAGAACAAACGTAAGAAGCCTGCCCTGTATACATTCAGGCCACAAGACGCATTATGAATACTACATGCAGTTTTAGTCTTTCCATTATCAAAAAGATTATGGTAGAATTAGAAAAATATCTGAAGAAGGATATGATAAAGACATATTAAGTCATGGATTTTATTAAAAAGGTGAACTAGGAACAGTTATTCACTAGTTTTCATAACAGTTATTCACTAGTTTTCATAATATAAATATTGGAAGGCACGCACATTTTTTGGTAATAATAAACTAAACTCATTTTCATTAGATATTGCGAGGCCCAAACTGTACATGGATCAAAAAAAATCATGACTTCATGAATTCAGCAGTTCTATTCAGTAGGTCAGCAGTAACTATTAAACAAAAGAGTCTCCTAGCTACTGAAGGCTAGAAGAACATGATGGAAAAAATCACTGTAAGCATGACTGCCTCTGTACTGTTTTTCCATAAGTATCTACTTACTAAGACAGGATACTACGTTAGGTTGACTTTTCATCTGGCTGAATTCATGAGTTCTCAAGTCTTCATGACTAGAATGACTGAAATCATGATGTATATTGTTTAGCATATTTTTTACAAGAAATTTGACAAGGACCTCCCTGTTTCTATCAGTGTTATTTAAAAAGAATAAAGATTAAACAAAATTGTTTCATTAACTGTACAAAACTGAAGAAGCCTAATTGCTTACATGGTTTTAAGGTTATATGCTCTGGCTACCAGAGAACTCACCACTTTCAGCCCTCAACTCTGTTAACTCTGAAATATATACATATTAGTTGAAATACATGTACAAAGACAAGAGCAGAATATTACTCCACAAGGTTATAACTAGGACACTGCTTTTCCCAGATTTTTCATTTGTGGAATGTACTGTTGACTCTACGACTTGAACAGAATTGTGAGACATAGGAACATAGGACCAGAAGGGAACTCCTGAATCACTGCTAATGATTCACTCTTACACTTGCAGCCATATCACTCAATCCCTTTCAGAAACTGACCAAATTCCCTTTTATAACTACTTGATCAGATAGTAGTCTCAAAGCGTCTCTGCCCTGGAAGAAAATTATTTCTAATTTTTAGACTCAATGTGTTCCTATTCAGTCAATGACTTATGCTCTTCTACTAACACTGCCCCTTAGTTTAAACAGAGCTTTACCTCTCTGGTGGTACATTCAGAGAAAGAAATAATATCTTCTGTTGCTATTAATTTTGCCTCGCTAATCAAGTCAAGCTTTTTACAGCACATCCATCTTACAAGATGGTATACAATGTGAAGACGTTCAAGCTGATCAGGACATCATGCCAGCCAGCACAGCACACTGCGGGGACACTATACCCCCATGCCCCTGGTTCTAAGAGCTGTAGAGATGTGTTAACATATTCCTTTCAAGCTGATGTGCCTTGTGTCATAGTAAGGCCCAGCCTCAACAAGCCACCAGCTAAAACCACATGTCACTCGTTCACCCCTCCCCTGCCCCTGGTAGGATGTGGAGGAGAATCGGAAAACAAAGGCAAAACTTGTGGGTTGGGATAAGAACAGTTTAACAGAACAGTGAAGAAAACCGAACAAATGGTAACAACAATAATGAAAGAACCTACAAAGCAATGGACACACAGTGCAACCCGACCACGTGGCGGTCCCACCATGTGGCAGTCCCTCCACGGCAGCTTGCACTGAAACTGGCTGCTGCCCTGGCTGCAGCTCATGCCAAAATCACCTGCTGAAACCAGCTGCAGCTCACACCAAACCCCTCCTGGAACCGCAGCTTGCACCCAAAATGCTGCTAGTCCAAATCTACCTGAGCCACTTTAATCTCGGCAGCTCTATCCACCTGCTGGTTGTTTTGATGTTCTTCAGTGGACTGACTTTTATGCACATGGGCATCTACGTGGCGCACTTTTACAGGCAGGTTCCCAAGCCCGGCAGCAACATCTTGCCATAATTCAGCAACCTCTGTGCTGCCAGTTGCTCTGCTTCCATTGCTGTAACCACCCACACAGGGCAACTGCCATCATCCATGAGTCAGTATAGAGATAAAGCACTGGCCATTTTCCTCCACTACCCAAGGACTGGGCCAGAGGGAAACAATCAATTAGAAACCAAGTCCTATAGATGAAAGATCCTCAGACCACACAACAGAGCAGTTAGGTGACAGTTTGGCATCCCCTGCTTAGAAAGGCATGTTCTTGCAAGTTAGCCTGAGTACAGGTTTATACTTTTTTAGCTATTCTGAAGTAATTGTCTGTATGAACACTCTTACTTTGCAGTAAATGGAAGTTAGCTTACCTTATTCCTACTGAAGACAGAGCAAATACAAATTTCTTCACAGATACCTGGAGACAACATGCATGAAGTAGCTACCGCACAACAAACACACATCCTCCCTTGTTCTGTGGTAACCTATCCAAGTGGCCATGCCATCTGACAAGCAAAAATCCAGTATAAACCACATAGGCTGCTTGAGAAGCAGTCACTCAACTCCCTGAAGTAAAGAACTGGCTAAAGAAATAGAATTGTAAATAATGCTCAAGGACATGCCTGTTGCTGACTGTCTCTACAGTTATCAGAGAAATTATTCATTTGTATGTATTTTTTTCTAAATAAACAGCATTGCATTAAAAAAGAAAAAGACCAAGATATTTCCCTCTTTGAAGAAACAATCCCGCTCAGACCAAAGGAACACTCACATTGTGTGGCCCTGAAAGGGCTGAATATGCCTTGAGAGGGAATATACCTGGTCTCCCAATGGAAAGTAAGGGCATGCGGTTCTTGGCTGATCAGATCCTGCATAGTTATCTTCCATAAATGCATAGCAAACACATATTTTCAATCATCAGCCAGACATGTAAAGCACATTTTAAATCCCATTGATTCCAAGCAAATGGAAGGGTATATATAAACATATGTTTACGATGCTCTGCTGCAGAATGGTCACAAATTTAGATTAAAGAAATAAAACATTGTCTCTGTGAAATATAACAGGTTTTGTCTACTTTGCAGCAGGCTGTTATACTTTGCTTCATAAAATTAGTTAGTCCTGCACATTCTTAAAAATTTACAGTGTAGTATGTAGAAAATAAATTTAGAAAGGGTACATCGCTGCATGGTCTGCAGAGCTTCTACTACCAACCAGCAAAAGCCATTATTGGATTAATAATGAGTTTTGTATTTGGTCAAATGAAAAACACAAATTGATATACAAAACTGGCCACAGTCTAATATTTCTTATGGATTCCTCCCATTAAGTCTCCCGAGACATGGGGTTTTTTATTCATAAGTATTATCCATACAGTTTCTATTTACAAATTTCAGCATACAGATTGAAATATTAATTCTATCTCAATGACACCCATTTGCAATTTGTGCTATTGTCAACTATTCAGCGAAGCCATACAATATATCTTCATTTCCTGACAGAATAACTTGAGCGTTGTACACAAGAAAATAATCAGTAATTCACTTTCAAGATTAAGTTTCAGGTGACTAGCTATTAATACTACAAAAAAGGCATGACGAGTGCTTTCTGAATTGCACATAAATTCAGATCAACAAATAATGGCAAATCACACTTGTCTTTCTCTTTTTAAGGTTTAGTTTTGTACTTTTTAATAAACTACAGCCAAAAGCAACAAAACATCTTGTTGGAAATTTTATGTATTCTGCTTCTTCATTGCTGTCTTTTCAAAGAGATGCTTTTCTGCACAGTGAACTCCTAGTATGTATTGAGCACTGTGACCTTTACGATTTTGGTTTCAACAACAAGGTCAGCATTGCTAAGAAGCCAGTTTTGCCTTAAAGACAAAAATCTCTCTAACAACCCAAAACGAATCTTTTAAACATAATTGAACTACAACAATTCATTGCCACAAGCTTATGAAAAAAATGCCTTCTAAATTTGCAACCAATTTTATAATATTTGGCCAATGACAATACATGCAGACAGAGCAGCTGGCCCATTACTTTCTGGATTTCATACAATGCTAACTCAGACAAGAGGTTTTATGTGCAGAGGGACAGCCAACAAGGAGCCCTATGTTAAGACCAAGTAGAGGGGTACAGAATAATCAAAGCACATCAGAGACCGAAAAAGGCACAGACTACGATAGAAACCAAGCCTCCATTCCTGCAATCGCTAACCAGCTGTGCACAGGAGGTTGTTTTCCCTGTTGGCCCCTCCTTGACCAGCACAGCATAGGTAGCTCCCAGCTACAAAACTGACCCCCTCTCAGGGTCTGTGCTGCAGTGTCAGCCCAGGGCAGCTCACAGAGGGATGTTGATCTCACCTGTGTTAGGAAATGACATTATTTTGCCAATGAGATGTTGTCATAGTTTGTCCTTATGTATGAATGTAGTTAAGCCACTGGCAATGCTTTTTCAAGTTAAAACTTTTGCTAACAGTAAGCAGCTGAAAAAATATTATTTCTCATCATAGTTGATGGGTCTGATTCTTCATTACCTTTGTTTGTCTTGTATAGTCATACATACCTCTGCAGGTGTAACAGTGACTGGGTATAAGATACTATCAAATCAGAATAGTAGTTTTAAGTAAGAAAACATACTTTAAACTTGTATAATAACTTTAAAACTTACAATTTGATAGCCAGGAAAGACCTTATACTTAATGTGCCTGGATAAATAGCTACAGGTTGGGTGAGGTTGGAGAAAATAAGGCTTTTATGTTTGCTAGGCACCATTAACACCAGTTCCTGTTCACTATTACCTTTTGGAAAAGGCTGCACAGGATGGTTGTTCCCCTACATTCACAAGATCATTTTGCCAGACAGAAACTTATTTCACAGGGGAGGAAAGAAATAATGTCTTATTGATCTTTTTTCCTCCTTTTCTATGGCTGCTTCATCTTCATTACAGGCTTTTCCTAAATTTCCTCTTTCTATTATGCTGCACAGCTAACTCTATGAATATCAGCACACTGCATTTGATGAAGACTTGATTCTCTCAACATTTTTGTTTCCATCTTGATTTTTTTAACCTAACCTGAGAGTATGATGACCAAGCATTTCGATTTTCACCTTCTCCTCTGCAGCTCCCGAGACAGAAATAAAATGGAGAGGAGGCAGAACAAGAGGGAGGGACTGCTTCTGCTAAAGGTAGCAAATATACCACACAACCATCATCAGAACTGTCAGGTGTGAGACTCCGATAAGTGAATCCTCAGAGAATTTTGATTGTACACATCTCTGTCAAAGTGACACTGCAAAATCCTCCTTTACCAGAGGATGAGACAGTGAAAGCCACCTTAAAAAGACTCTAGAGTGAATGGATGTCAGGGGAAGGAGGAGGGGAGAAAGAAGAGAGGTGGTCTCTCTTTCACCGTGAATAATCTTTAGTAGATTTACAATCACCAAGTATATATATTTTTTTCCCAGATAGCACCACTAGCCTCTATAAAAGCAGAGGAGCAGGAAAATTGCAGGTCTTTTCTTAACAACAATATGTTCTCTACTAAGCATAAAGCAATATGCTCTTATTATCGTTCTTCCATGTAGCCTTTTATTTTCTACTACTTTCACATATTTAAATATTACTTGCTGTCATACACATTCTGTTTTAAAAAAAGTCCTAGGAAAATATGCTTTACATACCTCTATTTAATATAGTTCATGTGCAAACAATAAGATATGGAACATCATTTAAAATAATGAGCAACATGAAGTAGTTTAAAACTCTTGTTATTTTCAGTGCCTTTGTGAGTGAGGTGTCAAAAGCTAATTCACTGAATTTTAGAGATTTTCCACTTTTTCGTAAAGCTTCACAAAAATTTCAAGACCACACAACTTAAATAGCAATCTATTTGTCAAATTGTGTTAAAACCAATGCTATCTCTTTTGATTGAAGTAGGTTGATAAGTTTGGAGTCTTGAAATTTGTTTCAGCTAGTAACATATTATAGAATCTTCGGGGGGTTTTAACTTGGTTTTTTACTTTCGCTTAGAACTGCAACTTGACCTACAGCTGGGATGACCTAACTGTTCACTGTCACTGACAGGGCATTCCTACCTCACTGCTTTTCAAATTAAAACTCTTTCTTCCTTCTGCTCTTCCTTCACTTCTTACTCTCTGGTTGGTTCTGTTCCCCACCCATTTCTGGCTCTGCCACTTCCTTTCCACAAGCTGATGCAACTCACTAAATTGGAAGAGTTCTTCCACCATTGTAGTAATCAATTTTCTGCTATTTTAGTCATTTAAATCAGTTGACCCAATAGTGATGAAAACCAGAGATAACGGAGGAAGAGAATTCACAGCAGGCCATGAGGAGGCCTTGTGGGGTCATGCAGCACATTTTCTTCTCGGTGGCTTTTCAGCAGCATTTCTGTATTTAGCGGTCACCATTTACTAGATGACACATCCCCACCAAAACTTTGTCAGTTTTCTGCATCTGCATTCTGTCCACAACAAAATACTTCTGACCAATAACTATGCATCTGTTATGACAAGTACCTGTAATTCGGTATATAGCTACCATTTTTCACCTATTTTATACCTGAAGGAACACAGCAGCAAGAAATAACTTAAGTACAAACTGCTGCAATACATAAGTTACTAACACTGCCACTACCTTTCTGTATATCCAGAGGCTCTGGAACATGCACCATTCGTCTGAAAGAGAAGCACACAAGGAAACATCCTGTGTTAAGTTTTTCCTGAATCAAAAGGACAAAACTCATCACAGAATCACAGAACATTAGGGATTGAAAGGGACCTCGAAAGATCATCTAGTCCAATCCCCCTGCCAGAGCAGGAACACCTAGATGAGGTTACACAGGAAGGTGTCCAGGCGGGTTTTGCATGACTCCAGAGAAGGAGACTCCACAACCTCCCTGGGCAGCCTGTTCCAGTGCTCTGGCACCCTCACCATGAAGAAGTTTCTTCTCAAGTTTAAGCGGAACCTCCTGTGTTCTAGTTTATACCCATTGTCCCTTGTCTTATCATTGGTTGTCACCGAGAAGAGCCTGGCTACATCCTCGTGACACTCACCCTTTATATATTTATAAACATTGATGAGGTCACCCCTCAGTCTCCTCTTCTCCAAGCTAAAGAGACCCAGCTCCCTCAGCCTTTCCTCATAAGGGAGATGCTCCACTCCCTTAATCATCTTGGTTGCCCTGCGCTGGACTCTCTCCAGCAGTTCCCTGTCCTTCTTGAACTGAGGGGCCCAGAACTGGACAAAATATTCCAGATGACCCATCGAATTTTTATGACATTTGAAGTCATTAATGTGTTACCCTAGCAAACACGTTACCTCTGTAAATTGAAAGAAAAGAACCGACAATGCTTGCTTGCTTCTTCTGGGACTTCCAGCAAGGGTTGAGTTGTGAAAATGATGGTGATTTGACCCATTCGGACTTGATGATCCTTTTGAGTCCCTTCCAACTCAGGGCATTCTATGATTCTATGATTTTTTTTCCAACTCTAAAGCAATACTTATGAGAGAAGAACAACTAACGGGTGGGCCTCTTGAAGAAGACCATCGAGTCCCCCCCAGAGGCACGTCTCACCCCTAGCCGCACTTACTTTTCTTGGATGCAAGGTGCTTCCCTCGGGGCTGGAGCCGCCCGGGGAGCAAAGGGCAGTTGCACACAGCAGCAGCTCCCTGCCCCACAGCAGCCCTTCGCAGCAGACACCGGCACAACGGCAGGCGACGGCTGCTCCACCTCCCTTCACCGGGGCGGCCCTGCCTGCGGGGCTGGGACCCGCACCGGAGACAGTCCGAACCGAAAACACTCGCTCTCCCGCTCACGGCTTCTCCTTTCCTCTCCTCTCCTGAGGCGGCTGGTAAAGACCTGAGAAATCGGTGGGAGAGCCGGTACCCGCGGGCCTTGGCTGTGGAGACACAAGCTCAACTTCCTCAGAGGGGGCGGCTGAGGGGAAGCGCTGGCGCACGGGACCCCAACCGCGGCCTCCGCGCGGCCCCGCCCCCGGCCCCGCCCCGCGACCTCCCAACATCCGGGTTCCTGTCAGCTGCCGCGGCGCCGCCGCCCGCTCCGTGTCTTGGGGAGGCGGCGGGATAGGGAGGAGGCAGCGAAGATGGCGGCGGCGGCGGGGAGAGCCGGTTCTTTCGGCTCCTCTTCGTCCGGGCTCGGTTCGGCTGCTGCTTTTTCTTCTTCTCCTTCGTCTGCCGCGGCGGCCACGACCAACAACAACGCGGAGCTGCGGGCGGGCGGCGACGAGGACGATGGGCAGAACCTCTGGTAACCGCCCGCCCCGCCCCGCGGCCGGGCACCGGGGCGCGCGCTGGCCGTTACCGCCCTCGCAGCGGCTCCTTGTTCTCCGGGAGACGCGAGGGGGGAAAGGGGGGGTCTGGCTAATCCCCCCTCCTGGCCTTCAGTCCCTCTCAGTCAGCGTGCTTGGAGGCGGGGGGGGGGGGTCCTCCCCTTGGCGGTGGCAGCTCCTGCCTGTCCCCGCTCCCCATGCCTTCCCTTCCCCCTTCCAGGAGGTGGCGGGGGCGGGGGACCCGGGCGGAAGCGGGACCCCCCCCTCTCCTAAGCGTTGCCGTCTCTCCGCGCCAGGTCCTGCATCCTCAGTGAGGTGTCCACACGCTCCCGCTCTAAGCTACCTTCGGGGAAGAACGTCCTCTTGCTGGGTGAGAAAAGCATCCTGATCCCCTTCATCTCTTGGGCATCTGGAGCTTCTGGTGTTTAGTGCCCGAAGGGAGCAGGGGGGGGGTGGGTTGATGGTGGCAAGGTGCTGGCTTAACCTTCTCGCTTCCCCCCTTGCATGTTTTTTTGCTTCATTTTGGGTATCCAGTACCTAGAGATGCTTTAAATATCCCACTCATCTTGGGTACCTCGCCATAATACCCTTACTATCTTTTCCCTAGCATAGTTCCTTAGGTAGAGAGGGCTTGGAAGGGTGGTTTTTATTGTTTTTCTGCCCCTGTGAATGGGATGCGTGAGGGTCCTTCAGCCTTTTCTGCCTCGTTCGTCCAATCCGTGCTGCCTGCTGGTCCTTATGGTGTGTCATGCAGACACAAAAATTGCTTCCGTGGCCCGTGCCGTATCAATGACGGCTGCTCCCCGCTGGCCGGAGGGCGGGGTAGGCTGGCTGGGCGTGTTGGTTGTGCCCTGCCCACATGCACCGAGCCTGTCAGCAGCAGTATCATCGCCAAGTTGTGCAGCAGCAGCGGCATCGTTTACTGCTGCCGCCTTTCATTGTGTTCTGTTATCTCCACCCAGTGCGTTAGTCCAACCTGGCGCTTGGCAAGGATGAAGAGTTACAGAATGAGACTTTGAGAGGGCGATAAGAGACCCAGCAATTATTCTGTATTGAGAGAAAGAAGGAAAGTGATATGTCAAGCAAAATTAAAAACTTCATGGGGGAGGGGGAGAAATGGATGCTTTCAAATGTGTGCGTGTGTATATATTTTTATTGTTATTAGTTGGGGATTTTTGGCTGAAAGACTATTAAATACTATTAGCAGTAAGGTAATTTAACAAGCGCATCCACTCGGATTCATTAACTAGCTGCTTCTTCCTTCCTTTGCCATCCTCCCTGTCTTAAGAAAGAACTGTGGTTAGTATTTGGAAGCATGGTTAAAACCCAGTAAAGATATTCATGTGGACTCTATGCACCCTATGATTCTATGTAGTCTTGTGGTTTATATGCTCTTGGTGTTTTTCAAGTTAGGTTTTTTCCCATACTCCTAAAGCAATCGCTGTGACCCTTTTCTTCCTGTTTTGATGAGCTGAGTGGTGGCTTAAAACTAACTATGAAGGAGAAGATTGTGCAAGTATGATGGTGTGGTCTAGTGAATCTGTTACTGGACTTACTACCCTTTATGTAACATAAAAAGCAACAAATTAATTAAGTAGGACATAGAGGTTGGAACTCTTATTGATATTAAAGAAAGGAAATATTTCCTAGTGATCAACAGGTGTTTATGTGATACTTTGAAACTAAATTGGATGATTGTCCTTGTTGAAGTTGGAAGATTCTTCTTCAAGCTGTGATCTTTGCCAAGAAGATTACACTCGTGTTTTTCCTCTCTCTTTGTAGTCAGGCAATCCTTAGTACTCAATAACTGGAGACTGTGCTTCCTTAAAAACTAGAGAGGGCACCATGGAATGTTTCTAAATGCTCGCTTAGTTTGTGATGTTTAATCCGTTGTATGAAAATTTATTTTTACTCATTTATGTAGAGCTTATAGAATTACTTGATGTAAATTTTTTTTGGGTGCATTTTTTAAAAAGATGTGCAGGTTTGTAGGAGACATTCTACTTCTTTCTTGGGAATTGTTTTCTGGAAGGCCATGGTCCAAGGAAAAAAAGTTTGGCATGTATTTAGGAAAAAGAGCATCAGATCTGAGGACTGGCAAGTGAGGACCAGGGTCATGTTCTTTGTGAGAATACCTAATCCATGGATTACACTTTGCTGTTCACTTGCAAGTCATGATGCTGCTCCTGAAGCACACTGGCACAAGGAAAAGGAGAGGTCTTAAGTATTCTGTATCAGACAGATTCAGTATGTGAAGTTCTGCCCCTTCAGGTTCTCAAGCTCTGTGTTTGCAATTTCTCTCTTATCTCACATTTCTTCTATTTTTAAGCTTTGTTCCTTTAAATAATTTTGTACTAGTTTTTGTTGTTAATACAAATCACTTCTTGCCATGACTCTTTTAATAGCTCTTCCAATACTTTTAAGCAGAAGTTGTAAAGCTGGCCAGGGTCCTGATGGTTTTCACTCCTTTTGTGGTAGGCAAATATTTGCAGTACAAACAGTATATTGGTCAAAGCTTCCTAGCTGAAACATGATATATAGTGACAAATGCATGCAAATTTTCAATACAAACTGCATTTTAAAAATCATCTTAGCCACCAACCCTCCCTTAAAAAAACCAACCAAACAAAGAAGAACCCCACCACTTAGTGTTCTTTTGTTTGCTAGGACAAGTTTTCTAATTTGCCTGAAGCATTTATTTTTCAAGCACTGTGTATACTTGTATTCCTAGTTGTTCTGGGAACCTGGCTATGTCTGGCATGCTAATTCTGCTATTTCGGTATGTATTTTTAGCTATGTTATCATCTCATTTTTGAGAACCTGGAAAGCAGTTCAAGACATCACAGAAATAACAAAAGGAAACTGGAATGCCAAATGTTAATCTCTAGATATAGCACATGGTTTTGTGAAGTGAAGGTTAACATATAATTTGCCACTCAAAAGCAGAAAAAAAAAAATGTAACTTTACTTCAAAATTGCTTCACTTACAGATGTTTTTTCAATAACTATTTTTCTGTGAAGACTTTAAACTTTGCTCAGCACTGCATGTAGTGTAAAAGCATTTTACTATTCTTGTATACAGAAATAATAAAAATGCAGGCTTTTCTGAACGGTTGTATAAGGCAAGTATGCTTTGATTCCTTGGCAGTTCTGTCATAGTGACCACAGCTACCTCTTTTAGCTAACTATACCAGCATAAAACATAAGATGTCCCTGCTTTCTTAAGGAAATTGGGTGCTCTCAGTGACATTTCTAGCTGCTTTTTGCAGACAGCCAAAGGAGTGTGGGTTTGTTGTTGCTGATTTGTTGTGGGTTTTTTTTTTCTTTTTAATTCTTCTCCTCCTGAACTGTCTCTTCTGCTCACTAGTATAATAAAAAGGTAGCTGATCAGAGGGAGATTGGTTTTCTTATACTCAATGAAAAGCAATGCTTATAACTTGGAGCTCTCTTGTTCATTCCCTTCCCACTATAACTATACCTGAACCAGCAGGTGGAATAGAGGCAGCAGCTAAAAAGTCACCATTGCAGGTTACAGATGGAATCCATAGTGTTATAGAATGTGTGAAGGCTTGAATTCAGAGACCCAAACTAATCATTTATCCAATAGACTGCAGCATGCTTTCAAGCAGTAATGTTCAAAGTCATTCCAGGATGTGCAAGAAAACAGGCTCCCAGCTTGCAAGTGAACTGAATAGCTGCTTTCTGTCTGGCTTTGTATTTCTTACATTCTCTGTCTCTGAAGTATGGTAGATTCTTTGTCTGCAATTCTAATGATGTCAAACCATCCAGTGACAGATGTACACCTGACTCCAAGTGTCTGTATTGCACCCTTAAAGCTTCTAACGAACCACTAGCATTTTGGTTTTCTTTATGTGTTTTATCCCACTTGGTGATAAAGGCTTTGAGTTTAGTGGGCAGTGAGTGTTCAACTGCCTTGTGTCCACATTTTCTCTTTACCCCAGACATCTCACTTTTCAGGGCCAGGCCTGTTTGTTTGAATCTTTGAGCTCTGCTCCTGTCCAGTGGCTGTCAGGATGCTTGAGAAGAAGTTTCCACAGTCTACAGCTAATTTACAGGTACACTTTTCTGTGTGTACGTGTATTGGGAATGGCTGTTATTGCAGAAAATGGTACATCCCGAAGAGCTATTTTAGCTTGCTAATTTCTTTCAGTGGACCCATGGAATATAGTATAAGTTGGGGAATGACTTATTAGAGAGCAGTGTAGGGGAAAGGGACCTGGGGGTCCTGGTGAACAGCAGGATGACCATGAGCCAGCACTGTGCCCTTGTGGCCAAGAAAGCCAATGGCATCCTGGGGTGTATTAGAAGGGCGGTGGTTAGTAGATCGAGAGAGGTTCTCCTTCCCCTCTACTCTGCCCTGGTGAGACCTCATCTGGAATATTGTGTCCAGTTCTGGGCCCCTCAGTTCAAGAAGGACAGGGAACTGCTGGAGAGAGTCCAGTGCAGGGCCATGAAGATGATTAAGGGAGTGGAGCATCTCCCTTATGAGGAAAGGCTGAGGGAGCTGGGTCTCTTAGCTTGGAGAACAGGAGGCTGAGGGGTGACCTCATTAATGTTTATAAATACATAAAGGATGAGCATTACAAGGATGGAGCCAGGCTCTTCTCGGTGACAACCAATGGTAATACAAGGGGTAGTGGGTGCGAACTAGAACACAAGAGGTTCCACTTAAACTTGAGAAGAAACTTCTCAGTGAGGGTAGCACTGGAACAGGCTGCCCAGGGAGGTTGTGGAGTCTCCTTCTCTGGAGACATTCAAAACCCGCCTGGACGCCTTCCTGTGTAGCTTCATCTAGGTGTTCCTGCTCTGGCAGGGGGATTGGACTAGAAGATCTTTTGAGGTCCCTTCCAATCCCTAACATTCTGTGATTCTGTGATGAGAGTATATAAAATTAATATTAAATCTGCTTACTTAAATTTGTACTCAACAGTATAAAAGTTACTTGTCCATTTTATTTTTTCCTATTGAAATAGCCAAAAGTTTAGCTGTGATCATTTTGTCATTACAGGTGATGAAATACTGCTTGTTGATACTGGCCTTATTGTTCATCCCAAATGTTTCTTAATTCTCTAGTACTGCAGAAGTTAATTCAGATAGCTTCTTTTCCTCCTCTTCTTGCAACTTCTTCACCTTTACAGGCGATGAAAGCCTTCCAAATGTGGCCAAGTTTTCTTTCAATCAGCAGAGTTATATTTCTGAAGTGTCAATTGTTTTGATGGGGCATTGACCTAGATAAAATTCAAATTGCTTTGTTTTGCAACTACTTTTTTGGTTGGTTGGTTTGGTTTGTTTTTTTTTAGAACAACTTCTTTGTAGTATCCTTCCTGCTATAAATGCTTTTCCAAAAAGCCAGAATTACATGGATGCTGTGTATTATAGTAAAACTTACTTAGAATAGCACAGGAAGTTCTGAAATTCTTGAATTGCATTTATTTTAATTTGTCTCTGCTTTGCTGGAGGTACTGCTGATTACTGGATCTATCTCGGAAATAGCCCCAAAGGTGAGGAACAGCGAAATGAATTGTGCTTTTGTGGTCTTCAGGCAGGTTAGAGGCAGGAGGACCGATAAAGATGGCCTTTTGATAGTAACATGAGATTATTCTATTTTGGTAGTGAACCTGGGTAAAATACAGACTTATTGTTGTGTTAAGGGAAGAGGCTTATGTTAGACATGTATGCTGTTCATTTTCACTACAGAATTCTCTGCAGTACTTGGCTTTTTCTGACCATGTATTTCTCCAAGCATTAAGTAACACTGTAACTGCTGTACCCTTTTCCACAGTCAGGCCATGTATTCTTTTGGTTCAGGACTTGGCAAAAGGCATGCTGGAACAGTTGTCTTACCATCTGCTTTCTATCATGTCATAGTGCAGAAGTGCAATTAAGGTGCTCCTCAGAAAAATTATTTAATTTTTCAGTGCCACAAAGATACCAAATGAATCATGTGTGAGGAGAAAGACTTATCTGGTGGAGTTTTTTTGTCCAATGAGTAAATTGTAATTTAGTGGCAAACTATTTGAAGACTTGATATTTAGAGTGAACCACCATGTTGTTTTGAGGGATTCTGGAGAGGGATCTCATCAGCATAATTAATTTTGTTCTTCAGTTCTCTGAAAACAAACTAAATTTGGCTTACTCTGATTATTTTGGTCTTCTTCTGCAAAAGGCATTCTTCAATTACTATAGTATGTGTAAACAAGTCTCTCACTAATATGCTGCTGTGGAAAAAGCAGTTATTAGCTTGTGAGAAGTGTTTTATCTCAAAAATAGTTATAGTACACATGCGCTTGGTTCTAGTAGGAAGAAGGCTGTTACGTCTCCACTGTGTTAGGATTCAGACATTCGAAATGGTGTGGAATAGAGATTGCTCTGTGATTCTGGGAAAGCATCTCTGACCTGTTTTGATAACTCAGATTTGGATCTTTGTTCTATCATACTTAAGCGAGGTGAGTTTTTTCTATTAATAAAAATATTCAATATTTTATGTTAGAAATATTAGATGTTGTGAATTGTCCTACCCAAAAGCTGGCTTTGTTTTGTAAAAAGTATAAAGCTAGTTTCCAAAAATATGTCTTTTGTGGGGGGTGGAAGGGATTAATGAGAACCATTCTCTCTAGTTTTGCTTGGCCTTGCTTGAACATATTTTTTAGAGATGTATACTTTCCACATCAAGCTGAATTTTAATTTATGGCTTTAAAAAGCACACAAAAAAACCTCCTTTAAGGAACAAGTAGGATTATAGATTACATGCAATTACATGCATCCAGGGCTTTTCAAAGACTTGAAAAAAATCAGAGCCCGGGATGGAAGATGGGGTAGACCAACAATACTGATGACACAAATGAAACATTCGCCTCTTGCTTATTTGCCTTGCCATATTTTAAACACACTTTACAGTGGAGAAACGATTTAAATAAAAAGTCAAAACTCATGTCTGTCCTGGAGATAACCCATTGATTGCTCTTCCATGTACAGATTTCTGTGAGAAGAAAGAAATGTCTTAAGACAAGTGAAAATGTATTTCTGTTTTCATTTTCTAAACTGAAATAAATGTGGAAATAGCATAAGTAGTAAATATTCTAAAATAATTAGTTATAATTAAGAGTTTAGAGAAGGTCTGGAATAGAGAGCCTAAGTTATCTCTGATGTGATAGTTTATGGTTGAACAGTTTAAGTAGCAGTTTGTAGATCAGTGCCTGCTTGCCCACACTTACGGAAGGCAATTCATTCACCTCATTGCCTATCCCTCCCATGTATGGGTGACCGTTCTGCTAAATTTTTTATTGTAGCAGACCACTTAGTGATGCTCCATTTTCTGTTCAGTAAACATACTTTTTGCCTGCAGTAGAGAGAAGGGAGGGGGCTGGGCAGGGGGGTGTATTACAGCTTCCTATCTCTTTGAGGGCAGCAACGATCAGGGTGTCCTCAACCTCTGTGCTGTAGGCAGAGCAGCACCTTGGACAGAGAACCTTTGAGGAACACAACCCCAAACCTTAGGAGCTCAGCAGAGGAGTGGAGGGTAGGAGTGTGGGGACAAAAATGAAATGGCTTTAGTTTAGTTTTGTATAAGACTTTCCATTTTGTTGACAAGATGGTGAAATACTGTGTGCAAGCAGATTGGTTTGGCTTTGTTTCAACTGCTTCCTTGCCTGACTTTTCTGTGAAATTAAATCCCTCTTTTACTTGTGTTCAGCTTCGGTGTATAGCACTGCTTGCTGACAGCATCACTTCTGTTTCCTCACTGTAGTATTAATGTATAAGTACAGTATGATGTAATGGAGAATTTTAGTTCTCTAGAATTTACTCTGGAAGAGGAGGACCTTTTATGTTACTTGCAAAAGAAGCATGCAAAATCTTAAATTTGCAACAATCTACTTGATTTTTATTCTACCTTGCAATTCTATATCAAGAATTGTGTGTTAGAAGTGTTTTCTTCTGTGAACTTATGAATGGAAGTCAGTTGTTAATTTGATTATCACACAGAAATAAAGAAGCTAAAGGATTGTCCATCTCAACATTTGGAGGGAAGAGGAGGATGATGATGACTCTTTTTGAAGGTGCATGAGGCCCTATTTTTATACAGTGCTTCAGTAGCACTTAAAAAAAAAATCTGTTTCATAATATTAATATGCAATGATGTTTAAGTCAGAGGAATATGAAATTTCCCTTTTGTCTGAAACTACGCAGTATTACTTTTTTATATACTTTAGAGATATCCGGAGACAATTAAAAAAGATAAATACGCTTAAACGTCTTGGGGTTTGTAATTTCAGATGTCATGTAGCGTGTGTGTGTATGTAATGGATTTTTTTTTTTAAAGCATATATACTTTTATATATGTCCCTGGTAGTACTTAATGCTAATTGCATTACTATGATGTACATTATCGATAACACTTGAAATAGCTAATAGACTTTAATCTTCTCACAAATATTTCCTTCCTACTCTGGTGAAAAGAAGCTTCTGTACGTACTAAAGGCATTACAATAAAATGTTTGAGTTTTGAGGAGTCTTAAAAGCTAGTATTGCGTGCACTTAGAATTGATTTCCTAATGAGATTTGTAACAACTATTCAGGAGTTTTAGATAAGCACTGGTTTAAGACTGATTTGTATTTTGGTGCTCTTGCTGAAGAGTAAGTACAAAGCAAAATTATACTGCTGCTCTTTTCTAGCATAACTCGATATATTCAAAGTATGATGACTTTTCATGTGTTTTTATATTGAAGAGTTTAGGTTGGAAAAATAAATTAATAGCAAGGAGATAGATACATTTGCAGCTGTCACAATTGTAAAAGGTATATGCAACATACTAAAAAAAGGACTTGAGGTTCCATCTACCTCTACTTTCCAGCATTTTCTCTTATCCAAGAGAACTTAGCCAACTTTTAATGATTATTTTTGTGGCAAAGAGGAGGAAGTACTTATGTCATATACAATGGTCCCGGTTTTACTTTCTGACAGCTTTTTCCATAATATTGACTCTAATTTGGCTTAAATCTTTTGAGAACTCTGGATCTCCTGTGGAATAGAAAACGTTAGGCTAGGCAGCTATCTTGCACCCTTGCATGCGAGTCATCCTATTTGTAGACTACTTGATTTATGCATAGCAATGAGAATTTGTTTTGGACCACTTGTCAGTATTGCTTCTAATTCTTTTCTCCACAGATCTTCTGGTTTCTCTTCTGTCATCTGCAAACTCTACTATTCTCTTCATTTACCTGAGTAATTAATGAAAGTAGTTCCAAACCCTTCAGACTCCACTGATGCATCATTCTGGCTTTCTAGTGAATGATGAGCACTGCTCTCTGCATGCAGTAACTTGTATGATACAGTTATATAATATATGTCAGTGATCCACCTACCTGATCTTGGTGTTTTGAAATGGGTGGCTGTTTGCTAAGGAGAAGGGAGTGGAGAATCTTATTCACAGAACAGATTAAAATGAACTAATTCCATGATGTAAGGCTGAAATGATTACTGTGCATACATATGTGTCGAAAGGTACTAATTTTACATCAAATAAACTTTTCTTTTGTTGTACTGATAAAATTTCTTTCTGTGTAGACTCTGAAGATAATTATTAGAAAACCTGAAGGGGGGGGGAATAAAATTCCAGCTCTTATTTTTGCTGTAAGACATTACCTTAATAGTACTGAACTTCGGTTTACTTCAGGCATTTGGAAATCCAGAGGTGGGCAGGAAATCACACAACACACAGCCGTGATAAGGGTTTGGGGGATGTATATTTCAAGTTTGTCTATATTGTCTAGCATGGGCACTTCCAAACAATATAGTTGCATAGATATTAGCATTTGTATGTTTTAGTTTAGACTGGTTAGGTGTATCTTTTGTCATGTGTAGAACTTTTTATAACCACAGATGTTTCTTAGACTTAAGTTGCAGCTACTTTTGTTAAGAACTGGCAGATGTACTTTGCAGAAGATGCTAAGCTTTTCCAGTGCAAACTAGTTATAATCTTTATTGCCACGTATGTGAAACAAGCTAGTATGCAAGAGAATGTAGAGGTCAGCTGTTAAATGCAACTAGGAAAGCTGTTAAGTGCAACCCCTCTTTAAAAGGAAAAACAAGTCTTATTTTGTCTTACCTTTTGAGCCTTCTACTGGCACAAATGAATTGAAGCTGCCTGTTTAAAAAGGTAAAATAACGGAGTGAATCATACAGAAGTTGTTGGCAAAAGTAATAGCAACTTCAGCAGTGTAACATGTCAGTGCAGCAGCTGTTAATGAATTCTCCTCAGTTATTTGTAGATGACAAATTTTAGAAGCTTGGATAGGTACTTGGGTGAGGGCAGAGGAGGAATTGTAATTCATCTCTGGTAAAGAAGCTTGAACGCTTCATTTCTTGGGCAGAACTTTTATTTAAAAGAATATTCTCCTAAGAAGAGGAAAATCTTGGTATATGAATAGAAAGTAGCTGTGCTTTTCAATGTTTATTTAAAATTAGTTATAATTGTTTTCCTAGGTGTGTCTTGGTTTAATAAAGTTAAGAACCTAGCAAACCAACTCTTAAATCTTGAAAAAGTTAAACTGATACGACTTCCTTTTTCACTTAACTTCATTTAACCAGATCTTAAGCTTCAGTTCCAGTCTTATTTTTCTCTCCTTTTTTTTTTTAACACCTTTGCATTCTATTGAGTAAAATCCCCTTTTGAGAGAGTTCTAAATCATATTTTTCTAAAATGAGCTTACTGTGACTTGAACTCTACTTTAGAAAGACTTTGTTACCATTTTGCTTGCAGTTGCAAGAGTTGTTTAAGGTGCTTAACTACTCCTTAAGGTAATTTCTTAAAGATATGTGTAAGACCCTATTTCAGATAGGATCGTTAGTGGCATAATTGAATTTATCAATAGTTAGAAATAAGATTTGCAGCTGAGGCATGTACTTTGATCAGATGGATGAGTTGGGCAAAGCCCACCATATTTCAAAACTTTAATGAGCTCAGTCAGTGTGTTAGTATATGGTTTCCTTCTTGCCCCATGTAGTTTTTAATACGTAATTGTGATTAAAGATTGAGTGGTATCCAACTTCTGTCCCTCCAGGTGAAGATGGAGCAGGTAAAACTAGCTTAATAGGAAAAATTCAAGGAATAGAGGAGTACAAAAAAGGAAGAGGAATGGAGTATTTGTATTTAAATGTTCACGATGAAGATCGAGATGGTAAGTTTGTGTTTCTAATAATATCTTAAACCACTTTGAAAGCAGTGGTTCAGTGGTGTGATAGTTGGAATGACAGTGGGATGTTTTTCTTTCTTGATAATTTGCAGGAGTCTAACTTAAGCAATGAATGATTTGCATCATGAGGAAGTTTCTCAGTGTAATTCCTTTAGTAAATACCATGAATGACCATTTAAGTGTTAGAGGAAGAGAGGAACAAGTCAAAAGAAAAGGCTGAAAGGACCTGGGAAGCAGTCTTAGCTGCAACATTCTGAATGGATGGTAGGCAAAAGTGCATTCCTCAGGCCTAGAGAAAAAGGTGCCTAGGCTCTTATCTTGCATCTCAATTATTGTAGCTAGTATTTATCTTTTTGGACATACAGAGGAGCCTTCGTCTTGGTGGTATCAGAATCTGCAAGACTGCATATCATATATTGATGGGTAGGAAAATTTGCACAATGCTCAAGGAGATTTTAAAAACAAAAAACCCAATAACAAATACATTTGGAGGAAAAAGAAAGTAAAGTAGAAACTGTGTTTCAACTGGCTTGAGTTGGCTGATGGCTAGAGGGTAAAAAGATGTTTAAGATCAAGATCCCAAATACCTGTAGTTATGGAATGGATAATTGATGCTTATATGTGGGGGGAACAAGGAAAAGAGTATGACTGGGCACTGTGGAGGCGCAATGAATTATCTAGAGGTAATACTTGTAAAGTGAGTGGGGTGTGAATAAGAGCATGCTCGGAGCTGTGGGGGAAAATGAGGAGTCTTGTCCATGCTATAAAGACAAATACAGGTAGAAGGGGAACTGGAAGAAGTTGGCCTCTTTTTCTGAAATCGCTGCATTCCCGAGTTCTATGTCTGGCTATTGGTCTCAAAAATTACTTGACCGGGGTTAAGAGGTTTAGGAGTTTGGTCTAAATGTCTTTCTCGGAACTTCTGTAAGAACTAATAAAAACTTACCTGAAGGAAAAATGTAATTATATTAAGCTATCTAATTTTGCATCACCAGCTCTTCATTTACCACAGAAGTGTCTCTGAATATTAGAGTGTGGTGGTTTTGGGGAAAAAAAAAAAAGCAGTGGAATGGTCTATTGGTATGGTGATTGTCCTTTTGCAAATCTGAAGAATAACTTTCTTGCATGCTAGGGTGATCTAAATAATTTTAAAACTTGCAGTTCTGCTCCAGTTTTTTGAAGGGCCAAGGTACTTCCTGTACTTTAAAAGTTATATAGGTATATCACATTGGAGTTCTGAAGGGCAGATGGCAGTCCTTGAGAGCTGAGCAGACTAAGGACTGAGAAGGGATGGCTGAATTCACCCACTTCCCCCCTTCTAAGCTGCATCTTGAAGAAAACGTTTTCCCTCTCTAAAATGGTGAAAATTAGTTTTGGAAATGTTGAATGCTATCTCTGGATTCTCACTTTCAGGTAATGTATTTAAGATCTTCATTTACCGGCCATTAAACATCAGGGTTTGAAAGAGGGGGGAAGTCTCCACAAGCTGCAGTTTGCTGTGTTATTATGTATGTTCTCTCAGTTGATTTAACATATAATCTGCTTTCTTCCTTGTATTTTACATGTCTGAAGAAGATTTGATAGCCATTACATAGTGGATTCTTTCAATGAGTCTTGTAAAATGTTGTTTTCTTTTTTCATAGACCAAACAAGATGTAATGTATGGATTTTGGATGGTGATCTGTATCATAAAGGTCTTCTTAAATTTGCGATGGAGGCAAGCTCTCTAAAGGACACTCTAATTATGTTGGTAGTGGACATGTCTAGACCCTGGACTGCACTGGATTCTTTACAAAAATGGGCAAGTGTTGTAAGAGAACATATTGACAAGTTAAAAATTCCTCCTGAAGAAATGAAAGAAATGGAACAAAAGTGTGAGTATTCTGCAAATACGTAGGAATCTGTTTAAATCAAATATGCTTAATGCTTTCTGAACCATTTAATCTCTCCATTGCAGTCTTTTTCATTCTTTGGAAATGTTACTTAAAATTAGGAGTTATCAAGCAAGTCAAGCTTCTGATAAGCCTCAAGTTGCTATATGAACAATACTAGTATTTCTTTCTAACAAAAGTACCTTTTTCTAGAAAAAACCCAAAACTTGCAGAATGAACACAGCTGGGTTGAATTTACAATCTGCTTCTTACAGATCTTTCTTAAATAAGATGCTCTAAGACAAAACTTCTTAGCTTTCAATTTTTTATTTCATTTATTTATTTATTTTAAAGGCAAATCACTGTATCAGCTTCTTAACTGTTCCTGTAGATAGTCAGTCTAGAGAATTTGGGACCTGATCCCTGCCTACCAGAAGTGTAAATGTTGAAAGGATTCATGACAGCATGGCAATGTCTGGGCCCTTTCTACTTGGAAAGTTCTGTCATTATTGTTATTGACACTAATGCAGCTATATGTTTATTTTGGCATGGATATGATATAGCTCTATCAGTGTCCTGGCTTTTTAGTTTTAAACATGCAGAATGTAAAGATTTTGCAGGATTCCTTAAATTATCTGACTGAACTCACTAACATCATAGCTCTATTACTTTTGGGTAGCCCCTGTATTTCTGTTGGGGTACCAGAACAGGAGTCTTTCCTGTTCATCTATCAGTGAATTACTACAAGGAAGAACATTTGAGAAGGTTGTGTATTAAGATCAAATGGCATGATTAAACTTTGTTTGTAAGTCTGAAGTTGCTCTCTGGAACTGGTATGTTCTTAAGCAACTGACTGCCAGATTGCCAGATAGCTTTTTAAGAAATGCAGTCTGTAGTCATGCTGTGATTGAGTAGCCCATAAGGTGACAGTTGTAGATACTCTGGAATGGGGGGAGGGTGTTGCTTGTTTCGTTTATTTTTTGAGAGAGAGAATATTTTAAGGGAAGTAACATCCATGAGAATCGTATCTTCTGCAACGAGAACTTGTTTAGGAGGGAGGAGCTGAGCTCTTTGGGGTGTGGTTTTTGTTTTGATTTTGATTTTGGGAGGTGGTGGTAGTGTGTGTGTTTGTATTAAACACCACCCCAAACAGTTTCAGGATAGGATTTTACTGGATGGAAGTAGTAAGGACACACCATCTCTGTTATAAAAAATGTGTAGGCTGATAGTTTTGTTTCTTTACTGAGTGAACAGAATAGGGAAACTCCACAAATTCTGGAAAATTCAAGTGATGAAGTGACTCAAGAAGAGCAGCTACTCATAAAAAGTTTTGTCTGCCCTCTTGTTCTTTTATCATCTAGTCTAATTCTTATAGATATTGATGGTCTGCCTGTTGGCTATAATAGAAGCCCTGGACACAATCCAGATAGGACTGGAAGCTGTTTTTGTTTTGAACCTCCCGGGATGTGGCTTCATGCATTGCTGGGCTTGACACTGCCCGGAGGAGGAGGGAGGAATCTTGCTTGCCTGAATTTTGGCTGTGTGGTCCTACTTCATTCTTGTGTCAGTCTCAGTGCTCCTGAGAGGCCTCTGTGAGCTGATTTAACTTGTTCGAAGGACTGAAATCTGCTGCGGGTTTGTGTGTGTAGTTTTCTGGAGGTGTGCTGCTGTGTTTGTCTTGCAGTTCTAGCAACTTCACTCCAAAACCCTGTGAGGGCAAGTGGTATGGGAAGGCATTAGGGGATACATGGCAGCTGTGTGTGAAGGGTTGGAATAGCTCTTCCTGTTACCGAATTCCGCTGTGTCTAATGAAGCCTTGTGGCCCGGTCATTTTAATAGTGTCTCTAAGGAAGACCTGAGATGGTATTCCACAGTCTGAGCTGTGATATACTACATTGGTCCTGCTTTTTACTGTTTTCTTGTATAAAGATGAGTATGTTATGATCACAGCAGGACTTTTAAGAAGCCACTGGAGGACTTCTAGCACTGGAGCAGTGTGGGTTTTTTTGTTTTGTTTTGTTTTAGCATGCAATTATCCCAGAACAGAGAGCATGCTGTGTAGGAAAGATTCACTTGAGTGGCTGGCGTATCTTGGTGAGAACTCTGGGAAGCTCTCAGACCAGACTGAAGTAGCAGCATTCCCTGGATAAGAACCCAAGCTGACTGTTCAAGCAGAGATGATAATCTGTGCATGTGCTTTTTGTTATTCTGAACTCCAAGATATGCAGAAATCTTGAATAATCTTGGCCTAATAATTTCTTTCTCTAGCGCATTGAAATAAGTCTTGCTCTGTTAATTCAACTAATGCTTTTCTAGATACAAACTCAAAGAGCTTCAATCAGTTTAGTGAAGATAGGGATAGATGAACATACAGGGTATTTAAAAAAGATGGACCAAATTTAATATATATTTGCTTTGAAATTGGGTCCGTCTTTTTGAAACACCTTGCAAATCAGGACAAAGCAGTAAGAATGTCCTGGAGTAGTTAGCTGTTAGCATGCATGATTTCAGCTCAGTTGATTTGCTGCCTGATTTTTTTTTTTTTTTTTTTTTTTTTTTTTGGGCTGAAACAGGATGTCCTGCTCATGGAAAAGTAATCAGTAGTGGGGTTTGTTAGAATCTTGTTTCTGCTGTGTGAAACAGGACATGTGATGCCTAATATTGCATCTCTAACTGTAGAATAGTAAGTGACTGTAATTAAAGGCTTGGCTGTATGCATCTGAACCTGACAAGAGAGTTACACTTTATCTTTTTTCTATTTTTTTTGTTATATTCTGACTTACTCTCTATGCTAAATTTTAAAGCAGTATCTGATCTACTGTAAAAGCATACCAAATATTTAATATGCTATTAACTAATTATAAAGCTAGTTAATAACTAATGCTTGTGTATTCTATTATTTTTGCTTGTTACTACTGTAGATTCACTGTACAGAGAGAGCAAAGTGTGGACAAATGGGGTTTGGGTAAAACCTGGTGTAAGGCAGCAGCTAAGCAGTATGTGTAAGGATTAATGATGTTTATTCTAGCAAACCATTCCATTAATTTTGCCAAGAAGAATGCAAGGAAACTTACATCTTTTAGGAAGTGTATCAAGCAATAATAGTTAATAGCAACTGCCTAGTGGTTCCACAGTCATCATATAAAAATGGGTTAATATTGTCCCTATGAACAGTTTCATCTGATCATGTTCTGGCTGCTGATAAAGCAGATGTCAAATTTACTAGTTCTCCTTTGTGTTGCACAGAGCACACAAATAGTCAGCACTTGATGCATGCTCAATTCTTTTCAACATAAAGAAGCAGAAGTGCTATACAATCAACAGTGCTAGAGATCAATGGCAGTGGAAATCATTGTTGAAATAATAAAGTAGCTGATCTTTTAATGTAACTTTTTTTACTTTCAGTGGTAAGAGACTTCCAGGAATATGTAGAACCAGGCGAGGATTTTCCAGCTTCTCCACAGAGAAGAAATACTTCATTACAGGAAGACAAAGATGACAGTGTGATTTTACCCCTGGGTGCAGATACACTAACATGTAACTTAGGCATTCCAGTAGTAGTAGTTTGTACAAAGGTTTGTTTCGCATTTTAGGTTTTTTGCATATTTTATTTAAGCACCTCTGTCAGTTGTGGATTTGGGGTGGGAAGCACATGGTTCTTAAATCATTTTGAATACCTTGCATAAGAATTCTTTAAAAATGTTAACGTTGAAGGTTGGTTATCTTCTGGAAGCCCTCATTGCATGTTATTTTGGGATTAGTTTCTCCTTGAGTTCTACCAGTTTTCAAGGAATTGAGGAATACCTCAGACCTGGTTTTGCTCACAGAAGTGAGCTAGTCAGTAAGGAACTAGAATTCCCCTTGATCTCCACAGTCCTCCTTATTCCACAAATAATGGTTTGGTAGGTTTTTAAAATATTTTTGATCTTTTTCTGAAGATTAATACATTTGAGGGTTCTAGTTAGTAAAGTGCTGTTCTATTAACTTTCCTCAGTTCTTAGAGTGTTTCTGTGGTCTGTTTTGGTTTCTGTTAGATATATAACTATATTCTTAGTCTAAAGAAAAAAATGGTGTGCTTCTCTTGTGGCTTGTTTTTTTTCTTTTTCCCCTGGCTCTTCAGTTCTCACGGACATTAAACAT
Source organism: Caloenas nicobarica (assembly GCF_036013445.1). NCBI lineage: Eukaryota > Metazoa > Chordata > Aves > Columbiformes > Columbidae > Caloenas > Caloenas nicobarica. Next base: position 44,685,480 of record NC_088246.1, on the reverse strand, counting down.
ACCACATCAGCAGCCTCTGCTAGTCCATAGTGAAAGAATAAACCTTTTGATGCATATACTGTTCCTTCACTGGAAGGCTAATCCCCTCCTTTGAAAAGCACGTTTTTCCTCACCTGCTGGCTCTCTATTATTCTTCTATCCCCTCCTGCACCCCACCCTTTTTCTGCTTTCACATTTACTGCTTTTGCCTCCTTTTGCAAAGGGCTAGGTAGTAACTCAATAAAAAGCTATGTCCTGTAACACCACAGTGTGTAAAACAAACAAACCCCCAAAAAACCTCACCACTGGGCAGCAAATGGTGGTGTCATTGAGTAGATCAATCTTCAACAGAGACTTGGAGTTATTGCATTGGAAGGGGGTGGGGGAGTGCATGAAAAGTGGCAATCACGTTAACTCCCAAGTTAGTGCTGACCACAGTACATGCACATCAAGTTATATATTATTTTTAAAAAATGGTTCAATTATATTTCTAAACTATCTTAGCAGGTTTTGGGATTTTTTTTCTCTGCACCACTCTTGCCCAGTTGTGACCTTGAATGTGTAGCAGCACTGCTATTTCAACAGATAACTGGAAGTGGTATATTAATTTTGTGTTTATTTTGACAGTGTGATGCCATTGGCGTTCTGGAAAAAGAGCATGACTACAGAGATGAACACTTTGACTTCATTCAGTCACATATTAGACGGTTTTGCTTACAATGTATCCTTTAACACATCAGAAAGATGATAACGACTCTATTAAATCTTTGTATTATGAGCTTAAAAGAATATTTGCATCTGTACCAAAGTAACTCCTTTACTGTAGCTGGCAGTCTGCTTCAGCTACCCCTACAGGCAATGTAGAATTAAACTTTTCTGGTTTATTTTATGGTTTGGTTTTTTTAGAGAGTTGCAAAAGTCTAGCATGTTCCCTTACTGTGAATTTCTTTACTTGCCTTTGTTTCCATATTTAGGAGTCAGTTTGCAAATCAGCACATCTTAACTGACAAGCTCCCTAAAATAATAATAAGATAATTCATTTAAGTATGATCTTGCTTCAGATACACATAAAGAATGTGTCTTTTTGACCCAATTATGCAGTCTCTTCAGGGTTCAGTAATTCCACAGGATAAAAGGAAGGAAAGAAGGAAGGAAAGTGTGGATTGCTGTAAGAAAGATCCAATGGCTTCTCTTGTGTTGGTACAGACACAATGCACATAAGCTGTTGCTTACTATTATTATTTTTAAGCTTCTTTTTTTTTTTTAAAGAAGTGTATAAAATACTGTTTAGTGTTGTTTAGTCAGCTAGACATGCTGAGATGTAGATTTTAGATGCTAGTAACATGCCTACATTGTGTTGTCATCATTTGTGCTGTGGTAAAGGGAAGTTTAGATGCTATTGGAGAGACAGCAGTTAACAGATGGAAAAAGTAGTTCAAGAACCTTGACCTCAGTTGAGTACTAAGATGGCATGCCTTTCAAAGGGCTTCCAAGACCTAATTTTTCAAAATGGAATTATGGGTAACTGTAGTAAGTCATGTGGATGGAGGAAGAATATGAAAGATTAGTAGGAATTAGTCTGTGTGATTGTATATACCATGTGCAACTTGGAATTCTATTCAAAACTTCACTGAATGGGAATTAGATCCCATTGTGTAGCTTTATTCTAGAATTTGAATTGCATGCATGTAGAAATAAATTAGGGGGGTTGGCATTTTTATAATCCCAAAGTAAAAATTACTCAAAACTTCCCTCACTGCTTTTATTAATCCTCTGTATAAGCTGTGTTAATTTGATACCAAACCATGCTGGCATACCAAGCACTCTCTTGGTAACTGACACACAGCACAACTCGTTTGCCTTCATTTCGTTCAAAAGCAGATCATTGTATAATGTGAGAATTTGCTCCCCTAATTTAAAAATCCAGGTGGGGGAGTGGAAGATCTTCTGGCTTTTTTGAAGCTACTAGTGTTCGTGCTGTAGTGTCTATGTTGCAGGATGGGATAATGACAAGATATATACGGATAATGGCATGAAAATATTTGTTCACTAAAAGCAGAAGACAGTTGTGAAGGCATCGTAGTGGAACTGCTGGTATTGTGGGCTTTGAAAGTAAAAAGAGCCTGTACTTTACTCAAAAATCAATAGCTGAGTTGGTCTCAAACAAATGCAGAAAGATATAAATTACTGAATAGTTTATTTCAAAAATTAAGTGTTGGAAGTTGTTTGGCCTATTTGATGGGTTTTTTTGTATTCCCCCTCTAAATTCTACAAAGTAGACAACCTTTAAGCTAACAAAAAAAGATCACTTTAGTATCTCTTACTAGCCACTAAACTGAGTTTTCTTTAACAAGTTTATTCAGATGGGGCAGCACTTATTTACACTTCAGTAAAGGAGAACAAAAACATTGATTTAGTGTATAAATATATAGTCCAGAAGTTGTATGGATTTCCTTTCAATGTTCCAGCTGTGGTTGTGGAAAAAGATGCAGTATTTATGTAAGTTACCTGCATTATTGTGTGTATATGACTACAAAATGTATTTGTGCAAGACAGTAAACAGCATTTAGAACCTTTTTTGTTTATGCTTTTTAAAGTTCCATTTAACATTCTCATGAGTTGGAGTGTGGTGGGTGCTAGTGGATTGAGATTACAAATACTCGCTGCCCCAAAGAGAAATGCTAAACCCAGAGATGTTCCTCTTCTCTGTTATGGTGAACCAATCTCTAACTAGTTGTACTAATCAACAACAAGCTTGCACAGTAGAGTGGGAGCTCTGACAACTTTCCTGGCTTTCAGTTCTGTGCAGTTCAGGATTGCACACAGGAATAACCTGAAGCAACAATAGAATTTAAAGCCAAATAATCCTTTATCTAGTCCTGCAGGTTGGGATAATGACAAGAAGATAGGAATATTGCACGAGAACTTTCAGACACTAAAAGCAGATGACAGTTTTGAAGATATCATAACAAAACCACCAGTTAGAAAGGTAAGTGGAGCTGTTTTTTGACATTCAACTTCTTATCTATTTATTTACATGTCGCTCCTTGACTGTTTCTCTTTCTTTGAGACTTTGCTTTTAGGTTATCATAAGCTTATCATAAGCTTCCAGCTTATCATTTTTTCCTGCCACTGTTACATTTTTCAAGAATACAAATGCACTTGTTTTGCTTTTAATGCATATTTGGTATTGAGAAGTTTAAGTGTCATTTAACTGTTGGTCAGGTTGAGGGTTTTTTTAAGGACACTCCATGTTGCTTGGAGTTGCTTGTAACTTCATAATGCTTTCTGTTTCTATTGCAGTATTTAAAATAAGAAAGCTTGAGACAATGCAGAACCAAAAATAAATATGTGAAAATTAGTTCTGCATATATTCAGTATATTTTTCTCTCTCATACTATTTAACAAAAGGCTTTGACAGAACTATCTGAAAAGACAGGGGCTTGTTGAATAAACTGCCAGCAGCAGTGGACCACATGCATACAGAAGTTATTAAAGGCAATATTTCTATGGCTTTTTCTAACAAAGCTAAGAAATTGGGACTGGTCATATTTCCAAGTGTGAATTATTTTAGCTGAGAAAACTAAACTTATGTTCTTTTTTTGAATCTTTAGAAAGAAAAAAAATATAGTAGTATGTTAAATCCTAAGTGTCCAAGGAAAATCTGACAGGGTTTTTTGCATGCTTATAAACTTCAGGCATGGATTATAAACTTTGATATTGGTATTTGCCGTGCTTGTTGTGGCAAAAGGCATGCGGTGAGTGTATTTGGAGGGAGAGTGCTTGCAATTCGATGCGCAGACCTGGGATCTAAGATGTCTGTGTCCAGTTCATATACAAGTCTGACACAATGCAGGTGTGGAGTCACTTTTGCCATAGTTATCTATAAAACAATACCAAGGTTGGGCCTTGATAAGTTAAGAGAGACACGACCATGCTGGAGAATGCATACATCTGTGAACATTTGTTACAGTTCCTGGGACCCCTTAATGTGCCTTGTAGCCACTTAATTACTCTTTTACTGAACACTTTAATGAACTTTTTAATGGGTCTTTCGACAAATATATCTAGAGACTTGTGCCTGCCAGGTCAAAGGAGTTAATGATACTTCTATTTCACATCTAATTAACTTAGCTGTAATGGAATCATGACGTAGTAGTCTTAAGTATAGAAAATGTGGTCTGCAGCCAATATAGTATTTTACACATTGAGTTCATTATTGAATGCCTTGGTCATATTCATGGGGAGAGATAAAAGAAATGGGGTTTTTTTAGTCAAAATTATGTTAATATTTTTGTATTGCAGTTTGTTCATGAAAAAGAAATTGTAGCAGAAGATGACCAAGTGTTTCTTATGAAGCAGCAGGTAAATTTCTGTCTCTAAAACAAACAGCCAGTGTTTCATTTAACAACATTCTCAATACAAGCTTGATTCTGTATTCTTAGTTATTGTAGTATCTAACACTACATGGGTTTGTTTGTTTTTTGCAGTCACAGTTGGCGAAACAACCACCTACTGCTGCAGGAAGGCCAGTGGTTAGTAATAAAAATTTTAAACGTCATCACATGAAAATTATTCACTCTCCTATATTAGAGGGTTGCTTGTCTAAATTGCACTATCAAACATTCTTTCATCTAATTTTTTAAACTACATTGTGTTTGAAGTCTACATCGTATACTGTTCTAAAATTATGACAGTTCTTCACAGCTAGTCATGACAACTTGTACTGACAGACAGGGCTAAACGTCATGGCTTTACTTTCCATATGCTGGAATACATCTAAGCAGTTAGTTGACTCCTCTTTCTGTCCCAAGAATGTGCCAGAGAGCAAACTATGTTGGCTGAATTGCCTTGGTGAGTTTTATATCCCAAATTTGGCACTACCTCTGTAGGAATATTAAGACTGGCATATAAAATTAAGGTCAGATGAAAACTATGATATCATCCACATTTAAAGTACAAATAAAATAACTAAAAAGTAACACAAGTTTAACGGGGAGCATGTGATCTTATAAAAGCAGTTTTACCGTTTTAGATTAACTGCAATTTTGCAGAAACATGACTTGTTACCCTTGGAGTTGTGAATAATGCTTTCTCTCCTAGGCTGCGTTTAGTCCTTTCTACAGTATTGGTGGTATGTGTTGTCGTTCCAAGAAATTTGGTGTAGTTCCTCTATGATCTAATCAGTGCAGTTTTCATTACAATCAGGAGCACTACTGAGTAACAGATAAATTTTCAGGTTTCCCATTGGGATAAAATGAAAAGCTTCACTAGTGCTTTAGTTGCACTAAAGTTAGTATCTGTAAGAATGTTTATACAAGTGTGAAAAAACTCATAGACAATCAGCAAAATCTAATCCTATGTCTCTTCACATGCACAGGACTCTACATTATTAAAAAAATACATTAGGAGCTGTGAGAAATAACAAAGTGCTTCATTTCATGTATCTCTTATACTGCATGATTTAATTCTGTAGAAGATTGACTAGTTCAGCTTTGGATTTATTGTTTTTTAATAGGATGCCTCTCCAAGAGTTCCTGGAGGATCTCCTAGGACACCAAATAGATCCGTATCATCAAACGTTGCCAGTGTTACACCTATCCCTACCGGGTCAAAAAAAATTGATCCCAATATGAAAGGTACCTTTTCTTAGGAGGGCACAAACAGAGTTGGGGGCATAAAATAGCTGTTTTCCCTTCTTTCTTTAATATGCTTATTTAGATTGTCTAATACACTAAACTAGTATTTCCTTAGAAAAAGTTTTGGTTTGGTTTTGTGTTGTGGTTTTTTTCCCCCCCATCTCCCTCCCCTTGTAGCTGGAGCTACTAGTGAAGGAGTCCTGGCGAACTTCTTCAATAGTCTCTTGAGCAAGAAAACTGGTTCCCCTGGTGGCCCTGGTGGTGTTGGTGGCAGCCCAGGAGGAGGTGGCACTGGAGGTGCTGGCAGCAACTTACCACCATCAGCAAAAAAATCAGGTATGAATAATGATAAAAGATCAACTCAATCTAAATTGTGAGTAGTGGATCATTCCTATTAGTATAGTTTATCAGAGGTACGAACACTACTATATTTAACTGAATGTTTTATTGGATATGGCTTTTGCCTGTTTTCAGTGCACTTTAGTATTGCCTTTTTATGGCTCTGAGGATTAAAGAAAAACTTTCATGTAGCTGTTTAAGCATTGTGTCCATGTGACTTCTTCATTTTTTCCTTTGTTCCCTACCATCCCAATAATGGCTTATGCTATAAGCCATTTTTAATATTTTTCAGGTATATTGGAACTCAATTTCAAGTTTATTTTTTTAACAATACTGTCAAAGTTAAAATAACTTTAAATTTTCTTTTGCTAGTGATCTAGATCTGTGATGAAGATTTTGGTTCATTGAGTTTGGTGACAGCCTATAAAACTACCTTTGTATTTTCTGTTGATAGCATTTTTTTATGTGACATGACTAATAATTTGTATTCATCTAAAAATGTCTAATAGTGACTGCTCTAAATGTAGATGCAAGAATACCCTGGTGCTTCTTGCTATTCCAGATTAAAATGTTTCTGTATTAATTAATAACCTACCTATACAGACATCTTCCCTCCCCTCTTCCCCAGAGGTTAGTAGTGCTGTGCTTAGGTGACAATGCTGGTGTTTCATTGGTACTTGACATTAGAGTTTACTTTTATGTAGGAAGAGAAAAACCACCTCACTTTCCACTAACATTTTGTGTAGACTCACCCTGAATTTATTTTTAGATGCATGCACTTCCCTTTTCTATGTGCAAAGCACAGTTGGCTGAGCAAAGTTTCCGAGTACTTCCTAACATGCTGTAGGCAAAGTCAGCAGCGCTGGTTTGAGCAGCCTGTGGGGACGGTTCACACAAATGCAGCAGACACGAGATGAGATGCAGAGAGCACCCACTGAAAAATCCCGTGGGGAGTGGCTGGCAGCAGGTTTGGGTGACACCAGGCAGATGGACACAGTGCTCCAGAAAAGCGCTGTGTCTGAGGCCGTGGCAGAAACTTCAAGAAGAGAATTAAAGTACTATGGAGAAAAAAAATGTTCTCAGAAATGTCTTGCTGTGCAAAAAGTGAAGGGTTAGGGTGTAGCCAGTTTAATGTGGCAAAGGACTAGGTTTTTGAAGGAATTCCCATAAATAAAAATGTTTGGCTTAGATGTGGCCTCTTCACCTTACTTGTTATTTCCTGTCTTGTGTTTAGCGTTATCTATAAAATTCACTTTTCAAATCAGAAAATTGGCTGCTAAGATGGTAGTTTGGGATTTGAGAATTACTTTTTCTCCTCAATAGCTATGGGAAATTCCTCTGCTTATTAGTTGCAAGATTCCCTGCTTTGATTTGGATATGGAAGTAGCTTGCTTTAAACAATGTGAAAAACAGCACAGTACATCTGGCAAAAATTAGCTTTGTGGATAGTTCCTATTAATTTGCATCATCGGAAAGGATGCTGGGACATTGCTAAAACTACATTATGCCAGAATTTTCCTTTACAGCCTGAGATACTATGCAGACTTGTCGTGGCATTAGACTCTAATATTCTGCGCTTCCTTTTCCCATATTGTCATCTCCATTCTTGTGGTAGAACATGGAGGAATAGAAACCTAGACAGAGGAGTGAGAGTTAAGAGTAAAATGGTGGGGGGAAAAAATAGTGTGCGTTAAGCTTGGATCACGTCTAAATGTGACTGCATGAACATTTGTGCTATGCCAAGTTAGGGAGGAGGTAAGTGGGCGAGGAGAGAAAGGGATTTGCCGTCTGCAGGTCTGTCTGCACCCACGAGCAGCAGTGTCAGGTTTATGCTGACCAGGTATGTAGAACTGAGTTCACTGGTCTGTGGTGAAACCCTTGATTTACTACATTCAGAATTATTTAAAATACATATGATGCAGAAGATTGTGTAGAATTATTCATAACTGCTAGCCTTAGTAGACTTTTCTGTATCTTGTACATTACATTAACTCTTCATATGTTGACAATATATAGTTACGGAAGTTTCTTTGAGAAATTGGAAATACAGAAGGATGTGTGGTTTGTTTTTTGTTTTTTTTTTTCTCTCTCCCGTTTCCTTTCTGTTTCTTTTGGGTTTTGGCCTTATGCCTTTACTCTGCATGCAAAGTGTACAGTAACAATTTTTAGGATTTGTCTGATGCAAAGCCAGTTCTTCTGGTTTCCTTTTTTGGTCAGTTTGACAGGTGCTTCTTGAGAATTAAAGATACTATAGGCTTTCCCAAAACTGTTTCATGAACATGACTGAATGATATGCATTTATTTTGTAGGTCAGAAGCCAGTTTTAACAGATGTTCAAGCAGAATTGGACAGAATTTCACGAAAACCTGAAATGGTCTCTCCTACAACACCTACATCTCCCACAGAAGGTGAAGCATCTTGAAGACACCAAATAAAACCAATTGTTCAGTTTTCTGGGATAATTAAAACTTGCCTCTGCCTCTTCCTTCAGTGACTGGAACTAAAGAACTGAAATGTCTTTCAGAACACAAAGAGTTGATGTCTGTTTCTTTTTTATGTGTTGCCCAGCTTTACAAAAGGGAGCTGTACAGATGGAAAATGGTTATCACACATAGGGGTACTGTTCACAGTGCAAGAATAGTAAATTAATATTTTTTTTCTGGGTTTTGTTGAAAAGTCAGTGTAATCCTGTAAAATTGCAAGTATGTTCACTTAAGTGATGGGGTTGCTTTTAGAGCAGAAAAACTGATACACACCACAGGCACTTAATTTATATTAATTTCCCAACCTGTTAGAAAAGTTTAATGCCATCTTAAATAGATTAACGTTTACAGGAGAGAACAACTGCTCACTTTGGGAAGAGAATAATTAATTGCACAAAACTATAAGAACAACAAATTCCAATTACAGTTGAACACTTCATTTCGAGTATGGTTAAAAAACTCTGTTGGATCTCCTCTGAGATCTATGCTGCATTCAAAAACCCATGCAAAAATATAAGACTAAATTAGTGGCCAGATTTTTTTCTTTGATTAATTTCAGACACTGAATAAAAGATGTATAAAGAAAAAGCAGAGGTTAAATGTACAGATTATCAGTATCCAGACTTGTCTATATATATATGGCTCAGCCTTAATGTCCTCCACTATGTTTCCTACATTAGTTCTGGTTTAAAATTGGTCATCAAAACTGTAATCAGTTAATAAAGTATTCTCTGCATTCAAATTTAAATAATTTTCATTCAAGCCATGGTGTTCCTGTTTATTTACAGTTAAATCGAAGGTTGTGGTGTAAAAAGTCTTAAAACGTGCTTTTACATTTTACCTTGGCGAATAATATCGCTGGTAGATATTTAAACTTCCTTAAAATATCACTTCTGGAAGGAAGTGGGTAAGTCTGCAGTGTTTGTTCCTAGGAGTAAAACTGTCTTATCTGACATGGGTGGTTTCTGCTGTAATGTGTTTTAAAAGCACAGTAGTTACACTAAGGATCCTGCTGATGACTCCAGTAATAGGAGTCTTTGGCAACACCCTAAGAAGTAGTTGATCAAGGTTAGGACTTAAGCTTTCAGTACACACACACACTGAGCATCACTTTATTGTTCTGTTTCAAGTCTGTGGTCATCTTCTACTGCCAGCCACAGAATAGTAAGCGTATAAATTATATCCTAATCAAATGATTGCCAAGAGACTTCTTCAATGAGTTCAGTTTTTTAAAATCAACGAATCTTAATTTATTTTAGAAAACTTTTGAAACACTGAAAAAGAGGGGGTAAATCCTCTTTCTTTTCAATATGTTTGTACACTTCTCTAATTCCTGCATTCTGAAGTGGTTCTAGTGAATTGCCTCCATATTTTCAAAATACCTAAATTTACTTAAGAACAACACATATGTTGTTGCACGTTTAACTCCCTAAAGTTAAGCGTGTTTGTTAAAATTGACTCAGAATATTGAATTGTGGACTGACAAGTTTCAGAAAAGATTCTTAACTACAGATCAGTTGTTCAAATTTGAGTCCTTAAAATGTTGCTTATGGTAGTGATGCAGTAAAGGTGGCACATGGAGAAATGCATGACCTGCTGATGAACAACTTTATTGAATAAATTACATCTTGAAGAAAATAAAAATTGAGCATCCAATAATGGATGCATGGCATGCATCAGGATCAGAACAGTTCTGTAGATTCTGTATGCAAACTTCCTGAAAGAAAATTTGAAATGTGCTTGAGGCAATGGGTCCTGCATCACCAGTCCGCTTCCTCATACAACTGCAGTGTTGTGTGTTGGTAGGGTGAAACTTTGCATTTTAGGGCAATTTCTTAAACTAGTTGGCATTGTCTGAGTTTTTGAAATAAAACTTTAGCTCCTGACATCTTTAATTTAGTTAATTTCAGCATCTGTCAAAGCACAATACCCTTTCTGAAACTGAAATATATTACTAGATGTAATATATTAAAGAGTTATTGCACTAGGTGCCTTTTTTTGTGGAGGCTGAGACAGTAGAAAACCTTACGAATGACTCATAATTTCATTTCTTAAAGCTGGCAAAATATCACTTCTGCATATTTAAAGGTTCTAAAATGTATTTCTTCCCTCAACCTTGATAGCTGTTTAGTTTTATTTTTTTACTATTATTTACAAAAAAGGCTAAATATGAACTTGGTATCTGTCTCTACCATGCCTGTTCATTCTAGAAGACTAAAGTAGCGTGCTCCCCTCCTTAAAGTTCAAATTATTTTAATGCTGCTGTCACTATGTACCTACAGCCTGCTCAGCTGTTGGGGGGAAAAAAAAATACTTTAAGGTATTTTACCACAGAAGGAAAACATCTGGGAATGTGTTTCTGCATAACCTGATGGCTTTGGCTTCTTGTTCCCCTCTGATGAGACCAAGACTACTAGGCTGGTTGCTCTGTCCTCTTGACTTGCAATTCCCCTGCCCACTGCTTTGATGAGAGTAGACAATGAAGGTGGGATTTACCAGAACTATCATGCAAAAGGAGTCTGTGACAGAAAGCCCTTTTCACAGAATGTAGTGCCAGTGAATCCTACTCCCTGTTCTTCCTTCACCATCAAGTCAGGCACCAAAAATGAGTAAGAAATAAATTAGGTAAAATAATGAAGCTAATTTGGCAACAATACTTCTGCATAATTCTTTATTGTGCTTCCATGCCCTAAGCTGTAGGTGGGTTAGGTTTATGATGACCCCAGTTTTAAAAACAATAAAAGCACAAATAATTTGAATTTGGCTTCTAATCACTCGTGTGCCTTCAATACTTCAGTGTGAGTCTAGCAGAAAGCAAAGAGGTATCTATGAGATCTACAGGAGATGATATTTCATAAAGAAAAATTAATACTTTTTAAATGCGTTGCAGTATAAATACTGCGAAAACACTACAAAATAAGTAAACCAAATAAATTCCCTTGGACTTTCAGGGCTAGTTCTGTGTAGGCAACGAGCCAATTAGCTTCAAAGTAAACTGTTTTGGGGGAATTCTACAAATCTCTTCCTCTCTACCATGTTCCTATGTCAGTTGAGTATACTGCTTGTAATAAAGCTGTTCTGCAGATTTTAAGCTTGAAAACTTTGAGTAAACGGCCACTTTATTTCCAGACACTTCACATTCTTCAGCTTAAAATGTCAGTCTCTGAAATGTGCATCTGACTTTTAGGTTATATGGATATGTACCATACTATACTAACCTTAAATTTCTAGTGATACATCTGAAGTGCACGTACAAGCCTGTTGGGCTGCAGCCTTTACTTGGAGAACAAATGTTATTTGCAGCAGGACACCTGCAGCTGCAGAACTGTTGCCTATCGAGCACCTCAGGGCTTTATGCTTTTCTGTGCCATGCAGACACACAGAAAACCACTGACAGGAGTTGGCCTAACCCTGCATGTGGGAAATGTGGAGAGTTGAAGGGTTTTTTCTCTTATGCCATAAGGGATATTCACAAATAGCTGATAAAAATGCTAATTCTTCTTCCTCAGCTGTTTAAAAATCACATTCTAGCACATAAGTATGGTGATCGGGGTTTGTGAAGTTCAGTTGCAATACTAAGCCCAAAAACAAAGACTCAAGAGCTGAAGATGCAAGACACTCAAGTCTTTTCTGAGCTCTTTGCCACTGTACTTGGTATATTTCATTTGCTAGCTCGTCATCCTGTATTTATTTCATTTAATACACAGGGCTAGAGTCATGAACAAAAGCTGTTGAGATGCCCGTGTGGGAACACCAGAGCCAAGAACAGGAAGAAAGCCGTGCTTCCGACTGGCCGACTTCAGTGGAGCTCCTCAAATTGTGCAGTAGCAATTAACCTCACCACCCTTCAAGTGAAACTGAGTCTGGCTCCTTCAGTGGTTTGGGCTCTTACACTGCTTTCCCATTCTTCTGTTTCCTTCTCCCTCACCCTGTGAGAAGAAAAGCAAAAAAACCAAACCTCACAACTGTATTTATGAGCATGTGAAAAGGAGAATATTCATTAGGGACCAGTCAGATCAGTGGAGCTCTGCTGCTGATTCTGTGAGGGATTTAGGCTTCAGCATTGCACTGTAATGCAGCACAAAGCAAGGGCCAAAGAGCCACCAGGGCACCACTTTACGAAAACAGCGATGCGGCCCTGGCCTGTATCTCCCTTATTCCAGTGGAGGACATTTACTGAACTGCTTCAAGGAGCTCCAGTCACACTTTTTTGTAAATTATTTCAACATAAGTGACATTGAGTGGTAACTGTCTCGTACAGCTATAGTGTAGACACTTATCTCCCCTAATGAGGTGGCTTTCCCAACTTAATTGGTACAGCTTTTTGGCCACTATGGTGGGTATCTTTGGAGAAAATGTAATGAGGGAGAAAACTAGGTCACTCATCACTAATCTGCTTCCACCCATCTCCCACGCTCTGGCTGGCTGTTTGGGGATGTTACCATAGCGCAGGATCTAACTCCAAGGGCTGCTTCTCTGCCACCATGTCCTGCCTTTAGCTCTGGTTCTGCCACTGCAGCAGAGGCCATGGCAGCAGGTAAGACAGACATCTTTTTGGAAAACTCTGTCAGGTGCAGCGCATAAGCAGAAGAAAATGAATAGAGGTACATCTGGAATGAGATTTCCATTACATCACAGCCAGTTAATTACAGTTACCTGCATTAAACAGGCTTGTTATTTATAACTGTTTTGATTTGCATTCCCTCTTTAAAGGAAGGATACTGTACTTGAAAGACTGTTCTGATGAAAAAAGAACACCCGTTTGTGTGAACAGTGGCATTTGTATGTTTTAACATAATGCTTGAAGTATTTTTAAACTACCAGGTTCTGTGCTGTTGCGCAGTTTTCATTCCTTCTCTGTCACATAATCTTATAGTTCCTGTAGCTTTGCTGTTGTTTTGCTTTTCACACACCTCCTTATATTAATAAATAAATAAAGTGGCCTAAGTAAGCTAGATTTTGAATTATATGTATTTCCTGGAGAAGGCCTGAACAGGAAAAACAAGTCTTACAGACAGCAATACCTAGAAAAAGGTTGCCATATATTTTCTCTTTGAAGGCTTGTGTTGTGTTTCTGTGACTTCTTGAAAAGCAGTCTGTCAAGACAGTTGTCTTCAATGCTAATATCTGTGTTCATAATCTAGCAATGCTGCATTAAGACATTAGTCAGGATTTAAAAGACAACAACTACCAAACAGCTTTAGATGCTACTGAACACATTAAAAGGAGAACTGACAATTGCTTCTATCTGTGTTAAGTCCTGTCTCCCTCAGAACAGACCACAGCCTAGTCACTTTGTGGCTTTGGAGTTATTCAGCCAGGTTTGAGATATTATCAAGGAACAAAACAAAAAGGGAACTTCCTTCAGAAGAAAGATGCCAGCCTTGTAATGTAATCTTATTTGTAATGTACTAAGGTAAAAAAATATATAATAAAGGCACAGGGGACTCACAAGTCATAACAGTCAATGTTACTGACTACCCCTACCTGCTCAGTCCTGCACTCTGGGATGCTGCCAGCAGAGCTACTTTAGACTCATCCCAACCCCAGGCAGGAGCTAGAGCACACCCATGGCAATACCTTAAGTATTTTAGTGGAAACTCCCATGCCCTGGGAATTACGGGACTTGCCCTACTCATTTGCCTCTCAAGCCAATTCCTGCAGCTGAACATCATTTATGGCACAGACAAGTCTGTCCCACCTGCCTGGGGACCTCACGATGTTCTCCCAGCTTGTGTTGTCTTACCAGGAGAGGTCATGCATGTGGCCTGCTTGTATGCGTTCAGCACTGAGGATGACCCAACTGCGTTTATCTGGGCCGTACTACTCCATCTGTTTAGTTAACGGTGGCCTTTGAGAGAGTTAAAAATAGCACCTACCTGTCACTGTAGCACACATCCTTCCACCTCACTGCGCGGCTCTGAAAGAGAGACAGTGTCTGAACAACCTGCTCCCTTCCCTACACATGTATAAAGCTAAGGTTAAAAAAGCAAACAGCCATCCTTTCTATCAGTACATTGTATTTGCCTGAATTCAAATAAGTGAAGTATATCTGAACTTGACTACAAAGGACCATAATAGTCCTGTGGATAATACATTAATAATATAAAAGTGAATGTAACACACCTTCGCTTACATACGATGGGCTGGATCTACTCCTATGCTGCCACCAAAAGCTGCATCTTCTTCTAAAAGCTGATCTGGACAAAGGTACGGCAGTATATTGGTAGAGACTCACTAATAACGAGGAACACAAGCACCGAAAGCTTTGGCTTAAAAAAACCCCTTCGGATGTCGTAGTCTCATGTGACAAGAGGAAAGTAAATAACCTTGTGAACTGTTCTTAATAAGCAGCCCTCACAAAACCTGAGAACAGCCCCAGGCCTGAGCGACCCCTTCCCCTCGCACCGCCCGGGGCCGCCGCTCCCGCCCGCCGCCGGGGGGAGCGATGCCGCCCGCGGCGGGAAGCGCCTTTGTCCTGCCGGGGCCAGGCGGGCCCTCGCCTTCCCCTTCCCCTTCCCCTTCTCCTTCCCCGCCCCTCCCGCCGCCGCCCTTTTGCTTTCGCTTTGCCCCCAGCCGGCAGCCGGCGCGGCCATGGAGAACGGCGCCGTCTACAACGAGACCACCGAGCCTCAGGCCAAGCCGCCCCGCCGGCCCTTGGGCTGCACCCTGCGGCACCTGCGCGGGTGGCGGCTGCCGACCAAAGCGTCCCAGGCGGTGAGTCCGCACGTCTCCTCCCCGCAGCGCGGCCGGCCGGGAGCGGGGAGGAGCGGGGCCAGGCCGGTTGCTGACTGATTGACTGGCCGACCTGGGCGGGGGGTGAGGACGGGCCGAAAAGTCTCACCGACGTGGCCCCGTCCGGGTGCGCGGGGCTGCGACCGGCCGGGGGCGGCGGGGGGTGAGCAGGCGGCGCCGCGCTGGGCCCGCTCCCGCCGTGTCACCGAGTGTCGCCCGAGTGCTTTACAGGTGTCCCTCCTTGCCAAGGGTGCAGCTTCGGTACAGAAACCAGCGTGTAATTGCGACCTCCGGCTTTAGGGCAACCCCCTGCCGCTTGAACTCTGTTAAAGCGCGGGCTTGGGGAGGTGGCCGGAATGATGTCTGCCGGTCGGGACAGGGCTCCTTGCAGCGGAAGGCCTGCCTCGATCCAGGGCAGGTCGTGCTCTGGCTCTGAGGCAGCACAGACCTGTGACTCAGCTGGAAAGGTGGCACGGTGTCTTAATAACAGCGTCGACTGTTGAAGTTGATTTTTATGGTGGGGAAGTAACAGGCTTGTTCCTTTTCCGTGTTCCAGCTGCAAGAGTAGGTGCTGACACCTGATGGTTGTGCGACCAAGGCTCGGTGCTGCAGCTGGCGTGGCTCAGCTAAGCCCCTGTGGTTTAGAGTCAGAGGGAAACGTCGCAGAAACCTAGTATTTTCTACTGAGAGCCACGCTGGGTGAAAACGGGAGGTGGAAACCTTTGGTTGAAAGTCAGGGTAGGGCAGAAGAACTGAGAAGGGCTTGCATCTGGGCCCCCCCTCCTGCCGGCCCCGCAGCCCCTTTGTGAGCCTGTCCTGCCGCACCGGCCGTGCTAAAATCGGGGCGCTCATTTCCCCTGCGAGTCGTGGTAGAAAGTTGCATCAGAAACATGCAGCGTTGGTGGTGACCTATTGTGTAAGGCATCGCAGTGCATCACTTGGGCATGTTCCACCAGGAGATGAGGCTTACATTCTGCTCGCTTTTTGCTACATGTAGCCTTATACCTGAACGCATTCAGCCCTTGGGCGTGTGACTCCGACTCCAGTTTATTCTGTGCTCGGCGATGGGCTCTTCCAAAACGTTCCAGTGCGGCTGCTGGTAAGGACGCGAGGAGCATCGTTCTTCAGTACTGGCGGGGAGGTAGTGAAACCGACAGTGGGAACCCTACTTTTCCCCGCCAACAAAGTGGCTTTTTAGTCAGATGTCTCATGCTCAAGGGAATTGTAGGTGATTTCCAGTCCTTTCTCGTTACTTCGCCGTTGCAGAAAAGAGGACATTGAGTTTTTAAACTTCATCTCGTACACAGTCAGAACCCTCAACCAGAAACATACGATTCTTGAGTGCTGGTAAAGGTTACAGTAATGCTGCCAAAAATTATGTTTTCTAAGAGTATTAAAAAAAATCACACCCAAGAATGCTTTAAATAAATAAATATAATAGAACATAAACTTTTACTTCATCTACTGGAGATTAATAAAGTAAGATCTGCTTGCTGTTGATCCCAGACAAGTAGATCATTTATATAAGTAGGTTCACTGACTAAAAGAAACTATTACATATGCAAATTTACTGGTGTACCACTCTTAAACTGTTTATCTGAACAGAGGCATTACTTTAAAAGCTTTCTAGGTAGCGAAAAGGAGAATTATTATTCTCCTAAATGGGATGGATAGCTGCTTGATATTCTCCTAAAGAATTAGAATTTTATGGCCTGTGCCTGTCCTTCAATGAGAGGAAAAAGAAAATGGAGTTATAGTCATTCACCCTCCTAATTTCCAACAGCTTTTCACTCCCTTTTTGTATCCCTTTATCAAAATGCACAGATCTTTGAGTTCTTGGTCAGAACACTTTGAACAAGCCCCAGAAATTCCTGAGGGTGGTAGCCTCAGTATCTGCAGTAGGAAAAATGTTCCTGGTTTGGGAAAATGTTGGGTTTTGGAAATGCCAGTGATGGCGATGGTCATTAACATCTACTAGCCTTGTATTATGATAGTGGTTGTTATTGGGATTATGCACCGATAATCACTCATGTGGTCTGCTAAACAGGGTATTGCACTCAGAAAATCAGCTGCCCTCGTTATAGAAGTGATCAAGTGTTTTACAAAATACTGTGAAATCACCTGCAGAAAACTGGTTTCTAGACCTTAGAACTCCTTTTCTCCTGAATAATAATGGCATACATTGTAATCTTAGCCTGTTTTTTCAAGTTTTGTGGGCAAATGAAATAAGGAAAATGTAGCTGCCAAAAGGATGCTGGGAGGCATGCTTATTGCATGGGTTTTGAGATTGTTGTGTTGTGTTTTGGTTTTAGTAGCTGGAATGTTTTTGTTAGTCCACAACTGGTTCAAATTCTGCACAGTTAAATCACACAGTGCATATGGTGCCAAGATTGAGGTAGAAACATATTCTCATCTAAAGCAGAAATACTTGTCATCAACTATTGTTTGACTTTACCCAAAATGCCCTAACTGGAAAGGAAAATTGTAATTCAGTCTTAAACATCTGCTCTTTTCCTGAATTGTTCACTTCCTATAGTAGCCTTGATTGTGGAGACTTAGAGAATTAATATATGCAACCATATGAATTAGAAGATTTTGTACTGGAAATACGACTGCTGAGGATTTTCACAGGCCTGTTGGGAAGTTCATTGATCTGCTTTATTTTCGTAGCATTCTTTTGTAGCATTCACTTATTAAATCTACTTTAGAAACTTGACATTTGTGTAGAAACTTCTAACGGTAATGTCAGTATCGATGAATAACTTATTGCTGGTAAGGCACAGATGAAGACGTGTAATTTCTGGTGTACCTACAGACAGATAGGACTAATCATTTAAAAAAAAAAAAAAAAAAAGATAAAAACTGCATCTCCAATGATGCTTTTCCCTTTACAGCACACAGGAAAGCAAGCAGCGCGTGCATACGGCAAGGTGCAGGAAGGGGCCTGGAAGGTTTAGCTTTCAAGAAGCTGAGGAACTACTGAGGTGCCCCTCTCTGCTCGTTATTGACAGCTCAAACAAAAGCAGTAGTGATATCAGTGATAACCTGGGCATCGGCTGCTGGGGATTCTCCATGAGACCAGTGTGGAGAAGGCAGGTATAAAAACAAACCAGAGGGAGCTTCGGCAGCTTCATGTGAGCCTGTAGAGGTCTGTGCTCATCCCAGGATTAATGCTGACAAAGGTGGATCTCTGGCAGAACAGTTCTTGGGGAAGGGAATGAAAAAATGTGGAATCCCTTGGCTTGCTTAAAGTGGCTCATGTATTTATACTGTATGTAATAGCGAGATGTTATGAAAATGCAGATGAATAATAGAGACAATAATGTGGCTAATACTCGAAAAAACTCCTTGCTATGTTACATAGCTATAACTATATAAACTTTTATGGTATTTAAATAGTATTTAAAATTCTTCTTTTGTTTTTGATAGTACAATGAGAGTAATCCCTTTTGTTTCTCTTCGTGATAGCAGGAATCAAGAAACCCAAGCAGAACTCTCTGGCAGCTTATAAATGTGCTGTTGATACACGGCTTTAATCAAAATTCGTCAAGCCAAAGCTTTGTTAATGATGTAATCTATTTTGCTATTCAGCTTATTAATAAAAAATTGAATATTGACTTGGACAAGTGTCACGTAGGACTCTACTTGGTAAATCTCATTTATGTGGCACTGAACCCTTTATAGCTACTCTTTGAGTGGGATTTCTTTCTACTTCTTTGTACACTCAGTGGAGAGGGTTTTTTCCGTTATGTAGATCATATTATGGTTACCTGGGCTTATAACTTCCTTAAAGGGCAGGTTTATTTCCTTTCTGTTCTGTTTCATCCCAGGTGAAAGTGATGGCATTCAGTTTTCAGTGCTGATAAAAAGAGCTAGAACTATACGTGAAAGTGTATTTTGCACTTTAGCTGACCTTGTGAAAAACGTGAAACTGAAAGTCATTGGACGCAGCTGTAAGCACATATTTTGAAATGCAAAAAAATACATAAAAATTGGAAATTCAGAGTTCAAAATACTCCTTGCACAGCTGTTGTAGTCACTGTTTTAGGTGCAAGGGCTGCCGAGAAGTTTGCCTTGCCAACCTCTGCAGGAGGGAAGGGAAGTATGCGGAGGCCTGACAGTTCTGTTACAGTTCCCCAGCTCGGGTTCTTTCCCTTTCTTGAGATCCTGTTTACTTTATACAAGGGCAGTGTTTTCAAAACATGATGCTTCGAAATGCCCTTCTGAGGTCTGGCTTAGCAGGGGTAGTTTACAGTTCCCATGTGCTAAATTGCTGTTCTTACTTTTACTGTCAGGTTATTTTCCAAGAACAATTCTGAATTTTAGAATTTTTTTTTCGTAAAGAAAACCTGTCAACCTCATTATTGCCCATATACTCTGATTAAATATAGGATCATCATCCTTATATCAGTCTCAATTTTATGACCGAGTCTGATTCCTACTAATGGTTTGTTTTAATTTGGTGAAGTCTGTCCTTACAAGGATCTATAATCCTGTGTCAACTTTATGGGATGAAGGAAACTAGCAAGAAGTGGCCAAAATGAGAGAACATTTAAATAAAGCAATATTCTTGTGCAATGAAGTAGTAGAAAATCTAGCAGCAGATGTATGGTGACTGTACAGGTATTTTTTCTTTCCTCAAAACATACTGTGGCAGGAAGGTGAACATAAGCTTCTGTGTGGATTAAACACTGTCCAACATAGCTTAAACATAGTGTAAAGTTTTGGTTCCTACAAGTAGAGCTGAGCTGCCGTTACTGGGTCATGAGCACGTGAGCTGTGAGCTACGTGTACTTTCTCTGAAGTTTACCAAGGGAGGTTAACATCAGCTGTAAACTTCAGGGAGGGAGCCGACTCTGTCAATTCCATCCAGTTTCCCCCTCCACCCTGAATCCAAATGCATTTAAAATCAAGGGCAATTATAAGTAGTAAGCAATAGCGTTTTTGCTCATTCTGCGCAGGGTGTATGTTCACCATGCTGCGGCCCTGTCTGCTTGCAACTGGCAATTGCACAAAACCACAAATCGGGAATCTTGACGGTCTATTCAAAAAGCCTGTATTTGGCAGTATGTACTCAGCTTTCATGAGTGTAGTTTATTGACCAACTTTAACAGCAAGTGTAAACCGTGTCACTATATAATTATTTTTGCCTGTAAAAAAATAGTGCAGAATTTTACCAGGTTCATTGTAGGTTAAGGATTTTTCCTTACAGCTGTGTTTATTAATGTCCATATCAGAGATGTCTATTTGCTGAAGATATTAGAGACTTGATCCAACTCAAGCATGTTATTTGTTTGCAGATTCTCTCTCTTCTGGCTGTTATTTTTGAAGAAATTGTGGAGGATTGTATCAAGTGTGGCGGACTTTATTTCTTTGAATTCATAAGCTGCAGTGCCTTTCTTTTGAGCCTACTCATCCTGTGTGTGTATTGCACTGATGTATATGAAACATTTGGAGAAGATAAAGTACAGAGAGTGGTAAGGATTTTTTTAGTTTTGTTTGTGTGTTGTTGGTTTTATTTCTTTTAAGCAAAACCATTTCTTTTAAGTGCTTAAAGACTACTGTAAAGTAAAAAGGCTACACAGAATGAATCTCCTTTCCTATTTAAAGGGTAGATTAAAGTAGCCTATAGTTAAAAAATGAGGCAACTTTCACAGAAGCACAGAATGGGTTTGGAAGGGACCTCTGGAGATCATCTAGTCCAACCCACCTGCTGAAGCAGGTTCACCCAGAGCACACGGGAATGCGTCCAGTCAGGTTTTGAATGTCTCCAGAGAAGTCCCTTTTATATTGACAACTTTTCCAAAATTGTCATGTGGGTTACCTGCAGGATTTTGGGACTTGTGTGGAAGTCTTTCACACAGATTAATACCACTGCCTAGTCATTGCATATATATGTACATACACGGAACCCAGTTCACTGTCAGCATGATACTTGTCATTTGCCTGTTTACTCTATCTATTTTCCTACTGGGTGTATCTTACCTCATTTTTGGTAATAATCATACTTGTAACAGTTCATGCTTTTATATTTCAGAAGATGAAGCAGTGGCACAAAGTTGCTCTCTAAAGTCAGTAAGAATATTATAGTGTCTTAGGAGCGTCCTCCCTATTTGTCTTCAGAGCAAACAGCAGATTTTTTTTACATGAGGTACAGATAAGGGAGTGTAGTAAGAGATACGAATGAGCACATTTTGTTCCAGTTTCTGGTTTCCTAAATGTTTTACATAGGGAATAATACTAGTATGGTTGACCTAAGCTTGAATTTGATTGTGAAAGAAGTGAGATGAAATGAATGAAATAATTAAAGAAGACAAAAACAGGGGAGTATGTAATGCAGACTCTTAAATAGTTGATAATACTGAATGTTGTTTGGAATATAGCTGTAAAATATAATTTCTGAAGCTCCCATTAGCATCAAAGTTTCAAAGCATAAATTCACTGGCAGATTAACTCAGCTGCTATTATGATGCTTGTTCTTTTTCAGGTAGTGTAATCTGCAATTCTATAACATTATTTATTTTTACATTTGCAGAATTTTTGGGCCGTGTCAGCCATAGGTGTCTTTTTTCTGATAGCATCAATAGTGTTTGTTGTGACCAACTCCGGGTCTGGTGTTGAAAAAGCTGCATGTGTAAGTCTCAAAACTGCATAATTTACTTTGTATTTATCTTGGGTGTTAATTTCTCTGCCCTCTAAACCTCACTCCATTTGCAGGGAAGAAACTGAGCAGAGAATAGAATTCAGTGTGTTGCGGTGTTTCCGGAGGAATTAGCTATTTATGACCTTCCAGAAAATTCCTGTAGGAAATCGAAAGAGCAGGCATTCCTCAGGATTACTGGAAAGCTCTATGTGCACTTACTTGTGGCTCCCCAGCATTTTTGGCTTGCTTTTGCGTTCCTCAGACTTCCCTGCCTTGGCTCCGTATTCTTCCCTGTCATCTGCCACTGTTTTGACATTGCCATCTCTCACAGCTTCCCCAGTTCTCCGACACCCTCTCTCTGAAATGCCTGCTTTTTTCCTCAATTGTCCTTTCATAATGCCACCCCCTCACAAAGTCAGCAAGAAACCACGTCTTTTGCCAGACATTATAAAGCATATGTGGAGAATGCTGACTCGCAAAGGCTGCAGTAAGAGCAGCATTTTCCTCAGTGGCAGAAATAGAAGAGCAACAGGACTTGCATCTCCCAGGGGACTCTGAAGAGGCTCAGGGCAAGGCACTGAAGAGGCTTTGGGATGCTGTGGATTTTGTAATTCCTCACTCGTTTGGCACTTCTGTTGAATAACCTTGCAATTGGGAATATGTGAGTTTAAAAGATGAAATTTTGATTTTATTCTTGAATGAGGAAAAAATTAGTTAGAAAAGAAAGCAAAATTATTCTGTTCCACAGACAGCACAAGCTACTACAGAGACACACTTTTGTATAGTCGTCTTCAGTGATGCTGATAGATTCATACCTAATGGTTTGAGCATAAAGTCTTTCAGATTTTTTTTTTTCTGCAGCTGAAAAAAAACCCCTATTTTGATTTAAGACTTAGTAGTGTCAAATTGCTTTGGGGTAAGCCAGTTCTGTAAAATTTAGGTAAAAGTTAGAATAATGCATGTGTGTGGTTCCTTGTTTGAAAGAAGCTGCTAAACCCAACCTTCTCCTTATACTATCTTGCCATGACTAATAATGAAATGTCATTAACAAAATGTCATTTCACCCTCCCTTGCTGACTCAGTAAGGACTTGCTTGGGCTCTGCAGATCTTCCCTCCCTTCACCTTCCATGTGTTACTCTTCTTCACTTAGTCCCGTGAATCAGCAGTCACCTCTTGGATAAATACCCTGCTATACCACCAATGCCATGCTTCTTTAAGAACTAAGTTTTGCAATAAAATGAATATAGTTTTACTCTTAAGGGCTGTTCAGAACATATTGTATGGTTCAAGGTTGATTAAGAGAATGAGAACTGTAAAAACTTTTGCATTAAATGTGCTAAAACTTTTGCATTAAATGTGCTAGAATTATGATTCCTGATCTGTTTCTAATTTAAATGGAATCACCAATTTAAGGACTGTAATCTTAATATATAAGCGTTCTTAACGTATGTAAGTAGTCCATCAAATCTCTCCAAACAATGTTAGAATACTGTTAATGTTTGTACATTTTAAAATCATGTATTCTTTTCACTTTCACAGGCATTTGGATTTCTTGCAAGTTTTGCATTTTTAGCTGAAGTTATTACAGAGTATTTTCACAGTTGGAAACAAAACATCAGTGGACACACTGAAAATCCTGGCAACACTCAGAGTGCTACAGAAAATCAGCCACTGAATAAACAAAGCTAACTTTCTGGAGTTTGTTGGTTTTTTTTTTTTTTTTTAATGGAGCAAACTAAAATGAACTCTTCAGCGCGCCGTAGGTAATAACTTCTGTCTCTCATTCTAATCAATTTTGTATCACAAATTTTTATAGATCCTTAGATCAAGTAATGGCACCTTGAGCATCATGTTCTAAGGTAACTGGTCCTGCTTAATAACTGGTCTTGCCACCTGTCCAAGTGACATCCACTACAAAACTCATGTCTAAATAGAATAATTTAAGGACAAGAGGATGCTGATTTGATTTTTGACAGAGGTGACTAATAAAGGTTAATGTGTGATGCATAAATTTTGAGTTATACCCTAAAGATATTTTCTGTATAAATGGACCAGATACTTCTGTTACAAGTTATAAATTAGCACAGCAGAATTCATTCGTGTACTTACTGGTCAAACTGTGAATGTAAAAGGGATGCCTAACTGAGGCCTTACAGAAATGCTTGTCCTTACATAGGGGGTTTTGGGTTGGTTTTACTGTTCATATGTCTCAGATCTGTCTCTGGAGATAAGTTCAATGGGATAGCGAGTGTAAGGGTTTTATGGGGAGCGTAACGGTATATTAAGAAGAGAGTTTCGCACCCCATGATTGTCAAAGTTTGGACTTGTATGCCAGAATCTTATTTCAGATTGTTTCAAAAGCTATAAAGGTCACGAGAAGAAACTTGAAAAGCCAGCCATGAGAGGAAGAAGATTAAGAATAAATATTTTCACAAAGTCATCTCAAAAGTAGCAATTGAACATCAATGGGCAAAATGTTACAGCGTGTTGGTACTATCCTGGTGAATATTCCTCTCAAGGTTAATACCGTATGGAGCTTGCTTATGCATAGTTAACGGTAATTTTTGCCAGAATGGTTATGGACCCCACCGTTTTCTGTTTTTTTATAAATATGGCACTAGTGTGAGATGTCTTGCTACTGACTAGTTCAGTTGGTAAACAGGTAAATAAGTACTTGTGCCCTTGATTTGTCTTAAAAGCAACCAGCTGTAGGACTGCAAGAAACGCTACTGATGCAACGCACATCAGACAAGCGACAGACGTATCAGGCCAGATGTTGATGGCTGTAAAAGAAATGGAGCCATGAAAAAGCATTTTTCAGATGTCTGAGGTAGAAGCAAGACTGCTAGACCTCGCTTAAGGGGAAAGCCTTTAAAAGCAGAGCAAATTGCTGTAAGCCAGGAGATGTTCTAAAATACCAAAGCAAATGAGAAAAAAGCTGATTATGCAAAAACAATTCTTGTTTGAGTGCTCATGACATTTTCCGTGTCTTCCAGGCATTAATTCCATTTCATCAATACCCTAGTCTGACAAATTTATAGTCCTGTAACCTGTTGTGGCAGCGTTGAGACTAAGCCCTCCAGAAATTGGCTGAGCAAGCTGTATTTGGAAACAGATGAGGAAGCTGTTGTAAGACAAAGGACTGTAAAAGAAGGTCAAAGTTCTTTATTTCCAGTGCTGCCACTTTCTGATGAATGTGAGTTTGTGATGTTCTCTCTCTAAGCTCTGAGACTTAAACCTAACACTACAGTTTGCTTGGAAGATATAAAATTTTGACAGGTGATGTGAAGCGTCAGGTTTAAGCTGTATCTTGGTTTCAGAGCCATGCATAAAAGCCGTAATTTCCTTCATCAAATTTCCTGCTTTGTGAAGAAGAAATGCTCTTTGGACTGGCTTTTTTTTTCTTGTATTTATTAGTGTCCATTTGCAATAAAACCTGATCTTAGTCTACATGTACAGAGCTTGCTGTAGCTGTCTCTGAAAACTGGGTAGATTAGAGATGTTTTGTTTACAAGCAGTGTTACTGGTGATATGAAACTTGGCATCTCCCTGCTGTGATTTGCAATGTCTTACTTTGGGGATTGTGCCCATATCTATGATTAACATTCTAAGGGTGGGGTTTTTTGGTTGTTTTTTTGTTGCCCAGGATTCTACTGAATTTGTTTTCACATCAGAATGTCTGTAGTCTCTAAATCTTAATCTGTAATTAAAAGCTGTAAATATAGTGTAGGAGTAACAATGTGCTGCTGGTATTTATTAAGCAATGCAGCACCATGGTGGCGCTTTTCTCTTGAGATGATTTTTCGTGTAATATTTTTCAGTTCGAAAATGCATGAAGAGAGTTCTGGGGTTTGGTTGCTTTTTCTATAGACTTTTCCCCACCTAAGTGCTTTGTTACTGGTGTCCATTCCTGAATTGGACATACTGTTACTGAAAAGAATCTCTCTCCCTTGACTTCCCTATCTATGATATCTACTGCTGATACTTCGCAGAGAAACTGAAATACAGAGCAAGTTATTTTTATGAAAAGGTGCCACAAGGAGTTGGTGTCAGAAGAAGTGACAGACTGGGATCTCCTGACTCCTGTGATCTGACCATTAGGTCTTTTTAAACAAATACTGCTCAGCTTTGCAGAATGGTTTGATGTATTCTCCTATTACATACATGCTGGCATCCCTGGCGTGTCTTGGAGTATTAGAGTGAGGGGGGTTTGGTGTGTTTTTAGTTTTCATTTTAGCTGTTCCAAGTTTATACCCATTCTCTCACCAACTGACCGATCCATGTATAGATTTTGAGGACCAGATTCCATCTCTGACTGAAAGGGATGCAGGCGTTGCCATCAGCTACAGAAAACAACACACGGTAGACTTTGGGAAAACTGGTGAGTTGTTTTCCCGTATGGAGCTTACTAATAGGAAGAGTCCTGCTGTCCTTCCTAATAGGAAGAGTCCTTTACAATACATATTGCTCCGCTCCTCATACTGTTTAGCTGGCATTAATCTGTCACATAGTAGCTTAATACTACAAGCAAGTCACACATTGGTTATAAGTTTAAGGCAGCTGCTAGATCGTTGCTTCCAAACCAGTTGTTGGCCAACAAAGCAGTTTCTGCATGGTGGTACTATTAATCCAAGGCTTGCAAGTATGAGATGTTCTGTTTTAAGAGAGCCGAGAGGCAGGTTTGCTAGTGTGTTATGCTGTTCTCTGCTGCTGCAAGGTAATTTCCTTAACTGCTTTAGCAGCTGCCTTAGATAAAGGGGCAGGTGTGAGGCCCTCCCAGGCGAGGTGGGGGAGCGACTTCCTCGCTGCAGCGGCTGGGCAGGCTGGTCTCCTGCAGTCTCGACGTGCCCCCTTTGATGCTTCTGGTGTCTGTCTTTTAATTAGGCTGATCCCAGAGAATGGCGTTGGAGCTGGATTAAATGTCTGGTTTTGCAGGAGCTCCGCGCCTGTGGCTGGATGTCTCTTACCCCTCCCGTGCTCTGTCAGCAAAGCGGTCTGCTTGTTTCCCAGCCTGCTTGTGATGAAATCAGCCTGCTTTATTTAAACCAGCTATTTGAATTGCTTACATTAAGGTGGCTGATTTTGACTAAAGTGGATTAGGGATTGTTCAGGAGAGCGGTGGGAGCTCTGGCAGAAGTGCTGTTACAAGAAACTGTCTTAAATTTCTTCTTCTGTTTGCAAAGTAAGCATCTCTGTACAATCTTAACTGCTAGTAAGACCTGTGGACAGAAGCAACTGGCCCAGTTTGTCTCTCTGAGGATTGTCTTCTCCCTTCTGCACCATGGTGGTTGGCAGTGGTGTTGTGAGCCTGCTCAGACACATTCTAAGCTTTGTATTCTCCAGCTGAGCCT
This sequence comes from Caloenas nicobarica, assembly GCF_036013445.1. NCBI lineage: Eukaryota > Metazoa > Chordata > Aves > Columbiformes > Columbidae > Caloenas > Caloenas nicobarica. Next base: position 44,658,310 of record NC_088246.1, on the reverse strand, counting down.
GTCCAAAAATATTTAAAGGCTCTGCACCCACTTTCAGGCTTTTTTTATGGTGCCTTGAGAATCAGTGGAGAGGATTCCCCAGGACATGTGAGGACTTGTTAAGTGGCTGGACGGTGAGTTTCTGCTCTGAAAATCTGCACAGGCATTGTGTAGATGGTGAATGTTGATTTTTGCGTTTGGTGTTTAGCCCATATTAAAATCACAATGCTACCAAGTGCCCTTTGGGTCCTAAGTACATGAAGGAATTGTGCCTTAGTGCTTGCACTCTGTGCTTAAAAATAGCAGGGAAGGGCTGTGGTCTGTTACGGTTCTACCTTTGCACCCTCCAACTTGAAAAAGCAGTGAGCCATCTCACACAGTTCTCAGAGCTCTGCACGAGATGTTTTTGCATAATGGCCATCATGGTGAGCCTCGTTCAAATTTGTGCAATAAAAATACCAAGCTTTCTACACTGAAGGGAAATACTTTGTGAAATTTTTGAAAGGTCATATAAAATTGTAAAGAATCAGAATGCTGGTAGTGCCTTTAAGGAGGAGACTCATCTTTGGTTTAGTCTACTTCTGTAAACCTAGGCAGTTCTGTGGATATTAAATGTTGTGCTATTCAGAACTATCTATCACTTCTAATGCCTTTGAGACTTTAAGTGGCTTTTAATGGTTATTAAATCAGGATGATAATACAGTAATTTTATAAATATAAAATAAAAAATTTATACAGTTGTGTTGCCAGCGTTGCCTTGAATTTCCATTTAAATAATTTTGAAATGCTTAAATATTTTTCCATTCTAAACCTGTGGTCTTTTTTAATGTATTATGCTTTTTTGTCTTAAGAGCTTTCTAAAATATTTTGTAATCATTTTTAAAATAAAATACTAGTAAATAACTTGAGTGTTTCTCATTTCTGCTGCTTTGACTTGGTGTTGCTATGTAGTTCTCCCAGAGCAAACAGTAGGAAATAACATCATTCTTTGTTCCTGGTTTGGAGGAAAGAGCTTCCATTGTGTTTGCCTGTTACTGGGGAAGTGGGAACTGTTTGCCTGTTACTGGGAACTTGCAAAGCTGGATATTGTCACTGCAGGTTTCCAGGAGCAAAGGTCCCATAAGGTCAGTATTGCCTCATACCACAGAGTCCAACCAAACTAGTTTCCACTAATAGCTTGTACAGCCACCATGGTCTATAGGTTACTGTGACCAGCATAATTCAAGTGCTGCTTTCCTATTGCCTTGATTAGTTGGAGCCGAAAAAAATAAAGTGGCCAACTTGTTAAAGGAAGCGGCGCAAACTAGCGAAAGGTGTTAAGAGCAAATAGTTTATTCTGGTGTAGAAAAATGCAGATGACTGAGTTACTTGTTTGAGGGGGAGCTGCTGGATCCTTTAAAATGTTTGTCTTGATTGTTAGTGGCAGGGGGCAAAGAAAAGGAAATAAACCCGCATGCTTTTTGGCAGTGTAACTTTTTTGTTTCCTAATCCTACAGATTGCTTATGACCTGGTGGTGATCTTGTAAACAGGGGGAGAATGGCACCTTTTCATTATTTTTCTTTATATCATAACATTAAAGGTGAAATTGTCTCTTTGATGAAATTGCCAGAGATGAGTGTAACCATAAGGATTCATAAGGGGAAAAGGCCTCTAATATTTTTAATTAAATTTGAAAACTAGATGCAAGAAAACAATTGAGGCAAAATGTTACATTAAATAAGTGTATGTCAGTGGTGGATTTTCACGGCGTGAGAAAATAGCTCAGAAGTCCTAAGATTAATAAAGATTTAATAATTCTAGAATCGTGACAACTCCTTTCTCAGGAGTGTAATCCAAGTCATGTTACTGTAAATGATCGGAACGGCGCAGCAGGGCAGGAGACGGGCTGGCAGTCTGCGGCTTTACGGGCACCACCGGGTCGCCGCTGGCTCAGCAGCTGCTGTTTGGGGCATGAATGCGTTTCCTTGCGTTCGGGGTGGGCAACCAAACAAGGGTAACTACTCGGCAGGGGTTTGGGTTTGACTTCTCTTTGGGTTCAGAATAGCTATTCTTTGCCTGCTAAAGGAAGCAGAAGGAAGGCTGGCGATGTTCTTTGCCTTCTCTTCATGCAGTTGGCTGCACAGGAATCCGCTGAGAAGCTGCAGGAGAGAAGTTTGCCCACAAGAGGGCAAAGATGATCCTGTGATTGAAATTACATACTCTGAAGGACTTCACCTCTTCCCCCTGTATTTTCAGTGGAGTTGAAGCCCCCTTCCCCTTTTCTTTCGTCGGTGTGGCAACAAATGGAACTGTGCATTTTAGTGATGCTGTTTCCAATAATTTGCTTATTTCTCAAAATGTAGCCTGAAGGTTTTTGGATAATCATAGAATCATTTTGGTTGGAAGAGACCCTCAGGATCATCGAGTCCAACCTTAATGTAACCTAACTCTAGCACTAAACCATGTCCCTAAATACCTCACCTACACATCTTTTAAACCCTTCCAGGGATGGTGACTCCACCACTTTCCTGGGCAGCCTGTTCCAATGCCTGCGAACCCTTTCGGTGAAGAATTTTTTCCTAATATCCAATCTAAACCTCCCCTGGTGCAACTTGAGCAGCTGCACTTTTAAATTGGATGCCCATCCTAGATCCAAAATGAAAATAGTAGCTCCATTTGCAATAGAATAAAGCCTTAAACCAGTCCAATGTAAGAGTGCAATGTCAGCTATCATTGCAGACTTGGTCTTCTGCTGGCTCATGAAGAAAGGTACCAAGGCCACTGAGCAAGTGCCAAGCTAAGTCATATTGACTTATTCATGACATATTCATGAAAGTTCTAGGAACGCCTATACATATTCATAACCTGTCCCCGAGAAGGCGGTTCTTATTACAATGAGTTCCGGGAAATCATTTCCATAGTCTCCACCTTTGGCTCCTCCTGGTTGCACCTGCGCAGTGATCGTGGACTGGGGTCTTCTTCTGTGTACACGTTCACCTCTGGCCTGGTGTGATGAGTTGGCTGGGACTCAGACTGCTGAGTTGGTTAGAACTGGCGTATCTCCTGCCCTGTGCCCAAGTTTCGGTTATCTAATTCACCCAAGGATGCACCCAAGATTTTGTCTCCCTGCAAGGCCTGTAAAGTTGTCAATAAACTTTTGTTTCTCTTACACAAGGCTAAGCAAAGCTAGGCAATTGTAATGTGGGTTAAGGGTTCTAAGTGTTGTGGGTTAAGGGTTTGCTCTCTTAAGCGTTAGGTCCTTAAGTGTTAGTTCTTTAAGTATTGATTAGTCAAGTGTTAATCAGTTAATTCCCTGTATCAATATCCCAAGATTTCTTAGAAAGGCCAGTACTACAAAGCTTAACACTAACAATAGCCACAAAAAGCTGTCTGAAAATGTTACAAATGGCTGAATGTTAAAAGTTGGAGACCTCAGGACAGTGTCAGTGAGATAGATGTGTAGCCAAAACACGTATGTTTAAAACAAGAAGCTAGACATGGAAGACTCTGCCAGTGAAGACACTGCATCCATATTTCAAGTGTTTTCATGACTGAAGATGAAAGGTCCTTTCCTGGCTCTGAGCAGTATCTGAGCAGTATTCCAGAGGCTGGTTTTGAGGGCTCTAGATCAGGTTCTAGGCCGGGTTCTAGGTCACTTGAAAGTTCTAGACTACTTGTCCGGTCCAAGTTGGGTTTCAGCTCACTTGACAGTCCACTAGACAGTTACTAGACAGTGTGTCTCTGGCCTACTCTGTGGTTCTACAGTATGTTTTTGGTCAACTTGATGGCTTCAGATTGGGTGCTGAGTGTGGGCTAGATCAACTCACCGTTCTAGATCGTGTTCTAGGCCGGGGTTCTAGCTCGCTTGAAAGTTCTAGATCGTGTTCTAGGTCACTTGGAAGTTCTAGGTCATGTTCTAGGTAATTTGAAAAGTTCTAGATCGGGTTCTAGGTTTGGTTCTAGGTCACTTGAAAGTTCTAGGCTGGGTTCTAGGTCGCTTGGAAGTTCTAGATTGGGTTCCAGAGCAGACATCCCTGGAGAGGGATTGTGTTCTGAGAGGGGGTGGTCCTAGAATATAGTAATGGGCAAAATTTGAGCTCCATTGATATCAATTGCCAGTCAAGAATTCCAGTTTGTTTACTTGTTATTTATTTCTTCCCAGTGTACTTAGAATTGCATTCAAAATGAATAATAAGAGAATCATCCTGCAAAATACCTTTTGGGCTCTGTCAGACCTCTTGGGCCCTGTCGGGTTTTTTCAGGCTCTATCAAGCTCTTTTGGACCCTGTCGGGCTCTGTCAAGCTCTGTTGAGCCCTTTCAAGCCCTGTCAGGCTTTGTTGGGCCTTGTTGGGTTCTGTCATGCTCTATCAGGCCCTGTCAGGTTTCTTTATATGAAAAATATAATTTATGGAAAATATAATTTTATTTTAAAATAGAATTTTAAAGAATAAAAATATTTGTCTTTTTCTTTGTGTTAATAACAACTTCAGCTGGCTAAGATGCGATTGTCTTCAGGCGTGTAAAAGAACAAAGATACATTTATTTTAAAATAAACCTGACACATCTATTTTCAATTGTCAGAAATGAACATTTAGAGATTTGTTTCCTTCTCTAGTACACAACCGGTAAACTGACTCAGGCAGCAAAATCCCTATGAATTTATCAGGTATTTTGATTTTTGCTAGACTGGCACTTTTCACTAAGAAACATCTATCATTAAAATTTTAACCCGTCTGCAATCCTCACTGTTTGTGTATCCTGAGAGGGATCATTTAAACCAAACAGGACTCCCAAGAGCTGGCAGAGTCCTGTTGAACAGCTTTCTGTGGCCCTGCTCCTCCCATCGTTTGCCCTCCCAGCAGCCAGGCCCAGGACACTGCTCATAAGCTGTCTCCACTTCCATTGGATGCCTGCAAATATATGCCAAGTTCTAATTATGCTTGACATTCCTCTAGAAATTCAGATTTCTTTCCCTCTCCCCGCCTTGAAAATGCCAGACTCCTCCTGTAGTCTATTTAGAGGGAACGAAGCTAAGGCTTATCTAATTAGAGCTGAGTCTCCAGTTATCCCTTCACTCCATATACCAGGAACTAAAGCAAATTCTGCCAGAGAGGAGTCACATCTAGACTAGTCTACCAGCATTATGCAATGCAAGGAGGTGTGCTGTGCACGAAGGAGTTTCTGCTGGGAAGAGAGACAGCTCAGTGTCACAGCTTCCTCTTCGAGCCTCCGAAACTCACGGATTCAGAAAGATTTGGTTTTCCCCCAGTACAAAACACCCTTCTTTTGGGGAGTAAGAGCCAGCCCTGCTCGGGCCTTGCTAATCTCTCCCTTTAGCGAGGGGGCACACGAGCCCTGGTGTGCCAGGAGCTTAGGAGGCACCGCTCACAGTCATTTGGTGCCTCCCAGAGCTCGCTGGTGAATGGCGATGTAGAGGATTCAATGTGCGTGCCCAAGTGTCGAGCAAACACTGCCTGTTGAAGAGCTTAAGGGGAGGAAATTCTTTCCAGACACACAAGCCTTTTCTAAAGGAATTGCTGCTCCGTAGGATGTCAGACACATAATGCCAATGCCATAAATGTCACCATACAGCAGTTTTCATTCACAAAATATATGACCGATGTCAAGAAACCCCAAAGAAATATATATCCCTTTTAATTTCTCTTACCCCTGTTCTTTATTTGGGGCTTTGGGAAACAGGCTTCAGGAGAAGCTTTGAAGAGTCATGCAAAATCAATCACGTCCAGTTTTCAGAGGGTGGGAAAAAAAAGCTAAAATAAAATTGCCACATCTTTTGGGAGGTCGAGAAAGGCGCGCAGCCCTGGCAGATAACTCCTGCACAAGTCCGGTGCCTTCACAGCCTGACTCCCCAACCCACTGCACCCCATGGTGCTGCCAGCACAGCCCACCCTTGGGGAACAGTGGCTGGTGTGTCCCAGGGACCTACAGCACATTTTTGCTAGGAAGGATGTCAGGGCAGAAGCCGGATGGAAAAAAATCCACCAGTGCAGGTAGAAGAGTTCATAGAATCATTTTTGTTGGAAGAGAGTCTCAAGATCATCAAGTCCAATCATAACCTAAATCTAGCACTAAACCATGTCCCTAAGAACATCACCTACACATCTTTTAAACACATCCAGGGATGGTGACTCCACCACTTCCCTGGGCAGCCTGTTCCAATGCCTGACAACACTTTCAGTGAAGAATTTTTTCCTAAAATCCAATCTGAACCTCTCCTGGCACAACTTGAGGCCATTTCCTCTCATTCTGCCACTTGCTACTTGGGAGAAGAGACCAACCCCCTCCATGCTACAACCTCCTTTCAGGTAGTTGCAGACAGCGATCAGGTCTCCCCTCAGCCTCCTGTTCTCCAAGCTGAACAGCCCCAGATCCCTCAGCCACTCCTCGTAAGTTGCGTGCTTTCTCCAAAATTATTGTACCCTGATTAAAAAATAGTATTTTTTTCTAACTTGTTTGTGGCACACACACACAATGAAGAGCAGATGGAGCCAGAGTCACCTTACAAGAGTATGGTCAAACGAACCCAAGTGAACAGGTACACGTGGATGGCAGCAAGCCCTGAGCCCACGCGGTCAGCAGTGTCTCTTTGCTCCCATAACACCGAGCTCAGGCTGGGACGGGGCTGTGTCTCCTCACCTGCTCTGGCTCCAGGAACCCTGGAAGGGGTCTTCTTCTCCATATCTAGGGAAACTAATCTGGTTTTAATACAATCAGATCAATATTGTCTCAAGATCCTTTACCTAAGCAGTTTGAAAGGGTTTTAGTTTTTATTCCTTTTTGTTTTGTAACCTGTTAATGAGATTGTAATAAAAAGGAATTTTTAAAAATAAGTCAAGCTTCAGCTGCATGCCTACATCTGCACCTATAATGCTGTACCATGGCTTGGAAGATTTTTGTGGCCAGTACTATGCTGTGGTATTCAATGAAAGGTCTGTGGGTCATGGGTGGGAGAAGAAAGGAATGGGGAGTACCTGAGCATTTCCTGGACTCTCAGGAAGTTAAATGAGAGCAGCTTATCCAAAAAATGCAAATTAGTCATGATGGAAAAAATTCAGGGTCTACAAACAGACATGTTGGCAAACATAGCTGTAATGCACGCCAGACAGGGCTTCTTGCAATTCTGGTCCTCCCCACGCACCCCAGCGAAACTTGCTTTGACAGCCCACGTGTCCTGATCACTCATTCCATTTATTTCTTATGAGCTATTATCTCTTGGCTGACTATTAGAACAGGACTGGGAAAATAAAACAGACTTGGCTGTTTTGAAGTTGGCAAGTCCTGAGGTGAGAGTCAGGGCTTCACAAAGAGGTGATGACATAAGCACATTCTTCTGTAGCGTGACTCATGTGCAGCCAAGATGAGGACAGCCAAATCCAGCCTGCTATCTCTTGCTAGATGTGCTGCAAAGTTTGGGGTGTACTTCAGAACTCTCTTTTTAGTCCTCACTTGGACTTAGTGAAAGCATAATATTTTTTTTAAAAAAAGCATGACAAGTTTTTTGTTATCATTTGCCCAAACCTTACTTAGAGAATGGTGGAATGTTGTTCAAAATAATGGAAGTCTGTCTGCACTGCAGCCCTCCTTTTAGGTATTTCTCTTGCATCAGCTGTCACTCTTCCAAAAATGTCAGTGCAGACGTGATTCTGAAATCCTCGTTCCTGTTGAGCTGTAGATGAGGAAGGAGCAGTTACTTAATTGTTCTGTAGTCTCTGCACACCACTAACGAAAGACATGGAGCTGCTACCCTGGTGTGAGCAACTCAGCATCCTCAGAAGGGAGGACAGACTCTTACCACCTCTGTTTTTATTGTTAACACAATACCCATTTTCACTCCCCTATGCCTGTCTGCTCTGTTTCAAAGGCTGCAGATCACGTTATTGACACTCACATGGTTAAAGCCCTGCTTCTGATTCCCGTCCCTCAAACCTTAACTAAACCTCCCTATCAGTGCAATTCATGCCAACAAGAGCTTTGGCTAAAGCTCTGCCTCCCGGTTTCTCAGCCCAGCTGGGATACAGCAGCTATGGAGGTCTGTCTGAGCGGGTACAGTACCGCTCTAGAAACAACTGTCTTGTATGTAAGCCTGTCTCCTTTCTGCCTCACAGTCCTCTTGCTCAAAAAGGCTTGTTTTATGAATGAGCAAATGTCCTTGACTTCATGCAGGTTTTTTTTTAATTGTAAATGCTTGTTTCTGGCAATTGTGCCTCTCATTTGAGGGTAACAAGGATGTAATTATTCAGCTCTCATGCATCACAAACTGCTGAACATGAGGTATTAATGGAGTGCTTTGCTGCCACCATAGCTTAATAGCTACAGCTGCGGCATTGTGCTTTTTTGGCTGTGGTTCATGAAAAAGGGGGATGCAGATCATTAAGTTTTATGTTAAGAGTGATTTACAGATGTAGAAATAACAGTAGACTGTGCTAGATGGACAAAGCACTTCTGATTTAAAGGAGGTATTATAAAAGCAGAGCTGTGATTTGTACTTGTGGTGGTATGAAGTAACCAGCACCGGTTCACTGCATACAACCCCTAATAGTCTCAATAAAAGAAAGTCGTGTTAGTGTACTTGTGTGTGCTGGCAGTGCTGTACTGGGGTAGCGAGGGAAATCATACCCTACCATCACAGCTGGCTAGCAAATGTAATAAAAGGAAGCTGCAAATGGATGATTTTGGATAGCTCCAGGCTTTGAGGTGATAGAAAACTCCTAACCTGGTCTCTTCCCATCCACCCAGTTATCACATTAGCTCTGTTAACTGCTGGAATTAAGATGTGGGTGTTGCCCCAGCTCCACATGAGAAAGTAGAAGGGGTATCATCTCCTCAGCCCTACCCTGAGATGTTCCAGCGGGGAGGCCATTCTCCCCTTGTAGCTGAAGGAGGAGGATGCAGCTGAAGGAGGAGGATGCACATATAGAGGGTGAATCACAGGGAATGGTAGCTCCTGCATTCTGTTTCACTGCTGCTGTTATTCACCCCTGTCCTTCTGTTTCTTCATTGAATACGCAAGGGAGAACGGTTAGGTATTAAGGCTAGTCTCATGTAAATGCCTCCAAGAGACACTGTGCTACTCTCTTGGCAGAATGGCATTTACTCTCTTTAGGCTGTAAAAATAGGAGCAGGGTGAGTGCTGTCTCCAATTTCCTAGTCTGTCCTTGTATGCCTAAAGGTTGGGTGTCTCTCAGTCTACACCTGTGGGCTTTTTTCCCCCAAGGTTTCTAGAGCCTTGCTAAAATTCCTCCTGTGCCAAGAGGGCTGCTTGTCTGCTGTTGCTCCTCCTGTACCAGTGCAAACATGTAAGAAAAGAACAAGTGTTTCGGGCACAATTTAGCAATAACTCTGTATTAGTGGCTCGGAGATATTCACCTCTGTGGGGAGAAATGCCCCACCACTCTCCTTGCCCTACCACATCATCCGCACACACCTCAGCTCCAACTCAAACGCTGGCATATTGTTGACTTTCTGGTAGCACCTTTGTCAGCCACAGAAACATGCAGGTGTTTCCTTCACCACCACACATCACTTTTTTTCTACACACACCCACACATGCAAAGCACAGAGCACTCAGTCTGTTCCTTTTCTGCTGTGCCATTCCCTCTTTTCCCCAGGTGCTGGGTTTGCCGCACAGCTGCCTGTGGGGACACCTCTCTACAGTCACAGGCAAGAGGGGCTCCGAAGGTGACATACGTGGCAGCGCCTCTGTGTGCCAGGACAGGGCTGAAATCATTTTAGGGCCAGAGTAACCTGGGGGTTTTGTAGCAGCGGGACACCTGTGCCTTCCTGTGTTACTGCACACTGCTGGCTGAACTTCTTGTGACAGCGAGGAGGGCAGGACTGCTGCTTTTTCGCTAATGCTTTAGAGGTTGCAGTTTATTGCTTTCAAATGATTGCTCTGTGCATTGCTCTTTTTCTAGGTCTGTAAACATCTAAAGAGTAATATGAAATCTACAACATCTTGGGCATTTTGAATTTAACTCAGTTCAAGCCAGGATCCAGAAAAATGCAATTTCATTGAAGTCATTTTATCTATGTCCTAATCCTTTCTTCTACGTCGAAAGCTGTGTCCTTCTTGGCCAGCGGGTACTCTGCTCAAACACAGGTCTCACCTGAGAACTGGTGAGCACTTGCCGAGTGACAAAACTGCTTTTGAAAATATTAGTCTTTATGTGGCTTTCTGTAAAGTTGTAGTTCAGCAATATGTGAAAAACAGGTGCTGCTGGAGGTCTTATCGTGTTCAGGAAGCAATATGAAAACATAAAGCTGGGGAACAGCATTGTTCTGAGCTGCTCGCTCAGAAAATGTCGGGTAGCGCCACTACTCTGCAGTGGACCCTTGATTTTACCTTCCTCATCTGCACTTTCTTTTCTAGCTCTGCCCTCCTTCTTGCCCACCGCCCCAAAAGGCAAGGCCCCCCTCAACCTCCTTCTTATGAACCCACCCCATCATCCTACTGTCCGCCCCAGCACATAACAATCAGACACAGTATCATGCCTTTGGGTACTCAACACTGGCTTCTTAAAGCCAAGCTTTCACAATACTAAGCCAAAACCATGCCAAAGATTCTGATAGCTAAATTCTGCCTCCATGTAAAACTGAAAGCTTGTCTTGGCAGCCACCTCACCCTTGAGGTAGGAATATCCTGTGGTGTTGCAACTCTTTTTACCTTTTTTTTTTTCCTAACATTGAAGCTTCCTACCTGTGTGAAGCACTGCTTTTGGGCATGGCCAGAGAGCTTCATGTTCACCGTCAGAGCAGCTCAGACAGAAGTTTGGCAGAGGGCAAAAAACCAGACAGATTTTTTTTTTTGCCAACCGCCCCAAGGTGGAGGGGCTGCTCTGGGCAGGTGATGTGAGTTTGTTTGATGCTTAATAAATTGGCAAGTCATTAACCCAGTAGACCAGTGCAGTTGTGAGATGATAAGAGCATAAAGCTACTTCATCAGTTCTTTATAAATATGGCCTTTTAATTTTTTTTAATGCAAGCTCCTGAATCGTGGGTACTCACTGTATACTGGTCAGTCTCCAGTAATGGCACATACTTACCATATTGGCCGTGAGAAATCAGAGTGCTGACGCAGGGGACTGGCTGAGGCCAATGGACTCTGGGACACGTACTAATAGAATAGAAATGAATTCTGGAGTAGCCAGCTGTGGCTGATCAGTGACCTCTAGAAGGGATAAGCGTGGGAAAGGAGCAGCCAACAGCACTTACTGCTTTTCCTGTTTTCCAGCTGCTGTTGTGCTGAAAAAGAGTAATCATCCTTCTCCAGGAGAGGAAGATGACACACACCAGTGCGACTTTCCGACCTGCTTCCATGTAGTGAGGTTAAACAAGCCCTGGGACCAGGGACCGAAACCAGGAGCTGCCTGTTCCCAACAGGATGGCCTTGCAAGCGTGGAGCCCTGCAGCAGAGCGAGAGGTAATCCAAGGGCACGGCACCTGCGCTCTGGTCTGCAAACTGAAATGGCCTGAGCAGGAGGGTTGCTTAAGAATACCCTAAGGATTTGCGGTGAGGGCTCTCTCCTGCCACCTAAGTGTAAATCTCCGCAAGAAGAAAGACCATGATGTGGGCCTCCCACAGACCCTTTCCCTGGTACCCACTTCTCCCCATCTCACACCACCAGCAGCACCTCCTGGATGCCAGCCTGATGTCAAGCTCATCAGTAGGGCCCAGCGATAAGTAACTCCAGCTCTCCTTGGCTTTCCTGTGACACTGAGGCTAAAAGCAGGTCTGTACTTCTGCCCCTAGCCAAAGGGATGGCCAAGGGCCCTGGCCAGCACACAGCCTCTCATGCTCAGCAGCAGCGTTTTGCTCCATGATGTCTCTAAGAACAGTGGAGCCTTGAGCAATTTTAAGAGTGCAGAACATGTGGCAACTTGATGCCATATTCCACAGTGCATCATCCTGCAGCTTTCACAGAACATGAGAATCCCAGACACAGGGTATGAAGTATACATAGCAGACAAGCAGCAAAGAGACTTTCCTATTACTCCAGGCAGGTCTGCCCTTTAAGTACTGACACAGCCAGAAACTGTTGATATCTGCCAGCATTTCTATTAGTGCATAATGTGCTCACATGAGTTCCTCCTCTAATAAGCTTTCTACTAATGTTTGCACCTGCTCTTCCTTGTCTCCTGCTCCTTTTTGTCCTAATAAGCTCCTAGTCCTCTTCCCTGGAGTATCACTTAACACCCTGCATCCCCCCCTCCCCTTCATTAAAAGTTATCATTATCCTACTGTCCTGCTATCTCCTCCATACATAGCAATTTGTTCCCAAAGCCTTTTAGGAGCAAAGAACCCATTCCTTCGTGGTTCACACAATGCAAAACACAACCATTTCAGAGCAACAGAAAAAGCATGCAAGCTGTCACATAGCCTGCAGTGTCCTCATCCAGCACTGGGGCCCTCAAGCTTTTCAAAGCCACCCTTCCTCTTTCTTTTAAAGTTTCATTTCCTCTTCTCATCTTCCCAGTTTCTACCTGACAAAAGCACTATTCACTCTTTAACTTATCTCAAGCCCACAGAGCTCAAATATCAGGGTTTTACTGCTTTTTTTTTTGTCAGTATGAAACAGTTTGTATTATACTACCTGTTTTCTTCTCCCAACATTTACATTTTAATTTTCAGTAAAAGTGAAACCCAAACTCTACCTATGCTGGCTCAAAGTACATACTACACTCATCTTGGAGCTGAAGGGGACAGACAACTTTTGGATAGGATAGTTGCAGACCAACACATCCAAACACAATAGCAGGGGAACAGATTTTTCTGTGGCTCCTACTTCTTGTCCTCCAGTTATAGGATGTATTCTGATACTCCCCAGAAAGAAAGTCACTGCTTTAGCAGAGGAAGGAAAAAAAATGAGCAAGACAACAATCTGATTCTCAAAGCCATTACCTCATCCAAATAGCAAATATAGTTTATTTCTAAAACAGCTGGAATCCCACATTTGACAAAGCTGCAGACAGATGGAGCTTTCAGAACTAGGCTGACACTGAAGGAAACTTAAAACACTTTTGCTGGCAGAGCCACAGTAGTGAGGTGCCAAAGTCCCTGCCAGACAGAGCTGTCATACACAGATGCTGGTAGAGTTGGTGATACCAGCAAAACCTCTGCTTTTCTTGGTAGACATGTTTCACAAGGAGGATTTGGGGGGAGTGAGGAAGCTTTGGCAGCAGAGATGTCAGCTTTCCAGACTGAAAGCATCCCACGTTAAGAGCATCTGATGGGTCTATGGACCCAGCACTGTCATAACAGCAAAAGCTTCAGGCACACATTAGACCTGTCGATAGGCACAAAAAACAAAAGGGAACTTGTAATTTACTTGTCTTGATCCAGTATAAGCAAGCGCACTTGCAGCAAAACGTATTCTTTGGACGATCACAGAGCACAGTTCAGAAATTCTTTGGTTGTCAGACTGCATGAAATTCCCCCTGATTTTTTTTCCCCTACGTGGTGACAAGTGACAGGATGATGTGGCAGGCTGAAAAAAAGATGCCAGTGTAGTGCCAGGAGAGGGGGCATGATTCCAGCAGAGAGTGGGAACAGCCTTTTCTTCAGAACAAGCTCAGGCTCCAGCCCCAGTCCTTAGCAAGTGCTTCTCCCCACTGCCATGGCAATGCTGAGGTCTCAGCTGTATTCAGCCTGCGTGCAGCAGAACATTGGCTTCCCACAGGATTGCCAAGAGGGGTTAAAGCCTGTAGGAAGGTGCCGACTATCTATCTGAGGTGATATCTCAGGAGGTAAAGGAGAAATAGAGCGCTTCTCTTTCCTCTAGGGGAACAGAAGAGGTTGTATCCTTAAATATCTGCCATGCCAGCCCAAATTAAAATCTGAGTGCTGGTTTCCAAAAACCGTAGTTAAGTCAGTCTTGGCAGGAGAACTGGTGATCAAGCACCCCTGTGTGTGTGTGTACCTTATTCTGCAGGTATTCTCACTCAAAGTGCCCACAATGAAGTCCCTTGACACATATGTCCTTTGGACTGGTCCTGTGCTGGCAGGGCAAGGCAGCCTCAACCATCACTGACTCTGCTGACCGTGGATTTCTAGCTGAGAAGGATGTCTTGTTCTCTTAAGCCTCAGAGCCTTTGAGGCATGCTCAGTTGAGGTTATTAAAAAGAAAAAAGCGACCCATTTCTGACCAAACACAAAATATGTCATCTGAAGGCATGGGGCCGAAAAGCAGGCCAAAGTTAGACATTGCAAAAAAATAAAAAATAATTAATATGAAATTAATAACATCATAAATGCCTGTTATATAGTTTTATTTGAATAATCCTCTGTATGAATGTCAAAGCAGTTTATCTGGGAATGAATATATGTATCTTCACCCACAAACAGCAGACTTTTGGGCTTCCGAATTGTTTTCTGCTCTATGTTGCTGTAAATAGGGCACTTATGAAAAAGAACAGCAAGAAGAGTCACAGAAACTGTTTCCAGGTTATCTGCTCAGGTATTTTCATTTACTTATTCAAAATTTTTGATACTTTAGCAGTTGGTCAGTGTCTCTTGTCAAAGAGCAAAAAAAAAATAAAGGAAAAAAAACCTAAAGATACATATATCAGGATGAGAAAAAAAATAAGGTGGCAACAAATGGCAACATATGATGACCTGCTATGTAGCAAAAAAAAAATTTCTGAGAGGACCATTAAATTACTTAGCAGTATTGCCACAGAATTTCAGTCAAACAGAAAAAGGCACAGTAGGCCAGAAAATGCTTTTTTTCTCCAGAATGGACCTGGTGAATTGTATAAATCCTACTTTTTGCAGAAACCTGCTGCACCATCATGCAGTTGTCCTGACAGAAAAGATCGACTTATAATACAAGTTCTACTTCACAGCTAGACATGAAAGGGGAAGCACCAAAGAGGAAGGGCCTGCGCTTCCCTTTTTCCTACAAAGAATTTCCAGCTCACCAGAGATGGACTGCAAAGGAGAGAAAGACAAAGATTCCAAGAGGCATTGTCTCAACGTCAGAGTTACACAGAACTTCACGACAACACCAGGCTGGGCAAAACTGAGCTGCTCTGTCCAGGCTCTGAGGAGAGTCTCCAAAAGCATGAACCCCACCCAGCAGAGGCAGAGAGAGGGACAAACCGCACGTAAGGGAGAGAAAAAAGCACATTGCTCCATTCACAATGAACTTTCCATAAACACCGTTAGACTCCAAAGAGAATAATTTAAGGGAAATTTTCTACAGAAGAGGTCTTACAAATACCCATTTTATAAATGAGTATTTGTCAAAAGGAAAAAAAGAGATCCCACAAAACATTAAACACATATTCTTGGGTATGCACTTTCCTGTATTTGTCAGAGGAAGTTTTTAAGAATAATCTTTGATTGTTAATAACCTGTAAAAATCAGTGGAGAAAAAAAAAAAAATCAATTTCATCATGTACTGTTGGGGCTCAGGAAAGTGTTTGCACTGATGTTGGCTGAGCTGATGTTAGAAAAAGTCCACAGTTCTGATGGAAGAGGTAACAAAGACTTGGGTCAGCTTATCCAGGCACAAATCAGTTTGTAACAGTTCCTTCATTAAACAAATCATCATTGGAAGTTAAGAATCAGGTAGGAAATTGCAGGATTTCCTTTCTGTAAACAGACAGAGGAAATCAGAAGCAGTTTCTCCATCCCTCTGAAAGGAGAACCAAATTACTCTCCAAATGAGTTTTAAATGCACTTGTTGCAAAAAGCTGGAAATTACCACAGCCCAGCCCACGAGACAAAAGTTGTCTTTCTCTGTAAAGCTCATAAAAAGCAGGTTCTCCATTATAAACTTCTTTGAGGGGAGGGGAAGCGAGGGGGAGCAAAAAAACTTTGGTTCACAACATTGTTTTTGCATAGGCATTCAAGTAGATCTTCAAAAGCTACCGGCTGTCCAGGCTGGCAACAAAATACCCATGTTCTCTCCTCAGTAGTGGACGCTCCTTTTTGGTATCCTATTTTGTAAGGCAGACATCTTGCAGAGGTGAAGGAGTCATACACATGCATCTTTGAAAAGGAAGACAGTGTCAGTTGTGCTGCCACAAATAAATTCATCTACTTGATTAAGGAACACACAGGAAAACACCTTTTGGTAGGGGGCAAGGGAAGGAGAAGAGGAAGCATTGGTACATTCACTACTTGCTAGGAGCAAGTTGTTTTGCTCTTGTAGCTAGTTGTTAACAGCTGTCAGTAGCTGTGATACATCTGTGTTGGCAGAAAATATGGAATTGTTGCTTTGTGAGTAATTTTGCATAACAAGGTACAGGACATTAATAAATCCTTCCAGGTAGATACAGCCCTGTGGCAGAAAATATAAATATTCATTTTGGAAAGCATTCTGGCAGTTACTAAGCATGATACTTACTTGATGACTGTGTGATGCATGAAACCTTGTAGGATGACCACATGCTTAAAACACAAAGGATTGTAGCTAGGAATCCAAACGTCTGAATAAGAAAACAAACAAACCACAAATACTTACAGAACATTAGATGACACAGATTCCATTAATGTATGGACACTCTTGTATACCCAGATACATATTTTACAACATTAACAGACCCCCCAAAAGTGATTTTTTACTTCGTTCTGCCAATATACTAAAAAATTAAAATTTTTCATAGTATAACAGCAGCTCGTGTATTGTCAAAATAATGACTGAAAGATAAACTAAGAGTCATATACAAGGGAAGAGAAAAAGCTGGACAGCAGCACAGTGTCTCACCTTTTGGACTTCTCACTAGGATTTTGCAACAAAGATTTTTCCTAACACCTCTCATTACTGCTCTTTTACTGCCCCATTCAAACAAGTCTTTCCCTGCCATCTGCCAAATAAACAAGTCAAGTTAAACTTCTTGTCCATTTGCATAATTAGGACTAAGTTTCTGAAAGTAATTATTTATTCTGGAGGTGTTGTATTTCATGTCCTGCTGCTGTGAAAATACTGTTGCCCACGCTCAGAATCCTGCCTCTCTCTATAAAGCCCTCCAGCCAACAGAGGCAGAGAGTATCTGCCAGTAAATCGGCCCAGGACCCCAGTGGGTTTTAGCTCAGAAGTTATCTAGAACAGGGCTCTGTTCAGGAGCGGGAGGTGTCAAAAGCTGGGGTGAAATCCTTTAGGTAACTTCTAGCTGCTACAACAGTCATTTGTCAAAACTGAATTGTCTTAATTCTTGCCTTAAACACATTAGTTCTTTTGAGCTGAAGCAGGAGCCTGTGATTTGAAACTATCTGACAGGACAAATACCCACTTCAGTGGTGAATCTGGACTCTCACAACAAAATGTTTTTGTTGGCATTGTGTTACAGAACATTCACTGACATGAGCTAGAAGATAGTTCACCCAACCAAGACACAACAAGTGAGTCTGTAAGAAAATAAAATTACGAGTAATAGATTTCCAATGCCCTGTTTAATATATATTGCAATTTAAAAAGTGTCAGGACTAATAAACACAGTCTTACCGCTCCAGCCACAAGTCCAGTCAAATTGTAACTCTTGGATGCTGCTACAATTGATGCAATGAGAAGCAGAATTGTACCGATTAAATAATGAAGAAACTCCTGTAAAGACAAGCACAGCCTGCGTCAGATGGGAAACTTATCAGGAAAGCTTTTCAACACGTCTCAGAATGAAAACAAGTTGGCAGAGATTACTCAAACCTGGAGGACACAAACACAAAACTTTAAAAAGCTAAAAAAAAGAAAGAGAAAAAAACCCACCTAGTGAGCGGATTTTGTACCACACCGAACTTTCTGTTTGAAGAAAGAGAGAGGGCCAATCTTCAGGTCTACTAACATCACTGGAATAAGATCTACTTACTGGGTATGGATGTAATCCTTTCAATTCACCATGGTATGTTACTGAGGGTGAAACACCTACCTTTACTGCATCAAGTATGCACCTTACTTAAAGAGAAAATACTGGCAGATTTGCTAACAACTTATGTCAACCAAGACTGGAAACAGGAGGGAAGCCACAAAAAGCACAGCTATGCAGACACTCAGGCTACGAACTACTACTGCTAGGAACACCCAGGCTCCTAAGTCTGTAAGGGTGGCTGCAGCTGTCCTGCAGTAAAACGTGATGCCAGGGCTTTTTCTTAGAGAGCACTAAGGCACCACATTTAAGCTCTTCTCTAGCACGACAAGTATCAGTCCAGGAGTCGATTTTACCTTGTTATAAGCAGAGGTTATCTGTGGATTTGGATTTTGAATCCTCACAAAGCTTATGGCAACCAATACGGGTGTTTGCAAACTGAATATGGGTTGTCTCTTTTGCATGGTGGGGTGGGCAGGAGGGTACCTGCTTATTTATCTGCATTGCACTACCAGCATGAGCCAAGCAAATGCCAAGTATAAGGGAGAGCAGAGATTCTGTCTCAAACCAAAGGAGGGAGAATATAATCCCAAAAGGAAATGGTTCAAGGAAATCCCAGAAGAGAATTAGTCTACCATACCATATCACAATTTCCCTCTGCTCAGGAGGATCTTTGTCATAAAGTAGGCTCCGAGACTGCAACGTGCTTTTCTCATTTGTAACCTTGTGCCCGGTAATCAAGACCTCAACCATTGCTTTTGCTAGAATAAATTATTTCTGTAAGGAGGCTTCCCTGGCTAGTCCACGATGCAGCAGGCAAATTAGGCGTGACATTGCCTCCTTGGAGACACCAAATAAAGCAGTGTACACAGGCCACTATTTCAGAGGGATCTGAGGGATGGGCAAAGGTGCAAAAGAATCATCAAAGGCTAAATTAGGTGGTGAACCAACCCCTGGCAGGGCCAGGACAGCGCTCCTCTGGAGAAATACTTTAAAAGGTGTCAGTGCTGAACAACCTCTTGAGCCACTGCGACTTTAGTGACTGCAAATCACACCCCTGATTGCAATGTAGGGATCCTGCCAGGAAACTCAGCCAAACACTAGCTGTGGTTTCCCAAAGTCTCTTGGAGGCCTTCTTGTTCTGTTCTATGGATACTTAAATATGTGACTGGAAAGGAGGCTGGTTGTAAAAGAGCAGCAATGTTCAGCCATCACATCTCATAAAGCTATCTGAAGCTGAGCAGCTACAAACTACAGTGCCTGAAACTCACTAGTGACTCTGGAACATCTAGGAATGATTAAACACGCAACAAAAAACAAAAGCAGCCTATGCAGAGGTCAAAATGGCATAGTTGCGTTACAGCAATGCACACATGAAATGCTGCTTTGCAAAACTGTCATTTATCAGCTTATTTCAATGCCTGCATCTGTATTACCTCTAGATAAAGAAGCACTTTCTAGAGACAGATAGTGGTGGTACACAGTTGAAAAAATAAAAAGGAGCGCAAGTCTAACCATACTCTTCAGCTAAAAAGAAAAATTAATTTTTCTCTCTGGTTAGAAGTGGATGGACGAACAAACTGTTATCTTATATCTGTAAACTACTTACATAGCTTCCATTAAATGCCATTCAGCCACTTCTTGGATTTCAAAATCCCTCTATATCTCTCCAGTTGGCTTTCCCCAGCCCTTTGGTCCTTCCTCTGCGGCACTAACATGTAACTATGCGTAAAGGAGCCATATTCTAAGAGGTTATTTAAATCCATCATCCCAAACTAGGACACAGGACTCTTCTGTTAGTTGACCTGACCCAAAGCTACTGAGGAAGCTCAGGTCTCATATTTTCTGTGTTGCTTGTCAGTTCTCTGCTAGGACATGAGAGATGGATGTACAGGGGAAATGCGGGAATGAGGCAGGAACATCCTGCAGGGTATCCCAGGAATGGCCAGGCCATGGCAATCAGGCAGAGGCTCCTATTTCTTGCTATTGTTTAAGTTACCTAAAACCATACCAAAAAAGAGACACATTTGACCTAAATAGCATTCGTAGACTTATTTTGGGACAGGATGTCGTACATGAATTATAATGCTATGATTTGGTAGTCTTGCAATCCCTTAGCTGCTATAAATTACCTGAGCCAGAGCCCATCTGCTGAAGGCTGGATAATCAGTATCAATTTAAATTGTCTCAGAATAGTACTATTGCCTTCCCTGGAGTAAATCTGGATTTATATCTGTGTAAAAGAGGGCAGGATCAGATCCAAATCAGCTAAAAACCTTACAATTACAGAATTTGCTGAACTGAATACTAATAACAAAAGCAACAAAAAATATTTGGACACAAGGCAAAAAATAAGTATGTGAAAGACAGCGTATCATTGTGTGACAGCACAAGGAAATGGACTAAGTAATTGAGACATCAACACACAAGAGAGGCAAGGAACCCAGACTTACAGCAAGTGGCCAGCTAACGCAAGTAAGCTTCCTATAGATCCTGAAAATGTGGATAATGTAGAAGAACAAAATCATAACCAAGTCGCACATGGTGACAATCTGAAAGTAGCTGTATGCACTGTTATCCGTCCACGGAGAACTATTTACACTGATGAATCCAATCAGCAGTGAGATCTGAAAGAGAAAAGGCACATTAAAGATTTTTACAATGATGCTCAGAGGGCCGTGGAGATGATTTTAAACACAACAAAATGGCATTTAGAAACGAAGACAAATATCTAATGAAAATTGGATGGTCCCAACAAAATGGAGGACAAAGTAATGAGCACAGTAATAATGTTTTAAAATTTGCTGTTAAATGAGCTAAAACAACCATTAAGAGTGAGGAAAGGGCCAACCACTAGAAGGAAAAGTAGCAGTTTCAGTCTGAAGAACCCAACCTGAAGAAGTCTCCATGCACAATACAAGAGGTCTCAAATAAAGAAGAGGCATTGAATGCCTGGAGTTGCACCAACAATTAAAGCACCTAAGCCCCATGGACTTTCAGAAGGATATCACTGAAAGATGTAAAAATTAAGGTACCCAGGAACACATGTGCCTTTACTTTCATTTAGTGACATTTCTCACATGCAAAGTTTTACCCTTCCTTTTCTACCACCTATAGAGCAGGAGTATTTGCAGACTACAAGGTAGTATCACACCAAATAATATAAACATTTGGAGGAACTGATTAATTCATCCTGCAACTAATACAATAGTTACACAGTTTTAATATGTTACCATTGTCACATAAAACTACAAAGAATTATTGTACAACTTCTTTCAGTTGTAGGCTTGCAAAAGACAAAAGTTATTTTATTTGTTAAATCTAAAGCTACTTGTTTATTGTACTAGCCTTGCTGCTTCTATCAGCCTGGCTGGCCTGAGTGATAAAAACAAATCTACTGACGATATACCCGAATATTTTCTTATTACAGACTTTGTCAATGCATGCCTTCAGCCACTGTGATTTTTAGTTCATCCAAAGTCAGCCAGGAGCAGTAATGATTCACATTTTAAGTGTTTTTCCGAGACATTAAAAAACTATCTGAGGAAGCCAGCACTTCAAGATTCCACCATCCTCTCCCACACACTCACCTTCCAAACTCCTCACCAACTGCATCCATTATCAGAGCAATTTCCTTAAAATTAAAAGGGAAAAAACACCCAAACAACATAGCTTAGATTCTTCCTGCTGTAGTTTTAACTTTCACCCGCTCAGTTCGAAGCAGACAGGCTAAACATACACATCCTCAAGGGCAACCAAAAGCTCCATACACACATACAAATGTTACAAGAAGTTCACAAGAACTTGCACCTTGACCAAACTCCATCCAAACAGTCACATCAATGTCATGACAGTGAACCACATCAAAGAGGTGGTTTTCTCCAAAGAGAAAAGTTAATGCTCTAGGATCCTTTCCCACACAAGTGGCAAAGCTATTGTTAGATCTAGTCCAGCTCCATTATTTCTACTGTGGTAAAAATAATGTGATATTATCGTGATATTAGCATTGTAAGTGATGCTCAGTCCAAGCCAGTGACAGGCTTCTGTGCTACAGTAAGCCTACATCTTCTCTCATCTTTGAAACAGATACAGGGTAGGGAAGACAGGACTTTTAGGTACAGGGCTAGATCATGCTCAATGCTTTTCAAGAACAGAGGCTACATGTGCCTTTGAAAATGCATGATATTGCTCAGTCCCTGTCTCCCCAAATACATCCCTGCCCTCTGGTTTGGGAGTGTAGCACCATCGCAAAATCCTGCATGTCTTCTGTCTGCACCATGCCTGTTCTCTGGGTCTCACAGCCTAGCCACTGGGGAATCCTAAATGCACAAAGTCTTGCACCTTGTGCATGACAGACCTTTCTGAGATGCTACATTTCTTAGAAGACAACAAAGCAATGCTTCCCACAGTTCAGCATTTAAAGACTCCTGGCCCAGTTCTTCAATTCTGAGATAATTTAAATGAAGTTTTGTCCAATCTATGTCTACGTAAACCAGCTCTAAGTTAAGCTGTGGTTTCATGAGGGGCCATGGCCTTCGTCATCTTTTTCTCACCCTGATTTCAGTCCCTATCATGTACTGGCTCCTGCATTTGTCTGTGTCGAGCCACCTCAGTGTACTTAGCCAGCAGAAAAGCGAACTACTGAAAAAGCAAACGGCTTTACTATGCCTCTTTCATCACACAAGGCAGGGTCAGGTGAGCAAGAGAGTGTGAGGGAGAAGCTGGGACTGCAAGGGAAAGCATGGGAAGCGCTGAGCACAGGACGGCAGCAGCCAGTAACCACACTGGCTCAGGCTGCCGCAGACCGTCCATCACCATCTCCATTCCTTGAATCTTAACATCAGTTAAGCAGAGAGTTGTCTGACTTAGGCGTTGAATAACTTAAACAATCAGAAGGAGATCAGTAGGACATTTACCCCATAATCTAGGGGAATGCTCAAAGTGATGCAAGACACAGCTATTATCTTCATGACAAAATGAAAATTAAATGTAATGAAATTTCATTCTATAGGAAGACTCAACGAGAAGCCACAACAAACATTGAATCTTGCTCTGGGATAAAGATGGAATGAGGACAACACTTCTCCAACCACCAAAGACTAAAAGGGTCTCCCTTATTCAAATGCCCTCACAATAATCAGTTCTCAGTCTCAGTTACACTGTACAAATCAAGAATGAAGTGCTAATTCACAGAAACATTAAATCTGCCCGTTGGCTCATTTCATGCTTGAATCATTAAATTTATCAGCTTTTTTTTACTGTGTACAAAGGACTGGATCCTTGAAGTACAGCCACTGCCCAAATAATAAGAAGCACTGGTAAGAAAACCTTAGTTTAAACTAGACCCAGTTCTTTCAGCTTCAGAGAAGCATAAAAGTTTGGGGTTTTTTTTCAGTTAGAAGGTAAAAAAATGAGAGGAGCATAAAGAACAATGTGAGCCATCCAAGGACAAGATCAGGAAATTCATCTGAGATGTTATATTCCTCAGAAATAAGAAGATACAAGATACCAAGCAGTAGGTGAAGAATCTGCTCAGTTTCTATGAACAGGACAAAACTGTGGATTTGAACAAACATGCTTTCCATTTCAAGTGTACTTCACAATTTAAACAATTCCAAAGACAGTAAGTAAAGATTCTCCCTTCTTTGATTTTAGATGTGACTCAGCACACGGGTAGGAAGAAATCCTGCACAGAAATATTTCTTTCAAAGATTTCCTTTCTTAGCATAAATTTCACAACAAGAGATTTACATGCAATTTCTAAAGAGAGTTATCTGATGGGAGGCACATAATGCTATTTCACAGGACAGGTGCAAAGGGGACCATATCAACAACTTTTATATAAAGCTATACCATGTTTGCCACACTATATTGCTTGCACGGCTAGCAAGTACAGTCAGAGTTTAAAACCCACCTGTTGAAAATGCTAACAAATGTAGGAAATAGAGCAACATAACATTATTTATCCTTTAAAAGTGACAAATACTAGAGTTCCTTCACCAGATATTGGTTTACCATGATATAGCGGGGGATGACTGCATTTTTTCCCCCTGGAATTCCTGCTTCCAGAGAATTTGAAATTTAGCGATAACATGAGTTATATGTAACTATCTGGGATACATTTCAACTTGTATCTTAGAAGTCAGTTTGTGGCACAGATAGAGAAATGAATGGCAAGGCACTAAAATGAATAAATGTTATGAGTGTTCTTTACGCATCTGTGCTCAGGAGAGCAGGTTAATAAATCTCAAAAATAAAAACTACAGGCACAAAAAAATTAGGGCGCCGCCATTTCCCTTGCAATATAGTATTTCACAGATTGTGAGAGCAGCAGACATGCAACCCACAGCCAGCAAGCCAGTCAGACCAGAAGTACAAGTCAAATGGTGGTCAGTCTCATTAGAAGAGTTCAGTTTGCTCCAGAAAGCACATCCAGCTTCAGACCTGGATTACAAAAAGGATGAGGTACACATTGCAGGACACTACTATTTAAGTGCTTTCTGGTTTCTGAAAAGCAAAACAAAGAACATATGCAACAATCAACTCCAAGGAGGGATTTTGGTATTTAAATAAATTTCTGTATTTACTCAGTTTCACAGAAGTTTATTGGCTTGAATTAATCTACTTCTTGACTTTCCATTGGACCAGATATTTGAAGCGAGTCATGAAGTGTGTTTAGGAACACTGGTATCACTGGTATATATCAGGAACTATCTCACAGTGAGCAGTGTGAGCTAAAGGCAGTCAGCAATTGCCAGGAGGCATTCAACACCTTATTAGACAGAACAGACATCATAAAAGAAAGATGGGAAGGGTCTGCATTCTCTTCTCTATTTTAGCTGGAGACGAGGCAACCACATCTTCTGAAATGTGTCTGTGGAAAGTATTGGCTCTTGCACAGCACTGACAGAAGCTCCCAAGCCTAAGCATTCTGACTGGAAGTGAGCACCGCTCTACCAAAAATGAAACATAACTTGCTCTTGCCTGATATGGTCTTCCTTCAAAAGCCAACCCATGTCCCCTAAAATAGGGTGAACAAGCACAGATCACTCAAGGATGTTAATGGCAGATGGGACATACGCTGGGAAGATCTGACCTTCACAACAAAGAAGGGCCAGGTGTTATGCTGCTGCTGCCTTTAAGTGATGATGGCAAGGCTCAAGACACGTTTTCCCCCATGCTGTGACATCACTCACTCAATGTGCCAGGCATGGGCCAGGCCAACGAGCCATACCCAGAGCGGAGGGGTGAGAGAGGGGCTGCAGCAGCACAATGTGTGTTCCAGTCATACAGGAAATGTAAGGTGTGATACTCTGTATAGTCTTGTGCTCACAGCAAGGATCACTGAATCAGAGAATGGTTGAAGTTGGAAGGGGCCTCTGGAGGTCATCTTGCTCAACCCCCCTACTCAAGCAGGTACATCTAGATCTGGTTGCCCAGGACTGCATCCAGCTAGATTTTGAATATCTCCAAAGATGAAGACTTCAAAACCAATGTTTGACAATCCTCACAGTAAAAAAAGCATTTTCTGATGTTCAGATTGACTTTCATGTGTCCATTGCTTCTCGTCCTGTCACTGGGCACTATTGAGAAGACTCTGTCTCTCTGTTGTTCACTCCCATCAGGTAGTTATCCACATTGGTGGGCTCTCCTGAATCTTCTCCAGGCTGAACAGTCCCATCTCTCTCAGCATCTCCTCATGTGGAGGATGCTTCAGAACCTTTGTCATCTTTGTAGACCTGTGTTGGACTCACTCCAGTAAGTCCATGTCCCTCTTGTACTGGGGAGCCCAGACCTGCACACAACACCATAGATGTGGCCTCACCTGTGCCAAGCAGGGAGTAAGGAGCTCAATGCACTGGAAACACTTCCTAGAGCAGCCCACTTGGCCGCCTTTGCCACAAGAGTGCATTTCTGGCTCATGGTCAGCTTGCTGTCCATCCACCAGGACCCCAAGGTCTCCTCTGCGGAACTGCTTTCCAGCCAGTTGGCCCCCACCCTGCACCAGTGCAGGGGCTTTTCCCCACATATCTCTGGACGCAGGACTTGGCATTTCCCTGTGTTGAACCTGACGAGACTCCTCTCTGTCCAGCCTGTCAAGGTCCCTCTCCATGGCAGCACAACACTCTGGCTCATCAGCCACTCCTCCCAGTTTTTCTACCGTCTACAAACTTGCTGAGGATGCACTCTGTCTCATCATCCAGGCCATTAATAAAGATGTTGAATAGTACCGGCCTCAGTATTGACCCCTGGGGCATGCCACTAGTGACTGGCCTCCAAGGACCTTGTACCACAACTCTCTGGGCCTGGCCATTCTGACAGTTCTAAATACACCCCATGGCCCACTTACCTAGTCCATGCCCTGTCAGCTTGTCTACGAGGATGTTACGGAAGACCACAACTTTACTAAGATCAAGGTAAACAACATCCATCGCTCTCCTCTTGTCCACCAAGCTAGTCACCTCATTACAGAAGGCAGTAAGGCTAGTCAAACATGATTTCCCCTTTGTAAATCCATACTGATCACCTTGTCCTTCATGTGTTCAGAAATACTTCCCAGGAGGATTTTCTTTATCACTTTCTGAGGGACGGAGGTGAGGTTGACTAACCTGTAGTTCCCTGGACCTTCCTTCCTGCCCACAGAGATGACATCAGTCTGTTCAGAATGGCACAGTTTCCTTCTGTACTTCTCAGGCTAGAGAGGATAGGGAAGGAGTGGACAAGAGTGATGAATTCTCTTTCCCTGTGCTATAAAATGCTACTGAAAGTAGCTGGAAGTGCTGTTCCTTTTTTAAAAATCAGCTGTTTTCCTACCTATTTCTTCTTGTGCCTCTGAAAGAATGATCATCTAGAGTCTTGAAGGAAGACTTGAAGGAAGTCAATCTTCCATTGCAGGAAAATTCAACACTTTCTTAAGGAAAAGAATCATGCCTTTGTATTATGAAGAGGGAAGACAGAGGGAAGATCCAACTTCCAATTACTCCTAAGGCAAACACACACTGGAGAAAAGGCCTGTGGCATTAGGCCCAGATGTCCTCGTACTCCTGATTTCAGATAGTTTGAATTTCGCCTAGCTCCCTGCACTTACTCTTGGCTGTCTGTAGACCTGCAGATGCAATTAGGTTACAGAGAAAGCTTGGCTCCGAACACCCTAGTTCCACAGGACTGGACTGGGCATGATGCTGGGACCAAGAGCAAGCCAGCAACACAGTCCTCAGCCTCTCCAGTGGCTAGATCCTCCTCTGGTTTCCAGTCCTGTCGTTAGTCACATGCGCCACCATGAAACTGCCCAAGAGCTGCCTGCATCGCAGGACTAACAGGCTGGACTCCACTAACACAATTGTGCTGAAGCGTACCAGCAAAGATGGAAGATCCTAGACCAAGCCAGCCAGTCCAAAGCAGCTTAATAGAGAATCATATGCTCCAAGGAAGAGGCAGGCAGAAGTGTGTGCCCACCAGTCAAGAGATTATAGATTAATTTTCCTCACTAGTGCCTTGAGGGTAGTGAAGGAACCATAACATAAGCAAGGATTTGTTTTGCCCTCTATGTACCCATAGGCCAGATGGCACCACTAACCATTTTCAGATCATGTGGTAGAAGACTGTAGTTTGTCTGACCACAGAACAATTTTATAACCCAAGAATCAATCTGTGCAGATTCTTTGTATGATCTTTTTCTACTGTCCTGTTTTAATGGATATAATCAATAAAGCTCTGGCTTTATTACCAATACTTAATTCTTTTGTAACATTTGGAGAGAACTTAATTTTCCTGAGACACAGCTACCTGCACAAACATAAATCCAGCTTGTTCTCCAATATTGATAAGAACCTACTTAAAAGGAAAGCCTAATGTTTTGAGCATTGGAGAACACGTTTCCATAAACACTGACACAAGGGAGGAGGAATTAAATGTCACTGGCTCTTGACTTCTGACCCCAGTTTTGAAACCACCAGACTATCTGAACTTCAGTAAATCACATATTTTGCTGCTTCAGCTCCCCCACTCACCAAATGAGGACTAATAAAGACTTCACATGCATTGTGCTAAAG
This sequence comes from Caloenas nicobarica, assembly GCF_036013445.1. Classification (NCBI taxonomy): domain Eukaryota; kingdom Metazoa; phylum Chordata; class Aves; order Columbiformes; family Columbidae; genus Caloenas; species Caloenas nicobarica. Next base: position 44,630,475 of record NC_088246.1, on the reverse strand, counting down.
TTTTTCACCTTCAAAACACTTTAGACAATAAGGCAAAAATGTTGAGCACCACTAATAAACTTCTAGATGGCCACTAAAAAAAAACGCCACTCCCACACCCCCCCAAAAAAGCCCAAATCAACAATCAGCAGATCACAGATGTAACAGACCAGCATGGGTGAAAATATGTATAGGGATAATATCCAAGGAGGAAGCCACAGAACAAGTAAAACATTAAGAAAAGGCTGGTCTTTTGAGGGTTGCTTTTTAGTTGATTTGTGGCCATTATACCACACCAGATAAAGAAAAATGAGTCTTCTCTCACTGTAAAACGGGAATTGGTATTTATTTCCCGACGGTTGCTTATTTACTTACAATAGACTTTGTTATCATGTGTTGCAAAGAAAACACCATGCACAAGACATTGCAAATACACTGGAACTGTAATCTTTAATGCTAAGGCAACTTTACTATCCATTGTCTTGGCCATTCCTGACTGTTCTGTACCACAGTTATCACACACCCTTATCCACCTGTTCTTTCACAAGTCTATTAATGACTGCAGAGTAAGGGTCACCCTTTCCCACTGTGCCTGTACAACACCTCACACAGTGGCGATGTACTGGATGTGGCTGGGATGGACTTAACTGCCTTCACAGCAGCTCGTATGGCGCTGTGCTTTGCATTTGTGCTGAAAACAGTGTTGATAACACATCAGTCTTTTGGCTGCTGGTGAATAGTGCTTGCACAGCAGCAAGGCCGCCTTTCTCTCTTCTCCCTCCCCTCACCCCCCAAAGCAAGTAGGCTTGCAAGTGGCCAGATGTTGGGAAGTGACACAGCCAGGACAGCTGGCGCCAACTGACCAAAAGGATGTTATATTCCAGACTGTATGATGTTGTGTTCAGTGATAAAAACTCAAGAAAAGGAGACATAAGCGGAAATGTTTGAGGCTATGGCATTTGTCTTCCCAAGCAACCATCACACATGCTGAGGTCCTGCTTTCCAGGAATTGGCTAAACCCTGTTACTCCCCTCTGCTGATGAGGAGTCATGAAATAATTCCTCTTTTTGCTTTGTTTGCATGTGAAGCTTTAGTTTTCCTTATAAAACTGTCATTATCTTGATCCATGGGCCTTCTCACCTCCCTGCTGTTTTCTCCTTGTCCTGTAGGAGAGAGGACTGATTGAGAGGCTGGGTGGGTGTTTGGCTGCAGACAGGTGTTAACCCACTGCAGGTGGCCTATGCCTTGCCTGGGACTCCCAGCTGCTGCAGCAGTACAAAGAATGTTATTAAATATCTTCACTGCAGAAAGGAACTGAACATGGTTTTTGAAAATCCCAAGATCATATACTGAACTGACAGGCTGAAACTACTGTCTTACTGTGTAACTTTTAACTATGGATAATAATTTTCTTTTTTGATATAGAAATAAGACATGAAATGCCAGCTAAACTGCAGGAAGGAAAGTTAATGTTGACAAGAAGCAAAATTGCCTCGAGGTGCCTAGTTCTAGAGAAACGCTATAACTCTTATATCAAAGATTTACCGTAATACTGTGACACACACCTTGTCATGTATAATCCACCCAGCACTGCATTATCTTTTCATTGAATTATTGTGCCTTGCAATGTACAACCACATTCTTGCTTTCCTCAGAATATTTTCTTTCTTGACTGTGCTCCCCTCTGCTACACACTCCTGTAGGAAGTTGTACTATGACATTTTGTCTACAGTGTTTCCCTTCGGTTTTTTTCTGCTCTTTATTCCCCTTTCCTCTTTCTCTACACTACACTATGTATTTCTTCTCCTTTATCTCTCTCATTCTTTCCCAGCCAAATTTCCCTCTCTACATGTGAACACACCATAATTTCCTCTTTTAATGTTCCCTAGCTATCTCCCCCGCCCCCTTGCATCAGGACATGCATTGCAATTAGCTAACTAAAAATTAGCACTATTCAGGGGAAAAAGGTTAGGGGACAGGATTCAGCATAGTATTTCACCTGTACAAAGACTGTGGGGAGCACCTCTGGTTTCTATGTCTCCAGTTGGTAGTTGGCAATATCTGAAAGTGCTTATCCTTTACATCCTTCTCTGACAATTTAAGTCTCTAGAAGACAGAAACAGTTTTGGTTTTGTTTTTTTAATTGCCTTTTTTTTTTTTTTTCCCCCGAATGCTGTAAAACCACATTGGAAGAGCTTCTCCACTGCACTTACTGGAGCACTGGTGAACCTCCGCACTGCTTTAATGTCCCTCCTCCTGAATCTGGAAAGAAGAGGACCCTGAGAACTATTCATGAAAAAACTGGTTGATTCCTACTCTCTTAAAACTTACCCAAGTTCAGTGCAAGCAATAGTAAGTACAGAAACTGTCTGTCTACAGATTTGGAGCAAGGGACAGCACTGACTCATACCCAATTTTAGCACAGTCTTTTTTAAAAAAACCAATATAATAAGAGCTAAATGCTTTTTGTATTTGAATGAAAAAAAAAGTCCAAGTTTCCAGCTTATGACACCAGCCAAGATAATAAGTGGAATTTTCCATCCGTAAGCAAGCCAGTCAGGATAGCTATGCCCTGAAGAAATGTCAGTGACTGTAGCTGTACATTTCCGAATGTTACACCTCACCACAGTGAAGGAACATCCATCTATTATTAAGTACATATTTCTGGATAGAATAAAACCATTTTTTTTAACAGCTTCCCAAAACAGAAAGATGAGCAAAGCACAGACAAAGGTTACAATTGTAGTTCATGCAAGACTGGTTCAGCTAATTTAAGCAACAACATTGACTGCTGCTGTAATCGAGATTTCCTTCTTCCAGGGCAGCGCTGGAAATGTGATCTGCAACAGCCAAACCTTGACTAGAAAAAGAAGATTAAAAAACCAGTCAATTTAAAACTTCGCTAATGACAGATGAAATCAGCTGCCTTCAAGTGCATGGCTGTGTGAAGCAGTCAGTCTTTGGTTGCACAATAATCTCTCAGCCCCTGCGTCTGGGCAGATTTCCTTCTTGTCTGGCTGCTTTACTAAAATAAGGAGGCTGCCTGGCCTCTGATAAGTGACTTCTCTTGTGCACCACCATCCGCAGGCTATTTATTGAAGATAAAAATGGTGGGAGGGTGAGAAAAGGTGAAATAATCTTATTCAGACCCTCTATGACTCAGATAAGAGGACAATCCTAAATACAAGCAAGTGGTATTCTTTATCTATTAATAAGAAGTTATCTATCTGTTCAGGCACAGGCCTCAGTGGTAGAAGAGGATGAAGGGTAATCATACAACCAGCATATGAATTACATTATTAAAGAGCCCTTGTTACAGGATGTTAGCTACGATCATTTAAAAGGCAATTCGTTATAACAACAAGCTACAATTAGGTCCTGCCTACCACAGTGTATGCAATACTTCAATCCCACCACCGCCAGCTTAACCAGCTCTCTGCCTCAATCCCCACAGCTGCCTGCACCACCACTGCACCACACAGAAAGACACCATACAATCCTGTATGTTATTAACTAAAAGCTGAGGACTTTATAGTTATATGGCAAAGAATATGCTATATTCTCTCCAGGCAGTGAATTACTTTAAAACAAAACAAAAAACCACAAAACACACAAGTTTGTTACCAACGACAACCTCATAATTTTATTTATTTTCTCTCCAATCCAATATTAACAGATTTGTTTTATAAAGCAACTTAAAATCAAAACATTTCAACTGCAAAAGCATTATCAGTAAGTTTATCCAATCTACATAGAAGATGCACACACAACACTCAATGCTGCAGCCATAGAAGTGATAATTGAGTAACATTGCGCAAATGCCATACTCAAGTCACAAACAATTCCCAAACCACATAAAACTCATTGCAAAACTGTGTTAATGGCACAGCTGATTTCTAGCATGTCTGCAAAGGACAGGAACAGGATTTAAAATATAGGAAGTGCCCCAGCAGAGTTTTAACTCTGGGAAACATGGCTGCTTTCCCTTTAACTCTCAAAGAAATGCTTATGCCTTTCTAGACCCTTGCAATGACTAAAGGTACTATTCTGGACAAAGCCAGGAGGCCTCTAAGCTTTGTGAGTATGTAGTTTGTCCATCTATTAATAAGGACCTGTTTCTCTGTGCAGGCAACAGCCCCATGTAACAGCTAACCAGCCACCCACTCCGGTGGTTTCTCCCATCTCAAATCAAGTCATAGTCTCCAAACCATGGATGAACTTGCTAAGCAGGTTTGGTAGAACCTAAAAAGATGTTTGAGCTGTCTTAAGGAACGGCAGAAAAGTGGCTCTTAATGGCAGAAAGGAATCCAACAATGATGTACAGGAATGTACATGCTCGTGGAGGTACAAAGACACCTAAGGTATGTAAACATTGCTGGAGAACTTTGTCCTTTGAAGCTGTTGCTGCAAAAGCAGCCAAGTTCACCAGCTCTGGAGAGGGAACCGTCCTTGGGGGCAGGAGACTGACTGTTGTTGGCTGGGAAGAAGAGCTCCCTTTACACGCAAGGCACCTCTGAAACCACTGCTCTGAACCATTTTCAGATATATTGTTCGGGTTGTTTGTATTCTTTGCCCTTTAAATAGTCAATAAAGTCCCATATTGTCAGTAATATACAAAATAGAAAGAGCTTAATCCTTACTTGTGAGCTAGAGAGCTCTTGTAGGTAAAGTTCATGGCTGTCTAGAAGTGGATCTACCAACCATGCATGGCAATACCACCTACAGAGAAGGAGCCCCCGTTGGCTGACCAACCAAGCTTGGCTCAGACTGGCTGGCTTCTGGAAGCCCAGGGTACAGGGTTTATCATTAACAAACACCCACAAACTCTGCACAGCAAACTGCAGGGTCTCCCCCTCAACCTGGATACCCAATACATACAGCTACTTAAAACTCAAATAGGAACATATAACAAAAAACTCGTACCTCAATGCAACAATCATTCCAGTAACCTATCAAACTAGCTGCACAAAAATAAAAAGCACATGCAACCTCATCTTCCTGAAAGCAGCTACTGAGACAAGGAATACCTTGTGAACTGCTCAGTGAAGTCTCAGTGCCTATGCCTGCTAACCCTCAGCAAGCAATCTGCTCATCACTCGCCCTTACAGACGCTGCTGACAACACAACCCATTCTCATTGTCTGAGGCATTTATTGCTTGACTGATTCAAATCTTCAGTTAACACCTGCCGCCATATCTCTCCCTGCCGCAGAGAACACCACGCTGACATCTGGCAGTCGCACAGACAGCAGTTTAAAAGCTCATATCTGTCGTCTCCCGCCAAGGCTTTGTTAGCCATGGCAACAGAGCCTTGAGCAAGGTCTCCTTGAACAAGAGGAGGACTTGTCTACATAAACCAAATCCATGTCGTTAGCTGTGCTGGCAGATCATCGTTTTTATCAGAAAAAAAACAGGTGAGAGTTCCCCAAAAATGCTAACATCATGACAATTTCCAGACCAACCGGCATCATCACGACCTGGCTGCTGGATCAGACTGGCCCTTAGCGCACAAAAGAATGACCTTTTCTAAGTGCAAACACTTGACGCTTGGCAAGGTGCCAGAGAAGTGAAGGGCAATGAATGAGGGGGGAAAAATAAGAAGAGGTGAGACTGCCCAGTGGCACTGTCACAGCTGACAGCTTTTCAGTGACTGCCTGGAGACTGACAGGCCCCTCAAACACGCTGGGACAGCACTCCAGTGCCTACTAGGAAGCTTCACTCAAGCAATCTACAACAGGCTCAATTAGGCAGCAGGTGACAAGCAGCAACTGGGGACTGAGTTTTTCCCAAACAGATGAGAGAGCACTCAAAGTAGCCTCCCCAAAGCGTGATTACAGACTTGCAGGAAAGTATGCTAAGACTCGCTGTAGTTTTGCAGCTGCTGCTGGTCATCTCAGGTTAACAGCATACTTCTCTCCTAGTCAGTACTTGTTCCTTGAACTCACCAACAGCATCAAAAAAACAAACAAACAAACCACCAAAAAACAACCAAACCCAACAAACTACCAAAAACATTCTAAGAAAATTCCCCCCTGAAGCAGCTTTCTCAATCTTGTCATCATTGCATTTCCACTTTCCTTAAGGGAAGCTGTGAGCAGCAGAGGAAGCCGTAAGCGTTGCAGCTGATGCTATTGTTGCAAGAACAGCAGCCAAGTCTGCTTTGGCTTCGAAAGCTGCAGTCACCTGGCTTTGACCAGTCGGACACATTTGTACTCACCATTACACTCATCGAATTACCAGCACTGCAGTGCAGGGAGTTATTTCAGCCATGATCATCCCTTAAGAATCTGAGTTATGCAAAAAAGAGGAAGCTCACAGGTGGGTGAAAGGAAATCACAGCAATTTTAGAGTTCGATCTCTGTGTACAGAAAGTAGCAATTTCTGGCTGCTGTGTACTTTACATCTCACCACAAAAAAAAGGAGGACAAGGCCACAGTGCACGAGGTGACAATAGCACAACAGAACCAACTCAGCCACAGTACTGAGTGAATACCTCCCAAGGACTCCCCAGGGAGGGGAGTGGGGGAAACACTTACTCATAGTAAGCAAACACTGTCTGGTTTTGGGGACAATACCCTGGTGATGCAGAGCAGGTACCTAACAGAGCCTCACGGTCAGATGCGCTGCCCTCAATGCAGAACAGCCACAGCGTTACTGGATTACGATGAGACGCAACAACTTGTTCCAGCACCTACAGCCCTGGAACCCAGTAAAGGATGCTTGGCAAGATGTTCTTCACCATTTATAGGCTCCACCAAGCTGATGGAAACCGCACTTGGAAAGAACTGATCTCCTGGTTTCTGTTTCTCTGTGGCAGGAGAGGAGGATGTTCCAAGGCACACCATCTCCAAAGAGAGTGAAGAGAGGGAATACACCGCACTCGCATGTCTTAAAGAGAAGTCACAGAGCAGTCAGAATCCATGCTTTTCACCACACCTTATCCATGGACACCATGTAAACCTGATTAAGATTTTGAAATGGCATTTGCAAATCTAACTTCCTGTAAAACAAATGTCACAGGAAACCACTGCCAATACTTCACTCTGCTCTTTCAAGCATACTAAACACATCTCAGGTGAGGTGGTAAATTTCGAGGCTTCATTTCCTTTTTTTTTTTGTTTCAGAAAATGTATTTGCTAACCCTTGTTCAATCACCTCTGTACAAAGAGCACTACATACACTAAGCTTGCTAATCAATGTATTGCAACAAATCCTAATGGATGGATCAAATGAGCAATGAAAGGTAGCTCCAGCTTTGTGCCTTCGGGAAGCCTCTCCTGGGACACAGATAAAACATTCACTGACACATTCAGAACAGAGATTCCCTAGTGTTTGACGATGACTATAATTGTCTTTTTACAAAATGTACTGGAGTTGATTTTTAGCCTTCTAGAGTAGTTTCATCATCAGAAAAATAACTAGTATATTTTTTGCTGAAAGAGCTAGAACTTATTACAGATGGTACAAAACTTACCCCTGCCCAAGAGAAAAAGGACTAATTTCTCATTTGTGGTTTGAAGCATACGGAACAACTTCAGGCTTATGTAGTTCTTGCTCTTGCTGACAGTAGTCTCTATGGCTGCAGTGTTCTCTAAAAACTCTTACAGAAAAAAGAAAACCGAGGGAGAGCTGAAGTAAAGCTACATCAGTTCCCTGGTCTGGTTTACTGCGTAACCTTGTGAACAGCTACACCACTGCAGCTGAGAACTGCTGCACGGAGGTGAGACAGAAAGGGAAAACTCCTTAAACTGTGTTGCCTGTGAGGTTTTGTCTCATCAAATGAAACTCTGTCAGCCTACCACCAAGCATTCCTTGGTTAACACACAGGCAACACATTGTTTGCTCGCAGCCCTTACGCAAATACCTGGGCAGAAATTGTAAAATGTCCATCCAGAGTAGAGGAATGGAAAAAATAAAACTGGCCAGGCCAGCCTGTTTCAGTGATCTCAGAGTGGAAATAACAAGACTACCCAGACTTATTGGTTTTAATTACTAGGCTTGGACATTCCTCACTCAAGTGTTCCTGCTTACTTTGGAGCCACCTACGACTTAGACAATTTTTTTCTCTCTATCCAGCATGCCAAGCAAGGTTCTTTTACTGCAGCTTCTAGCAGAACAACAAAAACAATTAGCAGCTACAACACATAGTTCTGACCTTGGCTTGAAAATAAAAACTTTGCTGCTAAAAACATGCCCCATCTCTTATTGCTTAGCCAGTAGTTTAATCACATAGTTGCAGATTTAGGACACCTGCACATTCTTGGGGTGATTTTCCTCAATTGTTATTTTCTTTGCAACCATAAAATGCTTCCTGCGTGCCTCAAAATAAGACTTTTTGTGTAACATGACATCACTGATAGTTACTACAGCACTATTTTTCAGGTTTTCTGTTACCAGCCAGACGAAAAGTGAAGCAGAACACAGAACTGCTTGAATCTAAGCTTTGTAGGTTAGCAGCTGGCAGCTTTCACCAAGCTTGTTAATTCTGGACATTATTTTCATTTGGGAGAACTATAGACAGGGTAAGCATAGCAGAAAGTTAAAAGAGGAGTCTACACAGGACCCAGAGATGGGCTTACAATTTCAGCATCTCTGCACATCACCAGAATCCCTCTCTTCTGACTGAGCAGAATTATTACCATACAGGCAAAAATCATATGACACTGATGCGCTGCTGCAAAGAATTAGGTGGTTTACTTCAATCACCTGCATGGACAGAAAGATATTTCAGGCTCAAGATCAAGTTAGAAGACTGAGTAGCAATCAAATCATTCCAAGCATAATTTTCATTTGTGAATTTCCTTTTCCTCTGTCAATGGTTTTGATTAGGAATTTTCTTCCACTAACAGACTTTGCTTTCTTTCCATATTTTAACTTCTTCTGTAATTAGCTCCTCAGTAAAATTTGTCTGACGTCATCCAAAACATTCAGAAACTGATCTTGGCTCCAGCAACCAACACCATTTTCTAGCTTTCAGTGTTAGATGTATTACTATTATCTTGAATATTATTATTCAACTACATGTTACTATACAAATAACCCAGAGAGGTTTCAGCACATGTCCAAGTCACTCAGAACTACAGACTATCTCGTTGGCAATTCGCTTATCAAATATGTAACTGCTTTTGTCAGGACATAGTTTGGAAATTAGAGATACTCAGCAGAAAAGCTTTAACTATTGCCTTAGCACTTTTAACAAGTTAAAATGATGCTGTTAAGTCAACTTTTATTGAGTTTATCCTTTTCAAACTTGCAATTGCCTGTAAAGCTTTTTTATCAGCCTTGAGAAGATAATTTCTTCTTTTCTGTCTGGTGAAACTGCTCTTTCCTGGTTCATGTTGAGCTGAAAGAATCAGCACTGGTTTTAGCTTAAAACACCCTGTATTCTGAGGCTGTGCTCACTGTGCCAGAACTACTGTCCGCTCAGTAACAACGATGTTATTGCGGGAACAACTGCCTTCAGTCTAAACTGTGGTCAAAGTCAGCTTGGCCCAACCTGAAGGCGGTGAAAGACAGGCAAAAAAGGCCATGGGCCACCTCTGCACCTCTCAGAGTCCAGAAACAAGGAACAGTCCAAGAACAGTTCGAGAAGCCTCAGAGAGCTACACAAGCAAAACAGAGATCTTGGCAAAACTGCAAATACAAATACAAAAAAAAAAAAAAAAAGCTATATTAATCACCATCAAGTTAAACCAGTTGAAGTGGGTTAGATGTTGAAAATACTTAATAACTTCCTGTTAAAATCAGAGCATCAATGCAAGACTGGATTTTGAAAATGGAGCCCCTACTAACATTAGTAATACTCACATATGAAAAACAGCTTTCAAGCTGTCTTACTGCCATGTAAAATACACAAGTTACAGAACTATGTTTTTCCTCCATTTTATTTTCAAAATATTTACAGACCATTCCCTAAGCATTAGAAAGCCAGGAACTCAACACATAAAAAGCATTATCTTTTCAAAGCTATAATCATTCTGCAAGGTTTAAGAAATTCTCTAGTAAAAAAGTAGAGGAATTTGTGTAGGTTTACAGGCAAGAAAGACATTTTTTTACTTCCTAATTTCATTCTATACTAGACACCACAGCACCCAGAACTTGAAAAGAAAGCACTGGTAACATTTAGACATTAGCAACAATTCAGGAATCATCAGATTGTTGCACAATCTCTCCATCTTGTCCAAGACTGCTGAGTTTTAGTCCTTGTGTTCCAATCTTGGAGAGGAACAACTGTAACATTATCTTCTATTTCCTTTGTATAATTTCCATAGCATATTTACGTCATCTATTAGAATTATTTCATGCACATATACATACAATCAATTTTTTTTTTAGCTTGCAAGCACTGCAAACAGCCCTTAACATTACAGTAAATGATTAAATGTTTCTTTCTTGTTCTCTCTCATTTCATTTACTTCTTGTTCAAAGGGATTGAGGAAGAAAGAGAAAACAGACACGGTAATGTTTCCTCTTCATAACCACAACCATTCAGAGGCCCACTAGGCAATTTAGTGTGATATATGTCTAACCCAAAAGACCTTACCTTTGCCCTCTGCCTGCACAATGGTTCTCCTTCTTAGTAAGACAGCAGTTCCACCAGCCACATTAACACTAATGCAGGAACGTTTCTCGATCTAGCATAAAGAATTCATTTCAAAGAAGAATACCACAAACACCTCTTACTAAAAGAACAGAATGCTAATACAAATGGACCCATGGATACAGTGGATATACTCTCTGAGAAGAGATAAAGCAGAGCTGCAAAAATACTTAGCTCTCTCTATTTTACTGGATACAGGAGTTAATCTAGAACCAACCTATCCCGGTTATTTCTAAACACTGCAGCACAAACATTTAGTTTTCTTTGGGAATTATTTGAGAAGACAGTATTGTGGTTCCATATGAAAAAAGTTCGTTTGCCCAATGTTCCTGGGATATCTGAGGTAACTCCCACTGGTGTTATTCACAGGCAAGCTGGAAAGCAGAAAAAAGTAAGAAGGTGAAGATGAAAGAGTGCCAAGGAGAACTAATTTACACTATTTTAACTTCTGTTAAAGTCACCACAGAAAGCCACTAACTTAAATTCCGATGAGTTTTATATTGAACAGCACTGATAAAATATTACTTTATGTAAAGTGTGTGAAGCATTACATACAATTACATAGACTTACATAATTACATAAAAATATGTCAAGTATGTAAAGTATACACACACTTTACACGTGCACCAAAACCTGAAGTATCAGCACAAATAAGCATGCTTGTGCTAGCTGTACGAGTCATACATTGTAGCTGTATTGACACCACAGCAGGATGGAGAGCAGAGAGGAGTGGGTATTTCTAGTCCATAAAAGGAACTGTTCTTTCTGCAGTGTTGAAAGCAAAAGGGAAAATAGCCTCTTAGCAAATCAGCAAAGCACAAGTTGTCGGACCACAGCTTCATCTGCAATGTAGACACACACTCTCAAAATAATGTGATTTGTCTCTTGAAAAGATACTCCAGATCCACACGATGGTTTGAGAACAACCCAAGCCCAGAGAAGGCAACAGACAATTGTTTGTATTCCTCCCAAACAGAATTCATAGCAAGGGACAACTCTGAGGTCTTGCAAGCGCAGTACAAACGCTCAGCAGGTGCAGGTAGCCATGCCCAGTAACATTCAATTACACCTCTTGTGACCAAGGCTCATTTCTAAACGCAGTTGATGGCTATTAATGAACTGGAAGAAAATGAGTACCTTTTAAATAGAAACTTTAGGATCTGACATTACTCAGCTGTAACCTAGAACAAAATTATTCCTGATTTCCAATGTCAATTCATGACTTCATAGATGCTAAGAACTTACAGAGGTTAAAAGTCTAGATGAATAAATGCAGGCAGAAAAAAAAAGGCATTGGGGATTATCACCAATGAAGGCAACAACTCCACCATAAACTTTTGCCAAGGTACTAGTTTTTGCAGGATGAGACTCTATGTGAGGAGGTATCACTACATGCTGTCTTCCACGCTGTTTCCTAGCCATCCGTCGTTCACTGCCGTTACTGGAATTAAGCCGACAAACCACTCCATGGACAATTATGTGCCATAGAAATGAGAAAGAACTTATCCATCTGTTAATCCTCTCCACATCTAAATGGAGCAAAATTTTCTACACTAAGTGAAGGCATCAGCTCAAATCCTGGCAGCGCTCCACTATCGATTTATTTTGAATTTCCGCTTTTCAGCCGTACATCTCCCACATCCCTCCCTGGGTCGCTGGGGCACTTCCTGGAGGTCTCCAGGGCAAGGAGCCAGCTGGACTAGTGGTCTCAGCCATGGTGCCTGCCCTTACCAGCCCACTGTCGGCGCTGGCACTTGGCCCCGCTTTCTCCCAAAAACTTACCCGTGCTCAGGCATTGGAACAGGCTGCCCAGGGAAGTGGTGGAGTCACCATCCCTGGAGGTGTTTAAAAGACGTGTAGATGAGGTTCTTAGGGATAGAGTTAGGTTATGGTTGGACTCAATGATCCTGAGGGTCTCTTCCAACTGAAATGATTCTATGCGTAGGAATGAGGTGTTCCGCTGGAGCATGATGTGCCTGCACAGCACCATGTTACCATTATTATTAAAGGCAAGAAGTTGTTAATACCCATCATGTCCATTGGCTACCATCCTCAAGATGATGCCACAAAGTACTTCGAGCAAGTGGTGATACCCCGGGGTTAATACACGTCTGTCGGAACAAAAGTGCCCATCGCTACCTTAGGAAAACTCAAAGGCAGCTCCTACGGACCATAACACCTCACCTTGCCAGAGGAGCCGCCACTTCTCCTTCTTCCCGCGACCTGCGAGAGCTGAGGAGTAACATCGGCGGCCAGAACGGCAACGAGCTGCGGCCCCAGCACCCCCCGACGACGCTCTCCGGACCCGCCGCCACAAGAAACACCCGGCAGGGGTGGCTGCGACGCCCGCGCGGGCCGAGGGTCCCAACGGCCGCCAACGGTCCCCAAAGTCCCCAACGGGCGCCGCCCGCCCCGCTCGCCCCTTACCATCTGGGCCACCTTCAGCATGCCGGCGCAGGAGCGGAAATAGGCGCCGTCCATGAGCTCCGCGTCGGAGCCCGCCGAGGAGGCGGCGGTGGCGGCCGGTGGGGCCGCGGGCCCCCCGCTGCTCACCCCGGTGCGGATCACTCGTGCCCCGTGAGACATGGCTCCCTCCCGCGCTCCCCTCGCCGCCGCCCGGCCCGGGACACACAGACGGGACGGGACGGGACGGCGAAAGGCGGAGCCGCGGGGCTGCCAGGGGCCGGGCGGAGCGCGGCGCTTCCCCGCCCGTCCGCGCTGGCGGGGGCCGCGGAGGGGGCGGGCGAGGAGAAGCCTCGGGGGTTCCCCGCGGGGGGCGCGGCGCCGCCGCACCCGCGTAGGGACAAAAGCGGGGAGGAGGAGGAGAGAGAAGGAGGACCCGGGACGAAGCCGGGCGCAGGAGCCCCCCTCGGGCAGGCACAGGGTGGCCGTCCCTCGGCTCTGGCCCGGCAGCCGCAGCGGGACGCCCGGCCGAGCCCTGATTTGCAGCCGGGTTACGTGAAAATAGAGGCCGAAGTGAGTATTTCCAAGCAGGGAAAGGGACGTCTCGCTGTACGTTTTGGGTTCCCAGAGGGGAGCTCCGCACCGAACCGGCCCCCAAAGCGGGTAGTGGCGTTACTCGGACGATAAGAGACCCCTCGGCGTGTCGGAGTTTGCCAGCGGTGTTCTTGGCAGGGGGCTGCTCCGGTGCTTCGCAGGGGAGATGCAGCTGCAAACAGCATCTTCCCACACGACATTTATTCTCACAAAAAGAACCCCTCGTAAAAGATAATATTTGCGTTAAATGGGCAACAACAGGCAAAATTGTAATGGCTGTCTGAATGTCTTAACCCCATTGTTTGGATTAAATCGTGCAGACATACTAACAAAACTCAGCAAAGGAAGCCATATATTTCCTCAAATTTAAAAATAACTTGTTTTGCTTTCTGACAAGTGAGGTAATAGCAGGCCTCTGAGCTGGGCAGATGCCGCTTTTATACTCATTACCCATCTGCTGCTGCTCTGTTCTGCAGTTAGGATGTTCGTATTTAGTATTTAATAGCTCCTTCAGCAACTAAAAGTGTCTGAGGAGAGAAGACAGGTAAGATCAGATGATCTCCAACACAACTAAGGGACTAGTGTAAGCAATTTACATGAGGGAGACAGAGTTTGCCAGTGTAGGCAATGGTTTGTAATAGCCTAAGCACTACATATTATAGTTTTGGGCTTCTATTAAGGCAGCTAATGGTTGCAATAAAAGATATGACCCATCCCACCAAATTTTCTCTCATGTCATTACCAATCAAAATTACAACATTGCCAGTCTACACAAGAGTAAAACGCTGGCCGCTGAGAAAGAGCTTCCCTCTGCCCTCCCCGCTTCCTCCTTACAGTTCAAGTTCAGAAACATGCACATTTACAGGTTTCTTGCAAGCCCTGTGGAGGAAGATTCTAGTAACTTCCGTACTTCCTATTAAAAAATACATTTTTCTTAACAGCTGATTCAGCTTCTTTAGTTCTTAAATTATTTTCGAAGTGTGTATATGACTGGGGCCCTGCTGATCTGAGTTCAGCTCACTGAAACAGAAATGCCTTTAATTAATATAGGTAGAATAAGCCATAGTTTTTACTCAAATACAGGCATCTTCTGTAAACCACTGGCACAAACAGCCTAAAACACTGATGAACTTGAAATTTTGATTACAGTTCTCATGCTATTTATTTGCACCTTGTTGAGTGCATTATGTATGATAAGAGGTACTGACAACTCCTTAATAAATGAAATTTGATGGCCAGAAGTTGACATCAAGTATCCTTATGTATGTGGGTGAGGGATTTTTCAGAGAGACTGAGTGAAAAAAGTTATTTATAACATCAAATACCTTCACTCTGCAAGTTAATTAGCATTTTGTTTATTCTTCTAAATATCTGTATTAAGAACTTCATCACCCACCAGTTGTTCTTTTAAATAAGGTTTCTTTCAATCTCATGAACACCAAGCAATACCTGCAGCCACAAATCTTGGTTTGTTACATGACAAAACACATCTATCTTATCTTCTTTATCAATATTAGAATATACAAAGGCATAAGTCATCATTTGAAAATCAGTATTTAAGACTAATGCACTGGAAGAAAGAGAATCTTTTGGGTCTTTCTTCAGGCCTGAAATAGGAGGAAGGAGCAAACTTCAGAAGTAATTCTCAGCTTGTACTTATTCCTCCAATTTTAACTAGGTATTCAGAACACTTGAAAAACAGATAGTTGGTACCTGGGGAACAGCTGAGAAATGAAGACAGATGAGAAAGAGCATTGCAAGTAAGATAATTATCTTTCTAAATGGAAAGAGCAAGGCAGATAAGTTATGGTTTGGGAAAAAACACAAGGCTAAGCATCAAACAAATTTCTGCCTAGTACATATTTTTTAAAATTAGGAATTAAGGATTCAACTTACAGATTTGCCTTTGGAAGACACTCCACATCTTTCCTTGAGGATGAGCACCGGAGACTCAGAGAGGTGGTAGGTACTTTGCCAGAATCATTCCTTATCTGGTCATACTGTGGTTTTGTCCTTCATTAATGGGTTTAGTCTGACATGTAACACAGTTTCCATGACAGTTTTTGGTTAAAACATATTACTCCCTCTTACTACCTCTATCCACAAATGTTGGCTGCATTATGACTCTAGACCAGACCTTGCAGTTACCACAAAGTCATGAAACATTCGTGGAAACATAGTCATGTTCTTTGGACTTAAGACAGGTACATCGAATGTCATTTAAGATACAATTTCTATTACTAAGAAAGCATTTTTAGCGATCAGAAATCACTGATGAGATTTTAATTCTGGCTATATTTCTAGTCACATTTTAGCAGTTGACATTTGGATCATTTTTATGCCTTTGATTTTTTTCCAGCAATGGAAAAGACCATATGGGATTTTAATGACACATTTTATCTGTGTAGATAAAATGCATAGTTGGTAGCCCTTCTTCCTTCTCACAACTGGGTAATTTTAGCAAGTGGCTGACAGCTTGACCTTTGTTGCATAGGCCAGATGCAATTTGCAGACAAATATAGGTTTTAAAGTAATATCTTGGCTCCCCTTACACTGAAATCCTGTGACTCCAACAGATAATCAAGAACAAAACAATGTGATCGAGAACAGAATTAGTTGGCTGCTGATAAATCTCCTTTGCTGCAGGGCACATGTGTAAGTAAGCACACACCATTTAGATACAGGGGGAAATAAAGTAGTTTTTTTCTAAGCAGTAAGATTTCTCTACTACCATATACAATCATCCAACTAAGTTTCTGAAGACTGAGATTCCAAGTCTTTATAATCCAGGAATAAAAGATTTACCAATAGTTTTAAACGAGGAAAACTTTAAATAATGTCACAAAGCAATCACAACCTTACCCTCTCCATATAATTCCTGGGAAAAAAATCCTTAGGTAATTCGTACTTGAAAGTAATTTTCAAAGGTATCTGTTTTGAAAGTCATAATCTTCTGTCAATACTTCTGTTTGACTCAAGGATATTTAAATACGAGCATCAAATTAAAAAACTTTATTTGTTAAGCTAACAACTCACAGATGCCAGTAGACAGGAAAGGATGGAAGAAATTCTTTGTTGATAGCACTGGTGTCTCAATAATCCTTTTATGGATTTAATCTTTATATAATTTAATAGGATTTAGAAATCCAGGTATTAATTAGGGCAGATTAAAGGCCTCATCTGAGGATAAAAGAGAAAAACACAGTCCCCTGAGAAAGAAAATGTATTACCTTTAGTAGGTGTTTTGTGATACTCTCAGTAGGTTAAACACTGAGCGCCCAGGGACTATTGTCTAGACTTTTGCCTTGGAGCCTGCTGGATTTGAGAAACCTGTTAAGATAATGTGTTTCAGGTGCAACATTCCTTCAGCGAGCTTCAGACCTACAGGAACAGGTTCCAAAAGCAATCTCATGATTGTGAGAAGCTGTTAGAATATGCAAACTGACAGGATCATCAGAATTCTTACTAGTATATCTTACTCTGAAAAATAAACTTCAAAAGCAACCATGTGCTTCCAGTTTACAAAACATGCACAGTTAGGTCAATTATTTATTTATTTTAAAAGTTTTGGGTGTGTTTTTTTCTGCACAATGTCACTTTTTATACATAATAATGAGACAGTATCAATCTTAGTTTTTGATTTGTAGCATTCAGTATCAAAAGTATACCTGTGACATTTAAAAAGTTACATTTACAAAATTGGCACATTGAGTAAGATTTATTAAAGCCTTAGTAATAACTTCTATACAGTGTCTAGAAAAATACCGTGTTAATCTTAAAAGAAGCAGTACAAAATTTTATTATACAGTACAAAGTCAGTGTTAGATGTCTCTAAAGATGATATTGTATTATAAATAATAATTTTAATATCAGCTTAAAATATATCATGCCAATTCTAACAGAAATGTTCAAAAAGACCTCATCCCTCTTCCAAGTTTTTGTCGAAAATAGTACAATCCTCAAGGTATTTTATACTACAGAATTCATTTTAGCAAAATATTTACTGCAAAGTTCGTGATTGCCAAGATATAAAGCTAAAATACGTATTTCCAGCATAGCAGGAGGTAACCACGAAGGCAAAGAACTGTAGAGAGAGAAAGAAAAAAAATATACATTAGGAAAAGAAATATATTTGAGAACACTGTCATTTATTTGAAAAAAATAGCTATAGGATTTGGAAAAAGGGGAAACAGCAGGCAGACTAAAATAGCACTCTTTCATCTCCTTATACGTGTGAGGCCATTGCAGTCAACACTGTGTAAGTAAGCTTATATTATTTGTAAAAATATGGGCCTAGAAGCAGACAAAACGTGGCGTATTTCAACTTGTATCTCCCCATTACACTGCCTCAGTATGGATCTTATAGACTGGACTCCCACCCATCCTATACCTGCTGGTTGTAACGTCAGTTGCTGGTAAAGGCTGAGGGATGGTCCATGGGGCAGCGTGAGCTCCAGCCAACACTCCAGCCCTGCTGCTGCATCCCAGGAGCTGCCTACAGCCCACCTGTGCCTCAGGATGGCACACTGTGCAGCAAAACAGCTTGTTCACAAAGAAAACTTGGATTCATACACAGGCCCAGACATGTTCTCAAACAGCAGTAGCGATGAGGTTACCAATTCCAGAGGTTCTCTATGGATGAATAAAGGTATTCCTCAGTGCAAACAACAGCAAGGGCAACCACGCTGATACCACCGCTTTGTCAGAAACCAATTACAGCATAAGCCTTATGTAGTGGGCTAGATTTGTTTTATGTTTAAAGATTAAAACTACACAATATCAGGGGTGTTGCTTCTGCAGTCCTTGCAACATATGCACACAGAAACCAAAGAACAGCTGTGAACTATTTCAGTTGTACCGATAAAGTCCAATTCAGTGCCAGTGGTTAAGTTCCTGTTAATCACTGTGTGTCGTTCAAAATAGACAATGTTCAAAATGGTCTTACGATAAGACCAGAATGTTTTGCGCTGGTAACTGAACCAAATAAAGCTGATGCTGCAAACAAGATTAACAGTGCTTTTCTTGGAGGTGAGCAGTGATAGGACAAGAGGGAACAAATGTGAGCTACAAGAAGGGAAATTTCAATTAGATATGGGGGGGGACAGGGAAATCACAATGAGAGTAATCAAACAGGGCAACAGAGGCGTTGTGGAATAGCCACCCTTGGAAATACTCAAAACTCCAGCGGACAAGGTCCTGGTATAGCCTGATACGAGTTAGCCAGATGACCTCCAGAGGTCCCTTCCAGCCTAAAAATATATAATGATTCTACCAATGTTTCTTGCTTATATACCATCATTGGCCTGGGTAGGCTCTTCAGCTCTGACAGCAGGGCACTACTAAGCATGCATACAGGCAGTAAATCTAAGCCCTCCAGAGGGCTCTTGGTGAGTCTTGTGTAATGTAAATTTAATCTGTGGCACGAAAACTGCAGATGATGATGTAGAATATTATTACAATAGAAAATGGTATTATTCTTCTTTTCCAATAATTTTGTTTCTTATGAAATAAAAACTCCATCTAAAATCTTTTTAACACAGAACACCTGCTGGGGATAGATGGTTTGCTAAATTCTCAAAAACACCCATCCACGAAACCCTTAATGGGTTCAGAAAGCAAGAATCTACATTTAATAGTTTATTTAGACAGTGCATTAGATAAACACTATTAGGAGGTATTAGAAGAGATTACAAACATCCCATGAGACAACTGCATTTTGTATAAAATCTGAATCAGCAGGGAAGCTTATCTAGAAGCAAGCAAGGGCCTGTCAACAGGAGTGGCTGAGTAACAGGATCAATAGTTACAAACTGCCAAGGGGAGAAGACCCTGAACACCCCTGAATTGACAGGGATGTAAGTTATCCAAATTCCCAAGGCAAAAACAGAGCAGGTGTTCAAGGCTTTGTGTTCACGGCCATATACAATAAGCTTCAGACAGAAGGCAGGATTTGTGAATAGTCCGGAGAGGACAACTTCAGAAGCATGAACAGTCAGCCAAGTAGCTGTAACTCAGAATTACTCTATACAATTGAATTTGACTACTGTTGCCACAACATGCAAAAAGTTCTTTTACAACTCCCTTAACTTAGCTAGAAAATACGTTCATCTACTCAAAAACTGACAAGGCTCTTTAAAAGCAAAACAAAGCAAGACATTGTTTTTCACCCACATTGACTGACTGCTTCGGATTTCCAAATCAAATCTAAGTAGCAAGACAGTGATGTCAGACTAATTAATGATTTGTGTCCACTTTAAAACACTGGGAAGTTACATGATTTTTCAGGCATTGCCCACCCAACTCAGAAGAAAGATTATAAAAAGTTGAGGCTGTAACAGGAAGATCACTGTAGAAACAGCAATACCACCTCAGGAACTTCCCAAAGGTGCTGTGTATATG
The DNA here is from genome assembly GCF_036013445.1 of Caloenas nicobarica. Taxonomy (NCBI): domain Eukaryota; kingdom Metazoa; phylum Chordata; class Aves; order Columbiformes; family Columbidae; genus Caloenas; species Caloenas nicobarica. The sequence continues at coordinate 44,610,500 of NC_088246.1, read as the reverse complement.
GCTCAACCCACAAAAAGCTGAGTGCACCTTATCCACACACATGCAAAGTTAACTGAGTTGGTTTAAACTGCTTTTGAAGTTGTCCAAGTGCTTTGAGGCGATCTGGTGCTCACTCAAGCTGTTGTGTCTACGCTGATGTGCAAGCTATAACCTCTGCCAGAGAGCTGGTAATAAACAGGAGCAGGAGAGGGGAAAAGCAGCACGATCTTAAAAACATTGCAGCCTTTTCTGATGTGCTTTTCATTTCCTGGTAGAATTTCTAGTCACCTCCAAAAACTATGAACTGAATTACAGCTGCCTGTAGGTTTTGTGCATGAGTTACTGTATCAGTCTGCAGGTTTTCAAAATCCAGAAGGGATGCATTTCATCCCACACTTCCAGCAAGCCTACTTTTGACATAACTTTATTGGGCATAGAACTGATTTAAACAGAAAATGAACTCACTGAAGAAGCTGCCCAGCTGTTGTAATTGTGACTGTCCAGCTCTTTGGTAACTGAAGATGCATCTACAATGGCAGCAATGAGGTACAAAAGGAAGGCACTTCCATTAAAACACAGACCCTGTTGAAAAAACAAACACCACGAGTAATTAACATGCGCACGCATTCGTTACCATTTTCAATTCCAACATTACAAAACTATCCTCTGAAATACAATGTACACAGGCAATGCACACAAGAAATGTGATTCTTTTTACCTTGTTCCAAGTTTCTATCTGTAAGATTAAAATTTAACTGCTTATTTTGAAGATCCATAAACATTAAAGCACATTTTGGATAAACTGTTCTCTCCAGCACACTAAATCCAGAAGGGTCTTAAAGGTGGTGCACTATGATTTTCCAAAAGTGAAAATAAAGACACAGTTTGGTTACCACAGCCTAAGTGTTAGGCAGTAAGAATATGACACTACATGAAAAACAAAACAAAACACACACACACCCCACAAACAAACAAGCAAAAAAACCCCTGCAATTTGATTACGCTTCTAATATACAGAAAGATATGCTGTAGGAATCAATAACTTGTGGGATATGAAGAATATTTATAAAGCTTCCAAGACTTCGTTTTCTCCACTTCTGAAGGGGATAAAGAGGGTGTAATTTTGCAGTCATATTCTTCCACCTTTGGGTATCTTTCCCTTCTGCCTGTTTTTGAGAGGAGAAAGAAGCACATAAAACCAAAGAGGATAACAGTCTAAATGGACTACATGGGTCATCAAGAGCCATCCATGGCAGATGCTGCATTTCTCTTCCAAGGAGCAGAGTTAATGTCTCAGGGTACCGATGTTTATTACTAAGAAAGAGCAAAGCAGATACTATTGATCTCACATAACACTACACAGAACAAACAAGGACAGTTTGTTCAGGTTTTGCATGTGAGAGAGAACAGGAAATGAAGAGAGAACAGAAGTCTAAGAAGATGAAAGACAGATAAAAAGGTATGAGGGGGAGTTTTAAAGTACGTAATTTTAATAATTTGTCCTTCACTTACTCACTACTTGGTCGTGGCTATAGGAAGTTCATTCTTATATTTTTTTTAAAAAGCCCCAAAACTCCACCCTGCTACTTGTCTGGCATATGAATTTGGCCATAAAATATACTTTTACTTCACTGGTGCCATGTTTAAGAGGAATATCCATGACATACTTTGCACCCAGCTACAATTGCAGGAATTAGTAACTCAGTTTAGACCAGGTCTCCTAATGTTGTACATGATCTGCTTCCTTCAGCTTCTGGCTCCATGTTTGCACTCCAGAGTGTCACACAAATATCATAACCCTTAACTCTGTTGCCCCAGTTTTCTCTAAATGTTGTCATACTGGTCCAGCTCCAACTTCTTAATTTCCACGGTATAACCCAGTGGATGCTAGGAATATATGCCAATTATTCACTATGAATAGTCACCAACTCTGGCAGAATGTAAAAGAAGGGCTATATCCCAAGAAGAGAAGTCCAGAAGGCAGCAACAACAGCAGTGGCCACATCAGCAGTTCCCTCAGTATGGATCAACAGCCTGAAGTGGTTGGTAAGGAAGCTTCTCACATCCATCCCCAGGACATTTGGTTCTGGCAGAGTTCAGTTCAGATTCAGTGGAGTCTAGCCCACAGACACATGCTCCCGTGATACTCAAGGTTCAAAACTTTCTGAAGCGAAGCCATTCCCTGAACAAGTGCCTCCTCAACTGCAGGTCCCTCCAGAGAGCAGCGTTCTGTGCTGTCATCTGTCAACGTGTCGGTCTTCAGGTCGCCACTGCCTGTATGAGGCTTCCCATGCAAAAAGCCTTCTCACATTTTCCAGAGCAGGCTGAAGGGCACGTGCGTCCTCCTGTGGTTCCCAGGTCCTTGCAACTTCAGGGTGTTTGGAAAAGAGCCACTTACCCACCTTTCCACAGGGAACCACGGGCAGTGCCTCAACACTCCAATGGAGTCCAAGGCCTGGCGCTTGAGGTTTGATTCACACACTTATAAATGAGGGGGGTTTATCTAACCTGTATCAGTTGATCTAATAAAAGGTATTATCGCCTTCCATTATCTGGGCATTACAGTAAAAAAAACAACAACAAAAAGCCACGAAACTGTCAATTTCAGGATAAGATGCCAACAACTGGCAGGTTCAGGTGAACTTCTGTAAAGCACTCATTTTCAAACTCCAAATTTGATTGCCTAGAGTATTTGTTGTTGTTATTTTCAGATTTTCCGTTCCAAAAAGACTCAATTACCTTGGAAAGCTACAAATCCCTGCAATATCTTGTCATGTAGAAAAGAAAAAAAGCAAATCATTTTTGAGAAGCACTGCTCTGGGAAATAACGCTGTTGGGGAAGATGGAATGCAATGCAAACTGATTGGGCCTTTACTGCCAATATATTACTCAAACCAAATGGTTCATGCTAAATTACCATCTGCTTCTTAAATTCAAATTTACCAGATTTTAAAAGCTTCCATCGATTGTTTTAGCAAAGAACTTGCACTATTACGGAGAGTCAGTTTTGAAGCACATCTTTTGGGTTAATTTGCAGTAAAAGTAACTGCATCTTAAGCAATTTGGTAATGTGCTTAACCTGCAAAAAGTGGATTTATGACAGAGAAGTCCAGATGTAATTTTGGATACTGCACACAATAGGCACAGTTGGAGCTAACTGTCGCCTAAGGAGGCAGACAAATAACTAGCAGAGGCTGAAACTCAGAACACTTCAGGGAGTAGGGGGAAGGTGGGCGTAAACTCAATCACTGAAGAAGGTGTGTGTCACTCAAAAAGGCGCGTGTCACTCAAAAAGGTGTGTGTCACACTTTCTTAAATGGAGACATTAGCAACATCTCTGAAAAGAGACACAACATTCCTCTTGGCCAGCCAAGGAGTGGCAGAGGCCCAAGTTTGTCAAAGGCTGTTCCTGTCAGGTCTTTTAATAGCTTAGGGCAAAACAAGCTGGAACGCAAGCATCTTTTATTTACTTTGCATTTATTTTGTTTTCATGTTACCCTTTACCATAAAAGGAGACTACCTTTTGGACCTACATTTATGCGATCTTATCTACAATATGTTTGGAACTCAGAGCAAGAACTATACTCAATATGAAGTAGATACAAATCAAATACTCCAGCTTGTCTACCACGCAGATCGGGGCAACTCATTTATGTGCAGCTGTTGTCTGATAATTGTGCAAAACTGATGAAAGAGGGGTAATTATTAAAGCTGTATACAAATGGATACGAAGATGCTTTCCCTTTAAAAGTACTTAGGTCTAATGCAATCAGAAAAACTGAAACGAAACACACACAAAACCACAAAACAACAGAAAACCACCACACCTTTAAATGTACCCGGACACATTACTGCTGTAATTGAAATAATCCAACATTTCTATAGCAGTATTATAGCCTTAATGGTAATTGCTGGTCATGAAACTTGAAAACAGAGAAGCTATCTGAACACAATCATGGTTTTTCTTATTAGTAATTGCTAGAGCTGGCTATTTATTACAGCAGCAAATGGGAAGATGAAAAGAAAGGAGTATTCCATTTTAGTCACGTACACAATACAGCTGATAATAAGCAACACAGAAGTCAAATATATTTTATCATAAAAATAACAGAATTCTAGTCAATCTTTAGCTAGTAAAAAAAAAATGAACAGCATCTCACTGTATCATACAAACGCAAAGCTAAAATTTATAATTCTTAGATGGGTTACAAATAGCCAGTTTGCTGAGATGACAATGACTTTTAGCATCTGAACACCAGACTGTTATGAAAATCATGTAAAAATATACTGTTGAGAGGTACAGCTAGGCAGGTTTGTTCAAACCACAAAAACAGGATCTGAATTTTAAGTGCCTGTGAAATTTTTCTGTAATTACATTAACTGTTTATCTGATTTGCATTGTCTTGGGCTAAAAGCAAAGGATTACATGGCATGTAATTTACATACATATAATACTATTTTTCAGCCCTATTTTCACAGTAGGCTGTATATGGATTGTCAGGCTGTTGCTACCTCTGAACCACCTTTGCTTTTACTTTAGCAGAGAAAGACTCATGGTTTAAGAGCCAGGGTCTCACTTCCAATTCCTTGTGTTGATTCAAGTAGGGATTTCTGCTGTTCAAGCCATATGGCCAGGTCTCTTAGCTCAGAGGCGGCAGCAGACTCATTGTTCATGGGATGCAAATCACTACAGGGAGAAAAAAAGAGGCCACTGTGCAGAAGTATCAATCACACGCACATTATTAAAAATCAAGTCACTACATCAACTGCTGAACAAAACAGTGAAACATCATAGGAGAAGTGCTTTAAAAATGTCTCGGTAGTATGAAGGTTAAACACTGCAGGTATGCAACCACACTAATGAGGGAAAAAAGCTGCAAAAAGCACTAGTACAGTAGGTTACCCACACACATAGAATGTATCAATGCTTTACTCTCTTCATAACCCAGTAAACCTGAAACCACAAAGAATGATTGTATTTACCACCGTGGTCCATGGCACCTGGGGGATCCTGGTGTAGGTCATTGTCATGTAGATGATCAGGAAGAAGACGGTGAGAACCCAGTAAAACACAGCTACAAACATCACCCAGCCAAAGGCTGGATATAGAAAGTATTCTGTTCCAGCAATCAGCGTCCACACCAGCAGCCCCAATACCTGCAAAAGTTATGGAGAAAAAAGAAAACTGTTACACAGTCTTAGACCTCACACGTTTGTTCTAGGTCAAGGAACGACAGCACTGCTATTCACATAACCACTTGATGAGCCGAGCTGGGATGCTACACTGACAGAATATTAACCTAACAGCAAAAAAAAAAAAGTACATATAAAATTGGTTTTGCTCTGGCAGGGTGTCACAAAGTGAAAGGCAGAACAAGGTGTCTCAGTGTTGATTTAGCTCACCTTTCACTGTTATGGAGCCATACCTGCAGTGGTGTTACAGCTAGCTCTCAAAAGGATTGCTAATTGTGGCCTACTAGCTTATGTGCATGAAGGTAAATAATATTATTTTGCAGTCAGTGAAGTCACTTTAGAAAAAGAGGCCTGTGAAGGACCCCTGGGATATTCAGGTCCCATCTGCCACAGTCACAGGTAACTGAGTAGTTGAGGTCTAGTTCAAAACAGTCCACACCTGCCCTGTGGACTGGCAGGCACCATAGGCACAAAACAACTCCTAGGATTTTATTATAAAAGGTATTAGTAAAATATCAGCAGCCACCACCACTGTAACACGCTGCTGGACCAGAGCAGGCGAGATGGGGAATGCCATCGTATTCCACAGTTCTTAAAACATCGCCCAGGTGACCTGACCCTGAATAGCAGACAAGAACTCACATTTGAGCAAAGTTCCCAGGCAAACCAGTCTGGGGGGAAAAAAAACTCCTTCCTGATCGTGAAACTGGCAATACGTTCATAGCTAAGACATGAAGGAACACATGAACCAGAGATTTTAACACACTCTCTCTCCACTTTTCTCTAGTATTAGGTGATCTCCAAGACATTAAAAGGGATGAAAAGCAAACAACAGCAAAATCAAGGCATATGCCTCAGGAAGAAAAAAGTGTGTATTTTGCAAGTTTGTGCAGCAATTAGAAAAACATCCTAATTATAAAAAGAAAGGGATATTGTATACCTTAAAAACAAACCAATCAAGTAAACCAAACCCCACCACACATGGTTTACTGAAGTCAGGCGTGGGAACTAAAATTCTTATATTTGAAACGAGGCTCATCTCTTTTTGCTCTCTGGACTACAGTGAAGATGCCCAGCAGTGAGAAATGGAAGATGACATTAAAGCAAGTAGCAACACACTTATTTAACAAACAGCAGCCATAGCTGGACAATCTAAAGAACCTTCTACCCCAATACTCTGTCTCCAGCAGATATCTGAAGAAGTGCATGAAGAATAGACTATGCAATAGTAATATTTCATTGGACTACATTCCTCAGCTCTCCGGAGCATACAGTGGAAGGACTTTCTGAGCCTACGGTGGTATCTTTGTACTCAATAGCCCCTGAAAGAGGATGACAGTTTTGCTACAGCTTCATTTGCACAAGAGCTGATCCTATTCCCATGCAAGTTGTTGGCCGTGGTCCCATTTATTTTTCTTTTACCGAATTGAACATGTAAACATTAATGATAAATCTCTAAACATTGTATACAAGACAAAACTACACTGTTAAACAGAAGTTTATTGTAATTGGTCCTGCTAATTTTCAGCAGTTATCCCTATCTGTTTATTTTATCTTTAATTCATCCTCCAAATTGCCACCCAAACTTAATTCAGCCCTCAATTTGTTGTCTTGTGTGATCACAGTATATTCCTGTATATTACTTGTACATTCATCCATATCTGCACCATGAATACATAAAAGCACAGCACAAATGTCTATTCAATTTTTTTTTTTTTGTCTTGTAATAATGTCTTGTGACATAATGGTCTTCTAAATAGCATTTTTTCCACAGTTTTCACCAATTCAGCAATTTCTCCTTAATAGGAAACCCTAGAACTTGCTCAAACTGGGAGAAAAACTCCTACTTTCCACAGCAAACCAGGGGAGGGCAGCATTGCCTCACCAGAACAGTTCAAATAGCATTAACTGGGTAGTCTCAAATATATGCTGTTCTTTAATGCAAAGTTAATGGTTCAGCAATGCTTCCCATAGTTCATTTTAATTCTAGTTCCAACAACATTTTACTAATAGCAGCGATTCAGTTAATAATACCTCGAATTGCACAAACTACCCATGATTAGATTAAAAACCAACTCAATTTTAGTGTAACAACTGCTCTAAGATTAAACAGTCCTGATAGCCTGTTCAGCTAACAAAATACCGTTTTCTTAGGATACAAAGTTGCTTTTCATTGTGCTCATCCACTTTAACGTAAATTTAAATTCATCATCCAGAAATTATACCAATGAATAATTGGTTTCGTGCTTGATAAATAATTATTAAAGACAGATTTATCCTAGATCTGAATATCTAATAAAATACCCAAAACAGAAACTTTGAAGATGAGACAAAGAAAACAACGAAATAAATCATCATTAAACACCATAATCTACTAACAACAGTGTTGGGTTTTAGAAAGCTTTTAAAAATAGAAGTGGACTTCTTCATAAAAAGCACAAGACCATGAAAAATGCTTAATACTAAATTCAAAACATATAAGATGGATAAGGACATCTCAGCTTATGTAATGGATTATTTCTGGAAAGAGTAAAAACTTCATAAAAAGCAAATTATTAAAACAGAAAAGGAAAATTTTGAGGTTACGTGAGACTACTAACCTTACGTTACCACACAACAAAGAGAGCAAGACATTAACTAGAGCACTAGTATTCTCACTGGTCACTGTTTTTTTTCCAGTAAAATTCTAACTTGGTGTTATCACCTCTCTTTCATGATCATTTTAATATTTAAGTGTATTGTATTCCAAAGAATTGCTTTTAATGCATGTTTTTAGATAGCCCGTATCAATGGCAGAGCAATTTATCTGAACAATTGAGATGCACCATGGATGTTACAGATTTATATTCTTAACTGGTTCTTGGTTCATATGCATCATAACTTTGATGGGTTGCATATTAGAGCGCATCTGACATTTTCAGTTAGATCCAGATACTCTTACTGCATATTACTGGAGCTGACAGGCTGAAAAAATATTTCAGATTTCTTGATTAGACCTGAAAAGGTCAGATCAGCCCATGGCCAACAATTCACTCAGTGTATAGTTAAATTATATGGCAAATGGTTTTATTACATATGTAAACATATGCAATAAATTGATTTAAAGTTCACACTGGCTGTCAGCATCTACAAAATACCTAAGAAGTCAAAGGAACACAGACATCTAGACAAGTCTTTTGTGATTAGCTTGTCATCTCAGCATGTTAAATACCGAGACAGCTTTTGCGGTGTTAAAAGCCTGTCTCTTAATACTCTGACTGTCCCTTACATTACACGTTTGCTGTTCAACAGATCAGTACAAACTGGATGACACTTGTGCATCCGCTGGAGCTGAGAATGCCGCTTTTCCTGCTGATTTGATAACAAACCCCCGCCCAGGGAATAACCGGGATATATTCAAATGCCATCTCGATGAGCATCTAGCGTACAGAATCTGGTGAGTGAGCGATAGGTACGCGTTACCGTAAATCAGAGACCGGCAACTGCAACACCTGGGGAGCGCCCACAGTAATTCAGCATGTACAGATCGTACAGAGCTTCCCAGCTTCACCACGTCAGATCAGCTGAAAGCCAAGGGAGAAAGCTCCATGCAGGGACAGGGAAAGGCCTGTATCTCCTTATAACCAGATATGCTAGAGTGTATTAGCAATAGCTAAGTATTTCATTTTAATTCACAAGCAAGTCAGAATATGCTTATTTGGAATTGTGGCAACATACTACAATCCTGTCAAAAATGACTTGGAGAAAGGGAGGGAAAAACAAAGCATCAAGACAACCAAAGGAAGTAATGCATGTGGTAGTTGATGAGAGAGGATGCTGGGTCCTAAGATGCTGGACCTCTCCAACTGCGTCCAGTTTTTCAAGTCAGATGGGAAATAGGGATTTCACTCATCAGTACATGATAAAGGCAAGCAGTTTTCCCTTGTTTATTGCAGTCTCTGATTTCACCTTGGACATCTATTTTGTGATCATTTGGCTGCTGCTTGATCAGGTATCTCCATTACTAGAATGCATTAATATGTCAAATGCACTAATGCATACTTCAGCAGCTGGCAGATACCATAAAAAGGAAATAACTTTGTAGCAAAGTCCAATATTATTGAGTGTGCAGGTTTAAAATTAGATGCTCCACTGCATATTCAAACCCTTAAGTAAGTGCCATATTTTTTCTGCAGTGCTGAGAACTTAAATATCAGACTATTTAGTCACTTGAAAAAAAAATAAAGGCTTTGTTGCCTAATAGAGGAGATGCATCTTGTCTCATGTCGCTGGTACAAGTCAGCAGGTATGAAAGTAGGTGTAAGATTGAATCTGGGTATTCAGTCTTGCTTTTTGAAGCAGCTTAGAAACTGCAGAACTGAATTTGTACTTGCAAAATGTATTTTAAAAGTGTATGATGTGGTGACTCCTCTCCAGTTATATTAAGCATTACAAATTCTGCAGCATTCGCCTTGACTGGTTAACTCAGCAATATAGTAAAAAAAAGTTTATGTAGCCCTTTCAAAGAAAAAAAGAAGTCTCATTGTGGCAGGACTGATAGGGAGAAACACCTAAGGCTCATCTAGTTTCATGAAATAAAATTAATAATAAAATAATAATAATAATTTTAAAAAACACCACTACAAAACCAAACAAAAACCCAACAAAACACCAAACACAACTATTTTGCATGTTTGCCTGAAGCTTTTACTATTCTTTATCCTAGAGATGCTTTCTGTGGCCATTTCAGTTCTCTGTGTGCATAAGTATTATAGGATTTATACAGAATTGCTACTGGCACAGGTGGAAGTGATGGTGGAAGGAGACTAGAAGAGTTGTGCATTTGCTGCAACAATTATCTCCTGTATTTAAGCCACCTAAACATGGACAGAATCCAGCAAGTAGAAAGCAAGACATCTTGTCTCTCCTTCCCAAGAAAGGAGATTTACGACTTGAAGGAAGACAGACCATTCTAAATTATTGCACATCATTATTTCACCACTAAATCACGTCAGGAGCTACCTCAGCAGCAGCACAAGCAGCCTATGAATGTCTCAGCCACCATCCTTTTCTGCCCTTGGCTACTCTCTGCATGCAAAAGAACCCCAGGGAGTCTCCTGTGTGCAGAGAGAGCACAAACATTTCTCGTGCCTGCTCCTTAATTTCTTATCTCACCTTTCATGGCCCTTGGGATGACATGGTTGGAGATAATTTTCATCTAAGGGAACTAAGGGGTAAGCGTGGATTGCTAAGGGCAGGCAGACCAGCAGTTCAGCACGACAGGGGCTCCCCTTATTTGATGCTGATTAGTCAAACTATCCTTTGGGTGTTTGTAAGCAGGTGATGAGATTAACAAACATTCTTCCAATCTTGCCCTGACATGGATCACACACCAAAATGCAGGATCTTATATTGTGAACCAAAATGTCCAGAGGGGGGGGAAAAAAGGACATTTCTCTTCTATTGTTCCTGTAAGACATGCCCAGGGTCATTAGTTGTAAGAACAGAATAATATAATTGTCTTATATTTGACAGATACAGAATTTTTTTTTTCTTCCAGCTATGATTAAATGGAGGTAAATGTTTGCACTGCAGTTCAATAAGGTTTTTAAATACAAGTTTTGTGGTCTCAAGCACGATCGATGAAATGACATACTACGAATCTGCCTTCTGTCAGTAGAGGGAGCAAAATCATTGCTTTTTCTTAGGAAAACGCTTCAGAAGGGGGCACCTGCGCAGGCTTCAGATGCCCAACAGAAACAAAGAGGCGATTCCCATCCAGTGCCAGATTGAAGTAAGCGATATATATACAGAAATCTTTCACAAGGTTTATGCTAAGTCAGAGCATCTGCACGAAGCAACGTGGGTAGGTTCACTTCCATACTGGCACCAACAGCAACATCATACGTAGGTTTATCCACAAACTACTTGAAATAAGGATCATTTATTTGTTTTACTTAAACAAACCAAAAGCCAAAACCTAAAACCAACCAAAGCCCACCAAAACCAAACAAACCCAAAATTTAAAAAACAACACAAAACTATTCCACGCTATTTAGAGAAGTGTATTAAAGTGTCCATGGAGGAAAAATGCTTAAGAAAAAATAAGGTGAAAGCCTGCAAGTACTGGATAAATCAAATATCAATCCAGACTAAAATACAAAACACATTAAAAAATCTTGTTTGTACTGCGGTCAGAGAAAAGACGATAAACATGTTTTAAAACCTCAGCTTTTAAAACTGGAAGGATTCAAACTTAAATAAGATTTCTATTAACACTGAGTAAAGATGCAAAGACAAGGAAATTCAAAAACATCTTCAGCTACATTTTTTAGAGATAGAAGATCCTTGCTTAAGTGTCTCTGAAATTTCAAGGACCACGGTAAGGTACTCTGTAATAATCTAATCAATCTATTGCCTTAGACTACTGCTTCTCTTTCCCAGCCTCAAACACTTTCTAACACAAAACATTACAATGAGCTGACATCAGGCAATCACTACAGTTCCCCTCCTCATCACCAAAAACACTGTATATATACCACTTTTCTTCATAAGCATTTGGTGTCATGAGGAGTTGGAAGCATTCATCTTGCCAAGAGCTCCTTGATGGAAGAAAGCTTTGTGATTCACCTGGACTGCCTTCTGCTGAGACAGTCCCACAGAAAAGAACTTGGGCTCTACACAGATGCAGGAAAAAAATTCATTTGAATTCTGCATGTTTTTAAGGTTGTAGACCAGATAAGAGAAAAGTCTAGTGTTTTTGCTGAGACTTTCAGGGCCTTGCCATCCTAGCAAAATTTAAAAATCCACACTGCTTGCAGAAACACACCAGTGGTCATAATGGATATACCAACAAAGTGTGTTATCATTTATACAGTACAACTCAGCGTCAAACTGAGTAGCAGCTACAGATCGAGTCTCTCCTACCTTTGAAAACATTTCTATTCATAATAAAACTGGGCAAAATCCAGTCTCTTCTATGTTCACAGAATTTCTAAAAATTATCTGAGTACCTTTAAAATTATTTTCAAGCAATCAATTTCAGCATTGAATCCTCCCATAAGTCTTCAAATTTTCTGTCATGCTGAGCCAGTAAAGAATCACAGAATGATGGAATAGTTTGGGTTGGAAGGGACCTTCAAAGGTCATCCAGTCCAACCCCCCCGCAATGAGAAGGGGCATCTACAACTAGATCGGGTTGCTCAGAGCCCCGTCCAGCCTGGCCTTGAATGTCTCCAGGGATGGGGCATCTACCACCTCTCTGGGCAACCTGGGCCAGTGTTTCACCACCCTCATTGTAAAAAATTTCTTCCTTATGAAGGGCTAGTCCTGGTGTGCAGACCATGACACTCATTATCCAGATCAGCCATGCAGTGAGGATGTACTGATCTGGCCATGGCATACATAAATAAGGATATCAGCTTGCACTTACAAGAGAATTCACACTGAGAGGCAGAGCCAGCTTGCAGGAGTGCCCAAGAAACTATAACATCTTACTGGGAAAGAGCAAAATGCAGTAGCACACCACAATTTCATGTTATCTTACTGAGCCTACCGCCCATTAAAATGAATAAATCAAAGATTGTCCTTCTCTAGCCTCCGCTGACCACACTGCAACTCATGCAGGAGTCTTCTGTGATACGGTGCTCTGGCTCACTGTAACTGACAGCTAAAAAAACATAATTGGAGGGTGGGAGAGAGTAAGGAAACTGTACTGTCCACCCCAGCAGCGTATCACAATGCTCAAATGTCTCTTCACTTGAGAAACATGCATGGAATGCATGAGACCAGAGCAAACACCAGTAACACAGACCAAAAGGAGGTAGCTTAAACTAAAAGAGCAAGAGATATTTTCTACAAAACACAGACTGTCCCATTTCCCATCAAACATGTGAAATCGCTACAGAAGAGTTTACTTCTTACAGTTTCTCAGGAAGTTTTGTGTGAAAAAATAACTAAAGGTAGAGTAATGGATATTCAGAAGATAAACAAGAAGTAAGATTGTACTCGGGTTGTAAATTTTGTTCCATGTCATCAAAAACATCACAACGGAAGATAGAAACTGTTAGGAAAGAAATAATTAAAATCTCCACCAAACAGAGCATATCACTGTGCCTTATAAATCAATGGTGTACCCACGCACTGAGTATGTTCTGTTCATTCCTCTCTTCCATTTCTAAAATGATTCAGTAAGATTACGCAAGGCACAGAGAATGGCTCCTGCAAGAAAAGAAAGTAAAGGCTGGAAAAAAGATGAGTCAAATTTCTCTTGAAGACTGAAGGACGATATGACAGAAGTCTGCAGAATGGCAAGTGGCATAAAGAAAGAAACAAGGACTGGCTTAGGACTCGCAACACAAGAAGCATACAGCTAAATTATCAAGCAGAAAGTTGAAAAACAAACAGAAGGAAGTGGTATTTAAAGAAAAAAAAAAAAGAAGTAAAAAACAATACATAACCAATTTACATAGTTCATTGCCACAGCAAACATCATACACACTCCTGGACAACAGGTCGTCCCTGTCTGTGTATAATACCTATATAAATGATAGTGAAGATGCGACTTTCAGCTCTGGAAATTCCTCTATGTGCAGTTTGCTAGAAACTAGAAAACTATAGCAGAGAAGGATCTTGCCATATGTGCTCTTTCTTACATTCCTCCCTAAGTTTTCAGTATCAGTCATTATCAGAGACTGAATACTGGACTAAACAGACCACTGACCAGATCCATTACAACCACCATTACTAACTTCTCATTTTAATTTGCTTTACTTTCCTGAAGGAGACCCTGGGAACCAAGTATTGGAAGCTGCAGAAGTGTTAATGAATAGGATGGGATGACTACATGCCACATCAATATAAGATTTGTTTCTAAAGTAGAATCATGAGGAATAATCTCAAGCAATGGTGAAGAAATTTGCTTGAATTATATCATCATAAAAATCTATCGTCTCAGCAGAGCAGTGGTTAATCATTAACAAGCCATTAAAATGTGTACAAAGCACAAAGATTGGTCCTTGTCCCAGGGCACTTTCCACATTAAATGCTTTAAGGTTTTTGAGGGTTGCATTCAGGAGCACACTACCGTTTACTGACGCCTGTAAATTCTAACTTAACGCTCGTGTTTTGCCTGAGGATCTGCACACACACAAAGACATTTATATAGGTTATTGTGCACTACGCATATATTAACTTATATGCCCTTGCTAACACAGTGCTAGCCATCATTTTATCTACATGGCCACAGCAGAAGACACAGCCTCGTCTTTGCCCACAGTGCTCCATTATCTGACAAAGGTATCTTCATGCAGAATATAGTGTGATGGGCCTGCCCCAGGCCAGTTAGGAGAAAGACCTGCAACCACCCCAGAGCTGCTGCAGCTGACCGGGAACGCACTGGTTCCCACTATCAGCAGCTCCATCAGGGCCACGGTTTAACGTAAAAATAAAGAAGGGTGGTGCAAAACACCACTGAAGACAAGCAGCCTGTCCTAAAAAGCTCTTACCTCTCCGGAAGGGCGCTGGGTGAAACAGTTGGAAGGCAATGACCTCCACAGCACTTAATCTCAAAACATTGACCTCAAGGCAAGGAGACCGCCTGGCCTCTTATCCAGCAATCACGAGGGATGCGAATAAAAGGAACGGCTGCCGCTCCCTTTTCCTTCCACTTCTGGAAGGCCTGGCTGCAGCAGGGATTGCTCCCACCACCTAGCATTTCCCGAAAAGAACTGCCTTGCTGTGGCAAGGCGATGCTGTTGATTTCAAGATTTCACATCCACCATCTTCAGAGTTTCCTGACAGAGCTGGGAGAGGTGGTGCTGCCGCTGCAAACACCACAGTGTCGCGGAGCTGGGAATTGCTCACTGGAATGAACTCCTGCAACGCTTTGCTCTTCAGCAGCGGAGAAAGGAAAATGTAAAGCAATAGTATACTAGATCCAAACACAAAATAATCTGCCTTTTCAGCTACTTTCTGGGGAAATTTTTACTTAATGCTGCTTTTGAGTATGAATTTTAAAGCAGACAATTACAAAGCAAAATAGTCACACAGAAACACACACAGCACAGGATAAACGTCTTTGTTTCCCAGTGGTTGCTCTTATGCTGCCTCTAGAGGTACGGGATTTTGTACCAAATCTTCAAATTTTTCCCTAACACCTTCAGTTTTAAAAATTGCACATAAATTCCATACTCCAATTATATTTTTTTGTTTTAAAAGCCTGGTTATAAGTCATCAAGGTGGGTGAAACTACAAGGTTAAATGTTTTTGTATTTAACATTAAAATATTAATGCATTCTGGAGCTCTGAGTAAAAGTTGTAGCTGATTTCTTTGAGAAGTAACATTCACAAGTTGGTCCTTTAAACACTCTTGTCCTTGTACAGGCAGTATGACAGGAAAAATACATCCTATATGACCCACAGGAGATACAGTAGTAATTCACTGAATTGATTTGTAATAAGCCCTATGATCAAATCCATACTATGCTGTATTATTTCAGTGATTTCAGTTTTAAAAGATCTTCATACTACACAATTATGTGCAGATTTGAGAGCTCATATTAGTAGAGAGCATCAGCTACTTGGTAGAAGGACTTCGAAGGGCTTGCAGTGCTTCTTTGCTGCAAATTAAATAAAAAATAAATTTTTCTTAAAAAAAAAGGAAAACCATACTGGCAGGCTTCTTTTCTTGAATTCTTATTTTGAGATTTGAAGCTGAGATTTCGAAAAAATTCCTCTCCTCACATTTAACAAGAATTTCCATGGATGATGAATTTCTCATCTCTTCAAGACAGAAACCCTCCTAGTTTTTGGGTTAGGGTTTTTTAGGGGCATTTCATGCGTAGGGCAGATGACAAGCTTAAGATTCTGCCTTTTGTTTGTCCAAATGTAGGGACTGGTTCACAAATACATGGACGTTTTTCTGAGAAAGGCTGCAGGCTTTCAAGTCAAGTAGAAGAGATGTATTTCTGGAGGTAAAGACCACGGTACAGCCCTTGTGCTCTGAATACAATTTCTCCTTTATAAAGCACACGTACAAACCATGAGTGCGTGGGTTTAACCTTCTGCGTACACTGAATACATGGATGTCTTCGATACTTTTGGAAGTACATTGTGAGGAAATTATTCCCCTTGCACAGAAAAATTACAAAAAAACCCTATTAACTTTAGTAATTGCTAATTCAGTAATCTCTTTTTACTTTTATTATTTAAACTGGAAAAGCTCAGAAGTGGATTCTGAGCTCAAAAGATACAGGGTCATGGGTGTCTGGCTGAATGAACCTTCCCCAATGTGGCTATTTATTATTATTTTTATTACTACAACTACCATTGTTTCTTTACAGAACATGATGGTAGGAAGGGTTTGCTATTCTAACAAATTCATGTAAGTGAAAAGAGGTTTGAGTTACCTGTGTGTTCTTCTACCTTTGATCTTGCCTCTTCTATCTAAGTAAAACTTTTCCTTTTCAAGTTCTATAGCACTCCTATCTTCCTTTCTCCTATCTTCCCTGAAGGAATACAGTTCCTGAGGGTAGAAAAATACCAGCTTCTCAATAAATGGCAATCATTCGTGCAAGTTGCTTTTAACATTTGGTGCATGTGTACACATAAAATACACACACCCACAAAGAAAGTCATTCTGCCATCATTTGTATGTTAATAAGGTGAACTATTTTAAAAATAATTCCTAACAATAGTTACTTATGAATTATGACTGATTATTTATGTGGTCCACTTTGTTTAAATGGTGTCTACTTTCTTCAGGAGAACAATGCTGTATACAGCTGCTTTATTAATAATGTCACTGGCTCTTTGTTGCTATTTTTACATCTCCATCTTCCTGTTAGGCCATGTAAATAGAGATGCCTATAATTAGTGGACACACGGCATTGTTTCACAAATCTTAGCTGTTACATTAAAATAGAAAGCTTATTACTTCTTTGGGAATAACTTTTATTTTGCTGTATAAAGCCAGATATGATGTGTTGGAAAAATCAAAGACAGTATCCACTAAGAAAGGCTATTGCTGCATTCTAAATCCACTTAAACATAGGGAAAACATTAACTGCTCATTCAAAAAAATTATTTTTTTTTAATTTTTAGAATGAAAGGATAATATCTTCATTTCCAGCTGAACACCACAGAAATTGGTGATGTCCAACACAGAACTTTTGCTCACTGTGAGACAAAATCCTATAGTCACCAGAAGTTTTAACAGTTTCCCTTGCCTGACAAACAGAAGACATGAGAAAATAAGTCTGCATCCAGATCTGTTGTTGTCTGCCTTTTTGGAAGCTTATTGTACTACTTGACTATTTCTGTATCAAGTCCCAAATATAAAGTCCTACTCCAGGAATCATTATCCATGTTTTTGGGTAAAGATTAAGGATTTGATAAAGACTGATCCACGTGTTGTAGAAGTACCTGACTGAAAAAAATTTTTCCTTCTCTGGCAAAATTGTTTTCTTTCTTGAATGCATTTTGCATTAACAACATAGAAGAACAGCATGCCTATAAATATTTAACATTTGCATATGCTTTTCTGGAAGCATTTGTGTTCACAGACTTCACAGCCAGAAAGGACCATTTTGGCCGTATGCACAATGGTATAAAGATTCCAGCCTACAACGTGCCTTTTGGAAAGAGATGATGTCTTGGCACTGATACTGCAATGATAATTGCAATTGTCTCTAAATCAGCTGCCATCATGCCTATTACTCTCATTGTTGAAAAACCCCAGCAAAGTCAGTTTCCAGGCATGTCCTTTTCTCAGATCTCTATTTGATACCAATGTATCAAAGATAACTTTGTACTAAGAGTCATATTTAAAATTGTTGACAAGACACAACTGAACAAGAGATAATCACAAATAGCTTGTTGCCAGAAGCAATGGGTATGTGGGGTTTTTTTGGTTTGGTTTGGCTTGATTTGTTGTTGGTTTGTTTTTTTAGGTGGGTTTTTTGTTCCCTCCCTGCCCCTCTCCCCCCCGCCCCCTTTTTTTTTTCTCTTCTCTTTTTTCTTTTTACAGTAGTTGTAGAAAGAGTTGAAGGAATCAGGAACAGGGCAAATCCAGAATTAAGTTTTCAACAGAGGCCTATTTAACAGTTATTACCACTGTCCCACCATCAATGTTTGCAGAGAAGTTTAGGGTACAAAAGCAAATCTAAGATGAAGAAGTATATGCAAGTGAAAATATTAATGCCAAAGGAAGAATATTAGTTGGACAAACATGTAAAAACACACTTCAGATCAGTCATGCTTTTAGAGAAGTCCTTGCTACCATGCTCCATAACTTTATTTTTAAGGTTCTGAAGAAAAAACCTCCACAGGCCTGAAGGACTTCCCACAGCCTGTCTGCTCTCCATAATAAATGCTCAAGTGGTGCATGCAGCATAAGAGAACAAAGTAAAAAGCTCTGTGGGATACCTGACACTTGAAATTCAAACTAACAAAGTCATAAATTAAGTATATATGCCTGTGTGTGAGGCAGGGTATAATGTTCTCTGACTGCTTCAATAGGCCTTGTATAAACAAAGAACAGAACAACTCGCTACAACTATCGGTTTTCTAGTTGCAAGGAAAAAAAGTCTCCAATCCAAAAAAAAAAAAAAAAAAAAAAATCAGGGCGTGAAGACATTGGCTTATTTAGATTTAAACAAGTCAGCAGAAATGATTTGGTGTCCCTCAGATGTCTGCTCTGCTTTTCTGCCAGAGGTTATTGCCCTGCAAGAATGGCTGCACACAAAGCTCCTCCTGAATTACTGCACTCTACTGCCCAGTGTATCCGAGGTAAATAAATCACTCGTTTGGGTTATCACCATATGCTGAACTGTGAACTGCAGCAAACAGCAAGGCATGGAGACCTGTTCAGCTGCCTGCGTTTAAGAGCTACCGGCTTGAAATCAGAACTTCTATATTTGCCTCCTCTAATATACTGAGACAGAAAAGTCAAGGAACAAGCAAGAATCACAGAATCACAGAATGTTAGGAATTGGAAGGGACCTCGAAAGATCATCTAGTCCAATCCCCCTGCCAGGGCAGGAACACCCAGATGAGGTTACACAGGAAGGCGTCCAGGCGGGTTTTGAATGTCTCCAGAGAAGGAGACTCCACAACCTCCCTGGGCAGCCTGTTCCAGTGTTCCATCACCCTCACTGAGAAGAAGTTTCTTCTCAAATTTAAGTGGAACCTCTTGTGTTCCAGCTTGAACCCATTACCCCTTGTCTTACTGTTGGTTGTCACCGAGAAGAGCCTGGCTCCATCCTCGTGACATCCACCCTTTACATATTTATAAACATTGATGAGGTCACCCCTCAGTCTCCTGAGGGTAAAGGGTAAGTGTCACGAGGATGGAACCAGGCTCTTCTCAGTGACAACCAATGGTAGGACAAGGGGCAATGGGTACAAACTGGAACACAGGAGGTTCCACTTAAATATGAGAAGAAACTTCTTCATGGTGAGGGTGCCAGAGCACTGGAACAGGCTGCCCAGGGAGGTTGTGGAGTCTCCTTCTCCGGAGACATTCAAAACCCACATGGACACCTTCCTGTGTAACCTCATCTGGGTGTTCCTGCTCCAGCGGAGGGATGGGACTAGATGATCTTTCTAGGTCCCTCCCAATCCCTAACATTCTATGATTCTGTCATCTAGTCCAACCTACTGCCATGAGCAGGGACATCTTCAACTAGATCAGGTTGCTCAGAGCCCCATCCAGCCTGGCCTTGAATGTCTCCAGGGATGGGGCATCTACCACCTCTCTGGGCAACCTGGGCCAGTGTTTCACCACCCTCATTGTAAAAAATTTCCTCCTTACGTCTAGTTTAAATCTCCTCTCTTTTAGTTTAAAACCATTACCCCTTGTTTTATCAGAACAGGCCACTTATCTAGCAAACTGTGACCACAGTTCTAGCACGGGCTACAATTTTGTCCTAAAATTTAGGCAAATTTCCTCAGTGTGAGATCACAATATTGGTCTAAAATATAAGCACTGCTTGCTCTCCATCCCATCCAACCTCCCTCCCCCCCAGCCCCTGCATTACAGATGCCGAGTCAGCAGATCAGGACACCAGCTCTGTCTCAAGACATGGTCTCTCGCATAGGCATAGACTAAATTGTGAAGGAAAAAAAAAAAAAAAAGAAAGAGGACAAGGCTTCCACACTATCAACCACTGACAGATGAGCAAGGCAGATAACCAGAGGGCAGTCACCTTGTCAGCCTTCAAGACCAAATTAGCAACTGCTTACCAGCCAACCACCTCTGCAGCACTCAGCATTCATCATGGTTTAAGGTGACGGGAACCGTGACTGTATCAGCTGCTGGTTCACTGGAGGTGGCCACAGCCTGACCCGGCATGCAGCTGGCAGTACCAATATCCAAAAATGCAGCAATCGACTCTGTCAAGGGCTATCTGCATCTGACCTGCAATTCATTAGCAGCAAGTCATGCAGCACACATGCCAAAGTTGTAAGGAAGAGAGCTCCAGGTAAGGTAGCAAAAGCCAAGGAGCCGAGGGAATGGCCTGCTCTGGCAGCAGGCTCCCTTCCCACCCAAGTAGTTCTGAAAAACCCAGGCCTTTTCCTGTAGTTCTGTTTATATTACACCATCCCCAATATACACAACCACAAAATTATATTTACTTAGCTAACTTCCACACCTTTTCCCTTTCTCTTTCCTCAGATTTGGATCATTGCTTTCTTCTGCCGAATATTTTCTTCCCTAGAATGACAATAGGGCAGATACAATGAAGAGGTGTTACCAGTCTTTGTTCAAACACTCTTTGTTCAGTATTTCAGCTATTTACCTCCTGCGCAGAAGTTCCTGTTTTCCCACTGAGGGGGGAAGGGAAGGCCATCTATGGCAGCTTTTTGTTTAAAAAAAGTCTGTGTGCAATCAGAGATATTTAGTATATTTTCCCTCCAAAGCATGGCATTACTGGTTTCGAATCAAAGAGGAAAAATTCTTTAGAGAACTCAAAAAATCCGACTACAAAAGTAATTTTGGCAGGTATCCCTTTCTTCAAGCTACCAACTATTCCTATATCAAAATGCTCAAATCCACACACATTGACAACTCAGCTCACTATCATGAGCTGTGCACAAACACAGAAGCATGTAACGTAACCTCCTACTGCCAACAATGTTCCAGGTTTTGGCAAGGAAAACCAAGGAGGCAGAAAGGAATTAGGCCACCGAAACACACCACTAGCTGGGAGCTTTGCTATTTCACACAAAGGGAAAAGGAAAAACTCAGCATGCACAGAGATACAGGAGAAGGCATATTTAATTTGATAATCCAGTGACAGCGCAGGAAAGCCAGGGGACACACTCATTCATTGGACTGAAGGAACATGTTTAAATTGACATTTGTGATGTTAAGCTGTTTTGACACCTAGGATTTAAGAGTATCATGAGGTTACAGCGATGCAGATATAACAAAGTGACTAACGCTTCATCATGAAATAATATACCTACTTGTACTGTGGGATGCATGACTTTAGGGAGCTTTAAAGAAATATGTGAATTAGACACTAGGGTTATACATTATCTGAGGAACGGACCTGCACAGCTTCCCCTTTTATCATTTATCAGCTACCCTGTTCAAGCCAAAGAAACTGCGCATATGAAATGCATAAACAAACAGGTAGCACGTTGCAGGGGAACCTTGGTAACAACTAGGTTAACTGCCTTTAATTTTCCCAAAGTCAGTTCTAGCACAGTAGGTCAACACACAAAAAAAAGGTTAAAAGCGTCAATTAGGCTCCTCTTAATCTCAGTCTAATTTGAAAGCAAGTACTCCACACGGGGGTACCAGAGAGGAAATATCTTAAGGGAGGTGATCTCTTACTAGACTAATCCATAGAGTTGGCAAATGAAACAAATGGGGAAAGCTTCTGGGCACTGAGGAAGGAACAACAGAGCTGCCCCTTTAGCAATGCTCACAAGTGGAAAGGAAACGACTATCGGAAAGGAGCTGTTGTTTTTTAAGAGCCCAGCAAACAATATAAGTGCAGATTAGCGTGTGTAGTCTTAGCAGTACGCAGGCTTTCATGTTCTTTTTATTTCATGTGCAGATATGTCAGGGTGACTAAAGTCAATGGAAAGTTTGCAGCAGGTTTTAACAGCATCAAAAACTGATTTGTTATAACTTTCTCTTCGTAACAATACCATATGTGTACATTGGATCTTAGTCGGATTTTGTTCCCATAAGCTCATCTGGACTCTATTTGCACCTCTTCTCAGGTCATCTTGTTTGTGTACTTTGTCTATGTAACATTACAGAGAGAACCACCACCACCAGTCAAAATTAAGTGTTCTTTTAAAAGGCACTTCTCCACATTTTTTTTTAAACCGAGACCTAAACTGAAGAGACATTTTGAAATAAACCTGTTTTCTACCAATTTTTTAGGCAAAAATTACTTTTGGGGTAGGTTTTTGTTGTGTGTGGGTTGTGGTTTTTTTGTTGTTTGCTTTGGTTGGTTGTGGTGGTTTTTTGTTGTTTGTGGTTTGAGGTTTTTGTTTTGGTTTGTTTTGTTTTTTGAGGCTAGCATTTCACTGTTCATCTTAATAAGAAAGAGAAATTTAGATGTAACCAAGCTTAAAGAATTCCATCTCATATATTGCTGTGTACTCTGTTTAATTTTAACTTGACCTGGTAAAACACTTTCTAAGAGACCCCATCTCACCTTTAACACATTATCTTGACTTGCTTACTTCAGGCAAACATTTGCTAGATAGTCCTCTGTTACCATATAAAGAGAATGTCAAGTTCTTTGTGCAAGTGTCTGGTCATGTTTCACGATTGCCAAAGTCTATAAAGAAATCCCAAGCTTGAACAAAATGTGTGTAAACCTTATTCTCCTGGCTAAGATTCCTACCCTTTTTGCTGAGAAGATAAACATGGAAAAGTCTTTAAACATACCAAATGGAACAATGAAGATGTGATTAGTAACATAAAAAGTTGTTTATCATTATTCCACTCTTGGTAAGTCTCACCATTCGATTATAGTTCTATAGGCCTGTGTAATATGTTCAAAACTGGTTTTATACATCTCCAGATGGAGGTCATAATCCAAACAAAAAACAAGGCACAAGAGAACCCATCTCTTCCAGCAGGTCATTACTTTCCTCTTGCACACTGCCTTTTGAAGTAAAGTCTCATTAATACAAGAATCTACTCAAAACAGTAAAATAAGGATTGTGGTTTTCCAAAAGTAAATATAGTAGTTTCTCAATGACAACTATCTTTCTCTCCAGTAGGAATTTTACATGGCATCCAGACTCTGACATAAGCCACGTTGCTGTGCATTTGGAGAAGAAAAAACACCAATACCGTATACATTTGTACCGTGCTCTATCTTAGTAACTCCACAGGAAAGGAGAAATACTTCCATCTTGGAGGTCAACCAGCAATCTATGGTACTAAATAACTGTTTTAAGTGTATTACACAGTCCAATGAACATGGCTTACGCACACAGTGAGGCTTCCCAATATAGATCAGAAATCCCAATCGAGATCCTGCTTTTCCCTGTATCCTGAATTTCTCATCCTGAAGAACTTCTCAGCTTTTTTAGTAATCTTTCACTGAGGTCATCACAACATCGTAGTAGGTCTGATGACAAAACCCAAGTCTGTCCAACCTGCTCTATGCCTATGGCTCAACCAAAAGCACTTGTTTGTTTAAAAGAAAGCACCTCCCACAATGCAAGGACCAAACACGTCACAATATTCACCGATAACCTAAAACACTGTATCACTAAAAGTATTTCAAGTATTCTTCCAAAATACTACAGTATTTTTCATAGCTTTGTCCACCTACAGCTTTATAAAACCATTAAAGATGGATGTCTCATACTGAGCAGAGCCTGTTCTTTCAGTTGCGTCACACCTCTTTCTCGCAAGGCCCCATTTTGCCAAATTCTTATGGCAGGAGCTCCATCTTCTGTGCTGATTCCCTGTGTCAAGCCTGAAGAAGAGCAGTGTGGATGAAGATCATGCAAAACAGGCCTTCAGCAAGTTACCCTGAGCTGCTGGGCAAGAAAGGCTTGAAGGAAGGAAGGGACAAAAAAGAAAAAACAAAACAAACCCCACAACTACAAGAGTTGGAAAGTTAAGACTTGGGACGAAGAGGCAAAGATTGCACAAGAAATAGAAAGGCAGAAACGTAAGTTGAAATGCTTTCCCTTAAGTATGCAACAAAGGCGGAAATAAAGTTCTCATACATCTTAATTCTATCATTAGTTATGTATACATTATGGTATAGTCTGTAACGACGTGACCACACACTTTTCCCCTCTCCACACCACCACCACCTGCGTGCAGCAACAGAAGGCAGAGCCTTCTTCAGAGCCAATGCCTCCCATTATTTTGCTTTCACCTTGTTTACTTGTGTGGCCTGCAGAGTTGGTCCCTGGGTGCAATTCAGGGCTTTGTATCCACATGGGCCCTTTAAAAGTACTTCATTATCTGAGTTATCTCACAGGTCATTAGTAAACTATTAAATGCATCTCTGTGAGATAAAGTAGTATAGCATCCCAATTTTACAGACAGAGCACTAAAATCAAGGTCAAAAGTACTTGCCAAATTTCACTGGAAAAGTCATTTTTCCTACAGCACTAAACATGGCACCACATTTTGCCTCATCAGAACATGGCTCCTGCAGACTTCAGCTACAACTGCGAATAATCATTTCTTTTGCTTCTCAGCCCCAAAGCTGGGGACCCAGAAAATGAGAAAAGCAAGCACACTGAAATGCCAGGCTTACTTGCCTTATCTAGCATCCCACAGGAACACTGTAGCGCAAGCAGAAGATAAAAATCAGATTTTCCAAGGAATCAATTAGCCAGGAGACCACCCTTTTTCTTTGAATAACCCGTTTCTTTACTCATGACATGCCTTCCTCCAGTGCTGTGTGCACAGTATCCCAGTAACTCCCAGAAAAACTCTCCTGTGCAATGACCGTGTCAGAAGTTACTTGATAAAAATAAAGTGATCACGCAGGTTTTGACTAGATTCCAGTGTCTGCACACAATCCAATACCAAACCAACATTGCTAGGGTGAACATCAGTTCTGGAGCTTCTTCATTTCCAAGGCCTTCAGCTGTAATAATATTTTTTATTGGTTTTGTATATGTCTACACACACGCAAGCTCTTTGGAACAGCATATGATGTTACTGGCAGCAAGATACATCACGGTTTAGAAATTAAACTAAAACCAAACCAATGCACAGCTCGTATCACAGTTGTGCTCTGAGCCTTTAAAAGACAACTGTGCATTTGTTTACACTTTCCAATCTACATCAGTAGCAGACATCCAACCATGGATTCACCCTCCCCTCACCTGATCCTTGTCAGAGCCTGCCCTACAGTGACTGTCTCCAGTTGGGGACCACCAACGCTGATTGATTTATCAGCTGAAGTGTCATTTTAAAGATACATTGCAGAGGTTTTTCTTCTGTTGGAGGTTTGCCTACTCCCCTGATCCCCCCCAATGCTTAATTCCTGCCTCTCAAAACCGTGCTGCCATGTTCAGCTATTACCTGCTGCAGGAGCTGCAGCCTTGGGAACAGCACTTCTGTTGAATGAGCAGATGCTAAAATAGACATTAAAGGGACTCTTTCATGTAATCACTATACACACACAAGGGGGAAAAAGAAAGAAGGGGGGGGGTCCTGTTAGTGGCTGTACAGATTCCAGGCTAAATAAGTAGTCTGTGCGAAACAATGTCACCTTTAATATATTTAAATCCAGGCCTGGACACAGCAGTCACATTTAAAGCTGATAGAAACCAGTCTTGTTTTCAGGTATGAAGCAGAGGTTCTTGACAGGTTTCCTTTCAAGTTGCACAGATCAGGCTATCAGCCAAACACAAGCAGCAATTACCTGAGCATGATCAGGGAAGCTGCTTTCCCCATGTGGCCTCCTTCCAGTCCTACCTAGCATGTTTTAATATATATATTCTTTGCACCTAGATTATGATATATTCAAAGACTGATAACATATTGCTGATTATTACCATGCCTACTTAGTTCACCTCAGTTCTGCAGATTTTAGCACATCCCATATTGGACCAGAAATATTGTGGCTGCACAGAAGAAACTCCTGGGACAGCATCCCTCTAATGATACCAATTTGTTGAAATTTGTTTTATTTTCCTTCAAAGATTTTTGTCTCGACAAACTTGTGGTTGCATCAGCATCATCTGCACACCCGTACCTTGTGAAAATGAATAGTGTAAACACTCCATATTGTGCTCTAACTTGGCAAAAATGCAGTTGTGCCCAGGACTGATCCAAGTCCGTGTACCGAAGTGATGTAGCAAAGCCTGGATCCAGTATTAATGAGTGTGGAACCAAGACCCCAGCCTCTTGCAGTCCACTAATATAAGCTTAACACCAAGCCTTCCTTCGACTAGACCCAGCTTCGACTGAGAGCAGTGACTCTATTCTTTCCTTACTCAGTCCCTCGTCCCCCGGAGTTCAACCAGTCTCATACCTGAGCCACTCCTTTCCGAGGCAGGTGAGTCAGTGCCAGCAGCTTCCACGGGAACTGGCTCAGGCCAGATGAACAGAACTACTTTGCCAAAGGTCTGATGGATGCTAAAATCTGTTTGCTATTTGACCCTAGAAAAGAGGGCCTGGTCCTCTCTGCAAGGACATACTTGCTACTGCTTTTCTGTAATTGGAACAGGAAGAAGTGCAGATGTATCACACTGTCACAATAAGTACTTTATCCAAAAGAAAAATGAAGCTAAAAAATACATACATACATACATATATATATATATATGTATATAAAAGCAGGACCATTAGAAACTGACTATACAGTACTACTATTCCCAGGGGAGAATAGTAAAGATCAGCAGGATGAATGAGGACGTACTCAGCAAACAAGGGCAGCACAACATAATTCCTGCTACGCTCCCATTCAGAATGGTTGAGAGTCCCTAGGATAACTTTTCTGTGGTTTTGAGAATCCAGTTTTTAGGAAGCATCCTTGAGCCAGGGCTGCTCCAACCCTGCCTGTTGCTGCAGGACACAGGACAGAGCAGACGCATGCGCAGGGTCCCCAGGTGTGCAGAGTGCTCCCAGGGCTGGGAGCAAAGGGCATCTGCTCCTGCTGGAGAAGAACCACTTTGTTAATGGTTAAGACAAGGAGTCAGAAACCTGGGGGGCATTTATGATTTTGCAAGAGTCTAGTGTGATTCATAGTCAATTGACCTTTTTGTCTTTGTCCTTTACCTGCTCACATTCCTACTACACTGCCAGCAAATATACCTCTTCATCATACATGGCATGGAAAACTTTTTTTTTTTAGATCGGCATACACTACTTCAAGATCCTCTAATTTGAGGTCTTAACAATGTGTAATAAATCATTCCAAGGAGAAGGCAGGAATCCCAATGTGAAAAGAGGAAAAAAAGACTATAACACATCAGGGGAAAAAACAACAAACCAACAATCACAGAGAAAATAGACAAAGACGAATGAAGGATTTGTATTCATTTTAGGACAAAGTGCAGCATCAAGAATCTCCATCATTTGCTGTATCTGACAATACCACTCTTCTCACAAGCAACTCAGTTCCCATAGTACAATTATGCAGGGACATGGGACTTCTTGGCAGGGGGGAGGGAAAGTCTTCCATAGCTTCCATAATGATTTTTAATGGACCAGATGGCATCACCAGAAAAAAGGCAGTTCTTTCAGGGATGCAGTCCCAATATCTTTCCAACAGCATCATCAAAATTTGTCCTCAGACCATGATGGTTTTAGCCTCAGCACTCATCCTTACGAGTCACATACCCAGTCACAGCATCCTGCTAAAGCTAAGAGCCGAGGAAGCTGTACCTGTTCCATTACGAATAATGGGAGGACTGCACATCTCACCAACAGACAGAGACAGGCTACTGAAGGAAAAAAAAATAGCTTTGGATTGCATAAGAATTTTTGTAGGTACAAAAGAAAGAAATTGCTTTCTAGAGTTTGGGAGGGGTGAGGGAGAAGGAATTATATTTACTATCCACCCAAGAACAAAGTTGATGTTTAAGTATGTCTGTAAAGCATTCTCCTCATGAAGAGATAATAACATTTCATACACATTCCACCTTAACCTTGAGGTATTGAGAATATTTTGCATTTTTGACCTTTTGTAAAATATCTGCATTGAAACTGAGAGGCATTTTCACCTTCTTACCATGTCAGTCCTAATACTATTTCTATCTACACTTCGTGCACATTCCAGACAACTCTTTCCAAAGCTTCTGTTTTCTTGCATCCCCCGAATAGTTCTTTTTTCCTAAGGAAACACCCTGATCTTGTGCAGGAAACCAAAGACCTTTAAGGAAATGGAACTTTAAACAATTATATGACCCTAGAGGAAGATGGAAATCATATAGATATGTGTATCCACTACACTAAGGGTTGGTGATAGGAAACAGCACCTAAAGAAAGGGAGAACAGAAACCTGACTTCAGTGAGAGTTTTGTCTGATCAAGAGCACAGGAGAGAGCTTAGACTTTACATTGTGTGTTTTCTTATTCATGCACAGGAAGATGAAGCTACTTCATGAAGTGACTGACGAGTACAGGATACTTCTTTTCACTCAGTAATTCAAAGTGAATCGTTTTAAGACCACGCTTACGTACACCTCCTCTAGGTAACACACTCGTTCAGCATGTCAGAAGGTGCCTCAATGTTGTCAACTACATGCAATCAGACATGCTACGACTGCAGCAAAAACTGCATTATAAGAACAAATGAAACCCAAAAGCAACAACAACCCCCCCCCCCAAAACACAAATCTTTACAGTTCCTAATAGAAGATAAAGTCTTGCTGCTACTCAGGTGAGGAAAGGGGTTTTATGAAAGTCCCTCTGTGTTTCTGAGGGCTACCCAAGAACTTGGGGTGCAGGAGGAGCATGGGATCTATACACAAAACTCCAAACTGCAGTCACAGAGGGCATAAGACTAAAAGAAAAAGCTAAATGCAAGGAGAGCTTTAGAAAATTAAGTACAATTTTTGTCTTTTAGCTTTTTCACAGTAGATGGTCCCACTGTCTTACTTCTGTTTTTCTTAACATATACATGGTTTCACTGCCAACTTAATCCAAAACCTGAATATCTATAGATGTTTTGTATGCATCTCTTAGAAAAAAAGGGGGGAAAAGACAACTGAACAAACATTTGGACATGCCCAGTTGTTCTGGTTTGGGTAATCTCAGTATCTTAAATCTGACATAACTTTCAACATCTGTTTAATATTTTGAGGCTGACCACTCTACTAGAATAAGAAGATTCAACAAGATGTCTTTTCTTAATTAAGCCTTCAAGGGTCTTACATTTGAACAAAAATGAAATAGTGACCAAAATTACTTTTATTGACCAGAAATATAATTTCAAACCATAATGCTATGTGATGCCAACAATATAAAGAACCTCTTATTAGGCTTCTATTTCAAGTCTATATCTTACTCTGGGCATTTCACTCAAATAATTATCTGCATAGAATTGCATGAAGAAATGCAACTGTAATTACAATTTACTAAAATTTACACCATCGCAAGCTTTCACTTGCAGCAGCAGCATAACAACCTTCCAAACCTTTCTAAGCTATATAGTGTGTGTTTTTGTTAAGGACAAATAGCCATCACAAGCCTTAACATTCACAGAGCAAGTTCTATGAGGGACTGTATCTAGCAACATACTGGTGTGAAGCAAAACCCTGACAGAACCAATGTCGTCCCTCTAAAAAGTAAATATTTTTATAATTACCTCCATAGCAACCACAAAACTCTCCACTTCTGCAAAGTGATCCATAATGCTTGACTTCAGAAGCTGATTTTAAACTGTCAGAAGGTATCACTAACTATCATTTATCTTGGCCATAAAATTCCCAGGAAGACAAATATATAGTCTTTCTGGGCCAGCATTGTACAGAAGAGAAACACTCAAAAGACATCTCTGGAAATTGCTATACTTGCTTCTTTTGAAAATATAAATCCTCCGGGCGGGGGGCAGTTACACTATAGGAATAAGTCTCAATTATCTTCTGTAGGATATACTTTTATTGCAGTGTCAACTCAGGTGATCGAGATCTTTAATTAAAGACTTTATGTAACATCACTTCTAATATGCTACTTTTCACCAACAGATCTCAGTGTGCCTTACAAAGATTTATATCCATATTCCACAAATGGAGAAATCATTCAGAGATGCTAGAGAAAGGCAGATAAATTCATTGTCAGTATTCACTGGCCAACTAAGGTCAGTGAATCCAAGTCTCCCAAGTCAGAAGCTCCTGCCCTGTTCAGCAAGCATCCTTACTTCTAAGTAATTTGGATAAACATCCGAAAAATTGTTTTATGCTAGTTCCCAAAGGCCTCTCTCAGAAATCCAGTGGCATTTTCTATTTTGCTCTTTGCAGAGAAATAAACTGCCCCCAGTTCTTTACCAGTAAGTGGCAGGAAACCTTACACGCCCTCAGGTCAGGGAGGCAGATGTAAAGGCAATGGAAATCTGTCAGCACCAGGTAATTTAGCCCACGCTTCAGGCTGCAGCTCTGTGTTCATTCATACTAGATGTGTGCAGTGCTAGACCAAGCGGCATTACAAAATTAAGCTGAACCAGGTTTGGGTGTGTGATTTCATTAGTGCTCACTATACACAGTCAACCTCATTCCAGATTTATACCAGCTTTAAAGCAGCTACGTGAAGGACAGATAATACCAGGTCCATCATAAAACCTGTCTTTATAAAGCTAACTCATTTTGAACAAATTGTAAACAGCAGACTGGGTTAATAGCAGACCAGTGTTTTGCAGCATCGCAAAGAATCTCTTAGTAGGAACTGCTCAGCTGATTTTACTGTGCCATTAAACTACAGCCTCAGTGCAGAAGCAGGCTGGTTACGAGTGCACGTGGCAATCCACACAGCAGTTTATTCGTCTTCACAGTACACTAATTAGGGAGGTAAAAGCAAAACCTGATCAAGATCCTTCATTTAAGGGAAGGAAAGATTTAATTTACATGGTAACTTTGTGCTTCTCCATTCTCTTTGGTTGAAGAATAACACAGATTTGCCCTTTTCCTATACAGAGACAAGAGGTCCAGTTCCAAAGCCACAAACTGTGCCCCTTTTGCTGCCTGCGCTTCGCTGACTGACAGCACAAGTAATTAAAAATTTAGGCAGCCCTACAGTGCAAACTCAAAGCATTTAGCACTGTTGTTTAACAGCCCTGGCTTAGCTTTAACGTAGTATCCTAATGAACAGGGCTCTGGCAGATAAGTAACTGAAGTGATAACAATCTTACCAAAAACAGTCCTCTTCCCTGCCCATCTCACAGGTGTCTCCAAAGCAGGGGCAGCAGAAGCAAAGGTCTGTTCTTACCACAGCTGCTGCACTTGATAGCTTGGTGCTCAGACTGAAAATGATCTATCCCGCTGCAAACTCCTGACACTGAAATACAGACACATGTATGAAGTTGTCCCATTTACAGATCCTTAGCAGAAGGATCATGCTGTGAGCTGGGGGTGAGCGGGGTCAGAAATATCCTGAGGAGCCAACCTGTGCAGGCAAGCCACACCTTTTGTATAAATAAGATGGTCAGAACAAGCAAGAACTGACTGATTGGGGGTACACAACTCCATTACTGCTGAGTATGCACAACTGATTTTGAAATAGAGATCTTGTGTAAAGCAGGTCATGGTTTCTTAAAGCACATTTTATCTCAGAAGAAAAAAAAAAAAAGTATATACAGAACTGGTGGAAAAGGTTTGGCCAAAAAACAATGCCAAACATATATGTATATACACACACATAAATATAAACCAACTTATTTGATTTTAATAACAGTTTTTATTTCAGTTAATTCCATATCAAGGTATTCACTAATATTTTTTTATTTTCCTTTAATTTCACAGAAGAACAGCTACTCTACGTGCTTTAAAATAAGCAGAGTTAAAAACCAGAAGCATTTCCTCAAGGGCAGTATCTAGTAACTCTCCACTTCTGTAGGACCTGCCTTATTGCTTTCAACTTTTTATTAATACTGCCCTCCATTCTCTCAAATATATAATCACAAACCAGTATAAGTTCATCTACACTACAGATTTCTATCGGCTCCTTTGAGTTGACCAGGAACTGTATGTCTTCACACTGTTGATCAATAAAAATACATGTGTGGAAGCCTGTAGTGCAGACACAACTCTGCAGTAGCCTACAAATTCAGGTACCATTGTGTTTCTTTCTGAAGCTGGTAAATGTGTTCTCAAGCACTGACAAAACTTAAGCCAAAGCTGGCTTTAAATATCAATATTAATGCACTCAAGCATCTCATAATGGTGGCTGAAGAATCATTTTATAATTATTCCAGGAGTCAGGAATGGCTGATAGCAAATAAAGTCCCCCTAAAAAACATCATCACTCTGTTTAGAAAGGTAAGCTACACAAATATCATCATCTGTCAACACAAATTAGAAAGCACACTTCCAACAATGAGTAAGCAAGAGCCTGTCCATGCCCTGTGGCCATGTAGCTCAATGGAAGTGCAGCTGACACAGTATTTGCAGCCAGGTTGAATATACAACATTCCAGCAGAGCCTGGGAAAAGCCTTGGGCACCTGTCTTAATAATGTACAGTGGGATCACTCTTCAGATAAAGTACAACAGAATTATGAACCTTTCTTGTAATTAGTAACTGAAAAAAGAGTGGAAAAGAAAGCAGCTTTTCTTTCAAAAAAACTAAGACTTCTTCATTCGCAGATCTACCACAACTCTGACAGTGAAGCATCCCCTGTATTTAACAACCAAAACAAGCCTACCATCACCTGCCTACTAAAGATCGTGAGAATTCCCAACCGTGCCGGCATCCAAGGTACCAACTGGTAGCAGGCTCTGACTTCACACCCTCACCACTCCTTGCCCGCGCAGCAGCCGCCACCTCAATGCGCATCCTCTCTCCCATGGCACTGCTCCTGCCAGAGGTCCTGCACCGCCTGGCAGCCTGAAGCTTTGCTCGGTAATCTTGACTTTGAAGTCTGCAAAACCAACACTCATTCCACTGCTCTGGTGAAACACAACGTTTTCAAGCCCTGAAAACGAATCTGGTCAGATAAGTTAATCCTTCCAGCATCATCAAAGCAAAGACATCACAAAGAAAACTCAAAACACTCAGTTGGGGCAACCAGCTCTTGAAGTTCCTTAGCTATTAAGAGTGTAGATGAGCAGACCTAAAGGAAACTCATTATTTTTAAGTGGAGATGCTGAGTATCTATCGCTTAACGCAGGGAGAGCGGGCAGTCGCCCAGACGGATCCCAGCATTGCCCTGCTCGCTGAGACAAGCTTCTAAGCCCCATCCTGCCTGGCCATTCCTTTACACCTGATAAAGTACCTGAGAAAAAAAAATAAAATCAGTACCAAAAGCAAAAGGTGTTAGCTTGTATCCCGCTCTGCACAGGTGTATCTAATCACTAAGAGCATACAGAACTGGGTTTTATTGACCTACAAAGCGAAGATAAGTTGCCCAATTAATTCTCATTTAACGGCTGTTTGTGCGCTATGAAAGTACGAAGCGCACGCAACCAATGTAGCTAAAGAAAAGCGTCCAAAAAGTCAGCCAGCGCTCAGTTTTTCCACTACAAGAGGCGATGGTACCGCAAACACGGCGGGAGACTGAAAGGACCGCGTGTGCCCTGTGTTACTCTCGCATTTGTCGATAGTTTCCAGGCGGGAGCATCGCGTCCCCACTGCCCCTTCCCTCCGCTCCACCTGCCGCTGCGGACCCCCCGAAGCCTCCTCAGGAGATGAACTGAGGGGGCAAACAGCCCAACCTCCAAACCGCGGCGGGAACGCTCCACAGGGGTGACCCGAAGACCTGCGGAGCGCCCTGCGCCCGCCCGCCGCTCCGCCGCACGGCCCCTGCGCCGCGGCCGCCGCCTTGCCCGCGGTCACTCACGATCTCGGTCACCATGAGGAGCCCGGGGAGGGTCCGCAGGAACTCCCTGTCGTAGGCGAGGGTGCTGGAGCTGGCCGACAGGTTGGCGGTGAAGGAGCTGCTGGTGGTGGTCACCGTGTGGGAGCGAGGGCGCGGTGGCTGCTCCTGAGGCGGCGGCACCGGCGGCTCCATCGTTGGCGCCGCCGGGGGGGGGGGCGGCAGGGGCTGCTGCTGCCGCCTGAGGGGCGGCGGGAAAGGCGGCGCCGCGCCGCTTTGTGTGGCCCCGGCGCCGCGGGCAGCCCCTCGCCTCCGCGCCGGGGGGAGGGTGCTGGGCGCCCGGCCCCGGGCAGAGAGGCGGGTCCGGTGGGGGGTGCCGCCCGCCCAGGAGGCCGCGCAGCCCGCCCGGAGCGGCCCCTGCGGCGGGAGCGGGGCAGCCGCCTGCCGGGGCGGGCGCTGGGGACCGGCCGGCTGCGCCGGTGTGGGGGACCCCGACCCGGGGTTGGTGTTGTGGGGGATCCCCAGCACTAGGGAAGGGCAACGTGGGGCCTTTCCGAACTCATCTCCCGGACTTCTGTCCACACGCAGGCGCTGGGACCACGTCAGGTCCAAGGAGCCAAGCTGAGCCAGCCTTCTCTGCAAAAACACCCCACGAGAAAACGCGATGCAGCCTCATGAGTGAGTGCGCGTGATTTGGGGAGTCCAACCCCAACCACGGGCCATCGTCGTCCATCTAGACCAGGAGCGTCAAACTCATTTTCATCTGGGGCCACATTGCCTCGCTTCAAAGGGCCAAATGTAATTTTAGGACGATATAAAGAGTGTTATTAATTATTTACTTAAATACATTTGTAGCTCAAAGCCTACACTTCACTCATTAAAAAAAGCCGATACGAAATATTCCAAACATTTCTTGATTTAATGCTAGCTAAAAATATCCTCAGATTAGCACAGCGGTGTGTCAAGGGTAGGAATATTTGTCCTGGACATCTGACATGAATCCATGTCGCTTATGCATGACCTGGGTTCCATGGAAAGCACAATTCCTTTCTTGCCCTCTTCAGACTAAGTTCCCCCTTAGCTGTCTAAGATCACTCCTAGGTGGTTTAAAAACAGTAAGTTTTAGTTGTTGACTGAAATCTGCTGAGGACCAGTGAAATATCTCAATAACTTTTCCTCTTATATGTTTACTTGTTTTACTTACCCCCAAAAAAAAGTCTGAATGACTTTGGCATTTGAAAATTCTAGGATTTGGGAGGGGGAAAGGAAAGCTGTATTTCAAAAACAGAAAACCAGCTACTCCTACATTCGACCCTTTGAAGGCAACCACAAGGCTGATGTGGCCCCTAGTGAAAACGAGTTTGACACCCCTAGACCGTCGCCCCTGGCTCCCCGGGCAGCAGAAGTTGACGGGAGATGTGCTGGCGCTGCGGGTTGGCATCCTCAGTGGCTGCCGTGGCTCGTCAGTGCCATGGTGTTGGGAGAGGAGCCACCATGAAGTGCTGCGGGCACGGAACAAGAGGCTAGGAGATACCACAGCCCTCTCCCAGCTGGAAATGGGGATTTAGCTGGGATCTGCCAAACAGCTAAGAGTCAACCGTGGTGTAAAAGACTTTTTAAAAGCCATGAGATTCACTGGAAATGAAAAGTATGAGGTCATTATTGTCCTACTACCTGACAGTGTTGAGCTGTTACGTAACCTACATTTTTTAGTACTTTTCCAGTCTAAAGTGTCACCTTTGGAAAAGCTTCCAGATCATTTAAGGGCTTCTAAAATGATCTTCCATTCCACAAAAAGTACGGTGTTTCAAAAACAAGCAAGCAGGTTGTAGTATTTTTTCAATGCTCGGGAATTCTCATTAGCAAAGCATTTGCATTTGGCAGCTTAGTAAAAATGAAGTGTTTTCCATATGTCTGGTGGCTATTGTCCTTGAATTGTTTACTGCTACTCTCCTCCTGGCTAACAAAGGATGGATTTTGCAGGATTACCTTTCAGCAAGTGATTGAGTCAGCTGGGGAGGGAGGAGGAGGATGTCAAGAGTTTCTCCCAGAAATACAGGAAACGTGAATTACCCAAAAGAACAGGTTCTTGGGCATGATTGTGCCTCCACTCACAGTGTGTGTCACAGCACAGGCTCCATAGGCTCCTTGGAATGTGTGTCTTGGCTCGGGCTCTGTGGGGCCTCTGCATACCCATAGGCACTGGTGACTTTTTTATTTAAGATGGCAGAATTTTGCAGACATGAACTGCAGGTCATCAGAATTAGATGCCAGCCAATCAGCATGATATGATCATATGATTTCTTTGTGGAAAAAAGCAACCAAACAAACATATTAGCAAACCACACACTCAAAACATTTAACACAACATCTCAATAATTAATGAGGAATTTTAAGGTTTTTGGCAAAGCCATCTTTTTTTGTGGAGTTATCAGCATTTCTCTATTGGTTGGGTTCCTGTTTTATCCCTTTCTCTTAAATAAGAGCTGAGATTTTAAAGGAACACAACACATTTGTGCACTGGTCTGTTTAGAGACCTGCTTCAACTGGCTTACAAATAAAAAGTGTTTTATCTGATTGTTCAGCACTGCCAAGCTTCCTTCCAATGCCAGAACAGCCCCCGTTGCTGTTCGTGAGGATCCATTGTTAACAACATTGATTTTCTCCTCTGAAAGACTCGTGTGTTTTCGGTTTTCCACCTATAAGGTCAGTAAGTAAAAGTGAGTAAATGTGGGGCTAAAATTCATGCCAATAGCAAAACTGAACACTAATTTCAAAATGGTTTGAGTAATTCAGATCGCTTTCCCTTTGAGAGCTGATTTGTTTTACACTGGATGTATATTCTCACCATGTTTCCATGATGTTATTTAGTGGTCTCAGTTTTGAAGCATAATGCTAAAACTCTGTATTTTGCTCCCTAAACTTCTGGAGGTTAGTGTTGTTTCAACCATCACAATCAGAGCAATAAATTTCTTCGCGCATCTATAATTCGACCATCCCAGGTCCCGTGGAAAAAGAAAAGTAAACAAAACCACAGATGGGGAAACATTTGGGGTTTGTTTCAAATACATTAAATCTACTACTATAGCTAAGTTTTCAGTGTCTGTTGTAGAGGTCTAGTATCATGACTAATTCAACAAGAACAGGACAGCTATATTTCTGGGCGACTTCTCTGAAGACCAGCTGCCACTCTGGCTTCCTTAACTAGCACATTTTTCTCCAGCAAACATATTCAAATAATGAGTTTCACTAAAAAAACTCCAGAAGCTTTTATGTATCACTGATATTCCAGGAAGCAAATTTCATTCTTTAACTTGACAACATGATACTTTACATTTTGAATGTTAACTTTGAGGCTCTAATTTTTTTGGTTTGCATCCTTGCACTGAAGGCTAGAACTGGAAAGCCTGCAGGGACCATCTGAGCTTAGCTAGATTTTTTTACATGTAGATAGCATCAGAAGCGAAATAATTGAATGCTGCCGCTTGAACAATCAACCTTTTATTACAGAACTACCAAGAGTGAATAAGGTGGCCCATTTTCTGTATTTTAAATTAACCTTTTAAGGAAAGGATTGGTGAAGCTTTTAAACACCAGTCAAGATTGTAACCTCTGTTTGGCAACTACTATAATGAAGTAAACTGTGATTAAAATGAACAAACAAACACACAAAACCAAAACCCACGTAATTTGGTGAAGCCTTTCAGTGCAAATGTTTTAGTAAAAGTGAAATAGCTAATACAAGTATTATCAGGTTTCTAAGTAAAGGGCTCATTCCTGAACGCCCCAATATCTAATTAACAGATTCTTCCATTTAAGCTGGTTTGGTTCTCAGATCCTGAAGTATCAACATTTTTCAGATTACTGATTGAGGCCTCTAGAACTACTTTCTTAACGACAATCTCACTAACTGGAAGTGCTAATTAAAGTAGACTCGCAGGCCCAAGGAGCGGAGCCGACTGGAATTTCCTGAACTGGTTTTCTGTTTTTGAAACACAGCTTTCCTTTCCCCCTCCCAAATCCTAGAATTTTCAAATGCCAAAGTCATTCAGACTTTTTTTTTTTGGGTAAGTAAAACAAGTAAACATATAAGAGGAAAAGTTATTGAGATTTTTCACTGGTCCTCAGATTTCAGTCAACAACTAAAACTTACTGTTTTTAAACCACCTAGGAGTGATCTTAGACAGCTAAGGGGGAACTTAGTCTGAAGAGGGCAAGAAAGGAATTGTGCTTTCCGTGGAACCCAGGTCATGCATAAGCAACATGGATTCATGTCAGATGTCCAGGACAAATATTCCTACCCTTGACACACCGCTGTGCTAATCTGAGGATGAGATATTTTTAGCTAGCATTAAATCAAGAAATGTTCGGAATATTTCGTATCGGCTCTTTTTAATGAGTGAAGTGTAGGCTTTGAGCTACAAATGTATTTAAGTAAATAATTAATAACACTCTTTGGTGGCTTATGACCATATGTAAAAGCTGATTTATACTAACCCAAACCAGAAATACTTGATTTGTCGTTGGGTAGTGACATGTGCTATAGGCACACCTAATGATCAATCAAGGCAAAATGACACTGCGTATGAACTGGTATTTTGCAAAGTAAAGATGGTTTTCATGATTGAGATACTTGGATCTTCTAATGATGCTGCAAGAGAGAGAGACAATACATGAGATGCCCCTGTTTTCAAAATGGCTGTTATTCTGCAAATCTGTAGGGATCTGTCTTTGTATGTGGGGTTACTGAATACGAGGCTTATTTGGTTTTGCAGCATGGCCACCCCAAAATTAACGAACATAAAATCAATACCAGTTGAAATTACAGCCCAGGTAATTACAGTGCATGGGATTTGATCATCAGATATGTAAGTTACTACCCTAATACTGGAAAATGCAAAATGTAGCTGTTCAGGTTCTGTACTGCTTTTCTCACAAATATTTCTTTCTTTACGTGAAGTTTACTTGAATTATACAGTCAAAGGCCTGGCTGTAGGCACAGAGACATTTTACCTGCCAAAAAGCTGTCTTAGAACATACACACTGCCATACAGAGAATTAATTCCATGCTGTGAACAGTGACATAGTGATTTAAGAAGGTTTTTTTTCTTCATTTTTGAAACTATTTTGAAACCATTATCATGAAACTAAGTAAAGTGTTTGGTGATAGAGATTATGCTAAGAAAAGAGATCGCAAAGTACACAAGCCATGTGTTTTCTGTGCATTAGCCTTTCACCAGCTGTTTTGTCTGCTCTGGGAATCTAAAAATCCCTCCCAGCCCTGAAACACAACCCTGTGTTAGACGCTGTGCTGAGGAAAAATTGCATACTTCCTCCAGAGCAGATTTGTACTTAGAATGCAATCCCTGCATGGTATACATATACGTTTAACTTCAGGCCAGAGAGCATGCCTACTCAAATTAAGGGAAGAGTTCATAGTGAGAAGCGTGAAGTCTGTGTACAAATCTTCTCCGAATGGGAGACGTGGTTTTTATACTTTGGGGTCAGGGACCTCCAATCTGTAACGCACCTGCAAGAGTGTGCCCCTATTTTATTTTGCAGGCTGCTCCTCAGCTGTCTTTCTCTACAAGCGCAGCTGCAGGAGCAGCTGGTGGCCGTGACTTCTCGCAGCTGCAAATCACAAGTCACCTGAATACTGAAGAGTGTCCAGTGTCATGTTATGTGAGGAAGGAGGTTACTCTGCCAGACAGGCTGTCCCTGAGGCATGCTCATAAGTACTTTCATTGTGATCATCAGCCCTCCATAGACCTTTAAATATTATTGCGGTACAAACACATACTAGTGATTGCAGTGCTTGAGAATATAAATGTTTCCACTGAACACAGGTGTGTTTTCTACTCACTGGGGGTGGTTCTTGCCTAAGTGTTTATGTAAATCACAGCAGGTAGTGTTTATACAGCACCCAAGCCCAGTGCAAAACAGCTGGAGGAAAAGATCACCTTCACCACTTCTCAATGCCATATTTGTTTTTAGATAATTAATGAAAGACTGAACAATTCCACTGTGGTTTCATGGCAGTATCATCCATGTTTAGAGAGAGAGTTCACAGCCACCTCATAACTTCTGGTGTCAGCTTGCTTGCAGGCTTTATTAGCAGATAGCTGTCTTGCTCTGCTGCGGTTTGGCTCAACACCCTGAAACATGCCTGAGACCTAAAATGCACCTCACATTATGCCACATTATTAGGGGGTGACTTGAGCTTGCTGTATGTCTGTATACGCAGAGAGAAGACATCCAGTAGCTGGCAGGTAAAAACCTAACCAGTTACCACAGCTAGAAGCTGCAGTTGTACAAATTCAGACCGAAAATAAAGCTGCCTTTAAAAAAAAAGCCTTATATTTTTAATACAGCATAATTAGCTATTCGAATAATTGATTAAGTAAAGCAGTAGACTCACCATCATTTTAAATCTACAATTCAAAGCTATGGATTTATTTAAAATATACTCTTTACCAAGATTACATTGACAAATTTTGTGGTTTGTATTATACAGAACATGACTAGAGGCCACCTGAGCGATTTGAGAAACCACAGACTTTAATTCCAACTAATGCCATAAAGCTACAATCTTGTTGATGCTCTGGTCACCCAGCTCTACAACATAAATGTAGTACCAATGGCCAACGCATCACTTCCTTGCCTTGACGTGGTAGCAGAATAAAGGGTCTCACTAATCTTGCTGGCTGTGCCATGCCTGGCCAATAGTCAGGTAATTAAAGTGATATACGGGAAGAATCAGTTTTATGCAGGTGGGCTGCGAGGTTTAAAGGTGGAAAATCTTCATCCAGGGAGAAAAAAAAAAAAAAAAAGGCCAGTGGGCTGACTGCAGGATCTGCTGAAAGAGGTGGCAGCTGGCTGGGGTGAGGTACCAGTGTGTAGATGCTCCATCTGAAGCACAGTAGAGGAGAACTGGAAGGCAGGCAGGGCACTGACCCGAGTCTTGGAGAACACAACAGTGAAAGAAGGCAAAGAAATCCAGGCAGATGTTTTACTGCTCTTTGTGCTGGTTTGCACAGCTGTTCTGCTAGTATGGGACATTTAACATCTACCCATTAACAGAAGGCGAACAAAATGTTAACAGAGGAACACATTATACCACGTAATGGTCTGAAATCTCCAAGTGACTGTGAGGTATGTTATCGGTATTTTCAAATCAGCAATTGATCTTTGCAAGTAGACCAGTCCTAAAAGACTGCTATGAACACAAAGAACAAAACGACCCTGTTATTTGTATTAACAGAATAGTCTTAGCCCTGAAATGAAACAAAACCAAAGAAATTAATCTCCCTAG
Source organism: Caloenas nicobarica (assembly GCF_036013445.1). Classification (NCBI taxonomy): domain Eukaryota; kingdom Metazoa; phylum Chordata; class Aves; order Columbiformes; family Columbidae; genus Caloenas; species Caloenas nicobarica. Next base: position 44,569,112 of record NC_088246.1, on the reverse strand, counting down.
CGCAAAACACAGTCAAGTTCAGCTAAAAGCAGGACGAAGAGGTGCAGGCACCAGTGTTTTGGAATATATAGAATACTGCTTATGACTATAAATCATTATTGGATGCTTTCATAGCATTAGTGCACAGATAAGCACAAAACCAGCGTGCAAAGCTGCTGTTACCTGGTAAGACTTGTGTCAGGGCGTGAAAAAACGGCTGCAGTGATGCAAGGCACTCAGTGCATCCTTCAGTTGTAGGTTCCTGAAAACTATTGCAAGAGACATAGGAACCTGGAGAAACAGAAGATAAATAGAACAGAGAATGATTTTTCTATTATGGCTGCATGTATTTATGGAGAACAGTGTGTTGTCTATTGCTGGTATAGCAAAGCCTGCTGGGACTTTTTAAATGAATCAGCCAAATGTTAAATTTCTCAATTCAATTAGTCTGCATTAAATTGCAGGCTTTGAGCTATGAGCGAATGGTACATTGTATTGGACTATAGAGCAGTCAGAGGATGGATGATAGGCTGAATTTTGGAAGGAGTAGGATTTCCTCAGAACAAAGGTTTATCCCATTTATGACATGTCTTGAGAAAGCTTATCCTGTCAAGCCATTTATCACCCTACTAACTACCTACTGAGCATGGATAATGCTTCTTTCCTAGATCAGTGAGGGAAAAGAGAATTTCAGAAGAAAGGGAGGTTTTCATTTGGGGATTTTAGGAGATTGGGAGAAGAGCTGATAAGAGTTAGCCTATCTAAGCTGTTTGAACCATGAGAAAAACATACCAAGAAGGATTTTACTAAATGCTCATAGTGCAGCTAAAATACAGTCTTTCTACTGAGGGCAACCTCATCACCTAGGTCTGTAAATTATGTGAATTGGCACAACCCTGTGGTTTGCAGGGTTAGATCTCCAATGAATAGAGGATGCTCTGAGATGGATGTGGCTCTAATTACTAAAATTGAAGTGAATTAAGTCCATCACATATTTGTGAACATCTGGCTTAATGCTAACTATGAGACAGTTCTGACATGAGATTTGTTACAATACAGATGTCCCCAGAAGCCCCACAAACAAAAAGTTTCATTTCCTATGAACTTTGAGGTTGGCTCACCTTGACGTTCAAGAAAGTTCAGACTACATTGGGAGTACTCACTGCAGTGGGGGCATTTGTAATGTCAATCTGGTCCATGTAGCTCTCCTTCTACCAAGAGGGTGTCATCAGTGTGGTTCTCCAAATATGCCAATCAGCTAATCTTACTTGCCTTCCTCACAAGGATTCAATCAGAGGCTCAGGAAACAAGCTGTATTGGTGTGCGCAAATGAAGGTAATGCATCAAACTGCTGTGCTTTTAAAGTGTTGTTATGATTACTGTTTCAGTGAAGTACTGATCAGGGAGGTCATATTTTTGTAATCCATTGTTCAAGCAGTCAGTACAAGGAAAAATATCAAAGTTAGCAAGGATATATTCAAACCAGGTATTACTTCGATGAAATCTGAGATTATTTCTTGCATACAAGCATCCCTCTTGTGCCAGAATTCTACTTTTATTGGCTGTCTGAATTCACTAGTGAAGGATTTCTTGATGTAATTCACAAGTGAAATACGAGCTAGAGGATTACTTAAGTTCATCAGTGCTGAAATGCAGGATTTAATAAATTATCTTCATAAATAGCAATGAATGACACAAGGTTATTTTAAGGGATATTCAAGGTATCTATGTAAGTGGAAGACGAGTTATAAGTGACATCCTGCAGCCTGCAAAAGTACTCCCACCTGTAAAGCAACTGCATGTAAAGCAACCAGCAAGAAGGAAAAATGACACAGAGCAAAGGAAAAAAAAAAGATGCTGGTGAAGGCACCTCTACTGCAAAGACAAGTATTCAATCGTGTCATCTTATAAGAGCACAGAAAGGGAGTGATGAGGATGCATGACGACTGCCTCTCTAGGAGTTGCACATCCACAGTCTACCTCATCTGAGAGTGAGTGATACAGTTCAAGTCTACTTCCAAATTTGAGGACGTGAAGAAGAGGCAGGACTTGAAGGACTACACCCCACACATACTTGCTCTAGACGTATCCCTGCCTTGAAAAAGAAACCATTATTTGATAGTATTTCGTTAATGTGATTGAAAACAACTTTTAGCGAGCATCAGCTGTAAGATAAGTGACAGAGAGCGGCACAGTCTCTCCATTAGCACTACAGAGAGAAGCTGCCTTTACTCCATGTGTGTGGTAGTGAATCCCCTGACATAAGTTGTCCCAAAAATGCCACCAATGCATTATAATCAGTCAACAACACTGGGCTAAAGCAGATGCAGTAAGCTGTGTTTGCTCAACCCAAATTACCACCAACCCCAAACACTCTGTATTAAAATGCATATGAAGATCAGCTATTTATTGAGATCTGCCTGCTGGATTTCAATACATTTTACTAATCATCTCGAGCCAGATCATGCTTTTGAAAGAAAAATAATCTTACCAATATTCTGTTCAGCTACACAAAGACTTGTGACTAGATAAGCCAAATAAAACTGCATTGAATAGAAATAAATCACATATTAACACTAGTACTTCAGAACTGAAAGCAGACTTGGAAATTAAGTGTTTTTCCTCTTCAAGTGTTGTCTGTGCACGTACATGCATTTAATTTTTTAAAATGTGAATTTAACACTCAGAGGCAGGTAGACAGCAAGCAGTCTCGGGGAATGAAGTCACTGGTTCCTTAGGACACGTTCAGCACAGCCAGTGATCCCAGGAACTTCCCTGTAGCAGCCCAGCTGAAATGCTTTCGTCCTGACTCAAGCAGGCTGCTTTGAATAGTTTAGGTTCTCTGCTTATTTATCCTGCAACTTCTGCAACAATAAACCACATTGTTACTTTTAGTGATGCATTCAAGAAGGACTCATCTGGAGCCCGATTACCTGGTACAGAATTCCCAGTCATTCTAACATAATGAGTTTTAAATCGGTCTAATCCAACTCAGTAGTTAAAACAAAGTACCTGGAGTTGTGCTCCTCAAATTTTCTCATACTAAGCCTTTCTACTTTGTTTCCTAAAATCTGTCTGTCCATCCAGTCTGGGCCTAATTACCCTTCCAACATTAGAAATACAGAGATGTTCAAACCTCCTCATAACCTGCTTACCACCCTTAGGATGCTCCCCTCACTCAGCGCACATGTTGACATGATGTGTTCAATTTAAATGAGATCAGTGCACAGAAGTGCTTCTTGTGCCCCCACTGCCATAATACGTGATAATTCGCAAATCATGTAACCAAGTCCTGTAGGATTTATTACAGTAGCAGTGGGAAAACCAATGTTGCCGGCTTTGTGCTAGGCGAGAGCTTGTGTACAACACACAAATTCTCGGGGGGGAATGAACCAGCGAGATTTCCGGCCCGCTTGTGGGTCAGGACCTGTTTGCCTCAGGAGTGTCCCTGGAGTGTTCTTGCTCAATTTCTATCATTTAACCTCAACCTCTGGTAACACCAGGCCACAGCTGCTCATAGCATTATAATTATTTGGTTGTTAAGATCATGTAAAAACCTTCATGGCCGGGTTATGGGTACCTTGCTATTACCAGCACTCCCACTTCTAGCTCTGAATTTGCAATTGCAAGAGAGAAGGAAGAAAAATCCCTCGGAATTTCAGGAAGAGCATTTTGAGGAGCTTTGCTTTGAGGACTTATCTATGACTACTTAGTCAGACCTAATCCTACTTAGTTTAGCTCTGAGAAAAATCACAGATGGAGAGGTAGCCAACACTTCTGATTATTTCTCACTAGTTAAATGCAGCATGTACAAGAAAGAATGAGGGTCTTTACCCCAAGGAGGTTGCAATTCTTTCTCTTGCCAGACTTTCTCATGACGATCAGTGCATTTTTCTGAATTCTCGTGATTCCACTGCAAAGTAAGTAACGTGTATATTTCCTCTGTAGAAGCTGTCTAGATTGCATGAACAGCATATTTTTCTCATCTCAAGAGTTTTCCATCTGTTGCTCGGAGAGTGATCTCCATGGAAGGGAGAGAGAACTTCAATAGCAACTGTTACGTCTCAGTGCATTTTGATAATACTGAGCATGCTTGTGAAATCTCTCTTGCACTCGAGTGACTGCTAAGCCCTCTGAGGAGACATTTCCCAGGTTTCAGTTTTGAAGAGAACATTGCTGCACTAAGCTGTTGCTGTAAAGCTGTGTCTGGTTCAGAATGACAGGCCAAAATAGGCTCGAATCAACGCTCACCAGCTTTGTCTTCACTCCTTTGGTATTTCAGTGCATGTTCTTGCATTAGCAGCTCTTGCAGTGGTTAAAACTGACTTGGTCTCACTCCCTGTTCTCCTACGAGTGCAATACTCTGAATTCTGTTCCCCCTCTCCTCCACACGCAGTATATAAAAGTCGCACTTAAAATGATTTACCTGTAGGATAGGCAGCTCAACCTCATTCCACGCTCTTCTCTCATTTCTAATCTGATTGCTTTCAGAAAGCTAATTGTGCCTGCTAGGAAATACCTCTGCTGCTCAACAGTGCCCACCACTGTCGAGCCAAACACATTGTGTTTCAGAAGAAAAGCCACACCTGGAAATTGTCATACTGAGTAACTGCACATTCCTCTGCCAAATGGTTACAAGCAGCCAAATTACAACCTTTAGAATATATCTGTGAATAATGTATAGTCATGTATAAGTTGCAGACAAAACTTCTGAGGAAAAAAAAGAAAAATTTAAATGAGTATGGTAGCTAGGTACATTAAGTAGGATGCTGTAGCTCTGGAGTAGGAATACATTAGAATCAACTTAAGCAGCTTTTGCCACAAAGCTTAAGGACTCTGACTGGGTAGAGAAGATCATTGCTACCTACCAAGATTTTGATGTCATCGCATATTCTAGAGAGCTAAAGTTGCCTGAGAGACCACACCAGGGAGCACCACTAAGAAAACACTCAAGCTTCTGCTGTTTTAAAACAGCGAATATATGAATAAAGATGCAAGTGGCAGAAGGATTAAACCCAACAGTTTGAAAGTTTGGAAGATCTTATTCCACACTTAACCTCTCTACTGGGCAACAAACACATACTGATTATTTTTTCCTATGCCAGCTAAAGCTCTGGAAGTAAGGAAAGGTATTCCTTCTCTGTAGTAGCCTATAGCCTGAAAAAAATGTGGAAGACAAAAAGCAGAGGATAAGACTAAACACAAACAAGGAAAAACTGTCATGCCTAAGTGCTACTACAATTACCACTTAACTTGAAGCTTGGAGAAAATTACGCTGATGAAGTCTACATTAAAAAAAAAAAAAAGTTGTAAATCTGTCACATTCAAATGCAACTTTGCACAGTAAGTGGAAATTAGAAAAATCCCTAAACTGGGTCTAAATACACCATTAAAAACACTCATACAAAAACTGGGCTTTAATCCAAAGCACAGGCACAGCCAAGGCCATCTCCGCTCAGCTATCACTACACAGAGCAGCTTGCTTTTGCTAACAAGCTTTCAAGTGAGTATTTTGAGTCTTCAAAATCATGTATCACAATCCATGTTGGCTTATCACTTGATGCAACAATATAATGGGTAGGTATCACAAAAAAAAAAAAAAAAGAAGCCATGTTAAAAAAAAAGGGCTTACAGTTACTGAGAAGCTGTGATGCAAGTACTTGTGTTTGAAGTTCACAGTTTAACTACCAGCTAATGCTTCATAAATGTCTCTATATTACTATTTACATAGATCAGGAACCCAGCCAGTGTTTGCTAACAGATTTGGCTTGCTCTCCAGTTCTCTCCAGCCTTCAAAAAGCAAAAAAAAGCAAACTAAAAATCCCCAAGGCTGTACTTGCTGAACCCACCACATGCTTGTGCTCAGTAATCATCAAACTGGAAGATATTCACTAAGTCCTTAAAACAAACTATTCAGAAATAATCTATCACACTGAGAACTGAAGTTATGTTTCTGTGATGAGAATGTGATGCTGTAGTTTGCAATTTTTAAAAGGAGCTTTATACTGAACCTAGATTTGGAGAAAGAAACGGCAAACTAGTTCAATTAATATCATTGTTATTTTCACCTAAACATGGACTATGCACTATTTTTTACAAACGTGGCACTTCAGAGCTTCAATGACTGATAGTATAGATGTGATACTGTTTCCCTAAAATAATAGCATTGTTTTCAGTTAACCCAAGGTGGCTTGCTGCCATCTCAGAGACCGAAGGATGGTCTGGAAGAAATCTATGCACGAGCTTCACAGCCACACGGCTTGAGAAGAACAGATGGACACGGCTGGTGCAAAGGCAGTTGAACATCAGTCCTTCTGGGGGCCTTCCTAAAAGCCCATGCAAAGATCCCAGCCCCTTACAATGCTTATTTGTGCACACAAATGTCCAATAAAAGGAAGGCAGGGGTTTACCCGTATGGATAAGCATATACGTGTGCATGCACACACATCCACCTTTTGATATGAAGAACCCTTGTTAAGGTTCACTACAAAATAGCACGTAGAGGTGCAGCTACATGAAGACGAGAAGGAAGCTGGAAGAGATATAAGGAAAAGCTGCAGGGTGAAAGACACTGAAGGATTCCCACCCAGCTGAGAAAACAAAATATGAAGTATAGTGACAACAAGCAGCGCTAACACCACAGAGCGCAATATTGATTATACTAAGCAGGCCACCTACGAAGGAGAAAAGATTCTATGTACATGAAGAAAACTAACTCAAATTCAGTTAAACCAGCGCAGGTGGTTACCCCCACCTAAATAATCAAGACTGCTCACAGGCCAGATCTGTGCTTTATTTGTTATTCACTAATTCCATCAGCGTGAGTAACAAGGACATACATTTAAAAGCAGTAATTCATACTGTTCCTAGTAACTTACTGAAACACCATACCTTACTGAACACCAGACCCCTCTCTTTTGCACATGCTGGGATTGAAGGCAGATACTCTTCTCATCCATTATTCAAAATAGAAGTGTTACTTTTTAGTGCTCAGATTTCTATCAGCTCATGGCAAATCACAGGAGAAAACGTGTGGCCGGGATATAGGCAGAAGAGAAATAGTTTTACACTCTCTAATAATATGAAGTGCTACATGTTCTGGGACAATATTTTATTTCAGCATTAACCAGCACCTGTGATATCCATATCCTTCATACGAATCCAGCCTTACAAGCAAGTCCAGGGTGGGAGGATTATGAAGAAGCACCAGCACAGGCCATTGGAAACGGACTCCTTGTCTGCCACATTTCCAGTACCTTGGGGCCAGCCGGGGGTTAGTTACAGTCAGACAAAGACACCCAGCCTGTAAGCTCTGATTTGGGGAGAAAGCGTCACTCCTTCAGAAATTAATGGCCATATGAAAGGAATATATCCATTCTGATTCTCTTGTGGTGGTTTTTACTTTCCAGTTCACTCAGACTTAGAAGAATTAAAGGCCCTTTGGATGGTATGTTTCAGATACCTACGTATTTATTCTACTAGTTGATTTCATGCACCCTTAAAATAATTACAATTTTGAGCTAAAAGTATGAGAAATGGCCTAAAGGCTGAAATTCTGGCTTGAAGTTAGGAATAAAATGCATCCAGTCACAGGTTTGCTGGACAACCACGTTTACCTGTCTCAGTATCCCTGGACATTGCTCTCATTTTATTAAATGCTTTGAGGCTTTCAGGTAGACAGTGAATTATTGCATTCACCAAAAAAACCCCATACTTCTTTTACAGTTTGGTGCCCCACAACTAAGCAGTAGACCTTTCTTTTCCTGGTTAAACACTTGTGACACCTCCCACCCCTTTTGCTGATGTAAAAACTGACAAGACCAAGCACAATGTGCTCTCACAATTTTCCAGGCTCTTGCAACTTTAAGATGCAACAGAAACAGTCATTGCTGGATGCACATTACAGGAACCCACGTGATGCTGAAAGATCTCTCAGACCATGTTGTCCAAGAGCTGAGGCAGTGGCTGTTCCCTGTACTAGGAGGGTCTTGGACAGCAGGCAAGACAGGGCCTTGGGCAGAGCTGACAAGGCGTTGGGTGTTTTATACCAAGCTCCTTCTCTCACTTCCAGCGGATCTACAACACATGCATCTGGTGCTGAGCAACAACCATCTCCAAATACAAGGAGCACAGTGTAAGACAGCTGCAGTCATACAGGAACCTAAGGAAATTCAGAAATAAACAGGAAGAAAAGTAACTGGAGAGCAGGCAGAACTGGTCACTTACCCACCAGTGCCCTCCGGTGGCTGACACGCCAATGCAAGGAACTGACGGCTAGAACCTGATTCAGAGGGCAAAGACACCATTTCACTGAAATTGTTTCACTAATGGACAGAAATAAAACTGCTGTCATCTGGATATCAAATAGCTCTTTCTACAATTTAAGTTCTTGCATGGCATTTTCATATCTGATATCATTTATATATATATTTTTATATATATATATATATACACACACATATATATATATACATATATATATATACACACACACACACTGCCCACAGAAGTGGTGGAGTCACCATCCCTGGAGGTGTTTAAAAGCAGTTTAGATGAGGTTCATAGGGACCTTAGGGACATGGTTTAGTGCTAGAGTTGAGTTATGGTTGGATTCAATGATCCTGAGTCTCTTCCAACTGAAATGATTTTATGATTACGTACCATGTGCATGAAAGCCCACATTCCATCAAGTCAATAAAATATCCATCACAAGACGTGTAAAATGAGACAATGGAAACCAAAGTGATTCCCAAGACAAAAATGTTTATTTGTACTAACTCTTCAAATGGGTATACCTTCACAATCTTAAAACAAAAATCAGTACACATGTCTAGGGCAAGTTGAGTATGCATCATTAGAAGGTAGTGCCTTCCTTAGATTACTAATGTTCATAAATCAATAATTAGTTACAAATTTATGACCTTGTATGCAAAAACCTTACACAGGGCTTAATGTTTTCAGTAAGACTACTCTGGTACCAGGCAAAACAGAGTGTTTGTAGAACAGGATTCTCATCATTCAGTTCCCGAATCATATCGGAGTCTTTTAAAGAGCAGTAAATATTAAGAGGGGAAAAAAATATCTAGTGCCAAGCTGAATTTTCTCAAGCACTGAAAAGCAAAGCAAATGCAAATGGTGAAGTATCTATAAAAATTTAAATAAATTTTAATTACTGAAACCTCACTTTTTGTCTGAAAAGAATAAGAATATAATTACAGACTGGATGAAAGAATTAAATAAAAACCTGTTCTATGGATTTGCCTTAGAATAGGCTTCTGTACAAAACAAGAACAATTAAGATTTTGAGGTTTCAGTGGTAGAAGTAGTATTGGAATAATAAAGAAATAATCTTAAAATATATATTAATTTATCATTTAGCTCATATAGCCCTTTATGTATCTTACAAAATGCTACTGTTCTACATACTACATGTAAAAAAAAGTTTATATATACGTATATATACACATAGAAAGGCAAAGTCAATCAGCTTGGTATCAAAAAAAACAACACAAAGCATAAACACTGGAAGTTATGCAATAATTAGGAGTGTTTGCTCCATGTGTGCGTTAGTGTAACAGTGCTGCCAACCTTAACACGTCCTTGTAATTGTCTAAGCAGAGCGCTTACTCCAAGTCAGCTCTACCAGTGATTTCCACAACTGCCACAGAGATCTGATGTTACTTAACTTCTAGCCACCTGTTATATTTAGCACTAAATCAGAAATAAGGCAAAATCACTTCTATCATCGATTAGTATCTGATGAGAGTCACAAGATCTTCCAAAAATTAATGCAAAACATTATAGGAGCACAAGAAATGGTATCCCTGAGCTGAAGCATCTTCCTGTCTGTACAAAGCTGCCCCAGCGCCGACCTATTTCACAGTAATCCAGGCTATTTAAGTACAGATAACAATTATTCCCAGGCATCCTCTTTGTTTTAGCAAGTTTTGAATTACAATTTAAAGCTGCAGGATGGGCTTGTGCTCATGATTTCTTGTCTAAAAACATCACTTGAGTGAACAACCGTTCTGATACTGCTCAGAGTTTTGGAGTGGATATTCAGAGCAGATGGGCATTCTTATTGAGCTCTGTAAATCTCAATGTGAACCTCCAGCTGCAAGAATGAGTCCATTCTTTATGTACCTAGCATATATTTTACCAAAAAAATCAGGGTTTAGTATAAAAGAAAAAAATATTTTATCTTCTCTTTCATCAACCTTCTTAAAAACAAAACACAACCAAGCTAACCCCATCCTCAAACTCCATCAAATGACAATTTTTTCACTAAAAAATAAAATCAACCTCCCTCATAAAGCAAAGGTGCCTGAAAAAACCTAGTTGAGGTACCTGGGGAATAAAAGAGACAGAAGATGCCTTTGAGAAGCTTTCTGGGAGACTGGTCATAAAGGACTTCATCCAGCACCCATTAAAATCTTGCCCAGGGAGAAAGTAACTTCAGAATTCATCATTTCTCTGGGGAGGCTTGTTCAGGACTACAGCCCAGTCGACATGTCTGTCACTGGCAGGCACTGAAACAAATGCAGTCAGCGTACTGGCATATAACTCTTTTGAAAACACAACCATGAGCTACCAGGGAATTCCCCAAACATTCCTTGGAGTGTCCTGTGGAGTGCAACACTTTGTGGCTGATGGTTCAGCCAGAAACACAGCATTACAATTTAGAGCAGGGGATACCCCAACAGCATGCTTCCCTACCCACCAAACAGTACCAGTGAAGAACGACCACAGGTACAGCACTAAAATGAACCTTAGGCGCCAGGGTTCAGAATCCCCAGGTCAACATCTGCCACTTGTTTTGGCGAATGGGATTCTAGAAGAGCCTAACACCTGGGAATGGCAAGGGAGAAATGGAGAAATATAAAAATGCAAATATTAAAAAACAGAAGGGGAGGTAATGATCCCCCTCCAGCACATTCTGTTTCAAACAGTGTAATTAAAAACCTTAAATTCACTTAGAAGTTGTTTTCAAAATAGTTTGACAGCTTTAAAGACTTTTAAAAAAAAAAAAATCAAAAGATTCTTCACCAGAGTTCATTAAAATATCCCTGTAGCCCCATGAATAACTGCAGCCACTTGTTTTGCATTAATATTGCTTAAATTAATATAATTGTAAGCATGCAAAATGTTAAAATTTCAACGTGTATGCAGAATAAAACCAAGTTTTAACAGAAACATTCTAATATTTCAAGGTCACAGGCTTGATTCATTCTCCATCAAAACTAGTGGGATTCTTCCCATGGTGTCCAGTGGATTTTGGACTAGGCCTTAATAAGAGACAAGAAAACAATGTGGTTTATGGTGTAGGAACACACACAAAGCACGCTTGTGTATATACGCTGGACATGTAGTGCAACTTTTGCATTGCACATTGTAGAATGGTTGTATTTTAGCCAATAAAACGACAATCACCAAGTCAATACTGCATGCTATGCCAAACTAGGCTGTATAACAAAAAACAATACCCATCCAGAGACATTCATGTTGTTACTGTTGCCTAGTGAGCAAATTTAAATGAGGCTTAATGATACATCCATCCATGTGAAGCCAGATCTAAACTTGAAAGGCAGAAAGCTGCACTTGTATGACGGCCTGATTGATTTTATATGTGCTCTGGATGATTCTGCAGGCAGGTTATCATCTCTCTGACAGGCTTCCCTTCATAGCAGATTTGATACACAGCAGTGAACAGTGGAAACCTGAGGAAACAGAGTGGAGAAAGCAAACACAGAGTAAGTTTTTTCTGTAACATTTTCTCAAGTGAAAGAAATCAAATGAGGCGAGGAGAGGGAGAGGAAAGACAGAGACTGAAAAATCAATTTCTTTTAATGTTTGTCAAGTGCTAATGCCAGTCTGAAAAGCGCTGGATAAATAGAGAACCTCCATGCATCTCTAAATTGAGTCACTCTCAGAGGCCCAGCTAGCTATAATAGAGCCTGCAACATTCATTATGTATGGCACAACCATTAAGTGATGTAAAAATAAAAATAATTACAACCACTTGCATCTTCCTTATAGCAGTACTCACCTATGGTTAGAAAGGATGACTCGTCCATCAGTTATGTATTATCAAATTATTGCTCAGAGACAATGCAATTGCAGACTATGACACAAAGAGACGCAAGAAAAAACTGAAGGTCAAGTTTTTTAATAAGTCCAAAATTAAATATGGATTTTCATACACTAAAAGCATCTTGTCTTTTTTCTTTTTTAAATTGACCACATTTCCAATAACCTCCAAATTATGCAGGTTTCTCTGATAATCTGAAGGCTTGTTACAACCAAGACACTTTGCAGAAATTTAAATTTGCTTTCTGTCCATCCTGGACAGTGACAGCCAGACTAGCCCCATTTTCATACAGAGCTTGATGGATTTTAGGGCTTAATTATCTGTTCACCAAAATAAATATACCATTTCAGCCTTTTATACTGATAAATTCTGACCAAACACACTAGGTAATTTTGATTGAAATAAAAAATAAGGAGTATTTGAGATGGTGAAACGGTTAATTTCCAAGTGATTCAGAATACATCTGGACTAGGGCTTTCTCCTCAGAAAAGCAGTCCCATCAGTTGCTCTGAAGATTTACCTGTAACGTACAACTGCAGGATAGAACAGAACCCCCAACCAGTCCTGAGCACCAGATCTGCTCGCCAATACACTCTGCAAGCAGGTGTTATACTCAGGTAACTCCGGTATCACCACATGGCTCTGAACAAGGCTCCTTGGAACCAACCAGAGGTCACACAAGAAGCAAAAGCCATCCAAGAGCACCGTTATGGCTGGAAACTACTGTGTTCTCAGGGACACATACAGGATTTGTACTTGGATGAATGCAATACTTTGCATTACCAGGGGAAAAAAGTGGAGGAACAGACATGCTTGTGAATTTAGTCCATCGTTTCTATGGCTTTTACTACAAGTGCTCAATTCAAAGTGTAGAATTTCATTTTTATCTGAAACATTTTAACGTCCTGCTCCTAAATGCATATACATTTCTTTTGCCTTACTTTTGTGGAAAACAAGGCAGAAATAGCAGCAACACCAAAACTATTTGAGATCAATCCAACTGACTTGATTTTTGGTTTTTATTTCATTGGTGGAACCAAAATTAGCATGTAGCCACATAGCTGCTCTTTCAAATCCAATGCTACACTGTTTAGATGCAAAACCCTTACTAGAAAATATGCAGAACAAAAATTTACACAAAGACTTTTGCATTAATTAGCCCCACTTAACGCTTACTTTGTATAATAGATTGGGCTGGGAGGGGCTGGATTTGCTTTTACTGTAACAACTTAAATGTAGGCACTAAAATAAAGTTTGTTATGCCTACGTGAGAGGCGGCCACAAAACATGTGGACATTCTGAAGCAAAACCAGCTTTTCACACAGCTTTAGATATAATACTGGCAGTTACTTCTCAGTGAAGAAGTACCACTACTACAAACCACATCTTGGTATGTTAAGTCTTGCTGTTTGACACAGAGAACACTGCTGTGCGGTGCACAGGTCTGCCCCACTTCACACAGGGAAAGCAGAATCGAGGCTGACTGCAGACTCATGGCCAGCAAACTCGAAATGTTTCTTATGTCTGAGCAGGTTAAGAGGGCTAGTTCTGCAACTGTTGAAATGAAAAAAAAACAATTGCAATGTAAATAGCAATAGGCATCAACCCTGCTACCAAGACTCTTCTACTGAACTTCAACTTTTGCATATTTCTATGTAGCCTTGGGACTCTTTTTGTAGGATGAGAGTATGAAATTTTACTCTTATTAGACTCTTACCTCTTCACTTTGAAACCATGGCTGGTTTACTGTGTTTTGTGTTTTACAGCAGTAGCAAGAGAGTTTTTGAAAAACACTTTTAAAGTTGCTTTCAAAAGTCTTGTTGAATGAGACCTTTTATGAAGAACTGACACATAGATTTTGGTATATGAAACAGAAATTAGCAACTCTGTTCTCATATCTTTCATTAAAAACACAACCCAATCTTCTATTACACACTCCATTTGTTGTAAGATACAACAGGTCAAAAAAAACCAAACCAACCAAGGAAACAAAAAACCCCAAACACAGCATCCTGTCTCATTTAGGGAATCATAAACAGCAAAGGCTGAAGCCAACATTTTAATTAGATTTTTTTCTGCATTTAGCCTACTGTACACTGCAGAGACAGACTTAGGTGCCTTACTCCAAAAGACAGTGTTAAAAAAAAAAAGTAACTCAATGCAGTTGATCCATTAAAACTAGACTTTAAAAACTGCTTTGGGAAAAAAAAAAGTTACAAGGCTTGGTCTTCTGACTGGCAGTCATTTATTTTCTGATTTTACTTCCTCTGCAAACAGGAACAGGTAAAGATAATGCATCCCTTAATATCATAAGGAGACAGCTGTGTGTGTGGCTTTAGGAGTTGTACGTATTATGACTCGAATACAAATGAACAAGCCAGGACAATCTGCTTAATTTCATACTAAAAAAAAAAAAAAATACCTGACCTGCACAAGCAGATGGCAGGTTTTATCCTACTGCAAACTGGAAGTCACATCAGGAAAGAGAACTGCGGTATCTAAGCAAGAACCAATGTGGACAGAAGTAGACACTCTATTCAGCTATACAGATCCTTAATAACAAAGATCCTGTCCTTGGAGACAAGCAATGAATTTACTACTATGAAATGAGCTGTAGAGACTCTTCACAAGCCTCTTTAGGAAGCTCAGCTTCTATTTTCATGTATTTTATTCTTTTCACATGTTAAAACAAATATCTGCTTTTCTGTGATAGCAGGAGGCAATAATACATTCTGTAAACAGAAGTGCATTCACAAATTTAATGTCACGCTACTAGCTCTATCTACAGCAGTATTATTTTGAGCTTTTATTCGCTTCTCTCTGTGATTTTTAACCAGGAATTAAGCTACGCTTCTTACAGTGACTTTCTTTTTGGCTATTACCTTCATGAAGATATTGAGACTAAAAGACGGAAAAAGAGTTATAGTGATTAAAAAAAGAGGTATGTGGAACTTGCTTTATCTGTTCTTACTTACTTTTCCAGCATTCCTTTCTGCTTGAGGATGCGATACACTTCTGCAGAAGTCTGTGGCCCTTGCAGTTTCTGACCATTCAGCATCTCCTGCTCCAGTTCTTCAATAGACTAAACAACAGAGGAGTGGGGGAAAAAAAAAAGGAAGAAAATGAGAGCTATGATAAAGTTTTCATAAGCTTGACAACATCATCTGGATGGAAAAAAGATGATGTTACAGAAGGTTTTTTTTCTTTTCTCAGAAGTGTACTTGAGTAAGCATATATAGTATTCTCCTATATTCTTGTTTGTAGATATTCTCCTTCTTAAATCTGCATCTCCCAACATCTCATCCCTCCAGCTCCTTTTTTTTTTTTTTTTTTTTAAAATCACCCTTCCTTTTTAACACCTTTACACTCATTCTAGCCTTGTAAGACACTCAAAAATGAGAGGAAAGAGAAGGGTACTCACTCAGTACACCTAGCAAGTCTCAGATAACTGCACTATTACTCAACAAACCAGGCGTGCTAGTACTTGCAACAACGGATTTCACCAAGTGAATAAGGTACCTTTCCAGTTTTAACAAACGCTTCTGCTACACGTCGATTCCGGCCACCATAACACGTTGTGATGAGATCAGCAACTCCACAGCTCTCCAGGAAAGTGGCAGTAGACACCTGTCCTTTGCAAAAAATTTTGGCAAAGGCAATCATCTCCATTAGGCCAAGGCGAATAACGGCAGCTTTGGTATTGTCACCACAGCAAAGACCATCACAGAACCCAGCTCCTACTGCCACTATATTCTAATGAGAAGAGAAAAAAACAAATAGGCAATGAGTCAATTATTGCTTATAGGATCCTACAAAACACTAAAGCACAGAGTGCACATCATTAAGAACTGCAAATACTTTATTAATGTAAGATTAAGGGTTTTTTATTTTATTGTTGTTGGTTTTTTTGGTTTTGGAGTTTAAGGGATAACCTTAAAAAATATGACAAGTCTTACATTACTAAGTATTTCCAAGGATAAAAGCATAGCTAAAGGTTTGGAATAAGTTGCCCCAGAGGCTGTGAAGCTATTATTGACTGTCTTCAAGACCAAACAGTTTACACCACACCCAAACAAGGTTTTATCTAGATTGAGCTGTTCCTGCCCTGAGGAAGGGGTAAAGCTAGACTGACATCCCGCAGCCCTTTTATCCGTATTTTCTTTATGATTAATACTGAATCTAAGAAACATTTATTGATTTCCATACGGATATACTAAGGGACCAAATTCAGCCAAGCTAATTGTATTCAGCCCTTTTAGGTATGCAGAGTTCCTGTAACAGTAATAGTTAATCAAGGGTCTCCAGAAGGTTCATGTCACAGGAAGACCTTCCCTAAGCAATTTTTTTTTTCTTAGACCTGATGACAGCTTTCTACGAAGAATATACTGTTTCTTTGTGAACAATCAGCTATACAGTCCCCTCTTTGGTTTACAAATATAGACATTAGTTGAGACATGTTTCAGTGAAGTGACTATAAAAGCTATTTTCTGGCCTGGGACTCAGAGACTAGGCATGGTTAGCTTGTCCCCACCGAAAAAAAACCCAAACCCCAAACCTACCAAAAACCAAAACACTTCAAGAGGTGGCATTGTGATGTACCAATAAAGCAAACAAGGAAGCAACAGATATAGTAATGCCTTCCTGCATGCAACAACAGCAGCAGTGACCTCAACAGAAACCACAGGAAAACCAACATTATGGCATCTCATGTAGCACCTCATGCAGGCAAAAAACCCCAACCAATCAAACCAACTTTAACTGTTGCTGAAGAAACAGTTTTGCTTTGTTTTTTTGGACTGTCAAAACAAAAAACTGCAGGCAGCTGCAGTGCTGTGTGGCCAATTGTGGCTAGGTGACTCTCAATGAAATGAGGTCAGAAGAAGAGTTACTGCTTTTTGAACAACTAGCTGAGGTCTAAAGGTGACCTTAAAAATTGCAGACAGATATCTCAACATCAGACCTGAAGCAGCAAAAGATGATCAGACTTTCAAAGCTGTTACTTTAGATCACCTTGGCTGTGTTCTCATCAGCCACCTCTCCCAAAGCAATATTTGTTCATTTGGTGGCAAAGAGAGAGGAAGTCAAACAGATATTTAAGAAGTTTTCAGATGGGATGACCCATTTAACTGCAATTACACCTACGTGAAGTCTGGAAGTGTTTAGTGCTCAGCTAAAAACAAAAACATTTTTGAACAACCTCTGGGCTTTTTCCCCGTGTACTTCTTGAACACTCCAAAACTAAAGCTTCCCCTTCCCTCCAACTTTGCCTGCTTTGACTGTCCTTCCCACTTTGAAGTGGCCTACCTGATCACAATTTACAGTATGATTTGGCCTATGGTATTTTGTTGTCTACTTCTACCTTTTGCAATGTTTGTCTTCGGAGCAACAGAAATATTGTTTTAAGTTATACCAAGACTAGTTACTTCTAAAGAAAGGGGTGGGGAAGAAGGGAAGTTCCGAGTCTAACTCTGAAACACTAAGCTCCTTGTTTGTACAATGTCCCCATTGTATGTTCTTACCCATAGTTTGCAAATAATGAGGAAACAAGACAACTGATTATGCTCTAGATACCCACCCACACCTAGGAGACTGTTATATCCTGGTCTACATAAGCCTGAGGCCACGACTATGAATTTACAAGCTGTACCATCTGGTTGCATTTAAATACTTGAAGAATATCTCTCCTGTGTCTAATGTACTGTAGAGAACTAAATTATACCGCATTGAAAGTTACACCTTAGAGAAAGACGAGCCAGTTCTTTTAAAAACAAAACAACAAAAAAAATGTCACAAAACTTGAGACTGAGTAATCTTTCTGTCCAAAACAAGACCAAAATAGGCAGCTTGATATTTGCAATCTCTGGGTGCAGGCACCAAGTCTGCTTCTCAGAGGATCACTGTAGTGCTAGTGCCACTAGGCTCTTGTGTCTTAATTTGTATTTTACTTATGCATCTTCCTGAAACAAACTTGGGGCGGGTGGAGAATTGCGTATCTATCTGGCCAAAACATCTTCCTGTATCTGGTATGGTTGATCCTGAACACTGCCACTGCAAAAGCCTACACCTCAAGTTACAAACGTTCCTGCAAATGCAATGGGTATACATTTGTGCATGAGGAGAGAGCCCACATTTCCATGAGCTCAATGACTGACTGCATCTGCATACGCAACATGGTGGTCTGAGGGCCCAATAAGCAATGGTGACTTTAGCCTACAGACAAACCTGTTGTTCCAAAGGTTCAAAAATACTGTCACAACAACCCTGAAATTACTGCAACACAGCATTCCTCTTGGCCTGAGGGATTCAGAGCTCTGAAAACCACTTCATGCTTGAGCAAGCACATTTCCCCCATCTCAGCATTAACAGCTTTTTGCATGAAAGCATGCATCCTGTAAGCAAGATACACAGGATGTTTTTATATTGCATATGGTTTTAAACTACTAAAACACTCTGCACTAAGAGGTGAGTCTTTAGCTGGTCTGGTATCCAGAAGCAGGCGTTAGTCTTAGTCCTAGTTATTCTAGAACATGAGCAAGGACTGGACTCATTCCATCACCAGGACAATGAATCTATACTCCAGAAAAGGAATGTTGATGCCAGGCAGTGCTCATGGTATGTGTCAGAGCAAGTGAGAGGAAGTGTCTTTTACTTGCACATGACCTGCTGCAAACATGCCAGAGGTCACAAATGCAAGGCCAATAGCTGACCAAGGAACCAAGGTTAACAAGTCTGCAGACTTTGCTGACATTGTTCTCTTACATAGTCAGTGCTCAGAAATATCCAATTTACAGTCCTACTCTGTTTACAGTAAATTTGTGGAGTGCTTATGAAGACAGCTTCAGAGGCCATTTCTGAGGCAACCATTACCTCTCCATAATTAAATGGATCATTGGAGAACAAAGCAGAAATGTTAAATTGACCTGGGACATCCAGCCTTCCTTGAGGTAATGTCACAGCTCAGCACAGCCTGCTTTCCCTCCTACTTGCACACGAACTTGGAGAAGCTCCTTGCTTCACATCATGGCTGAGAGAGGTCAAATGAAGATTAAACAAATCAAAGACAGTATCAGCAGGACTGTCAGAGAGGTTAAGCATTAACTGCTTGCTTGGTCCTGGCAAACTTGAAAGTAAATAATGAGTTGAATTTCAACTTAATCTCGAGAAAGAGTAATTATTTTACCACAATCAACTTCTTCAGTACCTAGACTGTCTACCCAACAGCGACTGCCACAAACACACTTTGCGGAACCACCTTTCTAAGTAATAATGCTGGGTTACATAACCTGGTAAACAATAAATCATTATTATACTTCTTACTTCTTTGCTTAAGGCTAAGCTGGAGCCCTAAAATTTAGATATGTGCCTGAAGCAACCTGAAAGGCAACCACAGCTGCTGCTCCTTCTCCTTCCTACAGTCACTGTCACCTCTGCCTCGGTCCTTGGCTGCTGCCACTCGAGGGAGTTTAACTCTCTAGATCCCTGAACAAATACATCAGGCAGCTGGAGCACAGCCATTTTGCAGTATCCAGAGATTAGATTCTCACTTCTCCTTCCCTGACATTCATCCCTGTCACTGCTGCACTGGGTAAGTGATTCCGGTACAGTTTACACCCAACAACACAGCTACCAATGTTTAAATTGCCTCTCAACTATGCTGCGAGGTTCATACACCAGCTCTGTCTTGCCTCACGTCCATGCAGTTTGATTGCAAGACCACGCGCTGACACAGGCACTACAGACTCTGAGGACACCTCTGTGATGATGACTTCGGATCTGTGCTACTCTGTGATATCACATCCATCAGCATCCAGGAGCACATCCCTATGCCTGCATAGCTGCACATACTGCTCTTACAGCGCTGTCATAACCTTTAAGTACTTCCCAGGAAGGTCCCTTCATTGTCTGATGAATGGCAGCTGGAACTTGTTGGTGGGGTCAGGCTGCCTCTAAAGCCAACTGGACACCCTGAAACTGAACTATCCAAATTAGAACTTTGTTAAATATCTGACCTCAAACCTTAGAAAAGGTCAACAAATAAATGTGAAATGTGCTTCAGTTCTCAAAAGAAAAAAATACCAATAGTGAAGAACACGTCAAGCATTTTTTGTTCCTGGAGCAAACAAGTAACCGTAGACAGCTTTTTTTTTCCTCAGTATCATCAAATTTTGTCAAGTGACAGCCATTGCCTATTGAGCCAGCCTCCAAGCCGACGCAAGACGGCAGTTTCACTGCGCTGATTTCTATACTTCAGTACGTCTCCATCAGCCAATTGTCACCAAAAAAAAATACAGTAAATGAAGTGGATAGTCAATATATCTACACATTTCTATGTATATAAATAGCAATCAAACACATGTTCTTTCATGATCAACCAGCTGCAATACCTATTATTACAGTCTGAGTTCAAATATGCTTCAAAAACCAAATGTCAAATCAAAAAATATTTTAGCATTGTTGTAAGGGAAAGCTGTGCTCAGAGCACTCTGTTACCCTTCTGTATTTTTTCCCAACCATCCACATTAAAAATCTTTCCTGCTTAGAAAGATTCAGAAATAAAAGAGTGAGGCAAGTATAGATTTCTAACAAGATCTAGTCTATTATGCCAGAAATACCAGAAAAGTCTCCTTTTCCCAAGGTGGTATTTATAGAAAAATGCAGCAGGTGGGAGAATATTCTATTTGCCGTAGTGCACTATTTCTAATCCTTTAAATACCACTACAAGAGTTTCTTTTACTATTTCCATGTCCAAAAAGACAGTCTGGACTGGCATATGTGCCTGCTTACTCCTGTCCTCTAAGCTGCAGTTCGCAGTGACACTGCTGACATTTTGAATTGGCGCTGCTACAGAAAAAGTGGAACTTCTCTCTTTATACCTGTCTTTTCACACAAAACGACACTGTCATTTTCTGCAGTAGGAATTTCCTCCTTCCAGCAAGTCAAATAATGACAATTTTTACTATTTTTTCATGAAGCAACTTTCCAAGTTTAAGAAACTGTCAGATGACAGAAGCTGTACTTCAGATTTTTCCCTAAAAACAATCACATGAGAAGATGCTTATTTTCCACATTTTTTCACTACAAAGATTATCAGATTAATCATAAAAAAGCAAAGTGCTTGTTGTTACTGTTTGCAAACAATTCTCCTAATAATAAGAATGTACACCTTCTAAGAAAAAAAGCTCAAGTTTACAGTTCACTATTCACATCTGAGCTTTACGTTTTGCTTTACACCAGCAATAAAAACAAACCCATCTGTTTAATTTTAGTTTCTTTATTATCTTCCAGAGGCACACATGCTCCCAATGCATTAATAAAATTTTGCAGTATTCGAGTTAAATCTTGTGCTTGCAGCTGTTTTTAAGATTAAACTAGAAAGTGTTTTAAATTAAAAACTACTTTAAAAATATTATTTTAATAAAATTTTCTTTGAGATTAAGGAAGACCATATGTTTAAAACACATCACCTACACTAGCATAGCTGATCTATGCCATTTATACCAGTTCATGCCTTTTAATCAGGCAAGAAATCCATAGTATTGTTTAAACAAGTTAATCTATCCTTAATTCACTTCTTGTTCAGAGTTCACACCATACATTTCTGTGGAAGTCTCAACTCAACAAAATATACTGCAATCAAAACCAAATGACCATAGCACACAGAATATATACAGCTCTTTAGAAATGCAACTAGAGACTTCAGTTTGCAGGATGCATGGTGAATAATGAAGCACGAGAGAAGGACAAAACAAGGCTACGAAGAAAATACAAGTTTCACCTCAGTAACTTCACAAGTCAAGAACAACAATTTATCTAAATTTTTCTGCACTTCCAAAGAGATAACTGGGATCTTGCCTACTTGGACCTTTACAGTGGAGTTTGAGTGGCTGCTGACTAGCTGCTCAGTTTGATAGGCACACTCATCTCTACCACCTTTTCACAAGATTTGGCTGGAATAAAAGTCACCTGGGACAGAACTCCTCTATCAATCAAGTTAGCCAGAAACCATCAGGCCAAGCAGATTTCAAAGAAAAATAAACCCGTAAAACTTTTTCACTAATTTCACAGGTCTATACACAGGGGTTTCTTTCCTGCTAACCTCCCACATCACCATAGCATTTTGAAGCAATGTCTGTGGAGCCAAATTATGAGCTCCACAATTTTGAGAAATTGCTATAAATACAATAACTCCAAAGCGTGTTACACCAAAGTGTATCCCATTGGCCGAGTGCACAGCCCCGTGACCGCCTCCTTCTCAGGACTTCAAATATGACATCTCCCAAAATTATCAAGAAAAACGGTATGCCAAAAATTATGTTATTATAGCTATCAATCTACTTCCCACTGAGTAGGAATCAGAACTCTTTAGCATAGAGACATCACTCGTTGGCCTGGTAGCTTTGCAAGTTAATAGTGTAGTTTACACATAATTTCAACAGATTAAAAAAAGTAATACAAAATAATTATCAGAAAGTAAAAAAAAAAAAAGTCAAATTATGTACTAAACCACTACACCTATTAGAAATGCTTCCAGGATAGTTATCAGATAACGTGAACTACGGTAGTATTGGCCAGGGCTCCAAGTAACTAATGCCTTCTGTTTACAAATGGCTCGTAAATTAATCTGAAAAAAAATAGCAATATGTTTAAGATAGCCTTTCCTTCCTATCAGCATCAATTTTGCTACCAAAAAAATTCCAGATGAGTAACTGTCTGAAATAACTTTTTCCTATCCAAGTCATTTCTGTATGTCGTTATCCACATGAACCTTGTGCAGTGTATGCCCACGAAACAGAAACACAAGAGTGCTCACGATATGTAAGACAATGAAGAGGGGAATAATTTTTCAACCCACACAAAGGATTAATGCCAACTTCTTTCTCCCTTTCTTTTTGTGAGCACACTGTTGCAAAAAGAAAAAGGGAACTAAAATGGATTTAGAAAGATGTTGATCAGTTAGACGAAATCAACACTTGCTTCATGACTGTGTGTACACTAAGTGAAAGATATAGAAAGAGAACATGGGAGATGGTGAGATGAAGGTCTAAAAGCAAACTACCAGAACATGCTGCTCCCTAATTTCTCAGCTGGTTGTTCTGGAAATATTACGTAGCAGTTTTATAAATTATATAAAGTGCAATAAACTTAATTCTTTAAATGAAAATATCCTCTTTTCTCTACAAGGATCACCGTTCCATCCCTGTAACAACTGCAGTCTGTTAATCTTACCTTCAGAGCACCACAAAGCTCAACTGTATCTGCATCATCTACTACAGTTATTCGGAAGTTTGGAGTCTGCAGAAGTTCTTTGAAGAGCAGGCCATTTTCCAGGATTTTGCTGCCTATTGAGAGAGACAAAGAAAGGCTAAAAGTGAATAATTTATTTGGGTGTTATTTAGCCTTTCCTGTGCAAGGCAAAATATTTAAAAGCAGAGATAAGGTTGTTCTATCTTCATCCTAAACAGACTCCTGTTTTAAGTGACTAAGGACATGTCTACATTGCACTTAAAAACTCTGCACTGAGTTATTCTGGACTGCTTCATAATTCATTGTCTGCTCAGCAACAGATTCTAAATAAAAATTCCATTAATTCTCTGTACTCCTTTTTTAATCATTCTCCTTTAAAAAACAGTTAATAATAAAACAAATGTGGATTAAAAATATAGCGGGTGCAATTCTACCAATTACTTTTAAGCCCTGCATTCCAGAAAAACACCTACTGATAAATGCATGTCAAGGATGCTTTAGTAATTGAGCATGCTGCCACTGACAAATATTTCTAAGCACTAAGAGGTAATTCAGCTGCTCAAAAAAGTTCAATGCAAAACCTGTTAATGAGAGGTTAAAAAGCTAAAAATACACAAAACTGGAAAAAATAATTCTGAAAAAAATAACATGAACTCTGTGCTATTACGTACGACTATGTGTACGAATACACACATACACACACACCCCCCTAGCTAGACACTGAAATCCAGGACTAGGCACATCTTTGTGCTGCAAAGGTGTACAGACATCTATACAGAATTAAAACCATGTCTAGCTTTTGGGGGAACTAATTATTTTGAGAAATTAAAATAAGATAATGATACCTTAAAGAGAAAAAACAACCCAAACATGCATAAAGGTACCATCTGTGACCATAGTGCCTAAGGTGAGGTACAGAATATATAATCATTTATCCATATAAAGCCATGTAGACCCAGGAAAAAATCTTAAGCACAGTAATAAAATAAAGTCATTTGTTATGTGGAGGGTGATAAAAAGCATGCTTAGTATTTCCCCTGCTAAGGTCACAACCATACTGAGACTAGGTAAAATTGTACTCCTCTCTCTCCCTATATTCACAGTATTGTTCTAGTTCTTTTGTAAGTGTAAACATTCTAGGAAATTAAACATTGAAATAAGAAGAACTCGGCAGTTTCTGATAACAACCAGTAATGATAAAAACTATAAAACTTGAGCTTCTTGGTGTGCAACTGTGAGGACAAGAGCATGTTTTAAATATTCTTATTATTTGGAACAGTACCTATTGTGGTTTCACAGAATTTCTCCGCTGCCACCTCATTGGCAATGTTAGCTCCCATCAGCACACTGATGTCTATTCCCATCTTCTCTCGAATAATATCAGAGATCAGTTTGAGTCCCGCCGGGCCTTCATCTATTCCCTGCAGTCAACATTAAATGGAATTACTAAAAAGCCATTCGTTAGACAGAGTAGAGAAGAAAGCACATCATAATTAGTCTTGTCTGTGGGTGAGAACTACAACAAGGCCTACTCAGAGAGAGACCAAAGATGACGGACTTGCTACCAGTGAAACTTCCACTGCTGTTGTGACCTCTCCAAGCTTTCTGTTTTTCACAGGCAATAGCACCTTAAGAATTAGGACAAAACACTAGACCACAGGTGTCAAACTCATTTCCACCGCGGGCCACATCAGCCTTATGGTTGCCTTCAAAGGGCCGAATGTAATTATAGGACTGTATAACTACTCCTACATTTACACAGTCCTAAAATTACATTCGCCCTTTGAAGGCAACTGTAACACTGATGTGATCCCTGGTGAAAATGAGTTTGACATCCCTGCTCTAGATGATGTTAACAGTTTTTATTCCATTCCTGATCAAAGCCCTGATTCTAAGAAGTGCTGAAATTCAGCTTTGTCAGTTCAGAATCAAAGCTGCTTACTATCAGTGTATCCTTACTGATACCAGTGAAGCATCATCAATGCATCAGTTGTGAATCAGGTCTGTACTTGGATTTAAAATTGCAACAAAACTCAAAAAGTGGCATCCCAATAACTTGTTTTGTGAAGAGGTATCTGAACTGACATATCAGAGACAGATTCCCTTGTATATTATACCAACAAGAGTTTACTAGTAGAAACCCAGTTTAATAATTTTGAATACTACTACAAATGGACCGGTCATTCACAGATATGTAGAAAGCTGAACAACAAAGAATAATCTAACTTCTGGAGATATTTTTAATCTGTATTTATAATGCACTCTTTACAAAGCATGAAAGTGGGGGCACAAATAGGACCTTAGAAAAGATCATCACAGAGATTAATGCTGCAATGGAGAAGAGAGTCTGGTACCCTGAATTGCCTGAACCAAGAACTCCAAATGAAACCACTGTCTTCTCACAAAACCCTTTTCTCCTAGCCTGCTAAATGCAGATTCCTTTTGAGTTTTTGGAACAGGGGCATGGCAGGCAAGCTACTGAAATGGTCTTTCTTTCCCACACTATACCACCTTTTATACAGTACTGCTTTTTAATGTGGGGGATTTGGTACCTTTGGGGATTGGTAATTTGGAATTGTGACATAAAGGCAAAAATGCAGTGTTATCCTCTAGTACTTCCAGATACACACACATACACGCACTTATGTTGCCCATAGCGACATTGCTGGCAAGTGGTCATTTGTATTTCCACAGAGCAGAGGTGTTATTCCTTAAATAACATGGTGCAATCAAGAGACATGCAGAAATGCCTGTATAAAACCAGCCAATTAAACAACAGACGACGGTGCTTGGATTTCTGCATTATTTTTCAATCTATACCATTTAATCCACAGCTCTGCTTTTTCATCTTTAATGAGCCATACAGAAAGAATCTGAAAGCAAGCACACATATACATGTTGTATTTTTCCCTCACAGTGTCAAAAACACCCTCAGAAAATAACTGTAAGACCCCTTCTCCTAAGTAGGCAATTAATAAACAGAAAAGTATGCACACATTGGGAACAACCCCAAAAATGTGCACATGTACACAACAATTCTTCACCCAAGTGAAAGGAGATCAGACAGGCTTAGGTGCCAAATTCAGCCCCCTGTGAAACAGATGCACTTCTGACAAAGTCAACGAAAGCTGCAGCTGTTTCTTGTAGAGTTAAATCCAATACTGAATGACAAGATGACAGGATAAAAAGCAGACACCCCTCCCACCCCCAAAAACCAAGGATCCCACATGGCAATTTCCACTGGGCAGCAACGATGCCCAGGCAACGCAAGTCCAATTCTGAGGTCTTACTGCTTGCCTCCTAACACACGTACCAGAGCAATTCCTGGGGCCTCTATATAGGTAGATGAAAATGAGATTGATTTTGAGGCTGCCTGAAAAGTATTTTGAGTGATCTCTGCCTATCCTGCTGCCTGTGCTCACTGCTGTACCGCGTTGTAAGTTGTATGCATTTCCTGCCCCACACCCACATAACGATGTTTTAGGTTTCCATAGACACCAGTGATCAGAACTTATTTGAAGTAACAGCTGCAAATGTTGCAATGGGAATGTAGATCAACCATCAGACAAATGTCTTTATTTCCCAAAGACTGAGTTTTATCATCAGACGTCAGGCTCTGCTTGAAGATTAGACTGTCAAATAAATAAATAGATAAATAGACTTAAAGATGACACGCTGATAACTTGCCAAACAATTTAGAAAGCACAGAAACAAGATGTCCCACTAATGGTATTTTTCAGAGCAGAACTGCACTTTAACTGCCCGAGTTAACACAAGCCACTTTAATAGCATTCGTGTTGAGCATAATGAGACCACTAAAAATATGACTTTGATGAAAACAGCATGCATAAAGAAGCTGCAAAATTAGAGGAAAGAATGCATTCCTGCCTCTGCTACTGTTGTGTTAAATCTCTGCCCATTCTTCTTAAATTATACTTTAAAGGATGCACAGATATACCTTTTCATGAAAGCTAATATGTACTTCGCATTCTTCTGCAAAAAAAATTTAAAGGGACCTCACATCATTTCTTCCAAAAGACGACTTACTGATGCAGTGTCCTGACATGGGAAGTTGCCTAGTAACCAACTCTGCTTTGCATGGCAGGTGTCACTGTTTTACTTACACTACACTGCGTACAAGCTTTTTGTTTTGTTGGGTTTTTTTCATTCATTTGGGGTTTGGATTTTTTAAGATAAGTATCCACCTCTTTTTTTTTTTTTTTAATTATTAATAGCCATTAATTAACACTCCATTAAAGCACTAGTAGCCAGTACCCAGAGCACGGAATATAGATATGCTGACATAATCCTCATTTACTCCACCAATTTCATTAGAGTTATTTTTATCTCTAAGGATGTGAGAACATAAACCACATTTAGCAAATTAAGGGAGAATGAAGTTTATCTTGAGCTTACAGAAGAAAGAGGCACAAATGGAGAACTTCAAAGCAATAAATTTAAAGGCATCTAGGACAGTTGTGTGTTTTTGATGCTATGCGTTCTTTTAACACTGCTTTATTTTATCCTTCTACAATATGAAAAGTTTTTCTACAAAATGCAGCAAGTGCACTTGGGAAGCATTACTTTGTCACACATCTCAGCAAGATATGAGGTCAGCACTAACAAAACAATACAGATTTGATGGTCTTAGTTAGCCAAACTAAAGAGACAAGCTTGCAGTAAGCAGTGATAGGGGGGTTTTGTTCAAGCACAGATCTGTAAATGTATTATTTTCCAAAAATTACAGTAGACAGGGGAGCGTGTGCTGAGAAAATGGCCTACTCTCAACTAAGTACAAAGTAACAACAAAACGGAATGTTCCAAATCTTGCAGGAATACCTTATTCTTTGCAGCTAAACACACACGGAAAGAAAAAAAAAAAAAAAGAGCCCACCCGCATTTAAAAATTCTCTTGCCACCAAAACTACAAACAGTTCAGTGAAACACTTGCTGCACCTCTGCCTCTCCTGTTTCCTATGCTCAAACAGTCTCTTTGAGCCATGCTGAACAGACTCTCATTGCAACATATTTGACATGAACAAGAGCATTATCCTCTCAGTCACATGAAATTCTCTCAGCAGTTCTTAAAATGATCAACTCAGCGTGTGGGATGTGCGGTAACAATCAGAGCATTATGCTTGTATTCTGTTCTTCATCTAATGATGCGTTTGGAAACAACAAGACTGGAAAGCTTCCTGGTGCAAAACATATTCTCTCTCTCTTTTAAAAAGTCTTGTGAACAGCCTCATTTTCCTCTTCCTGCAAGCGCTGGTGTAAAATAAAACACTGCATAACAATCCACTAATGACTGAGACAAATCCCAGTCTTGCATCTAGAAAAGTTTAATGGAACAATCAAGTGAAAAATGCAAAGAGACTTTTCATATCAAAATATCAAGCCATCCTGTTTTACAAGATTCTATGACACATTCTCAGTTATTAATGCACAGTATTTATTATACCTTTATGAGAGTTATACCGAGTGCTTTCTTGGGTACTCGTCCTGTGATTTCATCGCAGACTTTATGAATGAACTGATGAGGAATGACAAAAACCAGCAAGTCTGCATCCTGTACAGCTTCATTAAGGTTTGGGATAGCAACCTGTGTAGTTATGGGAGAGAAAGACCACATAACTTCTTAAAATTAACACTACACACAAGTGTTATCTGGTAAGTAAAAGCACATTTTGGTCTTATACTGAATGCCACAAACTGCTGTGCTTCATCACTGAAAATAAGCAGTAACATAAACTTCTCAGAAAAGCAAAAGAATTTAAGCTTTCAAACAATCTATTTTATGTCTTGAAAGGAGCGACAATCATGGTTAGTGCAAAAAAAAATTCAAAATGTTCCATAACGTTCAAACAAGAAAGTATAAAATAAGAAGCTGCCTTCTTTTTGACAAAATAATGACAATTTTTGATAAATTATTGCATGCAGAAAAGTAGTTCATTTACTTCATTCCTTATACAAATTTCTTCTCCAGGCCTCTTACACCTACTAGTTTATATTCTCTTTCTCTGTACTCATAGACTTGGTTTACCCTTTAAGAAGGTGACTTACTTTAAAGTCACTTGCCAAACTCCACTTTTCCTAACACTTGATGACCACCTGAAAATAAGACTCAGGTTTAAAATGTAGCAATAAGTTCAACCTATTGATAAATAAAACAAACTCGAATGATCGGGTAGCGGACAGCAGAAACACCACACTTGCTGAAGGCTGGGGAAATGGGATTTCAGCATTATCATTTAAGAGAAAACTCAATGCACAGCAATTCATGATTTTCCTGCCTAAAATCCCTAGTGAAGTGTCAGCTGCTGCAGTTTCTTCCCATAATGTTTTTGGGGCAAGAGCCACCACCTGCCCACCCAGCATCATGTTACACCAACACAGAATAGATGTAGAGTCCCACTGTTCTGCCCTGGCAGTGTTACATTCAACACGCTGATCTGACTGCATGTAGTTGAAATGCAACTGAGAACCAGATAAACTGCAAACAGCTTTCAGTTTGCTTGAGAAATTATCTGATTCTCATCCTCTAATACTTTCTAAGAGTTTCAAAATACCGGAAATCCCTTCGATTCTCACTGACCGGCCAGCTCCTTTGCAAAGTTTAGGCTTTTTTTTTTTTTTTTTTTTAATGGCTAGAGTCAGACCTGTTTATCTTGCCCTTGCTTTCTCATTTGCTTCCCTATACAGAAGCTGAAATAACATAAAGACAATAGCGAGACCAGAAAAAAAAAAGAAAGAGTGTGCGTTGGATATACCTACCTGCATAATTGCATAATTTTACTTGTTTAAATCTCTGATCTCAACAATAAAATACCATACAGTCTGAAATATTATAAAACCTAAAGGTGTTAAAACAAATTTATACCTCCATTCACAGCATGAGCAATATTACTTTTGCTCCATAACTAGAATTTAGCTTCTGATTCTTACCACATTATCTGGCAGCTTGTATCCGGGGAGATATTTTACATTTTCATGTTCATTATTGATGATATCCGTCAGTTTTCTCCCATTAATATTCTCCTCAAAGACCCACATCTTCACTGTGGAAGAAAACTTCTGCATTTTTTTTACATTATTGCCAATTATTTTGGCAACAGCAGAACCCCTGCAGGAAAGAAAATAAAAATATTCTGAAAAAATTATGATTTTGCTCTAGGAAAAAAAACCAAATTGTCTTTAAAATAAACAGAAATTCACAGGTTATTGGTCCAGTTACTATGTACCATTTTTGATCTAGTGAAACAAGTAAAAAAAAAAAAAAAATACACCAGTCGTTCATACCTGCTGCTTTCTCTCAATTTTATCTAGAGCAGGTAGAACCAAAGCATTTACTGAAAACGTCCTTATTTATTTTGTCTGCTTATTGGCTATCCAGTGAGAGTTTGGGTTACTGTATTTCCAGAAATCAAATCGATTATATCTTTAAAGCAGTGGTAAAAGTGACATACTCAATTTTTTAAAATTGATCATTTTCACCTTTAAGAAATGGGAAGCTTTCTTTCCTAAGATGACTGACCCATCAATTGCTGTACAATACTGACACGCATTTGAAGCCAAGAAGCATTTATATCTCACATAAGTTCTAAGCTTTATAGTTATGCTGCCAACCTCACAGAATTCAACTGTGGCAACAGCATCCTCTGAATTTGCAGGCAGATAATTCCATTGCTGTTAGTCTCATTTCCTCCCCAAGAACAGCACACAGTGAAACCTGTAGAACGGTGATCAATTTTACCACTCAAATCTCTAAGCAACAATGAAATGAATCAGAGTTACTGAAGCTACATACAAGAAGTGGAACAAATGCAACCTTCCATTCCTAGCCTGAATGCTACATGGAAGGAAAAGATGCAATTTCATAATGCCTGTTAACCTAACTTCATTTCCTGGGACAAGAAGGCAGCTTCATAATTACTAATAACCTACTAAGGAGACAAAAAAACATTAGAAAGATGTGAAAAAAAAAATACACAGTCACCAATCTGAGGGTTACGTGTGTGTTTGTATGTAAACTGCATGCTTTATTAGCAGGTAAGAACACTTTAACTTTACAAATCTAGTTATAATCACATACACCCCTAAATTTATTATAGACATTGCTTGTAATAAACTCATAGCTGGCAACTAAACCAAACAGATTCATTCTGCTCCAAGAGCTTTTAGTATGGCACAACTCATTGTGCTATATTAAAGACGTGCTACCACAGGCCTAAGGTCACTTTCTAAGTAGTGGCAGAAAAAATTACAGGATCCTAAGCAGACTTTCTTCAGTTAGACCGTAAAACTATAAAAGACTGGGATTTATTTCTCTAATAGCACTTCACACACTACAAATTCCCCTGGGTTCGGGATGTGATACAGAAATGACCATTGTCAGCCATCTCTTATCAAGCTCATATTCTAGATCTGCCTGCACACAGAGTGGTTTCTGCTGCAGTATTAGACAACTCACCAGCTCAACCCCAAGATTTCAGATCTATGCAAACAGTATGAATCACATTCAACACAACACAGGTATGTGTTCCTCAGAAAGTGCTTTGAGTTCCTTGAACAAAAGCACATTTACAACTGCAGGTTTATGTGCAAAGTCTGGATCCTGACAAATCACTGTCTTCAGTTTTGAACTTCACTACCTATTCTGCGCAATTAGTGTTGAAAGACAGAAATAACTGATTCAGCAGTCGTCTGACTGGGATTTTCAGTTTGCCAGCATCAAGTTTCGCAGCATGTACTACTTGAATGAGACACTAATTCCACTACTATTTACCACCTAAATGCCTTAGCTGTCTTTTTTTATACTACATTCAAAGGCTGAAAAAAGTGGACATCTGTATAGCCTTAGCTCCTGAGCTCAAGAAGATTCTCCTGACTGGCTTCTCTGCTTCCGCATTTTCTGTTATGTTGCAACAACTGTGGCAGGACTGAATTAAGCAAGGTCAAACAACTGACACCAAGTCTTAGTTTGCTCTATGCAAGGTGAAATAACTAGCTCCCCACACCTCTTAATCCAACAAGCAAGCCTATATTCTCTTCTATGTCCCAACACTCCTCAGTGTTTACTCTGAAATAATTTACTGGAACGCCTGGCTCATCTTGTGTACTCCTGACACATCACGGGGCAAAGGAACGGGAATTCTTGCCAATTTATTCCTAGCAATAACAGTTCTAGTGTGAGCCAGGTTGCAAGACTTGGTGCCTGCAGCAACTCAGTTACACAAGAAAAACCACAGTGAAAGATTCCCTCCTAAACCTTAACCCTGACATGCTCTGAGGGATGGTTAACACTATTCAAGTAATACAAGGTAGTTTCACGCCAAACAGCAGTTCTCTTCCTGGCAATGAGTATCAAAGGTATCCCCAAATACAATCATATACACTTTTTACTCTTACCCTGTGTCACAGTTGGTCTGCTTTTCCCTCAGCACTTCAAAAGTGAAGTACAATCCCAGAAACTCCTGAACTTGCCCTGATACCAGCACTGGTGGTGGTCACAATATGCAAGTGCAAACATCATTAACTCTAGCTCTGCCACTACAAACCACCTCAGTTAAGCCACAAGTTTTGCCTCTCATTCTTCTACAGCAAGTTCCCAGGTGTATGAACCCCTCTGTCCTGTTAACCCTTCCTCTCTTCCCAAACTCTACAGTTTCTGTTCAAGTTGAGCGATCAAATTACTTAGGGACTGGTTCTGGCAAAACAGACAGGTATAAATTCTGGTTGTGCACATCTTATTAACTAACCCTGGAAGTGTTATCAGAAGAACACTCTACAGTACACATTCAAGGCAGCGTTTTCAGTGTTTTAACTGAATCTGGGCACTGTCCTTGAATCCTGAGGCTCCAAGGTATATTCTCAAGTAGCGCTCTCTTCACCTTCAAGAAAGCTTATTTTAGCCCCTATCTTAAAGATCCTAATACAATCACTTACCCCCCAGCTGAGCAACTCCAAGCGGGCAGGGCCAGTAAAAAGTACAGCTCCTGCTTTTCTATGCCTTGCCAGCCATCTGTCCCATGATATTCCATCAGGTGTTGAGTGACCCCTGCCAAGTCAACTTAATTGTTAAGGTGACCTTTCCTGTAGCAAATCGACCAAACAAGTGTGACTGGAAGTAGTTTATCATCCAAGGTGGTTGGTTTAACCCTTCTAAACTATCGCTGTTGTGCCAAGCTCCTTTAGTGATTTTTTTTTCATGCCAGATATAGGTTAAAGGGCTGTGAGAAGCCAAAGACATCCATACAGCTACTGGCACTTGTGGGACAGAATCACTGCACACAGAACCTCAAAACTCCACAGTCTCCTAACAGCTGAAGATGTCAAACACCACTCAGTTCAACTACTTACATGCTTAAAACTTAGGCAACACCAGTCACACATTCCCATAATCCAGGCTTCAAAAATATATAACCCAAACATATGAATAAGATGCATAAGTGCTTCCAACTTCTTTCTAGTTACCTGCTTTTGAGCATTGAATGCTTCCACTTTAGTACCACAGACCCCAGTTAAAAAGACACTTAGAGGCACACAGGTGCACAACTCAAATCCTATTTAGTTAAATGGTGGCATATACTATTAAATCACAGTGCTCTTTGCAGTCAGGGTTTGGTGTCTGTCATCCCTTGGACTTTGAGGAAGAAATCACCTACTTCTCCAACATTGTTTTCAGAAACATTAGGGGGTTAGAGGTGGGAGGAAGATGGGAGAACTGTTGCACATCAAATCACCTGCAATTTAAAATTTTTGATTACTTTGGTTTCTGCTTTCCTGAAAAAACAACCAACCCGGCACAATGCTATCACACAGGAAATAAGCTATCAGTTATTTGAATCCATTTATCCCCAAAAGAAAGAAAAAAAGCTGATGCCTGGTAATAGCATTATCTGTTTCTCTCAGCACCGCGGATATGGGCTTTTTGCCAGGCAAATATCCATCACATTAGGCAGAAGCTTTTCTTTTTATTCACCTGATCCAATTATGTGGTTATTGCTACTAGGTAACATCTACAAATCCTTCTGCTTCTGCAAGTGTGTTTCATAGTGAATAAAACAGAAATGCAGTCAAACTTCCTGTAAAAAATTTTTTGCTAGATTTCAAGTATGGAAGAATAGCAACAATACTGCTAAAAGATAGGTCTAACTGCACAGTTTCCTTCTGACATATATTGCAATGCACAGTATCTCCCTGTTCATCTTACAAGCTGCACTGAAATGTCAGCCATTCCCTCAACAAGCCATCACAAAGAAAAACACAACTTGGCAGTTCCTGGTATTTTTATCTATGCAAAACAGCACCAAAAGCCGTCTGCACAGAGGGGGTAGGGAGTGAGCAACAAGTCTAAGATCACTTTGACAAAAGACAGGTAAGTTTTGTTTAACAAAATGCAGTACCCTGCTCTACACCAAACTCCACTGAGTTTAGATTTTATGTCTTAAAAAACAATCTTATCAGAAAAAAAAAAATATGCTTAGCATTAGTAATTGAAGTGACAAACTGTAAGGATACATTTATATAATACAGTGTAGTTAACTTATTCATTGTAAATAGGGACCTGGGGTAAAAACAGCAATAAGGAATGACAGAAAAATTGAAGCTAGACAAGGGATTATCAACATAATCTTGGACAACAATCTCTTGGACAATGATTAGTACATCTATTGCTTTCAGTGGACACAACAGTAAGTTTATTTAAGTTTATAAACCAGGGATAGATGCAGCAAAAATCTCTGTCTCAAGCCTTCAGGGTGCCTCAGC
Organism: Caloenas nicobarica; assembly: GCF_036013445.1. NCBI lineage: Eukaryota > Metazoa > Chordata > Aves > Columbiformes > Columbidae > Caloenas > Caloenas nicobarica. The sequence continues at coordinate 44,534,032 of NC_088246.1, read as the reverse complement.
ATAATCAATTTGAAAAAGAAAAGGTATTTCAAATAACCTAGCATCTCACAACTCTTCTTTGAACTACCTTGGAAAACAGATAACTTAGGAACCCCCAAACTACAGGGTATTTCACAAAGATGAACCCACTTTCATAGCAGTATATTTCACGGTAGCAAGATGTTAACAATTAGACAAAAATTTAGAAACGCTTTGATGAGTTATCAGGTTTTAGTAACCGTTTTATAAATGCTCTATGGCCTCTGACGTATCCCCACAAGAAAAAAGTCGCTGGGTGCAATTTCAAATTGGGGCCATCTTTTGGAAACACCCTGTACAGTTCTGGAGAGAAGTGGACTTGTTACAGAAGCTTAGTTAGCAATGACCTGCTGTGGGAAAAAAAAAAAAAAAAAAAAAAATCAGTCTATTTAATGTCTATGCCACCTGACATCGGAAAAACCACACAACAAATACCAGGTTAAAAATATCCTAAAATAAGTCCTTCACGGAACAGATGGGTGCCTCCAAGCACGCCAAAACAGGGTGCTCGGTTCTGCCGCCTCTCCCTCCGTTTACCTCAGGGCAGCACCTCTGCCTCGCAGGGACATCGAGGGCTGGACAAGCCCACCCCCACGCCCAAAAACCCGCCAGAGCCCAAGCCCTGCTGCCGGCGGCACCGCGTTTCGCCACCAGCACCGGGGCGCGGCTGCCCTCACCGCCGCCACCCCTGAGGGGAGCGCGGCCGCGGCGCCAAACCCTCCGGCTGCGGGAACGACAGCAAAACCCGGGGAAAGCACGGCCGCGGGGAAGATGAGGCCGCTAGAGGTGCCAGCCCCTCTCAGGGGCGGCTGACCGCCGCACTCACCAGTTCCCCGAGCCCACGATGCAGACCTTGAGCGGCCCCGCGGAGAGCGCCATGGCAGCGCCGGCCGCGCCACAGCCAACGGCCGCCGCCATGGGCGCTCTGAGGCGACCCGCCTCACGCTCCCCCCGCCTCCGCCGGCAGGGGATCGGCATCGCCTCCCTCCGCCCCTGCGGCTTGCTGGGAAGTGTAGTTCCTCTCCGCTCATTCTCTCAGCCTTGTCGGGGCTGTGGAGGGGTTGAGGGCTCCCGCCGTGGAGGGGTCGAGGGCTCCCGCCGTGGAGGGCGAGGTGACGGCAACGGCCCCGGCCGGGGCCGTTGCCGTCACCTCGCCCTCCACGGCGGGAGCCCTCGACTACAACAGGGGGCCGTATCCTTATTTGTCCCCGTTTTCTACTCAACTACCACCACACATTTCAGTCACACGTGCCACAAACAAAACCCCTTTTTGCTCTCTCTCCTAGCGAAGAGAAGCTGCTAAATTAGCGAACACCGTGATTAAGTTATAAAAGACGTGCCCGTCGTTAACCAATTGACATGATAAATGCTTTTCTGACCACCTGCAAAACGAGGTGGTCAGGTTGTTTTTTTTTTTTTTTCCAAGTTTTAGATTCTTCTGCATGATGATCAAGGGAGTGGAGCATCTGCTTTATGGGGAAAGGCTGAGGGAGCTGGGTCTCTTTAGCTTGGAGGAGAGGAGGCTGAGGGGTGACCTCATTAGTGTTTATAAATATGTAAAGGGTGAGTGTCACGAGGATGGAGCCAGGCTCTTCTCGGTGACAACCAGTGATAAGACAAGGGGCAATGGATATAAACTGGAACACAGGAGGTTCCATTTAAATTTGAGAAGAAACTTCTTCACGGTGAGGGTGACAGAGCACTGGAACAGGCTGCCCAGGGAGGTTGTGGAGTCTCCTTCTCTGGAGACATTCAAAACCCACCTGGACACCTTCCTGTGTAACCTCATCTGGGTGTTCCTGCCCTGGCAGGGGGATTGGACTAGATGATCTTTCGAGGTCCCTTCCAATCCCTAATATTCTGTGATTCTGTGTGCATGACAAGAGGGAGACAGAAGATTGAGTAATACATTGTTTAGAAGCAGAGTGCTTAGTTTACACTTAACTAATAATTAATAGATGTATTGTAAGTAAGACACTAAACAATTATAACATCATCAATTATTTCTTAGTTTAGAAGTATTATATGCCAAAATTCCCCCAAATTGTAACGCATATGTAATAACGTGAATATAAGCAACGCAAGAGCATCCAGTCCTTGTGAGCATGGAGGATGATCATAGAATCATAGAAGAGACAAAGGCAGCATTCAGCAACTCTGCTTTCTCTGTATGTTCTGTCACCAGAACACCGACCCATTCTTCAGTGGGCCTACATTGCCTCTAGTGTTAGTTTTATCTGCCATGTATCTGAAGAAACTCTTTCTGTTGTCCTTGACCCCTCTCACCAGGTTTAATTCTGAGGCCTTAGCTTTCCTAGTGGCCTCCCTCTATCCTCTGACAACAGCCTTATATTCTTCCAAAGTGGCCAGCCCCTCCTTCCATGTAAACCCTCCTCTTCCACTTGAGTTTACCCAGCAGTTCCCCGTTTAACCAAGCAGGTCTCCTGGCTCCTCTCCTTGACTTCCTACATGTTTGGATGCTCTGATCTTGAGCTTGGTAGAAGCAGTCCCTGAATGCTAACCAACTATCTTGGGCCCCTTTACCTTCAAGCAGCCTTGCCCATGGGATTTCCCCTAGCAATTGTTTGAAAAGGCCGAAGTTGGCCCTGCTGAAGTCCAGGGTTGCAATTCTGCTTGCTATTCCATTCCTGCCACACGAGATCCTGAACTCCACCATTTCATGGTTGCTGCAACCAAGGCGGCCCTCAACTTTTTCTGCTTCAACCAGACCCTCCTTGTTAGCGAGGACGAGATCCAGCAGCGCACCTCTCCTAGTCGGCTCCTCCACCATTTGCATCAGAAATGTATCGTCAATGCACTGGAGGAACCTCCTGGACTGTGGCTGGCTGGCTGAGTAGTCCTTCCAGCAAACATCAGGGTAGTATGATCCCCAGAGCTCCCAAGTGCTGTCAATAAAGAATGCTGCTTAACAGTATCATTGACTCTGCTGTTAAGTTTATTTCTTCATTACGCTAGTGCTGAAGCAGCGCTGAGTTGCTTTGGGTTAAGTCTGTGAAGTGCCCAGATGTGGAGAAAGCAACATATCAAGTAATAGAGCAGGTCAGGCCCAGGGTGATTTCAATGACAGAAATATGAGTGGTTTTAAATATTCCTTTCCCCTCAACATTTAGTCAAAATCATGTTGTTCTCCCTTCTCCATGCTTCTTCAGGGGAAAAAAAAAAATGCAGATGAGCTGTTGGTTTGATAAGGTGGTTTTGAGTAATCCGTGAGAAACCTTTTTGTCAAAGGTATATTTCTACTGATGTCTCCACCTGTATAATAATAACCTGAAGCACTCAAATACAATGCTCTTATTTCTGTACAAAGATGGTGCCCCCCTTTCTTTACTAGAACAAACAATGTATCAAGACAATACTCTTTTGATCTTGTCATTATAGGGAGCTGTGGCAAATTTCTTGTATGTTTTCTAAGTGTCTTGCAAGGGGCCTGATGGTGCTAGCTGTTCCTGAAATGCTTCTTCAATTAGAGGCTACACGAGAGGAAAAAATGCACCAGCTCAATTGCCTTTTGGCTCCTCATAACTGAAGCAGTGTGAACTGCTACCTGGTGTTCTCCTTCCTGTTTGAAAGTGGGGTTTTCATTTTCCCCCATGCTGGTTTGCTATCACATTCAACTAAACCAGAAGGGAAGAGGCGGGGGGGAGGGAAGCATAAATTCAGTCTGCTTCCTAATGTGGAGAAAACCCTCATCTCATTATTTTTGGAGTCCTATGAGGGAGTGTTTTGCTTGTGCTTGCCTTAAGCATCCAGAGACCAGAGCTGAGGATATCCAGCCTAGTTTTTGGGGTGATTAGGGAAGGGGTAGACCTATAAAATTGAATAAGGACACAAGTAACTGAAGTCTAAATACTTAATGAAATAGGGGAATAAAAATGACCCCAAAAGTACATACTAAATGTAAGCACTTCATGATCATTTTTACTATTTGGACAGAAAATATAAAAGTCTTTATTCAGCTAAATCAGAAATATAAAAAAAACAGACAAAAGATAATTTCTGCAAATTTAATCGTAAAGTGGACAGTCATTCAACAGTCTAGAAGGCTGTGGTCCATCAGTCTGCAGCAGTTTTTGAGGTTGTGTGTGTACTTCTTTTACACAGAATTGTCATTGTCTTACTGGCAGCCTGCAACGTGAACTTTAACATACATCTTCACCATGAACTAAACTGCAGTCTAGTTAAACAGTTCACACAACAGTTTATACAAACTCTGTTAAGAGCCAAAATTTAATGTAAACACATATTCATCTTGAAGAATCCTCAGGTTCATTGCAGAAGTACATTGCAGAGGCTTACCTGTACCATTCCAAATACCGACTTTTACCTATTAATAGAGTATTGATTAATTTGGGCTGCATCTGAGCTAAGAAGCAGCCAATCCTTTAAATAAAACCATTGCAAGCAATGGAGAAGAAAGAGCAAGAAAGAACCTTTCTCCTGTTAAAACAAGTGCTACCAGATGATTAATCTTAGCAAGAACACAAAAATATTCTTCTATGCCTCATCTGCAGACTCAGACAGATGTGTTCAGTCAATCTAGCTGTACTGATTGAAGATACTGTCCTCCCATCCTAGCACGCTTTACCAACCACAGCTGGAGATTTTAATATTTTCCTCAAGGTTGGCAGAAGAAATTACTTTCTGCATGTTAGTGGCTTGAATTCAGAGTCTGGCATCTTACCTTAAATTGCGAATGAGATGGCTTAGGAGGAAAGGCGATCTGAAAGGTAATCTCATGGAAATCAGAATAGCAGCTTCTTCCGTAAAAGAGCACATCCTCACGAGGTAGCCGTGACAGTCCAGGTACAATCAATGAGCTGAAGTCACAGATACTCACATGCATGTTCCTTTCTCCTGAACCTTATACAACAACCAGCCAAAGGGAAGTGACAGACAGCTATGGGTTCTAATAGATCATGCCAGACAACTGTTTGCCTGAATTATAGATGTTAAGGCCCTCACATTCTTTGTATGGAAGCAGCTGAGACAGGAGCATGCGTTCCCTTCTGCCAGCTTTGCTCTGGCAGTAGTATGAGCTCCTCTGACAGGTGAAGCAGGCATCTGTGTTTAGTAAACCACCACTAAGATTTGGCAGACTTGATCTGTCAGCACACAGAAAGACTAAGTCAATATCAGCTTTATCTAGTGCATGTCAGAAAGCAGATGGTTTGGTAGCTATTATCCCTTTACATTAAAAAAAAAAAAAAAAAGAAAGGAAAAAGGAAAAAGAAAAAAAAAACAAAAGAAAAAAAGACGGAAGAAAAAAGATAAAAGAGAAAAGAGAAAAGAAAAATAAAAAATGAGGAAGATTGATAAAGAACATTAAAATACTTTTTTGGATTGGAGAGAAAGAAATACACTATGAGATCAATGTTCTTGTTTTCCAATTTTCCTCTGTATTTAAATAGTTTTTTGGTCCAATGTCAATAGAGGTAGATCCATTTTTCTTCAGTGCTTCATTTGAGTTCACACATGCTAACGAAAAAGACAGCATGGATTAAACATCCATTAAGAAGAACAAAACCAACTCATATAAGGGCAGTATAAAGCTCTGAGATTCTCTAGTTGCGTGTTCTAGACTACTTATATGCAGAGTCAGTGCACTTACAGCTTGATTCATTCATATATTTAAACTATTCTAGATACTGCTAGGATGCCTGTTCCTCTTTTTCTAGGAAGTTCTCTATTCGTCTGACATCCAAGCATTTATCAAAACCTGACAAGCTCATTTCTAAACTCAGTACTCAGAGATAATAAAATACGTTAGTGCTAATCTACAGCTGCAAAGAGTCCTGTACAAAGCAGAAACATCTGGCAACTAGAAAATACAGGATAGCTACAATAGTTCAAAATAGTTAGCTTTAGTTGTAAATTTCTGAAAACGATCCTGATTACCTGCTTGGAAAATTTCCACTTATTATGCTGATTTTCTCATTGAATAGATTATTATAAGAATAGTTTTCTTAGGATACATTTAAAAGCATTAAATAGCAGTTTTCTTTCATTTTATTCCCAGTGTTCTGTACAAAAGACAGGAATCTGTTTTATATATAATTAGGTGATTATTGCGCTGGAACATATTAAGGTCTTGAAACACATCTTGAGTCATTTTAAATTGTGGTGATTTTGTACAAATATCTTTTACATACATGCTACTGTGTGAATGAGGGACTAGCAAAACTGTGTGACTTCTTTAGTAGTATAAACTCTTTAGCCTAACTATAGATATGGATTAGGTAGCACAGCTGAAAGGGAAGAAGACTAAGATTCAACTATTATTTTCATAAGACACCTCTGTTTTGAAAACATCTTAAAGACAGACAAAAGGGTGAGGTCCTGCCTAAATCAAACAAACATAGATGTAACTGAATAATAGGATTAAGAAAGTGCTCTTCATGTCCCACAGTCTTTGACTTTTTGAAGCTGCACAGAATGGGAAGGAGTTAGGTTTGGCTTTTAGTTTTGTGGTGGGTTTTTTGTTTGTTTGTTCTTTTGTTTGTTTTTAATTCCCAGTGAGTGCTGGGTAGCTTTAAAGTCCTCAAAAAAGAAATGCACATTAAGGCCAGGAAAAGCTGAGAGGCAGAAAAACTTTACCTTTCCTCCCACTCAGACTTCCCTTCGACTCCACTCCCTATTCCTCCTCATCCTTTCTTCACATAACCTGTTTTCCCACCTCTTGTATGTGCTTATTTTGTCAGCTCTCCACACCTTTATTCAAATAGTTCCCATTTATGCCCATTCTCACCTCAGACATCCTAGTCCTGCTCTACTTTGGCTGACTATTCTGCATTTTTGAAGATAAAAAGTTAATGTGGAAAGGAGAGTGTTTTGAGGGTTAAAAGCCATTTTACTTTTCCTTACATTGAGGCAAATGTACTCTATTTTTAGATAACTACTCACCACATGGAAGGTTGACGGGCATCTTCAAAATAAGTTAGTCTTCCAAATGTATCACCTCGCTGTTCTCAAAGAAGGATGTTTGCAGCTTTGCTTGGAGATCATATTGCACTTTGGCAGGCCTTAGAAGATAAATACAATTTTAATCTAGCTGGGAACCTAGGTCAAGCACAAGTTATAAAGTTTAATGGATAAGCAGAAATCTAGAAAAGAAATGGCTCATTTTAACTTAATAAAGACTTTCTCAATGTATATTCCCGATTCTGCCGGTACTGTTTTTCCTCTGCCTGTCCAACTTGATGTACTTCTTTCAGGTAACCTATTACTGATAGTAATTTGTTACAAATAATTCAGTTAAGCTTTCGTGTTACATCATTATTACTTAAGGTCATAACATGACAAAACATTTTAGATCAGTAAAAAGGCCATCCTCCTCCAGTTGCTCTTTCCACTTTCTGCACTTTCTTCCCCTACCTTGTGGTGACACACAGGTTGCTGTTAGTGCAGTCCCGACATAAAATCAAATAGGAGAATTAGCTGTGTTTATCTGGTCTTCCTAGCTTAAAGTGTTTGTTGAACAACTGTCTCAGCCCATAGCATAAGAAGTCATATGTCTGACTAAGCAATTTACTTGTATTAGATTTTTATTCTGGAATACAGAGTCTAAATATAAAACAGAGACAGAATTCTGTGGGCTGAGGGCAATACACAAAACTGATTTTGGGATATATGGGTGTCTGTCAGGTAAGTGTTTCTTGCCTACAATCTTCAGGCAATGAAGAACTGCTTTTAGGAGAATTGCTAGTCATTGCTCTCTCCCATATATAAACAGTATTAAAAGATATTCCTTACAGAAAAAGAAAATAAAGGCAAGCTTTGGTCTAGATATGTGGATTTTTTCCTTTTTTTTTTTTTTTGAAGTGCAGATGGCCTCGAATCATTCCTTTCTTTTCTGTCTTCCATTCTTATCATTCTTATCTTCTTAAAGTTGAACTAGTCTTTATCTCACTCACTGAACCATTCTGATGGCATGCAGAGAACTATTTCTTTCTAACCTTTCCTCTGCAAAGCAAACAATAACAAAGACCTTTGTCTTTGGAAACTAGGAGAATGGTGATGGTGTAAGAATGTAGGCTTAGTTCCCTGCTGTTTAGCAATCACCTTTGATAAAGCAAAGCACAGATCGGTATCTCTGATGTGAGCCTTACAACTGCTAGAGCCTAACTAGTGCCTCCACTGTGGTGCTTATTGCAGCTGTGTCCCTCTCTCATCAAAGTTCTGCTTTGAAAGTGACTTGCTCACATAGTTGCTCTGCCTTCCAGACAGCACAGTCACCAGATCTCTTACAAAACTCTAAAATGAGCCTCCTGCTACTGTGCAGCCCCAGTCCACAGAACTGTATTCCTATAGCTACACAGGGCTATTATCAAGTACATATAGTGTATTAATGAGGTTTAGGAGGACTGAATTGAAATTTTAAAAAAATCACAATGAAATTAAAATCTCAATCTTTAGATAAACTGCACTGGCAAATGTCCTTGCTACGTAAGTGTGCTCAGCTTATGAGAACGCCAGGTCTCTCTCTGCATGTACCATTATTCCATGGAATGCTGCAATTAGGAAAATTCTGCTTTAACTCAGGTGGAATAGTTGGTGCCTCTTTTTTATGACTGTGATGCCACAGATTACTGCAGATCTGCTGCACGTTTGTTGGCGTCATTGCCTCCACATTTTAAAAGCTGTAATCACACAGGCTTATTTAAGATCTGCTTTTAGCACAGCAAAGGCATAACTGTTTTCTTAGTTATGTGGATGCACCTGTGCCGATCCTGCATCACTGATAGTAAGACTAACGAGAGGACAAAAATCACCTGCACAGAAAGGCAATTTACTTGTGTTCCTGTCTGACTTCACTCATTTGAGCAGCTGCAGAGCCAGGTTATTTGAGTAAAGTTATGCAGGGTTAGGGACTAGGGCCATAAGAAGTAACAATTAATACATGACTCACTCATACAAGGAAGGTATGTACAAAGGGCAGATTATTCCAGATTACAAAACTATTTAAGACTGGAAGTTAAAACACCTTCTTATTCACTTGTTGTAGAATTAGAGCAAATAACTATTATTATGTGAGATCATATTAAAAATAAATAAAATAGGATAAACAAAATCTATATCTACAACATGTTATATATTAAAAATACACTCTACATGCCAAGCAAAACTAATGTGGTATTTAGTGAAAAGCAGCTTACTAACTCTTCATGCAAAATGTAAAAAATCCAGTAACTATGCCAGCCAATCTTTCATTAGACACAAAATACATAATAGACATAGAAACCCTGAGATTCTTGACAGACTCAAGAGAATCATGTTATCCCACAGCTCCACCTGGGCAATGAGGCTAGTTATGTAGCTAAATAGCAGGTGACATTCTGAAAATAGGTTGTTCTTCATAGCAGGAAGGAAGTTTGTGAGCCTTTGAGCTGAGTACCAAGTCAAGCTGGCTGTTGATGAAAACCAGGTTGTGGGGATATCTGTTGTATTATATAAAGCCATGCAATCTGCAGGGGTTCTACTATGTGAGACTCATAGGGAGCCAGTGATCCCAGGAAAAAATAGTATAGTCTACAGTAGTAAGAAAACAAATTGTACTTAGTAGTTGTGCTGGGATAGCCATGTCATTTCTCGGCTCTGCTTCCTTCAGCCCTCTGTCTGCACTGTAGAGACCCTAATTCTCTGTATGCTGACTTTGTGCTATTTTAGCTTGTGCACTGTAGAGATCCCTGTCACATTGCAACAGACATCCCTTGCTGCTATAGGTCTGCACAGGGCATATATATTTTATGTTTTGTAAATGGTCACACTACAGGAGGGGCAGCTTGTATCTCAGCTTCTGACCTTAAGACTGTAGAGCAGCTGGTCGTGACCTGTGTTCATTCTTTTTCTCGATAGTAGGTCACAATCAGTGAACCTATAAAGGTTTAAAAATTGACATCAGATGGTTATCTAAATTTTGGAGTATTGCAACAGGAATGTCTAGTGAGATCTTTTCTACAAACCCCATTTCCTACTACTCTTTTCCACCCATAGTGCTTAGTGTATCTTCAGGATGGAGGGAAGGTCTAGTCATCTCTCTGTGATGGAGGCAGGACAGCTTCCCTGCTGCCTCTGGTCGCCTGTAATGAGCTGCAATCTTATTTCTCACCAGCAGCGGGCTGGTTTTTTGCCTTTACCACTTACATTTGTGCTGTTCCATTGCTGCACCTCAGAACACAAGGCAAGCTGTGCAATCCTAATGCGTGCAAAGCCTCTGCATCGACTGTGACAATCTCAGTAACCTTCGTGTACAGTATGTGCAGTCTAACAGTACCAACAGCATCCAAACTCTGTTATCAGCATACTAAGCCAGCATGGAATGTCCCCCGTGGAACAGATTTGCTGCAGCTAGTTCATAACTCAAGGGCATAGGGCTTTATTTATCTTATCTGCAGAAGATAAAAACTCCCATGAGGGTGTTCCAACTTTCTGTTTTGTTATTCTGTGGTAGAGATGATGCATATGAACCTCCAGAGTATTGACACCTAGGACAAACTTAGCATCCAGAGTAACTGTGACTGATGTCAATGTTTTTATTTAGTTGGAAATCATACGCTTGCCATAAATTGTGAAAGGCCAAGGGGTTCTGAAACAGCTTTCAAAGATGGCATCTAGCCAGCATTAGTGCTGGTCTGATAGGGTCTGAGTATATAAACCAAAGCTTTTCAGTGTGCTTAACATCATTTGTTTCAAAGAAAAAAATCATCCATGCCCACCAGTGTCCTGATTTGCCAGCACAGAAATGTTTTTTTCCATTAAATTTTAGTTCCTGTTAACACTTGCGCCAGCAGATTCAACAAAGCCTGGTAACAGAAGACTCCTGAATTCAACTTTATAACAAGAACACAACATCAGCAGCAAAGAATGACTTTCACTGGAGATTAATTTAGTGTGCTGTGAAGGAGGAAGCTCCTTTGGCACTAGAGGGAGTTGCTGTTTCCTGACAACAAATTCTGTCCCATGTAGCTAAAGTTCAAACAGATGGGGACTTTATTCATTTTTAGAGCTTGTATGCAAACTGACTGAGCAAAAGATGAAGATGAAGACAAAGGAGACATTAGACTGAACATTTCTGAACAAGATGTGCCACAAAACAAAGTTTACAGCCAGTTAACATGTCAATTTTTATTGCAGTTCTTAAAATTAGTAGATTATTCAAATTAAGCTCCCACTTTGGATCTAATTTGAGTCTTCACCCTTAATGTTTAAGAAAGACTGGCATGTTCTTCGTTGCAAAAGTAAAACTCTGTAATTTATTGATAGCTTCATTGGTTTCAGCAGCTAGCTTAGATCCCTGCTCAATAGAGGTATTTCCAAATGAGCTCTGAGTTCCTAATTCCAGAGTGATGCCTCAGTTGGTTACTTGGATGTGGGAGAAGCAACAGCAAAAAAACCAAAAAAACCCCCAAATTCCTGCAAGTTTTTAGAAAAATAATGATGACCTATGGTGATGTTAACAATTTCATCACTAGTTTTGGTCTTCTTTAATTCTGGATAGAAATACTTCATTGTTTGTAGTGCTTATGTGTATTAATGTGATATTCAGATAATGTTCTGGAGCCTGAATTATTCATCTCCAAAGCTCACGCAACTTGGTTGCCTTGGGTAGGGTTGTGCAGGCATAAATGATGGCAGTATAAGATGCAATAGTGTTGATGAAGAAACATGGTGTGGGAGAGTTGAGTTTTGATCACTACTGATAAGAATAAAACCCAGTAAATATCAGTAGATAGATATCAATAGATATCAGCAAATATCAGCACATCTGTCTCAGTAATGTTAATTTTGAATATGCACAAGGGATAAATCCTATTTTATTTACATAAATCAGTTCTGAGAGCCAAAAGCATACCACAAACTACTGTCTCTAAAAAACTAGCTGTCTTTTTATGCAGAGGAGAGGCTCTCGCACTGTTTGATAGTCTAATTTGTATTAATCTGGTTAAAGAAGAAAGTTCTTTACAATTATTAGCATGAAGAGACTATCCTCCCCATAATTATCCCCATCTCTGCAAACTTGTCTCCTCTGCTCTGATATTCCATTTATACCTAATACATAAGAATGGATACCAGTATGGTGTAAAAAACATCTGGATTGAAGAATAAATTAAGACAGTAGGTAATGAAGCCTCTTTCCATTTGTATTTATTTTCTCAGCTGCTATAAAACTTGCTGCTTGATCTTCGTATTTGCTGCTAGTAGAGATGATGCATTGTCTTTCTTTGTCTGTGCACCCATAAATGCTATTGCATGACTAATTAATCTGCTGTAATAACAGTGAACTTAATAATGTAGTTTATGGCTTAGCTTTCAAGTTTGCAAGAGTATTTATTTGAAAGTTTTTAATTGTTTAGTGTGTTGGCCTTGAAGGCACTAAAATGTGCACACTGTATGCATGCTTTGACCGTTCAAAATTAATCATCAGTAATGCAAAAAATGGAAAATTGACTTTGCAGTCATTACCACATTATCTGGGCACTTTCTTGCACCTTTAAACCTTGGAGATTTTATTAGAGTATTGGATTAATTAAAAATATGATTTAGTGTTTTCTCAAAGGGAAAAATGAAATACATAAGTTTTTCAGGATAGGCTATTGCAGAAAGATTTTGAGAATGCATTCAGTGAAGAAAAATCCTTGGCATCAGCCATGTTCCCTGAGTGTTCCTTCCCTTTGAGGAAATAGAATGTGTTCCCTTCCTGGAGGCATGAAATCTGAAGTGCTTGAATTTCTCCAGCTCTTTTCTATACTCTGTGAGGACTTCTATATTCTCTATGAAGATGTCTTCATAATAACTTGGATTATTTTGTTTTCCCTTTGCCTTTGAGTGTGGCCTCCTTAGTAAGACCAAGGACATTAGTTACATTTAATCCAAATGTTTTGTTTTGTTTTCTTTTCTTTTGACGTTGTTATAATTTATTGAAATACAGTCTAATTAATACATTATATGTCAGTGGGAAAAGCTAACCACCATGAGATCTAGGTCCGATTGCTTATCTTCTATTATTAGCAGCATTTTATTAGAAACTCGGCAATTCTGGCAATACATTAGTCTTAAGCTGGACACTGGTGCACAGACCAATACATTTCCCATTTCCTTTCTACCTGACAGTCCATTCATCTGCTGGTACAACACCTGTGAGGAATTAATCAGACATAATGAGGCTGTCATTATCTCCTTTTTGATGTTGTGCACTCTGCTGGTGCAGGAAAACCTTGCAAAATGACATCATGTATTAGATTTTTTGCTTCTCTTTCTACATATGTTTAAGACATGTTTTCCTAGATTGTGCTGGCTATCACAGAATGTAAGCTTTTTTGTGTTATTTTGCTTGACTTAAATTTTGAGCTTTGTACGCATATTCCTTATTATCCTGAGGATGTGAGCTTCATACCCGAGTTGTCCCTTTTACTGGCATTTTGAATTTTCAGTTATGTCTGCTGAATTAGGCTGCCATCCATCTGCTAGAAGCCTTGTTATGGACTGAGTAGATCTTGAGCTAACTCTAAATAATATGCCCAGATTTAATTCTAGATCTGTCAGTCTTTTAAGTGCTTTCTGAAGCTTTTTAGTTTTTGTCCTAGATTTCAATATTTTTTTTTCTTCATGAGTACACAAATCTGATTCTTCAGTTTTCATTCAGCCACAGAGAACCGCTAATGTAACCTTGTACTCTAGATAAAGCCAAGTTTTTGTGTTTCATTTTATGGCATAGCTACTGTACTTCTTACATCTCTATGCTGCAGATTCACTGCCTCTTTTGACCTGTATTAAAGAGATGCTCAAACATACCATGTATTTCAGCACCAGCCACCATAAAGAGGTGACCTCAATGTCATTTTTTCTTTTAAGGTTACCTCTTGCTTTTGTATACACAGTATAACAGTGTTTGAACTTCCTTCCATTGTCTGCTGTATTCTAGAGAGTTAGAGCTGTGACTGAGCCTTTAGGATATGTATTTTATTTCTGATACTATGTGACATTAACTAGACTCTGGGGCATAGGATGCATAGCAGAGATCAACTACATTAAGTCCCTTGATTCCAGTTGGGGCTTTAATTTCTTGATCTTCTCTTATTATACAGAACAAATTTCTCAGAGGCGCAGCTCTTCACAAAGGGTGCCACAAAAAAGTATGGAGAATGTAGAGGAAGTTCAGAAGCCAGAGAACAGGAAGGTACACGCTTCCTGGATAGTCCTTCCACGTGTGCCTTCCTGGATAGTCAAGAACAGCATTCGTGAGAAGAAAATAACTTTATTCTCCAAGGAAGAAACATCAATTGCATAGTGCAACAGATTGTAAATGAAAAATGTGCTGCCTTGGTTCTGCGTTACAAATGGATATTCATCCCTTTTTTGTAAACTGATACTGTATATTACTTGCTGTTTATTTCTGCCTCCACAGGTGAGGTTGAAGCAAACTGCTCTTGGCCAAGGAAAAAGAAGTTGGTAACCTTACCTCTCTTGACTTGAACTAAAGTGGAGAATTTTCGTGAGAAGGAAGCTGATGCAAGGTTATTTTTCTACCTTTACCTCACTTTTATTTTTTTTTATTTTAGCGAGACTCAAGGCTGAGGACCTGTACTGCATTTAAACAACTTCACAGAATTTCCACTTTTGAGAACTGTGCTAATAACACACTAGGGAAATGTTAGGAAAAAACAAAGTGGAAAGAAATTGTTCTGTGTATTTCTTCCCATATTTATTAATTATTAAAGCCATTAGTACCTCTGAATACATAAATGCAGTTCCTATCCTCTGTGAAGAAAATTACTTGAGTGCAAGGAATGTGTCAGGAGTGTTACGCATAAAATATATATAGATGGGAGTGGTATTTTCCCTCAAAGCTGCTAAACTAAAGAAAAGGAATCTTAAAACCTATAGCATCAGGGCATCAGTTTACTTGCATACAGAGAAAGCTTTTTTTTTCCTCTTAAACTCTTATCTTCTTGTGCAATGGCTTGGGTTGGCTTGCTTATGTCTGTTTCTCTTTGTAATATTTTCCTAAGGTTCAAATAACCCTGAAATGCGTGGTTGTCTCTGTCTGTGGTTGATGACCTCTGACTTTTTCCTGGTGCACTGCATCATTGAACATCAGTATTCCTTCTGAAGGTCTATGAAAGTGAGAAAATCCTGTGGTTATGTCAGGAGACTTGTCTTCTGTTTCTCCCTGGGTTATAAACTTCCTGGCAGCTAACTGCCAGGATTTTGACATGTGTGGTTTATGTGCAGGCTCCAAAGATGGCATCTAACCTAGCCTTTTTTGGCAAACTCCCCATTACACTCTCAGGCTGACACTAGAGCAGCTCCACCTCCACTGGGAATTCTAAAGCAGACCAGCCGCTTGTGTTGCTATCAAAGTGTTGTCTAAACTTGGTTAGAACAGATCTTGCTGGCAAAATGAGGCGGCAGCAACTGCCAAAGATGTTGCTGGTGCTCCGAATGTGGTGTGACAGTCCTCATTGTTGTTAGCAAAGAAAAAAATAAATCTTTCAAACTGACTGATTCTTGTCTTTGTTTCTGCCTATGAGCCCCCATTTTTCCCTGTCAGCAACAGAATTCTTTGCTCGTCCCTACTAAAAGCAATATGAATTTGATTTCTGACATGAAGGAATATCAGATCAGATTAAATTAGGATATATGCTGTGTTTTCCCATAATAAGACTCTATTCCAGTTTATGAAGCACATCCTGTGTTGAGTTTTCTTATAGCTTTTAGATGAGGGTTTTGTTCAAGCAGTCTAAAAAGAGGGAGGTGCATGATCTTTTGAAGATCTTTCCTGTTCCATTTGATATTTATACTAGCACCTCAGATCCTTTCTATTTGCTTTTCATGAAGAGTTTAGAAAATTATGTGAAGAACTTAAAGAATTATTAAGTCTGACATCAGTGAAGCCTAATTTGGATGGGGAAAGTTCTCGCTGAGACCCTTCAAAGCTTTGTTATATTGTTTGTTTAATTTTTTATTTCTGATGACAGTTTCAAATATTTGTGAGAAAATTTGCTTTTCAGAGACCCAATGTCTGTCTTGTCAGTTAGGGGTCGATCTGTTGGGTCAGTATATCACACTTTTCTAGAATTGGTCCTTATTTTTCCCCAGTAGGACAGTAAGATCGGACATTCCCTCTTCATTTCACATAAGCGGGATGTCAGAAAAATTAAAACAAATCCTCAAGTCTCCTGTGTATCTTATAAAGAAAGAAGAAAATCGTCTGTGTGTGCAAAACCTTGGATTCTTCCTCTTCTTGTCATTTCAGGTTGTTAGTGTCTGGAATCTGTTTTAGTAACTTTCATAACTTTAGTGCTATCTCATTTTCTGCAAGCATAACCCTATTTTTAGGCTGTAACACAGTACCAGCATGGTAAGGGGAAGTTTATGATTGGTTGAAGCTGGCAGAGCTCAGAGTTTAGAATGTCCGGATTTGTGAAACTGCAGCTAAGGAGGCCTGTTCCAGGCATCCTCTGTGAAACAGACCAAGGTCAGGAAAAGTTAAACTGAAGAATGGCAGCTTCCTGAACCTGTTGTTTGCTTATTCTAAAAAAATAACATTTGTTTCTGCCTTTGAAATCAAGGCAAATACTCTTATATCAAGCCATGTATGAATGCACATTCCGTTTTGCAGAATAGGCTCTCAAAAGTCAAAGATCAAAGCTGACAGCTGAGCTTTGGAAACCAGAGAGACAGAATCATAATTCAGCACTTTGCATATTTGAGGTTATCTCCACTGGATACTCCTGTCAAGGCTGAGTGTGATATGAGAGAGCAAGCATTACAAGCAAATTCAATGGAGAAGAGGAAGGAAAAAATATGGCTATATTTTGCTGTCCAGCAACCAGAAGAGGATTAGATAAATGACCTTGTCAAGCTTTTATAAACCTTAGTTTCTAGGGTTCTTCAGAACCAGCGATGATAACAGTCAATTCTGTGCTGGGGGGTCCTGCTGAACATAACGTTGCCTCTCTGTTATATCAGCATTGAATGTGTAGACCACAAAAGAATTATCCCTGCATTTGCATGAATTAGGCAATCTGCAGCACACTCCTGTTATTTTTTAAAAACTAATCTTATTTATTGTAATATGCAAGAAGTTTTTGGTCCATATATTTTTCACAAGCCATTATAATTTGTCTGTTATCAGCCAAATTAAAATCACTCAGTGGTGAACCCTGGCAAACAAAATGTCATCCCTAGCTTGGGATAATTGCACACATCACACATTCTAGAGTTAATCAAAGTATAACCCCCAAGACTGTAAAACCCAAACTGTAAAAAACCCCACAGGTTTTATTGCCTTTTACATGCTTATTGACTGATTTTATTGGTGAGAGCTAAAACTTAGAACTGAATTGCTAAATATATTTCAGTAGTTTACTGAATTTACAAGAGATTTATTTTTGACAGCAAAAAGCAGTTAAAATATAGGTATCAAGATTTGCTCTAAGGATCTTCCATTTCATTTTAACATTGCTCATAAAAACCTAGGAAATCTCTACAATCTGCCCAGCTTCTAAAATATTGTCAAGAAAAAGGGAGTGAACATTATGATAATTTTAATATGCGGTTCTGCAGTTTCAGAAAGTGTTTCAAACACACTCTTTTGTCATGTCTACATGTTTCAGTCGCACATATTGAAACACAGATTTGTAGGTAAAAAAGGAGGCAGTCATGTTGCATTAGGATCTTGTATATGTTTCAATTCAGTTTCTGTAGATGAAACTGCTTGCAGAACAGAGTCTGAAATTAGTAATCTAAAATACTTTCTGTAGAAGTAGTTGCCAGAAAGTTTTATTAACTGAATTTTTCTCCCTTTTTCAGTGCCAAAAAAGTTAAATGTTTGTGTTTCGTTTTTAATTTTTAGACCATAGTCCTTTCCTTTTTAATTTTTTTTAAACTGTCATCCCATTGTGTGGTGGATTCTAATGTTACCTAAATAGTATTTTTAAAGATGATGTGAGTAAAATACAGCTCTGCTGTGGGTGAATAAGGGGTTTAGAGACTGGTATAATTTGAATGAGCCTGGTTCTTAAGCTATAAGATACTGCATGCTTTTATCAAATAACTATGCAAATTGCTGTTGGTAGAGCATGAGATCAGAGCCCAAGTGGCATTAGCTAGCATTATATTATCAATAAAAATACACTTTGCAGTACAAGTGCTCTACAGCAGAACTTTTAGGATGTAAAAATGGTTTTCCAAATTAGGCATTGGGTTACAGGTACATAGATATTACATTTAGAAAGTGGATGGACAAGCTGGGTATTTTTACAGTGATTTACAGCCTCATGCCTTATGAATAATAAATGTTGAAATCTGACAGATTCCAGTGGAAACACCAAGCTATCAAACAAGCAGGGCAAAACCGAGCTTGAGCAGTGGTTTGAGATATAAGAGAACAGCACTAAGTAAACTCAGCCTGGTCTTGAACCTGAATTTGACACTTAGTGAGCTAGTGTACTTTTCAGATCTCTAAATGTTTAACTGCAGAGCTAGAAAAGCAGTGGGTAAAAATGCCTGCATGCTGCTAAGATTTGGTATGTTGACATTTATGTATAATTTCACATCATACCAAAATGTTATCCAGCAGGTCATGCTAGATAATCTCAGTGTTTTCTTCCGGCCTCAGTGTATGAATGAATCTATTTAAAGAATTGTATTTGCAAGTAGCCGTAACAACTGTCCAAGCATTAGCTGGCACAGAATAAAGCTGTTCCCACTAGCTAAAATACACAATATATAGTGTCAGTGATATCTACAGTCAGTTTCTTTATGCACTGGCTTCCTGCTTGTTTCCAGTTGCAGTTCAAAGGGATGATTCTAGCTACACAGAAAATACCTTCCATTGTGGTTGTTGTACACATCACTTCCTCATGCACATTTAATGACATCCGATGCAAATACATGTCATATGCATAATGTAAACTAGTATCTCTCCAGCTGACCACCCCGAAGTTTGTATTCCAGAGGCTCAGACATTTTGATCAAGTTTTGCTTCAACTGGTCTAACCTGCAAATTACAAAGGAGTACGCTGTAGCCGAGTAAACAAGCTACAAGAGCCTGGCTGGAGCAGCACAAACCTCAGTCCAAATGAATTAGAAATGCCCATGGCAGAATAAATTACCCTGCGTGCAAGTCTCTGTTTTCTGGGCTCAATAGTTTCTGGCAGCCAAGGCAGTTTGGGTACTTTTACTGCATGCTTTGTCTCTTCTGACTGTTTCCCTGTCACTAGCTTTAAGTTAAGTGAGGTTTAGGGGAATGGTTGTGCTGGTGGATGAGAGACTTGGATGAGAAGCTGCTGACAACAGGATGAAGTGTGGCAAAGAGGCATGTTCAGCATACCTTGCAGGCTTGCAGGCACCAGGGAGGGAGGATAAGATGCATGCTGACTCAGCAAAGCTAATGCTAAAGTTGGCAGACTGCGAAGTTAATGGTAGCTTCTCTATGTTCTTGAAATCCTCAGGTCAGAAGTGTTTTACTCATGGATGACATGCTGATTAAATCTAAGTGAAACCATTATATAAGATAGAACACAGTGATTGTATTACAATTCTTGTACTGTGTTACGAAAAAGACCAGTTAAGAGGAGTCACTGCTTCTTTTTAGACCTTCAAGTGCAGGAATCTGTGGAACTGGATCTGAAGAAGGTCTGGAGGACATGCTGCTGCTGTGCACTGTTCCGCCTCCTGCAGTTGCTGTAGACAATGGGGAAAGCATTTCTGAGAGCAGGCTTGGTGCAGGTGTGACTGTGGCATGAACTAAACTTCAGGAATCGTGTCTGAGTCATTCCAGTGCTGGCCTCTATAGACAGTGGTGACAGAGGTGCACAGCAGTACATTTTTGCCCGAAGTATTGCCTGGGTTTAGTCTCCAAACCTCCTGGGAAATGAAGCAACCACTCAGGAGGACTCTGTAGAGCAGGAATGAGGAGATGGTAAAACTGAACAAGCCTTGGGGCATTTCCATGGAATAGGTTCAGTGCTTGAATGTAGACCAGGCAGAAGTAGTTTCTGTAGACCATATAGTTAAATTCCTGCATATGACTATGATGGTAAGAAGGTGTGATAGAAATCTGGTGGGGGGAGGAGGTGGAAAAACAACCTGGAAAGTAATTATAGAAAATGGTTTGCTAGGGGAGCATTAAAAAGGTAAAGAAACCCAAACCAAGGTGACCAGGAAACAGAAACCGGCAAATGGTTTATGAACTGACCTTGTTCTAGAAGTTAAAAATATGTAGCTTAGCAAAGGATGGCAAAACTTATCTCTTTCCTGATAAGGGCAAACAGTGTTGAATTTGTTATTTTACCAGATGTTTTGCTTTCCAAAAGGTGGGATGAATAATGAGTTATATTCTGCTTCTTTTGGGTACTTAATGAAAGAGGGAAAAATTTGATTTGGCCAGAGAGGGAAAGGAACATTCTAAAGGAGGACTGTAACATAGCAGCTGTGTTACCTTGGAAACAGTGAGAACCTTCATTAGGCAGGTTGCTGATAATAAATAGCTAATTAAGAATACTTGTAACGAAGCATATATCATGCAGGATTGCATCGGACTAAGTCAGTGTGTATCACCCTGAAGTCTGTCTCTACTGGGACGGACCATTAGCTAGTGAAAAAACCAAACAACCAAACAACAAAACGACAGGTTCAGTAATTTTGAAGAACCTTAACAACTTAAATGAGGATAGGGGGTCACTGATACCAGGATTGCTATGAAAGGTTGTCCTGCTCTGTTAGATTGCAACAGTATGTACATACTGGGAAGGGAAAACGGATGAGAAGGTTGGATATAACATATTCTTGTGCTTAAATACCATCTAAAAGCTGCATAGAGTGCCAATGTTTGACCCAAAAGAACCTTTGGTTTACCAAAGGAAAGGAATCCTTAATATATGAACAGCTGAACTATAGGTTAAACCAGAGGTCCATCTAGTCCAGTACTTTATTCCTTCTACTAGTAGGTGCTTAGGGAAAGACTCAAGAACAGGGAGGGATTATTTAATCAATAAAATAAACAGTCTTCAAGGAGTCAGAAGTTGAGGGCCTTTCCGAACTTCAAATATGCTTAAAACACATTGGTCAACCTTGTTTAAAGGCTTTTCAAAAACAATTGTTTTTTTCAAACTTTCTAGACTTTTGATATCCAAAACTGTCTCATAACAACGAGTTTTACAAGTACAAATTATGTGAAAAAGTATTTTCTTGTGCTTATTTTAAACCAGCTACCCCATAGTTCTTGTTTCATGAGAAACAGTGAAGAATTGTTCCTTTAACCTGAATACCATTCTGTACAGTGGTTGTCTCTTCCAACTGAAAACCCTGTTCAGTCAGCTCTCTCCTCATAAAAAAAAAAAAAAGAGCTGTGGTTTATACCTTTTCTATTTCTACTCTGTCCTTTTTGAAGGAATATTATAAACGCAGAGTATATAGACCCTGGCTGTACTATAGATTTATATAGCAGCATGCTGATGTTTGTGTTTTCCTAATGAGCTCATCACAGCTGTTTGCTCGATTACCCTTGAGATGGGGTTTTCAGAGGACTCTTGAAAATGACTCCAAGATCTCTTTCCTGAGAGGCTATAGCAAATTTATAGGTCATCATTATGCTTGCATAGTAAAAGCTATTTTCTCACCATATGCTTTACTTTGGTTTTTAGCAACATTAAATTTCAGTTGCCATTTTATCAGTGATTAAGTCACTACTGTGAGGTCTTTCTGATATTTTTTCCACTTGGTTCTAGTTTTAACAGTGGGTGAACGAAGGGATTCTGATTTTAAGAAGATACTGAGTAACGTGGATCCCAATACAGAGTAGTGGCTTCCCTCTATTTGAAAAATAGCCATTTATTCCTGTGTTTTGTTTCCCATCTATTATCTAGTTTATAACCTGTAAGAAGACTTTCTATACTATCCCATCACAGTAATTCTTCTAGCAGCGGTGAGGAATGTTTTGGGATTTTGCAAAATTCTCCTGGGGACACAATACACTTACAGCCTGTTGTCCCTTCCATTTCAGAAACTCCCTGATGAGCACAGCATTGTTACTTGAGTTTTATTGTATAGAAAAGCAGAGAGAGGCTTCTCTATACCTGTGTAAGAAGGCTTCTTTTCCTGACACAATTCTTTTCCAATAAATTCTACGGAAGGCAGGAAAAATGACATTCATACTTCATGATATAGAACATATATAGGTAATGTATTGCAGTGGCTGATGTGATGACACATTTCATTAAAGCGTTTTGTTCCACTGTTCTGGGCTGTCATTGTAAGTGAATACGATGAGAAATGCAGGGGTCTCCTGTGTATCTCCAGCGATCAGGGTTTGACCTTCCTGAAAGAACATGTCTTGTTCATTCCAATGTCTTCTGCAAACTGTGGTCATCAGAAGTAGTGGAGTTGAGCCTCAGAATGAGGATTTTCAGATTGTTGTCATGGAGTTTCTTTCCATAGTAAACAATGATTGCAGAATTTTACATGAACACCTTAAGTAACAGCCCTGACTTGAAAAATTACTCTAAAAAAAATTACTGAGTTCATAATCTTTTGTCTGTACTGCAAGAGATGTGCATTAAATGTTCTACCAATGAAATACGACATTAAAATTCAAGTTTCCAGACTGCAGTGCCTCAGTGTTTAGCTACAACATGAGAAGTTTAACCACCCAAAATTCAGGATCAGGTTGCCCAACATTGCGGCTACCCAACCACAACACATATGGTAGGATTTTCCAGAGAGAAAACTGGGAGAATCTAAGTTAGGAGCCCTCCTCTCTATGCTCATTTGTATGGGTAATGTAGACCTCTAACTGCATGTGGATTTGGATGATTTGAGTACCCTCTGAGGCGCAGAATACAGGAGGCACATGATACACCGTACACTCAAAAATTCTCTAGTACACATACTGTAAAACTTTGCACGGGGTTAAAGCACAGGAGCTAAGCTCAGTTCTCATTTTGTTATAGGCTCTCTGAGCTCCTCTATGTTTCAGGTCTCCAATTATGAAATGACAAGAATAACTACATCTTTGGGATGCTGTGAAGGTACATATTGTAACAAAACTGAGGCACTTAGCTAATGCAGCAAGGATGGACACAGAAATGATCTGAAGGTGAGTAACCACATAGCTTTGTACTGAGCTGACTGTACAAGGACCTGCTTAGCTTTTCACGGTGATCTCGAGGTTACAGGTTTCAGGAGACATTACTTAACCAACAATAATATTTTTTGTGAAGTCTGGTTGAATTATATGGCTGATGTGGCACGTTGATATGCATTGCGGGCAGCAGTATATGGTGTGTGTTGGGCAAGACTGTTGTGCTGAGCACACCACCTACATCTTGATTTCTCTCGGTGTGCAGGCACTGCTCTGCGCTGCTGGTGTACCATACCACGGAGAGTCGTCTCCTTGGTGTCACGCCCTGTGGTAACGGGCAGCGACGTGCATCGGCCTGTACCAAGAGGTCTCCTCTCTGGTGCTATGCTTTGTGCTCTGCTGAGCACGGCTTCTGTCAGCGTCACTCACATGCTTTATAGCCTGGGCATCCTCCTCCCCGGTGGCGTCTCCGTCTGTGCACCCCGCACACAGCCACTGCTTTCCTTGCCCCTCGCATGTGTGGGTGTCATGTGGCGTGCGTGGGAGCCCTGCCAGGGCTGTTTGCCCGGCGCTGCGAGCCGGGCTGTCCTCTCCCTGTCACACGCACGGAGGCCTGGCAGTTTGCAGGCGGGTCACCCTGTCCCAGTGTCACCAGCCTGTGCGTGTATGGCTCTGCACGTCCGGCCCGCACCCCGCGTGCTGGGCGCTCTTTGGGGTCACCTCACGGCACGCGTGCCCGTGGCGGGGTGCGCGGGCACTCCCCCGTGCCGTGTCGCTGCACCACGCAGCCCGCGTGTGCGCGTGTGTTGTGCCTTTCCCCCTGCGCTCTGTCCCCCTGTCTGCGTGCGTGGCACCCGCCCTGCGGGACTCGCGTGGGGCGGCCGGTTCCCGCCGCCAGGCCAGCGCCCAGCGCCGGGCTCGGGCGGGGCGGCCCGGGGGGCAGCGGGCGGGCAGCGGCCGAGCCGCGGGGCACCAACCCCCGCCCAACTCCCCTCCGCCGCTCGCGGGGAGGCGGCGCGGCCGTTCCCTCTCCCCGCGCGGCCCGGCCCCTTCTCCCTCGGGCGCCGCCCCTCTCCGCGCCGCCTGTGAGTCAGGGCTTTGCCGGGCACGGGCGGCAGCGGCGGCCGGGGAGGGCTCGCAGCCTCCGCTGCGGGGCTCCATGGAGAAGGCGGCACCGGCGAGCGAGGGCGGCGGCAGCAACAGCAGCAGCCGCAGCAGCAGCCGCCCCACGTCGGCGGGCTCGTCTCCTTCGTCGTCCTCCGCCAGCCGCGGGCTGCCGGGCCGGGCGGCGGCCGCGGGGAGGCTGGATGGAGGCGGCGGGGCCGGCGGCGGCAGCAGCCCCAGCTCGGCGGCGGCCAGCCCGGGGGGCGCGCAGGCGCCCGGTGGCGGCGGCAGGCGGCGGGAGCCGGTGCTGGAAGGGACGCTCAGCAAATACACCAACCTCTTGCAGGGCTGGCAGAGCAGGTAAACCGCCGGGCCGGCCCCCAGCGGCGCTGCGGGGCCGCGTCTTTCCCTTTCGGGGTCCGCTCCTCACCCCCAGCCGCCCCCAAGATGGTGTCCGGGCAGCTGGCGCCGCCGCCCCGGCCCGACCCCTCCCCGGCCGCCGCGGGCAGGTAGGCCGGGCTGTGCCGCCAGCCCTGCCCGGGGGCAGGCTCCCTTCCCCTCCGCGCCCATTTTCCTTCATTTTGTTTTACTTGTTTGTTTTCCCAGCCGAAGGAGGAGTTGAGCGTAATGAAGGGGCGGGGGGGCCGGGCAGCGCGGCCGGAGCGGTGGCCCCAGCGCTGCCGCCGCAGGTGCGGGCGGGCACAGGGGAGGACTGACCCTGGACACGCTGTTCTCCCGGCCCCGTTCCCGTTTTTAAGCACCTTTTCTCTCACGTTACTTTCGTCGTGTGAAGTTATCTCGGATTCCTAAAGAATCAGACCCTTCCGAAATAAATGGGACAAGTGCCACGCTTGTGATTATTACTCGTATTTTTTTGCAAGGGGCGGGTCAGCGGAAACAGTTACCTGTGTGTTCAATAACATCTCTTCTTGCCACGTCATTCCTGTTTGACGAGTCCTAATTGATGTTGATACGGTGACAGGCCCTGGTCCTGCAGTTTGTTGGGTGTGGACAGGCTGATGTGCATCCGTGGAAGTCCAGGAGAAGGTCTGGTTTTGAATCTGATGTCTCAGTGCAGAATTTTTTACAGACTTGAAGCCAGACTGTGGAATTAATAACGCTGTGTTGGGATCTGTTGAAATCAGGACATTTCTTATTGGTGTATTACTTCTCATCATTAAACTTTGTGCTCTTAGTGGATGGGTGAGGATGTGTATCTAAAACTTGACTTTTTAATATAAGGCACCAGTGATGGTTTTGAAGAGAAGCAAGTGCTATAGAGAGAACATTTATAGGACTAGTTGCAAGCCTCCGCACAGACCTTTAGAAAACAAAACCCCACCAAACCTACCAAAACTGCTGCTGCTTATATTAAGTGATCCCAAGCAGTAAAAACATGGGAATGGCTGGGCCCTCGATGTTCTGACAGTCTTTTTAAAGCATTTATAAGTGACAGAGTTAAATTGCACAAATGCCAATGATGCTGACTTGTGTGGGGCTAAATCCGTGGTAGGAGTACTGTAGCAGGACCTCCTGAAAAGTGGTAGGAGCTGGTCTAACTCCATACACAGCAGGGAATGCCAGCTATGAGTGATAATGAGTATGTCTGGTACGATTTGGATAGACGCTCATCTCCCTAAAACTGGACTGGTTCAGTGTAGACATAGAGAAGGCCCTTTACTGTCACTTGGTTACTGCGATTCTGTGCTAGATTTACATTAGACTTGTATCTGTTTATTGATTTTTGCAGTCCTCCTGTAGTTTTGTTTAAAAACCAAATAAACACATTTGGATACTTAAAATGTAAGACTAAAATGCACGACTGAAAATTAAAAGCCCACCCTCCCCCTTCTCTCCTTGACAGCTCCATCTCTCTTTGTAGAAACGGTAACTTTTTATACTGTGAGTGATTTTAAGGCTTGCTTTCATGTAATCTGATAAAATTACAAAATAGAGGTCATTACTTATAAATCTTTGGGTCTAGAATTGCCTGTTTGTTGTCTTTGGGAAGAGCTTAAATCTTCGACAAGGCTCACAGCTGGTAATAGCATGTCCAAGAAACTTTTATCTGAAAACATCATGGAAGAAAGATAAATGTCACTTAAACAGTTCTATTACAGCGCTTGGAAATTAATGTCTGTTTATTTTTAGCAGTCTTTTTTGATGTTGCTTTATCATACTTTGTCATTTGCCAGTTTTATTTTCTGTGAGTCTGGCTTTTTGAGCAAGTAGCTTATGGTGACACAGAGCTCTAAATAACTTTAGTTTGTTCAGTTATTTGTTCTGACAGTTTATGTATTAGTTTTTTGGGATGAGGAATCTGATACAAGTTCTAAACAGAACAGTTGAAACTTGAGGCTTATATAAGTTGTTCCTATCAGAACGTCCAATAAATGAGTAGTGATCCATGGGTTCGAGCATCGTTGTCCATTTGGTCCGTATATTTGTCATGGAGTAAGTTTTCTGTGAGTTGAAGCTCCATCTGTAAGATTTGCTAAGTGACTTCATAGCTGGCACCTGCAGATCAATCAAGAGTTCGTGTTACTGAATGATCATACAAATTAGTTTTGAATTTACTTCATCCGAAAAAACACAAGATTGTTTAACTGCTTGATCAATACAGCCAGATGGCGTGAATATAAGTAAAATGGAAAAATAAAATAAAAACTGACAGAGTTCAGCAATCATGGATTTGGAATGTTGTTCTTTAAAGCTCCTTATCCATTAGCCTAAATAATTTAAATGTGTTTTGTGTTATCTTATGCCACGTGATATTGAAGTTGAAGGGCTTTCCTAGGTTATCCAACACTTACTGTGCAGAACAGATTCTACAAGTCTAAGGAAATTGTCATTTGAGTTACAATAAATCACTTTTTTATCAGTTGTCCTTTAACAGGTGTGTGCAAAGTAGTCTTATATTGGATGAGGCAACTGAGTATGAATACTGCAGCTAACACTGCATTTACAAGTGTTAACTGAAGCAATTGAAGGTCTCAAATTCAGTCAAGCTGGAGAGCTGCGTTATTTCTTAATTGAAGAACTTCTGAGGGTTTGTTGTCTATTACTAAAGAAATCTATTCTGTTCTAGCAGGTTCAGGAACAATCTGATTTGGAAATAAGTGAGGTTCTTCTTCATCTTTATAACAAGCAGAAGGAAACACTGCTTTTTTTATTTTTTTGTTTTGAGGTAGTTTGTTGCATGATAAAGGTGTCAAGGGGCCTGGGTGTCTAGAGCATCTCCGCTAAAGTCTGTAACTTTCTGTGGATTTACACAGATATGAATACAGAGAATGGAAGTTAATCTGAAACACAGATGCTTTGACATGAAAACACTTGTGTCTGGTCTGAGACATTGGGGCATCTGACTGTCTTTGCTGTGAAATTACAAATAATTATGTTATCAGAATTGAAGTACTGTTACAAAGCATTTCTATTGGGATTTACTTGTTTTACGTGTGTAGGAGAGTAGTAGCTTGTATTTTAACTGGGAGTTTTGTGGGCTTGATGGACAAATATGTCTCTAGAATCATCTCATGCCATGCAGAACATGTTTTGCATGAGTTAATTTGATATTAATGAAATACTTAACTGCTTGTGGCATTACTATCCTGGTTTTTAATAGATTGGTGAAATGTCATAAAAGGTCTTAAAAACATTTGCCCAAGGCAGTGTGAAATTCATGAGTGGTCTGCCTCCCTCTCCACGCTTTTTCCTTGAAAATGTTTTTAGTGCTTTTACTTTTAGGGCTTTGTCCTGCAAGCGTCTATAAGCCCCTGGATCATCTGCATTCGGGCTGGGGCTTAAATTTGGATTTGTAACAACAACAAATGGAACCCCAGCAGATGGTGGTTGTTGCTTTTCTGAGCTGAACTGCTCTATGTAAATTATTCTATAGCCCAGGTGTTTTCTAAAGCATTACTTTGGCCTATTCCTGTTTCTTCTCTCAGGTGAGAAATATTGTGTTACCAGTCTGCATGGACCACGCTTGATATACTTGTGCTTGGGCACCACCAGACTTCTTTTGGGGTTAGGTGCATTCCTTGGATGTCAACAAAAATGTGTACGTTGGGGCAGTTTGGGGATTTTTTTGCGCTCAGCCTCTTTCCTGGGCTTCACTATGCAGTGGTGTGGCCTCTTTGCTTGTGTAGTTGCAGGCAACAGTTGCAGTCTGACTGCTGCCACCACAGCAAGACCCTTCCTCATTTCCAGTGTCCCAAACAGCAGCTACGATACCGCCAGAAGAACCAGCAACTCCCTTTGCGACTTGAGGGGCTGACGTCTTTGGCTCCCGGAGGTGATGCTGCTCTGACTGTACCTCTTACGGGAGCGATGGCGACAAAATATTTCAACGCTGTTTTGTGCTGTAGCACCTACTAAAATCTGCGAGTAATTTTTTTTTTAGTTATAATTTAAAAAATTAGATGTATTCTGGAGAAATGGATCATGACCTCGTAGAAGAGGAATTGATGAAGATGCTTCAAATTCAGTAATAATCCCCCTCTCCCTCCTTCTGAATTAGCTAGCTCATCTTTTGCAGAATTTTGGGATTGACACATTTTGTGGAGCTTTGGGGTAGTTAACGCCTCCAGTAGTTGCTAATTCTTCAATGGTACCAGTCAAGTTGTTCTAGCAATGAATTGCAGCCTTTTTCCAGTGGAAAAAAATGAGTAAATGGTTCCTGAACAAACTATATGACTATAGTTGTCTAGGTATACTGATACAACTTGGGAGGGAAGACTATCCTAGAGAAATAAACTGTGTGGGTTTTTTTCGTTTGTTTTTAAATATGGAATAAATCATTCTAACAGTAGACAGTATCTGAGAAGGAGAAAATGGCCGTGTGCTTATTTAATATTTGTGAAGTTTGCTGCAGTGGGAGTTTTTTGTGTTCTTACTAGAATCAGATTAACACCAACCCCTCCCCTGTGTATCTTTTCATTTTAGTGTGTTTCTGGCATATTTATACAGGGCTTTGTGTAGTGTTATAATACCTTATAGAGTTTATTTGCAGAGTTTGGGAAGGGGGAGACTGTTTTAAGGAGATGGAGATGCAACCTTTTCTCTTTCTTCTGTCATTGGAAATCTGCTCCTTAAATTTTGGAACCTTGACTATAATTTGTTAGGAATTGTGGAAACACTTTATATTTTCAAGGCTTTTTGAAAGCATAGTAAGAGGCAATATGGAAAGGAAGATAACTACTTAAAACCAACATGTTTTAGTTCTGCTGATCAAATGAACAGGATATTTTCTGTGCTGAACACTCAGGAGTCACAAATGTTATTGAAATAAGATGTATGTCATTAGTTTCAAATGAACTTGGAATTTAAAAGGTCAAAAAATCAGTTATTAGTAAGTTATGTTTTGGATTGATCACAGGATGGTTGGGGTTGGAAGGGACCTCTGGAGATCATCTAGTCCAACCCACCTGCTAAAGCAGGTTCAGCCAGAGCAGATGCACAGAAGTGTGTCCAGGTGGGTTTTGAATGTCTCCAGGGAAGGAGAGGCACTGATTATTTTTTATTTATTTTTTTTTCCCTTAATCCTGAAATCTATGTAGCAAAACTAATCACTTTTGAATTTAAGCTTTCTTTGTCTTTTTTTTTCCCCCCCCCTTTTCCCCTCCTGTCCTTCCCTCACTTTTTGCTCTTGAAGGTTTTCCACTGTGTCATTTAAAAAAAAAAAAAACAACACAATAACAAAAAAGTAAAAAAAAAAAGTAGTCTCTTTGAATATATATCCCTAATTCATTTGTAGGAAAATTAGAACTTTTGGTTAAGATACACTTTGTCTTTGTTTAGTGAGTGGTTGGTTAAACCTAACTTGTTTAATCACAGACTGGTTTAGTTTGAATATCTTTTGCTGTTGCCTCTAAATCAGCTCTGTTGGGAGAACGGAGAGGGCTGTTCAAACAGTGCAGAGAGAATTTTAATAAGGCAAGAGGGAGGCTGTGAAATCCATCATTCTCTACCCTTCCATGTTGCTTGCAAGAAACAGTTGGAAGAAGACAACTTTGAACCTCAGGCTGAAATTGAAAAGGGTGGTCTGGTGGTTAAGGAATTGGTTTGCCCTGTGGAGATGTGGATCCTGGTTGGAGAACTGCCCTGGGCATTTCTCTTGTTCCCAGGCAAGTGATCCAAGTTCTTTGTTCCTCAGCTGCTTGTGTCACATGGTGTCAGGGCTCCTCATGCCTATGCAGAGGATAAATTCATATAATGCCTAATAATCTACTGCAGGGCTGTCAAACTCATTTTCACCCAGGGCCACTGTATTTATACACTCCTAAAATTACATTCGGCCGTTCGAAGGCAACCGTGAGTGTGATGTGGCCCCTGGTGGAAACGAGTTTGACACCTCTGCTCTAATGCATAAGATGCTTGATGATAATGTAGGAAAAATCTGTTTAAAACAAACGATTTTCACTAAGCAGTATATTTGGGATTTGCAAATGCACTTCAGAGCTGAGCAGCAGCCTTGTACCAGAGGGAGTGAAGCGACAGGCAAAATAGAGCGTGGTCTTCCTCTCACACAGATGTCACACTTCGCTTTCAGACGGCAAAGAGAAGCGGCAATTGGCACTAACACCGAAACACTTACTTAGCCTTATCTGGGTTTTGTTATTACTAGCTTATTTTACTGTTAGCTTTTTGAATGGTGATTTCTGTGCTTAGCAACACAACGAGAAATGTGGTTAGAGGGAGCACACATGCGCTTTCTGGCTCATTTAAAAGAACCCAACCGTTTATGAATATGGATTTTGTTCACGTAGGAGAAGTGACAGTAAGTTATTAAACTAAGTAATGCGCCTAGGCTCTTTTTATGAGTACATAAGAAAAGTACTCAAAAGATTTCCCCAGTCATTTTAAATTTAAAAACCATGGTTTAATAAGAAGAATGTATTTGGGCTTTAGCTTCTCCTAATATTCTTACTTTGTTATTTATGATGTATTTAAAAGGTTGAACCTTCTAAGGGAAAAGGATGCTAAAAATTGCCATAACTATTGGTTATTATATTTGTTAAATATGTATTATAATGACCGATAAACCAAAAAGTATTGAATTTGGTTCAACTGAAAATGTTGAGTTTGTTTCTTTGGTCCTAATACACTTCCACAACTTTATTTTCAAGTGTCGTGGCACTGTGCTTTGAAACTTGTAGGCTTTTGTGGATATCTTACTGAGATGTGTGATTACTTTTTGCAACCCGATCCAGGGAGGCAAAGTTTGCTTATTATTTAACTGTTGCATATACAAATGTTTCAGTAAATGCTGTGTAAATGCTACTGCATTTCTATTTCCAAGACAGCATTTAATTAGTAGGTAATTTGAAGTCGAAGAATGTAGGCCCTTAACTACCCAGTTCTGTAGCACCCGTCATAGAATTTATCGTAGTTTCTGTTCCACCTGGGCTTGTGTTTCTCTTTGGTTGTCTATCTGAGAATTTTTCTTCCAGTGACAGGATTCTTCACCATAGCTATGGGAACAATTATCCCAGCTTTAATCACTACTTAAAAAATTACCTATTGTTCTTAGTAGATGTCAGCCTTTGACTTTTCACTGTGTCTCCTTGTTCTGGTTGTGTATGAGACTGAAGATACCTCTTATCAATTTTGATTTCTATGTGCCATATTTTTGGGAAGGCTAGGTTATCTTTTGTCTGTATTTGGAATATCTAGACCAATGGATTTGTCTTGCTGCAAGTCAAATCTCCCAGTAATTTTTACAATTTATTATAATTGTGATTGTTATTTGGTATTTCTATGTTTTTCTTCACATGTGGGTACCAGAACCGTGTACAGTTTCGGTTGTGGTTGCACTGGGGATCAAATACAGGAGTAATGCATCCCATTTCTTCCAACTTGACATTCTCTGCTTGAAAAATTCAAAAACCTCTTTAGGTGTCCATCATTATTTTTTTGAAAACGAGGTGGTTAATTTTGCCTTGTAGGTTTAACTATTAGTCCAATTACACACAGCACTGAGACTTTGTGTTACCTGGTGCTGCCGGAGTTCTCCAGACGGGTATCCTCACGCTCACCCTCTTGTTATTATATTTCCTACTTGCTTTGCTTAAGCTCTTAGTGTCACAAAACCGTGGTGCTTGTTATGCTGCTTTCTCTGACACCTGGTAACATATGGCATTGTACTACCAAAATGAGTGCTTGAAGTGTGAAAATGAAGAGTAGCACTTAAGTATTCTTTTTTTTTTTTTTGGATGGGAAAGGTGATCAAAAGGAGTGGGGTGGGAGCTGTCTCCCTGCAATATGCTCTCTCCACGGTTAGGATGTTTTTGCATATCCCCAGTGGCACTTGGGCTTTCTCATGGTGTGTGTGTGTCCTGTTTTCGAGGGGGTAAAAATAGTAGTGAATCATTGGTTTACAGAAGACAGTAATTTTAAAATATAGTTGAGGAAACTGATTATTAGTTGGAAGAATTACTTGGACAAAAGAATCAGTAGATTTTCCTTACCCTGAATTTTTAAGAGTCAGTGCTTTTCGAGGTAAATCCTCTATCTTGTAATTAAGACTTTTTTGTTACTAGATGTATGACTTTATTTTGACAGTATTAGAATACGTGTTGTTTGCTGATGATAGCTTATTTTCCTGTCATCAGCAATCTTTATGGAATTTTTTCCCCCCATCTAGGTCATTGCTAAACACTCCAAAGCCAAGAACTGATTGCCAAGGAACCCTATTAGAAACACATTCACTCAGAGATCCTAATTTATTTATATTTTGAGGCTGGCTCCATCTTTTAGCTGTTTTTCAATGCATTTAATGTGTCTCGTTCATTCTTTTATTGTACTTCAGACTCAGTGCTGCCTGCACTAGGACATTGCTTCAATGCTGTTAATATTGTGAAGCAAACTTGTGATATCAGAACCCTAGCAGCTTTTCTGGAGGAAATCTGTTTTTAGTAAATGCATACTGATTGGTGTTAATTATCTTGCTTTAAATATCTTTTGTTTGTGTAAAAATGTACTGTATCAGCTGTTACATTATTTTATTTAGCATTGAATAGGCTGAGAGGCATATGCAGTTAACTAGGCTGTTGCATTTATGTTTTTAAAAATGTTTGCTTAGTGTAGTTTCCTGCGGTTTGGAATTTTTCCTGTTGTTTTTGGTGGCAAGGAGCTGAATGCACGAAGTATTGATGAACCTTAGCATTTTGAATAATTCAGCATATGCTTGGTGAAACCCAATGATTTTGTTGGTAGTATCCTTCTGATAAAATTACAGTTCAAAATTTAGGATATGGAGAAAACATCCCAGTAAAAGGAGAATAGTTGAAGCTAGTGCAGGCAACACCAGGCATTCTGCAGTTATTTTCCTTAAATTTATAAAATTAAAGAAAAAAAAAAACAGGGGAAGAGGGGAAATGGCCAGTTTCTTGTCTGTTGCCATTATTTTGGAGCTGGCAGAGAAATGAGGAAGAGTTGTATCAGGTTTCTCTATACTGCCTTTATCTTGATAATAGAAGGAGGATAATGAACTTGAAAAGATACTGAAGTGTAGGCAAGATGGAGAAGCAAAACATGTGTTATTCATTGCTGCAAGCATTTGGGCATTTTGCACTGGCACAAAAACCTCTCCTGAGATGGTTTTTATTTTTTTTTCTTATCACAGTAAGCTTTTTATAGAAGCTCCTGCTCTTAAAAATGGAATAAAGAGATTTCTCTTCCCCCCCCCCCACCTTGGTTTAAGATTTGCCTTCCACACCATAAGGTGCAGTTTGGGTTTTGTGGTCTCCTTTGTTTTATCTTAACTAATTAATATATTGTCTTTGATTTTGTGATTGTTGGGTTCATGTATCAAAGTTTTATCTTATTTTTTTACAATGCAAGTGCAAGGAAAGGGTAGTTTGGCAATAGAACAAGGGATGAAAGAAGAGATATAGAGTGGTGGGAGAGGTTTAGAAAAGGAGTTAAAGCCTTTGGAAGAGGACTGATGGAGGGAAGTAGAAACTAAACTGAAGACAACACAAGGATAGGCCTTTACCACTTAAAAAAAAATCTGGAAATCATCTAACATGAATTCAGAATGAAGTCTTGGAAATGCAAGTGAGATAATTTGCTCTTTTTCATTAATTTTAATACTGCCATTAAGAATGGTACATAAGAAGTAGAGAAGAAATGATTGTATTCTAAATGGGAGAATGCATAGCATAGTAAGGATTTTTCTGGTTTTGCTTTCTTTCCTCCACCACCTTCTGTAGCAGAGCTCATTCCAGACCAGTAGATGACTGATGTGAATAGCAGCCAGAGGAAGCTACTGACAGTGTCCACCTGGATATATATTAATGTGCCAGACTTACCTTTGCCCTTTTAAACACAATATTGTTTGTGTGGGAATTCAAGCATATGTGTTGCTGAAACTGTTTTCCTGTTAAAAATCGTAAGTATTGTTTCTTCATTTTTGATTAAAACAATGAGGATCTGTATTTTTGCAGAACAATGTTTTTAGAAATATGTATGTATAAAGCAGCAACCTAATGCGTAAAGGTCTTTGGAAGTAATTGTTGTTTGCAAATTTAAATATGCTTTCTTCAGAAGGATCATGGCTAATACACTGCATATCTCACAACATATTGATGAAACCACCCTCTCATGGACTCTGTGGACTCTACATATGTTTCTAAGAAACTGTGTTGACAAGATACTCTGTTGTGAAGATGGTGGCATATCAACTGTCAGCATAAAGACCAAACATAGAAACTTAAACTTCTCATTTCAGTCAATGAATTGATAGTCCTAAGAGTAAAAGCGACTCAAACTGTATTGGACTGCAAAGTATTGGCACAGAAAGCTGAAAAGTTTCAGCTATCCTAAGGTGAGGCAGCATGGAAGAAAGGTCTGGTTTCTGCAAAGCTTTCTTTGAACTAGCTGGGGTGGAGAAGATATGGAAATGAGCCAGCGTACTGATCTCGTAAGCAATATCATTACTTCATCTATCTTATTTTCTTCCATGTGATGCATAAAGAACATACTGTTGGACTTGGGTACGTTCATTCTTTACAACGAGGAACTTTTAGATTATGGATTAAAAAAAACAACCCAAACCTCAGAAAATCCCAACAACAACCAAAAAAACCCCAAACAAAACAACCACTCCACCAAAAAAACCCACAAAACCAAACACATTCAAAAACTGGTTAGAACAAGCAGAAAGGAAGACATAAACCCGAGAATTTCAAAAATTCCCAAAGCAAGACCTTAACTTGCCCTTTGCATTTTTTTTTTCTTCGGTTTAAATATGTATTAAAAATGTATGCAGCTCACAAAAAATGGTCTTAGTGGAACATAGCTGAGTTCTCAGCCCCTTGTGTCTGAGAGTGGAATGAATATTACTTTGTCCTGGTTTAACCCCAGCTGGCAGCTGAGCACCACGCAGCTTCTCACTCGCTCCCTGCTGGTGGGATGGGACAGAGAACCAAGGGGGAAAAGTGAGAAAACTCGTGGGTTGAGAAAAAGGCAGTTCAATAAGTAAAGCAAAAGTCATGAGTGCAAGCAAAGCAAAACAAGGGATTAATTCACTGCTTCTCATCTGCAGGAAGATGTTCAGCCATCCCGAGGAAAGCCGGGCTCCATCACGTGTAATGGTTACTTGCCAAGATGAACACCATAATGCCAAACATCCCCCCTGCTTCCTCCTTCTTCATTCAGCTCTATATACTGAGCATGATGTCATATGGCATTGAATACCCATTTGATCAGCTGAGGTCAGCTGTCCCAGCTGTGTCCCTTCCCAACCTTTTGTGCACTCCCCACCTTCTCGCTGGCAGGCCAGTATGAGAAGCTGAAAAGTCCTTGACTGCTTAGCAACGACTAAAACATCAGCGTGTTATCAACATTCTTCTCATACAAAATCCAAACCACAGCACTATACCAGCTACTAGGAAGAAAACTAACTTGATCCCAGCTGAAACCAGGACATACTTGTTGAACAGGTTCTGTTAGTGAAATAATGTTTTACATGAAACTTGCAGTTGGGAGAAATGCCAACAGTCACATGGTTCAATTTCGAGAACCTAGAAGATAAATTATCTGCATCTTGAAAGTGAAAAAAACCAGCTGCTACAAATACTGTGGTAAAAACACAGAAAAAATTGAAAACCAGATGTTTTATTCCATCAACTTGCACAAAAATTACTGTCCACACGGATACTTTCTCGCAGAAAAATGCTTTCTGAATGTATCAGGTAGTCCATATATTCACTTAGAATATATTATAATAATATTTGTCTAGAACAGCTATAGAGAATGTACCCTCAGTGAATTATATAAGAAGTACAGTGTGGAGTGAGGGAGGAATGAAGAATTGGTTTGAGGACTGCTGTCTCCTGGCATCATTTGTATGTCTTTCTCTACCTGGAAATTACTGCTTTTGCAGGTGGTAATCAGCTCTTGTTATGTATTTCTTCCACATAAATTATGAGTAAGGTGCATACGTCCACAAGCCAAAAGTAGCTAGATGAACATGAGAGAGTTATTAGAAAAAAATCAAGAAGCCAGATTCTTGGATACAGAAGCTTTATATTGGCCTTATAACTCTGGTGACCTGGATTGATGCAGAGAAATTCACTTCAGATGAAAACGTGTTTCAAACTGTTTTACTTGTCTGTTTTGTTAGAAATGTTATTAATACTTCGAAAACACGATTAAAGAAAAAAAAAAGCTGTCAATGAGCTTGAATCCTTGCCAGTATTGCAATGCATGACTCAGTAAAAATAAAATACTTACTGGAACTAAGTTGTAGCATAACAGTTCTCTTTTTTAAAACTTTTGGCACCATCTTTTATGGTGATAGTGTTTTCTCTTTTTTTTTCTTTTTAAAGTTGAATTTTTCCACTGAGAATACCATATGTACTTTACAAAATTGGAGCACGCCTCAGATGTGATGCTTACGCTGCTGAGGTTAGAGGAAGAGGTGCTTGATCTCTGACTGAGCACGTCTTTCATTAAATCATTGCCAGGTGTAACATATGTGTTTTTCTTTATTATATCTTGGAGTCTCTTACTCCTTGATGTTTTTAGCTGTAGACTAGAAAATAACACTGAAGAGTTGCTGGCTCCTGTCAGTTATTCTTCTTGAGGACAGGGCGTTGCAAAATAAGGATGAGCTATGAAGGTCTGGCAAAGAAGGTGGTGAACTGTGATACAACCTGTATAAAACTTTGCTGACTTAAGGCAGCTAATTGAAAATTTATGCTGTAATATCCACTGAGGGGATGTGGTTATGCTTTGAACCTAATTGGATTGCATTATTGTAATGCAGTACAGTCAGTATCTTTCTCTTGATACATTCTTGTTCTTAAAACGTTGGTGTCAACAAAATAGCTTCTGCATATTGAAAAGATGTCAACTTGAAATCTAGTTGATCTAAAAATAAACTAAGAGTAGTTTGGGATATACTTGAAACTTTCTCTGCCATTTTTAAGTATATGATGATAATATAAACAACTTACACTTGCCAGTCCTTAATATAATGGGTACTAAGAAAAAAAATTCTTATGTAGTAATCAGTTGCTTCCTATTGTAGAAGATCTCTCTATAAAAATTCCATGGATTTATTTTAAATTGACTGTGCAGTCATGCTGTACTTCCAGATCCACCCCTCTGTTGCCAGTGCCTCTATTCTCTTTGGTTTGTTCTGGCTTGTTTTGGACATCCTAAGGCATTTCTGTAATTCTGTATTCTGTTTGTAAATTACAAACTACAGCTATAATTAATGCAAGTTCTGTCCAGTTAAGTCGATGTATACTTTTTATTTGATGCTTACCAGGCTTTCTACAGTATGTTTGCAATTGTTCCACACCCAGTAAGGAATGCAGTTTATTGTGCCAAGTAACTTCATCATCAGGGAGATAGTGAAATGCAGGGGATCTGGAGGTTGCTGATAAAATATGTGGTTCATATTTTTATTTTCCTTTTCTTGTTTTTTCTCTCTCTTTCTCTCTGGGAAGGTATTCTAATCTAAACGTGCTTTTGAGGCTTATTTCAGAATATCCTATCCTCCCAAGTCACAAATTGCACTGGCTAGGGGAAGGCTGGTAATTTTTTCCAGAAGTGAAAGCCGTGGTACCTGACCTGGGGGTGGTTCTTCCTCACTGGGTCTCTTTGCTCCTGGATGAGAAAAACGCAAGCAGAGACTGGAATACCAGAAACTTCTAATTCTGTGGTTTTCTTCTGTGGTTAAATAACTTGCTAAAAGGACTACTAGTTTCCCTCCCAGTTGTTACAGCTTGATAGTAAAAACACTAGTGAAAATGTAATTATAGAATCATAGAACGTCCTGAGTTGGAAGGGGGACCCACAAGGATCATCGAGTGCAACTCCTGTCCCTGCTCACACCATGTGTCTGAGGGCCTTGTCCAGTCTCTTCTTGAACAATGTCAGGCTTGGGGCCGTGACACCTCCCTGGGGAGCCTGTTCCCGTGCTCCACCACCCTCTGGCTGAAGAACCTTTTCCTGATGTCCAATCTAAACCTGCCCTGGCACATCTTCCTGCCATTCTCTCGGGTTCTGTCATTGGTCGCCACAGAGAAGAGATTATTTGCTGGGCAAATAATGACTTCACTGATGCTCTTATCCTTTTTTAATTAAGATATTAATTTAGACTCGATAGTCATAAGAAACAATGAGAACGGCCCATATCTTGAAGCAAAGCTCTCAAATGCGAGTATAAACATGTGAATCAGTTACAGACAGTAAGCAATCGATAACCTGTTGGTTATGACAGCCTTGTTCAGCTGCTCTGTCCTTCCCTGGGGCTCAGAGGTTCAAACTGCAAGTTTCATCCTGCAGCTTTCTGGTAATCCGGTGCTTTTCCAGCCTTTGTGTCCTCGCATACCCAGTGCTGCTTATAGGGCGTAGGTGGGTGGTACCTGTGTTTTGAGACACTCTGAAGTGTTTTGTTGTGGTTTCTGACAGCTGGCATTGACAGCGGCCTGCAGCCCTGCTTTGGTGTGCTCAGGGGTATGTGGCCTGGAGTTCATCTGTGCCTGTGAGCTCAGACTGGTATTATTAATAGTTATTGAGCTGTACTGAATTAATTCACAGCCCCTGGGCCCAGCGGCAAAGGGTAGGTTACAGGTATGGCATAGTTTCCTTCATTCGTTCAGTGTGATGCTTTAAATATTGTTGGCCAAAAGAAATCCTGTAATATATACTGTATTTTTGCTATGCTATGGACTAAAGTGTCCGCGACTGGCAGATTGTTCAAACCCAGGCAGAGCTCAGGGCTCCCTGTAGCACACAGTGCTCCTTTTGGTGTGGGAAAAGTGTTGGAAGCATCTCCCTGTGCATGACCTTTTGTAGAGGAGTCAGGTGGCTGTGAAAACTTCTAAAAGTCTTGGGTGGACGTTCCTTGGGCACAGGCATTCTGGTGGGAGTCTCGAAGTTGGGGGATGAGCCATGGGAAATATCTGGACCTTCTAAGCAGTCTGTAGCAGCTTACAGCTATTAGCCTCACAACTTAGGTTCTTAGCTTTCCTCTCTGCTAGTTTTTAAATGGAAGAATTAAAGCCTTGAAGAAAAGGGCTGAACAGATGCTAGATACAGTCTTGCTCCTTCTTGAGCTGAACAAACAGGTTGGCAGTTGAATATGAAGCTTTTCTGTAGGATAAATGGTATGAAGCCACCTGTCCTCCTTCCCATGTGCTAAGAATCTCTCTCCTTTCCCATTTATTTGATCTTGCTTTTGATACTGTGACAGCAAACGTAGGGGGAGTAGTGCCGTAGGAGGTGGACTGAAGAGAACATTTGAAAGTAAGGAGGTCAGATATGAAAATGTTACATGTGCTAAAAATTAGAGGTGGAGGAGCTGTGACCTCAGGTTCCAGAGAGAAGCCTAATGACATGAAGCCTTTTTGGGTTTTGTTCCCCTTGAGCTTAAAAATTGATTTTTCAGAAGTGACATTTGAACAGATGGAACACAAGGGGCATGGAATAGGTGTCTCAACTGAGGGAGCTGGAAAGCTTAATGGAACTGTCAGTAGTAATAGAGGAAGCAGCTGGTATAGGAAAAAATATAGTGCAGTTTCTCACAGATTGCTTATTTGAAATGGTGTTAGGACATCAGGAACAGATGTCTGAGACACTGAAAATTCTTAGTCTACTCATGTTGAGTTTTAACTTTCTCTAAATAGTTCTCTCAACTGGATTTAATTATTGGAATTCTGAATTGCATGCTTTTCTAAAGGAAAATATCAGAATTATGAAACTGTATTTTAGTTCTGGAAATGTGAAAACTACTGGATCTCTGCTCTGGCAATTTATTTATTATCTCCACTTGTTCTGTGCTTACATTTTTTCCCCCTTCCTAATGGCATTGTCATCTATTTGGTTCTTGGACTAATTGTAATGGGTCTAGTTATAAGGGATCACTTCTGTTTTAAAAGGTATTTTACACTTATGAGTTATGGTTTTTTTTCTTTTCTCCTCCTACCCCTGCCCCCTTTCTGTATGCATTTGCCAATGCTTTGTTCAGAGGTTCTGTTAAGTTGTGGCGTGTTTATACTGCTGAAGGAAAAAATGTGCACCTTATATCTTTCCCTTCAGGGGAAGAAGTTATATGTTTCTTGAAATCTCTACTATTGAATTTCTTCTTGAAATTATTTTTCTGCATCGTTTCCTGCTCTGTCATTGTTTCAGGGACTGCACAGTAGTCAAGCTGGCTGTTGCAGTTCTAACAGCAAGCATGGAGTTTAAGAAAACGCTTACAATTATTGCTGGTGTTTTAGTCTGTTTTTAAGGACCTTTTTCCTCCGTGTGTATTTATGTTGTGGGTTATTGTTTGTTTGTTTTTTTCTTATGGTCCTTTTACCACACTGCACGTCACTGCTCAAAATGAAATGAAAAGCAGAGAGGGTGCCTGGTCAGATGCTGCAGTGCAGGAGCAGTGTGAGTGCTGAGGGATGTGGTGAAGGCAGGTAGTTGGGTACCAAAGGGCTCTGCGGAGCAGGGCTGACCTTCAAATGTCAAATCTCTGTTAGAAAACAGGACTTGCAGTTCGTGCTCCCTAAAGTGAAGGAGTAACGCTTCCTTACAATGTTTTATTTTGAGAAAAAGTATTTAGAAATGACTGTTAAAAAAAAAAAAAAGACATCCCCCTGTAGTTACAGTTGTCAGTTGAGACCAACATTTCTTTTGGGATTCCCCCCCCTCTCTTTTTTTTTTTTCTTGAGCATTTCTGGTTATAATTTGGGTGTCTCAGATACAATTGAGTGAGAGGAGTTATTGGGGAAGGGGGGAATAATGCTATACATTCCAAAGCTCTCATAGTCATATCTTGTCTGTTTGAGGTGCCAGGTAAGAGAAGCTAACAGCTAAGGAGCAGCATCTATTAAGACTGTCTGCAAACAGTTGATAACATTTGGGAATAAACTAAAGGAAAACTACAAAGAAGTGGTTAAATAGAGAAGTACTTAACTCAGCATCGATTTGTATCATAATTAGGGACAAGGAAAAAAGCTAGAAGGAAGAACTTTTTGAACTGCACTTGAAGCAAAGAAATTAAAATAAATTCAAAGTCATCACTGGAGAGAAATTAGTGCAGTGGAGTAATTTTACTTCTGATTTTTAAAGCTGCAGACTTCTAGTAGCTGATGGAAAACATATTACTTATAACTGCTAGTTGAAGAAATGCTTAAGCTGTAACAGCTTGATCTTTCCTTCATCCAAATCTCCCTGTAGCCTTTCATTATTACGGCTGTGGAGATTCACGAGGACGTTCGTAATGTAGCCTAAATGTTCAGGCACTAAAAATAAGATTTGAGGTTCTAGCTGATGCTAGAACCATTAACTTCAAGTTTAACAGAAAGCTCATAACTTGATGTTACTTCCCATCATGGAAAAAAGCTTGCTGTTTTGCTATATTATATTTCATAGAATCATAGAATAGAATCGTAGAATCATTTCAGCTGGAAGAGACCTTCAGGATCATCGAGTCAAACCATAACCTAACCTAACTCTAGCACTAAACCATGTTTGTTTTACCAAAAAGAGAAGAGCACAAACCTGACCTGAGCGAATCTATAAAAATCTGAAATTTAATTAGACTCCGAAAGATGTTTTATTTGTCTCGTTAAGTTAATTCATTGTTCCATGGTTTGATCATCTACAGGCAGGTGGTGATACCAGTGACATCAGCATGTTTAAAATAAATTGGTTTTGCTATCATATTTTCATTATTGGCATTATTTCTTTAATACCCGTGTACAAGTTTATTGCAGAAGTGAATAATTTAAACTTATCTTTCAAGCCATTGATTTGTAGTTGTTCATAGCTCAGAAGTTCATAATTTTAGTCATGGCAGAGGAGCTCTTTTTATAATATTTGTATGGGAAGGTGGATTAGAACAGCTGTTTCCAAATTGCTTTTATAACTAACATAATTTGTTGTCATCCGTATAGTTAATAATGTCAAGCTTTAAAAAAGTTACTAGTGAGTT
Source organism: Caloenas nicobarica (assembly GCF_036013445.1). Classification (NCBI taxonomy): domain Eukaryota; kingdom Metazoa; phylum Chordata; class Aves; order Columbiformes; family Columbidae; genus Caloenas; species Caloenas nicobarica. The sequence goes on along the minus strand of NC_088246.1, from coordinate 44,491,358 downwards.
TGTACCTCTTTGTAGAACAGACTGATTGCATTTGTATTAAGAATTATGTCAAATTTTAAAGTACCTACCTGCCAGCTGATCAACCAATACAACTCTTCTCAGTAATTCAGTAAGATATAACAAAGGATTTGACAGAAACATATGTAATGTAGGAGGGTCCTGAAAAATGCATTTTTTCATAATTTTAAGATGGAAATCGATGTAGTACTGAGTACAGTGGAAACTAATTTGGCAGGACTGCTGGTGCTGAGTGGTGCAAATTGTTCTTACTGTTTGTTTTCTTTGACCATCCGTCTGAGATTCATATTAGTAAAGTAGTTGTTAGTGTGGGAGAGGCTGTGTTTTCAGCCTTGGAGAAAGTTGTTGCATGTAATTGCATAAAAGCTTACTTTCCAGGAGTCTGGAGTAGTTGAAAGTTGGTCTTGGAGTAGTAAGTGAGCTTCTTTATGTGCTGGACAGGCTGTCACGTCAGAACTGCGATGTATGATGACTAATGTGTGTGACCTTGTTGTGGATAAGTGCAATGCACCTCACTCAGGGAAGGACCAATATATTTTATTGAGGTAAAATAATAATTTGACAGAGTTCAATAATTTTATTGGAATTTAACTATGTTGTAACAGTGGTTCAGTAGGTTTGATGGCAAGATTCACCTTATTAATAACTGCATGCAAGAAGCATACAAAGGAAAATCGAGTTAGAATCGAGTTAGAATGATTCACACAGAGACTGGAGATGCAAATGGTAAGGAGGACCTTCCCATTGAATCAGGAGGTTCAGAGTGGACCCCCTTGCTTTTTAAACTCCTTATGGAGCCTAGGTGTGGCTGAGTCCAATCTTAGTCTCAGACTCGAACAACAGTTTATGTCTAATAGAATTATCTATACAATGTTTATAATAATATTGAGTAGCTACACGGATTAGTAGTGTTTCAGTAGTATTAATTCAGCATGTTGTCAGTCACCAAGGATCTGTCGTGGGTAAGGAAGGATCTTTTAGTTTCAGGTAAGGAATCCTGAACCTCCAGAGGTGTCTCGGCTCAAATAGAGAATCACCTGGTGTGCAGTCCGGCTGCAGTTCAGGGAGAGCTCAAGTCAGGCCTGTCCTTATGGTAACATTTTTGAGTGTAGTAGCTGGCTGCTAGTCAGTAGGACAGACAAGATAGATGTCTTTGTTTTAGCTCTGGTATTTTGTTATTTGGTTGTCTACTTTGGTTATCTTGCATTTTTGGGTTTCAAAATCACCTTTTGAAATACTTTTCCATGGCGCCTTCACTCCCTGGTATGTGAGCCAGTACCTTTCCAGCTCACAGGTTCACCACAGGACGTGAGGCTTATTGCTGCTCTAGCAAGTCTGAACCAAAGTGTGGCTAGAAGTCAAGGGTTATCTATCCATCACAGACCTATAGCTGAAAATATTGGCCAGTGGTTTCCACGCAATGCTTGTAGCTGCAGAGGAAATGGATCTCTTCCCGCTGGATGGATGACTCTGCAAAGCTCCTCTTGTACCCAAAGGCTGACCTGGCTGCATTATTCTATAGCTAAGTACAACTCATATTATTGCATAGGCTATACTAGGATGCAGTGCTGAGTACTACTACTGGCCAGTGATGGGAACGGAATGAAGATGACAGAACGAGTGGTAGTTCTGATGTGACACCAAATGAGGCAAGGCTAATTCAGTTGAACTGAGTCTTTAAAGTGCAAATCAGCAATCCTTCCTTGAGAAGGGAGAGTGAGAAATTGCAACTGATTTTCACTTGTGCGTTCTACAGGCAGCTTTTATCATTTTGCCCAATTATGTTGATGTAAAAATTTAACAAGATTTTGGAGGAACAATTGCTATTTATTTTGTGTCATTGCTGTGGACTGTAGTGTAAGTGTGCAAGACTTTGTGTTTCTATCTAAAAGATGATTTAGAGATTAAAGGACTCATATCTGATGTTTAATGATGTTTAACCTTTTAACCTTTTATTTTCCTTCATTTTGATTTACTGATCATAAAGAACTTGTATGTATTGAGAAATACCAGAGCTACTTAATGTATGATCTTCAATAAAGTACTTCTGAGATGGAATTGTTCACATAGAATGCAAACAATTATAAGAGGATGTCTGTGCTGATTTCCCCAGTCTTCATCCATGGAAATGCATCAAATGTAAATCAGGTTAAATATAATTTTTGGAAGGGTTTTAGCTTCCAGAGGGATGTCATGTTCTTTAGAGTCTCATATCAGTAACTTGCACAGAATTAAATCTCTCTTTCTTCAAAATGACGACGTTGGTAAAGCAGATTAGGAGAAGAAAATATAAAAGTTACTGTATAGTTAAGAGGAAGAAATGAACATAGCTTATCTCTTTGTAGGCTTTTGTAATGATTTAGTAGTTGGAAATCATTGTTGTCTGCTGATATAATTAGCATGAATGTATGCTGTGGTTGAGGCAGAGCTGGTAGATGGTGTCCGAAATGACCACCTTTGCTTCATGAAAGCAGAGGATGAGCCACTGTTTCACCTTCCTACTGCTGAATGGGGGAGACCTTCTCCCAACTGTCTGTTCCTGCTGTATTTTTTTTTCCCCTGATTTAGCAAATTGAATTAGTTGCGATGGAGTTTGGTGAACATTAGAGAGGACCCAAGGGATGGGTTGTGACTATGCAGCAGGGCAGGAAAGAGGAGCAGTGGTGAGCCCTAAGTTTGGATGAGGTTTTGCAACCTCATCCGTAGACATGAAGTGAGGCTAACTGCAGTGTGTTTTGTGAAGAAAATCTAAGATACGTAAATATAAACTACACTTGGCAGTGAGTTTCTGAGAGAGGGGGAAGTGATAATTCGTCTCAGTTAATTCTTGACTGAGGCCTGTTTCTGATCACTCATTTGCTGCTCGTGCTTCTTCCTCACTCATTTAACCATTGTAAGAGAGGTTGTGAGTCAGTGCCACCAGCTGCTGTTGTTCATAATGTGGCATAGTGATAGGCTACCATCTGCCGTCAGTCCATCAGTTTTAGTTTCACTGAGCACAGGACTTTGGTAGGGTTGGCTGGTTGGTTGCTGCTCTGTAGGGGTGATGATCTCTGGCAATGGAGGGGAGCAAGCAACAGGAAGACATAACAGCTTCTCCTGCCACAGCGTGCATTAATGGCACTTGTGATTTGGAGCTTGCAGCTATTCAGCAATAAATGTGACTTCTAATATTTTTAAATGGTACGTGTCTGAAGTTTTTCAAGATTTGGAATACTAAAATACGTTCCAAGAAAGCACACACAGAAGATGGAATGCCTTTACAGACTCCTATGTACCTTTGAATATTTACCTGCTTGCTCTATATGAATGAATTTTTGTTTATTTCTATTTATTTATTGTCTTGTAGTAGTGTTTCTGGCACATTACTCTTCCAGGAAAACTGGAACTAATATCTCTAGGCTGATACTGCAGGAAGAGAGCATCCTAGATGTCTCGTACATCAGGTCACCTTTAGGCATAGCAGGAGTGATATAGTTAAATCTGTACACAGGAAGCCTGAGGATGTTGAACATACAGAATGTAGTAGATTTGCATTTTCACTTTTAGGGTTTCTTTTTCCATATATGTATGTTTTTATATTAGCAGGTGGTAAAACAGAAGTCAAGAAGATGGTATAAGAGAGAAAAGAATGAGGAAAAAATAGTACTGTGGTTATTCCTCTGTAATTGAAGAATAAACCCCAAAACTTCAGACCATACACCATCACTTATGATACTTAGTAGTATTGGAAATAGAAAAGACAAAATGAGAATTACAGAAGCATCAGAATTATTTTCTACAGTGTTATCCCTGCTGATATATACAGTAAAGCACCATGTCATTAAAAAAGCCCTCAGAGGGTATGATTTCATGAGGTTTCTTGAACTGAATTAAGAGCATGTTGTCATCAAAAGGGGGGCAACCTCCTTGCATGTTCCTCATTGCATACTCCCTCTTTCTATGCCATGACTCTGATGTCCTGTTGCTCACATGGTAATGGAATTCAGTTCACTAAAATGGCAGAAAATGAACTAGGCCAAAATAAGTATATATTAGGTGTGAATTTCTTTCTTGATAAGTACTCCAGCATCGAAATATTCCAGTTACATCTTTGCTGCTTCCACTCTGTGCTTGCTTAGTCTATTGAAACTACACAGTTATCAGGAGAAAGTGCAATGATCTATGTAGCTTAAGAGAATGATATGAATGTACTGCCAAAGTGTGGTCTGATGTTGTTTTTTCTGTTGGTCACCTGATAAGCCTTGGAAGAAGTAACAAGTGAATTCTTTTTGTCAGGGATATGTTCAAGGTGTTGATGAGCTAGTTTTGGTGAGAAGTCAGAAAAAAAACCCCAATCTTCCTTAACGTAATAATTATATATAGTACATATAGTTGAGTGAAGGAGAGTGTTTTGCTCTGGATGATGGTTGGAAGTCTAGCTAGTAGAGTGCTTTATTCTTGACTGTAATGTAAAAAAATTCTTCAGATTTCTGTTTATTTAATTTTAGGTACATTTACTGAAAACCTTTTGGTACGTCCTGTTATCAAACTGTTCTGCTTGTCTACATCTTCATCCCGGCCCTTCATTTCCTCTGTAAATTGTCTGTCAATTGTTGGCAGCAGAGTGGTGATAATAAAACTGATGTTCTGCCTGATGACATCTGTGACTGCTCTAATTAATTTTCAGCAACGTCTTTCTATTGAAAACTTTTAGGTTGGCATTAACTTTTTATTAAGAGAGTCTATGAATCCTCTCTAACTTTTTATACTTCATGTTTAATAATTAAAAATGAGGGAAGAGCTAATTAACAGCGAAGATGGTTTTGTGATTTAGGTATTTTGTTCTAGAATTACTATATGCATGATAGTGCAAATCTTATAGCATAGAATTTATAATTCAGTTGCATGACTTAAGATAACCTTTCCTGTGACTTTGGGGTTTTTACAGTCTGTCTTAAAGCAACCTTGGTTTCCAGTAAGCAGTAAAAACAAATAGGAAAGAACTCCAACAACCAATTTGATTGCATTGACATATACTCCATATATGTAGGTCACCTCCCTGAAATTCCCTGACTTACTGCTGCTCTGTACATGTTCAAGTGACGGGCTGTTGCTGTTGTGCATGGGACCATATTCACCTGTAAGGAACAGACGCCCTAGCATTCACCTACATAGATAATTTCTCTGGCTTTTAACTCGGAGACATACAGCCCAAATACATTGCGCTGAGATAACAGACTCCTTTTGTCCGTGTAATTGGCTCAAGATATGACTTGAATGATATTCCTAATTTCTGTTCTCTCATTGTTAAATTGAGCAAAAAGCAGCACTACTCTACAGCTACTCTAATTAAAGCTAGAGTAGTCTCGTAATTTGAGCTACTTCAATTTGCAGTCTGTTTTGTGGTTGGATTACCGGAATAGTTTTGCCTGATATTTCCACCTGGAGGTGTTTGGACCATCCTTTGTTTTGTCATCCAGCAGCAGCCTCTTCTTCAGCTTCAGCGCCCATGCTGTTGTTCAAGGTCATGCTCTTGTGCCTTTGTTATTTGTTTCATTAATATTTCAGTCCCTGAAAGTATTTTATCTCCAGGTGGAATCCTAACTAACGTCAGGTCTGGCATAAAAACTCAGGGTCATACTGGTTGTTTTATAGCTGAGTGCTTTTCTGTATACAGTCTGTAATTCTTGGCAGCGAAAGAAGGCTCTAAAAATCTGCAGATGTTTGATGTACGAAAGTGTCTCCCCTAGATGGGACATAATATGCAGTAATAGTAGTACTGGGTTTTGTTAGGGTTTATTTCTTACCAGTGAGGAATACAAGTTGTTGGAGAAGAGAGAGAAAGAGTTGGGAGACACTAATCAGAGAAACATAAACCAACTGCAAATAAGGCCTTGATTCGTCCTTGGTACACCATAAGAGGGAAGTGATATGGAAGTTTAGGATGAGGCCAGTGGAAGATACTGTGTAGTAGACACGGTGTGTGTGTGTGTGTGGCTTTACTGCTTCCTTCCTACATTTCCTGTCCTTCTAGTAGTAGTATCTGGATCTCTTAATGTAGTTCAGAGGGCAGGCTCTAAGTGCTAAAGGTGAAGGAGAGGGGTGTGGGGGCTATTCCAGTTGAATATATATTTTTTTTTTGTTCAGCAGCCTCTTTTGGGGGTGCGTATGTTTGGGATTGCCAAAATTTAATAGCTTCAAATCGCAGAGAATTTGGATTATGGATGATAGTATTTTGACATAAAATTACGATTCAGATCTGTCTGATTCACACAAGTTCTGTGAGATGTGGTTGTCTTTAAACTCCTGCTATGTGGGAGTGCTGGCACAAACCCAGCAATTCCAGGCTCCCTCCGATTGTGTGTTGTGGGGGCATTATATTAGATGACTGAATTTGCTACTCTCTCATTATGTTGCATGAGAACGAGGCTGTCAAATGGATATATTTGATTAATATATGGATGTTGTAATAGCAAGTACCAGAAAGACCAAACTAAGATCACGTCTTCTCTTTTCAATCCATGAAGTCTCCTGCAGAATATGGGAAGTAGCAGACAGAAACATCTGTAAAATACTGCCCTTGGTCAAATCTCACTTCATTATAGATCTGTCTTCACATATGATCTTCCTGGAAAGTGTTCTCTGTGTTTGTGTGTGCATGTCTCTACTTTAAGTAGAAAGAATAATACATAATAGTGTCAGTCACTGTTTGACTCAGTAGTGCTCTGAGCGTCTGTGTTCACTGTGGCTGCATTCAGTGCTGCCTTCTTTTTGATGACTTTTCTTCAAATAGGTCTGTGGGACGTTTATGTTTTAAGAAAGCCAGTCTTAGTGTGTTTAATGTATGTGGTGGAGACTTTGGTTCAGCATTTCAGGCTTCCTAAATTTGTTATTTGGCTTGTTGGAGAGTTGTAGTTCTGTTACACTAGGCCATGTTCTAAACTGTTTATTTCATACTGTATTTCCTAAGTGCTTTGTGGAAGATGAGTTGATCATAGGCACTAGGCAAGGACTGATGTGAAGTTTGCTTGCCGAACCTGTCAAATCGTATGGAACTCGTTGCAGAAAGTATCAAGCAAAAAAGTGGCATGTTTTTATGGAAGATCAAATATTTCTGTATCATTTAGAATTTTGAAGTGTTTTGTTTTTTTTTTTTTGTTACAGAAAAAGATAGGCAATAGGATTCCTGGCATGGCTGGCATTGTTCTGGGAGATGTGTAAAACTTTGTGGTGATGCAGCTGTTTTCTCAGCAGCAGTTTTGACAACTGCTAATGTGAATAGAGATGTATTAATATGGAGAAGCTGCTTTCACAAACTAAATGTAATTGAATGTCTCATTTTTTTTTCTTTATTTTGGGGAAGAAACTCAGATTTTTTCCAATTTTTAGTCATTCCCCCCCCCCCCCCCGCCCTCCCTTTTAGTATATATAATATATATATGTATTTTTTTTTTCTAGGTGATTTGTTATGGTAATAAAGCAGACGAGTCAGTTTTTCTCATTTACTCACTACTTCCCACTTAGTTTGCTTATAGATCCTCCTAACGGTGTTTCCCTGGATAGACTTAAGGTACGTTCCAACCAGAATATTCCTTGACTAAGCAAAGTACATGCATTCTACTCCTTTGCATCCTCTTGGGATGACTGGGTGAAATCTAAACATCTTAATGTAAAACCCATTTTAGCTGCACTTTGGGAAAACAGAGAAAATGAAGAGCTTGATTTCTGATAGCTGCCTAGTTTATTGTTGGGGTTTCTTTGCAACTTGGGACAGACCAATACTGCATAAAGACTTGGAGCAGAGGTGCAGTTGTCCAAGTAGGTCTCTGTAATTTTAATTTCTCAGAGGACCAAAGTTTTGCTCCTGATTAAGGTGGAGAGATGGGATTGAGACAGGGTAAGCTAGAGAGCTTTCTTCATTTTGGTGTCCAAGTGACCGTTTTGTGGACCTGGCTTCAGTGAGAACCAATTTAGCAGCAGGGTCTTGTGATATACAGAGCACTGCCTTCCCCTCGGATGGGGAATGGAGTTGGTGTGTGGAACTACTGTGGTTGTCTCTTGCACGTTTCCTCTATCTTAGAATCATAGAATCATTTTGGTTGGAAAAGATCTTTAAGATCATTGAGTCCAGCCGTTAACCTAACGCTGTCAAGTCCACCTCTAAACCATGTCCTGAAGTACCACATCTACGCATCTTGTTTTAGACTTGCATAGAAGTGTGTCTTTCTAAAGCTGAATGTCCTTTCATTATGCACACATTGTTAGAAATTACATGCAGGTACTCTGTTCTTGTTTTAGATCTTGGTTGTTTTTCTTATGTAGGAAAATGTATTTTCCAATCTGGAAGCTCTGTTTTTAGTCTGTGATCTAAATTGAGCTGGATAATAACATTGCCAGAATTAAGATTGCACCAGCACCTTTATTCCCCAAATTATGTCACTGCTAGCCTTTTCTCTCTGATCCGCAATACAAAAATGGGAATCTCCTTAATTATTAAGTAGTAGTGAATTTAGAGCAAATAAAAAGGAAGGTGGCAAGGACTAGTAAATAACACAAAGTAGCATTGGGCAGCCAGCCAGCTCAGTGGGCTCTGAGCAATAAGTGCTGTTTATGGTATGGGCCTCAACTGTGTACCTTTTGTTTATGTGTGTGCCCCTAAATTTGCAAATGTTACCCCTTGATGTGGCCATGTTGTGCTAAAGCATAGATTATTATGATGAATGTAGTTTTCCACAAATCCGTATAAATTCTAAGCCTGATGGGTAAAAATGGATGTATTATTTTTAAGCCTAATTTTCCTCTCGCAGTCCTAAAAAGCAACCCCTGAGCAACTCTATTTCAAATTAGAAGGCAGATATTAATATTTATCCTTACTGTAGGGTTTTTTACCTAAATAAGATTTAGGCAGCATGTCTATTGCTGACTGTATAGAATTTCAGACCATTGAAAGTAATGGGCATGGCAAGCAGAACCTGATGAACTCCTGAGTTGGTCAGTACCAATTGTAGCTTCCACAGAGGCTGAGAAAGAAGTGACGTTTTGGTTCATAAAGCAGGCTTGTGTGTAAACTGAAAAATTGACTGGGACTTGACAAAAGCAAGGACCCGAGGGAATGTCAGGAAGATGTGCCAGGGCAGGTTTAGGTTGGACATCAGGAAAAGGTTCTTCCCCCAGAGGGTGCTGGACACTGCAACAGGCTCCCCAGGGAGGTGTCACGGCCCCAAGCCTGACAGTGTTCAAGAAGAGACTGGACAAGGCCCTCAGACACACGGTGTGAACTGTGGGGTTGTCATATGCAGGGACAGGAGTTGGACTCGATGATCCTTGTGGGTCCCTTCCAACTCAGGACATTCTATGATTCTATGAAAACAGGCAAGGAGATTTCTGTTAAGATTTTATTTGTGTGAGAGTTCCGTGGATGTTAAAAATCATGAAGGGCATGATGATCAGAAACAACCAGTCTGTCTATTAGCTGCGGATGATACTTCCTCTATTTCTTATCTCTGCTTTAGATGTTGGAACACTTCTAAAAGTATCCAGCAAATTATAGTTCAGCTCAACTGGCATGCAATTATAATAATGTAGAGAAATTGCTGTTTTAAAAATTCAGTTTTCATTCAGAAATGCTTAAAGTCAATAAAGCTTTTAATGGATATTACAGTCTTATGTTTTCTCATGTTAGAAAATGATAAACTGAGGAACTTCAGTGAATAAAGGATGTTAAACAGTTACTGAAATATAAGCACGTTCTCTCAACCACCCTTCTTTAAATGACAACTTTAGAGATGACTTTTAATAATAAAATCCTTGACTGTCAAATGTGTATGCCATGCTTTATCTTTATTGGCATGAATAATTCCATTAATCTTACGGGTCAAAGTAAAAGGGAAAAAAAATTAAACAGTTGCATAAATGTCATCTCCAAGATGGCCTAATAAGATGCAGTTTCCTAAAAATGAAATATTTCTATATGACATCTCATTCAGTTACTGGAACCATAAACTTTGCTTTTCTTTGACACAGTCATTTACTTTCTGTTCTATAATTCTTACCTAGTTTTTTTAACTATATTTAAAAAAAAGAGAGAATGATAGAATAGTTTGATTCTTTATTATCGAAGATGTCTTCTTCTTGAGGATTATGGAATCACCAACGAACACACCCTGTCAGTGACTGGAGGAAAACCAGAATGGAGTGAAAGGAGCATGTGTTTGGAAACTCAGAAATGTTGAGAACAAAGTGGTAGAAGGAGAAGGTGGTGAAATTCTTCTGTTGGTGGGCTGCTTCTGCTCTTGAGCTAATTTGACGCTCAAATGTGTAATGGAGCATAGTATTCGTCATGTTGTCTAGAATAATAAATTCAGCAATCTAAAAAGGAGAAATACGTGAAATTTTACTTTTCTGATATGATAGGGAAGGTGATGTTGCCTATCAGGGTTTTAAATCAGAGTGAAGACTTTATGTTGTTTCAAATCAATGTATTTCATCTGAACAAATCAATGTTTTTCACCTGAACAATTTGCGTTTTTATGGTTAAAGACAAATAAAAAGTAGATCATAAAGTATGTATCGTGAGACTAGTTTTAAACATGTGAGTGCTGGGATTAGGCACAGTCCAACTATGAAGCATGGATTCCAACATAGGCTAGTTCATGAATACAAGGAAGTAATTAATACAATTCTGCTTTTCAGACGAGGTGAGTTTTTTAGCAGATTGTGCCTGTAATTGAAAATTTGACTGGGTTTGCAGTTGTCCAGTTGTGAAAGTCTTTATGTAAAAACCTCTATAATGTTTTGAATTCAAACTAGAAGAGTACAAAGTCTGGTCCAGAAAACTGACTTAACTGGGGGAGAGAGGTGTGAGGAGAATTCAGATCACTAGGAATACAATACACAATGGAAAGATTTGGCAGTCCTACCTTGAAAATTTATTGGGATTACAGAGTAGTGAAAACTTCTTTTCAGGTGGTTGGTTTCTGAGATATGTTCAGAATAAGGGGAGAAAAGAAGGAGGTTATTTTAAGGGGTGTTTTTTCTGCTGGGAACATACCTTTGGATATGTTGCAGACTTGCATTTGAGTGGCAGCTTCAATGAGCAGTGCACCATCTTATGGATGTGCAACTGAATGTTGAAATACCTAGAAATGTGGTGTGTTTGGTGTTTTGTTTTTGTTGGTTTTGGTTTTTTTTAAAGTATGCATTTCCACTGGGGAATATGGAATTGCTTAATTTGACTGGAAATGGGAAAATCAAAATTCTTGAATCCAGTGAGGTAAGTTACACAGGAAATGTTCATATTGTGTGCTGCTGTTCTCTGACAGGCTGTGATGGTAGATCATTTTCATCACCTGCTACACCATTTAACCACTTTTTAAGCCATAGTCATGTTTTTTTCTTAAATGCTAATTGAATGGGGAATTAATATTAAATTATTACAATGTTATATAATACTGATCTATTATATTTATTACTATAATGAATGCTCATATCAGTGAATGCAAAATCCAGTTGAAATAGTTTATTATACCGTGTTTGAGTCTCTTCCCCTCCAAGAATTCAGAAGGCAACATAGTTATGCTTCCTATAATATGTCATACTTGTTCTTGAGGTTTTTTTAATGGCTGTCAAGGTGAATGGATAAATGGATGGATGGGAATAAAACATGAGTGTTTAATTAAGACAGATAGTTACAGAGCTTATAAGACTTGGGATTTATTCCGAGAGTGCGCTGATTTTGAAATACGCAAGTAAAACAGAAATAAAATTGCATCAGGCCTTACTGACATTCATGAGTAACTTAAAATTCTGGTAGTGTCAGACTTTTCTTTTAAACTTGATACAACAGCAATAAAATTCTAGTTTGTGACTGAATGTTTTATCATGTAATTTGTATGAGTTAGTAATGCCTCTGCATGGGGTTGGAATGGCAGAGGAGAGTATCCCAGTGAATCCCGGGAGCCTGAGGGAGGCTGGGCCAGAGGAGCAGGAAGGCTGTATTCTCTGAAAGGATTTGAGTTTCAAGTGAGAAATCCATTGGCCAAGGCTTTTCCTTTGTTAAATAGCGTGCTTTTCCTTGCCTGTAATTTTAAGTGTCTACTTTGGACAGTGCTTAAGCAGTTAAAAATGTTTAAAATGTCTTAAAGCAGTAATTTTCTAACTTACCGAATATTAATTTTAAAAAAGTCCAATTTTGGACAGAAGAATTTAGCTGTATTTTGGCTTTTGGGAATGTTTGTCAGTAACAGTTATTTAATTATTTCTGTATAGCACTAATTGTATGTCTAGTACAACATAACTTGACTCTGCTACCTCCTATCCGACTGTTCCCTGAAGAGTATGTTAGTTTTCATCAATGTTAATCTGTAAATTAATTACAGAAATATGACATCACGGGTAAATGTGTGCTTTGTGAGCAAGGCCAGTGGAGAAATGCAGGAGAAGGTGGTAAGATTAATCAGTTCTAGAGAGGTTAGTGCAGTATTTCCCTGGTGTGCAGAACAAATGACCTTTGGAATTCAAGTTAAAAGATATCCCTGTCCTTTTGATACAGTTACATGGGGCTTCTAAAATGGGACACGTACCATTCTTTTACTTCTGTTCTGCTTTATATATAATGCTTTTCTATCCTCAGTTAATGAAAGAATCTGTTCTTACTTTTGTCTGCGTTTTTGTGGTGGTCTGAACTGGGTCATCACTTGGTATGTGATGCAAGAAAACATTTTTGAAAGCTGCTTCTGTTTCTTCTATCTCTCTCTCTCTCCACCCCCTCCTTTGTATGAAGTCTTGCGCTGCTTGATTTGACATTTAATTCCTTATTTCTTCTGCTTTTTCCTGTCCTTTTAGCAGTTTTCAAAGTGCATTATCCCCCTGCTTCTCTTCTGAGACTATAGTTCTCTGTGCAGTTTACTCCTGTCTTATCTTTTTCTGTGATACCACCATGTGAAAGGTGGAGAGGGGAGTTGCACGTCAAACCGTAACTCTTTAAAAGCAAATACTTGGCTCTGTGTGGTACGTACAGTGTCGTGGCCAGGATGACTGAAAAGTTCCTGAGCTCTCCAAAGTCACGGGAAAGCTATCTTGTTGACATGACCACTTTTTGTTGGGACTTTTTGTTGGGACTTTTTGTTGGGACTTAAGGTTTCTGTAGATAATTCTCTTTTCTCTTATGACTTCTAAAGCTGGCAAACATAAAACCTGGTTCATCTGGGCCAAGAAGGACAGCAGGATCCTTGAAGAGGGTGATGTGAAGGCTTGTGAGAACTGGTTACTCTTAAGATTACTGCTTGAGTTGTGCTGGAAACATGTTGCATGCTGTTACAGGTGACTGAGCTATCACAGGTACTGAAAGCTGAAGGTATGAGGCCAATGATGATGTTCAGTTTTTTTGAGACTGTACTTAAATTAGGCTATGGTTGGCTAGAAGGTCAAGTTAAGACAACTGCTGTAGCTGTGTTAGCGAGGATGTGGAAGGATGCTCTCTCTGCATATGGGGATTTGCTCTTCAATCTCATTGTGCTGGTAAAGGTGCGTTCTGTACTTGAATGGCTGGTTTCCTTCCCTGGGGTAGCTTTATGGCAATGCAAACCCCATCTTTGTGGAGCTTACAGTCGTTCTGGGAGTGTTTAGCTGGTCTAGAATGCAAAAGTTTCTAGTTGAAGTGCTCATAATGTTTATGTAATTGCTAGATTCTGTTCTAATAGAGGAACTTCTTTCCCAAAATCCTTTGGTCTTGACAGAAGAAAGCAAGCTGATTTTTCTTGACTTTTTTTTTTTTTTAAGCTATTCTACCTCCTTTTGTTAATTGTAGAGCTGTACTGCAGTAACCACAATGATGCTCTTCAAGGTAGTAGTCAATAGAAGATGGCCTGATAACAGAGGCTGAAATAAATTATTTGTACCTGAACAATAAAAGGACAATGAACTTATAATGAGGATGGCACAGGCTCAGAATGGCCATTGCTGCATATAAAGCCTAGACTTGTTTGCTAAACCCAAAGAGATTGCTGAAAACTTGTCAGCTGGATGGAAAGAAGTACAAGGTCTAGGGCTAAGTTACTGGATTATTTTCTCAGGGACATGGCATCACGTCTGTAAAGTACTTTTGCTCTTTCTCCTGAATATGTAACAGATATTCCTAAAATGGACAAGGAAAACTGAGAACGAGCTAAATTAAAATTTACTGTGAAATCTGAAGTCTGACTTTATTGTATGTTTTCCAATTCTACTGTTTCCACTTCCAGCTAAGTGCATCGACTTCCCCTAGTAAGCAACCTGAAGGGAAAAAAATGCTTTGGAAGTGGGAGAGCAGTATTGTAAAATCATTTAAAAATCAAACAAAACAGGAAGGTTATGGACTGGTGTAAAACAAGTCAATAAGGTAACCTTCTGAAATTTTGGCGATTTACATTTAGGACCTCCTTATTTTTAACACTATTATTGAAAACATTGTGGTGTTTGGCATTTGGCTTGCCTTTACTCTAGTCCTTTTTTTGGTGGTGCAGATAAACTTTAGATGGAAGGTGAAGAGATGTACTTCATGACCACAAAAGGGAGGCTTTCCATTTGTTTCATGAGGGAAGGAATGCGGAGGAGCTTGTGGGAGATGTGCGGGTTGGAGTCAGGGCAGGAGTGAGGGATGTAGTGATGCACTAGTTTAAAATTGTTTGGGGTAGAGGTTGTTAATCTGTAATAATTTAAAGAGAATTTCATATTTGTTCTGCGGCGGAGGTGGTGGCAGCAGAGAGTTATGCATAAATGTGGCAAAGGAAGGTTGCCCAAGCAAAACGTGTGAAGCTCTGTGAGTCTTAGGCAATGATGCTTGCGTCATGTCCAGGCATATTTAGTTTGAATAAAGAGATGAACACAAGAACACCAGTAACTTCAACAGGCCGTGAAGACAATCCTGGAAATATTCTGTAATGTGAAAGGTTAGAGGTGTTCTGCATATGGAGATACTGAAAAAGTGCTAAGACAAAATGCCACATTCAAAACTCGAGCAAATTTGTGGTATACAAAACTAATATATATAAAGTCTGAATAATCACAATTTCTGAAATATTGTACACAAATTTGTGTAACCTATGCTAATCCTATCTAGTGGGACAGTAACAAATAGTACACATTCCAAATGCCTATGTTAGTGGTATTAGCCAGATGATTGGGGCTGGTTTTTTAGTAGAAGCTAAGGGGGTAACCCGCATTTTTGTGATCTTCACTCTAGTCTGTTGCGAGTCAGAGCAAACTGTCCTGCATGTGAGCCAGGAGGTTGCTGTCTGTCCCATCTTGCCAAGGAGTTGAAGTGTTGAATAGGTGTTCTGTGTAGTAGCATAGGTGATTTCCACAGGGAGGTGGAAATTAAGATCAGTGCTGTTGTGAAAGATAGGTTTATTTGGAAAAAAAACCCCAAAACCTAAATTTCTGTTTCCAGCTTTTGAGACTAGTACACTAAGTTTGAAACATCTTCACCTTCATCAGGTGCATTTGAACAATGCAATTAGTTTATTTTCGTTTTTATGATCTTGCTGTCCTAGAAGATGGTTTATTGTGGAATGGCTTGTGTTTGTCAAAACCGTTTGTTTGTTTGTTTTAATTTTTGTGGTTACTGAATTTTCACTGGCTATTTCCTGATCCTAAGTATATAATCAGCAGTAAAAATGTTTTTTCGTCGTTAGAATTTGCTAGCAGAATGATCAAATAGAACTTAGACTTTACTGCTCTTTCCTCCTAATTGTTTTCTTAGACGTGTGTGTCCATACTTTGTGTCTAATACTTACTGGGAACTGAATGTTCAATTCTCTTGGCCAGTTTTCAAAACTGCACTCAAAATCTGTATGCAAAATGTTATCACAAAGATGAAAATACCATGGTATCTTTAATTGTGCTCATCCCTCAGCAAAAACAGTGTCACCTTTTCAAAAGACTGGTTGTGGGGAATTGTCTTTCAAGGCGTAAATGGAAGAAAAGGAGAGGGGCCAACCCCCCCAAAAAGAAGCAGTCTCATACTTTTCTCAGTGGAACCTCTTCAATTAAAACCTCACTTCCTTGCTTTTATGTCTTGTATGTGAACCTCACCATTAATCTGAAAGAAACATGAGTGAAAAAGTAGCTCACACGTGCCCTTTAACCCAAACCTAACGATCAAAATAACAGTACCTTATAAAACTGAGTTACTACAAAACTGACTTGAACCTCGTTTGTTTATTTATGATCTTGATTTAAGGTAAATCTTTGCTCGTGTTTGAGTAAATGCGTGAAAAACTCTTCAACACAAATACTATACGATTGCGATTTCTTTGAACAGGTACTTTGTGCTGGACTTTGAGACGGGGATTCTGCAGTATTTCGTGAACGAACAAAGTAAAAGCCAGAAGCCACGAGGAACCTTGTCTTTGGCTGGAGCTATAATATCGCCCAGTGATGAAGTGCCACACATGTTGGTGGTCTACTCTGCTAATGGAGAGATGTATAAGTTGAGAGGTACAGTGCTCCTTAAAGTGCCAGCTGAGTCCTTCTTCTCTTCCATTCCAGCTTCTGCATCTCTTCTCTTGTATCTCGTTTCTCTCTTATGTCCCCGTAGTGTCAGAAAGTAGTGGTTATACAGCTATATTGTTACATACTATAGTATAAAACACAGTGGAACAGTGATCTGGAGTTAAATACATGTGAATTTACAATATATAGACTTCCAGGGCTGGAAGATACCTCAAGATATGTTCTATAAACTGTTATTGTGGCAAGTATATCTTGTTTGCTTCTGAAGGAAGAAAAAGCTGCTTTCATTGCTGTCCACAGCGTAGCATTTCATTTCTAAGATTGTTCTCCCCTACCACCATCCTGCAGATAATGTGCAGTAATGAATCTGCTGATAGGCTGGACAAGGGAAAAATGCCAGTGGAACGCTGTTAAGATACTCTGTTCTTGTCAGTCTTGGAATAATTGGGTGCACCTTTAACATAAAAGTTTGCCTTCTCTTGCTCCCAAATTTAAGAAAGACAATATAGGGTATGAAAGAGTTACTTTGGATTTTTTTTTTAAAGCAGTATTTTGATTCTAAGATATTTTCAGCATGGTTGGTTGATCAGGATACTGTCATATCAGACTAGTTTATAAAAAATAAATGTACCAAAAAAAGTGACATGTAATATACTGTAACAACAGTTTAAAATTATGTTAGTTTTATTCTGACCACAGTTTATTAGTTGTCTAACAGGACAGAATATGCAGGACTCCCCAGTGGTACAATATGTTGCAATTTTATATGTAGAACTAAAACACAAGAACAACCAGGGAGCATTTCTGTTGAAATGTTTTGGAATTTGCAGAGCTAGAAATCACGAACACTTGTGTTTTCATTAGCATGCTTTTCCAGTCACTTGAGAATATAAACTACTTACAATATGGTGCTATTAATTTGATGAGATCTATGAATTCGATTCAAATCGGTAAATAATTTTTATGCTGAGTCAATAACCATTGAGATACTTAATAGCAGAAGAAGTAAGAGAAAATATTTACTGAAATTATCCAGTCTGTATTGCTATTCTTTCTTAGGATTATTGGAGTAGTGTTTTGTTTAAAAAAAAAAAAAATAACCAAACCTCTGTCCTAAATATACTTCTTAATATTGCACATGAGCCACCTGATGTAGACTGCAGACAATCTTTTCAATATTTTTTAAAGCTGTTTTTCAATGATATGGTTTTCATTCTTGTATCTTTAAGTTGCATGCAAATGACACACAGGTTTAAACAGTTATTTAGTTGAACTACTTTAAAACAGAAGTACTAAGGTATCTGGGGAACTGGTAGCTTGTCTGGTAGCTGATTGACAGCATGAGTGTAAAGGTTTCTCTGATTTAAATGCTGTGGCATGGCCCTTGTCCTTCACAGAGAGACATGAGTAAAACAAAAGTGGATTAAAAAAAAAGAAGTAATCTTGAGGTAATTCTGCTTTTAATAGCACTCAGAGGAGATAACTATGAAGAAGGCTCAAACTTATCTCTTCCAGCTGGCCACAGTATCTTAAGCTGAGGTTTAGATGTGTTGTACTGAAGAACTTATATATACTTAAGTAGTATAAATTAGAATTTATAGTGCATCCTAACCAATAAATAACCTATCTTCTCCCTGCCTCATCACATTCTCCTATACAAAAAAGATTATTAGTTTATATGTGATTCCCTGCATTTTCTTGTTTCTATTCTAGCTGCTGATGCAAAAGAGAAACAATACTGGATAACTCAGCTTCGATCCTGTGCCAAACATCACAAGGAAGGTAATTCTAAGGTAAATAATTAAGAGGGAGAAGTAACTATTGTGTTTTAAGTGGTGTAGGTGAAGAACAACATAATCTGGATGATGGACTGGCTGCTGTAGTTAGTGGGTTGATGTTTGGCAGTTTAGGAATAAAAGCAGCACATTGTTATTCCTCAGTAACTAGAGCAGATTTAAGTCAATTGGGCAATCTTAATAAATAAACATTGTCTTATTTATGAGAAATTCATGAAGTGCATTTCGGATGCTGTCAATACATGGTTATTAGAGGGACTGGATCAACAGTTTATTAATAAATAGCTGCGTGCTGTCCTGATTAGTATTTAAAAGTGTTAACTGATACTAGTTGTATTTAGTTTTATAAGATTTAATGGCTCTTATTATAGAAGCTTCAGGTAGATATTATTAATAGCAGTGGTCAGTCTTCAACTTCTTTACCAAATCTGAAAGAGGTCATCATATGAGGATTTATAGTATTTATTTGTTGTTGGAAGTGATGGCAGAATTTTTGTCCTCAAACAGATAAATATTTTGGACAGGTAAAAAAATGTTTGTACTTAAAAAAATAGTAGAACTATGGGTTGAGAGTGTTTCTTGCCTCCAAATAGAGGACTGTTTAAATTAGAATGCATTTTGAAAGTGGGAGGTATTAAAAACAACCAACCAACCCTATTAGAAATAAATGATTATTGTATTTATTTTATGTATGCTTTTGGTGTTAATGCTAAGTCAATAAAGAAGAACAAAAGTCCTGCTCTTCAGTCTTTTAAGCACTTCTATTGATATTTTTAGAGCAAAAAAAATTGCTTTCCCCTTTACTGTTTGATATTTTAAAAAACTCTGCATATAGCTGCAAGCAGAAGGGATTCCTCCCTGCCCCAAGATACTGAAAATATCAATCTTATGTTAACTTTGGTCAAAGTCATGATCATGAATATCCTTGAAAGTTGGTCTTTGAAAATGTGGATGGTATTTTGAGGAGACTGGCATTCATTGAAGTGCATGAAGTAAAATAAAACCGACTTTTTTTTCTTCTTTTTGAGTGATGTGGACTTGCCAAGAAGCAATTATGGTATATTCTCCTTTTTGCAGGAGAATAAGTAACTGGTGTTTCAGTACTCTTTCAATTCTAATGCATGACAATTAAATATGGCTTTTATACAGCTGTAGCCCAGTACTGTTCAGAAAGGAGCAACTCTGCTTGGTCAGAATGCTCTTACTGTTGCTTTGCAACTCAGACTCTTCCTGTGCTAGACAGAGACGGTAACTTTTTATACTCAATTGCAATCAAATTATTCCTCAATACATTTTCTCGTCGCTTCTTGAACTCATTTAAAATGTTTTGGCATCTACAATGTATTGTGATGAGGTAATAGAAGTGTTGTTCAGTATATATGGTATCAGAGACTTGTGCAATGGAAAATTCTTTTGCTTATACTCTCTGTTTATTTGCTAATATTTCTTAATACTGGATTTGTTTTTCTCCTTTTGTCTTCTGATAAATAATTCTGTAGAAGTGTCTATTTTAATACCAAAACCTCATTCCAGAGTGGCAGTAATTGAGTTGAAGCTGATCTTTGTCTAAGTGAAGTTTGGATCATTTTTCCTCCTTAGGTAAAAGCTGTTGCACTTAGTAGTAATTTATGCTTGGAATTTTTCATACTGTCTCTCCATGTTGAGCTCCTGCAGTAGCAGTATTTTAGTAGGCTCTAAATTAATTAGTATGTCAAGAAGAAAAATCTTGTCCAGCAGCTAGTAGTGGTCCAAAAAGAGCAAAGAGAGTTTTAGGAATTGTCAAGAAAGGAGCAGAGAACAAAAGGGAAAATACTTAGACTGCTCTAACTCTGTCAAATACGTCTCTTGAATGCTTTTATCAGTCCCTGAAACAAAAACATTGGAGTGGGGGAAAAGTACTTTTCATCACTTCTGTTGTTCTGTACAGAATGAACTCTGTGGGATGAAAAGTGACTACACTGGAGTCTTTTTTTCTGATGATGGGAAGAGAAAAGGCAAACCGGAGAAGTATAGTGTTAATAAGCGCCCTGGAGTGGCTGAATAGGAAGTATTTGCTAGCTGTTGATATTTGTATGGGGGAGCCTCAAAGAAAATGAGCTGAAAATAGATTCAAAATAAAAGGAGATGAATGAAAACTGGAGGTTATTATGGCATGCTCTGGATGCCAGAACTGCATAGAGACTTAAAAAGTATTTGAAAGACAGAATGTTATTAGAAAGTCTTGACTGAGTGGGAGGGTATTAAATACAAAGACAGCGTCTGTCCCAGAAGATCTAACATGCAACTTCTGGAAATAGGAAGGGCTTGGAATGGGGAGCACCTCTCTAGACTTCTTCTTGTACTCTTGCACAGTGACTTCCATTGCTGGGGCTTTCTTCTTGTTCTCACACTCATCATGTAAGAAAATAAAAGGATTTCTTTGACTGAGGGGTGGTGGGCGTATGTAACAGAGGAACCAAACGAAAGATTGTTTAAGATAGCAGGAGGAGTGTTCTTGCATTTTTCTTAGAAGACTGAGTTACAGAAACTTGGCATAGGATGCTGGACTATCGATGCATTTTGGTTGGTACAGGCAGTCACATATTTTAATTAGCTTAAATCCATTTAGTATAAAATACAAACGCTGAAGAAAACTAAAAGATATTTCTTAGTTCTGTGTTACAAGTCTACATCTAAAATCAGATTAGGTCACTTTTCACTTGACATGTTTGTTAGTGAAGCACTCCTAATTCTCTACTTTCGAAAGCCACAGAGCAAATAGAGAATTTATATCTTCTCTATTTTTAAGCTTAACAATCCAGAAAATAAAATGTTGGGAATTTATGTGCTTCAAATAAGACCAACTGATGACTGTTCTTCTTATTCTAAAAATGTACTTTACTTGAAGCAATGTCATGCCTACCTGTTCTTGGGAACCTTTCTTTTGATAAGATTAATCTCTTGTTTTTCAACATACTTTTTTTCCTTTTCCCTCTCCTATCTTCTGAGAGTTAGATTATTATCTGTTTAACATCTTTATTGGCAACGTGGACAGTGGGATCAAGTGCACCCTCAGCTGTCTGCTGATGACACCGAGCTGTGTGGTGCAGTCAACACACTGGAGGGAAGGGGTGCCATCCAGAGGGACCTTGACAGGCTTGAGAGTCAGGCCTGTGTGAACCTCATGTAGTTCAACAAGGGCAAGTGCAAGGTCCTGCACATGGGTTGGGGCAATCCCATGCACAAATACAGGCTGGGTGGACAATGCCCATATCCTGGGCTGCATTAAAAGAAGCGTTACCAGCAGGTTGAAGGAGGTGATTCTGCCCCTCTGCTCTGCTTTCGTGAGACCCCACCTTGAGTCCTGTGTCCAGCTCTGGGGCCCCAAACATAAAAATGACATGAACCTGTTGGAGTGAGTCCAGAGGAGGGCCACGAAGGAGATTAGAGGGCTTAAGCACCTCAACTATGAGGACAGGCTGAGAGAGTTGGGGTTGTTCAGCCTGGAGAAGAGAAGGCTCCAGGGAGACCTTATAGCAGCCTTGCAGTACCTAAAGGGGGCCTGTAAGAAAGCTGAAGGACTTTTTACAAGGGCCTATTGCAATAGGACAAGGGTAATGGGTTTAAACTGAAAGAGGGTAGATTTAGATTAGCTATAAGGACGAAATTCTTCACCATGAGGGTGGCGAGGCACTGGAACAGGCTGCCCAGAGAAGCTGTGGATGCCCCAGCCCTGGAAGTGTTCAAGGCCAGGTCGGATGTGGCTTTGAGCAGCCTGGTCTCTAGTGGAAGGTGCCTCTGCCCATGGCAGTGGGTCGGAACTAAACGTATTTAAGGTCCCTTTCCATTTCAAACCATTCTATGATTCTGTGATCTGAGAGACAGGTTTTCCCTGACTTCAGCATTGCATATAGTGCTAACCTGGATTTCACCTACAAGTAAGTTTTAATGCTTCCCTCTGCTTTTCTGTATAAAAGCAAGTGATCAAAAGCTTTAATGCTACAACGATTAGACTTCGGAGTTCAGATATTGGTTACCAGGGAGTGATGCTTCACAGAGATTCCAGAAACTAGAAAAAAAATGCATTTCTATAGCTTCTTTTCTTTTCTTCAAAGTTTTTTACTTCAAAACCACTGCCTGGTAGGAGGCAAGGGAAGCAAGAACTGCTGCATTTCTTTGTGATTTTTTTTTTTCCTCTTATAGATGAAGGTACTTTAATAATTATTAGCATGGGAGTGGAAACATACTTCTTAAAATATTTTAAATTTACATAAAATAGCGTGCTGCTATTTTAGCCATCTTACTGTTTCTTGTGTGTTGGGGTTAGGGACTGGAATTACATAAAAAGGTCTGTAATGACACAGAGAGGGGTACATGTTGGACTCCATTTTGCATAATTGAGGACTTGACAAAAATCTGTATTTTTGAATTTTGTTAAAATAGCCCAGCCATTGATAGGACTGTCGTGACGTAACATTCAGGGACAGATCTCTCTCTTCCCCACTCTCCCCATACTTTGAGGGTTGTAGTGTGATAACTGCAAAGTATCTGTCTCTCATAGTGCTGTCACGAACAGGCACCTGGATACTTGTGTTTCAAGCTTCTGGAGTTCAAACAGAATCCAGGCTGTGTCTCTGCTGCGAACAGGCATGTGTCTGCATCTGGGAAGTTGAAGCCTGAGTGTTTGCTCCCAACTTCTTCTACAGCTTAAACTCACCTTTTTTCACAGGAAGAACGAGGCAGAAATTTCTGGCTATTTTTTACAAGTCATACGCTTGAGAAGGAGGTGGAATGGGAAGTGTAAAATATGCAGTGAGGGCTATGTTTTATGCAAGTAGGACATAGCTTAGCTGGGGAAAAATAATGGGATAACCAAGCAAGCAGTGGGAAGGTTCCCAAGAAGCAACTTTTAGATACAGGTCTTTCATATTAGAGAGAGAACATGTTTTTGAAATCTTGAATAGATATTACTGGAAGGAGATTTATAGGAAAACATGAGAGTTTGGAGAATATTTTTTAAAGCTGAAGCTGTGTCATTATGCCTGTGAAATACTGATAGGATGGTATTCCTTTTTTGTGCACTGGATCCAGATCAGCACTGATTTTCTTTCTTTTTCAGAGCTTTAGAATTCTACTGTATGACTTGCTGTCCTTGCTGTCTTTAAAGCATCAGCTGGGGACTGGAGTGGTGGAGGAAATTAAGCAGAGCAGTGATTTAGAAATAAAAAATTGTATACTAATGAGTAAATTTAGTTGCATCCTAATGAATGGTCCAAAGGTGAGCTATACAGCTAACAAGTGGATGTAACACAAGCTAAGTCTGTGACTTGTTTTAATTAAATTTTACATCTTAATGATAAAAAAGCAATAAAACGATAATGTTCTCTGGCAAATAATTCCTATGCTGTAAGATAGTCTTAATGTTCTTGGTATTCCATTACGAGTCTCATTTTGCTTAATCACAGATTGCTAAACCTCCACAGAGTGCCAAATCACACCGTATTGGAAGAAGTTTCCTATGTCTGGATAGGATTGCTGGTTTTTTAGACTATTCTAAGTGAATAGTATTGTACAAGTTTTAGTTAAAGTATTAGTTAAATTGGAATTCAGTGATACAAAATGCTTCCAAGAAGAAGTGGACTTACGCATAATTCGTGGTAACTTCCAAGAATAATTTTATATCCATAAGTTGTTGCAAGCATGTTAGTTCTTCTGTTTTCTGGAAAAAAAACAGCATCCTACTAAAAAGGACTTAGTGCTCTGACCAGCTCACTGAGGAATCAGATGAGCACTGATGTAGGGGAAGCTGGACTATGCTTCAAGCAGCTTTTCGTGGGAAAGCCCTGCTCTCTTCTTCTCCTGGATGGAGGATGGATGAAATGGATCTGCCTAAAACCTAACCTTTCTCTGATTTAGTCTGAGGCTTTGTATTTAAAACTGAGCCAACCTGATGACTGGCATGCCTCTGTGAGGGCCTGTCCTGCTCTCTTTCCCCTCATACTGTGCTCCTGGTGCGTGCTGTAACCATCATCCAGCCCTTTGAAAAGGCAGTTTGGGGAGCTAAATCAGCAGAAGGTTCTGTATCTGTATCTCTGTTTCTCTTCTGGTTTAGCTCCCTGTAGTGGCTCTCCATGAGGTCAAATGAGCCTCAGAGCCAGCATGGAGAGATGGTGGAGAAAAAAGTCCAAATCTGCCACTTCCAGTGGCAAAGGCAATAGCAGTTTAGCTGTAATGTGAAACAGCATCTGTAGTAATGCCTGAAAGTTCGAGGTCAACCCTTTTGTCAAATCATTATGAGGGAGATGTGCAATTTTTCTCCACATCTGGAAGAATGGCTATCATAGATATTTGGTGGCTCTTCTTCACTTTCATCATGTTTCTTCTTGCCTGATTAATGAATGGCGACCGAGATACCTTTAAATTTCTAAATGGATTATTCACTGGTTATTTTTAACATCTGCATGATAACTGTTTCTGTAAAGCAGGATTAGTTAAAGTTTGAAGTCTTTGTGAGTCTTGTTTTGGTTTTTTTATGCACATCAAACCTCTTTTCCTTTTGAGCAAGGTTGCTCTTGCCTGCTCTGCTATGCTTGTCTGCTTCCTCCTCTCATCCTTGACCTCTAAAAGTCAACTAAAGAATGGTATTTCTAATTAAAACATGCTTTGGAAATCATTGTAGTGAGGAGGCTGAGAAGGACGCAGTGTGTTTGACACCTTTTTTCCTCCCTTTGGAAGCTGCATGAAGAGTTGTTCACAGCTCTCTGCTTTCAAAACCCTTCTACAGAAATGGAAAAAAAAATCTATTTAGAACTAGCATGAGCTTGCTGAAATGATTCCTGATGAAGGAAAGATTTTATGATTAAAGGATTATTATAGTCTCTTGCTTAAAAGCAGACACACGTATTGCCTTACTGAAGATGATGAAGTACTGTAATATTCTGTCAGAAAAGTTAGTACCATAGATGGTGCTTTACACAAATGTGCAAAGCGTATCATAAATGGGTCCCTTTGTACTGCTGAAGTTTGGATGTTTTGTAGACTCAGTCATTTGCATTTTAATATTTGTGAATGATCATAATCTAAATTAAACAGATATCTGTATTCTGTTTTAGTGTTTGTTCACTTAGGATGCATTGGAAAAGAAGCAGATGGGAGTTGAAATACTGAATGGTAGTGTCTCAAAATAGTAATTAGTTTCTGATAGCATGTGGCTTCTCATTGCTCTAAAGCTGCACGCAGGGATTGGTTCTGTGCTATGTATTTGCAGAGGAGTAAAGGAATGTAATTTCAGTATTTTTTTATTCTGTAGAAAACATTGGTGGCACAGTACCTGTGAAAATGATGATTATCAGCCATAAACAGATATGACAATTCACTTCAGAAATTAGTTTGTTGATCTCTGGAACATTACATTTACTTTCCAAAAGATACAAAACTGTTTGCTTCTGGTAAATGGTGAAAAACATTTCAGCTTGTTTGTGAGCAGGAAGGGCAATCTCCAAGGAGAATGAGTCATTAAAACATAAGTATAGTTGGAACTTACTGTTCTACAATTACATTATTTTAATTGTTAGGATTTTTGATACCCAAATGGAAGGTTTCATTATACTGCTTTTTTATCCTGGAGATGGACAGTCTATTAACATAAAAATCTTAACCCAACTCTATGTTAGCTAAGCGTGCTTTAGCTAGCTTTAGGTCATAAAACCAAGATGAAATGCAAGTTACAAATGAATCTTTTATTAGCTTATTTATTATTCTTTTATTAATTTCATTTATTGGCAGGCAAACTGTTGGAGCTATGGTAAAGAGTGGCATCAGGAAAGAGTATTTATAAGCCCTTTGGGCTGCTTCAGCCTGTGGATTTCTTGACTCATTATTGGCACCATGCATTACTAATTGTTGAAGAGCGTATGTCTTCCTTTTATCAGACTTTTCACTATCTTTTTATTTATCTATTTATTTGAAAACCAGGAAGCAGTAGGACCAGACAAAACAAGCTATGATGATAGAGGGGAAGATCAGTCATACCAGGAGTGCTAGGGGGAAGAGCAGGGGATTAGGAATAAAGATCCTTCAGTTACTGTCATTGCTTTGATTTCCTGGCAGAGTGACTTTAATGACTGTTGTAGTATGATGTGTAATTAGTGTGTTTTTAGCTGTGGAAAACATCGCATCACAGAATCACAGAATGGTTGGGGTTGGAAGGGACCTCTGGAGATCATCTAGTCCAACCCACCTGCTAAAGCAGGTTCACCCAGAGCAGATCACACAGGAATGTGTCCAGGCGGGTTTTGAATGTCTCCAGAGAAGGAGACTCCACAGCCTCTCTGGGCAGCCTGTTCCAGTGCTCTGGCACCTTTAAAGTAAAGAAGTTTCTCCTCATATTCAGATGGAACCTCCTGTGCTTCAGTCTGTGCCCACTGTCCCTCATCCTGTTCTTGGGTACCACTGAAAAGAGTCTGGTCCCATCCTCTTGACACCCACCCTTGAGATATTTATAAACATAAATAAGATTCTTTCTTGGCCTTCTCCAGGCTGAACAGACCCAGCGCTCTCAGTCTTTCCTCATAAGAAAGATGCTCCAGACCCCTAGTCATCTTTGTAGCTCTCTGCTGGACTCTCTCCAGTAATTCCTTGTTCTTCTTAAATCGAAGAGCCCAGAACTGGACACAGTTCTCAGTCCGTCTCACTGTCCACTCATCCAACCCACACTTCCTGAGCCTACCTAAACACATAGGTGTTAACATTTTAACAAATTTAAACAAATTAACATTTTAACAAAAATGGAAAATTTTGATTTTTGCACAGCTGTGTATCAAAATGCAAAAGAGATGCTTGTCATTCCCAGTATTTAATTTGGAGAAGTTTTGCAAAAGAGGAGTCAAGCATTTGGCTGGGACATAGGTGTTGACAATGTGTTATAAAATTCAAAAGTGCATAAGGGGCTGAGTGTGTAGTTCTTGGAGAGGCCTCTTCTGGCAGTGGCAGGAAGCAGCTGTCAGAAGGAGTTAGCTGCTGCCTCCATCTCCTTTGATTGAGCAGGCACAGTGCTCTACTGCTGCTCTTCGTGGCATTGAGGAGTGGAGCCCCACTTAGAACCATATAATCATTTTGGTTGGAAGAGACCCTCAAGATTATCAAGTCCAACCATAACCTAACTCTAGCACTAAGCCATGTCCCTAAGAACCTTGTCTAAAAGCCTTTTAAACGCTTCCAGGGATGGTGACTCCACCACTTCCCTGGGCAGCCTGTTCCACTGCTTCACAACCCTTTCTGTGAAGAATTTTTTCCTAATATTCAATCTAAACCTCTCCTGGTGCAACTTGAGGCCATTTCCCCTTGTCCTATCACTTGCTACTTGGGAGAAGACACCAACACCCTCCATGCTACAACCTCCTTTCAGGTAGTTGTAGACAGCAATAAGGTCTCTCCTCAGCCTCCTTTTCTCCAGGCTGAACAGCCCCCATTCCCTCAGTCGCTCCTCATCAGACTTGTGCTCCAGGCCCCTCACCAGCCTCGTCACCCTCCTCTGAACTCTCTCCAGCACCTCAATGTCTTTCTTATGATGAGGGACCCAAAACTGAACACAGGATTCAAGTTGCGACCTCACCAGCACCGAGTACAGTGGCACAATCACTTCTCTAGTCCTGCTGGCCACACTGCTCCAGATACAAGCCAGGATGCTGTTGGCCTTTTTGACCACCTGGGCACACTGCTGGCTCATGTTCAGCTGGCTGTCAATCAACACCCCCAGATCCCTCTCTGCCAGGCAGCTGTCCAGCCACTCTTCCCCAAGCCTGTAGCATTGCCTGGGGTAACGCTAAAAACTTCAAAAGGTTTTGAGTGGTTGCAGAAACTCCCTCCTGCAGACATTCACCTGCACTTTGTGTGCGACTGCTTTTGCAAGTTGGAATTTTTTACGCTTATCATGGGGCCTTGCCTAGGGCTAACTTCATGGAAATGTTGGGTCACTAGGTGGATGAAGGGTATAAAGGGGCAGAAAAATGAAGAGGTGAGGAGAACTTCCTTATAGGCCCATAGGAGCGGTTCAAACCAATGTATTTGGCACAGACTGGCTGTATGTGCTAGTTCAAGATTGCCAGTCTTCCTGACTCAGTGAGCTACATAGGATTGGTCACCATCTTGGGCTGAGAGGGGAAGGAGAGGACTCTAGGAGAGGCTCATTGCCAGAGGTGATCTTGCCCTTAAGATCACGTAGCACTATTGTAGGGCAAGGCATGCAGCTGAATGTCAGACACATTGGGCAGTGTGATATGGTCAGCCCTTGCCCAGCTGTGAACTCCTATCCATAGAGATTTGGGGTGACCTAGTGTCCCTGTAGCACGAAAGCCTTCCTGAGCACCACCCTCTACTGAAACTATAGAAGGGCTGTTCTTTCTGGTTTTCTCTCCTGCTCCACCAGTTCCCAAACTCCATGCCCCGAATGACCGTCCACCAACAACAGTTGCTATGAGCTGCCACATGCCTTTGCAAAACTTAACAAAAAGCTATCTTAAATGCAGTGTGATCCCACAGGCTGTTTATTCCGCCTCAAGTCACAGTTCAGGTGTATAGTTGGCGTAGCCCAGTGAGTTGTAATATGAACTAGAGCAAATCTTGCAGGAAAAAAAAATCTAAAAAATTCCTAAAATGATGGACATATCTGTTACTTGGAAATGTGATAATTACTAATTTGTGATACAAAGCCAGTTAAAGAAATCACAGCTAGCTAGCAACTTCTGTACTAATGGTTCAGGATCAGATTTATAACTGCCAAGCCTAAGTGGGGTTGGTGAAAGTCATAAGTTAGGTGGCACGATGAGAGAAAATGTGAGGTGTGAGCTGCAGTCAGAGCGTCTGTTGTGATCCATGGGTCAGCGGCTGATAGTTCACTGCAGTTTGAAACATTGTCTTGACGAAAAATAGCACTGAATTGTTAAATATTGATAACATCAAATAAATAGATATTAACTTAAAATATAAATGTATTTCAGTTTATGAACATCTCTCTCAAAGTGTGCAGGTTAAATGATATTATTTCGGCAACTTTTTTTTTTTTTTCTGAAAGCTAATTCTCTCCTAGAATTCCTTCCTGATTCTGTATTTAAACAGAAACAGTGCATGTATTTTTCCAGATTTGTTTTATGTTACTTCTGTTATTTGCAGAACTATAACTTACCTTCCCAAGAAAATAAAAACATAATAAAATTCACTTTTCACAGAATGTTGTTTTATTTCAAGCAAAACTAATGGCTAAACTCACTGTTGTACGTTGCTGCTGTTTATCTGAGTTTTAGGATCATTTTAGCTATATGAAGGTAGCAGTTGTGTATTTGTAAAATTGTGATCAGCTGAGAATCACTGACATTCTCGTATCATCAGATTTCATTCTAAAAACAAAATAACTTTTATTAAACTGGAAGATAAGACGATCTTATGCTGAAAAAAAATTATCTTATTCTTCCTTTGCACCTTAAATTTAGTTTAGAAGTATTCTGATGCTAGTCAATTTAAAAAAAGAAACATCAGTAAGTATATTTTGCTACTATATACTACGGCTAGCCTTTTCTTGTGAAATTTATACTTAAAAAAGGAAATTCAATTGCAGTTTCCCTTATCCCCTTCCTTCCCCCAAATACCTTTTCCTTTGGCTCTTATTTTAATTCTAGTTATGTTCAAGAAATGCTCTTTCAAATGAAAGATGAATTAAAGACCTGGCAACCTTCTGTGTCCTTCTGACAAATTTTACACCCTGTGCTTTTTTTTTGCCTTAAGATGGAAATCCAGTTTTAATGTAATTTCGAATTATCAGCCAGGGTGGATAGTTTTTGAGTGTCTGATTCTACAGGTGGTTATTGTTATAATCTTATTATAAGTCATGGTAGTAAAGAATATATTTATTGTGAAAACAGAGTCAGACCATCATTCTTGGAAGTATTTGTAAATGTTAAGTCCAGACCAATGGAATAATGCTTATTTCTGTGACTATAGCAGCTCTTTGCACACTGGGAACGTGGTAACACATTTTGTAAACTTTCAAATGCCTCAGAAAGTCTGAAGTCTGGTTTTGTGTGGGGGTGGCAGAGGGATCATGTAATTTATTTCACCCTTCTTGGCAGTGCCAGATCATCTGCGTTGTCATTTACAGTCAGTGTCGTGATAACATGATGCCTGACTTTCATTCTAATGCTGGTTGGAGCCCATCCACCTTGGATTTAAAGTCTTTTAATGAAATTACCACAGAATTGTGAAGTTTGACCTGTAAGGGCTAAGAAGACAGATTGTACCCAAATAATATTTTTGTGCACTCAAGAGTAGTACCTCATGTTGATGGTACCGCTCTCAGCAGTGTTAAAGGCCACCATCATTGCTTGTGCAGGGTTTGCAGGAGAAGTAAAATGGTGTTTCACCCATAGGGCTGTATATTTACCTGACTTTCTGAAGTGGTTTGTGTTTCATGAGGTAAGACTTACTGTGTTTTGGTTTTAACCTTACAGATGGAATCAGCAGTTCAACTAGAAAGGAAGGGCTCTTTCATATTGCACTTTTGTATGTGCTGTCCCATGGTGCTCTGATGCACATCTGAAGTTGATTGAGAGTTGCTGTCCTAAAGGCCTCCAGGAAAACTTGGGCTTCAGGGCTGCAGAAAACAAACCAAAATGAGAACACTGGCAAACAGTCAGATTAGAACACAGCACGTTCTTGAGTGCTCAGACTGATTTTGCAGGTTTTATGTTAAGAGTGTTCATACTGCAGATACTATTGGAGATTTATTGCTGACCATTTTTGCATTTAGGGTTTGTCTTAAACTTACTTCAAAATGTGTTGACTCCTTAAGCCATGTTTTGTTTTAATGTTTTACTGGTGTGTGGATTGGCCTTGCCAAAATTTTAGCTCCTCTAATGTTGAAAAAAGAACTACACTGTTTCAGAAGTTCATCAGGTGAAAGCATTAAGATTTTTTTTCTTGCAGTTTTGTGAATTATAGGTCACCAGCTTCATAAAAAATATTTGTGTTGGCATTGTTATCACTCTGTCTGCAAAATCCTTCCTAATGTTTCCTAAAACGTATGGTTGTAAGGACTTAGCAGCGTGTTAATATTATATGTAAGAGTTTGTGAAGATTTTTGTGAAGGCAAATTTCAGACAATCCAAGAAAAAAAGGCGATAGCCACAACGTTTCCAAGAAGATCCCTGCTGAGCAGTGCAGATGGTTCAGAAGGAATAAATCAGCCCTGAGCACAGTTACACCTCCAGATTTAGGTTTGTGAGGAAAGCAGAACACCACAAACTATAGGTTGAATTGTAAATTATTTACTTGTGTAAAGGTTGCTAATACCAACATCCCATTGCTTGTTCTAGAGCGCTTCATCCTCGCGAAGTAGAAGCTCATCCCTGCTGCCATCTGGGACGGTGAATTCTGCATCTCCTAGTGGCCAGAAACATATTAATCAAGGTGGGCCAACTGTGGTAACCATCACACATCACAAATCGCCTGCAGCTGCTCGAAGAGCAAAGAGCCAGCATTCTGGTCAACTCCATGAAGTGAGAGAGGTAAGAGAGAAAAAACTGCTGTTTCGCTATACCTTCTAAATGCTTATTTTGCTTTAGAATAAGCAATCAAGTCTGACAAAGTAACAGTTCTCTTTGTTTCCCACTTGATGTTTGACTGCTTTGTTTTGATCCCCTCACTGAGCAAGAGGCAGTCTTCAGTTCTGGTTCAGCCTAAAGTGTGGTGTATACAGACTTTTTTATGCCGATGTTAGAATTACTGTGTGCATGTGCTTGAAAGAGGTCGTAGGTTGGCCCCGGCTCCCAGACTTGGCAGTGGTGCTGCAGTGCTGGAGAAACATCTCTTCTAAGCAGCGTGAAGCAAAACCTTTCAGGCTGGAAAGACGGCCCTGAAGCGTTTAAATATAACTAGAGAAAAACGCTTGAATAAGTCTGAATGAATGTGAGAGAAGGCACAGCTCTGCACACTCAGCACTTTGTTTCTATGTGGCTACAGTCTTAACTTCTTTGTCAAATTTCTATTGTTGGACTTGTGATGGAAGAATGCTTTGTCCGTATTAAAACACATGAAAAGGAAACAAGAAAGCACGTTTCTTTCGAAGTGTGTTTACCAGGGTTTAAGAAGTATAACTCGTATACTGATTTAAGTCTGTGTTCCAGACAACAGAGTACAGAGTTTTAAGCTTAAATAGTATGGCAGACTTTCACAGAACACACTTTCATCTTCCTTTCATCTCTTATTATTTTTGCTTTGTCTGAATTTCTTGCTGTTCTCTAATACTGCCTTCGTAGCACTCCCTCCCATCCCTTCTACCAAAGAAACGTTTGGCAGCCTAGCTGCTTTAAAGCATTCTTTTATCCCATGGATTTCAAATATTTACCCCAATCCCTCAAGTTGCAGTCTCCAGAGACTGCTTTTAAGTTCGTGCTCCCAAAGTGTTTTGTAAATGGACACCTTGCATATTAAGAATTTGAAAAATTCTTAGTGTGTGCTCACAATGAAGATGTAAATTACGCATACTGATGAAGAATGCTTGTTCTTATTCTAGTAACATTAAAAGTGAAAACTTCCCTTGTATCCTCTATTATGTTAACAATAGTTATTCCTTGCTCTGAAGAGTGCACTGCCTGAACGTCACCCACATTTTATTTACGTTCCAGAAAATGAACATCTGTTTATTTTTCATGAGACTATCTTGTCTTTGCCTACCAGTCATCTCCTGCAAGTTGTTTCTATCTTACTAAACGTATTTGCTCTCATAGGTTGAATTCAGAGTGCACCTTAAACCTATTAATACAATAAACAGTGGGAGCTGTTGCAGCTTTCTCAAATGAAGCTGAGGAGGGCTGAAAGGAATTTAAAAGAGAGAATTAGTATATGTGCTGATCATACTAAGCAGGGAAGGAAAAAAGTCAACAGATGCAAAGAACTACACATGGGAAGGAAGAAATAAATACTAGAGAGTAAGTGGCTGGGTAGCATCCCTGCAAAAAAGCCCTAGGAGGTGCTGACTCCTTTGTTTGTAGTGTATTGCAATGTGATGTCATTCCAAAAAGGTAAATATTACAAGACTTTAATCTGTAATCATGGAAGATAATTATTTTGCTATGTTTGATGCGAGCTGTTTGATACCCCAGCTGCAGCACCAAATCCTGTGAGAACAATTTAGAGGGATGCAATAAAAAAAATCTTAGACAATGACATATGGTAATGATTGAAGGTTAAAAGAAATGAGTGTTTTTCAGGGAGGGAAAATGGTAGTAAGATAAACAATGCATAAAAAAATTTATAAGGAGGCGTGTGAACTTTACCTTTTTGTGTATTGGATTTTATGTTCTAAAGTATTAGAGCATATCAGTGGAAAAATCAGTCCTTCTGCCCTCTTTCCCAGCCTCATGTAAAAAGTGGCTGCTTGACTGATCTTGTTTCCATACTGTGAAAGGATAAGTCTATTTTTCCAGATTAAAGAAGCAGACAGCTTCATTTCAATTGCATGCTCTGTGCATTTCCTTCTCCCACCTTTTCCAGGGTGAATGCAATAGACTTGGGTATATGCTGCCTGTTTTTTCAGGGAATACTCTTGTTCCCTGTATGAGTCAATAGTGACTGCTAAATCTACCCTCCCTTGTTAAATTTATGAATAAAGAGATGGGACTAGGAGCCTTCACAAAAATGCACTTAAACCTGTTCTAGTCCTTTTTTTTAAATCTGAAGTGAGATGAAAAAGTAGAATAAGGGAAAGTTAGTCTCCTCCTCAACACCCAGATCTTTGCTTTTTATTTGGAAGTTGTTTGATGTGATTTGCATGAAGGGAAGAGACTGCAAACAGATTATAGATCTGCATTAGCGTTCCCCTTACAGAATGAAGTCATCGAAGCTTTGACGTGCAAATGAGCTTTTTTTTAAAAAAAATTTGTACTATAGATAGGACTACATTAACTAATTTTACATCTTGTAAAGCACAGTAGTTAAATCAATTGAAAGAATTGATATGCTTCTGGAAAATGAGAAGGAGCTTTATTTTTTAAATTTTAAAACAATGTTACGGTAATACTACAATACTATATATGAGATCTGTGAAAAACAGGAATGCCGCAAAAGGGGCATCCTTCACTTGGGACATATGGTCTTCACTAGCTTGGACAATGTCCCTGGGAAGTGCTGAACTTGAAATTGCTGCTCAGTTCTGGCCCAGTTTTTCTTGCTTTGGCCATGTTATTTGGAAACAGCGAAGTATATCTCCATGTTGCAAATAGGACAAAATGTGCTCCTATATTTGACATAATGCAATGATATTTTGTAATACTTGGTTGTTCTTTTCCCCCTTTTTTCCTTTCATAGCAAGAATAAACAATACATCGTTTCATTCTGTTGTTTGTGTTGCTGATTTATTTTCTTTTTATATATAGCATAGAGTATTTTACTGTAAAAACAAATATCAAAGAGGTCTATTTAGAACAAAACTGATGTGCAAAATTCTGTAAAGGTGGTAAAAGCAACTGCGTAGGTCTCAAATGACACATGTAATAAGTGTTTCTGTTGTGAAAATAGATCTTCACATTTTTTAAAAAGTTTGGTAAGGTAAAATAGAGCTTTTGACTGCTATAAAAACTTTACTTTTAATACTCAACCTACTTTTGTATAATATTGAAATGAAAAGAAGCTCAGGAGGATTACTTTTCATCATAGTGTAATTTTTTTTGTTGTAAATAATATTGTTCTCTTAAATCAGATTTTTGCTTTTTGATGTTAATAGTCCAGTCCATACTGATTTATGGAATTTTATAGCAAAACTAAAATTTGCCATACATTAATTTGAGAGCACTGATCTACTATGTATTGCATTTTATACGGAATTATTCAAGATGCTACCGCTTTATTTGGACTATAACTTATAAATAAAGGGGTCCTTTCAACTGATTTTTTTTAGGAATTGATTTTATGGTAACCTACATGTGCGTGGTCTTGAATTCTGTTTTTTTAAACTGCGCATATTATTATCATCTTAGCAATTTGTGGTAAGAGTTATACTTGCAGAGTTCTTTACTGCAACCAGTTAAATTAACTGGAACATAGAGCCAAGTGGCCACATCACACTTCATATTAAATTTTAGCTGCCACTGAACTAAGTAATAGCGGCACATGTAATCTTGGAATGGTGTTTATTTTGGCCGAGAATGTCTGACTATTGTACCACCTCTGCCCATGTTACTATTGTTGTTAAAGAACCAAGTACTGCAGTATGTGAACACTTTGTAGTAACTTACTTACAGAAGTTTAGAGAAATTATATGAGGTTAACCAAAAGAGGTCTAGAGAAATAGTTTTTTCCATAATTTTAAGAAGTTGCTAGAGGAATTTCTGATCCCTTTGAAATATGGCATTTGTTACAACTTGTGATATCCACAGTGGACCAGTCACCAGCACGTGTTTCTGAGCAGCCGATACAGTGAGATCTGGATTTCATGGGGCCTCCACCAGTGGGACATCTATGCCAGTGGGCCGTTCCAGAATTTGGAAAGGATTACTTTTTGTTAAGATGAGAGTCCTGCTGCAGCTTGCATGTCCTTTGCCATATATATGGTTACCTTTGATCCCTGCAGGAATTATGCAACTAGCTGGTGGTTCTTTGCTTCCTCCCTTACAGTTTACGAAAATCCAGGACCTGCACCTTGGGGTTCACAGAGTTAAGTTTTACCTGCAATTTTGTGGAGCCACAGTTCTCCAGTTTTATGTGGCTACTAGAAGAAAGAGATACTTCTAAAACACTTCGGGAATTTTTGAGCGAGAAGTGAACATCATCATGTCACTGTAATAGTTGGATAGCAAATAGCTATTGATAGAGGAGCAGGATGCTGTTGTCTGTGGAAAAGTGTTCTGTTGCAGAGTTATAGCACTGCACAGGCAGCATGATAGGTTAGCAAAGCTGATGTGGTATTTAAATCACTCGGGGAGGCATTCAGACTTGCAGGACTTCCATGTACGTGAACACGCGAAGACATAAACTAAGCTGTATGTCGATGGTAAAACTTTGTAATCAACATTTAAGCTGGTAGTAGGGGAAAAACTGGTGATTTTTTTTTTTCATGCCTAATTTTACTTTTCAACTTTAAAATAGTACACTTTTGACTTTTTTTTTTTTAAATTATTATTTTTTTTTAAACCTCCTTTTGTGTCTCTGGAAATGTGTACATAAAAAGGTCGATGGATAAGAAGAGAAGCAATCTAATGCCAGTTCTAGCAAAAAGTATGCTGTAGCTCTTGACATTTGGCATAGCATTGAGGTTATGTGATAAGTAAAGCTGCATGTAAAAAAAAAAAAAAATCTCGATTCAGATCTTTGAATGGGACATCATACATCAATAGTGTAAAGTATGCACAAGGAACATTAAAAAAATACTGCTAATAGTTGAAGTGTTTTGGAAAGTAGGTGTATAATTTTGATTAACTTGATACACTTCTGTGTAAGTAGGGAGAAGTGCTATGTATTAGATCTATTGCTTTGACTGACAGTTCTCGTCTTGCTTTTAGAGTGTGGGAAGATGAGAGCTGGCTTTGTGACAAAGATGACCTTCAGGACTGCATGGCTGATAAATCAAAATTTGCTTTTAGAAGATGAAAATGCTTTCATGATGATTACCTAACTAAAAGGTGTGGATGTGTGATGGATTGGCGGACCATGCTAACTTCAGTCTTTCTGGTCTAGTAACGTAGGTGCTTATATCAGAGAGAAGCCTGATGACCGTGGACTGTGGCTGCTGCAGCACTGCTGACATTGGTGCTTCTGCTAGGCAGATTTAACACTGATTACCTAAAATCATGTCTCTTTTCCTTCTAGACTCATTTTAGTATAAAAAGTAGTTTTGTGATACTTTCTTTATGGGAGTTTGTGGTTGATTCTTTAAACTAGAGTCTCCCCACACTTCAAAACTAGTATCGTAATACCCTCTAGAGATCTCTCAGTTGGACTGACCAGGGTAGTTTCATCTTGGTAGTTTATAGATACTGCAAAAAGAGTTTATAGCATTTCACTTTCAAAATCTAAGTATCTTATTTTCTGTCCATTTGGTCAAATAATGTAGTGGCACAGTGAGTGGCAGTTTTGGAAAGAGAAGAAACACAGAGGAAGAACCTTTGTTAGGTATAGATCTCCAGTTTTTCCTGGGTTTGTTATTTAAAACATCTTCTTAACTACCGCCCACTGTCTGTAATAAATTAAAAGTACAGGGTCATCCTTTTGATCATCTTCAATCAAGTACATCATATAATATACAAAATGTATGGATGCTGGTCAGAAAATGACATAAGTTACTTAATAGATTACATCTCAATACCACTGCATCTATACTTTATGTATATTGTATGTATTACACTTTCATTTGTCTGCAAACTCATTGTCACGAATTTTTCATTTTAATTAGCAGGGCGTGGAAAACAGGGAGTAATGTCTCCACTCTGAAACAGATAATGAAAAAGTGCTTGCAAAAAACTCAAACCGAAACCATAGCTGTTTCTCAGAAAGCAACGATTTCTTCTTCACTGGCGATAGTGAAGAAAAGATACCAGAAAAATCTTTGAGTTTCCACTGGAGTCAATAGAAGGTGCATGAGGCCGTAAGTCTTAATTCAGCTGTTGATATTTATTTGGTATAGAACATGCTTGTGTAG
Source organism: Caloenas nicobarica (assembly GCF_036013445.1). Classification (NCBI taxonomy): domain Eukaryota; kingdom Metazoa; phylum Chordata; class Aves; order Columbiformes; family Columbidae; genus Caloenas; species Caloenas nicobarica. The sequence continues at coordinate 44,453,411 of NC_088246.1, read as the reverse complement.
GTTATACTACAGCTATTTAACTGTACTTAGAAACACTTTTTGAATTGAGAAATATTGTAATACAAATTTGCGTTACAGGTACGTTTAACAGCTTAGTTAGAGCTGAACTGGCTTGTTGCTGAAAGGATTGTTCCCAGTTGTGTTTTAACAGGAGCCATTATAATGTATTTAGGGGCGTTAAACCTGTAACAGTATAAGCCAGTTTCAAACCTAACAGGAGGGCTAAAAAGGGACAGCTGCAGATGTTATCATTGCACTTTTCTTCTGAATTTATATTGGCCCCAGTTCTAGAAATGTGTGTTCCTTGTACAGTGTGAAAATACCAGTGCAAGCATGCAGAAATCTTCTGGCTGTTGAGCAGTGATAGTGCGATTGGCTGCTCTCCATATCCTTATAGACAAAAAGTGAATTTAGAGCATATAGGAACAGACAAAATTATTTGGTATCTTCTGTGGCAGTTTCTTAGGAGGCTATTTGCCTTGTCTGTATAAGTCTCATCTCCTACATCTGTTTATTGTACCTTAAGTGAGTACTGCAGAGATCAAAAAAACCCATGTCTCCTCAGGGGATAAATAGGATGCTTAAATCTCTGGGAGTGTCAGTCTAGTACCTTCTTAAATAGTGAATGTGCGTATGCTTATAAAGATTATTCAGTAAGCGGCATTAACTGTGCAATTTGGGGATGAGGAAATGTAAATTATTGTAATAATATAAAACAATAATTATGAAATCACATAAACGTGAGCTGAATACTCTTGTGTTCTCTGAGTCTTTACCTTGCTTTTGCAGTATCTTTGCCGTCGCTAAGAGTACATGTAAGTTACACCTTCCTAAACTACACCTTGTTCTGTGCGTTTGATTTTTGTATTCATGCAAAGGTTGAGTCATCCTGGATTCCAGACACCCAGGCAAGGAGAATTAAGGTTGCTATGGGAATCTTAGAGCAAATGTTCTACTAAAATTACACTGTTTGTCCATGTGGGTTATGTCAAGAGTGAACCTGGTTCATTATTTCTCATTTTTTTTCCTTCAAATCTGAAAAATATAAATGGTGCAAACATGGCTTCTTTTAATTAAATTTTTTTCAGCCTGTAGTTTAGTGGTAATTGAGCACGTGCAAAGATGATCATTTTCAATCATTTAATAAATGGCAATTTATAAATTAGAGATAATACAGTGCATACGATAGCTACATTCAGAGACTTCTGCAGCATTCATTTTCTTAAGCAATTGCAGAGAAGCTAAGATTGCTCTTTACAATTATTAAAATATTTCATTAAATTTTAAGTAAAGGGTTGGCTCCCAAAGGAGCTTGAGAGAAGTTAGGTTTGAAGGGAATTCAGTCTCCAGCTTTTGTAGGCCTTCAAAACTCTCTTAATTTTGTACATAAAACAGAATTTAGCTGTTCTGTTTAATATACATACATAAAACAGCATAGCATATCATACACTACCCTTTTGGTAAGCTACAAGGTGATTTTCTTTCACAATTGAAGACCATATACCGCGGTTGTTTCAGTTTAGAGTTGATAGTTTGAAAATGAAGCTTTAAAGAAAACATGCTTGAGTAAATCTTTTCTCAGATTAGGGTGTCACACCTCATGGCTGGCCTTGCTTTCAGTGCGGGTTGCTGGGTGCAGCAGTGATCTGCTTGGCAAACGAGGCTCACTTAACCTTCTGCAGCTCTGTTTAGAATGCAAATTACTGCTTCCAAGATACAAGATACATGGGCTATTTTGTTAACCCACACTTAAATGCTATTTTCATTAAATTAAGTGGAAGTTATTTTTGAATGTTCTCAGTTGTAATAGATGACAATGTAATATTAGGTGGCTATCCAAGTTTCAAATATTAAGTACAGAAAGTACCTACGTAAATGCCCTCCAGGAAAAAGTAACCATAGAAATGGCTCATATATTTTAAGTGTGCCATTCAGTTTACATTATTATGTATGTTTGTCAAGGGACTTTCTATAGTCTTCAACTCCTTGTGTGACACCCAAAGTGCTGCATGCCACACTAAGAAATACAGGAAACGTTTTGATTTTACAACAAATAGGAGTAGTAAACACTGTAGCTCTCATCTGTTACTTAACAAAGACTTGATCTCTAGCAGCTTTTGCTAGATATTCTTATTGTGATCTCCATCTCTAATGCTTGGCTTTGCAGATTTTGAGTGCTTTAGAAACTTGTGTGTATTACACAGATGCTTTTAAGCAGCTGCTTACCTGCTTCTTGGTTGCAATTCTGACTTATGACAATATACTTTTTAAATATGGCTAATAATGTGATGGCTAGCAATATTTTGTCCAACAACTTAAACAACTAGATCTGCTTAAATTTGACATATACTCTTAAGTAGCTTTGTACTATAGGTACTAGATGTAGATCTGTAATTGATTAATTATTTTAAATTTTTATTATGCTTCATGTATTTGTCTCTGGCTCAGGAAACATAGTCTTATGTTCTTGCACGTGCCACTTAGCATGTTCTGATGATGATATCTGTTGTGTTCTGGGATGACTGCTTGCAGTTTTTCACACAGAGATCCCTGGTTATGCAATTGCAGTTTTGTTGGTAAGTATAGGCTGGCAGACACAAAACACAATTCAGCCATATTACAGAATGTCATGAATTTGCTACTCGGAATCATGGTAGCGTATATTGCGTTAGTGCTCTGAAGTTAATGATGTCAACCTAAACCAGCTGACGGTCAGCTTTGGGACATGGGGAGAAGTCAAAGGGGTGGATTTGGAATGTTTTGCCACAACTCGTAGAGGTACGCTTTATTCAGGGCTCAGAACGGCAAGTTCAGATAGCCGTGACAGTGACAGTTTCTTTTTTTTTTTTTTTTTTTTTCTTTTCAGAAAACGTGAGGTGAATTAACTGTAAGGCGGGGAAGTGCTGTCTACTTTGATTAAAACTGAAGGTCATTCCAGTGTATACTGCACACCTGAGAGTTGTTAAAATGACAGAAATAAAATTTTATTTTACACTTGGACACTACAAGCTAGGTGCCTGACTGGGAGGGGGTGAAGGAAAGTAGAAGCATTGTTGGGAAAGGGAAGAAGCACTGGAAGTGTCCATCAGAAACTGGGATAAGTACTATATGGGATATTAGACTACTCTGGCAGTATGTGTGTTCATATATTCCCTGGTGGAATGGAATAATTAAAAAAAAAAAAAGTTGTCAGAGTCACGTTTTTCTAGCACTGTGTTCTGAGAGAATCCTCCTCATCCTTGAGGCTACGCATGTTGAAACGTTTAATTTATGCTCCAGTGCAACATGGCCTTTTGTCTTCTGAAGACTGATTTCACTCCAAGTACAAAACCCAGGTTTTCTCAACAGTGTGCTGTATTGCGGTAAACTAATAGAATTGCTGATGTTGACTTAATGACTAGTAGCAACCTTTTAGGTGCTATTTAGAATGCTTAAAATTCACAAATGTACCTTAATTGCTGGTAATCAAAATGTGCTTTCCATCTCTGTGCTATAGCTATTAATGTCACCAAAGTAATTCTTCTGAAATGTGAAAGAAAAACTGCTACTCAGAATAGCCCATAGAATAACATCTGCATCTGAGCAACATTTAATCACTAAAACTAACGAGTTTCCTGGCAGTCATTTTTAGAGTAATACTGCGTAGGAATAATTTCCCGCAAAATGTTTTTATAAGCTATGTTCTTAATGCTACATTCTGTGGCTTAAAATACAACAGTGTGCTTCTTGCTTGGCTGAATGGCAGCCAGTTGCCATCTAAGATTTACTTGGAACTTGCAGGCTCCTTCCTATTGCTTCTCTAATTTTTGGTTCTGGATCACTGGAAGCAACTCGGGGTGCGGGGAGGAACAACCTTGGCAGCCACTCTGTGCATTTTCTCTGTGGTTTTACCTGAAGATGCCCACACTGTGCTCCCCTTGAGTTGTCTTTGATAGGAAATGGTAAGTCTCAGTAAGTGACTATTAGCAGGATATAGTTAATATAGCAGTTAGATTAGCAAATGCTCAAGAAAAGAGGTCATGGTGGGGGAACCTAGCACTTACTAGTTTTATTTTGGTACAAACCTTATATCGGTAGCAAATGGCCTAACACATGTAGAGTATCCACAGGGAGCTCTAATGCAACAGGCAGAAAAGAAAATCTGTCATATCTTCTGTAGTTGAACCCGATCCCCGGACATCTCCCTCCAGTGGCAAAATGACCAGTGCTAGATTGGTACTGATCGTTTTGCAGAAAATATATAGCCCACTCACTCTGATTTGTGGGGAGAAGTGGAGCTCATTGATGGAGTTTGTCTGAGTCATGCTCTTTTCGCTTGAGTATTTATTATAGAAACCAGCTCTTACTAAAAAGCTTTAACTTCTCACCTAAAGACTTGCAGAGTAGCTCCATGAAACACTCTTGAGATAGCTGACACTATCAGAGGAATTTTATTTTCCTCCAGTGTTTTACTACTTTGGTTTGTTTGTAAATCTTCCACAGGGAAAAGAACCTGAAGTTTATGTTGATTTGGAAGGGAGAAGTGTTCTCTTCAGATTTTAAGCAACAAGAAAGGATTCTTGGAATAACTTGCACATTTTGGGAGGATGACAGGAAGAACTTTTTTTTTTTCCTAAGAGCCATAAAATATGAAGTTGTCCAAGTGAAGCTGAATATCTCAGGGTATTGATTTAGATTAAAAGCATTCTCTAGTTTAGAAGATCCAAGATTGTCTCTCTGCTAAAACATTTTCTGGCAAGATTTGAACTTTTTGTCCTAGTCCATCCCCATGGACATAAGATTTTTTTTCTGTAATTCCTCTCCTCCACCCCCCTCTAGCTTCCCCTTCCCGATTTCATTTCTGTCGTTCACTAACTCATTTGTCAGCTGAGGAGAAGGACACACTGGAATAGGGGTCATAAAGAAGTGAGGTAAGGAGTCTGCCTGAGGCAGCAAAGGGAAGCATCTCATCTGTTTTGATCTGAAGTAGGTGAGCTGTTTTGCTGAGATTTCGGAGGCATTCTCGAGGATCCCGCCAAAACTGCTGGATTCTCTCTGCTAACTAGCATATGTGTTGGAAGGGCTGTGAAAGTCTCTCTGGTGTCTTTCTGTTTGTCCGATGTAAGAAGTGGAGTTCCACAGAAACTCACACTAGACAGTCAGGTTGTCCTTGGGAGTGTTTTGCATTCAGATGAAGTGTCTGCATAAAGTCCCAGAGAACATTGACAATTACAGATGTCATATGCTCTTCGGTATTTGAAGATAGACCTGTTATGCATATTCTGTCTTTTATTCTTCTGAACAGAGAGATACTTTTGTAAAACAGGTAATTGGGTCAGCTCATTTTCTTCCTGAGATTCTGCCTCTTCTAAAGTGTTGGAGGAAAGGAGGAGCTTCCTCCTGTATACCTGAGTTGCAACAGACTGGGAATTTCTTGGGAAGGTAGCTAACTTTTCCTCCTCTCGTACTGGAAGGAATGTTTAAGGCTTCCAGACCCATCAACAAAAAAACACCCCTCTCTCCCCTTCTCCCCCCTCCCCCAAATCCAACAACCTTATAGGTTAAAGCAATAGTATGCAGACTTACAAAAAACCAAGTCTGATTACTGTAGCTGTGCAACTAACAGCAAGGGAGCTTGGAGGTGTGACTATTAAGCTACTGGGTAGTAGACCGATGGGGAAGAAGTCTGTAGTCTGTCAAATGATTAATCAATGTTGTCTTCACAAAATAAAATGATACTATGTTGTAAGGATGTGCAGCAAGTATCCAAGTCATAGAATTTAAAGATATAAAATAGGAATCGAATGTGTAAAGAATGGAGCATAAGATCACGTCTAGTATATGAAGAAATGAACTAGCCATTTTGAAAAGTGCATGACAGGAGTTGGTAAACAACAGCTGCTCCCTGGAATGTAAATCTGTGCTGAGGTCTGTGGAGAGCTCATAGTCCCTGGAGGTGCTGATGGTGACCAGTGGAACAGCAGCAGCATCAATGGAAGCAGGAGACTGGAAAAAGCAGCTAAGAACAGGAAACAATGGAGCCAGACTGCCTCCTCCACACCTTGTTTTCTCCTGATTGTATTAGACGTGGCTTTTAGAATCAGTCCCAATGACATTTGCTCCTCTGTTCTGTTAAGGTCTTCCTCACAAGGAACCGCCCTGTGGAGTGCATGACAAGGAGGCTGAGCAAAAAAAGCCAAAAAAAACCCCAAAGGAACAACTGGCTTTTCAGTTGTAGCAACTGGCTTTTCAGTTGTTCCCTTAACAGAGATTATGTAGATTCCTGGTTAGGCAAAAGAGCACAAAATAGTGGATAGGGGTAGGGGGAAAGCTTGTTTTCATTCTCCTCCAAGGGAAGAAACAGAATTGTGAAAGCAGAGGCAAGGACTGAAAAGAAAAGGAAATGTGCCCTGGTGATTAGCTGCCATTCTGATTGTCAGAGGTAAAGTTCTGTTTGTTCCGTCACTTCTTGTGGCTCTGTCTGCAAATTACATGCCAAGTGAAAATTAACTTGCTCCTTTGAAGCTTCATTGATAGGATGCGTGTGTCTAAGCCTTAATAACTATTATATAACAAGTCATTCCAATTTTACTGTTCATTGTTTGCTTCTTTAAAATAATTGAGGTCAAGCCAGTTGCTACCCTGAGGTGACAATAATGGAGAATTACGTGCTTATTCTCTGTAATGGGAGGGAAGCAGTAATCAAGAAAGGCAAATTGAAGTGGATGTCATTATCTGGTTCCATCTTTCCAAGATGCTTTCAGAGCATCTCACTTGGTGTTCTAGGATCCTTTTAAAAATATTTTTTCTCATTAGCATAGTAATGTTCACAGAGGCTACTTTGGGTCTTCATCCAGATTGAAGCTTTGTGGATAGAATTCCTTTGTTTGCAGCTCAAGAAGGTTCTTTTTGGTCAAAAGCTCAGGTTTTATTTTAAGCAAAGTGTACAGATATGTTACTTGTGGAACTTAAGCACGTTTGTGGTTATCTAGTCTTGTACATGTTTTTATACTAGGCACTTTTAAAGCTAAAATGCAAAATTCTCCTTATAAGAGGTTTGTGTTATATATTGCAGTACTTTTAGCAGCAACCTCTGTGTATAGCTTTTTCACTGTAGTTATATATTAAGCAGTAATTTTGCCTTCCTAGCTTGCATGCTATTGATAGAATCCCATTAAAAGATCTATGGATTTAACTTTATGGAAGAGAGAAGCATATAAATCCTTATAAGAAAATTTATTTTGTCAAGTAGTAAAATGCACATACCAAGTGACCTTGAGTAGTTTGAGAATGCTTTTCAGAAGTTAAGCCAAGGTAGAAGTTCTCTTGCTCTGCAGTGGTGAGGTATAAATGCTTAACTCAAAACCAAAATGCATTAAACTGAAAAAAACCCACCAAAAAACCCAGACCACAAACCACCACACTTTTACTGCAGTTGTAGAAGTTACCTTAATTTGACAGGCTTCTCAGTTGGAGAGGTATACTTTTGAGCTGTGATTAACAGTATTTACAATAGTCTTTTTTCATGTGTGTTTGTGCTCTTTCCTTTTCCAGAATAAATAGTTTAAAGAGAGAAAGTTTCATGGAAACAATAAGTGGGAATTGTGAACTTGAGCTGAATTGGTAGCTAGTGTGTCAAATTAGTGATTGGTATGATTGCTTTAGTGACATTGCAGTTCTAGGTATCTATGTCTTACATTTTGCTATATACTTGGTACATGTGTCTATATATATTATATTGATTGTCTGTTTTAAATTTTAATTTTTACAATACGTCATTCTGTGGTGTTGAAATACAGGTCAAGGTTGCAAGAGGAGTCCTTGCTCAAGGTCAGGATTGATTATTATACTAGGTTTACACGGCAACTCAATGTGTTGAGTTTACAGTGACTTAGAAGGTTTTTATTTTTTGTGTGCGCGCTTTCTTCTCTCACTCATCTGCTTTTGCTTTTACGAAAAGCGGTGTTTTATATTAAAGAAAATTAAAAAAACCACGCAGACCCCTGTGGTATATGCTTGTTTAACAATAAGAACCAAGATCCTGACTCATAATCACGACTTATTCTAGGGTGGTTTGAAAAGCTGTTCTCTCCTCATATCCTTTCCCAATGTCATCTGAAATATTTTTCTTTTGGTACTAATGTCTAAAAGCAAGAAACTAATAGTTCCAGAAAATATGTATGTGCATGTGACATATACTGTGTTTGCATAAGACACTTTATTTATTTAAAAAAACCAACCAAATCAACGAACCAAAAACCCCCCAAAAGTGGAGCAGCAAATTGGCTGTTTCCCAGCCTTTGGAGACAGCAAACTTCTCACAAGGGCAGCTCGACTTAGGGTTGGTAGGAAAGTGATCTGTGTTGTATTTCTGTTACTATTTAAATGTCTAAATCTTTTCCTACAGAACTGTTTATTTTTACAGATGCTCTGTTTTTCATATAAGCATTGTGTTGTTTGTGTTCCCATTTTTTTTAAAAGATTGTTTTCAACTTGCATGCAGTCAGTAATGGAAAGGATTTAAAAATAAAAATCATTGCATTAAATCTTTCAGAGAAATTGCTTAGAGATAAGTAGACAGACAATGTGCTGCTAGTGGTGGTGCAGAGAGAATACTACAGTAAAGAAAGAGTTATTAACTGATGGAGCTGAATGTCTTCTTGATGAATGATTTCTAGCGTGTCACAGAGGAGCTTGTTGATACAGAATTTCTGTGGTTCTCAGCACTAAAAGGATGTTTTCGTTTTTCTCTGGAGTGTTTTGGATTTTTTCATATACATGGGTAGGCATATCTTAATACCTACTATGAAAGGATTCAATATGTGTGAAGATCAATTCCAAAAAAGGGAAGTTCCATATGTTGAAATTTAAATTGCTCATGTGTGTATCAGATTGCGGCTGGGGAGGTGTGAAGAACCTTCCTCAGGTTTTATGTTCCAAAAGAAGGGTAGGAAGATCTGAAGTAATTCGTTATATAGGAAGTTAGGATTTGTGACAATACTTATTTTCTTGGCCAACTCCCCATGGCCCGTATGACAAAGGAAGAGTGTCTGCTTGTCCATTGAGGTAGTATGGCTGATGTTCATTCTTCATTTGCTTCAGGGAGCTTGAAATCACTGTGTCTTGGGAGATGCCCCTGAGACAGCTGTGGACTGGGTAATTTTGAAGATGGCTTAAAGCTGGTGGTTGCTTCAGGTTGTTGTGATGTGCTGTATTAGTTGGGTGAAATCCTGTAGGATCACTAATTCTAGAAGGAAAGATGATCTGATTGTCATAATACTCATCTGGGCTGGGCAAACAGACTTAGGCCTGTTAGTCCCCAAGTCTGGTTAAGAAGAGCATTTGCACTGTAAATAAAATAATGTCAAAAGCAGTCAGATACTCTTCCATTTAGGTGTGGCTGTTTGGTTTTCTTCCTTTGAAGTTTCTATTTATCTTTGTTTTAGGGCAAGAGAGTATATTATTTATACTTAATAATTGTGAATCTCTCTCTTTCTAGTTTCAGTAACAAATTGAAGCCCTAAATCAAAAATAACATTCAGGTTTTGTAAGATGATTTTCTGCATGCAAAAGATTAATATATCATCTAGTGTTTTAACAAGATATTGAATTACTGTATTTTTCTTTTAGCACAGAAAATACCACCTCAATTTTTCATTATTATTTCTTAAATTAATTTTTAGCAGCTAATTTCAGCTTATTTACTGTGTGAAATAATGTTATTTCTCTTTATTATGTCTGAAATACGGTACTTTCCAATCCTAGGGTATCTCATAGCTTTTTCTGTCTGTCTTTCACATAGTGTAGGAGTGACCCCAAGAACAGAATAATTTCTACTTACCCATTTGTTTGGATCTTGTCACGTAACCATTTGGTCCCGTACATCATGGTTGGAAGTGCGTTCACAACAGGAAGATCCAGGAGGTGCAATTCCATCTGCGAAGGGGGTAGTTAGGATTTGCTGTGGCTGGGGTATGTGGGGAAAGCAATCGGCCAGGATTTTAAGATCAGGCAGGGAGAAGAGGAAACAGGCAGCAACAGAAGCTGTGAATTTACTGTTTTGGAGGAAGCAGTAGAGAGCAGATGACCTACTGAGGAAAACACCAGAGATGATTCCCGTTACGTTCGGCCTTCAGTGAGGGTGTCATTGGGTGGCAGGTTTCTTTGAGGGTAGTGTTACTCAGAGTAACTGTATTGGGTTTGCGTGGCAAGGTTTTGGGAGCAGGGGGGCTACATGGGTGGCTTCTGTGAGAAGCTGCTAGAAGCTTCCCACATGTCCAACAGAGCCAATGCCAGCCGGCGCCAAGATGGACCCACCACTGGCCAACACTGGGCCAATCGGTGAGAGCGGTAGCGCTTCTGTGATAACGTATTTAAGAAAGGGAAAAAACTGCTGTGCAACAGCAGCCAGAGAAAGGAGTGAAAATGTGTGAGAGAAACAACCCTGCAGACAGCAAGGTCAGTGAAGGAGGGCAGGAGGTGCTCCAGGCGCCGGAGCAGAGGTTCCCTTGCAGCCCGTGGGGCAGACCATGGTGAGGCCGGCTGTTCCCTGCAGCCCATGGAGGTCCACGGTGAAGCAGAGATCCACTTGTAGCCCAGGGAGGACCCCAAGCTGGAGCACATGGATGCCCAAAGGAGGCTTTGACCCTGTGGAGACCCCACACTGGAGCAGGTTCCTGGCAGGACCTGTGGGCCTGTGGAGAGGTTTGCTGGCAAGACTTGTGACCCCATGGGGGACCCAGGCTGGAGCAGTCTGTTCTTGGAAGACTGCACCCCATGGAAGGAACCCATGCTGGAGTAGTTCATGAAGAACTGCAGCCCATGAGAAGGACACACATTGGAGAAGTTCACAGAGGACTGTCTCCTATGGGAGGGACCCCATACTGGAGCAGGAGAAGAGTGTGAGGAGGAAGGAGCAGCAGTGGTAACGTGTGATGAACTGACTGCAACACTCATTTCCCATCCCCCTGCACCACTTTGGACGAGGAGGTAGAGAAATTGTGAGTGAGGTTGAGCCTAGGAAGAAAGGAGGAGTGGGGGGAAGGTGTTTTAAGATTTGGTTTTGTTTCTCATTATCCTACTCTGATTTTGATTCGTAATAAATTAAAAATTCATTTCTCCAAGTTGAGTCTGTTCTGCCCATGATGGTAATTGGTGAGTGATCTCTCCCTGTCCTTATCTCGACCCATGAGCCTTTCTTCATATTTTTTTTCCCGTGTCCACTTGAGGAGAGTGATAGAGCGGCTTGGTGGGCACGTGGTGTCCAGCCAAAGTCAACCCACACAAGAATACGGACCATACCTGAGAGTTTCTGGCAGGCTAAAAGGTCTGAATCTCCTCCAGAGTTCACGAACAGCTGTTACCAGGGAACACATAATGTGGTTTGCTTGTTCTCCTGCCACAGCCTGGAGAAGGAGAAAGGAACCAACTATGCATATGAGCTGGTCCTTTCCTAGCCTGAGTTTTCCTCTCACCGAACATTTTGCAGTTAGTTAAATGCAGGCCTACTCATGTTAGATATATGCATGCATATAATTCCTTTAAATACATGTAGTCTTGATAGTTCTTTCAGTTTTTCTATTTCATATCTAGTAGAGAGTTGTATTTCTGGAGTTTGAGTGCATTTGTGGGAATATGTGGTATCTTTTCTATATTATGAGAAGCTAACTATAGCTGAACAGGGGGTGCCAAAGCTGAAACAAGAGTAGAAAGAGAAGTAGGTTAAGAATTGGTGAGGAGATGGGGACAGGTAGTCTTTGCTGTTGTAACAAGTAGAGAACTACTACTTTGAGCTGTCTGTATTTGCAAATGGGAGGATGGAGAGCTGTAAGGTACTAAAATAACCCTGTGTAAGAGCCAAGTCATTCAAAATTGAACAAGTTATTTCACTTTGGAAAAAAGAAAGCTACAGTTTAACATTCTAGTTTTGAAACTAACTTGGAGTGCTGATAAATCAAGTACTCTGCCTCTCCTCCCCCAGAGATAGCAAAAAGCAGACCCACAAGTTACGTAGAGGATAATGCTATAGCTGCATGGCCTAGTGTCTGTCCTGTTAAGGGTCAACGTGTTTAAGGAGTTTCATCCAGGATGGTTTGGTGTTTAGAGCAACTCCAGCTCTTTTAAAATCTTTTGTCAATGACTTGTTTAGAAAAATATATTGGCAAACGTAAAAAAAGTTCAGTTATTTCAATAATATATGTTATTTCCTTCCCCTTTTTGCCACAGGATTGTTCTGTGACTCTCTAGAACAGGGGGTGTTCTTCCTTTTTGTTCTGTTCATTCAGCACCTTAAACAAAGTGGGTTTCGATCAGTGCTTGGGCAGTAAATGTTCAGCAAGTTCAAATAGTTTGAATCCTACACAGAAATTGCCATTCCTGGTGTCTTCTGCTGCATCAGATCTGTAGAACAACTGCTGGTATCACAACTATACTGTGAAACTAGGTAGCACAGAACAGATGAAATCAAAAAGGCATCTTTAAAACTATTTAGGTCAGATAGAGACTTGGGGCAGTACCTCGTTTTGGATAAAGGGAGAATAAATAATTGGTTTTATTTCAATTTCTCCTAATCTAGGAAGAATATAGTTGATAAAAGCCTGTAAAGCTTTGGGGTAGGTGATAACTGGAAGCATTTGGTGAATTCTCCAAATGTTTCTTGGGCTCTCGGCTCAGTTTATCTTATGCTTTTTGTGAGCTGCAGAAGAATATAGTTGTTCTTTATTAAGGAGGAGGGGAAAATGGAAATGTTTGACGTTTTCAGAGTTTCATTTTGGATTTATTTCCTGTGGAAGCAAATATTTTGAAATGTAAGCTGTTTCTAACAAAAAGAAAAGAAAAAAACAAGGAAGGTAGGAAAAGTGATCACTTAGAAATGAGAATAGAACATTTCTGTTGCTGCGAAGCACGAGAATGTCAGGTTTTCGACTTTGCGCTCTTATTCGGGTTGGGAAAATGAGGGAAGCAGTTTTCCGTATGATTATATTGTGCACTCTTCAGAGAGATGGTGTTTTTTCTCCTAGCCATTCCTTCAATTTGCCTCCAGAAGCTCTTTTCCCAAGGGAGGAGTATTTGCATGGGTGTCTGTCTGTGGTGCTCTCGTTTTTGTTTCAGCTTTGAAGGAACTCTTGGTTACACGGTGTGTGCCTGCTCAAAGCAGGGCACTGCCTGGGGTTCTAGCAGCTCCCGAAAGCTTCGTATCGTGGGCGTCTGTGTCAGCTTCTGACTGATGTTGATTTTTGTCAAAGGAATTAAAAATTGACTGTGGTTTCTACTGAAGCTTTGGCCTCTGTTGTAAATGTTGACTATTAAAATGTCGTCATTGTAAACTTCAGCAAGGCATTTAGCTAGATTTCCTTATGAACCTTGCAACAATAGCTTTTTACTTAATTCTACTCTAATTTGTTTGCAAGGATGGTTATTTGCACCTTTGAGTTCAGTTTCCTTTCTTGCTTTTCAAGTGTGGTCAATGTCTATTTACAATAACCTAAGGAGGCTACAGGAAGCACACCCTACTTTGAAAATATAGTAAAGATAATTAAAAAGTAATGAAGTTCATAATAATACATTTTTACAGTGTAATAGCTTGGACAAATGGAGCTTGAATATTTGTTGCTTATGAAGTCTTCAGATTTTTTTTTGAAAGCTTTGGATACCTCAAGTATGAACCTAAGAGTTCTTACATTAAGTTTTTTGCAAGGTAAGTGTAAGAAAAGAGGCTCATGTTGTGCATGTATAGTTTCCTACGGACTGTAAAAATGGAGAGGGAAGTTGTAAGCATCTTTCTTTTGGCTTTAGGAAGGATTTTGGAAGCTTGCCAATTTGTTTAAAGAACAGCCTGTGCAAATAATGTTGTTTTTATCTGCTGTACAAGCATGCGTTTCATCTTCATCTGGATGGTCCAAAACTAGAAACAGATTAACTTTCTCCCTGACAGCTGGTATTCATATCTGATAGTAAATAAGTACTCTAAGTTGCATCCTATGCTAATGTCTGTAAACTTACGATTTACCTTATTTTGTGAAAATAATTCATTGCTGGTGCTTGAGAAATGAAAAATGTCTGTTCTTGAACTATGTTTAGATGTTTTATGTAGAAAAGAAGAAGGAGGGGCAGTGTAGGTTCCTTGGGTGTCTCAGATCACATACAAAGGAAATAAAATCTAAGCTGTAATTAATAATGGAGAAGGAAGTTGAATTTTCATACTTTTCCTTACAAAGAGTTTCAGAAAGTATGAGTCACCATTAAACCTACTATGAACCTACTATTTTAAGAGATGATTTTCTCTAACATAGTCTTGACATTTTTACAGGCCTTTGGTAGTCTCAAGCTCTTCGTTTTTGTAGGTAAGTATATGATACATTTGGATCAGAACATTAACATCCATTTGTGGTAGTTCTTCACATTTAGTCACTATCAACTCATAAGAATTTAACAGCTACATAGTGATATCTACTATGACAGCAGATGTTTTTGGACCTTTACAGATCATGAGCCAAGTTGAGGGACAACAGAAGAATCTTGTACAAGCCATTGAAGCTCTCCCAGGTTCTGGACCCCTTTCTGCCTTGGATCAGGACTTGCTGCTTTTAAAAGCTACCTCTGCTGCCACCTTGAGCTGCCTTGGGGAATGCCTGACTCTCTTACAGCAGAGCATGCATCAAGTGGGCCAGCATCACAACAGGACAGTGTCATCAGGTGAGCACAAGCTCTCTTGAGTGTTATTTTATGTGCCTTGGGGGTTTTTATTATGATACTGAAGGAGGCAAGTTAACCGTTCCTCAGAGAGGCAAGTTGGGGTGAGCAGCTTGTAAGCTTCTACAGCCTCAAGTGTCATAATTTTTTCTTTGCCTAAAAAAAATATGCAATATCTATTGATGTCGGAAGAGTCCTAAGTATTCTTAGGGAAATCAGGTTCTGAGGACAGCAAGGAAAAAAAAAGGCAAGGCGTAGAAAACAGGTAGATAAGCCTGTGTTCTTGATGACAGTGCAGAACGTGCTTGGTTGGGTGTCGTGTGTGTGGTGATTTTTTTTTTTTTCTTTTTGAGATTGAAATCACAATATAGATTTGTTTGATAACAATACGTGTAATATTATGTAATGTTATAGTGAAAATTATATTTCTAGTTTTCTACATGGAAGGATGCTGCTGAGGCAGATTTATTCCAGTCTGTGATTTTCTTTAAATCTGGAAAGACTTCTACATGCTGCTATTTAAAAAAAAAAAAAAAAAAAATCTGTGTCTAATTTTTATGAGCCTAAAATGTCAAACGGTGTGATCCTGCATTGAAGTCTGCAGGCATGAGCCTCTCAGTCCCCCCAGAGCTCGATTTTTTTTTTTTTTTTTTTTTTTTCAGTTCACCCAGTTCATGTCTCTGTCCATAATGTCAGAAGTTGGACCTTCAGCTTTCTGAAAGATTGGTCAGTGTTTTTCCATACACAAACTGCACTACCTAGTCTAAGAGCAGGAGCAGGACTTGATATAAGAGGAGAAGCAACAGCAGAACTCTGGATATGGGGTTGGCTTTTTATGTTTTCTTCAGATGCTTCAACAACATCCCTCCCAACTTGTCCTTACAGTAGGTTTACTACAGGGCAGGACATGCCCTCAGGGCTGGTGAGACACCTAGGTAGGGAGCCCTCTGAAGAATTCCCCTTGTGGGGAGATTAGAAATTAGAGAGGATCAGCTGAGAAGTAGGTAAATGATGTAAAAAGGGTTCCTGGAAAAAAACAGTGTCAAAACTTTGACACCTATACTAGGGTATTTCATGACTTTGCCACATCCAAATTCTAATATATTTAATAAAGGAACAGAAATGAACAAAAATATTTCTTATTTTCTGTATTCTCGTTTCCTTGTTGAAAATGAAAAAAAAACCCAACAACCCTTGCACATATTGATATAGTAATGATAAAGTGCATTTAATTGAATTTTTGATATAATTTCATTTCAAAAGAGAATGGTTTGGAACAAAGATGAAAAGCATCCTTCAAGGAAAAGTCACTTTCTAGTTTCAAAGTCCCTGAAGGTTGTTTTTCATGTCCATTTGATCTAAGTGAACTATCAGAGATAGAGGACATGAGTGTCCTTGTATCTGTTTCCAAATAATCTTCCATCAAACCAGTGTCTGTATTTTGACACTGATTTTTGAGGGTCTGTGAACAAGAACAGAGAAAAGCAAGCATAACATTAGTAACTGCTGAAAGTGAATCCCATATTTTCTGGAAAAAAGTGGAAAGCCGTGACTATGAAGTACATAATAAAATTTAATAAGTGTTTTTGTTTGTTCCTTCTAGGACTTTAAACTTGTACTGGAATCCTTTCAGGAATCAAAATTCTGTAGCAATGGTTCACACCAGCATCTTCAGTATAATTGTTAGAACTTGAATGCAAACAGTTAATTCTTCAGTGTGTACGTGTGCTTATTCTTTGGTATGTAATTTAAAGAAATAAAAAAAAAAAGAAAAAAAGAAAAAATAGAGGGCATAAAAGCCGATCAAATATTTAATCTGTTCTCCCCGACTGAAAGAGTCTGGGAAATGATTTTTTTCCCCTTTTTCTTTTCCCCAGGACTTGTTATGCAACACAGTTGCCTGAAAGAACCTGGCCTAAGAGTCTTTGATTGCTGATTTTCCTATGCACTTAATCTTGTCCAGGCATACTTCGATAGACTTAACATTTCTGCTGAGTCAGTAGAGTTTCCGAGTCATCAAAGCTGCAGAAACTCATACGTAATCAGACTAGTGCGTTAAGAAATCCTCTAGTAAACTCTAATTCTGAGAGATGGTATGTTTCATTTTTATCCTGTGTCCTCCAGGTGAATTTTTAAAATTTCATACTCGGAAGATGCAATAAAAGATGACCTAAACTGTCACCTGCTGTTACTGTCAGATGGAAATGACTCTTTTTAGTTTAAAAGCCACATATTCCTCTGATAGAAAGTCTCAAACACCTTTCCCATGAGATGTGGTGGCCCTGTGTAATTTATTGCCAAATATTTCCATCCCAGTGCTGTCTCATTAACTGCTGCATTGTGGGGCAGGATCCCCAGATTTTTGTAGAGAGAGACAAGATAGGAATTTGATAAGTTATCTTCTTGCTTCTAGCCTACAGTTTGTGAAAGCATTCCAGTCCAGCAGCACAGTCCTGGGAGTGTGAGAAATAATCAATGGCTTAGCTTTGTTGATTTGAACTTACCCTTGAGTTTACCTTCTTTCAGCATCAAAAGCTCTCACTATTATGCCATAGAGAACTGCCTGAAAAGTAGATACGTATCTGCTTTCTCTGCTTTGTCTGTACCTTTTCTGTGCATGTGTCCTTAAAGTCTTTATGGCTGATTATTTAAGGATTGCTGACTCGTCTGTGCAATGTAGGCCTTGCAATCTTACTGCTTTTAAAGCAAGTAGCTGAGAGTTTCCGACCTAGTACTTATGGAATGCACTTGTGAAGACTATAGCTAAGTAGTAGCTATTTTAAACAGATTTACAGACCTTTATATTTTTAAACAGAAAACATTTTTCTCCTTTCTTTTGATGTAAATATTATTATGGCTTTTTCCAGTAATGTGAGTGGAAAGAAAGCAGCTTGCCATTCAGTTTAGTGGAATCTTATCCAGAATCCAGAATTGTGTAGGTCTTGACTTTAAATATTTTATGGCATCCTTTGTCATGGAATAGTTTAAGGATGACATGATTTTTCCTCATCATTTTCGTGTTTCTCACAAGTTGTCAGTCTTGCCTATAAGCAGACATGAAAATTAAACTGAAGCCTTCAATCTTGTCTTGAACGATAGTCAATACATGTTTTATTTTCACTCTAAAGCTTCAAGGAAGGGGGTTTGTGATTATCTTTTTTGTTAGTGCTTGATTTTGGAAGTGCATCAACAAGAACATCAGTGAAACAAAATCCTGTCTGTGTTTCTACTTTTGAGTCAAAATAATGTCAAATTCATTTCTAGCCGTGCTTATTGAAGGTATATGCATTGATCACTGACTAAACTCTTTGTAATTTTTTTCTTTCATTGAAAAATGTGCTGGAGAATATGAAAGTGGTGGTTACATATAGTGTGAGTTGTGGATGAGGGATTGCATCTATACAAGCTTCTTTGGGTTTCAGAATTTTGTTCTTTTTGTAGGAGAGAGAAAATTGTCAAGGATTTTCTTATTGGCCAAGGATGCCACCACTTAAGTACATGTAAAGTATTTGCTAATCAGCATTAAATGCCCTGTGACAAGCTTGAGTTCATTTAGCATGGAGACAAGAAACAGGCGCCTTTTAAAATAAAAATGTGGAGAGGAAACTTTTGGCTTGATGTCAAACTTTAAAACTTTTAGTGTTATTTTTTCTGTCTTTGGCAGAAGTATTTCTGGTATCTAGTATCTAAAGCCTATTGACTGCTATGGTTGACATCATTGCCCCTCAAACTGCAAACAGGGCAAACTTGAACGTTTATTTTAAAGTAGCTTTACCTGCTTACATTGTGTTTTAAGTCTATTTTTTTTATTTTAGTGTTTCGGCAGACAGAATCCTGTCTTGTAGTAGCAGCCTGCACAGATAAATCGGTTCTTTTAGCCTGTGTTTCACAACAGCCATTCATTTACTGAATAAAGAAAATTGCCTGATAGGAATTCCCTCCTATATTTTTCTGTTTCTCACTTGCCCACTTTTCCAAAGTGTAAAATAGAATGTTTCTTTTGTTCTGAGTTTTTTTTTTTAAAAAAAACCAGACCCATCCTCACTGTGGATTTTCTGAAGTTCATTTGAATGTGCAGATGCTGCTTATTTTGGCTTCCGTGGTAGTGAATGGGCTGAAGGTGTTTATGGAGTTGGGGGCGGACTTGAACTTTATTTTAGCAGATTCTCTGTTGCCTCCTTTTTGGAGAAAATAAATGGACAGGAAAGACAAAACCTAGATGCTTTCAATTTGGTGACAAATGGCAGCCAGGGGTTCTTCTGCAGCTGAGATGGCAAGAGGAGAGAAAAATGAGCAGAGTCCTCTTCCTTCTTACTTAACCCCTTCTATTCCTTCCCCCTAAATGCTTAAGAGCTGGGAAAGGTGAGGAAACAAGACAGGGGAGAACATATTCTTTGTAACTGATGTAATTTATTAAATTTGGCATGGTCAGTCAGGTCTCCCTTAAATACATCATCACTAGACTTGTTTCTGTCGAGAATAACCAAAACAATTTGCAGTTCTATCTAAATGCTAATACGTTATTCCTTATATGTTGGTCTTTCTTTGGAAGATAATGTTATTTTCTAGTCCCCAGACAGCATTAGCAAATACAACGTTGTCTTTCTAATCTCAAAAGCAGATGTGCAGCTGCCACTCGCTGTTGCGGGTTCAGCCTGCTGCTGTCACAAAACTGTTGCATCCATCTCTGGCAGGGGAAGGAATCCAGATATAATCTTGGTCTCTCCTCAAGACCTACACTTGCATTATTGAGGGAATATTTGTTAAGAGGATAGTTACAGTATGTTGCAAGAGTTTTATTAATAGATGTTAGCTTACAATTGTACCAGGAAAGAATGTATGTGGTTTTTTTTAGTCTATAAACCGAGACCAGAGGACTTAAAAATAGAAAGGTTTTTTTGTTGTACAATTGAGATGGGTGTTAAGCATATTTCATGTATCAATTATCATGCAAAAATGTAGTTTAAAGTTACATCAGGTATCTATAAAACCAGAATAAAACCAAGAAAATTTTCTACATTGCTTAACTGAAAAATGCCCTGTAAACCTTCTCTTTGGGGAGAATTTCCCTCCCTCCTGCTGTGTGCACCTGTGAGAGAGAAACATGTTTCTCCTTAGGGGATTTGTGTGGGTTACAGCCAATTGTACAATCTGAAATAGATGGGATGTTGTGAACTGTAGCTTTGCTATAGGGAAGTTCTTATGTAGAATCATAGAATCATTTTGGTTGGAAGAGACCCTCAAGATCATCAAATCCAACCATTAACCCAACACTGGCACTAAACCATGTCCCTAAGAACCTCATCTACACGTCTTCTAAACACCTCCAGGGATGGTGACTCCACCACTTCCCTGGCCAGTCTGTGCCTTAGTGGATTTGTCTGCTGCCTGTTCATCACAGTGGAAATGGATGTTGAGGGGAAGCAGGAAAGAAGCTAATTTTTGGATATTTTTTGTAAGAACTCTCATTTTCTATGTACATACACGTTGAACTTCCAGAGGAATCAGGCCTGGGTTTTCACTGCTGGAACCACAGAACCAACACTGTGCAGGTAGAAGAGATCTGGTTGGTTTTTACTAGTTGTGTAGTTGGTACATCCTTTCTACTTTTTGCATAGCTTACTGCAGAAACAGATGTTTTGTTTTAATTAGTAGCGCTTTGCATAGTCTTAAAGCAAATAGCAAAGTAGCCGTGTAGCTGTGAATGCTTTTATATAATTTGTGATGGCTTTCTGGAGAATTTCTTTAGAATTATGAAATATATCAAAATAAGAATTGAATTTGCCTTTTCGTTAGCTGTCTTTGGCTATGACTGAGAGCAGAGCAAAAATCTGGCATAAAAACAAAACAGTAACAGTTATTTCCTCCTATTCTTACCCAACTCTGAAGGTAAACTTTCTTTCTCAAAATATGTTTAGTTTTCGTATCATTTTTTTTCTTCTCGAAATCTTGAACAGGAATGAATTAGTGATATAAAATTTTGCGTGCCATAAAGCGGAAAAGATGGCAACTCCATTAGAGGGGATCAGGTTATTTACAGATGACTGTTTAGTCTGTGGAGAGTAAATTCCAATAAAATAATTTGATTTGATATGAGACAGAGAACAACTACCTGGACTATTTTGTGGTAAGAGTAATTTCTATACTAGTGCAGATCAAAGTGTTTTGGATGTACAACTGATAATGCGAGTGAAGTAGATGCCGTGTTGTTGTGTCCTCTGACTTTATATAGTGATTATATTCTGATTTTAGTTGATTTTAAGATTATTTGTGATGAGTTCTCTCCTCAAACTTTGCTTTTGCCTGAAAAGTAGGCTGCTATATTAGGTATTTGGCAATTCTCTTGGGATGAGATGAGAATGCTGACATCTCAGAATAAGATTTGTAGATTAAAGATCATCAGAGTTCCCTGATGGCACTTTGAAACTAGGTGTGGAAATTTTTCAGCTTGTTCAGAGAACTGACTTCTTATTTATTTAGGTTTCTGTGATTTATGACTAATATATTTTACTGCATGTGTCTCTTCTGCAAAATAGTCAAGTTCTAGGCAGACAGAATTTAACAAAACAATTTTTCTCATACACAGAGGTGTTGAGGAAACAGATGTGCTTTATCCTTTGGACCTTAATTTCTGCATCCTATTGGTGTTGGCAAGGTCATAACGTGTTGTTAAGATCTGTTTAAAAATTGATTAAACCGACAAGATTTGTTGTTCTGTAGGGGCAGCATTGCCCTTGGGACAGGTGGAAAAACATGCTTATGTAGTTCTAACAGTTTCTATTTCTGTAAGAGAGTCATTAAAATGTGTGGAGAAAGATGAAGTAATTAGTCTTTCTACGGTGTGTTTGTATTGAAGAGGAAAACTAGTACAGTGTTTTAAAAAATGTGTAAGCGATGGTGAAGTAAATGTACCCACTTAAAAATTTCCCCTGAAGCAAGATTTTTATTGAAGTGGGAGCTTTTTCCTGTGCTTATTTACAGAAATTAGATTTAAAAAATAGATATTAATTTTTAAAAAAGATTTTTTTACAGTGAAGGCCAAATAGATTGTGTGCGCAGAGAGAAAATGGATAGTTAAAGCAAATTACTGGATGACTTATTTTCAAAGATTGGCATAAAGAGAATTCAGTTCATTTTTTTTCCTTTTTTTTTTTTAGTCTCTTTGTAATAGGAAAATAGCAGTAATAATCCAATATTCAGCTGTTTGACAGGGAGAAACAGAAAAATAGATTGAGATTTGTTACTGCAAAGTAACAAAGAGCGAGAAGCATAGGCACACTCCATGAAACTCTTCGTGGCTATTCAAAAATGAAACAAATTTATTTTAACTTCTTGGTTTTTTCCTCTTTGAAATCTGTACTAATTAACATCAAAAAGACTAAACATTTAAGAACAATTTACAGATTCCCTCCAAGGAACCAAGATTTCTGTTCAAAATTTTCCAGTTTAGTTCCATTGTTCATGCCAATGGTAGGCTTCCTTCCTCCTATACGGAGTGAGATTCCGTTTTGGATCTTCCAAAACAATCTTCAGGTTATCCTCCGAGTCAGAGCTTGTTTTGAGGGTTCTGGGGTTATCCCTTTTTCCCAGCATCAAATTACTCAAGACCTGAGGAGCCAGCAAAGAGATACGATGACTACGGTCACTGTGCTCTTCATTCCTTGCCATGTATACCAATACCAGGTTTGAAAATAATTTTATACGTAACTATTTACTTACTCTTTCTTCGGTAAAAGGTGGTGCCACAAAATCATGCCAAGCAAATAGGCCTGAAGTTTTACCATGTCATCATAGCTTGGTGCCATTTTAGATGAGAGGAATGTTCTGTAATTATTTTTATCCTTAGGATTTGGTAAGAGGTCAGCTATAGGATTCATAGCCCATTTTAAAAATAATGTTTGTATTAATATGATAGTACACAGCATTATCTCACCAGATCAAACCATTTACTTTAATTAGGAGGCAACCTCTGGTAAACCCTAGTGGTATCAAGATGAGAAATTACATGTTCTTTAATGTACTTTGTGTTGATCTGGGTGTCTTAAAAAGTTGTCAGTGATGAGAGAAGGAGATCCTCCCTGTGGCACTAATTGTATTTTCATATACAAATTATGGTAATGACTGAAGAGCTGCAATTTTCTTATCCATATCTCTGCATTTTATAGGAGCATGTAATTAATAGCTGCAATTTAAGCCCTGTGCTGAGGGCTGCTGATTTGAATGTTGATACTATGTTTTAGAACAGTAAGGGAGAAACAACTATGCCATCACGTTAGCTGATCATTCATTTTGTCTTGGCGTCCTTAAATACTGGCCCATCCTGGAAATCAGGTGCCCTCAGAAATAAGGGTTGTATTGATGTCTAGTTCTGTTTGATTCATATTTAATGTGTATCTTTCTAATGAGACCTCTTCTAAACTGTGGTCTTGGGACCAGTAAAGCATTTTAGCACTTAATCTAGAGGGAGCTTTTAATAGTACAGACAGAAATAAAATACAGCTGCTAAGCTTAAAACTGATTTCAGGCAGAAGAAGTGGGGGGATGGGGAGCCTATTACTTAAACTAGTCTTTGGACTGGGGTCAGATGCAAAAGTGGGTTGATTAGTCACCCTTCTGGTATGGATCCATATGTATAAGATGTGGCAAACATCTGGACTGCATCCAGAGTGTTTACTGGGATAACTTCATAACTATTAAAATACTGGGTAGAGAATACTGGTTTAATTACCAAGGTGTGCCTTTGTATGATCTTTATTTATAATTGTTTGTATGATTGTATGATCTTTATGTATATTTCTATCTTGTGGTAGGAGTAACATTTTAGAATGTTCCTTCATTGACTTTTTTTAAAAAGATACTTATCACAGATAAATTGGCATAGAAGATGCTAGAGCATTTTCGTTACTAAAGTAAAACTGCATGGAAGCAGATAAGAGGTATAAGTTCCTTTATATCAGTAGAATGTTGGAGGTGAATGGCAGAAATCTGTAATCTGTCTCTTGTAAGTTGACACCCATTTTCTGCTTCAGAAGGTATCCTGGGATGGCCTGGGCCCAAGTCGCACTCCACAGAGCAACTGAAAAACGGTGCCCTCAGCTCCTTATCATCTGCCAGTGCCAACATTACGTGGGCAATAGTTCCATCTGCAGCCCAGGACGGACAGGCAGTACAACCAAACACAGAGGTAAGCATCCTGGGTCTCTGTAGGCCATTTCTGTTGTATCTGAGACTTGACATTGGTTAGACGCAAACCATGGATGATGGTGGATGCTTTTATTAATTACTTTTTGTACTTTTTTCTTTATAGTACCTGATTTGTTTGAAATTAGTTGTGAAAATGCTAAGTTTAATGCAAAAGCGCACTCTGAAAACTGGAAAAATACATTGACAATATTGCTGTGTGCTTTTGCTTCTCTGAGGTGCTTAGGACAGAGGTGGCAGCCTGTGGCAGGCGTACAGTCTCTTTTCTAGTTGTAAAAGCAATTAACAGACTGTCAGTACACATTTCTGCCTTCTGGTGATAGAAAAAAAAGGTGGTTGGTTTTTTTTTTTTCTTTTTTTTTTTTTTAATGCTGGTTTGAGATAGGAGACACTAGGACCACAACATTTGCTTGCTACTTGTTCTTCCATGTTGGTCTTTGCTCTTGGGTGTCTCTTGAGTATAGCACACTCTCCTTTGAGTTGAAAACTATATGGTTTTGTGAACCTTTTTCCTTTTAAGTGATTATGGGCAGAACTTGTCCACATCATCCTGCACCAGCCCGTTGATTTGTGCTTTTGTGGCGTTTACTTGGCAAAGGGCATTTCTGAAGCATCAACTCTTTGAAGAGGCTCACAGCTGCGTATCAGGCATCTCATGCGCTGAAAGTCTCTCACCATGCCAGACTTGTCCAGCTTCTTCTGTCTGCTTCAGTTACCAGTGCTGCCCAGCAGGACAACACTTCACTCTGAGACCCCACAGACTGTGGGGCACTTGGAGCACGCGAGACCTGGAGAACTGAGAAGAAAGAGCTGAAGAAACCTTTTTCTATGAGTGAATGCTCTTTGGCAATTGGAATGGCTTAAATTAAATTATATTGCCTTTAACAAAACATGTAATGGCTTGGGACATCAATAAACGTGCTTGTTTTTCCACTTCTTTTGTAGTATCTTCAATTGAATGTAATTCAAAAAATCCAAGGCTAAACCATTTTAAAAAATTATTTTTATTTTTTTATTAATATTGTGTTACTTTGGTTCTCTTCCAGATCTGTCCTTGGAAAGTAATTTCAAATTCTGTTACTTCTAGTGTCCATTAATCACAGTGTTGAAATTACCTGTAATTGCTTTTTATTAGGAAATTGTGTAATTTCTTTTTCAGATAAGCCAACCGCACTTCTTATAGTGTGTTTTCAAGACGAGGCTATTTAAGAATGTTATTTTGAGAGTTACTACTCTGCTCACTGATACATTGCAATTTGTTTCATTACCTTTTGTATGTTTTTATTCTTGACCAAATGGGATGTGGAAGCATGGTCTTTACAGCAAGCACACAAAGAGCAGCAGCTGGTTCAACTCATCTCAGGGTATCATTTTGCCATTGAGTCAAACCATATACGACTTATTTAAAACTACCTTTTTTTTTTTTTTTTAAGTCCAATCCCCTCCCCTTTGCTTGCTGATCAGAGATACTGAGTTGTGAGTGTGGCTCAAGGTACTGCTTTGCTAATGGAACTCACGATTTATTGAGAAGGGGGTACCCTTGAAAAGATGGATGTAAGCAAGGGAGCATCGCACTGTTTGCAGTGAGGAATCCTCAGTTCTTTGTGGGTGGTCGTCCTGAAATCAGCAGCCTGCATTTGGAGGCCCTGGGGCACTAGCCTTTAAAAAAGAGATAAGAAGGAAAAAAAAGGGAGAAAGAAAAAAAAAAAAGATAACAAATAAGATTTTTTCAGTTATAAAAAGCTCAGCTGAAGATGGTGTTTTTGGCAGAAACAGTAAGTGGAAGTTTGTGGACTGGTGGAGAAACAAGAAGCAGCTGTGTGTAGTTTTTGTTATGGTAGTACAGTTTATTAAACAGGAATTAGGTTTTGCCCGGAGAAAGTGGCCTGAATCTGGATTTATTCCTGGAAGCTCTTTCCAAACCTGCATCTTCACTTCCACCAAGTCCTTGTGTGCTTCGTGTTGTCTGAGATTGATAGTGTTGGCTCACAATTTAGAGTGCTTTTTTAAATGGAGCCGATATATTTTTCTGTTTTGATAACTTTGATCAAGCTATCGGTGCCGTATTAGAAGGCTGAAGCAGAAAACCCGAATTATGGAAGAGGTAAACAGTTGCATGTAACATGAGCTGGAGCTTTTGTGTTTTCATATTCATCCTCAGATCAAGCAGGTTGCCCCGTTACAGGGGTTGCACTCTTGGCTGCTGCGGTCACATCCTTTTCTTGGGAGAGGAGGAGAAGTTTTCCTAGAGTGCTGCGGGTTCTGCCCAGCTTTCCAAGCTGAGCGAAGTGTTGGCCAGGAAGCTGGAGCTGCTTCTTGTTGTGACTAGAGAAAGGAGGGTGAGATAACAGGCTTTGAAGAAGATAAAAATCCCTGCTAAGGATGCTGTCTGAGACAGTCACCCAGGAGATGATGTCTTTGTGCACCCCCCAAAGTTATCGAAGGTGTTTGACTTAACACGCTTTAACAATTCTGTGTGCAGGATTTAAGCATATTTTAAAATATATTCTGGCTTTTTGTGTGTCCAAGGCAGGAGGCTAGGTTTGGCACTGAGTAGCCAGTTCATTTTCGAAGGTATAAAAGCACTGACCATGCTAATTAATTAGTATATGTAATTTTATATAAAAGCAACTGCAAATCATCACACTCCACTTGTTCTGTAGTCCAGATACATTGTTGTTATTAACTGTGGTGGCATCTAGAGAGAATGAGAAAATACATTTAGATATCATTGACGAATTTTTGACATTGAAGACCCTGATTTCTTTTTTTATTTATCTACTGTCTTCTTTTAGATGTAGAAGAAAAGAGGAATCCACAAGTGTCATCAAATGAAGCTTATTTCTCTTAATGATTTTATTTTAAAAAAGCTCCAAACTAGGCACCGCATGATCCTAATTTCTGAAGAAGTTGGTAGTGTATTAGTGGGGCTCAGCTTTCAAAATATACCTGCCAAAAGAAGTGAGCCTTGCTTTTACAGAAGTGATGAGAAGAGAGTACCGGTTCCTCTATCAATGCTATCAAAATTAATTCTGGTTTCTTCTTTGTCTGAGCCTAGATTTTTATTTTAAAAAAATCTGTACTTTCTATGATATAACCTCTATCTCTTAGAAGCTATACACCGAAGGAATGGGAGAAAGCTTTTTGGCTAACGCTCGTCAGAATATAGTAGATGTACCGACCAAACAAATTGTGAATTGACCTGTAATCTGAAATAGAAAAAGCCATTAAATTACTACCCTTGAGGAACAACCGGCTCGGCTGCTTATGTTATAGAATGTCATTTATAAGGAAAAGATAGCTGTAGGCATGTGGATCAGCAGTAATTCTAAAAAGAAAGCAGAGATGTTTGTAATGTTGCAGGGAGGGTGACTGCTGAGGAGCCTTTCCCATACAGCAGAGCGCCGGTGGCAGCAGGTTCCTGGCAGCACGGCCAAGGGGCTGGATGTGTTCAGCTGTGTTAATTCTCAGCACGGTGTTTAGACATCATTTAACATCATTAACAAACCAATGGCTTGGTCTCTGCCATGATTTTTATATATTTATGGAGACGCATGGATATTTGTAATCCTCCTCTGGAATAACAAGGCTCATCTGATGGAATTTTCTTTGAATACTTAAGCATTCTTGAGGGATATAGTAGGTTTTGAACTTGAGTTTTGATGCTGTGGATAACTGAAGTAAAACCTTTCTTTTTGGTCTGTCACACTGTCAGGGTTTCAGGAATGCAGAGTTTTTCCCCTGATGAAATAATGTAGCAGCTAAAAATTCTTCTCTTTAGATAATGTGTTGGTGTTTAAGTGCTTTTGTTTTTTAGGGTGTTTCTTGCTTCCAAACGCGGGGATATCATTTGAGATATTGCCTAAACTAGTTCAGAAAATACAAGATTTTGTGGCAGAGATTATTTTCTTGTGTGTTTCTTGGCTATTTTAGCATGTCCTTTCTTGAAATACAATTATTTTTCATCTTCCCAGATGAGTTTTCTTTTAAGTTTGTGATACAGGACAGCACAAAGTTAGAGCCTGTTATCTTCACTGAAAGAAGCAACCCCGATAGTTTTTCAAACTTTTTTTTTTTTTCTGGTATAAGCCTCCAAGTTTTAGTTTCATTTTTTGGATTTTTTTTGGTATGTCCACCTGAAACATGAGGTGGAAGCAGGGATAAGGGCTGTGCTGAACAGAACTATTTTCCATCTAATGCAAATTGAGGTAAAATACTTTTGTGCATCCCCTAGTGAATCACTTTAGGTGTAAGCTATGTTATAATTTCAAGGTATTATTTAGGGTTTTTCCCTTAAAGCAGAACAGGAGAAATCTGGTGTGGAATATGCCAAGAGTACGCTCTTCAGAGCTGTGACATGAGCTTGGTCTGTGTCCAGTTTGCAGTAAATGGGACTTCGCTTCCTTCATTTACGGGTTTATAATTTTGAAATTCCTTTCAAGAAATGCTGGAACTCTTTAGTTGTAAAATGTTGAGTCTCACAGTAAATTCAGTTGTAATAAACTTGGTGCCTAAGTAGAATAAAGGTGTGAATAACTTCCATGTGTGAGCTACTGTTCCAGTTCAACTAATTGTCATTTTAGGTGTCAGAATTCCCCTTCTGAGCTGACAACATGTAACTGCAGGCCAAATGCTTCCCCTGGCAGCAAATGGGAAAAAGGCTGTTCTTATGCAGCACCTGAGAGGGAAGGAATAATTTTCTTTTGATCCAGCAGTTTAGATAAGAATTATTACAAAAAACGTGCTGTAGCCACATCTGCGATTTAGCTCTCTTCATGTGATTTTTCTGCCTTAAAATGCCATGCCAGCTGATTGTTTCAATCCCATGGATCTGGTTATCTACGCAGTCTCTCTGCTTTCCTGTCCCTGACTTTCCCTTGTTTGTGTGCATGAGAAACTGTGCTCCATATTGAAGTGTCTTTTTAATAGGATTGAAGTTTTAGCTCTGTAGGATTGAGGCTTTAGCTCTGATTATCTAACTGCTAAACCAGGTTTTAATTGTGATAGTGATTGCAAGGGCAGTCAACTCTGGGTCATTAAAGGTATTTTGGTCCCCTAGATGATCTGAACCTTGATGTTTGTGACTGTAAAAAGTAACTGCGCTATTTACAGGATGTACTGAATGGTTAAATTATTAATTTTAGAAGATGATGTGGTCTTGTCTAATCTCTTCAAGTGATAGTTGCTTTCAAGATGAAGCAGTTTTCTATCTGTAGGTTAGTATACATCCAAATATGATGAATCTTCATCCTTTACAGAGGCTGTAATAGCCGTTAGAGCTATTACAGAATGTGTTAGAGATGCTAAGAAATAATTTTAAGAGTGCTCCTGCAATTTTAGAAACCAAGCCAAATACAAAAAGTTATTTCTAATTCAGTATTACCTTTTCTTTATATATCTGTGTCTCAGCAGTCTTGCCCAGGACTGTGGGTTGTTTCCTAGTGTAAATTGTTCCTAGTGTTTCTTAGTTCCTTTTTGTACTTGACATAAATCTGTAATTGATGTTGGGATATCAGCTTAGCCATGAATATACCACAAGTGCAGTGATGGAAGGAGAACAGGTCAGGCTGGGAAAGTAACATTTGCAGTATTACAGAGAGTGTCTTTTCACTGTTTAGTACAAACATGAGAGGATTTCTGAATGTGCTCTGCTTTTTGCCTTCTGCATAATTAAGTGCTTTTTGGGCCGAAGAGCACAGTAAATGGCCTGTAATGACTTGGATAGATAAATTAATCTCTAGGCAAAGATGGTACCGGTTAATCCATTCACTAGCAGACCATCTGAAAAATGAAATCTGAGATAATCAATTTAAGGTATATTTAAGGATAATCAAGGGAAGGTATATTTAAGGATTAAATGTACAATTACACTAAAAGTAGAATTAAATGACCCTAAGCCTGCTGCAACAGCATTGACAATGACTTAAGATAATCTAGCTAATTTTGATTTATTTTTTTGCTAGCTTTCTGGAATAGTTACTGTGTCAGCAAACAATCTCCAGTAAAACTGTTTATGCAAATAATTAATAAAAATTTAGGTCCAGCCAAAGCCATTGCATTTTGTCGAGTCACTCCCACCTCCAAAATACATGTATTCCAGCTGCTATTTATATAATGTATTTGAGACTAATATTCTACTTAAAAATATGAAGCTTTAATACAGAATTTGCATGTAAATTGAATGAACATGAGGCTCTGATTCGTGTGGCATTCCATAATTAATAGTGAAAGTCAGTGAAAACTAATCATTGGAACATAAAGAACTCAGGTTCCCTTACAGTAAGGCTTAAAAATTGAGTTAAAGTGCATCAATTGCTTAGTCTGTTCATTATAAAACCTGTGCCCTCTGCAAAACGAACTCTGAAGGCAATGTTAATTTTATTTCAGGATTGTGTGCCAATTGATTTTCTTCATGCTGTCAGCTTTATTTCTTCATATGTTTATAAATGTGGGCTTGGCAATACTGCCCATTAGTAAGCTTACCCATCTCATTAAGACTGTCAATAACTCAGCTAGGCTTTAGTAAGTTAGGTTGAAGTCTTCTACAATGAGTATTTGCCTCAGGTTGGAATTGCTTGGTCTTGCTTAGTGAAGTGTCATCCAAACTGGCTTCAGCTGTTCCATCTGGTCTTGCTAGGAAAAAAATAGGGTTTTCTGCTTGTGGTGATGAACTCTAGTGATTCTTTATTTGAAATGCCCTAAATATGGAAACAGCTGGCATGAAACTATTTAATTATAACACTTTGTCTCAGAGAAGGAATTGGAAGGAGAAGATGAAGGAGGCAGGACTCTTCTGCATCATCATGTACAGAGACCACACAGTTGTCTTCACAGTTTGAGATGGACAAGCGCTTCATCAGGCTGAGAACAAATCTCAGAAGCTTTTCAAGTCAAGGGTTCCACTGTCCTCAAGCAGATAGCTGTATAAAAGATGAAAATCTTCTAGACTCAATTTGTTTCACATTTACATTGAATGTTCTCCTGGTATAACGATTTATTTCTCTTTTGAAAGACTTGAGCCTGTTTTGTTTTGTTTTTTGTTTTTGTTTTAAATTTTGTGTGTGTCAGCAATGAGATTGTGTGTCAGCCCAATGAGATGGGCCAAGAAATTGCACGAAGAGTCAGGATGGTTTAACAAGCATGTTGCCTTGAGGAAAGATTGTTAATACTGCTTCTATTAACATGTCGTTACCGTTTCTCTCCTCTCATAAATATGCTGGCATGTGATGTTGCATACAAGAAACAGCACTGCAGGAGCGGGATTTACACATAGATTAGTATTGCAAGACCAGGCGATTGTAAAGGTTAAATTTGTAGTTGTCTGTCTCTTTGTGCCCTCTTTGCCTGTGTGAATGGTATATTATTGACTAACGTGGTAGGATTTTTCTGCCATATATTTGCTTAGCTAGCATACAAAGCGACATAAAAGAGAATTGCAGCTGGCCGAATGACTTCAGTTCCGTTACTACTAACTTCTCAGTCGCTGGGCTTTGCAAGCAGGATCATTATGGAATCACAGAGTACTCTGGGTTGGAAGTGACCTCTGGAGGCCCTGCAGCTCAACTCTCTGTTCAAAGCAGAGCTCATCAGGTCAGCTTGCTCAGGGTCATGACACCTCCAACAGTGGAGGTCCCACAGCCTCTCTGCACAAACTCGCAGTTTCTCCAGTATTTTGTCAATGGGAGCAAAGGTTGGTTTGAGTGTGATGCCTTTTCCTTCTCAGTGTGCTGCACTGGCCGATGGGTGACTGAAATCCCTTACCAAAACCTGTTTGTCTTTCTCTTCTCTGTGGGAGTATGAGGCAAGTTGCTCTTAGTTCTTCAGGGTTCTCCACAAGGATCTCATTCCAGAGAGGAACCCTTTAAGTACCAGAGGATGTCTAGAGGGTATAGCCTTCTGCCATACCTCCCCCCATGTTAGTCTCCCTCACCAGCCTGCAGCTTAGTGCACTCTTTTGTCTTAAGCTCCCCAAAAGTTACAAGCACGTGACTTTCAGACCCTTCACGATCTCTGAAGTCCTGCCTGGCCAGTGCTGGGCATCTGTCCTGCTGCAGTGTCTGGTTCGTCAGCTTGTAAATTCTCAGTAACTTATTTTGAGTAGCATCAGATGCTGTATTTATAGCCGTGTTGCTTCTAAAAATTTTGGTTCTTGAAACAAAACTGAGTATCTTTCAGGAAATTTTTCTTCACTAGTATTTATATTGCATATAGGAATAGGTTTTGTTAAAAATGTTTATGATGTGATGCTGTATTTTTTGTGGTTTTAAGTTAGCATAACTTTTACTATTGTGATTTATGCTAGCCTTCAACATTTTTTGCTTCAATTTAGGACAAGTCCGTGGGGCTTTTCTCTTTGCGTATGTTTTTTTTAGTCTCATGTTGCTCTTCCTTTCTGATGATACCAGCAATGAAAAATATTTATTCCCAGTTCTTGCTGAATTTATGCAATGCTGCAAAGCCCTCTTGTGTTTTAGGATTCAGATTAAACAGTGCTGTACTTCAGCAGCCCTCATTTCATGAAAGATACTCACAAAATGCATGGACTGGTGATGGCACTTAATCATTTCCTGTGGAGTCAGTGCTTGGGAATTAGCTGCTTTTCAGCAGGTTTTCAGAATTGACTGCCTTAGGTTTATGGAAATAACATTTTGCAAGATTAATTGTCTTATGAAGAAGAAATGCACATGTAGGGGAAAAGTTGTCCAACAAACATGATTTGGTGCATAACAGGATTACAGTGCTGTAGGTAACCCAGATGAGGATCTCTGTTTAAAAGGATGTTAAATCACTGATTCTTTATTCTTACACATAATCACTTTCATAGTTGGCTCCTAATATTTTTTCTGAAGGCTTACACCGGCTATACTGCAATGTAAATGTAGATGCCCTTTGTTTCATGTTACAGGCATTTTTTCCCTGTTCTTTCAACAAGCCAACCCTTTTTCTTCCAAACCTCTTATGTTATCTCATCCTCATCACTGCTATATTGTTATATTTACACCTAAATATGGTCAGAGGTCAGAGTTAAACACATCTGCAGTGTAGGAAAAGGAAGGTTTCTGAGCTTGTTCTTTAAGGATGAAAAGAACCTCTGTTCCCAGAGATAATGCTGCCAAACATTAACAAAAAAGCATTAGTAAAGCTCTCAAAATAGTGAATATCCAGATAATGTGCTTGCCTCCAGATGTCTGCCAGATTGGTTTTGCTGGGAAGGAAAAAGATTGCAGACCTATTTGACACCTAAGCTATAGGCTTTGTGATTGTTTTCTTTCCTCACATCATGTGTATGTCAGCCTGTCTGTATTTACAAAGTATTAGTATTAAGATGCATTTCTACTTTGCTTGCTTCACAGTGAAGCAAGGATCACCTAAAGAGAGCTAGGTATTACTTGGTTCAGTAGATTACTCTGTTGTTACATGTGGTAACCAATTAATCTTGTGTGATAGACAGATTGCTCACATTGCTGCACTTTGATCCTTGTCCCTCGCTGGAGAGATTTTCTGAACGTCCAGTGTGTTTAGCATATTCAATTAAAAAAACCCAAACAACAAACCACAAAATATGTATAAATTATACATACGCAAAACGTCGAGATGTTTTAATTGTTGATAGTCCTAGTTTGAAGAATTTTCTCTGGACACCTGAGTTAACAACCAAAAATAACAAAATTGGTAAGAAATTAATTTTGTAGACCATCTTTCCTGATGCCAGCTTTTTCTACCAAATATTCTATGGTTTCACATATAAAAATGATGAATGATATATCCAGGATTACCTAAAAGCTTTGACCCCATTCTCTCACACCCCAAACCCAGATGCAGCAGTTACTTATCTATCCAGATAAATATGCCTGGATTATTTTTCGTGGTACACATAATTTCAGGTAAGTATAA
The DNA here is from genome assembly GCF_036013445.1 of Caloenas nicobarica. Lineage (NCBI taxonomy): Eukaryota > Metazoa > Chordata > Aves > Columbiformes > Columbidae > Caloenas > Caloenas nicobarica. The sequence continues at coordinate 44,419,646 of NC_088246.1, read as the reverse complement.
AATCTGCCTGTTATGCTATTTTTCCTTCACCCAGTTGGGTGAAGGAGAAAGTAACTATCTTGCAGATTGGATCTGTACGTAGATGACAGTAGCAAAGCAAAAAAGAAGTGATATATTTACTTGCCATAGTGGTGATGTGTTCAAGTTACAGTGTGTGCATTTTTGAACTGTAAAATCCTTCTCATTTGATTGTCGTCCTTCATTACTTGCTTTGATATTTCAGAAGTTATCTTAACTTTAATTTCGGTTCATCATTGTTATATCTAACCTATAGTGATTGAATGCTAGGAAAAGTGTGATTGTGGGTGTGTATTGCGTGGGGTTTTGGGTGGCGGGTTCCCCTTGAGATAGTAGACTTTTCGTATATTAATACTATGGCAACATTTTCCCCAGCAATTAAAGCAAAAGCTACTGATAAATGCAGTAGAGGAGACAGGTCCTATGAAATACTCAGCGTAAATGAAGAAAATCAGCTGAGCTGAGCCACCTATTTTGCTACCCTTGAGAGACCTTTTAGAGTGTGAAATTGAGGTGTACAGACTGTAATAAGTTTTGCTTTCTAAATTCTCCATTTAAGCTGCTTTGGTTCTGAGCTCATTGAGTCTCTTAAAAAAAATCAAATCTTGAACACTGGGGAGCCTTAAGTCTCTTTGAAAGTGACTGGAACTTTGGTGTCCAGGTGCCCACATTACAATGGGTGTATGGGGTGTTGGTGCATTTGAGGTTTTATCTTTGATCTGCTCTTTGCAGTGATCAGTCACTGGGCTACCAGGAACAAAGCTGAAATAAGACTAGAGGACGATGGATGCCGGGGCTCAAGCAATGACCTGAGTTCATTCTACCACTGTTTTTCCAACCTTCTTTTTTTCCCTTCCTCCGCTTACATTGTGCGGTGGTGTGGTGTTGAGAAGAGTGGTTTTTTAATTTTGTTATATTTGAACTGTTCTTGAAGAGCAGAAAAGCTTATATAATGAGATCCAGGAGCTTCTTGGATATAAAGAAAAGTCTTGCTACCCTATAGTTAAGCTTAAAGTTGCTAATCTGTAAGTGACAATGCATTTGGAAGTTAGAGGAGAAATGCATGGATGATGGTGATGATTTCAGTCTTTACAATGGGTTTGATGTAAATGTGTTTGAGTTTTTGTTTTATTTCAAGATTCAGGTTGAAGTAAATGGAAGTTTTTTATTTTGTTTCTATTAGTTTCATTTCAATTTTCTATATAGGAATTACTCCTCCTTTCACAGCATGCTAATATACTAATCTGTGTATAAAATAATTTAATAAGTACCACTTACTAGGAAGGCTACATTTGAGATTCAGATCGCTGCTAATGAGGGATGGGTGCAGTAAGCTTGCATGTTTCTCCATCAGGTGCACGCCACAGCTGGTAGTAAATGCAATTAAATATTTTGAAGGTGTACATCCTGGAAGAAGACAAGTGACACTTGCAAGTTAGTACAGTTTGTTCGATTCTGATACATTGACAAGCCCTGCAAGAAGCTGACAACTCATTATATATTACTACTTTTGGGGTGTTATTACTGTATCTACAAAGAGAATTCTAATTTTGGTATTGAGACTGAAAATCCTATGGGGCCAATTTGTCACATTAGTGTAAACGTGCTAAAATGCTCTGACCTTACAGAGCTATATTTACTCTTACACTAACAGAAAACCTGTTTGCAAGCTCTCAAGTTACACAAATGCAAGTGTAAATGATGCTTGCAAACCTACATCATTAATGAAGGGAATCTGAAAATCAAAGTGAACCCTTTCACTTTTATGTGCACTAGTAGAACTAATTGTAATTAGAAGACTCTACAGAAAATATGGCAATCCTTGCCTAGTCTGAAAATGCTGGTTCTGTTTAATGTTGCTTCTCAACAAGCCTTGCGAGTCATTTATTCCATCTTTCTCTCGATGCAGAAATGTTTCATACAGGGTTATTTTTTAGTATCTTTTGCAGTTTTTTGAATGTAGAAAGACTTAAGGACTGCTTCCCTTGGAATATTATTACATGATGTCTTTTTATCTGGATGTATTAAGTTCCAAATTTTCATCCTCTTCTTCTGACTACAGTCCTTTTTGTACTATGTAAAAGCTTTTTCGTGCCTTAATGAAAATTCTTAGAATGTTTTGGTGTAATAATATGAAGAATTGTCTTATGAGTCCTATACAAGTTGTCAGTGTGTCCCTCTCAGGATACACATGGTCTCTGCTTATTACTATGATGGAGCAAAGCTGAGTTAAGCAAAGCCTACTTTGCCTCAGTCTTTACTTGTGACATCAGCCTGCAGGAGTCCAAGGCTTCTGTGATCAGAGGGCAGGTCTGGAGGAAGACTTACCCTTGGTGGAGCAGGACCAGGTTAGGCAGCACATTACTCCACGGGGCCTGGTGGGATGCATCTATGAGCATGCGGGGAGTTGGCTAGTGTCACTGCAAGGCCACCATCTATTGTCTTTAAAGTCCTGGTGTTTGGGATAGGTTCATGAAGACTGGAAGAAAGCAAATATCACTCCTATGTTCAAGAAGGAATATCTGAAGATGTTCTGGTAATGTCTGGAGAACTGCAGGTTGCTCAGCCTGTCCTCGATTCCTGGGAAGGTGGTGGAGCAACTAACCGTGGAAAGCATTTCCAAACACGTGAAGGACAAAAAGGTGATCAGGAGCAGTCAGTATGGGTTTAAAAAGGGGAAATCATACTTAACCAACATGATAGCCCTCTACAATGAAGTGACTAGCTTGGTGCATGTGGGGAGAGCAGTGGATGTTGTTTGCCTTGACCTTGGTAAGGACTTTGATCCTGTTTCCCATAACATCCTCATAGACAAGCTGACAGAGTATGGATTAGATAAGTGGGCCATGAGGTGGATTAAGAACTGTCTGAATGGCCAGGCCCAGAGAATTGTGATCAGTGATACAAGATGCAGCTGGAGGCCAGTCACTAGTGGTGACCCCAGCGGTCAATACTGAGGCCAGTACTGTTCAACATCTTCTTTAATGACCTGGATGATGGGTCAGAGTGTACCCTTGGCAAGTTCGTAGATGTTAAAAAAACTTGGAGGAGTGGTTGATGAGCCAGAGGGTTGTGCTGCCATGGAGAGGGCCCTTGAGAGACTGGACAGAGAAGAATCTCATCAAGTTCAACAGGGGGAGATGCAGAGTCCTGCATCCAGAGGTATCTGGGGATAAGCCCCTGCACTGGTGCAGGGTGGGGGCCAACTGGCTGGAAAGCAGTTCTGCAGAGGAGACCTTGGGGTCCTGGCGGATGGACAGCAAGCTGACCATGAGCCAGCAATGCACTCTCGTGACAAAGGTAGCCAACAGCATCGTGGGCTGCTCTAGGAAGTTTTGCCAGTGGGTCCAGATCCTTCCCCTCTGCTTGGCACAGGTGAGGCCACATCTGTGGTGTTGCGTGCAGGTCTGGGCTCCCCAGTACAAGAGGGACATGGACTTACTGGAGTGAGTCCAACACAGATCCACAAAGATGATGGAAGTTCTGGAGCGTCCTTCACATGAGGAGAGGCTGAGAGAGCTGGGACTGTTCAGCCTGGAGAAGGCTCAGGAAAATCTTATCAGCATGTATAACTACCTGATGGGAAGGAGTGAAGAACATGGAGCCAGATTCTTCTCAGTAGTGCCCAATGACAGGACAAGAGGCACATGGAAGTCAATCTGAGCCTCAGAATTTTTCTTCGTCTGAGAAGATAATCAAACACTGGCACGGGTTGCCCAGAGAGGTTGTGGAGTCTCTGTCCTTGGAGCTATTCAAAACCTAGCTGGGCACAGTCCTGGGCAACTGGTTCTAGGTGTCCCTGCTTGAGCAGGGTGTGGGACAAGGTGATCTCAAGAGGCCTGTTCCAACCTAGATGATACTGTGATTCTGTATATTCCTTTCTCTCTCCTACAACAAATACACAAGATGAGATCCACGTCATGCTTGATAGTACTGTTGCATGATATGGTTTGTGAAGTATGTTGGAAAACCAAGCTCTGAGCCCTATAACTGAACTAATTATCTGAAAGTGAATTTGCAGCACAGCAGTTAATTTGAAAAATGAATTTGTGGAAGAGGCTTTGTAAGAACAGAGGCAGGTTTGCCCCTTGACAGAAACATAGCTTTGTACTCCATGATTCTATACCAGGCTTGTACAAGTGTCTTTTCCCTGAAGACTTTTTTTTTTTTTTTTAATGCAGAATGTTTCCTTCAGAAACAATTTCTTTACCTTACAGGTTTCATCTGTTAAAAGAAGAATGAGCTTGTTTTCTCATGAAGACTGCTGACTAGAACATCCATTTCATATCCCAGTAGATGACCTCTCTCAATTAATCGATCCCTGTTCTGATGAAGTGACCTGTTTAAAATAGATCTCCGCCAGCGTATGTTTTCATGTTTTCTGCCTTTAATCTTTGAAGTGAAATCCCTTCATGGGATTTCTAGAAATGATCTGTTTTCCATTCAGATTTTTCTGAAGAATTCTGGTGCTTCAGCCCAGTGTTGGAAACTCATTTTGATTAAAAATGATTTTAAACACAAGCCCCTTTTTGGTTCTTGTTTGTAACCAGTTCAGTATTTAATTCTCAGGGTTAGCACCCAAGCGTAGCTTTGCTGTTCATTCCCAGGTTGAGCCGTGCACAGCTCAATAGCTTTTACATTTTGCTTTGACCACATAGGAATGGAGCAAATTGCTGTTTTCCTAGTGGAGCTTTGCAATTATATTTTATGGGGCGGGAGGGGAGAGGAATGTGTATCTGATAATTCAGAAAAGCTGCCATTAAAGGATAATCACTCAAAATAATCTTTCGCGTGCTACTGCATGCTTACGCATCGGTTACTACTGAATTGCATACTATTTTTGTGGAAAGAAAAAGAATTAAAAACCTGATTGGGCTTTTATGACACTTGAAATACACAGTGGTTTTGTATTTTGTGGCTGTATCTCCATACAGTCTTATGTTTTGCTTACATGGTTGGTTTTTTTAAAAGAAAATACGCATTACTTAAGAAAGAAATTTCTGTTTGCTCTGCTCTTAAAAAGTAATTAAGTAATTTCCTAGAACAGCTAATGGGAAGAGAGGAAAATACAGAAAGGCCATTGCTTGCAGAAGATGACCACTGTTCAGTTCCTGTGACATAAATTGCAAACTGCTACTCAAGTTCTTATTTTATGGGAAAGTGAGAAAAGATGCAGACAACTGATGTCATTCTACATGCTCTGAAGGTCGCTAATATGTTGGTGGGAGTTGTGGGGTTTTTGGTGCCCTTGCCTGTGTTCTTAAAATAGGGGCTAGTTAAGATAATTAAAATTATAGTCCTTATTGCAGAATGGTCGTTAAACATGCGTGATCCTAATGTTACGCATCGTACTGATAATCTCACTGATGAACAGGAAATCTTTGATTTAAAACAATGCAAACACTACTTTCCTGGGCACTTAAACTCTTCGTAGGGTTGCTTGCCCTCATCGTGCAGGTTTTGTAGAGTAGCAATGAGAGGCAGTTGCTGTTTTGTTGATAACACTTTGAAAGGCATGGAAAACCTAATTCCTATTCTGTCCCTGGTGCAACCTTGAGGAGAAGAAGAAAATTCTTAGTATATGCTTTAATCTGTGAACTAGTCGATGTGTAATTTCTTTATTTTCTGATGCTGTTAGCAACTAAAGGTTACGCAGCTGTTACGTGTTCATTTGAAAGCTTCTCTAACACTGGTGCACGCTCACCCACGCTCGTTCCCCCTCCCTCCTGCCCCCCAGCCGGCATCCAGCCCACCAGGACATCCTCGGGAAGCGGCAGCATCATTTCCCCGTCGGAGCTGCGTGCCGTTCAGCTCCCTCATCTCCGTGCCATGTGACTAGAAACGCAAGGAGCAGATTGACATCTGGCACACGCTCTCCAACTTGTCAGATAGCCAAGAAAATAGAAGAGGGGGTGGGAGTGAGGAGGGGAGGTTCCCTTGCCTCTTTTTTTTCCTACCGCTATTAATTCCTGCTGGAGCTTGCTTGCCGTGAGCTCGGTTCATGGCAGTAACGAAGCAGCAGCACTTGTTCGGTAGCTCAGTGCTCTCAATGAGGTCAAGCTGGATCAAAGGGAAACCTCCTGTGGAAGCGTCTCCTGTAAGTTCTGATACCGCTTTTTTTCCACGCTCCCTCCAAATGAATCGTAGCCTGTACAACTGAGCCAGGTTTTGGACGGATAATTTTGTATGAGGTTGTCAGGTTTTATGTTAATTGGACTTGTCATTAAGGCATCAGATGGATAATAATGCTGTGCATTTGGGGAGGAAAGGGCTTATCATTCTATCCTTTTATTTTCTAAGGGAGTGGGAAGAAGAAAGTGTGGTTTTGTCCTTTTGAAAAGCTTCAAGCTGTTGAGGTTACAGCTCACCAGATTCTGTTTTATGTAATCTATGTATTCTACTTTCTAAATAAAGTAGTTGTAAAGTGTCTTTTGCATGTCCTTGGATTTCACCAAATACCTATTCTTTTGGGAATAGCTACCTAAACATTGATTTAATGAAAAAAAAGAGAAAACCCTTTATTCAAATCCAGGAAGCATCTGTAGTAACTAAATTTCAGAAACAGACACCGTTACAAGCTTACACAAGCTGCTCTTCACCTGAAGGCTCTCTAATGTGATCATTCCAAAAAATGTCTTTGAAACCTACTTCTGAATATCAGGTGGTTTTAATGAAACTTCTCAGGTGCAAAGGCTTTCACAGTGAGATGAAAAATTTCTCACTTTATATAACAAACTAGCTGTTTTTGCAAAAATGCTGTTCAGCGTGAAGGAATACTAACTTTTGCAGACAGTGTTGTCTCATTTACAGCATGGAAACCTGGGGGAATAATGAAATACTGGCCTGTAAATCTCTCAGCTACATAACACAACTTTTTTTTTAAAGTATAAAAAAACTTACTGAATATATATCTGGAAGGCTTGCAGAGTGGTTTCAATGGGCTGAGCAAAATAACTACCACCTGTTTGGATTATTGTTGGTAATATATTGTAAACCCTGAAGGGAAATAAAGTATCACAAATCATTATCCATTTCTGCTCTGAAGTTTCTCTTGAAAGGACATGGCGTGAGACCTCTCTTGATCTTCAGCTACTATGTCTGGAAATCGGGCAGTTTGGGCATAATTGTGCTGTCAAGCAGCGTAATGTTGCAAATGTCATAAAGACTCATGGCATTGCTTCACTCCCCAAAATCTAATGGTTTGGGTTTTCTTTTTTTTTCCCTAGAGTGTGTACTGTAATTATTGTCGTCTTATCTCCTTTAGTTAATAGTCTTGACTTGCTTAGATATATGACTTGGACAGAGGAGAGGAAAAAAATAGTGTGAAATCAGGTCATGCAACATCTAGGCGTGATGTATGAGTTTTTACTGGAGAGATTTATGAAGCAAACTCTTGAAGACTAATTTTCAACTGTGTACTTCTATTTAATAAACAGAAGGCCTGTTACTTTTAATATGCTGTGATGTTTTGTCTGGCATCACTGCAGTGTAAATATTAGAAGATAATGTGTAAATCAGCATCTGATGCTTACCACTCGTGTTTTGAGGATAAGATCAAAATGCTTTATGAACCCACCACTGGATTTTTTTAAATTTTAAATTTATATATTTTCTTGGTTTTAACAGAGGCTTTGGTTCCATTGAGACAGCTCCATTTCTAAACATATATGTGGAGAAAAACATACTGAAACTTTTGTCCAGATGGTGATGTTTCTTTTCATTTTAGCCTTCAGCCTCTGAGTTGATCCTTGTTGAAGATGAAATGACAGATACTGAAGATAATGAAGAGGAAGATTTAGGAGTCATGGATGATCAACGCAGTGTAATTCTCCATCTCATCTCTCAGCTCAAACTTGGCATGGACCTTACCAGGGTATGGACACTGTATCTCTTTTATAATTGTTCATTCTTTTTTTCTTCTTCTCATCCTTCTGTGTGTGTGTGCACATGTGATTCCTGTGAGCGTGTTTTGCCTCTGTGGACAATGAAGTTTGCGTCTTCATAGAGGCCTGGTTCCAGAGAGCGATGGAGTGCTGTCTCTTGCTAGGCAGGCTTTCACATGAAGTGACCACATCAGATATTTTAGGGATGGGGGAAGGGAAAGAAAGAAGAAAAAAACCGCGAAGATCTTCCTTTTAAAGTCTTCCAAAGCAACTATATGTTGTGTATGTATCCTGCATATATGTTAATTCAGGGTGCACTGAGTGTTTGAGGAATCATAATGTCAGTTTTATGGAGATATGTGCTCAAGTTACTGCTTTTGTGGATTGGATTCCATTTAATTACTTGGCAGCTCCAAAAAATGGTAAAGAAATTCAGGTCTTCAAATTGTCACTGTTCTCGTCTGTGCTATGCAGCTCACCAGTTTAACCTTCTATGCATACTTCTGGTCATGGAAACAGTATTGTTATGAGCTTATCCATGCTGATACGATCAGAGGAGTTATGGTGTCTGAGAAATTTCCCTTAAGTCTTTAGAGTTTTAGAAATGAGGCAGATATTCTGGAAGCCAAGAATGCTTTTTATGAATAGTCCTACATTCCAGTGAAACCTTCTCGTGGGACTTAATAATCAACTGGATTTTTGTAAAGATATGGAATACCCTTTCCTTCCACAAAAGTTTCCTATTTAAAAAAAAAAAAAGGGTGCAAATAAAACCTCTATATTCCCGTTCACGCAAATAAGAAGAGCACATTCTGACTTACTCCCTCCACAAATAAAAAAAAGTTTGGAATTACCATTGTGCAAGAAGTAGCTATGCGGGAGATTCTTCTCATGAGCATTTTGATATTCAGAAGAGTTCATCTGCATTCCTTTTGATCTTACATACCAATCAGAATCTATTTTTACTGTTACTTTCTTACAAAATAAGGCTTTCTCAATATAGTATTTTCTGCTTCTTCTGGCACAATTCATAGTATTTTAAAATACTTATATTTTTAAGACTGAGCAATCCCGTGATCTGCTGCTAAGTATAGCTATTGAATAGCTGCACTGAAATTAATGTTCTAAATAGAACAAACGTTTCATCATTTCATTTGTGCATAATTTATACCTGTCACTTCTTAGTATGTCTGGGGGTTATGTACAGTTCATTTTTGGTACTGTTTTTCTTACATTTCCTCAACTTTTCAAAGCGCTTTCTTTTTTCTATGTTGGTTTGATGTGGCTGTCTGTGTTCATAATGTTTAAACTAGAGTAAGTTTCCTTATCTATCGTTCTTGTGTCTTCAAAACATTTTGTCTTTGGTAATGAACAAGATTTTTCTTCCTTGATTTCCAGTGTCATCTTTGTGTGACGGCAGAGGAGGCAAAAACCCCAAAGACACACAGTTAATGTAAATAAGAGAAATTCCTGGAAATAAGAGAAGCGTAGACAGAAGAGAAGTGGGAAGATAAATATATATGATAACCTGTTTCTTACATAGTGTTCTTAGAGCACGGTTTTTGAGGATAGTGATGAATATTATCAGATCTGTAGCGTGGCAAAATATTAACGTGCGTGAATGTGGGTATATAATACCCGCAGTCTGAAAAGGGGGACAGGCCGATGACAGAGTTAGATCTATCTCTAGTCTATGTGATGCATGACTACACATATGATGAGTGTTAATGAGACATGCCACATGTGCGCATCACTTTTCTGACCATTTCGAAGATTAAAAAAAAAAAAAATTACAAGACAGCTGGCTGCTTTTTTTTATTAACTTTGCTTCCTGACATGAGGCCCTTAGGGCCACAGACGTATGACGATAAAGCTTGGTTTCTTGGCTGCCGCTCTTCTCATTTTTCACTGTTCCTCTGAAAGTCGGATTTCTGATAGTCCGGATGCCAGACAGCTCCTGCTGGAAGTGGCTGTGGCACAGCAGTTGCTACTATCAGAGGGCGTTTTATACGTTTCCATTTTCCTGTTGCCTTCTTCCCTCTGCTTGTTTCTCTGGTTCATTTTGTGCGCTGTGGATTGTAGCATGATACACACATGAACAAACAGCTTTTCTGAGCCCTTGGTGGCTTTTGGTTCTGGATGCGTAATCATTGTCTTCATGTACCGTATCAGAGGAAACAGCATTTTTTCCTTTTCCTACGGGGTGTTTGCTTACGTTAGTGTTGCCCTTTCCTGCACTGACATCCAAATCCCACAGTGAAAACAGCCACATTAAATGTTGTGGTCATACTTTGCTTTTCAAATGTGTCACGCTGCCATGCCTTTTAATGACGAGTTAAACAGTAAAAATCTGCTGTGAAGGAAAACACTCGCAATGAAGTATTAAATCTGCATGGGGATTTGCTATTATAGAACAGGCTGAGCGCTGTGGTGGCCAAATGGATTTCAATAGCTGCTAGAGAAAGTTCACAGCAGCAGAACATAGTACAAAACTGATGCCTTGGACTGGGCAAGGACTTTAAACCTCATTTGAAATTGAAATTACTGGGGGAAAAAAAAGTTTCTAAATTGTTTGTTCTTTGGACTTAAAAAAAGGCACAAAAAATCACCGACAGCCTGATAAATGTGTTGGAAAATGGCATCTAATGGATTGAAATTAATGCTAGCATTTGGTACAGATGGGTGATTGCTCCCCCGCATTCCCATACCTTCCCTACGCAGTTAACATGTGCTAAAAATAAAGGGCTGCCATTCTGTGTAAAAGGGCTGCCAGTAATTCTGCAGAATATGAGCTTGTTGTAAATTAACATTGTAATGTGTTCACAATGTCCTAAGTTTTTAATTGGCTTGTCAATATACTTTTACGTTGTAATTTTAAAATATAAGTGGGATGAAAATAGCCTGGTTTTATTCCCACAGTGACACAGATGACACTGGAAAGCTTTTGTACCTCTAAGGGAAGGACAGCTCAGCATGGGGTACCTCGGTCAGATTTCTAAAAAAAGTAGGGAATGGTGTTGACACCCATATTTTGCCTCACTGTAAATAGTACGGGGGATAAATATCTCTGTTCCAAAGTCGTCATGCTCTTACTTTTCTCATTTGCATTCAGATCTAATGAAGTATAGGTGAATTCAAACTAGGAGGTTATGATCAAGCTTTGAACCAATGGTTTCTTTTGAACCTCAATGAAAAGGGAAGAATGCCCATTAAACTGCTTCCTTTCACATGAAGCCTGAGAGGGAATAAGAACAGAGATTATTCTAACATTTTAGACTGCAATCAGCAGATGTTTTACTTCAGACTTCAGCAACTTGGTATTTATTGTAGAGAGGTTCTTTTGTCCGTTTGGTCGTCATGCTGGCTTTTCCTCAGATGAGAAAATGAGGCAGTTTTGACTTTTTATGCAATTACAAAAAAAAAAAAATTGTTGTAGTCCAAGACCAATGTAAAGAATATAGCTCCTAAGTGTATTTTTCTGACAATGCATTGTGCTTGTCTGCAGAAGAGTTGAAAACCTTGTGCCTTTGGAAGCCAAAGTACTAGCACAAGTGCATGACAGTCCAATGCTGGCAAGCTTCCAAATTTGTTTATTTCTGTTTTGCTTATTTCTGCAGAAATCAAGATAGGGCCAATTTAAAAAAAAAAAAAAGACTGGCGTGATTTCATGATTTTTTTTTTTAACTCTGTTAGTGTGTGATGGTGTTGCATATTGAAACTTTCAGGCAATGGGGTTATTTAATAAAAGGCAATGTCTTCTAGACATATCTTGGAGATGTGTAAGCTTAAAAACTCAAATATTTTTCATATGTAGTTCTGCCTCCTTTTAAGGAAACAGTTTAATTATTCTATGTTTTGCAGTGCATCCTTTCCTGCTACAATTAAGGATGTAGTTTCCATTTTAGTTGGGCTTTTAAAGCAAGATCATTTGAGCTGGAATTCAAGCTATATTCAGATTTAAAATTGATTCTTGAAACCAAATGATAAGTGTCCAGTGCTTCGTAGCATCTCATTTTGTGGCTATCTTGGCGTTGCTGTATTACGCACGTAGCTGCAAAGCACACAGCTGGTACTTGAGTGAGTAGATACAAGGGCTAGATGACCCAGTCAATAGGATGAAACCGCAGCAGTCTTAATGTTGTACCGTAAAATCTTCATCATCTTAAGTATGGTCCATACTTTTCTTTCCTTCTCTCTTTTATTTGTGCTAATAAAAGTCACTGTTTTTAGAAATAGTCGCTCTTATTCAGATGAGTTCCTCTGCCTTTTCAAGTCTGCGCAGTGAACTCAGGATAGTCACTACTAGAATTTTGAGACACAAGTGACGGGGTTTTTTTCTATGTTTTGCCGTAAGTTTTCCCCTTGATAACCTGGTCTTCGAGCATACAATTTATATTAAAATGAGATCCCGTATTGAATTGCTGAATCTCATTTTTTGTAAGATTATATCAGATAATGAATATTCGGTCAGAGTAAGAATGTTGCAAGTAAGACAGAATTGTTTAAAGAGCTAAAAATACCATAAGAAAATCTATTGCCTTCCCACTTTACCTTCCAAAGTTTTATATTTAAAAATGGATCTCCTCAGCCCCTCGCTGTCACACCACCATGGGACTGTAGGCTGGCTGTAGCACTCAGTAGGTTGCCAGACAGTGTAAAATTAAGATCCTGCATCTTTTGCTTGATTTATATCGAAACTTGTAAACATTTTTAGTCTATAAAAGGCTGTAAGTGTGCAATTATACAGAATGAGAGAGTGAATGAGCATATATGTTACCAAACAGAGCAGTGATCTCTTTTTTTGCTGTTTTGGTATGTTGACTTGCTGTGTAGGTATTAAGACCGTGTTTGAGCTGTTGTGACTGCGATTTGTTTTCTTGTTTACAAGTTTTCTTTGAAAATAACTAAATGATGAATAAAGGTTTGACAGCTTCTGTTTCATTATCTGTGGGAGCCAGAAGGACTGAACTGTGCTTTGGTCCCACTTGGAATAGCAAGCTGGAGTGGCAAGGGGGAAAGCAAATGTGTTTCTGTTTGAAGGGTGGCTCCCTGCCTGCCATAAAAACCCCTGGCTTTTGAAGGGGAGAATTAAAGAGAAAAGTGGAAGAATTGCGTTAGTGGAGGACAGCTGTTGGCCTACATCCAGCAGGGTTGAGCCACTTTGATTCTAGACAGATTTGTATGTGCCAGGAATTCCGTGTTGATCGCACAGGAGGGACCTCTGAGCTCCCCTGGGATGGTCCTGTACAGGGTGTGGAGGGTGAGGGAGAAGGAATGGAGAGAAATAAATCATTTTAGATGCCATATGCCCATGTCTGTCTTGCAGTGTGCTCTAGGGTGTTTTCCTTTGAAAACTTTTAACTAAACGTTATTCCCAAGTGGGTGGCTTTGGCAACATCTGTGTTGCCAGACGAGCCACTCGAGATTGCATCCGAATCGCTGGGGGCCGGCTCCCTCCGGTGCAGCCTGCCTAGCGCTCAGCCCCAGATTTTTTCTGGGCCCCCTGGGACATCTCTACTCCCAGGACGTTAGTGTAGTGATTTGTGCAGTTTTTGTTTGTTTCAGCTTGTCTGAAATCAGGTGAAGGCATGCAGGGGCCCGCCATGGTAGCGTGGTACGATGTCGAACTGAGGGGACATGCTGTGTGCGTGGGGGTGACCGGGTAGCATGGAGGTGGCAAGGGATTTGACGTGGGAGGTGAGAGGGGACATGACACACATGATGACAGTGTAGGGCAGAGGGAGTCAAACTGGGAATGTTTCCTTGCCTATAGCCTCTTGGGAAGGGTCCTTGGCGTAGTTTTACCCATGGAAACACACCCAAGATTTGGTTGTGATTTGATCTAGTTGGCTTGGTCTGTTAGAGGCTGGAAGGGACCTAATAGGTATGCATTGGGTGGTCAAGGGCCCAGGAGTGAAATTGGGAGCCCAGATGTTTGACAGAATGGATAGATGTACTTCTGACACTCTCCACCACTTACGGGATGGTGGTATGTATGTTTATATAAAATATTCATCTTCTAGTGATTTGGAAGGGTGTGCCCCTCCCTTTGTTGGAGGGTTATCATCCATTTGGTTTGTTGATGTTTGATGTAAATTAATTTACATCAAAGTATGTTTTTATGTCCTATAAACAAGGAGAACAATGGTTGGTTTGCTTGTTAACCGAGAGGAAAAGGCAGATCTCCACGTGAACAGAACAGGCCGTCCCTGTTGCATGAGCCACTGTCGAGAATCATAATGAAACAGGCAGCAGCCTGCGTGGCTGTCAGCGAGCGAAGGAAAAAGCCCTGGCCTTATTTACACTGCAAAGAAAATGAAATTGCTGTGGCAGGGAGGAGGAAAATACGCTGTCCCGAAACTTGGCAGGGCCAGAATTACCGCTGTCTTAACTGTTCTCTCCCCCTCCCCCCCGCGGTAGTATGGTCACGGGGAAATCATATCTGCCTTTGTCTGCTTTGCATACAGGTAGTGCTTCCAACATTTATTTTGGAGAAAAGATCCCTGCTGGAGATGTATGCAAATTTCATGGCCCATCCAGACCTGTTTTTGTCAATTGCAGCTGGAGCCACTCCCGAGGACAGAATTATCTGCTTTGTGGAGTATTATCTAACAGCTTTTCACGAAGGCCGAAAGGGAGCGGTTGCCAAGAAGCCCTATAACCCTATAATTGGTGAAACGTTTCATTGCTCGTGGGATGTGCCTAAAGATAAAGTGAAAGCGTTCAGAACTAATGGTGCGTCCGCCGTTTCTAAGGACTCGAGCAAGGAGTGTGGCCAGGACCAGTCCACGTGCTACAAGCTGAGGTTTGTAGCTGAACAAGTGTCACATCATCCACCGGTATCCTGCTTTTACTGTGAGTGCAAAGAGAAGAAAATGTGTGTGAACGCTCATGTATGGACCAAAAGCAAGTTTATGGGCATGTCGATAGGTGTTTCAATGGTAGGTGAAGGTAAGAAATGTGCTTTTATTTTATTTTTTTGAGCTAATGTTGTGGGCGTCAACACTACAGAAATCCAGCTATTTTCCTGCACCCTCTGCCTCTGACCTGTCATTTGAATCTTGTGGCTATTTGTGAAGTTTGGAATTAAAACTTCATATAACATTTCTCTGCCCAGACAGAATGAGACACACATTACTTATATAAATGTATGCTTTTATTTATGCAAGGCTGTTAATTATATCTGAAGTACAGACATATATTGAATTGCAGTAGCAAATGGCTGCTGACGGAATATTCTGTAAGAACATTTTTGTTTGTCTTGCTCACTTTAAAAGTAATATGCGATTCGGTGTGGGACGGTTTCACAACTGGAGCAAAACAATAGAAAAACCCCACATTTTTACTAAAGCCTAACATTCTTTTTTCATAGTTTCTGCAAAGAATCACGGTTTCTCTAGTGTTTACAAAGTTAGTGTGTTATCTTTATAGCAAGTCATAGTCAAGGTAGAAATTGTGATTTGCTATATCATACATATGTGGTCTGCTTTGTGATAAGTCATTGCTCAACATGAATTCAGAAATACAAGGAATGATAACAAATTCCAAATGGATTATCTGAACTGATAAACACACCTTTACCAGTGTCGTTACTGGCTGCTGATGTATCGATTTAGTTTTTCTAAGCAATTTAGTCAGTCCCTTTTGCCATTTGAGGGTAATTTCCTGTGTATGGTTATTAGTGTTTTGTCTTAACTGGTTTTTAGACTGTAGTCTCAGAAGCACCAGGACAACTTACAGTAAATGCTGCTTTTTGTCATCATTATGTTAAGTACTATGATATTAAAGGTAGTAAAAAAGTAGAGTGGGAAATGCAGTGATTTGGTTTTGCTTATTAATAACAACAAAACAGTTATGGTGATAACATACAGATATGTTCTGCTGTTTCTACTACCTAGAACTAAAGAACAACTCGAACAGTAGAAAGGCCTACAGGAGCTTCTTTCCTGACGGCAATTTATTCCCTTTTTTTGTAAAAGAGCCATGAACCTTCCTTACTGGTGGATTTGATATTGTGATAGTTGAAGTCTGTAACAGCACTGGTCGTTCCTTCTTCCTGTGATTTAGTTATTTTGCTTTTAATGCGGAGTTGAGGGAATTTGAGAAAGGAGCGTCAGAAGGGAAATTTGTCCTTCTGTCTGTCTCCTGACTGTACTACTGCCGCCTGAGTCATGGATTTCACTTGCTGCATTATTTTCTGGTACATCTAAGTTTCTAGTACTGTTTTTCTCAGTGAAGGGAGCTATTTAATGGTAATAAAATTAAACACAAAGTCACTATGATTATGTAGGAGTAGGGAAATTTCTTTTTCTTGCTGCTAGTACACACAGTTCCCTGGGATTGGGGGTGTCTACTGTGGCGATTATTTAAGACTTCAAAGTCCTGATGTGTCCCAGTTTTGAGAGAGAAAGGGTCTAGGAATTAACCACTTCCCTACCCCAAGGATTATTTCATTTGTATTTGTGAGAATTACGTTTCGCCCTACCCTCCTCCCTTTTTTTTTTGTCATCATCCTGTAGATATCCCAGTAGTGGATACAGGCTTTGGGGAACAGCAGTGATGAACTCTTACTGCAAGGTTTGCTGCTGTCTTTGTGATGGCCATTTGAGGAGGAAGTTCGAGTTTACCGATTTATGGTTATCATTCACGCTTTTTGTCCATGCAAGCAGTGCAGAAGCACGCAGCTTCACGGTGACAGCGTTTCTGGGAAGTGACAAAGAAACTCCGGTGCAGCCCAAGCGTTTCTGTTGTGTGTTGAGGACTGGCAGTAGGCTGCAAGAAGTTGCACCACTGAAGCTTCTCTGTCACCTGGAGACAGCCAGACTAAACCCGACAGCCTCGGCTTAAAATGTTTGCTTTGCAAAGCTCCTTCTTCACTCAAAACTACACTTTCTTCAAATTTTAAGAATTTGGTTTAGTCCCAGGGAAGTCCTCCTAATTACATTGGTGTGTAGATTTGTCAAGCTGTGCAAAAATCAGAATCTGGCGCATACATTTCTTCCCCGTGTGCTGCATAAGTATAAATTCTGTATTAGATTGAGGTCAGTGTGAGTACCGGGTAATAGATTGCTGAACCAAGAAAAAGTAGCCTCTGGAATTACAGTGTGGAAAAACGATATCTGTATTTACACGTCTCGTAATGCAGAGCCTAATAATTTTTTAACGTGAAATATCATTTGGGGAATTTTGTTCATATTTAAAGACATTTTATGCACTGCAGTGTTTCAAATGGGGTGAGTTAGTCTAGCAAGGGGCAGCTTAAGGAAAGACCTGCTGCTAGTCAGAAGGAATATGAAGAGGTAGTTAAGATAGGTAGAAACTGAAATTAGCTATTTGGAGAAGCTTTCTGACAACAAGGTTGGCTGGAAGGGTTTTAGAGTCTTATTATTAGTGTTAAAATCAGATTAAGCAAGCTCCTCGGGAATGAGTGAAGTGTGGCTGATCCTGCTTTTTGATAAGAGACAAACTGACATCTCACAAATCATAAAATCCCTGTGGGGTGGGTTGGTTGGTTTGTTTGTTTTATTTATTTTTTGGGTGTTTTTCAGCTGTGCATTGGATAACCTAACTGATCAGGTTTTATTGTGGATTTTTTTTCTTGTTGCATGCTCTTATTTTTCTTTCTATTATGAGCATTCAGCTCTTTTTTCTGACTATTGCTCAAGTTTACTTATGTACATGGGAGTGCCTTTGACTTTTTTTTTTATCAGTAATGATTTTAGATTCTGTGTGGCGCTACTTGGAAAGCAGTTTCCTTGATATCTCTAATATACCTGTGTCCATTCTGAGACTTCATTAAAATTATTCTGGTATTATAGTAGTTTCATTAAACTCTGCATCCGTTCAGTACTGTTTGCTTTATGTAGGAGGAAAAATTCTTTCCCAGCAGAGTGTTGGGAGAGCTGCAGCAAATGTTTTGGATGATTCAGTGGCAGGGAACGACCATCTTATTCTAGTTCAGATACTTATCAAAACAATTTTGTTTGACCTGTAACTTAGTTACAACCTTAGTGTTGAATACAAACAACTGTGTTTTGTTTTGAAACTTTGCTCTGTACTGCTATTTACAGAAATAAAGTAGTACTGAATTTTTGGACCTGTATTGTGTGAGGAATATTCTGGCAATGTTTCTGTGGTGCTCTTGAAGTGTAGTTTTTTAACTTGTCACAATGTCCTTATATGTTTAGAGCGTGTTGCTTTTTATGCTTTGTTGTTAGAAGCAGCATTGGAGACGCTGAAACGGTGTCATGGAAGTATACAAAGGCTTCCCTGAGAATTTAAAGAATTAAGGGATTTGAGAACAGTATGGTCCTGTCATACAAAGCTCAGTATCTTAATTGTACGATTTTTACTGTATATTGCACCTCAAAGTGACTAAGATTTTTTTTTTTCTATCTGTGATTTTTGTTTGTTGATTCAAAGTAAGCATCACTTGCAGAGATGCAGAACAAGTAGGAAGGCACTGCAGGAAATCTGTGCATGAAGCTGTTTTATATGCTGGCCCTTCATCTGTGGTTATGAGGGGTCTAAATCTGGCTTGCTAATGAAATGTCTCAACTTTTTCTTCACTACAGAACAAAACCCCATTCTTCTGAGTAGCCAGAGTTGAGTTTCCTCATGAGAAAGTTACCCTGAATAGAAGAGAGGGTATTTTGCCTAAAAGAATTCATGTTGCATTTGCAGTCCCTAATTCTGGTTAATGTTAATTATGGGCTATTGAGAGAGTGAGGGAGAAGAGGGTGTAATGAATAAAAGCATATAAAGATTTAAATTAGCAAGGGATGGGAGAGTCAGTGTAAATATTTAACGTGTTTTACATGGTCCAAAGAATCTTCAAACAGATCCTGGTTGTGGGATAAGGCTGCTTTAGTGGAACAGGCCGTGGTGAGCACACCTCAGTGTGGGCTGTGCCTGTTCCTTTTGTGCCCTTGGGTTTTGTTCCAAAGCAGCAAAATTCAAAAGTGTCACCTTTGATTCACAGGTTAATTTTGCTGAGAGCATAAAGTACGCTAAAGTGAATTGCTTGATATTATCAAGTGGCTAGTTATGTCTTGTGTTTTGACTCCTGCTGTTTTAAATGTTTTAAAAACTAGTGAGGTATAGGCTTCCAAAAATTAGTTTTTAAATTGAAGTCAAGCTTGGGAAGATTTGATAGATGGGGCAACGGTTGAGTGCACTTTCCAGGGTAAATCTAAATGAAAGCGATGAATTTTTTTCTCTTGTGTTTTTTGCTGGTTTGTGTATGTGTCTACAGATGTACAGGTCTATCATTTCTGTTCCTGTGGCATTAGCGACTTTTTAATTTACCAGTCCCGAAGACTGACTGTTCTGTGCAACTGGAGCTACTAAAGTATTTCCCTGGTGCTAATTTTTGTGTTAATATTTTTTTCGCCCAGTGGTTTCAGAACAGTTTCTGTATGGCACGACACTCATTACTTAATTTAGCAAATGGCTCCAGTCTTTAGAAAATGAGCAGCACAGCTCGTTGGAACATTTATGAGACAAGAAGAACCTGGTTCTGGCATCTCATGTTTTCCCATGCGAATCTGCACGGCTGGTGATGCTCTTACACCCGTGTGGGTTTCAGCCTGTACATAACTTACTCCTGTTTGTGCTGTGGTACAAATAATGCAGACAGAATGAAGAGCCTGTTAAATTAGGAAACTGCCCGAGGCCGTTTGTGTCCCACGTACCATTAGTTGTTCAGATTGATCTCCATACAATCAGTGGGAAGCATTAAATTTCACATGCCTCTTCTGCAGCTTATTGATCCAGAGCCTCCTCTGGGTATTTTGTCAATATGTGTTACTGGAAAATCAATTCTCAAAGCTGCAGCATCAGTGAGGGATGTGTAGTAGTCGAATGGGGAAAATTATATGCCACGAACATCTCTTCCTTCAGCGCAGGCTGAGTCGTCATGGAGAGGAACATGACTCTGAATACATTGTTTTAGTCAAAAGTAGGAGTAAATCATGCTGAGGACATTTCAAGGGGGAATTTCAAAATTCTGCACTTGTTTGTAAAAAATTCACCCTTCTCTAAGGGATTTTTTTCTAATAATGAGATAGATTACTAAATCCACTGTGCCTCCCAGAGTACTTACCTGGTGCATTCTTCATGCATAATATCTGCCTATAAATACTTAAGTTTTTTTTTAAAGGAGTCTGCAGTTTTTGAAAGAATTCTTTGATATGAGAGGACAAAACGTTACTGAAAATGGGGAAATCTCCCACAACTCCTCATGTATATTTACTTACAGCTGTTTTTCAGCTAAAAAGGAATAGTTCCTTACAGTTGGGGAGCAAGAGAAGAAAAATAGCTTGTGTATTTTCCAGCAGGTTTTTTTTAAAGATCAGTCACAATGTAATGATACTTATAAGTAGATGCTAAGAGTGCACAATGCTCGGGGGAAAACAAAACAAAACCAAACCCCCACAAAACCAGAAACAACAACACAAACCCAAACTGTTAGATTGTAGTTCTTCTGCCTTTAATTTCTCAAGACTTATACCCGGCAGGGTAGGGCATGAATTCACATTGTGGTAGCAGTTACAGATGTTGACTCTTAGCATCGTTTTGGCTTCTTCTTCCCAAAGAGAGGACAGGTCTCAGTTCAGACACGGCGGTGCAGCTACGGTCTTCGTGGTGCTTCAGTGAAGTGAGGCTTTGCGTGTCGGCTCTGTAAATGACAGAGTCCGGAAACTAAGTCACATTAATCCTAGATGTAGGATCAAGTTGTGGATATTTTAAATCTTCCCTTTCTTCTTTTATAGATTGTAATTATTGAACTGGAGTAATATTTCAAGTGAGGCAGCACTTCATTAAAAATTTATTTATTCAGGTGTTTAAGGAATTAAAAAAATACGCTACCAAACGCTAAAAATACTGCCAAGAGAGCTGGGTGTTCAGTTTTTAATATCTAACTTGCTGCGGTGGTTAAATATTTACATTGAAGGTCACCGCTGTTATTTGCCGTTCACTTTTCAGCGCGCCTGGCAGCGCTCGGTGTCCCTCCCGCTCGAGTAGGGAGGGAAAAAGCTACCGACCCCACCAGGGAGATGAAAGCAAACCTGCGCTAACCCAGAAGGAAATTGTGATTATTACGGCAGTTTCCTCCCACTTGGGGGACACACGGGGATGATCAGAGGAGGGTGACGGGCCCAGGGAAGTAGGGGGCTCTGGAGAAGCTCAGGTGAAAGTGCGGTTCATAAATACCGCGAGGTTCTCTCTCAGCAGTGGGCACCACGCCTGCCCTCCATGCTGCTATTAGTCTTTTAAAATAAACCCCAACACAAAAACCTCACAACAACACCTCCCCCCCCGCCCCAAGCTGTCGTGTTGGAAGCTGGTGCTTTTTTGGCTGCGTGAGGATCGTGTTTGTGCTTAGGCCATTGAGGCCTGGGAAACGTGGCCTCGCGGGTGGCGCCACAGGCCGCCGCCGCCGTGTGTCTGTCACCTGTGGCTGGAATGAAGAAGGTGGAGAATAAATGGGAAGAGGAGGAGAACAGAAAGCTTGGCAGACTCGGGTCTAAAACCTGTTGCAGTTGTCTGTGTGGAAAATGCCCAACTGCAGGCTGTCAGGTCTCCTTTCTGCCTTTGACCAGATTGTTCTTTATTAATTTAATGTTACTATAGCATCCACGTAGCGAGTTTGATAAGCAGAGTCATCTTTTTGAGGAAACAACTGCGTAAAACTGCTCTGGTTTGCGAAAGATGTTTTCCCATGAACAGTTTCAGGAGACAGAAGCGACAAGTTGCGGAGCTTCCTGTGCCTGCGTTTAGTTCTGTCAATTGAGGCCAATATTTAAGACGATGATTCTGTTAGAGCTCCGTGCTTTTACCTTGTGAATGTTATCGAGGTTTGTGTTTTCATACGGCGTGAAGGGCATGTTTTAATGTTGACAGTAGTAGTGCTTTGTTCCTGTTTAGCGTTTTTTCATTATTACATGTCAGATCACTTGGCAAAATTGATGTTGTTGTTCCCTTAAACAGATTGACAAACTAATCAATACCACTACCAATGTGTTCTTCCCAAATCTACACCAGGGTGAAGGCAAATTGGCTCAAGCTCACCTTGTTTCTAAACAGATACTATATCAAGATAATTTTCTTGATTTTTTTTTTTTTTTTTTCCCCCCCAAGATTTACAGATTCTCAGTTCTTCCTGTGATGGGTTATTTTCAATCCCTCTTGTGAAAAATTATTTTCAAAGCTGTAATTTTTGCCTTTAGACTGTTATTAAATGTGACACAGAAGAGTGTAAAACTGTAATAAAAAATACGCTACAGATATTTGGCATGATCTGATTCGGTGTGCAAGGCTTAAGGTGCTCTTAACCTGGTCTTATGTCCTGTTCTTTGTCATCCTGAAGACCAGGCTGTGGTGGGGATAGAGCTGTATCCTTAACCCCAGGGGAAGCCAAGATCTGATCACACATGCAACTTTCTTTCAAATAATCTTGAAAAATTACTGCTGCTACGTGGTGTTGTTTTCAGTTACAACCCCATAATGTTGAGCATGGAGGAACCTCTTCAGAATTAAACAGAATTGCCAGGAATTTTCTCTTCGTGGTAGAGACATTGGTCTTGGGGGTAGTAGAACAGTGGCCCTGGTGCCCCCCCTCCCCTGTCCTTGATGATGCAGGACTTTTGCAAAGGCTGTGTGGGAAACCAGGTGTTTGGAATCGAAGGAGCACACTTCTAGGAAATTTCTAGATGGCTTCCTTAAGCACTTTTCCTGGTTGTACCCAGGCAGACGGAGAGAGACCCTTTCGCACCCACCAACAAATGCATCAGTAAGAAGTTAGTGGAGAGAAACTGGTCGTGTCTGATAGAATGGACAACTGGAGAGTCCTTTGGCCATGCCCGTGTTTTTTCTGGAAGGGGATTATGATGTGACACTGAGAGATCTTCAGAATATTCAATATGGCTTCTGCAAGCAAATGTTATTGTTTTTCCAGCTTTAGCAGCTTCTTGCTTGTAAATAACACAAAATAAGCCATCCAGTCAGATTTTCTGATAAGCCAGTTAGCACCATGAAGGACTCCAGGGGACACATTCAAATCGTGTGCTTTGTTGGAAGAAATTTGTTCCAGAGGGCAGACTTTTAGCAGACAGTACTCTCCTTCAAGGCAAGTCGCGCGTTGTGCTCTCTGTGGAAATACATTTTGTGGACAGTGGTTGGTTGGTGACTGTCGGGTCTTACCAGTGAACTTTTACCATTTCTCTTTCAACCTTCTTCCTACGTAGGTGTTCTTTACTTGATGGAACATGAAGAAGAGTATGTTTTCACCCTGCCTAGTGCCTACGCTCGCTCGATACTCACCATCCCGTGGGTGGAACTTGGAGGGAAAGTCAACATCAATTGTGCCAGAACGGGCTATTCTGCTACGGTCACGTTCCACACCAAGCCGTTCTATGGAGGAAAGGTCCACAGGTACGGGAATTGCTGCCTCATTCTTGTTTACCTGCTACTGGATTTCAATGGAAAGACTCTTGGGCATTTGTTTGGTTCTTCTCTTGTAGTATTTTATAGACAGATATCTGAATTTCTTTTCCTATTAGCGCTGGAGATGATTTATAGCTTTAGGGAACGGTTTATTGTAGTTATATTGTTATATATTGCTATTTTGTTTAACTGAATTGGTTATACTCCTCTCATTTAACTGAAGTAAATGTACTTTTACAGCCTTTGTTGCTTGTAAAAGTGACTGTAAGTGTAGGGTCAGAAAATCATATGTAGAAAAGGCAATATTTCTGCTGCACCAGCTGCTGCTTCAGTAGGTGAATGAACTGGTGTTGCAGGTGGAGCTCCTGGAAGGGGGAGAGAAGCGAGAGTGTCGCTGCCCATACCCACAACTCCCTACCGGGGACTCCCGGTTCTGCGCTGAGATTCCAGATGATGAAATGTTATTTATGTGTCGTGGTTCCCCATTATTAAGGGTGTGAAGAGGCACCATGCAAGATAGCTGCTTCTCCTCCTTCCCTGCTCAAGCTGACGACCCATTTTTTAACATACGCGGACCCCGTCCTTGTTCTGCTGTGGACTGTGGCCATGTCCATGGCAAGTGGTGTTGCCTGCTGGCATATTGTGCTTTTGCGTAGTTCCCTCTCTCTTGTTTCTAGTTATTCTGCCATACGTGGGTCAACCATTTTGATGTTGCGTTCAGGCAAATTTCAACAGGGGTTTTTCTGAAAGCTGTAGATTAATAATTCGTGCCATCAGGGTGAGTGAAAATTGGGGAAGGTTGTGCTGCGTTAGTTTAAACATTTAAAAACTTAATTGAGTTTACAGATGACTTGACATGGCTACATATTCATAGACACGCACACATGAAACTTCTCCCTGTATTTGGTTTTACCTTCTCCTCATATTTGGTTTTCCAGTCCTGCCTATCTATTCTGCTCACTCTCAGACTAGTTCTTGGCCCACTGAGGTAGCTTTAATCATTGCCTCTCAGCAGCAGAGAAGTAAACTTGTATTGCTAAAGAAGAAAATAAAGGTACCCGGAGTCCTTGACATAGATATCTGATAGCATCATGTCCAGGTGTTAAAATAACATCTGTACTGAAAATGTCACATGGATGTCAGGGGTTGTTTTTCAAGCTGATGAGGTAAATAGTTGTGGGTTAGAGCTGAGTATCAGAGTTTTAAATTGAGTTACTGCTGTGCTTCGGGACAGTGTTGTCCAAAAGCTGTTGCTGTGTTAACAGAGCTTTCTTGGGTTGAGTCTTTCTTTTTGGAGACAACATCACTACTTTGCTTGAAAAATTACTTTGTAGATCTAGAAAGCTGCTTGTAGCCTCAGCCGTGGTAGTGCTTTCACATGCTGATAATAAATGGTACCAGTTATTCCTGTGGTCTTTTTTCCTTCCCTCTTGAATTAGGGTTACAGCCGAAGTGAAACACAATCCCACTAACACCATCGTATGCAAGGCCCAGGGAGAATGGAACGGTACGCTGGAATTTACTTACAGCAACGGAGAAACCAAAGTGATTGACACTAACAAGCTGCCTGTTATCAGGAAAAAAATCAGGCCGACAGCGCAACAAGGCCCGATGGAATCGAGGTAAGGGCAGAGTTCTGCTTCTGAACCTCGGGTGGGAACAGAACGGGGAAGCAAAGTGCAGTTATAAATGGTGCGGTTCGAAAAAACCTCGCTTCCTACAGCACATTAATCTAGGCAAAAATAGCTGAACCTGTGTATTGGTTCTTTGGTACGTAAATTACATTATAGTGACTTATACATCTATTTTGTAGAGGAGAAAAATGCTTTTATGTGTTTGAGCATTTGGAAAATGTTAACGCAGTGTTTTCACCTGCTTTTCTGAGTGATCGTGACATGATAGTGAAATTAGTCAGTTTATTGCAAGTAAAGTTGCATCTTACAATTTACACTGGAATTTCATGTTTTATATATTTTATAATATATATTTTTTAAAAAGTAAAATATGCTGCAATGCGGGATATAAATACGGACATGGTTTTGAGGCTCTCAGCACCCACATCACGTGCCTAACTCTGACTAGGTACATTAGGAAAAAACTTGCTCTGTTATTCACTGTCAATAACTGTTAACGCTTATCTTCAGAAAAATCAATATTTTTATTGAATTTAGGAACGTTTTATTGCAGGATTTCAAAACATGAGTTAAGCTTCGTTTTATTATCTGTAAATATGTTTATTGTATGAAGGTGTGTCTTGAGTCATTGTGCAGGCTTAGATGTAATTTTCCTACTTTCTGGACATGCTCACAAACTCATTTTTCCCTGCAGTTTAGGAACAGGGAAGTTGGAGTAAATAAGGAAACCAGTAGCTCTGCAGTGTATTTGTTGTATTTTTTGGACACTAGTAAGCAGATTACAACCACCCAGTGTTTCTGCAGGATATGCAGCTTATCAGATTGTGAACAGAAACTCATTTAAACACCCCTGGAAATAATGAAAGCTGCGGTCGCTTTCCTCTTTCTCTTGGGGCAAAGTTTCTGCTTGGCTAATATAGTGTGAGAAGATATTGCGTCTGACTGCTGTCAGTCAGGCGAAAAATAAATTCGGTCGCGTACTGATAATGTCTGGTAACTGGGAATAGAGAGCACAGAGCTAGAAGGGCTCCCTAGAATCAACGTGTCAACTCCTCTGATAGTAACCTGGTGGGAACATTCAGTGCCCCAGTTTAATGTTCTCTTGGCTTTTTTGTCTAACATTCTCTGGTAACCCAAAAATCTAACTGCGAATACATGCAGAATAAACGCCTGTCATTTGGGCGTGGATCATCAATAAAGAATGTGAACAGGAAATGATTAAAAAAAAAATCCACCTGCTTTGAGAAAAAAGCTCAGGTGGTGGCGAGTCAGGAACACCAACAAAAGGTTTAACTTGCGTGGCAAAATATGAGGAGTTGAGCAGATCTGAAGGTCTGGTCTGCAAACGGGATGAATCTCCATCCCAGGGAAGTGGCGGCTCACAAGTTGTGCCACTTGCAAAAGCGGCACGGAGAGCACGGTGTCCGTCTGTCCCTTGGAGCATCCTCACTGGTGCTTGTGCTCCTTCTCCCTGACTCAGGCGCCTCTGGCAACACGTCACCAGTTCTCTGAAAGAAGGGAATATCAACGCAGCCACCGAGCACAAGCACCGCCTTGAAGAGAGGCAGCGAGCTGAGGAGAGGCAACGTGCGGCTCTTAGCACGCCGTGGAAACCAAAATATTTTGCCAAAGAGGTGCGTTCATTCCAGGCCCCATAGCGTCCTCCTGCTTGTCTGTGGTTTTTAGCATGGGCTAGTGTTGTTATATATTTTTTTTTTAAATTTTATTTTTGCCAGAGTTTGGCTCTTAAAGAAGAGCAATGAGTTGTTCCATGTCCATCTTGTAAACTTGTTCGCTTCCCTTCAGTTAAATTTATTTTAACCTGAATTTTTGGTGCCTGATGTTACGCACCTAAAATTATGCTTTTTACCTTAAAATCCACACCTTGATTTACAAATGCTGCGTACTCACGTCCCCTACTAACCTTGACCTGACGCGAACGTGATTTAGGGATGTTCGTCCAATGTAAGTAAGCATGGGCATCTTAAACACAGTCTTGGGTTTCATCTGCTTGAATAGTTTTTACCGAGTTTGTCTTTGCACTTTCTTAGAGAAACGGGGGAAGGGAAATAAGACTGACTGGGGAGATTATTATGTGGCTGTATTGTAAGTTAGCCAGGATGTGCAGCTATTTAAACCAGCAGTTCATCTGTTGCATCTTCTCATTGCTTCTCTTCCCTCTTGTAATTTTTTCCCTCCCACACAGAGTTTTCAGATGACAGGGATGGTTTCTTGTGTTGGTTGGTATTGTTTGAGCTTTTCTGTGGACATAGGCAGATCCAGTATGTATCAATCTTGTTTGTAAACTCTCCCCAATTTTCTTGCAGGGCGATGGTTGGCTATACTCGAATCCTCTCTGGAAGACCCATTGACGTGGTAGAGCAGTTGCCTCCTAACTTTACCTTAAAGGCATTAAAATGTTACAGTATATAACTTCAAGATGTCATCAAATAGGTCCCATTATCAGAAGGTACACAAAAGAAGATATATACTGCGAATGATGCATCTCAAAGTTAACCACAAGCTCAAGTTTATTCAGGAGCCATTTTGTGTGTATGGATACACAAACACACGCGCACACCTCCCTATAGACACACATATATACACGCAGTGTGTATGTGTTTGTGTGTGTATTATTTACACGACATGTAAACAAGTATAAACACAGTGATTTAAAGACCTTTTCCTCTAAGTGTTAGGGCACAGAACTCTGGCTGGACTCGGCTGGGGTTCCCCGAGTCCTGTGCTTCCAGGATCAGGCCCTATGCTAGTATTTAAGAAAATACTTTTTTATTAGTACTGGTTAAGGTTTTTCTATTTTTCACTTTTGCCAAAAATGTTTTGCACTTAAAACGCGACGTGTCACTCAACGGCAGTCATTCTGTCTCAACAGTCATTGAGTAACTCACTTTGACGTACGAACGCTAACGCTGACGGCGCACTCGCTCGTCGGGATGCTGATTTACGAGCAGGTTTCCTGGCACTTAAGGGTGTGAATTTTCTGCCATCTTACAAGAATTAGCAATACCTTCTCAAGAACGCTGTTCGCACTAACCCGTTGCATCCTTCCTGTTTCGTTTGTTCGTAGTTGCAGCTGTTGAATAGACCTGTGGTCGTCAGGCTGCTCTGGTGGTTTTTGACGTTGCTGTGTATTGTTCTCTGGCTCCCGTCATGCTCTGGGAAATTAGACAGAGCTTGTCTGGTTGGAGCCCTTAATTCTGTATTAAAGCTCCAAGCAGACACCTGTTTTGATTTCTTCTGCGTTTGACCCAGTTGATTGCTTCTGGATGAAATATTTGGTTGAATAGAGATGATGCAACCAGCCTTCTCAGAGGACTGGTTTTCTGGTGTAAAAGTACCAATTTAGGAAATTGTTACACTGCGACACTAACTTCATTAATGAAACAAACAAAACGGGCTACAATTTGTTTCGTAAAGTTAAAAAAAAAAGTAATCCTCTGACTCGGTCTTGCTTTGTAAGGCAACCACTGTGACGCTAAGGAAGTGGATTCTGAAAGTGTGTGAAGGCTTCGTTGCGTTTTAGTTTGTTGACAGTAAAGATGTTTTTGAGAGAAGTGACAACAAAAGGCAAAGGTGAAACACGATGAGTTCTGCTCGGTGCCGCTTTTTACAGTGCCCCCTAAAGAAACCACTATATTTGTAACACACAGTAGCATGGACGCTGACCTTTCTGTAGGACCAGTTGATTTTGTGCCTTTGGTCTGCTTTCTTCATACAATAGCTTATGCTTTATAGGTATCACACAGATATATTTAGGTCAAAACACTGCTTGTATCTGTTCTTGTGCGTCCTGCATTTTATAATTATTTTTTTGGTAGATGTTAAAATCTCTTGAGCAATTTGAAAGGCTGAACAGAGGTGTGTACACAAGGAAATATGCCATTAGTTGTTCATTTGGACATAGTATTTAATAGGTCTTTACATTTGAACCTCAGATCCCTGTTTAATTGAAGGTGTGGCTCCTTTTTCCTCCGAAATGCTATTTTGTCTGCTTGCATGTACTTTTTTTGCACATCAGAAATATTCAAGTTATAAATGATTTAAATCCTATTTTTAAAAAATGTAGACTGTATGAGCTTGGTTTTGTAACTGACTTTTCTTTTTTTAAAAAAAGAACAGAAAAAAAACCTTATTTTTAGGAATAGTTGCTGTTTTTCTGTGTCAATACCAAAATGATGCTGTCATAGTAATCACAGAACTACTACCAAGTGTCATCAGGAAAACTTGTATCACCTGCTGGAATTAACTTTATAACTCTAACTCTTGCTCTAAGAGGTTAGTCTGATAAGTAACTAGAAATATTCGTATGGTTTGTAATACTGTCACAAAGAACAAGTGAAAAGGCAGAATTAAACATGTGGAGCATCCTCCCAGAACTTTGACTTTCCCACACCAAAGAACAAGCCACATACTCGCTAACAACAGCCATTGAAACCTCTCTCCGTCAGGCCCCAGCTCTTCCAGCCCTGGCGCTGTGACTGTCCAGGCTCCAGAGATGCTGTAGCCGTTCTTTTAAGGAGAAATTGGAATAATTTAATGCTTGTAATTTATGGAAGAGTTTTTCTGTCTGCATGGTTGGTTGTTTCTGCATGCTGAAAACATTCCACCTGTGCCCTGATGTTTTGTTTTGCTCTGACGCTGTGAAGAGTCCCCTGGTGCCATTACCACCGTTTCTTTCCAAAAGTAACCTGGGAGAGGCCAACACAGAAATAGCCTTTTCTGAAAAAAGCCCATCAGTGAGAGATTCCAGAACAGGATTCACAAGTGTCATTTTATTTTTCTGATAGGTATGTGTTCAATACATTTTACAGGACTAAAGTAAATATTGATAAGCCTTATTCTGTAGGTTGTTCCAATAGCTGTCTTGGACTTGCAAGTGAATCTTTTCAAGTAGCCAATGTACACTCTGAATTGTAATGTAAAAGCCTCCATGTACTTTTTTTTTTTTCTTTGTGCACACCTGTAGAAAGCCTATGCAACCTTTTTATTTCTGAAATTAGAAATGTTCAGTAAAAATTTTTACCTTTCTCATTTAAAAGATGCTCTGGCAGTCTCTTCTGATTTGCCTTCCTTTCATAATTTGTGAATTTAAAATGACAATGCTCATGAATAAAAGATTTGTTTCATTTAGTAGTGGGATGCCCTTTCTCTTGCCACTGAAGCATTCATTTACTGGTACCAGTTACTGGGATGCCCTAGAGCAGTGTCCGACACTCAGGGCACCTGTGGGCTCTTTGCGTGGTTCTGACACGAGTGACTCCTCAGCTGGGTCCTTGTGTGTTGTGGGGTTTTTCTGCCCTGTTTGTGCAGCCAGATATGCTGTAGGTAAGTTTTTGTTTAAATTGGACAGCAGGATACAAGGAAAACAGGCCTGGGCAGCATCACGGCTTTAGGAAAGGCTGGGGGACTCAGGCCTTATTTAGACAGATAGAAAGGAAATAGGTTGAGGTGTTCCCTTGTTTCCGAAAATCCTATTTCATTTAAACTTTTATCATTAACAGAGATTATTGATTAGAGACCTCTTAAAATACAACTGAATTATTGCAGCATTGGACACTCGCAGGGGGAGAAAAAATACGCTTATAAGAGACTTCATGGATGCGGGTCTGCATTTCTCAAGTGGTGGATAGCGAAGTTCTGGTTTGTTTTAAACATTTATGGAGAACAGGTTGTTTTTATGCAAAACAGAAAAAACCGCATTGGTTGTAAACAGGATCGGAATCGCTGCCCGGTTGTGTTCCTTGCTTCTTGCTGCATTGCTTCAAGGCCACATCTTGGAGCAGTTTATACATTTGGTTTAAAGACTTTATTGACAGTTTTAGTCACAGCCAGAGGTAATTTATTTTCAGTTTTTACTCGTAGTGGGATTCACGTGTACAGAGGGATGAGTCAAAGCGTTTAACTGGTTTTTCAAGACTAAATCTATCAAGATATTTAACTAATAACTTTTCTCCCCCTCTGATATGGAATTACTTTCAGAAGTTCAATTATTTCTTCTGGGATTACCTGTAGCACTGTCTGCCCTCACCGCTTTCAACACTAATGCTCGAGTGCCACAGGACTGCAGCAGTACCCGCTTCGGGACACTTGTAGTTTTAGTTGCTTTGCAACTGAAGACCAACACCCAGCTTAAGCGTTTTCTTTCTAAGATTTTACTGTTTTGTGGCCATTATGCTTCAAAATCTACAACCCCTGACCTAGCAGAAAAACAAAAGGATGGCTGTAGCTGAGGAGATAAATGAGTCCGGAAGGTGGGTTTGCTAAGGATGCAAGAGCTTTTCCTTGCTCATACAAGTGTGGGCCAGTTCTCAGAAGAGGCAGGAGGTAGTTCAGCTGAGCAACTCCAGGTGGAGAACCATGTAACCTTCCTGGAGTGCAGATTCCTGGGGAACCAAGGAGGGTGAGAGAACCAGTTCTTTGTAACTTCTCGTGTTTTTTCTAAGTGGCTGCCTTAATATCTTCAACTTTTCATTTAAATGCAGAACATTAGAAGCCCTGAAGTCAGATTTAAAAAAGCTCAGGTAAGTGGTAGATGCCTGTAGTTACTTTTTCTTTCACATAGTAGTTCTAAAGCTATAAAAGCTGACAGGATTAATTTATTTCTGCTCTGTTGAAGAGAACAGTGTCAGCCAAGATGGAAAACAATCTGACAACTGGAAAGATGGGAGGGCAACCTTTTATTTATTTTTTTTTAAAGAAGGCTGCCAAAGCCAAACTGACCAGCAGCATCTGTTCTGCCAGCTTTCAGATGTTCTTCCAAATGTTAGATTGCTTATTTCTCACTAATGGTGAAGGGGCAGGATGCAGATTTGCTCAGGAGAAGGAAGATATTACAAATTATACATTAAATAATCAACCCTTCTGCTTGTGTGTAAACAACGGTAACAGCTTGAGCTTCTCCAGCTGCTAGAAGGATTCAGTGCTGCTCTGGGAAGATGTGACAGCAGCATGAATGTCATCACAGCAGAAGTCCTACATCTGGCTTCATAAATTAAAGCTGGAAGGATCTTAAGTAGGGTGCCGTGACTTCTCTATAGCAACTTCATGAGGTCAGCAGATTTGCATTGTGGAATTCAAATGACTTAATTTATCACTTGGACTGTGAAGGAAATGTGTTATCAAGTTAATCACAACAAAACAGACACAACACCCTTAACACAAAACTTGAATTAACTTTATTTTCCCCTACAGTCAACAACTGGTCTGCATTGAGCTTTAAAGCAAGAAAATAAAATGAAATTTCCAAACGACAGGGGGCCAGAAATCCAGATTTAATTACCTTTGTGAAAATGTTGCAGCTGTAATATTGGTCTGTATAAACCATTGGAGTCAAAAATGAGTTTGTAAATCAAAAAAATATTCTACACCTTGGGAAAGAAGTCAGCAGTAACATTCTCACAGAACACTGTAAATTTACATTTTCTTAATGAAAGGTACATACTATTCTGCATTTTACATCAAATTATTGATGCAAGTTTTGTTTCTATAAAAAATTACAACCTGTGGCAGGAAAACAAACTGCAAAACCCTTTCAATTTAATTAAAGAAAATTTTCAAGTCTGTATAAAGTTTTCCTGTAGCTGGAAAGTGAACACGTTCAGTCTCCATTTATATTTTAGTGCATTTAATCTGACAGTTTTCACCACTTTTTTTTAAAAAAAAGAAAAAAACCAAACCAGTATAAAAGACAGACAAAGCAAATAGCACTAGAGCAGGAATTTCTTCAATTGATTTAAGCACTCTAAATAAAAATGCAACAAAATAGATTTCCAGAAAAACACCCTCACAAGAGAAGGCAGTGAGGGAAGGAAGAGGTTTGCAACTCCTCCACCTCCGATAGCCACAGAAAAGGGGGTTTGTATACCTGTCAACCTTTTTTTTTTTCCCCATTAAACAGGCTATACTTGTTTTACCAATGTAAACATTTACCTAAAATAGTTTAATTTCTGAAGCACCAGCCACTATGTGATGCTCAGCTGTATGTTACTGTAGCATTCATTACTGTCGTTTCAGATTTTTTTCAGGAGAATAGAAATTTAGCCCTTGGATCTACGGTGTGCAAGATTCGCCTTGTCTACCTCAGGAGCTGAGAGTGTAAGGCAGCAAAGCTGCAATCCCGTGTTCAACAAAAGCAGCTTGTCCAACCGTTAATCTGTCCTGTCATCTCTTGTGACAACTGCAGCTTTGCTTCTTACACTCCAGATCAAACCCAGCCTGCAGCAAGAGTAAAAGAAAGCACTGAAAAATAATCACGGGAGTAACTTATTTTGAAAGTTTCATTTCAGGGAGCTCTGCTTCCTCTTAATTGTTGAAAACGAGTCATTTTTAGCTTTCACCATTCCAGTTTACATACTGCCACTGTTCAGCTGGACAGTGTTTTCCAAAAAAGATTGACAAGTATGCATGTGCCAAGGACCAAATTACAGGGTTCTTTGGTGCAGTCAGTCCACATTCTCAACAGATTTGAAGGATAATATGTACCAAAAAAAAAAAAAAAAAAAGCTGCTTGACTTGGATAGCAGCTCTGTCCTGCTTCACATTACAAATCTAAAACAGCTGTTCTCAATAAGCCAATATTTTTAATCAGACATTGCCTGAAAATTTTGTACAATAATCTGGACCAATGATGGTTCTGTACCCTCATGTTGCTGTGAAACATGACTTGAGCTAAAGGCAAAGACTGGTTATCTCAAGGACAACTGCTTCGTATTAGCAATCAGAACAGTGTATTTAAACTGTCTTCCTGTTGGGTCTCTTGCCTTTCTTTAAAATTAGTTTATTCTTAATGTAGCCACGCTTCCTTTTGGAGGTCTAAAAAGAAAAACAGAATAAAATGTATTAGTTAATGATTTAGGCTTGACCGCGGTTTGATGATGTGCAATTTCAGCTTTCTCTAGATTGATTTTAAATGGCTTAAATGGTAAACCCTCAACTAGGTACTAGTAAGTTATTCTCTTTAAAGTTGGGATTGTTAATTCATGTCCCACATTTGCTTTTGCATAAGATGTATGTTTGCAAGCCCTGTCTGCCAGATCTGTAGAATTGTTTTCAGAGCTTGTGCTGAGGCAGAATTAATAATTCACCAGCGTGATAAATAAAGCTCTAATAGGCCCAAAGAGCAGAAGTGGTGTAGAGTGTTAGTTTTCTTTGGAAATACCTTCTTGCATCTTTTGCACTATTTGATTCTCTTAGAAGTTAGCAAGATGATAGTAATATTTACTCAAAGCAGCATTTAAAAAACAAAACAAAACAACAAAACAGACTAATTTTACATGTATAGTCTTTAGTCCTCTGCTATTGGTCTGTAGGCTATTTAGCACTTTCTGCTCATGTCTTTTTTGGTGTATTTTAGGTACTTTTCTAAGGTAGTAATGGGGGGAGCATTAACATCAGGTGATATTAACTAGATATACAGTTAGCTCCTGGCAGGTAGCATTGTACATTCAACATGCCTGCCACAGAAAATTCGACAGTAGGCAGCTCCTACACCTGCTGCACTTACAGCAGGCTCTATTATATCAATTAAGTAGACCTCTTACTCTCTTTTTATTAATAACAATGATAATATTATAACATGAAATAGACACAAACTGACACGTTATACTCAGATGTGTTATATCCCTCAGTTTGAGCAATGTCACTCCTAACATGGAAGAGTGACAGGAGGTGGACTGAATTTCCAGTTAGGAAGCAACTGCTGGAAAGCTGTGGCTCCTAAGGAGCCCTTAGAATGCATTTAGGAAATCCTGGTTTAGTCATTTGCCCCGTGCTCTTTCCTGGTTCTCTGATTTCCTAAAGGGAAGTAGAGCCTGCTTGTGCTGCAGGAGTTGGTGATGGATCACAATTTGCATCGACTCTTATCCTGTCTTTAAGACAGAGAACTGACATATCCACGGCTTAAGTGGGGTCAACACATCTATCATGAATAAATACAGCCCTGCTTGGCAAACAAGAGTTACACTGAAGTGTATGATAGGCGCAGTAAAGCTTATAATTTCCTTTCAAGATAAGTCAAGCTTCAGCAGCAACTCCCAAATACCTTATTTTATGAACTTGCATCAAATCACAAAAATGAGCCTCTTTGCCCTCTAACATTCTTTACTTGTATTTCCATGACACCATGTAAGTTTACTGCCTGTACGAATTGAGTTTGTTACACATCTGTTTCTGACAGCACTCTGGAATTCCTTTGGTAACATATATTTGAATATATAGAAAAGGTGGTGTGAAGGCCAGGGCTGCTAAGATTCTCCCCGCCTCCCCTGGTAACACCTCTTTCTTAATAAGCTGAAGTAGCACTCCAGAGCTAACACTTTTAAAACCATGAAAATGACTTCAAACAGTAAGCAGTCAGACACTAAAGTTCCGTCAACAAAAGTTTCATATTTAATTTATTTCATACAAAATTTTCCATTTTTAAACTTCTAGGCATCACTACTTTCAAACAAAGTCAGAAAGCAACTTCCACATTATTTAACTTAGTGAGCCATAGTTACTGAAACATGAATTGATGTACTTTAGAGATTATACTTCCAGTTACATGAAGACTTAAGAGTTGTAACAGCCAGTGACACACTCTATTTCCAGGTAGCATTCTGCCTAAAAAAATTCTAGCCTTGTGTCTTCACATGCTTATTTTAAGTTAAGCAGACAGAAAATTAACAATTATTACCAGCAGGCAGGTCTGATATTGGACACTAACATGAACAGTATCCATAACATTCTGGCTAGTGGAAATACATAATTGACCAGCTATGTGATTCACTGTTAAAAATAAACTGCCATCACCTGACCCCTTTCAGTTACTTCACTGGGAACCCACCTTCTTTGACAAATACTTCTGTTTCGGTACAATGTTGGTTACTCTAGGTTTATGATCCAAGGTCTCTCTGTTGTCTAGTTGTTTCACCTTGTATATTCTAACAAGCCAGTGCTCCGAGGTAAAGGCTTCCTCCAGATGTTTAAATTTAATGTCTTTGTTGCCTATCTCAGCATTGCGTGTACGATCAAATCCTGGGGGTGTCCGAAAATCCAGCTATAAAAATTAAAGTTGCATATTAGTTCAAGACAAAACACCCATTGCTGCAAATGGTGGTATTTTGTACCACAAGGCAATGCTTTGAACTGGTCTAGTCAAAGGACAACACTTCTCCTGCATTGGTTACTACTAAAAAACTCTCAGTTCCTTTTCACAATTCAGAAAGAGACAAATTCATTTGCACTCCTATGCATGTCGCAGGAGACAGCACTTCATGGCTCAGCAGAAACAGCACATATGCATTCAGAGGTGAAACCACTCCAGTAAAGTCTGAGGCGCAGCCCGCCCATGGTGGATTTTTCAGTGCGGCCGCTCACTTGTGCTCTGTCTGCCGTAGGGCAGGAATCGGCACTTTCACGGTTTACCATGCAAGTTGAAAACAGCTCATGTTTATCAGTTAAATTTGACCCCCGCCGTGTAACAAATCAGAACCACTGGCCTCAATTTCAGCTGAACAAAGGATATTTGTGCTGACACATCACAACAAAGGGCCCTTGGGCAGGGCGAGAAGGACAGGAAAGAGAAAAGCAAACCAGGCAGACTGAACTATACTTGATGATCCCAAAGGAGAGTGACAGCTCACTCTGAGAATTATGCCCTTATTATATAAGTCACTGATGTGACTTAGACAGAAATCAGGTAGTTTCTGACAGGTATTAAATAGTCTACAGTGCCACTTCTGTGTTGCTCTTACAAAAAACAAATCTAAAGCTCTCCACAACATAAAGTTTCAGCAAGTGCACTGCATAATGGAATTAAGATGCTTGTCTGGGACAATGTGAAGGGCAGCAAAAAGCAAAGTACAAATGTAGTTAGCAGCAGAAATGCTTTTTTCTAAGGGTTATATACAGTAGACCATTCCTAGATGTGTTTTAATTTGTAAAGCTGACTCTTACCTGTAAACTCTGCTGCTACAAGCAACACTCAATCTAAAAGATGGAAAATACATCAAAATAACATTTGTTTTCTTACATTTCAATTAAGAGTCAGTGTAAGTTGTAACACTAACCTGCATCTCTCCAAATCTGTAATAGGACATTTTATACATGAGACAGTTCAGCAAAGTTGGAGAACCTGCCTTGTCTACCCGGAATTCTCCCTGAGGGGTAAAGTAATCACTTTCCTTTAAAAAAAAAAAAAAAAAAAAAAAAAAAAGAAAAAGAAGATACGGAGAGTAAATATAAACTAAACCCTATTTAAGGTTATTTCTCATTCTCTTCTCCACACACACACACACTTCATAAAGCATCTAAACTGACTTTTACAGTTTACGAGCTGATTAAAGCTAGTCTTAAAGCAGAAAATGATGGTGCTCATGAAAGGTAGAACAGTTTGTAACCCAGACCAAATGGGTCCTAAATCCCTATTATTGTGCTGGCCCAAGTTTCGTCACTTTACAGCAAGCAGCTACTGGAAAACTGATCTCAAAATGTAAAAGTTAGTTGGGCATCTATCAAAATTATTCTTCAGAAAGGCAAAAAGCACTGTATTGTTAATGTACAAGGTCTGCCACGTTACCATATACTTCACATGTGCACAGCGTTTAAACAAAAAATTTCTGCCATTTTCATCTCCATACGCGATGAAACTATGCACATGGGCTACTCCCTTAAGCCTGTGCTTAATATCTAGAAGTTTTTGTTAGGCTTAAACAAATATTACTACAGACTTCTGCAATCTCTGAGATGTTTAAACAACTTAAACTCTACATAAATCAATATTAACACTTCAACTTGTCTCCTACTATTACAGAGTTTGAAGGAACTTGTAATGCAAACTATTTAAACAGTTTGAACGCCCCTACTTTTTTTTAAAGTGTGATAGTGCACAATGAGACACACACAAAAGAACTGCGAAGATATCCTGTAATTTTAGTATCATGCAAAAAAAGTGAAAAGCTTTTGAGGTTACTGACCTTTCAAAATCATAAATATTGAAAGAAACTTGGCTACAAACCTCTGCACTCCTACTGTTCTAAGGAAAAAAACCTGTAACGCATTTTTCAAATAAAATTGCAATAAGTAGTAGAGATTTCCCTCCACTGTAATGAGCACTACCAAAAAAGCAACAACATAAGTATTTTTTTTTAAAGTAGAAGTGAACATACAGAAATACAATATTCAGCCAAGAACACTTCAGTTCTCCTGTGTATGTTTCCACTTACCCGAATATCTTTGGGATGTTCCCCCTCTGCTATTCTCACCATCCACAAGAACTTATTAATATCATCCCCAGAGTACCCAATCACGCCACCAAAAATAATCAAAACATAATCCACGTCCAGACTTCTCATGATCTCGTATGCTGCTGACTCATTTGATGACATTGCCTTTCCCACCTGTATCACAGGAAAAATATCTTAAATATCTGCATAGCTGCCTCTCAAACAGATCCACAATATCCTGCCCAAGCCCAAAAATATCTACTGTCAACCAAAGCCCACATTTTCATTTCAGATAAAGAAAATCCATTGTGTCTATTAAGAAACTCAAAAGCCTAGCCTAAATTGAAATATTTTCTCCTCTGTAAGAGGAGTGTTGCCTGTTGGAATGAGTGCTTTGAGTATAAATTGCAGCAATAAGGGTTTTCCTTTAGTGGCACTCAGATTTTTCAAGTCATGGCTATATTGCCAAAAACTTAGTATTGCAGAAAATACATACTTCCAAATTATTTTCAAAGCTTTAGACACAACCCAAAGTGAATAAATTATGAAATGTTAGTAATTTTTTCCCTTGAGCTCTGTCCCTTCAGTAATGAAGCAGCTGTGCTGCATGGTAGTCAGCAGCATACAGGCACCCTCAGCATTGGAAAATGTCAGTATAAAGACATCTTTGACTTAAAAGCATAACGTAGTTTTGGCCTTGAAAAACTTATTAACCTGTATCTAGAATATCCATACTGGTCACTTCCCACACTCAAAACGAATTCACTGAAGTCAGTACCTGGTATTCAATTCAGTAGTTTTGTTTGCTATTAAAGGTCTCACACTTAAAAGCATAATAATGTATTGGTGTGGTAAGAGAGAGCAACTACAATATAAATAATATTGCATCCGAAGTGGTAACATTCAGTTCAGAATGTAATTAGAAAACACTAAGCTTAGGCTGCAATTTGTCAAAAAGACTGAGAACCTCAGCTTCCTAGCCATTATCCTAATGAATGTGAAGTTCTTGGGCAGATTTCCCTTTATTTCTGTGCAGGAGGAAGCCATCTGGACATGTCTCCAGGGCACATCTCATTTAGCACACAGTTCAGGTATTTGCCACAACACACATTTATTGCTTGGGTCCCCCTTTATGGAGTATTCATTCCGAAACGGAACCTGACAGCGCCAGCAGTCATTCTGGAGAGAGTTCTTTATTAAAAATCATCATTGCTAGTTGCTGTGATGTGTATGGTTGCTGTGCTTGTGCAATACAGACGACTCCACGGTCTCTCTCTATTCACCTGATGTGCCTTGTCCTGCAGGGATCTGTTGGTTTAGATACAGCATCTCTGCTTCTGCCTCTTGTAGAAGAGAGAGGCACACAGAGCTACCAGAGTTGCATGTCCATCTAAAACACTAACGCTGTCCGGTCAACAACCAAAAATAGAGAAGAGTGCCTTAACACATGGGAAAGTTGTTGACTGATATTAGCACCAATGGTACAATTTCCCAAGCTTGCTTCCAGCTGATGTGAGTTCCCAGCTCCTGTCAAAAGCACGTACAGATGATCTCCTCTTCCCAAATATGCATCTTTTCAGGACCTGGTGTGCTCAAAGCACAGCTTCATTAATTTGTCAATTCTGAACACTGCTTGTCTGCAGATGTGGTCCAACTGCTGTACTAGGTACTGACACAAGACAAGCAACAATCCCAATATATTCCTTAAGCCTTCCTCCCACTCGGCCTACGTAGCATGACATGGGTCTTCTGGGAAGAAGCAGCGCTGAGTGATGTCAGTGTCCTTACACAGCTCCCAGTAAGATTGCAACCCAGCTACAATACAGAACACTCTTTTGTTTCTGAAAAAAAAGTTTAACCTGCCTAGGGTGGTGCCTCTGTAACCACAGGCAATGCTGACACCCTGTCTTTGAGCACACGCGCAAATCTTAAACTTACTCTTCAGAAGTGAAAGAAAATTAAATGTACAGATGTTTTATCTAACTGCAAATTTGAGAAGACAGAATCATGTCAAATCTGCAACACTGCCATTGTTATTCATGAACTTTCTCTAATTTCCAAAAATGCCTGAAAATTTGTTGTTTCACGTGGTCAGTTTTCACATGCTATTCAACAATCCAGTCAGCAAAGGCACTGTGGAACTGAAACAATCCCTGTTTGGATAGTGCCAGTAAAGCAGTGGTACTGGCTAAGCTGTTGCAGCACTAAACACAAGGGGAACCGTGACATTAGTTTTTGTCTATCTTCCCACAAAGAAAAGAAGCTGAAGTGGAAGTGAAGTTTTAGAAACTTCCAAGTAAACAAAATAGAAACTCCAAAAGCAAAATTGATCTAGCCCAGAAACTCTTTCTACTTGAGTTCTAATAAATGCAAAAAATACGCTCTTTCCGCTGCTGTGTTTCCCACTCTATGGAATTCCTCCTTAATATCATACTATCTACAGACATTGACAGTTTCATACTCTACTGCAATGTAAACACGTTCGTGCTATTACTCCACAGAAAACTGCCACCCTTACCAGGGCGATATGGCTGTTGTTCCAGGTATTGTTATCAACCAAGGTTGTCCGGTTCGCCATTCCCGCTATCTGATAGCCATAGTCCCACCACGACATCACTCTGGCGTGCTCGTCCGTGTTTTGCCTCAGCCAGTAGTAGGCTTCTCTGAAATCATCTAGGATATTCCGAGTGCTGGAAAACAAGAGCTCATTTGATTCACATTGGTATGAATACTAGCAACAAATTCATTGCCCCATGATAAATCTGGGCTCACAAATAAGGGGTTTCTTATCCATTCAGCTCCCTTGGAGGGTTCCAGTCACCAGCAGTCATAAGTCTGAATTCACTAACAGCTGACTGGCCAGAAGCTGAACTGCTTTTGAAGATGTGACTGAACACATTTCCAGTCGAATATATATTTGTAAACATGTTTTCCCAATTGACTCAAAACCTCCTTTTTTTAAGCCACAACCTTTATTGGCTTTGGATAGGATTATTTTTATGTATTTACATTAAATATTTCATAAAATGTATATTTTTGAAAACCAGAGTTTGATGAATTTTGTAATCAGGTGACAATTCTGCCTTAATATAGTAAGAAGTGATTAAAAGAAGGTAAATTGCTAATGCAAAGGAAATAAAAAGGCTTTTGCCCTTTAATTATTTTCAGATCTGCAGAGCTTACTTACCCATCATGGTTATAGGAAGCAAGGACAACGCTGGGGCTGGAGTATGCATTGCTAGTTACCCAGGTACAGTGAACAGCAAACATCATCAATAACATCAGCATCAGCATAGTAACAATGTTTTTGATATTGGGACCTAGTCCTTCTTCTGTTTTTTCCTGTTCAGCTACATGTTTTCTCACTTTGCCTGCCTAAACAAACAGAAATGTATCTGTTATGGCAACTTTTATCACCCTTGACAATGGAACCCATGCCTTTTGCTTCATCACCTGCACCCCATGAATGCTACAGAATACTATAAAGCTAGACCAAGTTGTAGAATAAATTGAGCATGCACAACAATATTTTGACAATCCATCAACTTGTAAAAATGGATGATTCCTTGAAAGCCTCTTTCAGAAAAAAAGAAACTATTAAGTGAGGGTCAACGCACAACTTCCTTGGTTTGGCTGAGTATGATGATTTTTTTTATAAGGTAGGGTGGAAGAGGTAAAAACCACAGATATTTACTGCTGATGCTTTTTAATAACGCAGGGTGGAAAAGAGAAAGGCACAGA
This sequence comes from Caloenas nicobarica, assembly GCF_036013445.1. Lineage (NCBI taxonomy): Eukaryota > Metazoa > Chordata > Aves > Columbiformes > Columbidae > Caloenas > Caloenas nicobarica. Next base: position 44,377,700 of record NC_088246.1, on the reverse strand, counting down.
TACTGACTGTGAGGAAGAGGGGGAAACACAAGGCTCAAGCACTGTCAGGGTCAGTATAACAAAGACCTAACAGCTGCTTCTTTGTGATGAAGAGAGTATGCAAGTTTACATGAAGAAATACTTTCCATAAAATATATTATTTAATTTCACCATGTCTCAGAAGAAATACAAGAGGGAAACCTGGAGACATCCGGTGACACAGAACTGCTGTAACTAGTTAAGGAGAGCAAGCAACTATTTGCCATTGCTTGTCTAAAAAGCTGGATTAACACTATATACTTCCTTTAGGTTAAAGGCTTACCACTCATCAAGCTAGAAGGAACCGATTTTTTTTTTTTCGGGACATCAGTTTTATCTTATTGGAGAACATCAATACTTGTCTTAAATTCAAATGCTAGTGATTCAGATCTTTAGTGGCATTTAAAATATTCTGACCAGAAATTTAAAAAAAGGAATAAAAACTTTTACTCCCTGCCCATACCTTATCATATAGGTTGCCAGGGTTCCTTTTGTCATCCTCATCACTGCTGTCCTCTATTGGTGGATTTTCCCTCTTCATATCGTCACCCAAATAACGCTCAAAGACATTGGAGAAAGCAATTGCTGACAGCATACAGACCACTGGAGTCAAAGTGAGCATCAAACGAACCATCACACCAGCAAAGTAAACGGCGCTGATTGCATACAGAGCAACTGCAAAGAAATAAATCTACTGATGACATTTACAAAATAACACTCAGTCTGACTGCACACTTACATGCTTTCCATAAAACAACTTCTGAAAGTGGGCTGAGCATCTGTGTGTATAGAGACCTGAGTATGCAGCTTGCATTTCATTGCTTTTTAATTTACAGTGATACACTTCAATTAAAGGTTATCCTTTTTAAGCTTCAAACCCTTCCTGAAGTTCATCTTGACAGCTGTTAACAATAACACAACCTGATTTTCATATTCATTAATAATGTGTCAGAAGACATATTATTAGTGAAATTTAATATCACACACCAAGAAAACTACTGAAATAACAGGTAGTTTCATTTGACTAAAAAGGCCAAACAGCCCTAGACCAAACAAGTTATTGAAACTGAAAAAGTAAAAGGAAGTGTTAGAATTTCATGTAAATATCAAATTTTAATTTAATTAATTTAATTTTAATTTAAGCTAGAGGTAGTTGTGGACAAATTGGGGGCTTGTCTACATTACAATTCCATACGGATAAATGAAACAACATCGTGAGCCCTATTCTGAAGTAAGTTTTCCTGAACAAACAAAACAAAACAGAGCAGTAAGGAATATTCAGAACACTTTTCTTAGGAGGGAAAAAAACCCAAACAAACCTGTATGCACTGGTTAGGAACATCTATTGTTCAAGTAATAGCTGTTATTCCTTGTCTGCTACAGCTTCACAACACACTCTCGTGAAAGACTTGCCACAGAAATCATCACGTGACACAGATTTATCAGATTACATTACGTAAATATTTCATACTTCATAGCAAAGTAGTATGGCCTTCCATTCTTGCTCATAGGTCTCTTTCTGCCGACTAAAATGGATGCTGCAGCAGCAGGAGGCTGAAATTGAGTTGCCCGGCTCTGGTCTTGACAAGGTCTCATCATAAGCCACAGAGCAAAGAATCCCCAGAGCCCCTGGATTTAACGCAGTAAATGTTCCCACTGCCCCCACACCTCTTAATAATGCTAACAGGCAGCTCTGTTAGTCTGGAGCCTCCTGTTCCTGTAAAAGCCCAAGACCTGAGTGCTCTTCACTCCTCCACACAGGCCACAACTGCAGATTACATCCTTATAAGCCTCATTCATAGTCTTAGAAGTCTGCTTTCACACTACAGCTTTGTACAAATAAACAATTTGTTGTCACTGACAGAGGGAGAACCCACACCTCTGCTTGGGCTTGCGCCTTAACTAGCACTTGTTCCACAGCAAGCGATTCAGTTCACTAAAATAACAGAAAATCTGAGAAGGCATTTTAAATCATCGTCTGTGAGGGGGTGAGTGCCAGACACCGAGGGAAGGGCTCTGTGCCTTGCAGCCTCCGCAGGGCAGGGACCTTCCCTTGCACTGAGCTGTACTGTGGAGCTGCACCTCAAAGCAGGCAATTTATTAATCGTCATCTTTAAACACATCACTTTTACATCATCTGTTTTTTTTTGAACAGGCCATAGCTTTGAGCAAACAAAACCAGAATAGAATCAAGCTGAAGACATAATTTTTCAAAATAATTTAAAAATACTTTCTCTTACCAAAGACTCTTTCATCATTGATGTTTTTGATACAGAACCACAGCCCTGCTGGGAAAGTACACACGAGAATATGTAGATCAAAAAAGAAGGAAACCCATGTTGTAGGCTGATGCTCAGACACAGAGGCAATGATCGGGATGTGAATTTTCGCATACCTTTTTTAAAAAAAATTCAGTTCAAATTATTTTGAAAAGATAAAATTATTAAAACTTGTAAACATTAGGAATTCTGAAATTCATTTCACAGGAAGCATTTCAATTTAAAATGGCAAATGCTCTAGTCAGCAGAAATCTGATGAAATTTTTATACCAAAGAAGTCCCCAGGTCTTACTGTATTTAGGAAGTATATGGTATATTACTTAAAACACTGATATAAAGGATTATTTCCATACTAATTAAAAGCATGAAAATTATGGATGTTTTATTATGGTCAAATATGAAGCCAAATTCACCAAAATGAAAACACACAGCTATGGAAGCCCCATCATTACATTTTGAAGAGCCAGTAAGTCTCCTAGATTTTCAATATTGTATGTTGGAAAACTCTGCTCTACACAGAATATCTTCATTTTTTTAGTAGAGAAACGTACAGCATTAAATATCAGACCAGTTACTGATGCCCCCACCTTCTTTTAGGTGCTGAAAAAAATCAGGCCTTGTCTACACTTCGAAATACATGTCAACTAAACATGTCAAATACTCAGTGCAGACAAGGACAAAACTGTGTTTGATATTAAAGACAGATATACATATGGACCTAATCTGGGGTGCTACAGGACCAAATGGTGAGGTATCAAACATATGTCCTTTTCTTCACTGAGACCTAGTTCTCATTCAAAACTGCATTGTGTGTTTTAACACAAGATGATTTTCTAATGTAGACAAGCCCTCAAAAGTTTAATGCTTTGTATATAAATAGGCCACTTCATTTATAGGCAAAGAACAACATCTATATGTTCTTCAAACAAATCTGAGGCTTCTTTGCTGACATCTCTTCTACTACATTTATTACAGAGTTGGTACAGAATCTGTATGAGCTGGACTTAGGAATTTGAAAAAACCTGAACTGCAAAAGTGTGAAGCCTTCCTATCCCTGCTTTTAATCTTAAAAAAAAATCCACCAATTGAATTACACCTTAAATTCATTTGTCTGAAAAAAGTATCTTCAGTTTTATTCCTATTCTCCTGGATGGCTAAAGAATCCAAGATTGGATTTTTAAAGGTTTACTAAAACCAAAGGTTTTTACCTGTGAAAACATACATGAATAAACCAGAATTGTTCAAAGTAGACATCTGTATACACAAAACAGATGTGTGAACATAATAAACAGGCAACATGCAAGATTATATGTGCAACAACTCTGCAGTTTCGTGCAATGTCACACAATGAAAACAGCGTAAGTTTAAGGCTCTTAGTAATTTTTAAATGTGTCCTCAAGTGTTGGTATAACTTGGTTATTTTATGCCAAGAAGCACAACAATTTCATATAGAAAAATATACTATTACATATTCAAAGACTTCCAAAGAAGCAAGAAGTTTAACAGTCAAATTAGTTAAATGGTTGCAAAGATCATTAAACAGTTACTACAAACGCTCTCTTTAGAGAACTGATTAAAGCCCAATATATTCTTTTTGACAGATATAATAAATGGACTTGAGGATGAGGAGAGCAAAAGATTATTAGTTTTCAGTAGAATGTTATTGATATCTAAAACTTTATATTCTTTATCTCTACTTACCCAGTGTCCCACAAGGAATAAAATCTGCCACTCCAAGGAGCAATATAACCTGAAAAAGAGAATGGGGGGAAAAAAAAAAAACACCACCAAAAACTTTTGCTGCCTAGGTATTTAAATGCAGTAATTTTTTCTAGCACAAAACCAAGGAAATTTCATGAACTTGTAATATATGTGAACTAGACCTACTGCATCAGGCAGGCTATAAAGTCTACCAACCATGAAGGCATTTTCGAAGTACACACTCTTACAGGATCACATTGCACTCACGTAGTATCAAGACATGCAGACCTCCAAAATCAAAACAATGCAATAATAATTACAATATTTCTGTAAGAATATGACAGATAATAACCTATACTCTGTAAAGAAGTATAAGAAAAAGAAAATATAAATTATAAGAAAGTATTTAATTCTTCTGAAATGTCTGAGCAGGAAACTGGGAACGAGCTACAGATAAAACATTAATACTCAATGAAACACTGGTTTCCTATTGTTTCTCTTCTGATGGATCTACATGTGGCATGGAATCTAAAAGCTGCTACTAGACAGGCTGATCAGCTTTACTTTTTTTTTTTAAAAACAAAGCCTTTATATACTTAAATATCGTAAGATGAAAAGAAACAGTTATTATCAGGTGAAAGATAAAAATTAAAAGTTATTAGTAAGATTCTTCTTAAATTTTATTTCCACTCTCCTTGCAATGCTTTCAGCTCTGTCTGAAGACAGATATAGCCAAGCTGAAACAAGAGAATGTTAAAGCCTTTTATTTACTGACCAAGTCTTTGTGTATGATACAGTAAGTCTTCCATCTATCTGATATTTAAAATTAGCATAATCTGACTGGAGGTTTTAATGTCCAGTTTAGACATATTTAAATATTTCAGTTAATGTTCTACGACAAGTCAGATTCTTCCCTTCAGTCTTCAGATGCAAAGCTTGCTCCCAAACCACTGCATGCACAAGAAGGAGCTGCCAGCAGATGGGGAACTACCAGTTATGGTCTTCTCTGGATGTATCCAAAACATAAAGGTAAGACGGGGCACCCAAGGGTGCTGAAAAAGTTGGTTGATGTGATAAGGGAGGCCCCTGGTGCCTGGGAAATGGTTAATGATACATCTCTAGGAAAGGCAAGAAGGAATATGTAGGAAAATACAGGCCAGTAACCTGAGTCCCTGTAAAGATCATAGAGTGTAGACTCCTGAAATACATTATTAAATGCTTTTTGAACCATTTTCCTCACTTTTCATTTATAAGCTGAAGAAGAATGGACTGGACAAACAGACCATTTGATAGGTTGAAAACTGCCTGTACTGACAAGTTCAAAGTAGTACTCAGTGGATCGAGGTCCAGCTGATGGCCAGTAAAAAGTAAAAATAACCCAGAGGCCAAAACAGTGAACAGCGCTAAACTGAAAAGAGTGGCTTGACATGCCTTATGGCACACAGGACTTCACTCTAGAACCTCAAATCCCTTCTTCCAGGTGCTGCACCTGGGATACATGGTCCAGACGTGGGCCTCTTTCTGCAAGAGGATTATCAAGAAAATCGAAAGGGACGAGAGTGCTGTGACATGGTCAGGAGCTCAGATCACACAGTGTACAACTAGAAGCTGAGGCAACCAGGTTAGTTCCATCTAGTGAAGCAGTGATACTGATCAGTGAATTTCAGAAGCTGAAATCAATGCTTCCTCATAACTGCAACAGAAAATATTTTTTGCTGCACATTGAGGTCAGAAGCCAGATTTTGGTTTGATATGTCAGTCTGCAAATTTTTACTAAGTATTAGTTAGTAGAACCTGATCATGTGTACTGAAAATAAAATCGTAAACCATCAAGTTTTAGAAGACTTTCAAACAGAGATTCTAAGTATTCTTTTGCAATAATGGTATCATACTTAACAAAAATAAAACTACTATTAAACAGTCCAAAACGTTGGACAACCGATACCAAAAAAATTATGTCAGAAACATTGCTAAAAAGAAGAAGTCAGTTAAAATAAAAACAATTCTCAGGAAAGTGTCTTGGTGGTTTTGTTTGGTTTTTTTTTTCTTTCCAAAATAAAATTCTGACAAAACAGAACTGTATTTGAGGTATAATATTAAGATAATGCAGTTTAAACCAGGCAGAAGTCAATTTTTGCATGGGTGACATATATTTAGATATTAAAATAAGATTGCTTTTTCTTCATCAGGGGAAGGAAGTATGGTATTAGATCACCAATGAAGTGTACCATGGAATCAGAAGATGGCATTGAGGCATCCCAGGATGGTAACCAAGCAAAGCCAAGCTTATTTTTGAAAGATTGAGTACAACTGCCTTGAAGACTGGAGGCTGAACTCAGAAGTAAAGTAGAACTTATAGATTAATTCCAGTCATACAGAAATCAGGTTCAAGTATTTCGGAAAGCAAGCAATCTGACTTTGACCTATCCATACTCTTCAGAACAGATTAGCTATACATATCTTCATAATACGATTTAGCTATAGTTATGTTCCTCGTCCAGTCTGACTTCTTAAATCATCATGAGGATTGTGGATAAACCTGAGATACTGGAATGGTGCTACAAAGTTGTTGTTTCTGCAGCCCAGAAATCACAGTGAATTCCACCACACAGAAATATAAAGTAACATGGTCACTAGTTTGCTGTGGCATTGCCAACAACTAGTTTAGACTAAACCAAGTGTTGATCATCTGGTTTACCTGCTCCAAAGGTAAACTACTTTCACTTTTATTTACCTGTGTATGTCAAGTAGATGACACTCAGGAATACGATACCAGCCGCTAGTGAGACACCCAAGAAGAACAATGTCTGAAATTCTTGCTTTGTTAATCTGTCTCTCAGATACTGCAAAAATGCATACGCCTGCAGCAGTGCAAAAACACCTATAGAAAGAGGAAAGTTTTCATTTAAATGATCAAAAGCAGTAACAGCTGTTAAAGCAATTGGCATATTTTGGCTATATTTGACTTAGAAAAATAAACGTAAGGTACATCCTTACATCTAAAAAAAAAAAAGTACAAAAATCACTTTATGAGAAACAGCCTCTAATACTTAACAGGGATGATACTCTCTTGCAATAACAGAAACTTGCAATAAGAGAAAATACCCTCCAAAACATTCTTTGCTTATTATATCAAGAGCTCCAATACTCACCACCCCTTTGCTCCCAAATTAAATTGGGGTAAGGGAGAGAGATAATCACCTGAAAACTAGATGGCATTAATTATGACGAAAACACAGGTTAACACACCTAGACCTGGTGAAAAATTAAGACAGACTTCAGGCAACACAAAAACAAGACTGATATAGAGATATATGGAAATTAAGCTATTGAACAAAAAATGAACGGGAAAAAAAACCCAACCAAACAAACCCCAACAAAACAAGCATTAAATGATACAGACAACTGAGTTATATAAAGCTAGGGTTGAAAGACCAGAATTCACTGGGTAAGCACCCCACACCCTCAAAAAGGCTGTTCAGTTACACATTAAACCAGAACTTGGACATGATTTCTCTGTTGTTATTCATTTCAATGTATATAATCAGATCAATGATTAGTCCATTCAGAAGAAAATAATTAGTTCATGGAGGGAAAAAAAAAAAGAACTCAAGTGTATGGTCTTCCTTCAATTTAACAATAAATTTGAGGTGCACCATGTCAAAATTCACTAGTCCTGAACTCCTAGAGAAAGACACAAACTCTACTTACTAAATAACTGCAAAATTCTTCAGATGTAAAACGTGGTTTGATAATCTTTACACTTTCCATGATATTCAGGTTGTTGAAAAAAAAATCCCAATTTTTAGAAGTGTTTTTCTGGTAAATTTTAATGCTATTCCAATTGCTCTCCCAAACACATTTTTGTAAGTGACTATTTATAATAAAAAAACCTGAGGAATCTAACAAACTAAACTATATGACACAAACAGTGTATGCAGCTAAACATAAAACTATCGGTCTTAGTAGAGGTTATTGCTGTCAAGAAATCAAGGTATCTGATTGTTAACAACTACTGAAAAATCAACTTTAAGAAATAAAAATAAGCAAACGAGATTGAAATAATTTATTTAAAAATCAGCCTCCTGAGTAGTAATTTAAGTAATTTGTATCTAACCCACTTTAAAAAAATTAGAGAAGACTTATCAACTCTAAAACCAAATTGCTCAGGAAAAACTGTGTTTACCAATAAGGAATATTTCAAGTGTACGATGCCTGAAGGCAATGTTATATTGCAAAACAGTAAAGATTACCAACATGTAAAATAAATGCTTGTCAGAATGTGTAACTGATCCAGTGTTATGGAGGCATTTTACCTCCATTAGCTCACACAAAGAAGAATAATGTGTCAATTGGAAAGAAAACTTCCCTACAGACACTAAATTGTACCTCTTTAACAATTTGGTTTGCTAGCATGTGTTCTTTCTAATACAAGGAAAAAAAGCCACCAGGGTTTGAGGTTTTCTTGTTCTAAACAGGCTGTTTGGAAGCAGACATTTCATTTTCTTACCTGCAGCTGCCATGTGTTCACTTGTTCTAATTGGTTGAAAGCCCACAAAAGGTATCTGCATTGACAATATTAATCCCACAATGTAGAAAGTGCTATATGCTAGGAAAAAAAGAGTGAGAGGGGAGGAAGAGAAAGGTGGGAAGAGAGTGAATTCACACATTCCAAAAAGCATTGCTTCCATAGTAGAGCCCATCCTCCCCCCAACTTCAGTGACACTGAAACAGAACTTTATCATTCTAAATATTTCAGCCATCCTAATTACTTTTTCCTTCTTTGACTAGAATAAACCTGCCTGTTGCATCCAATTTTAGAGAAAATAACAAAGTATTGTTGTGCCTAATTACACTTTTTTTCTCCTCCTATGGAAGTGAACTGTCTACCTAAGATGGTATAGCTTGGAAACAGGTTTCTTTTCCCATCTTTTCTTTGTGGGCCATGGATGGGGAAAGAGCTCTCAGGTAACACGTAACACGTGACAAAAGCAGCTTTTTGTATGAGGAGAAATTGAACCAGACCTCAAAGAAGAAAACATTTAAGAGTACGCCACATATTTAGAAAATGCAAAGAGGTACACTTGTTCTTACTTAATAAAAGAGCAGAGGCATGCCAAGAAACTGAAAGGCAATAGAATTAAAAATTAATATTAAGCATATGTATTAATGGATGTATATCAACCATGGGGACTCATAACCTCCCAGAAAGCAGAGGTCAAGAACATAATTTATATTAATATTAGTATTAATGAGTGATTATCACATATGCACTAAGATCCATATGCTTTGACAGAGTTTTGGTCCTTAGTATTTCAGGGTGAAGAAGGGAGGGAAGGGGAAGAAAGTAATACCAACTCTGAACAGCCATGAGTCTGATTACATTTAAGTAACCAGCCAGCTTAAAGTCCAAGTGAAGTTTTGTTCCTTTAGTGGCAAACAGCAATAATCCACCTCCCAGATTTGTAAACACTCCTACAAATCATAACCCACTGTCTTGGTTATGGCTTTGATCTTATGAAAAGATCCCTGCTCTCGTACAATCCTTTACTAAGCTCCAGGAGAACAGGCTTGGGAACGCATCCCCATTTACCAGTGGTATTGTTTCCACAGCACCTGTGTGGTCTCACTGGGGGATTATGCTTTCCGTAAGTCACAGAAGTGGCTGTGACGGTACTTCCAACCACTTGCTGTTGTCTTCTCTGGTGTATTCTTTCAAGCATCTGTATTGCATTACTTGGCCTAGCTAGTGATCTGTTCCCCCTTACGTCACCAAAATACATTTCTGCTGTAGGAAGCTCAATTTTTGAAGAATTCACCAGAACATAAATCATTTACTGTACCATGAAAGTGTTACAACACTGCCATCCTGTGGAAGTTCAATGATTGGCATAAATCACTACATTTCACATGTTAGACCATTGTAAATCATCATTTTTAAGCTTAGTCCTGCAACTGTTTTACTTTCTATGTCCACTTTTTTTTTTCTCCCATCCCTTACTTCCTCCTTCCTTCAAACAGCTATCACATAGACCTGCCTGGTACTGAGAGAGAGAGAGAGAAAGGGGGAAAAAAAAAAAAAAGGTAATGTACTCAGCAATGCAATTTTTTTTGGGAGCTTAAAATATATCAAGGTGATATATCATCAGGAGCTTTCCACGTTCCTTTACATTCTACTGTTTGCACAATCTTTGCAAAACCAAGAAGTTAATTTTGATCCCTGTAATCTAGTCTCATGGTTATAACTTTGATTAGGTCAAAGACATTCTGACATACTGTGGATAAATTTATTTTACAAACAATCTTGCACAAACACAGGAAGAACCTACCGAAAAACTTCTCCAGAGAGTACAATCAAATACCTGACCACAAACTTTCAATTAATGTATTATAATCACCAGAAATAAACACTAATAATCTGAAGCTTTAGAATACTGAAGTACTTGATACAAATACATATGCCAACTCACTATTTAAATTATAAAATCCAATACATAGAACAAGGAATTATTGAAATTAAACTTTAAATTCTGGAAGATCCTTAAGTGGTTTTGTAACTAAATATTTTCAAAAGTATACAGAACTTCAAAATCTTACAGAAAAAAAAACAAAACAACAAACCAGACTGAAGTGAAAATTACCAAGTCTCTAAAGTGTGCAAGCATAATTTAAATCTATATTGGTACCTTTCCAAATGTAAACCCATTTACTTTTAAAACATATAATAAACTGTAAGAGAAATTAGAAGTGCAAGAGTAGAACATAATATCAATGGTTCCTGTATCTGAATAAAGAGGTTTTTTACTTATCCAAGTGCTGCTAATACACTGGAATCGTGTTTGTTCTTAATTATTAAGCTAGTAAGATATGAAAGAAAGATACTGACTACTGTCAAGACAAAAAAAAAAAAAGCACAGCTTAAGCTTTCAAATTGAGCTTGCATGATCACCATTGATGCCAAGTGGGTCAGAAGTTATCTGGCTGATAAATTCGTCTGCATGAAATTAATAAAATATTTTAAACTTGGCAAAAGGTTCATGTTCTTGGAAATTTGTACTCATTAAATGATTCTGAATTATGCTGCCAGGCATATCAGACCATGTCCCATTAACCTTTTCTTTGGTATATGAACACCCATATGAAATATACATACCAGGAAGCAATCACTATTTAAAAAAACTCAGTGCTGCCAAATGTTGTTCTCTACATTTATGTTATTATGTTAAACATTCACTGTTACAAAAGTTAGGCTTGTGCTAATTAAAAGAAAACTAAGGAACTGATCTAGAGATTAAAAACATCAAAATTCTCAATAATAGTAAAATGGATGCCGATTTTACTAGCTGCTATCAGCTGACAATAGTTTACAAGAGTTTTAGCTGCACATTCGTAGTTTTTTGAGAATTATGAGGCTGCTGCAGGCACATGAGCAATTGCATATCACAGAAACTCCAAAAGTATCTTTATTCTCCCTGTTCAATGAGCGTTTGTAAACTTTTCTCCCTATCTGAATAGTTTGGAAGTAAAGCACACTTCAATTTCTTCTCAGAAGTGCTTGAACATTCTTACCTGTTTCACAAAAACATACTGTTAAACAAATGTAAAAATCACATACTAATGTGAGATGTACAGACTTCTGTGTGTCAGAGTTCCCATGAAAGCTCAAATTAAGCCAGCAGTTGGAATGAAACAGCAGAGCAGCAATCACATTTTCATTTTGACAGCTCTGCTGAAGTACATCTCCCTCACAGCTGAAGGGCAATAACATCTCAAAACACTGTAGCTATTTGCAAAACAAATGTCTGCCAAAGCCTTTAATTCATATGAACCTGCAGCACTGTTTTCCCCAGAGGAGTTCAAAGACCAGTTCATTGAAAGCTGAAAAATCAAGAGTACTTATTCTTTATTGTTTCTGGTTACCCCATCGCTTCAGGATTTTATAATCAGTAGATTTAATTTTCTCTTGTCTAAGTCACAGAAATTGGAAAATGAAAATATTCAATAAAACAATTTTAAAAGCAAACCAAGATAAACTACATTCCCCTTAAGTATGAAGAAATACTTAATGAAGTAATACCAACACTAGAAATTAAAGATGGGTTACAGGTTTTTTTTTCCTCCTTTAAAAAAAAAAATCCATTTCTGAATTACATAAATAGATTAACAAAGAAGCATGAAACCAATATTTATGGTTTTGGTAACAAAAATACAAAACTTAACTTGAGTAAATTGAGTAATGATTATAGTATATAATCGTTCAAATATATATGTAAATATAGTAATTTCTCCAGCAGGCACTAAAAAAGGCATAAAATAACTACAAATGCAAAGATAAAACAGTATTAAAGTGGGTAGCAAAAATATATTTACAACTATGAAACATACTGTGATATTACACTTCAATTCATATTATGTTTTCAAACTATTGTAAAGATTTCACATTAGGTAGTCAAAAATATTCTAGCCAACTTATAAACCTTTGAATAGCCAAACTGCTTATAATTTATTTAAATCACACATCTACACCATGGCCAACTGATTTAACTGCTAAGTCCCTGCAAGAACAGTTTACAGAGTACTTAAATGTCAGGGAAATAAATTTAAAAATTAATCTCCTAAGATCATTATTCAGACATTCCTGAAACTGGAAGGAAGGCTGACCCATTAACTCAATAAAATCGTAAGGATTCGTGTAGAGTTGACAGACTCACACACTACATTTTTAGTCTAGGTTAATCTCAGTTATAAAAAACATAGATGGCTGATTAAAATTCCCTATGTCTTTTCTCATATATGTCACAATATACTGTATGTTTGCATAATTTCTGCTGCGCAACTTTTTAAAAATAGCAATTGTTTAACATACTAGGAAACTACAAAAATATGAATCATTTTTACAGACACACACATACTATATATAAAACACATATTAAAAGGATTCTACAAATATCAAACCATCCATTTTTTTTTTTCAGTGCACTAGAAAGGAGAAAACTTATTAGCAGCTACATGTATGAAATTTTGGAAATTCTTCCCATGTTGTAGAGAAAAACTGACTAAAATCAGCAAACAAATTAATAAAATGCAACCTGATATGCAATTACTTAATTCCCACATAATACAAAACACATCAGTATAATATCTCATGATTAAACATTTAAGAATGACTGTTCAATGAACAAAACTTACCGATGTAGACCCTCCTGCTGTATCTCTGCATCAGCAACAGAACAAACACATGCAGTGGAATAAGATTGATAATGAAAACATAACCACCCCATGCAGAGACCTATGAGAAATGGAAAAGGAAATTGGAGCTGAAAATGTCTGCAAATTCTTAGGAAATCAGAATATTTCTCAACATTTATTATCAAAAAAGGAAAAAACCAAAAAACACACCAAACACTACAAACCCCCCACATATCAAAGTATTGAAGACTTTTGAGGTCGGCTGGTGAATTTTCAAGGCTTTCCTTCCTCGATCTCCTCCTCCTCCCAAGCTAATCTGGTCACACTGGCAAAAAAGAATGTGATGCTGGGGGCTTTATCCCCATGGTGAAGGTTGCAGCACAAGGCAGTGGTATGACTCCCATGTAGGATGCAGAATTCCCCTTTGACATCCAGCTTTGGCACCATGCTCTGCACTTTTTGCTGGGTCAGTATCTCCAGCCAGAGAAGAGAAAGGCAGCACAGTACATCTCTGGGAGCAGAACTGGAGTGGAGCAGATCAGCCCCTGCAGGTTGCAGTGTAAGGAAAGAAACAAAAGGAAGGAGGTGGATGCACAGTGAAGCAGGGCTGAGCGCTGTGCAATGGCATACAACAATATCCCGGATATTGCAAACCTGTAGTAACAGCAGCACTTGAGAAGCACTTCTATGATGTACTTAGAACTGAAACACTACAGTGTTATCAATATATCACTGATTGCTGGTTTAGATAAAGATTTAATGAGCTATCATTACAACGTGTTATCTAAATTTCTAACATATTTAGAAGGGCTAACGTTGACTAGACAATCTGTATTTTAAAACATCCTCTTGTCAAATTACAGTCTAGACTTCTCCCATATGTACCATGCCTACCCTAGATCTTCCTTTTTAGAATGCAGCGGCTAATGTGGCTTTCACTTTAATTGTACTTTAGGGCTTAGATTAATGTAGGTATTTTTAAAGCCCTAGTATCCAAAAAGAAACCCAAATGACTATGTTCTATAAAACAGGTTCTAAAATAAGGACAAAGCCAAGTACTACTGGTTTTGGATACTAATACTAGAAAACCCAATGTTTCAAAATTTGGAGTAACCGACTCAGACAATATGAAATAAGTAGAATAGAAATCTTCTAAGCTTTCAAGAAACTCATTTCAGATTATCATGATCCTACTGCCAAACTATTTGCATGAAGCATCATTGTTTACACAGGCAAGTTTATTTAAGGCAAGAAAATATTATATGAAGACAGGTAAGACAGAATAGAATAAGAACAAACATGCAATTAGGATGCTGTCATATTTAGTGAAAGGTTTGGATGAAGCAGGTAGCAGACAATTTGTATGGACAAGAGACCCGTATCTCTAATTATCACAATATTAAACCAAATCTAAGCACTGAAAATTGTACTGAACTGAAGATGCACTTTGGAACTTTTCAAACAAAACTGAGGCATCCTCATAGATTGGCAAAAATACTAAATGCTAATACTCCTACAAGGATTGCTTCAATGTAAAGCTTTGTTTTAGTTTACCTCCTTGTCATAAAAAGCTATCCGAAGCAGAAGTTGCTTAAGTCAAATAAATGCTAAAAATATAAACGCAAGAATGCCATGCAATGCTATGAGTCAAATTACCACAGTGAGTTAGGTATATATTTTAAGCAGATTTAGTTACCGAGAAAGATTTCCACCAGTCCGTGCAATATCCATCCCGCCTTCAATAAGCTGTTCTCTAAACTTCCCATGCAAGGACTGACTTTTACTACACCTCAAAACTGTGATTTGATTGAATTTTCAACTTACACTGAAAACATAACTAATTCCATCAGAGAAAGACAAATGAATACTATATAATGAATAGTACAATTACACCTTTTCCTAAAAATTTACCTAAGCAAAACGTCAAGGAGGGCATCTTAACAAAACTCTTTCCCAAAGGGAAATACAGTATATGGAAAGTCACCACCAGGGATGAAGTAGGTACACTCTGTAAGCAATAAAATTCTATCATCCAATCACTGAGGCTAAGCTATGGACAAATCTTAACCTTTCACTAGATGACAGTACTTGAAAGGAAAACAAAAGATAAAACATTAATTTACATTCAAGGATTGAACGCCATGCTGATGACATTGATTCCGTAAGCTCTGTCACCATGCACATCCTAGATCCCATCCCCTCCTTCTCATACAGTCCCACAGACCAAGACACTAGTCAGACTAAGATGGTAAGAACTTGTTAGCATGTGATTTTTCAGCAGCAAAATTGTAAATGTATTGGATTTGTTATTTGTAGATTAATCAAGAACACTTTTAGAGGATCTTGCTGATAAATTGGGACAATATAAAAAACCCCATGGTATATAAATACAACAGTTCAACAACTTATTCGTCCGATTTTGTACTGCACATCAGTCTGTACCAAACCTACAGGATCTCTTCACTGTAATGCTGTATAAACAGCAATGCTGTGTATAAAGAAGTGGTTGTTTATTTAATCACTTGGCAGAATGGAGGAGAAATAGGGGAGGAAATAAATGTACTCTTAACAGGCGATAGCTATCCTCTTTGGCGACATACGCAGGACTATTATTTGCTATATTAACAGCAAAAATCTCCCAGAAAATTCAATGAACATTAAAGCTAGAGGAAATCTAGGCAGCATCCAGATAACTTCTGAATTAACCTTGTGCTATAAATTAAGGCACGCAAAATGGTTCTAAATTTCCTTTTTCTTGGAAGCCTAGTTACCTGACTGTAGAAAAGCAATATTTGAGACCTCAGTCTTAACTGACACCAAGCAATTAGCCTGACCATCCCACCACCGGCTATTTTGAGGCTATTTTTTTTTTTTAATGGCCAAATGAAAAATAAAAGTGTATCAGTTAGGGGAAAAAAGGACTTTCGACTGATTCATACAGGAAAATTCTTCAAGTCTAAGATTTCAGGAGATGGGGGGGAACCAATTCCCCCCATTTGCTATTAGTTTTATCTCCTCAATTTTACTACCATTTTCCCCCCTCTGTTAGCCCTTAGCAACAGCTCTACAATAGCCTCCATTTTCATAGATCAAGAATAAAAAGGGACTTCATGATAGTTTAACCTGACATTGAATTCCTTCATCAGTTCTTGTGGTAAGCTTTACTTTATGGAATAATTATACCCAAAGAAATAGCTTTCAAAGTTATCTTAAGTCCAAGAGTTTGCCTATACATTTCAAATATTATTACTGCATTTTAGAAATAATGACACACAGACACATGAATATCAAAATTCCACCTTCATTCACCTGCACCGAAACAAAAATCCCACTAAATCAGAGTACCTATTCAGAGCATATGATAAATTTGCAAATAAAGTTATTACTCTTAAGAGGTTTTCGAAGTTTTTTTTCATTGTATTTATTTAAATACTTTAAATTTTGAAATATTTATTACTTTTTTTTTAACCATATACTTAAGGTTTTAATAGTAATATGAAACAACAGTTTTATACTATGGCTCCAACAAAGATTAAAATCTCCTTCTTTTGTTCTTTGTCAACATATGGATTATGCAAGCTCTACTCAAATAGTTTAGCTATTATATATAAAAAGGAAAGGCTTACCATGTAAAAGTAGGATAGACAGCAGCAGATTGTCCAGAAGACTGATCCAGTTTTCACAGACTTCACCTTTAAAAAATAAACAAGTATTTATGAATGACAAAAAAATACTGGAAAATATTCCATCATTTCATTCCAAAACAACTGTCAAGAGAACTTCTTTAGCACATATCAAGTTATATTTGTATGCTTCTGAACCGATGTCCATAAAACCAAACCACAAGTGCAATTAATTCACACACAAACCAGCTTATACCTATCTCTCTAGTTAAAGCGGAGGCAGGATGCAATGCAACTTTCTGCTTCGTGATCTGAGGTAGAAAGGTAGTTGCAATGTCTCTGTGCTACATTCTCTGAGACATTAGACCACTTAATAACTTTAAGTGTAAACTATCCATGGTTTACTCTGGCCGGCATCAGACCCAACTCTGTGATTATAGAGAAATTATATAGAAATTATTCTGTAATTTTAATTTAAGGTTAATGACAGCATCCAGATACTACTAAAGGTTTAGCAGGATCATTAACTGGCGCAGGAGTATGATTTTGTCCAAAACAGATGGTGGTGATTGTGGCGTGGGAAGACAGGAATGAAAAACTGACATTAAATAAAGCTAGAAAGTTATCTATGAAGTTTATTTGATTCACACACAATTCTACAAGAGTTCATGCAACCATTATTGCACTATGCAGTTTAGTTAAATATGAATTCCATAAAAACAGATAACTGCTATCCTGTCTCAGTTGTTATAAAGTAACAACATAGGTTGATTCTATTATTGTTATCAAACACAGTGTGGCTTTACAGCTGCAGCTTATTCTAAGTCCAGATTTAAAAACCCTGCATTTAGGCAACACCAGTCAGTCACGAGAAACTTGAATTCCCTTCCATTATACTCCTACCAACAATATCCCATCTGAAATATTCTAAAGCTAAAAAAACTTGTGAGTATGCATCTGGTTATGAAAAGTAGAACTCTTGACAAAATAATGGGAAAAGCTGTAATGACGCTCAAATGAAAAGTATATGCATCCAAGGAACGCACAAAGGACAGTACCATACAGTGTCTATGCTGAATTAACAATATTATTATGCTATTTGTGATATTTCCAAAATAGATGCAATAGTCCAGAAAAACTCCAGCTTGCTTAAACTCCTTCATACAAAACTGCATTACAGATATAATTCTACAGATGAAGGAGTGACAGTCAAGCTGAACTAGCAAGTAGGCTAATTAGAAGACATTGGACTACTTTTTTTTTTTTTTTTTAAAGCATGCAAGCAATACTAATATCTTTCTCTGGACAGATTTGAGTATTTAATTTGGATGCTTAAATCAAAGCCCAGACCCTCCATACAGTCAAAAGCTTCTCCAGAAGACAATTCAAAGCACTTTATATTCAGAGTCTACTGCTTTTCACCAGCTAAATAAGGAGGCTGAAGTTTGATGCTCACATAATATTAATACCTCCAAACTGAGAAACAGAAACAACCCTTCCATTTACTTTAAATTTATAGACTTATCATCATTATTCTTATTACTACTACTACAGGATACACATACTTCAATTGAACAGTACTGTTACATGGCAAAATAAAGAGCATGATTACGGAGTGGTTCAGATCATGTGACTTCTCAGTACTTGCCTGATCACGAGCCAGGGGGAAGAGGGATGAGAGGAAGGAAAAGAAGAATTCAACGGATTCTAAGAAAAATCAGTCATTTGGTTGGAGGAGGAACCAAAAATCCTTTCCAAAGCGAAAGACTCAGCAATTACTTACCCATAAATAGTATGTGAACTGCAGTGCAAAAATAGCTATGCCTTCATTGTCGAATGATCCTGCTACTGATCGGGATATGTAACCTGGAACTATGGCAATAAAACAGGCAGCTAAAAGCCCTGCTCCCTGGTTCCACAGTTCTCTGGTGAGCAGGAAAGTAGAAATAGCTGTAAGGCCGCTAAAAACTGGTGCTAGGAACACACACACATCTCTTATATGGACTGTCACGTTAAGCATATTTAAAATCCAATGTATAAGGCCTGCTGTCACCATCAGTCCTGGGTATACCTAAAATGAGGAAAAAAAAACAAAACAGAACACCAGGTTATTGTAGAAAACTATCACGGTAGGTTTATTTGCACATAATTTGCAATGAAACAGTCATTTCTTAAGCTGATATAAGCAGCGAACAGGTAAAGCTAATGGAATTATTTTAATGCTACTTTAATCACGTTTTGACAACAGTGCTGAATACCAGAGATTCTTTAAATTTTATCCAAATGCTAACAATTACATATAATCCATTCTGCAAATGAATAAGCAGCATACAGATAATATCCTATCTTGCCTGACATTTATCATATAATGAGAAGAATTTGTTGTTAAGGTATCGAAGCAGAAGCAAATGTTTGCAAGAGAATTTCAAGCCAGCTAACAGCTTTAAGAAAAAAAACAATCCCTCAAATCCTAAGACAACAAGAAACCTAACCACATTTCCCAGCTCTATCCATTTTCCTCCAAAGTATACCATGCTATTCTTTCACCTCTTGTTACCCATGGAAAAAGAAAATGTGCATCAACAAGATTTTTTTTATCTGAAAAGCTGATGGACAGTCACTTGAGTATTACATATTTGCAGGACATCCATAGACATCTCTGGATAGGAAGGATTAAAACGAAGTCCTATAAAATTGAATTAAGATGTCCTCCAGGAAAGGTAGTACGGACTTACACAAATCTACTGAACTCATCACAGAATATTGGAGAACTTTAAAATATTCTTAATAGGAATTCTACCCTCCCACATGTACCAACATTAGAAAAAACAATATGTACTAGAAAAGTTAATATGCACTTCATCTGCCTTAGTTTCTTTCAAAGGCTAAGAAGGGTGTTGTACTAAATTAAATTAACAGATGACAGAATGTTCCCTTGCATATATCCTGGAGGGCTGGTTTTCAAGATAAACTCTTAAAACATAATATACCATGTGACTTGCAAAATAATGTATGCAATCAACATTTCAATTCTATTTCCTAAGGGTTTTTACTATATGTAAAGTATGGAAAAAACACACATATATATATGTTACAAAAGAAGAGTCTCAAGTATCTCGAAGATACTAAAACACATAGTGATCTAATTGTTACAAAAACCTTAGTAAATGCATTTAAGTGGTATGTGCTATAATTTAAAAAGTTTTAACACACTTTCACACATTAACACCTGGTTGTGTTACTTGGTATTACTAAAGCTATTCTACCGATGAACAATATTTGTATTCTAATTTCATAATATTGTTTTATACACCTTTCCTGTCTTGTAACTTGCATCCATACCTATTCTACACACTCCCAATGCTTCATACAGGTACCCTGCTGATTTAATTTCAAAAGGTCTTTTCCCAGTGAAATCCTAAGATTTTCCATACACACATGAAGTCCACTCAGTATATACCACTACATTAAAACTTGTGCTTCAAGAGATTTATGTAACTGTTTTTCAAAAAAAGTTGTATTTCTTTTTTCATTTCATGCACTAAAATTACAGGAATCATAATACCCTTATTTATTACTATCAGAAGTCTATATGTAAGGAAGTAAAACTCAGTTCTGTGTTTCTTGTCCACAGTATGCTGATAGATAAAGATAAAGCATGATAAAGATAAAGACTTAGATAAAGACTAAAGCATGTTGAATTACTGTCTTAGTTCCTGCAGCTAAAAATCAAAAACATCTTGCTATTCCCTCTGCAGCAATTTGACAATTAAAAGCATATTTTATTACAGTTCTCCTTTTATCAATGTTGAATTTGTATTCGAAGTTCAAAAAAAACCTTACTGCAAAGTAAGTTTTTATTACAATACTTACAGTTCCACCTACTATTCTTCCCAGTGGATACCATGCTCTTTCATCAAACCAATTTAAAAATTCATAAAACCCATGGGATGCAAGATGATGTGTTGATCTGTAGTTAAACCTAGAACGAAAGAGGAAAAGAAGCGGGGGGAGATAAAAATCAAGAACCCAAGTTTTAGGCATATCTTAAGCAATCTGTTTTCTAAGACCTAGGAAGTAATTAAACTTATATACTCATTTAGTATGTAAGTACAATGGTCCTCTCTAAATCTATAGAGTTTTAAAGTCATTTACTAAGCTCTCAGTTACTAACCATTATATTTTCTTCATTTCTACAACCAATGTATACACGCAGATGAAACGTTACATTTTTGGGTTTTTTTGGTAAACATTAAAAAATTTTCTATCATTCTGACAAACACGTCTGTCATTCTGCATTCCCTTTTAAAGCTAGTTTTCACATATAGTCTATCAACCAACTATTTACCACACACAGAATACCACTTAAGCAGAATTAAGACCATGGAAGAATCAATGCAAGACTCCCATTCTGAGACAGGATAGCTACCCAGGACATCTGCTTTATTTCATGTAACATTGAGGGGTGACATAATGTAATAATATGCAATGAAGGGAATCAGTCTGTTCACACTGTGAAATTAATGGCCTTGACAAATTCCCTTCTTTCAATCAATAAGAATCTATACAACGTAGAATCCATGTAGATGAAGTTTCATCTTCAAACCTTGTACGTTCTCTGCTGCAGAAAATCTCTTGTAGTACAAAAGCCCTCCCATGCAACCCTTCAGTTCAGTCTTCCATGTTGCCTATACACCAGTAAAAAACATTGATGGATTGCCATTGAGGCATTTTCTGGCACATATTTTTTCCAAGTTCTCAAACCTCAGATAGCAAAACCTTTCAACTATTACGAAGTTCATTAATCCTTCAAATGAGGTATCAGACTGCTGTGAGAACGGCATGTTAACCCAAACTGCATCTCTTTCATCATCACTCAAAAACCAAGCTAACAAGGCTACAGGTATTGAAGCTGTAAAGTTTTGTAAAGGCAGTTTGGGCTTAGAAAAGCCTGGGTGAACACCACTTCCGATACAAGCAACATCCACAAACCCAACCCTCCTAACAGATATTCTAATTGGAATTTAGATAACAATGTTAAATTCATTAATTAAAGAAGTAGTAAAGATTATATTCATTAGTTAAGCAGAAGTTCAGAAGACTAAATGGAATACCGTAACAGACAACAGGCTAGATAAGCCGTGAAGACTTCCAAAGACAGTATTCAAGACTAGAAAAGTGTATGTGTATTTTTCAATTTGTCTATTTTATGAAGGTATACATTTACCTCCGTAACATGCATCACTTCTAACACAAATTTTAAGACTACATCAAATTCTTTTGTACATCTAGGGTTCCCAAAATATCACAGGTTTACTTTGAACTAATTATTTTCAACAGAATAATGCTCATGTCATTCAAGACTGTAAGACTCATCAAGTTCCTACTTGTTTAATCAGTACAAGTCTAATATCTGAAGTAAAACCACACAGAGGTTATGAGCAAATTTCTTCATCTACACAGTGAAAGAACAAAAAGAATTGAAATTCAGGTCCAGATGTCAGCAAACTTGTGTGTTACCAACGACTACGCTATCACAGCATCAGTCAAGTGACATTAACAGTAAGTAAATAAAAAATAGAGTGCAGTATTTTCAAGAACACTCACATGTTAAATAAACAGTTATATAGGATATATTAAGTGATAAAACTGTGGACTTTAAATAGTAATTAGTCATGTTTATATAAGAAAATTCACACAAACATCAGTCGTTCTGACCTAGAAATCTTTGTATCAAACAGCAATGTGACATTTGTTTCCCATAAGCCTGCAACTATTCCCACTTGACTAGATTTCTAAATATTAATTAATTCTCTGGTTCTGAACTGTCAGCTATAATGTGATTTATGAAAAGCTGTACCTGTAAAATTAGCTTCTTATCTTAGTATAGCAAGGTCTACTGTTAATTTGTTTAGTGCCAAGTGCCTGCAGCACGATACGAGACAAAGCAGGAGTTCTGAGTTGCACAGGGTGCATACAGTCCAGCCAGCTATGGACGGACTTAAAACGCACTGAAAACCCAGTCAACATTGTTAACCTAGAACTTTAAAAATGAAACAAGAAAGATATTTACTAACATGCATCACTTTCAAATTTTTAAATCATGATTCAAACTCACAGAGGTTACGAAAGTATGACTAATGCTTACTTTCAGAGTATTAAAAGCTTAGTTAAACAAAAAAAATGGGCAAGAAGAATGCATATTGACATTCTCCTCATGTTTCGAACTAGTAGAGCTTCATAACTGACTTCAGAAGGATGCAAACAACTGTCCTACGCTTTGGCAGCATCCCATTAAGTCTTTAATAAGAATGAATTACTACCCAAAATTGAAATCCAACATAACAACATTCTACTTCTACCACTTAAGAGGTGAAAATTTAATCTTCGCTCCTAATATACTTTTTGGATAGATACAAATCTATTAACCCCTTCTTTCAAAAATCTGTTGATTCTTTTGCCACTAATTAAGGCATGCAGAGGCAGCTGGGCGTGTCTTTATAGCTGAAATTATTAGCAATACTATAGATACATTAACTTTTTACTGTAAGACCTATAGGTGAGAACGAGAAATAACCTGACCATAGAAACCTAAAAAAAAAAGGGTTTAGAAGCTTAACTACAGCACCTCAGTTGACTAAAACAAAACAGCACTCACTTTGCCTCCCACTAGGTAACCTGCAAACAAAAATAAGTTAAAATGTAAATATAAACATATGCATACATAAAGGGAACCTTAATGAGTAATGCTACATATCAAAGTCAGCTTCAGGCATTGACAAAGGGGCAGCAATGGGCAGTAATGTGTACGTAGTGCACGAGACAACAGTATGGTCTAGCACTCATATGAGGCCAGTGTTATGCTCTGATATCGCCTGCCCACTCCATAATGCTCTACTCCTACAGGGACAAGCCCGAACCTTGTAAAACTGCTTCCCTTTTGGCCAGAACGGAGAGAGCCTCTAACAGTGAGTATTGCCAATCATAATCACACAACCTTCTTACTATCTTGGTTCTTTTCAAACTGTGTTTGAAACACAGTACGGTGGTATTGTTTTTCTACAGCAGTAGTCACAGTATCTACAACTATGTATAGGTTTCACAGGGGTAGAAAATAGCACTGGTAAATATCAGAAAAAGTGCTGCCTTTGCCTATGTCTGCATCCTGGAGATTTAGGGGCTGCATCTCAAGGAGGAATCAGAATGGAGACAACAAAAGCCAGTGCTGGGTAGGGGTTGCATTTCTGGCTTAGGTGTCACTGCCTTCCCCAGTTCTTCCATCTCCAGCAGCAGCAAGAATAGGTGATATTTAGGATTTTTATCCAACCTTCTTTCTGACTGGCTAGACATTAGCCAAGGAGACACAGGAACTGGAGTATGCTGCTGGTTACAGTGACTAAAGAGGATGCAGCACTAAAAACAAGGACCAGACTGAAGGAAAGGATCCCTTTTCTCCCGACCTCAACCCTCACACTCATCTGATCTCAAGGTTTGGGAACTGTTCATCCATCTCCCAAGATTCCCCCTCATCCCTTGAAGGCAAGTCAATTTGAGACAGATCTGAGAAGAATAAAGAACAAAATTATGTGAAGTGCATGCCTAATTAAAACCTAGCTTGAAAAACTGAGATGAATATTGAAGCTCTCAGTCCATGTTGTGAAGATGATACACACTTGCTAACATTCAGCACAGAAAAGCTCTTAAGGACCTGACTGACTAACACCAGTGAGCGTTGACTTTTCTTATTTTAGCTGACGTTCTAGGAGGAAAAGTGATGCTCTGCTGTTCTCCTTGCCTCTTTCTGTCAGGTCTGTACTTCGAACTGTCTCCTCCTCCAAGCTAAGCTTTAAAGGAATCATCAAACAATACTAAATCTTTGTACATTTCAGAACTCACAAGTTCCAACCACCAAATTAGGCTGGTATTGTAGTTTGAGCCTTTTGGAGCATGCCCTAATGATCACAAGAGTGCTCTATGAATGGCACCATTAATTTTGTGGCACTATTGGAGATAAGTATATTACAGTTGGTTCAGTAGACAACTGAAGAAGAGTTAATAAAGATATGGTTCTCATTTTCACAGTATATTTCAAATTCAGCATAGAACAGAGCACAAGCAGCAACAGCAAAGTAACTGAGCAGAGGCATAATTTTTCTTTTAGTAGCTACATTAATTTGGAAAGCTTAACTAGGCAATTTGCAAAATAAAGCCTCTAAAGTTTTCAGTTATGTTATGTACTATTAATACATAATCTTAACTATCTGCTCACACTTAGGTTTGATTTTTATTCTATCCTATTAACCGCTTTTTGATGATGCAAGGTAATGCTGTAAGATGACTAGTTAATGCTAGTCACAGTGATCACTTGCTCTATCTGGGAGCTATAGAATTCTCCAGCACCTCACAGCAACAATTACTGCTATATTTATAAGAAGACGTCTATGGCTTTGACATTCTAAGTTTAGTATATCCTTCCCAAAAGTACTATTTAAGATGAACATTCAAATAAAATTTAGCCTACTGAGAAAGCAAGAACATATAGGAAAAGAGCACATGTGCAGCAATGCAGTTACTTCATCCAGTTCTTAACAACATTTAAAGCAAATTACACTGATGGTGATGGAATTCATTTGACCCTCCCATTACAACAGAACACAAGATCAGAGTGCCGGTCCTGGTGGGAATGTTGACTGTCAAAAACCCTATCAATTTCATGCTATTATTGCCCCATCATCTACACTTTTTATCTGGCATTTTATAGCCATCTGAGAATATGTAATCTCCTTACTAGCAGAATCTGTTGAATATTTTCTAAGCCTGCAATTATAAAGGCTTCTGTGCTCCAAAAGTCTTCAGCTGCAGATGCAGACAATTTTCACATCTGCAAACTCAGAAAAATGACATGATACAAACTAACTGCGAATGTTACAAGCTATCTGAGCAATTCTAGGAGTCCGTTTTTAATGCAAATGTAGATTACAGAATCAATTCTGCCATACAGCATCTAATTAGAGATGGCAAGTCTAGATTCTTGCAAAAGATAGTTGCAGATTGACTCCATATCCGACATATTCTTTGCATCCAAAGGAAGAATTTATTCAGTGCAACACTTCTATGGAAAATCTAATGAGAAAGTTCAGTAACTTCCACTGAAATGAAGAAACATATATACAGTATTCCATATTAAATTTTAAACCACCCGCTTGCCTACATATTATACTAACAAGCACAACATCCTGAAAATCTTATTCTGAAGTCTGTATCTACAAATAAGCAACTACCACAATGAGCTTTGTGTATAGTTTTTAAAATGGAAGTACAGTAGCCCATCAATCACATAATTAATTCAACTCACTACAGCAGTATTTCTCTTCATGAAAAAGCTTACTTTTGTTGAGCTTATAACCTTGGAAAGTAAGTATGGACATTTAAGCCAGTTTCAACTAATCAAGATTAGAATTTTGCACCAGCAATACCTGTAGGCAAAAGTATTTATGACAGGTAAAGAGCCTTTCCTATTGCCCACAACCCAACCCCAAAGTATTAACAGACCTCACGGTAAGAATGGAGAAAATATATAGTGAGCTCTACATGTGTAAGAACCAGTGAGGCACAGGGTGGTCCACCATTTACCTAAGCCAAAACCAACATACCTCTGCAAAATGGAAGAGCAATCTGGCAATTTTATGTCAGAAAAATCTGATGTTCGTTTCTCTTTAACTTACACTGATGTCAGCAGAATGGCTTTATGAGGTCTTAAATCTAATACAAACATAAAGATACACTGCATGAATTGTCCCCAGTTATAACATTTACATATAATCAAGTACTTACGTGTCCACAAATCTTTTTTTTCTGGAATTTCTCTAGATGCTCACCTACCACTGTTTTATGTGGAAGATGTTATCACTTTGCACACTGAACTGGAGCTTCTGCCCCTCACTGGACAACAAAACCCCAAGAGTCATGAACACATTAACTACCCAGTCTTTCACAAGGGACATGGAACACATTTGCACAGTTCTTACGGAAGGTGATTGAAAGACAATTGTTAAGCCCACAAGAAAGTAAAAATAAAACCTTTTCTGATGTAGAATTTAATATTGTCCTAATTCGGACTTTTTAGGGGGTTAAATATGTAATTTTTGATGGTTTAGTTTTCATTATTTTATCTAAAAATATATGGATATGTAACTACTCTTTCTATTCTGAGATAAGCCTCAACTAATATCAAGTATTTGGTAAAAGCTCCCAAGAGTGCCCTACACTTACAGAGACCCAACTGATCTTTAGGGGTTTTGTTGCAAGTAGGTCTATTTGAAAAGAGATAAACACATCCTTCAAGTTCACTGTTAACTAGAAGTCTAATGTTTGATAAGAGAACTGGCAGCAGTACTATCATTCTGAGTTTCCTCAGGTTCAAAACTGGTCATGATTTTGGTTTTGATTTCGGATTTCCCAATTCTGAACAAACATTCAGAAAAATGTGATGAAAACTTCTGGGCTATACAAAGGCTAGTTAGTATGCTGAAGTAATAAAATGGCAAGAAGTTCTGCAGTGACCTGGCCACTCAGCTTCAGAAAAGATGGAAATTCTGAGTCAAGGGAGGAAGATGTTTCTGTCCTGGAATCCAGCCAAGCAACGAAACTCCTCCTGTTTGTAATACCATTAGAATAATCCCTGATAGGGAAGAACAGGAGAAAGTCCAGGCAGAAAAAAAGAAAAAAAGATGGATGGCACAACCAGAAGGGCACCTGTTTTTTCAGGTCCAGCATTCAACCATGCTGAATGGAAATCCCGAAGGATACAAGAATGGCTATAGAATAACCATTAAGAATATGAGAATGTCCCCAATGTGTTTAAGAAGGATTACAGCATTCCTACTGCCACTACTTGGCATGGTATTTTCACTGCTTGAAATAAGATGTTACGCTCAGCAAGTGCTAAAATCAGGAATTGCATGCTGCCAGTAGCTTAATGATATGAAATTCTACTTGGAGCATATAGTCACTCTAACTTCTTCAGAGCGCCCAGGGCATCTTCAATATTTTTGCTAAAGAGCGGCAAGCTTTTTAAAGCATTCCATGACCACGGCTTACACTTTTCACACAACATATCACATCTGAAGCCACAATATGCTTCCCATCATCACTGTAGTGGGCGTATATCTGCCTACAGTTTCAGACACTTCCTCTGATGCCTATTAGGCTTCTTCATGACTCTTTTCTGTCTTGCTTCTAAACTATTCCATTTCTCAAGGCAACTTGTAAAGAAAAGTGTTAGTTTTATCAATACTAAAAGACATACATTGCCAGTGAAGTCTACCATTCATAACATTTAACAACATTTTAGGCCTAAGAGTAAAGTGATGACATTTTTCCTTGAGACAGTCAAAATTCCCAAGAGGTTTCAACGATAAAATGCAAACAGAATCATTCAAAATTCCTACAGGGGAAAATTGAATGCTGATTTCCTTCTCTACTGGACATATACTTCACTGCAGATACTACGCTATGACTGGCATCAATACTGATGGCAATATTGGTTCCATATCCTTTGGCAGCATCAACTTCTTGAAAGGCATTACTTCTCTGCTCAATACAATATTAACTACCATCAACTCAAAAGGCACTATAGTGTTGTGTCTTTTTCTTTCTGAGTATTATTAGGCTATTGTGTGGCGCATTAACTTTGCATCTTGCAATTCTGAAGACTTTGCACCAAATTCACGAATGTGTTTAAGAAGGATGTTTCTTCTGGATGAAACAAATTCATGCTGTACTAGTTTTTAACATGACAGAGGCAGCTTAACTTTAGGACCTTCTAAGTCAAAGGCTAGTACATGAGGATCTGGTCAGCAGAAAGGAATTCAAAAGGCAATTAGCTGAATAATATATTTGAAGAAGCAAAATATTCTGTGATAATTAATGGGCTGAACATGACCGCTTCACAAGAAGTGACTGGAAACAGATGACTGCTAGCTCCCAAGTCACTTTTTTCATGGTCTCCTGCTACAGGATAAAGCAACCTGTAACACCTAAACAACTATAGTGGACTTATTACACTGATATCAAACATACTACCTGCTATTTTATAGCAAGATATAATGTGCACTCAGAAAAAAATACTAGTTTTTTTAATAGTATGAAATATAGAGTAAAATGAAGAATATTTCTTATTAGTTGCTGGTACTTTATTATAACTATTTAGGAGTATGTGACACAGTCATCATCTCTATTACGTAATAAAGCCATCTATATGCTACAATGCAGTGGTAATTGTGGAAGTACTGGCTACACCAAAATGCAGTTGAACCAACTTCATAATCACTTCCCATTAAGTGATATTTAAGGAATCGATCTGGACACAAGGTGGCCTGGCAGACCGTTTCTACCCTGTAAAATACAAGACATGGTAAAAAGTAAACAGGACCCTTAAAAAGGCTCTTGATCCCCAGCATTCCCAACATCCCCAACATAAATAATATTTAAGCAATGACAATCTTGTTTCTGGCGGAACATTTAAACAGTTATAGAACCTAGATGATCTTTAGCAGAAACTATTGTTCACTCCTCAACAATCAACAGCCCGTTGCTTGAACTTCCATGTAACATGAGAAAGAGTAGGTCCAGCCAGAATCAGACATTAGATATCAAAGCACTCTGTACATATTACGTCTACATAGCTTTTTGTTAGCTCACAGAAATTAAAAGAATCTACAGTGTTGTGTTTGCATATCAGCAGTCTAAGTCAGTTTAGCAAGTTAAAAGTGTTTCATCCAATATTCCTTAAATATTTGCTCTTTAGTACATTTCTTAATGCACCTGCTATTCTTCCTCTTGCAACTAGCCCTCAGTTACCTGAATTCTCTGACCATGCTTTCTTTCAATTGTCCTTATTGTCCTTTCTGTATGTAGATTATGTTTAGTCCAAGAAGCTGGACCTCTCACAGTGCACCTGCACAGCTACATCTGTTGCAATATTGACCTACTGACTCTTTACTTTAATATTTCAGAGTGGATAATACAAAGCATCAGAGCAGAACCAAACAGTCTAACTAGAACAATTTCTGTCCAGTGATTGCTGCTGGGTTAAAGATCTAATTTTACCTAACTTAAATATGTCTGCTCAAATTCTGCTTAACCCTTGAGTAACCTGGCACAAATAGACATAAATATGGCATTCATCAGGCTTGTAGCAGGGATCAGGTGATTTTCTACTGCGAGTATGTATGTATATAGACCTATATATATAGCTATCTGCAGAACAAACCAAACAACATGCCCAGGGTTTGCAGAAAAAAAGAAAGGATTCACAACTCCAGGATGCCTAGTACTGAATTACACACTCACCCAAATTTAACTGTGGCAGTTAACTTTTAACTGACCTTTGCTAGTCAAAAGGAGTGCAGAAGCAGCCCTAATCAGGTTCCGTTCCCAAACTGAACAAATTAGCTTGAATCACAGCTAAAAAGCAAACCACTCTAATGATGATCTAAACTAACTATTTCACCTGATTTTTCTCTGAATTAGATTAGGAGTACTCACATGACCTATTAATACAGTCCAACAAAAGGGATGTGGTCTCCAGCTGCGGGCAGAAAGACTTCCAGCTGTTTGCAAAGTGACTGCATATTCTCACACTGGAGGAAACTGATTTGGGAATATAGGATGTCACCAATAAAATAAACAAAGACCAGGAAAGTACGTGACAACAGAAAGTGGTATTCATCCTTTCCTACAGTATACAGACTGTAATTCCTTTCTAACTATATTTTGCATTCTTGATCCACTTTCAATGTCTGATTTATTCTGAAATAAGTATGGCAAGCAATCAGTTATCCACTACATTCATTCTGTATCTTTCATACGGTTTCAAATAAGTCTACATCTAAAAAATGCATTTTTTCACTGAATTTAATTCAACCTCTTAAGAATTGTACTTAATGGTTACCAGTGCTTCTTTAAAGACTACGCACAAGAAACACAAAAGTGTAATAACAAAACATTATTTGCTTTTTATTAGGTATCGTCAGAGAAACACTCAAGATTTAGTGCAATGCAGTGACTACAGTGCTCAGCATTTAAGACAGTATTTACAATTAATATTAAATTCCTGCCATGTACAATGTGAAATTAAAGTTACACATTTTCTCATTATATGATGGAATTTCTAGTATTGCTTAGTGTTATGATATTGTAACTACCAAACTATTTCACTGTGCTCCTCTGTCATTTTAGGAAAATCCAATTAATGTTTAGAAGTGACCTTAAAGGGGCTTTAAACAAAAAGAAAATACAATAAAATATGGAGGTGGGGGAACACTGTTAAGATGAGCTAGGCTTAGTATCACACACACACGCTTTGAAGCTGTGATGCCTTTCTGACACAAATGCTATTACAGAAATATTCACAGAATACACGCACCATAGCCTCGTCTACCTTATCTCCAGGAGAATGGCCTTTCCAAAACACATCATCCCCTTGACCAGCAGGCCATATTAGTATATAGTTCGGTAGCTGTAGCCCTTGTGTCTTATATTAATGAACAGTAAAAGGGACGAGTTTAATATCTAATGCCATTTTATTAAATAACAAGTACTGACTTGAGTTACCATGTATTACCCCATTGCCATATAAAATGGTGTAAGGCAAAATGAACATCTGGTTGCCCATGAAAAAGAAAGGAGGATACTAAAGCAAGAGGTTCAGCTGCAGTTCAGGTGGGGTTGAAAAAAGTTGTATTGCAGGGGGTACCTGAGAGTTGTTGGACAAGACCCAGCAGAAGTTCTCAAGAGATAGTTTTTAGGTCACATAATCCCAAATCGTCTCTCCTTGCTCTCCAGACATGAATTAAATCGGCCTGTTCCAGGATCTTTCACACTTTAATCCCCACCAGACTGTATGCCTTCTCAACTCTCTCTCCACAAATGTGCATTTAAATTAAAAAACTAGAGTTAGCCTTCCTGATTCATAAAAAGATTTCGGCTCTAGATCCCAAACATCCCATATAACCATTTAAGCAATGACAATTTTTTTTTGCCTTGCCGAACTTTAGAACAGTTACAGCACAGCAGAAGAGTTTTAACAGAAACTACTGATATGTTCACCCCTCAGTAACCCATGGCCTGTTGGTCAGAGAACTCATGGATACTTGAGATCGGATCAGGGTACAAGATGTGCCAATATAGTAGCTCACTGCCACTGGAAAATGGAAGTTTCCCTCTCTCTGCATCTAGCTGCAGATCCTGACACCTGCACTTATCAGATTTCTGCGAGTTGCCCTAACTTGTCAAGACAGCAGAAAACTATCCCAGGAAATGTCCAGCAGATGATGGGAAATTCAGGAGAACTGCTCCACTTGATTAGATGCAAATAAGGTCAATTAATACTGGAGAAGACAAGCTTAGCAGCAGCTTCATATTATAGATATTCAGAGTCAGGTTTTACTCAAAACACTCTGAAGCGCCATCTTGTCAGCCACAGCAGCTTCCTGGAGGTTCTCAAAGAAATCATCTTCCCTGTGTTTTCCAACACACAAATGATATCCACAGGTACTCCAGTACAGCATATTAGATACTGAGATATAAGACAACATTGCTTAACTTCCCAGGAAAAAGTACCATGCAGTTAAGATTTAAAGCTGTTCTGTGCCTTTTTTTTTCTTGAAGATAGCCCTTAAAGAAGACAGAAGATGGCACTGTACCACGATGTGCACAGGTAAGAATGTTGTGTTGAAACAAGAGTATGATGGAAGCACAAGGAAAAAGGCACACTGAAGTTGGCTTACGAAAGCAAAAACTAGAAAATAAAATTCAGTGGTGAAACAGTCATTATATCTTTGACACCAAACATATATTCCAGTCTTCTCCCAAGCAAAAAATTGGGCTTTACTGTGGGAGGATGGGGTGAGAGTTGGTGAAGTAGTGGCAGATTACAAAATCAGAGCACTAAAAATTCCTTGGCTCCTGGATGTGTTTGGACATAGGAGAAAAATTACATTTGTCATTACTAGCTGACCTGAGACATCACAAATTAAGATACTGCTGCAAAATGTGAAAGGTAGTCTCTCCAGTGTCAAAATCCATTTTCTATTTGGCAAATGAAAGATTAAAACTGTTACAGAGTAAAATGAATTGTGAGACATATGCAACAGTTTTTCAAATATTACTTGAGACATTTGGCATTAGGTAAATCATTCTAGTCACCTGTATAAGATAAAATGGTTAAAACACAGTAGCATTACAAAACTTCTTGGAAAACTCAAACACTGCATTGGTTTTCATTACTCTTGTTCTACAGTAAAGCAAGCCAAAGAGATGCCCATTTACTTCCCTGGTTAACATCAATATAATAATGCCAAAGCTCCATTTCTGTTTTGCTGACTTTCTAAATTAGAAGAACTTCAACTTCAAGGCATTTTATCTATTGTCTGAGAAAGAATTAAAGGCATTTTAAAGGCCTTTAATACCATAATTATAAACTTTAAATATTTCAACAAAGATGAAACCGCCTTTTTCAAGATATATATTCCAAACAATATTTATGAAATTCTAAGTTATTCAGCTGAACTTCCAAATGCTGCTTGGTATAAATTTAGCACAGGAAGGAAGCACATTCAACATATGCAATAAACTACAGAAAAAAAAAAAAAGCTTGTTGAACATAGACAAAAAAATAGTATTCAGGACAAGTAGGCTTGTTTTTTTATGTTTTGCTTCTGCATTAAGAGAACACATTGCAATATTTTCGAATCCTCCGGCTATAGCACACAAGTATTCTGTTCAACATGTGGTCTTCCCAGTCAGCTGCATCCTCAAACAGGTGCTTTCCATACCTACATTTCCTTAAAATATCCATCTACTAGGAAGACAGGAATAAAAATAATCACACTCCTTGGAGTTAAAGAAGTTGGCTACCATTTTTAGTATAACAATTGCAAAAAAAATGAATGCAGAGACTGAAAAAAATAAAGCAAAGAACTCACAAAATGTTGGCTGTCCAGCCACATGTGCTAGAACAGTTTAAAATTACAAAACTACATGCTATTTTTCCCTTCTGCAAAACCCATTTACCATTCAACAAATAGGATAGATGGTGCCCATGCATACAGTGAGCCAGTCTTTTTAAACAAATGTAAGTAATACTGTGTAAAACAGTCTAGAAGATAACAGCAATTCCATTAAGAACACTGACAAAAATCAATAATCAAACCAAACTTGCATCCTCAGTTGCAAGGTAGTTTCCCAAGGGTTTTGTTTGTTTCAAGGGAGGGAAGTTTTGAAAATTCGTAGATTTTCAGCTGAACAAAACACCAACCTGCTCTTTAACTAACAAACTAACATAACCCATACAAATCAATTGCCACAGAAAATGATATGATAATCACTGTAACACCTGGAAGTAATTATCATTACAGTCCACATACCCCACTCATTTATTTTAGACAGGCTCTTTAAAAAGTAGCATATGGTACTGGACTTGGGTCTCCCATAGCAGACAGACATTTTAAATGCTGTTTCCTGCTCTTACAAGCACTCATGGACAAACTCTCAGTTATTCCTTGTTTAAAACAGACCATTTCTCTTTCTAAAGCATGGGGATATTGCCTCACTTAATAGCAAGAATTTTTGAAGTATAGGAAGCATTTAATTCTCCATATGCCAAAGGAGCTTTTGCCCTGGGAAAGCAGCAGTAAGTTGAGAAATACAGAAGCCAATCAATTTTGTTTGTATCTATACCCTTAACAAATTAATTCCTCAGGCTGCTGCTTCAACTTACTTAAGGTGTGGTGCAGCATTAGGGTCAATTTCATGGTACCTCTCAAGCCCAGACCTACCCACTACCCACATTAAAAATAGCTCAGCTTGATTCCCAGCGACAGCTCAGATAAAGATCACAAGCTCTGCTCAGCTACAGGGCTGGAAATCAAGTCTGTCCCTTGGACATACTATGAAATTTATTGCGGATGTAAAGCACAGGAAGACAATACCAATACTTGTCCTAATACTCATCCTAAGTTCACTTTGCTCTCTGAGCAAGTGGGAAGACTGATGGTTAGAAGAAGCTTTGCTAAGGAGTTAATAATAATAAAAACATGTGCACATGCCCTGCTACAGGGTGAAGGCTTCACAGGCTCCAAAAGCAACAGCTTTAATGGCTCTGCTAAGTAGAAAGAAGCCCTCAGGATTAGCCCTAAATGTCAGTACAAATGTACCTCAAAGGGCTTGCAAGAATAGAATTTTCCAAAATTAAGGAGGAAAACTCTGCAGCACATGCACAGACAGACATTAAATGGGAAATACCTGACTGAATTGGAAGAGACCCTTGTGGAACAGCAAAGGCACCTCCCTAAACTCAGCCTACTCTCAACCCATTTAGAAGAAAACTATTAGTACCTATAAGATTTTTAACTTTCCTGCTAGCTTTACTGTCCAAAATTGTTCTTCTCTCCTTCCCTCACCAGTTCAACATGAAACAGATTTAAAAACATGAGTATTAAGATTACTGGCTGCCAAAACGAGAGACTATTAGAGAGAGAATTATGATAGGAAGCAAAAGGTAACCTTTATAAACCACTCTAACCCTATGTAATCAAATCAAATTTCTGTTTAAAAAACAGAACATATTAAGCTGCTCAAATAATAGGATATCTGCCAGGAAAAGTCCATTCAAGGATTTTCATCACAGAATTTGCTCTAGCTAGTCAAGTGTTTGTATTTGCTGAACACCATTTTAAAAAAATCATGACATTAAAAGCTAAACTTGCTGGCTCAGTTCAATCCAGCCTACGTAAAACATTCCAATACATTTTCTTTTTCAAGTTTCATTCTGCTATCCACAAATCAAGAAAAGGGTGGACACTTTGCAAGCATTTTGTCTCACCTCCCATGTTTCCAAAAGAAGACTGTCGGGATAGTCTCTGTACTTAACCATAGTCTGCACATGTTCTATGAACACTGCCCCTCCTACCCTCTCATGCATAACCCCATTACTGCACCCACATGAAGTCTGATGAGGTCTTCACTCCAATTAAAAGTTGTGCAAGTGAGGAAACAAACACTACCCACTAAGTAAAGATCGTAGAAAACAATAGTAGAGATGGAGCAGAGGTTTGCTCTTACACGAATGTTATGAGGCCACATTGTGAACTACTTTTC
Source organism: Caloenas nicobarica (assembly GCF_036013445.1). NCBI lineage: Eukaryota > Metazoa > Chordata > Aves > Columbiformes > Columbidae > Caloenas > Caloenas nicobarica. Next base: position 44,341,729 of record NC_088246.1, on the reverse strand, counting down.
AGCTGCATCAGTCTAACTGATCATATCTAGCCTGAGGTCTCTCCACTCACAAAGTGTATTTTCTGCAATGCCTCCAACTCTGCTCAGTGTTCTTCTTCCAGACTGTCCTCCTTCCATTAGATTTCCAGTATTTACCTATTTCTGCAATTTCCTAAGCAGCAGAAAAGTTCAGTACAGTCAAGTGCACAACTTCTTGACTGCTAATTCTGTATCAACCTTCTAGAAAACCTTACTTAGCTTCAAAACAGCACCCTTCAAGTACCTAAACAAGTAAAGTCTGTTCAAGTCCCTGGACATACAGGACTTATAACCTAGAAAAAGCCAGAGACTGACCTGTGCTAAGAGTGTTTCTCAACCCATGTCATGTTGCAAGAGAACTGATCAAAAAAGATGCCTGATCTGGATCTTCCTTATTAGAAAGGGGGAAGGGGAAGATAGGTGGCAGGCTATTCTCCAAGAATATAAAAATCTCTAAACTTGCCCTTCCTGAACACAAAGGCCCTGCTAAATCAGATTTGGAGAGTATGCTAGAATATTTTTCCTACTACAATAAAACTGCAGAAAGGAGTTTGAGCTATCTGGCTACCTGAAATCCTGCTAAAATTAGTAATGTTGCTAGAGTGTAAACAATTTTTATCATTCAAATGTAATGTCTAAATCTTACATGTAGAAAAAAGTCACAAAATACTTAATCCAACTGTTCATTAACTGCAAGTACAAAATCTTTTAAAATATATCCCTATAAAATAGAAATAAATTGAATACTTCTCATTTCAGAAAAACAAAAAGCTTGTGAATGAAAACACTGTAGTAAGTTTTTATTACGAATCTCATGACATTTGAAACATCTCAGAATCAATCCAAAGTTATTATATTCAAACTGGACCAGAACCAAATGCTTTCCCCATGTCTGGAAGTTGTCGAAGATTATAAACAAAAGGAAGCATTTGGGAAAAAAATCCTAAAGTCGGTAGGAAACGTTTCCTAAACAGATTCATGTTCATGTACTTGCCTTCAACAAGATTATGTGATGGGCTGAAAGGTTCCAGAAAGACAGCAGTTTGGAGATGACAGTGGCAGCCACCCCTCCAGAAGAACACATTTTCTATGCAACCTGCTATTTACCCAGTAAAAAGAGTAACTACCAGGTAAGCTATGGCCAGATAAAACTATCTGGGTAGGCCACATCTGCCCATATCCTATAGATTAGGCATTTTTAATTGAGATTATAAATTCTGTCATCCTCTTCACATGATTTATTTTTTTTCTTCTTATGAACAACACCTTAAGGTCGTTTCATTCACTGCTACATACCCTTCGTCACTCCTCTTGCTCCAGGGTCTTACATGCTCTGTTTTTATATGTATACGTCTCCACCCTATCACCCAATCCCAGTATACCCTCTAAAATCAGTTGCTATTTACATTCCCTTCCTACATTCATATTCTTCCTCAACAACAAGAAACTAAACTACAATACAAAAACTGATGGTGGGCAGGCTCGGGGAACTAAAATGTTAGAGCTTTTTGACAATTTACCTCAGTGAATCAACCCACCACGAGTGCTTTAGAGCATGTACAAAGAAAAAAGCAGGACTGCACAGTGGGTGACAGAGAACTCCCACTCCAAAAGGCAACCATCAGATCAGCTAACTACAACACACAAACCTACGTTAGTCTCTCTCAACAAAAACAATACATTTACACAACCTCTAGTGTTCGATCAATTCCATACACCACTTCTAATGTTCACTTGAGCCACACTTCCTTTTAATGAAGCTTTCATATCTTATTTATAGGTGTTAATTTAAGTTTTCATTAATGAAAAAAGTTCATAACAGCTCAAGAATCCATCTAGCAAACATGTTTTGAGCCTAGCAAAACCTGTCTTTTTGGCTGTGCTCAAGAAAAAATCCTAACTTCTTTAACCTGTCTACTTCTGGAATGCAAACAATCACACCGACCTTATGCTTATTTTCACCAGTTCATCCTCATTCACCAAAGCCCACTAATGGTAGATGATGGTATCAGTGACAAGAAAGTGGATCGCTATCATATATATACACACACCATATTTCCCACTAGCACAATTATATTATCTCAGTGAGGAATGATAAACAACGGTCACCTTGATGACAGTTAAAAAGCTGGTGGTTTGCGCGATCAATGACATCGGTTTGGAAGAGGCAAAGATGTACATGAGGTTGTGGTAGTGCTGTTCAGTACCAGGAACTGGCAGGACAGCAGGAGACAACATTTCTGGCAGTAGCAGGTGAGCAAATGTAACAAAGATGGCACTGGCGTTGGATCCTGCATATGAAAACTGCTACAGAGAGGTCTCATGGATCAGACACATGAGCTTCTGCATTTCCAGCTTAACCCAGCTCATTCACTTTTAAAGTAAATGGTGTTAATCTGGTGTGCAGCAAACTGTTAAAATTCCCAGGGAAAGACAGAAGTTTGATCTAATGTCATGGGATATGATTGATGATTCAGATAATGCTCTTGATCCATTCAGCTGCCAAATCAATCAACAGAGGAACCAAATTTCAGACACAAAACCTGTCCATCCTGAGGTACCATCACCGTCCATGTTTCAAGTTCTTGGCCTGACAATGAAATCCTGAAATTAAATGCTAGAGGCCTGTCAATGGCACAGCTTTAAGTCAATGCTGACTGACTGACTTCATGTATTGGCTCACCTGACCTAGGAGCTGACGAAAATCATATACATTTTTCAAAGCCTCTGGACCAACTCAAGTATGGAAAATAAACACGGCATGAGAAATAAAAATAGAGTGGCGACACTATATGAAAGAGGTATTCACTGTGGAAAAACAAAACAAAACAATAATGCTAGGAATAACAAACAGGTTACAAGTTTGTAAGTGATGGTATGGTGACCTCAAAATACCAGTTTATTTTTTCCTCACATAGGCATTGTTTTATAATGGAGATCAAAAGCAAAAGCTGTCCTCTCTCTACTGCCTTGGCCTATTGTACTACATTTGGGTCATTTCTGGAAGAAATGTCAACTGGAGTAAGTTTAGGAGGTTAGTTTTACAAAACAGGCAAACCTCCCACCCCCAAATCAAAACCGAACTTTACTGTCAGAAATGCAGCTTGAAAGGGCTGTTAGAAAAAAATAATACTTGATTCCACTAATGTGCAGAAAACCCAAGGCAAATTTCACTTTCTTCCTACCCCAGATCTCCTAAATTTCTTATGTCCATACCAGCAAACTGGATTCCTAAGTAAATAAGAAAGCCTTCTACACCTTAGAAGCAACAATATTTTTCCATTCAAAAAACAATAGATTTGCCTAATGCTCTTCAGGTTATCAAATATAACTCAGCTTCCTCTCTTGATCACAAAATGAATAATAGAGAATAGGTGACATTGCAAGATGTCTCATGCAAACTTGTCAGAAAAAGCCAAAGAAATGGAGAAAACTACAGAAATGTTTCACCAGCAAAGACTATGGCCACTGTCCTAAAAAAAACCCCAAAAAACAAAACAGAAATCCAATTTACCTGGACAAGCTGCTAAAGAAGTGGTTAAAAAAAACAGAGGACTGCTTCTAATCTCTTTTCATAAGCTCCTTTCCCACATTAGATTCAGACTTGTAAGACCCTTAAAACTGTGAAAAAACACTCCTACCTCGTTACTCAACAGTATTTAGGAGTAACATCATTTTCCACTCTTTCAGGAATATTGCTGATGCAACAGAGAGAGTCCTTTGTTTTTCCTTTCTTTCTACCATTTTAGGTTCTCTTTCCTACTAATTAACTTAAGTGCATTTGCCTCTACCATTTCTGGCATGCAGCAACATGACACTGGCATGATTCTTGACATTTCAACTGCTTCTCACAGACGTGCATTAAAATCAATAAGTTCTGTCAACTTTGTCTCTTCTCTAATTAGCAAAGGTACATACAGCAGCATAGGCAGCAAGGTTTTCTGTCTGTATACTCAGAAAGATGACTTTGTATCAGCTTACACACTGCTTAAACCAGAAGTTTATCTTTACAATCAGATCACAGCTATGAACTTAACTCCCACAGCACCTTTTCAAAATATCTTTCAAGGCTTTGTAACAAAAGTTACGTAACTCAACACTGTAATATTTCCATTTATCCAACAAGGATGAATCTTTATTGTAAAATTAGATAAAGTTGTAAAAATTGTAAGTTGCATACTTAATAAAAGAAAGTGATCATAGAAAGAAAAGTGTTTTGCTTAAATTTAGATTAGAAGAAACTGAGAACTATTCCAGAGGACACAACCTGGGGTTCATAGCCTCATTATAGATGTGTTTAACTGTGCTCCCCTTGTTTTAACTTCATTAATTGAAAGGTCACATTCCTTCCATTCATTTCTGTTTGGAGAAAAACACTTAAATTATGGGCAATTACTTGATGTTTTGAAGATATTTTGAGATATTTGGCTTTCACATCACAAAGCGTATGTTACTTCAGCATTTAAAAACAAAGCAATTCCTTGTTCTCTATCCACTATTCTGAGCCATGATTTGTGAATGGATTACATTGGGGGGAGTGAGAGGGGGAAAATCAACGAGAAAAGAGGAAGTTGTGCTTTTGAAACTATCAGAGTGAAGTGCATGCTTTGAAAATAAGTACAGTTTCAGTAACAATTTAAGATTAAGTTTAACACAGTATCTACCATGCATTTCAAAATGAAGCATCTTCTTCCTTCATGAGATTAGCAAGAAGACTCGAGACATAAAATTTTAAGATAAAAGCAGAGAATTCATTTTTCTAAAGTCATCTGTGGCTTGCCCTATTTAAAGTTCTAAAAAAAAAAAATCACGGATTCTTAGGATGAAGTAGCCACTAATATAAAAATTCAGTGTCACATTTTTTGCATGAAAAAACTGCCCCACAAGTCCTGTCATCTTTGCCTTGCTGCAAGGAACAAGTGCAGCATTTCTTGATGTTATACATAAAATGGTTTCAGTCCTCTCCAACAGGGAAAAGAACAGACAGCTTCTACGAGAGCGAAAGCAATCTTTAGAAAAATCAAGATGCACGAGAAACAGCAAAAGTCCTTGGGCTCAGAAGCGCACTTTGAAACACCTGGCAGTAAATCAATGTCACCTATTTCACCGTAATCCCTCAAGTCACTTTTATGAAGATTACTTCTCGAAGTGCATTCCTCACCCTCCTCCCTCCCCGGCCGACAAGGGCTCTAGAGGAGACCCCTCCGAGAAGCCGCACCGCACACCTGGAGACCAGCGGCGCGACACAAGGACCCGGATCCGGACGTCGGTCACGTTGGGTACAACCGTTCCATTACGACGGCGGTGGCCGGAGCCCCCGACCCCTGTTTGGCACCCCCACTTTCCTGCCAGCGCCGCAACTTTCCCCGCGCCCCTCGGCAGCGTGCAGGAGGGTCCTGCCGCAACTCCACCGCCTCCAGCTCGCACAACTCCGCCGGATCCGGGGGTCTCCGCCGCCGCGCTCCCTCCCGCCCTGCGGGGACACCCCAGCGCCCGACACTGACGATCGCGCCCGGCGCTTCCTTTCCCTCGCCCGCCCCACGGCGGCCCCTCACGCCTTGTCCCCGCGCACCGCGACCCCCCGAGCTCGCTCGGACCTGCCACTGCGTGTCCCGTCCGCACCGCCTCCCTCCCGCCCCCCGTTCCCTCTGAGGGCGGCCGCGGCTCTCGGCTCCCTCCGCCCGGCGGCCGGGGGAACTGGCAGGGCGCAAGTTCGCGAAGTGGCGGAGCGGGGGGCGGGCGGTGGGGGGCCTCCCGCCGTGCCCACGGCCGCAGCGGGGGAAGCCTGCAGGGCGCCCCCCCACCTCATCCGCTGGGGCTCACGGCGCCTGCCAGCGGCGCGCCCCGTGAGCGGGCGGCTTTCCCGCCTGCCCGTCCCGTCCCGTCCGGCGGCGGCCGAGTCCCTCACCAGGGGTCGAACTCGTGGATGATGCTCTCGAAGCGGATGACGGCGAAGAGCCGGGAGCTGAAGCCGGCCAGCCAGGCCAGGAAGAGGATGGTGAAGGAGAGGAGCGACTGCCAGCCCGCCGGCTGCGACAGGCCCCCCGACAGGCCGCCTCCGCCCGCCGGGGGGCCGCCGGCAGCCGCCGCCGCCGCGCCGCCGCCGCTCGCCCCAGCGCGGCTGTTGTGCAGCGCTACGGAGTTGGCGGCGGGTTTGTGCTTGTTGTCGGGGGCCGAGTGCTCCGCCATGTTGTACCCGGGGCTCCCTCGCAGCCTCTCCGCCTGGCGCGTGCGGGGAGGAGGCGGAGGAGGGGTGGGGGAGGGAGCGGGAGGAAGGGCAGGGGGAGGGAGGCTCGGCAGGGGAGGGGCGGAGCCCGCCCGCTCCCTCAGCGGGTCCTCACTGACTCCCCGCCGCCGCCGCCTCCTCGCTCAGCCGCGCTCTGCTCCCGCCGCCGCCGCCGTCACCATCCCAGTGCGGCGCGCGGGGCCGGCGGGCGGGGCGGAGGGGGCCGGGGCGGTGCGCGAGCCCGGGGGCGGGGCCAGTGACGGAAGGAGGAGGGGCCGAGAAGGCGAGGGCTGGGCTCGAGGCGGGGGGAGGGGCCGGCGGCCGCGCGCGCAGGGTGAGGGAAGAGGCGCGGGCGCGCGGCCGGCGTCAGGGAGCTGCGGCCGCCCCGCGCGTGCGCGCGCGAGGGGCCAGGCGGGAGGGAGGCGCGGGCGGGCGGGCAGGCGCGGGGGCTGGCGGGTCGGGTCCTGCCCAGCGAGCGGTTTGACATTGCCGCCCTGCGGCGCGGGAGGAGCTACGGGCGCAGGGGCGGGGCTCCAAGGAGCAGGCGAGGATGGCGGGGGGGGGGAGGGACCAATCCTCGCGGTAGTCCTGCTAACAGGAACTCCGTGACGACCTGTCACAGAGCGACAGGTATTTAAAAGGGGCGGGGCGAGCCCCACGCAGCCAATCGGAGTCGCGGGCGTGAAGGCGTGGCAGCGCGCGTAGAGGGGGTTGCGCTCGCCGCCAGCCATTGGTGGGGTAAAAAAGGGGCGGCCGTGACTGGCGGTGGTTCGCTCTAATCAGGCCGAGGCTTGTGAGTCACGTGGGCGCTCTCATGAGCGGCGATCCTCCCCTGATGGCAGCCGGCGCCGCGCCAGGGCTCCGCAGTGCGTGTGGGCTGGCGGGGCGGCACCGCTCCCGCCGTGCCCTGCGCCGGGGCGCCCTGTGGAGCGGAGTCTGCCGGGAGCCGTAGTCCGCAGGGTGGGGGCGTGCTCCAGCCCCTGAGCGCGCGAGGGGCCGCGCCAACGGCTCTAACGGTTCCAACGCCCCTCGCTTGTCGGGGCGGTGCGTTTGTGGCAGGAGGCAGCAGCGATGCCAGCCGTCCCTGGGCAGCCCTGTGGGCTCGTCTCCCGCCCCTGAGGGGGCCCTGGGCCGGTGCGAAGTGTTGGTCATCCCCCTTTCAGCCCTCCAGGCTGCTTCTGGTTGTCTCTCACGGTATGAGCTTGCTCTTGGGTGCTGTGCCCCTTTGAGGCTCACGTACTTTAGATCTGTTTGTTTCACATGTTTAATTACCATTGTGGAAATAGTGTCGGCTGCAGCAAGCATTGTGCCAGAGCTTGAGCCTCGGGCAGTGAGGAGGAGCAGCTGAACGCAAGGCCTGGCAGCCCTCACCCTAGTGCATCCACTTACCTCTGCTGGGATCACTTTGTCCAGTTTGGTGCAGAGCCTGGCAAATGGAAACCTTGGTGCTTTTTTGCCTTCCTCCCCTCCCCCCCCCCCCCTTTTTTTTTTAAGTGATATATCTTTTAGGAGTTTTCATAATGAAATGCTCTTTGAGAGTCTCGTAACTTCCTCAAACGTTTTGTGAAACCTGTGGTTACAATAAGGGCTGAAGAAAACTGAAAGACAGTGAAGTTTTGCAGTCACGCTTTTTGCATGGTCCTGCTGACCTTCCATCTACTCTGAGATGGCAGGAGACTGCCTGCTTTTAGAGAAAGTATGTTGCTGAGCACAGGCAAAATAAAAGCTAGATAGTTGTTTGCACTCTTTACGCCAGCAGCTCATTTTGTGACTTTTATGTAGGGCTGTATTTTTGAAATTAAATAGCCTGGGTTTTGTTGTCTGAGCACCAGGCATTCCCTTTGATACACAAGCATGGCTCTCCAGAGGTCCTGAAGATTTGCAGTTCAATTTCACAGATACAGATGGGGACTACGCTGGGCCTTAGCTGACTAATATAATTCTAATTAGCCCTTGCTATTGTCTCTGCTTTTATTTTATTTGCCAGAGGAAGAAAACAGCATGTGTCTTTGTAAGAAAAGTGCAAGCCTTTTTATTAAAGTTTTTCTTTTATTGGAAAGCACTAACAATTTGTAGAGGATATAACTATTCTTCCTCAATACTTGAATTGGTCGCTGGGGTTGAAAGCAGAGTTATTGTATTGTAAGGTGTGCGTGTATGTTTTAAGATGAGCACTTTGATATACTGTTGCTCCTAAAGGACTCCATTTTACATACTCTTTTAGAATAAGGCTTCGGAAAATTTCCAGAAAATTTTGAGATTCAGTTTTGCTGAATCTGGCTCTTAAAAGGCTGTGTTTTTTGTTTGACAGGATTTTTTTTGTTGTTGTTTGCTTTTTAGTACCATGTTCTTTCTTATTTTTGTTAGAATAGGCCAATAATATGTCAAAGGTAAAATAAATTAGGCATTTGCCCCTTTTCTAGTGTTGTCAGTGAGGCTTTTTTGATGAGCTGACCAACTGGCATTTCAAGTGAAGGATTTTTTTTTTTAATTGGCTCATGAACAAAGAACAGAAGTGGCTAGAAATTTGCAGCTATTAAATGTTTTCTAAAATGCATTGACTGATTTTACAACAGACTCAGTCCTGGTCTACTTTTCTGAAATGGCAATGTGATATTTCCATTCTCACAGTTGGGATCCTGCGTTTTGGTAACAGCAGTTCAAGCTTAACAATGCAGTAGAGTAGCTGCTTTAAATGGTAGCATTGTATGTAGCATACCTTTATCTTTTCTTCTCCCCTGCCCCTGGCCATTTTTCTAGATGTTAAGGAGCCAGAAAGGACTGATGATGCATATCAGCTGGAGATAAAATGTGTGTACCAAAACTTCTTTTTATGTAAAATTTACTATCAGTGTTAACTTTCCTTGATTGTGAGTCTGGTTTATTTAAAAATTAGTGCAGATCATGATGTGGATAAGGTTATATGGTGTTTACATTTCAGTACTATAGTTTTTATATCCAACAGGGAGGTTATTGCATTCTGACTATACTGACAGAGTTATATCAGACAATATTTTGAGCATAGACAAGCCCAGACAGAATGTGATTTATCTGAATACTGGCTAATAGTAAAGTGTTTCTGTCATTGGTAACAAATGATATTGTTGCCTATTCATTTTCAAACTGTTCAAAATTCTGTACTGTTGAATACCTCAGAGCTTGGGCAATGAAATTTAGTGGCAGCAAAAGCAAAGTTCTAGTAAAAGCATTTATTAATGTTTCTGTAAATATATTGTTGGAATTTTTGTATGACATAAGGTTTAGTAGTCTTGCAATAAAATTCATCAAATGCACACAGATGAAAATTCATAGACTGCTATAGTTAGATGGAAGGATTCAGTGATTTTGATACTCTACTGCCACAACAGCGACGGAAAGCACATTTCTGTAGAGGAGATGCAAAACATGCATACTGGAAACTGCATTCAGCCCATACTTGATGGGGAAAGGTGTTTTTCATATATTCTTTAAAAAAAAAAAAAAAAAAGCAACACTTTTTTTGTCCTCCTATCATCTTGTGTTCTTTCATTTGTTTTAAGGTAATTTGGTTTGATTTGTTCCACTCTGTGTGGTGGTGTTTTTTTGAACACAAAAAACCACAAAAACATCCACATTAGTCAGTGAGGAGTTGACTTTGCATAGTGATTGTGAACCATTTTGCATATAGAGAATCAATTCCCTATTCTGAGCGTGCAAAATAATAGCCAAATACGTTAAGGAAAAAAAAATTATTTCGTTTTCAAGCTTCCTTAATAATGGAATTATTCAGGGGATAATGCCAAGTGCAGAATCCATGTTATGGTTATACAAACCAGAGCATCTTGGAAGTTGTGGAGCTGCGTACACTAAAATGTCAGAGGAGAGTACTCATTCTTCAAAACAGCTACAATATATCACTGACCTTCAGTCTGCTATTTGAAAGAATGGCAAACAAAATTTGTGCTGAAAAAAACTACACATGGACACATCCAGGCAATAAGTTATTAATCAGAAGTACAAACTTGTGGTTGGTGGGAACAATTCATACTTTTCACCAAACTTTATTGGCAACAGTTCAGAAATGTTTATTGACTGGAGTAGGTACCTTAGTTTAGAAAGCCATTCAAAGAGCAGTTCAGGTTTGAGGTGAATAAGCAAGTCTCTGAAACAATCCCTGCAAATTTATGGTCCTGCAGATGAACAAGTTAATAAGTTTGTTAAGATTTTTTGAGGAGGGCTTTAGAAATTAATGACACAACATTTTCTGAACTGAAGAATGTTATAATGCAAGTAGCACAGTTGAACATAACTTGATATGGTAGAGGATGATTTCAGCTATGTGCTGAGATTATCATTGTTTAAAATGCATGACAGTGCCTAAATCAGAGAAAACATAATACTGTTGCACATAATTATCCTCAAGAATCTGAGGTTTAATGCATTTAAAAATAACTCTCTATTAGTCTTCATATAGACAAAATGACACGAGTTTAAAAGAACTTTAAAATCAGTTTAATCAAGCAGGTGCAACCCTTTGTGGATACATGTAAATCAAGCCAGTTGTAAACTGATACAAGATTGTCTGCAAAGAGCTTTGCACCTGTGCAACCATAATAAGGTTTTTAATCGGTTTGAATTAAAATTGCACAACTGTTGTGTTTAGACAAGGCCTTCATCAAGCATTTAATTCAGTAACAGTAGAAACTTGACTTACTCCTGATGATGTTCTGCTGGTGATTTTTCCTCTTCTTTTCAAATAATTTAAACATGTTGATATTCCTCCTCTGATTCTCCTATCTTAATTATCCTACTTAATTTCCCTTTCCCATGACCTGCAGGGTAGAAAAAAAAGAAACTCTGGTTTGCATGCAAAGACACAATGGTTTTTGCTCTCTCTAACCAACACCTAGCATATTCTTCTGCCACCAGCACCTTTCGTATCAACCTCATCTTCACTTCCTGAGAAGAAATTGGGCTTTTCCTTCTGGTGGGCTGGTGCAAGCTCTGCAAAGTCTCCATCCCTTGTTAGAAAACCTGAGGGAGAGGCACACACTGGGCCTTTCTTGAAGTAAACAAAAAATTGCATACTCAACATTAAACATGTATATATTCTTAGCCACATGCACAAGTGCTGTGTAACATTTAAAACCTGTGGACCTCTGAAGTACCTTTCTTGAGTTGTGTTTTGTCATCTCTAGTGTTTGCAAGCACCTTAACCAGAACTTGCTTGTTCTTGACAAATGCTGCAGCCAAGTGTTTTTGCAAAACTTTCATTTTATTCCTTCTGGTAAGAAGGAATGTGCTGCCTTGGGGATGATCAGCAAAAAATAACGTCTTAAAAAAGGCCATTTTCTTCAGGGACATCACTAAAAGGCCCATCAAATAGCTGAAGGGTGATGTTTAGCATGTAAATGCTAAGTCCCCAGAAGTTGTAGATACTAGCTCTTATTAAAATATTATGTTGGAACAGCAAAGCTGCTAAGGGAACTAGCTGGAGGTAAAGCTAACCTCTGGGGAGTAAAGTGAGAGAGATATCAATTTTAAATATCTGGGATCTGTTACTGTTTACTTGCAATTAAGGTGAATTTTGTCGCTAGATTGAAGTGAGAGGGGCAAGCAGAATATAGGAAAGAGGCATTCTGCTGTTAGCTGTAACAACAGCTGCATGTTCTGGCATCAGAGCAAGATGTGGAAACAACACAGACCAAGGGGCAGAGAGGAAAGAAAATTTTTCTGCTGTTTAAAGCCTTTTGAAATCGGTGGGAGTTTTTTGTTGGTAGGATTTCGATCACCCTTAAGTTGTATTTTTTTTCATTGCCTCCCTCACCAGAACATTCCACGTGGTTCCTGGCAGTGATTGAATGTAGGGGAAGAGGGTATTGTTCGCACATTTTCTGTAAACTATTATCATACTTCATCAAAGCTTTACTCTTCCGATTTTAGTTTGGCTGATAAATTTGAGCAAGTTGTTTACATTGCAAAGTTCTTCTACAGTATCAAAGAGATTTTAGTGCATTAACTAATTCAGCAGGAAAAAATGTGAAGATCATGTAGTATAATACCAGCAAAGAATTCCCCCTGCCTGAAAATTTCTCTATAAGTATTGTGCAGTATTTTTTCATAATTGAGTTTGTAGTCTAAATGCGCATGGCCTTGAGGAAAGAGGAGTTATTTTACAAAGGGTTGTTTCTAGTACTTTTCTGTTGCTAGCAATTCAGACAAATTATTGTCTCCTTGCTGTTTCCTAGACTGCTTGTAGATATTCTTCTAGTCAACTGCTGCATTAATAACTGCATCAGAATTGCAAAAGAATTTAAGTAATTTTGTTGTGGAAGGAACTGTGCAAAAATGCACAATGCAGTATGAAACAGGAACTTATGGGTGCTTTGGGACAGTATAATTTCAACCCATCCTCATCCTCACATATAGATCTGAAGTGAGGACTTCATCATTGTCAAGAAAATAATTCAGCAATGACTACTTTATGACTTTACATGACTGGAACTGTTTTGGCTGCTGCAGTGGTATCAAATGATTAGACGCTTCAAAAATGGAGAAACTGCTGAATGGCAGAAAAGCTACTAAGAGGCTTTTAATGACTTCTGTCCACATGTGAGCTGAGACATTATGTTCTGTGATACCTAATCTCTAGGTCTTTAGTACTTACCACAAGAATCTCTTTTTGTAAATGACTGTAGAAGTTAAATCCCAAATGTATTGTTATCCAGTTGAATTTCTGACATGTTTTTGATTTTTGATTTTTTTTGTAGATGTATCTGGAACAATTAATCTTAATGTTTAAAATCTGATCCCGAAGAAACTGATCCCAGAACAATTAGTCCTTACTGCTAAACTCTCTTTATATGCATCCATCCTTTAAATATTTTTTCCACTTTTACAAGTCTTACGGCACCAAAATCCCTATTGATATGTCATGCCAGTTACTGATACGTGCTCCCAGACTTAAAAACCCAGTTAGTATTTCAAATTAATTTCCTAGAAGAGAATTTGTAATTGCTAAAGGAAAGCAGCCACATAAATCTGAGGGGGAAAAAAAAAAAAACAAACACCAAACCTTTTCTTATTTGACAATATAAGAACTGCTGCTGCAAAAACAGGACCAGAGGAAAAACTCTGCTGCCAAAGCTCCTGCGCCACTGTTAAAGGCAGACACTTGCAGGACATATTGGGCAGGTTATGCAACTATTATGTGCCCTGTTTTCTTTCCTTAATGTGGCAATCTGCCAGGGTAATATACCCTAACGTAACAAACTGTCTCGACTTTAAAAAACCTCTCTTGTTTTCTGGTGTGAATTCTGTCCTCTAGAACTTGGTCTTGTTTTTTTCCCCTCTTATGCTTGCTGTACTTCTGCATTTAAAAACATGTTGGGGGGATTCCGTGAAATTGTCTTTAATGTGAAGATACAAAAGTTCCTTACAAATGCTGGTTGAATAACTCTACTCCCTGGCACATGCATGCAGCCTGCCTGTCCCCTCGCTTCCCCACCTTGTCGATATGGTGTCTCATTTTTGCATGGAGCCAGTGTTACTTGAGACCATCCAAAGTTGCTGAGACCTGTGTGCTAACTCTGATCTCAATATTGCTCTTTTTGAAGCTAGAAGAGATGCACGTTGGTTTTGCACAAAGGACTGTGTTCAGTGTTGCTTTAGCTTCTTCGTGACATGGAAATCATACAGTAGGAATAGCCAAACTGTTGACCTTTGTAATTATATGGGTGAGAGACAGACAAATCTTCCAGCTGTTCCCTCTACCGATGCTTAAAGTGTGGACTATTATAGACAATATTCAAGTTTCATCCTGAGAGACTTTTCAGTTCCATAAGCTATTGTGTCAAATGTGCGTTGTTAACGGAGAGAGGGAGAGGGCAGGATAGCACCAGCATCCAAACTGTATGGCAGCTTCCCTGCCTCCTCTTGTCCTCTGTCATCTAACAGACACACAATGTCATAAGGCGCTTATCGATGTTAATTTGAGAGAGATGTATTTTGTAAGTGTAGTTGTAGTCTTTCAAATGTAAAGTTAATGTCTCATGGGCTGCAGGGATTATCCATCATGGAGCACTTCCTCCCGTTCCTCCTCCTTCACCTCTGATCTTGGTGTTCCCTCTATTGTTTCTATCTCTTTTTGTTCCCTCCTCCTCTCTCTAGCTGATGTTTTCTTCTCTTTCTTAGATATGTTCATAGAAGTGCCACTAACTTGGTTGATGGGCTCAGCTTTGACCTGCAGTGAGTCCATTGCTGAGCCATCTGGAACCCTTTGTGTCCAGCATAGGGCAGCCCTTGATCTCTTCTCACAGAGGCTGCTGCTGCAGTCTCTCTACTACCAAAATCTTGCTACATACACCCAGCACAGGTTTCCAAGTTCACACAGGCAAGCTGGACAGGGAATGTGACCAAGCTATCTGCACCACAATATCTTTTTGCTGGTTACTAGGAATTTTTTACTTTACTCAAAGGTCTTTTTATTACATACTATGCTTGTTTATACAACATCACACATTCAATATTATGCTCGGAAGCTGTACATCTTTATGGAGTCACACAACTTTTTATTTTGAGAGGATCTTATTTATCAATGTCAAGAATAAATTTAGGAATTTCTAAGATGATGGGCATCTTTTTTTTAGAGAAAATGCCCCATTATCTTGACGTACAAAGTACTTTAATTTGCTAATCGGTTCTACTTTCATCTCCTTCATGTGACTTCCACTTGAAGCAGAGATACACTACATGGGGTTTATTGCATGCAGATGGTAAGATTCATGTGGAAATCCTAGGCAATTTTTATTGGGCTCTTAATTACTGGCATTTGAATTATTAGGCATGGTAATCTTATATCTGCAACATTTATCCTTCTTCTGGAGAGAAAAGTGACTTGTATTAGTCTGTGACTTTCTTGTTTTCTTCATTAACTGATTGTATTAGGTAACAATGAGGAGAAGACAGTGTTCAAATGCTTTTTTAACAGTATTAGAGTCATTTTGTCAGGCTTGGGAAAAGTGTAGTGTCATTCCACCCTACTGTGGCCTGTAGCTTAGTGTGCATTGTCCTAACCTGAACTGTCAGGTAAGAGTTTTATGTGGTTTCTTGTAATGTGATAGGAGAAATTTTCTATTAATACAGTCACCACTAGTTGTCACAGCCAGGAACTAGGAGAACTGTGAAAATTAAGTACAAAGATTGACTATCTTCTACTTAATTCTCTATATTAGTTGAGATAGAGCTATGCCTCTGAAGATCAGCCAGATCCTCTAGAGTATCATATGCATTGTCTGTCAGCATAATGCAATTATGTTTTGGAGTACTATAGAGACTCCTAAAAATTCAGAAATGCAAGGTCAAACCCTGAGTACTTTTAGGTGTGCAATCCCGAATCATATTAATTTATGATGGCAAAGAGCTTTCTCTGTCTGTCACATATTAGAACCACCTGAAAAGCCACAGATCCCCAGTAGGATTAAAAAATGAAATATAAATATTTTAGTTCCTCTGCCTCCATATGGTATTATTACCCTTTTATTCATAGAGCCAACATCATCTCACCTAGTTTCTTGATAAGGAAGCAAAAGCATTCAGCTTCCTAAGCACTAGTGCAAGGTAGGTCTGTAAGAAATGTCTATGGTAAGCTTTCCTTTTCTCCAGGATGAAAAATATAATGTGTTCCACCTATCCTTGCTTCAGAAATGAATACCTCTCAATGCAGGTTTTAATTTGGTAATTAGACGTTCTTCATGTTTAGTTCATTTTGAAAGCAGTACTCTCATCATTCTTAACCATTGCTTTTTATTAACTATTGGGAAGCCACCCTTTTGTATATTGGGATATTAACTGTCATTAGATTCCATCTCACTAAAGCACTGGTCTGTAAACTACTTCACCTCTTATTTAATTGAGAACCTAAATGTGGAGAGGCTTTATGTTAACAAGGAAAGAATGAATATTTAAATTGGCCAGAATGGTATTATGGCCCTTCTGAGTCTCTTAGTACATAGTTACTGGCATCACCTCCTTTCCTGTGCTTATGTAGTCCTTATTTTCAGGCATCTACAAGGCTTGAGAAATGCTCTGGAGTTATAAATAATACACCAGTAGCAGAGTTGAGATGTCAATATTCAAAACAAGCTCATCGGTGTATATATGTCATGAGCAAACAAACACTGTGTTTCTACCGGTGTATCTAGTCAACTCTGAATTTTTGGAAAAATAGTTTCTTAGACCTAACTTACATGTGGCAGAGCTATTTCCCACTGGAGGAATGGAGTCACAGGGGCCAGTTCTTTTGGTAGCAATGCTGTTTACAGATTTCAAAATGTGGCCAGTGGATCCCTATCATGGCTACCTATAAGGAGTGTGCAAAAGGAAGCCCAGTACTGATGACCTGAGGTTGACTATGGAGAAATACATCTTCAATGGAAAACTTTTTGGAGTATAAAAATTGAAAAGGACTGAAAACAGCTATTTTGTTGCGATGTTTATGCCCTTGGTCTAGTGCGGGGTCTCCTACCATGAGCAAGGAGCTGCCTCAGTCCTATCTGCTGATGAATAGAGTTTACACATAGAGTAAAAGAACTGTGAGGACGCAATAGTTTATTTTGCTTTTTAGACTCTCTTTTGAATGTCTGTCCCTAAGACTAATAAAATACAAGTTTCTCAGGGCTCTGAAGAAGAGTACTGCAGATTGACACATGTCTTGGTGTGATGAGAGATGATCTTCTATTCTTAAACCATCAGTAATAAATAGCCCTAAATTTCTTGCACTTCAGCTGTGTTGCAAGGGTACCAACTGTGATACCTGAAAGAGAAGGGAAGAAAACTGTGATGATAGTTGTGGAAGACTTTACTTCAGTTGTAGATAAATGTAAGAAATATTTTAAATCCAAAACTTTTATCCTATGACTGTGGTGGGGGGAAAAGAAAAATGCCTGTGCCTTAAGGAGCACACATGAAATCCTAATCAGTAGGAGCATTCCTGGTGCTTAGCTACCTGGTTAATCTAAACAACTTGCCTACAGTAATAGAGTTAAGCATTTCTTGCTGTGAGTTTTCAAATTCTTTTGAAGATGGAGTTGCTTGGATTCTGACAGGGCTGAATCCATGACAGAAGAATGGGGACTATGAGAGGAGAAAAACCTGTAGATTTTCCTTTGAAGGTTTCCACCTCGGTGAGGTAAAGTGCTGCCAGAGCACACTTATAGTGACATATGTCTTAGACTTGTGTCTTTTATGTCATGCTCTTCTTAGAAGCCAGGAAGATGCTGCTGCTGCTGACTATTAATCAGGATCAGAGTGATAACTTCTTGCAGAAGTGCTTTGGTTTAGGTATTGGATCAAGAAAGCATCTTTCATGTCAGTTTTCCAGGTATATTGTTTCAACAGTTTTTAGGTATATTGTTTCAATTTTTTTTTTTTCCTAGGAAAATTAACAGAAGAGTTGTGATTAAAAAAAATGGCTTTGCTCCCTCTAGAGATCAGGTTGCCTTGGGCATTTGTAGTTTGGTTATATGTCTGGATATAACAAAAGAGACAGATATGAGGATTAGGTGAGGGCATCCCTGCAGATTCTGGATGATGGGAGAAAAATTGCTTGCAAGCTCAGAATCGTTTTATAAGATCCATTTTTATAAAATCTATTTTGGCATGTTTTATCTGAAGACTGTAATTTTAACATTGTTGAAATGTCTGAGCATTAAGTTGAGCACTTAAGTTAGTATTTCTCTCTAAGCATGTGAATAGCCCCATTAAAGTGCATAGAGCTAATCTTATACTAAAGCATTGTGCTGAATAGAGTCGCTAGAGAATGTAATGCGCACAAAGAAAAATATATCTAAATATATGAATATCATTCCCAGGTTTGCTGGAAATATTTTTGCTTTCTATATGTACTTCTTAGTATGTGCTTCCCATGAATGGAGCTTTAATATAATTCCGCTGTTCAGCAACCTGAATGCAAGAAGCATGCCATAAATATCTTTGCCCTCTCTCCCCCAAAGTTGCATTTGGGAAGTGTATCGTGCTATATATTGATGTTACTATTTTATTAAGAATTTATAAAATGCTGGACAGTAATAAGATCCTTTTTTCTTCAACAGCCCGAGGGCTGGATCTGTGCACTGTTCCGTACTGTTATATACGCATAGAGAAAGTGCAAGACATCACCTGCCCTCCTACTCCAATCCAGTACAATACTAGTCACTGCACTCAAGAAACTCATTTTATAACTCTGCAAACAGGATTAAGCCACTGTTGTCAGAGTTATTAATAATTTGTTTTGGAAGAATCAGCCCACAGAGTGGATCTGTGGTTTCTGTTTTTGGTGACGGGGGTGTATATGCTCTCAAGAAGGTGCATGGGATGTATCCTGAGGGATGTGAGCGTGTGAGGAACCCAAAGTTACTCAAGGCTCACCCAAGCATAATAAAGAGTAGCTGATAGGCATGGCCAGTGCACAGCCCAGTTACTGCTCTTTCTGTCCTATAGGAAACTCTGTATGGTTCCAGCATATGACCCTTCTGTTCCCTGTGGAGGGGAGAAAGCAACAGCTGGGGCTACCTATCACTATGAGATCAGCTGCAGCATTCCGCTGTAATAGGTGAGTGGCTGGCATCATGTGGAGCATTATCTGCTAACGTTTCCAAGGAAGGAGATGTGTTTGAGCTCCCAGGGGTGGCTCAGACTGTACTCCCTGTTGGGGCAGGGATCGATAACTGAGGCTTCCTGCTCAGTCTCATGTTTTTCTTTCGGATTGTAGGTGGTCTGAATTGCATGGTAGAGCAGCTTTCTCATAAGTGGCTGTAGGTGGAGCTCAAGGTGACAATGTTAATTTAAGACATTTTGTTAAGTATCCGAAATTAGGCTGGGAAGACTCTAGGCCCCTGTGTCATTTCAGGCATTCTCACGGATGTGATCAATCATTTATTGATCTAACTTGACTAATAGATTTACAGCTCAAATCAGGCTTAAATTCTTGTTGCATACCCTTTTTTTACCTGTATGACTTGCCGTTTCACTTTGCTCTGGACATACAGCAAGCTGTGCTGGACCACGATTGAATGTAAACATGTCAGAAAGCATAATATTTTAGAAGTATAAGTGTAATACAGTACTTATGAAACGGTAGTTAAATCTAAATAATGGATTTTATTTTGTAGCAATTTTAGAACCATTAGTGGACTTGTCGGACTTTTCAACCTTGTTATCTCCCAGAATAATGGACAGAGTTTTCATAAGATGCTGTGGTTGTCAAGAAATCCTTTTTTTTTTTTTTTAATCCTTAGTCATTTTCATGTTCTATATCAATCACAAAATCTAGATAGGAAAGACGTATTAGGTTACGTAGTCCTTTGCCTTGCCTCTGCAAGATGGTTCTCTACCAAAAACTTTTCCAGTGCTTCATGCAATTCAGTTTTAAATATCTCTGCAAATAACAGGATTTTGACTGCTTTCTAAGGGAAGTCATTGAAAAATTTATTCAAAACTATTTCATTGTATTTTAATGTATATTTAGCATACATATATAGATAGATAGGTGGATATAGATAAATTTTAAAGGGCAGCAATTTGTTATCTGATCTTTTCTGGGCTAGGGAGAAAAAAAAAAATGAAGTATTTTCCAGTCCAATGCTATATATACCCCAGTGCCTTAGCAAGTATTGAGGCTTTGCAATTATGTTTTCATAACTATTTTGTTGCAGCAGGGCCCTGAGCCCCCAAAGAATGAGAGTATATACTCTTGAATTCTTTCAAATACATCCTGACTGGAAAAAAAAAAAAGCTTCTCCTGTTACCATGACTTCTTATCATAGCCATTTAATGTACTGCTAATTGCAATGACAGGTAAACAAAAGAGTAAGTAAAAATGAGATTCGTAAATTATATCTCTTTATTTTAAATTTATGTCTACACATCTCTGCTACTGTCCTTAATAATTCTTGCTGCCAAGCACTGCAGAGCTTTATAGGCATTCCTTCTGAACTAACAATGTTATTGTTGAAACAAATTGCACAGGTCTTATTATTTGGGACCAGTATTATTCAATATATTCATCAATGACTTGATTGATGGGAGGAGTGGCTGACACGCCAGAAGGCTGTGCTGCCATCCAGCGAGACCTGGACAGGCTGGAGAGTTGGGCAGGGAAAAATTTAATGAAATATAACAAGGGCAAGTGTAGAGTCTTGCATCTGGGTAGGAACAACCCCAGGTTCCAGTATAAGTTGGGGAATGACCTGTTAGAGAGCAGTGTAGGGACCTGGGGGTCCTGGTGGACAGCAGGATGACCATAAGCCAGCACTGTGCTCTTGTGGCCAAGAAGGCTGATGGCATCCTGGGGTGTATTAGAAGGGGGGTGGTTAGTAGGTCAAGAGAGGTTCTCCTTCCCCTCTACTCTGCCCTGGTGAGACCTCATCTGGAATATTGTGTCCAGTTCTGGGCCCCTCAGTTCAAGAAGAACAGGGAACTGCTTGAGAGAGTCCAGCGCAGGGCAACAAAGATGATTCAGGGAGTGGAGCATCTCCCTTATGAGGAAAGGCTGGGGGAGCTGGGGCTCTTCAGCTTGGAGGAGACTGAGGGGTGACCTCATTAATGTTTATAAATATGTAAAGGGTGGGTGTCATGAGGATGGAGCCAGGCTCTTCTCAGTGACGACCAACAGTAAGACAAGGGGTAATGGGTTCAAGCTGGAACACAAGAGGTTCCACTTAAATTTGAGAAGAAACTTCTTCTCAGTGAGGGTGACGGAACACTGGAACAGGCTGCCCAGGGAGGTTGTGGAGTCTTGTTCTCTGGAGACATTCAAAACCCGCCTGGATGCCTTCCTGTGTAACCTCACCTAGGTGTTCCTGCTCTGGCAGGGGGATTGGACCAGATGATCTTTTGAGGTCCCTTCCAATCTCTGACATTCTGTGACTCTGTGATTCTTTTAATCTCTCTAAAGGATTAAAGGTCAAGTAAAGAAGGATATTATAGAGACACAAGAAGTTAACATTCATTTTCATTTTGTTTCACCCTTTAATGAAACCGTTACTATTCCTGCTAGAAGATGCAACAGAAATAATTTCTAGTGTTTTAAAACATTGTAGCACATCTATTTGCCCATAAATACAATGATTTGTCACCTCTTTCGGATAGTTTACGTGATAACAATGACTTGCTGTGTAAGAGTGTACAATGAGAGGGTGATTAATAGAAATGTTAGAACTGAAAACAGGTCAGTTTAAGTAAATAAGCCTAAAAATACAGCTTGCTAAAGCAGTTCATATCAAACTAAATATAGTATTCTCTCTAATTTAAAAATTGTATGTATAGCTTTAATATTTAAAGTTTTAAAATAAAACTTTTATTCATTTTCTGAATAGGTAGAATCCCAATAGATAAAGGACTTCCAATATTCCTAGTCTTGGTAGTAAAATCATTCATGGTTATGATTTGGCATGCTTAAGTTCCTTAATGAATTGTATCTTAATGAAATAAAATAATTGCCTATGTACCTGTAGGTCAGTTCATGACCAAAAAAAGGGATGTGAAACTCCTGTGGCCTTCATCTTTTAATTACACACAGCAAGTTCCTGATATCTTCCCTCTATAATGATAACGGCCTTCAGAAACAGACTTGCTCTCCTCCCTTCCCAAAAATATTGATATGACTTATACCTATGCTAAAAAGTTTTAAGTACTTAATGACTTTTAAAATAAATTGGATTGGGCATTTGTCTACATTCTTTTCTAAGGACTTTGGTTTTGTACATAGGATGCCTGTGAGGATATTTTGCTTAAAGAAAGTAAAAACATGAAGTAAAAATGAATCTCCCCTCTGAGAAGGCTTTTACTACTTTCGATTCTTGAAGTTGCTGAGCAAAATAAACAAATGAGCAAGATTGTTGCCCAGGAAGTTAAAAATAGAAATCTTCAAAATGTATGTGCCATTCCTGAGGAGAACCTCTTGGACTAGGATCTGTTCCCTGTGAGAAATCTTCCCACCAATGCTTCAAGTGACTGAGGAAATATCATGTACTTCACTAGTTAGGAATTTACTGGATAACCAGCACTGGCGGGAGCCAAAACCGCTCTGAGCAAATGTGATTAGATGCTAAAAACATTACTAAATTGTCATTAATCAGGCCTTATGCCCAAATGGCAATTTCCAGAAAGTAAAATCTTATTTCCTTAAAAATTTTGTCTTTGTCTCTTTCCTGCTCTCATTGTGAACATTTTTTAATTTTTAAAGCTGATGAATATCTATGGTCATCTCTCATATCATACATCTACACTGCGACCTATACTAGCATTGCAGCTCTAGCTCCTCATGATACACCTGAGCGGGCTTTAAAACAGGTAGCTTGGATACCAAGCCTAGCATAGCCAGACAGGGGCCTGGAGCTCCATTTAAGCTGTTTGATGTATTTAGCCTTGAACAGTCTTTGCTGAGACTCATCCTGCTTTGTGATGTACTTCTGTCAGTCACCAAACAGGGTAGTTAAGTCAGCTTGGGTATATCCACCTAAGCTATGCTGCCTAGTGGAAAACCAGACACTCGAATTTGCATAGGGTAAAGGAAGGTCAGACTGCTGTGGAGGCAATAGAGAGATTTGCAACACCTAAGTGGTTTGCGGTGACTTCAAACTGAAAAAAATTACAATACAGGAGTTACATTACTGTCTTGAAAGTTTATAATATTTGATTTCTCTCCCCAGCAGATGCATAAATGACCAGATTCTGAAAGAGCGATGGATTTAGACAAATCAACTTTAACAGAGAATCTCACAACAGTCTAGAGCAGGGGTGTCACACTCATTTTTCACCAGGTGCCACATCAGCCTCGTGGTTGCCTTCAAAGGGCCGAATGTCATTTTAAGACTATTTATACAGCAAATATTTGTAAAATATTTGTAAAAACAAATATTTGTAGTAATCTACTAGATATGAAACTGGTTTTGAGAGCGACAGGAAAGTAAAAGGCTTTCAGAATAGAATCAGAAAAGGTGTGTGACTTCTTTCCACTCCATGGCAATTCAATAGCAGTAGTTTCACCAGTTTCAATAACACTAGTGGAAACTCAATAGTTTCCACTCAATAACTGCAATTACATAATAACTAAAAAGGGATAAAACGTTCAGGTACTCTTATGCAGCCTTTGGCTTTTTCAATACTTCTCTCCTCTCTGAGCCTCCTCATCCTCCAAACTGTTACACATGAACACATCTTCTAATCAGAAATACCAGAGAAATTACAGCATACTACTCCTCCACACTTAACTTGAGCAACTTGAAATATTCCCGTTAGCACAAGCAGAAGAGGGAAATGCTGACATCAAGTAATAATGCAATATATAGGTGGTAAAATTATAAATACTCCAGAGAAAAACAAACAGACAGAACAAAGTTATTTTAAAAACTATGCTGTGCTCTCTCCTGCAAGGCCCATTTGATCTGTGCACAGAGAAATCCCAAAAGGTGTTTTCTCTAACCATAACTTTATTGCAATGATAATTCTGTAATGCAGGGGTGTCAGGAGCCTGGGGACAAGGAGCTTGGTGCTGCTGCTGGGTCAAAATAAAGTGCTGGGCTGGATACAACAAGTAGGGGGGCTGCATACAGCCCTCGGGCCAGGTGTTTGACACCTGTAGTCTAGAGTATTCAGCCAGTCCTCAAGTCATTTAACATAAAAGCAATCAAGCAAACCAATGCCAATTTCTTATATCACTCACACCCTTCTTAGATTACTTATCTGAGATTTGTTTTTACAAGTTTTCATTTTTATAGTATATTTTTATTACCATTGGCAGAAAAAAAATTTTTTTTCAAGTGGGATGTAACAATATTACAGTGTGCTTGCCTTTGTTCTAGACTATATTTATTGTTTTTTTCTTAGTAGTAGTAACAATAATAATATTTAACACTTTTATATTACCCCATGTATTGAAAACAGCTTTGCTGCCAACAACTTGGTGTCTTCTGAGGGGTAGCTAGATATCGTATCTCCGATTTAGAGATAAGCTGAGACAGATCTTTAACAGCTAGCCTTTGGAAAGTATCCATAATTGTTGATCTTTTAATTCTTTGTTGTCCAACTGTAATTTCCAAAGGTTCCTGGCACACCTGCCTCTTCTGTTACCTTCAACACAGGAATCAAGTATTACTCTGAAAATAGGAACTGAGGAGGATAATTGACGGAGTGTCTGCATTTGTGTAAGATGGCATTTCCTCATACGTACATTCAGTTCTTCAATCTCCAGCTGTTTCATTACTATACCCAGCATATGCTCCACCCATCTTGCGGCCACAGTCCCACTGCTGCAGAGCTGAGCAGGCCAACCTCAGTCTCTAGAGACTCTAGAGGGTCTCTAACTACTCTGCTTTTCCTTCCTTCTCACTTTTCGTCCATCAATCATCTCTATATTCCTGCTTGTTATCTGCTGATTTATCCATGCATTCTCTCTAATTGTAGTCCCTTCCTACCATTCTTCTATTCTTACGTTCCTATGCTTGCTTGCAAATGGCTGAAGAATCTTAGTGGTATAAGTGTGATGAATTTACCAGTCCAAAAGAATGTTGAAATTAAAAGGAGTGTTTCCATCATATGTTACACCCCACACTTTCTACCACAGTCATTTTTATGCAGGAGTTCACATTTGGTTCTGCTTTCCTTCCCTCCTACACTTACATTTTTGCCCCTACCCCCCTCCGCCTCCCCCATATGTGTTTTGCTTTCTCCAGTCAATGGTAAGATTTAGCAAACGGATATACATTACTGATTAAATAAAACCACAGTAAAAATCTATTGGTGTATTTGTGGGTGTGTAGATGCAACATTCAGAATGAAAATACCACCAATTTTATCTGTTTATGAAAAATTTTGTAGAAGAGCCTGTCATGAGAGCATTTCTAATGCAGGAAAAGAGAAGGCGGCAGCATGAAAGACTGTGAGACCTTGTGGTACCTGTACTTATATTATTTCATAGTGGAAAGCTGATGAGTTTGGTGTGTGATATTTAATATGCATTGAAAGATGCTTGTATTTTTAGGATTTCTGCAAATGCTGCTTATAGATCAATTTATCACATAGGATAGCATATGAAGGTCTTTATCACTGAGTTTTAATCAAAACTGTGTAGAAAATAAAATTGGATAATCCTCTTTTTCATTTGGAGGATTTTTTTTTTTAATAGTTCATCTCTTCCAATGTTGGCTTAAGTAAAAAAATTCTGATCTGAAATGGGCTTTTGAACAAAGGTCTGATTTAAATATAGATAGAAAAGGGCAACATTTTTTCTTTACTGCATTTTAGTTCATTCCAGCAAAGTTTGCCAGTGCATGTTGATAACTATTTACAGAAAAATCCAGACAAATTTCTGTGCCTTTCCCCCCAAATATTTTGCAGTGCATCTTGAGAATATAGTATTCCAATAGCTGTTTCATGGTTAAAGTTGTAAAACATTTTTTATTGGAAGCTTTTAATGTTGACTTTCTTAGAGGAGAACTTTTTTCTTTTAAAGGTTGGATTGTGATGTGTAGTCAAAAGAAGGTACTTGGAAATGACCCAAGTTCAGCTGCACAAGCTGTTTGTTGAGAAGATGGAAACTGAAAAGAAAATGTTTTCGTTTTTACAGCAAAAGATTTGTTTTTTGAAAAGCCTTATAAAAATGTCTTGTCTGGAGACTTAATGCTCTTGACTAGTATGAGAAAGCCAAGGGTTATTATTAAGTACATAGGACTTGGTCTGTAAGATTGTGTTCAATGCACTGGAGCTACTACAAATACTCGAACATCAGTTAAAAAAAAAAAAAAAAAAAAGTTTTAGCTGAATCTTGTGAGATTTAACAGGTCTTTTTACACATTCGTCAGGAGTGTGTCCCTGGGAAGCAAGGGAAGAGCAAAAGGCAGAGAAGCTTCCCTGTTTACAGACATCATACTTGGGTCTGTAAATGGGCAAAGAGATGAGATCTCTGAGCCCATTTAAGAGTTTGGTACAGCTGAAAGGAGGATTCCACGTTCTGTTCTCCCTGCTTCCTCTTCTGCCTTCCCTTCTGCCCCATGGTCCAAACTCCTTTTTACAGGCACTATTACTTGTTCAACTACTCATGAGCTGATTCAGCTCATTAAGCCAGCAGAAAGAAGGGAGGAGGGTTTTTTTGCTGAACCAGGCAGTCTTTTGCCATTTTATTTGTTATGTTTGTCATGGAAGAGTCTGCACAAACATATAACAAAAAGACAATCATAGTCCTGAAAAACATATGGTATTTTAGAAATCAGAAGAGTTTGGATATGTGCTTAAGCCATTATTAGTTCAGGGCCCAAAAAAGAAACACTTTATTTTATCTTTCCTGGTGGAAAAAAAAAAAATCAGGATATTCTGATGGGCAACAGCATACCAGAATCACAGAACTGTGCTCTTTGAAGTTCTGCAATCCCTGTCACCCCAGAATAGTTGAGAAGCAGGTTTTTTTCATTTAAAGGTCTGCTTGGATGTTAGCATGTCACAAACACTGGAGAAGTCCAGGGTAAATTGACTTCCTCTTCAGTCTTAAAGCTGGCACACTTTCCTCCCCTTAACCTCTCTGGTTTTAGCCCCTTGTGTTTTCCAGAAAGTTCAGAGACAGATTGCATTCTCTACCTTGTTCATAAATGCAACTCCCCCCACACTTTTGTTTGTCTGTTCAGTGCTCTGAAACGGGTGAGTTGTGTTTCCTTTCTATTGAAAATGATGATGTAATGGGTAAAACATCAGGAATTATTAATCAAAATGCTGAAGTCTTAATTCCACGTGGAAAAGGTAAAGGTGCTAAGCTAAGCTTTACTACATTACGTTTACCACATTAAATCCATTACAACTTTTTAGTTTTTCTGCTCCTTTAACAGCTCTGGTCACATGAATGTTGTTTCAGACCATAATTAATGACAATAATGAAGTGACTTTGTTTTTTGGTAGAAATTATCGTTTTTATTTTATTCTTTCAAGTGAGTAGAAAACACCATATCAGTCTTGATTTTTTTTTGAAATGTGGTTGCTACTGAATCAAGATGATAATACTTTATTTCTGCAACTATACTAAGACATCAGTAAAATATGGTGTGAAAATAGTAGGCCTCCCAAAAGGCCTAAATTAGACATGACATCCTTGTAGGTGCGTGTGTTCAAAAGTAGGGTATTTCAAGCCCTACATTTTAATCTAAATATGTGTTTGCTATTAGCAATGGAGGTCAGACCTTCACAGATTATCCTGTGCACAAGGACAATCTTTGAGTTTGCCTCTTATGAGACATACTGTGGATGCTTTTAACCTTAGCTACTGACAGTGGTGAAGACAAAAGGATTTGAACCAATGGTTCAGCATCTTTTAGCCTGGCTCCAGCCTTTTTTTTACCTCCAAATGTAGAGATACTCTCTGAACAGCAAAAACTGCAACCCATCTACAGTGATATGATGCTCATTATTGCATGTCATGAGACTGCAGGGACTCAAGGAACTATCATTTTGTAAGGAAAACCTATTTATAATGCCTGGTATTAAATTTTAAATGGATATTCTTGTATGTCTTCAGGAAAAAGCAACCTTCTACAAAGGAATTAAGTCTAATGCACACCTCAAATATAAGTATCAGTAATAGCATTTGTTCTATGGACAGTAAAAGCACAGAAGGAGCTCTAGATGACAATGGTAAATTAGCCGAATTTACAACAAGCAAACTGGTGCATAATTTGACCCAAATATCAATAATATTATAGAGTCATGTAGTTCCTTCCCCTCTGGAAATGGAATATTGAACATCCAGAAAGCAGAAAGGTTAATAATGCCATTTGTCCCGCTGGCTTTCTAATACCATATAAGATCTAGATTAGGTGGAAGTTGTCAAACATAGATTACATAGATTACAGAAATGGAAAAAAAGAGTTTTGAGTTTTATTTTGTTCTTTTTGCCTCCAGCAGTTGAACTCGGAATGAAAAAAAGATAAAAGAAAGCTGCTTTCATGACATGTCAGTAGTTTACAACTCTTTAATTATAAATCTTAACCTTGGCCTAGATGCCTTCCAAAATGGAGTTTCCTAAACTCTAAAATCTTGGTGTAAGACTAGCTAAAGAGCAATGATAGAGCAAGTAGTTTTCAATGTGAAAAGTATAGAATGAGCCTCACTTGGGTGTTGTCACAAAAAGAGTTATTCGAGAGCTTGTTACTAAATCTTGTCCTTCAGTGTGCAGATCCAGAGTCATTGTGATTACTCACTGTTGCCTTTGCAGCTGAACAAGCTGTGTTGCAACTGTTTTTAGAAATGTTTTGTTGCCATTAATTTAGCAGTCACTTTTCTTTTTGTGGTATTTCCTCATTTCAGAACCGGAGACTTATCTACACGGAGCAATTCATGAAAATTAATGTGAGTCAACTAAAGATGCGACTTAGAAATAGATCAGTTAAACGTCATTAAAACCCCAAAGGACCTTCTTATCCAGAATTGAAGTGGTCCTAATTTAATTTAATTTACTTCTACAGTGAAGTTAGATCATTCAAATGTAATTCTAAAGGAGAATATCCACATTAGGGTTTAATATAGTTTTGCAGCTTCTCCTTAAAGTAACATCTTCAGTTAATTCACTTTCCTGATTGTCCCCATATAAATAAATCCCTAATCCCACAAGTGTTTTTAGTTCTGGCTAATCCTTGACACTTCTTAATAAGAGACTGCATAATCCAGATAGTGTCTATACCAGTTGCTGAGCTGGAAAACATCCAATTTCCAGTCTCAGCTGCATCTGGTAGGACTTGGACTCTGACTATTCAGCTTTACCAGCAAACTATAGGAAGTTGTAAGACAGGCTAAACCTAATGCAATAGGTTTTTCTTCCCCAAATCAATTAGCTGATACTAATACAATCAGACTCTCATCTATTAACCAAGCTAAAAAGCTTTTAAGCTGATCTGCAGGGGATTAGCATCTTCATTCAAACTTTCCCTGAGGGGTGAACCATTTTCAGTTAAATGTCATGCGTGAGAGGATGCTCGAACCTTGCTGTAATGTCAAAGTGTAATTATTGGACAGAGATCTTGAGAAGTCTGCGTAGGCGGAGATTTAAATTCCATACTGGATTTCTTAGGTCTCAGTCAGCAAAGGCTGCCTAGAGGATGCATAGGTTCAGTATATGTTTCAGCAGACCGCTCAGTACCTCAGGCATTTAGGCAACTTTAGGTGCTTTGTGTAGATTATGCCATTATATATTTCTCCAAGAGGACTTAATGCTGACAGGAAATTATACCATTTGAGCTGTGGTGTTAAACCAAGTCTGAACTGTTATGCTTCTGCTTTGTTTGCCTTTAAGTGGAGCTTTGAGGTAAAGACAGAGGTGAAGTACAGATACAGATAGTGATGACACTGCGGAAGTAGAGTGTCTCTTATGGTATGTAGAGATCTGCATTTCAGTCTATGACAAAAGCATGTGATTGATCCTGGTATGCATGGGTCCTTCGTCGCTTGGGTTCTGGAGTTGAAAGTAATGAAGTGGGTTGACAGACACATCATTCATTTGTACAAAATTGGCCACAGAAACAGTGCTCGTAATCATGCTGGCCTTATGAGCTGCCCAATTCAGAACAGACTCTTGACCTGAATTGCTTTTGGATTCTATCAACTGTATTGATCAGATCTCCGCTAACTACAGTGTGAGTGAAGACAACTAGCTCATGTAGGATGCTACGTTTAGATGTCTTAAACTAGAGGTAAGTCCCATCCTTATAACTTTTTACTGAACATATATTTTTTTTTTACATCTTTTGATCTGTGTACAAGCTATAACACGATGATAGAGTAAATCCAACATTAGAGGTCTTAGTCTTGGATGGAAGCCACCCTGGCCACAGGACAAAACAGCCCCCTTCACATGTCTAAGTTAGACTTGTCTGAAAATTTTTGATGGGCTAGCTTTGCTCCTGCTGACTTTATGCCATTCAGTTATGGATGATCTGTATCATCCCAATATTAGGGGGAAGCAGGTGTTTCTGTAGTGACATACAGCTACCACAAAAGTGTGAATCCAGTATAATCTTCAAGTTTTGTAATCTAGCAAATTCAATAGAACTGTGGTTACATGGCCACAGTTAACCCAGAAGAAATGTTTACTGCTACATGAACTGGCAGTGCACAGAACTACATCCTCATATCCCACTGAAATAAGTCATGCATTTCTTCTTGTAGGGAAAAACAACAACAACAACAAACTCAATGATATTTTGAAAGCCTTCTGCTAATTACACTCTATTTTAGATCTCAGTCAAAAGAAGGCAATTTGAGTGGCTAGGTACCTACTACCCTTGTTCTCAGTTTATGGTAGTGCAATAGTATCATTGTCACTTCTTCCTTCAGCACCAAGTTTTCCAAAAAGGTTTCCTAACCACATATTTTAAAAGACCCTCAAACCTTAGCTTCTGAGCTCTGATAAATCATAGCCTGAGGTGGTCTGATTGGAAAATGAGAAGCCACTGAATAAAGAAAATGCTGAAATTTCACTTTCCATAGAGATTACCAGTTTCATTAGCTTCAGTGAAAACCACATTTCCCTAAATTTAGAGCTGCAGCAGAGCTCAATACAGATAATGCATTTAATATATGCTCTGGGCAGTGAAGTTGAAACTATTTTCAAGTAATTTTCTTCAGTGTTGGATGCAGCCATCCTGTAGGTTTCCCGATAACTTAGGATTCTTCTTTCTCAGAACAGCAAGTGATATTCTTCAAAAGCAGCCAACATTCTCTATGACAGGGGCATATCATCATTTCACATAGTGTAATGTTTTATCACCACCTGGTAATATAATGGCACAGTATGATAGCACATGCACTTCAAAGATACGTTTTTTCCCAGTTCTGTACTAATGTCAAACACTGTTGAATAATATAGAGGCTTTTCATTTTTTTTTCCACATGCATCTTAACTTCACCAAAATAAAGACAGTTCAAACGTGATGGCAGGGCAAAAAAACCCAGATATATGCTCGCTAGAAATATGAAGATGTAGGTATTGTGTATTTATACAAAGCAACAAAGGTGTGCAAACAGGAAGTGAATGTAAGGGATACAAAGCAAAATTTTATGGCAAATATGATTTTTTCTTCATAGTATTGTTAACTGCAGAAGAATGGCACTGAATTTCACTGTATTATGGGCAGACACCTGACATTTATCTCACTTTTGGTGACATCAAGTGTTCAGTTTTCTGCCCTGAAGCATTTGATAATTACCTTTGACAATGTACAAGTAAGCTCAATTACATAGTAAATATTAATTTTTCAATAGTTAAGGTGATGTGACTTCCTGGTCCATGACTATGGCTCTTGGTGACAACAGTCCAACAACAGTAATAGTAAACAGAATTTTATTGGAATGTTTATGTTTGCTCTGGAAAGATTATTTTTAGCAATGTGGGTTAGACTTCTTCTGGATTAAATCTGCAGTTTGCTAGGACAAAAATATTTGTCTCTAATTTGTCTCGCTCTACATTTTAAACAATTTGTCTATTGAACAGGCTGCCCAGAGAAGTTGTGGAGTCTCCTTCTCTGGAGACATTCAAAACCCACCTGGATGCCTTCCTGTTCAGTCTGCTCTAGGTGACCCTGCTGTAGCAGGTGCGTTGGACTAGATGATCTCCAAACGTCTCTTCCAACCCCAACCATTGTGTGATTCTCTGATTCTATATGGTAGTATAACAATATTTAAGAATTTACATTAAAAAAAAATTCTTCAATGTGGAGCACATTGTGCTATTGCGAAGAGGATGT
Source organism: Caloenas nicobarica (assembly GCF_036013445.1). Classification (NCBI taxonomy): domain Eukaryota; kingdom Metazoa; phylum Chordata; class Aves; order Columbiformes; family Columbidae; genus Caloenas; species Caloenas nicobarica. The sequence goes on along the minus strand of NC_088246.1, from coordinate 44,309,731 downwards.
TATACGTCCCATCAGTACTGGATGGCCACCTTGCCTACTCTTTATTTTAAATTAGAATAAGTATAAATGATTGCACAGGGATAAGACATAGGGGAGTCTGGCCAGATAGAGTTAAATATCTGGTGACAGAATTAACATGAGGTGATAGAATTAATGACTGTTGAAAAAACAACTCTTTTCAATGTTATGTGCTATATTCCACATGGCTAGGTTGTAACTAAACACTTCAAGCCTCTTGCACGCTGTTTCTCTAAAGGTCGTATTTGTTGCAGAGGTTTTTAGAAGAGACTTGTGTTTCTTAGCAGGGACTTGTGTTCCTTGGGATTGATACAACAGGAAATTGCAGTCCTTCCCACATTGCTAAACAGGCGGGAGCATTGCAAAGAATAAAGATCTACTATAGAAAAGATGAACTGATCTACTGTATTTTGTTTTCTTTCTAGAGTGCAATTGATTTTACAAGGCTCAAGGGTGATTAGAATTACAGATCTTAGAAATAAATGGTTTTGGCATTGTTGTTAATTTAAACAGTGGGATTATCTGGAAATTGCACTGTTGGGGTCCCTACCAGATTTTTCAGCTTTTTCCTTTTTTTTTTTCCTTGGTAGGAAGGAAATTGTAGCCAAGAAATTAAATTGTACTAGAAGGGTTCCCACAAAGCATATGATAAGGGCAATATGGAAGTCTGTGGTCAAACTAGGAATCAAATGGTACAGATAACAATTCTGTCTCAAATCCTGTCATTTATGGTTCACGGGAATTCTGGTCCAAATAAGCAATAACTGAGGCACTGTTCCATATTTAAAATCTTGCCTAAATTCAGAGGGATAAATTTGATGTATGGAATCTGACTCTAGGGGTGGTGAAGAGCTGTCTAAGAGAGACTAGGTCTTTTTGGCTGACAGATGCAATCACTGCTTCCATGAGGCCTAAGCACTGAGGAGTGCAGGGGCTCACTGCTAGGGATGATTTGGTTTTGTAAGTTGATTTAGTGGCTGAAACAGTGTTTTTCAGATAATTGCTGGAACTGAGCCAATGCAGTGTCTACTGTGAACTCTATATGGTGAATTATAGATTCTACTAGTGATGGATACAAAGCAGAGGTGTCGCTTAAAAGATTTTGGAAGCGAAGCTCTGTATTCTGCTCTAGTGAATTGCACAGCATAGAATTTTTCTTGCATTCATTGACCTCTGTAGAAGAATAAGGACATAAGGGAAAGAAACACAGTTCTTAATATAGACATGTGACAAGTGGATCTCAATTGTCTTCCACTAGCTGGGAACTAAGTAGAGCCTTTTCTCATTTAGCAGTTGTGGGAAAAGCAAACCCCAGTCTGTAGTGTAGAGGATTACCTGTTGTCTACTAAGTTTCCTAGTAGCTTCAGTTAGATTCCTCTTTATTTTGTCCCCTCGATTGTGATGAAATGTTACTCATTGTGCAACAGATGACACATTCTGCACTAGAACTAACTTTGTAGTGCAATGCAGGTTTGTCATATCAGTGGTCTACTTCCCAAGGCGGTTGTCAGTCTATATAAATGTTGATGAACCATCTTTACCTCTGGGTCTTGGCCCTCCCAAAAGTGACAGCTTTCCACATTCTGTTCTATCAAACTGTACTTCCTCCAAGGTTCTTCTGACCCTTTTTTTCCCCTCACTGCTTCCTTCCAGTTAGCCTGCTTACCTTTACCCTTTCCCTATATAACTCTGATATGCAGCCTCCTCCAGGTGTGAACTTGCAAGGATGAGGACACAGGAGATGAATGTTCTTGGCAGCAAGAGAAACAGTTTGGGCTCATATTTTGCTCCTTTTGTGTTTCTTCAGAGACAACTCCACTTTGATAGTGCTTCGCTTTTGAATTCCTGGTCTGAAACGGACTATAAACCACAACTTTCTCAAAGTGCTGTGAGATGCAGGTGAGACAGAAAATGTATATGAAGAGCCAAGTGTTATTATTATTGTTAGTAGAAATAGTTAACTACCTTTTTTCAAAAATAAATCTTATAGTCTTTAGTAGCATCCTCATGATAAGGCCCTGGAACTCTTTGCACAACTGGGGCCTAAATGAAGAAAAGTAACAAGCTAAGGAAGGACAAATGTGTGGGTGACAGTCATCGGAATGTGTAGAGTGATAGTTGGCCATATGACTGACTTGTTATGATATCTTTGTACCTCCTAAGTTATATGAATAACTGTTACTAGCCTCCAGCCATACCTACACATTGTATGTGAGCTGCATGGCCCCAAAATGCTTTGAAACCTTTACATTATATGTTTCCATTTGAAGCAGTTTTCCTTGAGCTGGAGCTTGAGCTCACACTTTGCAGTAGGAGTAAGTGGGGCCTCCCTGGAAGAACCTTCAGCCATCTCATTTGGCTGACCTCCATGACATGATGCTGTCCTGAGGGCAAAACAGTCAGAGTATCCTGTAGTGCATCCATGTAAAAAGTATACATAACCAGATGTGCTTTCAAAAGTGCATGGAGTTTCTCTACTAGGTGTGCTAGTTGGATTGCTGTAGAGCTGACTTACAGAATCATAGAATAATTTTGGTTGAAAGAGACCCTCAAGATTATTGAGTCCAACCATTAACCTAACTCTGGCCCTAAACCATGTCCCTAAAAACCTAATCTATACATGTTTTAAATACCTCCAGGAATGGCGACTCAACCGCTTCCCTGGGCTGCCTCTTGCAGTTCTTGACAAGCCTTTGAACAAAGAAATTTTCCCTAATATCCCATCTGAACCTCCCCTGGTGCAACTTAAGGCCATTTCCTCTCATTCTATCACTTGCTACTCAGGAGAAGAGACCAACGCCCTCCATGCTACAATCTCCTTTCAGATAGTTGTAGAGAGTGAGAAGGTCTCCCCTCAGGGAGGCCCAGGAACTGCTAACAAATGTACAGTGCCATGGTGGCTCAAGAAGTTTTGCAAAGGAGACAAGAGCCTTGAAGATGAGGATTGCAGCGGCCAGCCATCAGAAGTTGAAAACGACCAATTGAGAGCAATAATCAAAGCTGATCCTCTTACAACTACGTGAGACATTGCCGAAGAACTTGACATTGACCACTCTATGGTCATTTGGCATTTGAAGCAAATTGGAAAGGGGAAAAAGCTCGATAAGTGGGTGCCTTGTCAGCTGACCAAAAATCCAAAAAATTGTCGTTTTGAAGCGTCACCTTCTCTTATTCTGCACAACAACAACGACCCATTTCTTGATTGGGTTGTGATGTGTGATGAAAAGTGGATTGTATACGACAACCTGCAATGACCAGCTCAGTGACTGGACTGAAAAGAACCTGCAAAGTACTTCCCAAAGGCAAACTTGCACCAAAAAAAGGTCATGGTTACTCTTTGGCGGTCTGCTGCCGGTCTGATCCAACTACAGCTTTCCGAATCCCGGCGCAACCATTCCATGGGAGAAGTATGCTCAGCAAATGGATGAGACGCACCAAAATCTGCACCACCTGCAGCCAGCATCAGTCAACAGAAAGGGCCCAATTCTTCTCCATGAGAACGCCTGACCACATGTTGCACAACCAACGCTTCCAAAGTGGAATGCATTGGGCTACAAAGTTTTGCCTCAGGCACCATATTCACCTGACCTCTCGGCAACTGACTGCCACTTCTCCAAGCATCTCAACAACATTTTGCAGGGAAAACACTTCCACAACCAGCAGGATGCACAAAATGCTTTGCAAGAGTTTGTCAAATCCTGAAGCACGGATTTTTCCACTACAGGAATGAATAAACTTGTTTCTTGTTGGCAAAAGTGTGTTGATTGTAATGGTTCCTATTTTGATGAATAAAGATGTGTTTGAGCCTGGTTCTGATGATTTAAAATTCATGGTCCAACACTGCAGTTACTTTGCACCAACCAAATAGTAGTTGGAAGCCAGGCAAGATCTCCTCCTCATATGAGCTGTGTCTGTCCCTAAGAGCTTCATCTATACATGTTTTAAACCCCTCCAGGGATGGTGACTCTACCACTTCCCTGGGCAGCCGGTTCCAGTGCTTTACAGCCCTTTCTGTGAAGAAATGTTTCCAAATATCCCATCTGAACCTCCCTTGGCACAACTTGAGGCCATTTCCTCTCGTCCTATCATTTGTTGCTCAGGAGAAGAGACCAACACCCTCCATGCTACAACCTCCTTTCAGGTAGTTGCAGACAGCGATCAGGTCTCCCCTCAGCCTCCTGTTCTCCGGGCTGAACAGCCCCCGTTCCCTCAGCTGCTCCTCATCAGACTTGTGCTCCAGGCCCCTCACCAGCCTTGTTGCCCTTCTCCGAACTCTCTCCAGCACCTCAATGTCTTTCTTGTCATGAGGGGCCCAAAACTGAACACAGGATTTGAGGTGTGGCCTCGCCAGTGCCAAGGCTGGGGGGATGATCACTTCCCTGGTCCTGCTGGCCATGCTATTGCTGATACAAGCCAGGATGCTGTTGGCTATTTCTACACGATTGCCTATGTGCAGCTAGTAAACTCAGCTAGCCACTTGTTTAGATGATACCAGTTAGTTGACAACTTACTGCCAGCATTAAGCCATAAGCGAAACAATATTTTTAAAATTCATAGTTTGTTAAATCTTCTGACTTCACACACCATATATTTTTGTCATCCTATTTTTTGTGTTCAATAAATGTGCTCTTCTATAATGTTATTGTTCTGTACTTTGCTTTTGTCCTTTTTGCTCTAGCTGTGCTCAACAAACCCCTTGCAGTGACAGTTCATATTAATATTAGAAACTGACTTCCAAAAACTGGATCTTTAAAAAACTACTGTTTATTATAAATGACCTTGCCTCATTTATAATTTAAAAATCAATTTCCTAGTAGTATTATGCACATTCCAGAAGACAAAAAGAAGGTTTATCCATAGAGCTGATGGAAGCTAATATCAGTGAGAAAAAATTACCTGTCCAACTGAATATATATGGATGTTGATAATAATTACATGATATGGCCTGCTTAAAACTGGTCATACTGAATCATTCTCATGACAAAAGAAAACCACTATAATCAGTGTCAGAGATGATGGAGTTCTATTGCAAAATATTTATTTTTGAAGAACAAGTAGTCTTTTTTTAATATAAATTTGTGAGAACAGCACACATTTTAGGATTATGCTGAACAAACAACCCCAAGTTCTCCATGAATTTTAGTTTTTCCTTCAGTCATTCACAGATTATGTTTGTGCATTCACCCAGCCTGGGTGAGTAGGAAGGTATTTTTGCTTGTCTTCCATTCACTGCCCAGTGAAGGGCTAAATGTAGTTGGTGTGTGACGTGCCTATTCAGTGTGGAACATCCCATCACGTAGTCTCCCCATGAAAAATATATATGTTCTATACAGGGCCGTACCCAATTCAAATGAGGAGTACTGCAAGCTGTGGAGCTGCTGAATCCTCACGGCTAAACTGAAGAAGTGTGGACTGGACAATCAGGTAGTGAGGTGGACGGCAAACTGGCTGAAGGGAAGAAGCCAGAGAGTCGTGGTCAATGGGGCAGAGTCTGGTTGGAGGCCTGTATCTAGTGGAGTCCCTCAAGGGTCAGTTCTGGGGCCAGTATTATTCAATATATTCATCAACGACTTGGATGAGGGAATTGCGTGTACTATCAGCAAGTTTGCTGATGACACCAAACTGGGAGGAGTGGCTGACATGCCAGAAGGCTGTGCTGCCATCCAGCGAGATCTGGACAGGCTGGAGAGTTGGGCAGGGAAAAATTTAATGAAATATAACAAAGGAAAATGTAGAGTCTTACATCTGGGCAGGAACAACCCCAGGTTCCAGTATAGGTTGGGGAATGACCTATTAGAGAGCAATGTAGGGGAAAGGGACCTGGGGGTCCTGGTGGACAGCAGGATGACCATGAGCCAGCACTGTGCCCTTGTGGCCAAGAAGGCCAATGGCATCCTAGGGTGTATTAGAAGGGGGGTGGTTAGCAGGTCGAGAGAGGTTCTCCTTCCCCTCTACTCTGCCCTGGTGAAACCTCATCTGGAATATTGTGTCCAGTTCTGGGCCCCTCAGTTCAAGAAGGATAGGAAACTGCTTGAGAGAGTCCAGCGCAGGGCCACGAAGATGATTAAGGGAGTGGAGCATCTCCCTTATGAGGAAAGGCTGAGGGAGCTGGGTCTCTTCAGCTTGGAGAAGAGGAGACTGAGGGGTGACCTCATTAATGTTTATAAATATGTAAAGGGTGGGTGTCATGAGGATGGAGCCAGGCTCTTCTCGGTGACAACCAACAGTAAGACAAGGGGTAATGGGTTCAAGCTGGAACACAAGAGGTTCCACTTAAATTTGAGAAGAAACTTCTTCTCAGTGAGGGTGACAGAACACTGGAACAGGCTGCCCAGGGAGGTTGTGGAGTCTTCTTCTCTGGAGACATTCAAAACCCGCCTGGACACCTTCCTGTGTAACCTCATCTAGGTGTTCCTGCTCTGGCAGGAGGATTGGACTAGATGGTCTTTTGAGGTCCCTTCCAATCCCTAACATTCTGTGATTCTGTGATTCTGTGAATATGATACATCATAGATCATTCTTTAAGAGGATACAATTTGAACTGCGTTGCAAAGCTTTAAGCTTTTTATTATGTTGCTCATTGACTTTTGCTATCTCAAAACCTAAATCTCTTACATTTCTCTTTTACTATTTAGACAATTTGGCTGCCTGCTGTTAGGTGCTTATAATTGAGAGTTGACATTTATATGCTTTCTGGGTATGCACAAGTGAAAGGAGTCCAATGTTTTAAAACCATTCAGCAGTGATAAAATCAGACAGAACCACAATAACTTATGATGTGTATAGATTTCACATTCCAGACTTCATGCTGTTGTTCTTTTATTGTTAAGTTGTTTGTACCTATATAGCTATCATTTTAGCAAACACCTCTTCAGTTGTATGAAGTAATGGGCAGGAAGGCTAATCTGGCAGAAAATATGGAAGCATTTGCATCGGTAACCATCTTTATAAAAATGTTTATCATTGGAGCTGAGAAGCTTTCCCATTTGTTGTCGAGAATTGTAAAAAGTTTTTCTCTCTTGAGATGAGGAAATGGCACCAGGTCATTACTGCTCTTCACAGAAACACTGCAGGGAAATACTTGCTCTTAATATTTCTTGACTCAGGCTCTAAAAGTAGTTTTACAGAAATAGGTATTCTGGTCATGTACCTCCAGTAAATTAAAATCCCAGAAAAATGCTAGAAAATAGAAATTGCAAGTGTGCAGTGTGCAGTGCAAACTTCAGTGTGTCCTTAGTTATAATTTTTTTATGACCTGAGGTAATTTGAGTGAATTTCGGATCAGATTATATGAAATGAGATGAATCAAGGTCTGTTCTTGGATGCTGTTATTCATCAATCAATTAACTCAAGAAATTTTTTAAAATTCTAATCTTCCTGCTTCAGCTATATTGAATTAAACTGTGACACCCAGGCAGTTAAATTTTCTCCTTGAAATATATACTCTGATACAGTATTTGAACATCCATCTGCTTTCTGAGGTGAGCAGATGTGGCCAATTCTACTGCAGTGTGAAATAAGAAAACATACTATGTCTGCCTTCCTGGAAACATGCAATATGCCTCTATATATGTATTTATTTTTAAGTAAGACTGAATATATTTTGATGAATGAAAATTAGCTGGATTTTCTTAAAAGCAATATAGCCTTAATTATGTAATTGGTGCCATGTATTGTATTTATAGCTGTTTGTTTAATTTCTAAATGTGAAATGAATCTTTCCCTGATGGTTTACACTAAACAACACAATGCTTTAAGCATAAGGTCTGAACTGCCATTTCTTTTTCAGATTTGCCTGAATTATTACAGGATGTTTCTAGATTAACACAGGAGCTATTGACTAAAGAGCCCTCCACAGTAGATGCCACATTTTAATGATCGTGTTTTAATGTCCCATCAAAATATTGTGATATATTTTGCCATGTTTAGCTGCTTGAGTCAAAAAGTATAGGAAGAGCTTCGGGTTTATTTTTAGTAGCTCATATGTTTTAGAACATCTCCATATACATTTGAATTTAGAAATAGTAATATTTAAATTTTTAAGCGAAAGTAATTTTAAATGTGCCTTTTATCCTTATCTGGGCTATACCATCATAGTCTCTGATCAAAGAGTAAATCTGAATATGTTAAAAGGTTTTTCTATCAGTACAATATACTGCTTTATTAGGCACAGACTTTTCAGTCTTTACGGGTGACAGAGTCCAAGTGAGATAAGGGGTAAAAGTCCAGTGATGGGGTTAAGAAAAGCTCATCAATGCCCCAAATTGGTAATTTTATCTGCATATGCCTGTAGAATATGTGCAACATGAGTGGAAAGTTTTGTGGCTTTGGTGTTAATTGCAGTCTCAGCATCTGTGTAAATAGTTGCTTATTAAAAAGCCAGGTCAGCGTTATAAACACGGAGCCTTCTTGTATTATCATCCTGTACATGATGCAGAAACATGTCAGTAGCAATAATTCCAGAGAGATGCACCTCCCCCTTTGAATATGATTAACTAGAAAATAAAGCTAGGAGTAAACAGATGGCCTGGAGGGACTTTTAAAAATGTGATGGTGGATTTCCAAACAAAATAACCTACACCAACAAGAAAGTGGTTAAAAAAATAATTGAATCTATGCACAAAGGAATAAAGATGAGAAAATGACAGTAAAGGTTTTTTTTACTGTCCTTTTGGGAAAAGATGGAAAAGAAGTGAATAAGATACTGTTGTGCCTGCAACACTGATAAGAGTACTTAATGAGTAATGTGACCCCACTGAAGAAAATAATGGACAAGAGGCTGTTGTGCTATTTTTGTTATTTTCTTCTTAAAGCCAAGCAGAAGAGGAAATAATTATACTAAGAGCTGAGAACTCTCGTAGCCTCCTGAAGCTCCAGCAACAGTAAAGATTCCTTGTTAATGACAGATTTTTACATGGGGTACAAGTTTCTCACAGGATAGACTGTCAAGAGACATACATCCAGTGCAACAGCATGGCTTCCAGTAACCAAGACTGTTGCACTATCCAGGGAAACTATTAAAGCACTAGCAGATATTAGGAAAAAAAAATCTACTGGCTCAAATTAGAGAAAGCCAGGAAGTAGGAGACATTGAGCCTGATTCTGTGATCCTGGACAGACATCAGAAAGCAACAGGAAAGGCAGGGATGAGGACTAGAAATACTTATCCCAAAACTGAAATATGGTAAGCAGCAGTGTGGATAATGAAGGAAACCTATAAAAGAGATGTCTGTCACATGTGAGCAATCCCAAAGCTAACACACACATATTTTATTTATATCAAATAATGTTTGAAGCTATGTTATTGGACCAGCAACCAATTAGATTCCAGCTGCACTATAATACCAGTTGATAAATGAGACTGAGAAGTGGTTAGGTTTAAGAAGGGTATCTACTGAGTGATGAAAGATAATAAAACCTTTCTGAAATCAGTGGAATGCATACATACTGTCTGTAAGAATGTCCCCTCCCCAAAAGTTATATTATTTGTTAGAATTTCCAGTAGTCCAAATGCAGGTGCATCTCCCATTGTTGAACAGCAATGAAGACCTTGATGGAACAGAGAAATGAAAATTATTTAGCAGCATCCAAATAGAAGGCTGATAATATATTTCAAGGAAAAGGACACCTACAGTTCAGGGTTATTTGAGAGGCATGTTTTCACATTTACTATGTGAGACAATGAAATATTTTTAAACTCCCCATAGAAAGGAACTGGCAAATGTGCCAATGAACTGCCATACTTTGTACAGTAATTACTTACAGCAGACTGCAGTGGTAATCTAGCTCCCCAAGAAATGAGGGACTCTTCAGGTAATATCAGAACCTACACTGAACTCACACTGAAAATAAATCATTAGTCTTATCCAAAGACCAAGGATGTAAGATCTGCTTTAAAATAAAAGTACCATTTTAGGTGAAGTCCAGTACAAGTTTTGGCATGATAAGGCAATGCAGCTACCTTTACTGTTATCATTGTGCTAGCACAGCTGGCCATGAGTAGCTTTAAGTATCTGTCCATCTTCAAAGGAATTCTAATGTCAGTTGAAACACCCACTAGAAAAAGTCCTAGGAGCAGTACTGATGATCTTCTTGAAGGTAAATGAGGCATCAAGGAATGAACAATGCAGGTCCGTAATATCAAGGTGCACCAATTTATAATGAAGTACTGGGAAGAGAATATTAGCAAAAACACAGACAAGGTGACGGTAAAGTGAAATGAACTCAATAGACTTCTAGGAAGTAACAGCCAGGCCTTGAGATGCTATTAAGAATATGTAAGACAAATGCATGAATAACTGTCTTCCTAGATACTGTGCGCTCTTACCAATAGCCATTGAAGCAGGTTTTAGCTCATAGTGATGCAGCTTGAGAAGAGTCATGGGTCCAGGAAGAGGCATTTGAAGAATGAAAATATTCTAGCTGAAGCATTTGCCTAAAGTATTTGTCCTGGTGGGAACTGAGGATGCTGTGGCTGCTAAGGCAGCAGCTTATAGAAGTTGTTAGAAAGCATCAAGAGACACAAAAAATGGCTATTAGAAAAAGAGCCACAGACTGAGCTTTTTGCAAACAAACATTTTCAACAGCTCACCTCTAAGCACCAGCGCTGTGAGCAGTCTCGTCTGAGAAGCTGCATTCAGAGTACACTTTGGATGACTGAGTGTTGTGAAGACTCCAGAACTACAGTGTGGAGCAAGAGTCACTACTAGTAGCAGATACTTGAACTGGCTTTCCTGAACACAGTGCACGCATCTCAGATTGATTCCGGCAATGGACTACATTGTATTTGCTTCTTTTCTTGAGTTGTGTGTGCACTCTCTCTCACTCTCACTCTCACTCTCACTCTCACTCTCACTAATAAAACACTGTACTGACAGTGGGGATTAATGAGAGTAAAATAGTTTATACTCTGGCATTGACCAGTTTGTGAGGAGTAAGTACCACACGAAGCTATCTCTTGCATGAGATTATGGATGAGCTGTGTGGTTGAGACATTTTTCTCATGGAGAATTGAGTCATAATCTTAGGAATTAATATGAACTGAACAACATCTCATATATGAAATTACAGACATCACTAAGACCAGTTAGAGAGCCTGTCTGCTTGGCAGACATAAATACCAAATTGAAGGCACATATGTAACTGGATGATGAATTCAAATATGGTATGCAATACAGTCTTTCTGGCAGAAAGTGAGAATAGACTACTTCTGGTAAAAGCCACCTATAAGACACTACACACATTTCTGGGAAGTGCCTGTCTGAAGGACATGCAGGCAAGAGCTCTGACTAGGGACCCCCAAGGGTGTTTTGCAAAGTATGTGTTTGGCCTGAGATTACTGTACTCAGACAACAGTCCATATTTCACTGCAGCTGGATTTAACCAAGTCAGCATCAACAGGACTTTGAGCACATGGGCACCTTCTCACGGGCAATACAGAATGATGGTATGGCACATCTGGCAATCAAGGTGATCAGGAAAATTTAAAGCAAAACAGAAAGGAAGACAGACAGGAAAGATCCCAACAGATAAGCAAGAGAGTTTGTGGGAGCAAATAAGGGAATGCCAAGCTAAACAGACAGACCAGGGCAACAGATGAGTGAAGGCCTTCTCGTTGTGCTCAGATGATCAGGTTTGGGTTCATGCAGTGGAATACTAATTATTTGAGTAACAGAAATAAAATGGAAGAAAACCCAGGATTTTTGAGTAAGACTCAGGAAACAGTTGTGCTGATGCATGAGGGAAAGAGGAAATGCCCAGAAAGAAGCATAGTGCAGGGAGCTACAGTGAAAACACATTAATGGGCATTGGAGAAAATTTATTAGAACTTCTTGCACACCCTGAGAAGTCCTAAAAGAACAGCAGCTGTATTCAGAAGAGACTATGCTGTTACTGTGCACTACCTGTCAAAACATCTGCACACACAAGGGGAAAAAAAAAATAGATCAAATGTATTATGAACATCTCACATAACGCAATAGTAACCTTCCATTTTGAATATGCATTCAGTTTGGCCACTTTATTTCACCTAGGCTATAAGTGAAACAGGAAATAGAAAATACTAATGAGAATGATTAGAGGCATGGAAAGACTTCCATACAGGCAGAGATTAAAAAGATTAGGGTATTTACGTAAGAGAAGAGATGAGTAAGAGGTGACATGAAAGATGTGTATAAATTATTAATGGTTTAGAGAAGGTCAAGAAGGTGCACCAATTTAACCCTCTCAGAACATAAGAACAAATGGTTCACAACGAAATTGCAGCCTTTCAGTTTGATAGCAGGAAAGACTTTTTACATAAATGTGGCCTCACTGCTTGAAGATTTGAGGTGACAAACTTTGTGAGACTAATAAAAGGGTCTCGCTACCTTGTGTAATCATCCAATAACATATGATCTGAATGTTTAAGAATCCTTAGCGTATTGATGCTTACAGCAGGCTCTTAAGGCAGGAAAGTATTATAATGCCCCTAATGCAGTGAATATAACTGATGCCAAGGGAACACTAGATCGTTTGCCCCAGACCACAGACAGAATCTCTTGTACAGAAAAACTGAATTTTAGTGACCTGGATGATAGATTGGTACCTTAAGATATGAACAATCTTTTTTTGCCATTATTTATTCATGTTGATGATGACCAGTCTTTATGAGAAAGCTGGCCACACAGCTTCTTATAAAAACATTTGAGTCATGTGCCATGACTCTTCCATGGTCACGTGGCCAGCACATAATGGACTGACCAGAGTCCACATCACACTTACACATTAAATTAGATTAATCCTTATGGTACTGGATTTACTGAACATGCCCAAATCAATGAGACTGAGTGTGCTTGCTAGATCGAATGCTTCCCTGAAGTGATGGAAATATTGGTGAAGCACGATGCAGCATATGTCTGTCCATACCCATCAAGGAAAGCTTTGGCTATTTTTCAACTTCTTCCTCCAGAATCATTGATCTATCCCAGGCCCTGCTGTTTTCTTTCACAAGAGCCCTTCACTGCCATTTTCCCATTTTTTCAGTGACTACCACATGCTGGGCTGCTGGAAAAGAAAACTGGGCACAGAACTACTCAGGTGGCTGGCAGCTCCCTCCTCACTTGTACCTCAGGAATAATAAGAAAAGAGAGCAGCCAGACTCAATCGATTGTTTTGACAAGTCATATATGGCCTGTGTTTCTAGATGCCCCTTCCCACTTTACAGGGACATTTAGTACACAACAGTAATGCTAGCTTGGATTAGAAATATTCAAAGGAATGACTATCATCCAGGATGTGAGTTCTGAGGATATAATATAACTGCTACCTGCCATAGGTGAGGAAGGAACTTTCTACATCAATATGATATCAAACAGTTTCTTATCAAAGAAGAAAGTTTCAATTGTTGCATAGATTATCTGCCTGTGGCTACTGTGGAAGACAGGATAACAGATTGAAAAGACTACTACTTTGATTTCGTGCAAAAAATCATAAGTAAGATGTAAACCGGTAAAAATGCGACAGTAAGCTATTTGGAGGAATGAATGAAAACGCAGCTTTTGCTGTTTTGTCTTTGTGCCAGCTAATCCAGGTTACAAAAAAGATGTTGCACAAATGCACTTTTTTTTGCCTTAATAATCAGAACACTTTTAAAATAAAAAATTATTTCTTTTTGCTTGTTTGTTTAACCCTGGAAATTTTAGAGTATGAGGCTATAAAAAGTCTTCGAAGGCATTATGTTTCTGTGTGTTGGCTCAAGGTGAGAGAATCTTTCTTTATGGGACTGTGTTATGATGTGGTGATAATTGCCTTCTCGCAGAACACAAATATATCACTCTCTGGTTGCGTTACTGATTCTTTCTTTGAGTGTACGATGGTACAATGCACTCCTACAATGGCATGAAAAATCTACCATGCAAACAGAATTGTTATTTTTTAAAATATCTCTTCTATCTCTGTAATCTTCAATATGCATAAAGCTGTAAATATAAATCTCAAGCTTTGCTAAAAAGCCTGTTAAGATACCTGTGCTGTTATGAGACCTATTTTAAAAACAAAACAAACCAAAACTTTTTGCTTCCAGCTCAGGACTGTCACTTTACTTACAGTAGAGACAGGCTAACAAAGACTGCCGATTTCAACCCAAGAAAAAAGGACTGGCTGAGACTTCCTGCAACTTAAGCTTCAGAGCTCTGCTATTACATCAACCGTAACTCTCGTGCTTTTCCTAGAAGTCTCTCTCCACCTGTTTCTGTTCGTGTCTTCCTTTTTTTTAAGGCATGACTAGATTTGTTACCAATGCCTTCTATAAAAGCACACATGGTTCTGTGTCCTTGGAAAATACCTCAAACAATACATCCTGATTTTGCCTTCATTATTGTCACAGCTGCTCTGCTCATAGCTGTTCTGTGATCAGCCCTTAAGCATGCCGTGATCTGACAGGGGCTCTGGGCAGCTGCACAACTGAAATTGCATCACATGCAGCGGGAGTATGTGTGCTGTACTTGCTCTAAGGTAAATGCTGGTGCAAGAGAGGAAGGACATTATAATTTCCTGGTAAATCTGTGCCTCATGGCCAAGATAGGTCCTTTTTTCAGTCATTTGCCCTAGTGATTTCCTACATTCGCTGCAGAAAGGTTTGCAATTAGGTCCTCAAGTAAACAGCGTTGCAGTCCGCACTCTTTTTTTTTCCCATTACTCCTGTCCTCAGATCATTCCAATTTTTCTCTGCAGTGACTTGATTTTGTTTTGTACTGACGATGCTTTTTTTGCTTTGTGTCATAATGCCACTTATTTTTATGCCATGATCATGAAAGAAAATTTAAAGAGAATCGGCCCCAGAACTGATCCTCGAGAAACTACCCTTAAACTCCCTCCGGTGTCAAATCGGCCCTTTCAACACTGTCAACTATTCAACACTCTATTTCCATTTTTCCTTTGGCAGTATTCATCTAACAATTCCTCTTTTACTTCTTTCTTCTCCAGCATTATTTATTAATTTCCCACATAGCCCTGTATCAGCTATTTTACTGAAGTCCACACAGAGGACATCTAAGGATTTTCTTTTAAAGCCAGGTGTCTTTAAAAAAGAATGCTGTCAAGTTTAGTCTGAACTTACCTGTGTTTGAATCAGTTTTTATTTATTTCTGTCTACCAGCATCATGTGTTCGAAAGCACTGTGTTCCACTGAGGTCCAAAGAGTGCAGTAACTGGATCACTTTTTCTGTGCCTGCTGCTTCATCAACACAAGCTCAATAATTGCTGCTGTCTGATCATATGACAACTTAAGACATTTATTAAAAATATTTTCAAGTGAATGCATGTGCTAAGTCTTTCAGAATACCAGCTTGGAAACTGGCAGATAACCTATAGCTCATGAAGCCCCTTGAGTTTTATTTCTGTGTCCTCTGTGGTCACCACCATTTCTCACTTGCATTCCCAATATCCAGCTTTTCTTTGCCCCCAGGTCAAAAACATGGCCCTTTCTGTAGTCTGGTGAAATATTAATTTAGTTTTGGACCTAGTCATCTTGGTTTTCACCTTTTGACACAAATCAGGGAAACTGCTAACCCTTGAGACTTTCAGGGCTGTTCCAAACGATTCACCCCGCTGAGCATTCTCTCATAATCTGGTATCTCTGAGAGCATTTCAGCCAGTTCCTTTGTAACTGAAGATCCAGAAGAAAATCCCTGCCCCAAGAATAATTGCCAATCATTCCAGCCAACACAAATTTAGCTTTTTGCCAAAGCCTCTTAGGTGGTTGATGCATATATATGTATATACATACAGAAATTTAAAAAAAAAAATCCTCCATTCCTATAAGTCTCAGGCTGAGGCCTTCTGATCTTTTTTTTTTTTATTTTAATCACTTATTATCACTGGAATTTAAATGGTAGGTAAGCTTTTCAAAGACGTGCCTAACCTAACTTTTCTTTCAGTGGCTGCTGTCTTGAGGTACATTTTTAGCTGTTAGCACATCTGAGCACTTCTCATCCTGTTCTTAGCCCCTTCCTCTGAGCTCTGAGTCAAACTTTCCTCCATGTCATCTTCTGTCGTACTCTGGTGCTGAGGTGGTGTCTGTGGTTTCTTGTGCTTTTTCTGTCTCGAAAGTTCTCTTTGGTCTGAAATTGGTGTGTTGATAAGAGCAGATTCCTGTGTTGCTAAAAGGACTGACCTGGGAGACAGGCTTATCATGGCAGGTTTTTAGCTCATCAGGATCAGACTTTGCCTTTACAAACCATGAGCTAGCTTTATGAGTTCAATATCCCCATTAAAATAAGCAGCTCAAAGTAAGGTAAAACACCAGAATCACCATTGGCTTCGCCTCCTTTGCATTAGCTCTCCAGCACTGGTAGAACCTTGAATATCGCACCCTTGTGTCACCAGTTTCGATATGCAGACTTCTTCCTAGCTTCTGTGATATACATTCACCTCCCTTGTTCATCTTAGCAGAAGAAACTGGATTGTGTTATTGACCTCAGTAGACTGGAGCTCATGTTCCTCAAAGAAACATCATTCTTCACGGTGGTTTAGGACTTCTATGTGTCAGTATGATAAGTGATACAAAGTCTCTGTTGATGCACTGGCACATCATTTGACATGGCAATATGATCAACTATGTATGTGGGTCTAAAATAACCATATTGCAGGAAAAAAATACAATGCTAGAGAGCATAAAGTATTAAGTGCAAAGGGTACCTTGTGGATCTAGGGAATCCCACAGTAGAGGTACAGCACAAAAATGCAGAAAAGACCTCCACCGAAATGACCCAATTTCTTCTGTACTGTGATGGACTGATAGTTGTGAAAAAAAACCAGGTCTTATATAGTCAAATAAACATTCATAATGTGTAAAAGCCTCCTGTTTGCCAGCTAGAAATCATTATATGTAGGCACCATCCAGAAAAAAAAAACCCAAAAATTTCTTTGGGGTCTGTCAAATTACTACTGGGTTTGAGGTGAGTTTGGGATTGTATTTTGTATGAAGTGAGTATAATCTCAGTATCTCATGTAAGATTTGCAATAAGATTTTGCTTTAAAAGAGCACTGACCATTGATCATGAGTGAAGATAAACACCTGAACTACATTTCAGAGATTTTTTTCAGAAAAAATATCACTACCCTGCAATGACTACTCGCTTCATAAATTTCCCATTTCATTCTGAAACAAATATGGTGTTAACTGAGAGCATCTGCATGTTTTCATTTTTGTTCAGATTAAGCTGTGGGGTTTTTTTGTTTATAGGTAGAGGGGGGAAAAGAAAGAAATGTGGCTCTCAGCTAAAATTTACACTGTAAATCTTATTTTCAATTTGGGGCAAATCCTGCATCTTTATTAATGTGACTCAGTAACAGGACTCCTTTCACAAGTCAAGATTACTCACTCAAGTAAACTAAGTAAAATAAAGCCATTATCTTTTAAGGCTAAACAATAAAACCTGTGAATTAGACACTTATAACAGAACCATTCACAATTTTTAGTTACAGTACAGCTACCAGCCACATCAGTAGTATATGGTAACACATGCTAATTTTTTTTGCCTGCTGTTTCAGTGTGGCATATCATTAAGGAAGGAATATTTAAGTCCTATTTTTACGTTTAAAATTTTGCAGAGAGAAAACAACAGAAGCTGGAGGAGCTGTATGAACAGCTCTCATGTTATTTCAGGTGGTTTTAAGCGAAAAGAAAGCAGTAAAAGATAATTATTTCTTGTGGTCAGAGGGGCAATTCAGGTGGCCCAGAGGGACTCAGGGTCAAATGCTATGTGGTGTGCATGACCTTAGAGCCAGAGAACAGTCTCTGGACTCTTTTATTAAGATTACAGACTTAGCCATTCCAATTAGGTGCCAAAAAAAGGATTTGAAGGCATACTGTGGTTCTCTAACAACGAGAAGTTTATGACAGATTCAATGTGTACTGTCCAAGACTGCCAGACCTGTTCCTCTGTGCAGCCTAGTTAGAAAACTGAGAACTCTGGTTTGGGACTGCAGGTGACCAAATTAAGTACTACTCCTAACTCTTCACTTACAGCCAAGTCTTACAGACTGTGGATAACACATACTGTGAATAACCAGTTGCTCCTGAATATAGATTCCTTATTAGGCTCTTAAGTCCTCTTTGTGCATGATGATAGACGGTTTTAATATTCCTTACAGTGTCCGTCTGTCTGTCTTGGATGGCTTTTTAATTAAAAAGTGTGAAAGGAAACTAATGAAAAATGCTATAAAAAAATTCATCATCATGAAAACGCTCAAGAATTCAGATAAAATTTTCTAATGAAAATTCTTTTGCAAAAAAAAATGGTCACTTAGTAAAGCTAAATATTTCTGCAGAAATATACTCATTTTCATGAGATGTCTGCTGGGTGGAAGCTTTCCAGGTGCAGAGACAGAAAGGCTCAGCCCTTGTATCATGATTCAGGTGATGGCACTTATCTGGGATATGAAATACTGACAGATCAGTGGCATGAGTTGGTTTATAGAGTTGTAAGTTATAGTAAAAGATGTATTACCTTTATTGACAGAAGGTTGACTGGGAGGTGCTTTCTCTTGCCTGCATCTCTTTCAGAATTCTGGCTTTTGAATATTGTGTTAATTAATGATCTTGTAACTTGCTCAAAAAAGAAGTCCACTTCCATGAAATCTTAAGTAAAACATCTGGTTTGTTCATATTTCTAAAGATCATCTATTTTACCTCCTTGTCTAATACAGAAGTTGTTTCCTATTTTCCATTTTCCCATACAATTTTTTGCTAGTAGATTGTGTCATTTTTGAGTCCCAGATGATGCAAATTATTTTTCACTTGTAATGAAATGAGAATATTCTTGCTTTAACATTATGGACTGCTAATAAAAAGGACTCCAGTGAGATATCCTTTTAAGATTTTACTGAGAAGATGAGAGACGCTTTGCTGTCAGAAGATGGAAAGCTGTTGGATTTTTTAAAATAAATTCCAATTATGTGTGCGAAAAGTGAAAAAACCTACCACTGCCTTGTATAAATCAAGGTCATAAAATGTATTAATATCTTCTGAATATATATGGTCACTTTTTCTGTGGAGGTGCCTTGATATGATTCACCTTGACAGTGTTCTGCTGAGGAAAAAAGAGGAGAACTGAGAAAATGCAGGATGACTGAGAACCTGTAGAGTATTTAGAACACACTAAGGAAAATCTTTCATATATTGGACTTTAAAAAATGCACCTTCAATGGATGTTCATGTTTTTAAGAGAGAAGTTTTCTTCTTCTAAAATGGGCAAATTAAAAAAAATCCCCACAAACAAAACCCAAACACATAATCACATATCTCCAGAGAAAGCCTGAAAGAAAACTCTCCATTTGCCAGTTTCTACATTGTTAGCCTTTATAGCTCTATTTCCTAATTTCTTATAAAATAGCAAGCAGGATGTTTGATATATAAGGCCAGAAAGAACTGTGTGTTCATTGTTGATGGTAGGTAAAACAAATTCGTATTATAGGATCTGAATTGGCCTGGGATCTTCAGAATCTCTTTCCACCGTGTTTTGAGCTTGTAACTGGGGAAAGCTGAACAATCACATGGAGCTGGTATCCTTGTTACTTAGAAATATGTGATATTTTGGAAAGAACAGAACTGTAAATTTGAAGCTATTTCCACACAAATGTTACCTGGACAGGCAGTGCTTCTTCAGCATCAGATTGGACTATACAAGTGCCGTGTTAGGTATTTAGAAGCCACATTCCTCTGATTGTTAAATAGACTGCTAAATTCAGTATAATGGTAACAAAGGGGATATTAATCAGCATTAGGTATGCCTCATCCCTTATCACCTATTTTAAAGATAGAGACAGTGACTAACAGCATATCAAGGAAGAGTTTAACCTTTCATTTTTTATTGAATTTCTCTTGTGTCTCTATTTAAATATCTCAGTATAATGCCAGTGCATTACACTCTTTATGCTTCCCCTTTAGACAAACCAGTCTAGGATGTTGCTGATTGAGTTGCAGTATTGCCCTGTGAATATATTACCACATTTTTAGAGGAAATAGTTGTGGGATACAATCTGATTATTTCTCACCTTAGTATGTGATGCTGCAGAATAGATTCAGTCCTGCACTGATTAAAAATGAGTGCATGTAAGAATGCATCTTCTTCCCACTACTTCATTGTCAGTCACATTTTTATACAAAAAATGTATTGTATCCAGGTGATTCTGTTTTGCATATCTTCTAATCATTTAGTCTTTCCATACAACCTGTTCTCATTCGTCTGCAGTAATAAAAACAGGCAAGAAAATGACAAAATGTCTTCAGAACTTTGCCTTTTCATTTGTTCCATACTGTATGTTATACGTTTCATTACTGAGGTACTGTTTTGGCAGATTTGTAACTTTTTTTATTTGCCAATGCAAGGCACAAGCTGATCGATTTTCTGGATAGACAGTCCTCCTGAATGGCACACAGTCTAGGAAGCAGGCATGTGACTTTGGAGCAGTTTTCAGTTGCATTTTTAAAACAGTAGCCAAGCACAGATGTTCTGCATCCCCCGTTTTGATTCCATTATACACCTGGCTGACCCTGAGGTAACGAGTTAACCTTTGTGTGCCTTTGTTCATCTCTGAAATGAAACTGAAACTATTTCCTAATTTCCACATAAATTATAATGCTCACTTCTACATCAATATTTGTACAGCTTTCCATGATCTTTAGAAAGAAGTTGCCAGTGCTATTACTATTTTATTGCTCTACCTTTTAAATTATGTAACTGTACTACTTTTTACACTTTGAAAGATGGATTTTACTTTGAGATTTCATAATTGTCTCCTATGACACCCCTGCTCTGAGAATCGATATCTTTAAAAAAGAAGGAATTTTACTCTTATTTTTAAGGAAGATAATTTAAAATATTTTGGATGTTGTATGTAAAAAGATTAATCATTTGGAAACAGCTAAATTTGAATATGATGTTTGTCTGAAAGAAAGAAAACACACTGGGATAAAATATGTAGGGAATCTACAGTTTTAAGTTGTTCTTAATGACTTCTCATTGGGTATGTGATCTCCACCAGTTTTAATTAGTTCTGTGCCACCAAGGCTTTTCCATTTTTTTCCAAAGGACCCCTTGGTTCATTCAGCACACAAGATAAGCCTGCTTTGGGGTTTAATAAAAACTGAGGAGCAATGGTTGCTGTTTCCTCCGAACAGTCTTTTATTGTGTCACCACTCCTACTTCTGTTCTATTAGTGATTCTGGCTTTTCATGTCACTCTTCTTTTTCTTGTTTTTGAGGACTGCTGGGTGTAGGACATTCTTCAGTCCAAATTACCAGCCCACTATTCTCTGTTCTTTCAGACATCTCATAGAGTCATCCTCAAGGATGCCTCAAAGAAGTGAATAAGAAAGAAAGAAGGATAAAAAAGGATAAAGAAAAAAGGATAAAAAAAAAAAAGAAAACATGAACCTGGTTGCTCCTCTGTTTTTCTTGGTTTCTCTTCCCACTATTGAAGGTTAATTCCTGGTCTAACGAAGAGGCAACAATGTATCACCGATTTCAGGGGCAATGAACCAATTGATAAATGCTGAATGTCTGACCTACTCTCTTTTAAAAAGTTAACTGTAGCACATCAGGAATATTGATGTATTAATGAACAATAAAAGAATATAAGAGAAAATCATGGTTCTGGTAAACTTAAGAGCAGTGGGTATTGTACACCTGGACTTCACTGAGGCATTCAACACTGCCTCTCAAAAGATGCTCACAGAGAAGCAGAAGTACGGACTAGATGAGCAGGCAGTGAGAGGGACTGACAACTGAGTGAACACCTGAGCCCAGAGGGTTGTGATTAGTGGCACAAAGTCTAGTTGGAAGCCAGTAACAAGCAATGCACCCCACGGCTCAATACTGGATCCAATACACTCCCTTCAGGTATTTATATACATTCCGCGACTTGCTGGCAACCCTCCTCCTAATTCAGCCCAAGATATTGTTAGAGTTCTTTGTTGCAAGGGCACATCGCTGGCTCACGTTGAACCTGGGGGAAACAGCCCCCTGCACCAGTAAATGATGGGGGCCACCTAGCTGGAAAGCAGCTTGGCAGAAAAAGACCTGGGGGTCCTGGTGGACACCAAGTTGGGCACAAGCCAGCAGTGCGTCCTTGCAGCAAAAAAAGGCTGGCTGGGCTGCATTAGGCAAAGCACAGCCAGCAGGTCAATGGAGGTGATCCTTCCCATCTACTTGGCACTGGTGAGGCCACACCTGGAGTATGGTGTCCAGTTCTCGTCTCCCCAGTACAAGAGAGGCATGGACATACTGGCAAGAGTCCAACGAAGAGCCATGAAAACTGTTAAGGGCCTGGAGTATCTCTCCTATGAGGAAAGGCTGAGAGAGCTGTGACTGTTCAGCTTAAAGAAGAAAAGGCTTGGTGGGGGGATCTTATCAATGCATGTAATACCCGAAGGGAGGGCACAGAGGGCAGAGCCAGGCTCTTTCCAGTGGTGCCCAGAAGCAGGACCAAAGCCAATGGGCACTAACTGAAACACAGGAGGTTCCCTCTGAACATCAGGAGACACTTTTTTAATGTGATTGTGACCAAGCACTGGCACAGGTTACGCAGAGAGGTTGTGAAGTCTCCATCCTTGGAGATACTCAAAAGCCATCCGGACACAGACCTAGGCAACTGGCTCTAGGTGGCCCTGCTCATCTTGGGGGGGTTGGACAAGACGACCTCCAGAGTTCCCTTCCAACCTCAACTCTGATCGACTTTGATTAAGCATTTTAGATGCAAAACAACATGCAGATTCAAAGTACCTTGAAAAACATAATATCTGTGGTTTAGGGGAAATTTTCAACACAGTATTGGAGATATTTGGGATTTTCATTAGTGTGCATGAGAAAATGCTGTTATATCTCAAAATGTCACAGAGTAAGTTTACCTCTAAATATGCTCTGACAAATATAATAAAAAAGGTTTCCAGACAGCATACCAGATGGATGTCAGAATTAGATGTATTCTTGTGTGTAAAATGAGGCTGCCCCCATATAAACATTTTTTTTGTGCAGAAAGTGGTAATAGAAACATGAAAATAATTGAAAACTGAAATATAAATGCAATATGCATTAATGGTATTATTGGAACTTCATGCCCTTTAACTCAAAAAAAAGCTTTATAAAATATTATGCTGAACTGTGACAAGACTGAAGTTATTAAGAAGGACCACAGTGGAAGTGCTTCTGCATTAAGAATTGAATATTTTTGTGGGAAATATGGGATGAGAATCTCTAATGACAAAAATAGAGTGGACATGTAAAAGGACATTTGGACACCCCTGATCTCTGAGCACAGTTATGCAGAAATCTGTGGTTAATTCAAGCAGCACTGTTCTTATATTATTGCTAAAGTAGAGCACTAAAAAAAATTCTAACATTACAGATAACAGAATTTATTCCTTTGATGTATAATTAGGTAGACACCATTATATTTTTTTCTTTGAAGGTTCTTAAGATATGTTATCTTGCACTTCAGCTGACTTTATAATGATTCATTGCAGCAAATGAAATTATACAATGTAGAAAGATTTTTACTGTGATAAAAGTGTGGACTAAAAGCAGTCTCCTGTGCTATCCACAGTTTTCCGTGGAATTCTTCCTATTAAAAAAAAAAAAGTGAGAAATATAGGAAGAAGTGGTTAACATACTCAAGAGAAGTCAAATGAACAGGCCTGGAAACAAATCTTGCATCTGTTTTAAAAGGAACAGTAGAAGCACAACTTACCTTCTTAAAGGATATGCACAGTCAGTTGGAATATCACTTTAGAGGATTCTTTCTGTTCTTGTAGGCTTTGTTTTCCTTGAGCCTGCCTGTGCCATAGGGGTTTTTCTTCCAGCAAAGTGTATCCAGTGAACCATCTTGCTTCCCACAAGTTACACTTGCACTGGTGCATCGTAGTTGTCCAGAGCAGAGGTGTCCAGGCTTGATGAGGTGTTGGAAGTCAGAAAGGAAAATCTAATCCAGTCGCCTCTCTTAGTTTCTGATTTTACAGTAGGATTGGGTGATTCTTCTTTGTGATGAATGTACTTCTATGCACTTCCTAGCAATTTTGCTTACCTATGTTGAGTTTACACACCAGATGAGGGCGAGCTAAGCAATCCATGAGTCCTTTCCCACCTATGTCACCATTTGGTATGGTCTTTATACTTCCCGGTCACATGGCAGGGTAACAGCTGCCTGACGGTGCTGTTCACTCCATAGTTTCTTAAGAGGAAGAGTATGTACAATGAGATTTAGGTTAAAATATATACTATTCCTACTATGTGTTAATTCTAGAAGACAAGGAGAGAGAAAGCCAACCTGTACTTGTGTGGTGGGGTTTGGACTGCTCCCATAATGCAGCCTTGGAGCATGGGATTATGTTCGTCATAATGTTCGTTTTGGAGATTTTGTTGATCTTTTAGACACCCGGCCACCTGGTAGAACTAGAACTTCATTTGTTGCCTGTTGAGAAGCCACTTTCAAGTGAGGAGAATAGATTTGATGCACTGACAGCAGCATGCATTTCTGAGCTCTCTGACTGCTGGAATTTCCAAAGCATTAAGAGGCTTTGTGTTGAAGTACATGGCAATTGTACACAAGTCAAGAAAGGGCAAAGACAGAAATACATGTGGCTGAGGTCCTCTTTTGCCAGAACAGCTGAGCAGATATAGTAAAAATCATTACTCACCCATTTGCCCTAAAACTGAGGAAAGATCCAGGGAGCAGTTCCAGTTCTAAGTAAACAGTTCTGCCTGTATATCTTTGACCAAAAGAGACTGTACTCTGATTTCAAACTCTTTGAAGCACTTCCCTATGCCTACCAGCACAGTTTTCTTCTTCAAATAGCACTACTTCATCACATTCAAGAACGGCTCATGCTCTCAGTAGTGGTAAAGTCATGTGATGAGAGATAGATGGTGTTACTGATTTCAGCAGAAGGTGCCAGGCTCTGAGTGTTTTAAAAATCTAATAAGTATGTCTATTTTGATATACTAACATAGATTTAGGAAAGTAATTTTATGGGCCAATGTTAGAAAAAAATCTTTGGTCCTTTGTTTCCTAGTGCTGTGATGTTTGAAGAAAGTTAGTTTAAAATAATCCCTTGAGAAATCAAGTGCAGATATTAAAACCAGAGAGACACAAGCAACCTGGCTTTGGTTTGCTCTTTTGTAGTGCTTGTTCATTTTAATTGTATCTTGGTATAAATCCTTGTCATTAAGTGCTCATGTACCTTACAGGCAGCATTTGATGCTTTCTTCTGAATGGATTGGGTCAGTTCCAGTAGCAGATACTGTAATATTTATAATTGACTTTGACAGTAGATTATGTGGAAGTGAATGTCCCAAGGCCTGAAAGTAAATTACATCAGCCTCAGGTTCTCAGCCATTGTGGTTTTTGCTGCTTTAATATTGATGCTATAGATTCCTTACCTTGTTTGGTTTGACATTTACCCGCCTGTTTGCCTTCTCATTCCCCTTCTTTACTTTACATTCCTACCCACTCACTGACTAAAGTTTTATAATTCAGTGGCACCTCCGTGAAAGGCAGAAATGACTGACTACAGGAAAAAAAAAGAGGTGGAAGAGAGGTCCCCTTGTTGTGTTTGCAGGTAGTGCAGTTGCAGTGTTGCAGATGAGAACTAGAAAGTGGAACAGTAAGGAAACAGGTGGTTCTTCTTTATTGTGTTGGGTTTTTTTTTTCTGTCTCGCTACTGTCTCCTTTTCCTCTGTGGCATAGCACAACTTGTTTGCACTTGGCTGAAGGAATCACGTGGGACTCTCTGTCTGGACATCTGTGCTTTTCCCTCTCCTTTTAATTCAGCTTCATGGCTTCTCCATTGCTTGGGCCCTGTGGGAGATTCACTTCTTTAACCCATGACAAGTGTGCCCCTGCTATGTCTCCTCATGTTCTCATTCAAGAATATAAAGATGGAGTGGCTACATGCCTTCATTAAATTCCTTCCAGCTTCTTCAGAAATCCTTTGAGTGACTTTGTTTTTTTGACAACTGTGATCATATTGATCCATTTTCACCTACTCTTGATGAACATACTCCTCTGCATGGGCCTACCTGTGTTGTCATGCTGGTCATGATTATGTTAGTTGCTAAACAGATTGAGAAAAGGTAGCAGGTGTCTTCAAAGGTCTTCAAGTATGTCAATATACACCCTAATCCAGGCTCCAGTTGTGTCAGTGATTCAGGAAATTTCAAATTGAAGGAAGTACACTATCAAAGTTACAGGTCAAATGACGGAGGAAGAGGAGATGGTAAAGTTTTGACTACATTTTCCTGAAGCCAACTGCTAGTCCCAGTTGTGCTGGAGCTGTAGTACAGATAAACACCTTCACAAGTGTCCTAGTTTCAAAGATATGCATAGGTGTGAAGTGAAGGAACCCTCTGAACCCTCTGTAAAAAAGTGTTCTGTAGTTATGCCTGTGTGATCAGGTGCTAGGGTTGTATCAGTCCTCCAGTTATGTTTTGATCGATAGTCTTGGAACACTTTGCACCTGTCTTTCAGGAAAGAGTCTGATGGCCAGTCACTAGGAATGGCATCTGCACCAGCATGTAGTGGAGGGAGAATAGCTGTCTTTTCAGATTTTGTCACTACAGCATGACTTACCTGCTACTCCTGCTGCCTGAGTCCTCAAGTACCATTAACTGTGAAGAAGCTGTGTCCTTACATCAGCCTTGTCTTCACACATAAAGACAAGGAGTTGCAATGTCTGTAGCAGAGAGTGCCACACAAAACTGTGACTTTTTTTCCCCAGGATTCATTTGCAGCTGCAGCAGGGGCCACAGAGACCACAGTTTAACTGCTAATGATTGAAGCAGAACCCCCAGGTGTCTACTTTGGTAGACAGGCGTTCAACAAACACAAGTCAGAGGAGGCTCAGTGCACTGGTGACTAGATGAAACATAATGGGTTATGATGTACCTGAACTGGATGGGATGATCTGATGGTCTCCTTTGATTTAAAGCTGTATAAAGCCATGAAATATCTTAGTGCTATTCCTTGCTACGGTATGTGTCTGCCTTTGGCATTTTACTCAATGCAGTGAAAATAGGAAAAGAGGACAAGCTCCATGGTGAATCAGATGGTTTTTTTTAAATAAATTCAGTTTTATTAAGCTAATGGATTGAATCTGTAAGTATACTGTGCATATTTAAGTACAGTGGGACACTTTTCAATTTCCTCTGCAAATTTTCCAAGGGCAGTGCGAATTGGTGAGATTAACTAGCACTGTACATCAACAATAGTTTCAACAGCAAAACCAGAAGTGTTGGAGGATCAGCCTTTATCATGTTGCTTTATTTTAGAACATGTGCCAGCACTTGAATCATAACAGCTGAGAATGGCCTTTCTCCATAACCGCCTATACCCACAAGGACGAGCTCAGAAACTTTTTAATGAAAATGAGAGATATTAGGAAGTTTGCTTCTGGGAGAGAAGAGGAATTTGTGGGCTGACTTTTGGGGAACACCTGCCCCTAAAATTTCTTAGCTCTTTAGAAATATTTTGGCCACCTATGAAGTAATCACCAAGTATTAGTAGTACATCTGAAATAATTGATTTTAGAAGTTTTTAAAAATTGATAATATCACTTTTTACTAATGAAAAATGTTAATAATAAAATAAATGTTGGCCTTCCTATTATCTTACAATAAGATACAATATCAATATTTAATAGGAGGAACAACAAAAAATGGAAAACTGAAATAATGCAGAAGGGACTTTTGGTTGCAGTGAGAGGAATATCTGTTCGATTTTTGGCCTCAGTCTTGCAAACTGCTGTGAATAAGCCATGTCCCATGTCAATCCTGAGTCTAATTGATCTCAACTAGTTTCAACAGAGAGCAGTTTCTTGGATCAAGGCTTTGTTTATTCCTGTGTGTGCTGAGATGTTTTGCTCTGTCATTTTAGTGTGAGTGATACCCAAACCATTGGGATTCCTGTAATGGATGAAACTCAGGCTATTACTTCTTTTATTTAGAAATCAGATTGGACATTTTGGACAGTAATATTTTTTCTGTGTATTTTGGCACTTCCAACCAGAGTGATATACCCGGTAAATCTCTTTTGAGATGTTCCTGCTTCAAAACACATAGAGAAATTCTCTTTTATACGGTTTGACATTAAAAGATGATGACAGTAAACCCTTTGATACTGATTTGCAGAATCATGAAGAATTTACTGATTTTGTTACTTTTTCTTTATGTTTTTTTTTCCTAGTCTTCTAAATACGCTTCTTTTAATATGTATTGGTTTTAAGGGAGCATTATGATTCAGTCTAATTAGCTGTAGTCCTTGAGTCTGAGGAGCAAAAGGTTTTACATTTTTAATTTGGATTGCTAAAGCTGTAGGAATATTTAATTTCTTCCAAGCATAATGATTAACTCTTTCTGGCTTACCCAACAGTATTTCCTCAAGTAGGATTAAATTCCAACCAGGAGTAAATCAGATATTTAGAATAACTCTGCATATGCAAATATTTCCACCTTTGGGTCATATGCAGGTGCAAAAGACTACCAGACTTGAGAGCTTCTTGGCAACAAATTGGACCTTCTACTATCTTTACCAGTATTAATTTTGTCCTGGCTGATGTGAAGGTTAGAAAGCATTTTTAAACAACTTTACAGGTAAAAAGGTCTGTGTAATTGTGGTATTCTGATCCAGCATTCTGATTTAAGACTGTTTTAGTTTAATTTAAACCCATGCACACTTTGTTAAACTAGTGCTACAGTTTATAGATGGCTCTGTAGGTTTCCATCTAGAAAACTGGCACCAGTACCAGCTAGTTTAGACAAACACAGATCCCTGAAAAATGCAGCAACTGGAACAAAATACAGTTTATCCCACTTTAGTCTGGTCATCTAATTATTGTGCAAATTCAGACCAGTTTTATTCTGTTCTCACATTCCTCATCCAATGCAGTGCCTTGACAAGATATTGCATATCAGCTGATCTACAGTGACTGTGCATCTGCCCAAGACAGGTGAGAAATTATTTGAATTAGTTTAGGTTTCATGGACAGATGGCTAAGCCAACTTTGGTTATCTCACTATTTGTTACAGGCTAAGAAAACTGACATGGACCATGGCCATGTATCAGCTGATACACAGTACCCTGTTGTCCTATTGGAATTTGTGTGCGTGGCAATTTCTGAGAGTTTCCAGACAGCTTATTATCTCTTTAAAATGTTAGCCTAAATTAAACAGAAGCTGCTTTCTTCTGTTGACATGCATATTCCCAAATGAAGCTAAGCTGGTTTTTAATCCTTCTATCAGTCTATTTTATCTCTAAATATACAACTTGCTTTACATCACAGTAATTTGTGTATGCACATACTTCTAGGAATTTCCACTGATGTAACTGTTTTGATAGTTACTACTAAACTTGTGTTTTGCCAGTTTTTAAAATCTACATGACCAAATAAATGTTTTAATTGATCCTGGTATTGTCATAGCTAGCAATAACAACACTTGTGTCACTGTTGTATAAAACCCCACAGTAAAATGAACTAGAATCTGTAGATGTAAAGCAAGAGGAAGTTAAGTCTTCTGGTTCGTGTTTATGCTGTAGCCCTGCATGCAATGCAACTACTAATAATTAAATCAGGTAATTAATAATTGTTAGATTATAACTAACATTGCCACTAGACTGCAGATCTTATGTGGTAGCATTGTCTGCTTTTTTACACAACCGATGTTAATTACTTACCTTATTACAAAAAAAGGATATCTACACACATCCTTTTGTACCAAAGTAAATAGCTTGGTTCTCATCTTATTTCCTTTCCCTTGGCATTTCCAAATATAAAACTCAAGTAAAACCTTTTATTTTGCTCTGCTGTTATTTCCAGCTTGAATGCCGCAAATATGCAGACATTGCGTGGTTTCCCTAGCAGGTGGCTATGACGAGCTTGGAACTATGTGAATAGCAGTGATAAACAGTTGTTGACTTCTTCAGGCTTTTTTTGTGTCAGAATTGAGATGTACCCCATAGTATGGCTCCAAGTTTTTGTTGCAAAGGAAAAAAGCTGAGACAGTGCCGCATTTTTAATGGCTGAATCACCTGCCTATGTCCCAACACTAGAATCTCATTTTAGAACTCTGAAATTCAAGTTTGTCCATATTGATAAGCCTGCTGCCTGTGTTAATATAGTTTATATTATTATAGTATTTGATAACAGTGATTTTTGATGTAATACTATTTGAAATTACATGGTGCGTTTGATTGAAGGATTTCAAATTGTCTTAGAATAAAATATTTGATTAACTGTTACCTCGGCATTACCAGCAGCTTTGCTTGGAATACGTTATGATGTGCTCACCTAGAGAAGGATTAGATTGTAGGTCATGAGAAATGTGACCTTCTGAAAACGTGGCTTGGTTACAGTTCTCTTCAGGACAAATATTTACATTTCTAATGAAGGGAGTGGTATATCACTTCTAGCTCAGAAGAAAAAATATCTCAGGTTTGTCATTGTTATGGCACACAAGAGAGTGATTGCTCTGCATGTATAAAAAAAGGTGAATCTGAAAAGACTTTCTTGTATCCTTATAAAGGACAATTATATAATTAAAAATTAACATTTGAAATTTATAGAACAGCTACAAATTTTGTTATAAAAGAAATAAGATTACAATGTAAGATATTATGAAGTGTTTTTCAATGCCAAAAAGGAGATGTCAATGCATCATAAAAATCATAAGTTGCAAAACACTGTTACTCATGACATCCCAAAGTATATAAATGTGATACATTTTTAAGCTTCTGTTTATTACAGAACCATCTATTAGCATTTAATGAGAGTACTGTCAAGACTATGTAGGAAATAGTTTATATTTGAAGGGATCTAGTAATTTTAAATATTTTAAAATTAATAATTCAGCATGCTATTGTGTCTTGGTCCTATAACTTGTCCTGTGCATGTGACTTTTCTGCCTGGAGGGAATCCCACTTAGTTCAGAGCAACCCTTTGGGTGCAATTGGATTTTTTTGTCTGGGATGCCATCTGAAACCAGGCCAAGAAATGTAGTCTTAGCACTCCAGGCTGCTTATTGATCTGGTGACTCTGTTGGCTGTAAGAAGGGAAAAAATACATGCATTTTTTTTAATGTAGGCTTTAAGTGTTTGTTTCTCTTGCTGCACCTCTGAAAAGTTAGGTGCTTCTAACTGCCCAAGAATAAATGCCTCCTTTTTTCTCCTCATGACTAGACTAGATGAGGATTTAAGAGAACTGGAATCTATGTTTAGGTCTAATAGTAGCTTGGCAAGTCTTAATGAAGGTACTTCACAGCTTTTTGCCTCAACTTCCTTATCTGTAAAATGGGCATAGTGATACCAGCCTCTTTCATGTGGCGCTTTGAGATATACTGATGAAAAATCCTGCTATGACCTTTTCTGTAGCTACTGTCTCCTTGTGAGAGGCCTTATTCTGTTAGATGCTGCCTGGATGGTATTGAGACCTCTTAAGGATTAGTAGTGCTAAATACTTAATGTTCAGCTTGTGCTCAGAAGTAGGTCTAAATAATGATGCCTTTTTTTTCACACATAAGTTTGTTCTTTATTTTGTCCTCTTACAAGACTGCGTTATATTTTCTATTTAATATTTTGGAAGTCTTCAGCTAGAATAAGAGGAGGGAATTCTGCATGGAATTGAATGTTGACATGTTAACTGGATTATATAGCTTTCCCGGTTTTGCATTTTGTTCAAGAGAATAAAGAGTGCAGCTGAGCTGATGCCACCATTACTTCTAATGTTAAAATACATATGCTTTCTCATTGTTTGGGGCTAAATTATCCTTGAGTCTTGTGCATAATAGTTAATTCTGACTGCAGCAATGCTCAGCAATACTAATGAGTGTGGGTCTGATGCACGACAGGTTGCCTTTCTGCCAAAAAGCCACTCATACCTCCTGCAGCTGCTGTTTTTGCTGTTCAGCCTGGAAGGAATTTTATAGGCCTGATCTTCCTATTCCCCAGAAACAGCCCAGTGCTTCAGGAGAGAGATGAGGCTGAAACTCATGTTCAAAATGTTGTCATATTAACAGGATCCTATCAACAGCTTCTTGAGATGAAAA
Organism: Caloenas nicobarica; assembly: GCF_036013445.1. Taxonomy (NCBI): domain Eukaryota; kingdom Metazoa; phylum Chordata; class Aves; order Columbiformes; family Columbidae; genus Caloenas; species Caloenas nicobarica. The sequence continues at coordinate 44,277,642 of NC_088246.1, read as the reverse complement.
TATATTAATACGTAAATATATGTAATTTCTCTCTGATGCCTCCTATACCATGTCTCCCAGATTTAAGTACTTGACATATTAGTGCACTTACTTGGTAGCCTGTTAACATTATAGATAATATAAGGAAACTGCTTAATAAGTTTGTACTCTATTTAAGCAAATTGCAAACTGCTGTTTAGCAGCCAGTTAACAAAGCTGCTCACACAGCTGAAGTAATTTACTAATTTTAGTATGGAGAAGATAGCATGAGATTTCTTCTGTCCTAAGGTGAGGAACGTTTATTCCCAGATATTGCTTTGTTGATTGCCTATGGAAATAATACTGTCTTGTTCTTTCTGAAGTTGTGAGATAAGGTGACCATAGTAAGGAATCCAGTATTCCATCACCTCCTTGTATCTGCATAGATGAAGAAAGAGTAAGACTGAAAAAGGCAGCAATCTGATTAGTTAGAAGTGGTTATAATTTGTTTTGCTGTAGGTCAACAGTTGTCTGGAGGATGAGATCAGAAACCTGTTCTACTTTGCTTTCTTTGGTCTTGCGCTGAAATGGATCTTTTGCTACTTGGCCCTTTACCCAGGGATCATTGGGAATTTAGCTCAAATGATTTAGTATGCTTTTTTTTTTTTTTTCCCCCAGCTGAAGAGCGAATTCTTCTAGGTGTACAAATTATACTTGCTTTATTAATGATTCCTTTACATGACAGGGTAGTGCCTAAAGGCATCAAATCAAGATTCAAGTAATTCTGTTTAGAACTTGGCTATTTGATGAAGCTGCATCCTTTATTGCAGAAGTGCCTAATTTTATGCACTGAGCAAGTGAGTTATTTCAGAAGGTTTCCAGAATGATTTCTTTAGGCAAAAAATTAATGGCAAGTGTCATGAGAGTCAGCAGCAAGGAATGAAGGCAATTGATGCAAATATTGAGCAATCTAAAAGAAACTAATGACAAGGTATGGCTCAGAAGATAATACATGGAGGGTGCAAAATTTTCTGTGTAACTCATAAAGAAAGCTACAATCCTTAATCTTAAGAAACCGATTTGTTAGTAAGGAGGGAAAAGAAATTATGTTAAGATTACAGGTTTCCTGAGTTGTGGTGCGATCAGTCTTTCAGAATTTTATTCTCAGATCTCATGTGTGGCCACCTCTGAGCACACACAAAATCTTCGTAATTATTTCTGGCTTGTTCTTTTGTTTATGTCTTATAAGCTGATCTATTACGTGGTAACTGATGAGAAGAGGAAGAAAGGGTTATTTTAAGTTAAATAGATCTCTTTGTGTCAGCAGGATCTGGCTGATCATATCTATTTATTATTAAGACCAACAGGTCAGGTGGCTAAGAGAGTTTTAGTGTTGTTTTATTTAAAATACACTTTAAAATACATACAGCCTGAAATCCTGAGTTCATGATTGATTGTATAGCTGGGGGCTTGCGTGTTCGGTGAGTTGACCTCTCTACTCAATCTGGAGAGCTCAGCTTGAGACAAAGTTCAGTTTACAAGATGTTTCAAAATCATCCTGGACCCACCTTGTTGCTGCCCAAGGATTTGTGGAAGAAATTGGCACACGAAGAGCCTGAGGGTAAGTATTGAATTCTTGTTCCAAGAAGGCGTATCTGTGTTCTCTAGCCTGAAAACCCTTAACAATATCTTGTGAAGTTATCTGTTTCACGGACCATTACATTAGAGAGGCTCCTTATGCCTTAATTTCACTTTTATATTTTTGTACCGTTGAATTATTATATGCGACAATGCCCTTCGCAAGGAAGCATCAGCACAAAATGATTGTTTTCTATTGCAAGCCCATAGGTAGGGATGCTTTTTAAATTGCATCCAAAGCACATTCTGCTCCCATAGATGCCAATTAGCAAAAGCAAAGAGGAGTGGTCGTTTGCTGGTCAGAAGTCACTGGGGCAGCAGCACACAGGTGTACCACAGGTAGCTAAGATGGGGATTGGAGGCAGCCTTGTCATGTTAGTGTAACATGTGGCCTGAGTTCTGCTGAGGGAGGCTATTTATACCCTGGTACTGTAGCACTCCTGCAAGAGGGTCTGTTGATTCTCTGGTACATAAAGACAGGACCAATAGTGTGACAATGTGGGGAATATGCCCCCATCAGGACAAGAATTCTTTGTTTTATGAGCAGCGTTTATGGTTGTAACCTCCAATGCAGAGAAGAATATCCATTTTATAGCAGTGCAGAGTGCATCTGGGAAGCAGAAAGAGGCCAATCAAGGTCTCAGCAAACATTTCCACTGTGGTAGAATAGAAGGATTTCTACTAGAAGAATCACCGATTTTCATGTGTTCCCTGCTCAGCTGCTGATAAAAAAGGGGAGTCAGGGGTCAGAGGTGGGAAAATCTCGAGAAGAGAAAGAAGAAGAAGAATAGTGTTCTGTTACCATAAAGGAAACATAGCTGTAAAAGAAAAGGAGGTATGTCCAACCTATGTCTGGACAAAGCAGACAGCTGAAGGAGCTGGGGACAAGTGAAGTGTTGTCCTTCCTTAAGGACACAGACCAAATCCAAATGCTCCAAAGGGAGAGGTTTTTCAAGGATTTGTGGGTTTTTTAACAAACATTTCACTAGCTAAAATTAAAGTACATGTTTGTAGGAAATTCTTTTGAATGTCTGTTTTATATGTATAAATATACACATACATATACATCTATATTTTTTAACATGATCCCAAACAGCTACAGCTAGCTGTAATTCTGGGAGAACATGCCTAACAGCAGAGTTGAGTTTGGTTTTACCACTGGTGCCAGGCCCTGGGTAGTTGGACTCAAGGATCCCTTGCAGAAGGCTTTAGACAGGATTTCTATATCCAGAAATTTGCTGGAGACACCCAGACTAAACACAGTATTTGGAACCTTGACAGATCCAGCTAGCTTGGAAATGTGTGGGATGCAGCTATTGGGTCCAATTACAGCAGATTGATGATTGTCTATGAAAAGGACTCAGCCAGGACTATGGCAAATAGTAATTCGACTTTCCATTACATTTTTCCAAAATCTTTAATGAGAAAGAAAAATACATATGCAAATATTTGCTGTCTCAATACAGAGCTGAGGCCATAAATAAAAAAATAATATGTTTGTACATTTTTCATGTGGAAAAGAGATGCTTCCCCTTCCTCTGATATTTTTCCCTCTTCTCAGCTTTTGACAGTTCCAGAATGGAAAGAGAAGGGAATCCTGAAGTGGTGTTAGAGATGATAAGTTCAGACTTCTAACTATTTGCCTGTCATCTGTCTATCATGGTACCCAGAGCATGCTGTTTGTTATTGATGGAAATGGATATGTTTCCTGCAAACAGTTCAATTAAGACAACATGTTTTGGTTTTATTTGTATTTTTCTCTTTGAGAAGTCAGCACTGTAAATTAATCTTTAACATGTGCTAGGAGTTAGCCTTTAAGGAGGATTTATTTAGGTGATATGTTTGTGAAGCATATTTTTAAAGAGCAAGTATTCTTAAATAATTTTTGACTAGAATTTCCTAAAGTTTCTCTTTTTAAATTTTTTTTTTCTCTCTCCTTGTTCCCTGGTGTCTGAAATAAAGTGGCCTATTGCTCCTTCAGTGATCTACATCTTTGAGTCCTAAAAGAGAATTGTGGGTTTTGCATTTGTTTATTTAGGAAACTCAGAGATTTATACCTTCATAAGAGGCCCATTTATTTTAAAATCTGGCACTGGGCTTCTCCCAGAAAGCTCAAAATCTTGGCTAAGCCTAATCTTCTGTTTAAAGGCTTAAAGCCCTGAAGTTGGTGTCTCTTCTCAGAAGAACGATATCTCTGCCCTTTCTATGATCCTTTATTGAGTGTAGTATGTTATAGCAGCTAGAGAGTTCTCTCTGATAAATATGGTCATAAGTAGTAATATTTTGTATTTTCAATCGGTGGCTGTTGGCAAGCAGATTCCATTACGTGTTCTTAGCTTTTTGGCTAATGTCAAGCTAGCTTGGATTCTGATGATTTACTACTTTGTAGGATCTATCACTTGCTTTTATAAGCTTTGTAGAGAAAAACTGATACACTGTAGAATCTATGTTGAAGAAGCAATTGGAAGGAAAAAGAAAACATTCAATTTTCTAAATAAGTATGTGTTTTGGGTGTCTCAGAGTGTGATTCTGTCAACCTTCTTTGGGCAGGAGACCTTTAAGTGTGTTTGGTACAACTCCACACGCATCACTTAGGGGAGCAATATATGGATTCTTATTCACACCTGAAGTGTAACATCTGTCATTAAACACTCATTTGTATTACAATGGCACTAGTAGATCAGATTGGTTCCTAGGCTCCTATTGTAGTTTTCAAGGCTTGTTTCTGTCTTTGTTTATGCTTAATAGTGATGACACATCCCTTAAGGATAAAGGCATTTTAATAAAACTCTTCTAGCAGGAAGGAATTTTGGTACCTGCATCAGTGTTGATAGCAGAGAGCATCTGCACAGTTTGCTGTCATCATGTGGAGAAAGAGCTGACTTCATTTCTGCAGCAGTTATGACTATAATTTCTCTTGATTGTAGTCTACTTTCATTTAATTTGTGCTCAAGGGCCCTTCACATAGAATGATTTCTGCTGGGTGAGAGATCTTGCTACAGCTGAGAGGTCACAATATAATATAATCTATTGATTGTAATGAATACTTGGTGTTTGCTGTATTCAGGATACATGAAGGAATCCATTTTAAGTCCTGAAATAAAAGTAAAATGTAGGTTGATTGTGTCTACAGCTTGCAATTTTATTCATGAGAGTTACTATCAGGTAGGAGAGGGCTGTCACCAGCTTGACTATGCATACCCTTTTTTTTTTTTAAGTTTACATTTGTAACACAGCCTTTTGGTGGTGTTATTGTCTGATATAAATGCAATCAAAACTCTGCAGAAGGAATAGTTGTGTGACGCTTACTGCTTTGTTAAAGTCTGGAAAAAAAGATTATTTAATGCAATATGAGAAATAAGATTGTAGTTCCCATGGAGTTAAAAAAGTGTTTGCTAACTCTAACCTGAACACAACATTTTTCTAGCAGATGATAAGTAAAAAGAAATGACTTCTCAATGGGGAAAAAAATAAAATAGTCTACAGGTGTCTTCCCAAAAGACAGAGATCAGGAGAATAAGGACAAAGCCATTCATTCCTCTCATTTCTCCCTTTGTTCCCAAGATCTGTTGGACCATCTGTGGGTTCCCTGTGTGCACAGGTCACAAGCTCTCAGATAATTTCCAGGTAAAAATCACTGCTTCTGAATTAAATTCAATTCTGTGTGCACTTATGAAGGAAAAGACCTGACTGTTGGGATGGGCTGCAGGTGGTCAAGAGCATTCTTACTGATGAAGTGTTGAGTAATACAGCTGGAGACAATATGATCAGTTTTGTTTGTAGGACCTGAGAGCACATGGTGAAGAAGCAACAACTGTAGTGTTAGATCTAGAGAACAGGCACTTGGATACAGAAGATCACTGCCCATCATAATGCATCATACTTTTTGGCATGACTACTGTGATCATCTAATGAAACAGAGGATTTTTTTTCCCTGTTTGAATTCAATAGCCTTACAGAAAACCCATCGCTATATCCAGAAATTAAGATGCTAGAGAAGACACAATTTTCTGTATATTTATTTGTTAAAATCCAATGAAGTCCTACTTAAACAGGAGAAAAAGAACAGGAACAAAAACCTTAAAACCTAGACCCAACCAACCTGGGGACAAGTCTGTAATTATATAAATTATGCAACATTGTTGACTTCACAGTCATGGTACATCTGCACACTATGGTGGAATTTGTCCCAGAAGATTTGCCATACCAAATTAAACTTCAAACCCATCTACTCTACAAATTTGTCTCTGAACATAGCCAGCACCAGATGTTTCAGAGGGAAGGTGGAAGAAACCACCTGCTTCATATAGAAATGAGGCTAATGTGTTCTTTATATTAGGTGCCCTCCTGAGCAGTGCTTAGATTTAGATTTAGGTCAGAAGGCAGAAAATGCAGCATTATTTCACAAAATATATGGCAATTAGGTATTTTTGCTGTTTTCATAAATGCAAGTTTGTGTATAGTATTTGAGCAAAAATAGATTTTTTTAAAAACTGTTTCAGTATCAAGAAGTCTTTCATCTCTGGCAAGAAGATAAACCTGTTATGTTGAGAGAAACCAAATTTGTCAGGCAAGGCCCATGACAATACTAGAAGAGGAAGTGATGACTTTTGGAGCTCTTTTTAAGGGGATTTCATATGTAGGAAGAACGTTTCCATTTATTTATTTAATGTTTTACAATAGCTGTAGCAGAAAATGAAACCCTTTCTGGACATTCTGAACCTTCTGTCAGTAGTCCTGCTTATTTTCATGCTCGTCAGAATTAATACAAATTCATTGAGACTATTAAGTTTCAAAGTGCATTTCCTATGATTGTCATTTGGGTCAGGATGGACTGAACTCACTCATCAAATAGTGTGTGATAATTAGATCTGTATGAAGAAGTTTGGATATTTACTGTCTCTGAAATGGTGATTATTAATGCATAGAATACTACACAGTTACAGAAATGGGAATGTCTTTACTTCCACTTCAGCTGCTCACCTGAGCAGCAGCCGTTAATAGTTTAGAGGAGTAGAGCATTAAGTGTGCTGGTTTTGGTTGCATGATCTCAGTCATAGACATTCCTGAGGATCCTCCAAGGTCAGGTATTCCCAGAGGCAGAGTTGTGCTGCTCCCTCTTTGGGTTGAGGTGAATGAGTTTAATGAGGTGGAGAGCACCTTCCAGATTAAACTTTCCTTGCTGGAGAATCATTGTAAGCTTTTGCTGTTTCATTGTTTTAGCAAGTCACTGGGTAAATACTCTTCTGTAAGTTAGCTCTGCTGTTTATGTCAGTCATATATATAACAACAGTCTAACTGTGCTTTATCTAAAAAGAGTTGCATCCCTAAGAGCTACATAGCAACACATAGAAGGTCAAACTGTGGGCTTCCAACATCAGCCTAATTTCTCAAGGGATATCAGCTCAGTAGGCCAAGGCACCTATTCTTTTACATTTACAGAGCAGGGAAAAAAAAAGCTTCACATAATTTGAGTAAGTAAAAATAGCTGCCATATGAGATGCATAGTATTTAAACTGAAAAAAAAAAAAAGCCAGAGAATATCATATAGAGTGGCAGACCTGAGACTCATTCTTTCCCCTCTCTTTCCTCATGCATTAAGTGCAAACTGGTAACTGCGAAAACACATAGCCCATTAGATTTTCTCTTATGTCACCAAATGCAGGCTGGCTTCTAGCAATGGCTGGGTTTCACGGTTGATGTTACCTTGCCAGTGACACTGTGTGCTGCCAGTACTGAGAAATCATAGTTCATCAAATTCAAGAGATGATTCAGGACTTATGGCCTGATCTGAATCCATCGGAAAGATTGTATTTGTTTTGGTGGCTTTAGACCAGGTCCTAACAACATAAGGAGAAGTTTTCTTATCTTGTTTCTTTATGACTCTCAAAGGTAGAATTTAGACTAGCTAGGAAGGTCCTGAGAGGGTTCCCTGTTAGGTGATTTGCACATTACACCTCTGAGTTCATAAATTGATATGTATGCCAGTCTTCAATCATTAAAGAAAAAATGTCTCACTAGTACCTGGTTTTAACTTGGTTTTGGCTCTTAATGAATCCTAATGTGGTTAAACTGAGAAGTGTACAACAAAATTCCTCTGAAAATTCAGTTTTTAAATTCAGCTTAAAAAATCAGGACAAAATCATTGTACTGAGGCTTTTTCCCCTTAATGTTTATACTGTAATTTCTTAAGTTGCTTTTTGACTGTTGGATATATTTATATCCAACTAAAATAAAAATAAGAACAGAAAGGCAGGCTCTCCTTTTAAAAGGCTTTTAATGCTTCTTTTTTTTAAGTGCTTGTAAACCTCAAGAAAGTCAAGCCTGATTTTCAGTTGTTTTATTGGAAGATATGGTTTAGGTCAAGCTTCATGACGGCCTTGTGGTCAGGCAGGGATCACATCCTCCTTTGTATCTAATCTGATTTTTTAAAAAGTCACAGCTTCTGTTTTTCTCCTGTACTGGCTCTGATGGTTAGAAAACCCTTCTCTATAAATATCAGAAAAGTTGCCTCCTATTTCTGTCTCAGATCTCTCCTTAAAACCATCTATTTTAAAGTGGTATCCCCAAGAACTCTGGCAACATACTAGCTACTGAGGTAATGAGATTGCTAGTGCACAGAAAAATAAATGTACCCTCATTATATGATAAGCAAACATTTTTGTGCACGTTCTTGTCTCATACACTATAAGAAAGGAGGCAACTGGCAAACAAAGATAAAATGATGTAGGGAAATGGTTTTACTGATGTCTAATGAAGGCAGAATATGGGTAAAACATTTTTGAGACACATGACAGAGGTGTTGAGTTTTGACTTACTGGAGATTTGTCACATCTCAAGTTCTTCATTGTAGTACTCCTAGAGGAGTGGAGGAAGATGAACTATTAGGTGTTGGTGAGGACTAAGATTTGCTTTTCTTTCAAGTTCATATTTTAGTTTGCATTCAAGCCAAGGTTCTATAGGCTTGAATGACTACCTACAAAATCATAATTATCCAGAACAGAATAATCTTAATCATAATCTTCTAGAACGCAAAACTGGTCCTTCAACACAATTAAATGTCTGCACTACCAAAGTCTTTGAAGGAAGAGACCTCCTCCAACTCACAACTAATGAAAAGTAGTGTTGAGATCTACTCATCACCTATTTGGTTGAAGGCTTGACCTTCCATTAGTGTGATCTGTGATCCAAGCTGTTCACACAAACACCTGCTAATGGAGATCTGCCAGGCAGGTTGTAGCCTGGTCAGAGCTGATTGATTCACAATAAAAAGCCAAAGCTTTTCAGGCCTCTAATACCTGATGCATTAGCCTAAGCCTAAAAGAGACAGATCTTTCTTATCTCATACAACAGGGCTGAAATTCAGACACTAGGAACAGCTTCAAGCCTCCCCATCCCCCTTCTACAAAGTAAGTTTCATTTTTGCACAGAAATGAGGGAAGTAATTTTTTGCTGGCTTGGGTACAGTGCTCTTGTTATCAGACTAGAGTCATAGCTGCTAAAGCAGAATGTAGCTGAAATGTGTGGAAATATTATTAACTTCCAAATTAAGCACAGTATTTGTAAGTTGCAACTGGGAGTAGAAGATTTTTAATTAGGAATCTTGACAAGGCTTAAATGAATTGTTTTTGTCCCAGTAAAAACTGTGGCCTTGATAAATTTCTGTTACTGAAAAGCACGTTAATTTCCCCTGTTCAATTCTTCTTTCAGTGGATGTTATACATCATAGAAACTAATTTATGGGGGGAAGCACTGAGCATGAATTGATGATTATTTTAAGAAAAGCTCAGCACAAAACTACTCACATGAGTAAAAGCGGCTGGGATTTGGCTCCCCCATTCAGACTCCACAAATGCTATTATCAGGTGCTTCAGAAGTTGGAATCACTTTTCCCCCATTTTTGTGGCACACAAGGATGTAGCCTAACATGGAGGTTTGCACTTCATTTTAATACCACTGGCTTACAGAAGTGCTGGCAACAGTTTTGTGCTCTGACATTTCCCATTTAAGAACAAAACAAAACAAATAAAAAAACCATTACCACTGGTTTTCCAGTTCTAAACAGGTTAGCTCTTAAGCCTATAGAGAGATGTTCTGTTCTGCTTCCAGCAGAACATGGCTCATGCCACAACTGCTTATCACTACCCTTTGTGGCATGAGAAGCTGCCACTCATTCAGGGCTGCCAGCAATGCATAACCCTTTTCTATCAAAATTAATCTAGTCACCCTACATTTATCATGTAAGCTATTCAGGTGGTTATTGTGGCTAAAGCAGGTTAGGGAGTGCATAAATGTAGAAACATGGCACCCTGCACATACAAGTCACAACCTGTTTCTTTCCTTCTGTCAGATTCTTTTGCCATAACCACATTACTATCATTTCCTAATAAAAGCTGATGGTTTCTCATCTAGTTTTTCCACCTGGTTTTCCCACCTCAGTAAAGCAACTCCAGGAAAACTTCATCCAGGTGGAACTATCCCCAGGCATCCACCTTTTTCTGCACAAGAGTCTTCTGGACTGATACCTGTTAAAGCCACCTGGCTGGATGGTAGGATAGTTTTCAGCGATCTTTGTTGGAACTATCATGATCGCAGCCCATGGCAGTGTTTCTCCAACATGGTTGGCAGGGATTTGGAAATGGCACTGCTACAGGAAAGACAGAGGGATCAAGAAGCTCTGCTGGTTTCCAGTGGAACACCTGCCCTAAAATAATTCATGGCACTCACTCCAAACTACAGAGAAGTGCTGGGGAAAGCCCATCACAAATATCTGGATAAGAATGGACCATTTCTGCTAAGGATTTTTTTCAAATGGTGTATATGTTGACAGCTTTGTCAATAGTCCTTAAGCAGGTGTAATTCTGATGGCCAATTCCAAAAGGCCAGACCAAGCTGCTACAATTATGCAGACTTTGCAGATTCAGCTTCTGTAAAAGGCTGTGGTCTTCTGAATACACACAATTCCCAGACAAGTAAATGATTTCAAAGGCTGCATTTGACCTCATGCTGTCATCTTCAGTAATTATGCAATTCAATTAAATTAAAGTGAAAAGTCAGTCACGCAATTTTGAAAAATAACATCTTGAAGGTGTAAAAAGGAGGAACAAACATTTATGTATATAAAATATATGGTGTACATAGCCATAGTGTGTGTCAAAAGATAGCAGTTGCAGTTATGCTACTAAGGATAGTTCAATTTTCTCCAGACTGTTAGACTACATTCATCTCTGTGGCATGTGAGAGTCTTCCATTAGTGCATTAAGCCATATATCTTACACATCTGTTACATGCTTGTTCTCAGATTGTCCTTCTAGGAGGAAAAACTAGTCCAATTAGGTCTTTTATTTGGTGGGCCTGAGAGATTTTATTTATTTGTTTGTTCTTTCAGTCTACTTGCTTCTATATCAATATGGTAGATAAGGAAAGATCAAAGGACTCTTGCCTTGCAATTGAAACACAAGGTACAAAGGTTTGCCAAAGGCTCATTAATCCATCACTGATGCTGAGGTTTCCAACTTATCCTCTGTTGCTTTGTCATATGAGCCTCTACACAGGGCACTTGGAGTGCAGAAGCAGTGTGCCCTGAATGCCAGCCAAGTGAAAGGGGACAGCTGAGGGGTAAGTGCTAATGCAACTGAGGGCCGTGGGATCTGAAAATAGAAGGAAAAGAATTGCTGCTGATGTGAATTTCCCAGCATACATGTGAGAATATGGGGATAGAGCCAAATAGGTTCAGAAAGGGTCTTCACTAACACCTGCCTAAAATGCAGCCTGTGTCAGGCACAGAGGATCTGTCTTTGTTTAGATCATCCATTCACATACTTTAATGTAGCACTTAACTGCCAGGTCTCCATAACCCTGTTGAGCTTCGGACTCATTCTTTCTCTCTCTCTCTCTGCCTGTTTCCTTGCGTTAATCTTCATCGCCTTCTTAACAAAATTATTCTGATGCTCATGTCCAACTCATCAGAGTTCCAGTTCTAGTATCTTCAGTGTCTCAGCGTTTTCCATACTGTCCAACACAGATTAAAGATGAGGACTTGCAGACTTATTAGAAAACCTCTTTCTCTCCTGTGCTGCTTAGGAAGTTACACTTCTTTTTGACGTTACCTAAGATGTGTCTTAGGCAAATATCCTGTCTTACCTTTATTTACTCATAGTTCGTAGCTCTTTGTGCTACAGTGGCAGCTTTTAAAGAAGAATAACTTCTTCTATCAGGTGTCAGAGAAATCTGGGATGTCTGCTTAGTGCTAGGCACTTGAGCAATGCATGATTGCTGTAATGCTGAGTAGGATAATCAGCTTTTAGGAGTGTGTGATCACCAGTGAAGTGCACTGAGTTTTATGCCAACTTTTAAAAGCACCCACTTAGCAGCTGGTCAGCTTGACTCTGGTGCACTACAAGGCAGCTAGGTAATCTGACAGACTGGTCATGGTGTGAGACAGCAAACTGTAGGACAGCAGTCAGAAGGCTGCCAAAGTCTAAAAAAGGACATCTGACATACAGATGCAACTGCATGAACTTTTCCTTCCCCTGCTTTAACTCATAATGAAATGAATGTAATGCCCTTTTGGAAGAGTTTCTCCAGTTGGCAGGAGCTTGCTAGTTCACTTGGGAGAACTCCATCATGATGCTGCAGGGATTTCAGCCTGAAAACACAATACCAGAACATCCCACATATTTACTCTTTCCCTCCCATCTGATGTAGACTAGCCCCTAGCCACACCAAAATATGCCATGCAGAATGACTGGGTGAACAACTGAGTCATGCTGATTTGATCTAGTTCCCTCATCTTACAAACCAGCTAGTTTGAGTTGGATGCCTTTGTCATATATATGGTAAAAGGGAGGTTTAGGTTGTGTACAGGAAAGGGGCATTTTGGAGATACAACTTGATTTAATTGTGGTGTAAAGACACATCCTTTCTTGCACTGTATGCAGCCTGAAAGGAACTTACACAGAAGTCCATCTCTTACCGCTGTGATCCCTATTAAGGGAGACGGAGCTTTGGCTGGCAGGGAATGAGGAGCCCTGGCCACCTTACATTACACAGGTTCTGGACCAGGCTTCTAAAAAGAACAAAAGTTCAATGTTTTATGAGCAGCAATTTTCCTGGCATGTTTTGCCAGCTCTGAGTTATTTCTATTGCTGCTCTGAGCTGGTGGGAACTGATCTATGAAAGAAGTATAGCTGCATTTAAGTAGTACTAGACTCAAACAAGTATACACTGACTTTCATAAAGTTTATGAGATGAGCTTGGTGTTTCACTAGCTTGGTAAATGTAGATTTAGTTCACATCTGATTCACATCTTCCTGGGACCTCATTCTCATTCCTGTCTCTCCTTAGTAAATCAGTATCTCATGTGTACATATGTAATAGGTAAATACTATCTGCCTGTGTCAGATGTGAGATGCTTATCTTCCCCCCAAATTATTATAATGAGATATATTTGCCCTCAGTGCAGCATTTTATGATCTTAAAAGGCCAGCAAATTATACCACAGGCACTATGAAATATCCTAACTACATAATTTCATGCAATTTAATCAACATCACATAGTTTTCTGGATATAATAATGTATTTTCAAGCAGTTAATAGTTAAAATTTATTAGAGAACAAATTTAGGTTTGTTTTAGTACTTATTTAACTTCCATACTCCACGAAAGATTTAAAACATTCAGGTATCTCATTTGATCTCCGTTATACTTGTGCTGCTTGTTCAACAGAAAATGTACTTTTCCTAAATACATTTTTCTTTCATCAACACTTATGACTGACTGAGAATCAAAAGAACAGAACTGGCTGCCAGAGCCTCATGTCCTGTCGTGAGCCACAGCTCTGCCAGTTTGTGCTTTGAAAGGTATCAGTTCTTCAGAATCAGCAATAAGTCTCACTAGCACCCTCAAAGTAGTAACACAGGGCCACAGACATTCTTTTGCCTCTTCTGAATGTGTTAGAATGTGTTATTCTAATAAATAGAATGGAAATCAAATTACACCTCCTGAGGGATGTAGCGGTCAGAAGATACATGCCCAAATAGGCTCCCAGGCACTCAACAGCCACAGCTGGTACTGCAGCCTTTTCCTCATTGTGAGGCAGAAGGAACATTGTCTTCTGGCAGCAGCAGCCTAAAAGACATCCTTGGGACATCCCCCAAAACATGTTTCTTGAAAAACTTGGTTGCTACCTGCATAAAGTCTCTTTGATATGTGGGATCAGAACCTTCCTTGTAATTGACTGAGATGGGCTCTCTGTGTGCTCCTCTAAGTACAGGCAGTCTGCGTTCCTGCAAAAATACTAGATTTGAACAGTTAACAGGAGAGCTGAAAAAGAGAGATTGCTAGAGGTTGTTTGTTTGTTTTTGTGGGTTTTGTTTGTTTGTTTTCCCTTGAACCCTAAATAGAAAAAAAGAGGAAAAGGAAAAACGTGTTCTACTCTACTGACTTGAAAGATACGTGGCCATGAATTTCAAGAGCTTACTAATGTGACTGTCACATCTCTTACACAAAAATGATCATTTGCATTTTCCATTTAAGAACTTGATACTCTTCGTAAACTTACTTGAATCCTGTAAAGAGAGATGACAGTTCCTAAAGAGAAAAAAAGCCACCTTATTATTATGTCACTTCTAGAAATGCTAATGGTGGGATATGAAGGACAGCATAATTGCAGTGTTGCTCTACTGATTCTTTGGTTAAGGTTTTCTCAGTGCTTTAATTATAAACTACTTATTTCAGCAGTTTAACTTTCTAAATTCTCAGCCAAACACCCTTTGGGTTTGTTTCATAGTTTGCGGTACTTGTTGGTGTAAAAAGAGCCTCCTCTAGGCAAAGTTGAAGTCCCAGGCAATCAGAAGCACCCACCTCAATGGAGGACAGCTGGACTGAAGGGTCAAGGAAAGAACTGGCTGCTTCTGTGTAAGAACCAAACTGTCTTTGAGGTGAAGGTCTGCTGAAGTAAACAGGAGTGATAAAATCCTTGGAAGAGAAGTCAGGAAGAGAGCTAGGCATATATCAACCAAATTTGACAGGCCAAGTTGAAAAGCTGCAGAATATGTAAATGAAATCAGGTGAGGTCAAAGCGCAGTAAGAAAAAGAGAATTCTGCAAGTCTCTAGCCAACATCTTGGAGACCTGCTACCTCAGCATATCTGAATTCGGGGAAGGAAACTTAACACAAGCAAAGAACAAAACCTTTGAAAGATCATCTTAGATGCTTGTCCAGCAGGCACAGTTCTTCATGTTCTGCAAAATGATTTTCCAGTCGTTGAATCCATTCTTGAGGCTTTGGTCAGGGAAATTTACTTTTCAGGCAATGTATGCCTAAACTCCGTTGAGATTTATGTGCAATGCTTTTAAATTCATGCCTACGTGAATTTATGAATAAGAGCTGACTTACTATGCAACCAAATACTTTCTTGAAGCGGGGCCAACAGAAGGGACAGATAGTTCTGTTAAGCCCCTTAAGAAAGGAAGCTAAAAGCAGATCACATCATTTGAACAGCACTGCAAACTTCTCGAAATTGTAAAGCACAAATCCAGTGATTAGCAAGATTCTTTTGTTCAGGAACAGCAGTTTGAGAAGCCTGATCTGTAAAGCCTCAGAAACCTCATTAGGAGTTTGTAATATTTCGTTTATTTACTGTCATAAGTGTACAATGACAGTTTTGCCTCAAAAGCTACTGCTGCTTGTCCTTGGTGGGGAAGAACATGAAGGACAGAATTTTAACTTTTGTGATAAGACTGTGTTGTGATTAATTTCAAAAGTGATGGCACGAAAGCTAGGGAGTGGGATTGAGGGACGGGAGCAAGCACATGTGGTTGTGGAATAGTTTACAATAGTTTCTAAATAAGAGTGAGTATTACCTTGATTTCATCTCATTACTGTCCGTTGACAAGTCCTTCCTTCTCTCCTCCCTTGCTCATCCATATTTCTGGCTCGAGGAAAGGCTTTTGGAAAGTGGAAGCTCTCTGAACAGTTCCAAATACCTCCTTTCCTTAAAAACCATTCTCCTTGCTCCTTGACAAGGGAGATAAAGCTGAGTTAATTCTAAGAAACCAAAAAATTAAAGGGAAGGTTGAATCTGTACCATCCGGTAACATTCATTTTTGCAGGTCTGTGCTCCAGCTGGTTTTCGTTTTGTTGTTTTTCCCCCCCTTCATTCTCCTGCTGTGAGATGCAGTGCTCTGCTGTGGAAATAGGAGTGAATTTGTGTGCCCGTGTGTGGAGAAGTAGCCAGCGTTCAAAAAATGTTAACAAAGATTTATGAGGCAAATTATGTTGTTTGTTAAATACCCAGATGGAAAATCAGAAACTCTAGACATGATGAGTAGTAAGAATATCAGCAAAAGGCTATGATTCAGACAAATAGAAAGCCTCATGATTTAATTTAAAATGAAATAGTGTTCTCTTTCATGAATAACAAAAGGGTGTTTTGATGTTACGTGTGTTCCCTCCACCAACACCCTTCCTGAACCTGAGTCCTATATTCTCCATTTATGTTCTTTTGCTGCTTATATAGGAGTTACATAGGTAGCTTAGTGAGGGGCAATACCTGGTGAATCTGTAACGATACTGATAATAGAAAGAATATTCTGCCACAAATTATTGCAATTCAGTTGGTTTCAGTCTAGGAATTAGATGGCTTGGGGAGAAAGACGGAGGAGCTGGAACTTGTCAAGAGAGAGTTTCACAGGCTAGTAGGAACCCTCAGTACAGGGTGCAGAAGTGTAAGATCCCTTCCTCCTCTCCTCTCTTCCCCAGACCTTTAGGTCCTCGCAGGTTCACAGGGGTGGCAGCACTGGCATTCATCCAGAGGAAGGAGAGCTGCCGGCTAACAGGGAGGCAGAGCCAAACCAGTTTCTCTAGCTGCCTGCTGCTGGGGCAGGGGAGCCGATCTGCCGGCATTGCCCCAGGCTCAGATGGGCAGGAAACAGAGGCAGAGACACAGATAGCACTGACTAGAGACACCATGGTAGTATCAGCACTGATTAGTTTTCTAATTATGTGATACTGCGTATTTTTTGAATCACGATACTGCCGTGTCAGCAAAGCGTTGCCTATCACTAAGGTCGTTATGCTGTGACTTGCTGTTGTCTTGGAAAGCACAGGGGAGCTGAAAGGCAGTGTTGTCTGAAAACGTTTCATTTCCAACATTTCATTTGCAGCAACATTGTCAATGTTTCTGAAAATGACGTTATCCTTCAGTTCAAAAGTTTTCCTTTTAAACACTGCTCGTTGCATTTCAAATAAAAATGACGTTCTCCAGCATGCAGGCCTTTAAGCAACCGAGACACTTCTGGAAATGTTGATGTACCTCTTTTGTGTACTAATAAGAACTAATAATGTTGTCTTTGTAGGAGTTTCAGCTGTTTAGGGGATTTCTGCTGCAGAAAGACTGCTTAGTTTTGAGCATTTCTATTCCAGTGGTGCAATGGCAAGTAAAACAGCAGGTAAACATCCATATTTGTTAGTCTAGGCCAGCAGTGAAAAGTGGGTAAACTGGATTTCTCATTGACCTGTCTGCCCATGCTCTGCTCCCTGATATGGACAATGATGTTAAGACTGGGTGTACTACATATCAAGTAAACAGAAAATTAAAAAAATAAAAAGCAAATGAGTAAGTGCCACTGCAGGTAGGAGGTGTTACTGATCCAGACAGGTAGAGTCAGTGCCTTTTTTTGGCTCTGTTTCTCTGTTAGTCAAATACAGGGTGCTTAACACACATGCGGTTACCCACAAGTTTACAGTATGTGGGCAGCAAATGAGAGCCTGCTGCTGTATTTTATTACTGCTGTGTGCTATGTGTTTTCTCCATGGTATCTACTTTTACCTAATCTTAGCTGTTAAATCACACTACCATCAGTTAACACGACCTTTTTAGAAGGTAGAATGGAATGGTGATTTGGTATAATGCAGATGACTCTTCTAAAGTTGTTTTCGTTTTTGCTCTTTACTCCTCTGGGAAATGTCCAGCATCAGGAGAAAAATTCAAAGTACTTTTCATTTGTTGAATTCATGGTTACTGCTCAGTTGTTTCGTTTTGCCAAACTTCAAAGTGAGAGATCTGAAATTCTTCAACAAAATAATTTAGTTAGAATTTTAAAGAAAATTGTGATTGTTTTTAAAGCTTGGTTATACAGCATTAAGTACCCAAATCTACCTTTATATACCCTGACAAAGTTTCTTAATCTTCAGAGCTGCAGTGGTGTGAGGAAACTAATGGAGCAGATTCTCTGTTACTGACTAAGAGAAAAGAGACTGAGATTTTTTCTCCTGGTGTGATGCAGGTGAAAGTGTTACAATACAAGCTGCAGTAAAGGACAAGAGTAGAGATAAATGCAGTATTCGAGAGAGAAGGAAAGACGTTATAAAAAAAGACCTGAACCACCTAGTGATGTGTTTGTTCAGCAGAGCTTTTAAAAAGTGCGCTAATGGCCCATTTTATCTATCACCCCAAGTCAATGAAAAACGCCCATTGACTTGAATAGACATTGGATCAAGTGCTGAGCTTTTAGGAATAATTACACTCAGTACGCTGAAGTTCCTAGTATTTCTCTTCAGGCTGAATGCTGCTCCCTCCATTAGGTGCCCTGACTTCAAACAAACAAACAAGCGATCAATCCCCTTTTCCTACAGACGCCGTAGTGCTCCTGGTACTACTCCCAATTCAGGTTGCAGACGTTGAAGAAGCTTTTTAGATCAAAGCAGTAGTCTAGACCCAGCAAACACTGCTGGATGGGAAAACCACACATAAAATGTGTCTTTGTTGCACAGAGTCTTTGCTGGATGGCTGGAGCACAGCTGGTGGGTTTGGAAACCTTTTTGACTTCTGAAGGTGTTTTTTCACTTCTTGCCCTCAGATCATTATGCTATTTGGCCCCCAAAATGCCGTAAACCACAATTCCCAAGGAATCTCTTTTAAGTACACTGGCAAGAAGGGAGACTACTATTCAGTCCAGTACACGACACCCTCACCTAACTTTTTTGCTAAACTGAACCATTACTTGATTTTGTCCCTTTGCAGTAGGACTACTGTTAATTTTCTTTGCCACTATCACACAGTTTGCTCTGTAAAAAACAACATAGTATTGAAACCCTCAGGAATACATTTTATCATCAGAAACCAATGCAAAAATCTGTAAAACCCAATGAAGAATAAATAAGATGGTGGCTGGGAACATAACTGGATTCCCTCTATCCCAATATAATAACAATAGCAATAATATTAATAATAATTGAAAAATCCTAGTGCAAATTCTTGCCGTCCTCTTGTCACATGGATGAAATGAAAAAGCATGAGCTCATTCTGAATGGCAGGAATTAAGCCACAGGACACATCCCACAGTTTAGCATCCACTTAGTAAAGATACTGCCCCACCTGATGTAGACAAACACACCAAAGTGTATGTGACTCAGGAAGATGGTAAAAAAGGAGCTGCCTAGACTTATAGTATTAGGAGGTTTGTGTATTATCTACGATGATCTCTTAGCAAATTACTAATACCCCCACTAAACTGTCTTTCGGAAGGCTGAGTATTTTATAAGTTTTTATGTTTATATCAGCTCAGGACTGGATAAGAACAGAAACTGAACTACTTATCCATCTTCTCTGTTCTGAATTTATCTCTTTCTTAGAAACACAACCATTCTATCATAAATAACTCAGAGAAGGAAACTAATAGGTGAATAAATTATAGAATAATTTAGGTTGTAAGTGATCTCTGGAGCTCACCTGGTCCAACACCACAGATATCTGGTTTGGAGCTGCTTTTTCTGTCTCTCAATAGAAAATAGAGTCCCATGGGTCACTAGAAATGTCTTTTTGGACTCTCTACATACCTACATTTCAAATCCAGAGGGAAAAATAAGGTTTATGATTTAGAAAAATTAGTTTAGAGCCCCCATACAAAAATTTAAAAAATTATTCTCTGCGCAAAATAGCGAGGGGAAGTTTTCCTTATGCTTGCTATGGAAAAAACAGCTGAGAATATATTTTTTGTTCTTATTTTCAAGATGGAAAACTTGCTGCACAATGCTTTATTTATACTGACAGATTGGTACTTAAGCAAACAAGCAGACCATAGATCCCTAGCTTGGAGATGAGTTACTGCAAATAAGCAAAGAACTAAAAAGCATATAAGTGAAATATCTAAATACAGAAAATCCTTGTCCTCTGCAAAGGTATATGGTAAAAGAAACTACCACGGTTGTGTTCAGGGGTGAACCTGACAGTAAAGAGACCAAACTAACTTTTTTTTTTTTTTTTTTTTTTTTTTTCCCCCACTGATTTGAATGCAAGGATCTCAAAGCTCTTTTCTCAAATGTAAGATTAATAAAGCTTGGCCATCTCTCAAAAACTGATGTGGAACGGGACAGTCATTTGCTGGCAACATTACACAGGGTCATGAAATGAAGTGGTGAATATCATCCTGAACTGAAAACAAGGTCATATTAAGATAGGCACGATATTATTATGCGCTATGTAATTTGGCCAGCACATCTGGTTTACCTCAGCCAGTATTGCAATGAGTCTTTGTGAACATTCAGAGCTCCTGTTCTACGTATCACCTGTGCTAGTGACTTTCTAGCCACCCTTCTTGCTCTGCTCCTGCATCAGGCAGAAATAGGTTTCTCATGTGACTTCCTGAGCCACAAATATGGCACTTAAAGGGCCTTTGAATCAAACTAAAATAATATTTACTGATTTTACCACCAAATACCGCATAGCAAGGCTCTGATACTTGGCTCCCCTGAGCCATCAGAACTCTGGTGAGCCTGATACAGGTGGCCAAGAGGGGCATGCAGCTGTGCAGAGTCTCTTGAGATGACGTGAAGTTGCCCTGACTGTTGGAAATTCAGAAGAGAGCAGCCTGCTCTTCAAAATGCTACACACTGTAACAGAAGTCTGAAATCGCTTTCTGTGAGCCTTTCTTCTCCAGTCCCACTTCCCTTTCAGGCAGAGATGTTCTGAGTTCTTAGGAACAAGTATCATTTCTTAACATATTTTAGAAGAGCTTGCTTTGATGGTCCTCTTTATGCTCTGTTGCGTGAAATTAATGAGAAACACTATTGTTACTTTACAAAAGAAGAAACAAATACATTCCTATCTGAAGATAAAGAAAACTAGTATTAACAGAATAATTTTGTACAGGTACATTAGAAAAAAAATTATTAACTTGTTTATAGGTGATCGTTGCAAAGCAGACGTCTGCATCTACCTTTCCCATTTTATATGTTATTAGAGGGATTTTAAAAATGTTAACTGTGTAGGTCCAGTGGCAGCTTCGGAGGGGGTCTTTACCACCATCTATTGGTGAACTAGGAGAAAAGGCAGAGTGAGCTGACCTAGCTGATGTTCCTTATTGTACCAGTGCAAGCTTTTGCTCCATTTTGAGGTAAAAAATGTTTTTTTCTTCTTGCTCTGGGACAAAGGGCAACAGGAGTGTAGTTATGTCCTCTGAGTGAAGAGCTGTCATAGCCAAACCTTAACAGCTGGCCTGTGATCTCACACACCTCTCAATGGAGAAGGAAACTTCTAATTCATGAAGAAAAATGTCTTTCTAATATCAAGTGTTTTATTAATTAATTTCTTCTTGCTTTCTGGCAATGGAATTGGGCCTATTTTCTTTGCTGGTTTCAACAAAAGTCACACTGGTACTTGAATAGAGCCCCATTGCTGCTGACGAATCTTGGAAGAGTGCTGTAATTGCCAATATTTCTGCACAGTCCAGCGAGAAGAGTATTTGTGAAAGGACATCCCTTACAAGTGAAAAGTTTGCAGAATGAACCTGTGCTCCTAAAAAGACAGGCAAGAAGACAAGTGAAGGAAGTCAGTGCCAGGAACTGAATCAAAAAAGTAAATCTTTAAAGATGTCTCTAGATATGAAATGAGTCTACTTTACTGGATTCATCAACACTGCTTGCATATGCAAATTCCTCATGAATAAAGCTTTTGTAATGCAGACTCCAAAAATGAATTCAGGTAGAGGCAGTGACAGCAGTGAATGAGCACAGAGACAGTTTAAAGAGATTGCTTAGTTTTCAAATCAACAAATTGCTGTGGTTCTACTTAATCTATCAAAAAAGGAAAAGAGAACAATCTGGCAGCCAGGCAGGAAGATATAATGGTAAAGAACATAATGTTCCAGCTATTTTAGGACCCGTTTACACTATGAAACTGATGGCATTAGAGAACAGTTGTTGAACACATTTGTGGAACAGCTGTGTTATTGCTAAAGTGTAAATACTAAAGTGTGTATAGACCTGTAGGGGTGCTCAACAAGAATATTTTTTTGGGGAGGGGCAGGGAGCTTCTCTTCACTTTAAAACCATGTTCTTACTTGATTTCACTTTGAGTAAAGATGGACTAGCAGAGTTAAATGACTTCACGAACACTCTTTATTCCCATGAAAATGGCAGCAATTATATATGATAACTTTGATAGCTATATCAATCTTTCTTAAATAAGACTAAATAACATGGATCAAAAATGGGCCTTCAGTATTCATTCACAGATATTCTAGTCATTGTTTAGGTATTTCTGTTCCTTGAATGAGACACTTTCCCTCCCTCCTTCCCTTTCTCTCGGTGGGGCTGCCATTTTGCTTATGCTTCAGACTGAACCTCCCACAGAGAAATAAATTGAGAATAAAGCAATGCATCTCATCACAAGATGATATGAGAAAGACTTTCAAAGTCACTGTAAGGTAACTTTTATTCTCCTAGGAAAGATTTTGTTCACAGTTTCACTCACTTATCAAAGCCTCCCTGACAAACCTGACCTGCATGATGTGTTCAAAGTCTGCATGTATTAATTATTTTTGGATGAATAACTGAAGCAGAAGGATGAATTACTTTACAGCAATTTTAGCAGGTGTCTCATTGACTTATCTGTCTGTTTGCAACCATATACACGTGCAGATGTTGGAGAAGTATTTGCTGTAGCCAGAGGAGATTGAGCAGTCTGTGATGGTGAAGTGATGGCAGCTCAGGTCTGCTGGAGCACAAGGGCTTTCACAATTATTTTCAGGAATACCAAGTTAAGCTATATCTGCTTTTCCTCCTGTCTTGATATGAGAGATATGACTGCCATCTCTCTATTGTTAATACATCTGAAAATTAATTTATTTCCCTAATTGGATTATTGGCAATTTCTGAAAATAACTGTTAAAGTAATGTCATTGGCTGCATGCTGAAGCATGGAAAGTGTAGCATTGACCTGGAAGTTACTCGCTAGCTGCTTGTAATTAGAGTTTCTTTTGTGTATCTGGATAGCACAGTTGCTTGCACTAATTGTGCATAGGCATATTGCACATTTTCTACTCTGCTATGTGAATAAATGTCCAATTTACATAAACAATGTTGTGATTTGCATATGCAAATGGGGATTCAAACTCTACACAGGAGCTGAACTTCAATTTATGAAGAAAAGAGCAGGCGTTCCATCTCTGTTTAGTCTATATTGAGACAGCCAAAATGTCCCTACAATTTAATCTTGACTCATATTTCTTGCATTTACAACTATGCTGTCTAGGACAATTTATATCTGCCTTTTATTATTTGTAGTGATTTGAATGTCTTTACATTAGATTATGGCTTTAAATTCAATACGTTCTTGCTGTGCTATAAATTCAAAACACGAACAGTTCTTGTTCCTGAGAACCAACAGATGAAAGTGAAACAAAGCAAGAGAAAGAAACTACCTGTCAAAGTGTGTAGGAAGAAAGAAACAAGCAGTATATATGTTAAGAAACACAACAGATTATAAAATGTGTCTTAAGAACACGTGTGATTGTAGCACTGACACAGTCAAGGAATCTTAGCATGGTTACTATGACATTATTTCTTCAAATTTACCATTTTTCACCCACTTTTCAGTATCACATCTTCTCTCACTTTGAATACTATGGTGAAGAAAGCATTTAGTGCCTGAACAACATGTGGGACAGACTTAGAGGGCATACTTGCTTTATGCAGGCAATCATTTTCTGTTTCTGACAGGTCCTGTTTGCTCTCCTTCCGGGAGGGCAAAGCATTTAGCATTCCCTGGCTGCAGTGGCCCTCTGGATTTGCTATGCTGAAAACTACCTAGTTTAGGTAAATCTATTTACTTTAGTAAAAGAAATAAGAATAAAGCATGGGATACTTCTCTCTCTTTCCGACAGCTTCTCTCACAGATGCTCCTATGGGAAGAACAAATTCTTCCTGAATAAATTAAATTTGACCTACTACGATTTAAATTAAAATAGTAATAATTCCAGTAGTATTATTGTCATTGCAGAAATACTCTGGGTTTATGGTGCCTAAATGTGGGGTTTTCTAGCTTTCTTACACTTACCTAAGTCACTGTTATGAACAAACACTGTGGCACTTGATGGTTTCCTATTGTTGATAAAACTTCAAAATAAAACTCTATGTAGACTTTAGTTTGGTTTTGTTGTCTTGAAAATAAAATGTTTTTGGCAAAACACTTGAAAATGTAATGTTTAATTCAAAGCAGTTGTATTTTGGATTTGAAAATGTTTCCCTGTTGGCTTATAATTTCCTTCCTTCCTTCATAATGGAACTATGACAGCCCATCCCATGTGAGAGAAGATCTTTAATGATGGAAAAGAAAATCCAGCTAGGGAGCAGAATGTGCAGGGGAGAATGGGAGCATTCAGCAACCAGTCTATGACCTTCATGAGGCATTGTAATAAAACGTCCAAATAAAATAGTTAGGTTTTCATATACAAACCAGAAATTGAGACCTTTCCAGCTTATAATATTTTTTGTTTTGTTTTTCACATGAAGTAAATATTTTCTAAGACAGGAAATTGTTTAGTAAAAATGCTGTGTAGCTGCTAAAAAATGGATTACTGTCACAAAAACTAAATCTAGGAACTGGAAGAGATTTGGAATAAAAATTGAGAGAATCTTATAAAAACTTTACTTCTGATTTTGTTCATTTTTATTTGGGTCTTTTAGTAGCAACAATACATAAAATTGCTTTTCCTTGAAAGCATCTAACGACTTTTCCTGGTGTTTCTACAGTCTTCATAGTTTTCTTACAACTCCGAAACGGTATTGTTTGTTCTTCAGTCTATGGGATGTCCTCTCATCATCCACAGCTGCCCTAAGGACTTCAGCTCAATCTAGATCTTCTTTGTCTGATATCACCTCTTTGAAAAATTATGTTTATTTCTGGATGTATGAGGGATACATAATTATTGAGGCAATATTAAAACTATAGGAAGCTTAAAAGTTATTAGTGGTCCAGTCATTCATGGAAATTCACCTAACCTGGCACATCCAATTGGCAAAGGTGCTTGAGGAAATCATAACAGGAAACTAGATCAAAATAATGTTCTGAAGTGGAGATTCTTTTCTGAACAGCAAGGGAAGGATTAGAAAACAAACTGGGGTTTTGATTACATATAGGAAAGTGAAATTAATAAAACATTTTTAATTCAGAGGGTTTTCTTCTTGTTATGTGCTGCCCTGTTCAACTGAGGCTCCCCCACACTGTAGTTCCTGACAGTTCTAGCCTTGACATTTCTAATAACGCTTTCAATACCTCCTGAAAATTCCTGTAAGAGAGGATTTATGTGATGAGTTTATCAGAGCAGACTATACAGCAGTGTGTTTTCACCCCAGATAAATATCCATGTTCCATTACTGAAGTTGATAAAATATTTGATGGACAGCAGTGTCCTGCTGCCAACTGTTCCTATGCTACTGGTTATTTATTTTTCAAATTCAGAAATGCATGAGCAGGTTATATATTCAGATTTCTTCCTAATCTTGCAGCTGATTGCCTAAACCCCTCTGTCTGTGGCTTATACTGGTCGAGCATAGAAGCACTTGCTTTGATAAAATAGATGCTGCAGTGATTTGACGTAAATGAATTTTTCATGCAGACTTTCTCTGGGGCTGCTGGCACTAAGTTCCCATGAAAAGCACATGCCTGGCAGAACTGTCATAACCCAAAGAAACCAAGACTGTAGCTGATGGGGAACAACATAGGATGAATAACAAAAGCTCGTGTTAAGGTAAGACTCACTTGGAGAATGGTGGCTCTCTATCCAAGCCAGGCAGCTGCAAACTGTGAGATACAAACCCAAATTACTTTCACAACCAGCTGGTCATGGGTGACTCCTACTGTATGTATGTTGTGACATTACACAATGTAAATCAGGGAAGAGACTAGCACACTAAATCCACTGGCCTCTAAAATAGCAGCTGTTGCCCCTCTTTCTTCTCGCTACCCCAGCTGATTTATCTGAAGTACTCTCAAGTATTCTCTATGAACTGGGATGCTGAGAACCAAAGGTATTTATGACCACTGAAGTAAAACAAGATTTCAGCAGTTGCCTTGATTAACAGAAAAGAACTAGTTTCTAGTGTAACCAGTAAAGCAATGTAACCATATGACTTTCAGAAATGTTATTTAGGTTATGGCAGTATTTGCCTGGCTCCTTCTATAACTTCTCATTAAATTATGGGAACAGGGAAAAGAAAGATAACTGAAAATGTCCCAAGTGTGATGCCTCAGGCTTTGCCTAGAGTCCCAGGATACTACCCATCCATCTGCTCTTTGCAAGAGAAATGCTGGTTTGTGTTTGCCACAGAGAACTATTTTCCAAGGCTTGGCACCAGTGATACCAACTGCAAACTAGGATCATTAGCAGTGTTGCAAGAAATACCCTTCAGCACTGAGTCTCCTAAAAATGCCTGCAGATCTGCAAGCGTCATTGTCACACTGAAATTTTTACTATCTGCTCAGTTCAGTAATTTTCCCCCAAGACACCTTGTAGTGGACTTAAGACAAACTTAACAGGCCAAACCAGGCCAAACAAGAGTTAAGGCCATGGTGTTGCCTGCCAATATGGAAGGAAATGTTACAAACACACACACAAAAATCCAGTTAGTTTTAATAATTAGGTAGACATGCTTATCTTAAATGTGTCTGTGTTCTGGGTAGTGTCCTTTCCCATTTATTTTCGCTGCTTCAGCTTCAAAATTCTCTTCCTCTTTTCAGTAGGAAATTTCTCTCTCTCTCTCTTTTTTTTTTTTTTTTTCTTTTTGAAAGCTTTAGTGTCTTCAATCACCCATAGTCCATATCTTTGGGAATTCAGGTTTGGAATGAAAATGTGAGAACTTGATGCCTTTTTCTGGAGGCAGGCATTGAGACCTGGTTTGTTGTCTAGCTACTCTTATCCGGGCTAGGCTGAGGAATTTATACTTTAGCATCCTGCTGGACCTATTAATGTCACATATTTAATGTTATAGAAGAGATGAATTACATATACATTCTCTAAGTTCATGGTCTTCAGCATATTACCAGCTTTTACAGGAGATGATACATGACACATCAATGATGACAGGTGCTGTAGAAAGATAACTAGTCCCATATGCACCACCCACATTTGCCTTTAGTGTTTGTGCCTTCAGTCTTACAGTCCATCTTCCACTCATTAGTTAGAGCTTCTGATTACATCTTCTTAGGACTTCCTTCAGAAAACAGCACCTTCACCTAGCCAGGACCTTTTGCAGAGGAAGTAGTACACCATCTTTGTGCTCAGCTGGGTTACTCCCTTCTGCAGACAGTGTCACCCATTTGTAAGACCTGACATTTACTGCCCACAACACTGCACTGAATGGGGTTTGGAATCACTCATCACTACCAGCATCTCTAATTTACTATAACTGTTCTTCTGGTCTTCTAGCCCTATGTATATATATCACACTATGTTTCTTTAGGTCTTGTTTATAGGGCCTTTCCCTGTGGTACACGAATTACAAAACCTTTTAGCAGTTAGTATTAGTTACAATCTTCATTCATCCTTCTGTTCACTCTTTGCACTACCTTTTCAAGACTTAAATTAATCAGGGAATTGATTTTGTGCCAATTTTGTATAGAAAGCCCTCAGTAATGGACTAACAAAAAATTGAAGCGTTAACGTGTGTCTTTGTAGTATTAGATCTAACAAAACATTTGAAATGTGGGAAGTATAAGTGATTTTAGCCTCTTGAGAACTGCTGTATTCACTCAAGTATATGCTGATTTTAGAGTCTTCTCTTATGAACTGGAAATTTAAATATTGCTTGAAAACACCTCCTGCTGAATTTATTGACCTGTTGTTAGGAGTTTGACACGAGGGAGATCACCTCCAATTAACTCAGGAATTAAAAGCTGTTCCTAACATTTTAGATCACGAAACTTTATGCAGCCTTCTTAAAACACACTGGAAGGGTTTAATTGTGTACCTCAAGCTGAGATGTGTATAAGTGTTTGCAAGATTGGATTTTTGGATAATAAATCCTTCAAGGCAGAAAATTTATCTTCAAGCTGTTTCAAAACAATCTAGAATGTGAATTTAAAGCATGCCAGCTATTTTTGCACAAACTCTTCATGTGGCCATGTTAATCCAAACAGAAGATCTTTCTGAAATTGCCTCAAACTAGTTTGGAAGTGGATTAGTATAAAGGCATCCTTAGCGGGGAATTAGGGCAATTCTAGAAGGGGAGTGACCATGGAGCTGCTTTTGTGGAGAAACTCTCACCAGGCTGTTTTCACACATCGATGCGGCTCATCACAGTGGGGTCCTGATATTGACGGGAGCTTTTTTATGCTCCTGCACCACATAAGCATTTATGACTGACAGCACTGCAGACTATTGAGTTGTTTGAACTGCTTATAGAGGCACTTATTTTTTTGAAACATAATAGATACATCTTTTGGGTAGATTTCCTCCTGGTAGCAAGCTGTCACTTCCCAGCTTTTCTGCTGTGGTGAGATGAATGCTTAGAAAGCAGGCTATACTTGATTTTATTCATAAAGCATTGCGCATGTGATAGAACATTCTGGCTCCATCTAATTAAGCAATAATTCACCATGGGCAGCAGTGTCTTTCGGAATGGTTATTGACTGCCTCTGGGAGTTTATTTTCCAGAATGCTTTACTAATATGAAGTAAGTAGTTTTGTCCTGTGTTAAGTTTTGCTCGCTTATGCAGTTTTTACATTATACACTCAGAGTAATGCCCAGCTTCATAGAGCACAGCAATACCTCTGTGCTAATGATGCTCAGCCAAGACAGCTGAGTGTGGCCATTTACTGCTCAAGGTGTGTCACCTGAATGAGATCTATTGCCCTCCTTAAACTGTTAGCAAGGACACTAGAGCTAAACTTTACTGGAGGATGTATGGAGCTATGATCAAGGATTTACTAGTACTTTATTGTTTTTCCTACTTTTTGTTTCGATTTCGTTGAATGTGGCTTCAAAATCAAATATAAGAATGAAAGAGCAGGAGGGAGGCCGAGTGGAGAAGTGCTGTGGAAGAGGTGAGAAAAGCGCATATTGAACCATCTGTGAAGAGAAAGGAAAGAGATTGTGAGTACTAAAAACAGCAGAGGAAGAAAAGGGGAGAGGCAGGAAGTAGGTAGCATCATTAAAGAAACATGGAAAAGCTGAGGGGAAAGGAAATATGATTGTAAGAGAGGTTGAGAAAGGATTACTGGTAAGAAAAGTAGGCTGTGAGAGGGCCATTTGTGATGGAAGGGAGGGAGTCTGGAAAAGATCTGGTCAGAAGCAATGTTGATAATTTGAGGATCTAGAAAGGTAATGGAAGAAAAGGCTCAGAAGCTCCAGTGAGTTACCAGTAGGTACAGGCAGGAAGCAGGCTGGTGGCTGTGGAGATTGGGCACTTCAGGGACCTGTTCTGTAGTCCTTAGGCTACAAGAAAATTTGGTAGAGCTGATCAAAGGGGGAAGACAAGAACTACCTTTAAGAAGGAAGAAGGTGACTAGGAAAGACTTTCACACAGAATAGCTTCAATGTCATCCAGGACTTGAGCTGAGATTTGATTCTTGTTCTTGTATCTCACGAGCTGTGTTATGGCTTCACAGCTGTGCTGAAGTAAA
This sequence comes from Caloenas nicobarica, assembly GCF_036013445.1. Lineage (NCBI taxonomy): Eukaryota > Metazoa > Chordata > Aves > Columbiformes > Columbidae > Caloenas > Caloenas nicobarica. The sequence continues at coordinate 44,248,142 of NC_088246.1, read as the reverse complement.
TTAGATTTTGGGGCAGTAGCTGAGTAGCTTGTGTTTCTGCCCTTCCTTTGGAACACTGCAAGAACAATTCGAGTGAAGCTCTTTCTTTGCATTGTTAAGCCTAGTGCCTCCTCAACCGCAGGGTCTGTGGTCTTTCAGGCTTTGCACAGAGAGAAGCAAGAAACAAATCATCTTCCCTTTGTGTCTTGAGTCTATATTCTGTTAACATTTGTGAAAAGTTGTAGTGTCTGAGTTGTGTAACATAGCAATTTCCTATATCTTTCTCTCGCTTAACTTGGTCTTATAAAACTTCGTGTGAAATCCCATGTTGCGCTATGTTGTCTGGAAATAACTTTTCTACATATATAAAAAATTTGAAAACACCAATAACCATTGTGGGGAAGAATGTGCATTGTGAATAATCTATCTGTAAGAACACTTCTGAGAGGTTCTCCCCTCCACCCTTACTTCTTCTTCTTGTGGAGAAGCTAAATACACGTAAAACAGAATGCTTAGAAAACGTCATTAATCATGGATTTCTTCTCTTTTCCCTTCCATCCAAAAACCAAAGTAGATGAGCTGGAGAGTGGCAAGGCACAAGATGGTGATGGAGATATTCAATTATCTGTCACTTGCATTTAAATATAGCAATATATTGCTACAGTGCACTATAGACAGTGAGTATTCTTTTCTGCTGGCTGCTGTATCTGACAGTCAGGTAATATTATGATTAAGACATAAGATTTTATTTCTATATTCATCACGGAGTTTGGCTTTTATGGTCAATATATTTTGTTTACAGGGCATGTGAGATTTTTGTTTTGTTGCTTTAATGTCTGGCTAGCTGAAAATGAATATTTTTCTAAATCAATAAAAAGCCCTAAACAATGACACGTGTATGTGGAAGATAGCAGTTTTAATTGTCATAAATATACCTCAAAATAGAAAGTCTTTTCAGTGCTAAATTTAGGGGTTTACCCGCTTTGCTGTTGTAGAAGTTTAATGATCTTGGAGAAGGCTAACCACACAAAACCACTTATTTTCCAGGGTTGTTACAACCTTCTAGCATTAACTTCCTATATTAATCTATGCAAACTCGTAAGAAAGGTTAGTCTCATCTGTTGGGACTAGGTCATCATGGCTTTATTGCTGTGGCAAGTGGATTTAGTCAAAAGGGCTTAGTAAAAATGTGTGTCAGTTGCATCAGTTCTGCTCTTCTAGAGAGCACATAGACAGAGTCTAATGTGAAAGAAACCATATGCATGTTCAGCTGACCAGTGATGAGACATCTGCCAGGCCTCATGGTGTTGTAGGAACCCATGGTACGATTGGAGGCTTTCTCCCATTCTACCTGCCACAGTCAGAGACTGGTGATATTTTTAACTGGCTGGGAAGTATGTGGTAATGTTCAGGTAGGACAGCTACAGTTCAGTGGGTGGTTGAGTGGGTCGTATCCCTCTGAGCTGCCATTTAGTTGTGCTTTGGCCATCAGCTCGTTGACTTCATGACGTGATAGACAGAGGGAATGCAGGCTGAGACCAACATGCTGTGAATGGATTTGCGATAGTTTTTCTGCTAAGAGTAAGTCTAGTTTGGTGTAGGCAGAGTACAAATGAACTGAAGCACTGTGCTGGCATTATGTAGCAGAGGATGAGCTGGGGTCATATGCTTTCCAGATGCTATCTGAAACTTGGTAATTCCTGCTGTCAGTTTCCTAAGTACTTCAGTGAGATGGCAATTATGTGTGGAGCCATACTGAGATATTTCTGCTCCTAGGTCAAAATGGCATCTGTAGCATATCCTTGTGTTTTTCTTGAGTTTTGCAATGGAGTCTGCACCTCCCAGTCCCTCTTCCTGGAGGCCAGAAGGAACATTAGTGCGGATTCAGTGTATCCTGCTGCAAGCTGCTCTTCTCTACCTGGTTTAAACTGTTCCTCTGGAAAGTGGCTGGCCTCAGTTGTTCTCAGTCCTGCCTGCTGGGGTCAGTGCAGATGTAAGGCAGGGAGAGTAGCAGCTCTTCCCTGAGAGAGCTGGAACAGTGAGAAGTGTGGAGACATGAGTTCTCCCTGGCGCATAAGCACTTCTTTTTCCAAAACCACATTTGCAGGTGAGAATTGCAGGTAGTATTTGGGCTGAGTTGGCAACAGTAGGGCTGTTCTCTACTCGTTCTCTGAAGCAAGGTTGTGATACATGGCTGACAAGTGTCACAAAACCCAAACTTCACCAGGCTTGACTTCAGCCTCTCTGTCCTAGAGTCAATTACCATTTGCATTTGTGTCACTTGTTCAGATTTCCCCTAATCTAATGGCAGTTTCCATCCTCTGAAGCCCTGCAAAATAATCAGAGAATCACAGAATGGTTTGGGTTGGAAGGGATAATCAACATGTATTTGACCTCCCTTTTGGTGATAGGTGGAAAATCTTTGAAAATACTGAACAAATCTCATACCAGTATCATCTCCAGGTGATGGATCAATGCCCCAGAGCCACCCGAAAGTTTCTACCTCAGAGCATCTATCCTGTTTGCATATCAACTGCTCTAGGAGGAACTCTTAAAAGTCTGGTAGGAGAACGATGCTAATGTAAGGTCAGAGAGGAAAGTCCTGTATTTACTTCCTTTTGAGATTCATTTTCAGTATTTTTGATTTATCAGTTCAGCTGATAAAAAATCCAACCCCAAAAACCTTCAACCATTATCAACTAAAAGCTTCTTGAGCAACAGAGCATATGGTGAGCCTGCCTTAAATTAGCCTATTTTATTTAGGTCACATGTGGGCTACTCTGTAGACCACTGAAGGTGACTAATCTCTTTTGTTTTGCAATGGAATTGTATTAGGTAAGATCACAAAATTATTTAATGAGGTTTAGCCATGAAGATGCAAGCCCATGTCTGGAATGTGCTCCTTAAACTGTTCCATCTAGATCTGCAAGCTCAGACTATGACAATTAAGATGAAAGTGAGTTTGTCTGCACTGGAAAACTTAAGAATCAGAAGTAATTAATGGATTTAAAGTGGATTAGTTAAATCAGATTAATTCCTGATCTTCCAAAGCAAATTAAACTAAACCAAGTTAAGGCCTCTTTCATTCTGAGTAAAAGCATCCACTTGCCAGCTTAATGCAGTTTAACTAATCTTCTTAAAAAGTGAATTTGGATTACTCTTCCTGAATATTCTTCTACACTTGGTTCCTTTCCATTAAAACAGAAATGCTTTCAGTACTGCTTTCTTCAGGGCTTTAGGGCATGGTTGAACCCAACACTCAAGATTAGATCCTATGAATAGTCAGGAAGAAGTGTCTGCATGACTGCTAGGAATAAAGTGAATAGATCTTTATGCAGTTTTATGTGCAAAACTGAAACAGTTCAGGCTATGCATCTTCCATATTTTCAATGTTTATACTGTGGATGCCTACAAACAGGGTGACAAAGGCATCTAATTTTAACACCAAACTGGATGGAAGAGTAGCAGAAGGGCAGGCAGCTTGAATCACCTGATTTCTTATTGTTCTAGGATCAGAGTACTGTAAAGCTGTTACAGTCTTCCTCATGTAATCTGGTGCTCTGCTCTCTAAGGTTAGCAGGTGAGCTGTACCTTAAGTCCTGCTGAGTGCTGAATGACTGGGAAAGTTTTGAAGCTCCTCTCTGTTGTGCGTCTACACTTTGAGCTCATGGCTGCCCAGGTGGAGAGATCACTCTGCGTTCCCAGCTCCATGGATTATTTGTGAGAGTGGCAGAACCTTTGTCTCCTGTGGTTTCACTCTAAGGAGTGTGCCTTTTTCACTTTTTGTTGGTCTGATCCTGATGGAGACAAAGTACTAGGAGCTTCTGCTTTTGATCTGGCCAGCCTGTGGCAAGTCTCGCCTACTGTGACTTTGTCTGGCTATGTTATGGTTAAAAGAGCATACAGTGCTGTTTCCATTGGGTTTTTTTGTTGTTGGATTTTTTTTTTTTCTCAGGTCAGTCATCTAAAGCTAGTTGCTTCAAAAAGGAGTTGTACATAATGGGTATAAAGTTGAAAACTACACTTAAGCTCTTTAGCACATTGTATATGTACCTACAAGATGCTTGTTGTGGAAAATTTTTATGATGCAGGTTACTGACTAGAACTTAGGACTGCAGAATACGATAACCAGTATTTAAAAACATCATCAGGTGAGTCCTTTTCTTTCTCTCTGTATTTGTCCCTATTTGAATATCTTACAAGACTGCAAAATGTAGGTCAAGTTAAGCAACCGATAGCACCAGGGTAAAAAGAGGGATCTTAAAGTATTTCTGTTGATTTTTGCTGGGACAGTGTGTAGTCTCAGCAGTCTGCGTGCTGTCATTTGCACTATTGGCACCTAAAGTCCTTGTGATCTTTCTGATTTTGATAGGATTTGTCATGTGAAAAAGTCTGTTATTCCTGTCAGCGGAATTATAATGCACAACTATGCTGCTGCTTTTTTAGGTCTGCTAAACCACGATTCACAAAAGCATCCTAAAGCTGTCCTTTCTTTATTGACTGACATCTCTGTTGCTGGAAATGGATTACTTTTGATTGTAAGAGGGTTTGAAAGAATAAGAAAGATGCCTGCCTTGTGAAAATTTTGGAGAGAACAGGTTATGTCGGGGTATTTTAGCCAGCCAGTCTCAGAAGCAGGATGGGCACATTGTTCCAGTGTGGTGCTCAAACTCATCAGACACAGCTTCTTGACCTGAGCTGGTCACTACGTACGGCTCTGTGTTGTGCTATTTAGATTTACTGCTTAAAGAATCTTGTGTGTTACTTCATTGCATGATGTAGATAGGCCTGAAGGAGATACCTGAGCTACCAAGTAGATGTCTAGAAAATGTTTAGGTAAAGGTTTTTGAAGATGGGAAATGGCCTTATCTTCATTAACACTATGGCCTCTTTATACCACTCAGGTAATGTAAAATGAACTTAGAGTGGAGGTAAGGACAGCTCATACTTATGTAAATTCTCTTCTGTATTACTGGTGGTAAAGGAGGGCTTTGGTCTAGAACAATTTTTGTTCCTCAGCAATAAAGTATCTTCTCTTCAGTATCTGTTAAATAAATAAGAAATCATAATATTTCTCACATAATAGACACTCCAAACGACTGTTTTCTCATATATCTGTGGATTTTTTTAATGTGACTTTGTTTGAAAGGACAAAGTGAGTATCAAGATATGAAAAGTTTTCTTCCTTGACAACAGGCCAGGTTTTACTCAAGAAAAGGGCAAGGCACTTTAAATGTTGATCTGTGGTAGTTTCCCCTTAGCCGATTTGATCTGATATATCACTAAATCCCAACACTTTGTAATGCAATAAACTCCCAGTCTTTGATTACATCTGACACCAACAGAGGAGCACTGATCAGAAGAATCTTCCTTTGATTTCTCTGGGTAGTGGATCAGATGCAGCAGTGAAAAGGAAGGAGCTGAAGAACAAATGAACAACATAAAAAAAGTGAACTTTTTATCTCTGTCCACAAAGATGTTCTTTAGAACTACAGACTACACAGTCCTTTTTTATTCTTAGAGTGAGCAAAACCTTTCTATATACAGTACCTGAAAATCACAGAATAATATGCAATGTCTTTAAAAAAAATAAATCACTGTGTGTGGTGATATGGGATTTCCAGTGGGCTCTTCTAGTATACAATCCTTTACAACTATACATGTGAAGTCTCTTAGCCCTTTTTTAAAACACAAATGTAAGTCTCAGATCAGTTCAAATGCAAACATAGCATTTTTCAGCCTTCTGTGTTTAAATTTTATTAGAGCTAGTTGAACTGAACCAAACTTCCAGACTCCTCTTGAATCTAAGATTCCAACCACTACTTATACCCGTAAGTCTACAGGCATACTCTTGGGATGCAGATGCCACATCCTTTCTGGTATCACCATACTGAGAACAGAGGTTTGCACAATGAGTTCTCAGTCTCAGATTATTGCTGGCCCTTCATGGACAAATTCTGAATTTTTCCTTCATCTTCAGCAGTGTAGGGGCTCTAGCTATGACATAGGCTTCTCCAGCATTCAGAATACTCTGGGTTTGTCCAGGATCCCACCCCAAGATCTTCCTCTTCCAAAGTTGATGTCATTGCCTGTGTATGTCCTGAACTCAAAGTCTACTCCTGTATCAATGCAGGTATAGCAGGTTTTAGATGCCTCAATCATCTGCAAACCTGAACAGGGTTTGCATGCTCTTAGTCAATGCATGTTTTAAGAACAACAAGAAGGAATTGTTTATTCTTCTTAGCTGCATTTTTAGGTAGAAATATTTCCTTGAGTTATGGATTAGAGCTGTAATTTTTTGTGTTGCCTTCCTTATTCACGCTGTTCCTGTGACTAGGATAACTGATGATTAGAGCTATTCTAAAGTAACTGTTTTCATACAAGTAGCAGGGCTGAAGTGAGAAAGGAGAGGAACATTAATTATAGAGCACACTTTATTTCCAATGCCAGCTCTTGCAAGGACAGGAATTGTTTCTGGTTCCTCCAGAGCCTGTGTTTTGGCTCATGCACCTTTGGAAGCAGAAGCCAAGGTATTTGGGGAAGTTTCTTGTTCATTTAAAATAAAATGTACAGTAATTAGACAAAGCAACCAGTGCCAAATGCAATACAGCACATATGAAATACTTAATTACAGAGGAAAGTTATGTGTTCCAATTGACAGAGTAATCTGTACTCTAATTTACTTGTCTTACAACTCATTACATCTGAGATATTGATTTTCCAGTAGATGGCTTTAGTGGATAAATAAGTGCATTTTATTTCAGAGACCTTGGTTTGAGTCTGGTCTGTGAACCTCTGTCAAATGAGCTTGGAAAGCTCAGACCTCTCTATTAGGTGGTGTCCATGGAATAATCAAAGCAGACTGACTTCAATAGTGCTAGTAATTTGTAAATAAAGGGCAGACAGAAATGAGTCACTTAAAATGCTGTGGCTTTTGAGACTTATAAGACAATGTCCTAGCAGGTAGCTGAAGTGAACAGTGATTGCTTTTTAATTACACGTACCTTGACTTTTAGGGTTTAGTATCTCATTTATTTCAATTATACTGTGTGAGACTTTCTACCATGAGCCAAAAGGGGTGGAAGAAACCTGGAATCATTAAACCTTGTCCTGATCTTTCATAAAAAGTTGAATACCTTCAGAGTGTACTTCACTTCCTGAAGTAGTAGCTCAATTATGGGTGAGATCAGCTGCTAACCTTGGCTGAGGAACCATGAGAAATGATTAGCCTTTGTAACATTTAGCTAAAGCACTGTAGTTGCAGAAGTTACTATAAATCATATTTTTTTCAGAAGTTTGCATCATTTGTAGCAGTTGAACAGATCAGCAAAACTTGTTTTTGTTAAGCAATTTGAAGTAACAAGACCTTCATCCATACGTGTCATACTCCTAGTACCTTCTTGTTTTGTTTGTTTGGTTTTTTTGTTGTTTTATTTCCCTCTTTTACAAATAACTCCTTGGGCTGTTATCTTTTGCATTTAACTTTTTTTTTTTTCCTCCTTGAAGTGAATGGTTGATTTGTTAAATATTTATTTACTAATTTATTAGTGGAAACATTACGATATCCAGTTTCAAAAGTAACACAGGGGTTGCTGTAATTGATCAGACTCAAGATCCATCTAGAGCTGCATTTCCAGAGACCAGCAATAGCCAATACCACATGTTTTAGAGAAAGAATAAAATCTAATCTTTCATGAACAGTTTTGCAGTAATATCCCTATACACACTAATATTTGAAAGCAAGCAGGTTGGTGTTACTGAAATGTATTTATTTTTGGTAGTTTCAGATGGAGACTTTCTTGTGCCTGCTGCAATACCTTTCCCTTTTAATCCTACTGAACTCTTTTTCTGATAGTATTACATATTGTGGAACTGAGATTCATGTGTTTTATCTGTTTAAAAAAATCTGTTCTAGTGTGTTTCATTATTAGCTAGGATCCCATTGTTGCATTTTTCTATACATCATTTATTTTGTAGATCCGTCATATTCCCAGTTTTTTTGCTTTCCAAACAATAATTATAATATTTCATTTTCTTTGGTTTTAATCTATTCCAATATGGAAATATTTCTGTGTCTTTAATTGTTTTTGTTGTGGTCCTGCCACTTACTGTTTCTGCTTTGCTTTGTGTGTGTGTGTGCGTGTGTGAGATTGGATGATCAGAACTGAAATGTGATTGTACCATTGATTTTATATAATGGCACTTCAATATTTCCCAGATGACTTGTTATCTGTTCCTTAATGAAGACTAAAATGTTATTTGGGGTGTTTTACACTGCCACTGTACACTGCACTTTTCAGAAAGATGTCTAATTCTTTTTCTAAACAGTTACAGGTACAAGCCATCATAGTATGCAAAGAGTTCATCTTGTTCATTCCATTATTTTACATTCAACTCCATTTAAGATGCATTTGCTATTAGGTTATTCAGTTACCTTATCACATTAGGTTCCTTAGTTACTGATCATTCTTTAAACCATGTGAGTTGGCAAGAAAACAAATAGGCCCTCTCTCCCCTCAAAAAAAGGTAGTTTGCTTTCACTGTATCATAATTTTTGGATCACTTACATTTTACAGTATTTCTTTGCAATCTTAAAGTCACATGGGAAAATGTCTGCTGCTGTGGAGTGTGTTTTTCTTTTCAAGGTATGTCCTCACTTAAAGGCTTGAGCCCAGGGAATAGAGTGCAGGTTCAGAGCCCAAATTATTCCAGTACTATTGATTATTCTTAGAGTATATGTAATTTTTTCCCTCCACCTGATTTTTGTGGCAAGTTTGAACTAGTTTTCTTTTCAACACTTTCTTTTTAGGAGGAGTTTTTTTTTTTTTTTCCAAAGATGTTGCCTTGAGACCAAGTGTCACCTCAATTTTATCTATTTTTTACCTCTCTGTATCAATTAGAATATTGTTTAGTCGAGTGTCTGGCAATCTTTTTGGATGACTGCTGTATCCTGCCTGGGTGCTAACTTGTCCTCACCAATATCTAGATCTCTCCCCTGCTATGTGGCAATGTAAACCATCTGGCAACTGAATTAGGTAATCGCAGCAGAAAAAAAGCTTCTCATTCATCAAAGGAAACCTTGGCCATTTGAATAAGTAGGTATGATAAGAGGACTGCTGTACGCTTTCAGTTTCTGATTTCCAGAAAAACCCAATAGTGTGGTGTAGCCCCGAGGCACAACAGCTGAGTATTATTTAACTAATAGAATGTGCCAATAATGTAATGAGATCACTAAGGATATCATAAGGATATGTCTACAGGACCCAGGAGTTACTAGAACTACTGGAAGCAATATGGTCACCTCAGGCTATAACCTTGCTGGAGCTGCTTTTCCTTGCGGATGTATCAAACCAGAAATAACTCGAGTATTCCTGCACAGCCTTGCTTTGCGCTGCATGTGCACATCTGTGTAAACTAAAGCAAAACCCTCTCTGGATGGTCCCTAAACTTGGGGGCTCTAGTTCATTGCACTTTTTTTTTTTTTTTTTAAGTGTGGATACTTGTTTTCTCCTAGAGTATAGATGTATTAAAACTAAGAATTGGCAGCAGAGGAGTTTATATTTAGAGTACAGAAAAGTCCGGAGCTCATTTAAGTAGTCTTGATTAGAAAAAGAAAAACATGGCTGCCTTTCAGCCAAACACTTGCAAATTATCATGGTTTTGATTTATAACTATTCTTTTTCATTTCACACATGATCGTATAAAACTGACCTGTATGCCTAGGTGCAATAGACCAGAAAGACTGAGTGGAATATTAATGAGAATAACAGAACTATAAAGCCTGTCATACTGATATTTGTGTTCTCAGTGTCAATGCTACTTGGCATCATGACAATTCCATTTTTATCTGTTCATTTCTTAAATTGCCTAATTGCTAGGTTTCAGCAGTACGCAGAAATTTAATGCATCATTAAAAGATCACTTAAGAAAGATTTTCTTAAAAAGATTCTTTTTTTCTCTTATGCGTCTAAGTCTTTCAGGATCTTTAAAGTTTAAACTTGTAACAGTTTCAACTGGTTTTGGACAGTAACACTAAAAAGCTACTAATTAAAATAAAGACAACAGAAAAAATATTTGTTACAAGGTATTCACACCTTGCTCAGTAGGATGGAGTGCTCCAGCGCTTCTTTTTTTCTTGTTTAATCTGAACTTCGTTTTATGCAGCGTAGGCTAGTTAATGATCTTCTTATTTGCACGGGCCAAGATTTTGTCACTTCATAATGTTTTTGCTTTCTCTTTAGTCTTTATTCCTTCACTTTCCCTCCAATCAATTTAATTCTATGAGATGTATTTCAATCATCTATATCAGTGGTGAAAGAAATAATATTAATTTCTGTGTGCAGTCATTTCAGTAGTTTCTTTATGAAGCATTACGCTATCAGTTCTGGTAATAGTGACCTTGCAATAAGAAAGTAAAAATCTCAACACAAGTTCTGATCTTATGTGCTCTTTCCTAATGATAACATGGAGCATGATCTTGACCTTGTCTCAGAAGTGCTATTTTTGATCTTAGATTCAAACAGTGAAGCTAATAAGAAAGTAAATAACACTCATCCCATGTTAAAGCCAAAGGAAGACATACTGCTCTTTTTTTGTCTCGTTTCTGGAATCTATAGTGGTGGTGTTTTGGTTTGTGTTTTTGTTGTTGTTGTTGTGGTTTTTTTTTCTTTTTTTTAAATCTCTGGTGCATGTGGGCTATTAACAAGACCCTAATCTACTTTGGTTGGTTGGTTGTCTTTTTTGGTTAACTTTTGTCTAGAGATTTGCTAAGAACTATCTAACTTAGTAAAAGTAGATTAGTAGGAGTTATACAAGATGGTAGATCTGTCAAACTGTACTCTAGGGATCTGTTCTTGCCTAGATTGTGAATAATCTGTTGTCATATTATTTCTCTTATTTTTAGTTGATACCTAATGTCTCTTAGAACTTGTGTGCCTGAGAAGTTAGCATGAAAGCTATGAGTATAAAATGCAAAAGGTATGCCATGGCGTCTCTGTGACACCATTCAAGTATGCACTAACAGCACATCTAATATAAGTTGACTTATGTGAGGTGGAGAAGGCTACCCCCTGCTTTGTGCAGAGTGTCTGCGAAGTGAAATAAAATTGAGTGGCTACTGTGCTGAGAATTTGCATCCCTTGTACTACATGCATTCAGAAAACGAATGTACTACACTCAACAGACTGCTGTACTGAGGTCTATCCTATTGAGCTCATATGCTCAAAATTTCTGCGTGCACCAAGGGAACTCAGTGCTGTTTCTTCCCTTATACCTCTGATGACTTGGTAGCTTAGGTCTAAAACTGACCCTAACATCTCCAACCATTTGTGTACCTTTAGCACCCTTTCTCACAATTTCAGCTATATATATATCTGGAGCTACAGTATAACTGTTCAGGGAAGCTGGGATAAATGCTGTGCACATGCCTTTCAGAAGTGCCAGTACTCCTAATTGCATGGGAAAAAACCAGAGCTAGCAAAACAATAAATCCTGAATATGTTTCTATGCCTCAATTTTCTTGCTACTCTTGAAACATCCTTTGGGCTCCTGGATCAGTCCCTCTGAGATGGTCCGGAATTGCTTTCTTGTAGCTCATGACTGGTCTCCTGAGCCGCTGAATCCTTCCAGCTTAGCTTCTCTTTAACCCTGAGCATTCCTGGAGCCAGACCAGCGTCCCTGCTATAAAAGAATGTTCCTCCCTTATCTCCTTTCCAGAGCTTCCTCTTCATCTTCCTGAGGCTTCCTACATTACAAACCTCCTTTTTAACACTTGGTTTCTCTGGTAACTTTCCACTGCACAGGATCCCCATCTTACAGACAGGTAACTACAGCAATAAGCATCCTCCATTAGTTTTCTCTGTAGAGAGAGAGACACAAAGACAGAAAAGCCTTTCACAAGGCAGTGGTTGTCTTCGCACTCAGTTCAAAACAGTGGACAGATTGTTTTTCTTGCATTCCTCAGATCCTCAACTTTTTGGTGTGCAGTCTTTCCTGGATGTCTCTGCACATAGGATTATTTGCAGTCTTAACAAGTGTAGTTGTCAAAACAGGAATTCAGAATACATGTATGGACATTTTGAAGTCCCAGCATCCTCATTTGTCTCATTTCCTTTACATAGAGAGTGCCTGTACACACACTTACTGGTATGATGTACTTACATGAGCCAATTTCAACCACTCTGTGCCTGTGCGTGCATCCGAGATGAAAAGAGCGAGAGTCAGATCACATACAACACAAGTCACTAAGAACACAGGTAATATTAATATTTACCATCATTTTTCTCAGGAAAGGTCTCTGACGGGATCAAAGATCATGTTTCATTGTACAATTTCTACCAAGCCTGAAAATGAGATATGACCTGTCAATGAAGTGTCTGGTTATCAGGAAATGCATTATTCTGTCTTTTGAACCCTTGTGTTTGGCAATCCATGGATTTAGTAGCCTTGAGGTCCTGCCACACAGTATATTTCATGTGCCACTTTACATTGACATTTTCAAGGCTGACATGGCCAATATATATAAGCTGTCTTAAAACTTCCAAGACACTTGAAAAAAACAAATGACAACAAAAACCCCACAGCAACAACCATCAAGAACAAAACCCCCACACAAACAAAACTTTTATCCCATAACTCCTAAAAAGGGAGCTGTATACACAAATTAAACAAAGCTATAACACAGGTAACAATTTAGCTTCTCAGATGGACAACTCACCACCACCACACAAACATACATTACTGACTTCTTCAGTGATCTTTGTTTTCCAGAGCATCTTTTCCTTGTGTTTCAGGAGGGCCCTGAAACATCTTTAAAAGGAATGAGATATGCAAGTATCATGCTGTCTGCTGTAGTTGTTTCTGACTTCACTCTTTCTCACCACCATAGAGCAGAGTGAAGCAGAGGGACAGTGGTATTCAATCTTACTTCCCCATATCCATATGCAGCTGGATGATCTAATTTTAGTTCTGTCAGCTTTTGCAGTGATAAGTTAACAATATAGATCACATATAAGCAGCATCACAATGATTTTTAAATGAGATTTATTCATTTAAAGTGGATGATAAATGGCTCTCTTTTATCTGACTCTTGCAAATAAGATTAAAGCAAGATTATTTTCCTGGAGTAAGAGAACAGCTGGCACAAAGTTAATGTCTCTAGGTCATACTGTGCTTGCCTGACCTTGCAGAGACTTATAATGATGTTGAGGATCATCCAGGTAGTTTTTCTGCTTCCAAAATCCTGTTTGTGTATTGCAACTAGATGCTACCTGGAGCACTGATATGTTATGAGTTATGGTGACCAAGAGGCTTTGGCGGGAACAGGCAGAGGCCTAGATGGCACAATCTGCCCTGGCCTTTCAGGGAATCATGTGTGCATACGTGCTGAGTCTTTTAAAAAAATGTGGAAAGCACTGTCCTGTATTCCTTCAGCATTTTAGAAGGCCTAACATATTGCACAGAGTAACTTGAGTATGCTCCACTCAGGGTTAGCCCATCCTGCTGAACGTTTGGCCTCAGTTTCTTCTGGATTCCAAGAGACAACCTGATTTCTGCCCCCCACCCTCCACTTCAGATCCCATGAAATAGCATAAGGACTGTCTTACAGTCCATTGCAGTTCTCAATTGGTAATGTGGCACAAATAATCTGTGTTGCATGTCTTCAATATTATGTGAGAGGATGGAAGAAGCCAAGTCTATGTGGACTTGATAGTATCATATAGGCAGAGTAACTCCTGAAGTGAGCTATTCTCAGAATTTGTTTCAAAGGAAGCGAGTTGGTTCAGTCTGAGGTACTGGGAGACAGCTAACTCCCTATTATCAGTGAGAACAATGGATATTTCCCTTGAATGAACTGTCTCAAACTACAGGATTAAACTTTTCCTCTTGCTATTTTTTGTATTCAGGCAGAGGTCCTGGCCTTGTCCCCAGAGCTCTCTTGGCAGGAGGACGGCTGTACTGAAGAAGGTAGCAGTATTGTAAAGGGAGAGCTGACAATGACACTAGAGTTCTGTTTCACTGACTTCCACAAATTCCTTTCTGCCTTGGATCCTTGCAGGTGTGGGAGGTAGAAGGAAGGTTTTACTAACCAATAGTGATTCCTCTCATGTCTTATTCTGCTAATAGATCTACATTTTCCTATGGTGATATTGATCAGAGAAGATATCCTGTGGTAAATGTATCTGTAGCTTTCTATTTCTTACCTATATTATCTCTATTTACATAAGAAATAAAGTCACAGTGTTGACTTGCCATATGTCATTGGTGAATGAGTTTTGACTGGTATCCTTACTCTAGGGAAAGAACAGGACTTTATTATGCAAAGTACATGGTTTGTAATCTTGTGTCTACTGTGCCACTTTTCTTTAGCATCTTTCTATGACAAAGAAATAAAATCCTCATCGCTTGATTTTTCTGCTGCTTCTCAGATATTATTTTTCTAAGAATTCTGAGCTGTGAGTCTGTCTACAAAGTCTATAGTTGATGGCATTTTGCCTCATCTGTCACAACCTTGAATGCTCTAATAAATGAACTGTATTGGGCTGCAGATTTAAATTGGAAAGTAGTGCAGAGTAATAAGTTACTTTATTGGTTTCTTCCTTTTGATCCCTGATTGCTATTCTGTAATTTACTCTGAACCTAATGATCTGAACATTCTTTGTTGCTAAAAGTAGTTATCTATTTTAAAGCTTTGGGTCAAGTCCAATGTTGAGTGTCAGGCCAGTGTGCAGAAGAGGAAAAAATAAATTACCTGCTCCAGTTTGAGTTGATGCTCTATAGATCTCCAATTCAATAAGTGAAGTCACTCCTGCACCCCCTACAAAAAGAACAAAAGAATACATGAATTACCAGATTCTCCAGATCTGGTGGTGGTTCATCAGTTGTCCCTTAGCATCCCTTTGTGTAGTAATGCATAACATGTAGGACAATTAGAGAGCTGCGGTATAAGACTGAAGATTAAATTCAACTAAATTCTCACATGAGACCCTGTTGTCCTCTTGCGGGGAGTGTTTTTACATATAACTCTTCATAAAATATTTTTTAGGACTTTTTTCGTTTTGGAGAAAAAAATAAAAGGATAATCCGCCATGAAATGTGAGGGTAGTCAAACACCTGGAAGTGTTAGATATTTTGAAATACATATATAGACATATGTCTATAAACAACCTCTGAAAAACGTTGAGAGCAAAATATCCTGCTGTGATTCTGTGCCTGGTGCCTACAGAAAGTCTTCAATAGAAATAGTCTGTGTTAATCTTCTGTGCTTGGACTCTGAACTGTGATGTTCAGCTCTGCAAAACATATGTGAAACAAGGTGTATCAGTGATTCTACTGAGCAGGCAAAAATCAAAGCCTGAACAACAGAGAAAAATGTTCTCTCTTTTAAACCACTCTCCAGCTTTTCTGGAGAACATCACTACAGGACTGTCCTAAAAAGAAAAAAGCAATTGGGAATTTCAGAGTTCTCAATGTCTTTGCAGGGCATGTGAGCACTGCCATTAAAGGCATGCTGAAAATAAACTCCTTTAAAAAGAAAAAAAACTTTGTTAACAGTCAATAAGAAGTCATGAGGACAATATTTTATACATCGGAAACTGAGATTAGAACAAGTAAAGGTTATACCTCTCTTATGATCATCAGGCTTGATAGAACTCGGTTGACTTCCGGGTTGAATGAAGTTTATTTAGTAGTGTTTCATCTTAATAAAAATTAAAAGGCATTGTGGGCTAATCTGAATAAAATGTATGTTGTAATTTATGCTCTAAAATAATTTCTAAGAAATTTATTCAAACATGGAGGAACTGGCTCTTACTCCATTTGTGAGATAAAAGAATGCACTGCTGGATAGTGTAAGATGGCAAAGTATAACTCAGAAATAGAAGACATTGAGTGTAGTACATTTTTCTGTGTACCGACTGTGTTCTATTTGCCTTTTCTTTCTTTTTATCATTACATCTACAGCTGTTAATTTGTGAGATATTTCCAGCAAAAATGTGAAAGCAAAAATATGAGAATGAGAACACCTCATTCAGTGCAAGATGATTTTTAATCTAATTCTCATCGTTCATTAGTGATAGAATTGAACCCAGACTCCAATTCTGATACAAATTTGCATATTTATGTTGGCCAGAATTTAATTCAAACCAGCCATGAATGATAAAACTCATTCCAGTGAACCAATGTAACCTCACAGATTTGACCAGCTTTGGATAGGGATGTGTGTGTGACTCTGTACATTATTTCTGAATCTTTGCATCAGAAGTGGCTTAACAGTGAATGATAATAATTTGTTACATGTAATTCAAACACTGCAGCTGTTGTATGTTGTAATGCTTGGCCTCCACCATATTGGGTGGATAATGTCAATAAGAAGCACATTTGACTTCTTTAATTTATCTTAAAGAGAGGAATTCTGGTTGATCTTTGCATCTTTGTGTAGCAGAACAGAAGGAGGTAATAAAAAAACAACTTTGGGGGGTGGGACCGAATGTATGGAATATAAATGGTGCAGCTGAATGAACACGTCCTATTAATTTCAAGGTATTTTTGTTTTCTCGTCTTCTATGTATGAGTGCTATTGTAAGTAGTGAAGAGAGAAAAGAACAGATTAGATGGGTAAATGACAGCAGTAGAAGGTATATTTGCAATGGGATTAGGAAAAACAAAATGATGCTGTTTGGCATGATGGAAAGGATATAGCATTCTAGGCATGGGAACAAGTATGGAGAACAATTAGGAAAAAGCCCAGAGGTTGTGGGTTCACAGAGAACGACAAAGGTGAAAAAAAAATATCCTGAAGCTACATGAAAGTGCATTAGATTGAAAGAAATTTTAAAGGGTGGTGTAGTGGAAACCATGATACAGTCAGGCAAATCAACCTAAAACAGGCGGAAAGTGAAGTGATGGAGTTTCAACTGGTTGTGGAGTGGGAATGTGTTTGAGGAGCTGGGAAGGGCAGGTGAGCACAACTGGAGAACAAAGCAGAGACCTTGTTTCAACAGCGCCACGAACAGGAAAAACTTGGTATATGGCTGAATGAGATGGTAGGAAACATAACTGTGGGGGAGATGTGAAATAACCTATGATCATGGACCCCTGTTTATTTCTCCTACCAAGCATGTAATATTGTATCTTCTGATTTAAACCTGATTCTGTTTGGATACAGCTATGGCCTATCTAGGGAAAAGTGTAAAAATTGGCATATCATAGGGTTAATATTGCTAATCTTTTGGAGTCAGGCAAAGCGTTGATTATCAGCTCACCATTTTTAATAGTGCCTTGTTTGCCCAGAGAGTGTTTCATTACTTTCTCATATCAATATAAATATATAAAATACCACAGCTCTATGTCCAAAAACATGGTCTGTGATCAGCTTTCGGATAGCAATTTTTGATTGTGTATGTCAGCTGTTTCCATTGAGAGAATAGCCATTCAGATGAAACAAACAGCATTAGTTTACACCAAGTTACAGCTTTCCAGAATGGATGCTTTCATTGCTTGGCATACTTGGTACATCACCTACTATTGAAGTAATTAACAAAGTTTCTTGGCACTTTAATGTCTCTCGAAGCTCATTTCGTGGTACAACTAATTTGACAGCTGTCTGAATTACAACAATGTGTGTTAATATTATGTTTTCTTAATACTGGAATTAAAGTTTGTCTTCCAGACCAAAATTACTGTCTCAATCTGTACTTTACAACACTAACTTTGGCATTGATAGTCTGATAAATTGCTCAAAACCATTTTCAACCACAGAAGATATGATTTTCTTCACTTTGGATGAGTATCAAAAGTGTTTAGATCTCCATCCAACTGCTTCATCTTGCTGGATATTACTTGATAACACAATGTTATTTTGTAGTGACAGACCATAATTTTGTTCATATTCCAAACGTTGCCCTTTATCAGATATAGAAGCAACACTTGAATACTAAAGTTCACTTTGCAACTTACAGTCTAAAATAGTACCATAAACTCATATCACATAGAATATCCTAGTGCAGAGTTATTTAAGGAATAGTTTCAGAAAATATGGTACAATCTTACCCTTTTTGATCCAATTTGTAGCTTATATAAATTCTGATGAAAGAGTCAATCACAGACAGAATGTGAAAAGCAGCTGAAGCAATGGGACAAAACTCGCAGGATTCAGATTTTGGTATCAGGTAGTGATAATCCACAAGGAAAAGTTTTCTACCAGTACAGTTTTGTTGTGGTTTAACCTGTCAGGCAGCTAAGCACCACACATGGCCATTTGCTCATACCTCCCCTGCATTGGGACAGGGGAAAGAGTAGGGGGGGAAAAAAAAAAAAAAAAAAAAAAAGGAAAAACCTCATGAGTTAACATAAAGACAGTTTAATATGATAGCAACAGAAAGAATAATGATAACAATAATAATAATATTAATATTAATAAAAGAATACATAAAATGGGTTGTGAATGATGCAATTGCTGACCACCCAGTGGTGGATGGTCAGTCTGTCCCCGAGCAACAGTTCCCCTGGCTGACTTCCCCCAAAATATATACTGAGCACGATGTCATATGGTATGGAATGTCCCTTTGGCTAGTTTGGGCCAGATGTCCTGGCTGTGCTGCCTCCTGGCTCCTTGTGCACCTGGAACAGCATGAGAAGCTGAAAAGTCCTTGGCTACTTAGCAACAACTGAAATATCAGTGTATTATCAGCATTGTTCTCATCCTAAATCCAAACCATAGCACTATACCAGCAACTAAGAAGAAAATTAACTCTATCACAGCTGAAACCAGAACAAGTTTATACCAGGTTTCCAAAATGAATCAGCAGAACTAAAGGTCATTCAATATGAAGATCAGTTCTCAATAATATATCAAACATGAATTTCCTGACATCCTATCAGGTGCATTTTAATTTTAGTCCTCTGTGTTAGCCAAAATACTGTGATTCTCTGTAGGAGTCATAAACTTTTGCAGATCCTTGACATTATTAAATCCTGCCATATTGTATACAGTTTAAAAAATAATTTTACATCTTTTATTTTTCTTCTTACATCACATTTTTGTTTTCTTTTAGCTTTGACTGATGTTGCATATACATTTCAGAACCCTGCATATTTGTGCTGATGACAAGAGAATCTCTATACAGGAAGTTTTCTGAGCACTCTAAATGTAGATGACAGGATTTTATATTACTTGGCCATCTGACTTTTCAGAGAGTTGAAAGGGATTTGCCTTCTGGGGAGGGGTGGGGGGGACGAAGTAAAGGCAGCTTAGTCATAGTTAAAATTGTGCAGATGTATTTTCAGAATGAATTTTTCCTTCCCCCCCCCCCCCCCCCCCCCCCCAGTCCTTTATCTAAGATACTTTATCTCATTTATTTCATTTTCTACATAAAGGAGACCGTGATAGGTCAGTCTATTGAACAATTTCACTGCTCTGTTGTGTTGATTGGCAAGAGTTTATTTTAGAATAGTTACCATTCATAACAACATTTTCTTAAATTTTGTAGACCCAGGAGTTTACTTTCAAAGAACAGGTGAACACCTGGAGAAAATAATACATACAATTACTCCTATTGCAGTGACACAAATGATCAGAGTTCTTTTGTAATAGGTGCTTTATATATATGGGGGTAGAAAGAATTGCTACCTCAAGCAGCTTCTTGTCTAAACAAGCACAAGTGGGAAAAATTAACTATTATTGTCCTCACTGACACAAATTGAATAAAAGAGCAATTTACTGACTATCCTTAGGTCACGCAGGAAGCTGGTGGCAATGCTGCTGATTGAGCTTTAAGTATTCTGAGTTCCAGTGCAGCACTTTATAAAAAAATAAGTCCTTATTTGTTAGACATCTGAGTGAGAACATCCTGCAATATATCCTGACATTTCTTTAGAAAACATTCTCTTAGTGCTAATCTTAACTTTTTTTTTTTCTTAGACCCATAAAGCTTTGAACTTATATTAAATTTTTGGAAGAAAGACTGAGAGGTGGTTAAAGGTGGTATATACAGTAACTAAAGTACTCTTGGGAGTCAGTGCAGTTTTATTGCATTTAGTCTGCTCAGCGAAGTAATATATATCTAGTTCCAGGTACTTGC
Source organism: Caloenas nicobarica (assembly GCF_036013445.1). Taxonomy (NCBI): domain Eukaryota; kingdom Metazoa; phylum Chordata; class Aves; order Columbiformes; family Columbidae; genus Caloenas; species Caloenas nicobarica. Next base: position 44,228,085 of record NC_088246.1, on the reverse strand, counting down.
TTCTTGTCTCAGTTTGTATAGCGTTGGTACAAAATTGGCACCGTAGATATTCTTTACAAGAAAGAATGATGTATGCCCCACATAAAACAATTTTGAACAGCTCACAGGAGCTGAAAAATGCTAGTTAATTTTACCTCTGATTTTCTGCAGTGTGGAGGAGTAGTTGCCAGGATATTGGTTGGCTGACCTTGCAATCTGCAACATCATGGCCTGGTGTTACTTCTTGCAGACCAGTTGACAGCCTAAGTTTGGATGTGCTATAAATGTGTGAACGCTTTCTGTATGTGTATGTTAGTGCAACTCTCTTGTCTTTTCCTTCCAGCTTAAAGCCTTAAGTCTCTTGGTTATTCTTGCTGTGGTTTGCTGAGGACTCAATAACTAAAGGGTGATGTTGAAGAGGAGGGAACAACTTTGTCGTGTCCCCATTTCAGTCTGAAGAGACCTGTCAACACACAATTCAGCAGACACTTTGCCGTGAGGGTGGGATTCAGGGAAGAGAAGCTGCACCCTGACTCAGTATATCACCTCACTTACACATCTTTTTCTTATGAAATGGAATATCCCATGCAACCTGATAACACTTTTACAACATTCAAAGAGGAAGATGTTGTTTTCAGCTACCAGACTTGATAGAGGAGATTTAACAACTTTCATCGGGTTGTCATGGGGAATTTCACAGCCAAGCCACCTCAGCATGGAGCATTATCTGCTCTGCTGTTAGCCAGGAGCTGCTACAGAGCACAGGATATCACAGTCATATAACATTTGTTTCTGTTACACAAATATCTGAAAGAACCAAATTGAGAACATATTTTTTGCCACCTGTCTGGTGCAGGGCTTCAATGCAAGCAAAATTTATTGGTGAACCTTGTAAACATGAGTCAACTTGGTTAACTCTTTTTCCTTGAAAGCAGAAGCAGTTGTTCATGCCAGTCCCATTTTTGACCTCAGTGCTGGACAGGTAAAGAGTTAAGCTATTACAGTCTTCTGCCTGATTTTATCTGGGTCTTCTAATGTGCTGAGCATTGTGTTATTTCATCACTTAATAATTTGACAGAATTAGTAGCAATTACCATATGGGTGGTAGCTGAAGGATTGTGACTCTGCCTTATGAATAAAACAGGAAGTAATGCAGGTCAATCTTTGTTAGTTATTGGGTTGTAGTGTTTTGTAGGTTCTCTTGGATATATATGAAAATAGATTGCCCTTCGGAGAGGAAGAATATTTTAAAATATTGTCTAAATGCACTTGCAGATCATGAATTCTAAGTCCTGATGCTTTTTCTCTGTATTTTTATATGATGACAGCATGCTGTCTTACAATTTTGAGGAAACATTATTACACCATTGTATAAATCCACATTAGGCTTGGATCTTGAACGCTTTAAACAGTTCTGGTTCTCCTATCTCAAATATAGCACAAAATAACTTAAAAAGTTAGAGAGATGAATAACAAAGTTAATCACAAGTATTGAAAAATTTCCATAATATGAAGAAGTTGTGGGTCCCTTCCAACTTAGGACATTGTAAGTTAAGTATGCTAACACTGTTTAGCCTGGAGAAAAGTTGACTAAAGGACAATATGCTAGAAGTTCATAAAGCCTAACGTAAATAAGATGAGTAAAGAAACTGTTCATTGTCCTTTCCAGTGTGAAACATAGACCTCAAATGAAATCAGGAGGTGTTAGTTTCACAGCAAAAAGGGGCACTTCTGTGTGTAATGTGTAGTTCAGTCAAGAAAGTTATCACCACAAGATGCTGAAAATTTTCATGGTTTTATGGAGCATTTGACAGATTTATGGAAGAAAACTCAAGGAGGGAAGCTTAACAGAAAGCTCTTACTTCTGCCTCAATAAACTTCAGGAAGCTGGGGCAGTTTTGTGGGTAAATATTTTTTTTCTTCCACTCTGCTAGTACTGGTCAGCGGCAGAGTTGGTGGTATGGCAGAGATCCAGCGTGGTACAACTGTTCTTTCCATTCTTGTGTCTTGGAATAAATATCACTGCTACGATTGGGAAATTTGCTCTGTTTTGAGGTGAAAAGCTCTATCTAGATACAAAATTCACTTTCTAAAAAAAATGTCCTTGTGAAGACTGATAAACTTTTATAGCTAATTAGAATATAGGTAGCTGTTGAATGATTGTAGAAGAAATAATGGTGAAACTTTGAAAGGCCAATGCTGAACTGTACAGGCACCTTTTCAAACATGACCTTTCAAGTGTTCTGTTGTCATATACAACTGAAATATCAGCATTTAGGGTTGCCTGTGTGCTCAGATTGGATCTGCCAAGGCACCTATTAATAGATGAGTTAGGCATCCACTTCTTGCTGAGGTTCAACGGAAGTTGGTATCTTCTTTGTTTGACCTTCTGAAAATCCTTGCCTGAATGCCTGTGTATGGTGCTGTGTCTGCAAATTGGAATCATATTATTTGGGGCACCTGTAAGAAAACTTGGCCAGATATCTTAACAAGGCAAAGATTAACATTCACCTGGCACACACATCCTGGAATAATGAGCCTCTTCCTCACAGAGATACAGATCTGAATAGCAAACACTTTCTCCTTTTGTTTGGATTTGCTATTCACCTCTGCTTTGATTTCATGTTCTGTAAAGATATTCTAGAAACATTTTTCTCTCTAATGACTAGCTAAATATAAAGGAAAGACTAAATCTTAAATCACTCCTCCAAAACCCAAGCTATCTCTCTGAATATGTTTCTGGATTAAGTAGTGCTTTTTTTTCCCCTACAATTCATTTTTTTCCCCAGTCCTGTTAAGCCTTTTGTAGTAATTCTAGAGGTACAGCAGCATGATATGCCTACCCATCACTAATTTTCTACATGGCCAAGAAACGTCAGGGATTTAATGCTGGTGATATCTTTGGAGACCAATTCAGATATAAAATAAAAAGAATCCTGGTTTACAATTGATTTTACTGAAGTAACTATTTTCTAGGCATCATTATTGTATACAGTAGGAAATAGGTACAGCTATATTCTTAGAATAAAACAATTTGTGAGGCCTGTCATAAAAGGTTAAGAGAATACATTCTTTGCTTCACATCCCTTTTAACTGCCTCCATAAAATTTAAGGAATTGCAATAAAATATGGGTAAGTGCTTTCACTGGTGAGCTCTGTTTGACAGTACTTAAGAGATTACCTTGTGCTCAAGACCAACTGGAATATTTGCATGTAAGAAATTATTTAAAATTATATTTCTTTTCTGGTGTGTGGATTTGTGTGTGTGTTGGTTTTTTGTTTTTAGTTTTTGTTGTTGTTGTTGGGTTTGGTTTTGGGTTTTTTTTTGTTTGTTTTTTTTTTTAAACAGAAAGATCTTTGAACAGTTCACTGCCTCCTTGGCATTTCTTCATTCCGCTTTTCATTTCATGTGAAGTCTCCTGGGCTCTGACCAGTTCAAAAAGCAACTTTGTAGTTTTCTACAGTAAATGACTGACAGTATTGGAAACCATGCTCTTTGTCTGACAGACAACTGCATGCACACTGCTAAGCATTTAGACTGAACTTTTAATTTAACCCTACCAACTTTTTTTTTCCTCCTTCCCTCAACATTGTCTGAACTGTATTTCCCACTGTGGTAATGTATCTTCTGTTTCTGAAGCAGCTGCATCTTTTCTGTGATCCTAAATGCAGCTTTGGTGCACAGTTTGCGATCTTATGAAGATGTACTTTGTGTATGTGCTGTTGCATATAATAACCTGAGACATTCATATCAAAGCCAGTTGAAAGGTGGCCCATTCTGGTAGAAATGGAACTTGTTATTCTCTCATCACTGGTAGGTGACTGATATGGTGTCAGTCTATTTACTGACAAAAAAAAGTGTGTTAGTAAGACTATCAGTTTTGTGGAAATTGTAAGCAAAACAGCTAAAGGGTGAATACAGCTGGAGCTTGAATAACTCTCCTGTGTTAGTGTCTTTGTGCCAAGGTTGTGGCATGTTGATGAGATGGTTTGGGAATTTTTCTATATGCTTTAAATACTGTTGCAGTATCTCAGCAGAATACTGTGAAGAGGTCTCGTTAGTTCACATGTTCAACATTGTGTGTGTACTTTGTTGCTGCCACCAGTCCTAAAGCTGCAAGATTCTACTGTTGGGTTTGTGGAGTGGATCGAGGCTGTGGGATGTTTCTATGAAGCTGGCTGCTTATTCCTTGGGAGAGGTGGGGAATAGCTGTTGGGGTAGCATGTTTTACTCTGCTGGTCAGACATGCGTACCTGCCCGGGGCTGGAATTTAAACTGTAGCAACTACCTTCATAGAAAAAGAGAGGACAAAATATGTGTGTCCTTCATCCATACTCAAACTGGGACTTAGTGCCAGGAGGCACCACAGGGACATCCCAGCTTGCGAAGAGATTCTCTAAACCAGATCTAGCCACCACGATTGCCATTTTTGAGCCACGCAGGTCCAGATAAACAGTGTTGATGCTTGAAGAAGTAAAAATGGCAGTCCTTGGTCCTATGTGAAAAGTACTGACAATGTGTAACTTTTCATACGTAATTAATTCACTTTAATAATTGGGAAATGTGAAAAAGGCAGAGATCTTTTTAATTAACAAAGTGATGAAATATTGGTATACATAAAAATAGTATGAATTTAGTATCTTGCACAAACAGCATGCAATCATGCAATGTTTTTATTCCAATATAAGAATTTATGGCATTTGAAAGAAATTATACTCTCTTACCCATATGTCTCTTTTCTATAGTACTCAATTTTGAGATGTATATGCGTTAGCATCTTAAACACTGCATTGTATTTGTATAAGTTTTATCTGTGCATGTTGCAAGTGGGTGTATAAATGTCTCTTGAATGTTATCAGTTACAGGTGATCTCTTGCTTTGAAAGAAGAAGTACACTACTACATTAGAAGTTTCAAATTCAAATACACAGTTCATAGAATATTATTCCAAAATGCTACAAACCCCATTAAAACGCAAACTTTACTTTGCTTCTATATCTGCTTGCCTAAATGCAATCTGTAGGCCACAAATCTCACATCTACTCATGTTGTATCAGATATATTTCTAGCGTAGACTACAAAATACCTACACAGTGCTGAGCAGGATGTGTATCTCCTCTGTGTCAAAAGATGGTTTTGCCCATCCAGCAATGAACTAGAGCCTTGGCCATTCTCCATTATACTATTCTTTTGTAGTCAAAGGATGTCAGCATGTTCCACTATACTTGTACTTGTCTGTAATTGCATGGCATACAGGATGATACTGTCCAATGCTATAATTAAGCAGAAAGCTCAGTTTATCTTGAGATGTCTTTTAACTACAAATAATAACCATTCTCAGATTGTTAAATCCTTTGATATGATTGAGATGCAAGGGTGTGAGGGGATCTAAGATGCAAGAAGTGAAAACCCGAGACTGCGATTTAGAGCAGCCTTGGGAACACTTTTTCCAAGCAAACACAAGCAGCTCAAAGGAAACACCGAAGTTTGGAACTGGGTGATATTGTATTTTCATGCATACTTGCAATATAATAAATGTGATAGAAATTATAATAGTTATAATTACCATATATTAATAGTCATATTAGCTATATTCTGTTATATTAGCATGATATAGTTGTCTCTTTATACATAAGCCTGTCAAGGACTTGCACAGACAGAACAGTTTTTTGCTTATATGCATAATCTTATTAAGATATTTACCCAAATAACCAATAAATGTATTTATTAATAATACAGAGCAGGTGAAGGCTAGTTCCTTTTGAATGCCATTGCTCTCATGAGCCTTCTGGACACAGAACAAGAGTGAACATCATTAGAGGGCTCACAGACTGCTTAAAAGGATATTACCCTCTTTCTGTACACTGGCTATTGTAGAGCTCTCACACTTCAGAATGTATTATTACTAAATTGCTTATGGATTCTGAATAAGGCACATCAATGCATCTGTGAGTCTGATTTTATTTATGGAATGATTCTGAATGAACAGCATGTTTTATGTATCTTATCAAGTCAGTGAAGAAAATTTACAATTTTATATTCCTTTCTGTAATGGTTTAAAATTCACAAGTCAGTGTTTCGATTTTTTTTTTTTTCACATTTCTACATGTACTGTTTTTTAGCTTCAGCTGACCAAATATGTGAAGAATGTCCCTATTCACCTTATTTTTCTGATCTTCCAAGTAACATGATGTGTTTTCTAGGCAGCATACTACAAAGACTGCAGAAGTCACTCTAGGTTGGAGCAGGTTCATGGGAGCAATGATGATAACATTTTGTAGACTGAGTCTATAATTTATTAGATGGAAAGAGCAGACATAAAAAGCAGCCTGAATTGAAGGGAATGCTGAGAAGTGCATGGATTTTTAGGAAAGGGATTTGTTCACTCGCTGTCCAATTCCATTGTCAGCATTTTTTCCATTATTTAAGTGGTTCCACATCTCTGGCTTCCCACTTCTTTCTTCTCCAAGGTGCTCATGTTTAATTTGTTAGCTCAGGTTGTATTCTGTAGATTTTAAAAGACTGAAAAGTTTGTTAGGAGAAGGAATGGCAAAGGATGAAGACTGGAAGGAGAGGGTATTTCAAATAGGCAAAATTGCATGAGAAGTAGGGATAATGAGATGACAAGGAAATTAAGAAAACTTTTATAGAATTTCTTCCCCCACTGCCCATGCTTCCACCTTTTCATTACAAAGTCTTGTCACTTCTTTACAGCTTAGTCTTCCTGAGATGGAATCTGCCTGTTCTGGTTGACATTCAGTCCTGTTCCTTCAGTCCTGTTCCTTCAGTCCTCTTCAATACTGTTGTCAATGTCATTGTTGTTTTCCCAAAAGCAGAAGAAATGTCTCCCTGTCTTCAGTTCTTTCCACTCAGCATGTGGCTGCAATTGGGCTTTGTATGGCTGTGAACCTGTAGCTTGTCTGACTGTTATGATAATTGCACAGACCCTTTCTTTGCCTTTCCTAATAAACTGACTTATACAACCTCTCTGTTTTCCTGAAATCCCATAGTTGCCTGTAGTTCCAAGGGATTGTTTTGGATGGCAGGTTGCAGTCTCCTTTTCTGCATAGAATGCAGTAGGATGAATCTTTTGCCATGTACTAACAGACAGGTACCTCCTGTATGAAGAACATGATCATTTCTGAGTCACATTCAGCTTGCTCCTTGCTGTGTTTGTAAGAGAGTTTAGAAGTGGAAATAGAATCTAGAGTCACATTTATTTCCCTCAACTGGCTTCAACACTTGTTGGTTGTGCATTGCTTATTTTTTCTTGTAAAATAGCAAAGCTTTTGATTGACATTATTACACCAGGAAGACTAGAATTACATTTAACTCTACAGTGAAAATCCAGAGCTGTAGACAAAATGTAGAGCATTTTGACTATTTTTCATTACCTTCATGTTCTCCCATCCTTGAAGAAAACGAAATGAAAAACAATGAGCTTCCTTTGGAAGCTGTAAGGTGCTAATATTCCATAGCGAGTAGGACTTATAAATAACCAGACAACATAAAAATACATACCTACAAATATTTCAAGAATGTTTTCTGAAGTACTATTAATGACACATCATTTTTAACATTAATGAACTGTTGAAGATAACTTTTTGTCGTATCAACTTATGTATTGCTACCATTATGTTCATCTTAATTGATTCTCTCACAGGAATTACAGTTGCTAATTCTGTATTCTCCGTATGTGAATTTCTTCATTAGCAATTACTTTATGGCTCATTTTAACTGTGAAAGGATGGTTTCACTGCATTTTCTTTTCCTTTCTGATTGTGGTGGGGTTTTTTGTTTTGTTTTTGTTTGTTTGTTTGTTTGTTTGTTTGTTTTTCCTCCCCAGTAACACCAATATGGAAATTCATCATGTCAAACTTCTGGAGAGCTCTGATTCTTGTCTCCCTCTTAGCCCTCAGTCTGTTAGCCAAGCAAATATGATTTGGAGGTCATATTGTTAATCCACTGTTGCAAAGCTAGTCTGTATGGTTCTTCTAAGCTACAGATGTCTAAGCACGAAGGTCTGCAATGCACTGAAATGATGCTGTTGTCAGAATTATTGACACCAATTCTGCATTTTCTGCAGAAGTTAATGACAGAAGGACCAACTGACAGGCAGCCCATGAAAACCTGCATCTTGTTATACTCAAGTGTCTCTTATGGTAGAAATTAGGTTTTTGTCCCAAGTAGACAGAGAGATACACAAAATCAGAAGTGAGCACATCAAACTGCTCACCAAGAACTTTGTGCATTGGGGGTGTCTGCTAATTCCTGCTATTGTGGGTTGCTTTTTCAGTGGTGTTGGGGGTGGGAGAACTGTCATTTTTTGCAGCTTGTGTAAACACATTTGTTGTAAGGAGATGATATTTGCTGGACAAAACTCAGGGGGCCAGCAGTCATCTTTTTTTTCTAGGGTGATAGGTGGAAACACACTCTCCCTGCTTTGCCTTGCTTGGTCTGAGTGGAGTTTTTGCCCTTGCTATATGTGCAGTACTCAGTGGAAACAGTGTTTGTTGATGAATGATAGCGTTTTATATCAGTGTTTTATACCAGTAAAAAAAAAAGCCCATCCCTGTCTTCTCATGTAGCTTTCCTCAAAGCAAGAACAAAAATGTGAAATGTTTAGCAGATTGTGATTTTTTTTTTTAATGTTATTTAGAAAACAGGTTCACTGACACATATGCACAGTATATATCTCTGGTAAACAGAAATGCGTCATCCACATTTCAGCTCATTTTTTCCAGCAAGAAGATTTTTGAAGACTTAAAGAGTTGAAAAGAGCACAGCAGGAAAAGCAAGGGATTGTTTTATCAATCTCTTTCACACTAAGCACGTGATGTTTTTCTGAGCAGTAAGAAATTTATTTTCAAAAGACATTGTCAAATCCATTGAGATTCATTGACTTCTGGTAGCAATGCAAGCTTGAGACAGTAGTGACAGGCTTTCTTCCAGGGCACTGCGTACCATACAAAATAAGCTTCCTTCAACTGGAATAATGTTTGAGTTACGGCAGCACCATGAAAATCAGCAGCCATTTAGACCAGCCAAGCAAGAAGTATGTAGGATTTCTGATTAGTCATGTACAGGTCCTTTCAGCTTTGCTGGTGATACTTTCTGTGGGCAGCCTGTGTGGGGAATCCCACAGGTGAGCACCCCTGGCTCCCTTTCCAACCTGTCCTTCCAGGAACTGCAGACAGGGCAGGTTGCTGCAGCAATACTCAGGCACTATTTTTTTCCAGAAGGGGCTCATTTGGCCTTTGATTTTGAGCTAACAGTGAATAGATGCGGCAGTCTCAGGGCTGGGTGTGTTTTACAGCACTTGGCAAATGACTGCCTGACTCACAGCTATACTTTGCAATTGCAGTGATATAAAACATCTCTCTGTTTACTCTCTTCATTCAGGATATGTATTCACACACATAAAAAAAAAGATGTATTTTTTCAATTCAGTGAGTGGTGTACTGGCATTGATAAGGTGAACTTTACAGAAAGTAATTGGGTACATGCTGTTATCATTGCATTACAGGCAGGAACTGAGTTTGGATTTGACTGCACAAGATGTGTGCCTACAGGGGGAGCAGCCCGAGGCAGCCCTGCAAAGTCTGTAGGGCGAAGAGAGCCTACAGTATGGACTGGGGCAGCTGGAGCATGTAGGGCTCCATGGCTGTGTCTATACTGCAGAAGAGACTAGGGCCAGGATATGAATTCCTGGGGCTGCTGATTGTCCCTCATGCTTAATACTTGTTCCTCAGCCTGGTGCTGTTCTGTGTTGTCAGGATCAGGTTTGTTTTCCCCACACTCAAACGGTATCCTAGGATGCTTTGTACCTTCAAGGCTTCTGCTACCCCACCGAGTGTGCAAGCTATAGCCTCAATTTCGTGCTGGTAAAATGTTATTTGGATGAGTTGTGACAAAGTCATCACATTATTCAAAATGCTCTGAACTGAGAATAATATGAAATGAAATAGTGTTTATGCACTCAGGTTGTGATGCAACTACAGGGGACCGAAGGGAAATCCCGGGCCAAACATTGTGTAGAGTGGCCGGGCAATGCCACTCAGGGCCTTGAGCTCTATTTAGTAAGATGTATAAAGTCCAAATCCTCAGTTTAGTATATCTGAGCTGATGTAAGAAAGTGTGCTATCTGTGGTCATTTTCTAGCAGTGAAACAAAGGTGGTAAGGTGAGCAGGTCAAGGTGTTCACTGCTGCTTCTGAATATACTCTTAGAGTTAAGCGGGAATCTCATGGACTGGTGAGGCAGCAAGAATTGAAATTTAGAACCTCCAGACTCTCAGTCCTTGTGCTCCTTATGCCCAGAAATGCTACACTGAAATACAGTAAAAGAGGAAAAAAAACATCCAAAGAAGGTAAAATTATGGTTCCTGATGACATACTGTTTCTGCCATCTCATCATTTCAATGAAGGATTGCAGTAGAGGAGGACTAGTTCTACTCCGGAACCTCTGGGAGCTGTGACTTCATTTGCAGTAGGACTGAATTCTGGAGTAAGAAGAAGTTTAAGTCAAATGCATTACTAAAATTACGTGTTGTGGATGCATGAGGGATTAAAGAGTTTAAAAACCATGATTTACTCCAGTCAGCCTTGAGAATCAAAGCTTTGGCTTCATTGCTGTCTCAGGGTGGACTTAGTACCTCATGAGATGGTTTCATGGCTCAGTTCAACACAGATGATTTGGCATTCAAAGCTGTCAGCAGCATGGATTAACAAAGCATTTACAATGTCTTTAAAGTTATTATTACAAGCCAACTCTGATACACTTTCTGAGTGAAACTGCAACTGTTTGTGTCTGAATGCAGAGCTTCTGCTTTTTTTCTTTTTCTTTTTTCTTATTTTCTCTAAAACAAAACAAAAATCCTTGAAAAGATTGGGATAGGTGATTAAAACCAGCAGGAAGTGTATAAGGGAATTGTTGGTGGTCTAATCAGGGATTTAGAGACTCTAGGAGGAGAGAAGTATTTTCTAAGTTTAATACAAGGGTAAATAGTATTATCAACATTTTGCAAATCCAGTAACTTATTCAAGATCATTATTCATAGCCCTGGAGTTTTTGTATTTCTTTTCTTAGCTAACTGTATCATGCCCCTGTCTCCAGCAGAAGGGCAGGAAGATGCATTTAAACTGAACTTCTTGTCTGGGATTATCTCATAAGGCAACCTTAAATTTTGGCAGCAAGTCAAAGGTTTACAGCACATCGGCAAATGAAACATAAGGACAGTTCACGGTACTGCTGTCAACTCTCTCTATATCAACTTCCAAAAAGCAGAGGCCAGAGTAATTATCTCCTTGTCACTTTTGGGGTCTTACTTTATAGCAAATGAGGCAATCAAACTGTGTTATGGGAAGGAATTATAACACTTGGGTAGTTTCAACACAGTCCAGTTCCTTTGCAAGGCTCCGTGGCCCTGCCACAGCAAGTTTCTGGCCTGCTCTCAGCTTGCGAGGAAATGATCTGATGGTCAGTGTACCTGATTCCTCTCACTGGCCTTTCCCAAAGCTGGAAATATCTTATGTGCTTCCTTGCTATGTGCTTGCTGGAACAGAGTTCCAATCCTTCCAAATGTGTCTCTGAGGAAATGAATACCCTGCATACTGAATATCTGTACTTTGCACAGGTTTGATGCCTTAAGAAGAAGATGCTATAGACAGACCAATGGAGTAATTGAGAGATGTGTGGATAAAATTTAACTTCTAACTTATAATGTACATATGAACATTTAGACAAATTGAGAGAAAAGGCAATGTGATGGTCTAATTATTATGAAAAATGATATTAGTGTTTTGTACAGTTATGACTATATTAAGCCTATTTTGAGCAACTAATATGCAGATCTGATTCAGAAGAGATTAATTAGCGATATGAACACTTAAGCTATATAATTTACTCTGATCGAAGAGGCAATACTAAAATGTGGCATTAGCAGATGTTGAATGTAGTGTTGCTCTGAATCCATACACTGAATACACTAGGTAAAGCTCCCCTTATTCTAAACAATTAGATACTCTAATCCCCTGGATTTGACTTGTATCTGTGCTTTGTTTCTTTGAATTATTCTCCAAGTGTTGTTGCTGTAGCAATAGCCAGTCTGTGATGAAATGAAGCACATTCCAGATTCAGCTGTATAGGGACCCTTTGGCAGGGTCAGGCAAGGTGCTCATTGAAGAGAACACCTGATCCCTTCTGTTTAATATTCAACACTATATTTTTGTTTCTTGACAAACTCACTGGTCATCACCGGGTATGTCTCTGGGCACTATACTAGGTGCTGTGAATTATTCACCGCCACTCCTCTCACCCCAAAACAGAGAAAGTGTGTTTGTGCATAACGCTGGTCCCAGCAATTCCCTAAATCCACATTTTCTAAGGTGGAAAGAAAGCTACAAGCCATCTTCTTAATTCCATTGACAATGAACTCATTAAAGCAATACTTTCATTCACTCAAGCTCATAGGTTCTGAACCAGAATTTCACCTGCAGTGTAGATGCCCCTGAAAATTGAAGTGTGAAGTAAGGGAAGAGACAGACAAATTATTAAATTGCAGTATGTTAAATACACACAATAAAAACTGAGTGTGATCAGAGTTCACTTGGGGGACAACTTTTTCTGCATGGTATAGTTCTGTTTCATTTACTATAAGCACAGAAACTACACCTGCATGCCAGCATACATGCTATGCAAATTTGCCTTAGTACTGTAAAATCCTAAAGTATTAGCAGGGCAGGATCCTATAAAAACTGTGTCCAAAATGCCTAACTATGTACGGTTAATACAGATATTAAATTGAATGCTCCTCTTACTATTATAAATGACTGCTTTGCTGTCTTTGCTAGCAGAATTGTGGTATTCATCCTGTCACTAAGAATAAGAATAAAATGACCATCTGCATTTCTGGAGAGTGATGGCTACCCAGAGTGAGTTCAATAAAAGAAAATTATGGCTTTGTGCTTTGCTAGAGGAAATAAATCATGGAGAGGTCTTGCAATGAGGCAAAAAATGAAAACATCTTGTGGAAACTCTTTATAGGATGCCAGTTGAGCAGCTACTTGAATTGTGATACCCCCAAAATGAACATCATGCAAGAATGATAAGTAATGACCTGTTCACGAGGAATTGAGCGCACTGGATTCTTAGGGATACTGGTGGATACATATTGGGAGAACACTAAAGGTGTGCTGGTGACCTTTGTGTAAAACAGTGACAGCACCTGAACACAAGCTATCAGGCCATTTTCTCATCAGCTTCCATTTTCTTCCTTCAAAATAAATCTCTTCAGTGCTAGTTCAGCATATCATTCTCCCTTTCTCTGACCTGGGGACATTTGCAGCAGCCTATTGCTTTAGCCTGAAATACTACCTCATGGAAATCAAAGCAGGGTAAAAGATGGCCTCAGGGACCTGTCGGAGGTGGTATAGACCACTGTCCTGGTTTTGTTAAAAACAAGTTTCTCTTTTAGTGAATTTCCCTCTCAGCTAAAGTCGTCTTACTAACTGCAGTTTTCCTGAAATTTAGGTACATGTTTTGGTAGACATAGCAATGGAATGCAAGGTCATTGATAACGATGCATCTCACGAGATGTGCAAGCAGGAGGTGAACTGAAAATTGACCAACTAAATATTCCATCCCATTCACGTCATACTTCATATAAAAGTGGGGGATCACGAGGATCTCGTCCCTATTCCTTATGGCCGACATTGGGAGAGGACCTTGCGAGTCGTCCCTGCGAACTGAGGCCTAGTGACAGACTGAATCCAGCTCCGGTTGGCTGCAGAGTCCAGTCCTGGACTTCGGGTGCCGGCCCCACATCTGCCGGAGCAGGTGCCGGGACTTTAAAGATTGGTTTTGTATATTTTGTATTATTTTCTCTATTTTTATTGGTAGCATTAGTAAAACATTTTTAATTTTTCCAACTCTCTTCTCTCTGTCCTTCTTTCCCTCCCAATCACTTGTCCTTAGTGGGAAGGGGGGAGAGGGAGGGGCTGAAGGGGAAAGGCGGGGAGAGGGGTTTAACAATACATCTGCCATGGTTCATTGTCACCCCACAATCAAACCATGACAACCACCTTTCTAGAGTTTGAATAAGCCATACTTGAGATTGGGCTTCTCTGACCAGACACATCACTATAAAACATCCAGTTACATCCAAGTACTAAAAGCCTTTCTTGGTGATAATCAACTGAAACCTAAGCAGAAATTTTTGGTCTCTTGAATCAGTTCTTCCTAAAGAAGGCAGTTGATTTTCTGCTTTTGTTTCCTCTTTCAGTGTAGAGTCAGCACCTAAAGCTCTAATGCTTTCTTCCCAATTTAGTTCTCCTGAGTAGGTGATGCATTACATGCATGGCTTTGCAAATGAACAGAAATATGGGTTAAATGAAGATGGAGTAAATGCTCTGGAAAGTGGGTTTCTATGTAAGAGTTTTGACTGTCATTTCATAAATATTCATTGAGGTCTACAATATAGTAAGATATTTTCAATATAGTAATAAAGTAAATTATCATTTAAAGGCTATTTGTAACCATTTTCTTACATTAATAGTTAAATATCAGTTGAAGGCCAAATTTTGATATGAATTTAGTAGGAATAGCTTAAGGGGTCTCTGATGAAATCAAGTGTAATACAGATCATACTGTGGCTCCAGACATTCAGAACTGTACTCCTATCTATTTCTTTTCCAATTTTACAGTCTCTGCTTAAATACCGTGGTGATTGTCAGTGAAGAAATGCCTCCAGGTGGATTTTCCCAAAGGAGTCAGCATGATGTCAATGGGAAGAGTGCTTTAGAAAACCTCAGCTTGAACAAATATCGAAAGGGCCAGTAATCACTGGAATTCACTTAACTGTAAACACTATTAAATGCACTGTGGGAAAAAGGGATAGAAGGAGGAAAATATGTTTTTTGAATCCGAGGTTATAATTCTTTTTTGCTAATTAAAGAACATTTAGACTATATTTAGTCTCTAAAGGACCACTAGATGTCAGCGCGTATCTAGGTTAGCACAACGGGAGCGATAATCGTCTGGTAGTAAAAAAACCTCTATCCTGTAATGATGTAGTTTACATAGCATACAGTCACTGGCTAAAAGTGTCTTGTTTGACTCAATAAAAATTTCAGATATCCAAAGTGTGACAGTGACTGATTTGGCCATCAAAATAGGGGAACTTTTGCATATGTTACTTCTTGAACTTGTTCTTATTTTGCAAAATACTTTCATTGTCATCTGTATTCAGTCCATTGTCTTTCAGGAAGCACTGGTCATGTGAAAGTCTACCAGGTGCAGCTGTATAGTGAGGATGGCTATTGGGTTTTTATCTAAAGATTTCATGGCCAAACTTGTTTTAATCATGAACATGACAGCTAATTCTGTTGAAAGTGGGGAAAACCAGAAATCTGAATAAACCTTCAAACATAATATTCATAGCATAATACGCTGTGCAACTGTTCTGTGGGATCAGGCAAAAAACCCTAGCGTATTCTGAATGTGCTCAACTCGCCTGTATTGTATACAAGAAATAATGAAAAAAATTAGTTATTATACATTCAGACTGTTCAAAATGCATAGACACACTTTACTGCTTGCATTATTTTAAAGTTAGATCAAAAGCCTTCCCGATCAGTTTTGCCACACAGGAGTAAGAATTAGTATTTGGCCATATATATGTTCGTATGCTGTGTATTCATTACTTAATATATATCTAGATCCAGTGTCAAAACAAGGAACAGTTTGGGTAGTTTTGACAGGTAATCTATTCTTCTTAACCATCCATATCTTCAAGACAATTGCATTTTGGCAAATTAGACATATAAACTAGAAACTGTTATTTAAATAGGTTGTTTTTTTTCTACTGGAGTGGAATGCAGGGCCCTAAGCTATTACAACATTTCAAACAGACACTACTACAACTGCTGCTACCAGGAGTTAGGGGACGTCATGTCGCGGCTGAATCAGGCTGTAGTGACCTATAGTTCATCCCCTGCAGTGCTATCAGTTGATTAGTTATCAAGAAAGGGGTCCATGCTTCTTATTCACCCCACTTCGTTGGAGACACTCAGTTGAAGCACATGGGTTAGCGGCAGAACAACTTCCCTCCAGAGACTGAAGGGCAAGTAACAGAGGGAGCTTGTGGATTACGTGCCTCAGTGGAGGACCTGAAGTTAGCTGGGGTGAATCTGAGCCCATAACATGAAGGTACTATGAAACATCTTGTCCCTTGGCTCATGAGTCACTTACGAGCAGTAAAGCCCCAGTTTCTTTGCTTCCACCATGTCTCTGCTGTGGCAGTGGCGCTGCTCGTATTCCTTGCACTGAGTTACATATTCCTGCCGTCCCTGTGGTCCCATGCACCATGTACAGGGAGCTGGAGAAAAAGCAGAGAGGTTTTTTCAGTGGCTCTGGGTGGTTTTCTTCGCCTGCCTGCGGATGTGACCTGGTGCAAGCGGGGAATCTTGTAGCAGTCACAACCATCCTATTCGCACTTGGTATATTTTGCGTGCCCTGTCCCACCATCTGCCAAAGGTTTGCACCGTATATTTTGAGAATGGCAGAACATTCAGCAGGTTGCCAGGTTTAAGTGCATTACAACAATCAGCCTCTCCCATGATGGCTGTGTTGATCACAGCATCAGCTTGCATAAGGAGTTGCTTCATCCTTGCAGTATTTCAAAGCTGATAAACAGCTGACCAAGTACAGAGAGGGAGAGATGCAGAGTAAGGGGAAACTTGGAGTCGAGTGAGATCAAGCCTGCTAACAAATTTTGCTCACAGAATATATATTCCATTGAACTACAAACTCAACTAACCTTACTCACACTGTGCTTAAGTCAGGTTGCCTAGCAGCAGAGATCTTAGCAGGATTTAGCCACAAACTATGTCTCGCTGTCCATGTCTCATCTGTTAGTAAAATTTAGGATCTATAGGAATTTCTATACCAAAGGTGGAAGAAAGCAAGGTACGGCCCCTCTGGACCTCATACAAGCAAAGCAATGCAAACGTAGGTAGACTCGCTTTATTGTTCCTGGAAAATGAAGATTATCTGGATTGCACACACCATCTCATCTTTTTCTAATGTGAAATAAAGGAATTGGTCTGTTTTTTTAAACAGATTGCTGTAAATTCTGTGTATTTGAGCAGAGTAAATAATGGTGAAAAGTTGGAAGGAGCTGAGGGGGGACTAATGCTTGGTTTAGAAGTGAATTTAATTGTGACTACTTGCTGTCTTTGTATCGTGTGAATATTTGAGAAATGTGTGAGGCAACTGGCTGAATAAATGTGAATGTTGGAGTCTGTTAGAAATACTTTGCCTGTCTCAGATAAAATCAGTGATTTGTATAATTATCCTGACTTGGCACGCTGATCCAAATGGCTCTTATTCCGTAGCACAACCCTGTGCAACTCCTTCCCCTGGCCCAAAGCAGAGGCTGATTGTCAGCAGTGCTAATGAAGAAATGACAATATCCCTTTAGCTGGCCATTGAGTAAGAAGAAGTTCAGCAAAGGGGAAGTGAACCTTGCAGTTTTCCAATACATTCATCAGAACCAGCCCAGGATGAACAGGTGAGTTTTTGGCTCACCATTGATTGTGATGCTTCTCAGACTTGATCTTTCTCTGTGCATGTCTTTTACTTCTACTGAAAGTCTTTGGCTTCTCAGAGTTTAAATCCAGACAGACAAATAATGCTCAAGGATTTTAAGATTGGTAAAAGGTAGGATGACCATTTTCAGTGTTAATGTGGTACGGGAAATATTTTCATTTCTGTTTGATTCTAGAAGATGGGTTATGGTATCTGCTGGTGAAAGCTTGCAAATCTTTACTGCAGTCTATGCTGTGAATTAAAATAGACAGATAATTTGGCTGTATAGATTTGTAAAGTGTTGCAACGTGATATAAAATATGTATGCACATTATTTCTTAGTGTTGTGTTTTAGCTCATAAGAAAGTGGCATCCTCAAAATCCATTCAAATCTGCCCCTATTGCTGAATCAAGCCTTTTTCTTGTCGAGGATCTGTGAATTTTCACTTGGTAGCACTTCCTTGGTACTCAAGTGCTGTCAAGTGTTCAGCTTTGTCTCATTTTAGTGAATAATTGTTGGTTAAAAATAAAGCCAAAACCGAGTTTTTTCAGTCATTCTGCTTTGCTGCTTTGAGTAGAAAAATATCTGCCTTCCTGAATGAATGAAACATATTATAGCAGCTGATTTCACATTCACATCTCTAATGAGATGGAAACATTCAGTCTCCAGTTCAGCCATTAGGTATAAATAAAAGGTGTAAGCTGTGAAGGGATCTATTTTGTCCAGTTCCTGACATCAATTGCTTTTCCTGCTACAGCTTGGTGTTTACAACTGGAAGGATCAAAAAAAAATTTTTATCCTCGATGGTGGACACTGGGATTCAGAGAAATAAAGTACACCTTTCTAACACAGAAGATAATTAATCATTGGAAACCATTTATGTAGAACAGTGGTGGATCCTGGACAATTGCTATATTTTTAAACCAGGATTCAATATTTTGTTTTGAAAGATCTGTTCTAGTTCAATTGCATACAATCATTGGACTTGATGCAGGAATTAATAAAGGGAAATCTTATGGCTTTTAATATTTTGAACTTCACTAACAATTAGGCCAAAATCATCAGTTCATTGCTAAGAGGAAATAGTCTAGTAACCGTGTCAATGTACAGTCCTTGCCTCTCCATGTCAAAACCTTACTAAAAGGGAATTATAGAATGAGAGGTGTATTGATTAATTATATATTATTTTTATGAAATGATAACATTTCTTCATGTAGAACATATTATTTTTCTATTTATGGCATTTTATAGTTGTGTGCATCTCGCAAAGAGGCTTATTTTCCCAAAGTAAGGCTAGTTTCATCAAATAACCATCATGGCCACATCTTTTTGGACAGATTTGTTTGGGGATGCAGTGTGCTGCCCTGTGTATCTATAAATTCTGAATATTTATGTGTCACAAAAGTCAAGGGCTTAGAGTGCTTTCATGTCCTAAACCAGCATAGGAACTCTGCAGGCTGAATGGCTGCAGTACTGAATCCCTAGTTATTAATTCTGGAGTAGTACATGTAGCTTTAAATGATGAATCAGATAGAATGAAGCTGGCCATTAGAGTGCACTTGATGTTAATTGAAGTCACGACTCATTCATTTGCATTTTTCCTTCCCACAAAGAATGTTTAAGTAAGACCCTTTTCTCCTTTTAAGATCTTGAAATCTGTGTGTAGCCATATATCAGAGAAGGTACTGATCGCAACAGTTGATCAGAAGGTCCTTTAATCTGGTATCATGAGCGTGTATTGCAATTCGAACTCCTTCAACTTGAAAACTGACCAGAATTTTTGGGCAGGCTGCCTTTCTGTGGCACAGCTGTAGGATACTGTGGCCAAGGGTGGGATACTGAGATTGTTCTGGGTCGCTGGTCACACTTCATGTGGACAGTGTCTCCTTGCCCAAGGCCTACTCATCAGTCTAGTTACTCGTCATGCACACACATTGCTGAAGAAAAAGGCAACCAAAGTCGATTCTACATATTTCTCCTGTTTTATTTTTCCTGCTGAAGATCAAGGAAAGATGAAGTCACAATGAGCACATCAGTAATCTGGTTACTGTAAATGCATGCAATAAGTGACAGTCCTGGGCTCAGGAAGTTTTCAATTTCAGTTGACCAGTTGTCTGAAGAAATGAAATGAAAATGTTGCAGAACAGTGACAGAATTAGTTGTATGTTATCCAGCAGTCAGGGAGCAAATAGAGATCCTGTCTCCACCAGGCAGGAATGGACTGGCCGGGATTCCTTAAATATGAAAGCCTTGCAACAACAAAATGTCTTTATAAAATGTATCCTTTCTTATACCCCAGAAAAAAAAATCCTGTAATATTGTGTAGTAAGGATATAATTTTCAACCAAGTTCTGCAGTTTGCTCAAATGATCTTTACAAGTTGGGTTTTTTTTTCACTTTTATGTTAGATTCTAACAGACTATATAAACTAGGGATTAATTTGGGTCGTTAAATATTAAAAGGCTAACACTTTTCCCATTTTTCTCACAATTTAGAAGTGAATTACACAGTTGCACTACAATCATTCATCTTAATTTTACTTTTCATGTCATTTTTCTCCCAGCATTAATTTTGTCCATGTTGCAGCATCCCACTCAGGACATATCTCACTGCAGTCCATTGTCTGACCAGTTGAGCCTGCAGCAACAGGGAATCTTACTTAATTGGAAAGATGCACTGACACGGAAAAGGTACATGTAACTTCTTGCGCTAGCTATACCTTTTAAAAACGCATCATTACAAAGGTGGCAAACTGTCATCTATTCTTTGATCTGAAAGATTTTCAGAAGCTGTCAGAGTCAGACAGTATAAGGGCTGAAGCCTAAAATTCCTTCCATGTCATGTTATGGAATAGATGTTAAAAAAAGACTGTATGGGAAGCATCAGGTGAGAATTTTTAGAAGCTTTTCAAAGCAATCAGTGAAATCTGATTTAAGAGTACCACTTCATTTTGCACTTAATAATGTTCTACAGATAAACTGTATTCCAGTGTGCCTTACGAAGTTAAATAATACAGCTACTGAGATAAATAACAGCAGAAGGAGACAGTCACAGCAAGTTATAGGCTCAGGAAACAGCTGTTTTCAGCTGAGATTTAAAATGAAACAGCAAAATTACAGTGCATTGTTATATACCACAGGCCAGAGGTTTTTAGCAAACTCCACCATACCTGAAAGCTGTCAAACAATCAGCAAAATTAATCAGACAAGAAGAATGGTTGAAAGAGTTCGATGACCTGAGCCCTACTGACACAACTTCATTTGAATCTGAACCTGAGTGCCACTGCGGACTGTGCCTAGTAGAGAAAACCAAGTGTAATGTGACATTAATTTTCCTCTCTCTGACCTTGCTTGACTGAATGCACTGGAGCACTTAACTCTTTTCGCTCCCATCAGACAGATCTAATGTCAGAGTCCAATGGTACTGTAGCCTGTCCAATGACACGGTGTGAGCTCAGGCAGTTCATTCCTGGAGTATGGTCCAAAATTCAACTGTCCTTGGCAGCTGGCAGTTGTGAACTCTGCCTATTCTTATTTTCCTTGATCCCAATACCAGAGCAGCTTTCCGAGTCATCAACTGCAAGAGCAGCATTCTTCTGGAGATGGAAAGCAAACCTCAGCCTAAAAAATATGATAGAATTATCTCAATTTACACCTACTGAGAAGCATGCTAAAGCAGCTGTAGCCAATCAGCCTCTGTATTCTTAGCTCAGATTCAAATCATAATCAGAGACAGTTTTAAATTTTTTGAATAGTACAGGGAGAAAAAGATGGAGATATGTGCTGTAATATTTATCTGAAAAGGTCTTGTAGGTATAGTCAACTATTTAAAGATTTCACCATTCATATAGCTTTTTTAACAGTCAGTTTCTTTCAAAACCTATACACTTTAAATTTGACACATTTCAAGCAGAGAGGTGATATCACTACAACACCACATCCTAAGCCTGAAGAAACAAAAATAATGCTATAGAAGTTGCACACATTTTACCACCATCTCAATTTTTTACTGCAGAAATGTTGATTTTGTTAGATTCTTAACTGTCTTTTCCCCATAGTACCCTCAGCATCCCAGTGACAAGGAGCCAACTGCTTTTCCCAGCCTCCATTTAACACTCCACCAGGAGGAGTCATGCTGTGCCCAGCGTTATTGAGGCTCACGAGGAAGAAATGGGAGTCTGTTCAGCCTGCTTTTTAGGATTTGCCTAGTAGCTCTGGAAATCAGTGGCAAGATTTGCCCTGATGTCACCAGCTTGTATGTATAGGCAATGCTTGTCTAAAAAGACAGTTTTTAAGGTGTTCTCCATAGCTTTCTCCTTCTACCACAATAAAAACCACAAGATGTGCTCCACAGAAATCTGGGGTGGAAAATTCCACTCTGGATATGATTTGTGCTCATTTTACAGCCTACTGAATGTTGAACAAGGCAAACTAATCTGCAGATATCTTGTAGGACTATGGTACTGTGTTAATACTAATAACTCTGATGGGTGATGGATAAAAACATTACATTTGAGGAGGACCTGACAAGAACACCTATCTTTGTTAAACTTAGTGAGTTGGTGTTGCTAATGGCATTCTGAGAATCAGGATTTCTGAAAAGGAAAACAGTGCTCTGTATTTCTTGATTTCCTTTAAAATCTTCACTTTTAAGCAACACACGCAATATTCAAGATGCTCTGCTTTGTCATTCCTGCAGTAGAGCCTTACTTACTTAGGCCTAATTCATTTTTTGTTTAATCTCCCTGTGGCTGAAAAGATGCATGGACTCAATTTGGCTGATCATCCTTCCTACTTATGCCACTTATGTCAGTTTTGAATATGAACAGGCAATCAGTGTTGTACAAAAGGAATACAGTGTGATGACAAAAAATGCAGTGTAGCCGAGGCATTTTTTTTTTAAATATTAGGGCTAAAAGGATGACTGTTTTCCAGAAACCTGTTTAAAATTACTATAAAATAAATGCTCTACTCAGGAAAATGATAGAATGCAATTGGAATCAAAAGGATAGTTTGAAGGGGATAAAAATCACTGCAATGCCAGATGGAAACGTCTGATGTGTTTTCAAGGAAAGACACTAGCCATATGCTGTCTGGCATTGCTACTCATTGCCCAGTGTCTCAAAGTCTAACTTAGGAAAGGTATGAAGAAATGGAAAATATCTTTAACACATAAATCGTGAGGATCAAGTGAGTTTATCAGAGGAGAGAGAATGATCTGATGTATTGTAAGTAAGTGTCCTACAGAACCAGTAGGTGAAACTAAGCTTTTAATAAACATCTGCCAGAAAGCACAATGTTGAAATACACATGATGGTAAACATTTTGGAATCCATAAATTTTTCTGGGCAACATTCCTATAAACTAATGAAGACAATTTTGATGCAGATTTGGCTCGTGAGCATTCGGCCACCCATAACGTCATCTAGTGGGAAGTGTTCTCTTTGGCATTGCTAGTGCCTACGTCTCTAAGCAAGTGCTTATTACAACTGAATCCAGCATGGAAGTGTGTAGGGAGAGGTAAAGATTTGGGGTGAAACTTAAACCACATTTCTTAATACAAAAGGCAAGCATAAAGCCTAAAGGTTATCTGACATTCCCCTGAACCAGCAAATTCTTTGAAGAGAGTAATGAAATGTAGGTGAAATTGGCTTTTTCAAACCATGAAGCTTGCAGGAGAGTGATTGTGAGGAGAATAAGACCCCTTTTTTGTGTCTGTGTTGGTGGTAACAGCGGGAGGATATATCTTCAGAGGGCTGTGATTCTGTGGGTAATGGAGCTGAACATAGTGCTCATTGAAGCCTAGCCAAAAACCCTGTTTGTCAAAGACACCGTGTTTGCAAATATTAAGTGGATATTGAAAGCATGGTTGTGAGCAATTTGTATTTTTAGCAACAGGAAAGCAGGATAGAAAACTGTGTTGCCAAGACATAATATATGTAATACACACTTCTCCTGGAACTAATTACTATTTTCTGAAACGACTGCAGTTGTATGCTACCATGACTGAAATGAGAGGGCTTTGTATAATGTTAACGTCAGGAGATATAAGTTCTAGTCCCAGCTTTTGCAAGAAATTAAACTTATTTTAATTCCAGTAGTGCTTAGCCTCCCCATCAACACTGAACTGGCTTTTGGACTGCTTTGCCCTCTTTTAAAATTGGTAGCCTAAAAAGATCAAAGTGTTTCTCAGCAGTTCAGGAAGTAGACACCTGCATTTATTTTTACTACTGTGAAAACGGAGGCAGATGAGTAGTCTGAGTTTCTAAGCACTCCACTGACTTTAATGTGTCTACTAAGATGGATGCCAGCATATGAAAGAAACAAGACTCAAAAGTCTTCTATGACACCAATAGGCTAAATTTCTGGATTCACAGCAGAATATCAAAGCTTGCTTTCACTCAGTGTTTCATTCTCCTCTGTATATTTTCCTCAGCAAGAAGACTGCACCCTTGCAGTATATACACAAACAGCTAAAACCAAGATATGCTGTGGGTCATTAAAAGGTGCACAGACCTGATTTCGTAATTACAAGGTATGGATCATTTTGTGGCCTTTTGAAGGCTGAATATAGAGTGTGTAACTGGAAATATGGGTTCTCATGTACTGCAAATATTAATTGGCTGAATGTGTTTCCAATATAAACTTGAGTTTCCATTATGTTGCTAAAAACCAGGCTCAGAGAAATCAAGCTGACAGCGTATGAGATATCCTACATCATCAAGAAAAGTTGTTGAAGTAAAGCAAGCGAGCTGATACAATTCTAGCTCCCAGTGCTGCTCACTGGTGTCCTCTGGAATGTGTCAGGCAACCGAATATGAATGGGCTCCAGTGGGAGGGATGGCCTTTTCCTTGCAAATATTTCTTCAGCTCTTATGTTGCCCCTCAGCAATAACGGTTGGCTTTTTATAGAACACTGTCTGATTCGTCGGCAACCTTTAGGTATTTTATTGATTTAACATTTCTTTAGAGACGCAGTGAAATATATGACCCATGGACAATGTCATTTTTTGAAAGCCAATGCTGATGTCAGGGGTATGTTGCCTGCTTCAAGGTCTGCTGTCTCTGGCATTCATTAGAAGTTGTTCTAAATATACTTTATAATCTGTTTATAAACTACATTTCTTTTTCTACGCTTGGTGAGGGTGCTGTTTTACACTGCTTTCAGTGTATATTTCAAACCCACTTTCTGAATTGAATAATTTCATGGTGAAGTAAGCTGAATGTAAGAGAATATACCTTGGTTGGGACACTGTGGTTTAGTATATCAAAGCAATAAAGAGCGAGGAGCAGGTTGGGAGAACCTTCAGAATTCATTTTCTTTATTACTTAAAAGTAATGAATCAAAATGTAGTTGTTTGTGCCCTCTGAATGTTAATCTGCCTGGCTGTTGAAATCGCAGTGAAAGGTGATAACGGGCTCTGAAAGAATCATGTGTAGCTCATCTGAACATAAGGCTGGTTGGCAGGACACTGAATCAGAAGCTAATGAGCAGGCAGGGCTGGGATTTGGTGCATGATGGAAGTAGGTTCACCACACCAGGGTTCAGAAATAGAAACACAGACCTGAGCAGCCAGGTTTGTGTTGAGACATGGGTGTGGTAGCTGTGGAAGCTTCTGATCATGCAGCAGCTGCCACTGACCATTTGACGCCAGCACCAAAACATAGCTCTAACTTTACTTTTCGGTTTCTGAAAACTCTGGCCCAAGTCTTCAGGGGGTTTTAAACTGTGCTGCAAAGGACAAAATGTGTAGCAGAATAGAGATATTGGTATTCACTGTCCTTTGGCAGATACTCTGTAATACCGACACGTCAGGATGAGCATCCTTTAGCTCCTGTTCCTATACATCTGTATGTATCAAACCAAGATGTGATTGAAGGAGGTCTTACTTTCTCCCTCCCCTTCCCCACACTTCCTTTATCTCTCCAGGCATCCCCACAGGAATTAGCATTGCAGCTGCTGCTATTTAGCCAGTATTGCTCCACAGTCCTCACTCTCCTTTTCCACTGTAGAGATGGAGCAAGAAGACATTTGATAAGCTTGAAGTTGCTCTTAGTCCACTGAAAGCTTGAGCCAAAAAGCTAGGAGACCATGTAGTATGAGAGCACCCTTCCACACCATGCAGGGAATGGCTCAGGGAGAGCACTGTGTAGGTTGGCCAGAAGACTGGAGTTGGTACTTGCTGGATTTGGTGGCAGAGACAGTAGCTGTTGTTGCTACACGAGGTTAGCGAGTTGTGGAAATAGCCCCATGTAGAAACAGGGGGATTTCTCAAACTGATGGGGCAGTTTCATGCTAGAGCCAGCACTAGTGTAATACAGACTGAAAGCAGCTGGCCAGCTGGCCTTTCCGAATTCTGGCACAAGCTGCAAATCACAAGGTCCCCCTCTTACATAAGCAGACCTACTGTAACACACCCGGCTCATCTCTGAGGAGCTCTAAATAGCCAGGGCTGGGATAACTTCTCTGTCACTCCAGGTTTCTGCTGACACATGATAAAGTTACACTGGAATGGAAATGCCATGGTGAATTAGATTGGAGCACAAACAGGAATGACTTTTGCATGTTTGCTTAAAGCCACGTGATAGCTGGTTCTACAGAAAAGTGGAATGTAAGTAAGTGAAGTCTTCTTCATCCTGCTCTCTGCAGTGGCCAACTTTTGTAGCCAGTGAGGACTGCATGCATTGAATAGCTGCTGGTTGTGGGTGGACTAGATTTCCCAAAAGAAAGTCTGATGAAAACAAACCTGTGGTCCCTGCCCATCCCTCCAGTGCTGGCAGCAAAACTAAAGCAGTAGATGTTAGAGACCCTCTGAACTGGCTCAGAATTTGTCTGAGGACTTCTGCTGCCACAGGCACCCTCCCCCCACATTTCTAACGAACCTGGTGTCTTAGAATTGATTCTGATGTTCTAATCTTTCAAGCAGGAAGCACTGAGAGCAATACAATTTAATCAACAGAGTACTTATTTTATCAAGTAAATGGATAATTGTGACATTTGACATTCTTATGAGACTCTGTTTCTTGAACATTTGCCTAATTATCTCCACCTTTAAAAATTCTGTTCAGATTCTAGTTTAGCAGTTCACCACATAATCAGATTCAGCTTTTCTGAAACATTTTATTATTATTGTTGTTGTTATTGTTAGACAGTGCATTCTCTTGGAAATGTCAAGTATGTTGTCAAATATTGTACTAATTTCAGTTTTCCTTGTCACAGCCCTGGACTTTATTAAGAAAATACATGCTGTGAGTAGGTCAGTTCAGTAACCAGCTCCCTCCTAAAGGGCAATGGGATCATTTGGATCAGAGGCCAGGAATCTCTGTATAGTTAAAGGGACTCTCTTAAGGTCCCTTTTAATTCTGTGTTTTGGGTTTCTTGGATCAGGCATTTATGGCAACAGTATCTCTGCATTCCATAGGCATGTGTTTGGCAATGAATCTGTGTCACCTACCTACAGTTGTCAGAAGTTAGGCATTCTTCAGACTCCCTCCTAAGTTAATAGAGGAAGAAACAGCATCTCCAGGAGGCAACTTATCCCCCACATCTGTTATACTTAATCACAGGATGAGAGAAATTTGCCTTTGAAATGTCTGCTTCTCCCAGCTGATAGAGGAAACAAGGACTCTGTATCATGTGAGCTTTCTTTCCAGCCCTCCACATGAAGTTGGCATTGAGTCCACGGAGTACAAGATGTTTTCCTGAATGGTTGAGAAGGCAAGTGGCAAGCCAAATAATCTGGTTTTCAAGCCTGTGACTGGAGAAGGAAAGACACAGAGATGTGAAGAAATGTCTATGTGAGAGATCTAGACAGACATTAATGAACATGTGTCCTAATTATCATACCAAAGTTATAAGCCCCTGCTTACACACAACATCTAGTTTGTCTAGCTCAAACACTGGCAGTTCAAACTCCCTCTTAATTACAAGATTTATGCCTTTGCCTTTATCCAAAGGACTGATCAAAGGAATTAAAGAGTAGTTCAGTCTCAAGTCCCCTTGCTTCATGTTCTCATTATCATAAATGTAAAGGTGCCAGTTAGAGTTGGTCTGACATTTTTCTAATTAAAGCTTTAAAATTTATTAGTGAGGTGCATGTCTTACACTTTGGCACCTTTGGTTACTCCATCAAATACTGTTTGTGATCTTCATGATGAAATGAATATGGTGGGGAGCTGAAATACTTGAAATAATTTGTCCTCGAGGTTTCTTGCTCTTGATCTCCATTTTTGTTTTTAAAAATTGCTTTCCCGTGGTGCAATGTTTTGTGAAGTTCTGGCAGGGTTACCCAGTAGTTCAGAGTTTAGTCCTGAGTCATCCACAGGATAATGAGTCTCAAGTGTATGTTTTGCATGGCTGGAACTCCTCTAAATCTACCAGCATCTCTGCCACTTGTCCCAGGGCCAGTGGTGGGTAAGGATGGCTCATTTCGTGTATTGATGTTAGGGCACCTGGAGCTTTTCAGTCATTTAGAATCTAATTTTCCTTCTGTTAGAGTTTACTAGTCTATCTGAGTGATTTCATGTTGAGGCTTGTCTCACAGACTCCAATTTATTCCAATTTGTCTTTAAAAAGACCAGGAAAAATTTTGGTCCCACTGAATTTGGTAGGAAGGATCTCAAAGGTACTCTAAGTGGAGCTACAAACATCTCTCCTCTTGCATGTTTGACCTCATGGATGATCTTGTCCTTTCCATTCTTCCTCCTACTACCTCCTTTTCAAATACACTCACATTTTCTTGCAGGCATTTTATCCCCTCAGCAGTCCCACAAACACTTTACATGCTCTGCACTCTGCCAGTAAGTGCCCACTTGGTGGTGGTTTGTACTAGAGTAGTTTGCTCGCTACCTGGTGTGTCCTGGCAAGCAGGGTGTCCTTCTTCGGAGAGAGGTGAAGAAGCACTGCTGTCCTTGCACACAGAGATCAGTAATTTCCTTAACAGGGGAATAGTGGCTTTAGCGCATCTTCATTGCCTGCCTGCTGAGATTGACACTTCGGATTACTGTGTACATTCGGAGATCTAGGAAGGACATAACAAGTTCCCTGTGCCTTGGTTGTTACTCCTTTTACAACACTGATTTTGCTAGATAGGCATATAAAGAAAATAAATCAGTATGTGCTTTAAGAATACAATATCGTAGAATAGATTTAATTTCATTGCAAAGCTATCAACATTGACAGCAAATATCTTTAAGGCAGAAAAGAAGGGTAATGTATTTCTTCTTTTTCTCTTATCATCTCGACACTTGACCATAGAATGCTTTGGGTTGGAAAGGACCTTAAATATCATCTAGTTCCAACACCCCTGCCATGGGCAGGGACATCTTTCACTAGAGCAGGTTGCCAAAGCCCCATCCAACCAGGCCTTGAACACTTCCAGGGATGGGCCATCTACAGCTTCCCTGCGCAGCCGGTTCCAGTGCCTCACCACCCTCATAGTGAAGAATTTCTTCCTTATATCTAACCTAAATCTACCGTCTTTCAGTTTAAAGCCATTACCTCTTGTCCTATCACTACATAGCCTTGTAAAAAGTTCCTCTCCAACTTTCTTGTAGGTCCCCTTTAGGTACTAGAAGTCTGCTGTAAGGTCTCCCTGGAGCCTTCTCTTCTCCAGGCTGAACAACCCCAACTCTCTTAGTCTGTCTTCATAGGAGAGGTTCTCCAGCCTTCTGATCACCTTTGTGGCCCTCTCTAGACTCACTCCAACAGGTCCATGTCTGTCTTGTGTTGGGAGCCCCCCTAAAGCTGAACACAGTACTCCAGGTGGAGTCTCATGGAAGTGGAGTAGAGGGGGAGAATCACCTCCCTCAACCTGCTGGCCACACTTCTTTTGATGCAACCCAGGATACAACTGACTTTCTGGGCTGCAAGTGCACATTGCCAGATCATGTTGAGCTTCTCATCAACCTAACCGCCAAGTTTTCCTCTTCAGGCCTCTTCTCAATCCATTTTCTGCACAACCTGTATTTCTGCTTGGGATTGCCCCAACCCGTGTGCAGGACCTTGCACTTGGCCTTGTTGAACTTCATGAGGTTTGCACAGGTCCACTTCTCAAGCCTGTCAAGGTCCCTGTGGATGGCATTCCTTCCCTCCAGTGTGTCAACTGAACCACAGAGCTTGGTGTCCTCTGCAAATCTGCTGTTATAGACTGAGAACCTTTGTAGAAAGCACAGATGCAACTTCAGCTCTCATCACATTACCCAACACTTAGCAAAACTGGATTTTAATGGGTGCTTGATGTCATGTTGGAAAAACATTATTTTGTGCTGCTCCATGGCAACATTATTTTCACATTAAAGTCCTTGAAAAAAATGTGCTTGTATCCTGATTGGATTAAAAAAACGGATCTCACTTTTAGAATATCTATGTGTCTTTTAATAATGTCCTACTGAAAGCATTGATTATGGTTATATGTCCAGCAAAGTTAGCATACCTTTTTGAATTAAAGCAAACTATTAATCTCTCTTGAACCACATTTGTTTGAAGTAACACAGGTAACCCTACTTCATGTGCACATGTTACTTTTGGGATAACAGGTTTCTGCTCTATTGCACCTAGGCATGTAAATGGCATTGAAACCAAAATCCTCTGTAGTAAATACAAAAAATCCACACAGCTTTTACAGCTGTGCCTGCCAAGCAGTGAGGAGGTACAGCGTAAGTACACTCACCAGAAAGCATCTTGTATGCTAAAGGCACTTCTACAAATAGGTAGGCTTCAGAGGAATTCACAACACCTCTCTGTTTCAAAGTCTTCATTAAAACAAATATTTTTCTACTTACTGGTGACATTTCTGCAGTTTTTCAGAAGAGTATTCATATTTATACTAACCTCTTGAGAGGAAATTCAGCTCCATTCAAAAGCCAGTAAAAGGTATAGACAACCATTTATGTCTCACTTAAAGACTTGTTTTGAAGGTTTAAGTGGAATTTTCTTCACGGAGATGAATTTCATTCTCCAGTAGTTCTAAGTATGCTGCTAAAATTGGCTATATGTCACACTGAAGGGACAGCTCATCTCATGGTCCCTGTGATGTTCCTTAACCTTTTTTACACATACGATACCTATAAAATCCCTTTATTCAGAGCAGAAATGCATCTTATTTGCTTCCTATCTTCCTTCAATAATAAATAGGCCATATTTAGTTGGTCAGAAGAATTATTGAATTTGAGATTAATCCAGTAAACTATGATGGCTGAAACAAACAAACTAAAAAGAAGAGGTGAAAATGTTGACAAGAATAGTTCTGATATTTTCCAAACATGAGTGCTTCAGCATTAGAGATTTGATTCAGAAAGGAATTTAGATTCCACTTGCAACAATAAAAAAGGGGATGATACCTTCCTTTTGTCCATTAATAGCCCATATTCCAGTGGCTCTTGCTTGGGTTTTAGATGAGGAAGTTTTAAATCCAGGCTGAAACTAAATCACAGCTGTGGTTCTCACATCTTGGAACAGCTCTTGTTGCTCATCTCTGGGATGTTGTGTGTTGACCCCTCCTGTTGTAACATTTTTACTGCACAGTAATACAGAAGCATTTATTGCAGCAGCTCAGAGAGGCCAGGTATTAATAGCTTCCTTTACAAGTAAGACTTGAAGCCATCCAGAGTGATTCTCACTGTCCCTCTCTCTTCAGGTATTTGAATATGGTCTACATTAATGATAATTTTCAAATTGAAAACAAATAGTTCAGTGTTGAATCAAAATATTGTTTTCCATTTCTTGGTTTGGTGGTTGAACCTGAAAAATTGGATACATTTGCTTTTTATTCAGGACAGGGAAGAGCTTCAGAAGAATAGGCTTTTAGTAATGTACATATTAATTATAAAGTGCACTATTCAAGCAAGAAGCTTTAAGCAGGTTAAACAGTAGCATATTATGCAGACATAGCTATTTCAGCTGTGAACTCCCACCAAAGGTAAAACTGATGTAAAATCTTATAGACTTTTAATTAGTGAGATATAGCTGAATCACCTTAATAGATTGCACAGATAACAGACCTGGCCTGTAAAAATATTTTGTGAATAATTTTCCAGTTTTCAAGGAACATGGTTGTAGTAAACAAGCCAAGAAGTGGGCCTACTAAAATAATTAATATAAACAAAGTACTGCGTAGCCCTCAAGTTCCAGGTTTGGAAAATTCTGTCATTAAAACAACAGGCTGGAGGGAGAACCATTAATATATAAATGGCTGGTCATCCTCTGCTATGGCAAGAATCATTCATCATTCTGGCTATGGCAAGAATAAGACAGAATTCAGTGCCTGAGAATTGGGTCTGGTGAAGATAATGATTGAAAACCAGGTGTGCTATGTCCTTTGTTAAAATCCTGCTACATGGTAACTTTTTGCAGGTTCCCAAGAAGTATTCCTTTTCATACAAAACTTTATTTTTGGTGCAGAATCAATACTTTTCATCTTACCGAAGTATGAAAAATTACATGGCTTCTGCATTTTTTTGTTTTTAGAGGAATGTATCCTGGAAGATTCCCAAAAGTATGTTCCTTAATACAGGCTAATTTTCCCTCTACCTCCAGCATTTACAACTCTCCTCTGTCAAGTCAGTCTATTTTATGTTTAAAATTAAACTTCTGCTAGCATTTTGGGTGTCATGTCCCAATTGTCTTATAAGACTTCCCACATACAAGGTATCCTCTTTTTAACACTAGTATCAGCTATCCTAGATGAAGTTTACTGTATACCAGCTTCTCCTTCCCTTCCTGTCACCCTCATGAAACAACTTTAAGGGCTTCTGCTTGAATTGTTATCATTTCCATTGGGTTGCTAAGCACATTTTAGACGTAGGCTGTCATTTCTTTGCTTGCTTTCTCCCTCCTTGCCTTTGCTCCGTTTGTTTCCAAGTCCATTTGTGATATGTTTGTGGAGTTGCCCTTCAGCTTCATTAGAGCACTGATTTTTTTTGGTTAATTTATCTAATTCCCCGTCAAATGAGGACACGGTACTTGTAAATCATTTAGTTTCTCATTAATCTCTTCAAGTGCTGGTTCCATTTTCCAGCTGTCTTTCTATTTACTCTCTCCAGTGAAAAAAATCCAGTGTTCCCATCACTTGTCACGAGTAATGTCACGGTTGCTGTGGATCCATTGGACTGAATAATCAACATGATATTTTTTATTAGAAATCAAAATATTTGCTGCTGCTGCTGCTGCTGTAGAAAGCCACACCATAAATCCCATGCAAGAAAGTTCACTAAATGAAATGCAATAAACAGAAGAGATAAAGCCTGCCCTGTCACTTTGTGCCAAATCTTATTCATTAAATTTTCTTTAATAATAGCCGTAGAATTTTAAGATGCTGTTTAGAAGAGCAGAAATCCTGAGCACTGCATCCTTATGCTTCGATACCTCTCTGGCAGACATCCCATTGAGATGAGAGGCATAAGGACTTCAGCATTTACTTGAGAGATGCAAGTATTAGCTCAGTCAAACCCACAGATAAAGAATTCTCTGCTGGTATCCTCTACTATAAAACACTGGTATCACGTCAGCCTTACAAGCTGCTTCCAGGTAGATTGGCAGGCTAGGCAGGGTGCCTGCAAACTAGCAAGGAAATAATTTTTCTTCTGAAATGAAGAAATGCATTTCAGGGCAATAGGTGATATTCCACCTTCTGGGTCAGCACCAAACGGTGCCCTAATAAGGTAGGAAAGAGAATTAGGCTAAATTCGCTGTTAAATGAAAGGGTTTCATTGCCTGTAGTCATTACATTAGTTTTATTATTGAAGTAGAATAGGCCACACCTTGAATTTTCCTTGGCCCAATCTACCCTTCAGCTGCACGAGAAGAGTAGACTCTTGTGTCCTCTAGCATTGCTGTGTACTATATGACAGCTTTTCAAAGTGGCTTTCGTTGCATTTCAGAGATGTTTGCAGCTCATTTCGTTTTAAGCATATATACACTGTCTGATCTTTAGATCATTAATCACAGCCATTGTTATTATATTATTTTGAAAAGAGACAGATTTTGCCATTAGACTCTTCCTTGGTGTCACTCATCCTGACTTTTCCCATAGGCTTTGCGCAATAGTCACTGCGAACAATTTCAATGCCATGGTTGTTGTAGTTGCCACTCAGTGACTCATCTTCCTCTGGCTGTAATGGGATTTAAGGAGCATTTACTATTCTCTGCCATGTAAGGGACAGTTACTTAGCCAAGAGAATGATAAGCATCTTAGACTTACTATAGATAGAGAGGTTAGGCTGATGGGAAGGATTAAAACATGTACACATTTTGTATTTGAGACAGCAAATAATAAATTCTGTCTCTTCAAGAACAAAAGGTCTATGTAGGGAAGATCAAACCACAGTGTTTCTTCATGTGGCAAAAATATCAGAGGGGATGGAAGAAATTGGTGAAGCCTTGTTTGTAAAGTATGCAGTGGTTAAATTGCTGCCCCTTGCTGATCAGTCTAATCTTTTTAATGAGGCTAGGTAAGCATAAAGGAGGCAGTAATGATGCTGATGACTCAGAGATTTCTCTCTGTGAAAGAAAACAAGCAGAAGCTGTTTGTCTAAACAGCACAGTACAGTGACTCTCCAGGTGTCCTTTTCACCTGTAAAATGGTTGCTGGATGGCAAGCTAACCAAACTCAGAGGCTCCCAGTGTCCCTGGGTACAAGTGCTAGAATACAAATCAGTATATTGTAAGAGTGTGATCTTTGCTATGTTTCAGCCACCCTTCAGCTTGCAGTATGCATTTTTCTTAAGCCTGGATTTGTGTTGGTCCTTTTTGTTTAAAAAATGATGCAGCAGCACAACAGCTCAGAGGTGAGGACCAGCTTGCAGAGACACTGGGGCACTTTGTTCAGCTCTGCCGGATGGGTTTTAACCCATCACTCTTGATGAAACTGCCTTGATCCGAGAATAAGGGACAGCACTTCTTTTACATCCCTCCATTCTCATTTTTGTAAAATAATTACAGATTTAGGGGGTATGCTTTGTATTCAGTGATTCCCCTGTGGAGAGTCCTGGGACATCAGCCCTTCACCAATGTTGATTTCACTGTTTATTGTGATTTTTCATTGCAAAATTTGTAGTCAATTCTACAGTCCTGGGACTCAGAACTCCCTGGTGAGAATCCTGACCACTAGGTGACAGAGTCAGGTTACTTTCTTTCACCCAAGGAGCTTTTAATTTTTATGCAAAGTGAAGCAAACTCAGCCAGACAGATGGTAAGGACTCCTGCCCCACAAAATAGCCAGATTCTTACCACAAGTTAAGAGCAGTTTTCTGGAGAGGCCAGTTTGAATCTCATCAGGCAGAAGCTGGGTTTGAATGTGTGTTTTCTGATGCTTCATTTGCTGAATTTACCACTAGACTGTGGTACAGAAGGAGGAGCAGTATTTCATCTGTTAGATGTGCTTCAAAAGGCAGGAGGGGTAGCACCCTTCCTTTAGACATGCTGATAGACCCCCATCTGGATCGTCTGCCACTTGGAACACCAGCTGGTGGGACCCAGCAGGGTGATGTCAAGTACCTGTGTGCACGGCCAGAAATACGTGTGACATGTAGATGCCCTAGCCTTTTTGTGCGTCTGGTACTTGGTAGCTCTATCACTTGAACAACGTGTCTTTCTGTCGTTGAAACCTCGTACTAATAAAACCACAGTAATGCCAGCTGTACAAGTTACACAAAGAAAACTAGTGAGAGGAAAGTTTAGAAAATCAGAATGATTTCTGCAGGGGGATTTTTTTTTTCACCTGCAAGACTTAATTAGTAGGACTCCAGATTGTAAAAGTGCAGTTCTTGAAAATGTGTTGGATTGCATTGAGACATGTGCTTTTTATGGGATGCTTTCATATGCGAGTTTTGATGATATAGTGAACTTTTTGAAAAATCCAGCAGCACTTCCTCAGGCAGCTTCAGCTCATGCACACCGCTTTGGATATTGGAACCCATTTTGTTGCAGGCCAAAAAGTTTCACATATGACTTCTTTTTTTTTTCCTAAAGTTCTTACCACAATTTTATTTTTTTATTTGTCCCTACAAAAAGCTACATGATCTTTACTATAATCTTGGATAGTTGTAGCAGGCACAGTACAATGTACGTTCAAATGTACAGGGTAGGTGAGAATGTCATGTACAGTAATGAACATCTCTGTGCTTTGCCTGGGGAGCTGTTAGCCTACTAAGCACAAGAAAGCAGAGCAGAGCACAGTGCACTTCACAGTATGTAAGGATAGCTGAGCTCTTAGTAATATTTTTCTCTTTCTATCAATAGACTATAAAGCAAAAATGTTAGTACACATATTTCTAGGCAACAGAGCATTTTTGCACATTGGTAAATACCATAATTCTCTTCTGCTTGTCAAGATGTGCTACCTACGAGCATGAGGCTTCAAAGAAAGCCATTTAAAAACATAATTTTCCAGTCTGGATTGACACTTACATGCCCCCCTAAAAACGAGTCACTGAGACTGCAATTTTGAAATCCTGCGAGAAAAGGCAGTATCCTGACATGCCTGTGCACCTACTGCTGGAAACCAGTTAAACCGAGGGAATATTTATAGCACCCGTGAGAGAATAAAGTTGGTCCCTAAACTGTGACAGAGCCCATTTCAGTCCTGCCAGCTGTCTCCTTTCTCAGTTGAACATCAGAAAGCAAGTTTTGTTCAATGGTGGCTTCATGCTGCTCTCTGCTGCCAGCTGAAGCTTCAATGTCAGCGTGAGCCAGTTATTAGACCCTTCTGTCTGTACTGGCTGCAGCTCTTGCTCTTGATCCCTGATCTCTTGCATCTAACATCCGCTTGCCTTCTTGATTGTGTAATGCTTTGCAGAAGTTTTGTAGTCCATCTGTGTGCAGGAGATTTTAAGTACATGCTAATTTTATTGTAAATTATTGACAAGATGAATACGGAAAGATCTGTTTGTAGAATGCTTTTGATAATGGAGAAATCTGATCAGATGTTTTCCATCCAGGAAGCTTCCTGTCCTGTTTTCCCCTCTTTATATGCATCATTGAGAGTGTCTCCTGCTTGGCAAGTGGTCTGAGATACTGAGAACTAGCCCCCATAGTGTTCATAGCTGCAAATGCCTGAGGGGCTTAATCAATTTTAGTCAGCCCAAGCTGGCTCATTATGTTGGTGTCTGCATGTTTGGCTCTGTGATGGCTATCACCAATTCCTTCCCTGCAGTTTAGGATGGGGAGGCCCAGTGAACAACTCCAGAGACATACTCAAGAGAGCCCAAAGAACAGTGTTTAAGGTGGTTGGATATCATTAATTAAAACCGAAAGTGAATTTCCTTAGCTAAACATAGTAGCAATCCTTCTTTGACCTTTCAGTTATTGTGGATTGTTATTTGGATTATTTTTAGGATGTTATTGGGATGATTGTCATTAGGATTAAGGGCCCCAAGGTCTTTTTGTCGTAAAAAGATAACATGTTCTTTTCATTTTAGATTAAGGATATCACAGACCTGTTAAATCTCGTGATTGCTCAGGAGGCACCTGGCATGGAGTCACATCTCATTTTCCTCACCTTCCATTTTCTGCCTTTCCTTTGTCTTAGCCATCCACCGTATAGCACCCTGCCCTTTCTCCTGTTTTGTGGAACCTGATGATGGAGGATGTGCACGACCAACGTGATCCGTAATCTGCCTGTAGTGGCACCTGGTCCGTGGGTTGGTGGAGGGGCAAGGCCATGGTGCTAACATGAAGCACACATATGCCCTCGTGTGACATCTAGTATTTGAAGAGACTTTCAGAACTTCCTCATCAAGAGCCTTTTACCTAGGTAAGCCACAGGCTTACCAGATCCAGTTGACTATCACACAGTGGAGGCACTGAGACTTAAATACTGGGAAAGAAGCAGCTCACAAAGATTACGAAAAACCCCAAAGCAAAACAAACCTTCAGTGAAAGCTATGTGAATACTTTAATAGCCAGAAGTGACTCTAATACAAAATATTTGCTATGCTAAGGAGTCTGAAGGCACAATGCACAGAAAGCATCTACTTTGGCTACATAAATCACAGATTTTGAGAATATTACCAGTGTCCACCGTGCAGATCCCTGCTGATTATCTGCACTGTACAGCATATATTTTTTGTTTCCCTCCTACAAATTGATCTTGTACAAACTTGTCTGACATATGAACTTCCAAAAAATATTTGATTTTTTTTTTCAAGTCCAGAGACTGTAGCACTGAGACCCTGAGTTCATCGAGTCAGCTGCCAGAAATTAAATCCAGGCTGTTTGATTCATGACCATGTCTTTCCCATTATACCTGAGCACTGATACCCTAAACACTGAATTCTGGGAATTTGATTCTGAACTTCACAGTCTTGGCCTCTTCATCTGTGTGCACGTACCCAATGGGGGCTATGTCCTTATATGCTCTGAATTACTATCTCTGTTTAGATATTTCTGGGACTTGGAATTTGCTATTTTGGATTCTCTTGGCAGGGAGACCTGAACTTGGCCCTCTGCCTGCTTTCTTTGGCCTTTAGCCTTTGCAGTGCTATGTTGGTCTTTCCTGAGACCTGTCTCCATCTC
Source organism: Caloenas nicobarica (assembly GCF_036013445.1). Classification (NCBI taxonomy): domain Eukaryota; kingdom Metazoa; phylum Chordata; class Aves; order Columbiformes; family Columbidae; genus Caloenas; species Caloenas nicobarica. The sequence continues at coordinate 44,190,009 of NC_088246.1, read as the reverse complement.
AGCTGCTGAGAGAACTCTGTGAGTTTTCTCATCCTTTGCCCTCTGTTTTTGCAGGAACTCTGACCTGATTGTGATCTACACAGGTCAGTGATAATGCAAGGAATGGAGTTTCCAAGAAACCTTGCTCTTGATCTTCTTTTTTTTTTTTTTTTTAACATTTCCTTTCCCAAGTATCCATCTTAGCACCTTTGTTTTTCACTTGGCCTCGATTTAATGTCTCTTGGAACTTCATACTTTGCCCACTTCGTAGGATTTCATCTACTTGCTGATGTTAAACCAATTTGAAATGTCTTGCAGATCCCTGATTCAGTTGTAACATTATGAAAATATCAATATGGAGAACATTTCCTGAAAAGAAATCAAAATAAAATAGTTAGATACTATCTTATTATTGTTTTTAAAAAAACCACTAAATATTCACATCCATTGCACTTTGGCATAGATTAATGGAGCAGAAAATGTCCTTGTTAGATTAAATGTTGTGGAAAAAGTTCACATGAGATCATTAATGACTTCAAAATACAGCAGTTAATTTTCATTTCCCTTCTTCTTTAAAAAAAAACCAAACAACAAACTTGGTGATCTAAACTGTGATGATCTGAACTCTTTCAGCAGAAGTTTTACAGATTTCCTGAGCAGCGTCAGATGACTTTCATTGTTGGAAAATGTTCTAGTTCTATCACACCTAAATATACACCTATTCTCTTTCAGAGAACTTTTAAAAAATAACTCCTCTTGACCAAGTTTCAATTATTAAAATCCTTCCGTCTCGCTGAGGAAACTCACTGAGCTCAGAGTGAGATCAGAGCCCTTCTTCCGGTAGATAAGTACACCTGTAAGTGTAACGTGAAGCCTAAGATGCATCTAAGGTCGCCTTACCTCCCTGACTGCCAATGGGTTCAACACAAAGCCTTCTAGAGGGTTTTCCAGGTGGCAATTTGGCCTTTGCTGCACAGTGCTGTGGAGATTGTGTAGGAGCAGTGACTGTGTCTCTAATGCTACATAAAAAAAGCCAGGGAGCATTATCTGCCTGTAGGCCAGGTAGTATAGCCTAGCTTATGTTAACATGCCTAAATTATCTTTCCCTCTTCCAAGACGATGACTGAGCCCAAATAAGGACACACCAATACTGTTCTGTCCCTGAAACTGAGCCCAGGTAGGATGTGGGAGAGAGGGAGTTAGAGTGGGTTAGAATTGGGCTGGGAGCATGCTAACACCTAAGTGGCTTTGATGATCATGGTCCAGAACTCAGGTCAGTACCCAGCCCTGCTTAGGGCCTGCTTAGTTTAAGATCGAATTTCCTCGGTATTTTAAGTTCCACTGTAACGACAATGACTGTGATGGCAGGATTGTAATGACAACAATTATCAACAAGGTTGACCAGCAAGGAGAAGAACCTTTGCTATCAATGGTTAAAAATTTCCAGCAGTAGAAAAGAAACTTAGTGAAGAAAAGGTGTGAATACTTACTCCACTTATTCCATTGGTTTTGAATTGGTTTCATATTCTCTGACTATGAACGTGTAAGTGGGGTAAGACTGGAAAGCCTTTGCTCCTTCAAGGGAAAAAAGATGATGACCGCATGGTGTCTTCGCCTTAGAAGTTTTGCCCCAATTTGAATCCTAGGTAAGTTCTTTTTGGACCAAAATAGTTTATTTCCATGGAAACTCTGCATTTGTGCATTGCTGCTCTGAGCCAAGTCCTTTAAGGCTTTTGCCTTGAGGTACTCTCTCCTGTACAATTCTGATCATGTTCCCATATACCTTCGGTACAAACCTTCCTTTTCATTCCTAAAAATGCATGTTTTCCAGCTCAGTTATAACAAGCATATCTCCTGTAACCTCACTTATTTATTTAATGGTCAGTGCAGTAGGGTAACAAATGTCAAAACATGTCACTCTTTCCCTTTCGGTTGCAGAGGAAAGTTCAATATATGGCATGTCAGGGATGGAGAGAGAAACATGGACCTAATTAGCATTCCCTAAGTGATTTTTCAGCCAGTTCTTTTTTTTTTTTTTTTTTAATATCTTGACAGGACAGTACTGTTTTCATAGGTCTCTGATCTGAAAGTCGTAAGTGTCAAAATGGATCAGTGTTCCTTTCTGCTGTGTCATGACGGTTATCTTGATTTATTTTTCTGCTTCTAGAAGAATAATGATCAGCAATTCAGTTGGGTTAAAATATGAAGGCATCTTGGAATTCCAGTTCGTATTTTTTCCTGGAAAATTCCACTTGAAATATTTTCTGCTGAACAATGAAGTTGATAATATCTTAGAGATATATGAGGATTTTTTTAGTAATACTTGATCATTTGGAGGTTAAGTTTTGTTTATCCAGGAAGAGGTACAAGGAAAGAGCTTATTGTGGCACAGCTTTGTGTATGATTGTCTTTGGTCCCAATCCTGCAACTTGATCTTTGCAGAGGGACTTCTCTGAATGCTGTATAGTGTCACCTGAGGTCATGGAAGATGTTTCTGTATTATGTAATGAAGCTCAGCACACAGACCTCTGGGGTAATACTGGCCTGCGCTCACACATGTAGATGTGGCAGAGATGCCAACCCAATGCTCTGCAGAACCCTTGAACAAACAACCACTACTGCCAAAGAGCCACTGATTATGATCAGCTGCAAAAGGGTTCACTGAAGGGAGGTCTAGGCTAAAAAGGTTGGGAGTCAGTGGTCTACAATGTGCCACACTGAAGACTCTTGTAACATTTTTATTTCCCAGTTGAGTTGTCCACAGTAATGGCCAAAGTGTTGTCAAATGCATGGGGTTAGTCCTACAAACCCCTTTGGGGTTTGACTTTGACCTGGAACTCCTCAGCCAGAAAACAAACATCTGTCCTCTACTCTCCATCCATTGACAGAGCCTGTACAGTTTAGTAATAGGTAATAAATGGTAGTAAGTAGCAAGTAATAAGTAATAATTCCCTATGACAAAGGAGAGGCTCCTGACAGGCTTGTTCAGCGCCTGGTGAATTGGTCTGTTCAGCCTGCCCCTGAAGAGAGAAGTGACAGGAGGGTACCCCACTAGGAAACTGCAGAGCACAGTCCTGGTGGTGAACGTGAGCTGGAGGCAGTGAGCAGTATTGCTGAAGGAGTGGAGAGAGGCAACCCTGCCCACAAGCCTTCTTCATCTGGAGCTAGATTGCTAAGTTCCTTTCATCACAGGTAGCTCAACTCACAGTATGGCCAAGCAAGCGAATGTGTCAAGTGCTAGCAACCTATCACCCATTTGGTGAAGCTGCTAGAACTGTGTGTTTGAAGTTATGCTTGCAGTTAAGTCTAAGTCAGTTGCTAAGAAAACAGCTGCACTGGGTTTAGTGCTTATAGTCACTTTGCTGTTTGCTACCCTCTCTCTGCCAAAGTTACTATTCCTGTAGGAGACCTGGCAGAAAGGAATGTGTACCTGTTCCTCCACCATTCCCATTCACAGTCTGGTATCCTAATGGCAACCCATGTTCTTTGGTATTGCAAACTATCAGGTGCATTAGGAGATAAGGCGATTTTGTTTTAAACTTGGTGAGCAGGGCTTAAACCAACATACATCATGTTTAAATTAACTTAAATTTTAAATGAATTTAAATTCATTGAAATCACAGTTTTGGTTAAACTAATGGTACTTCGTTGTGAAGTTAAATCCTCAGATTCATATCTGAATACTCAGAAAAGTGAGCTGTTGTGGAGAATTTTTTTCTTTGTCCTGGAATTATGAATTTGTTGCAGACAGAAGTAACGGGTTTTGGTACTGCACTATCATAAATGTATGTTATTTGAATCTTTGTTGCACCAGATCAAATGCTTCTGTGAAAACCATGAAAATGAAATCCAAGAAAATTGCCTTCATTAAGGTATAAATGAAATCATTTGCTGTACTTACAAAGACATTCCCAACCTGCTTTTGGCATAAAATGTGTCTTTTACAGCCTATCTCAGCACACACGTCTTCTGCCTCCCAATTATGAATGCCTTGGGGTGACCAAGTAAGCAATAATTCCAGCTGCTGCTGACAGAAGAAGACACTGCTGCACTGCATTATTTTTCTGATGAATGCATCTTCCCAATGAGCTGAAACAGGCCTTGCATTAGCAACATCTGCAACAACAGGAATTTAGAAAGTGGGTCAGGTATATTGATGGATTGGAGAAGGAGAATGGATGAAGGAGGGTGTGTGTGAGCACGTGTATAAATGTGGATCTACTTTTGTCTTAGTATTTTCCTTCAAACACCTCACTAATTGTTTCAGGTCCTCTGGCTGTAGCCACAGGGAGAGCTTTCAGCATAAATTGTTTTTCTTGGAGCTTTAGTCACCATCGCTGAAAAATCTGACTTTGTTGAAGTTAATAGTAATTAATTTTCTTGACTTGTATGCGGAGAGCATTTCCTCTTGTGATTCCTAAACTAACCCAGGGCAGGATATAGGTAACACATTGATTATGCTATTTGTCCTCAGCACTACTTTTTACTATTGGCTCTGGAATTGTGTATGTGGCAATGGCAGGAGGTTGCTTAAGGTTAAAAAATGTCTAAAATAAGATAAATTACAGGAGGGGAAGTACTAAAATCTGCAGACCAAGGATTACAATTAGCTATAGAAAAAGTTAGATGGGAAACCTACGTTGTTTTGAGTCTGGTGTTAATATATCAGGCAGCCACACGGGAGGACGTATTGTGAAACCATCTACAGTGCAAAGCTTGATTCCCTGAGGTGAGAAAGGAGACAGTGGAAGCAGCAGCATCTGCAGTCAGGCTGAGAAACCTCTGCTTTTGTTGTTTAGTTTAAGAGCAATATTGAGCTTATATTGTGTTGATGGCTCTGGAGACTGGTTTTCTTTTTGCTGGCCGGGCAGGGCAGATTTGGAGCACGCTTCCTGGGAACTGCCTATTATGTTGGCTAATGTATGAACTGGATGGGTCACCTGGAGGGAATGGAGATCTTGAAGGAAACACCTCAACCACCCAATTCAGTCTTTTGCAGTAGCAGGCAGCCCTGTGATAAATGTTTGGTACAGACAAGTCAACAGAAATGCAATTCTGTGTATATCCCAGGAGGCACAGAACACTTCCCCCAAACTTGTAATAACATAAAAGTCCATAATACAAACGGCAGAACCACAAAAGCACACCACAACACAGGAAAATAGCAGAAGAGATTGCAGCATTACTAGTGTGTTCAGACTCAGAAGTATCAGGAGAATTTTTCCTCTAAAGAAGTCTAGAAGATCCTACAAAGTAAACAATCCCTCACACTATTGATAGAGACCAAAATCTTCCAAGCCTTCCCTGCCAAATCCCTCACACTATTGATAGAGACCAAAATCTTCCAAGCCTTCCCTGCCAATCTACTCTGGAATAACTTTTGGCCCCAGACCTGGTGACCAGCTTAACCCTCGATGCCTGAGCAAGATGTGCCATGATTTGGACAGCTGTTTATCCTCCGTGTCCATTCAGTTTTCTCACTGCCTCTGTCTTCTGAGACAGCTAATGAGGTTCTCTGTCAGTATGGATTGTGGATATAGTAATAGTGAGACACACTAGAAACTGACTGGGCACAGACTTTCAGACACATCTTATGTTGACCATTCGCCCACCATTTCAGAGATCTTGTCGAATCTTGTAAAAAAAAAATCTGAAAATAGTTTTTGTTTATGTTTGTTTGTTTTTCTGTTAGACTTTGCTGCAAGGTGAAGGATAACGGGCTCATTAGAGACTAGCACAGGAGTCTTGTTGGTTTGCTTTCCTATGTTGCCACCATATGTGCCTATCATCTTTTTCACTGTCATTGTCTACAGTAGCAAAGACCAGACAGAAAATCTGGCCTATACAATGTAATGAATTAAATCCCTCCAGGTGGGACTGCTGTCAAACTAGGTTAACTTTTAGACTCTTTATCATAGACAATGTCTCTTAAAATTACCCTATGGGGTTCCAAGACCACTAAGGGCCATATGCTTCTAGCCTTTAAACAAAACAGAAGTAGATGTGTAGACATTGTAAAAGATAAATCCAGTAAAAGCTTCAACCCATTCTTCACACCAAGAGGCTGTACATAATATTGTGCAGCAGCAGGGCACAGCAAAGAGGGGGCTGTGAGACAGTCTGTTAATAGTTATGTTGTCCTGGGGCACAAACTGGCATTTCAGCTCACAAATCACCAGGTGCTTTCTAAACAGACGAGCTCAACTCTGAGTTGCAAACCTTTGAAAGTCTCATGCATAGTTCCCAATAGGTGGGAAAGAGTTGGTTTATAATGCTTTAATATACCAAAAGTTCCATATTCCTTTTAGAGCTGAGTAGATACTGGAAAACTCCTGAATGCAGTCCTGTTATTTACCATTATGCTGTCACCTTTTTATTGAATTGACTTTTTTTTGGACTGGTAAGGGAGAAATACTAATTAGCTCTCTCCATTTTTGATAGCTTGCCTTATTATAAAACTAATTACTGTCTGACTTTTATTGTTGCGAGAATTAAAATACTGAAATAAGCCTCAGAGTAACAAAATTTAAAATATGAGATTTTTTCCAATGATTCTGTGCTGGGTCATACACTTATGTATTTCTTTAACAAAACCCACTCATTTTCTTTGGAAAAGAAAAAAGAAAGGAGAGTACTCTTTGAGATACTCAAAGTTCTGTTACTGTACCAGTTCTTAAAATTAGCCTCTGATAAAATGAGAGCAGTAAAACGTAAAAATATTCGGGGCTAGAATTCTTAAGCAAAAAATCCCATTTTCTATCAATAGAGGTTTCTGCTTGAAAATTAATAGCACGATTATTACCTTCATTCTAGTACTGAGAATACTCAGGAATTTGCTTGACATCTGAAAAGAAACCAAAGCACCCAGAATGGAACAAGAGCCCTTATTGTCACTCTGCCACTGTAAATGAACTGAGTAACAAGGGGCTAGGATTACAGAATATGTTAACAGATTTACAGAAGAGGGTCAAAAATATTAGCAGTATTGTCCTTTGATGACCAAATACTGCAAGAAAAAGCGAATGGCCTTAAAGGGTCATCTTGAAAACCTGGTAATCTGAGGTATCTAATTTTGTTACAGTGGGGCAATTTATGTTAAGAGACTATATTACTGAAATTTTATCGAAAGTTCTAAACTATAGGGATGACCTTTGAAGAGGCATTAAATAGCTACATGATTAAGAAGAATTATCTCTATCAGTTTAAGTAGCCCTATTTTAAAATGCAATATGCCGTTTTGAGCTACTGATTTAGCACTTCTAAATAGCAGTGATAAGAGAATCTGTTTCAGTGGTTGTGTCAGTTTGTCTATGAACTACTACACTGACACTAAAACTATGTCTAGATGAACCTTTAGAAACGGGTTGCTTATGTGCAGGATGCAACACAGACAATGTAAACTTACGTGTTTTGGTTTTATGTTGCTGTTGACATTTAATGTTTGAAGATGGTTATGATGCAGAAGGGAATGTAACTGGTTTTAATGGACCACAGTTGGCTGTGAAGTGTGTAATTTAACGGCATCTTTATCTCTAAATGTGTTATATACCACTCTGTACTGCTTTATGTAAGTAGGCACTAAATGAATATGTTAAAATGATGCATTTTCTCTTTATTTAATTTTAATGGTATGCATATTTATACATTTTAGGTTTATATACTTGTCAGATATTCCCTGAAGTTTGGTTTAGTTGTAAAATGGTACCGGCATCTTCTCTAAAACAAGGTGGAAGTTCATTTTGATTTTTTTCCGTTGCACTGCTGACAGATCTTGGTTTCATTCTTTCTAATATGCCTTTAGAGTATTTGTATTCTTCTGTGTTGTCAAGTACAGAGGACTATGCAGTGCTGTCATCTCTACTATTTTGAGTATAACTGGTTGAGTGAGCAATCACAGTCTGTATTTCTTTACCTGTGAAATCCAAAGAGACCCAAAGAGAAACGGTTTCTTGACAAAGAATGCCTTAAAAGTTTGAATGGAAGGCGTCTCAGGAGAAAATCAGTTCTGGGTGATTAAAATAAAAAATATTATTGGAAAGAATGAATCCTTCTTCTTGCCTGGGCAGCCTGATATCAGCACACCTCATGAAAGAGTCTATGCAACTGAAAGATCCAGGACTTTGAACCATTTCCCTCAAGTTGCAACTTTTGGTTTGCAGCTGACTAAGTGTTCATCTAATTTTCTTTCTAAAAGAATTTTCAAATATACCATGTGAATTGTTGTTTTCAAGAGACCAGTTCACATAATCCTAACATCTAATAGTGCTCCTAAAGTGATGGTGAAAGAAATAGCAGCGTCCAGGCTCCAGTTGAGCAATCAGTTCTGAATGTCTTTGCCAAAGAGAAAATGTGGCTGAAAACAGTCAAAAGGCCGCCTTGGTTCAAAGTTCTCCTATTCTGGCATTTGTTTACACACTGCCATTTCTACACTGGAGACCCTGTTTTGTTTTGTTTTGGTTTTTTATTGATATACTGATCCTATTGCAAAAGGTCTGGAGGTATCCACGTCAAAACTCTGCTCCAGAATAAAGGTTGTGCCACATATTCTGTTCTATCAGCACCTTTCTCAGGTAGACCTGTCCCAGCTTTGCCTCTGCTCTATTGGCAGAAACAGCTGCTGCTTTTCATGCGTGTCTTCTTTGGAGGAAAGTGGTCTTTCTAGGCCTTAAGAAACAGAACAGAGGTTACAGTGTTTCAGCAACAAGCATACCCTTTTCCCCTAGTTAGGGGCTCGGACTTCAATTCCTTTTTGCTGTGTAACTATTTTAAGTCACTGGCTCATTCTCAGTCTCAAAATGTGAAAAGAAGTCCATGTGCAGGACACTATGGTAGATGCAGGAGAGGGGAGTTCTCTCTCAGGAATGTAGTAGGTAACTTTCAGCAAGACACAGGCATTGACTTGACATTTCTGTACACTATATTGTCTGTATGCAAGCTGTTTTCTTTAATCTAAGAATAGGGACTTTTGAAAAGTTATGTAAGAGCTGAAGATGCTAAGAGGAGTGAGCTGCTTAACATAATTCTTGTCCTGAGAGCTGCTTATATTTCTTGTTTATGTCCTTTGATCTCAGAAAAGTTGCTTTGTCACAAACCAAAGTTTTTCTTTACTATAAAAGAGTTGCTGGAGAATCATCTCTGTTTCTTGGCCTTAAGCTTGAATTTGCAAGGCCAGCTTATTACATACATAGCTTATTTGTAGCTGATGATGTAGTTCAATGTTGTGAAAGCTGTATGAAAATCAGATGCATCAGGACAGATTCAAATTGCAGTTGAACATGTGTCCATTGGAGGCAACTGGCTGCCTTACTTTCTGCATGGGGATCTAGATATTAAAACCACCTTCAGTTATAACAATAACAATGTTTGTCATAGCTGTGGTTTTTAACCAACAGTGTACAGACAGAAGGGCCATTTAACTACTTAATTTCTGCCTGACATAGGCTCGCATAGGCCAGAAGTGCCTTCTGGTTTCATATAGCTAGTACTGTCCTGAAGAAGTTAGTCCTCTCCTTATTGCCGTTTCATTTCTCCTGATAGACAGGAGAGTAGTAAGCCACCAAAATAAAACTGGCTCTCTAATCTACATGCAGTATTTACATTATTTAAAACATGTTACCATTAAAAAAATACTTTGTTCTGGGTGTGGGCTGGTGACATCTGTTTGCTTCTTGTCTGTGCTGAGTCTCTGTATCCCAGCCATGACATCAACTATTACAGTCGCTGCATACAGCAGATTTCATTGTACCTCAGACAGCTTTAGTCATGGCGGGTCTTTGCACAAATACAAGAAATTGCACTCATTGCAGTGAAGTTGTCAAGGTCACATCAGACATGAAGATGGCTCAGATATTTTTTTTTTTTTTCCCCTGAATGCAGTTTCATGAGTCTTGGTGTACACTGTTTATACACATTTGCCATGCAAGTGAGTGTTGGAGTTATTTCATTTGCAGCACCTACAGGCTCCTTTTTTGCCAAATAACATTGCTCAGTATGGTTCTGAAATTGCCTGCTGCTTTGCATCCTTCTGAATGTTATGTGGTCTGTGACTCTTGTTTTGCAACAGTAAATAATTCATATAGAATCTATCTTTAATTTTATAAACTTTGGATTTTTTCCCTGAACTTTACAGAGACAGGAAGCTCTTACATTAGCCCTCCTTACTTAATACAATTACAAGCTCTGGAAGACAATGTAGATGGGTTCCACTTACACTCTGCGGTGTCTGTATCTTCCTCCAAATGGTACCACAAAATGTCCTGCATTGGATATAGTGTTAGACCTGTTCGAGTGCATTTCTTGGGTTCATTTTACCTTTTGGTGGCTGCAAGTTACAAAGGACATACGTTCTGACTCTAGAAACAATATTCATGCCTTTTATTTTACAACTTGCTAATGTGACTCTTGCAAGCTTATGCCACAAAGGTATTTCAGGATGGCATATGCTTAACTTGCTCAAAATTTCTTAGTTTTTATTCTTTTGGAAAATGACAAGAGATATATATTTTTTTTAGGTGGGGAGCAAACATACAAGATACTTTGTGTGAAAACTGGGTATATAGGGTTTTCTTAAGATACCTGTCACTACAAAATATGAAAGTGGAGAATTTGCCCCTTCTCTGCTTTGTCACCTCCACTATTGTGCTCTTCTGAGTTTGTCTCAATAATATCCAGTGAAGCCTGATTCAAAAGTATCTGTAACAGATTTTGGGGAAAAGCCATGCGGGAGAGCCTACTTGATACAGCTGACCAATGAGCGAAACCCTGTCTTTTTACTAATTGCATCTTCATCTTTTGTAATGTTCATATATAGATTTTATCTCCCAACTTCCAAGATAAACCAAGGACTGATCTTTGCTCAGTTCTGCCAGCACATATGGCTGTCTGTTAGAGCCCTGTGCACAACAGCACTCTGGCTGCGACAGCGTGTAGCTCCACATGGGCCATGTGCCAGATATGCAGCCTTGAGGAACAGTCTGCAGCTTGTCTTGAGTGTTGGGTTACTGTTGCTACTTCTTTAACGATATCTAAGCTCGCTAGTTTAAAGATAGCTCGTACATGTGCACACTAGCTGCAGTGACCGCAGTAGAGCAGTATCTGGTGTTTCTCTAATTTTTCTCTATTCCTCTTCTGTGATCCCCTTTCTTTTTTTATGCTTCAAATAGGATGTTAAGATTCTTACATGCCTTCCCCCTCTCCTCCCAAAAAGGAGCTATGTGCACTTCTAGTATCTGTGATTCTGTGATTCTGTGATACAGACACATAATAAGGATGTAAACACCTTGCTTTTATTACCCATTTACCCCTAGACTTCTCTGTTTAGAACGCAATGAAACAGGCTAATGTGAATTTTGTATCAAAAGATTTTTCTAATGTTATAAACCATAAGAATGAAGCTTGTATAGTCTTTTTCTTTGTAATCAATGAGATCTTGAGATAAAATTGGAGTTTGAGATTTGAAATATCCTCATTTATTTGTTACAGTTCTTGAACATGATTTCCTTATTCCTTCTGCTCCCTCTTTTGTCTGCCTGATTCAAACAGCAAACAGAAGCCCTGCTCTAATCGGTTGATCATCCTATTTTTAATTTGCAGGAGTGATTTAATCCCTCTGAATTACAGAAGGAGCAAGTGACTTCATAAACCTGAGTAATGAGATTTGTTAAGCATTATTTTATCATGAGGATCTTTCCTAGAGTCCATATCTACCCCAGGAAAATATCTGATTAAAACATAATCAGTGAAACAGTATCCTGATTCCCAAATCCTGCAAGGTTCCTCCTCCTATAAGGTTTTAAATTCTTTTGCTTCCCACCAAAATCAGCATTAGGGAAGGAAAATGACATGACCTGGTTTGCCAACATTGATTAAAGGAGAAAGTACAAGACATATCAGTTATTAAGAAATAGTGTCACAATTTTGAGATCAGATACCTTAGGTATTCTGCCCTTTAATAAAGTATGTTGCAAGGCTTCTTTTATTAAACATGGGGATAATAACAGTTAGAACTGTAATTATCATTATTGACTTGAATCAACAAAAGTCAGCCTTGAAAGGTTGAATGTTCCAGGATTCCTTTACATTTTTTTTCAAGATAACACAGATGTGATTTAATAGATTTAAATACACAACAAGGGTGTCTGAGCTAGGTCTATGAAATCACAAAAGACTTGCCAGCAATTTGAGTGAGCTTCCATCTGAGCAGCAAGTGGGGGTAAATGAGACAACGTGAGGTTGTCACAGGCCTGAGCTGGATGTCCAGCCCAGTGGTGGGATGTCGTTTCAGTGCCTCTGACTCTTTTAGGCTGATGTTGTCTCCTGCTCATCCTACCCCTGGCAGCACCAGTAGGGACAGCAGTGAGTTCTGGTATTTGATGGGTCCTTGCCCTGCCTCCTAAGGATGCAGAGGCTTTTGCTCCTTATGAACTGCTCCCTGTGCTTTCCCCCATCTAGACTATTTGCAGTATGTGCATCTGGAGATGCCTATGTGTGTCTCAGGGAAATGACAATTGACTACCTTTATATGCAGAATATAATCTCCAGAAAGTGTCCTGTAGCCGTATTTTGCTGCTTGAATTCGGTATTCCTTCTGCTGGCTTTGTTGTCTTTGCTGATGCCTTTAGGGTCCAAGCCTCACCTACTGATGTTTTGTTGCTTTGAGCCTTGGATGTTCTGAAAAATGTGTTTTGCCAGCCAGCTAACGTAATATTGTTCCTTTGAAAGCATCAGATCCTGCAACTTGAGAACTTTAACTACCTCTTCACTTTACTGTATAGAATGATCAGTCTTCACCTTTGGTTGGCCTCCAGTACCACAGCAACATTATTCCTCTAGGCATCAAAAAGGTATTGAATGCCCTTCAACCTCTTAATGCTTTTCCTTCCCTGTCTTAGTTACCTGCATCGAGCTACTAATGTTTGCATTCCATGGGTGATGTTGATACCGATAGATCTAACCATGCCGCTTCCATTATTAATGCCCCAGGATCTGATTTTCACAAGCACAGGGATCCTGCAGCTTTTATTCACTTCACTTGGAGCAGAGAACTCTTTGTAGTTCTAAAAATGGACCTCACAGCTTCTCCTGGGGAAAAGACAGACAAGGAGCTAAGACCGTAGTCTATGAACCTTCCAGGTTAAATTTGCAAAAAACATCTCCTAATCTTGAAAGCCTCTATCTTTAAGACCATCTAAAGGGCTTGGCATTTTTCAAAATAATTTCTAGAAGTCAGAACCATCCAGAAAGTGTTAAGATTTGCAGATCAAAATTAGGCATTTCAAAATCTTTGAGGCTTTTTTTGATAACATTTCTTTCTTGTTTGGAAAGTGCCCTTGTTTCGAATTTTGGGGTAGCGGAATTGAAAAAAAGTTTACGTGCTCCAAAATGGATTATCCCTCTCCCACTTTATTCTTTCTTCCTTCAGTAAGGAAGGCATTGTTATTCTACTGTTCTAACTATTTGGTTATGGTCATCAGTTTTCTACATACTTTAGAGGAGGTTCCTTACTTGACGAAAAGGTCATGTCTTTATGTAACAAACTTTAGGGAGAGGGACAGGTGATGAGAACAGAAAGGGTACTGAGGTAAATGTTGCCATATCAACTTCATGAGCAGAAGAGAAAAGATGCAGGTTCACATCCTGGTAAATACAACAATTTAAGAAGAATGATAGTTCATTAATGTTTAAATATAGTTCTCAATAGTTTATGTGCAACACAATTCAGGTGTGTGGTCCTGGCTGCTTTCAGAGAGGTAGGTATTACTTGTCAGTGTCAAACCTTTTAGTCTTCATTGCATACCACAGCTCATTATGGGGGATCGTAGCTTCAGGTGAGATAACTTGATTAATTTATACACAAGCTGGGTAAGAAATCCATAAATATTTAAAACTGATGTATATTTACTAGTGTAATATTGCATGTAGAATTAGTTGTCTGCCAGTTTTTCAAAGCCTGCAGTTTAATTATCACATTACCTAAGTCTGATGGCCAGTGTTTTTAATGGATGCATGCTTCTGCCCTTCAGCTTCTTACTGAGCTCTTCTGAGTTCCTTTGTGACCCAGATGAATTGAAATCTTGCCAGCTTAGTGCACTGACAAATGAAAACAGGTGACTAATGTTGATTGTCTTTTGATATTTCACACTCTGCTTGCCAAGAATGCCTCATGTACTGCGATCATTTAAAATCCTACACAATCAGGCTAGTCATGTTTTTCAGAGACTGATTGCAGTCAGTTGACAAAGAATATCAGCTTGAGCAGATGCTCACCAGTAGCCACCCTTTCTCATATTTACTTAGTATAACAAGAAATAATGAAGTAAGACCACAAAGAACCATTTAGACACATGATGTGATCTACTTCGTATCCTATGATATTAAATTTCATGCATTTAAAAGCACTGAGAGCAGTAACCAGCATTTGGCTAAAACCTTTCTCCCAGAAAGACATCTTGTCCTGAGTGGGGGACATAAAACCATTAAGAATTTCTTGGTGGCCTTGTTAGCTTATTCTGTGATGTATTGTCACCTTAAGAAGAAAAACTGCATGCTTCATTTGCATTTGTCTGACCTCAGTTTCTACCACAGCTTCTTGTTACGTTATCCTCCACCAGGTTAAGAAGCCCTTCAGAATTCAGTAATTTTTTTTCTCCGTAGAGGTATTTATGTGCTGTAATCAAGTCAATCTTTTTGATATGATAAACAGATTGAGCTTTTAAAGTCTCACTTAGCAGCATTTTTCTTCAATTCTCAAATCACATTTTCAGCTCTTAATCTGCCCCTCTCCAATTTTGCAACTTTTTTTTTTTTTTCCCCAAAACATGAGCAGGGACACAGTGTACAAGATTGGTCTCACCAGTGATATATCCAGAGATAAAACTCTCTCCTCTACTTCCTATTCCCCTGATGCAGATTAATCCTTCCTGTTACCAGTGTCAGAGCGACCGTTTATGATGAGTTGGTGACTGCAACCCCTAAATCTTTTTCAGTAAGTGCAGTCTGCCTCTCAGTACACAGCGCCTACAATCCTTCATGCTTGTTACAGGGATTTAGTTATAGTAAATGTATTTTGTTTGACAAGGCCCGGTTTGCCACTCAACTCAGGCTACTTCATGTGGTTGCTTTGTCCTTACTACCTTTACCATTTCTCTTCTCTTCATTAAAAGAAAAAAAAAAAGAAAGAAAAAGAAAAAAAATACTGGAATTATTTCCATTCCTTTATTTGAAATATTTTTAAATTAAATATGTTATTCCCATTATTATTTGGGATTCTGACATTGGCCCATATTTTCCTGTCATTGCAATTGTCCTTTTTTGACTGGCAGTGTAACCTTATCACTCCTTTGGAATTTCACAAGTATTCCAAAGTTTACTAAAACAAGTGGAAACACCCAAGTATCTATTCTGGAACTGGGTGTAAAAGTTATCTACGTTTGCTTCTAGGAGAATGGCTGTGATACCTATCTTTCTTAATTACTAGCAGGCTGGAGCAGTTCTTCATAGTCCCCTTGAGATCCATCTACTTGTTTCTTTTGTAACACAGAAGTGCTTCTTGAACATATTTACACTTTCCACATCAGCACAAACCCACTTATGAACTACATTTGCTGATGGGCCAGAATCACCACTGGGTTTTCTTTTATTCCTAGCACACTTATGATGTCTCATTTGTCTGGCTCTTACAGCTACAGTTTTTTCCCTGCCTATTAACTTCCTTTATCAATTTTTGATATTGTAACTTGTAATTTATATCAACTGTGATTTATATAATTTCTCATTGTTTTACATTTTATTTCTAATGGCCATCTTTGAGCTTTTATGGGGAAGCTCTGCCTTCTGTGACTGCAAAATCATAGTGGTTTGGCCATTTAATACAATGTTTAAGACAGCCCCTCTTCCTGGTGTTCTCACTTTTTTGCATTGACAGTTTCCCTTAGTGTTTTTCTCTGTTTGCGGAAATCAGCTCTTTTGAAGCAGCAGAAATATGTAGTTTTGATTTGGGCTGTTCTTTATTTACGCACGATAAATGCAATCAGGCCATGATTGCTTATTCCCAGGCACCTACAAACTTTTAATTTAGTGATACCTACCATTTTTATCTATCACAATGAGGTTCAAATGTCTATCATTTCTTGCAGTATAGTATATCTCTTGGGCTACAAAATTACCTTCAGCAAGTTGTAGAAGTTATTAAAGACCTTGTAGAGGCTGCAGCTGAAGCTAGAATAGGGCTACATTTGTTTCCTCACAAACAAGGGAATTTAGGGTACTACGTGTAACTAAATGCCTGTTTCACGTCTGAATATTTCACTAGCTTGCAAAAATCTTTGCCAAACTTCAATCAGGCCCGAATTTTAATGGAAGATGTGTGCTTTTGAGGGCTTTGGTAGGTAATTTTTGGAGACTTCCAGGCCTTCCTGTGACAGCAGCACTAACGCCTTTTGTCAAAAGGAAAGCCTGTTTGCATTTTTCTTTTCTGAAAGTAGCAATTACAAGGAAATAAGGAGATGAGAAATAAGAAGGCTTGTGTGGTGTTGAATGGGGCTGGTGTCCTGGAATAAACTGGAATAAGGAGGTCAGCCACAACTCAGAGGCTTTAAAATATCCCTTAAGGGCGGGCGGTGGCAGCCGGGGCAGTGATGAGCAGCAGCCTGGCAGGGCTGCCTGCCGCTGCCGCTCACCCCTCGGGAAGGCTTTTAAGGCACCGGATCAGGCTTTTGAGGCACAGAACAAGCCCCGTCACAAGCAACGAACTCGGGAATAAGGGCAGCTCCCGGGCATTAAAGCGCCGGACTTATTTCTCGCAGCCTCCCCGTCGCCGGTCCCCTCACACTTGCGGGCTGCCGGGCAGGGAAACCCTGCGGGAGGCTCCCCCCGCTCCGGTGTGCCTGGCCGTGCCCCATCACCCGCCCCCCCGCCGCAGGAGGTGTCGGGCCAGCGGCGCCGAAGGTATTAATAGGCGCCCCGGAGGCAGCGGCCGGGCGAAGGCTGCGGGCGTGCGGGGCGAAGGCTGCGGGCTCGGCTCGGGCACAGGACGGCTCGGCGCGGCTCGGCGCGGGAGCGGCCAGGGCCACCCCGGGGAGGCGCCTCCCCTCCCCTCCGGTCCGCACCCGGCTGCCACCGCGAAGGCGAGATGGAGGGTAAACGCTGCCGGGGCCAGAACCGCCTTCTCTCCCCCCTCTCCCGCCGTTTCAGCCGGGCTGCGGCCGTCGAGGCGGCACTCCCTCGGCTGTGCGGAGGGGCTCGGAGGAGGGAAGCGCCTTGCTCTCTGCCCCGCTCGGGGCTTTTAACCCCTTCCTCTGCCGGCGGGCGGGGGCTCCCGGAGCTTCCCCGCCCTGGCTGCCGGCGGGCCCGGGGAGAAGAGAGACCCCAGGGCAGAGGAGGGAGCCAGGGGCGGTTCGCAGACGAGGTGCGGGAGGGGTAGGGCTGCTTTCGCGATGGGTCCCCGCCGGTTCAGAAACTTCCCCAGTAGCGTGTGAAGATGAATAGAAAGGCTGCCTGTTGAATATCTATCTATAACCTCCTTTTGCTGAAGTACAGCAGTAACGTAGCCAGAACAGTTTAATAAGGTTTGCAACAATTATTATAAAAGCATTGCAGCACAGTATTTTTGTTGAAATAAATGATCTTTAAAGAGTGGTGCCTTTTTTTTTTTTTTCCTCTTGTCTCTCTCCTCAGGCACCAGAATAAAACAGGCACGGCAATATGGTGATTTGCCTTGAGGGAAAAGGTCTCAGGAAGGAAGAAGTTAATGCTGTTATGTTAACTTGTTTACCTGCATTAACAGGAAGGCCTTGCATCGTTATGTAATGAAAAATAAAAGTTCACCATATGTTTATGAAAGTTGGGAACATGGAAGTCCTATGGATAATACAATAATGAGACTTCTGGAGAAGCTTAGAAAATGCAGAGACTAAATTGTGGTATGCTTAGGCTTTAGCTATGCTATTATTTGCAAGGAATTCCTTGATCTTTTGAGTGGAAACTGGTTGTGAAGTCAGAAAATAGTAAAAGCATTTGCAGATGGCTGTCCCCTCTCCCAGAGAATGAATATTCTTGATAAAGAATTTCTCCACTTACCCCAAATTGGGAATGTCTTATCAAAACAGTTTCTTTTAGTTTTACCCTAAGCATGGATAAGACACTAAAAAAGGTTTTACTCCCAGGTTAAGAAAGTCTCCTAGCTTGTCTCCCAGAGGTTCAGTGTCTTGCGTTCATGTGTGACCCAAGTCATTAGGGCTTTATTGGTGGAAAATCTCCAAACAAAATAATGTATTCGAAATAAAACTCCAGAAACTTAATATTTTAAGAATGATGTTTCCATTTTGCTTAATTTGCTGTAAATTGAATGGGCATTAGAAAGTTATATGACAATTCTAGTGTGTGGTAAATGTGTTGTAGTGTGCATAGTGGTTTAAGGCTGTACTGTGCAAGTAATGACAGCTGTACTGTGTGAGTAGCAGGAGCAGTACTGTATGAGTGACAGCAGCTCCAAAAGTGATTTGCTTCAGATGCAGCTTACCTTAATATCCTCTGCCACGACAAAACTGAAGATAAGCTTCTAGTGGTCACTAAGACCGAGATCCTGGTGTTTTTTGGCTAGGTAGTAGTGTTCTTGTTCAATTATTGCCTGAAGTATGCTACCAAAAGTCTAATTTCCTTCCAAAACCATTGTTTTGTGCTGGTGAGAAAGAATGTGTTTAGTGATAATGTAATCTCCATCCTTGTTGCTGCAGGTTTTCTAGTCTCTCTGCCTTGTTCATGAGTAGCATATGTAACTTCTGCGTACTTTATCTCTAATGAGGAATTATTTATTCTCCCTGTCATCTCTTCCCTTTACCTTTGGTGATTTGCAGTGTTTTCTGCCAGGTTCTACCTGGCTGCATTGTAGCCTTTTCTGCAGGTGTTGATTGTTGCCTTATTCAGGAAGTCGGGTGATTTGGGATCTGGGGAAAGATTTTGCTCCTCTTCTCTTGAACTATTGGAGAAATGGAACTCTGGTTCTTGAAGCAGTAAGGTCTTTGCTGCCTGCTGAAAGCTTTTTTTTTTTTTTTTTCCTAGCAAGTGTGAATCCACAGTTAAAACCAGACCTTCCAGGTTGATCTATGCAGTTCCCCTTTCAGTACTGATTTTGTGTACTCTTAGCTTTTAAGGTTATATGGGAAAACATCTAGGAGACAAAGACTGAAGGCAACTGCTTGTTGCAGCAGTAGCATTGTGTTTGCTTTGCACAGCTGGAGCAGGTGCCAAAATGGACACAGCTGGAGTGGAGACTTGGATGTGCACAGAGTTACCCTTGCAGTGACTGCTATGGTGAACACAGTGGAATTACTCTTGGGGCACAACACTGGGTTTTTGTAATTTTTTTTTTTTTTAATCACCCTTAATGTATCGGAAAACGACCACTTGTGAGGTTCATATTGCTTCGTGCTAATTGAGCCTAATTTTTCTCAGACATTACCACCACTGTCTGCAAGGCCAGCCTCAATGACTGTGTAGGGATGAGCAAGCAGATTTTTTTAGGCCATGGTTCCACTAACAAAAAAGATAGCAAAATCCCATTGATGAGAGGGGGTCAAGTTGTAGATCCCTACTCCTACCTGCAAAAATGAATCTTGACTGAGTATATTCTTCAGCCATTTGCCATCACAGTAGCTCTCTGAGGCTGTGGCACTTAGAAAGCCTGGAGAATTCTGTATCTCCGGGGAAAAAAAAAAAAAAAAAAATAGATGAGATGTTCCCTTGTGGGGCATAAAGGCTGAGTCTATTAAGCAGAATCTCAAGCAAGTTAACTAGCTCATCAAGTACAACAAACAGAGTTGGAGCTGAAATCACAAGAGGAAGGGAGCAGCCAGCATTTATGCCATATGCTGCTTTTTAACTTCTGAATTGCTGGCTGCTCAGTGTCTATATGGTCTGTTTGGGATGTTATGGGGTTTGTGTCTGCCAGCAGACTGGAGAGATGAGTCAGCAAACAGTTATTTCATGTAAGATGTTGCTATGTTGCCATCTCAAACAGGTGTAACATGAAGCATGGTGAAACATACTGGAAGTTAGGGTGACTTTAAGGCTCTGGTAATGTGACACTCGGGTTAGTATTTTGGTCAGAGTGGGGGGGATAGGATCTCTCCCCTGGCTTAAAATCTGATCTGATAAAAAAGATACCACAATCTTTGCTAGTATCACTTCATCAGAGGAAGGGAGACATAGGTTTGCAAGAAATGAACTTTGCATCAAATAAAGCCGTTCTATGTGAGTGCATTCATTGTGCTCTAAAATTAATAAGAATTTTCTTGGTAGTTAATGAACGTTTAGTGTAGAAGCTTAATTTGGCATTTGAGAAGTTCAATAAATAATTTTTCTTTCTTGATTAAGGCATCTTTTGAGCTGCCACTTATGCAACCAAGAATTGCTGCTTTTTAATGCATTGGGAGATCTTATTGCATACTGATTCAGCTGTTATTGCCTATTAAACAGTTTAGATTTCATGTGCCTTAATTTCCCTGCCCTTGATTATTTTAAGCAGCCTGCTTCTTAAAAGACCATTTGTATTTCCATAAGCATTTGTTACATGTTCAAGACAGAAAAAATGGATACAGTGAAGTAGATGTCTGTGTATTACTCTGACTTCCCCCCCAACAATCAGATTTGGGATAGTCAGTCCTAAGGCTCATCCCAAGTCTTTACAGAAACTACTACTTCAGGCTTTGCAAAAAACCAAAAGTTAAATCTTTTTTGACCTTTTTGCTCTGTCTTGTGTCACAAACTCTAGAAGTTGCTGGAGGTGGTTGTTTGCAAAACATTTATAGCTCAAGGATACTCAACATGACATGGCTAAATCAGGGCCATTTCCCCCCTTTTTTATTCTCCCATTTGTGCAGACAAGTTATCTTGTTTTAACATTAATGGTGTTTATACATGTGCAATGAGGGAATGATAAATTTGAAAGGCAAATGGTTGTTGCTTTGTGACATGTCAGCGGAGGTTGTTTCTGTTGATTATTATTGTCAGGGCTAGTCTAGGGATAATAAAAGGTGACTTTGACCTGGTTCAAATGTATGTATGCCCATCTTTATCACTGTTTCTTGAGTATATGTGATCTTGATTTTTTTGTTTTAATGAAAAACTTAACAAGTGACATCAAATAGAGGTGTCTTTAAAGAAAAAGGCACTGGACCAGATGTTTTTCAGTGCCATAAATATGATGACAAAAAAGTGGTTCTTAGTGACCAAGGCCTTTTGTCAGTGAAGCAGCAATAACTCTGCAAAGCAGCTGGTCAAATCTAGACAATTTGGAAGAGCTTTTGGCTCTAAAGCTTGGGTGTTTCTGCCCTTTGTCATGTCTTACCTTATGTAAGCTGAAAAGCCTCATGAATATGGTCTTATCCATTGGCAAATGTCAGGGTTTCAACAAGAAAGGTTGTCTCATAAGCAGCTTGGCATCCCTCCACTAGTTACACAGGACAGCTTGTGTCTAATTGAGCTTCTTAAACTCATTTTTCTCATGTAGACCTGCTCCGTTGTCCAGGGATTATTGAGCTCCCTTTGGGGCCAATATATTATGTTAAAAAGCTGTTACACTTGCCCGAAAGGGAAAGAGCAAGCAACAAATGCTGTATGTACCTGGTATTTGGTTTCAGTGCTGATGCTGATCTCAAATGATGGGTTAAAGTTTTGGCATGGTCAAAAAAAACCCCACCCAAACCAAAACCCCAAATCCAATTAAATTATCCACCTTCTGCCTTCCTTAGAGGAACAATGGAAGACTGGAATCACGGGTGCAGTCAGACTGTTCATGGTGTGGGGATTCTCTTTGGGCCTTTTTCGGCTGCCATGCTGGGGCAGGAATCACATGGTGTCATTGGTGAGCCCAAGCATGCATAGCATGGTGCTTCTACCAGGCATCACCCAGGCTGCTGCCCTCAAAAAGGACCATCAATGTCTTCTGCTGGGACTTGCCAATGTGTGTTGTCACGCAGGAGCTTGGCCTCTTGCCGTTCAGGAGTAGTTTCCCAAAAACACATAGGAAAAACAAGGCAGGTACGATCTGAAGTGATGGGTCCAGAGCCCTGCTGGATCCTTCATCTGTGTGACTGGTCTCTGCTGATCTGACCAGTAATGTTATACTAGACTGTACAAGGTGGATTGCTCTGTTTTGAAAGTAGATTGAGCTACTTCGCTTACATAATATGCTAATAAATTATGAGTGTCTATGTAGGAGCTAGTTCAGAGGATCTAGTGGGCTGGAAAGTTACGTGCTGATTTACTACACACTATCTTCCCTGTTTTAGTAAATAAGGGCATATCTCAGAGCAGTGTTTAGACAAGTTAGTGAGCAGTAACTGGAAATCTGTTGTAGGAAACAGAAAATATGAAGATGTCAATGATATTAAGAAAAAGTGAGAGGAAAAAAGTTGTTTTGACTGTAACTTGAATGTAGAGGTAAAACTTTCTAAAATGAAATTTAGACTTTACGTCTATTTTTACACTCTAACTTGCATTGAATCCCAGAAAACTCAGTGTTAGTAAGTTACTGCTTTCTTAGTTGATTTTTTGAAAGATGAGTTAAAAATCGTTTTTATATTATGACGAAAAATATAGCTCTTGCATGAAATTACAGGCTGTCGTGAACTTTTAAAATCAAGTTGCAGGACTTCCATTTGGAAAAATGCAATTGTATTTTCACTTCGATTTTTTCCAGTGGGAAGCAGAGAAATCTCAGGGATTCTTTATATTCTATGTTGGTCACACATATATTTGTTACTTCTGTCTGAACTCAGCCTCCTGATGTTGTAAACTTTGCTATACTATGCACACTGCCTGTGATTGACTTGAAAGTTGAAAATATATTCACTTTTCCACAGAAAAAGGAAAGTTCGTTAAATGTTCATTATCGATGTGCAACTTCTAATTAAAATTAAAGCCATTTTTTTTCTCAGATGCTTCCTATGGTATTGGCAGATGTTAAAAATTAGGACATGTGAGCTGAGAGAATCTCATTGGGGTCAGGGAGCTGGGATTTCCATTTCATAGTTAGCATCTGCCATTTCTCAGTTTTGCATCAAGGTGGATTCCAATTTTCCACAGCCTTTCTTCTTAAATGAAAATGTTACAGCATGAGTCATCCCTGCAGTTACTTGGTTAGGGCATTGAGAAGTCATTATTAAATATTAACATAAATTCCTGAGGTTTGGCTGCATAAAAATTCCTGATCCTTGTTTCTTAACTTCTGTGTGCTGGTTTGTTTTTTTTTTCCCCAAGTATATCCTGCTTAGTACTGCTGTGTACAGCAAGCACTTGGCATGCAGTGAATGGGCACACTGTGTAGTGAGTGTTCAACTGATAAGGGTACCCCCTCTGGACTCTGGAAACATCTCTGAAAGCAGAACCTCTCTCCTAGCATGGACCTTGCATACCCTGACAGATATTCATTGCTGGAGCTCCCCTCCAGATTTCAGTCTCTCCTTTCAACCTTTCCTTTCAGAATGGGAAATTCAAGTGTGGGAGAAGAATAGGACTCATTTGTTGTACTGTTGCCCTTCAGCATTAGTAGTGAGCTCAGTGTGTCTATTGAGGGGCCTTTGAGCCCCGACACAAGCGCTTTTGTTTTCCTCGAGTCCTGCTCTATAAAGCTCATGTTTGCATTTTCACAGTTGGTGGATTCCTGTCCACTGGGGGCTGTTGCAAACCCTCTGAAGGGAAGCACCCAACTTATTGCCTCTCCACAGGCCTGGTCCATAAACCTGCAAAACAGGAACACGTAGTACAGGGGCAATTGCCGAAGCCCTACCATACCTGTGACTACACTTTTTTTCATATAGATGGCTTTGCCAGAACACCAAGTCAACATATATACTGGATTCTGAGAAACCTGCCTCTCCTTTACTTGTCAACAGGTCTGAGAATTCAGTTTACTAAAAACCAAGGTGTTTTGCCTTAAAAATGGAATGGCTTTACTTCAGTCACAGACATACAGAAAGCAGTGATTAAGGAAAGAAAAATGTCTTTAAAGATTGTATGTATGCCAAGGGACTCCAATAGCTGCATAATACAGGACAGGTGTGTGTTTTAGTACTTTGATACATGATATGGTGCCACAGTAATCCATTAAACATGGTGGTGTGGAGTCTTGACACTGAAGTTCACTTGTTTTCTTTTGCTAGACACAGTGAAAGAAAATACTGAGGTCTTCTGAAAGAAGAACCATTACTAGATCATACAGAGTGAGGAATTTAAAACTTGTTTCTGATTAATGCTGCTAATTATTATTGTATTTGTTACAAAGCAGAAAACAGCCCTTGGTCAAAGCCAGCCTTTTGCATTCACTTGAATAGTCAGTGATGCTCATACAGTGTAAGATGAACAGGATTTGGCTCTGGCATTCAAGCACAAGCTACTCGTTCACAACTACCCCCTTCTGTTTCTGCCTTTTGCTTGTGAGCAGTAAATCTTTCTAGGCTTTTTATTCTACCCTCCCAAGTGTTGTCAGAACATGCCAAATAAAAGACTCCAGTTTCTTTTTGTAGTGCAAGAATTTAGCAGTGAAAGTTTCTATATGTTTATGGAAACACAGATGCAGCTTTTAAAATGCTTGGTAGTGCTTACATAAAGATACAGAAACATCTGAAGAAAATGTTTATTTTTTTCTTTGTGTTATTTCAGCTCTGATTCATTTGCGTTTTCTGCTGGGAAAATAATATTGATCATAAAAATGAAATGCTGGTTGGAAATCCTTAGGCTTCTATAATAGAACATTTCATTCAGTATGAAATGTGAGAATTATGGGCTTTCTTCTGCCGCTGCTGAAGCCAGTGGCTAAAATGCCCGATTGCCTTCAATTCAGGCAGAATTGAGTCTTCTCTTTTGCAGAAGGATATCTGGAACAGTCAATAGTCCTTCATTCTTGATTTAAAGAACTTCCATTTGGTAAAGATTCAGTTCTGTTTCAAGCCTGGAGCCATTTGGCTGAAATTGCATTTGATATATTTTCTGGAAGTCTGTTTTCTGAGCCTGCTTAGGAATCTGTTTCTGTATTCTTAAATAGAAAAGAATGTATTTATTGCAGCCATGTCTCTAGTTTGTTTGCCTGTTATGTTTGGAAACAAAAAACGTATATGTGACAAGAAGCTGTTTCTACAAAGTGGGCTCCATCAGGTGTGTTTGAGGCAGATATGCAGAAGGTGCAAAATTCTTTGAAAATAATGTTTTCAGCATTTGAGGTATGGTGGGGGTTTTTTTAGGTTTTTTTGGTGTTTTTTGTTGGTTTGTTTTTGTTTTTTTTTTTTTTTTTTTAGACAGCATGAACTATCAGCTCATAAAGACTGTGTGTGTTTCTTAGCTTGGATGCTGAGCTCTGAGAAGGTGTTAAAGGCATGCTATTTATCTTGGGTACTGTGACACAAAAAGTGAACCTTGAATCTTTCTGGAGGTTCACCCATTTAGAACATAACAAATTGGTCATAGGATCCTTGAAAAAATGTGATAAAAAGAAAAAAATGTTATGGAAATTCAAACTTTTATCACCTACTTACTTGTCCTGTTCAAGGCTTTTACTGCAACCAAGAGGAAACAAGTGGTGGGTTTTGGTGGTGTCTGGTTTTTTTGGTGGTTTTTTTTTTGGGGTGTGTGTGTGGTTTGTTTGTTTTGTTTTTTTTCTTTCAGTAAAGAAGAGTTTGGAATTCTCACAAGAACTCCAGAAGTCAGACAATTCAACTAGAAGACTATATATCACAGGATTTGCAGTAAAATCTTGAGGGATAGGAATAGCGTATATATCAAACAGTGGTTGGCAAAACTTGAAGACCTTTACCTCAGAAAATGTGTATATTTTGGGGCTTGATTTAGCTGCTGATTGTGAAATAGTTGTTCCTATTAATTTCCAATAACATTCTTACGGTATGTTCCAGGGCAGAACTTAGCTCAGCAAGTTCAGATTGAAACGGTGATAACAAAAAAAAAAATATTGAGAAAGTGGTAAATAATTTTATTTCATGAAATATAATGTAGGCTAAATCTGAACTCTTGGCTGGAGCCTTACCCAGGTAAGGTGCTGTTGAAATGAAGGCTCTTTCCCCTCCCTTTCTTCTCACCCCTCTGCTTTGCCTTTCTCTTTCATAGGCTGTGCCTGAGGCCCAACACACATGTGTTGGGACTAGGGGTAGAATATTGCCCATTTTACAGAGGATGCTCCACAAAGTGTCCCATGGTGACTGTAAAATTGTACGTAGAGGTGCTTCAAATAGGGAGCTGTTGTTAGACCCCTAACGACCTGGTAAAAAAAGTAACGTAAAGTTCTACCTTTGATTTTCACAGAATTTCTGGAAGAGATCATTGTAAAGCCAAGGAAGTCCTCATATCACATCTCTGTGCAAAAGTGTCAGAAACAGCACTGTTGGAGTTACCAACAGAAAGCTTTTGCACAGCTCTGGTTCCAATAGAGACCTGAGAGGTGGAGCAGAGCAAAAAAGAAAAAAGAGTTAGAGTTCCCTTGCTCCACTGTCTTTTCTTCTTGTAACCAAAGGAAGTATTGACATCTGTGCTCTGTGATAGATATAAATCTCACGTATAGCATTTTAGATCCTGTCCTCTTTCCCATACAAAACAAAACACTTTTGACATGCATGGAGGTGGTAGCATCTCCAGGTGATGTTGAGGCTGAGATTCTTTTTTCTGTTTATTTTAAACTCTGGTTAGTACTTAAGGCAGCTATTTATGCATCAAATAACTAACTCTCAATCCAAATATAGTCCCCGTTCTGTCTGCCCAAAGATCTGATGCTGTCCAATTCCTTAATACCTGGTGTTTTAAGTCTTGTAAAGTTGGCCTACTATCATGTGTTTTCAGAGTGAAATCTCTAAGACTTTTTCAAAGCTGCAGTTTCTGTACAGTGTCTCTGCTGTGGTATGCTGGCAAGAATGATGAGAACTGACATTTTTGATGTCTATAAGTTTCCCCCTTTGCCTGTTGAAGATATAATACTGTTTACCTGCTTGTTCTGTATCTGTCCCACAAGAGCATTTATGCCTCTCCTATAACAATGCGCTGAAGGCTATTCTGTTCAGCAAAATTTAGTATATTGCCCCTTTTGGATTAAAAATAGGAGTAATTTCAGAAGTGCAGAGGGTCAGGGGTCTTGTTTTTGTCATCAGCATTATGGGAAGCCTAAGGTTCTATCTCACGTTAGAATTGGATCTTGCTTGTCATCTCTCTCCTGATAAGTTAAAGCAAACTGAAAAGTTTCTCTGAGTCATCAGCAAATAAAAGCTCATGGGATTGACAGGGTTTTTTTCAATCAATGGACTTCGAAGTCATATACCTTTCTAGGCAACATTGTTTTTCTTCTATATCCTCCTGTGTATGAGGAACTGTAATTACGATAAGTGTGATGAATGTGTCAGACTGCAGTGTCTGGCAGTCTTCTGGAAATTCAGTTGTTTGGTTAGACTGGTCAAAAAGCTATCTTTCTTCTGTGTTTTGTAACTGAAGCAAAAAGTAAAGCCGTTTTGGAAATAGAATTTTCTCCGTCATACATCTTTACCCTTCCACCATCCTCTCGGTGGTTGAAGAAAACCCTTCAAGGCAATGCTGCCTGGCTTCATAGGCCTCAGCTAGTCCAAGGCAAAATCAGTGGACAGGTGCTCTCTGTAACCCAGATAATTTGGATATGGTAGTTACTGCTTCTCCTTTCAGCGCTATACTGTTTCAAATGTCTGTTCCCTTGATATCTCCAAATGTCTCCCTTTCATCTTTATCCTCACGTTGATTAAAACCGGAGTCCTGATCTCACCATATGAAATCGATACATGAAACAGATATGTGGTTGCTGCTGTTGGCCAGTGTCTTATAAGCATCTTGGATGTGCTTTCGGAAGCAGCCATGTGTTTATGGAACACATCAGGAGAGAACATCTGGTAGATAAAGGCGAGGGAAAGGAAAGAGGTCATCGTAGGAGAAGTGAATAAACAAGATAATCTGCACAACAAATTATTGTAATTAGTAACTGAGGCTACTTATTAGGCTAAGGGCAGAAAGAAGTACAGGTATGTGATATTGACAGCAATCTCAAAAGGTTTTATCTTCATAGAGTGTGGGTCACACTTTGCAAAGGACACAGGACAGAGCAATAGGACTGGCTCATCGGAAAGAGCAGCATAACGATATGGGAAATGAAGCTGGAAATTATTTCATGAAAAAAGGGGAGCAGGAGGGATGACATGTGGAGGGAAACATTTTCAGCTAAGAAAAGTGCCTGTTATCTTGCACTTTATTTCTTTTTACCAGCTGTATCATGTTCTGGGCCAGAACTATATTTTCCTCTGTGTTTGGGAGGTGCCTTGCATGCTTTTGTATGCTATGAAGAGCAGTAGATAGCATACAGTAGGCTATTATTTCATACATAATAACAATCTAGATTTGAAGTAACATGTCGGTTTTTGTCTCTCAAGATTCTTCCACCAAAATCTAGGATTTTTGGGCGTGTGAAAAGTTCATGTGAATCTTTCCTTAGGTTAACTAAATCTTCAACAATGAAAGAATATTTTTTTAGTTTATTATTTAGTTGTCCAGGCTTTGCTCTAATGGTGAGTTATTTATCTTACAGTTGGTATTTGCAAACAGGAGATGGCCCAGAAGAAGAAGAACGCCGTTTTGGTGGATGGGGTCATCCTAAATGGCCCGATAATGGACTCAAAAGCAGGAGAGAAGTTTGTGGAAGAGGCCTTTAAGATTATAATGGAAGAAGTCATCCAGAAAGCTGATGATGTAACACAAAAGGTAAAGCCATAGAGTGTTGTAGAGAATTTGTAGCAGAGGTAATGAACAGTGAGTCAATTTTTTTTTTTTTGAGCTGTAATTTATTGCACTTTAAGTAGCCTCAAAATTGCTTCTAGTCTGTGTCTGGCTCTAAAATAAAAAGATGGCCTTACAAATTAAGAGAGATCATACTATAAAACCTTTCAATAACATAATTGGCATACATATTTGCCAGAAAATAATTAATTTTTTTTTTTTTTTTTTTTTTTAAATCTCAGAGTACAGTGGTCACTTCCTTTGAGATGACAAAAGAGTGCAGCCTTTTTATTGTTTGGGGTAGGGGGATTTATTTGGTTGCTCCTTGGGGGCACTGGTAATGGTAGAAGAACAGTGGATGTGGTACTACTGTGAAAGGACAACATCATGAAATTGCTACAGCTTTCATAGAACCCCTTCTTAAGAGGCTGTATGGGAAGAGGAGCCGGAAATAAATCATGCTTGCCTCTGGGCATGAACTGGTTGCTCCTACCCCTTGGCAGAACATCATCTGAAAATGCTGTCATTACAAGTCTTTAGCTAAGGACAGAATTTGTCCTGCAGGCTTCTTGCTTTTCTGCCTTCCAGCATTCCCCACTTGAACTTTTATGGTCAAGCAATGCCTGAGACACAATAAATCCAAGATCCCATGAAACCAGTTTACCAGAGTTATTTTCTGGTGACACGCTGCCCCGCAATGGGCAGTTCAGTGAAACCAGTGCCGAATGTGGTGCTTAGCTTGTACCTTTATAACCTCTTCCTCTTGGCTAACCAGTTTACTGCTGGTGTCTCCCACCCCTCCCCATCACTAGGTTTGTGAATGGCGAGCCCCTGAAACACTGAAGCAGATTCTTGACCTGGAAATGAGGGACACCGGAGAATCTCATCAGAAACTCTTGCAGCTCTGCCAGGATGTCATACAATACAGCGTCAAAACCAGTAGGAATGTGATTTCTAGTGAAGTTATTTTGTATGCTAACTCAGCAAGACAGGATAATGTTTACAAAGTCCTGTCACCTTTCAGGACACCGGGGGGTGTGAATGTTTGTTTTCTGCCCGCCTATACAAGTGTGCAAACGTTTGGCCATGTTTCCATTGTTTGGCTGAATGCTGGTCACCACAGGTTTGTATGTGTAATCATGGCAAACTAATAGAAAACTAGTTCCTGTAATGGCATTGATATCAATGGTAGGTTCTATCATTTTGAAGTCTTGTGAAAGTCACCTAGACAGGTATGATTAAACAGTGAAGCAAAGCAGGCAGGAGAAGGAGCTTTGTGTGTGACTGCCTGCTGTCTGAGTGGTGAGGAATGGAATCGCCATCACTGCCCTTCTGTGAACAAGAATACAGGCTTAGTGATGATTATCTTCCATTTACTATTGCTCTTTTTGAGTGATAGTCTTATAAGGTGTTAATTTGCTGATAGGCAGTAATTCTTGTTCCAGATATAGTGAAAAGAGAGCCTGCAGTGCTTGAGACAGTGCACCACACCTCTGCAGGATTAGTTCTCTACAGCTAACCTTTTCTGCAGCACATGTAGTACAATTCAATCTTAGCGAAAAGGGATGAACAACATCTGTTCAGAAAACAGTGCTGTGGATCAGTAGGTCAGGATTTCAGATGTGGGATAGCTTAGGCTGTGTTTTGGAAAGTGAGAAGGACATCTAATACAGTTAGTTGCACATTTCCAGGACATGTTCCCTCCTATAGTCACTTTTGCTACAAAGTAAAACTGTAAAACAATTTTGAGAGTGAACTGTGTCTTTGAAAACCATAGAAAAGTAGCAATACTGATCTACAGGGGAGTGCACTAATAATATGCAGATATAATTACTGAATTACTGGAAGGTGTTCTGTTTATCTTGTTTTTGCAAATGGCCTTTAGATTTTAATTTGTTACACTGTCTCACCTTAAAAGGATATTATATATTAAAGATATGCTGTGGAAATAGACCTTGATTGAAGTATAAACATTTATAGAAGCCCCAGATATAATTTAAAAGTAGCCATATAGTTTATCTGGTTTTGCATGTGAAAGTGCTATGCTGCAGATTAAAATTTAGATGGTGATCTCACTGCTGAGCTGACTGTTTTTTATAGTCAGCAATAGCATAGAATTTTCTCGTAATTAGTTGTATCTCAGTGTTTCAGAGCAGGTAAACGTTTTCTTTTAACTTGTTCTTTTAAGCCTGCAGCAAGTTTTTCCAAGCTGTTATACTGCCTCTCTCAATACTGAGACTTTGGTGGGAGCACAGGCATAGCTGCCTGGGATCAGCAAGTTTCCTGTATCCTACTGCTTAGCAAAATTTAGCTGACCGTCCATTGTGGCCTCTCAAGACCACTGTTAAAAGCCACTCGCTATAGCCAATTGTCAATGCCTTTTCTTTTTTTGATTTGTAAAACTTGTGGACAAGCCACGTTCATTCTGTGCACTACTTACATCTCGCAAACCTTCTCTTGGGACATGGAAGTGTTTATTAAATTTATTTTCAAAGGATTGTCTAACCTAAGAAAAGGACAGTAAGTCCAGAAAATACAGAGAGAATTATGGAGTGAATTGTGGTTTTCTGTGATCAGCGTTCAACTGAGAGGGTCTGTGATATATTCTTTTTTCATGTATATCCTGTCATTGCTTACTTTTAATCTGTATTTTCAGGTCATCCAAGGTTTTTCAATCAGCTGTATGCTGGAATAGATTATTACTCATTAGTGGCTCGTTTCATTACAGAAGCGCTGAACCCAAGTGTGTAAGTGTAATTCTTTGTCCTCTTGGTGATGAATTAACATTATTTTTGGAATAACAGCTTTTTTTGCTTCCCCACGCCTTCTGATTTCTATTTTCAGTGTTACAGAGGTGGTAGGAATTGTGCAGGAATTTGGGAGAGAAAATGGTCTGAATTGTCTGAATGGCTCACTAGAAGATTGGCTAATCTGATGAGGCCTTTTTTTCTGCTTTGTGAGATGGGGCTTAAAAGGAGAGATCTTTGTCTTTCAACATGTTTAAACCTAGACTTCTATCTTCCTTAGTGCTTAAAAATGAATTCATCAGACTTACGCAGTTTTTCGTTTCCTTTGAAGCATTCTCCACAGAGTTGAATGCAAATGGTTACCTGTCTACTGTTTACTTGAAAATGCAAAGCCTAACCAAAAAGTAATTGTTGCTTGCAATAGATCATTATGGCTGAAATTTAAGCGTGTGACCTACATTAAACGTAAGCTCTGATGTATTGCTTTGAGAGTGGAAGTGTCAATGGGATGCTGTCAGGAACTAAGCAATTACTGTACTGTGTCAGATCCATAGCGGTTTTAGTTTAGAGTTCTGCTGATGGCAGTCAGCTCCTGATAGATTAGAGAAAGGTGCAAGAAACTTCTATCTAGTTTTAGCAGTGTTCTGTGGCATGAGTTCGGTAGTCTTAATACCAATCATGGTGCTTTTATTTTTGCTCAGATATACATACGAAGTATCCCCTGTGTTTCTGTTGGTGGAAGAAGCGGTCATCAAGAAAATGATTGAGTTCATAGGCTGGGAAGAAGGTGATGGTATATTTAATCCAGGTAGGAACAGTTCAGATTTCAAGCCGAGTCATTATAGACCAACTAATCCCAGTAATTCCATGAACATTGGGTTCATGTAGAATATTTGAAAATGCACACAAATATTCAGTGATTCACACACATGACTATTTAATCCAGGCTTATCTTTTGCATTTCTAGTAATAATTCTATAGATCTGATCAGCGAATGGATGAAAACAGTTCTACATTAAATTTAGTTATGTAGAAATTAATTGTTTGTAACTGCCCTCCCTGGTCTTATTAATGATACCAACAACCTTATTGGACTGAGTCAAATTGGTTGACAGACAGGGAGCTGATTTATGTGCTAGACACCAAACAGTGGTGCCTGAGGATGCTGATCTGTGTAACCTACCTCTCAACAGTGGGAGCCAGAGCTCATCTTAGTGGGAGTGTCATGAACTTAATTCCTTTGAGTTTTGATAGTTGATTCTTTTTTTTTTTTTTTTTTTTTTTTAAACTGTTATGATAAGGTCAAACAAACAAATATTTCTTCAGCTTCTTGATAAGCTACGGTTTTCAAACGTTCTGTAAGGAAGTGTTCCAGCCCGCTGTGTTGAAATAATGAAGCATAATGACATTATTCCACAGATTATTTGGATAATAAATTATTAGGCCAGATGTGAAGCTTTTCTATCTAATTTTTTTGGGAGAATAGAAATTAAATCAGTATATGGACTTAACTCCCTCTCTAAAACCAAAACAAAGTCAGTAATTCTAGCCTGTATGTGAGTAGTAGAAAAATAAACCAAAATACTCTAATTTTTTCTTTTGAAAAAGCATATTAATGGTGTGGATTTTTTTTTGCATCAGATTTAATATGTATTTTCAGTAGAATCCTTGCTTTTATGGCAGAATTGCTTAATTGAAACCTACTGAGATACTGTCAAAAGATAAAGAAATTGTACTTTTTGGTGCTAGTTTTATGTAAAGGTTTGTCTTATTATTTTGCTTTTATTTTTTCAAATGAATAAAACCCATCCAGATCTTACCTTGTAGATTTGTAGATCTTCCAGTTCCCACTCACTGTTTTTTGTTTGTTGTTGTTTCTTCTTCTTTTCTCTCCTTTTTTTTTTTTTTTTTTTTTTTTTTTTTTTTTCTCCCCAGTCGCTTTTCTGTCCCCGTAATACTTGGAGGCCTGGTTGATCAAGGGATCTCCTGGGCTCTCTCTGTACAGTGCAACCACAACAGAGCTCGGCACGGGCAACTGAGCTGGCAACGCTTCAGCCTAAATGGGAAGGAGCAGTTGCAGGGTATCCTTGGTCAGGGAGGACTGTTTGGGCACAGTTCTTATTTGTCGGGAAATATCCCCAAAGAACATTAAAACACACTCTGTTTCCATACTTGCTGCAGAGCCCAAAGTTCATTTTATGTCTGTAGGCTTTTGCAGAGGAAATAAGTTCTGATGGATGCATCTACAGGCTAACTGTAGATTTAATTTGGTTTAATTTGTAGTAAGCTGAGCACTTGTGGATCTGTGACGTGGCTCTCTGCAGCTCCCACTCTGCCCTATATCTGGATACAGAATGGCTGTGGTACAGAACCAAAACCACCCTAAAACATTTTGCAAAAACCTGCTGGGCCTTTAAATAATTCTTTTTTTTTTCCCCTAATAGGTTGAGCACTCAGACACAGAACAGAGGCTAGGACTCTGGCTAATATATTTGTATGTCTCCTTCTGCAGGTGGCTCTGTTTCTAATATGTATGCTATGAACTTAGCAAGATATAAATTTTGTCCTGAGATAAAGGAAAAAGGGCTTTCAGGTTTGCCAAGACTAGTCCTGTTCACTTCGGAAGAGGTAAAAACAAAACAAAAAAAGCTTTTCATTATAGAACTTCTAAACATGAACTGTGTTTTTCAAGGGCTGCAAAATTATATCATTTGCATATATGATGAGGCACTGGTGCAATAAATTTGTCATCAGCGTATAATGTGAAATATTGGAGTGAAGTGGAGAAGTCTGATGGTAAATTTCCCTGCATAAGATTCCTTGCTTTCAGAACGCACACACACACACACAGAGATATTCCTGCTCTTTGAAATTTCTGGTACAAGAATAGGGGGCAAACATGAAGCAGGATGCATGTGGCATGTTGTGGAGGTCTGCAGCATTTGATTCCCCAAAGCATAAAGTCTAGCAGGAACCATAGGTAGGTTTTCGATACCAAAGTATTTTTTCTTGCAGATTTAATTTGTAGTAAGCTGAGCACTTGTGGATCTGTGAGACGGCTTTCTGCAGCTCTCAATCTGCCCTATATCTGAATACAGAGTGGCTGTGGTACAGAACCAAAACCACCCTAAAACATTTTGGAAAAACCTGCTGGGCCTTTAGATAATTCTTCTTTAAACAATTGAAAATATGTGGCTAGTGTTAAAGTTTTTCGATAATATCTGTCCAGAGTGCCTGAGGGAAATTAAGTTATACTTGTACATTTATTCTGAAGCATTTTTTTGAGGCTTTTTTTCCCTCTCATCTGCCCCTCTTTTTAAGAGTTTATCATTTGGTTAGAACAGAGTTGTTATTAATTCTGATTCCACCATATAAAGGCTGCAGTAGAAGTAAGAACCTTGTTGTACTATGGTTTATATAGTTACTGGAATAATTTTAGCTCTTAAGTTTGCACTCCAAACAGTTTGCAGTCTAAATAGACAAGAGAGTTATTTTGAAGAGGCCTGAGGGATATAGGCATTGCATAAGTTGTCCAAGACAGCACCTGTATTTTGGAACTGAATCCAAATGTCCTAAATAAAGGAATTTAGTTTTCCCAGGCAAAACATTTTTAGTTTTTTTCTTTCTGGAAAGTGTGTATATGAAACGACATGCCAGCTCATACTTAATCTATCACGTTATATCTTAAAAATAGCTAAGAATGAAAAAATTAGGTTGAAATATGTTCTGTTAATGCTTTTGAAGTGAAGCACATAGAATTTGTATCATCAAGTAACATTTTATTTCGGTGCAAGATTTAACTAAAATATATGCTCTCATACTCTAAAACAAACAAACATTTAATTTCATGACAAAAGAAATTTATTTGACCCCCAGAGTAGATTTATTTTGATGTCTTTGCTTCACCAGAAAGACCCAACCCGTAAAACATAGAACTGACCAGGAAAAATAAGTTGGTAAATTATTTGTAAGGGAATACTCTTGATCTGACACTTTGCTTGATTCACAAAACTATGTTGTCTTTAGTAGTCAGTAATTGCTTGCTGTAGAACTGCCACTTCTAGTAGCTAGATATTGTGGCTATTGTCTAAGATCTCTAGTGTTTATTCATGGTTATGGGGGAGGCGATGTGCATATTTATATATCCTTATTTTAGATCCATCTGTACTAAGTCCAATTTACATTACCTTTTGCAAGTTTGTTTGGTTCAGATATGTTGTATTGATGTTGTATTGAGAATTTATTTAGTAAATGGCCCGCACTGAAGACCAGTACATAAATGCTTGTGTCACACCCTCTTAATTTTTTATTATTTGTTTTATTTTGAGTTGGCTTTTATTTAGCATTTTGTGCCCCTTCCCCTTCCCCCCTTGGAGAAGCAAATGATTAAAAAAAATGATCCTGGAGAAAGTTAACAGCCTGTGTTTATCTTCAGAGTGAATCAGGCAAACAGTGTTGGCATGGAGAAGCCATGAGACTATAATGGACTAGGAGTATTGACAGAGTCAACGCACATGGCTGCTCGAGGCACTTGTGTCATTTTAGGGTTTGGCTTCAACACTGTGCTCAAATGAAATGATTTTCGCCTTGAGTTGCCAAGTCCCAAAGTTTTAGTTTGGCACTTGGGAGACTGAAAGTGTTGCCTTGCTGTAGAGAAGGGACATGCATGGTCTTGTCAGTGGTTTAATTTTATGTGATCTGGGAATATGTACTTTTTGTATGTTCTTGAGTAACATTAAGGTCTATGTTTAGTGCAAGGCTCACCCAAGGTGCTCGTGTGCTCTGTTTGGCCTTCAGGAGCAAAAAAGCCTCCTTGTTCCTGCAAGTAAAATGCTTGGCTACCTAAAATTATGGTGATACACAATAAACACTGTTTATACTACTACTCTATAGTTCTCTTGCTGGACCATTGCAGAGTGATTCCTCTTGAGACAGCAGCAGCAGACGACAAATTGTTATATCCCACTTTCTTCATACATGATTTGTGGCTCTGTAGGAGCTGGATACAGTTGTAGTTATAGATGTCAGCCCACCTTTTTATCACTTTTTGCTATTTGAGTCCCATCTGAACTTTATTCTGGCCCAAAAATATATTGCATTGATCTGAAGGGTAGAAATCTGCTAAATCTGAGGTAACCGAGGATAGAAGACGATGTCTGAAGTTGAAATGTGCATGCTGATATGAGCAGTTTTTTAGATGCAATGAAACTAAATTCCTCCCCAGTGCAACTTGATCATGAAAGTAATAAAGTGAGAGAACACAACATTAACTCACCGTCTTGTCCCTTGTTGAAATTACAACAGACAAAAATGACAATAAAACAATCCCATAATAATGTAATTGCTTTATGCAATCATGTTTCTAGGAAACTTTTCAAAATGAAGAAAATACAAATTTATCTTTTGTTTTAATGAGCACAGGTGGAAAGTACCTTGTCTTTGCAAATGTTATTAGGAAAACTAGCTCTAGCTATAGTTAAAATAATACAGTAGCACATCTTAAATGCGCTGTTCCAATTTGATCTTGTGCTCAAAGGCATTCGTTTCTTACTACAAATGGCTACAGATTTAATAATGTGTCCAAACAAACAGAACTGCAAAAGACATGGCAAGAATAATCTGAACTCGGAGTATTTAAAATTATTGTATAAAATTACACATATAATCTAGATACAACTAATACATTTTATCTGGATATTTATTTCTCTTTTTTGAAAACGCACTTTGAACAAGTGAATTAGTTGACACTGTTGTGACTGGAGCTGCTAAATGTTCTCTGGTGTATTTTTTTCTTCAAATGATGCAGTGTAATTTAGCATAATGACTTCTAGTAATGATAGCAGGAAAAGAAAAGAAATTCTTGTACGTTTTCAATCAGTATAACTGAAATACTTTTTTTTTCTTTTTTTAAAAATTGAAGAAAGCATATTCCAAATCTGTGTAGTAGTATAAGTCTTGTCCCTTTTCTATCCTGCTGAAGACCTGATAAAATTTTCCAAGAAGCTCAGAAGTACTTGTGGACATGAGAAATCATGTATCTTGCAGCATGTTTTGTTTTGGTGTTCCCTTTGTTCTCTTTCCCTCTGCTTTTTGGTATAATGTCTCAGGTGCTAAAGCCTCTTTTTGTCTTTGTCCCAATTTCCCATAGCATTTTTTAATAATAAAATACGTGTTTCAGTGATTGCCTGTTTACTAGTATACTGAATTTGCAGGTCTACCGCTTTCTCAGTTTGGAGCAATCTGATTATTCCTAGTGATTCATACCTTTCTTTTGAATCTAATGGATAGAAGTCAGTGATGGAGGCAACTTGTATTTTAAGTGATTCACTAATCAGTTGAAAACATCTCCAAACTTCTACAGAACAACACACAGCCACTTTACAATCATTATTACCATTATTGATGTAATTTGATGTAATATAAGACTAATTATCCACCTATGTATGTTATTATTCTTGTAACAATCTAAGTGAATGAGCCCTAAAGACTTTGTGGATGTGTCATGTTACAAAATTAAGTTTTCTTAAAACTACCTGATAGTATCAGGTACTGTCTTTTTATGCCTTTATTTAAAAATTGGGTGATGGTGGGGGAAACCTTTTTGTAAAAAAGAAAAAGAGCCCTTTGAGATGATCCATCTCATCAAAATAAGCGTGACAGACTTTAATACTCTTAATATATTCATACCCACACATTAAAATGTTGTACATTTTTCATAATTATGTTCTGCAGTAACTGCATTTGTGTGAACTCTCTAGAAGAAAATGGAATTAATTAACCACCTGGCTTCACCTCGTGTATGAAAAGTAGCAATTCTAGACATCGTCACAGTTGCTGGAATATGCATTATTTTAACTCTTCAGTAATAACGTGAAAAAGAGGCAATTTTGGTTTTTTTGAGAAGAGCAGTGATAACCCAAGGCTTTGGATGATCTTGATTCTGAGAACTATGTAGTCATATGAGATGCTGAGTACTCTCAAAACTGACTCCATTTCTGTGAGTGGGTAGGCATTTGATATGCTGCGGGTTATTCAGACTGGTTTTGACATTTTAAAATATCTTCAGATTAAGGAGGTTACTGTATCTTGAATTTCCAGGCTAATCTTGAAGGCACATTAAGCAGAGATCACTATACTTTTATTCTGGAATAAGACAAAATGTTCTTATACTGGAATAACAGTGTCCACAGTAGATGTGAATGTTGGAAATATGGTAAGATATACCTTGAATATTTGTTTAACAGGAAAAAGCTTGTAGAAAGTACAGAGTGGACTGTAGGCTTGACTATCCTTCTCACTGGAACCATTTTACCACATTCTGATTGAAGAGACACCGGTTTCTGACATCCTTAGAGCAGGTGAAGGGGCCTCTTTTACACTCACTTCATGGGTTTCATACACTAATGCTTCTCATTTGCTGTGAAGTGAGAAGTGGGCTGTGTGTATCTGTAACCATTCAAAGATTCCTCTGTGATGAGACCTAGCTAAAATTTTTTGCTGAAATAGTAACTTCATTTTCTGGAAGATGCAGAGTAGTCCATACTGGAACCTTTTACAAAATCCATACTAACTTTGGAGATGTGCTGAGTCCTGTCTAAAGTCTGCTTGTTTTCCTAATGACTTCTAAGAGCCACATTCATGTGAACAACCTTCGTATGTAATCACCAAGATTTTCATGTCCTTTTGTGGAGACAGGACTTTGAAAGCCTTGGAAGTCCCAATTGTGCCACATCTAAAGGCTTTGGTAAGTCTTGGGACTTGAGCTCCTTGATCCTATGAACAGAGTTGCTGGATCAGGCCAAGGATCAGTTTGGCATAGGATCTTGTCTCTGTCACTGGACAACAGCCGATGTGTAGAGAAAGCATATGGAAAAACCACAAAGTGGAAGAGGCTTTAGATCTCTCACAAGATACATCTTAATTCAAGTTGCAGTTTCCAAGGAGTGGTGCTTTTGGACTTTCAGACCTATAGGTTGCTTCTGGACTGAGTTCAATAGCCTTTGGACATTTCTTTTCATGTGTTTCGTAACTCTTACACTCATCAACACTTGTGACTCAGTTCCGTTAAAACATTTTGAAACCATAGTTCCTCCTTGGTGACATTTCAAAATTTCTGTTTTTCATTGTAATGCAGAACCAGCTGTCACTGTTTAATGCAGGGCAACAATAAACCGTGGCAGATGCTTTGATACTTCCCTCCCTTTTCCCCACCTCCTCAGCTCGCCGCCCCCGCCAACAAGGAAAGGCAATAGGAGGGCAAAGAGTGGCAAAGAGAGAGAGAGGACTTGCAAGCTGGAAACAGTTAAGAAAGTTTTACTAATGCTACTAATAAAATAGAGAAAATAATACAAAATATACAAAATCAATCTTGAAATTCCCGGCACAGCTCATCACTGCTCCAGCAGCTGCAGGGCAGGCACCCAGAAGTCCTGGATTGGATTGTGCAGCAAACTGGAACTGGATTCAGGGATGCAGGGTCTGTCACTAGGCCTCAGATCACAGGGATGGCAGGCAGGGTCCTCTCCAGATGCCAGCCATAGTCGAAGAGAACGAGACTCTTGTGATCTACCACTTCTGTATGGTGTTACGACGTGGACGGGATGAAATACTTAGTTGGTCAGTTTTAGTCACCTGTTCAGTTCACCCCTCCTTGCAAATATGCCTCTCTCACTTATGAGACATACATTTTATCAGTATTTTGCATTCCATTGCTATGTTATCAGCTACTGTCTGCAAAAGCAAGCAGCCAAATTCAGAAAAGTACAGTTACTTAGAACAACTTAGCTGAAAGGAACATTCACTAAAAGAGAACATATCAGCACATATTTTAAACACAATGCACATATTTTTTTTTTTGTCTTATTTTCCCCAGCTTTCAGTGTGTGCAATTAATTATCAAATACAAAATGGCCTTGGTGTTGTGTATCTTTGTCAGTTGGCTTTTTGTGTTAGGAAATACAGTTGTGATGACTGTTAGCTGCTATTAAATTAATTTCAGTGTCACTGTTGGCTATGCTAAGTTGTTTTATTTTTAAATTGCATCTCACTTTTTTCATGCCTCTTTCATTTACAGTGCCATTACTCCATGAAGAAGGCAGCTGCCTTCCTGGGTATTGGTACAGAGAATGTTTACTTCATCAAAACAGATGAAAGGTAAGTAAGTAACAGCCATGGCTGTGGTCTCTGAGCCTTTTTAAAATGCAGTAGTGCTGTACATAACCAACCTACTTGAATGTAACTGAAAAAGTTTTAAATCTGTGTCCCTTAGAGGTAAGATGATACCTGAGGAACTGGAGAAACAAGTCCAACGGGCCAGGAAAGAGGTGAGAGGGGGAGAGAGAGCATGAAGGAGAAAGAAGGAGTGTGTTCAGACTGTGTGCTTGTGTCTGAGTGAAAGGTAGGAAAGCTAAGAGTGAGTGAAATCTTAAAAATAGGGCAGTTAATGTACCAGTGTCTTTCTTACAGGTGCAATCTGCCACAAAGTTGTGTAACAAGCCAAGACTTCTAAGTGCTATAGTCTTATGAGGGAGAGAAATTCTGCAGGATGTTTACTGCTAATGAAAGTCCTGAGTACAACACTGCTCTGAAGTATTTAGCACATTTCTGCTAGGATTTCTTTTGCCCTTGATCCTTTTTTCAAATGGGTGTAGTATTCGTTTTTCTCAAATGGTAAATGAAAACTGTAGGTTTTTCATTAAATTGCAGCAGCTATTGCTCTATCCTTTGCAGTGAACAAGAACTGTAACACGTGACTTAGCCTCTAAAACTATCACACAAGCTACAAATGTTAAATTTGTTCCTTTCTAGTATTGTAGCGGGAGTGCAGAGATTCCATCTCTTTCCCCCCGGGGACTTTACCAAGTAGAAAGTCAAAGGCCAGAACTTGGAAAAGTACTGATGTATGTATTTGGACAACTTCAACATACTTTCCCACAATCTATAAGACAGCATTTATTATAGACAACATAATTAATTATAGAGAGTTTGGAGCACTGAATGTGAATTCTAAGGCACAGAGCATCTTCTTTTGGCTTGGTTAGCTCACCTTATTTCTCACTTCCAGTTTGCATCAGAGCAGTAGGATTCAGAGCTTTGCCTTTAGTCCACAATCTGTGAATCCCAAGCAGCTAGTGCAATGTCCATGGTGTGAATGATGCCTACCATGGACTCCTACCTTGGGAAACCTACTTTTGTGTCTGACAGAAAAACCAAGGCAGTGCTGTCCTGTCATGCACTGACTGGCATGGCCACAACCGCTTTCACTAAGATCTGATTTAGATACATCTTCTGCCAAATGACTCTCTTCTGTGAGTTTCATGCTAGACAGAATAACTAGTGATACATGGCGGCTCTAATGACCTAGCAAACTCTCTTGTTTGCCTCTCTCTGTACTTTGCATTATCTGTTGAAGACAAAAATCTGTACTTTGCTCATTTGAGCAAGCTGGAGGGGGGAGGGAAGGACTGAAATAAAATGGAGCAAGAGGAAGCAGGTTGACAGGAGAATGAGCTCTTTGCTCTTGCAAAAACAGAGTTCTTGTTTGTTGACATAATAATAAATTTAATTCTTATTTGAAAGAAATCCTCTGGCATTTATGTTTTTAAAAGAGGTCAGCCTCAGCATGGTGCTTTCCAATTTAAAATGCTCTGCTTACAGGAGAACACTATTTCATTTAA
The DNA here is from genome assembly GCF_036013445.1 of Caloenas nicobarica. Lineage (NCBI taxonomy): Eukaryota > Metazoa > Chordata > Aves > Columbiformes > Columbidae > Caloenas > Caloenas nicobarica. Next base: position 44,147,825 of record NC_088246.1, on the reverse strand, counting down.
ATGTAAGTTACATGTGCGTTGGAAGGTTTTCGTTTCATCAGAGCTTCAGTAAGTGTGTCTGTCCTTGACAAAGTGCTACTTTACAACTTTTACAGAAGGACACTTCAGTGAATTACAGTAAATACTCTAATGACTCTAAACAACAGAGGATGTATTTACTAATGATAGGAGCACAAAATGATCACCGACTATGAATAGGAAGAATCTTAAGCCTCTTTAGTCAGAAGAATTTTTTAAACAAGAAGAATAAATATTTAAATCCTTTCTTTGTGGCAAAAATGTAATGGTAACAATATTTGGAATTTGTAGAGATTCTAGACTTGTCCTCATATTCAGCCTTTTTGCCTCCTGGCTGCTGGGGGACCTTTGACTTTGTAGTTGTGGGAGAAAATTGGTGAGAATGTTAATACAAACTAGATGCAACAGATATATCTTTGCCTCACTTGCAAGTGTTTTGTACGTGAGCTTCAGGCTGGTTTGTAAGTTTGATTGACTTTTGTGGAAGGTTGTACTAGGAATGAATGACGAAGAAGTGAATTATAGCCTGGTAATTTTTTGTCAATATATGGGATTAATTTAGATTCATTCAAAGGTTACTTTTCATTGCTTTCGCAATTTGTAAAGAAATTTTAAAATACAACTAAATAATAATAATTCTGTACCATTCTGACAGTCCTCTATACTGTTAAAGAAGTATAAAACTGTCAGAGTGTAAATATGAATCAAGCCTGTCTGCCTCTGTAGCAGATGTTTAAAAGTGACAACGCTTCTCTTTTTTTTTTTTTTAAAAGAGAGATCAGATTTCAGCTGAAGATATATAAAAGAGTTGTGTAGAGTTTGATTCTTCAGCTCATGTCTGATTTTAGTGAAGCTACATTGAGTTACATCAGCAGAGAGACTTACATCACGTGAGAGATTTAATTCATTGCAAATAGACTCCAGGGATTCCAGATTATTCAGTAACTGCATTGACGTGCAGTGAGCTAGATGCTGATACATGTGGAGAAGGTTCTTCAGCATGTATTTACCAGCAAGTGAGGCTTCATAGTCATTGCTAGGGCTGATAGCCTCAATGTCATAAAGTTGTTTCAAGCTCCACCAATTCTTTTCACTGTTTCATTTGCTGCTCCTAAGTAGGCACAAGCACGTACATCTGCAAGGGTAGATGCCAGCAGGTATACAGGACCTAGTCTGCTGTTGTAATCGCAACCCTGTTTTTAGTTGCATGGGAAAGCAATGAGCAAAGCCACTGAAACCGAAGTGGGTGGCTTGGGATGGTTGACTGAGGCTGCAACCTGACAAGAGTTTTCCTTATCCCACCTTAAAACCATCTGAGATTTCCAGTGGTGTCTCTCCTGACATTCAGTTACCATCTACAGCCCTCCCTTTTTTCTAGACAGGCACAGGAGCAAGAGAATAGTGCTTCACTGTAGACCAGGCTTTGGGGTCACCTAGCGATGGCTCTCCCAGTGCTGCACCTGCAGTGCCAGCGCTGCCTGAGGCAAAACATGTTCCCTAACTGAAGGTTCCTCTTCAGCAGGCAGAGAACAGGGGCATTGTAGAGACAAGGCAGGTGGAACCCCTAGGGGCATGAGCCCTTTCCTTGCATGGGTAGCCTGATGGCTGAGCCAGAAGCTTTATTTTATTCGGCAGAATGGCAGTGAATACGGTAGTAAAATGTGGAAGACTGAGAAATTAAAATCAGTGTATAAAGAGAGATGTCAAATATCTGGTATGTTTTGATCTTGACAAGACTAGCATCTGTCAAAACAGTCTGAAGTCTGCCCTGGGATGGTGTTAACTGTAAATGGAAAAGAATGAAAAAAAAGAGTCAGCACTTTTAAATGCAGTAACTTCTGCTGGGAAACTAAAATGTCGACTGTCACATCTCTGTCCTACATTCCTAGACCTTTTTATACTTTAGGTCGGCAGAGATACTGAAGAAAATGAGCAGTGCGAGTGACAATTTCTTGTTTTCAATCCTATTGCAGGGGTCAGCACCATTTCTTGTCTGTGCTACAGCAGGCACCACAGTGCTGGGAGCATTTGATCCTCTGGATAAAATTGCTGATATCTGCGAAAAGCATGGCCTCTGGCTTCATGTTGACGTGAGTTTGTATACTGTGTAGTTGATGTTCCTTTGTAGAAGTAAGTTGGGGTCTAATAGCACTTTTTTTGCATAGAGAACAGAAATACATTCTGATTTGCTGTTTTTCAGCATATGTAACAGAGAAAAATAATTTGGTTGTGACAAGCAGTCAAAGCTATTGTCAGGTTATATTTCAAAATTATTTTAAAAACAATTTCTTCTACTTGCTACCTTTTAAAAATGCTTCAAGTGTGATTATATGCAAATACAACCCCAGATTCTTTCCACATTCTATTGGAGAATGGACATGTTAGAATTGTGGTGTGTGGTTCATACAGGTTACAATAAAGGTATATTTCTGACTCAGCTAGTCATAAATTATTCTGTTTCATATTTACACATTTGAATTTCCTGTAGATCTTACGTTTTCCTCAATTGTTCAGAAATTTTTCTTTTCTCATTTCTTTATAATTTTAGATTTGGCTATTAAAATCCATTCAGGAACCTTTTTGGAATAATCATTGAACCTTTTTATCACCTGAAAGAGTTAGCTGTAAATGTATTTCTCTAAAAATAAGTCTCTTCATATTTTCTAAAAATGAGTTCTCTTTATAGTTGTAATGCCACAATCCAGAAAGGCTAGATTAAAAGCCATGGAGCAATGGAGATTTTTAGACCTGCTCTAAATTTTTGAAGTTTTTGTTTAATGTTGAGTGGCTAAAGAAAAATCACATAGGGAGCGATGTGTGTTTCAAATAAATGTCTCTCAGACATTTATAAAGTTGTTGTATATGTGAGTCAAAAGTGTTTTCTTATTGATTTGGAGGCAAAGATGCAGAATTTAGCCCTAGTATTCAAAGTGTCTGCAAAGCATCCTCATGGCTGTGTGCTGGTGAGAATGATCCAGATGATTTTCAGCAGAATCTGTGTTGGATCTTAGGTGAGTTGAATAGACATGGCTGGAGCCATCTCCAATGGCTGTAAGAGGACAATGTGGAGTTTCCTAACACAATTCCTGTAGCTGAATAACTAAAATTAGTTGGGATGAGCCTGGGCCATATTCTGAAGTATATACTTCATAGGCAGTTGATAGTGCTTTGTAATGACTTAACTTTCTTCTAATTTTGCCTCATGTTAAACTAAGGGAAAAATGTCAGTGAATATCTTAAAGTTAATTTTCTGTTTGAACAGTGATTGTAGTTGTCAGATATTAATTGATTCCCAGTAGAAGGACAAATGTCTAGTAATAAATTGGGTTTATTGTCTGGAAGACCAATTGTTCTGTTAAGATGGGATTCATGTGATGAAACTCTCAGCAGTTCTCAGGGGTTCTATTGGTATTTTTTCCATCTTTCACCCTCTATGAAGAGTTGAGTGGAAGGCTGTTTCTTTATTTTTTGTTTTTATTTTCTAGTTGTATTTATATCAGAATAGAGTATGGGAAAAAGACTGAAAGCTTTCCACATGAGTGACATCAAGCATACATCATATACAAATGTGCTATGGTAAAATGAGCAGACTGTAATCCACAATGTGACCTTTTTTCACTCATAGCACCGTTAGAAATAGGTTTATTAGGATAATATGTGAAAATGTACAGTGAGACCAGGCATCTGCCATTCAGAAATAGTGTACAAGAAACATAGTGAAGAGTCAGATTTTTTTCTTTCTTTTTAAGCAAGCCTACCTCCTTCTAGCCTTAGAGGCAAGAATATAATATTTTTGAAAGATTTGAGGATCTACATTCCTCTGAAAGGCCTGGTTTCTTGTTGAGTGATTTACATGTTACGCATTCTGAGTTATAGCAAGTGAGTACTGCTGTTTGGGCCTGCTGTAACTTTGGAGGAATAAAAGATACAGAACAATTAAAACAAAGATTAAAAACCAGGCAAAGTCCTGTCTAATTTAGGACTTTTTGTGTATCATTTATGGGAATCAGGATAACCTACTGCAAAAGGTCTCAAGAGCTGTTTATAGGAATATCAGTGGAAAGTCAGTGGTGTTATTTTCAGATTTACACTGGTGTATCTCATTTCGGAATATTTTCTGATCCCCAGAATTGATGTTTGCCTTAGGAAGACTCTTTTCATTAAATATAAAATGATAAAACTCATGATTCTTAGGAAGGGCAAAAGGGAGAACTTCAACATAAAATCAGTGGGCTTCAGGAAGATAAATTTAAATAAAGTCAGAAATAGTAGATGAGCTCTCACATGGAGACAAACCTAAAGAAGAAAAGGGAGTTAAGGAAAAAATTGTTTTAAGAAGATAATACTACTAAACCCAAACTGCCTCAGAAGTCAGGACATTTAACAGTGTAAGTGTGGAGACTATAACCAGATCTATTTTGTGCACATTACAGTATTCACACACACATTCAAGTTTCTTATTACGTTCTATCATACATCTATGATGCTTTTCTTAATGACTTGTTTTGTATCATCAGTATGCACTCAAGCTCCAGCACTTATATATGTTACATGTTCGTGTAGCTTCAAATCACAGAATCACAGAATGTTAGGGGTTGGAAGGGACCTCAAAAGATCTTCTAGTCCAATCCCCCTGCCAGAGCAGGAACACCCAGATGAGGTTACACAGGAAGGTGTCCAGGCGGGTTTTGAATGTCTCCAGAGGAGACGACTCCACAACCTCCCTGGGCAGCCTGTTCCAGTGTTCTGTTACCCTCACTAAGAAGAAGTTTCTTCTCAAATTTAAGTGGAACCTCTTGTGTTCCAGCTTGAACCCATTACCCCTTGTCTTACCATTGGTTGTCACCGAGAAGAGCCTGGCTCCATCCTCGTGACACTCACCCTTTATATATTTATAAACACTAATGAGGTCACCCCTCAGCCTCCTCTTCTCCAAGCTAAAGAGACCCAGCTCTCTCAGCCTTTCCTCATAAGGGAGATGCTCCACTCCCTTAATCGCCTTTGCTGCCCTGCACTGGACTCTCCACCAGTTCCCTGTCCTTCTGGAACTGAGGGGCCCAGAACTGGACACAATATTCCAGATGCGGTCTTACCAGGGCAGAGTAGAGGGGAAGGAGAACCTCTCTCGACCTGAAATACTACATATGGGTGTTTCTTCCCTGCTGGTGCTTACTTTGACTTTTTTTTCCCTATGTATTTTTCCTACCAGTACAGAAAATCAGGTTTGGTCTATTAGCCTGTGCTTAGGTAGTTAGTTTAATCACACTGTGAACACTGTGATTCCCATTGTTCAGCTGTAAGTGGCTTGTTGCATATAAAACACAGGCATTTTCTCATACCTAGTTACCAATTACATTGCTTAGGACAGAGTTATGATAATAATCTTTGTGTTTTGAGCTACCCTGCATTGCTCTCAGCTGGATTTGTCATAAACAAAATGTGTCAATCTAGTCTAATCAACCTACCTTCCTTCTCTACTCTCATGAATGGAGGACAAGCAGTTAACTTTATTGTGTCTTGACAATATCTCATCTGAAAGCCAGAGGAATGTTGCCAAGCTGCAGCTGTGGCAGGGAGTGAAAACCTGGCTGGAAAATCATACCCAGAGAGCAGTTACCAGTAGCTCACTGCTGAAAGGGGAGAAAATTTTTAGTAGGATTCCACAAAGGTCCATTCTAGGTTAGAAATTATCTGGGTATTTCAATTAATAACTTGGATGAAAGAGAATATGCTGACTAAATGTGAAGATGACATAAAACTGCAGGAGGCAGTGGGAGGACAGGATTAGAAATCAAAGAGCTCTTGACAGTTCATAGAAAAAAGTGGAAAAAGTAGGCTACAGTTTAATAAAGATAGTGCTCTAGGTTTAAGCTGTAATAATCAACAGCATAAACACAGGCTGGGGATTGTTGGCTAGAGAGTAGATCTTCAGAAAAAGATCTGGGGTTTGCAGTACTTCACAAATCAGTGATTGTAAGCATTTTCAAATAGGGTTAAATGTCTTTCAGAATTGAATAAGAAGATGCATATAATAATTGTTGCGTTCTGCTTGGTGTTCCATCTGCTTTATCTAGATCATGTCCAAATAAAAAGTTGCATTTCAAGAAGGTTAAGGACCTACAGGAGAAAGATTAGAAAAAAGTAGAGCAGTGAGGATGAACAGAGCCATACCCAGAAATTATGACCCATGAGGAAAGATTGAAAGCACTGATGTTATTTAAAATAGAAAAGACAAACAGACCATACATCATACTCTATAGTTGCTTTAAAAGCTGCTGCAAAAAGAAAAGGAATAATCTGTTCCCCTGACCACTGCAGGTATGACAATAGGTAACACTGTCTAGGACTGACATCTTAAATCCTTAGGGTTGTTATTGTTAAATACAACTCAAGTGGTTAAGTTGTGCAGCCCCAACCATTAGAAGTCTTTTAAAACAGAGAAAACCAGTGATAAACCAGTGATTCTCTGTCTTCTTAGGTGCCTTCTCTTTTTCTTTTCTTTTTTTTTTTTAAAGTGGTTTTTTTTTTTTTTTTTTGTACCAGCCCTGAGTCCAGAAGTGGTTGGTCTTTGAACTGGGTGAAGAAATATGTAGCACAAATTTGTCTTGTAGTATTGTGGCTCAAGGAGAGACTGAAAGGTGGTGGAGATGCCTGAACCTCCAGTTCTCTCGTTCCTTTTTCCCAGATCTCCAGCAGTAGTTTTTAAAATAAAGGCAGAAAGTAGTGCCAATTGTGCTGCACAGGCAGCAATTGCTGTTGACTTCTGTACCTTACTTTTCACTTTGATCCTAAGCGCAAGCTGGGCATGTTCATTGATTAATAATCTCTGGAAAAGACAAGTGTTTGACAGAAATGAGTATGGCTGATCTTGCCTTTCAGGGTGGCACACTGTTGAGATTACCTCTTGAGGGCCTTTCTAGTCCTGTTTTTCAGAGACAGTGTGAAAATGTCGACTTTTTTTTCAAATACAGACACCTTTGGATGCAGATTTTTAAAAGATTTATTATATTAATATTTCAATAGGTTACTTATGAATTATGAAGATCAGGGAATAACTGAGTGACTGTTCTGACTTTATTGAATCAGAATGAGAAGAGCAATATATGTCTATGAATAGGAAGATCAGTTTGATTGTCTTCCCATAACATGGCTAATTTGGGCTAGCTGGAGAAATCCAGTTTCAAGTCATGGCTCTGCCACAGAATAACTGTGAAGTTTGAGGTAAATCACTTCTTACCTTAGGTCCCACCTGTAAATTGAGCAGCAGCCCTTTCCTCAGCAAGGCTGTTGTGGGCATGACAACATAAAATATGATGTGGTGCATTAATGGACTGCATTAATGAGAATGATGTGTTAAGACAAACTACTAACCCTTCATTTCCCTTGTGAGCCTCTACCGTTCCGGTCTCTTGGAGACAGCAGAGCTTATTCCTAATGTATGCCCTATGAAGGAAATACTGATGCTAAATTCACGAATCAGCTATCATATCTGTTTCTTTCAGGGGAAAACAAAAAGAGAGCAAAAGCCAAACAAGCATGTGTTTTCCATGTTTAGATCAGGAATCTTCCTATCAGTGTTTTCTTCTTTATTAGCCCAAAATTTATCTCTTCTTTTTTTTTAAGTGGAGTCCAGGTGTGTTTGGTGGACTGATGTCTCCTGTGTGTATCTGAGGAGCTTTGCTTATTTCACAGAGTATTTCAGTGGATTCTGCTTGCATGAACATTGAAAATAATTTTTTTCATATTTAACAAAAATATCTCAAATGCACTATACGACATGTCTACTGTTTCCCTTGTGTATGCCTCAGAAAGGAAACAACTAGCAGGAGGGAGATATGCTAAATGGGGCTTCCTGCTCTCATTGCTTAGGTTTAGGCTGGAGGAAAAGAAGCACTTCTAATTCAGTATCAAGAACGGGTCTGGTTATGCAAGGACATGTCAGTTCATGCCCTTGCTGACACAGAAGGGACAATGGAATTTGTGGTTCACATAGTGGCACAAACCATCAGCTTCTCTATTTTATACATAGTCCCAGGACACCATCTTTATTTCAGTAGTTCGATACTAAAGGCCTAACTTAGACCACTGACTGTGTAGTAAACTAAATTTCAGATGAGATAAAACATTTTCAGAAATCATTTGTTGAAGCATTACCAAAAGAACTTTAAACAAATAATATTGTCTTGGCTCTATAAATGTTCCAACAGGCTTCTTGGGGTGGCTCGGCTTTGATATCAAGGAAGCATTGCAGACTTCTTCATGGCATCCACCGGTAAGTCAGTTTAGTTCATGGGAACATTTACCAGGGACTGAGATGGAAATTGTGTGGCCTGTTGGTCTCCATGACAGCTGCATTTTCCAAAACACGTATTATTATTAATTGTTTCTGAACCTACGGATATGTGGCGTAGGGGAAACCTGGATTTGTCTGCTTGGATTGTGTTTGGCCACTTTTGAATCTCTAGTACCCATGATTGTAGGCGCAATTTTCTCCTCCCACCCCACCCTCTTTTATAAATTTCACAGGGCTGATTCTGTCGCCTGGAATCCTCATAAAATGCTGTTGGCAGGAATCCAGTGCTGTGCTCTTCTGGTGAAAGACAACTCTGTAAGTCCTCCTGTCCTTTTATTTTTTTTTTTTTTTAATGCAGTAGACTGTCATTGCTGTAATGTGGAAGTGGAAATAATTAGGAAAAAACTGAGAGTCAGTCTTACTACATGCGGTACAAAGGTTGAATGATATTTTGAATTTCACCACAAAATTAATAAAGGGTGAATAAGAGAGCAGGGCCAATCTGATCCAAGTCACCATACTCACCAGTGGTCAAACTTTGCAGCTGGTGCCCTTGCTAGTTAACTTCTGTACATGATTTGCATTCAGAATTGAGTACTTTGGCACCAGGGTCTGCAGCACTTAAACACCGAGCTCATCAAAGTCCTCAGAATAGCTGTCATCCATTGGGACTGCAGCAGTACTGCGTCTGTGTTTAATGTAGCCAGAGTTACTCTTTGTGTCCCCCTGTATGGGTGCACCAGAATAAGAAAGGAGAGGAATATGAGTCAGAGCACGTGCAGGTGCCGAGCTGTCATTCCTCATTCTGCTTGTTCTTCCTCTTCACCAGGGTGATTTAGGTTTTCCAAAAGCCATGACTAATTAAAAGATCTAGCAAGCAAACGACAGAGCTCATAACAGATCTTAAGTGCCACAAAAATGAGATGAGTCTTCGAGGTGGTTAAAGTTCCTGCTTATATCTTTGTGGAATTCTGCTGTCTTAACAAAGAAACCAGTAAGACGTTAGTTATTTCAAGCCCCATATCATACTCAGCCCTGCTAAAACTTATGTCTACTTTCCACCATCGGGGGTGAGCTTTAGCTCATACTTCATAGGTTGTAAATGCCCCTGAGGTTTGCATCACTATTTTGTGGCCATGGTTTACAAATCTCTGTCAAAACAGCTGATAGTTTCTATTCAGTTGGTAGTGGTTAGCTGTCCGTGTAATTGGTTACTAACTCCTGGTAGTAAGAACTGATGAGGACCAAAGAGCATAGATGCTAATCAGCGCTCTCTTGGAGCTGATTGCCCCAAGCCAGGGGCGAGACATGGCAGGACAGCAAGGAGAAGTGTGCATCCTCATTTCCTTAGACTAGAGTCTGTGGGATTAAATAGCATTAGACTTCAGAACTAACTGTCCATCACTTCATATTTATTCCAGGATGAAAACCAAGCAGAATGAAGTTATTGACTAAGATTAATGTGGTGTTTTAATTGCAGGCTTGGGAAGAATTCAGTGCTGTATTTTTAACTAATTAGGCCCAGTACATAGATATAGCCCCAGGTAATGATTAGACTACTTGGGCTGCATAGTGGAAATTTCTCAGGAAGAAAGAGGAAAGAAATAGAGAAGAATGAAATATTCTAGCTGCCCTGGCATTTAGAATCACTTTACAAACACTGTTCCAACTTCAGGGTCCTGGCAACCTTTCTGCATCCTCCTCCATGCTGTGTAAAGTCTGAAAGAGCAATCCTATTCCAGTTCTAATCACAGCTAGGCAATGTTGTGCTGGAAATACTTGTAGAGCTGAATCCCAGGCCACTGAGGGGTGAAAACACAATTATTACTGATCATACAATCAGATCCTGTTGTACAATGAAACACATTCTGCAAAGTAGTTTTTTTTCTGCATGAGGAGGAGAGAGTGTTTAAGTCTGTGTTTAATTCCTGGAAAATTGGCACTTAGATGTTTTGTGTATGTGCCAGTACAGTCTTTATATGCAAACAGACGCACATACAAATTTGAATACTTTCTTATTAGCTTTTTGAAAGTATTGGAATATAAATCCTTAAGAAAAAAAGATCAAATGCATGTTTAAGATGCTTTGGCAGAAAGGCTTTTCTTCACTTTGATCCTTTCCATACCAGAACAGGCAGCTCAATCCAGTTTCCCCATTAAAAATGCTATTTTCATACCAGTAACTGAAGGGAAGAGTACATGTATTGGTCTTTCACTATGGAGCTTATTCCACTGCTCCTAAATTACATAAATACCTATGGCTGTGGATGAAGCACACATTTATACGTTAATATAATTCCTTCAGTGGGAATAATTCCCATCAGTGGGAGCTGGAAGAGTTTGGCACACATGGCTCTGCTAATGAATGTTCAAGGAACCTCAGGTAGTTTCTGAAGCGGGTGAATTTTGCAATAAATCAGAGCAGCAAATTGTCAAACATAGATCTTAGGTCCAATTTATGAATCAAGCCCTAGCTCCCTTTGAAGGTCTGATTAAGCAAGTTATGTTAGCCTGTCTTCCCATTTCCTTTGAGGTCCAGTTGGAAACTGTGGACTACCTCAGGAGTAGGGTTAGGCATTTACAAGTGGGCAGATAATGCCCGTCAGTTTTTCTTTGTCTCTCTCTCTCTTTTTTTTTTATAGATTGTTTTACAAGCCCAAGCTTTGTATTTTACTTTATGTATGTAAAGATAATCTTTAGAAGGAATCATCATATTTCTGTGTAGTGGTAACACTCTCATTTCCCATTAGCAAAAGTAATAGTGGCTGATTTGGTTTGGGTTTTTTTGCCACATAGATCAATATAGCTATGTAGTTTAACAATGTTAATAGGCTTAAGACATTACAGCTAGATTATTAGAATAAAACATTGTATTTAAATATTTTCCTGTATAGATTTTTTTCAAAAAGGTATGAACTGCAGTGAAATGCTGATAAGAGTATCTTCTATCCTTAGTGAAATAAAATTGAAATGATTTCCAAAGAAGGTAGAGAAAGAAAAGAGAAATACATGTTTGACTTGATTAGAAGAGAGAAGCATTTTCACCAAAGGGAAAAATAGATTGGTCAATCCTCTGTAAAAGCTCAGATCAATGACAGTAGTTCTCGAGTGCTTGAAGCACTCAATGCACAGCTTTCCCTTTTTCACTGCCGTATGCTGAGTAACTTTTATCACTTCTGTAATAAAATAGACTTACTCAGAAAACACTTGTATGGCTGTGATGTGAATTGCAGTGACTGCACAAAGCTAGATGGACCGGTATTCCCAAAACATTAGCGAGTCAGCTTTGTTCTTATATGTTCTTAAAATTCTATCAATCAGTCTTAGGTTATACATACTCCCTTAAGACCACTGAGCTACTCCAATTTGTCCTTGCTGTAATGCATATAAACGTGAATATTCTCACAATATAAATAGAGAACTAATGTTTATCACCAATGCCAAAGTTCTGTGACTCATTAGAGAGCAGCACTAGATTAGGTAATTAGCAATCAATTTTAGCTAATGAGCAGAATTTTCATTTATTAGTTAAAAATAAATTCTCAAAGAATGTAGCTAATGAAAACCCAGTTTAGCACAGAATAGAATTGACTGAGGTGATCATGATAGCCATCTACAGTGTCATCTCTTCCTCATCATTAGCAGATATCACAAAGTATTTATCCCAAAGATAGCTACTTCCCTGATTCTTTTCCAGGGCAGCTGCAGGAAACACTCTATTCCTATTGCTTTCTGCTTGGGTTTAGTGCAACTGAGAGCTCCTTCTCACCTTTTGAAATGAATTACAGGGGTGGCCTTTTGCACTGCACTGCTTTTGGGAATTTTCAAGTACGTAATTCAAAAGATTGCCCTTATTGCTTCAGATGAGGCAAATGAGGAAGATGTTTGTCTTGGGGAAAAAGATGTTTTGTTAGTGAAATTGAAATTCACTTTTAACCAGCAATGGAAATGAGAAGAGATCAGAAGGCTTGCTGTAGGTGTGTTCAATGAGGAAAATATATTGAATTATGAAACTGGAGCTCTTATATATTGATTTCAGTATCAATAATTATTCATTTATTTGCCATTAATTGGAACACACAGCAACTATCCATAGACTTCATTAAAACCAAAGGTTATTTGATACTTCATAGCGGATTGGGGCCTCCACGAAAATAGTATTTTCATTTTCTAAACTTTAGCAGCCTCATTATAAGGTAGAGCACTACCATTGGTCTCTGTATGAAGGGTAGAAAGATAAAAGATGTTGAAGTAATGGGGCAGTTCTAATGAAATCTTTGCAATTCTTCTGAACAGATGGAGCCGCGCTCAGTTACTGTGTGGAAAATTGTTGGGGTCTTCTTGGAACCAAGAATATTAAGTTAGGAAGTGTACTTATTTCCTTTTTCTTATACTTTTCCGTCATTTATCTAGGAAAACTGAGATGACTTTTTATGTCTTCAGCATGTCTGAGTCTATTAGTTTTGAGACAGCAGCAATCAAGGAGTAACTACTTTCTTGAGCATAAAATGTTTCTTGGATTTTTTTTCCTCTTCTGTTGTCTTCCCCACCCAAACTCCATTCTGTGATGTTCCTTTTCTCTTCCCTTCTCTTTCTCGCCCACCTTGCTTCTTGCATTGCTCCGGCATATTTCTTTCTTTCTCACAAAAGCATGATTTCTGTCTCCTTTCCTGTCTGCTCTAGTGGTGAGCTGGAGGATTTCACTGTACTTGGCTCGGGAAATTGACAGTAGGCACTGTCTTCAGCAGGATTTCTTGAGCATGTTGCATTATTAGTAAGATAAGCAGATGGAAAAGGATCATCAAGCAAGCATGTCTTGTCAGCTTCAGGTGCAGCAGGAGAGGTTTTGTGGGTTTTTTTGTTTGGTTGGTTGTTTTGTTGTTGTTGTGGTGGTTTTTTTGTGTGTGTTTGTTTGGTGTGTTTGTGTGTTTTGTTAAGTGAAATATGTTTCCAGGAATTTGAGTTCACTCAGATATATTGAACTATTTGTTCTTGTTGCATTTTCACTCTAGAGCATTTGTTTTAAAACCACAAAACTCTGCAGCTGTACTGGGATCTTAAGTGAACTCCTCAGTTTTTCTGTAATATTACCAAATGAGTTTAGGTTTATTGTGACAAACAAAAGATATTATGTCTCAGACAACAGGCATGAAGGGAACTAATATCCCGTGATGTCCTCTATTGTGCAGCTGTATAACATTCTGATAAGGCAGAAGATAGTCGCACATTGATCAACCCTACTATACATTCACTGCAGAAATACTGTGCAAAATTTTAAAGCAAGAGACAAAGCAATTAACTGAAATTCATGGATGTTGCTGCTTTTTTTTGTCTTTTTTTTTTTTTAATACCACGTCTAGTAAACTTGTATTTCCACTGCAAATCAAGGTATGAATAAGGCACAATGGCTTGACAGACTCCTGTTCCTGTTGTGCATCGGGTAGCCAGAGAACAGAGCTGTAGAAAAGCTGTAAAGGATGGATGCTTCAATGCTTGACTTTTCTTTGGTTTCTAATGTCTTCTTTCATTTCTAATGTCATCTTTCTGTCTTTCTTTATCTAATGAAGTTGGAAAGTAGTTGTGAGAATCTTATATACTGCAAAAAACTGCACCCAGCATTAGCTTTCCAGCTATGGCTACTGTGCGCTGCAGCAGCATATTATCACTCCAATGGCTGCAAAGGGAGAGCAGCAGCTGCCCCCTTTTTTTTCCCCAAGCTGTCACTTAAACTGTCTTTTCACAAGGCTGGATGTGCTGGTCCTGTGGCTAAAGAGTTCAGACTGAATTTGCTGTCCTTTTTGCAAACCAGCGATATTACAATGGGATTGTCAAACCCTTACAGAAGTTGTGGAGAAACCTTTGGTGGTGTTCTCCTTTTGTGCTCTACGAACAGATGAGCAGGGTTTTTTGTTTGTTTCGGTTTTAGTATTGATGGAGTGAGTTGAAAAGGTTAGGAAAGAGAGAGAGAGACTCATTCTGTGTATGCCAGTGGATTATTTTTCCTTTGGATTTTTTTTGTCTTGACCTTTTTTTCCTCTATTGCCAGTTCAAAGTTATTAGTAATGTATTGTAACATAGCTCAAGAGTTGTATCCTTGTTATGGGAATACGACACTTTGGTTAAAAATGATGTCAGACACTGTCTGCCATTTTAAAATCAGACTTGCAGCAGATGCAGAGAAAAGGATGAAGTGTGAAATTCTTTTTCAGTTGGTTCAAATTGAAGAGTGATGTTGAATTGGAAAATGAGTTGTGCTCTTTGAGATACTGTTCAGCAACTTCTGTTATGCTGTCCATTTCTATTCCTTGGTCTGTTCTGCACAGAAGATTTCTCATTCAACTATCACTTAAATACATGTTTGCAGATTTGAATCAGATGCTGTAGCCATGTTTTTATTCTCATTTGAATTTCTATTCTAGTATTATGTTATAGATTGTGGTTTATTTTTCTTATACACTTTTAATACCAGTGACAATTTTACAACCTTTTCTGTCTCCTGGGCTACTTGTGGGGCCATGCTCATCTCTGCTCTCGTAACCTGTTTTCTGCCAGGCCTTTTCTCTACTTCATGGTATTACAGACTATACTTCAATATTTCATTCTTCAGCCAATGGCCAGTGCTATGCCTCTTCTCTTCCCCTGCCATCTTTAAACCTATAAACGCCTCTGTGCTTTCTGTTTCCCAGCTTTGTTGCTTGCTGGAACTTGCCACATTACTCGTTTATCTTTGTCTGTTTTCTGCTGCTCTCCTCTGCCCAGGCAGCCTCTCAGAAGCTGGAGGCTGGAGATTGCTGAATAAAAACGATGTCATTAAAAAAACATAATTAGGGTATGCTAAAGTACCTCTTCTGAGGTTTATTTTCAAATGTTAAAATTGTCTGAACTGTGAAAAGAGACAAAAATTGTGACTGTACTAATCTCCTTGTAGTGTTTCCATTCAAA
Source organism: Caloenas nicobarica (assembly GCF_036013445.1). NCBI lineage: Eukaryota > Metazoa > Chordata > Aves > Columbiformes > Columbidae > Caloenas > Caloenas nicobarica. The sequence goes on along the minus strand of NC_088246.1, from coordinate 44,132,572 downwards.
CAGTCAGATAGCCTATGAGAAATCCTCAGTGACTTTATTTTCTGGTAAGGGCTAAACATTTATTTATTGGGGCTAAAATCTTCCCTACCTGCATCTAACTGTGCTGTATATAAATTTCTTCGTTTGACAAAGAGGGAATAGACTGAGGTATTTGTGAACACATAAGCAGCTCCTCAGGGGCTGTTTTTCCAATCTATAGACTGGAGCAGTGGACATGGGCCTCTCCTTCTTCTCCCTCTTTCCCACCCATGTATGTCTTTGGGTCACTGTTTCTGTGGTATCCCCTCCCATGGTTTCTTGAGAACCAAGTCAGAATTCCCCTTGAACCTGCAACTCTTTGGTGACATTATGAAGATTATAATTAAAAAAAAGTTTCCTTGTCAGTGCTGACTTCACTTGGCTTAGGTTCATCTAGCGTTCTTACAACTACACTGTAAGCTGTTAATAGTTTCCCACATATCCTTGTCAGATAGGAAAAAAAAAAAAAAAAGAAAAAAAAAAAGGCTTTGGCTTGTGTCGTGGTTTGAATGCGGGGTGACAATAAAACAGTGGCAGATGTATTGTTAACTCCCTCTCCCCCCCTTTCCCCTTCAGCCCCTCCCTCTCCCCCCTTCCCACTAAGGACAGGCGATTGGGAGGGAAAGAAGGACAGAGAGAAGAGAGTTGGAAAAATAAAAATGTTTTACTAATGCTACTAATAAAAATAGAGAAAATAATACAAAATATACAAAACCAATCTTGAAGGTCCCAGCAGCTGCTCCGGCAGATGTGGGGCTGGCACCTGAAGTCCAGGACTGGACTCTACAGCCAACCGGAGCTGGATTCAGTCTGTCACTAGGCCTCAGTTCGCAGGGACAACTCGCAAGGTCCTCTCCCAACGTCGGCCATAAGGAAAAGGGACGAGATCCTTGTGATCTCCCACTTTTATATGAAGTATGACGTGAATGGGATGGAATATTTAGTTGGTCAATTTTCAGTTTACCTCCTGCTTGCACATCTCGTGAGATGCATCATTTTCAATGACCTTGCATTCCATTGCTATGTCTACCAAAACATGTACCTAAATTTCAGGAAAACAGCAGTTAGTAAGACGACTTTAGCTGACAGAGAAATTCACTAAAAGAGAAACTTGTTTTTAGCAAAACCAGGATAGCTTGTGAAGATAAAAAGGTTTGAAAATGCTTATCAACAATCTAAGCCTCTATTGTGTTTCCAACAGGGCCTCCTGAAGAAGTGTTATTCTGCCAAGGCCGCATACCTGTTCCAGCAGGACAAGTTCTATGATGTCAGCTATGACACTGGTGACAAGTCCATTCAGTGCAGCAGGCGTCCGGATGCCTTCAAATTCTGGCTGATGTGGAAAGCTTTGGGAACCACAGGCCTCGAGGAGAGAGTCAACAGGGCACTGGCTTTGGCTAGGTACTGCTTTGCAGTTTAGAATGTGTCTAGTCTGTTGAATGGACTGATGTGTTGACATTACTGATGCTCTGTATCCTGGAACAGATTACATTGTTAGTTTTTTCCCCTCTCCTTTTGTTTATATATAATAGGAGGAACTAATAGTAATAATAATTAGAGTTATTACAGTCGCTACAGTATTTAATAGTAGTTATTACTTTTAGCAATAAGCATAGATGTCGATAAACATACAAGTCCAAATCAGACTATCAATCTACATTGTTTAAGATTTATATTATCTGAACCAGACATAGAACAGATTTAGCAATATACCCTCTTCTAACTCATAACTGTGTGTTCTGGTGTTAATGTAAAAGTAGCCCAGTGTGCCAGGCTCTGAGCTGTGTCTAGCAACACATGAATTAGTCATTTTTCTGTTCACTTCTGTTCACCATTAGAAAGCTGGTGATGTGGGGGAATTTGTATGAGGACACGCTGTTAATGTTAGGATGTAGTAGAGGTATATGCATGCATATTGTTCTGAGATACTTCTTGATTTTTCTCCATGAGTTTGCTGAACTTCTTAATGCTCACGGTATATTCTGTTAGGGACTGAAGTGCCCTTTTCTTGCAGTCTTCCCCTTCTCCGCCCTGTTCAATTTTAATAAGTTTTTGGTCTTCTGCAAAATTCTTGCTAGAAAGCATTTCAAAAGTAATGGTGGTGTCTCTGTTTCTGGGAAGAAACTTCCATATGCATGTTGTTTCATCTTCTGATAGAAGAAATAATATTGAAGATGTCCCATTAAAAACAATTCACTTGAAGTATCATATTTGTTCAGAATTTATACAAGATAAGCCACAATTAAAACTTCACCAATTCCCGGGCTAGCCATAAGTCAAATCATTAATTTTGGAAAACAGTCATCCATATCATATTGCCATTTTATTTTTTATATGAACTACTTAGTTGAAAATATTTGAATGTTTACTCCAGTGAAAATTAAAGGACTAGACTCACTTTAATGAAGTCACTTAAAGAAAAGGTTACAATACCCATGACCTAAACCCAGAATGGATTAGAAAAAAAAAAAAAAGAAAGAAGCAAAACCAGAAAATTCCAAATGAGCTGTAGCCAGTTTATTTAAAGCCACTCATTGTTTGGCTGGTTAAGTGTTCCTTAATATCTTCTGGTTAAATTGCACCTTGTTTTTTCTCTGAAGCATTGTGCTGTTCTGTGTCTATACAGAATAAGTAATTCATTCCACTATCAGTAGGAGAATTCAGCCTTATCAAGGTCACTGGCCAAGGTCATTTGACTCAGAGTATAGTGATTAATGACCTTTCTGGGATCGGTATTTTCTTTGAATGTTGGTATTCAGCTGGTAGCACTTCTAACGAGTGACTGGGTTGTGTCTCTCTTTTTTTTTTTTCTTCCCCTTAAGAAGAAATTTAATTCTAAGTCATTATCTGATGAAGTGTGTTCTTTACAGTTGCTGCATTGCTATATTGAGTTTGCATGGACATGGGCACTTTGCAGCTGAGACATCAGGTTTATTGGGCACAATGCCAGGTTTCCTAGCTACTCAACAGCTGTGCAGCTTTTCCCCTGATTTGTTGCAGTAGGTTTTACTTTGATGTTGCGAAGATAGTATTTCAGCATTTCTGAAGACAGACCTGGATTAAATCTGGAAGTAGTCCACTGACTATAAAACTTGAGAGCAAGATTGCCTTTTTTTTTTTTTTCTTTTTCCCCATTGCCAGGCAGAGCTGAAAAACTTTTTGGGTAGTTGGGTACATGCAGGCATGTATTTTGGTTGCATCAACCTTTGCATATTGGCTATTTCATTCATTTCTTCTTGTTTTGGAGATGAATAATTTTTTCAGTGTGTTAGATATCCCAAGAACATTGTGATGCTGTTTGGAAATGCTTATTTTTGAAATATCTACAGTAGAGCATCCTGCTGATCACTTCAGAATCTTTTCCCCAGTTATTTTGGATGTAGGGATGTTGCTTTATGAAGTACACTACAAAGAAAATAGAAGTAAACTGCTTTTAGAACACAACGATAAACACCCCTGCATTTTATGCTTCAGCATCTTTGCTGTTTTTCTGTCTGATTCCTCTTCTGACACCCACTCTTAGCAGACATGTCTACTTTCACTGCAGATCTCCACCCCTCATTTTCTGCAAGGCTTAATCATAGCAAATGCCACTTCTCTGTGTACTCCAGTCCTCACTGACACTCAGGCCTTTCTGATGTTCCACAGCCGTGACACGATAATAAAACTCCCCTGTCAACTGTGGAAAGATGCACAGAGTAAATTGCTCTACTGCCATCAAATGGTCCTGGCAAGATAAATCATGAGTGATGAATTTTCTAATGGCTGAGTTGTTAGGCTATTGGCAATGTAGTTAAGAACATGATTAGCAGCGTTGTGACTGACATCAGATATCCTATGTCAGATGGTGGTATAAAAAAAAAAAGGCATTTCTGGTAACAGGGCTGGGTATTAAGCATTGTAAAATAGGTCTACCAATTCAAGTCCTCAAAAAAGAAAGCAATCATATGTAGAGGTTTGGGTTTTTTTCATGATTTGAGTGCCACTGTCTTGTGAATAGCCTGCTAGTTTTGCTGAATGTTGGTTTTATGGCACAGACAAGTACCTTCTAATCAACAGGACAGAAGCACTGAGCTTATTTTACTCAAGAAAATTCCCCTACAGAAACAGGTCCCCCCGAAGATGCTCACATGATAACTAGCCTCCTACTTACCTTTCAGCATGCCCCTCTTTCAAGCTGAGCAGTAGTGTGGGCATTAACAGCCGGGTAACAAACAAATGCACATGGTAGGATCTAAATGATCACGGCAGAAAAGACTCAGAACCTCGTCTTCTTGTAATGAGAGAAAACATCTGCGCAGTGCGGCACGACTCATGGAGCTGCGTGTCGTGGGAACTGGCACTCCACCACAGCAATCGTTTTGCAGGGTTGTGTGCTAAGAGGTAATGAGTCACACACACAATACTTGTTATTGATCAACAGCGTGACAACTCTCTGTGCTGTGTTTTGAAAAACGTATATCATCTAGGGTATTGTTTGCTGCCTCCCTAGCCAACCTGTTTCTGCAGCACATCTGCTGGATAGCAGGCATTGCAGATATAACTCTGCTAGAGGTGTCCCTGTGGGGACAGGTTTCAGGCATGTGGATAGGACCAGGGGGGTTATTTTGACAATATTTTTCTTCCTCAAATAGAGGATAAAATAATTATTTGTGTGGTGACCAGTAATGCAGCTGCAGGCAGTAAAGTGCCAATTTATACTGCTGAGGAACAGATTTGTACACAATCAGTAGTTTTAACTGTTTCAGTTTTATTACTGTTAGACAGGAAAATCTTTGTGTAGAACACTAAAATTCTGTTGAAATGGAAAAGCTATGTGAATTTCAGATTATTTCTTTGGAGTTTTCCTTGGGAAGGCTTTGAAGGTGGGGTATAAAGAGAGAAGTCCCAGCTATTTCAAAGTGTCATCTTTGCTTCAGAATTCATACGTGATGTGTGCAATGGCAAGGTTGAGGTAATATTTTAAAAAATGTCTATAAATTGAAGCTGTTTAGATCCAAAGTTTTGATTCAAACCCATCTTCCCATTGAAGCCTTCTGTGTTTTTCATAGTGACAGGTGAAAGAGAAAAGAAATACTTATTTCAATGCATTGTTAGCATAGGATGCCCAGGGGTTATTGTGCATTAGTAGTAGTGGCTCACTGAGTGGAAATGTGTACTCTTGTGCATAGTGTGGAACAAGGACAGTACTGGGAAAATTGCTGGGCTTGAAGGATGTGGAAACTTTTAAATTCTGGGCTAAACTAAGAGGTCCTGGTGACAGTAGTAGTGCCAGAAATGTCAGGGTGACCATGAAATGAGACAGCAGCACAGCATCAGCACTTGAGAAAAATAAATGGAGGAATTAATTTGTAGAGAGCATCATCAATGGAAATTTGCATTGGGAAAGTTCACAACCTGATGCAAATAGAATCAATTTGCGCCATGTGGCTCCATTGAAAATCTGTGCCCGAGGACAGAATTTGGCCTTTCCTCAGTGCTGCTTGGCTGGCTGTATCCTTCATTTGTCTCCAGGAGCTGATAGCTACTGCATTTTCACAGCAGGTAGAAATGAGGTTTAACTGTTGTTTCTTTAGAAGAAAAAAAAAAAAAAAAAAAAAAAGGAAAAAAAATGTATACATGTTCAAGACCTCTTTTATTGTTGTCTGTATGTATTGCTTTGTTCTATGCTTTAAAACCCTGCATTTTTGATTACAGATATCTAGTGGAGGAAATTAAGAGAAGAGAGGGATTCCAGCTTCTTTTGGAGGTAAGCTAAAATGGAATTTAACTGTTGTTTTTATTGGGGGTTGGGGTGGGGTGGTGTCTGTTGTTTTATTTTGTTCTTTTTAGCCGATTGCCAATTTGTATTTGAAGTATATAATTTAATAACTTTATGTAGTGGAGATACACAGGTATGATTGAACGCACATAATGTGCTCTGTATTCTCTACCATCCCTCTAACTGTTTTCCTAGTTTCTGGGCCTGTTTGCCACAGAGGGTATAGATGGAGCACTTTTCTGTGAAAGTGAAGAATCTGGCTGCAAAAAAGCAGTGCTTGCCAGACTTATGGATAAGACTGTGTGCTGGATGGTAGAATATTTTTATCCTAAAAAATGGGCTTTTCAAAATTAAAGGGTTTTTTTCCCTTGATTCTGTGTCTACACCCATCTTCTAAACCTGTCAGCTAATTACCTGTTAGTCATCTTGCTTGGGGGAATGTGAGTAAAGGGGACAGAGCTAAAGTGCTGTTTTCCACTTATCCTCAGGTTTTTGGTTAATAAGGCTAATATCTGGGGATGTTGCAAAGATCTGTCCTTTTTAGAAAAAACTTCTGCATTGGTGGAAGTGTATGTGAGCGAAAGACAGCTGGGTATGTAGCATGGGGAAGAACAGAGCACACGGAGAAAGAAGAGAAATGGAGTTAAGTGCTGCACATGGAGACTGACACACCATAATGATGCAGATTTGGTTTACACTTGCTGACACCATGAGTATTCCAGGTTAGGCTAGAAGAAATACAAAATATAAAAAATGTTTTATACCATTCATACAATATAGATTTCTCTATTTAATTTTGAAAACTGTTAATTTGAAAGTGCATGCTGGGAAACTTTACATGGAGTGGACAATTTTGGGCCAGCAGCACATGGTGGGGTTACTGGAGTGGCGAGTCTGTTAAAAGCTCTCCAACCTCTGTTACTGTGGAGCTTTGCAGAGAGCCCAGGTCTACTGTAGATGTGAAAGCTGTTGGTGAGAGCAGAGACTGCTGTTTAGGTCCTGCAGGAACACAACACCTGGATTAAAAGTGAGATTGGAAGGAATGCTGTAGTATGGGCTGTGCGGAGGAAGTTGAGCAAGTTAAGAAAAGGTTTTCAGGAGTGCAGGGAGACAAGCAGCGAGAATTCAAAGACAGACTGCTGTGAAGCGACTCAGCCCAGTTAAGCGAGCCCTTTCTGAAAAGAAAGTTGGACTTCCGACAAGAAGCTCAGGAAGACAATCCTCTGATACATGCAGTGAGGAAAGTCCTGTAACAAGAACCGGTCTATGACCTGGAAATGCTACTTGTGCTTGAGTCATCTGGAAATCTTCTGTGGTATATTTACTTACTTGCTTGGATAGGAGTTGTGACAAGACAACCAGAAACAGAGTGAAGCATGACTGGGAGTAGTTAAGTTTTTTCTAGGGTGGATGGTATTTTCAGAGGGCGGTGATGTGTATTTGATGTGTGAACGGAAGCTGAGATAATCAAGAAAGCAATATAGGCAATGGCAATATGATAATATATGCCATCTGTCTACTCCTGCCATCCAATTTTGGATAGATTTAAGACAAACCCTGTCAGAGCGAACTAGTGCTTGCACTCATGAGGAAGCCGCTGCCTTTTCAGGGTCTGTGTTTATGTATGTACTCAATGTGTGCTCTTTGGGGAAAGAAACAGGCCTCTTAAGAGCTGAGTTTTATTTCATTCAGTGGCAGCAGGTGGCAGGTTTGCAGCTCTGTTCCTGCTGGCAATGATATTCTTCTTGATGATTAAATTGTATTTAATGCATTCTTTGAAGCGAGGCGGAAAATGATATGAGCAGTTCCCAATGCCCTTTCATGAAAGAACACGTCTCAGCTGGTGGGCTCTCCTCACTCTGGAGGCTGCCTGGGATTGTAATAGCAGCTGCATTCACAGTGGGGCAAAGAGATGGTGTGACCCAGCTACCAAATTTCCTTTTAACTTCTTTTCTTTCAACCAGTATTAAAGAGGGTGGCATGTGGGAGGGGAGAGAGGTGTGTGAGTTTATAATCCACGTTATAATCCAGACGCCAGTTAAATATTGTGTTGCAAATAATGTAGGTCAAGACTGACTGGTTTATGGGTAGTGTTGGATGAGATTAGAAGGCACATCTGTTTCTCCTGCTATTGCTACCTGTACCGGTTTTAAAAAAAAAAAAAAAAAGTTACAAATTAGCAGGAAATGTAGAGACACACTGCACAGGTCTGCTGGGAACATTTTCTCAATCATATATGAAACAGAAACCTCATAAGCACAAAATGCCTTATTCTATACTGCACAGTGAACAGCCATTCTTGTTGGGAGTCTTGCAGCTAACTCTCTGCTGAGATTTAAGGCAAAATTTCTCTGGAGGGAAGCAAGGATGTGGAGTCTCAGTCTTTGCTTGAAAGACCTGCTTAGATATTGGACAAGATATATCCAGGATATGGCATAAACCCTGCTAGGGGTCCTGAGATTCTTATAAAATGTGGAAATTGAGGAAGTCAGCATTAACTCCAGCACTGTGTAGTGTGCTGTATGATATAAAAGGAGACTGCCATTGTTCAGTAGAAAAATGGCTGGGTTTGTAAGTGTTGAATGATCACAAAAATTGAGTTTGTGTGTTTTGTGTAAAATGCATCATAGGAAATTTCCATTTAAAAAATATTAAAAAGAAAATGTATTATTCTCTTTAAAGTTGCTTCAATTTGGAAATCTGTAAATTACCTCTCTATGCCTCTCTTACACTTTTTACCTTACCAAAGTTTTTAGTGAGCAAAGCAGAGCTAAATATATATATATATAGGAAGAATAAATGAAAACGGAACCCAAACAGGTTTCCTTTTTCTGGCAGCAGGAAGAGAAGTGGATGGTATGAAAACTATTTCTAGTTGCAAAAAGGGAGACAAAAAGTGAGTTGGAGAGGGAAGTTTTAATGAAAAGGGTATAAACCCCAAAGCTACTTTTTCCACCAAAAAAACTAAGCAGAACTTTTTGATGGTCTATAACATGTATTCCTGTCCTATTTGCTATGTCTCATAAGAAATCACTTGTTCTCTCATTTAGCCGGAGTATGCAAACGTTTGCTTCTGGTACATTCCACCAAGCTTAAGACAAATGGAGGATGGACCTGAATTTTGGCAGAAGCTACACCAGGTGAGTGTCGCATAAACAGTGGTATCTGTAGCTTACTGATTTATCTGTGTGCCAGATAAGAATGTGAAATAGCCCTTAGCTTTGCTCACCATTAACCTATCAGTAGAATGGGAATTTAGTCCTTAAATAGATGTTGGTAGGGTTTAAGTTTGTTCTCTGTTTAGACAGGACTAATTAAGAAAAAAAATGAATGTAAGAGGTGCAGACATTTACAAGTATTCAGCTTACTATCAAAGCTGTTAGCAGCTGGCAGAACTGAGAGACGAGGAACATTGCCTGTATTTCTCATCTAGACATAGACTGTTCATTATGTGTTCCAGACACTTAAATGCTGTCCTTGGAACTTGTTTTGCATTGTCTATGATAATCTATGATAATTCAAGTGAGGAAGTGCTTAAGAATGTATTTCTGATGTTAAACAACCCATAAATGACAATGGGAATACAATGGGAAAAACTTCATTGGTGAGCGTTTTGGTAATTCTCTGTCATCCTGGTAGACAATCATTATCATGAAAAAAACCAGCAGTAACATTTTGAAGTTACTAATGGGGGATCAGTAGTTAAGACTTACTTAAGAAGCCACTAGGCACTGTGGTATTATGTTTTACTGAATAAGCTTTTCTGTGAGGACTTGAATTTAATTCATTGTTTTCCTCCTCTCTCTAGCTGCTTTGGTGTTCTGCATTTATTTTTTCCTAGAATTTTTTCCTAGAAATTTAAACTACAATGTAGATGTGTATACCATATACATGTTGCACATGAAATACATTCTATATATACAAGCTATACATACTATATATACATGCATACTTCCTGTAACATCTGCTGTCCTTCCAGCAGCTTTCCTTTAATAGGAATTGCTTTCAATTTATGCTGAATACTGGTGTCTTTAGGGGTGAGGTCTTCCTTAACCCTGTCTTCATTGCATTGGAAAGTAAATTTAACTTTTGCAGTACAAAGCCGTGCATAGCTGCCATGTGGATACAAGGGCTTTGTATTTACCATGCTTTCACAAAGTGTGGATGGGTTATGATTCTTTCAAGTGGGGCTTCCCTTCCTTTTGTCAGAGTGGAAGGTCTAAATATACGTATATGCATAAATAAGCACACACACACAGAGCTGTATGACAGCTCCTCTGGAGGACTGAGGATTTGGAAAGGAAAAATGAGAAGGCATAGAAGAAATAACGCTGCGGCTACCACCTTTTGATTTATGCATCTAGAGGGAGGCGATTAAGGAGGGAAGAGATGAAGCACAATGAATGGCTTTGAGCATGTATATTTTGTGAGTGGCTTTTTGAGTCTTAACATAGTGGTTCTTTGCTCTGCTGCTCTATGGTGCTTCCAGTCAGGGTGGGGAACAAATGCCTGGCATTATTTGATGTACTGATGCAGATAGACTGACCCTGGAAATGCAGATTTCCTAGCCAGGGTTTTGTGGGAGAGGACTTGGAGGGAAAGGAGCTTGTGTGCAGTTTCTCCCAAGAACTGAGCACTGTTGCAGATCTCAAACACTCTTTTCATGGGCAAGGTGACATTTTCTTGATTCTTATGCTTCCTCTGATGAAGCACTAAGAAAATCCCCAAACATATTTTTTTTCCCCTCCTCCCTGTAAAACCCCTAAAAAACCCACCAGATAACAGAAGAAAACTCCACACTATATGGCACAGATTTATCTCCTGAGGGATTGGGAGAGGAAACAAGTGGCAGGTGCTAGTTGTGTTGCTTTTGGCATTGCTGGGAAGTACTTGAACACTACAGAAACGAGGCTGTTACACAACTACAGTGTGTTATTTCCCCTCTGATTCTCTACAGGCCCAGGTCTGGGGTTACTTTGCTTTTTGGATTCTGGGGTCTAGTTTGGAGCACAATATGTGTCAGTGAACAGACAAGATGACAGCACGGGGTCACACAAAATAAGGCTGGCTTGACTTTTCCAGCTAATGTCAATTTATTCTAACATTACTGATGCAAACAGCATAGTCATTATATTAGTAATGCATTAATCAGTACAAATATATAGCTGGGCGAGAAGGAATGCATTCTGATCAGCAAGGTGTAAGTGATAAGAAGATGAAGACTGGAGAGATTGTAGCATTATGCCATCAACAGGCAGATGGGGACGTGTACAGTCTCTTGACTGAAGGTACTTCTGAATATTCCCATCATTTCACTAAAATGAGCATTTAAAAGCTTTAGTTCACAATTCACACAACATTTTAACACCACAATTATTTTGTTTATCCAGAAATCAATCTTCATTTTTGTTGACCTGCATATCTGACAACAATTAAGGAAATGTATGTCTTAATAATCCCTTGAGCAAGCAATTGATTTTATTCAGCTGCTTGTTCAGCAATATTGTTCAGAATAACATGCTGTCTTCTAAGGTTAGTTATGTAAGTTTTAGTGCTGGCGAAAGCTGGTAAGAACTCTGATCTCAAGTCCTCTGCTTCATGAACAATTTGCAAAGTCCTGTGCAAAATTACCCTGAAGGTTTTCTGTTGTACTGGCTTCTCCAGCTTCCATGGCCCACTTTATGTGGAAATGTGTCAGAGCTGACTGGGTTGCAGTGTGATACCTGATTCTGATGTCAGTCTTCTAGCTGTCCTACATAAACTGTGTCACTCAGAAACCCTTTTTTTTTTTTTTTTTTTTTTGTGGTAGGCTGTTTGTTTTAAATTCTGAGGCCTTGGACTTTATTGTAAAATTTGCCCTCTTCAGAGTCTCCAATATGCCAAAAAGAAATGTGGTAGGAAAGAGTGGCCTGAAGGATTTGGGACAGCCACTAGCTGGTCATTTGAGTCATCACCTGAACACATTAAAGAATGAGAAATAACATGGTGGTGGGAAGTAAAGAACAGCATAAATGGCACATTACTCTGTCACCCAGTGAAACTGAGACTTCTGTGCACATCCACAGTCTTTACAACACTTTAATTTTTTGGGATTACCACAGGATTTGGCTGTGTAGTGAAACTGGTTCTATATGAAGGACAGCAAAGCTTTGGATGTAGTTGGGTGGTGCATGATAGTCCATGCCCTGAATATTTTGTAGTACTCAGTGCATAGCACATGACATAACCCATAAAGGAACCTGTGATGTAAGGTGCTTTTCACTGACATTCTTCACAAGTAAGTGAAAGAGGGATTTCTTGTAGAAACCATACAAATGAGCACTCTGTGGTAATTGGGGACCGGCTGTTACATTCAACTAGAAATATTTTCAAGTGGTTTTATTTTGTCATTGCAAACTGGGGACAGTTGTCTCTGGTGTGGAACTGACACAATTGATAGGGAGAAGGAACAAGCCTCACGACTGCTGTGCTAGTGCTGTCTGTGCCCCCTTGTGGTATTTTTGCTCCCCTTCCTCTTATGACATACTTAAGATTTACTTTGTTTACTGCTGAAGATGGTCAGTGTGTCACAGAGCCACAGTGAGAAAAGTTTAACTGGAAATGGCAAGCCAGAAATGGAAGTGAGGGAAGAAAGTGGGAGTGAGGAAAGAAAGTAAAAAATTAAAGCCCAGACCATTCCAATTTTCATGGAGGGTTTTTTTGTTTGGTTGGTTTTCTGTTTTGTTTGCTTGTTTGTTTGTTTTTTCCGTAACCAAAAACATCTATGCATATTGTTACTTGTAACCGTCTTCTCTTTAGAAAAGGTGGCTTTCTCAGCTTCTGCTGAAGTGTCTCCAGATGATGCAGAATTAGCTGCTTGTTAGTAGTACTGTCTCTGGAAAGCCTCCTGGCAGCACAGAGGGCACAAGAAAGGCTTGGAGGGATTCATCTGGAGCTATTGCTGTCCTGTTGCTCAGCCAGCTAGCCATGCCATGTGCATTCTGGATCAGCTTGTAATCTGCTCAAATTCAGTGTGGTCTACAGGACTAAGAAGTAACCACCTTTAACAGAGCCTTCCTCTTGTGGCAGTCTGTCTTTGCTGAAGGCTCTGGAGTATAACTATAGGTAGACTACTGCGTATTGAATACTGTTCCGTAAAGAAAGTTGGTGGTATATTGCTAGGTACCACTTCAGATCTCAAAATTTGGGTTAAAAAAGTTCGAGTATGTTCCTTGTAGCTCTTTTATACTTTAGAAAGTTTTTCCTGTTCTATAGCTCTAACCAACATATGCTGGAGTATCAGATTTCCAGTAGTTCAGTAAAGCTTTTGTACATGGCTGTTAGCTTCAATTATTCAAAATTCTAAAATCTTAGTCTCAGACTCTACTTGTGTGGTGGGTTTGGGGTCATTCTTTTTGGTAGTGTTGTTTTGTTTGCTTCCTGCCCTTGTCTGGATTTTTGGCCAAACACAAAATTTATTTGCTGTATTAGAAGGCTCAGGATATAATTTAATACTAAAGCCTGGAATTTCATTTTTGCACCTCCCGTCCTTAGTAAAATGTAACCTTATTCCTGCCTTTCCCCTACACTTAAGAGAAGAATATAGCTGTCTGAAGGCATATTTGTAGGCATATTTGAAGGCATATTTGTAAAATAGCCTGTCAGGCTGACTGGTGTTGTGATACATTTATATAATGAGAGGTTTCATATCAAAGTAGAAATGTAAGAAGGTTGAAGTGGTGTTGCCTTGGCAACCTCTGAATCTTGTGGTCTTTGTGGTATAAATCAAACACTAATCAAGGACATGATTCAGTATTCTTTATGTATTCAAAATACCTATTGACTATGATACGATATTTGAATGGGAAGAGAAGACAAAACCTCCAATTGGTTAGATTAATGATATTTGCCCTCCGTATTTTGCAATGACGAGAGAAAAATTAAATGGATTATAACCACAACAGGTTTATGAACAAGAAAGGTCCCCAGCATGTCACTGCAAGTGTGTTTCCACTTGGAATTTTTGAGCAAAATGTTGTTACTTGAATGCCTGGCATCCTTGTGTACCATACTTTGAGTTTTTCTTACACTTGAACAAGAAAACAGTTAAACAATATTTTTATATGTGTGTTTGAAGAGTAATAGTAGAGACCTCCATCTGTGAACTTTGCTTACATGACAAATTTTTACAGTAACAAGTAGCCTACTGACTCTGGCATTGAGCTCTGTTTGACACAAGTTTCTGTGGAGGGCCACATCAAATGACAGGAAAATCAATGGTAGGATTTACACAGAAGTATATGGGAATTAGATTGGTTAAATCATTGTGACTGACATCTAGAACTGTTCATCAGTAGTTTGTGAATACTGTATGTTAATCTAGTTGTTTCTGGTCCCATGTGCTTTCTTGTTGCATTGAAAGAATGTAATCTTGTAGAAATTCATTTGGAAAAGAACAAAAAGAGTGCATTGAGTTCTGTGTGTGTTTTTGTTGTTGTGGTGGTTTTGTTTGTTTGTTTGTTTTTCCCTCAACATGTGAGGATTGTTAAGAGACGGTGCCATCCCTTAACCTTTTTGCTTTCTCTCAAAGCAGCCTACAAATCTGTTGGGGACTTCAAGAAACAAAAGTCTGCAAGTAGAAGAGATTGCTTTGGCAGGTCATAAAGATAGACCCTGCAGGGGGATGGACTGATCATTTCAGGGAATCAGATGGGGATCTCCAAAGGTGTTGTCTGTAGAAATTTTGTTTGTCACAGAAATTCTTCAGGGTCAACAAAAGCTTCAGATTCATCCTATGTAACTTGAGGCAGTTAACCAAGGAAGCTACTTGAATGGTTGGCACAGTTTCCCTCGATCTTTAACACAGAGAAGAAGGGGAACTCCCAGATCATGACTTAGGCAACGTGAAGTCAGAACCACCCTTTTGAAAGACTTGTTCGTCTTCATTATACGGACCCCAGCTTAGCTGCTTTAGTTCATAAACAGAAGCAAGAAGAACCCAACAGTAGATACTGAGCATGCTACGTACTCTTTTAGGCCCCTATTTTATGGGCTCCTAGATGTAAGAGCTGCAAGATCTCCTCCCAGTTCAATGGGCTGAGCTGAATTCTCTGCATTGTGCTCAGGAGTGGCAAAACTGCAGCATTTTTGGAGAAGCGAGAGTAGGAGGCCCAGTGGAGGCAGGGCTGCAGGCAAGGACCTTAGGGGAGAGAAGCACAATAGGCCCTGAAACCACAAAACGAGTAATAAAATAATAATGAGTGTTTATGTTGTAGTGTGACCATTCCTCAGCAAAGTATCATGCTCAGAAATTTAATAGTAAAGTAAGCACTCACTTGTTAAAGTAACAACATATCTTATTTTTCAGCTACTAGTACATGATACAAACCAGCAGATGAATTAAGTCTTTGTAGTTTAGCTGCATAAAAATGATTGTTATTGTTAAGCAGAGAGATCTGAGCTCTGATAAATAAGAAGGAACAGTACAGTGGAATATAATAGCAGAGGAAAATTATAGCAGTGTTACAGTACCTTATTAATGAAAAATTTGCACACTTTCCCTTTTAATATATGTTCTTCTTCAGTTTTATGTAACTCATCAGTACAAAATTGTAGCTGTTAATTAAGGAAGATGTTTAGCATGACGTTAAGTGTCTTCTCTGTAGAATTTGAGTTGTAAGAACACAAAAATAACATGACTTTTAAGAGAAAGTTAATTCAAAATAGAATACTTTGGTTTTTGACTGCATATCGGCACATAACTGGAATTCATGTCTTTGTCTGTTATATTTATTCTTGCATGAGTACTGAAGTAGTAGTGCTAGACTAAGAGACCAAACTCAGAGGAGAAGTATGAATCAATGCATTTTACATTGACAGTGTCCATCTTGCCTTAGTATTAGACCCAGGTGCTAGCAGCACTTCAGTATATATTCTACATTGGTGGGGGTGTATACCTGCTTAACTTTCAGCCACATATAATGGTTTGTGAGACTGACCTGATCTCACGCTTGCCCTTTCATGGGATGACTGGCATATCAGATGTTTACATGGGAATAGAAAGGAGGTATATTTGTATGACTATATTGTAACCTACAGTAGATACAATAAGACAAGGCAAAGATGTGAACTGTTCGCAGCCCATGCTTTCTATAATAGTCCCAAGTGATATTCTAGTAATTATTGATACGTCAGTTGTAGAGATTTATGTTCTAGCTCTTTGCTTGGCCCTTTTTCCAGACTGGTGTTTCAGGAGGATGGTACCAGTCAGGCTCCAGTCAAAAGTAATCCTCTTCATGCAGCAATCTTTACTTTTTTAGGACAGTGATACTCTTTCAATTGAGTTAAATAGGCAAGAATCAACACTTTCCACTTAATTCTCAGCATCTAAGTTCTGCCCTTAGGATAGCTGACTATTTCTATTCTACCTCTCAGTCCCTTCCTAGATTTGTAATATCAGGTGATATCTAGAACTGGCAATATTTATATCCCATCCAGCAATAATAGCACATCTGGCAGCGAAACATCTCTCTTGTAAGAGCACTGTTAAACAGTTGATAAATCTACCCCTCAATTATTGGAATAAAGAGAAGAAACCCAAATGGCTTTGCTGCTGTGTGCTTGACGAGATGAGAGTGCAGGGCAACTTTTATCAGAGACTTAACTTTGAGCTGTGCACGTTCAAGACCCACTGGGGACTGAGGTCTATTGATTCCCAGTGCTCCGCCTACAGAAACGATCAAAGCTGTGGGGAGGGAGTCTGCTACAGCTCCATATGCTGCATCCAGGCTGAACAAGGATTTTGTCTTTCCTGAGCCACCTGCAGAGCAAGATTGCTCAGGTCTCCAGAGGCGAAGTAGGTTTCACACTAATTGTTTCTTGCTTGAAAACCTTTTAAGGATAATGAAGGGTCCAATCATTCTCCATGTGGTAATACACATAGTGGCATTAAATGAATCTGGGGGAATATACAAAGTGGAGAAATATATTGTGAGGAAATAAAATCATGAGACAGATTCAAAGTAAGGGACTCAAACCTTCCAGGGAGATCAGTGCAAGAGGTATTTTCATCACAGTATGTGATGCTCTGTGAAGGTACATTAGCTAGTTCAGGTACTAGGACCTGTATGGCCACGTGTAATTACGGTACTTAATTCACGTTAAAAACTATCTCACTAGGACTAGTTAGTAAACATGACTGTTCTCTCAGGACCCGAGCGAATCACCTACAATAGGTGAGGTATTTTTTTCTGTAGATGTATTCCCCTCTCACAGGGGAAGCACAGGTTCCACTTGTCCAATGTCTTAAAAATTTTGCATACTGCCTGAGGGCCATTCTAGCTTTCAGTTCAGAAATAGAAAACAAGCAGATTTTGAACCTTCGCATTGTTAGAAGCTTCACACATATAAAATCTTTCTGTTTACATATGGGAAGCATCTAAAAAGCCTTATTTTCTAAGTGAAAGATCGCAGAAACAAAGGCCGTGGGGATACAGCAGGACTGCATTCTCCACTTTATTGCCACAGATTCAATTGACTAAAGGGTGCTTAAGCGCTACATAAGCACTTCTTGCTATTTCTATGTGAACAAGGACAGTACTATTTAATTTGTGTGGCTTTCAAATAGATACAGGGTGTGACCCAGAGCAGTGAACATTTTGCATTCATTGCTAGGGAGTCTCACAGGTTCTAGAAGGACCAAAAGGGTAAAACTAAACCCCGTTTCATTTCCAGAAAAGTGAATTTTGGGGGGGATTAAGTGGAAGTGACACAGTCCATATAAATTAAGTAGGCAGTTGGTGACATACCTCAGAAATTCATTCTCTCTGTGTTTGTGTGGACTTGAAAAGGTAAGACATCTAAGTGCTCCTTATTTGGAGACAATGGTCATCTTGATTAAAGGGTTATACTAAGGTAAAACTGAAGCACTGGAATGGTATATCCTACTATGAATGACCAAGGTAGAAAAGAAAAATAATTATCATTGCTGTGAACACAGGAACGAAGAGTAACAACATTTTCTCTTACTATTAGCCTGTCCTTACGCTAATAGGCAAAACCAGCTAATCTGAAAACTAAATCAATTCTGTTATGTTTTTTAAAAGCAAGACATTAAACTATTTTCATAGTATGTAAAGCCAAAGGGAATTTATACTGAATCTGTCCCACTAGTTAGCCCTTGTTATATATTTGAAAGGCAGGTAAATGAATGATGAATTATCGATATTTTACAGATAAAGAAAATAAGGAAAAAAGACATGGATGTAAGAGTTTCTGTCATTGTTCTTTGCATTAGGAGTACTTAAACATGTCATCCTTATTTGTACCTCTTGTCATTTCTAAATAGTGTAATAAAAACAAGCATTTTACACTTGGAGTCACGTTGCCACACAAAACAGTATTGCATTTCTGTTCATTACTGCTGTAGAAATGAAAAATTATATATTTTGTAATGCAGTACTGTGAAACTTTTCAGAATTGTTCACTTGCACTTTTTGGATGTAAACGTTTATGCATACACATGTATATGATTATGTATTTACATATTGGGATCATGTAAAAGAAAATTATTCTTGAAAAGGCAGAGGATGGAATAAGGCATGGTATTACGAAAGTAAATGGATTCTTAGAAAAACTTGTTAACAGAATTACAGAACAGTTGAGGCTGGAAGGGACTTCTGGAGGTTATCTTGTCCAAGCCCTCTCCTCAAGCAGAGACACCTAGAGCTGGTTGCCCAGGACCATGTCCAGGTGGCTTTTGAATAACTCCAAGGATAGAGGCTCCACAACCTCCCTCGCAGAGAAAATGTGTTTCCTGATGTTCAGAGGGAACCTCCTGTGTTTCAGTTGGTGCCCATTTGCTTTGGTCCTGTCACTGGGCACCACTGGAAAGTGCCTGGCTCCATCCTCTTTGCACCTTCCCTTCAAGTATAAAAATGCATTGATCACGTCTCTGCCCCAAGCTTTCTCTTCTTTAGGCTGAACAGTCCCAGCTCTCTCAGCTTTTCCTCATAGGAAACATAGTCCAGTCCCTTAACCATCTTTGTGGCCCTTTGTTGGACTCTTTCCAGTATGTCCATGCCTCTCTTGTACCAGGGAGCCCAGAACTGGACACAGGATTCCAGGTGTGGCCTCACCAGTGCTGAGTAGAAGGGAAAGATCACCTCCCTCAGCCTGCTGGTAGTGCTTTGCCTAGGGCAGCCCAAGCTACATTAGCCTTCTTTGTGGCAAGGACACATTGCTGGCTCATGTTCAACTTGGTGTCCACCAGGATCCCTATGTCCTTTTCTGCCAAGCTGCTTTCCAGCTGGGTGGCTTCCAACATTTATTAGTGCAGGGGGTTGTTCCTCCCCAGGTGCAGGATTTAACATTTACCTTTGAACTTCATGAGGTTTTTGTCAGCTCATTTCTCCAGACTATATTGTCTACATGTTCCAGTTTCTCTTAAAAAATGATCAACATTTTTGCTATCTTCATAGTCTTTGGCTACTTCCCGGAGGAAAACAAACAAACCGACCCACCAAAAGGAACAACAAAGCCAAACCAAAACAAAAAACCCCAACAACAACAAACAAACTGACAGCCCTACAAAAGCCAACACAACCTTATTCCTCACAAGTAGAAACTTTCCAATAAATTGTGACCTCCAAGTCTATGGTTTATTCTTTGACAAAAATACAGTCTGCGTTCTTAGCCTGTTTACAGTCATATTTTTTCCTTTCTGAGATATGGCAAATTACTATACTCTTGTGGTATTTTGTTGGTTTCAGTTAGTGCATCCTGATTCCTGAATGCATAGTACTTGTTTGCTCAAACAACATATATATTCCTCTGCTTAAATAGGACTAATTCCTCTTCCTTTCCTTTGCTTCATTTTGGAGTTAGAACATATTGACTAATATTTCAAATGGCCTTTTGTGCCTGTCAGTGAAGAGAACTGCTTTTAATAAAAAAGCAGAGTTTGAAGACGCTCAACAATTAATTTAGTTTTAGTTGACCCTATTGACTATGTTCTTATAAAGCAGCACTGTGCTCCCGCATAACTGTGCACCCCTTCATTATGGTCTCTCAGTGCCACGTGCACATTAATAACCAACGATGGAAGAAGAAGAAGTTTGAGTTACAGGCTGAACTCCAAACTACAGATTTTCTGAAAGTGTCATAGATCATGTTTAATAGCCTGTGGATCAAAATGAAACCCAATATACATCACAGGGGAACTCAATAATTGAAGCATCCCAAGAATGCCTAAGTACTGGAGTCTTGAGGGTACTGGAAGCTTCATTTTGTGCTCAGTTTTTACCTGAATAAAAGCTGTCTCATCCCCCCATCATCTTTTCTTTTTGTAACAAATCATAATCATATTTTAATGCACTGACTTAAATTATTTTATCTGGCATTTAGGAGAGCAACGAACTCCCTTTTCTTCCCCATCCACCTCCTAATTTTCTGTGAAATGAGAAAAACAGTCATTCAGAGGTATTAACATTTCAGAGTGTCTCCAGCACACTCAACTCACAGCTATCTCCTCTCTATGCTGAGTGTCTGCAGAATGGTCCCACAGGGGCACTGAGCATGTTCTCTGGGTCTGTGAATCTGGTCTGCGCACGAGCTCCGAATTTACTCCTTTCATATGAGAAGCCCTGGGGGCTCTCTGAAGGATTGTAACGGGGCCCTTGTTGATGAGAACTCAATAATTTGCAACCTGGGGCTGCACAGCTGGTATCATATGTGTATGGGGAGGATGTATAGTCTTGTCTCAGGAAAAAGGCTGTCACAGAAGGGTTTTGTGGACTTGGCACTCTGTGGTTTATGCAGGGGATAAATTCTATTTGTCTGTGAAAGAGGTGGAAGGAAGGTTGAATTTTGCAGCATTCTACTGACAGAAAAAAAAAAACATTGGATGAAACTGTAGGAAGCCTGGCTGAATCGAGGCCCTTGGGCTTATTGTAGCAAGCTGGGTTGGTGCGGAACGTGCTGGCTGATGCAGAGCCCTCAGTGTTCTGTGTAGCGATGCAGCTGTGCAGCCCAATAAGCCTCATCCCATGGTGGGCAAGGCTGCTCCCCGAGGAGCTGTTGTTTCACCTTGTGCCCATCCTGCAGCTGCCCGAGCTGTGGCTCCCCCCGTCCCTGTGAGGATTTTGGTATGCAGTTCAGAGGATCAGGAAGTTTTGTCTTTTCTGATATACAGCGGGAGTTTGAACCGGATACAGTACATGACTGAGGAATGCAAATGAGGGAATAACAGATGATTTTTAGGTGAAGTGCTTTCAGTGAACATTTTAGGGTACGCTAGGGTGTGACTGCCCAGCTGAGCTGCTGGCTTGATACGTGATAGTTACATATTTTCCTTAACCTTGCTAGTACGTGATATTTCCATGCCGAAGGATATGTGTAGGATAAAAGCAATGCCTGGCCCTCCCATTGGTCCTTTGCATAGGATGAATCTCATTGAGAGCAAAACCAAAGAATGTGGCTAAACAAAACTGTTTTCAGCAGTTGTTTGATTGTTAATGCATGATTTTTCTTGTTTTGCACACAGTAAAACTGCAATGTGAAATGGAAGCCACCACTTCTTGGCTGGCTCCTTTTAAGTGCAACCTCTCCCTCTGCAAGGGTGTGGTAACAGGAGCTTCTCTGAATTCTTTAAATATTGTATGAAGATACTTCAGTATCAGAAATTGCAGATGGGCTGAATGGCAATCTCATGAATGACTAATGAGTGCTGGTGGCATCTGTTGGTAGTGGCCTTTTAAATGAACCCTTTCTACACTACACAATAAAGTTTCCTCTGGTTACAAAACTTTCTGGTGGTATTACAACTATTCTGCCCTGCAAGCTGATACCTGCTGTGGTTTCTGAATGAACCAAGAGGTTACTATCATCCTCTTGGTTTTGGCATGTTTAATAAATAACAGCAGTGCATTGGTTTTAGTGCAATAATAGTGATTACAAGATAAATAGCACAGTGGGTGTTGGGGTTTTTTTTGGTCATTTTATAGGGAATTGGAGAGAAGGAAAATAAAATCTGAGTTTCACCGTTAAATAATAGACCCCTACAGCATGAGTTACAATGTATTTGATGGAAAAGAAGATATCTTTCTGCTTTAGCCAGAAAACAGAATCTGTTTAACAGTATAAGCTTTTATTTTACCTCACAGGAAAGGTAAATTTCTTCTGTAGTTTGAAACACGGGTGACAATTTCAACACTGGTTAAGCCCATTTGGGGAACTATTTCATGGTATTTGTTATATCAGACATAGTTGGGGAACTCCCATGTCACGCGAGGTTGCAAAGAATATGGGCATTAGGGCATATGCAACATTTATAGAGAAGAATGACAAACATTCTTGGGTTACAGGTATTTGATGAACGAATTGTTTAGTGGCTGGTTTAAGGTATGAATGAAACATTTATGGCTTTATAGTTCTGCTTATATTGGACAGCTTACGTAGATTGTGTGGAAGAGCAGTAATGCATAGAAGTGTCCTTTTTTCCTGGTAGTCCAAAAGATGCATTTTTTGGGCACCGGAATAGGAGTGCAAGTACCACAGAGGAAAGCACACTTTCTGCCAAAGAAGAGTGATGAAGATTATGTACTTTCCCTGCCATTCCTCTCTTTTTCTGCCCTTCTCTGCTGCTTGCTGCAGCAGCAGCCCTTGACCAGTGCAGAGTTTGTGCTCCACCATGTGTGCTGGGGGAGATGCATCCGGACAGGGGATGCAATTCCTCTCCCCATTCCCTCTTTTGCTCACAGCAGATGAACCAGCTGCAGTCCCTCCAGAGATATGTGGGAAGGCATCAGCTGGCTTTACCTTTTTCCCTTGAAAGTACATGTAAACTGAATTGTGGCTGCCAGACAGGAACGTATTAGCCACTGTTCAACAAGCTTTATTTTAAAAATAAATGAATAAACTACTTCACATGTTGGCAGCTGATTTGCATCTTATCATAAAACTGAAGCATATGATCAAAAAGAACTAAATAACAGAAGGAATTGCCTGGCCACCTCTGTATTTTGGGTACTTTTCTCTGGGTAGCCTGATGATTTTTGTATAAGCTCATCTTCTAGAAATGCATCTATTCTTGACTGGAAAATGTCAAGAAATGGTAAAACTACCATTTTCCTTGGCACCTTCTTTCAGTGGCTTCCATCCTGTATGAAAGGAGGTTGATTGAGAAGAGAGGAAAAATGTGGTGAAAAAATACCTTTCCACACTAAAATAGCCTTCTCTACTCTATTTTCCCCTTTTCACATACTTATAAGCTATCATCAAGTCACCTCTCATTCCTTTATTTATAACTAAATAGATTCACATCT
Organism: Caloenas nicobarica; assembly: GCF_036013445.1. Taxonomy (NCBI): domain Eukaryota; kingdom Metazoa; phylum Chordata; class Aves; order Columbiformes; family Columbidae; genus Caloenas; species Caloenas nicobarica. Next base: position 44,109,493 of record NC_088246.1, on the reverse strand, counting down.
TTAAGTCTTCACTAGCCATTGAATCATTTCTGTCATCAGCATCCCTCCAGTTTTTCATTGTTGTATGTTTGGGTCTGAACTATGTATTGTTTCCAGCACCTGAGTTTCCACTATTGCATGTGGAGATAATGTTGCCTCCTTAATGCCTCTGTGCTTGTTTATAAAATCGTGGATCTTATTCACTTTTTTTCTTTGACTGTATTTCTTTGGGGCCTTGAGCTGATGAGGCTTTGTAAAATACATATATTGTGATGATGAATGGTAAAATGAAAACTTCTTTTAGGGGTATAAATGATTATTTCAAGAACAAAAGACATCGTCAAGACATTTAGTGGTTTTGTGGAGTTTTTTGCCTTTTATTTATTTTTTTTTTCCCATTGGCCCATGGAAGACAGACTAACATCCTAGATTAACCAGTGGTCCCAGGATCTGGAGAGCTACGTTTAAGAGCAGCCCTGACTGCTCTTATCCACATAAATGACCTAATTACAAAACTTTGCAGTCTGTCTCTTGGCAGAACTTTTTAAAGGTGATTTTGACTCTGATGTAGAGTGAAAAGAATTGCAGAGAACTCAGTTTCTCGCCGGGAAGGATTCTCGGTTTCTGGTATATGACCTGGAAGCTCGTATGAATTTTGTTTTGTTGTTGACTGCTATAGTCTTTTCAGAGTCACTCTTTTTAGGATAGTCATCCATTCTGAGCTATGCGTGGGTTTTTTTCCTGCATACATAACTTACCTTTTGGCTGTATTGCAAAGCCACTGCTGGAGTGGGTGGGTTTGAGCACTCCAGGTCTGCCTTCCTCTGTTTTCTCCCTTTATGAGTCTCTCAGTTGCAAATGGTGTCAGCTGTCATTTATTGACTTCCTGAAAACCAGCAATGGGGATTAGTATCAAGGCTAATCCTGATCTTTGTGAAGCCTCACTAGCAGCAACATTTGATTGATGCCCTACTTACTACCTGTGGAGATATGCTAGTTATTCAAATCTTCCTTGGTTTCGCTTTATTCCTATTGTGTGGTCCTAATTTTTTGTGCTGTTTCTGTGTGAATTTTTCCCGCTATTTGTCATCTAAATGGCTTGTGTAAGGCTTTCTTATTAATGCTGTAAGTGCAAGTAAATCATCAAGAAAATTTGTAATATCAGCAAAATAATGAAGGCAGACTGACCAAAAAAAATTATGTTTGGCAAAGATATAAATGTAACTGAACACAAAAGACTAAATCTTAAATCTGTTTTATCAATTTTAAAATAGCTATATATTCTTATGCTTTAGTTAATTATAAATTAAATCAGAACAAGCATTTCTTTTTTTTTACCTTTATGCTCATATTGGCTTAAGCATCCTTATTTTACTAGGTTCATCTCCTTACCACTTGCAATACTGATGCTTGTTTTCTGAAATTCCAAAGATTCCAAAAATTATCCAAAGATTCAGAGAGCCTTTTTTAATCTTTGGTACAAGCCATCCAGGCTTGTGAGTCTGAAAATTTGCCCTCGGTAGATCTTTGACATCCTGATAGCTGCTGATGGCTTGGAAAATTCATCAGATTTGTGATAGAAATCTCCACGCAGAAATTGAAGACTTATTGAACACTTCTGCCTTGCCTGCATTTTTAATGATTAACCATAGGTTGGGTTTAGCTCGTCCCTAATGTACAGACTAAAGTGTTTCTTCTTTCCTTAGTCCTGTTCATCAAGGGTTTCTTTTCCTCCTGATAAATTTTCTCAGTGTCACATTTGTATTGATTCCTATCTGATCCGTTGCCCCCTTTCAACTTGTTAAATACTGCTTTGCTACCTTTGCTTTGCCAATAAACCTGGATGGGCTTTTAGATAAAGCTGTCTGTGTTGATTGAAGGATTGCAGCTTTTGGCCATCTAATCTCTTCTTAAAGAGCTTTAAGCTTTCATCTATATTTTCCACCTGAAGTTTTTTGGAAATTAGGTCTTTTGAAATACCGTTTGTGATTGGGGCCATCCCTTTCCTTTGGCTGCAGCGAGTATAGTCAGGTTGTGATCAGTTCACAGAGGGCAGTGCTGATCTATAGACCAATGATTATTTTCTCTGTGCCACGGTATGGTTGGAAATGCAGATGTACTGTACTGAGTCCGCACCATGCCTGCTGGTGAGTTGGGACAGGGTGCGTTGCTGTGCAAAACTGATTGTTGTATGACGTGGGGACAGCCCGGACATGCTGGGTCAGTGTGTGTGACAATGGGATGTGGCGACTGGGGAAGGGAAAGAAGGCACAGCCACTGTTGGGTATCTGTGTGTCTTGGCTGCTTCAAGGATGCCTCAGTTCGATTGATATCATGCAGTTTTCTACAGAGACCCTGGGTGTAGCATCTGCGCTTGCTGGAAACAGCTAGGGATGGTGGTTCGCACCTGGCTGTAGGACCTGCCCTGCATGCCCAGCTCTGGGTACTGTGGGTGGGAAACCTGCAGCGCCAGTAGCTGTGTCAGGGCTCAGAGCTCAGGTCCAGCTGGGTGAAGAGCTACAGGTGCATTTGGGGATAACACCTGGAGCACAGCTTTTCCAAGAGAGGCTCTGAAGCTGTCACTAGTAGTAAGGCCAGGGGACCATGGGGTGGCACCAGAAGAACAGCAGTATGTTTGAGCTGCTAATTGCTGCACACAGTGCTCCTGTCTATTCAATGCAGTGAGGAGAAAAGCCTATGTTTGAGGAGGGGAGGAAATTTTTTCCGGTTCTTAAATCAACTTAATTTCTTCAGTAATACTGCCAGCTCTGTCTTGAAGGCATGAGCTGGTAAAGACTAAACTACAGCAAACACAAGTTATCTCCTACTTTTCAGGCAGCATTTGATTTTTTTTTAATTCCTTTGTATAAAATTATGTATTGCTTACAAGGCTTAGATTATGAAGTTATTTTGAATAATTATCACCAAGAGGTCAGTGTCTAATAAAACATGAGACTACTTGTAAAGATTTTACCGTTCTCGTCTTTCTAGGAATTTGAGTGTCTTAAAAAGGGTGTGAATCCAGTAATCCAGTAATGTTTGAGGAGTTAGTATACAGTTTTCACAGCAGTTGAGTGATGGTTTGTGTGGTGGTTTTTTTGTTGTTGTTGTGTTTGGTGTTTTGGTTTGGTTTTTTTTTTTGGGGGGGGGGGGAGGTTTTGTGTGTCTTTTGGTTGGTTGTTTTTTTGTTTGTTGGTTTTTTTTTCCCCTGAGCAGAAATTCAGCTGATGATCTGAATTTCAGATGTGAAGGGATATCTAAAGACATCTCTTCTAGCTAGTTGCTTTATGTGGATTTAAACATGGGTAGGTATTGTATATCAGTGACTACAGAGTACTGGTAAGTCATGGTTCGAAAGTATCTGCCTGCTCCTTGACCTGGCCTCACAAGAAAATGGGGAGAAGTAGAATTTTTCCGTGTCAAAAGAAGGCTGTTCCACTGTCTACAGGCAAAAGCTGCTTCCAAGTGTCTCCTGAAAGTTCTCTTGCTAAAGATGTGTGTTGTTTTGTTTCAGTCTTTTTTAAGTTCCTTGATGTGAAGATATGGAGTTTCTGTGTGTTGAGGTACAGCATGCTTTCTGAAACGTGAGGCTACTTGCCAAGATCTGGCCTTGCTTGGCCACTACTGTTGGAAAGCATTGTCCAAGTTATCCTGAGTCATCTGCAATGGTCAAAACCTAAAGCTGCTGGGGACTTTCATCCCCAATGGTACTGGTGGTCCAGTTGTATTATTGATTTACCAGCCTTGAAGTTCCCATTGCATGGTTGAGTGCTGAAGTACAATCAGAATTCGGGGTTTAGTTATAACAACACATATCATTCATTTTTGTAAGTGAAAAATTTTGCAAATAGTCTTTCTGACAATCTTGACAAAAAAATCAAACAACAATGAAATGAAATGAATGTGACAATTAGACACGTGAAAAAGCCACAAAGACCTGAGGAAAGGGGTCCCTGCCTGAAACCGTGTTGCGTTTTCTCACTAAGTAATTTGGCCTGAAAAAGATACTACTTCATTATGCAGGTTTTGCTTTCCAGATCATCGTAGCCACAGGCTACTAGAAAACAGTGTCATCATGAAACAACTGGCTTTCATCAGGCAGCTAGGGGCATCTGGAAATTGCCGCTTTTTCAAGTTCACTAAGCCAATGTGAGGTCTTCTCAAAGTGATGGAAACAACTGTTAAATCTGCTGCTGCTTAACTTTAAATCGGGAAGACACTCCTTAAATTTGTGCAGTTCCTTAATTCATGCACTAGATGGTGGTCAAAAGCAGCCCAAGTTGTATGCTCGCTTCTGCTTCCCAAGGTCACAGCTGACAGTGGAAAATGAACACACAGGAGTCTGACCGGTTTTCCTGACAAGCTTTTAAACTTTTTCCTCTGTCCATGAATAATTAATGCATTTAGCAGAATCCTTTAAAGATTAAGGTAGAAATTAAAGTGTTTAGTAGCACTGCTAAACTCACATAACCTGTTGGAACTGTGATTTTTAAATCAGTTGTTTGATAAACACGTAGGAAGTACTTGTGTCTGTTTGATCACGAAACATTCATTAAATATCCCATAACTTCAAGCTGAGGTTAGTGTTGTTTCCACAATACAGGAATTCAAATATTCTAGTTCTTAAAATAGTTGCTATAGACTGAAACTCGGTTTCTGAATGCACAAATTAATTACCGGCGGTTAACACAAGGTAGTAATGGAAAAGGGTGAACACTACTTTGAAAACATGATTAGAGATTTTTGTAAGATTAAAACCAAACCAGGCAGAAACCATTTCCATACTGCCCACCCTGAAATTATAAAAGCTGCTCTAATCCTGTACCTTGGGAATACTGCTGGCTTCAGCAGGTAAGATTGCAACATGTATTTTGGATTCTGTAACTGGGAAAATGCATGCCACTGAAAAGAATCACTCAAAAATACTCCTTTGACCAAAAAAAGAGAAGGAGCTAAACCACTACGTCATTGCTGCTCTAATTTAAAAACTTCTGCTATTAAAAGTAAAGGAGGCACAAGATGTTAGAGCCTCTCTGTAGGTCTGCAGGAGGAGACTGTGATGCCCCATCAGTCCTCAGGCAAAGCAGTTCCCTGGACCTCTGGTTGCACAATGCAATGAATAGCCTTCCACCCACTGCACCTCCTCTCCACTGTCCTAGGTGGAAGAAGGGCACGTCTGATAGCTCATATGCTGCTGAAGTGAGTGTTTGAAATATTAATCTCCAGGGTGGATTGACAGGGGAGGCCAGCAGTGGGAAGGAAATGGTGAAGGGAGTAAATGAGAGAACTTGAGTTTTAGGACACATTACACTTAAAATTCTGAGGCCGTTCAACTGATATTTAACAGAAAGAATTAGATTTATAATTTAAAGTAAGTTCTGAAGTAAAATAATTGGACTGGTGAAGCAATCTAACTCTCACTAAATTGCTTTCCAGGGAGCCTATCCTGAATGGGGCTGCACAGCTCCTTCTGATATTTAAGCATCCTCAGGTCTCCTTGACTTGAGCGGGAATTAAACTCATTGAACCCGTCACCAGGCAATTAGCTCCTTATAGGTCTCATTTTTCTGCTGCAAAGTGGTAGGTGCCTTTCCCTTCAGTCAGCAGCCATACCCTGTGATCCTCAAGTTCAAACCTTAGCATGCATGTACCATTTAATGGTTCTTTTGTGAGACATGTACTCAAGCATTGGTGCATATATTCTGTTCCTTACTACTTTCTGTGGATAGAATCCTCGAGAGTTTTGTTATACTGACCACACTTGTAGTGTCTTTATCCCATGAGAAGAAGTTGCCTGGTGGTTCTTATCAAGTACAGGGGTGGAGAATTATTTTTCTTTCTATATCTACATGGTGCCCAGCACAATGTCTCCTAGGCGTGATGACGGCCGAGCATTGTCACAGTGTCATTGCTCTCTCAGGCCAGAGCTGGAGTGAATAGTAATGGAAGAGTACAGAGATCTTAGTATCCTTATCTGCTGTTCAAGCATGAAGCACATGCAAACTGTAGGAAATTTTTTATTGTGTCAAAGTTATTCACCGTTTAAGAGAAGATGTGTTGAACAAGTGTGCATAACCAAGAAGTGTTCCCAACCGTGAGTCTTCCCATTTGACTCAGCCACTGGAAAATGTGCAAGAACAATTATAAGACCCAGATTTTGCCCTACTGTTAGCACTGCACAGTACCGCTTTTTGTAGTTTGGAATATTCGATCTGAAGCAGAGAGGATTGTTTGCTGACTAACATACCTTTCACGATGAATACAGCCTCCTCATGCAAAATGGCTTCCTTCTTTATCCAAGCAGAACTCCAGTGTGGTGTGGTTATTTTTTATTTTTTTTTATTTTTTCCTCCTTGAGTATGGGCTAAATGAGGTTGGTCTGAAGTAATTCTGAGCTATGAAACAAGAAAATTAAAGAATCCTATAATCAGTTGCTAGTCAGACAGAAACACAGGTAGCTGATGGTATAGGGATATATTTGGTGACTTCTATTTCTAAATGATGTACACATTGCAGACACACAGCGGAATTGTGATTTCATTGGTAGCTTTCATATTAAAATCTTTATGCAGGAGGCACACCTGGAGCTCCACATTAGATTTTATGGCAAAAGGTGCTATTGAATGTGATTGAAGGTATCACAGTATGCCTCTTAACATTTCTGCTGTAATTCTGAGTGTTCCTGTCTTCCGTGTTATCTTCTTGTTTCCCAAATGTTTATCAGAACTATTTTCACAATTTATTTCTAATTTTTTGCTTGCAGTAATATGCAAAAAAAAAAAAAAAATGATTACACCTTGCATTCTGAAAGGCTATTCATTGCTTTCATGTGTGTAATTCATACTGGTGTCACACTCTGGACTTCAATTGGAATTCTGCCTCCATCACTCTCATAGCTTAAAAAACAAACACTAAATAAAACATGTGGCTTTGTCACAAAGATAAACCAAAATCAGAGAGGCAAATTAAGTTAGAACCATAAACACTCTCTGAATGCAATCTACATTCTGAAACAATCATAATTTAGACATGTACCACTAAACAAATATGGGAAAGCTAAGGCGTTAGTGTTGAAAACCTTAGCTGTTTCTGTCTAAGCAAGCTGTATGGGACTTGCCTACTAAAATGTGCCATGTAAAAATAAAGCTGTTAAGGCAAGGTTGACATCATCATTTTTCTTTGCAGATCAGGTGTTAGTTTCTGGCACTAAATTTTAGAGTTGAAATAAATTAATGCAAAAACCAAGGTTAGACCATTCACCTATTTTCTTAGTTCAAAGTCAAGCCATCACAAAACGAAGAAAAGGAATGCACCATTCTGAAATACAATAGTGTTATTGGTAATATATTAAAATCCAACACATTTTAAAAAATACTTCTGTCAAAATAATTATTTACATTGAATTCTGTCTTCCAAGGAAAAGAGTACTTAATCCAGCAATGCATTTAAGCTTATGACCGATTTCAAGCATGAGAACACAGAAGTACTCGCACGCTTGAAGTTAGGCACACGATTAATTGGACAAGGTTAATAGCCATGCTGAGACGAGATCAAGCATTTGGCTATAAGGACCTGACTCTGCCAGTCATCCTTGCGTTCTTTTTCTGCAGTAAGACACCTATGAGATTTCATCCCATTCAGCACGAGAGTAGTGTAGCCAAATGCTACTTATGCCTCAAATCTAAGAGATGAAATCTTAAGCTCCAGGGTCAGGCCTTCTCCCTTAATATTGCATCCCACAGACTGCTTTGGCAGCTTAAGTTTCACGGGGGGTTTGATGGAAAGTGTCCTCTAGGGAGATTACTTTGCAGGTGTGATGGGAGAAGGGCCATTAAGGGTGAATAGTCAGGCTTAGCCTAGTTAGCACAAGGAGAGAAACCCTGCATTTTACCAGCTGCAGTTGATATTCTTCCTGAGTTCAAACCTTTGAAATAAATCAGGAAGACTAGGGACCTCAACCCAAGCTTCCCTATGTCATAGATGAATGCTCCAAGCTGCAGACTTTTGAGGGATTTAAGTCTTGCTCTGATTCTGCTAAGTGTTCCTAACCTACGGGTCTCAGTGCACAGTCGGCCTTTAAACCTGCAGGTGTGAGCTTTAATATTTCTTTGGGCAGGCAGTGGGAAGGCAGGCAAGGGTGCCAAACTGAGGTACTTCAAAAAAACCTCATAAGTCACAAAATACAGTTCCTGCCCAAATCTGCTATATTTCTGAGTGTGACCTCAACCCTTTTTTGTCTCTGTTTTCAGGTTGCTCCTATAATTAAAGAAAGGATGATGAAGAAGGGCAGCATGATGCTTGGATACCAGCCTCACCAGGGCAAAGTCAACTTCTTCCGCCAGGTGGTGATCAGCCCTCATGTTAGTCGAGAGGACATGGACTTCCTGCTGGATGAAATTGAACTGCTTGCTAAGGATTTGTAGGTGTAGCTCCACAGCACCAGGCTCTGCTCACGTGTGATATTTATGGAGAAAGAATAGCAGCAGCATTCTGGTGCTATTTTGTGAAAGGTAGTGAAAAGCTTGACATGTAGTTTGGAAACTGTCATTTTACAAAGTGATATTGAGAGCTTTGCAGGTAGAACACCCCTTCGCAGGAAAGTATTTGCTGATGGGGGCTGAAGGCGGCCAGGGACAGGCCAGTGCTTGCAGCACCACTGCTGCCATTCTGAGAAGTGTTTCCTCGAGAAGGCAGCACTTCTCAAAATGCTGTCTAGGTCCCTCGGAGGGCAGCTATTTATGGGGTACCTGTGCACAGTGTAGCTCAAACTGACCACTTACATACGCAAGCAATATTCCTCTGAAGTTACTATTAGGAGTGGATTTAGCTCAGTGAGCTTTAAAATGCTAGTAAATACTCTATCTACTCTGTCAATATTTTAGTTTGGTATGTGTTTAAGGGTAGAGGCTTGGTTGGTAATTACACTGACTGAACATCATGGACTTGCTCCTCAAAGCCCCTAACTAGGTGTATTGTTCAGGTTTTCCACCATGAGCGCAGTCAACGTGGGGTTGTGCATTCACCATCCTGGGAGGTTTGCAGGACCTGCTTGCACAAAGCCCCAAGCAATTAAAATTGACCCTGATTTGAGCAGGTGGAACCAGATGACCTACTAAGTTCCCTTCCAATCTTATTGATTTTGAGATTCTATGAAATACAAGGATTGGGCCCAGTCAGTGTTTGCCAGTGTTACCCACCCAAAATATCACCACGGAGCTGAGGATATTGGAATAGCACTTAAGACTTCTTACCTCTTTGTTAACAGGAGTTGCCTGTCATTTCTGAACTGCTGTTCACCTTTCTCAGTTTTTAAAGCAATAAGGTTTATTTAGCAACTTTTAGATGCACTTCCAAATTCTATCAGAGAAAAAAAATATATTTACATGAAAGAGATGTATTTTTTATGTATAGTGACCGTATGTTAAGAGTATAGCAAAATTATGTATTTGTTATTGTCTGTCTGAATTTTCTTACAGATTTGAGATGACTCAGTCTTATGTTATCAGTGTATAATTTATATTTTGGCACTGAGATTGAGGTGGTGGTGGTCAGTGAATGCTTGCTTGTGAGTTTTGGATATGAACAGTTTGAATATTTCTGGACAACCCGAAACTGAGAAATTAAATTCTAAACTTTATGTTTTTGTTAAGAATTACGGTTTACTTTTGATCTGCTTTTATTCTACAAAATCATCCATTTTATAAAGATAGACATTTACTTCCTGAGCTGAAGTTCTTGGAAATAACCATGTCTTTTACCTTGTAATCAATGCCTACTTTAATGTTTGTTCCTTATTCTGCATTTGAGGTGGCACTGACCAATATGAACCTTTCTGCTATCATGTTTTCTGTCCTGCTTAAAGCTGTCTTTAAACACAAGGCTTTCTTGTTTTCATTTCCTACATTGTACTAGGACCCAGCATTTGCGTGACATTCCTACTTCTAATCTCTAGGACGATGGTATGGCAAGTTGAAGGAAGTCGTGATACCCAAAGAGGTCACATTATCAGAACAGTAGATAGGAGCAAGAGTCACCCTGCACCACTTGACAGGTGCCTTTAACAGTGTCCTGGAAGTGAGTATTCTTGTGCTGTTGCCGTAAGCCACTAGACTTTAAGCCAAAACCCATGCTGATATTAATACGAAAATAAATATTGCAATATGGGCCCTGAATTCTGCCCTGTAATACCCACAGATAACTTCATCATGTATTGCCTTGTGCTTCCCGCTTTGCCAGCGCTCATGATCCTAATTTCAGGGCCCTTAAGACTTCTTGAGCCTCCCAGCCACTCCAGGTGGATTGCAGATTGGACAAGGGCTGCTGGATGGACAGGGTGACTTTGCCGTTGCTTCTGGAGTTAGACAGGACTGTCACCCTTTCTCCTTCTCTTTTTTGACCTTGAAGGGAATGACAGAATACAGTGTCAGGATGTTTTGATTATGGTCCATATTCTTGGTGAGTACTTGATTTTTGATTCAGAGGGAGCTTTGTCACCTTCCATCAGCTGAGAATTTGGTCTGTGGTGTTTTGTGACACCACTGCTATCAGAGAAGTGCTACTGTCTTGTTTCTCTTCGTGGTGTTTGCGCATTTCTCGGTTTCCAGATACTGTGACACTTATGGGACATGTCAAACTGAAGTAACACAGTTCCTTTCTATAGCACTAGTGGCTGTAGTATTTTTAAATGAGAGCAAAATATAATTTCTTCAATGTTTGCAGAAAATAGGTCTCCGATCAACATGTGCACTGATTTCCTCAAAGGTATAGGTTAACCTTCCAGTGTGATGTGAATACCTTATCTAATCTCCATACATTTTCTATTATTTATGACCCCTTATCGCGTCTCAGGTGTGCAATATGATGGTCTCATTTCAGGACTAATGTCATTTTCTCATGGTTGCCTATCTAGGAAAAGTATGTACAAAATGTCTATTTTGTAGCTGGTGATTTTAATAAAAAGTGAAGGAAATGACACCCTTATCAATACAGTCTGTGTTTGTCATTTTTCAATCTAAAACTGCAGAGATATATATGTGAAGAAGGTACCTACAAGCACTCCAGGTAGAGAAAAAGCATACTGCCAGCACAGTGTTAAAATGTGAAAGCCAGTTTAACTCTGCTTCAGGATGTGGTTTATTTATGTGCTGTGCCCATATAATCCTTAATAAACATCTTGGATGAAATCGCGTTAAATTTATCTTACTCTTGCTTACAAATGCCAAAGCTAAATTGTCTTTGGAGAATTGGCCATTTAATTTATTTTTTTGCTATTCTAGTGAGATGGGGTCGGGCCATGAGTTTCCTCTGCTTGTTGCTGACAAGCACCATCTCTCAGGGTGGGAAACCAAGTTCTGGAAATAGTGAGGTACAGGTAGAAATCAGTGTAGAAGCTGATCCATTGGCTGCTTGTAATTTCTTGTGTCTACTTCTAATCATCTTTTTTCAATAGGAAAGGAAGGAAATACTTAGACAGAAGGGATGCTGAAGCAGTTTTTGCTCTTAGTGCATCTTGTGAGAACAAGAAATGTCCTTTAAGAAAAGTCGGGTAAAAATGGTAGAGTTGCATTCCCAGAATGCCAGGTAAAAGCCTGTAGAAACCTGAGGCTTCCTCATACAATACAGCTCACAGCATGAGTTCGTGCTCAAATAATTTTCATCTTTAAATCCTTGGACAGTATGATTTGGTTTACCAAACTGATATGAACTGTTGAAGGCAGAGTAGAATAATTAAGAAATACTGAATGCCAAGTTCTGCTTTCTCCTGTTATGTCACATATGAACTTGATGACAAGCCAAAGGTAAGCTAAAAGTGTCATTTGAGTAGCTGATTTTCAACCATGCCAAATCTGCCCAGCCCCTCTTCCCTGTTGGCTGCTTCCATGGGCTTTCAAGGGGAGAGTGAAGTGTGTGCACCCTGGAAATCAGCTGTAGGTGAGGCCCACTCACACACCTGCCCTCCTTCCTGTGGCATAATTGGTAAATGCTGATAAATGGGTTGAGTTTATAAGCACTGTGTCTAGTGCAGTATCTGCTAAATATTGTTACTGTTACATCCTGAAATAATGCAATTACACACATTCATTATGTCTTAATTGCACATGCTAATTGCAGGTTAGATGCCATCAAAGCAGCACTGCCTGGCAAACGCACTGTGCAAACCAGGAGAAACCCTGGTGGAGGGGTTTTCTTTCTTTAAATTGAATCTACTCTCCCACAATTACATGTTTTTGCTTCAGATGTACAATTAGATGTTATTACTCTAATTCTGTAACTACACAATAATCAACCAAAGATTACTTTAAGAGGCAAAACAAAACAAGGAAATTTGCACAGCAAGAGGTACAATAAAGAGAATGTCAAAGGTTTCAAGGCAAACCCAGAGAAGGAAACAATGGTCATGCAAATGATTAACCTCTGCTAAATCCAATGTACGTGAACAGGTCACATGGTTGTGCCGCAGGAGTGGAGCGGCGAAGCAGCACCGATCACGGAGACATGAAAGAACTTGCTTATACCCTGACACGGCAGCGATCTGCCCCAACATAGCCTGGCCCATCCACTGATCCTAGACGAGGCCTTCCAGAATGCAGGACACTTTGTCGTAGAGTAAGGATGGATGTTTGTTTAAGGATGTCCAGTTTGTTTTAAAGCAGTCTCAAGAAGAAAAGTGATACTGAAAGGGTAGTCTTGATAAAGTCCAACAGCGATGACCGCTTTAAGCCTTAAGTAGCCCATGTACAATTGAAGTACAATTGATCGCATTTTAAAAAATCATTTAAAAACAACAGTAAAATCTTTATTTTATGGAGGACAAACACAAATAATAGAAAGTGAAGGACATAGACTGTTAATAGTCCTTAGGTCTTGCCCACCATCCCTTCCATGTTCCCTCTGCACACGCTTGCCTGTAAGTGATGCTTTTGTCCCCGTTGACCCCCCAGGATCAAAGTTGATCATGTCAAGTCAGTCTTGCTGTTTGGCTGCCATCAGGGTTTATTGACATTATGGGTTTATTAACCTTCCCCTAGGGATTGCTTTGTGGTTGAAGAGGGCAACACCCTCTTAGCAGTTACAGTGACATATGCGATGCCCCTCTGGAGTAGAAGCTGAGCGTGCAAGAGCTCCCAGAGGAAGCGGGTAGAGAAGATTCAGGTAGCCATCAACAAGTTCCCTTGCACCTCAGAGACCTGCTTTTCTCCTGAATTTGAAGCCCCTCAAGCCCATCTCAGTGCAATTCTGACTCTCGCAGCAGGCCTGTCTTTATGGTCTCCTGCTATTTGGATCTTTAGCCTCAGTCCTGCCTTTGTGCAGGAAACCGGCAGCAGGTAGCAATGGGAGAAGAAATAGAGCTGTAAAGAAAATAAAAGCTGAGATTATAGTTACAGAGTACACTGAATGCTCCCACAACAGTGTTTGCCCAGAGTAACTTGGTTTCACAGGGGCTTTGCTGTGAGCTGTGTGTACAAGGTAAGAACTGGAGAGAAGGGGCTGGCATTGCAGTGGGCCTGAGTTTGCCCCTCTGAGAGGACTCATTTGTAGACATGGAGCTAATTTGGAAATAGCCTTATAATTGCTACTCAGGAGAGAAAAGGTCTCAGGCTTCCACTGCCTCTCACAGAAGTGCTATAGGTCATACACACCACATGGGATTGCATACACACCTTTGGCCCTCACCGTATTTAGGTACGTGGCTTTAGAGGGACTTGGAGGACCAAAGCTAAGGGCCCAAGTCCAGAAACAGGCAGCAGGGTCAGTTCCCCTTGGGGAACCGTATGGCATCTCCAAGCTGGGTGCTTGAAGTAGTCTAGTGGAAGGTATCACCTGCCACCCACGAGACTTGGTTAATGCTGGCCAGGTGCAATTTCTATTGCATTTCATTTTAACCTGACTGCCAAACCAGTCTCCCTCTCTGATTGGACAGAAGTCTTGGTTACATCTTCCTCAGAAGATAAAACCTTCCTTTTTTGTCCCACTTTTGTATTTTATGTAGAAGTGTCTGTTGGAGTTTCATTTTCTCATATTGGCAGACTGTGTCTGTACAAACATTTTTCTTTGCTTAGAATCTAGGTGAACCAGAACCTCTTGAGCAACAGAAACAGCCGATTATTAATGATGAAAGCACAGAGCTGTTCTCTTACAAAGGCAATGATGCTGAGTATTTTGTGCCCTCTAGTTCCCCATCTGGTTTGTATCAACTTGATCTGCTGTCAACAGACAAGGACACACATTTTGAAGTGTATGCAATCACTAGTCAGGAATTGAACCAACCTTATACTGAATTACCTTAAGATCCCAGAATCGATGTCACTTCTCTGGGACATACAACAGTGACACTGGCGTGGAAACCAAGTCCCACTACTTCCTTACTGAAACAGCCACTTATGTTTGCAGTACATCACAAACTGAAAAAATTTCTCAAGATGAATGCATCTTCTATTTCTGAACATTACATTTTCAATGAAAAATGTCACAATATTTGCCTTTATTCCCACTGGAATTCTTCTTTTCCGAAACAACTATCTCTGCTTATTCTTCTGGATCAAACTGAGACTATGCTAGTATCACATCTACTAATCATGCTGTTATTATTTAGGTCTTAATGGAGTCAAGTGGATCTGAGAGAAGTCTGAGAGGTGCAGTTCTTATTTTGAAGGATGGAGTAAAAATAAGGGCACTCTGGATCCTGTCACTAGTCCACTGTCACATCTGTACCCCTAGTTTCACACCAAAACATATATGAAAAACTTCTTAAAGAATATAATAGGTGGATACCTGGCATAAAAGGTCAAAGACAGACAATATATGAAATACAAATACAAATATATATAACATATAAAAGGTATTTTTAAGCACAGGGTTGGAGAGGTAATAAAAATGGAAACATAAGCTCGGAAACAGAAGGTTAAATGGAGCTCAGCATTCTAATTGTTAGTATGTGTTCCACTGGGAAAAATGTGCCATGCTGCAATATACATCTGAGGAACATGCAGGGCCATAAGAAAGCAGTACAGGGTCGCCCACTTTCCTGGCAACTCCTCACTAAGGCGTTATTTACCGCAGGACTGTAACAGAGAAGGGATCCTACACAGGTTTTTGTTTGTTTCAAAATGAGTCATTGAGCCATTGCATGCCATGGTAAGATAATCTTCAACACCTTCACCAACTGAAGTGGAGCTTATCTAATTTTACTGAGAAATCTGGCAGCAGCCTTACAACATAAGCTTCAAAGAGCCCGAAGGATAGAATGGCCCATGAGTTACACAACACAAGTTAAAGTTATGATGGTAGCAAACCTTCTGAATTAATAAATTCGTTAAACACAGACATACAAATTCACTTCAAGAACTGACTTGTAAAAACAATGTATGGTCTCAGAGCCATGTTTGTTTAGATTCGAAGTAGCAATTTTAAGACTTATAACATACCAGAGAAAGAAAATCCTGATTGGAACACCAAACATATTCTTAGCACCTGGCACAAAATGCAATAGTTGTGGTTGCTCAAAGTCCTTTGAATATTTAGCTTGGAAGTACATCATGTTTCAATACATTCAGTTATATAGGATGTGAAAATGCATGTTATCTAATTCAGTACATAAACAACTGCGTACCAGGAACCTTGAACCTCTTTTTTCTTTCCCACTCTCTGCTTGGAAACCTATCTGTAAATCTTTATGAAAGCAGAGATCGACTCTCATTTTCTGTGCCAATACACAAATCTTTGGGCCAAATAACCACACAGAGGTTCTCCCAGATCTGCACAGCACTGCCAGTTATGTGGGTTCTCGGTACTACATCTATTGATTCAAATTACTGCAACTTTGGAGTTATTTAGGAGATTTTTCGCCTTTAAAAAAAAATTGTTTTGGTTTGGGGTGTTTGTTTGTTTTGTTTTGTCTTGTTTTGAATAAAGCAAATAATTTACACTTACTTGTACTGAACAGAGAACCTGAGGCTGAAGGCTGCTGTACACTCTGAAAAGCTTTTACCATAGGTTAAATACTGGCAGTCATCAGATGTTATTCATATACTAGCAAGATGTTGGTCTTTGACAAAACCTTAGGAAAAGTCAGTTTTCACCCGCCCCTGTTTGGCTAAGTTAGAGAAGCTCTCCCATTTTCCTCAAGTGGTACTCATTTCAATCTTGTCTTTTAAAAAATATACTGCTACTAATAAAACCAGCAACAAACCTTGTACTCATGAGTGCAGTGTTTAGTTCTAAATTCCAGTTGTCATGCAGTTCTGCTAATCCAGCCAGCAAGCCTTCTCAGGTTTTAAGGCTACTTTCAACAAGCACTTCAGGTTAAAGGGTTACTCCAGGGAGACCTTCTTTTTAAGTCTCAGATAAAGGAATTCAAACCCACAGTTTAGGCACGAATGTGTATTTTATCTTCCCACTTGGCCAGCACCAGGAACATAATTCATGTTTGAGAAGCACGGTTTTTGCTCACAGTCATTTTTGTATGCTTCAGAAGTGCAAGCCCATTTCCCAGACAAGTAAAACAAATTCAACCTTGGTATAATTAATGGAATTAGCAAACAAAGAAATTATGCTAGGAAGGGTAACTTCCCTGAAAGCACTGCATACTGGGTTTTGGTTCAGGGGTCTACTCTCAAAGCAGTCTGTCTGGAAATTTCCCCTGGTTTGTGTAACAACTTAATTAGTGGGTACCTGGTACAATTAATGTCAGTTGGGTCCCTGTCTCGTAATGGGATGTACCGTAT
This sequence comes from Caloenas nicobarica, assembly GCF_036013445.1. NCBI lineage: Eukaryota > Metazoa > Chordata > Aves > Columbiformes > Columbidae > Caloenas > Caloenas nicobarica. The sequence goes on along the minus strand of NC_088246.1, from coordinate 44,092,790 downwards.
CCACACAGGCTGAAAGTCAGCATAGGGGCAGGGGGTCCCCTAAGCAGATCTCATCTCAGGATTTGGGCTTTAAAATATGAGGTCCTCTAGAGACTACAAGGACCATGTGAGTTGACAGCATTTGATAAACAATGTGTATAGACTAATTAAAATTGATTCTTTGGCCAAGAATATATTTAACTATTTGGGAAAGGGAGGTTGTTTGTCTTTTTTGTTCACCCAACAGTAATCTATATTCTTCTTCACTATGAACTATTTGCTTATGGTGGAATAAAGTGCACAATTTAACTGTATATTTCCACTCTTGTTCCCCTTTTCCAGTTTCACTGTGCAAGCATTCCCTCATGTCCAAGTTCAAACAAACAGGTAAAGTCCTGGCATATGCAAAGAATATATTTGATAAGATTCTGGATGCTGCAGTATACATGAAGTTCTTGCCCTACTGTGGAAAGTTAGGAAGGACCAGAGTACCCCTGAAGTATTAACTTTTTCTTATGTGTCCTCTTCCATTTCATAATGTTTGCTACTACTTAAAAGGTCTCCCTGGCATTCCAGTGATGATAAAAGTAGGTTAGATGTATGTGAATGTTTTTTCTGGCCTATTATATACCTTTTATTTTTTTGCTTGGTCCCTTCCAACCTGGTATTCTATGATTCTATGATTCTTCTCCCTGATCTTCACTCAAACACATCTGCCTAGAAGGCACAACAGAATTAGATGCGCAGTTTCGCCCAATAGACAAACTCAGGGCAATTTCATTTCCTCTTCTGGGACGCAACTAACAACGATCATGTTAAATATGTGGGGCTGTGGCATAGCAGCAAAGCCACCTATTGAACCCATAGAAACGTGTGGAAAACCCTGTAAAACCCCCGCTTTCTGCTGGCCTTCCCTCTTGCCGAGACATTTTATGGTGATATGGATGTCAAATCAACCACACCAAAGAAGATGGCTTTTTCCATCTGTTTTTACCTTGCTTTCACCAATTCGAGGAGTTACACAACGGGCAAGTCAGTTCTACAGCGAAACATCAGTCTGTGGCCTCCCCCAGCCCCACAAAGCCAGGGAGGATGCAGGTGGGCTTCATTACCAGCCCCAGGACCAGGTGACTCCACTGCTCTGAACAAGTTTATAAAAGATGTCTGTCCCCTCTTTGGGGAAGAGGAGGTTGTTGGAGGTGGGTGTGTCTTTGGGTTTGTTGGTTGTTTGTGGGTGGGTGTGTCTTTGGGTTTGTTGGTTGTTTGTGGGTGGGTTTTTTGAGTTTTCTAGTGCTGTATTGATACACATGCTGGTTCTCATTACCTGTTTTGTCTGCTCCTGCTATGCTTGTATTTCAATTCTGGGTTCAGATGGTAGTTTAGACTGTTGTGTTGTAGTAAGTATAGGTTGTGAGCTGCTTAAAGTTACAGGTGTTTAGTGGCTTAATTTGTCTTGATTTGAATCAGTGCTAAGCATATCTGTATAATCTGTATTTGCATTGCTTGCTTGTTTAATTGCAATGCTAGCTATATGCTTAGTGCTTGAAATAAAACAGAAATAATTAAAGCAAATTTTCTTAAAAATACAAAACTTGTTTTAGCTTTTGTGTATTGAAAAGAGGTGTGAGCACTTTCTCTGATGGTCTTTCAGCCTGTAATTGTAACTGGGAAACAATCTCTTGATCCAGACAGCTGAAGAGTCGCCTTCAACCTTTTGAAGTCAATGGATTTCTTTCTTGACTACGTAAGTCTTGTACTTCTATAAATGGTTTTAGTGTAAGCAATCTAAAAAAGACCACATGCTAGATTCAGCAGATGCTAATGCATCTGCCTACTACAGCAAATTGCGTTTGATATGTGTGGGCTAGTTTTATGTGAGGCTTTTCCAGAAGGCATTAGTTCTCATCGAACTGAATCCTACTGATGTTAAAGATAGGAGGGTCCAGGCATCACTAAACACTTCTGAAAAACCTTCCCCAGGTACTCTGGATGTCAAGTAAGTGATGGCAGCTACAGAATTTGACAGAAGAGGTTACACTCTTATTTGTGTCATGCTGCAAGTGAAACCTCTAGGTTATTAGTAATATGTAGTATAAGACCTGCTAGAAGTAAGCAGGCATGTGCTTAGTTGTTTCACTTTATTAAGAGAATGTGTGTTGGTAGCAACAGGCAGCTGAAATAACTCTAAATTTCTGCTCCAAAGTCTTAGCTTAAATAAATGTTGACGGGATTATTAGCTATTAATCTTGTAATGCATACCTTCCAAAAAGACCTCAATTCTCATTGTAGTTCTATCAAAATTTTTTCTCAGTCTAGCAAGTCTGGTAGTGAAGGATTTGACCATGTGAAATTTGGTTGTAAGATGGGAGTGGGTCTGCTTCATTAAATCACTGTAGTGGTTCAGCCTGAACTAGCAATATAACCACGATAGCTGCTCACTCATTCTCACCCCGCCTCCCCTCTAGATTGAGATCAACGCAGCTTAATAAAATAACTCAATAACACTAATATACTACTATTACTAATATATAAAATGAAAGCTGTATATAAAAGAAAAGATACCCAATGCAATTCCTCAAAAACTCTGTCTGCACCAAGCAGCCAGTCCTGGGAAGCAGCACCCTGGTTCTGAACAGCTGATCCCAGAGTGAAAAGAGAGAAAAAGGCAGAAAGGGCCAGAGGCCTCTGCAAAATGGCAGGATGGCAAAAGGCAGAGCTAAAAGTCCAGAAGGTAACTCCTCCAAACAGGTCTCCATCCCATCTCAAACAAACAAAACAAAAAAAACCCCACCTTTCCCCAAAAACACAAACAAGCAAAAAAACCCCAAACCAACCAACCAAAAACCCACAGAAGATCCCAACTCCCCTTAAATATGAAGCATGACACTAATTGCATGGAATATTCTTATTGATCAGGTTGGATGCCAGTCAAGCTCTGCCCCATCTATGCCCCCCTTCCCAGTTGCCTCAAACCTGTGGGCAGAGCCTTAAGAATATTGTTGTTGCTGCTGCTTCTCTGGCTTGTCTTCCAGAAGGGCAATTGCATACAAACCCACACTGAAGACCTCGCAACCTCAAGTCTTTGCAGCTGCGTTTAAGCAGTCAGCATTGCCCATGTGTTCGGAGGCATGTCTTACAGCACTGAGAACTGAGAAAGCCACATTAGTGGAAGGCAGCCAAGAAACTGAAAACAAAGCATAGTACTAAGATAGGTTTAAGAGTTCTTTTGCTTTCATAAGTTAATAAGAATAAATAAATAAACAGAAACTAAAAAAACCTTAAAGTAGTAATAAATAAGACAATAAAAAATACAAATGAATAAATACATAAAGAAAAATAAATTAAAGAAAGCAAAAATAATAAATAAATGCCCCTCATTTTGGTGTATGTCCTATGGAAATATTCTTTTCACAGTCCACATAATGCTTCCAAAAAGGCTTAGCACAATATTTATTATTTCTTTTTTGATTAAAATCCCCCCCACCAATGATAAACATCCCACATAGTTTGTTTTGTTAAGACAAAATTCTACATTCTTAAAGTTGTTTCAGGTTGGTGCAGCTTTTCCAAATCTCCTGTGACTTTCAAATTTATAGATGGTGCAGTGTTACCAGAAATCAAACATACTTTAAATTTCTTTTTTTTCTTAGCAAAAAAACCCCCAAGCCTCACCAACTATGGGATGGTATAGGCATGTGTTTCAGCTCATGGTGAAAGCAGATTTCAATGCAAAAGTCATTGCTACGTTACAGAAATAGTCACACGATGTAGTCCTCCTTGGAACATTGTACTGTACATAGAACTCCAAACCCCAAAGAAACATTTCATTGATGGGGCTGAATGTCCTACTGCTGCTTATGAGATACACTTCAATTTCCTCTGTGTGCTGCTTTCAGTTCTGAGAAACGAAACAGGGGAGGAAGATACTTGATCCCTAAAATCAATGAGAATTCTCCTTGCATTTCAAATCTAATACCTGCATCCCTAATGGTTTAGCTACCCGGGTTTTTCTCTTATACCTCAGGTCAAATACCATTGATAGCTGTGAATCCAACACTTCACAAAATGAGTGGGAAAACAAAAATTCAGGGTCTCTAAAATACTGAAGGCAAGTGCTGGGCCTTGAAACATGGGATCTCTTAAAATCCAAAATCTACAACATAGTCTGAGGTGATACTGATGGTGAGACAAGTTGTACAGCAGAGAAGATTCAAGGAAAAAGAGTTTTAAATTCTTTAAAGGATAGGCGGGGGAAAGCATTTAATGGATGAAATTTGAGGGTATTTTCCCAGCAGAAAAGAATACTAGAAATGTCAAAATGAAGCAGGAATGAAGACAAGATGTGAGTAAAGAGCCTGGAAAAGGCTTACAAGGGAAACTGGTGTGTATGCAGGTTGCAGTGCAAGACAGTGATACTTGACCATGAGATCTGATCTAAGATGTCTAAGGCTCCCCAGTCAAGTGATGTAGAGCTATTTGGGTTCCCATTTCCTGAAGGCCTTCAAGTAAAGTGTTTGCTGTGGTCAGGCTTCCTGACCAGTGCAATTCAATTGTCCCAGCTCACAGTCTAGGAAGAAGCTAACAAGTATGCAGTATGGAGAACCAGGGCATTTAAGGCTTCCACTGCTGGTTCGGACACAGCTCAACAGAATACTGGAAAGGTAGTGGACATTTGTACTGTTGAAAAGAGGGTAACCTAGATGCTGGGTTTCTGACAATAGGAGAAATACAGCAAGGCCAAGGAGCACAATAATTAAGTGAAAGATAACATGAGACATGTCCCTAAGCAAAGGAAAGCATGGACTTGAAAACGTGCTTAGGGTGCCAAAATGAATTTTTCATAGCTGACAGTTCTGAGAAGTGCCTTCTGTGGATATGTAGCTGTTCTCCAAGGGTTTTAAAACATTGTGTAGTGGTTTTATGACACTCAATGCAGTAGAGTGCTAAAGATTCATGGAGAAGTGAAAATATGTACATCCAACACCATGCAGGAAGCATGAAAGGTAGAGGTCAGTAATGAGAGTTATCATCTGTCTGCTATAATTGTATTAACAAACCACTGTGAGTTCTTAGTACAGTATGGTCAACTGTTTTCCTGCTACAGGAAAACCCAACACGGTGTTCCAGCTTTCATGTTCGTGGTCAGGAATGGTGGAAAAATACTTCACAGCGTTAATGCTCTTTCAGGGTTTCATAATGAATGTATTGTGTGGTTGTACTGCCAAACAGTGTTAAGTTAAACCACAGGCACAGAGCAGGTACTGAAAGGAAACTTAATCTCAATGTTTTTTGAACATATACAAATAGTTAGTACAGAACAGGAATTGGTTTAGAGACATAGCTCACGTCACATGAAGACGACCTGCAGCGCCAGTAGCTGTGTCAGGGCTCAGAGCTCAGGTCCAGCTGGGTGAAGAGCTACAGGTGCATTTGGAGATTACACCTGGAGCACAGCTTTTCCAAGAGAGGCTCTGAAGCCGTAGCTAGTAGTAAGGCCAGGGACCGTGGGGTGGCACCAGAAGAACAGCAATACCTTGGAGCTGCTAATTGCTGCACACAGTGCTCCTGTCTATTCGATGCAGTCAGGAAAAGAAACCCCATGTTTAAGGAGGGGAGGAGAGTTTTTCCAGTTCTTTAATCAACACAATTTCCTCAGTAATACTGCCAGCTCTGTCTTGAAGGCATGAAGTGATAAAGAATAAACTCTAGCAAACATGAGTTATCGCCTACTTTTCAGCAGTATTAGAATTTTTTTTTTAAATTCCTTTGTATAAAATTATGTATTGCTTACAAGGCTTAGATTATGAAGTTATTTTGAATAATTATCACCAAGAGGTCAGTGTCTAATAAAATATGAGACTACTTGTAAAGATTTTACAGTTCTTGTCTTCCTAGGCATTTGAGTGTCTTATAAAGGGTGTGAATCCAGTAATGTTTGAGGAGTTAGTATACAGTTTTCACAGCAGTTGAGTGATGGTTTGTGTGGTGGTTTTTTTGTTGTTGTTATGTTTGGGATTTTTTTTTCCCCTGAGCAGAAATTCAGCTGATGATCTGAATTTCAGATGTGAAAGGATATCTAAAGACATCCCTTCTGGCTAGTTGCTTTATGTGGATTTAAACATGGGTAGGTATTGTATATCAGTGACTACAGAGTACTGGTAAGTCATGGTTCGAAAGTATCTGCCTGCTCCTTGACCTGGCCTCACAAGAAAATGGGGAGAAGTAGAATTTTTCCATGTCAAAAGAAGGCTGTTCCACTGTCTACAGGCAAAAGCTTCTTCCAAGTGTCTCCTGAAAGTTCTCTTGCTAAAGATGTGTGTTCTGTTTTGTTTCAGTCTTTTTTAAGTTCCTTGATGTGAAGATATGGAGTTTCTGTGTGTTGAGGGACAGCATGCTTTCTGAAACGTGAGGCTACTTGCCAAGGGTTTAGTTATAACAACACATACCATTCATTTTTGTAAGTGAAAAATTTTGCAAATAGTCTTTCTGACAATCTTGACAAAAAATCAAACAACAATGACATGAAATGAATGTGACAATTAGACACGTGAAAAAGCCACAAAGACCTGAGGAAAGGAGTCCCTGCCTGAAACTGTGTTGCGTTTTCTCACTAAGTAATTTGGCCTGAAAAAGATACTACTTCATTATGCAGGTTTTGCTTTCCAGATCATCGTAGCCACAGGCTACTAGAAAACAGTGTCATCATGAAACAACTGGCTTTCATCAGGCAGCTAGGGGCATCTGGAAATTGCCGCTTTTTCAAGTTCACTAAGCCAATGTGAGGTCTTCTCAAAGTGATGGAAACAACTGTTAAACCTGCTGCTGCTTAACTTTAAATCGGGAAGACACTCCTTAAATTTGTGCAGTTCCTTAATTCATGCACTAGATGGTGGTCAAAAGCAGCCCAAGCTGTATGCTCGCTTCTGCTTCCCAAGGTCACAGCTGACAGTGGAAAATGAACACAGGAGTCTGACTAAACTTTTTCCTCTGTCCATGAATGATTTGCATTTAGCAGAATCCTTTAAAGATTAAGGTAGAAATTAAAGTGTTTAGTAGCACTGCTAAACTCACATAACCTGTTGGAACTGTGATTTTTAAATCAGTTGTTTGATAAACACGTAGGAAGTACTTGTGTCTGTGTGATCACGAAACATTCATTAAATATCCCATAACTTCAAGCTGAGGTTAGTGTTGTTTCCACAATACAGGAATTCAAATATTCTAGTTCTTAAAATAGTTGCTATAGACTGAAACTCAGTTTCTGAATGCACAAATTGATTACCGGCGGTTAACACAAGGCAGTAATGGAAAAGGGTGAGCAGTACTTTGAAAACATGATTAGAGATTTTTGTAAGATTAAAACCAAACCAGGCAGAAATCATTTCCATACTGCCCACCCTGACATTATAAAAGCTGCTCTAATCCTGTACCTTGGGAATACTGCTGGCTTCAGCAGGTGAGATTGCAACATGTATTTTGGATTCTGTAACTGGGAAAATGCATGCCACTGAAAAGAATCACTCAAAAATATTCCTTTGACCAAAAAAAAAATCCCAGTATTATTTTCTGGAATGGAGGCTGATAGAATAAGGGACATGGGGAAACTAGTACTATGCTGTGTAGAGCAATGGTAGGTAGAAAGTATCAATGGTGCAGTGTTTAGATAGAAGGGAAATATACAGCACATGGGGCTGTAAGATGCCACCGTACAACACACTGGACTGTATGGCAGCCGTTATAGGCCAACAGCATAATTCAAATAAAGAGTTGAAAGGAGGAGGGTGTCACATAAATAGCAAGTCTTCATAGCTGGGAGCTTGTTTTTTTGTCCTCTGTGTTCATCTGTAAGTTAGGCAGTGGAAGCCTGTCTTGGGGCTAGTGCTCAGAGCCACTCTTGTGCACACATCCTTCCTCTAGCAGGGTTAAAACCTGGTGGAACCAACCCTCTTGCTGCTCCAGGGTGGGAGGAGGTCCCACAGGGCTATGGCAAAAGATACAGCACTGTGGAGTCACCTTCATGTGTGGAAAGATGGAGGACATCTGATGGTGTGTGGAGCAATGGCATAGCTTAAATTAGGCTGAAATTGAGAGTCGTCTTTTTTTCTTCCTGAGCAGAACACAGACACTCGATGCTGAGGCGTTATTGCAGAAGCTGCATAAAGAGATTGCCCTTGGATAATAACCTCAAGTTAAATATTTGTAACTCTTTGTGCCTTCTTTGAGGCAGGTAGTGAAGGCACAGATCATCAGTGGTTAGGAAGTTAGACAACAGTAAATAAGCATCTGCTCATAGGCAATTGTAGGGTTAAAAACAGCAAAAGGAAATTCGATGCAGCTACAACATGTTTTACACTGGTGATCCATGTAGCTATGAGGAAATGCATGGAAAAGCAAGACTCCAGACAACTGAGTTGATTATATGATTCATTCACTGACTTTGTAACTCAGCGCTCTGCCTGGTTATAATGAGAATCATCTGAGAGATGTAAAATAATAACAGTCTGAACCTCGTAGGAGGGCAGTTGCCTGTAGCCACGCTAGATGCAGAGACTCAATTGTTCTGTAGCATGTTGGAGAAATGGAGACTATGTCACGTACTAGACAGAGTTTTTTCTGCGGCTTTTTTAATGTGTTTTTTGGAGGAGTCCACTGCAAGTCTGACTTTTGTTCTAAATTGGACCTACACGGCTGCATGTATACACTTGCATATGCATGCAAATACCGTTTCCCCAAAAATAAACCCTAGCATGATTTTTCAGGATTTTTGAGGATGCTTGAAATATAAGACCTACTCTAAAAATGAGCCCTAGTCACAGTTCATTAAAAAAAAGTAAATGTAAATAGTGTCCAGATAGCTATACATGCAAAAAAGTGAGCATCTTTTGGAGCAGCAATTAATATAAGACCGTGTCTTATTTTCAAGGAAACGGGGTAATCTGTGTATACATGAAATATGGATCTTTGCACGTACACATAGCTAGCTTTGCAGCAGTGCACCAAAGGGCTTTGTATGCGTATTTAAAAACTGGCTCTGAACACAGAAGGGAAATAGCGTCAAGAGAGCTGAGGCACACCCTTAGCATGGTGTTAGCATGTATTCTCACAACTGTTCTTGATTAAAGATGGCTTTTCCTCAAACAGAATCAGAAATGCAAACCTCACATTGTCTCATTCTGTGCATTGGAAGTTTCTAATCTTAGACAACATACAATAGGATAATGAGGTAAAAGCATGTATGGATTTAATCCTAGTCCAAAGTTCCATTTCAAGTTCATGCCAGATGAACCTCCACCCCGAAGACAGAGTTTTCTGATGATCAGTATGCATGTGTGCGACCAATGGGATGCTCCTAGGATTAAATGCAAATGACTTCTTATATATAGAAAACGACTCAATGCACATGTCCCCACCATTTCAGTGAAAATTGTCGACTGCCCGTTGTCAACCACAGAAAAGACTGCAGAGCAGTGGCGGTTCAGTACGGTGTCAGGTGGCTGAATCCAGGTACCCTCAGGACCCAGGGGGCTTTCTCCTTTTCCAGCTCAGTAAGTACGAGGCCACTGCCGTTCCATGTCGCCAGGTCCACTGAGTACTCATATTCCAATAGGTGCACACTTGCGCACAAAATACACAATACACACACAGCTGGCTGCACAGATCATCACAGAGAGCAGTGTCTTTACTGGCACCCCCATTAACACATGTAACAACCATACAGACATGAACAGTATGAACAACCAAATTCTCTCCAGCTGATGAAGACTGAAATCTTGGTAGCTGGTCTTAGATATTGAGTCCATCCAGTTTCTGGCACCTTGTTCTGCAAACTCCTCAAGCCGCAGGTGCTCTTATCCTGCTAGCCAGCTTGTCCATCTTGAAGTTCACTAGTGTTCACACATCTACACAGAAGAAAGAAATAAGGTTTAATAAGAACACAGGATAATCCATGGTGATCAAGTGCAGCGTTCAGCTAGGTGAGCGCATGGACCAGCAGTCTGTTTGTAACTGACTGCTCTGTTTTATCTTCTTTTCCCTCTGTTTTCCTACACTTATTCCTCCCAAATCCACTTTGATGTCTCCCTGTCCATACCTTCAGTTCTTCACCTAAGCATCCCATAATACATTCTGTACAGTCCCAGAACTTTCTTCCCTCTGCAACCCATAGCAAGTACTGTACCCCACACCTGACATTGCTGAGAGTTTTTCATTTATTTCTCTTTGTGGGTTTCACACAAGGGGCAAGCGTCCTCCTTTGATAGTCAGAGGAGAAGTCAATGTGAGGTGCTTCCCTTTCACTGATCAGGTTACTAGGGTTCCTCTCCCTGTTGTTTCTCTGACCCTTGCTGAGTCTTTGTGTTCTCTGCAGTTAGCTTTTAATCACAAGACCTAATACACATCCACATATCCACCCTGTTAGTCACCGGAGGAGCACTTGGCTTTGCTTGATTCTTCTTGTACTCTGGATATCCTCCATCTACACTGTGAACGGTGCAGTTTTGGGCTTAACCAGCAGTTCCATAGCCTAGAAACAGCAGAGGAATGTGGATTTTAGAAATCTTTGATTTAAGATAAACTTAGATATACTTAGACAGACTTAATCTTACCTTGCTTTAGACATCTAAAAATTAGGCAGAGATGTTCCACTGAAGTCCATGGGAGAGAAAGGCTTTTCCAGACTGAGCCCATTGATCTTAGATGCCTACTCTAGGATGAGGTGAATCACTCTCTGGAGGTGCCTCTTTTTCTCCATTAATAAGGTCAAAGCCTAGATGACTAGCTTAGGCTGGATGTCTAACTTTTAGACTGCCAAAATGACGGGAGTACAATCCAACTTTCCACATTTTACCTTCAGTGGTGGAGATCATGTCTCACATGATATACAGTTCAGTGCACTTAACACTTCCTCTCCAGCTATTACTCTGCTTATGTGTGAGACTTAGAAAAATAAGTAACTGCCCTCTGTAAACAATACAGGTCCTGACGGATAAATGCTCTCAAGGATCAATAGAAGTCAATATATGGAGCTGAAACAGGAATGGTAGTCTATATTACTGATGTATGTGGCATAAAGAAGATGGAACAACCGGGATTTGATTTTCTGTGATCCCTCATGTCTTCACTAAGCCTTCACCAACAGTGAAGTTCACACCAGTCGCCAGCCCTAGGTGTGGACTGGGAGTGCATGGAGGGCTAACCACTGGAGGAGCTGCCATCTGCGCTGCAAGTGGGACACTCTGCATTGCAACCTGACACCTGAGTTCAGCTGTGGTTCCTTCAGGAAAGAAACCACTTTGACCAAAATGGTGGTGAGCATGTGTGTGTTCTGCAAGAGTATTAGCAAGACAAATTTGCGCTAAAAATACCCCATCCTGCTTACTAAATCACTATTGTACCTGAGCAATGTCTAGCTTAGAGTTGTGGTTAAGATCTGGGTTGTTAGTTCATTTCTGTGTGCCTCAGTTCCTTTCAGAGATTAAAATGGAGATGGTAGTATTCCTTCTTACCTATGAAGTATGGGATGGAAAGCACTGTAGAACTCCAAAATAGATTTTTACTTATACTTAGGAGTGTGACTCCTTTTTCTTTTCCCTTTTCTTTTTCCTGACAGCAGCTGCTTATTGATTTGTATCCCTGCTCCTTACCTGCCTAGTGCATGAATAGTAGATGGATGTGGCTTTAGGAGTATCAAGTTTTAAAGACAAATAAGAGAATTTATAAAATGGTGTAATTCAAACAGAGCTTTCGATTCCTTAGCTGTGCTGGTCCTGGCAGAAGAATGGAAGGAAGGTCTACAGTTGCATGAAGGAAGAATCCAATTAAATGTACAATAAGATAGTCATGGTATAGAGAAATAAGTATTTCTATCCCCAGATATCTAATTTTATTGGAAATTATATTATTTAATTATCAAAACACAGTAATTATGACCCATGTAATACTAATGACTATTGGCAACAAGACTCATGAGGACACACAATCTAATTATCTTTAATGGGCTGGATTTAATAATACGTTGGATTAACATCTGTTAGAACCAAGTAGCAAGATTTATTATTCTCTGAATAAATATTGACCTCTTACTCTTAGGTCCATAAATCTTAAGCTTGCCTTCACTTAAATGAGTATCTACTTACTACGTTAGCACTCTTCTGTTTCCAACCAACTTCAGCAGGAGAGAGGAGCTGCACTTCCCTCCTGCTGCATCAAATACTTCTTTAAGAAATTAAAAGAAAACATTGAATTCGCAAATAGAGGAAAAAAAAAAAAAAGGGTTGAGCCCTTAACTGTTCTTTTTTACGTAAAACTGCCCTTCCTTACTGTTGCTTGATAAGAAATTTCGGAAATGTTCAGAAAGAAAACAATTGCTAGTAATGCCACAGAAGTGTGTAGTTTGCATCATCTGCTCTATTAACCAGTCTTTATGTTTTGCGTAAAGTTGTGAGTGATGTAAAAAACAGTTGTGGGGGGCAATCCTACTCCTTCATGTGTACTGAGATACAAAGTTTTTTCTAGGACTACGGATTTCATTTTCTACTTCAGATGTTTATGCACAGATTCCTTTCTAACTGTAGATATCTCAAGAGGATTGACAATATGTTTCTTTTTCATGCCTACGAGGGAAGAATTTCTTGTTACTCTCCAAACAAGTCAGTATGGTCAGAAATATCTACAAGCCTTACAAAATTTCTCATAACTGAGAAGAGTTCCTCTAGAAGCAGTAGAAAATATTTGAGATTTATATCCATTCAGCAGATATTTAGACCTTTCTTTCAAATTTAAGAGAGATACAAGAATACTTGTGTTAGTCTACCTCTCCTGCAGGTGAATTCAGCTATAAAACTCCCCATGACTTCAATGGCAGACTTTTGTAGGTGAATGTTGATTAATGTAGAGAATCTTTTCTGGAGCCACTGATCAATTGCAGACTTTATGAATTTTGTAGGAATATTTTTTGTATTTATTGAATTCTGCAGAACCTTTTCAGCAAAGGAAGTGAAATCTTGCAGAATTTAATGGATGAGTTTTATATAGTAGATTGTAACTGCTTTCGAAGATCAAAAGATTGTTCTTGCTCACTCTCTCTCTCTCTCATAAAAATATCTGTGCTGGTGAGGAAGCCTGACAAAACTATTCAAGTTTTTCACTTTTTTTCACCTTGCTATTGTTTTCCCTTTAATTGTACCATTTTTACCTTTTTTGGTGTGATTTATAGGTAGCTGTGGCACTAAGGGAAATTTGGGCATTTGCCATGGTCCAGAGTAAATAGAATCATAGAATGGTTTGGGCTGGAAGGTACCTTAAAGATAATCTAGCTCCAACTCCCTGCCATGCTGTCCATAGACCAAGTTGCTCAAGGCCACATCTAACCTGGCCTTGAACACTTCCAGGGATGGAGCATCCACAATGTCTCTGGGCAGCCTGTTCCAGTGCCTCACCACCCTCATGGTGAAGAATTTCTTCCTTATATCTAATCTAAATCTACTCTCTTTCAACTTAAAGCCATTACTCCTTATCCCATCACTACATGTCCTTGTAAAAAGTCTCTCTTCATCTTTCTTGTAGAACCCCTTTAGGTACCAGAAGGCTGCTATAAGGTGTCCCCAGAGCCTTTCCTTCTCCAGGCTGAACAACCCCAACTGTCTCAGCCTGTCTTCATAGGAGAGGTGTTCCAGCCCTCTGATCATCTTCATGGCCCTCCTCTGGACTTGCTTCAACAGGTCCATCTCTGTCTTGTGCTGAGGACCCCAGAGCTGAGCATAGTATTCCAGGTGGAGTCTCATGAAAGTGGAGTAGAGGGGGAGAATCACCTCCCTCAACCTGCTGGTCATGCTTCTTTTGATGCAACCCAGGATACAACTGACTTTCTGGGCTGCAAGTGCACATTGCCAGTTCATGTTGAGCTTCTCATCAACCTAACTGCCAAGTTTTCCTCTTCAGGCCCCTTCTCAATCCATTCTTTGCACAACCTGTATTTCTGCTTGGGATTGCCCCAACCCATGTGCAGGACCTTGCACTTGGCCTTGTTGAACTTCATGAGGTTCGCACAGGCCCACCTCTCAAGCCTGTCAAGGTCCCTGTGGATGGAATCCCTTCCCTCTGGCATGTCAACAGCACCACACAGCTAGGTGTCATCAATAAAACTTGCTGAGGGTGCATTCAATCCCACTATTCTTGTTGCCGACAAGGATGTTAAACAGTGCCAGTCCCAGTACTGACCCCTGAGGAACACCTCTTGTCATTCATCCCCACTTGGACACTGAGCTGTTGACCATGACTCTTTGAGTACAACAATCCAGCCAATTCTTTATCCACTAAGTGGTCCGTCTGTTGAATCCATGTCTTTCCAATTTAGAGACAAAGATGTCATGTGACACAGTGTCAAATGCTTTGCAAAAGTCCAGGAAGATGATGTCAGATACTTGGTCAGACTGGCTGGCTCGGGATTAGAGGATTTAGTCTGTGCCTCTGAATGCTGAACCATGTATATAAGTACGTAGGGTAGGTCCGAGGTTAGCAAATTTTTTATTCCTTGTATTCCTTTTGCGCTAAGTATATTGTTACAAATCTCTGCAAGAGGGATGCTAAATTTTGAGTCCAGTGTGCCTTTCCCCCTCTAACTGCCCTTAAATTATCTAGGGATTGACTGCAGTCTAGTTCCATTTAGCTAAAACTTTTATTAGTTGTAATTACCTATATTTCGGTTCTTTAGTTTGCAAATACTTGTAGGTGCAAATCATTATTTTCCCTTCAATTTCCACTCTTTCAAACTGCAAGAAAATTTGCGAATTTTGAAACCCTGGGGATCCTGGTTTGTTCTTTCAGTTTCCTCACTGTCCATGCATTTAAGCACTGCAGTATGTAACAGATGTTGCATTTAAGTTGTAACTTAAAAAAAAAGAAAACATGCTCACTGGGGATGAGTAGAGGAGGAAGGCGGAGCTGGAATGAACATTTTCCTGGGACAAGATGTACGTGAGGAAAATGTTGTTGACTTTGTTAGGGCTCCATGTGCAAGGGTTTCGTGGCCTTTATTTCATATCCAGATTGGGCTTTAAATAGATGACTATCAGGTAGGCAAAACCATTCTAATAACTGACAGTTATTGGTCCTACAATTTCCTGGGTGGAGAGGGAAAAGGGATAATTTTTTTTGTTAATTTGGGTGATCTGATCAGATAGCAGCCTTCTTTTTGTGGTAGTGATCTGGGTCGTGGTAGACACCATCCCCTCATGCCCTCCGAGTTATTGTAAGCAGCCTCTGTGGAGGTCATTATGATGTTTTTAAAGGAGAAAAAAAGACACACAAGATATCTAGCTTTGTTGGAATACTCTTTTTTCTTTAGATCTGGTTAAAGAATATGAACAAAGACACATTACTGCTCTTCAATCCTTACTGCAATGCAAATACAGAAGATGGTCCTACCTTATGCCAGAAGCTGACTAGCGCAAGCAGTAAATAAGATCTTAACAGTTGGGCATCATTCGAAGTTGCTGAAGTGATATTCCTTTTTCTACACCAGAAGTGTGTCAAATTTTTGAACTTGTGTCACCAAATAATGTAATATTTCTATTGTAAAGTGCTCCTCCCAGACCCAGACATTCACATTGCACTGTGACTTCTTTTTTCCCCCCAGTGGAGTAGAACAAAAGCTCACCCTATGCATTCAAACTAAAAAGAATATTTTAAATTTTATTTACTCTTGCTTTCAAGATGACAAGCTACCCTTTCATCCTGGATGGAGAAGGTGAGCTTGTGTTTGGCAGGGGTGAAAGACTGGAAAACCCAGTCACTAAAATGGGAACTTCACAAAATGTTGCATGGAAGAACCGTGTGTATGCTATGGAAGCTTTTAAAATAATTGGTTTTATAAAACCACTAGTGCTCAACTCTTGTTCAAACGTACCAGAGGGCTGGATTCATAATATTGCGTGCTAGCCTTTGGAGTTTTCATAGTGCCTACGCTTTCCACTTAGCTCTAGGTAAAAACATGCACAAACGTCTTTAAGTGCTGATTCTCTTCTGGGTGCTGCTTGTTCTGGCTCCTCCTTTTCAGAAGCAAACACCATCAGTGTAAAAGCCTTTGTCTGGAGGCTACTTTTTGTTGTGTTAATGACTGGCTAAAGAAGTCATTTAAGGCAATCAAAATCTGAGGCCAGCCCATCATCTCCTATTAGTCGTGTCATTTTCAGTGATTTGTAGGGTTCATTAATGTATCTTCTGGTAAAAAACGATGGATGAGAAGATGATGTGCAAAATATGATAGCATAGACACACTGTGCAGCCCTTGGTTGAAGGTGCACAGAGAATGTCAGTATTGGGACAAAAATACAGCAGCATCTGTTCTCCTTTGATATGGTGGTTGCTCCAAAAATGTGGAAGTGGTTACTGCTATTTGGACAAATGCACTTATTTCTCTTTTCGTTGCCTGGTGTGGCACAAGCGGAACACTGGCGCAATAGCGTACGGCAATAATTTATTAGTGGTTTAGGGATGCAGGCCCAGAACAAATTCTAGACAAAAGAAAAACATGTTTGGGTTTTACAGAGTGCCTTGGCTACAGGAACAAAGCTGTGATTGGGCGTGCAAATATTTGGTATATCGATTGTCCCGGTTGGGGTGACAGCTGACAAATGGTCTGAGTTTGTTTTTAATTATCACCAAAAGGAAAAAAGTCTATTGTTTTAAAGCCAGCAACTGATGTTGCAGCACAAGGCAAGAAATATATTTAACAGTGGAGGATATACTTTCTAAGTGTTATAATATGCTGAAAGCTCTATTACTTCCAAATATTTACAGTATTTAGCTAGTTTTGTGATTACAGCCAACCAAGGAAAGTGTTTTGTTCACTCATATTGCATCCAATGATCGATATTAAAATGCCAGCTACCGTTCATAATACTCACTAGTATCACTGATATGGAAGTTAACTTCTGTACTCACACTGGGAAATACAGCAGATATGCTGTGACAAATGTTTGTGAGATCTGCTTAGCATGGAACTGATTTAATATGTATCATACTAGCGTACAGAGCACCCATGAGGTATCAGGGCCGATTACAATAGTTGTATGAACACATAGAGACTTCACTGCCCTGAAGGGTTATATGCCTCCTGTGAAGGGAAAAAGAAGCCTGTTACCCAAAATAGATGGAGTGATTTGTCCAAACAGCCTTTGGCAGGGTTAGGGACCGGTCCTATTTGTTCAGTCTGTATCCAGTACTTCAACCACTGTGCTATCATTTAAGCAAGATAACAAACAATATTGTGAAGACCCACTGAAATTAGTCATCCATATGTAAAAGTTTAAAATTGTGTTCAAATACTTCACTGAATTAGGGTTTGGTTTAATTTTTTGGTGGCAATTGCTGTACAGTAGTTGTTTCCTTGTGAATATACATGAATCTAAACTGGTCATTTCTTGCAGGAAGCATAACTTGTCAGACTTTGAATAGCCAATAAGTTGCCTTTTAAGTAACAATCATTAACTTCTAAATGAAAATTTGCCACTTCTGGGAGAGCCAAAATAGATTTTTGTGGTCAGATGAGAGAGACTGTTGTGCATAAACTTGTCTTCCATTGCAAGGAATAATTGAGGCAAGAACACAAAATGTGTTTTCCATTTTTGTGAAACCATGAGAATGTGATCTTTCCATTTTGTTAAAGGGCAACTTTTTTGTCTTCTAGCTACAAATCTTCAGCCAATTTCTAGTGCAGTATTCAGTACCTCGGAAAATTTCATCAAGGCTGTATTTGAGGAAGAAAAATAGTTTGAGCTGCTAATATGCTCCTGTCCCTCCAACACAGACTAGCCTGCTTTTGTGGATCCCTAGAAAGGTTATTGATTTACTGTGAGTGTGGCTTTCCCTAGTGAAATCTGAAGGCTGTTTGCAATCTGCCACCTGAAGCAGGCACATAAGGAGGAAATTTAGATAATTGCATTCTGCTTCCATTGAAGTCTGTGGCAATTTTGAAATGAATTTCAGAAGGAGCAGAATGAGGTCCAGTGATTGGGAGTCGCTGCTGCCAGCAGCTGGAATAGTTCTTCAGCTTTATGTTGCATAGATGCTCAGTGACCCGGGGACTGTCCAAAAGATTTGGAAAAAATATTTCTGATAGCTGTTGTCAGTATTAACACCATTTTTATAGGCATTCTGGCTTTGTAGCACTTGCTGTGCTAGCATGTCTAGAGTCATCTGCACTACTTGAAGCTGTTCACATGAGATTTCCAGCCAAATTTTGCTGACAGAACAGACAGTTCCATGAATTTTCTCATACTTTCTGTCTTTTCTGGGGGGCCAAAAATTCTACAGATGTTTCAGTTAAGCAGTGTCAGCACTTTTGATCCTACATATTTATGGTTGTACAAATAATTGATTTTTTGTTTTGGCCATTGATTTAAGAAACTGGAAGCAATTCTTGGTTTTAGTTGACCAGAAAGAATTTTTGTTTTCAGACAAGCTAAAATGAAACAATTTGCTTAGTTTCAGTTTCCTCAGTCCTTTTCTACTTGCAGCAATAAAAATGGGTCAATTTCCAATTGAATTTAAGTTTTAATTGAAAACAGTGTTTTGAAAAAAATATTCTAAATACTTCTCTTTTCAATTTTTAGAAAACTTTAGGCTTTTCTGATTTCTTCATTTTTCTGGTTAATGTTATCTTCTCACTTGGGCTATTTGTCAAATTCACAATTTTTTTCCCCCTGAAGAAATATATTTTTGTAAATAAATTGCTCAGCAGAATATTTTTACCCAGCATTGTTATAAATTTTCAACTTGTTCCTGCTGCCTTAGTGTTTAAATACAAAATTTACACAAGTTGCTTTTAAAGAGTCTACAGTCTGGAAAAGATGTTGCAATATGTCAGCATCTGATATGACTGGAGTCTGTGAGAATGACAGCAGTACAAGTAGCATTCAGGTAACAGAGCGTGTACACATAGGCAGGCACATCGCAAGAAGAGCCAGAGGCCACGAATGCATTGCAAAGAGCAAGTTTTATTTTAGTTACCTCTCTACTGGGGGATCTCCAAAGTCGCACCTAAGCAGAGGTAACAAGCGGGGATGCAGGCACTGGTAAGTTCAGCCCTGCTAGAAGATCACTGTGCCTGCTGAGCTCGCCTGTATTTCAAGGCTTCAGGCAGGCGCAGCCTCCCGCTCTTTCTCACAACAAAGCAAGAATCTCAGACATAGTGGTAAGATGTCTAGAGTTTCTCACAGGACTATGTTATCTAACACAGAGGTTCTACTCATCAAGCACACAAGGTCAGTAAAACAATTAGTGTGATGTATGTGCTTTTTCTACAGACAGGTGCAAGTCACTTTGAGCATATTTACATTTAACTAACCTCCTTGCCAATCTTGCGCTATATTCCCATACACAGAGGTACAGTGTCAGAGGCATAGAATATAATTTGGATGGGACAGTTTCAAAATACTGGATTAGGTCTAAAATGAGATCCCTTACAGATTAAGCAAGGGCATGGAGAAAGAAATTCAGAACCAAGGCTGGGCGCAGTCTTCCATTATCAGCAAACTATTTTGCAGTTGTTCAAACTGAGCTTGCTTGCTCTTAGAGAATATCTGTTCATTGCAATTGTCAGAGACAACATTAGAACAGAAAAATAGGGGACTAATTAAAACCAGCAGATGCTTATGTCTTTGTTTAAGCAAGAAGAAGGACGTAGCATATTTGTTGAGAAATCCTACTTCTCCTTAGGACAATTTATTTGGTTATCTGCACCCAGCAGCATTAGTACAGCAGAGGTTAAGGGCTCAGTGGATTGACTTCATACGAACAAAAGAACTACATTACTCCTTTCTGTCCCTTGTCATCACAAAGCATCAGCTGTTTTGGACTAATTATAGGACTTGAACCATAAGGTGGTAGTAGTGGGGTATGTATTTTAGAAGTTAATGGGATTGTGTGGTTTGAAAAAAGCTAGGCATCTTGTTATCTTATTATGATTTTTTTTTTTTTTTTTGGTAGCTAGAACAAATTTTACAAAGCAATTCTAATTACAAATGTCTATTCTGTCCAACAGGAGGCAGCTTACAGTGAATGATTTCCAAATCATAATATTGTGCCATGACTAATGCAGTGGGAACATCACCTATTTAACAGAGCTGCTCTGGAGATTTCACTTTACACAAGAAACCCACGTGCTAGGAAATTCTTCTTGGCTTAAGAATGAGGCTTACGTAGCTTGACCACTGTGGAAACAGTTTCGGAGGCCTTGCTAGCTGGAAGAAGAAATTATCTCAAATTGGTTTTTCATCAAGTCTTCTGAAAGGATTTTAAGTGTCCAAACTTGGGAACTAGCTTTTGAAAACACTAGGTACATGCTTCTCCTACTGAGAACGTGCTCAACTCTATTGATGAGTCAGTCTTTAACGATGATTGCTGAAGCGTGTTGTGCGGTCATGGCCTGAGCTTGGTGGAAATTCTTGAAGCATTGGAGAAACTTGCACTGATTGCCATTGGTGAGTTAATTAGGGGGAGCACAGCGTTTTTTAAGGTATTGCCCTGTGGTACAATTGTGCAGAATCACTCTCCTTGAGGTTCCTTGACATATGGAAGACACTGCTTTCCTGATCCTCCTGGTGCACTAGATACTTTAGCTGCAGTGTCCATGCTGGTCCTGGCTACATATCATACTGCTCTGTGTGCGTGTATGTGCTGGCATCTTCCATGTGAATATCTATGATGGTCAGCTGTTGTCTGGACTCTTGACAGAAAAAGTTTAAACTTTAGGGCTAAAACTTGCTCTTGTTTGTAGTGTGGCTGAAGGTGGGAGAAGAGATTACCCTGTCACCCAGGTAAATGGAGAAGTAGCTAAACCACTACATCGTTGCTGCTCTAATTTAAAAACCTCTGCTATTAAAAGTAAAGGAGGCACAAGATGTTAGAGCCTCTGTGTAGGTCTGCAGGAGGAGACTGTGATGCCCCCATCAGTCCTCAGGCAAAGCAGTTCCCTGGACCTCTGGTTGCACAGTGCAATGGATGGCCTTCCATGTACTGCACCTCATCTCCATCATCCTAGGTGGAAGAAGGTGTCGTGGTTTGATTGTGAGGTGACAATAACACCGTGCAGATGTATTATTAAACCCCTCTCCCCACACCCCTCATTCGCCCCTCCCTCTCCCCACTAAGGACAGGCGATTGGGAGGGAAAGCAGGACAGAGAAGAGAGTTGGAAAAATTAAAAATGTTTTACTAATGCTACTAATAAAAATAGAGAAAATAATACAAAATATACAAAACCAATCTCGAAAGTCCTGGCAACTGATGTAGGACCGGCACCCGAAGTCCAGGACTGGACTCTGCAGCCAACCAGAGCTGGATTCAGTCTGTCACTAGGCCTCAGTTCACAGGGACAACTCGCAAGGTCCTCTCCCAGTGTCAGCCATAAGGAAAAAAGGGACGAGATCCTCGCGACCCCCCAGTTTTATATGAAGTATGACGTGAATGGGATGGAATACTTCAGTTGGTCAGTTTTTTGGTCACCTGTTTCAGTTCACTGCTCTCGCAAGATGTGCATCCATCCTTATCAATGACCTCACATTCCATTGCTATGTTTACCAAAGCATGTATCTAGATTTCAGAAAAACTGCAGTTATTTAGAAGGCTTTAGCTGACAGGGAAATTCACTAAAAGAGAAACTTGGTTTTTAACAAAACCAGGACAGAAGGGCACGTCTGATAGCTAATATGCTGCTGAAGTGAGTGTTTGAAATATTAATCTCCAGGGTGGATTGACAGGGGAGGCCAGCAGTGGGAAGGAAATGGTGAAGGGAGTAAATGAGAGAACTTGAGTTTTAGGACACATTACACTTAAAATTCTGAGGCTGTTCAACTGATGGGTAACATAAAGAATTAGATTTACAATTTAAAGTAAGTTCTGAAGTAAAATAATTGGACTGGTGAAGCAATCTAACTCTCACTAAATTGCTTTCCAGGGAGCCTATCCTGAATGGGGCTGCACAGCTCCTTCTGATATTTGAGCATCCTCAGGTCTCCTTGACTTGAGCGGGAATTAAACTCATTGAACCTGTCACCAGGCAATTAGCTCCTTATAGGTCTCATTTTTCTGCTGCAAAGTGGTAGGTGCCTTTCCCTTCAGTCAGCAGCCATACCCTGTGATCCTCAAGTTCAAACCTTAGCATGCATGTACCATTTAATGGTTCTTTTGTGAGACATGTACTCAAGCATTGGTGCATATATTCTGTTCCTTACTACTTTCTGTGGATAGAATCCTTGAGACTTTTGTTATACTGACTGCATCATGTTAGCAAATAGAACATGTAGAATACCTGAGGAAAATCTTTCCAAAAATAATCCTGTCAAAAGCCCATAAGACTGTTTTATGTTTTCTTTTCTTTCTTTCTTTATGTAGGAAGTGTTTCTTTTGCCATCAAAAAGGAATGGATGCACTTCAAATTAAGAGGACAACTTCATTAGCATGAAGGATGAATGAGATAATAAATGAGATAATGAAAATGAGATTTTTCTACCTTTTCTTTCCATGAGAGGAGACCTACTGAAAGGCAGTATACTGACGGTCCTCAAATAACTGAAGCTCTATCTATTCTTGCTTTCATGGTTTCCATTTATGCTACTACACATTTTGGGATGATGGATCGTGGAACACTAGGTGTTGAAATGAAGAGAATCAATAGTGTGATACACTAGTGTGAAATAGCTCTGATGGGACATTAATGAAGGCTACAGGTTGCCATACGGATTTGGATCTTAAAGAAGAGCTTGAGAAAGTATATTAAGAAGAATTCAATTCTCCCCTTGCAATTGTAGTGTCTTTATCCCATGAGAAGAAGTTGCCTGGTGGTTCTTGTCAAGTATAGGGCTGGAGAATTATTTTTCTTTCTATATCTACATGGTGCCCAGCACAATGTCTCCTAGGCATGATGACGGCCGAGCATTGTCACAGTGTCATTGCTCTCTCAGGCCAGAGCTGGAGTGAATAGTAATGGAAGAGTACAGAGATCTTAATATCCTTATCTGCTGTTCAAAGGTGCAGCACATGCAAACTGTAGGAAATTTTTTATTGTGTCAAAGTTATTCACTGTTTAAGAGAAGATGTGTTGAACAAGTGTGCATAACCAAGGAGTGTTCCCAACCGTGAGTCTTCTCATTTGACTCAACCACTGGAAAATGTGCAAGAACAATTATAAGACCCAGATTTTGCCCTACCGTTAGCACTGCACAGTACCGCTTTTTGTAGTTTGGAATATGCGATCTGAAGCAGAGAGGATTGTTTGCTGACTAACATACCTTTCAGGATATGAAAAAATAACTTCCATGTTTGTGTGGTTATTTTTTATTTTTTTTTATTTTTTCCTCCTTGAGTATGGGCTAAATGAGGTTGGTCTGAAGTAATTCTGAGCTATGAAACAAGAAAATTAAAGAATCCTATAATCTGTTTCTAGTCAGACAGAAACACAGGTAGTTGATGGTATAGGGATATATTTGGGGACTTCTATTTCTAAATGATGTACACATTGCAGACACACAGCAGAATTGTGATTTCATTGGTAGCTTTCATATTAAAATCTTTATGCAGGAGGCACACCTGGAGCTCCACATTAGATTTTGTGGCAAAAGGTGCTATTGAATGTGATTGAAGGTATCACAGTATGCCTCTTAACATTTCTGCTGTAATTCTGAGTGTTCCTGTCTTCCTTGTTATCTTCTTGTTTCCCAAATGTTTATCAGAACTATTTTCACAATTTATTTCTAATTTTTTGCTTGCAGTAATATGCAAAAAAATTAATTCTGATTACACCCTGCGTTCTGAAAGGCTATTCATTGCTTTCATGTGTGTAATTCATACTGGTGTCACACTCTGGACTTCAATTGGAATTCTGCCTCCATCACTCTCATAGCTTAAAAAACAAACACTAAATAAAACATGTGGCTTTGTCACAAAGATAAACCAAAATCAGAGAGGCAAATTAAGTTAGAACCATAAACACTCCTCCTCTGAATGCAATCTACATTCTGAAACAATCATAATTTAGACATGTACCACTAAACAAATATGGGAAAGCTAAGGTGGTAGTGTTGAAAACCTTAGCTGTTTCTGTCTAAGCAAGCTGTATGGGACTTGCCTACTAAAATGTGCCATGTAAAAATAAAGCTGTTAAGGCAAGGTTGACATCATCATTTTTCTTTGCAGATCAGGTGTTAGTTTCTGGCACTAAATTTTAGAGTTGAAATAAATTAATGCAAAAACCAAGGTTAGGCCATTCACCTATTTTCTTAGTTCAAAGTCAAGCCATCACAAAACGAAGAAAAGGAATGCACCGTTATGAAATACAATAGTGTTATTGGTAATATATTAAAATCCAACACATTTAAAAAAATACTTCTGTCAAAATAATTATTTACATTGAATTCTGTCTTCCAGGGAAAAGAGTACCTAATCCAGCAATGCATTTAAGCTTATGACCGATTTCAAGCATGAGAACACAGAAGTACTCGCACGCTTGAAGTTAGGCACATGATTAATTGGACAAGGTTAATAGCCATGCTGAGACGAGATCAAGCGTTTGGCTATAAGGACCTGACTCTGCCAGTCATCCTTGCGTTCTTTTTCTGCAGTAAGACACCTATGAGATTTCATCCCATTCAGCACAAGAGTAGTGTAGCCAAATGCTACTTATGCCTCAAATCTTAGAGATGAAATCTTAAGCTCCAGGGTCAGGCCTTCTCCCTTAATATTGCATCCCACAGACTGCTTTGGCAGCTTCACAGGGTTTTGATGGAGGGTTTCCTCTAGGGAGATTACTTTGCAGGTGTGGTGGAAGAAGGGCCATTGGGGATGAGTAGTCAGGCTTAGCCTAGTTAGCACAAGGAGAGAAACCCTGCTTTAATGTTTCTTGGGGCAGGCAGTGGGAAGGCAGGCAAGGGGTGCAAAACTAAGACACTTCAGAAAAACGTCATAAGTCACAAAATACAGTTCCTGCCCATCTCTGCTATATTTCTGAGTGTGACCTCCACCCTTTTTTGTCTCTGTTTTCAGGTTGCTTCTATATTTAAAGAAAGGATGAAATCGAACTTTAAAAAGAGAGACATTTATTTCTTGGGCTGGAGTTCTTGGAGCAAACTAATGGAAATAACCATGTCTTTTACCTTGTAATCAATGCCTACTTTAATGTTTGTTCCTTATTCTGCATTTGAGGTGGCACTGACCAATATGAACCTTTCTGCTATCATGTTTTCTGTCCTGCTTAAAGCTGTCTTTAAACACAAGGCTTTCTTGTTTTCATTTCCTACATTGTACTAGGACCCAGCATTTGCGTGACATTCCTACTTCTAATCTCTAGGACGATGGTATGGCAAGTTGAAGGAGGTCATGGTACCCAAAGAGGTCACATTATCAGAACAGTAGATAGGAGCAAGAGTCACCCTGCACCACTTGACAGGTGCGTTTAACAGTGTCCTGGAAGTGAATATTCTTGTGCTGTTGCCGTAAGCCACTAGACTTTAAGCCAAAACCCATGCTGATATTAATATGAAAGTAAATATTGCAATATGGGCCATGAATTCTGCCCTGTAATACCCACAGATAACTTCATCATCTATTGCCTTGTGCTTCCCGCTTTGCCAGCGCTCATGATCCTAATTTCAGGGCCCTTAAGACTTCTTGAGCCTCGCAGCCACTCCAGGTGGATTGCAGATTGCACAAGGGCTGCTGGATGGACAGGGTGACTTTGCTGTTGCTTCTGGAGTTAGACAGGACTGTCACCCTTTCTCCTTCTCTTTTTTGACCTTGAAGGGAATGACAGAATACAGTGTCAGGATGTTTTGATTATGGTCCATATTCTTGGTGAGTACTTGATTTTTGATTCAGAGGGAGCTTAGTCACCTTCCATCAGCTAAGAATTTGGTCTGTGGTGTTTTGTGACACCACTGCTATCAGAGAAGTGTTACTGTCTTGTTTCTCTTCATGTTGTTAGCGCATTTCTCGGTTTCCAGATACTGTGACACTTATGGGACATGTCAAACTGAAGTAACACAGTTCCTTTCTATAGCACTGGTGGCTGTAGTATTTTTAAATGAGAGCAAAATATAATTTCTTCAATGTTTGCAGAAAATAGGTCTCCGATCAACATGTACACTGATTTCCTCAAAGGTATAGGTTAACCTTCCAGTGTGATATGAATACCTTCTATTATTTATGACCCCTTATCGCATCCCAGGTGTGCTGTCTCATTTCAGGACTAATGTCATTTTCGCATAGCCACCTATCTAGGAAAAGTAGGTACATAATGTCTATTTTGTAGCTGGTGATTTTAATAAAAAGTGAAGGAAATGACACCCTTATCAATACAGTCTGTGTTTGTCATTTTTCAATCTAAAACTGCAGAGATATATATGTGAAGAAGGCACCTATGAGCACTCCAGATAGAGAAAAAACAAACCACCAGCACAGTTTTAAAATGTGAAACTCAGTTTAACCCTGCTTCAGGATGTGGTTTATTTATGTGCTGTGCCCATATAATCTTTAATAAACATCTTAGATGAAACTGTGTTAAATTTATCTTACTCTTGCTTACAAATGCCAAAGCTAAATTGTCTTTGGAGAATTGGCCATTTAATTTATTTTTTTGCTATTCTAGTGAGATGGGGTCGGGCCATGAGTTTCCTCTGCTTGTTGCTGACAAGCACCATCTCTCAGGGTGGGAAACCAAGTTCTGGAAATAGTGAGGTACAGGTAGAAATCAGTGTAGAAGCTGATCCATTGGCTGCTTGTAATTTCTTGTGTCTACTTCTAATCATCTTTTTTCAATAGGAAAGGAAGGAAATACTTAGACAGAAGGGATGCTGAGGCAGTTTTTGCTCTTAGTGCATCTTGTGAGAACTTTGCGCATTTTGTGCTGGATCCATGTGCTAAATCACTCACACAAATCATTGTGCCTGGAACAAGCAGTCCTTGTCTCAGGACTTATAATATGATTTTCTGTGACACAGGAACAACAATGAATAGAGTCTGGTTATGTATTATTTTAGTGCTTCTAACTCCCACTTTTTAAACTGGAAACCCTTGCTGAATTTGGCCCTGAGTTTTATCGCTGGGATCTTTCATTTCAACACCAGCAGTTTGGCATGCAGAACATCAGTTTATCTACTCAATGTTTGTATGTACAGATTCAGATTGATCTTTATTAATGTGAGACGGAATTGAAACTTATTTTCATTTGCATCATTCAATGATACATTAAGATGCTTTTCCAATATCATTTGACCCCTAAAGAACAAGAAATATCCTTTACGAAAATTCTGGTCAAAATGGTAGAGTTGCATTCCCAGAATGCCAGGTAAAAGCCTG
This sequence comes from Caloenas nicobarica, assembly GCF_036013445.1. Taxonomy (NCBI): domain Eukaryota; kingdom Metazoa; phylum Chordata; class Aves; order Columbiformes; family Columbidae; genus Caloenas; species Caloenas nicobarica. The sequence goes on along the minus strand of NC_088246.1, from coordinate 44,065,464 downwards.
TAAAAACCTGCTATGTGCCTCAGGCTTCCTCATACAATACAGCTCACAGCATGAGTTCATGCTCAAATATTTTTTATCTTTAAATCCTTGGATAGCATGATTGGGTTTACCAAACTGATATGAAATGCTGAGGGAAGTGTAGAATAATTAAGAAATACTGAATGCCAAGTTCTGCTTTCTCCTGTTATGTCACATATGAACTTGATGACAAGCCAAAGGTAAGCTAAAAGTGTCATTTGAGTAGCTGATTTTCAACCATGCCAAATCTGCCCAGCCCCTCTTCCCTGTTGGCTGCTTCCATGGGCTTTCAAGGGGAGAGTGAAGTGTGTGCACCCTGGAAATCAGCTGTAGGTGAGGCCCACTCACACACCTGCCCTCCTTCCTGTGGCATAATTGGTAAATGCTGATAAATCGGTTGAGTTTATAAGCACTGTGTCTAGCGCAGTATCTGCTAAATATTGTTACTGTTACATCCTGAAATAATGCAATTACACACATTCATTATGTCTTAATTGCACATGCTAATTGCAGGTTAGATGCCATCAAAGCAGCACTGCCTGGCAAACGCACTGTGCAAACCAGGAGAAACCCTGGTGGAGGGGTTTTCTTTCTTTAAATTGAATCTACTCTCCCACAATTACATGTTTTTGCTTCAGATGTACAATTAGATGTTATTACTCTAATTCTGTAACTACAAAATAATCAACCAAAGATCGCTTTAAGAGGCAAAACAAAACAAGGAAATTTGCACAGCAAGAGGTACAATAAAGAGAATGTCAAAGGTTTCAAGGCAAACCCAGAGAAGGAAACAATGGTCATGCAAATGATTAACCTCTGCTAAATCCAATGTACGTGAACAGGTCACATGGTTGTGCTGCAGGAGTGGAGCGGCGAAGCAGCACCGATCACGGAGACATGAAAGAACTTGCTTATACCCTGACACGGCAGCGATCTGCCCCAACATAGCATGGCCCATCCACTGATCCTAGACGAGGCCTTTCAGAATGCAGGACACGTTGTCATAGAGTAAGGATGTTTGTATATGTCAGGGTCTAGTTTGTTTTAAAGCAGTCTCAAGAAGAAAAGTGATACTGAAAGGGTAGTCTTGACAAAGTCCAACAGCGATGACCGCTTTAAGCCTTAAGTAGCTCATGTACAATTGAAGTACAATTGATCACATTTTAAAAATTTCTTTAAAACAAATCCAAACCAAAACCAAAACAAACAGTAAAATCTTTCTTTTATGGAGGATAAAGGCAAATAATAGAAAGTGAAGGACATGGAGTCTCAATAGTTCTGTCAAACACAGATGTTCTCTTTTGATGAAGTAATTTCTTTCTTGTGAGTGACTTGGAAAGTTCTAATTTCTACAGAGCCATTTAAAAATGGAAAATATGATGAAAGTGCTTGCCATGAAATAGCAGAGGCCCATGGAAAATAACATCTGCTTTTGGTACTCTGCAGTATATATTGTCCTCTGCCCAACGCTGTTCTTTCAAGAAATTTTCACTCCACTTGTCATTCTGGGAAGTGACTCCTCAAATCTGGCAGGCATTGGCACTGGTAGCTTCATACATCCTGCCCCTTTCATGTCAGGTGATAGGGATATTTACTTTTGCTGTGTTTCTGTGCCCTCTTTCATGCTTGGACATTTTTTCAGAGGGAAATTTTCAGTATTTGGCACCATAAGAAAAATGTCAGAGTAGCAGAAGGGGGAAGATTGAAACCTGAAATGAAAGCAGAGCTCAGGTTGGTATCTTGAAGTGACATTTTGCCTTCTCTTTCTTAGCAATGGATTTATCTAGGTGCTCAGAGGATAATCTGCTTCTGTCAGAACTATGGTAGCACCAACACAGGACACCAATTTGGCCTTGGGAAACTAAATAAGACAAAGAGTGGGGGAAATAAATGTTAGTTATCCTGTTTTACAGAAGAATGATGCATGAGGAACTTAAAACTTCCTCTTTTTTTTTTTTTTTTTTTTGTGAAAACTTGCATTGTGGCTTTAGAAAAATTGTTGAAGGAGTCACTACCAGGAGACAGGAGTGAGTGAAAAATCGGACACAGTGTGATATGGGCTTGCAGAGGGAGATGGCACTAGTCTAACAAGAGCACTTTCTGGGATAAAAAAAACCAACTTATAGACTGGACTCTTACGGTATTTGATGTGGTATCATTTGGGAAATCCTAGATAAAACGGGAAGCAGGATGGAAAATGTAAGGTTGGTAGGACTACCTAGTGAAAAATGAAAACGAGTGATGGAGAAAGGAAGATACCACTCAAGTACTGGTATTGATTCTGGGCTAATCTAGTTTCATACTGCCATCACTAACCCTTTCAGAAAGATCAGACATATGCTGATGAAGCTATGTTGGAGTTTTAGAGTTTGACATACATGAAGAACTAGGTGATTTTAAGAGCTTGTTGCAGGGGAGAATCAGTCAACGTGCAAAATCTTTGAGGACTTGCAAAAGGCTGCAAGAACTTTTTGGTTAGAGGTAGGACATACTAAACGTTTGGGAAAAAGAAAACTGTGCAGATAAGCACAATAACAGCATAAATAGTGTATGAGCTAAGCCTAAATGCCATATAAATAAAGTCAGCCAGCCAAGAATTTGGCAGTAAAGATCAAAGCAGATGTAGCCTCTCATCTGGAGTGTGGCAGCAAGGAAACCCTAGCTGGGCGGCAGATGTGGTGGCTGGACCAGGCCTCTATGCCCCAGCTCTGTTGTCTCAAGCTGCGAGCAGTGAACAGTGAGAATATTAATTGGTTTTACAGAGCCACAGAGCAGTGAGCACTGCCTAGTAGTGTGCTCCATCTACTGGTGTGTCCTCTGGTAACCAACTTCTGCCACTCACAGGATGTCTCTTCCATCTCATATGTGGCAGAGGAGGGAATTGGAATTAAAACTTCTTGGGATTCTTCAGACACAAATGGTTTCTCATAAAATGTTGCTTTGTTTTAGGAATTCTCCTGTGAAAACACTGGATTTCAATGGACTTTAGGGAAACACATGCAGGCCTATAATCATTTCTTGTCATCCTGCCTAAATAGTGATGGGAATGTGTGTTTCCATGCTGTGTAACCCGTGATGACACTGGTGTGTTTGGAGCATCCAAACTGAGAAATGGGGACCTCAGAGTGCCATGAAAAATGGACTTCTCTCATTCTGAGCCCCTCAGTTAAGCAGTGATTCCTTACTCTTGCTCTTTATCAAGGTTGAAAAAGGAGCCAGGAACAGGCAAGCCACTTTTAAGCTGTATGGCCTCAGAGCGCTGAGTTTCCAGACTTGATTGTATTCTGAAGCAATCCAAATGTCTGAGGGTTTTCTTATATAATTTCCTTTCCATGAGAAATATCAATATTCTATTGTGAGTTATGAAAGAGGATGTTGCTCCCATGCCCGAGCACATTTTGGAATTTCACATAGAACAAAATTTCCAGCTTCTTGACCATCCCGAACTCAGACCTTTGGAGACACAGACTGAACACAGAACTGCAACCCCTATAGAAGGAAGGGATCTCAAGATCCCATTGAGACATATGACCTCTATGTTGAGATAGGATCAGTGCTACCAGAGAACTAGCGTCTAATCTTTGCCTTATCTATAATTCATGACCAAAATCTCCGGACACCCTGCAGCCTTCCCATGAAGATTTCTTAATGGATAAACTAGTTTTTCCCTGTTGTGCTTGATCCATCCACCATGATTAGGGCCAACACATATTTTTCACTATTTGCAACTTCTACATGTTCAAAGATTATTTTCTTATCGCCCCTTAATCATCTTCTTTTCTAGTTCTGCATTACTGTAATTCCTCCCACATTTCCTCAAAGGCCATGTTTCTAAGTCTTCTGATTATTCTACTGCCTAAAAGAAGACAGAGAAGTCCTCTGAAACCTTGCCAGAGTTTAAAAGAGAGGCAGGATTACTTTGTGCATCTGTCAGCCACCTCTGCTGCTCATAGATCACAGTGTGATGTTTACCTTCTTTTGTAATAGTGAGACGCTATTGTCATGTTAGGTTTGTGATCTAGTCTGAACACTAAATCTTCTTTGGTCAATTGCTCTATATGACATTTCTTCATTAGATATCTGTACACTTAATTTCTCTCTTGGAAGTGTTGTTCCTAAAGAGGATCATGTATTTTCATCAAGCAGAGCATAGCTGGTCAGTTGAGGGAGGCGGTTTTCCCAGTCTGCGTTTCACTGCTGTGGTCCCACCTCAAGTACTATGAGCAGTTTTGGGTGCCAAAATATAAGGACCTAAAACTATTAGATTGCAAGGATTAATTTCATCCAGAGCAGTCAGGCTGAAACAATACAATATACTAAGCATTTTCTACCCTTTTCTTGTCCCGTGCTAGTTTGAGAATTAACCTTTTGTTGTCTGATTTTAGCCAGAGAGAAGACTGATACAATCAAATAAGTACTTAACATTTTGGCCTTTCCAGCCATCCTTCTTTTCAGTTGTGCAGTTCTTCCTGAAGGGATTTGTTTTCTGCTTATTTACGATTTTCTTCATTAAAAAATACCCTCAGTATTTAGTTTGTTGGGTTTCTTTGGAACTGTAAGACAAAGACATTGTTCTGGTACCAGAGTATTGAGCCTAATGAGGCAATCATGTAGGAGATATTTGCATAAGACATTAAAAAAGAGCTCCTCCCCACTGCCCGATTAAGAGCCCTTCCACATAATTATTTTCTTAATGAAAGCACTACATGCAGCTCGCAGTACCTCTAATTTAATTTTAATTACTCCTGGAAGACAATTGAAGCAGGTATTTGAAAACACAATTCTTACCATAAAGTATAGCAAAATAGAGTCACAAGCATACACAAGTTACTCATCAGAGCATTTAATATCCTCAAGTTAATAATTTCATTATTGCAAAGATGTGTGGTTCAAGCAAGAAATGTGTTGCTATAATGGTGAGAGGAGTAATTTGCTCTACAGCATTCATACATGCCAATTGCTAATGCATTGGCCACACAAATAGAAAAGGAGATGAAAAAATACGAACATCATCATTTGACCTGTCTGACCCTGTATCCAAAGCTTATTTCATGCATTTGTCCATGAAATACATTTCCATCTCTTGTAGAAGATAATATGATTGATTTTGCACATCAGGGCAAGTGGTGCAAAAACACAGAGCTCCAGCCTAGCCAACCCACATGGCAACCAAGATTCACCAAGAACTGTCAAAATTCTCATTGGAAAACTGAAAGGCAAAAATTTCTTTGAAAAAATCTGTTGTATTTCTGACTAGGATTTTTAAAACTGATACTCTCTATCATTAGCAGCAATGTGAAGACACATAAATAAAAGAACAACCACTCTTAAAGCTAGTCTATGAGCACTCTCCGTATGTTAGTGTGAAAAGCACATTGTCCGTACTGAATGTCTTGCCTCTGACACATAGATGTAACCGGTCAAAGCACTGAAGTCAAACCTACTGACCCCAGCAGTGTTATAGTGCGGTGAAGGGATGGTCTTAATGTGAGCCCATGAAGGCCGATGGAGTAGGCTACATCTCTCCAAGTTTCAGGTCTCTGACCCTTCGCTGCCCAGGCTCAGGCTCCCCCCAGCTCCCTACACAGCCCCGGGGAAGGACCTGCCCTGACTTAGGATCCAGTTTTAGGCCAAGATGCTGATGAGGTGAAGGTAGCGAGGCTCTGCTGCATCGCTTGTCCTTGGGAGAGTTTTTCTGAGAATGTTTTACATTGAAAAGCGAACCTTCTTCTGCCAAAATGTTTTCTTCCTAGAGCTAATAAAACCAAATTAGACTCTTCCCCAGATCAGGAATTAATTTTGTCTTGTTGTGTGTCATGGATATAGTAAACAGTTTATACTTGGGCAAAGGCTGTGTTTAAGTATGACTGAATCCTGTTTGGTTTACTGTGATTAACCTAAACAATTTATAAATGCATGAAGCAAGTTAATTTAAATTCTTTCTCCAATTTCCTATGGCTTTGTTAAGATTAGGTTCTTAAAGCAACCATTCCAGAAATTATTTAATGACAAGCAAATTAATGTTAACATTCCTACACAAAAATGAAATTGCCTTTTTTTTTGTCCTTATTTAATAAGGCTTACACATCCTTTAGAGAAGTACTCAGGCTATACAACCTGCTGCTTAATGGGAGATGCCGTTAATGCCTTGAAACACGGGAGCATTTTGCTACGCCATTCAAAGCATTACAAGAAAAAATTCAGCCTAATCCCCTGCAAGTTGCTTCTGCAAACGCCTCCTCAGTGGTGAGGCTGAAGTGTCAGCAATGTTGTCATGTTACAGAAATATTGCTCCCGCTTCTCACATGGGGATTAGATGAGCAAAAGTAGTTGTAGCCAAAGCACATGAGCAAGTCTGTGTAAAAAGTGTATGAGGCTTAACAACTGGAAAATTAAAAGTCTTGGTATGAGATTTATGTCCTGTTCAAAACCTTTTAGCTAATTAAAGGTATGGCCTCCTTCCTTCTGCCTCCAGGAGCGCTGGGTGGCTGATGGAAAGCAAGTATCTCAGTTGAAGAGAATAGATACTCTGGCTTTAATTTCACAAAAGGAGGAAACCTCACCTTTCCGGAAATAAGGTTGGATTCAAGTATCAGGAGTTATCATCTTTCACTTGCTAAGTGCTTCTCTTATGGATGGGCTGTTCCTGAAGACACTGTCTGTTAGCCCACGTGCTGTAAGTTATAATTCTTGGTGGCAGCACCGTATAGCTGCTTTTTTTGGTGGTGTGAGCAGACGGGCTTTGTGTTTTCTTTTGCTGGAGCCTTTCTCTGACAGCCTTTAGTTTAGTTCTGTTGGATCAAAGACGAAACACTGTTTTTGTCATTCCAGGCATTCTTACACTCTGTGTAAAAGGCTTTGCTATTTCAAAAAATAGTGTTTTACTTTAAATGATTCTCAAATGTTCATTGCAATGCTATATTAAAAGAACTTAGAGTAAGCCTTGCATTTTCATCTCTATTTCTGAAGCAACAACTCTTGGAACATCTGAGTCTGGGGTGGCATTTCTTATATGTTGCCAAATGATGTATTCCAAATTTAATACAAATATGTTTATAATCTTATTTTACTGGGTAGTCATAGCATAGGCAGCCTTGCTAGATAAGTGCAGAGATCCTCTCAGCATTCACATACAAGTAAGCCACTAGATAAAGACCAGTGTTTGTGCTAAACATTTGCAGCCACAGACAGACGTTTATCTCAGGAGCAGTTTATACTGTCTTCTGTTAGAGAACTAGAAAGACAGTCTTCACCTTCAAGCAAAAGCAGGAATTAGGTGCAATCAATATCTTCTGTAAAACATTTTCTAACCTTAAATGGTCTCCTGCAAGGTTGAAGCCTGAAGAACCTGGCGTATTTCTAACAGAAGGAAGGTTTTTTTTCTGAAGCTCTTTGTGTGAGATGGAAAGCGCTGGGTTTGGGCTGTGTCGGGGCGGGGAGTGGGGGTGAGTAGCTCTGCTTCTGTTGTTCACCATACAGCTCTGATAGCGTGTCCTGCATCCCACATCAGTTTAACTCATCCTAAATAAAAGACGCCCCTAAATCCTTCAGGCAGCCAGATGGTGGATGAGACACTGTGAAAACTGGAACATTTCCAAGATCCTTATGTTGCTCTGGCAGGTAACTGAGCTCTATGCTACAGAAAATTCTGATGCAGCAGGGTTGTAGGTATTGTAGGGGTGTTTTCATTCCCGCTGGGATTCACGGGAGAATGTGAGAGTTGAGGGTGAAGCAGAACGTAATGTGAGTTGCTTGTGCGGATGACAAACCTGTGGGTGCTTCACCCCAGGGGTGCCAGGAGGGGACATTGTGGTCATCCTGTCCTTCAGGAAGCTGAGATGGCCTTGGTTGGGGGACCCTCATGTAACCCCTCATGCTGGAGCAGAAAGCTGGCACACCTGCCTACCATTTCCATGCGAGCTGGTTAGACAAATGTAGGATGTGTATGTCTTTTGGGCTTTACTTCCTCTCCATCGCTCCTGCCCTAAATAAGCAAAGTGGGGTGTATTTAAACAGGTGTTTGCAATGGGTTTACTCAAGTGCTGTTTCCAGAGAAGGACACACCCTGCTGGTCAGGAGGGTCCTTGCCGGGAGGAGGAGGAGGCTGAGGGAGAGAAGGATGCAGGAGGAAGGGCATGGCTCCAGCCTCTGCACAAGCAATGGTGAGTTGCCCTTCGGGAGGTTGTGCAGGGCTGAGTTCAACACTTAAAACCCAATATCTGATGCAAGTCAGCAGGTCATGGTGTGAAACACAAATACGATGAGTCGCTTTCGGGAGAGAAAGGGCCAGCACCCCGATCCAAACACAGAGGCAGGAGGGAGTGCTCTGTGCGGCTCCTGCGCAGCCACCTGAATGTGCCTGGAAAGGGGAGAGCAGCGTCAGGGAGGCTGAAGCCACAGCTTGGTGAAAAAAGAAAGTGGGGTGAATTGCTTTTTGTTTGTTCTTCCACAGGACAGCCCTGCTGCAGCCGAGGAGGAAGAGGGGGAGTGTTTTCAGCTATGAGTGGTCTCTGCTGTGACACACACGAAATGGCTGACCTGGGAAGGAACACCAGGGAGCTTTGCTCTACCTGCTTTCACATGGCAGCACATTTGCAAAACAGATGTTTCAGCAGTGAGAGTTTAATCATGCTGACTTGATCAGGTGGCTATTTTATTTTTTTTAAGAATTTGGCTACATAAATGCAACTATCCGAAGAGACTGGCTTATCACCATTATAACTGAGCAAATCATTCACAGCAGATAATTTATGAGCTGCCTTTTGCCTTTGCCTCTCTATGAAGTGATTAGATGGTGCTCAAAGCATTCATTAGTCAAGTGCCTTAAATCTATTTCCAGGGCTCAGTCCTTCCAGGAGCCTCACAAATTGTCTGTATTTCAACAAACCACTGCCTTTGTCCTCAGCTCTCAGCTGCCAGAGGTCAAAAATAGGTGAGAGCTGCCAAAGGTCAAGGCGCTGTGCGGAAATGGGGTCCAGACAGCTGGGCTGGGACACCATGGGTTCAGGCCAACTGGGTCTTGAGGGTCATACTAGGAAATGTAACCCAGTGGGACACAGGTGCCTGAAAAAAAAACCAGGCAAAATCCTGCAGTGAGGTGCATCGCTTACACCGATCCAGGATGAGACTGGAATTTCTGGCATCGCCCCAGCAAGAGCTTTCTGAACACGCACATGGTGTGCACCCACTTGAATAAATGTTTGCCAAGTAATAAGCAGCATGAAAGCAGCCAAACTGCTTTCAGGAATAACAAGCAGACAGTCTGGAACACAATTTGCTCCATCTTCGCTGTGGCCAGAGGGAAAAATTGCCATAGTCAGTGTTTTATTAAAACCATGATGCCAAAAAAAAAAAAAAAAAAAAAAAAGCAAGCAGGAGGGGAAAAAAAAGCAAGCAGGAGAGACAGAGCTAAGGATCAGGAAATAAACTACTCAGTGTTCTTTTGGAAGCAGAGGAAGCCCTTGGGTCTCAACACAGCTGGCTTGACAGGGGGACAATATTGCAGGTGCTCCACATGTAGAGAGATTTGTTTCCAGGAGCACTCAGAATAACGATGTCTTAATGCCTTTCTTTTTCTTTCCACCCCCCCGCTCAGGAGCTGGGTTATGATTTTTTTCTTCTTTTAGCATTCATGTAGTTAGCAGTTCATTAGCAGTTGCGAACATCCTAGAAGGGGGTTAAATCCCAATAGTGCTGGGCATTGTGTGAATTGGTAACACAGAAGCACTCTGCACTGGGAAACTTTGCCATCCAGTCTAGACCAGTGCTTGGTTCAGTAGCAAACCTGAGCATTGCCTTCCACATTGCACAGCTGGAGCCTCCTTGCTGTGTATTCTGGTGATAAAATGGTGATTTATATGCTAATTAAGAGCTGCTCACAGAAGGATGTTGAAAACCATATTTAGAATAAGAAAGGTGGGGAAAAGCCTTAACTGAAAAAAATATTGCAAGGATATAGTGTACTTTAGTTCAAGAATATTGTGTACTTCAAGACTGAAAGGTCTCTAGGGTTTGCCTGCTATAGTTTCTCAATACACTTTATATTCCTTTTTGCAACACTTGTCTGCCTTGTTATGCCAAAAGGACTTTGCCTTTGAGCCAGCGTAAACAGGGTATCAGAGTTTGAAGATCTTTGCCAATACACGGCCAGTGGTGGGGACTAGCAAGGGGTGGCCAGCGCCACCAGAGCACCAGCAAATGCTGGGGCTGTCCACAGTGATGATAAGCTTGCCTAGAGCTGGGCAGGGTGCTCATAGAAACCACAGAGATGTGCAAAGTGAGGCTTTGCATGTCCCTAGGGAAGCCGAGAGCTGTTTTGTTTCTTGCCTTTGCTGAAGGAACAGCTGAGAAGCAAAGCCTGCACTGTTAATGCTTGCTGGAGCGCGGGAGGCTGCAGAACATCCCACTGTCCCTTAAGGTTGGAGCAACTATGGCACGGCTGGAGCTGGCAGGGCTGCAGTGCAGCTGGCAAGGTCCTGCCCTGCCCTGTCCCCAGCGCAACCTCGGCAGCAGCCCTGCAGCAAGGCTCCCTCCAGGTGCCTCCATGTTGTCCCCAAGCAGCTGGTTTCAGCTGCCTGCAGAGCATCCTCACTCTGCAGCTTGATTTATGGTCTTGTTATACAGGACAGAGGGCAGCTGGTTTAAAGGAAGAGCTGGTCACCTGCAGCTGTGTGACTGGGCGGGTACCTACGCAGGGCCTGCTTCACAAAGCCCCTGTTTGCCAGTCTTAGCCTAGCTGTGGCTGCAGTGCTTCGCACCACACCTCACATCAGCTCTGTATTTTACTCTGTCCAGAGCACCAGGCTGTGAAATCATTAGCATTGCACATACTCAGAATTCAACAAGGTCTTGAGCAACCCGATCTAAGCTGCCCATTTTGAACAGGAGCCTGGACCAGATGACCAGTGAGCACAGCACCTGGACTGGAGTTTCCCTGCCAGCCTCAGTTATTCTGTGATTCTGCTCATGAACGAAGACACCTGGGTGCCTGTTTGGGGAATCCCCACTTGGAAGTTTAAAATGAGATAGTCAGTGCAGCCAAGCATGAGCTCTGGTGGAGGTTTTGGCACCAAAATACTTTCCCTGAAAAAAGGGTGATGCCTAGAGAGTCTCCAATGCCTAAATCAGGCACTGGTGGACTGTGTCCTCTCTAAAGGCTCAGCATCAACCTAAGTCACACTCAAGGCAATGTTTTTGGTGGGGCTAGAGGTATCTCATTCTTTGTTTATGTGGTGCTTGTGTTCTGCATGTCTTCCATGGGAGGACTATCAGCTTAAAGAGGTGAAAGCTCTGAGTAGAGAGCAGTTGCTGTAAGGCACAAACACGTTAATCATACACTTCTCAGTGACACAGGTTTAGTGGGCTGTCCTTTGGCTACCTTTAACACCAGCACCGAAACAACTGAGGTTTAACTGAGGCCTTATCATATTTAGGTTGGAAAAGGCCTTTAAGATCAACGAGTCCAACCGTTAACCATACACTGCCAAGTCCACCACTAAACCATGGCCTCGAGTGCCACATCTACACTGAGAACTGAGGAAGCTAAAAGCAGGAGAGTGTCAACTGTGAACCTTCTTCTCCGTCCCCTCCCCTGAGACTCCTGAAGGTTTTACACTGCAGGGGCTGATGGGCCAGCAAGATCGGGCATCTGCTAGTGCTGTTTGCTAAAGGGCAAGATGGAGACCGGGAGAAGGTGTCATTAGCAAAGCAGGACACATGCCAAGGCCACTGGACACACTGGGCATGACATTCAGGCCTCTGGTGGGAAGGAATGGACCTGAACCATTTTAGGACAGGATTCATTTTTGGGAAAGCCCTCTCCCTATTCTGGGTGCTCCAGAGATGAAAGACAAACTTGAGTCGGTGTTATTTTATTTGCTCCAATAAACATTTGATTTATGTAAAACAAAACAGACCAAAAAAAAAAACCAACCCAAAACCCCCCCCAAAAAACCAAACTGGTTTACAAAGCAAGTTAAGTGCTTGACAAATTTGATATACAAGAGTATATATTGTTCACATTCCTAGTTCATACATGATGTACAGGGGAAATATTCCTTAAAAGTACAAAAATTTTCCTTTACATGTAGTAGTAAAAAACCAAACCAAACAAAACACAAAACTTTAAAAAAAAAAAAACCCAACAAACAAAACCAACAAAACATTAAAATGTCAGTATTGTCAGGAACTACAGGATGTCGTTCTTTGAACTTCAGCGGGGCTGGCAGGGAAACAGGCCGCCGCATTCCCTCCGTCCCCTCTCCGAGCAGCCGAGACGGCGGCAGCGGCGCGTCCCTGCAGCGCGGCAGGCCCCGCCCCTGGCCCCGCCCCCGGCCTTGGCCCCGCCCCCGTGGCCCCGCCCCGCCAGCAGCTCCGCAGCCTCGCGCCCAGCCGGCCGCCCTTTTTTCTTTTTTTCTTTTTTTTTTTTTTTTTTACAAAAAACGCGCCCCCTCCCTTACAAAATTTGACATCATATCCTCTGAATTCGACTGTAGTTTTTGAGATTTCACCCCACTCTGTTTAAATATTTCTGAGTAGTTTGGTTAAAATGAAAGAAATTAAAAAAAAAAAAGGCAGATACAAAAGTATTTCAAATAAACTATTTGTCATCATAAATCTTAGCTCCTATTTGAATAATCATGATTCCTATTCACTTACACGGCAATGTCTTCCAGAGAAATATCGATGTTTATCTGTCAAAGGTGTTTAATAAATGGCACCAGCTACGTCTGTAGAGGACTGGTTTTTGCTGGCTGAATTTCCAATTTGTAAGGCCTGCTTACATGCCATGGGGAAGAACAAAGTGGAAAAATCGCTGCAAAACTCCTGAAGACAAAATTGTCAGCCCTTAATAAAACACACTGCTGTCATTTATACAGGCCAAATGTGAATGTCAACTGTCTGAAACATTTTGGAGAAATGAAAGAATGTAAGCAAGGTCTGATGCATCCTTTTGGAATAAATCATCTTCCCTGGGTTTTTCTGTTAATTGCTGACTTGCTGAGGGCTGCCCTACATGCAAGCAGTGCTGAGGGCAGGATAAGCCATCAAGCTAATGCTACGGAACTTTTCCTCACCTCCAGGGTCCTTTTGCAAAAATAAAGGCACTGGCTGTTGTCTCTCTACTTTTCTCCTAGAAAGTGTGAAACGGAGTCAGACTGTGGCATGACAAGCAATTAGACATGCTGTACAGAGGAAAAAATGTTTGCTTTTGCAGCAACACAATCAAGGTAAAAGGAAGGAAAAAAAATAGTACTGCCTGCACTCAGAATGCACAGCAAATACGAAACATCTGCTTGGATTCTTGCTGGCCCCATCTTGTTTTGTGTGGTTTGGGGGTGGGGATGGCAGGAGGGGAAAGCTCACCCTGCTGATACTTTGTTACCTGCTTGCAAGCAGTGTGAATTCAAAGCAATAAACCCATAACATTAATGACCTCTGTATGGAAACACGTGTGGGAGGGAACAAACTTCCTCACGCTCCTATTCCACGACACTACGAAGACACTGGAGTTAAGGTGAGAGGGCAAAGGCATCCCTGAACCTTCCAAAATGTGCTGCAGACAGGAATGTGTAGGTACAACTGCAAAGCCGAATTGGCCTGTCCGATGTGACACTGGTCCTGCAAATCGGAACGGCAGGGCCACGGCCAGGTGTTCACGGCACATGCTTTGAAAGCCATCTTCTTATTGCATAGTATTCCTATCTTTTTGGCAGAGCGCTTAGTGCACAGTTGCTGGTGTCGTGCCATGCCAGTCTCCTCAGGTTCCTCCCCTAAGCGGGAGGCATCTCTAATGCACCGGTAATATATATATTTTTTAACCTCTTTTTTCAGAGCATGGCTGTTTATAGATATATAGATAGATACATATATATATATATATACATACACACACATTTTACATATATATGTATATATATATAAAAATAGCAATTTAATAGTTATATACAGGCATTAATAAAGTGCATAATGTTATTGGCTATTTTCAAATCTCATTTCCTGAGGAAGTGCTAACATACATAGCTCCTCCTACGACATGGTGCCAGCAGCCAATGCTAGGGTATGACACCTACTCCCCGGCTTTTAATTCCCACAAATACATCTCTCTGTCCGGAGCCAGAGCCTTAAAGGGAGTAGTGACAGCCTCAGTCCCTCAGGAAGCAAGTCAAAACTTCTTCCTTTGCCAAGGTGAACGCCTTTAAGGAGCAACTTCCCTCCATTTCGGAGCTCTTGGGTGTGTGCTACTTGGCGGTGGTCACAGAGCCGTCTTCAGGGATCTTCTCCTCCGAACAGCTTCTTCCCGACAGCTTGTCGTGGTGCTTGAGCTCGCTGAAGCGCTCCGCAACGCACTGCGCCGTGAGCCGAGCCTCGGGGTCGTGGTCCCAGCACTCAATAAGGGTTTCACAGACCATCTGGATGCCCTGCAGAGAGCAGAGAGAGAGAAGCCGTGATGGGGCTGGTCACCGCTAAAGCCCCTGTGTGACAATTGCTTTACTGCCCTCTGAAGTTCTGGGGGTTACTCACCTGCATCCCAGAGGTGCTTTATGGGCATGCTTTTTTTTTTTTTAAAGAGACTCTACTTTCAGTACTTTAGTTAGTACTGTGTTTTCTGGACATATATTCTGATACTTTATAACAAGAAAAATTATGCTTGGGCAAGTAAGGTGGTTTTTTTTTTCCAATAAGTATGATCAGAATTCTTGGATAACATGACTTCCGGCTCAACACATGCCTTTGCGTGCCTGAATTCTGTTCGGGTTTTTTGAACAAAATTCTGATTGCCAGCAATATCAGGCCCTACATCAGCCCTTTATGAATTCCTTGCAGACTAACTAAATCTATGTGCAAATATGGGCCACAGTCCCACAAACACTTAAACACATGTCACTCGCAGATGTAACTATTTAACCTTCATTTCAATGCTGATGCACATGTTTACAGGAGCAAAAAACAGTTGCATCTCTGTAATGCATTTTATAAACATGAGGTACTTGCCACGAAATTGTGTGCTTTGCTTTATGGCACTAAAAGCCCATTAAGTAGGATTTATCTTAAACTTCTTATTTAAAAAAATAACATTTCACAACACTGCATTAATTGCATAATTTACCTAATTTGTGATGTTGACTGATGTCAATGTTAATAGCAGAATGTTATTGTCTGTATACAAATGACATTAGTTTTCTGCTGGCATTGAAATTACAAGCAGTAAATTAAATTAAATATTAAACATTAACTTGAAATCAATAGTGCAACAAATCTCATTAAGGGGGGGCGGAATTGTAATATGTAAAACCATTCCAGAATTTTATCATGATGAATAATGAGTTCATTACAAAAACAGGACTGCAGAGGAAGGAAATGAATATGGAAAAGCCATTACAGTGAGATCAACTTCTATGGAGTTCAAAGCAGATTCTCAGCTGCTGCAAAGTGTCACAGCCCTACAGAAGCCGATGCATCACTGCATTTTAGATAGCGCAATGTGAAATGCTGAAGGGATTCAGATGAAGGGAATTAAATCCACCTTCATTAAATGTCCTGTGAGTGTGTTATCAGGCACTCGTTTCTTGCCTTCGACTCTTAGCTGAATGCTGCTGGAGGCAGCTGTGCCCATCCCGGTGATACAGGAGTGCAGACGCACCATCCTCCCAGTCGGTTCGGTGCCCTGCACTGGGGGCAGACTGAGGTCTGGGTTTTATGTAGGGAAGAAAACTCCGAAGTCAAACGCAAGACACCCAGGTCCAAATCTGCGATCATTTTACTTGCTATCTAAACCCAGAGGTGATGAAATTCAAGGTGTATCTTACAGTTCTACTCCAGTACCTCAAGCTGCAGCCCACCATACACTCGAGCAGCTGGGGGGCTGCCCCATGCCTGAGCATCATGCAGACCACGAGCCCACCCTTGGGCACCTTTGGGCACACCTACGCTTGCTGCTGTGCCCGGCTGTGCATGAAACGAGCTCCTGGACACTTCTCTCCAAGGCACAACCAGCGGTACTGCCCGTTTCTATTGCCAAGTAATGCTGTGTCCTGCCACAGACAAGTCTCTGGGCCACCGAACTCTGCCCCACGTGCCAATGACTTTTGCTCTATAGGGGCTTTTATCACCTTCTATTACAAATACATCATCTGACTCTTCCCAAATGCAGAACAGAAATATTTGCTGACCATGTCTGCCTCTGTATCAGCATAAGCAGTATCTTTCTTTCATATCCAGCAACAGATTGGTACTAAGTTAGATTTCCTTTTGCTCTTGAGAAAACTGTGATTATCCTTAAGTTTGCTGACCACAGATCTTCCTGTTGTTCTTCTGTTTCCCTAATCAGTTCTCTACCCTTCTTTAATTTTTTTCACATGAGACCATGTCTTTTGAATATTCTCAGCAATGTTCCTAATTTTAAGCATTTTCTACTATTTAATTTTTATCTCCAAAATGACCTGGCTCAGTATTCTTCTCTGCTTTGTTAATTGGGCTCTTCTAAAGTACCACATCACCAGTTTGGACTTCATTTTGGCTTTGTGGAAAACAAACAACTGCAGTCAACTCATGATCCCTTTTACCAGCTCATCGACAATTTTTATAACATTTCTGCAACCTTATAGTTCTTTTCCACAAAGATAAGCATTAGTATAATCTCTCCTTCCCATCTCAACTTGTCATTTAGAAGATGGTTGTATCTGTGGCTCCTAGAAATGTCAAGGGCTTTTTAGTACATGTAACATCAGATACCCAGGTGTCCCTCAAAATACAGCTCTCCTCCTCAGTCAAAGCACCCTCCTCGATAACTCTACTCATTGCAGACGGCTATAAAAGGAGCAAGTCCCTGTGGTCCGGGAAGGGGCTGCACTCTGCCATAGTCAGCAGGTGGCAGATGCATTGTTCTTGGTTGGAAAGGTGATTGATTTTGGCCACTCGCTTGGCCTTAGTCCTAAGTAGGTGTTAGGCTGTGATTTTAACATCTCAACTGCAATGAAAAAGGGAGTGTTACATTGCTCCTGACAGAAATACTAGCTGATCTTGGTTGCCAGGGCTTTTATAAACGTTCATGCTGCTTTCCTTTTGTCTGTAAAAACCACTCAACATATTTCATTGACAAGTGGAATGACCAAGCCTTACTCCTCCCTCTGAGGCGATTCTCATCTCTTCTGATAAAACTGCTCAGAGCAAAGGTGAAGAAATGTGTGCCTTTTGCTTCTTTCCATTCGGTTTCATCTACTGAGAAATTAGGCTGCGACCGTCACCTAGGAAGTGCAACCGTGGTGTCCGTGAATGGGGAAAGCTGACAGCGTGCTTCACGACATGCAAGGGAAATGGACTGCTAATGCGCAACCTGAATAAAACCAGACTGGCTTGCTGAAGACTCATTTCCTATTTTCTTAAACCTGTCAACAGCTGGGACACAACTATGACTGCTCTCCATGATAAAGTACTGAGATTTTTTTTTTTCTCTGCTGAAGTGGCCTGTGTGCAAAGTAGTTCTCTGTGACCTTTCAGAGCCTGCACACAGTGTGCTTCAAGGCCCTAATTATTATGCAGCTGGCTGGATGATTGTTGGGTCTCAGTTTTCCAACCTTTTTGTTTTGATCACTTTTAGATTATGCTGGTGGGCAGCAGAAATCCCAGGGCTTTGGGGCAGGCAGAGCACTGTGGTGTCTGAACCATGGTAACACTGGTGTCATTGTGAGCTCTAATCTGTGCAAAAGAGAGGTCCAGCCTCTTGGACGGGACACAGAGTTGAAGCTCAGGCTTCAGACAGCAGCTAAATGTGTAGTGCAGCTCCCAGCTGCTCAGATGTGGTACCCTTACCTGATGGTTAAGCCAGGAGCTGGGGATCTCAGGTCGCCCTCTGTCTCTGAGGACATTGTCCTTCATGCTTTCCACGCAGGGGTGTTCTCGCACTTTAGACCCGAATGGAGGCTCGTACTCTTTCACTTCTGCCAAGAGAATAAGCAAACACAAGGGTATTCAGCTGGGCTGCATTGGTGCCAAGTGCAAAGGGAGCTGGCTGTTCCCTGGAGGAGTAGGAGCTACTGATTAGCTGCTCAGTGCCACCGTTCTGCTTGAACAGCTCCAAACAAAGCAAAGCCAGTTGGCATTTTCAAACTGTTGCAAATGTGTTTCTCCCACATGGCCCCTTCTCCCCTTTTCTTTCCTAGCCAACTAAACAATTTCCATTTAAACCCTCTAGTACATAATCATATTAGCAACAGTCAGAGCAGCAGAGTAACCTATAATGGTCTGTGAGCCTTTCAATCTGTGCTGAGGCAAAATACATAGGAGCTTCAAGCTAACTTTTGCTTGAGCCAGGCTTGCAAGAACTTGCCCTGCTTAGGTGCCCTGGAGTCCACACACACTTAACAGGTGAAATATAAAGTAAAATCTATCTCGGTCATGATAGATGTTAATGTGCCAGACCGCTAGGAGGAAACAGTGGCTTGAGAAGGACAAAGATACGGTAAGGAGCAGTGCTGGAAGTTGTCATGGCGCCCTTGTGTATTACTGAGCTGCATTCCTTTGTAGAAAGCAGCAGTCTTCTCTTATTTTAGGTCTCTTTCCCAAAATGGGTCAGTTTTGACCCATGATGCAAGGGGCACATCTTCCTGAAGGGGCTGCTGCCATCCTAGGTTTTGTTTCCATGTTGCATATTTTCTTCGTTTTTCTTTGGAGCGAGAAAGGAAGAAGCAGACATATGGGATCTTTGGAGAAAACTCAAGAAATCTCTGAGAGCGGAAATATTATAGTAGATGCTGACACAGTGTAGAAAATGCTGTGGTTTCTTTGGGAACAGATGGAGACTTTACTCACAGGCCTAATGACTTGCTAGGATTAGATAAAGATTTATGAAGTTGGCCTGTTCTGCTGCCTCTTATTTCTTTCTAGGAATTAATTGAGGGCAAGAAAAACTGAAGTGTAATCTCTAAGGCAGTCTGCAGAATGCATGTGAGTGCCCAGAAGATGTGTGAAGAGAGATGAATGAGATAGGAAACACAGCACTGTTGCACAATGTTACACCCAAAATTCAAATGCAGTGTCCAGTGCTGCTCACTCCTCTCAAGGGGCATTTTATAGTAAAAAGAAGCCCCGAAAAGGGTGATAACAATGATTAAAGGCCCAGAAAAAAATGGGAAGAACCTCTACAGCTTGGCTTTGTTTACTTTGGAGAGAAAGGTAAGGGGTTATACGATGAAATATTGAAAATAACTAATAGTCAAGATAATACCGGTCAGATTCTTCTGTCATGTCTCATGATAAAGACAAGGTTTTAATAGTATTGAACATCACTAAAAGGTGGCGTTTTCTCCCAAAACTTAGAATCGGGCTGTAGATCTCACTTCTATGTGATAGCCATGAGATGAAGACTTCATCAGGCTACAGAAAAAGAACTTCCAATGCTTAAAAAGAATAGCCAAGTTACGATAACAAACATTTTGGAAGGGATATTAAACCTTGTGCTTCAAATGTTCAGCATTTAGAGATCCAGCTGCAAACAACTGTGTGTGCAGTGCAGCAGATCACCCCACAGATGCCTCCTGCACAGCTCTCCTTCTTCCTCCTGAACCATCTGGTGTTGGCCACTGTCCACACAATGCTCTGGAGAGTGGCTGTAGTCCTAAAACACAACTCTTACCTTGTCATATGTAAACCACTTTCTTTAAGACTCAAGGGCCAAACTCTTTTTTTTGCTTTCTTTCCTCTACAAGAAGGCATACCAGTTTCACCCGCATTAATCTGAGTTAGAGATTACTCAGCCAAAGTAAATTTACAAGACTTTATCCCTAGAAGTTAATTGGGAAGTTGCCATCTTGCTGGTCAGACCTGGATTACTACACAGCGGATGCACAATGATAACAAAGCAGATACCTACACTTTCAAAGCTAACCAAAATATTAAAGTTTGCTGGGAAGATTTAAATAGTATGACCTAGGTGGCCATTTCTTACACCATCTCCATTAGTCATGGTTTGATTGTGGTAGCGGTCATGGACACCAGCCAATGCTCTGAGATGATCTTGCAATATGAGGAGTCAGAGGAGTTGGCATGCCCAACAGAGGGAAGCTGGTGCTGCGGTGCTGACTTGTTCCCTCTCTCGGAGCTTAATTCGAAGACCATTCAGCTGCATGAGATGGTTCAAGTGGGAGAAGGGAAAGCAGCCATCCCATGGAATTGGTAGGTTTGTATCATAATACATTTTTCCCTGTTTGAGGAACTCTCTCTATGCTATGAGCGTTCCTCTTCCAAATATAAAGATTGAATAGGTTTAAGGTTTTTTCTTTCTTTTTCTCTCCTTTTTTTTTTCAGTAGAGAAATTGAGGCCACATGCCAATTCACTGTAATGACTTTATAGTAATACCATCGTGCCTTCCCTCAGTTTGAAAAGCATGCGGCATCTTCTTGCTATTTATTATCTTGCTTCTCTTTCCCTTCGAAAGAAAAGCCCATTGAATCCTCTTGCAGTAAATCATCCTTATGCTGTGGAATCTCAGGTGTTAGACACATTTTTGCAGTAATAGCTGGGGTTATTTATGGATCGTGTTGACGTGCTACAGTAGATGTAACAGATGTCAATTTGAGGTAGGTCAAGATGTTTGTGCCTAGCTGCTTGTGCATGGCTGTATACAGGTGCTGAATCTATTTTTTATGCCTTACATGTTTCTTTTGATTGTTTTTAGACCAGTCAGGCACTAAAAAAGACAACTGGCTGAAGTACCATAAATACCTCAGGTACCAGGAACTACAGCACCTTTAGTGTTCAGTAATGGCAGAGTTCCTTCAACTTTTACCTCCAGCATTTAATCTTCATGGTTGTGAGCTACCTTGCACTAATAATCACTGTACCTCTGGTTTCCTTTGACACTGGCCTGGCCATAACTCTCAGAAATGCTAGGATTGGAGTTTTAGTCCCAGACAGAGAGATTACTGAAAAGAATGCTTTGCAAAATTTGGCTGTGGGTTCCTCATGAAAAATACGCCTTGCTCATGTGATCTTTTTCTACTGTAAGCTCTTTGCAGTGAGATTCTCTTCCTTTGGGCCAGAACAGCATACCCACAAATCCTGTCAACACTCCCTCATGTGATCTGTCTTACTCATTTCTGTGGGACAACTTCTCATGCTGGAAGATGAAGGTTCATTTGTAGAATCAAAGCAGGATTGAGGTGAAAGGTGACACACCTGTGTGTGTGAAGACTGTGTCTTTCTTCCAGCTAGGGGAATTTGGGTAGTGGATCTACTTATTAGCTGTTGCACAAAGGGATAATAATGCATAAAGCAAAAGCTCAAAAGCCATTTCATGGCCAAGTTTAAGGAGCTGTCAAATGCTTACTTCACATTTTCCCTAGGTTTCCCCATTCCACGCCAGAAAGGGCAAGGGTGCATTGGGCTGGGTGAACACACCGTGCAGTTTCCCTTTCACAGACATGTTTTAAGTGACTTCACATCTGATGATCAAAGACACGGTCACCCTTCCAAAGGATTGGGAGCGCATGAGCTCTGCCATCAGTGTACAGTTATGGGCTGCTTAATCACTGTGTGCTGGGTCCAGAGGTGGGAAAGTAGAGGAGCACAGAGCACATCAGTGCCCGACGTGGGAAGTAATGCAGCAACCTTATCTCCTGCACTCTGGGCTTGTCGAAGGACAGCAGTTGCTACCTTACATGTAGCACTATGGTAACTCTTAGAGAATTTCTATGATGTGAGTTACTGTCATGGGGTGACACCGCACTGTGTGGATGTACTAGTTCGGGGTTATCTGCCCTCATGAGCCAGCCCAGTGCAGACGTGCCCTAATTGTGCTCTGCTCCACAGAAGGAGAGGTTTAAATCAGGCTCCAGTTGCAGCCACCTCAGGGCCCAATGTGCAGGCACAGCGCCGCTGTATAGCCTACCAAAACGCTCCCTGCCACCAGAAACTGTCACCTCACCATGTCAATATGATGAAAGCTGAGCATTTCGCAAGGTACAGGACATACAAATATTTAGTTACCAAACTGCGTCTCCTGGCTGACTCCCTCCAAGCAAACATAAGATTAATAAGTGATTTTATTCATATTAAACACGGCTCTGTTATAAAGCAAGGCTGTCATTTCGAACTAAGCCCTGCTGCTCTACTGAAGCCAGCCACCACTCTGGGCAGGGCAATACTGTCTGAGCAACATCGCTGTTTTCTGAGGGGTTTCTCTTCTCCATCTTCACCAGCTCCATGCATTCAGAAGTTCCCTTTCCTCTCCTTCTCCCCTGTCACCCCCAACAGTCTCTGGCCCGTAGCTGCTCCGAAGCAAAACAGATGGTTTTCTTTTCTTTCTAGGAGCCTGTCAGAGAAATTACACTTGCCTCAGTCGCCAAAGCTGTGTCGCTCTGAAAGCAAGTGCTTGAGATGAAAATTATATTTCTTGCAACATGCAGCATCTGGTGCACAGCTGTTGCACTGAATGAAATACCAAGTTAACGGCAGCGTGGAGCAGTTGAAGTTCTCCCCAAAGTAGTATTGCTGAGTTTCTAAATATGCCTCTTAAATTATACTCTAGTGAAAAATCAGTCAAACTCGATCTTTGCCTCTGTCTCCCTTTCCCTCATGTCCCATTTCTGCTTCTCCATATTTAGCACAACAAAGTAACAATGAACAGCATGGCCTTGCTCGAAAGCCAATCCACATCTGCTTATTTACTACGGCAGCTTCACAGTATGGATTATGCTGCTGGGTATTTTTGTTCAAGCGTCTGCTGAGTGAAAAGGGCTGGCATAGCATGGAGACTGTGTTGGACAAAGCTGCAGGACTGAAAGGACCTGCCTCCGTTGCCTCCCACCCTCACGGAACACCTGCATGCTGACAAATGAATCCCGAGAGTTCCCTTTGTAAAAGAAATGTCACTGTACCTTCACGTGGCTGCACAGCAATTAGCCCCCCAACATGCTTCCCTCCCTAATTAAAGCTACTTATGCCGCTGCCTCAGCTTAGACTGCCACTCCTGCCCTCGAAAATGCCACAGGTTTCTCTAGTGACACAGAGCTGACCCTGCAAAGATGGTGCCGACATCTTTTAGGCTCCTTTGGAAAGGCTGGATGTGATCAGGTCAGCCAACTCCAGCTTATACGGGAGGTCATTTCCCCCAGTGCTGAACAGTTTAGGAGGGCTTGCGTGAGCAGAGGCAGCTCCTCCGGAAGGCTGTGAGGAGAGGAGAGAGTCTCACGAGTGACAGATGGAGAGAGAAAACAGAGGGGGAGCCGTAGGCATGAATCACTGTTAGGGTATTTCACCAGCTGGTTGCAAAGATAGCCAGACCGCACCAACGACAGGAAAATCTAAGAAGGACATGAGAGAAACTGTGCAATGCTGCTGCGGCTCGGTACCAGTGACAAGTGGAGGGAGCTACATCCTGGGAGTTGTTATTGACTGCTCTTGATGAAGGCACTAAGCCCAAGTTCCAGCCCCACAGATCTGCCCAGGTACTCCTGTGGTTTTGCTGAGGACTTCAGCCACTGGAAAAATGACTGAAGTAGAGGAACAAAAATCAAGAAATGTGTTTCTAGAGTTGAGGATGACTGAGGGATGAAATGAATAGGGAAAATCAGGATGTGAGCGGGGTTAAGCTCCACGTTGAAAGCAAAGGGGATAGCAGGCCAGAGTAACCTTTCCTTTTCCTGAAATGACTTCAGCTATTCTTCTCAAGGTTATAATGGGTCAGTCTCTTCTAGCTAAACAAGCTGGTGATTTTCCTTCCTTATGAAACTCGTTTTATATCCTCTTTTAGGCAGTTGCCTTCTGAGAACAGCAGCAATAAGGTTCGCTCTTGCCACAATCTCCATTTCACTGTACTCAGCAAATATGAACAGGAAGGGACTTGGGCATCAACAAAGATAAAAGATTCCACAGTGAACAGCTCATATTTGTATTAATAAGGTGAATTCCTAAATGCAAGAAACAGAGAGAGCTCAAGAGACAGGGCAAAGATCCTTTTTCTTGGGTTTTAAATCTCCTCAGCCACGTTTACAAAGTGCTAATGGAAGGCTGAGGTTGTGCCAGTACATTCAGAAACAGGCATGACCACGACAGTTAAATGTGGCTAAGTTTGCTTTGGAAAATGCCAGACTGAGGTTCAGTTCCTGAAGCACCAAATGTTTTTTTCCCTGAAATGTTTGACTAGAAAATAAATTTTTTTCCTGCTTTTATGCTAGCACTGGCTGTTTGCACATGTACTCGCTTTGTAGCTTTCCCGGCAGGGCGCAAACAGGGGCAAATCTGCTGCCCACAGCCCAGCCCACCCAGTAAGACTAAATGCTGGTTAGACACAAGAGGAGACGGGGGTGGTGGCATTCCTGCTGCCTGCACATGGACACCGTGATGCAGCCACACAGCCACTGCGCAGAGTAGCATCCGAGACCTCCATGGACACCCTTGTGGTATCCCACAGACCTTAGTCGAGAAACAAGGAGCAGCTATGCACTTCTTCCCATGGGACACTGGTTTCCCTCCTGTACACTATGTTCCCCGTACTGTTCTCCTCTCTGTGGCAGCCCTTCAAGACACAACTGTGCCAAGTCCAATGAAAAGGGAGCCTCTGGTTTTGGAAGAAGAGTAGCAAATCAAATCATAGTTGCATTCTAATATAATATCCACATTAGTGTTACCTTTTATAGCCCCGCTCCTTAAGACTGCCTGTGAGAGCTCTGGACTGTGCAGCGGTTTTTGTTAGAATGAATGTCAGACAATATCAGCAGACAGAAGAATTTTATATGTAACCTAGTCTCATTTTAGTCCCTAAAGTAAGGTGAAAATCTTCAAACATGGCAATATGTAATGCAGATATCTCAACAGCAACTTTTCTGATTTCTAGCACATACCAGTGCTACACACTGGGAATTCTGGGGCAGCTTTAGGCAAAGCAGAAATGGAGATTTTGTTTCAGTGAACTAACTCTGAATATGAATAGGCACAGCAGCTCTTCCTGAAGCTGTTCTGATAGTCAGTTCCAATAATTTTTATTTTGTTACTGCACTTCATACAACAAACATCCCTTGATTTCTCACATAGGTGATCTTGTGCAACATCACAAAAAATGAGCAGCAGCAGGGGATTTTGGGAAAGCAGGAAGGTTTCTATATCCTTATGATGGCTCTTACTGAAATGATCAGTTAGTAAACGGGACACTTAACCAGCCCTCATTTGATGTCAGAATTAACATTCCATGAAAGTAAATGGGAGGCAGTTATCACTTCTTGGTCAATTCATGGCTACTCAAAACGTTATAGGAAAAATGGACATTATCTTTAAAAGTGGCCTATCTAACAGCAGATTTATCCTTACACCAATCAAGAACCAATTTTCTTGCGCTTTCATGTGCTTGCCCTTCAAGCCTGTTCACACACATGTGCATCTCATGCTGTCGAAGGCCTGTTAATTTACAGCATCCAGGTACACTAGAAAAAATGGTAAGAGTTAAAAAGAATCATGCCCTCCCCAGACAACCACGAGAGCATGTCTGTCCAAACATACTTTTAGAGAGAAGAAAACTGATGGCACTTACCTCCGATGGCATTACAGCGAGATGTCATTTCCCAGAGGACCAAAGCCATGGAGTACACATCTGTTTGTTTGAAGGACTCCACGTTCTCCAGGTTCATCCTGGACTCCAGAACCTCAGGGGCCATGTACCTTGCTGTGCCAACCTGTAGGAGAGGAGATCGGGGAGAGCTCAGGGAGCTGCAACCGTAATTCACGTTTTGGATTCTGCTGTGATTTAACTTCAGCTTTCACAGCAACGGTGCCATTTGACATATATCCAAAAATTCAGGCCATACTTGGCACAGGTCATACTTTCTTGCTGCCAGGGGAATCTGGCATTGTCCTGGCTACCAACTTACTTGCACCTCCCTTGGTAAAGAAAAAAAAAAAAAGCCCTTTT
The DNA here is from genome assembly GCF_036013445.1 of Caloenas nicobarica. Lineage (NCBI taxonomy): Eukaryota > Metazoa > Chordata > Aves > Columbiformes > Columbidae > Caloenas > Caloenas nicobarica. The sequence continues at coordinate 44,039,545 of NC_088246.1, read as the reverse complement.
TCGTTCCTTAAGCAAATAATTTTGACACTAACAAGCTTTCTCACTCTTTGGCTGTTCACAGATAAACTTTGCCCTTCAGGCCTGAAGCAATTGCCTCTGACTGTCTTCCAGATGAGCAAGAAACGTATTGTATTCTTTTACACTGCATATTACAGTGTTAGCTGTTTCTTTTCATGGTAGGCTTAAAAGGCAAATGGTAAATGCAGATCTGGCAGAAGAAAGCAAATTCACAAGTACTGAATGCAGAAGCACACATTTGAATCGAAACCAAAGATAGGCCCCTTTGTTTGAAAAGTTGTTCTCATAAACATTATTCATACTGAGCAATCTCAGCAATGATTTTAGCAGCTCTGCTGAGATCTAGATTATGACCTTGATTACAGAAGGCAAAGTTTAAATGTCTGATTTAAGGAAGAATTTTTGGATCACTTAACAGTTGCTTTCAAATGACAAACCCTTCACGGGGCTGGTATAAAAAATGTATCCCCCTTGAAAAACTGCAAACGTAACAAGTCTGATCAGGCAAAGACAGTTTCAAATTGGAGACTGGTTAATCACAGAGAGGAACAAGCACAAGTGGGGGATGCAGTAGGACTTGTGACTCAAATAAACTATTTGTAGACTCCACTACAGCAATCGCTCCAGAGCGCAGCTGCAAGCAGGACTGCAAAAGATCATTTCAGTTACTGGGTCTGCAATTGCAGGTAGCTATATAGCAAACGTACAGCTCCTGAGAGAGCCCTACGACATCTATTTTACAAGCTTCTGTAAACACGTCTTATCACCCCAGGCTTAGCGCAAATGGCCAGAAGTTCCACAAAAAGCGCAATGCACTGTAAGAAGATAGAAGGAAAGATCAAGGACATTGCTTCATCCTAAGACCCTGCAACGGCAGAGAATTTCCGTGTCAAAAATATCCGTATGGTTGTGGGATCAAAACCTTTATAAACAGTGAAGAGAAAAAAAACTTGTGTGACCAGTCCCAAGTTTAAATTCCCTGTTATGTAGACTCTGTGATTAATTTAAGGCCAAACATCTGAGCAACAGCTAAATACTGAACAGGTAATTGGGACAATCGTGTCTCAGCACCGCTGAGTTGATCAGCATCTCTCTCCCCTACAGAACATATGGAAACTCTGCAGCCGAGGCTGTTCCCACCTCCCATCCATTCTCCAACACGCAGCTTCTTCCCCAAGCAGACCCTATCCAACACTTAGGAAGGGTGACCTGTACACTATGGCCCGCAGTCCCACATCCCCAAATTCTGTTGATTTTAAAAGGAGCTAATGGTGCCTAAATACAGATTCTTATCATTATCACAAAGTGCTGTTCTGGGGTCTAACATTTCACACCCTCTTTGCAGCAGTGAAAATTATTCTGCAGCTTTACTTGACAATGGAGGATCAAACCTTATAACTAAAAAGTACAGTGGGAAAAGCAGAGAAAATTTAAAATTATTTGAAGAATGGTATCAAATAAATCCCATTTCCATCCTGCTTAGGATTTACCTTGTGTCCTTTATCTGCATTTAGATTATTAGGTCTTTGGGTCAAAGATACTTTGCCTGTATCTCACCGAAACGTGAGTCCTGAGTCTCACAGGCATTTTAGCTATCTAAACTCCAGCAATTCAGAGCTGGTTGCCCTCTGGAGTCTGGGTATGCTTTCTCTTTGATAAAATCTCTCTGCTTTCAGGTCTTGCTTCTCCAAAACTTCTAGTGAGAGACCATCTGTCTTCCTGTGGTACATTATAATTTTTGTGACTTTTGGATTTTTTTACTGAAAATCTTACATTTCTTTCAAGCTGTTGGGGGATGGTTTATGCCCTGAGATCAGGGGGGTAGAAGATATCCCTCTTTATCTGATTAGGGAGACCATCTGTTACAAGGCTGCTGATGCTGCTGAGGTGAGGAACTTCTGGCCTTGGTAACACCTACTAGTACTTTGAATACAATGGCACAAAGGTGCAGATTTATGTACTCACATAAAGTAATGTCTGCAAATATTAACCATCATGGGTAGCCAAACTGAAAAGACTGCAAAGATTCTAATGGGGGAAAAGGATGGTTTACAGCAGTCACTAAGGGCACTGCTATTCTATGGTCAAATAATGGCTACATTTGCATGATGTGGAAGGTAGTTGGGTAGATGGGAAAGAAGACAGCTTTGCAACCCCAACAACTTGCCTTGAATATTACCATTTAAGGCTGAACAGAAAAATGGTAAAATACTTACACTCTTTTATTTATTTCATCAGAAGCTAGAGGTTTTCTTGAACTAAAATTTGTGTCAACTCCATTATATACTTTAAAAAAATCGGACCTCCTGGTGGGAAGAGTTTGAGACAAAGTCTAAAGTTTAGAAATTGTGCATAAGGCAAACCCTGGTGCAAGACGCCTTTAGCAAAAGCTAGAGCTCTAAAATTGGCATGTTGGGGAATTTCAGTGGGTGGTGCTTGTGTGCTCAGAAGAATCAAGGCAGAGGTTGAAGTGGAGTCACTTCACACCATCATACTCCTTGTCACAGAGAAGAATGACACTAGCTGGGTCACCCCCAAACAGATTCACTGGAGCTAAACAAAATAAAACAGTGAGCCTCAAGGACACCCACTCCAAAGTAGTAACCTCGTTGGGGCAGCCCTGTGCTTTGTCACGTCAGTGTGGGCTGTGGAAGTGGCAATATCAACATTGTCCTCCTGCTTCTAAGTGTCTGTGAGCAATGCCAGAGAAATCAGCTTGAAATATGGGTTGGCTTAAGCAGCCGAAGCGTCTGTGGGGTTGAGTTTCACAGCCCCTGCCTTACACGGACGAATACTCAGTTTTCACTTTATTCCAAACGGGACGAATCTGGCATGCTGGAAAGAAATTATGTGTAATTGTTCATGGTGTTTGTATTATTTAAACACGGCTTCCTTGGTTATCATTCACTCTCGACAACTGCTAATAAACCCTCTCAAAATGAGACCAAGACAGTTGCCTCTCACTAAAGAGACTTTCAAAGACAGATCTTCATTAGATGAACAATAGCAAAGCTCCCATGAACTCAGCAGAGCACTGCTGACTGAAGAGCTGTCCCTCGAAATGTTCTAAACCTAAATATTAGTTCCATGTGAAGTAAAAGTCAGTGCAAATGGACAGGTTTGGATGGGAACTTTGTATAAAAATATAAACATAAAAATACAGGTATATGTATAACTAAATAATTAGGAATTAATTAACAAATTGTTTGCATTTACTACAGGAGTTTTCATTAGAAGAGCCAATATTTAGAGATGTAATTGAAAAATTTCATCTTCGAGCATTCACAAACATCTTCCACGCATAACTGTGAAGTAGATGAGTATTATCCATGCTACTTAATTGAAAAGGTACAACATGGCAAGCATCTTTATTTTATACTCTTGCATTTGCTTCCATGTGGAGAATGTGCCATAATCTTAAACAAGTTTATTTTTTGCCTTTTAAAGTGATTATCTACCACTCTAGTTCTCTGCTTAGACCCCTTGAGGACAGACGACTGACTTCACCTATGCTGGGGTACACCAGGAGTGGGTCTACTCACACAAAACTATAGCGCTGTCAGGCCTGAAAGCTGTGGCACAGCCTCCCAATGACAAGCACATCCTTATCGTGTGTGTACGTGTGCACGCCACAAACCATCACTAACAAGCTCATGCGTGCTTAGGATAAGTATATAGAGCAGATGGTTCCATCATATACATATGCAGCTTTCCAATCATAGCAAAACCTTCATTGCAACTTCTCTCACTGTTGCTTTAATGTTAACTTTAGAGTCTCTTTGTTTATAAACACTGTTTTAAGTAAATATGGCAGCTTAAGGATTTTTTTCCTCTTTTCAGTCCAGGAACTGACACACCAACTGGTACACCACACACTTGTCTCTTCAAACCTTTAACTTACTTGCCCGCTGTTAGCCAAGTCATCCACAGACAGAGAAGGGTCCAGCCTCAGTGACAACCCAAAGTCACAGAGACAGCAGGTTAAATCATTTTTCACCAGGATGTTGGAACTCTTTAGGTCTCTGTGCACAATAGGTGTTTTGGGGCGACCACAGGGTGTGTGATCACTATGCAGATGGGCAATCCCACGGGCCAATGATCCACCCAGTTTCCAGAGGTCCTCCCAGCTGATAATGTGCCGTGTAAGATATTCCTGTAAGTTTCCTCTAGCATGGAAGGCAGTGATTAACCAATACTGTTTACCAAGATCTGTCTTACGCTCCTCTGCTGTCAAGAATTGGAGGATGTTCTCGTGCTTGAGGTTTACATCTGAAAATATGTCTTTCTCAGTTTTCCAGGAGGCATATTCTTCATAGGGGAAAATCTTGACTGCCACAGTTTCATACTGCTCCGATGTGTTTTGCTTCAATTTGGCTTTATACACTTCAGCAAACCTTCCTTTGCCAACAACAATGTCCAACTCAATGGGCAGCAATTCTGTGTTGTGGTTGATGTTGTTGGCACAGGTAGAGCTGATGTCTGAACGGTCATCATCTAAGATAATGGCACAAACATCACTGCAGTCTTTATGTTTCCTGGGCTTAACATTCTTCTCCCATGCCTTGTTGAGCTTCCTCTTCTTATGAGTGCGGTAGGCATAAAAGATGACAATCACAGCAACAGAAATCACCAGTAATGGGACAAGACTTATGATGGTGACTTTGGAAATTTCATCTTTCTCCTCTGGCTTATGAGGGTCATCTGTAAAGAAGAACAGAAGGAAAACCTACATTAAATGATATAATAACTTTATGTATACAGCAAGCTGTCGATAATTATAATTTTTATCCAGAGTGTAATAAATTATCTCCTCCACTAATAGGAGATAATAAAAATTATCACTGCTTTCTTATCTCAAAGTGTTGTTTTGTATATAGGCCTCCACTTACCAGGACTTCCCTGTCTGCTTATTTTATAAAAAGCCAGAATTGAATGAGAAAGAACCTAATGTAATTTAGTAACTTTGTTCTTCACTCAGGCTGTTAACACATTATAGATGAAACCTTCATTTCCCTGAATGAAATAGACAAAGTCTACTGCACTTACTCTGTCGATGTATTCTTGACAGATCTGCCCGTTTAACCAGTAATTACCAGAACACATTAATTTTTCTAAGAACTGGATTGATAAATAAACAGCCAATGCAGCATGTGAATTCCTCACTTGCCCAGTTATCACTCCAGATCCAGTATATTTCAGTGGGATCCATGTAAAGATATCTTTAGGAAGCCTGTCCACACACAACTACTGCAGGCTAATATTCAGGCACAGTATGTATGCCTGCAGACACATCTGAAAAACAAAACTCATTCTCATACTTTGATATACGTGAAAGAGCATCGCCAGAACAAATTGAAACACCTGCATGTACTCAGGTGTTTGTTTGAATCCTGCTGCAGGCACAATCATGCACGTGTGACACATCTGAGAAATGTTACCCCCCCTACGTACTTTATGCATGGATTTATGTAACTGAAAACACCCTCTGTGTGTCACTTGCTGGCTGTGCGCTGGCTGCCTATTGTAAAGCAGTAGATGGTTCACTTCAAACTCCTTAGCTGGTGCAGCCCACACACTAACACTTTCTTAGGTGGAACATACAGGGATAGGGAAGAACAACAGGCACATACTCTAGAACAGGGACATGTTCTGGGAGAGTACAGAACATTATTCTAGAGGTGAGAGCTGCCTTGTCACCTCTACGAATGACCTTCTGGTTCGGTATTTCTTAGGGAAGATAAACAGTTTAAAAGGGTGCAATTTTATTCTGAAAACAGATTAAAGGACGGTCGGAGTTCATCTGAACCTGATTTGATTGGACACATGGAAATGTACTCTTGCCACCCTACTTCTCCTTTGAATCAGAGCAAATGTACTATATTATCTTTCCATGAGGGAGGGGATTGAGTGGAAGAAGCCCTGGGAGTCTAACATGAATGGATTAAAATGACTGAAGCTCTAACTAAAGGTAAGCAAGGGGCTTGTGTTGGCAGCACAACGCTCTGGCAGATGCTTACAGCAATGCCACTGACTCAGGTTCTGTATATTGGGCCAAGTAAGTCAATATGAAAAGTTTAATAAAGTCTGAAGGGAAGTTGCCACAAGCCTCTGTTTCCCCTACTCTATCCCTCTCAAAACAAAGGTGAGCAATGCTGAAAGAGGAGGGGGAAAAGAGTTTACAGTTTGAACAAGCAGTACCTCTGACCCTCCAATTTCACTTGTAATCACTTTTCCATGGGAAACACAGTTAGCTGGGAAGCAGCACGAGCCATCAGCTATGCAAAGGCGGGTGACAGGAAACCTAAAGTGTACATTCTTCCTTATTTGGAAGAACGTCTGAATCCTGAACCTGGATGTGCTTCCTCTGTTTGAAAGGTTCATCAACCTGATGTAGAGCAAATAATTCCATCCTAGCCTCTCTCATAGGTTTCAGAGGAGAGGAAGTGCCTTTCTAGCAGTGACATTCCCGGCTAGCACGGGTCAGTGGCATTCACTAGCAGCACCCATAAAGGATTAATTTCCTTCATTAATGCAAAACGAAGCCAATCCCTTTTAAGACAATCATTTCTTCCACATCTATGCAAACCACAAATCCTTATACTCAAATGATTTCCCTATGCAACAACACATTAGTAAATTTTAATTTTTAAAAAAATTTTAAATAAGAAAAAAAAACCTTAAAAGTTCATCACAGATTACAGGCACCCCTTCTGCTGCTCAACCTGTCAAAGAGGGGAAAAAAACCACAACAGGTTTTATATAGCCCTTACTGGAAGACTATATGTAGAAGGTCCAATGTCACTGACAGTAAACAGAAAATTTGCATTGCTTACTCCCATGTGCTTTCTTCGCTGTCAGAAAATCTGCTTTATAAAGAACTTGGGAAACACCCCGGGGGAGGAGAACTGACTATGTTATGGGATGGCTGTTTTAGAGTTTCAGCTGCAAGCAGGCCACAATTGCATGAATGAAACTCTGATGATTTTTTTTTTCTTTTTTCTAACTTGACCACAGAAAAGCATGCTTGAAGTTTTGACTGTGCTCTTGGAACTGAGTAATATGTCATCTATATAATGTGGTATAATTTTAACAAAGATGAACATGCCGCTTTAGGGCCCTTTAAGCCCTTTTTCTTTGCCACAGAGCTGCAGTATGTAGCCTATATGTTTGAAATACAAACGCTTTTCTAAATGAGGGAGAAAAAACCCAAGATATATTAGTTCTCTTTCAAATTTCTGCCGTGAGTCCAGGCAGTTGGAGGTAGTTGGATGCATGTTCAGCTCTAACTGAAAAGAAACTCACCCAAAGCCATCACTCCTTCACTGTTTTGGCTACCTGTCTGAAGGTCTCTGATCACAATGCCCTAGAGCAGGCTGTATTATTTTGGCCTACAGCTGAGAAGCCTCCAGCAGACTTCATGGCCTCTTTGTCTCTTCCTCTTTTTGCACAAGAGAAAGCTCTTCTTGTGGTACAGGGGGATTTCTGGGTGGAAGGGAGAAACCCTTGATGTTGGCAATGTCATTTGAAAAAGAATGAAAAAAAATTAACCAAAGCAGAAGCTGAGCAGTTTGGCTGCTTCCCCTGAGCTCTGTATCACCCTGCACCCCTGCTAAAAAATGACACATCCGCTTTGGCATCCTCTGGGAGGAAGTACAGAGGCAGGGGGTGACAATCACATGACTGCACATCCCCACCTAAAGCAGCAGGGATGAAGGGTGTGCTTATTTTCAGTTTTTAAGACACTAGGCAAGGCCCACTCAAGGTTTGTGAAGTGCAAGAATGAGCACCCAACTGGGAGGAGGAGTGTCAGGACTAACAAGGCTGAACCCTGAGGTTAGGAAAGGACTGAGCTGCCTGCCAGCAGGATTAAAGGGGACAGCAGCAGCAAAGCGCTGGTGGCAGGGATGGCCAGTCCAAGCAGGGCACTTCTGGAACTAACTGCCTTTGATTTCGACTGCTGATAGGAGCAGAACAAAACCAGCCCTTGGAGCACAAGCTAAGATTGGGGTACTTCTCTATTGAATCGATGTACAAAGGCAGGGCAGGATCAAAATTCAGAGCATATCTGAATGTTTGCATAGTGGCTAGCTAACATTTTCTGGCTTGACTACAGGAATCTAAGAATAAATATGTTCATTTGCTTATAAATACCTACAACTCAAACCCCACAATTTCAAAAATGGGAGTTCAGCTTCCTTTTTCTGAGTCCCGCAATGAGCAAAATCTGGCTGCACAGGCAAGCAAGGAAATGGTTAAATGAAACAGCCTTTCAGGTTTTGCAAACATGCTCCTGAATAACTTTCTCCACCCAGAACTATTATTTAGGCAGATCAGCCTTTTCTTAAGCTTCAAAAGAACCTATTAATATAGCATAACAATAGAGAAGTAGAGCTAAAAGAAAGCTTCCTGTATGTGGTTTAAACTAAGCACAAGCCATCTGCACAACCCTTAACACTACCAAAGCCTTGAGGGAATAAGGCTCAGGTGCCAAGGAAAATGGAAACACTGTACAGCCCCTGTTCAGTCAGGAAGCTTCAAAGCACAACAGCGCTTTGCCTGCAAATTCTCTAGGTTGGATTGGATGCCTTTGATTGAACTTCGGTGTCACTGAACTTTGGAAACAAGAAATAGAACAATGGCAATAAAATTAGGATCTGCACTGTAAAGCAGAGGGCAGCAGAAATGCACAGCCGGTCCTGACAGAACCAATTCAGTGCTGGTTGCTGCTTATGTGAGTTCTAAAGTTGCTGCCTACTTAACTGCTAGGCAAAGCTGCACAGCACAGCAAGAATATGTTTGATATTGGCAGAACTCAGGTTAAATATGTCAACACTGATGTATTGCAAGCTTGTCTAGTGTCTTAAAACCCCCCAGAAACACACAGTCACAAAATATAGGCCCAAACTCAGGACTGTGATCTAGTTATTTTGCAAGCTCTTGAGACACAAAGCAGCCCTTTGAGCTGACTGGAGGACAGCAATTCTGAGGTTTCAAAATTTGGTTTCAATTCCACACTGGAATGAAAAGTAGCACTTTTTGAATGTTTTTGCAAAAACAGAATTCTGTTCAAATGTTGCAATTTGGCAAGAGATGCGAGTGCTGAATTCCCACCAGTGAAAGGACAAGTCTGGGGTACGGGAGCTCTCAAGTTCAAGTCCTGCTCTGTTTCATTCAGGGAAGAGCTTTTCATCTCTGATTATTCTGAACCAGACAAAATGCGAGTTTGAACCTTACATGTGTACCAATTTCTGGGCAAGACACAAGGCAATAAAATATGAAAAAGTCTGCCCCTCCCTTAGTTCTACTTTCTGGATGAAAACTGATTCCATAAAATGGTTCATTTTCCGTGAAAGGAATTTTGGGGAAACTGAGTTTATCTCTTTAAGAATCCTCAAGTGACAATGAAATTCTGTAGTTCAGTGTCTCATATACATTCCTGATTTTGGTCTTTTTAGAATTAAGATGGCTTGGAAATCTTCAGCAAAACATTTTTAGGTAGGAAATGTTGATTCTTAGAAACTGCTTCTGACATTCCTGTACTTTTCCCTGAAACCCCTATCCTGAGGACAAAGTGGTCTGAAAGTTGATCCAACTTTTATGTTTAAAAACTTTTGCTAATTTTATAGGCATTTTTTTGGGGCTGTATGATGAAGGTGGGGACCTTTGTATTGGAGGAAGGGTCTTTTTACATAGAAAATGGTTGATCTTGACACAAAACACTTGGAAATAATCGAACTCAAATGCTGCACCTCAAACTAACCTGCATTTTTTTATCTTGACAGTTTCTTGGAAACACTTTAATTTTCCATCCTCGCTAGAGATGAAGTATTTTTTTTTCAACTTAATAGTTTTGTGGGGCAGGAAATCAGTTCCACCCCTCCCTAAGCTCTATGCTGAACCATCTGATGGCAGAAGACAGAGATCACTAGATTTTAAAAACAGAGTGGACTCTATCTTGCTATCCAGTGGAAGATTAACCCTGACATTTCTTGTAGACTTTTCTGAAAGTTAAATTCCTGCAGTCAGTTTCTGAACTTGACAAGAGTTTTTTTGGACTAGGTAAACCCAGTCTGCAAAGGCCAGTAACTTGTGTTTGAGCTGTATGCCTTCATCTTTTAATCCTAAAGAGGATATTGCCAGGGTATCCAAAACATAGTATCTGCTGAAGCCGCCTCCTGAAGAGGCACTAGTTCAGATAGTTGACAGCTCTGCCTGGCTTGCTATCGGGGCTCCAAGACGGTAGAAGTGACAAGGTAAAGCCATCCCTACAGCCTGTTTCTAAAGCTGTCTTTCGAAAGCAGTGCCATCCTCCTGGCTCAGAATTTGGCCCTAAGGATGTTTACTCAAAGGTATGGGAACGCCTTCACTTGACCTTTTGGTCATTTGCCAGCCTGGATGTTGCTCTGCAGTCAACACATGGCTGGCAAACCAGACCCAGCCCTCAGAGCACTTAATGCAGGCCATTGCCCAGTGCCACCACTTACCACTTTTCCCCAGAGGTAATAAGGCAAAAGTATGAGCAGTTTTGGAGAGCTGTGGCACACTCAATGCTGATCTTCACTGGGGAGAGTAGCTTTGCCCCTGGCACATGACTACCCACGAATGAGTGATCAGGACTCAAGACATCTCTGTTATGACTGGGGAAAATCCCCAGGTACATGGTCCAGTTATACGTGTTACATGTGGGAAGAGTCACGCATATGTGTCCGTCACCTGATGGGAACGGCTCCATCTTAAGTCACGGGGGTGGGAGGCAGGCAACTTGATTGCCTCTGACTGCCTTACTTCAGTGAAAAGGCTGGGCAGCAATGATGTAATGGATATTTTATCTATTGTAAGCAGAATTTCATTTTTCAACTGATTGCCAAGTATGCTATTCAGCACCCAGGAGGTTTAAGAAACTCTTAAGCTCTAAGACAGAACAAACAGTTTGTAGCTGTTTTATTCCCTCACTGCTGGCTAGAAAGTGTAATTCCTCAGTTTGCTGGCACAGCACCCATTTGCTTAAAATCTCCCAGCCCTGGACGCATTCCCTTCTTATCTCTCCTATTCTAACAGGTCACTTCACTGTGTGTACATGGCATCTCTCACACATTTTGACTTTTGCAGCTAAGCTTTCCAACTCAGCAATCTGAAAGCCAATATAGTGTAACTTTACATGATGTGAACTGTGTTTCTGTGATACATGCCTCAGCTATACAACTCAGTGTCTGCTGCTGTTTGCTGGTGGTTTTCTGGAACAAATCAATCTCTCCAGTTTCAATATGTTCCAACAGATGCCACACATTAACCACTATTTTTATTCTCAGCCTGAGTTTCACCCCTCCAACCTTTCCCAAAATATTATGTTGCCAGTGTTAGTTACAGTTTGTTTCTGTCTGTAATTATTAAAGTCTCTTCCATGACAACCTGATAAAAGGTTGGCCACATTCCCACACTTATTAAGCTCTCAAGTGATGCAAATTGTAACAAATATGCCAACCAGACTGGAAGAGCTCTGCCTAGTTTGTTTTTACAGAAATCTGTAACTGAGCTCTGCATGGTTATTTCCTTAGGAAGCAAATAATATAAATAATACAGAGCAAAACAAAATTTTGGCTTTTTTTTGCCTTTTCCATTCTCTTTCCTTTCAATCCCACTAAGTGAATCAGACGTTCAGTATTAGACAGCCTCTCCTTTGGTTACACACAGCTGCAGGCATTGGGTGGGACTCTGTGGCTGCAAATACCTAAGAGGAAACATAGAGAACAACGCCAATACATAAGCGGTGAGAGGCTCTGTGCAATGTTATGTGATGCTACTGACCTCTTTTATGGGGCAGCTGGAAGACAGTTACCTTCTGAATGTGTTAGTTGGAGAACAGAAAAAGAGATTAATGAAAGCCTTTCTTAAAATCCACTTGGAAGCAGTCCAGCTGTAATCATCTGCCTTCTGCTGTTCCTTGAGCACTGGACAACTCATCACATGAGCATGTATGGCCTGGCGGCTGTTTGTGCACAGGTCCTAAGTCTGCTCTTAAGTCTGAGATCCTTCTATGTAGTCATGTAAAATCACTAACGCTTTGACTCTAGTAAGGAGAGGAAAAGGAGAGAAAGAAAGGAAAAGACAGGGGCAACATGTTAGAGACAAGCGAGAGATACCAAGTTAAGAAAATTCTAAAACATTATCCATGTCTCCTGTGATCTCAGCACAGGGCAAGGCATCATGCAAGCATACTTGCGCTGGTTCAGGCAGCAGAACAATACCAGGTCTCCCAGGTAACAACCGTACACAGTGAGCAATCACAGCACTTGACACACTGCAAATCCATAGGCTGTAATCCGTTTGGGCAAATGACTCAGCCACAATTGATTAATCAAATACTTACATTTCTTACACTCTCAATTAGCAAAATTAGTAAACCCATGATCAATGTGAAGATTGTTAGCAACACAACACCCTCTCCTGCTCAGGCATACTTCCCCAATTAGCTTCAGTATTCTCATAAACTCTTGCTGGCCTGTCAGTCATCTCTGTCACTGGAGTTTTGATATTTCAGGGCAACCATTTGGATGATTCGGACAATCATTAAAAATTGTATACATTTTTGCTGCTAAAGGTTTTTCCTATCTTACCACCTGCTAGGAATGCCCAAAATACTGATCTTACCTTGCAGCACCCAAGGAATAAACAGAGACTACCTGAACAATCCCACAGAAACCTTGGTTGCAAACTGCTTGGAGATCTCCATAGCATGGCAAGACAGGTGAAGATGAAAAACTATCACCACGTAATTTATTAAAATGAAGTAACTCTAGAACAAATAGAGCCGGGCTACAGGTCTGCAAATCCCGTTTCCAGATTTTGAGATCTCTGTATTTTTGCTTGGATTTGAACTTGATGCACAGGATAACAACTGCATGTATAATGACAACCGTACTTAAAGGATTTAATTTCTTGTCCGCAGCCTCCAGTGCTGGGGTCACCCTTTTGCACTCCGCTGAATGAATGTGTCAGAATGAGCCTGCCCAGCAGGAAGAAGTTGCACTGCATAGCAGGTAGGCACTGTGTAACATGCAGGTATCCCATTTCCTCAGCTACAGTGAGTGCCTGGTCATCTCTACCCACGGAGAACGGGTCAGACATGAGGCTGGAAAGTGCACAGTTCTACTTGGTGCCTTCGAGTAAACAAGCCTTGACCTCAGTCAAATAGCTTAGGATTGTTAATAAAGAATATAACTTCATTAGGCGTTTGTCCTGCTCGCACTGGCTGATGAACAGAGGCTGGGAGATGGTGTGGTGAAGGGAAGGCTAAGGAATAAAGCTGCCCAAACACCAAGGGAGGCCTGGAACTGTGCAAACAGCTACAGACAGACCTGGTTCATCACAACAGGTCGAAATATCAGAAGGCAATGCCAGATGCAGAAGATCCACCAGACACAACTAGACATTAGAGAGGAAAAAACCCTGGTAGTTCAGTCCTGCACTCATCTTTTCCATGACAGTAGGACCAGGCCCTGTCTGCCACTCAGCCAACTTCTAGCCAGCCAGAGTCTTTCACTCCCTGATTTTGGCTAATCTTTTCCAGTGGTTTTCCTCCTCAGCTTTGCCTTCTGGTAACACTGACATTAGAATCAATAATAATTAAAACAGACTGGCATTGAGTTTTGCTGTGAGAAGCAGCTTTCCACCACACGGGTGTAAACTGCTTGCCAGTAACCAACAATTTTGTTTGGCAAAAAAAGAGAGGGATTAAAAAATAAACACAGAGTAGTCAGATTTGCAATGGCTACCTGTCTTCTGTATATTATTTCTCCGAGAATGACAGAAGGTTGTTTGGAGTGATTCTGCACATAGTATTTTCCACCAGCTGCCCATGGCCTGATTTGAATCAGGGTCAGAAGCCCCCTGACACAGCAGAACTACAGGCAAGTTTAGGCACATGTCTGACTACATCTTGCTTATTTTACAGACTGGCAGTTTAAATGGAAGTCCATCCAAGAAACAGGCATTTTATTTGGATGTAACTACTTCGAACATTTCCAAAGCCACCCTTGGGTGAGTCACATCTCCCACTACCCAAAACCTTTAGATGTTTGTGTCTAAAAATAAAGTCAGGAGGTTTGCCCTTCAGTAAAGACTGACACAAGCCAATAGTGCTATTAAATCAATTCTACAAGCAATAACAGGTCAGCTGTGAATCACTGGAATGTAGTGACTAACCTCTGGTGGAAATTAGAACTTGTTGCCTTACCCACAATTTTCTTTCTTACCTCAGAAACACCAGGAAGAAACTAAATCTGGTCTGTCTTAAGCGTGCACCCAGGAGGGAGAAAAGCTAGAACACTGATCATTTACAGCAACAGCTTGGAAGGAAAGGCTGTAATTATCAAGTGAAAAATTACAATCTTTTTAATTGTCTCAGCCTCTGCTAATAAATGAGTACAAACACTTTTTGATTGGGCTTTTTTAGGCTAGCTTTTGCCCACTCTCTAAAATGACAGGATGTGCAAAACCACTGCAAAAATTCTTGCTCTGGTATACAAGAAATGTAGAGAGAAAAAAAAGGTAAGAACAATGTACAGAATAGATCTGCATGACAGTCATTCCAAAGGCAAAATGATTGCAGGCTATTATCTAGTTGTCTGGAGGAGCCATGGACCAGCTGGCTGTGATGTTCTGCTCAAAGTTAAACACAGACAGGAAACCGCATGTCTGATACTGTAAAAATCGTTTGTCTTCCTGCCATGGCTAACCCGGCAAGCAATCCAAAGGGGCTGTTTTCATTTAAAAGGAACACTAATCCACAACAATAAAAAAGGAATGACAAAGCCTCGACTCTACCCCCTCCCAACTGGAGTTAATGCTTGTGTTTGTGAATGAACTGGAAATGTTACAAACTGAAGTTTTACATTACTTTAATTTTTATCTGTAGTTGTGCACTTACTACATGTGAATGCAGGGCACAGTTTTCATGAGTCATGTAGAGTGCTTACAGCACATGACCTAGAAGGAAAAGTTCTGCTCTGAAGAGTGAAAGGAATTAGGGTAAAAAGACTGGGTTTTAATTTATAATACAGCTCCTTTTAGGCAGCTATGGAAGTGTGAGGGGGGGCGCAGAATTGACGAGAATGAAGGCGCTTGGTGTTAAATTTATAGAACAGTTTTTCATAAACACACACATAAGAGACACATTTGTCCAGAGTGATTGTATTCAGCTACATAGCTCCAGGAGAAACAGCTATAACATGACTAATTCATAACAAATTAGCCAAAATCCACAAGGGTGTGGTTTGCTTTGTATAAAAACTCTAGACAGCCAAAATACAGTAAGATCTTTTCACTGTCAACATTTTCTCTTCAATAAAATCAAGGTAATCTGTTAGAATTACATCCTGGGTCTACAATCTGTGCTCACATCATTACCAGTATTTACTTCAACCCCTTTAAAGCCCACCCAAGTAAGGGTTGGTCATACAACTATGGATCAGCAGTCAGGTTGTCAGGTTTCAAATCAAGCTTGGGGAGGGGATGAGGAAGATGGGAGGAGGTGGCACCAGATATGGACAGCCTGGGCCAAGGGAAGCAAAGACTTTCGAACTTGCCCTTGGCTAATCTGGTGTGGTTTTGCAACCTTAACTAGTCAGCCTTCCTGGAAGGCTGGGAAGCGAGAGCTAGAAACAACTCACATAATTGTCTGCCTCGGTGCAGCCATACACCATGTTTCCTAGGAGTGGAAACAGTGTCCCAACCCTTTGTTATCTCAGATAATGAAGATTTGATTATATCTATTTCTGAGTAACTTACAGGTGATAAGGACGGGTGCTGTGTGCCATACTCATTTAGAAGTGTGTGCACACAAAGTTCTCCACAGGAAGCCTCACGCTTGCCTATGAGATACCTGACTTAGTCTCAGTAAAGGAATCATTGTGTGATCTAGCAGGTAGGAGAAAATAAAGTGAGGTGTGTGTGTGCACACAAGCGCATCTATATGTGCAGCATGAGGTCCACCAGCACTGCCCGCACCTGCACTGCCTTTACTGTACTTGCAGTGCTCGATATAGGCATTCATGAAGCAGAATGGGGACAGGTTACGCACTCGTGATTTGATCTATACTCAGATTTCACTGGTTTAACTGAACTCACATACAAGTCCTTATATTGCAGTAAGCATGAGGTAGCATATCCATCAGTGAAGGAACCTTCTAGCTACTTCACGCCCACGACAGAACAAGTGCAGATGGCTAGTTACAACAGAGAAGCTGACTTGATATTCACATCCTATCAAGTTACTCAGTAGTATCTGTATATGCAGATGCCACGCTATGGTAATACAGCCTTTTAGAATAGGTAGGACCTTAAATACGGCGTTTGCCTCTTGTTTATGTTTTATAATGTAACTAGCATGTTTCATTTTGGCATGTCAACAAAACAACTATAAACATCTTGCTTTCATCCTTCTTTCCATCAACGTCTGAGTGCAATGTCTTAAGCTGAGTATCAGACTTACTTCAAAAGGAAGACAGCCTCGCAAGAAGAAATATCCTCGGAACACAGAAAAGAAAGGTTGAGATTTTGCAAGACTCAGAAGAGACCAAAATATCTCCTGCCGCTAGAAGTTTTCCTCCACAAAATGTGATTGCAAAGTCCACTGGTATGACAGATTTACTACCACTTGCAAGGTGTAGCCTAGGAATGCAGGGTAAATTACTAAACTTACCTGATGGAAAAATGAGCATATCATTGCATTCTTCACCTGTACAGGAACACATGAACATCAACCCCCCATCTTCCTTCTTTTCCCTCATCAAACACTGCTCTGAGCTGGAGTCATCCAATATGTGACCATAGAGTGTTTTCTGGGGATCATGGCATATTGTTTCTAACGTCACATTTTCATCATTCTGTCGCCTAAAAATGAAAAGGAGAAAATTGAAATCAAAGGAGGAATATTTTACAAAGGGACCAGACAGGACTGGGCCTGGCCAAAATTTGCCTCTTTTGAGAGCTCGAATGGGATTTCAAGAGTATCACATGTTCTTCTCTGGCTTTCCTGAATGGGATAAATTTGGCTGTGTCTGGACTCCTCACACTGGGGCATTTGTACAATGGCACAGCTATTCCTGTATCATATTACCACTAAGCTCCAATAAGTCCCTTTGAAAATCTCACCCAGAATTATTCAACCTAATGCTCAATGAACTCCTGTGAACTTCAGAACATACTTTTGGTTTTTGTGGTCGCTGTGCAGACAGTAAAAATCTGTGGGAAATTATGATAAAAACTGAATTATTTCCTCAAAATCTGGGGAATTTCTAGTGAGTTGGCCTTTTCATTTTATTTTTGAAGTCTACAATCAGCACGATTTCTGCATTGAAGGGGCTATCCTTATATAAACAAACAAACAAATCCAAACCCAACCATAGAACTGGTACAAGCCAGCATTGCCTCACTGTCAGGGCAATATTTACAGCTGATGATCTGGACCATGTTCCTGTGTTTTGTCCTGTTGCACAGATTTCACTTCATTGATGCAAGACTCAGAGGCAAAGAACACTTTAAATACAGTTCTCAACTCATTTGCCTTTTGGACAAATTAGCATGAAAAATCCAGAGTGTATCTTAAACTGCATTACACCCACTTTGTACAGCAATAATAGACACTGATCACTTACTAAAGGAGCACAAGACAAATATGGAACAGCACCTTGGACAGATTCTGCACTTCAAGTGTCTACTTCCAATTATGCTGAACATCTCTTCCAGTCAATGGACACAACTAATCCCTCAGTGAATGAATTAATTATTTCTTTCTGTGAGTGGTTCTAACTATGTTCCTAAATTAGCAGCAATGCTGCAAATACTCAGTTCTGTTCCTTTTGTCCACTTATGAACTCATTAAGAGTGGTTTTGGTTTTCTTTGTTAGGATTGGCTTACCATTTATGGAAAGGCAAACCCCCAGTTTTTATACTGGAATGCAAGTTTAGAGTCAACAAATCCTAAAAAACGTTTACAACTCATTTTCATATACCCTTGATTTATTTGAACCTAGACATATGCTACATAAAAAGCACCACACTCACACCAGAGTCGCTATATACACAGAAGAATTTTTTTTACCTTTGAGAGAAAGTATTTCTGCCTATACATGGTAAATAAGCCTCCTGTGATAGATCTACATAATCTAGTTCACTTTGAAACCTGAGAGAGAATTGTCTGTCTTCAGCAAATGTCACCACAACGCTCCCTGAGTCTCAACTCTGTTTCTACTCAAAGTGCTGTGGGTGGATCCAGCTCAACAGTTTGAGCAAAAAAAACATGCCTCTTTTCCAATAACAGCATAAGCCGGAACAGAACTGCTTTAAAAGAAAAAAATCCCGAGAACATTTCATATCAGAATTGTTGTTACCCTCAAACAACTCTCAGTATGCTGAGCAAAATGTGAATTGGAAGCCAGAGAGCAAAGCCTGGTGAGGTAGCAGGGACATTCTGAATACCAGAGAAATTAAGGAAAGTACTAAGTAATGACGAACAAGGGTGTGCTCTCCTCCCCACCTGTATGAAGCAATAACTTACCATATAGCAACACAGACTTCATTATTCTTCTCACAGATAGCTGTGATGTTGCAGTTGCTCTTGCACTGATGTTGGTTTGAGCAGGTTGTTACTTTAATGTCACAAAATTTGCATAGGTTTGGCATTTGCAATCCACTTTCCTTATTTCTGTCTACAGGTGACATATTTTCAGCTTAAGGAAAAAACAGAGAAGAAAACTCAATAATGTTAGATTATCAGATTGCGTTATTGCTCATTACGAATATAAGGTTCTCAGCTTCAGTAAACATTCCCTCCCACCTCAAATTAGAAAATCTTCGGCCTTTCACAACCACCCATCTTCTTTACAACAGGGCAAGTGCCACAGTGTCAAGAACAGGTTAATCAAAGTGAATTTGAAAAGTGAAATCAGCTTCTGTTGACTTCAGAGGGAGCAAAAGTTGCTTTGTTATTTGCAGAATCAAAATTATTCCGAGTCCAGTTTGCACTGAAATAACCACTCTCCAGTCACCCAATTGCATTATTTAGAGGCACTGAGTCTGTCCCCCATGTACAATATACTGCATCATGACCTGTGTGCCAAAGTAACTGTGGATACCATAGTGGGAATGCATGTTAGGTGGGTGACATCATTATTACATGGATCATGATGAATTTTGCAAGTTTGTCTTTACAAACCTGAGGCATAAGCCACGTCTTGGCCCTAATCTGATTACTGTTCACATAGAACAACAGAGAGCTGGAACTGACTTTCAACTTAAGGCAGATGGTCTGCTAGAGATTGTGGGTGAAACTCAAGCTGGAAATGCAATAGGGCATCTGTGCAGCTCATGTAATCTGTTACTGGAGTCTTCCTGGGCTAACTTAAGGGACTTGAACTCACACTAACTTGCAATGACAGTCTGTCTTGTAGTAGTCTACTTTGACTCAATAGCTACATTTCTGTACCCCGCCATTGAAGAATTACTTGCTTACTGGTTCTGAGTCTTAGTACTCACTATCTGCTTCAGTGTGGTAGCAGGAAGGGAAGAGATTTTTTCATCCAAGTGTATGAATTTCAGGAAACATATTTTTAGTTCAAAAACTATTTTAAAAAGCCAGTGTGACTACAAGGAACAGAAAATGCCAACATAAACTTTTTTCTAAAGCTAAAATGAATATGCAACTATGTGAAGTGGAGCAGACTATCTACAACAGTTTCAGTCTGACTCACTTTGTAATATATTTGGAAAAGTAGGCTGAACCACTTTAAAGATATATTGGGCTTCATACAGCACAACCCTTCTCTTGTAGCCACCTGTCTGGTAAAACTATGTTCATATTGCTCTTTGTGGCCAAATGTTGCTAGTCAAGCAATAATAAGCAACCAGGGATTCGTAATTTCCCCCTCTCTCTTCCATTAGCTGAGAAATCAATTTTTTGCTTCTAGAACTTCACTATTTACTACCATTAGAATATTTTATTACAGGAATTAAATACACGTGCTTTTTCCAGAAGGAAATAAAAAGGCCTCTTGGTAACATTTTCAATGGATTTCTGAGCCATTGTGAGGGACTGAGAGAAAAGTCTTCCCTCTTTATCTGAATCACAAATCCTTCTCATCATTAGCATGCTCTGGTACTGACGTAAGGTCTCTGATCTTACTGCCATTGTAATCAGTGGCAAAACTCCTTATGATTTTAATGGTACAGAAGAAGCTCCTACACAGAGGGGAGGGTTATGAGGAGCTCACTGGGAGCACTTGGGTGGAGAATGCTGGCAGTAACGTACAGGCTGGCTGAATTTCAAGCCCCAGGCAAACTTTTCTTAATTATTTGTGTTGCAATAACTCCCTGAAGACAGGCAGAAGAACAAAGCCTCATTGAAGTAGGTGTGGTAGGAACTCAAAAGGTCCTGAATGTAGTGTTCTATAAAATATGTGTTAATATAATCATCATTATGGCAAATTATTCCTCTCTTCTGGATGGTACCTCCTATTTACTACATGTTGAAGAGAAAGTAATAACTGTATTGATTTATCTAGGTTCCAGTAATGTTAAAAACAATCTGATAACAAGGGACTGTACCTCTACCCAGTAAGAGACAATCTACAGTCCTAAAAGCCTGGATGAACAATACAGACAAATATCAAGGGAGAGATGAAGTGACTCACCCAAGCTCACACAGGAAACCTGTGGCAGGGTGCCAAGCGGCTCACAACTGAGCGCAGGGGAAGGACTTCTGCTGCTCAAACTGCAAAGAATTTTAGCTGCATCTACACTGCTTTCACCTCTGAGCTCACACGGCTCCGTGTCTCACTGGGTAGCTGTGTCGTGATGGATGCCTCTGCCACAGACACAAGTCAGTCCTCTCTAGTGCTGGCGGTGCTGGAGACAGAAGTCACGTGAAGGCAAGACCCTAAGTAAACTGGTTCAAGCACATGATGTTTGTTGAGAGGCAGGGCTCGTTTCTGTGCTGTCCCCAGCTATTCCAGGTTCTGCCAAGACTCACCCGCTGGAACAAATATATGAAAATATGTTTGGACCTCTTCCAAGGAGGGATATCGAAACCAAGCAACTTGACTAAAAAAGAAAAAAAACCCCTCAACTATCTGGAATGCAGCAATCCAATGCAAGGTCACAGACCTTAAGTTCTTCAGTTACGGTGGTCAGCCTGAATTCAATTACTAGCAAAGGCTGTATAGTTAGGCCCAACTAATTTCTGAACAGGTTAAATAAATGGCAAAAGCTAATGGGGTTTTAGGACTTCCAGAACTGATTACACTTGAATTTTCTTCCAAAAATTCTTGTAATAGAGGCTGACAGTGCAGTGCCTCTGGCAGTTCAAGGTACTGGATAAACTGTCCAGGTGGGCAAACCTTCTTCCATGTTTCAGTATCTGATCTAAAGCGAGACTGCAGTTTACTCTTCCTAACCCTGTCGCATTGTTCTAGCAGGTGTTGGTGTATTGCTCATTAATACAGCCTGGCTTTGCCCACTCTGATAACTCATCTAGTTCCAAAGTAACCGAGTTAAGGCCAAGTCTGACTTTCCCCTATCAGACTGATTCTGAAATCAACCTCTGCAAATGGCCCGAGATTAAATCTGTAGTCAGATGTGGTCTCAACCTCACTCTCTTCTGATCACAGCCTGCTATTACTGAGACTTAGCCTGCTAGGTTGTGAGGATTTAGGAATCCAGGAAAGACTGGTCTCCTTCCAAGTCATATTAGCTCAGATCTGCCTCTAATCCACAGAATCCTGCCTGGAGAATGACAAGTTGGTAGGGCTCTTCCCTGGGGAGGTGTATTCACTCATATTCTGAGGGGCCCAGAAGCAGGGAGTGGTTCATGATCAGCAAGATTGCTCCTCTTCTTGTAGTCACTTGAATGCCCATCTCTAAAAGTGCTTGACTATCCTGTTGCACAATTCATACCACATGAGCCAACTCCTCAAGATTTTCTCCTGTTCATACAACTAAAGTTACCTGAACACTGTGGACAGAAGCAACCTTTCACTTTGCATGAGAAAAAAAAATGTGGATATAATAGGAAAGTCAACAGAGAAAACACAGATTTGCAAATCTGAAGGAAGTCATCCTAAAATGTGCGCTTGTCTCCTAAAATTGCCATCTACAGTCTAATGTTAGTTTTCTTATTCTGACTTCTACAAGAAGTCTAATTCTAGCTTTTGTTGTTTCCCTGTCCATGGGCTGTAAATAAAAGACTGTGTTTTTTTTGGCTATGAAACTTTCAAGTAACTTTCAGTCACTGTGGTTAAAATGCATGGAATGTGCAAGCCAACACGTGGGCTGGATATTATGCAAGGGACACTGGGAGCAGCCATATAGGAAATATCAACTCCGTGGATTCTGGTGGAGCCAGGCTTGCAGGACAACATTTTTGCTCTATGGTTCACATCTTTTTTATGGTTTCTTGGGACAATAAACAATATGCCTCACCCAAAGTCTACTGACTGTCTTTGAAGTTGTTTGCTTTGTGTCTGTTTTTTGTAGATGCCTAACTTTCACTGAGGCCTCAGGCTATAGTTTACAGTCCTCTGATTTTTAGTACCATTACAGAACTCTCAAAAGTCAATAACATCTAAATAAAGCCCAAATCAATATGCTGTCTTTTTTTGAGAATATCCACACTGGAAAACCCTATGTCTTAGGGTGCATTTCAGAAACAGCAGCCAATTTCTTTTACTCCTATCTTGTTAGTGCATTTCTCTTTCCTCATCCAGTGCCTCTGGCACATGTGTACATACAAAATAGCACTGCTGAGCAGGTAGATCTAATCTCTTTAAAAAAAAAAATGCTGAGGGAGATGTTGGAATGGGAACTCAGCTACTCAGACTCTGAGAAAGAATTCCACCTGATGGGAGAAGCTTGAATTTAAGACTTCACTCCACTACATCATGGAAATCTGGAAGGAGAAGGGTGCCTTTATCAGAAAGCCTTGGCAGAGATTGTCCTTGTGCTCCCAAAGAGCACAGCTCCACAACATCACGTCCCAGGGGCTGGAAGCACAGCAGCAGCTAGGAAAATGTCCAAGCTGTATTACCTTCCTATCCAACAGAAAGACAGCAGGTTTTGCAGGAACAGTATGAGAGACAGTATTTTTTCTATTTTGCCTACCACCCTCAGTACAAAATCTATAACCTCAGCAGAACTTTGATAGTGATGTGGACACTGCCAGCATCATGAAAGTGAGATGTGATGATTCAAAACCACATTTTTTTGCCTTACAGATATTGTTGAATCAACTGCAGGAGGGAAGGAGTCAAGGAAAATAACTGATCCGAGCTTCGCTTTTAAGACCTGGATATATCCTGATGGTTATCCTTAATTATACTGATTATGTTCAGAGCAGTAATACAACAAAGAAAAGATGGAACCACAGTCAACCCTGAAGATTCAAAAATCGTGAGTTACAAAATCACAAGCCTAGCCAGAGAGATGATGGAAATAAGAGAAGGAAACAAAACAAAACAAAACCCAGCCAAAACCCAACTGCTGGGTTCTCCTTTCTTTGCCATTGCTGCCTTAACTCTTAGAGTGCATTTGAGTCATGTTTTGAAACTTTGGCCACAAGCAGGAGGGTTGGAATTACTGTCTAACTTACAAAATGAAAAGATAAAAAGAAAATAAATCACTGGAATCCAGGAGCTTGATCTTCAATAAACATGTCAGCTAACACGACTCATCACAAAATAACAGGAACTGGCAACACCGCAGATCACCTAATAACTCCCATGGCAACACCTTCAGAGGTAACCCTATGAAATATGTATTTTCAATTTTTCAGTTACTGTTGCCAGTCCTGAGCTTTATGCTGTCACAAGTTGAAATGGAGTGTCATTCTGTGATACATACTCCTGTATTCGCTATGTGAATATGAACTTGCATAGTTCATACTGTCTTGGACCCTGCTTTGGGCTGCAGTCCTTTATCTCAAATATGATTTACCCCCAGTAGGATTACCATGGGCACAGGATTTTTGTGACTGTCTCCATTAAGATTAACAACAATGATTATCAAGAGTGCTGAGAGAGTCTCTGTAAAGCCAAACATGAGCAAACTTTTAAGTACAGCTAAAATATGTCACAGGAAAACACGTTGCATAAATGTTTAGCTCACCAGATATTTAACTGTCCTTGTGGCAGGACTCCAGAAAATCTCATTCCTACACGTTCTTTTGCAGAATTTCTCTGCCTTGACCTGTATCATATACAGTCACAGATCACTGACATCACCCTGGTCTGCCCCTAGCAACTTACTCCCTTCTTTCCCTTGGAAGGTGTTTCACCTCTTTGGTTTCCTTTTGATCTTCAGCCTTCCAGCCTAGCACAACAGCTGCCTAGTCGGTGCTTTTTTACATGCCTTGAAGTGTTATCGATTGCACTTCTGTTTGCAAAGTGGTTGGGACTTTTGTGCTGCTTCCCTGCCTGACCAAGCCGCATTGGGGCTCTGCAAAGGATAAAGACCAAAATAACTTCCTTTTCATGAACATGCTTCTTTGTGAAAGTACTTGGAGAGATTTATGTCATGGCTTCTCCCTATCATGTAATGGCTTGTGCCTGTCATATGAAAAAAATGCAAGTCACACCTATCGTATGGCAACAATACAACTGTTAATGGAACAAGACACATATATAGCCTTGCAACCCATCCTACCACAAAGCAGCTACTATAAGATGGGGGAAAGAATGGTTTGGCAGGGCCCATGGGCCTTCAAGTAGTCTATGTGGGCTACGACCTGCTCTTCAGCCACAACCAAGAAGTCTGCTAGGAAAGAAGAGGGCAGACTAGGTAAGCCGTTTTGACAAGCTAGACCTAGCCAGAAGTAGTTTGTCCACCCCCAGCTGAAGGAAGGTCCAAGCAGAAGAACCGTTTTACAGCAGTAAGGCCACTGATGAACTGCTCCGAAATCTGGGAAACTGCTATTTCCCATTTACTGGCAGGCGAGGAGCGGAGGAAGGTACATGCAGAGGGAGAAGACAAAAGGAAAAGGAGCAGGAGTTAGAAAACTTTGTTTAACTCGTCTCTGCAGTGGAAGCGCCTGGCTTTTAACAGCAAGTGGAACTGATGAAACTTTGCTTTAGGGATTGCTGCAGGCGCTGACACAGAAACAAAATCAAATTTGGCAGGAGCTGGGAGGAGGGACACAACCAGAGAAAATAAGGGAGGGAACAGCATACTAAGCTGGAGATCTTGAAGATCGAAAAATCATTCTTGTATTTAAAGTATTAAAATAACACCATTTTTATCCACCATTTCCAAAATGAGCTAGCATTGGCAGTTTTAATCATGGGCTGGGCTCTTCTCCCTGGTACAGGGCACGACAGTGAACTGCCTCAAACATGCTTAAGAATGGACCTCACTGCTGTGACTCCTGACATTAGTGTAGGTATGAGGAGACTCACTTAGAGCTCAGCAGTTACAATTCTGAACTGAATACATCCTGAAAACAGGGAATAAAAATAACATTATTGTGATGCTTCAAATAATGAGATGGATTTTTACCTGTGGAATTTTAACTTGCTGCTCTCTTCCACATTTTCTGGCCACTGTTTAGCACTTCACGGTAGGCCGGAACAAAAGAATACTGTCTCCAGGCAAAAAGGTTGAAAAAAAATCTAAATGATGGCTTCCCATAGGGCACTCAAAGGGACATTTCATCTTCTCCTGACTTTAACCTACAGCCTCCTTAACACAGCTGGTAAACAGCACACAGCACTGGAGAACCATATGTGATATAACATGAAGATCCATTTATTCAACTATAACTACAGTGTCTAGTTTTTTTCTGCATAATGCATTAAGTTTGGAATTTACTGGAAGCTGTCTTTAGTGGTTAACTCCTGTGACTTCAGATATACAGTGAGTATCAAGTGCAGCAATGCTCATCTGGTTCACAAGATTAGGAAAAACAGCTTTCCTGCTTTGTTGGAATAAGCATGATTCATGGTTCAGAACTGACATTGGCATAGCTAATTCTGACCTGCTTATTAAAAAGCGTACTCTGCAACTTCACCTCCTTTTGTATTCTTGCCTGCCCACCGAATAACCACTTCAGCTTTGTACAAATATTCTTTTTCCAACATATATGCTTTGAAAATAGACAGCAGTCATTCAAGCATTATACAGTTATTTCTGTGATACAGAAGGAAGCAAAGATTCTTTCATGACGGAAGACTCTTTGTGGCAAAACCCCCAACATTTAAAACATACACAATTATGAACAATTCTGACTCAATAAAACACAAATGTGCCTTCACTCTCAGCTACAGAGCCTCACCAGAACAAAACCATACAATTGGATCTTCTAAGTAGGTTGAATGGAGTTTCTGAACCCATCGCACCTTTCCATTCAGCTAGTTAAGAAAGCCTGTTTATAGAAACATGCTTCTCTCCACTCCTGCCCCCTCAACAGTCACACCACCACCAACAACCTACTTCAAAATATGACAAGGCTCTTCATTCTTCATAATGGCATTGGGGCAGGTCCTGAAAGAGACACATGCTCCCTCCAAAATCTTAGTTTACATTTCTTCCCTTTATCTTTCTTACTACAAGAGAAATGAGGAATCTCCACCTTCAACAGTCATTTGACCCTATTTTCAAGGGCCTATTTATTAAACTCCCAGTTTCCAACAGGGAAATTCAGGAATCCACCCAGTACAGGTAGAACAGTACTTTAGGACATTTGCTAATGATGTCAAGCTATTTCCATTAGCCATGAAGCATTCCATAGAGACACATCCTGGCTCTTCGGTTTATGAGCAAGGCTACTGAATGTGCTCAGTGATCACATACAAACTGAAAAATCCATGAGATCATAAAAAAAATTAATCATATTCTTAATGTACCAGTGCTGCTTACCTAAAGGCATCCCTTTGTTACTTACAAGCAGTCCTAAGTGTCTGTCTTGTATATGCTATAGGCATATATGCTTAAGGCAAAGACAAATCTTGTCTGCTTTTTTAGGAGCATCCTCACTGGACAGGCTACAGGTGGGAGGAAGGCAGAGAAGTTTTAAAGATTATGTCACAGGGCAAGTGTGCATCTTCTGCTAATCTTGTGGGCAGCAGAACACATTAAGATCCATGGTAGGGGCAAAGAGGTTCACTTCAAAAGCGTTACGAGCTTCCTGCTGCGCTGCGTTGCCAAACCCTGCCATCCTTCTCACGGGGAACTGCAGTTGTGGTACCTGTGATGGTCAGAGTAGGTGGGCACATGGGTACAGTTCCTACTTCTTCTTTACACAGCCACCTGTCGTGCCAGCTCATGGCTGCGACACCAGAGCGGGCAGCCACAGGGCCGCTGTGCAGATGAACCCCTGCCCTCAGCTCCCACAGACCACTGCACAACCAAAGCCGCACGAAAATCAAAAATAGTAACATAACTTTCGTAGCCAAACACTCACAAATGACACTCCTTCAGGGCTTTACTCATATTTAGTATACAGCCTTGTCATGCTTAACTTTCTGAACAGCTTCAAATAACTATGTGCTGGCCTGGTATGCACACGCCACCACGTGAGTTTAGCCGATTAAATTAAAGGGGTGAAGATTTTACAGTTTTGCATGTGGATCTTCAAATCCTTTTAAAGCTGATTTGCCTCAGTATAGGTTATATTTGGAACAGCCAGTGTCAGAATTGAGACTTACTGCACACAAATTTGTTGTGGTTTAATCAATTACTTTTAAATCCACTATAAGCTCAAGAGGTGTGAATTCTGTATGTGGAAAAAACTTTCATGTTACCTGACTATCTACCTGTAGCATTTTCAACAGGAATAAAGGCTAGATAGATGGCAGAAAAATCATCTTTTCCAAATGTAAAATGGTAATGATTTAAAGACTGCTCTCTCCGCTGGCAGTATGCAGCAACTCTGGTGGCAAAAAGCCAAATCTTCTGAAACCACAGTTAACTCTTGCTAAAGTTAACTCTTGCTACAGTTAAACTCTTGCTAAACGTATCTCCACTGGAATCTAGTGTATTCAAAAAAGCAGACTAAGATAACTAAAATGTAGAGGAAACTGTGTAAATAATACTTAAAACCAGTTGCTGTGCCTTATGAAGAGTTAATACAGATGAGCAGATGTTTATTAATACTGTTCGTGCACTCAGGAGACTGGCAAGCACTTGCAAACCCTCTCTGGTCTCACAGCAGAACCTCCAGGAAAGGTCATGAAATATGTTAGTTTGCGGGGAGATTTTTGCTTGCCTTTTAAAGTAGTGGAAATGAAGCACAGACATTAAGACTGTGACAAATCACACAAAACAGGAAATTCAAAATTACATCTGACTCCGTCAGGTTCCCTTTGACAGAGCTCGGTTGCTTGGTGAATCAGAACAGGTGTCACTGCTGTATTTGCTATTTCAGGCTTTTATTTTTCATTTTATTTGCTTTAGTAATATCCCCTTAAAATTACTGACACACTTTCCTGACAGGTTTTGGAATCATAACACCATACTCATCTTTCCCTGCCACATGTGGCTTTCCAGAGATCCCTCCTTTGGGGAGGCCACTGCAAAGCCTCCTTCGCACTCGTGCACCTTTTCTGACATCTTATTTTTAATGTTGTTCCTTTTTGATGCAAGGAAACACATATTTTGAGAACAACAACTGTCTGCCTTATGGAGAAGTCCTCCTCAGGCCAATTTAAGAAAAATGACTAATTTGTTTCTTAAGCATTGTGAACACAAAAGATCTTCCCTTTTTCTTTTCTCTCTAGTGAGGCCATATCGAAAATATCTGCACAAACAGTTTCAGTTTGGAAAACAACAGCAGTCCTGCTCCCCTGCTCTGGTTAACTGTTCACATCCCTCATTGCACTTTCTCCTCTCTCACAGAGGAATCAGACTGCACTTTACCACACCTCCCTCCCTCTCCAAAAGGCCAGTTTGACCCAGAACAGTTCTTCAGTCTAGACAACTGACAACACAAACACAATAAAGAATGTGGTATGAGGAGCGAGAACCCACGGCTAAGGTAACGCAAAACTGCGTATTTCAACAGCAGCACCACTGCTGAGGGCAGAGAAAAGTCTCTGTGGATCCATGGCTGCGGTTACATCTGGGGCAAGGTCAGGCTCCCCACCATGCCAGGGACGTGGAGGACCTGCTGTCTGCTGCTGCCTCCAGCCTGAGCGCAGTCTGCTTTCAAACCCCACTTGCCCTGAGACAGGGGATGCCACAGCCCTTCCAGGGGAGGAAACAAGGGCTCTGCAGTTATTCTTTTCTGCCAGGCATCATCACTTTTGGGGACTTGTCTAGGCCTCATCTGCATAGGTTATGACGCTTTGGGGAGCACTCCACGGATTGATGTTTCTCCCCAGAAATATTTGCTGAGGAACCTCGGGATGGGCCCTATAGCTGTTTAAATCCACAATGAAAGTAGAAAGGAGGTTATTTTCACTTTTAAGTGTAGAAAAAGTACTTTCGGTATCTCAAGTCAGTTAACAACACTTATGGGAGACATCTGAGAAGACAGGTATTACTCTCTGTGACTATGTCCTCAGCCATACACAGACCTACCAGATGTCTCCTTTTCATAGGACTCTTTCAGAGTCAAAGCAGTCTTGGCTTCAGAATACACTTTTTTTTCAAGAGAAAGGGCTATATAAATGGGACAGATAGTACTGTGAAGCACAGATATCCTCTGTCTGAAGTGAAACATCTGATTTTGCTGCAGATCTATAATATGAACTCAAAACTAAAATTCAGCCAGTCTCCTCAATTCTGCTTTGTT
The DNA here is from genome assembly GCF_036013445.1 of Caloenas nicobarica. NCBI lineage: Eukaryota > Metazoa > Chordata > Aves > Columbiformes > Columbidae > Caloenas > Caloenas nicobarica. The sequence continues at coordinate 44,009,754 of NC_088246.1, read as the reverse complement.
TCATAGGAAAAGTCTGATGAACATTTACCTGAAACTACCACTAGTCTGGGAAAATGCTTTTTAAACCCAGACAAAAGTGTCACCTGAGTTTTACCTGTTGCTCTGAAACCTCTGCTGAACTTTAATTCCCACCTCTGACTTCAAAGGGCCTGATTCTGACTGCACTTCCTTTCTCTAAACTGGAAGCAAGATCCTGTGGACCAAGGAACAAAACTTTAGTCAAGCCAAGACAAACCTAAATAGTGGGTTTGTGATTAAAAAAAAAAAATCAAAAGCAGTCTCAAAATGTAAGACAGTAACTGGAATGGGCTGCATGTGTTCAAATATCGGTTTAAGTGTCACATTAGCAAGTAGGAAATACTTCATAATTATGAAGCACAAGGGGCACAAATAGCATAAGTAAGAAATAAAAAGATTTTAGGTACAATGACATGGTTTGGAGTACACAAATTGCAGTCCTGCTGTTCCGTGTTCTATTTTTTACCTAGGTGAAGCAAATCAAACCAGAATTCCTCGATGTTTTTCCATGCACAACTCCATATTGTGCCTCTATACTGGCCCTTCACAAGTGCACCTTTTGTATCAACTGCTGGAGCATGTTCAAATCATGAGTTAGGGGATGCTTTGTGCCTCTGACCAGGACCTGCACATTCTTTAAGCATGATCTCAGCAATCTATACAGTGACTGAGCAAACTGGCCTCAGCCACAGCTTTTAAGTCCACCTTAAACCAGGAGGTGCTTTGCATGGGGAAAGTCTCTATCTTGTACAACAGAAAACTGTAATGTGTGTATGCTGGTTGCTACTGAACTAGACCAGAATTTCTGTGGTATTTTATAACACACCGGTTAAGTATTGGGAGAAGCTGTGTGCAGACAAAGACTCACAGCTGCCCATTCAAAATGAGCATTTAAATGGATTAACCAGACAACTGTGCTTTCAAACTTGAAATCATTACACAGTTACATGATTCAGAGGGATTTATAAATATTTGTTTTTCCAGCTAAAAGGAGGGTATTAGTGAAATTTTTTTAAGTGCATTCACTGCCACTATGCCTCCCTCCCAGCCATAAACAAACAAACAAGAAAACAACACAAAAACAAGGATGTGTTTAGGGTGCAAAATTTACAGTCACAATTTAAGACTCTCCGATTTTCGTCTAAGCTTAATATAAAAAGACAACTTCCTAATGTAAGGAGCATAAAAGAGCTAATTTTGCTTAGCTTTTTGAAGACCTCTGAACTTGAGGAATGGAATATTTGAGAAATCTGGAATTTAAGTTAATGCACATCCCCTGACCAAAGGATGCTCCTGCTACGGTACTAGTTTACAATATAATCTACGGATTCTGGTAAAACAGAATTCTGTGCAATTTCTTTCTCTAGACCTGAATATAACCCATCCTTCCTAGTTTATTTGAAAAACTGTTTCCAAAGAAGAAGTCTCATTTAACAAGTCCACATCCTTAACATACACACACACACACACACACACACACACACACACACACACACACACAGAGGCTTCTCTGTCAGCCACTGATGGGCAAACACGTTTACGCGGAAGCTCTGTTCAGAGCTCTTTTTTACTGCGAGAAGCCATTTTCCTCCAGGAAAATAATATTTATGAACCATTTTTTCCCCACACAGCAAGTTTTGAATGACAGGTTCAGGAAAACAGTATGAAGAAGATATTACTCTCTTTCATAATCCATCAGCTCAGCTAAAATAGTAAATCAGAGGACAGTTAGATTCAAATGTAATCCCTTGGGAGCAGAATTGCTTTGAATGGATTTGGGGAAAAATATACATCCTTCTCAAATTCAGTAGCTTGGATGGTTGTATTTGTCTCTGTCAAGTTACATGCAAAGAAGCAGAATAACAGAATTTAATACCCTGGGGATATGCTCTCTTGATAGATGTGTCTAACTTCCACAACCGCTAATGGGAATTATACACTGAGTATTGAGAAAAGGGCACATACATAAAAATACACACTTCTAATGATATTCAACCTCAGGAAAACTTTCTTTTGCTGATTTCTGTGGCAGAAATCCTACTGCTGTGGCATGCTGTTAGAGAGTTATCAGATGTCTTGGTAAAGAAGTATTTCTACCAACTAAGCAACATCTCCTTTATCTGCCAAAGATAAATTTGCTAACATATCACCCAGGTATTAGCTGTTCTCTATAATGCATTTGCAAATAACTCCCCCCAGTTACATTTGAGACTATGAATCAGTAGCTGGCAATATCATTCTGCTGAAATAAAGGAAAGAGTAATCAGCTCCTTCATTTCTATTTGAGGCTGAAATTTTACTGGGCTTATAGGAAAATAAAAGCTGTGAGTGAAACCTGCCCATTCTGAAATAAATAGGTGTTTCACCCCTAAATATATCCCTTGAAAGTTCACTGAAAGGTCTTTATCTTTGCCATTATTTCTAAATCACGTGCAAAGAATTCATTCACTAGGCAATAAAATTGAGTATTTTAAGGACAGTCTCTTCTTCATGCGTGCATGGTCCAGCAGGTAAGCCCCCACATTAAAAAAAATAGCCTTGGACATTAAAAAATCTGCATGTAGGAATACAACAATTCTCACTCCCTACAACAATACATTACCCACTGCTTGCAGAAGCCAGCCCCAAACAGGGTTGGCATCACAGTGTTATGGTGACGACATTCCTACACTAGGCACAGCTCAGTGGGAAATAATTTGCCAGCCCCAAATGTTTAGTCTACCTGCCTGAAGATGTGTGAAAGGCAGCAGGCTCTTACACTTTCTTTATGATGAAGCAGAATAAAATTGTAAATGTGAAAAGTACACACAGAGCTGGATTTCTAGGGCTTTCCCCTCCCAGATATGGTCATTTCTGTAAACCCACTATTTCACTCCTCAGGCTGTATCTTAAGTCATTATCAAGACCATAATCTTTCACCAGCACTCCAAGACAGCATATACACTTACACACTTGTTTAGAAGAAACATTGCAAGGAAGAAACTAATTTAAGTGCCTACAAAACAATTACTTCTATTGAAGGACTTGTTTCAGGGAGAAAGCTAGGAAAATGTAAGACAGAAACAAAAGATCAAGCATATCAAGCAGCAGCTCAGAAGCAAACCTTCCATTGCCTCTTAATTTTCAACTGAATATCTCAAAATTCATCCAATTCAACTTTTTTTTTTCCTAACAACTGAGAACTATGAAAAGCAAAATATGATAATACTTAATGAACTTTTCAATGGCACAGTTCATTTCTGGCAACAGTATAACATCCCTCATCCTGCTACCACAGGACAGAAGATGTTTACTGTCACATGTATTAGTTAAATTTAATAGGATAAGATCTTCAGCAGATGCTAATCTGTGATTTCTGAGTGCTGCTATGTCAAATTATGCTAGCTGATGTTTAACAGTTTAGAGTCACTGAATGTTTCTGGATATTGGTAATAGCACATCATCATCCATCTGGAGGGCACTTACTCAACTGCAGAAATCAGTAACAGTCTGTAGGATGTCTAAGAGCTTCTATGAAATGCCTTGATCATTTTAATCAAATGCCAAGTGGATTAATAATTATGTCATGAAAATACTATTTCAACAACTGTCATTGAGGAAGCTGTGCACAACATGGCCATAGTAGCTGAACTACTCAGCATCCCTTTAAACACCAGGAGCCAGCTGCATGCTTTGTTATGGTTTCTGGTTTAACTGTTCAGTGACGTGGGCAGCTCATTCTCTAAAGCTGTCACTTTGGCATTTTTCACAAATACCACACTCATGCATAACACAGTGTGTTTTTAAAAGTGTTCTCACAAAACACAACAATTCCAAGCTTTCCAAACGCAGTAATAGCTTAGGTTATTCCAGAGAAAAGTGCTCTGTAGGAATACAAGCTTTTTTAAAATTCCTTGGGTGCAAAATTTTGTAAGTTATGAATATTTGAAATATCTTTGTACAGGGTTAGTTAGCAGAGTAGCTGAATTGGTTGTTACTTCTGGAGCTGCTAGTCCTAATTCTGAGAGGGACATGAGTGATACAGCCCAGTGGTAGTAACCTGCTGCATCACAGATTTGTAGGTTACAGGACATCTGTGCCAAGAGCTGAAATGATATTCCCAGTCTGGCCTTCTGTAAGTGTAATCATTCCACTTGGGTAGTTTTGCAAAACCCTAACTTCTCTGAGTATATGTTTAAACAAAAACCTGCCTTGATTTAGAGATTCACATCGGGACTTCCATCATGCCCCCTGACAGGGCTTTAATAATGAAATTATCCTATTTGTTAAAAATGCATACCTTGTTTCTGGAGTGATTTAGTTCACCTGCAGCTTTCATCTGTTGGAATAGATGCTTGTTCACCTTTCATAATCTCATTCACCACAGAGTCTAAAATATCAAGTTAGCACAGTTTAACACCTTATTCGCCATCAACTAACTGTGGTGAACTTCCACGTGAGCTCTCCTACCCACAGCTTAGCATTCTGGCAGAGCAGACTTAGCTGGGTCGCACTACCTTATATTTGCCTTGAGGCAAATGGTGTTTATATTAAGTACCTTATTAAAGCATGGCAAACTGCCTGCATATCTGGCCAAATCTGCATCCAGACTGGTAATAGCAGCTGTAGGTACTATTCCTAATTCTTTTGTTCTTCATATGTTCAAAACCACAACAGTCTGTCGTTTTCAAAAGGTAGACAATCATTAACATTAGGCTCTTATCTGAAAATGCTAAAAAGGGCTGTACGGTTCCCTAAACAAACAGTACCACTTCCTTCCTAACCTGCTGCAGGCCTAAGGACAATCAAGTGGAAATTACTGCTCTGCTCAGAGCTATCTAAACCTCCGTTTCAAAAGCACAAAATGGGAACTTAAAACAAAATCCACCTTTTAAAGGGAAGAGTGATGATCATACGGGTAGTCTAACTACTCACGTTAAGCATCAGCTTGGGAAGGCAGGTGTCAGTGTTTTCTATTTCTAGGTATGTGGTTATGATAGTGGTAAATGTGCCTTGTCATTAACTTTCAAGGGTGAGATACTTCAAATAACTAGTGGTTTGCTTCTAGCATTCGCTACCCACCTTCACCCACGAGAAGGCCAATGTTTCTGAATTCAAACCACCAGTAGGTATGTGCCTGACAATCATACTACAAGTTACCAGAACAAAAAAGCCAAATTAGGGGAAGTGTAAGTTGGCTGAACTGTGAATAAAATATATGTAGACAACTGATAGAAGAGTTAGGCCTTAAATGGTCAAACTGAAGGAAGATACCAAAGTTTCTTTGTGTCTCACCATTCCCCAGCAGCTCCTAGCACATAGCCTCTTAACCTGAGAAAAATAGGGGAGAAAAAATTGCTAATTGTATCTTACTGAATTTGGCAGGGTATTTGAGACTGATGAGAATTTCTGGGTACTCTGAGGGCTCTAATCCAGAAATTCTGTTGAGTTATGGCTCTCTTTGAACATCAGTTTCCCAGTTACAATAGACCAGCATTGAAGCAATCTCTGTTCATTTCCCACATATTCTATAATTGTTTCTAGAAACTGTAATTAACACATTGCATTATGTTTTTGCCACATGTTAAGCAGAACTACTTGAAACTGTGGAAATTCTAATACAAATACCTATACTGAAGTTTAAAGGTGGCATCAACAATACAGTGGATGAAATTGTGGGAAGCTGGAGATCTGGGTTTGGGTCTCCAGAGATTAAGAAACTGAGCCCAGGCTTCTCACTTCCTAGGTCACTGCTTTAACCATGGGTCAAGATGCAAAAGCTGTTCATAGTTATAAGTCACCAACAAGTCTTGCCTCCTCCTCCCATGTATGAGCCTCTAACCCCCTCCAACATGTATATTAGGAGCTGGATGCCTAACACGGATACTTCCAAATCTTCCTTTTAGGGTCAAGTGCCTATTTTTTAAACAACTGCCTGAGTCCTCGTTGTGAATCTCATGTTCCTGGATTTTGGTGATGAAATTTGAATCATATTTTTATCTTCCTTTATACATGTTAAAGGCAGTGGACATGTACATACAGGAAGCTCTAGGCTGCTTCTTGTGGTGCTAATATTCATGGTGCCAGTGTGGCCTCAGGGAAGAGTGAGAACAGCAAAGCCCCCAGCCAGGCAGAAACTTCAAGGCAAAAGTATAAAATGTGAGAAGTAAGCAGTGTGTGAGAAAGGAGTTGATGGAGAAAGAAAAATAAAGATGAAGAAGCACTTTTTGGTTGTATTCCCTTTTCCAGAATAGTTCATCAATCACTTCCCACTGAAAGTCTTCCTGTTTCTATTATCCAGAGCAAAGAGAGAACAGATATGGCTTTAGTTACAACCAGACAATGTGGTATTGCTGTTTACACGCAGACTTGGACTATGCCGGCTTTGCAAGACTGATGGCCTGGCACTGCACGTACCAGATGAGAATACTACAAATGCAATAAAAGGATCAGCTTCCCAGATTTTTGACTTGAGGCATTCCTTTGTGGTAAAGTTGGGTGAGGAAATGGAAGAACAGACTGAGGGGAAGAGGGGAGATTCAATAGCCCAGAAGCACGTATTGCTGACCTAGTTACTTTGTGAAAGCCTGAATAAAGAGGCTTACGAAGTCATGACTATTACATGGTCCTCTCTGATCTTTTCATGAGGATGAGAAATGGTTGTTTTCAGTTTTAAAAGGAAAAAAAGTTTCTGTATGTAAAGTCTCTCTTTGTTGTGCTGTGAACTCCCTGGAGAGAATATCGGTCACCCTGCAGGGGCTGGAATAATGAATAAATCCATCCGGGAAACAGGCTTTCTTCTCCTCTGACATGCTTCGGGGGACCACCCGCACACATGTCAACTCTTTCTCTGCAGAGCGCCACTTCTACAGCCCTGCGCAGTCTCAGCCAGCAAGGATCCTTCCTTTCAGAGCCCATCACTGATAGAGTTTAGATACTCTCAGGGCCTCCCACTTTCTGGGCAAAGCCTGTAGCCATTGTAGGAAAAGGAGGCAATGCAAACATGAAAATCGGTAATGGGCACTGTGGGGAGGTAGAAGGTGCACAGCAGGGCAGCTGGCCAACTGCCACAGCACAGTCACTGCAGAATCATAGATCTCCTTGTATGCAGGAGACAAATGAGAAGGGTAATTGCTACATGCTTGTGGGCAGAACCAGCCAAATGAGATAAAGGATCAACCGCCACCCGCATATGACAGCTCTTCTTTTGAAATCATGGGTATTCGATCACTGATTGACAAATTTGTGCTGTTCAAAACCTCATTAAATTCTTCCCATTAGTGAAACACACAAAGATTTATTTTTTCATTCCTGCATTCTTTCTATGAGTTTCTCAAGAAGAATGGGACACCCTGGAGTCACTGCCCAGTCATGTTACAGGAGAGCTTAAGACAGCTACAGAGCTGAGGCTGGAGCATCCTGAGTGCAGGAAGGGACCAACTATCACATGAAATCCATAAGCAACTCAGTGCTGCTCAGATGCTGAACTCCCACATATGATTTTACTGTCTTTCCATCTTATCACTATCGATAACATAATGAAAAAGATTAATCCTTAATTGTGTATATTTTTACAATGCAGCCCATTTTAGGATAAAAGGTAAAAAAAAAAAAAAAAAAAAGCAGCCTACGTAATGTCTTGCTCAGGATAACAGAAAAGTGCTACTCCATGTTAATTAGTAGCTTTACAGTGACTTGAAGCAAAATAAACTAACATATAGCTACAGACCGCCCGTCAGCAGTGGCCTGGAACTGCACAGTAGATACTGTCTGATGAAGTAACATTTTAAGATACTAGGCAGCTGGAGAAAGAAACTGGAAATGGAAAAAGTGTAGTTATATCTAACATATTTCCCAAAGCACACACTTTAATGGACAGAAGTTATTCACATACACTACGCTCCTGGAGTACTCCAAGTGCACAAGTCCTGATGTAACTATGACTTCAGATTTGCTCCAGCCACAGAGCTCCCAAAGCATATGGAAGTTGCTCAGGACAGTCAGGTAACACTAAAAACAGGGAAGCAGTCAAAATGGTAAGAAATTTTGTCTCCCTTTGAGCACAAACACCTTTCTTAAACTGTTGCTTAAGCCATGCTATCAAAACCACTGCTGTTCTGCAGCTTTATATAGTGAGTTGTCAATAGTATCTGACCTAATTAGATCTCAAGGATCAGACCAGCATCTCAAGACACACAAGAATCCTGGACTGCTGCTGCTTCCTTTTCTGAAAATAACCAGAAGTGATAATCCATTAGTAATCACCTGTGGTGTGTTTCAAAGTTCACCTTCTTGTACAGCAACATTAAAAATGTGCTTCTATTAATTAGTGAGATGAAATCTACAAAATTACCACATCATCATCCAAAAGCCGCAGGCACCACCTAACCATGCCAACAGGTGACGTATACACATGACGCACTTACTCCCATTCTGGGCTGCAGAATCCACAGCAGGATTAAAACTGGGGAGAGGCTGCCCACCTGCATCTCACATCTGAAATATTTAGACCCAGGAGAGCTACATGTTAACTCTTGGAAAATCCAACTGAATCCCCTTTTCTTTCTAAGTCAATAAAATGAGTACCAGCTCACTTAGGACCTCTCTCAGTGAAATGTTAAACAAAATTAAACCATGTACACATACTAAGGAGGAGTTTACCCCTTGGTCCTCATTTCCCATTCTCCACTTTGCTTCCTTATTAATAACACCAGCACTAGCAGCTTAGCAGTGATGAGAGAGCTTCAGTTTTTGTATAGCTTGGGAAATCTACACAAGTGCTTTCAAAGGAAAGGCCTGGTCTCAATGAGAAATCATCTGTCTTGCACACTTCACTTTTTCTGGGACTACCTATCCCAAATCAATTTATCTCCATCCTCCCAAATTCTCCTCCCGTGATTCTTCCTGGACAAAAGTCCCTAATGATACAGGAAGTTTGAAAGCATCTTCTTTCCCTCGACTGCCTAAAATCTTTCCTTCCTAACATTCTGAGGACTTCAAAATATTGCAGTCAAATTACTCTTTTGCTCCAAGAAAGAGAAACAGATCACTCTGGCTCCTGTAAGACTTGATATCACAAAAGCCCCCTCAAGGGAATTACAGCCTCATAACATACAGTTGCCTATTATTTATTCTGTGGCCAGATTCTCAGCTGGTATAAATCAGGGCAGGTTCCTCGCCTTCAACAGAGTGAAGCTGATTTATGCCAGCTGACAATCTGGCCCTGCATGTGTTCCACTTTCACAATGCTAGTTTTTAAAGAGGCCCATTAAAGTGCCCCAGGCATATAAGAACGACACTTGGGTCTTTACTTGGAAAATGTTGCTCTGAGGAGTAAGACTGTGAAACCTTCCCACTGCTCTCTGAGTATGCACTGTTCAAATTCACTTGCTTTTCTAACAGAAGGAAGTCTCTAAGCCCTGACAAAGCCACCACAACCTTGGGAACACAAGATGGATTTTCTAATGTCTTCTGCATATAACAGGTTTTTTTTAAACTGAGTTTAAATGCTGAATTAAACGAGGCCCACAGGTACACCAACACATTGTTTAGGAGGAACCAACCAACTGCACGAAGGGCAGACGCTATCTTTCAAAACTCATATTATTGAAGACTACAAACAAGCCAGAAAGAACGTGGTGTGACTTTGAAATCACTGGCTGAACTTATGGCTTTGGCTGCTTGATAAGTCTTTCTTTTTTACCTTAAAATCTCAGATGTCTACTTATGGAGCAGGGCAACAGCTCATCTGAGAGTGTGGGCTGAAGTCTTTGGGTACAAAGAGAAGGCATGCAGGAAACAAAAGACATCTTTCTAATAACTCTGGTCCCAGATTACTGTTCCAAAGGCAAAATGTTAACTGTAGGTGTCATTTGTAGTGATGTATCTGCTGGGTGGTAAACTGAAGGAATGCTTTAAGCGTGTGTAAGCAGACTCCTCTATCTGTTCCTGAAATCTATTAATTTCAGTCAAATTTTTGCCAAACTACTACTCTGTGTGAGTGGAGAGCTGGAATCCTGGAATCAAACTATCAGGACTGTTAGTAATAAAAATTGTGGTTCCTTTGCATGACAGAAATGTCTGAATACAGCTTGTTATTATGATATGAAACAAAGACTAGAAGACACCAGACATTCAGAGCACTGCCATTCCCACCCAACAAGGAGGAAACAAACACATAGCTGCAGGACAACCTAAACAACACCGTCGGGAAAATGTCTTTCCTGCCCTACAAAGTGCTGTGACACTTTATACATTTTCAGATTCACCACCAGAGCGAAGCCAAAATCATTTGAAGTGGCGGGTGTGGGGGTGTTTGTGTGTGCATGCACGATAAGAGTGACAGCCGTCCATTGTCCTGGGGAGGGTAGATAGGGGGAGCTCCAGATTCAAATGTGCACTCCATGAGCCAGACCAGGCACTTGGTCCTGCCTTTCTTTCAGCCTCGACCAGTGATTATTCTAATTATTGATTAATGATGATTTCTCCTTCTCTATCTTTCTATAACAGAAATTCCACCATGGACTAGAGAAGAAAAAAAAAGTTTCCTGATGAAAGTTTAATGGAAACTGGTACATTTCCACAAATTGTTTCAGTTTTGACAAATCAGCATTTTCCCATGAAAAACAGCGTCAAAAACTCTCAACCACCTCTAATTCTAACCAGATTAACTCAGGGATGAATGCCAGCAGGAAGTTCTTGCTAAATACCACTTGTTTGAGCAAAGGAAAACTACTATTTCCCCAGACGATCTTCCCAGAGGTGAAAAGGCTTTAAAACCCGTATGAAAAAAAGGACAGGTAGTTCCAGTTCCAGCTGTTAACAACCACAATGGCATTCAGAGAAAGAGCAAGGAAATGGCGTATTAAAAAAATGCGCAAATGTGGACAAATGAGCAAGCAGTACTTCTCCTGCCACTGCTAATGTTATTGTTTTTTAAGATCTGAAACAGTCACTAAACTTTGCAGCAGTGCAGACAAATGGACACCAGTCCCTGACTCAAGAATCTGTACGGACTGCAAGGCAGACCCCCTTAATACATGTTTCAATTCAAATTCTGCTTAAATCCCTAGAAGCTGATGGACATAAACTAACGATGGCATGCTGCCACCAGCAGAAATAGAATTAAGCAACTCCTGGTGAGATTTGGTAGTTCTAACTACTACTTTAGATGAGTTTTTCACCACTGGATGGTGTTTGAAGTGGTTTGCTCTCTCCGCATGTCTTACCCTAAACATCTGTCCACTAACTAAATCTGTGTTCTTTCAGGCAGTAAGATGTAAATGGTTGTGCTCAACCAATGCCAGTGCTGCTGCTCTGTCTTTATGCCAGAATGAAGACATACTATGAAAAATAAGCATTGAAGACTTAGCTGGGTCACTGAGAACCCAATCTTGCAAATATTTAGTATCAACTCTAAGCCACGAGTGGCATACAGATCAGCGGCACTTGCCTTAACTACAATGCCCTGCCCCAGTGTGTACGACCACTCCTTGCTGTAAAAACAATCTATACCCTGTAGTAACAAGTTTATCTGCCGTTTCTTAACATAACTTTTATCACTTCCACCTGACAGTGAAGTTAAACTTCAAAAGGACTTATAACTAGTCTGTTGAAAAGAAGGCATATCCTTTCTGATTTATTTGGGTCTATTTTAACCTTCCAGAATTTGAGTTCATAAAAGCGCAAATATTTTGTCATGACCTTTTATTTTATTCTTGATTACAAGAGTTTAAAAACCAGTTCCCATTATCCTATAGGAAAAAAACCAAACCAAACCAAACCAAACCTCTAACCCCACAAAAATTTAAGGCTAAAGACCTATTAAGTAAATCAAAATCTCAGCATTAAATCTCTTAGATTAGGACTCAGCAAGCTTGTACTCTCCAACACATGCACAGAACCGGTTGATATCTTACTCCATTTTACTGAGTTTGCAATGCGCTGGTAACACAAACTAGCTGATGTCCCTGGGATGTGCCTACCTGCTAATTTCCCAAGTTAAAGGGATCCTATGTGGCAAAGGAGACACTGCACCACTGGCCTCCCACCTGCCTCAGGACATCCCTTCGTCCCTCTGCTCACCAGGTGCCAGAGAGGCTGCGGGGACCACGGGCAGACCAGGACCGGGACGACTTACCTCCCTCCTGCTGATCCCAGGACCACAAAGGTGGCTGGAAGCCCTGACTTTCACGGTGCCACCAACACTCAACCATAGCCATGCCAGCCAGTGTGGAGACTGCACGGATCACTTTCGGATCAAAATCTGCCATTGCACTAGCGATATTTCATACCCATCTGCTACAAATGCACCCCGTTATGCAAAATTCAAAAGAGTAATGAATTGGGCCTAATCAGCTGGTTTTTGCACATTCTTGTTATGAGGCACAGCCTTTCTGAGGTCAGAGGAGTGACAGTGATACAAAGCGAATGCTAGCAAAGTGCATACAGCACAGCCATACATTACTGAGAAAAAAAAATTTGCTATGCCACAAATGCAAAATATAATCTTTAAAATATCCTGCAGAGGAAATATAAGCATGGGAAACTCCAACAACTGGTGCTACAGTGATACTATGCTCTTTTTTCTTCCCTCAAAAGAGCAACTTCCTTCTAAAAACCGTCTTGAAAAAAAAGTTACCAAAAAAAGCCCCAAAACCCCAACAAAAAACTAAAACAAAACAAAAACCACCACACATGCCACAAGAAAAAAAAAAAAGATTTTTCCTTCTGCTTAGAGCCTGATACCACCATCTTCACTCCTAAGTTCAGAATTAACCTTGTCACAATGACAACTTTTATCAGCCACCATTATAGCACACTGCATCTTTGAAACCATAACAATTCATCCCAAAAAGGAGTACTTCATTTTGAGTCAACGTTGCTTGGCTAAATGTAGGTCATATAATAGTAAGTGTTTATAAAATATGAGTGAAAAAATATTATGAATATGAAAAAATCTGAATTATTCCATTGCCCTTTATCTGAAATTACTTTTGAAACTGTTTCAGGAAACCTGTATGCTGTACCTCTGTGTAACTCTACTGATGCTAATGGAATTATTAAGATCTGGCTCATCATTTTTTAATAGAAACCATTCCTATATGGAATTCACCACCTGAATATTACAGAGGCGCGTTAATGCCAAGGAGCTCAAAATAGTAATTAAATAAAAGTGATTTTCAAAGTCTCAGGTATAAAAGTCTTAGAATTCAGGACAGTCGATAAATAGAAGAAAATGCCATAATATCTCTGTTCTGTTCCTATTTCCCTCCTGAAATAACTGGAAATTTGCCAGTTTAATGGGGGGCAGGAATGCATTTAAGATTCAATCGTGTTACAGACATGTTTCTACCATGTTACTAAGATTGTTCTCATACTTCCCTCTTGCAAATATCTGAAGCTCTGAATTTCATTTTGTTACTATAAATTAATTGACTATGACATGGCTTTTAAAAACTAAGGAGACAATAACGCAAATAGAGTTTGGCTGAATGGAGAAATTAAGTTCCTGATGCTCAGAAATGAACAAATATTACACAGATTATTCCAAGGAACAAATTTCTGGTTTTGATGCCCCAAAGATAAGTTACAGATTTGTATTCACTTGGACACAGCAGGGTCAATTTCCTATGTGGGCAACTGCTGGTTTACACTGCTCAATACAGCTTTCACAATCATTCAAAAAAACCATACCTTGTCCCTTTACTCTATGGAAAAAATTTCAATTACTTGTGTGTACTATAGAGCATCTTTTTCAAAGTAGGTAGTTCCTATTGGACCTGCTCAAGAATTTGTAGTTTTGTCCAGAATCTTTATGGGAATGTGCCACTCCTACCTAATATTTTGCTGTGAAGAATGCTTAAACGAAATTTTTAGCCAGAGCTTTATTAACCTCTTCACCAGCAAGAACCACCTAGCTAGTAGGCATATCTGGGAACTTAGGTCTCCTGAGACTGGTATCTCCCCTGCCTCATCCTCACTGAACTGCTGAGCTATTGATTATTACAAAGCAAATAGCTGTTTTTCTCTTTTGTTTTCACCAAAATATTTGGCAGCTCTAGTTTTCATTTTGATGCCAAATAATAACCAATATCCAAACCTCACACTTTCTGCCCCCACAGAACTGTTGTTTTCTGACCAGCTCTTCCTGTTATACATACAATAGAATCCTACAGTGATTATTAAAACAACTTTTGGAGTTACAGGATAGATTATCTGACAAGTCCACTCAGTTTTAGTTATTGTAGGGTGTAGATGAAGATCAGTATGAAAAATGCAGAATTGTAACCAATCTATATTTCTTTTTTCCTCACTGGGCCTACAACAAGAAAGAAGAACAAATTCTTAAGCTATGTCCATTTTAAAAATTTACCTGTAGTTTGGGACTGTCTAAACTTGGTGAGTGCAGGAAAAAAAGCAAGCAGCATAACAAAAAATAACACAAGATTAACAAAAGTGAAGCTTTTTCATTTAATGCTTTTGTGATGAGAATCTGCAAAAAATTTGGAGCGGAGGTCAAAATAAAAGACATCACTAGTTGAGTATGATTTATATTGATCAGAAATAATAAAAATATATATCAAGAAGCTGCACATCTTACATTTAAAATAATATCATTTTGAGCCCTGGGACACCATAGTGTCTTATTCTTAAACTGTGTTTTTATCTGTGTTAAGCTTCTATGAGTAACTTTGCAGGTATGTAAAAATCTGTTGACTCTGACAGGATTATTAATGAAGCATGAAGTTATTCATACTGTACATAGCTATTGGCAGTAGCTATATGAGAGCTATATAGTTTATGTTATTATGTTAGTAACAATTTTGAGATAATTATTGACCACGAATGGACCGCAAGAGAGAATCAGAAGGCACAGAGCAAAGTTTGTAGAAGCTCAGGAGTCTACACATCTTACCTGAAGACTAAAACTAGACATGATATCACAAGACATCTCAGAAAACTACTTAATTCTTCAAAACTGGTCCATATGTAGTTGTGCTGCAATTTGATGTATTCTTTTTAGGTTCACTAGTTGCACTGCAATATGATTTAGGGCCTAACTTTGCAGTTACAGATGTTAGTTCACACATGTGGGTAAGTAGTGGTAGGACCGAGATGGAAAGCTCCTCAGGGCAGGGACCTTGTTTCTGCAGCAGCACCTTAAGTACATTCCAAATTATCCTATGAAGAATACTGCAAACCACAACCTCATAAACCTACCTAGGGATGTCTTGGTAAAAACAGAATAAGGGACCTAAAGCGTTATTAAAACTGAATCGAACAAGATGAACACTAAGTGTAACGACTGCTGCTCTCAGCCCGACTGCTCACAATCACGGCTCAATTCCGCTGTAGGCAGAAACACGCATGTAAACCAACTTTTTTGGTAGGCAACTGCAGAGCCTCAGCGCAGCGAGCTCTGCGGCCGCGCACAGGCCCTCAGAGCCGGCACAGCCCGGCGCGGGCCACCGAGCACCCGTGGCACCTTCCGGCCCCTCTCGCTGTGGGTGTGCAGGGCACGCTGCTCCCCATCCCAGAGGGCATCTCAAAAGCTGTGCCGGCGGCTGGATCCTGCACCCGTGACCACCCTCCGGAGGGGGCGGCAGGCGCGGGCCGCGGCCGGCTGGTTCCCCCCGGGCCCGCCGCCCCCGGGCACACGGTGCGGGCCGGCACCAGGTGCGGCAGCTGCCGCAAGCAGCTGCGGGGCCGGGCGGCCGCTCCCCCCGGGGTTAGCAGTCAGCTCCCGAGCTGCCCTCCCCGGGCTCCTCCCGCCGGACCAGACCCTGCTGCATTTCCTGCCGAACTCTTTTTCTCCCCCCCTCTTCCCTCCACGGACGGACCCCTCAATTTTTGACGCGAAACCTCCACGTTCCCAGTCCTTTCTTCCCCGCTTACTTTGCAGTAGAGCAATAAACAAACACGCTCACCCCTCCCGAAATGTTTCCAGCCTCGAAACTTTCTTAGCAACCGCGTCCCCCCCTTCCCGCGGCGGACTCCTGCCTCCCGCTCCGGCAACTGTCAAGCGGCAGCGCCGGGCCGGCGCACACTTACCCCGAAGCAGAGCGGGGACCCAGCTGCCCATGAGGAGCCAGAGGGAAACGCGCAGAAGCAGCCGCCGCAGGCTCCTCGGCAGACGGGGAGTCATCGCGGAGCCGGATCGGCATAGACGGCGAGCCGCGGGCGGGGCGCGGGGGGCGGCCGGGCAGCAGGGGAGGCCGCGGCGGCGGGGCTGGCAGGGCGGCGGGGGAGCGGGTTGCACGGCTCCGCTGCTCGGGACTGCGGGTGACTCACTGAAAACTTCACTTCGGCGCTGCAGGGGAAACAGGAAATCTTAAACTTCGCAAACAGCTGGGCAGGACTTTCGTACTCTTACAGTAGTTCCTTCTCCCCCCCTTCCCACAGTAACCCCCTCCCCTGCGCTCGCCCTTTTTCTCTCTTTTTTTTTTTTTTTTTTAACATGAAACCTCACCCAGTTTGGTGTCAATCATCTGCCAGAGGCCAGCCCCTCTCAGGTCTGGCTCTCCCACCACAAGCGCGTCGGGGCCAGCCCCGACGTGCAGCCGGGATCCGGGCGCCTGCCTCCCTCCCGAGGCGGGGAGCGGCCACCGCCACCCTCTCCCCAGCCCCGGAGCGGCGGTGTGGTTTGCAAGGGGGCTCAAGGTCGATGGGAACCGGCCAGCTCCAACGGGCCTTTCTCCCCAGGATTTGACAGTCCTGTCACTTGGAGCATAGGGGCGTCCCAGAGCTCCTCCTTGCATCCGTGTCCTTGACCACATCGATGCTGCTGCAGCCCGTTTCCCCCTCTGCAGAACCGATATCTGAAAAACGGATGTAACCCTCAGATGAACTAAAGCAGGGGAATTGAAGGCAGGGTAATAACAGGAAACGTTCACACAGCCTAGCTGGGCACTCAGCTTGCAGATGTTGAAGTTGACGGTGAGAACTTGTCACCTGCCTTGTTTTTTTCATTTTGCTCCCAAAATGGGCTGTATGCACACCACTTGCTCCCGAATGCTGCGTATGTGACACAGATGAAGTTCATCTCCATTATCCTCCAAAGCAGGTTTGGCTTTTGACAGAGATTTTGCCTTCTCCAGAAAAGAGAAACTGCACATAGGATTCAGGGAGGAGAACCACACCTGCAATGCCAGCTTTGCGTGGCACAGATGAAGACTACAAGAACCATTAGACTCTCAGCCTGAATACGGCCTGAGGCTTCTGCCAATATAGTAAGTCCAGCCATTGCATAGCCAGCAGTTGAGACCCATTTTTGGTTCACGGAGACTCTCTTCCTCTACAAGTTAAATGACTGGGCATTGATTGAAAGGTAAATTCATGGACATGAGAATAATTTGAAGGTGTCTGTTCAAATTTTGGTTTCACTTTTGTCTCGGTTACAGAAATAGTTAGAGGTACAGATCTGGGTATTTCACAAAAGGGGCTAAGCCCTCAGGGGGAATATATGTAATCATGCTCTGGATGTCCCAGATCAACTCTATATGAATTTGGAAATGTTTGCATAATGCATCTAATTGGCCTATAACAGACATAAAAAATCTCATTGTGATTTTATGTAAAATTAGTTTCAAAAACTCCTTAAATGCATATTTTCATAGTGCAGTCCCAGTTTATGGTGCAAATTCTCATAAATCTCTCCAAGAGCATTTTCCTCTCCCCCACCCCCCTTAAATGCAGTCAAGATTCACTCAAACACAGTCACCACCTTCCAGAGGTAAGAAAAATGTTGGACTCCCATTTGAGCACAGACTGGAGTGTTCTTATCAGCTCCTGTGCACCAGCTCTGTGCTAAAAGCTGGATGTGTTTTCAGTAATCCACTTAAACAAAAGCATTTCTCAACCCCCATCAGTATATACTGTATGTTGTGTACACTTCTCTGTCCTTGTAGCTGTCAAGCTGCAGGTGCCAAAGAGTTGCTGTTTGCTTAGGAAGCTGGCTGTATATACTGAACTCTCCTGTTAGTTTTCGGTGACTAACTTCCAATACGAAAAGAAGCTTAAAAGCCATTAAATACAGGTTTAAAGTTATGATTCACACCTGTTATAATCCAGGCTTGATTTGGCAAACTGGCCTCTGCCTCACTTGCATCTCTCTCCTTTGCACAGGTTCCATGGCTCTTCTCCCACATGGGCACCTTCTGGCCAGCCTCTGTCATCCAGGATCTGGGAGCAGGGGAGAGGCTTGCAGGAGATGGAGGCCTTGGGGAGGCCTGTACTCAGGTCACAGAATCACAGAATGGTTGGGGTTGGAAGGGACCTCTGGAGATCATCTAGTCCAACCCACCTGCTAAAGCAGGTTCACCCAGAGCAGATGGCACAGGAATGTGTCCAGGCAGGTTTTGAATGTCTCCAGAGAAGGAGACTCCACAAACTCTTAGTAATCTCCAGTCCCCGGTAATCTCACATCCCTGACTGCAGCCTGGCATCACCACCCCTCTCTCTCACATGAAGTAATACGGTGCTTGTCGTCCAGTAAGTGAGGAGTCTACTACAAGTGGATTTCAGAAGTCTGGTATTTCCATATAAGCGTTGTTTTTTATTTCCACAGATATGTCACGCAGTGCTATGGCTGCACTTTGGATGATCAGAGAGTCCACGAGAGTGGCAGGTGCTACTAGAAAGTTTTTGGGTGGAAGGAATATATCTTACCTGGATGTCCTCAGTGAAGAGTAACTTTGTCACCAAAAGTCCACTTGAAAGTTGAAGTAAACCCCAATTCAGTTCATAGATTTGTACCAGACGGGCTTATTAACAAGAGCTCACATCCTGCCTTTTTGAGTGCTATAAGCTTCCCTGTTAGGGTCCAAATGCAGCTTAATCAGGATTTCCTGGACAACCAAAATATATAAAACAAGACTAAGCCGGTCATTTATTTCCATTTCCTTGTTCATAGTTCCCACTTCCCTCTTTGCAGATGGCAGTTGATTACTTACTTCTAGATTGAAACTGTGAATATTTAACCTCAGCCTGACTGAAGTAAGAAATAGCCTGCTTCGAAGAGCTGCAGATTAAAGCTATAAATAATTAACTCCAGCCTGACAGGGTAAAGAAGGGTCACCTAATTTCAGTTTTCTATTCAAAGAGGCAAAATATTGAAGCATGGAATAGTGTGTGTTTTCTTTCTGGGCCTCACAAAGAGATACCCAGAACACAAACAATCTAGTACCTCTTGTATCTCAGGGCCTCCTGTTGAAGACAAGCTAAGTGCTTTGTGCTGCACTTTTAGGTACACCTTTTAAATTAGCCCATAAAAATTACTGAGTACGAATGATCTCTCTCCTATTCCAGTCATTTCTCAGCTTGCAGTATCATATTTCTCTCGAAGTCCCAAGTGAACTACAGCCCTATTCTCATATGAAGAACACTTTCAAGTTTTCACAAAACTTGTATTGTTACAAAAACTGTCATTTCACTGTATACAACACACAGTTTTAACCCAAAATCATTCTACCCACAGCCAAGAACTGCTGATGTGCCCAGTAAAGCCATTATTTTGATTAGTTTATTAGCTCCAGTGTTGCTTTGTTTAAGAATCCCACAAGCTCCTTCCCGGATCCACTGACTCAGAATTAAATAAGGCCTATAGAGCTGCACTAACACAGCATAAAAAAACCCCTAGCAGCTCACTGACATCTAAAGGAGGAGTCTGATTTGTTTGATTGAAGTGAGGTAGTCCCAGAACAGGTTCAAGGACCAAAGGACGGAGGACAAAGGCTATATGAACATAACTGCCATTATGGTGGGAGCAAGCTATTAGGTCACCTACATTCCCCTCAGTCCTCAAAGAATGGAGAGAACTCTAGATATTTTTAAAACTTCCAAACACATGAGCTGAGAACAGAGAACATAGTTAGTCCAGACACCTACTTTTCAGCTATCTTATGTTAGATGATGTGAATCCTAAAGAAAACATTGTTTGAATTGTGTACACTATACAATGTAAGCTACGGGATGCTTTACTGACTGGCAAACATCGGAATTACTGCCTGTGATTTTTGTTTGGAATGAAACAAGGCGATTGGGAACATAGTATACTGATGTCGCCTTGACAAAACTGTTAATGACATAACTGGAGTAAGTAGTTTGACTAAAATAAAAACATTTATGACTCTAAATAAGCTTTGTCTTAACTCCTTTCAAAAGAAAAATGGGAAATCTGTTTTGAAAAGTTGACATGTCCCACTTCGACATGTTTGGTATGGTACAGGTTGTTTTGTTTTGTTTTTTTCAGCAGCCAATTAGTTTTGATTTTGTTGTTGTTGTTTTCTCCATGTTACATATAAAAACAAAACATGGGAGCAACTTGCAACACTGATTTCACTACAGTGAAGGAAGAAGTTTACTTTCAGGGAAACTTTGGCATTTCAGTTAAAATCAAAGGCAAATTTTGTAACCCTGTATTATTTGCAACCTGAGCCTTCTGTTCTCTGCAGCACTCCATTCACAATGCTGACAGTCACCTGCTAATTTTCAAATTGAGGGTGCTTGGCATCAAATATTGGTCTTTCAGCATTCTTGATAAAAGCTCTGCCCCTTCTGTGCATCATTGGCTGAAGAACACATAGTCGTCTTTGGAACAGTGTTAAACTATTGTGCGTTGTATCACTGCTTGCATCATATTTCTCTCTTATTTTAGGTTATCATAGAGCGCGGAATTACAGCTACTATTAAATGCAGTTTTCTTCTTCTGCATAATCACTGGGTTCAAGTTGTTACTAGTAATTTGCACCCTTATGAGAACACATACAGCCTCAAGCAAGGACATTTACAGAAGGTTACATTAATTGCAAAATGTTTTGGAAGACTCATAAAAAGTGTTTGGACTTAAAACAGCATTATGCTTATCTCACAGATATAATCAAATTAAAACATCTGTTGTGTGTAATCATCCATCAGAAGGAGGCAATCAGCTTGTTATCAACCCTGCATACATCAGAGGCAACAAGAATAATGTTATCTTCAAGATTCATCTTAGTAATGCTTTCTGTACCAATCTCCTGAATGACACTTAGCAAAATAAAGTTTAGAAATATTATTCAGATTAGCACTAGACTCTCAGGGCATCACTATTCACATGATCGTTGACTTTTAGCTATAATGCGAATCAACCATTTTTAGGCTTCACTGAATTTGCTTGTTCTGTGTTTACTGTGTATGTATAAATACCACCAGTAGTGAAAGCAGAAGTACATAAGTATCAGAAGAGATATTGCTGCTGCGGTGCTTCTGGCCCTGCCAGGAGTGAGAAGCACCATTAATTTCACCACACAATGTTTTACATGAAGAATTCCATTCCAATTTTCGAAAAGCAAAGGATATTTGGAGAATTTTATACTGTTTGCTTCAGTTTCTTGTACTTGTCACAATGGGTATCTGATCTGAGGAAAAACCTTACACATTTCCATAAGCATCCTCTATCTTTTGTCTTAACTCTTTCACATGTACAAAGAAGTAGTAAAACTAAGTCTAGCTGAAGTGGCGTTTTTAAAAGACGTGGAACCAAATTATTACAGATAGTCTTTGGAGATATTTAAGTTGCTCAAAAATATGGTTACCCATGGAACTTCTCTCCATAACCACATAATTTGTAGCATTTATTATCATCAAAACTTGTTATTTTAGGCTCTTCATTAGAAAGAATTTGAACACTGGATGCCAAGGCTCGGAGAATATCTGAAGCTATCAAAGAACCTAAGTAACATAACAAAGAGGCCCTTCTGTTTCATTTTTCCACTGAAACAAAAGGGAGTTGTGAGTCCATGATAGAGTATGTCGCTAAATCTAATCTGAAAGAATCCCAATACTTCAACCGCAAAGCCCCAAAACCAAGGAAATTATCCTTCTACCCCACCGACGAGAAGATTATGTCTGTGTTATTCAGGAATGCAGTACACTGATGATGTTAAACTGACTCATTTGATCAGGATCTTTAAACAAATTTATTTGCGATAGCACAGCTGTTCCTCTCAGGAAGGAAATGCATGGTTCCATAATTTTTATCTGCAAGGCAACTTTATGATCTGTGGCCACAGGAGGTGGCTACTGTGCTTTAGAGGTCAGAAGCTGTACTGCTGTACAAGAGGATCCAGAATGCCTTGGAAGTTGGATATTGTTCCAACAGAACTGGCCCTGGAACAAATGGGCTAACTGTGGCTTGCCAATAACTCAGCTACGATCATTTACTTTTTCTGTTTTCTTTTTCTTGTGACTGAGACCATCACCAAACCAGCCTGTGAGTCCCATTCCCAGGCTGTGCACACACAGTCTCCCACATCTTCCAACTGGTATGACATCTCCCCAGTTGGAAGACGCTCTCTGCACATTCCTACCAGCCCTGAATGCTGGGCAGACATTTCCCATCACAACTCAAGCAAGACTAGCCAGGCTACTGTCGATAGTTTCAATTCTTGGCTGTAGCTGTATACTACTGGACAGTGAAAATTACATAGTGCTTACCTGAAACTTTCCATAGGTGTGAAGGATACCAACTCCATCTGGTAGGTGGGGGCAAGCCTTGGGGCATTAAGAACTTCTGCAAGGATCAGAGAGAGGTTGTTAATCCTCAGCCTCAGTGGTATTCAAGGCTCTCTGCATCACTAAAAAAATATAGGGGCTATTAGAAAAAGCTTTAGTACAATTTACACCCGTTTTATTACCCTTTTACAATATTTAAATGTTACACATAGTCCTTAACCTAACCAAGAATTAGGTGCTTTGCAGTTAATAAAAGATGCATGATTGACTCCACTGTCTACAGAGAAATAACGCTGTACATTTTCTCGCAATTTATCATTTCTGGAGTGTCAATTCCCCAGGTTCTATGTCCAAATATTGACTACAGTGAGGGAACAAATGAGCATTGCAGGTTTAAAGTCAGTCTTCCCTTCTATACAAAGATGCATAACATTTCTTGCTTGACTTTGCCCTGTCTCTAAGAACATTTTTGTGTCTCTGGTGACCTGTGGCTGGAGAAAGTGATTCGGTAATTCTCCTGCCTGCTACAAATTGAGGTACAATTGAGACTGATGAGGGATGAATGTATTTGTTGCATCTTCACGTGCTTTGAAATATAAATAAGGACACATCTTGTCCAATGCTGCCACAGTTTGATCTCTGAATCACATAGCAGTTGGAACACTCCTGTCCTGAGGGACACTCCTGCCCTTCTAATACAAAAATTTTCCAGAGACTGAGGAGTTTGTAGGCTTTATGGTGAGGCAAACAAGGCAGCCAGGCAATGGGATGGGATGTTGTACTGAAAACTGTAGTGATGCCCATTAGTGAGTGAGGAGATCCTGTTGAAGTCAGACTGAATTTTCTAAAGAGCTTTCATAGCACTTGCTATTTGATGCATGTATTTGCTTGCCATAACTATTAGCCTGGTTTTCATCTCTGCCTTTCTTTGACGATTTTTTATTGTGATTAAAAGATAAGAAAAGATTGAAAAACCAACTTCAGTAATCTCCATCACAAATGAAAAGTAATTTACAGCTGTCTGCATGATGTTACTTTTATATGGTTTCAATGTTTTCCTTTTGAAGAACATGCTGTTCTGAATTGGCATGTCCTCTCTTCATTTTGTTGCCTTTTTTGCCCTCTTTCCTTGGGTTCCTTTCCCTTATTTCTCCTATTTTTCTAATATATCTTTTCTTCTTTTCTTTCAGTTCATTTGTTCTGTGGGTTTTATTCTATCCCCATTGACTTTTCCTCTGGATGTCAATTACATACGGCTATTTTAAAAATAAACCTTTTTTTTTTAACATCTTTGCAACTACTGCTATTTCAAACTATGGTACTCTTAACATATTAGTATTTCATTCAGAAGAAATTCCTGACTGTTAGATTCACAACTAGTAACAATCACACTCACTTAATTTATCAGTGGTAGAACTTCTGGGTTTCATATAGTGTCTTTTAGTTAAAGCCCAGAATAAAGGGCATTGTGAAATGGCAGTGGCATAATATGCTTTACAGCTCTTTTATCTGTCCTGTTAACCACAATGAAGAGTCCCAGCCCAGGCTGGTCGCCATTCCACTACCGCCCTCAGCCATTTCTTCTAGTGATTCTCAGATGTGCTGATAAGCTGATACATAAAGCCCTGCAAAAAGCCATGGCACTGAGTTCCACTTTTTCTACCAGTGCAATCATATACGCGTATGTGGTCCTTGCAGGGTACAGCTGAATGGGGATTAGCCTTGTCGAATGAGCTTGGCCTCCTGTGCAGAACCTGTTTCCACTCCTCTCTCATCTGCTCGTGAAGCTTAGTGACATATCAGGGAGCATAGATCCTATTTTCACTGCAAAAATATGCTTGATTTGCAGAAAGGACACAGATTCGCTCATGAGACTGCTGAACATCTTCCAGTCCTGACCTACAGTTTGCCCTGACTGTGAGCTCTTCCACCCTTCCGAAGGATGGAATGATTAGCTCAGATGAAAGGTGCACGGAGACCCACTCTCAGCCTTGCTTGACACAGTCTCGTGGGGGAGCCAGAGGGGACAAAGGTAGATTAGGCTAATTTTCACACTCAGATTCAGGTTACCAGAGCTCATACTGACTGCAGTGAAGACCTGTCTTACATGTAACTAAACTAGAAGTTAAAACACCAGCAGATGTTTACCATAACCCAGAGCTGTAGCAGGATGTTTCAGTCTCAGAGCATCTCCTTTCTGTTCTGCCTTCCTCCCTGCCACCAGTGCATCCTCTCACCTGCTCCTTCCAGTTCCTGAGTCTTCTCTCTCTGTCTCCCTGTTGCTATTTCCAGTCTCTCTGAGTTCCTGCCAGCTGCCTGCTCAGCCTACTGCCCGGCTTGCTGGGCACCAGCTCTGGCTGGTGGTGTTTGACATACTCGCTTTGGGTTACTGTGCCCCTTGAAGGATTGCTGGGGTGTGCGTCCCTGCCCATCCTGTATGGATCACCCTCCCTGGCTGTTGTGGAAGCTTTTACATGGTATTTCACGTAAAGTTTCTTAAAACCAACAAAGATTCAAGAAAAAACATCAATCTGAAGCACCTATCAGGTCACTGTTTAATTTATTTCCTTACTTAGCTGCAGTGGGCAAGAGAATTTAAAAGGCAAACATGATTTTTAGCACTGAATTGCCTTTAGTACTGCAATTAAGGTTTGCTGGTGCCACAGCCACATGATCATTGACAAAAGGCTTTTCATCATTGACTTCCTACACAGAAAAATGTGGCTTAAGTGCTGTCTTGGACTCTTTAAGATCAGATATCTAGCTGCTGCTTATTGATTAGTTTTGATGTGTTTCATCCTCTTGGGTGTCAGTGAGTACAATAAGAATCTGGCCAAGAACGAATTTACACAGCTCAAGTATTGTTCCTTCCCTTCCCCATACCAAACCAGATATGGCTGTCAGCCCAGTCATTTAGAACACAGGCTCCAAAAGCCTTCAGTCATGCAGAACATCCCCTGAAAGTCACAATTCCTTCCACATGTCATGACAAACGGTGCCAGCTGCGGTTCTATTGCATGATACAGCCGGAGCGTAGAGCCAAGCTCTGTTGTCTTCCTGTTTTCTGCTTACTGCCCACCCACCTCATGGCGAAGGAAGCCATGCCTTTGAAAGGACTTCACTGGCAACCAGAATGCAGGCAGCTCATGGAGGTGATGAAGGGAGCAAGGTACCACTTTGCCTGTTCTTCACAGACACTCAGACCTTCACCTCACTGAACTGCAAGTCAAGCAGCCGTAAGTATAACTTACAATCTTCCACTGGAGACAATGGCTGGAGGTAACCACTAGAGCAGGGATGTCAAACTCATTTTCACCGGGGGCCACATCAGCCACGTCAGTAACTACTCCTACATTTATACAGTCCTAAAATTACATTCGGCCCTTTGAAGGCAACTGTGAGGCTGATGTGACCCCTGGTGAAAATGAGTTTGACACCCTTGCACTAGAGGGACTTGAGTCTTTTTTCCCCTGCTTTTCCATTGTAATAAACCTATAAAGCTACAAATTATCACTGTTGCACCATTCACGCCGACAGCCTGCTCCTCTCTCCTGGGAACCATATGAGCTTTCTAAGAATAAGAGGAAGCCCAAGTCTTACAGACTAAGAGACACACTACTGCCTGTGAAGTGCCTGAAGATCCTCAGCTGGAACGCACAGTGGAGAAAGAGACCCCTGGGAAGCATAGGTACATTTATTTTCTCATGAGTGATCGTTATGACCTAAAATAAAATAGCCCCTTTGCTTACAGCACTGAGCAGATTTTTAGACAAGGATGTTCATCTATTCTTATTTCTGTTGTTGATTTTTGTGTGTAGCACATGAAGGGACAAGAGAGGGGATAACTCATACCTCTGTGGACATGTTTTCTCATGTGCAGCATGGAATTAATAATTACTACCCCACAGTGTGGATGAGACTTTTATATTAGGGTATATAAGGCAGACTTTACTTCCCAGGTAGAAAGCACCGTAAATGATATATGCACTTCATAACTCTAGTATGCTTTCTTCTACATGGCCTTTCATGTACAAGCATCATTCTCTTTGCAGTGTTCATATCAATGACTCTTAAGAAGGTGTCTGCAGTATCAAACATGATTCGTTTGGGGCATGCTAACATCACCACTTACTACTTGTAACTCAGTGCCAATCACAGACCAGCAACGTGAGCTTCCAGGTGTGAAAGAAGTGGTGACAACTGAGAATTGGCAGGTGCTGATAAAGCCTGTAAGTCAATATGCAATATGCAAGAATCAGTGTGAACTTTGGTTTCAAAGCCTAACGCACGTTTTGCAAAGGCTAAATTTGCAGCCCGAGACAGGAATTAGAGGTTGTTATGCAGCAGCCACAGAATAACCTTCTGCTGCTGTGCTACAAAGCATGCACACCACTTTCAGCTTTTGCAAAGCAGTTTACCGCAGAGACTTCCTTGTGGGCTTACCCGTGACGTGTTGATGCTGCTGTACGCAGGCAACTGGGCTGCTTAGACTATGCAGCTGGTGGGGGGGCTTTCTGTCTCCTTTTGCAGCAGGCAGCTGTTTCTGGCCTTCATCTACACCATTTCAGGACATGGGCCCCAAATCGTAAAGTCTGAATCTGGATCCAAACACGATTTTCTTCAGCATTCACAAGAGATCTCATCCTAGGTTTGGCTTGCTCCATTCAGATCAAAGCCCAGCTGCAAAGCTTGTCTTCCAACCAAAACTTCCTCAAAGCTTTGGGGTCTGGGGTTGTGGCTCTGGTTTAGCGCCACTTCTAGATATTTTTGAAAACTCTATATGTAGAAAATTTAAGGCCATACCTTTGTCTCATTGAAGTCAGTGAAATTTTGCTTTCTTGATGCTGATTTTGAAAAGGCATTTATGTCATATAGGTAAGATCAATGTCAACTGGAATTTTCAGGAATTTTCCTACATGCCTAACATTTTGTTGCCTGTCAGACAACTTAGGTCTGTGGAAATTTCCATTTTCTGATAACATTTTATTTCACTAGACACACAGTCTTCTCTGTTTAGTATTAATTCAAGAACCATGTCCAAAAATAGTCCTTGTTTGGTTTAACTCACACATTCTAATAGTTGCTTCTGGGGCGGTGGGTGCTGAGATAGGGAAATGGATGAGAGTGGCTTCACAAGCCATTCCAAGGCAATGATTTTTATGTTTCTGCCATTGTGTAAAACCCAGGTCCAACCCAAGCAGATGAGAACTGATGGTGCACTGAATGGCTCGGAACACCGGTTGTCTGAAGGAGAGGACAGCAAAGTACGCAGAGCACAACACTCCACAGAGTCTACAGGAGTTTTAGAACAGGTTTTGCTCTTAGCTCTGTGTTGGAAAGGGCTTTGGAAAACATCTTGCTCTAGGAAAAAGAGTCTTTCTAAAGCGTATGTTATTGGTTATCTTTCTTTGTTTGTTTGTAACAAAATTAAAATTGAATGGGCTGTGCTCACTGAGCAGCACAGAAACAGCAGTTGGCTTGAAATGAGCTCAACTTGAACACGTTCAGCTTTAGATACATGTTAAGCAATTTCCTGGTAAATGTGTGATAAAGATTATTTGTATAAACAGTCACTGTGTAGAAAGAAATGCTATCAGTAGGAGGGGGTGGCTGTAGTTACTGTTAAGCAGTCTCAGTGACCTCTGATTACTAAGCCAGCCCTCCTCCACAATGCTGTAAGGTGCTCCTGGGCTGTTGTCAGACTCTGAAAGGTCTGTGTGACCTTTCGTTGTGTTGGATGAAGGAAATCTTCATATATCTGAATTTCATTTCAAAGGCTTGATAATGACAGCTGCTTTTTAAGCGCTTAGTAAAGCAGCATGAGCAGGACTCTATCAGACTTTAGAGATCAGAACAGAGCCCTGGGAAAATCTTCAGTTGCAGCAGCACCTGTCACATCAAGCTACTATGCATGTAGGTCAGGCTATGTCAGAAAGGCAAAAGGAAGAAATGTATGCGGTTACTTACGGTCAGTTCTTAGCTCTGTTACTGCTCTTAACATTGGAGGATAGTCAAAATATTTAAGATTTAAACACATAAAAAATGATTCTGCAAGGAGCAAGCTACTAAGTGTCTGTGTCACTGGAAAATAAGACACCTAGAATACTTTCACATTTAGGAAAGGCTCAGGGAGCATTTTTGAAGTGGTCAGCCTCACACTACAACAGTGCTTTGAGGCCCACATTACTATTAGGGATGCTTTCCAGAAATTTGGAAGTAGGCAGAGAAGAAATTGTTTGAAGTGAAATCCTTTGTTACAAAGGTCGTGTTTTATATTCTCACCACATATTGGCTTTTCTCTAAGCAGAAGTTCCCTAGCACTGTGCCATAGTGAAATGCTTCAGGCTTTTATCCAGAAAACAGCCTCCTTCCAGTACACGCACAAGTGATGTAAATATTTATCACAGTACGAGGACTCTCTTTGCCATTCAAGGGACTAGTATATTTACTGTTTATATGGAGCACTCCTTAAAAATAAGGTAAGAATTGAGTTCGGTAAGAAACCATGATGGTTCCCTCAAGAGAAACAGCAACACACACCTATGCACCCCTACCAGAGCCATCAGAACAGCCCTCTGGACAATCTCCGCATCATCAGCCCCAGCACCACAAGGCAGAGGGAGAGGTGAGTCCCTTCCATCACTGAAGCTTGTCCTTCAGCTATACATTGCCTTTTCTAGAAGAGTTAGTGTCTATATCTCTTTTACCACAAAAAGATTGTTCAAGCTGATGGCAATAATTCAGTATGGGTATGCATACAATTAATGGAAAACTCTTTCCCTACCTTAAAATTGAAAGAAAAAAAAAGATTTTGAAGTTCTGTGAGCTGCTGGATATTTGGGAACGAGTTGATATTTAGCTTGTTTTATTTTTCACAAACCACACCTTGTCCTGCCTTTTACATTGTATGTCTTTTCTTTCCTGCACAGTACCTTCCAAATGTGCTTCAAGACTCTTAGCAAGTATCATTTCTTTCAGTAAAGAAAGTTCAGGCAAAATAATCTGTAATGGAATTGTTTTAATTAGGGGGAGAGTTGTTGGAAAGACTGCCAAGGAAAACGAGAGAAAAAGTCCCACCCCTTTTTAACTGGGTGGAAAGATGTTCTTGGAGAGTTATGTGCTGAGAATTCATTCATAGCATAATGTCTTGGCACTGTGCAATATTTTGTTTGATTGCTGTGGCAGCAGACTTACCTACAATGGTTTCACAGAGAGATTAAAGCCAGGAAATGAATTTTTACTGGTGAGAACTAGAAAGAAATGGCTCACTGGTGACAATAAGCAGTTCTTAAAGGACTACCAGTTACCTATGCAGATTAGCAGAATTAGCAAGTTTTTGCAACAGTGCCATCTGGCCTTCCTTCGGAGAAGAGTGCTGTACACGTACGACTTGTTCAGACAGAGCACTGCACAAATACGTTGTTTAAAAATGTCCGATGTTTGTAATGAGGTGAGTGCTCGAGCTCGGGCACTTTTGTAACTTGGTTAGCTCAGTTAATTCCACAGGCGATGGGGTCTCCCTCTGAGCTGTGGCCAAGAATAAAATATGGGCAGTCAAATTCAAAGGTGTCCAACCTTCTTCCTTGAACAAACCATGCGTTACTCAGAGGTTCTTGAATTATATTGAGAACCAAATAGATTAAATCAATGACTTAAGGGAGAGATCTGTGGATTTATTTATCTTCACTAATGTTAATCTACATTGGACAATCAGGATTCAGTGTGAATCTTTCCTGAAGGGGTGAAGGCATTAGTGTTTCTTTAGCTCAACTAGCAAGGTGCTGCTTTTAATACTAAACCAAAATACTAAACCATTTCCCAGGGGCTGTAACCATTTTACTGTTATGTACTGTGGGTGATTTATAATTTCTAATGTCAGTGACCCCAAACTACTGAAGTCTTACAGGGCTGGTAGCAAGAATTCTCATGCTGGGAGTGTAATCAATTCATATTGCTCAGCTGATAAGGAAGGTTGTTTTCCTTCAGTGCAAGCTACAGCCACTGGATCCATCCATTAATTTGTTGTGATGCCCCTGAAAAATTACTCCTCTGTGTTGCTGTTCCACAGAGGAAGGAAATCAGGGAAGCAGCAAATATAGCAGGTTTCCCTGATCTGAGGAAGTTGCAGAAGAAACATCCTTTGTGATTTCCCTAAGAGGATCTGTTGGATCAACCAGCTTATTTCCATATTCGCCACGAATTCTCGTTATCCATGACATTAGAAAGGACTGAGATTTCATGAAGACTTTTAAGGAAATTTAAAGAAACACGTATTTTGTATGCTTTGCAAGGGAACGACATTCCATTCTCTAAACATTTTCCATTAAAATCTTCAAAAAATACTTAGAATTTTCTCAATTGTTCATCTTTCTGGTTTTTCTGCCACTTCTATTTCCCCTGCACATCCCATTTTGTCCCTAAAATCATGGAGTGGAGGAATAACCAGAGAAGTACTCAAGTTTCATTTCAGACTGCCCTGAAGAATCTTCTCCAGATTTGAATTTTTAAAAATATATAATTTTTGAAATAATGCAACTCTCTCATTAAAGAAAACATGCAATTTATTTTTTCATTAACTTTTTAGGTTTTAGAAGCACTGTCAATAACTACGGTGAATGTTATTTCTATCCTGCTACGAAGAACACAGTAGCTTTTGTGGCAAGGTTCAAAAGATTAATCAGAACAGCTGGAGATGGAAATAATGACCTAGGTAACTGTAAACAACTGCCACATTAGCTTGTTTTATTAAGTTATTTTTCTTGTTGGTGTTTTCCACATCCAATAAAAGTGATTGCATGTTAAATAAAAAGTGTGGCAGTGGCTGGATTTGAACAGTTTGTAAAGCACTGGAACTGCTGTATATTCTCACCTGCAGAAAGTGAAGAATAGTGGCATTTCCTTATTCACATAAGAGCTTTCTCATCAATTATGAGTGTTCACTGTTACAAAGACATACAAATGAGATCAGGACATTAGTGCTAGCTATTGTACAAAAATAAATGTAAGTACAATGGAAGTACAGCTGTCATTCAAAAAGGTTATAGTCTTACAAGGCTGGATGAGTGGTGAGCGACAGAATGTCATGTCCATGATCATACACTAGCTGTATTGTAGTCATGTTCAAGGTCTCTATAGAAGGATGGTAATCGGGGAGAGTCTTCTGTGCTAAGCAAAATACAAAACTAAAACGACCCATTTGAGTTAAACCAATGTTGTGTCTCCATGGATGCTGTTAGATAGCTTTACTCCTGGTTTATATTGTCATAGATCAATTCAGGTGGGAAGTCAACTTCACAAGTAGGAGAGGGATACATAGAATATGACTGAGATGTCTCCATTAATTACCCTAATCTGGCAAAAATACCAGGAAAAAATCATACATAACTAATGACCAGAAGCTTAAAATAGATGTCTTTGAAATTAGATACTTTCTTTTAAATATTGTGAGGATGACCTATCATTGGACAAAGTTGCAAGCAGTGGTGGATTCTGCATCTCTTGGTGTCTTCAGATTGAGAAGATGTGTTGCAACTAGGCACAAGTTACTGGATTAAGTCAGAATGAAAAAACTGTGGGTCAGATTAAGTTTACTGATAGCTCTTTCTGGCCATAGATGTCAGGAATCTCTGAAAGGGTGTGAGAATAGTAGCAAAAGTGTAGGCAACAGCTCCATCTGTCTAGTTCCAGCTGCTGCTTCTCACTGGCTGTGGGCTCAGGGGAGAGCATTTCTCTAATCCATGGGTACTAGGAAGGTGAGGTTCTTCAGCTTTCTTGTTTTCGACTAATCTTTCCTCCTCTCTAAGCATCTGTGCCATTTGTACCAGACTCTTTTACCTCTATACATTTTGATTTCTTGTAGAAGCTTCTCCATGTATGGCAGAAAGGAAGCACCATGGATTCAGCTTCATGGAGTCTGTCTTGGGACAAACAAATCCAGCCTGGTAGAGACCTAGAAATTTATGCTAAGGTATTTGTGTGAATTTTATTAATTAACCTCACACCAAATGCCTTGTTGAAACTCCCTGGGCTGCACATTCTCTCCAGCAATAATCAATATGAATGGAAAAATGGCTCTTTCCATGAATAGCTCCCACAAGTAATGTCTGTGCTGGACGTTCCTATCTCCCTACCCAGTTTTTCTACAGTGGCAGTTTGGAATGATTATTTCCCTTTTTCTTGCAGTTGTGACATACATGAAATAGAGCAAACCATTCATTTCATCATAGGATCACAGAATAGCCCAGGTTGGAAGGGACCAGAAGATCATCTGGCCCAGCTCACTAAATGCACAGCACAAAAAGGCAGGACTTGCTCTCAAAGCATTGACAGTCATACACAAATACATATTTTCTACAAGCCTTTTACTTTGCCTACTTTGTGAACTAATTACATTCATCAGATGTTAAGTTTAGACTGTGAGGTTGCCCCAAAGCACAGCAAGACTCTGTTTTGCCAATGTATACCGTTTAGTGAGAAATTAACGCAGCCAGAATGGTGATGGAAAGGAAAACTGGGGGAGAGCTTTGAAGACACACAACTGCTCTCTTGCTATACAAACAACCAAGGCAACAATCCCTGATTGGTGTGAATGAGCTTTTAATCCTCCTCTCCATAGAAGTCTGTGTTAGCCACAAATTTACAGCTGGCTTTGTGTCATATGAATTCCAGTCAGGTCTATCGCTCAGTTTAATTCAAAGCAGCTCCCTGTTTCCCAGCTGGCATTTCACAACTTGGGCTTAAGCACATCTCCAAAATCTGAGTCTGGTCCATACAACCAGGTAAAACTTTTGGCCATGAGCCGCACAGATCTACAAGATATTCTAAAATGATAAAGGATGGACGCAAGCCAGTTTGCCCATGAATTTTGCTTGTGACAGGGATACTGACTCAAGGGTGATTCACACTTTGAAGAAAGAAGACATTTTTGCTACACAATTTACATACTCTTGCATGCATTTTGAAATCTTGGCCTCAGTGCAGTCTGCCTGTCCTGACCTCCATCTAAACCTTCTATGTCAACCCTTACTGTCCTGCTCTTTCAAAGAAAAATGCGCATTTTGATGGACTATTCCTTTCAGTTTAGTTTACTTTTATTCTCAATTCTTTACTATCAGATGAAAACGACCCTCTCTACAGTGGTTTGACCTGCACTCCCTTGGATTTAGTCACTTGTCAAAATAACCCTTAATATTAAACTATTTCACTGTTTTAGAAGCAAGTTCTGAATACTACCTCCTTCCACCCTCCTGTGTTTTCATTCTAAATGAAACAGTTGCCTTCACTTGACTAATTCCAACATTTTTGTTATCACATCAGAAACACAATATCCTAACAACCTCAAATTAAGTTTGAAGCAGCAGAGAACATCTGAGTATTTAAACATTTTGAAACAAATTGTATTCCACAGGCAGCCAAGCCAATAAACCACATGAACTGACTTTTGCCCTCAGGACATCTCACACATAGAATTTCAGGATTCAAATTGTTTAAAAAACCAGAGTACTCGAAATTCTTTGTGGCCTCCCTTGAAATACAAGTAACAGAAGCTGGAAAGGGCCTGAAGGTGAAAAAACGAGCTGCTAAGACCCAAATCCTAACCAGAACAAGGTACTGAGTACCTTCCACAGGACCTCAAAAACAGTATTGAAGTCCTCCACTGCCTGGGTGGGATGATGGGATTCTTTGCATATGCTCTGTGGGATCAACATTCATTAAGGTTTGGTTTTTTTTTTTTTTTTGGTGAGAGAAAGCTGGGAGAAAGGAAGAAGGGATTATGGAATAAAAACAGCTGTTGAATTGTGTCATATGTGGTAATAAGCCTCCCTTCCCCCATGCAATCCCACAGGGAAAACTGTAATATTTCATGAA
The DNA here is from genome assembly GCF_036013445.1 of Caloenas nicobarica. Classification (NCBI taxonomy): domain Eukaryota; kingdom Metazoa; phylum Chordata; class Aves; order Columbiformes; family Columbidae; genus Caloenas; species Caloenas nicobarica. The sequence continues at coordinate 43,975,395 of NC_088246.1, read as the reverse complement.
GATGATCAGAATCCAGCAGAGCATTCCACAGCAAGATTACCTTGGCAAGAGGTGCAGACACAGCAAAGCAAAACCAGATTCATTTTGTGAGTAGTTCTCACACATTTTTTCCTGAACCTCCTGATCTAAAGCACATCAGAGGCATGCAGCTGTCCCCGACATTTCTTCAGTTGCTTTGAAAATGATAGCTAAGGTACAGCTATCCTGTAAACAGGTACTGAGAGAAAGTGGAAGCCTGCTGAGGGACTTGAGTTCAGACATACTGTGCTAAAAGCACCTTACACCATGGAAAATGTCAGTAGTCACCTTCCATTCACAGGTTTCAGGTTCCACTCCTGTTACAGGAGTTCAGCCTGGAGGTGACAACTGCATGAATCACTGGGGTGAGATGCCCATCTACAAGGAAATGACAGAGTTTACTAGCAAACTGAAGGTGAGAGAAAGCATTTCTAGAAATTTCTGCAAATTTGATCATCCAAGTCTAGCGAGGAGTCAGCCATAACTTTGGTGAATATGGGCTATATATCTTTGATGAAGGGTGATGACAACGTTTTGGCCAGCTCTTCAAAGTTTTTCCCGTTTCAGCCAGACACACTTTGATCTTGCCTGGATTATGACTGAGCTGACTATTCTTCATCTACATAGTTGCTAGTAGGAATTTTGACATGGTAGAAGTGATGGTGGTTGCGTTGCTCAACAGCATGTGTATGGGAAGACAAACAAGATAAGGTAAGCTTGGGTGGACACACTTTGCAGTAACTGTGAGGTAACTTAAATTAAGGCAGAATTCCCTCCTAGGTGTTTCGCTAGGACCCTAGCAAAATCTGTAGCCATGCCACGTACTCTGAACACTTAGCAAGAGGTGCCAATCTTGTCTCCTGCTAGGAACTCACCTGCAAAGCTGAACTGAACCAGAGTTGGGCTAAAGGGTATTAATTGGCAGAGCCTCCTGGTGGAGATCTTCTGTATGAGTCCTCACGACAGAAAATACATCAGAAGATATCCTTTTCTTTGGCATAGCTGTGCTTACGCCGTGTTGTTGGGAGGTTTTTAAAAGGCTGTGCTGGCTAACAGAGGTTTTTTCCCCACACTTCTCTCCTGCATGAATATGCAAGCAAAACACTGCAGTACAAGTTTGCTTTTCACAATGGCCGAACATTTCAAATAAACAATTGGAGTTTCAAAACCCCAGCACCCTTGCAGGAACCAAAAAGAAGCTTTCAGAATTGAATAAAACAAAATCTCATTTGGCACTCATGAGAGCAAAGGGAATCTTGAACAGCATGTGACTGAAATGGCCCAAAAGAACTAAGCTCCACTAATGTGTCTCTTCACAGGGCTGCTAAGTCTTTCCGAAATACCTCCTTCATTGCTGTGGCCCCATACGTAGGTATGACAAAATCACCACTAGATGCATTTAGCTATTTATATGATATTGATGAAACCAGTGGATTCTCAGATTGTAAATCTGAGACTGCCATCTGCTCAGTGTTGCTGCTTTCTGACTGCTTGCTTGCTGTTCCTTGATTCCGCCTAACACACACTCTTGCTGCCACTGAGGTCAAAAGGAGTTTATTGTTACAGGTGGCTAGAAAGATTGTACCTATGGAAGATGTTGAGTACTCATAGTGCAAAGCTGCTTCATAATGAATCCATGAAGTAAAAACAACATTTAAGAACAACAAAATACATGCTGGTCAGTATTTCTGTACATTAAATAAATGCTGAGAGGAGGTATGAGAAATACACAAAACAGCATTCAAGAGCACTAAACTCTTCTTCTGCTTTAGCTGAAATTTGCAAACTGAAAATAGTGTCGCTTTTGAATAAGGAAAAGTGCTCTAGATGGGAATGTTTCGAGAAAATCTGCACAGACTCAAACTATTCCCAAAGACAGAGAGCAAGTCCTTGAAAAATTTGCCCCTAGAATCACTAAGCTGATTGCACTTGCCTACTACTCCATTTTCTCCCCTTCCTGTTTACCCATATCCTTCAAACGTGCCGTCACAGGATAATCAGTGCTTGCTGCTCAAGAAACTGCTCATTCCACAGAGCATGTAAGCAGTATTCTCTGTGAGACTTAGGAATATGCCAAAAAAGGCAAGATCTATGCTCAGTTGTTTGGTGGGCTGAAAGTCAGTCAATGGCTGCTGTGTGTTTCCAGTTTTCAAGGTTTCCTTTCTGTCTTTGTTTCACAACACAACCTGGAAATACTGGATTCAAGTGGATATCCATACTTTGTGGGTTCTTAAAGAACAATTTAATACTTCAAGGTGAGACATCCAAACCCTAAGACAAAGAGCTCTACATTTTTTTTTTATAGATTATTTTAAAACATCAGATCCTATAAATTGGAAGACAGAACTATACCATATCAGTAATTTCTTTTACTTGGTGTTTAAGACATATGTAGGCAAGAAAGAGAGAGAAATGGGGAGATTGGCCAGATGATCGGGACTTTAAAATGTCTGTTATATTTCCAGAACTCCTCCCCTGGTAAGACTTTGAAATTTCACAGCTGCTGCCCTTTTGCTTGTGTGATTATTTCTCCAGCTGTGTGGAAATGCTGCAAAACCATTTTGTGACCTGTCGTAGAAAATATTTTGACTCAACAATCAATGGCATAGAATCTCCTGCTGAGTGGTATTGCCTAACTCTGGTGTCAGAGTGGGTAAAAAATATTGTTGATTCTTAAACATTGTATTAGGAACTAAGGTATTTAGGATGCTTTTTCCCAAAGTTGCATGCTTTATCCTTTTAAGAGTTTTGAACCTGGTTCTTTACATCTCCTCTATGCTTTAAAGCCCTAGTTAAGGAAAGGGTTAAAAGGCAGTTAAGAGGGAGACTTTCTCCATCAGTGGAGACTGATTTCTGGCCCTGTACTATTTGCAGGGATAAACCCCCTGCAAATCAGAAAGAATTTTTTTTAAACAATAGACTTTAGGTAGTTACCCATGTACCTGAGAAAATGAAGATGGAGGAGAAGGAAAAGTGATCTAGAAGAGCTGCGTGGCAGGAAAAGTCTGGGAAAGTACTACAGAGAAGTGATTCCAGTTGCTTTATAAATGCTTCCCCTGACAGTTCTGGGTTCTTTGGCAGAATGTATCGGTTATGAAACCCTGCAGAGGTGCAGTTCAGCCATTCCTCAGACAGGGCTGATTGAAGGCCACCTGGCAAAGTGGCGAGATGCTCAGTGATGGCGAGTGGCTGCTGAGTTCCAAGTAAGGCCAGTGGTCTGCAGCATGACAGGGACAGAGGCAAACTCATCTCAGCTTCCCATGTTGCTGTGAGAGGACACCAGAAGTCCTGTTATGTTAAAAAATATATTCTACTTTCTCATGCCTGCTCTGTGTTAGAACAAGATATAAGAGCCAAGCTCCTAGACTCTCGAGTGCAAATGCGTGTCACAGGCCTTGACAATGCTTGACAAAACAGTGGTTAATCCTTTACAATTACACAAAAAATGGAAAAAAAAATAGAAGTCTAGAAGGAAGCCTGACTACTTGTCTCCACAGCCAAGTGTTTTGTGATACTGCCCCACAAGATCAGGCTATGACCTAAAAATGTTGCTTTTCTTCATAGCCAGTCTTCAGGGCACAAGCTAATTGTTGGAGAGACCAAGAGGGAATCCTGTCGCACACACAAGTATAAGAACAATGTTATATATCCGGCTAAGTGTACTGCAATGTTCATTATCTTAACTTATATCTCAAAATGTTGGCTATGTCTGAAGGCAGCAAACTGGCCTAAAATGCATTAATTTTTTGGACAGGAAATTAGGCAAAACTAGTGCTAGTAACAACTGCCCACAGATTTCCCAGCCAGCCTTTACAAAAATATTGAGGAGGAGATACAAAATTTGGCAAAGGAAATTCTTTTCAGACAAATGCTTTCCCATCTCACTTAAGGCTGTCTTTAAGAAGCACCATTCAACTCATCCACAAAAAATGGTGTTGCTTTGCTTTTGCTTCCCATAAGAAAGGGCTCCTTCCAGTAATACTTGCACAAATAAGAAAATCCCTGGGTGACAGTGTCCAGAATGACAAAGCACATTTGATGGTTACATTGGATTAATTTCTTAGAAAAACATCATATTTTCTGTCATTTGTTTCATAATTTGGCATTTAAGGTCAACTATTTACTCTGAAAAGAAAAAGAGCAGCCAAATTCGTGGATGTATTATACTGAATTCATTGGGGTTTCTCAAGATATTAGTGGTTGCAGAATCAGGCTATTGCCACTGTTTTCAAAGACCTATTTGTCTGAAATAGTGCTGTGCTTCACAGTTACTCTAGAAGCTGTGTGTGAAGTTAGGGTCTAGGACACAAAAAAATGTATCAGAATCTGACCTGGTGGTGCTCCTGTCCAGTCTTTCAGACTTGCAGTCAAAACTTCTGACTGGGCTGCATTTTCACCAGAACTCATGTGGGAAAAGTAAAGAGAAACAGGGTTATCAGAGACTAGGAAGTGAAAATCATAAACTGGGAAAAGACGATTTAGTGCTAGAAATGGGATAGCATTCTGAATACATTTCCTTCTGTCAAGCCTCCTATGAAAAGGTATGGTGAGGTGAGCCAGGATGTGCATTCAAGTATGGGTGATAAATTGCCTCTCTTTTTTCAATATCCCACTGGTAAATGTGGTTTACCAAAGGATAAACCTTGATGTGGCACAGTGACTTACTCAACTTTCTATGATTTTTAAGTATTGAAAGATGATACAGTGCAAAAATATCACAAGGGGAACAATGGTTGGAGCTTCCTGGGAAGTCTATATGCCAGAGAGGAGTCATTAGACAGTCTGGCTTAGCCTGCAGACTACATATTTGTCACTGAGAGAATAAGTTGTTTTGCCAGAAGAGAGAAAGAGGGACTAAAAGCAAACAATTCAGTTACCTAAACACAGTCGACAAGTTCACAGTTAGATGTCCTAGGCAATCTAAGACATCCTCATATGACACAGGCCCTATGAGAAATTTCAAGACAGACAATTGAGGGCTTGCTGGAACACCCTAAGGCACTGAAAAGTTTCTGGACACCCATGTTTAGATGAATGAATCCCATGCTCACAGTCAAATGAAGCAGTGGAAGGGATCTGGTGAGCAGAGAAAGATGTGAGATGGAAGGACAAGTCCTACAGAAGATGGCCAGAGTGTACCCACACCAGTCTCTGCTAGAAAACCCACGGGATTAAACAGCTTCTTGTAGGAAAGACAAGTGGAGAAGATGAAGAGGGGAAAAAGAGAAGAAGAACTTTGAGCAGAATATGGACAATCTAGCAAAGGGCAAAAGGAGGCACTAGATAAACACATCTTGGAGAGGGAATGTGAAGGGTGAGGAGCAAAGAGAGAGGGTAGATCTAATTCAGAGAAACATGTACAATCCACCAATTTCAAAATAGATACAGTAATACACCCCACTCCATAAAACTAGTTTCAAGTGCTTTCCAAACAATTTCCCTTGAAAATAATAAATCACTAGTTTCTACAGTGATGCAGAGCATATTCTCTTAAACCTTTCCCAAATTCTTCCATAAGATTTCAGAAACTCTCAGTTTCTCTTTGTCACTTCCATATGACAGCTAACATGTTCCCAGACAATGAAATTAAAAGGACATGAGCTTGACAGCCTTTAGGATAAAATAAGAAAACACACAAGATAGAAACAGACGAAAAATACAGGTTTTTCATTTTTTCCCCAAAACAATCCAGTGAGTAAAATTCTCCCAGGAGTTCTCTCTCTGAAGAAAGGACAATTGCAGTGCTGTAATTAAGACAGAAAGATTACCAGGTGCCTCTAATTACATTTTGATTTCTACTATTTTTTATGGTTCATTTTTCTTTGAAAGCTATTATTCACTGGAATGAGACTGAACAGCTGTAAGCCTTTCTAGTGATGTGAGTTAAGAAGTACTGTCATTTGAACTGATTAAGTGTGCGCATTCCACTTATCTTTATCTCATTCAATTGTGACACAGGATATACTGTACACACTGGAAAACACACAGATCACACAGGTACTTGTAGGAGACTAGTTCTTGATAACTAGAGACACCAGCCTTGCCTAGTGGTCACCTGGGATTAATTCCCACATTGCACAATGCATATCAGTTTCACAGACCTCATAAAACTGGGATTAAGATTTCAATCCTATATTAAGGTACATGATGTATTTGCAGCTGTTTTAAAAATGGAAGAGAGAGAGTGTGAAGAAAATGTACTTAGGAGAAAATGTGGGGCATAATTTACATTACAAAAACCTCCTTATCTAGGCAATATGGTATTTTGCCCAGTGCTCTGTGTCAGGAGGCAGCAACCTATCTGAAAGGGTTGCATCAGGATGTAGTCTTCTTTCCTGAAATAGAGATTAAAATATGCCTAGTACACCAGAATCCAGGACATGTTGCAACTCCACGTTAGAGTTCTAGTGAGGGCATCTCAGTTCTTTATGAGACAATGGTTTCCAGTGCAATTTAGATTTAAACAGAAGCAGGGAGGCGTTGTCTTTTACAGGTCTCTCTTTTATGATATTGCTCCTAGCTCTAGACCACAAAGCATGAAAAAATGCCTGTGTACTATCTTTGGGCTTTCCTGCCTTTCTTACTGATCTCTGTTGAGGTCTCTTGCAGCTCTTAGATCTATTATTGGTAAATGCAGGTTTTATTATGCACTCTATGTTTCATACATGAATAACAGAAAAAGACAGACTCCTGATACACTCCGTATCCCTTATGCCATTCTGTTGCTCGGTTTGCTGAAGCAACAGGGATTAGTCAAATATTAACAATCTTTAGAGTCTATGCAAATACCAAGGCTGTTTTGCCTCAGGCCAGAAATTATACCAAAATATTTTCTTAATGAAAAAAAAATACTTTAAAAGCCTGATTGAGTGTCACATATCTGGAGGTCAGGTTATTCTCCAGCGAACTGCGCTAAAAAGCTCAAAGCCTCATTTAGTAGTGCCCAGCCTGCCTCTCTCAGTCTGGGTCAGTTGCCATGGCATCTGCACAGCTCTTTAAAAAGAACCAAAAGCCAATGCAAGCTACATCTGAGTCAGCTCAGTGCTTGACCTAACAAAAATACTGTGGCCTGAAACTAGGTGCTCCTAGGTGCTTTTGCATGAAGTGTACTAGTTTGAGCCAGATGATAAAACTACCGAGGCAAGGTGCTGCATGTAACAGTTGTGAGCGATGAAAGAACTCGTTTAGCCACTGGGCTTGTCAAAGAATTAGAATGTGCCTCTATGTCATAACACCAGGCGTAAGAGAAGCTGACAACTAAAGACAAAATGATACACCAATGCTCAAACAAGCACCTAGTAACCAGGACTCCACAGCTTTTTTTATATTGGGCAAAACTTCAGTTTTGTTTTCACTGTGATGTTTCAAAAAATACACAGGTAGGAAGCATAGGTTGATAGGAAGGAAGGAGGTGACAGAGACTGTGGTCACACGATTACCGTTGATGTGGCACATTTAACTCTGGTCAAGTGATGGAGAGATGCCTGTTCAGAGAGGACCAAGTTCACTTCCAAAGTGATGTTTGAAGTATCTCTCTCTTAGTTGTTCATTACTCAGCATGTGTGGGATCTCATTCAATGCCCAGGCTTATAGATTTTGTGAGGGCAGGAAAAACAGCATGAGAAAGAGAGGCCAACAGTTTTGTTTCTCAAGACTCTGATCAGCCCCTGTCAAACTAGTTTTCCTGCCAATAACAGCAAAAAAGTGTAGTGCTTGAGTGTGTAATAGTGGGAGCCAGAATTCACAAGCACAAGGAGAAATTCCTCCTAAACTTTTAGGAGCTACTAAATGTTTTGAACACCACCTCATATTGCCATGCAAAACACTGGACATCTCCCATTTTAGTGCAACACACTATCTCTTCCTAAGGCAATCATTGTTAAACCTTCTTTACTGTACATGAAAGAGAAGGAGAGCTTTGTCTTCTAAATTGACATTTTTCTACAGTAACATGGGTGTGTTTTTTGAATCTACCTGAACTAACACCTATTTCTTCAGTCATTCATAACTACTATGAAAATAATAAAAAGTGTATGTGATTACTAGATGGAACTAGCAGGGAGTGTCCCTGGGTCATTTGCTCATGCTCCAGACTCCAGTTTAAAAAAAAAAAACAACAAGAACACAACAGTGACTGGCCATATCCTGCTGCTAATTCCGCTTCTGTTACCATTTGGGTCTAGAGAGCTTAAGAAGAAGGAAAAATATCTCAGATGCAATCTAACAGGTTCATAATCTAGGATGAAGATTCACTCATTACGTGACCCAAACACTGCCCACTCGGCCCTGTGACACCCAAGCTGTCTGCACGTCTGCTGACAGAAAGAGCACACAGGCAGATGCGTGCAGGTTCCTTTGGAACATTCTGCCCACTGGAAGAGAAGAAATCTGCCTTTCACATGAAGTCATTTTGCCAGTGTTTTGAATAGTATTTTCCGCATGTTTTTTCTATGAGATCAGCAGTCATGCCCTACTGTTCCACATTATCAGCCTTTTTTTTTTTCCACCCTGTGTTTTACATTAACAAATCAGCCAGCTCTGAGATCATATTACGTAAGTTGCTTGGGTTTTGTTGGTTTTTTTTTTCTTTTCCAATTTCTGTGTTTCTCTAATTAATAGGAAGTGACTCTCCATTATGGCCTAGAGATGACAAATGGCTTCCTTTCCTCATTTGTGCACAGCTCAGCCACAAGCCCATTGTTCCTTGTGCCGCTCTTTTCCAGTGCTGCCAGCCTCAGGGCTCTTGTGCTTCATGGAGCAAGAGCCACTCCAGGGACAGGACAACCATGGCACGAATGAGTTTGGCCCTTACCAGCCGGAGGCCCTTGCGACAAAGAACTGTTTGCATAATGTACACGCATTCACTGTATGCAATAAACTTTGATCTGTAATTTTGGCTCTGACTGGAAGCTAGGCCCTCCCATAAGTAGGATTCATCCCACCTAACACCAGCCTACTGAAAGACAGTTGTCTGAGTTACTGGGCTGGTTACTGAGGCTTCCTCGGTAATCAGTGTGGAGGAGAGCTCAACCTACCTGAAGTGGATGACTTTTCTCAGGAGTTGCCTACTTGCCACTGGCTATAGAGCAAACGGAGGCTGCTACTAAATTAAAAATTTACTTTCCAGATGAATGGAGTGATATGATATGAATTGCATCTTACATGGTTTGCTGCACCAGTAGAAACCTGATCTGTGTGCAGAAATCTCTTCCTTACACTGTAGCCTAAGACATTCAACGCTACTTCAGTTTTCTCTTTTGGAGCTGTTGTACAACCTTCCTTTTATTCTCTCTCTCTCTCTTATTAGTGGAACCGGTAAATAATTTGCAACAAATCACATGCTTCAATGAAATTAAAATTTTGGAAAAAAAGATCTGTGAGCACCTTCCAATTTTCCTCCACTGCATATGCTTTTCAAAGTTCAGTGACCGCATCATTTGCAAACAGTTGGGTAAGGACATTCAATACTTGAATTTCAAAGACCATGGGTTAGTCTGGTTTAGATACATTGACCACAGAGTATTTTTCCTGTTCTGTGGCAGAATAATAATGGTTATTTGCAGTAACTCATTTGACTCTGCTCAGCACTAGTTTAAAAGCACAGTGATTGTCTGTTACCATGACTCAGTTGCATGGCAGTAATTTTTTAGCTGATCTGGAATTATTTATGGTGCTGAAACATGATTGCTTGGGATTATTTTATCTAAAAACTAGATTTAATGAGTCAAAAACTTCTTTTCTGCAGATGAACCCCAATATACGCTTAAAATTAATGGTTTCTAAGAACACTGTTAGTGAATTTATTTGCTACAATGCTCCTGAAAAAAAGATGTAAAGGATATATTAGAAATATATTCACTACTTTTGTTCAGTGAGTTAGAAGCTGAGAATTACCACTGAACTAGTAAGAGGTTTTACAAAACAGAAGAAAATGTTGAATCGCTCTTCCCTTATAATCAATAACTTTCTTCTCAAAGAAAATGTGGATGATCATTTGGCTGTCTCTGGTATTTAGGATGTTATGAGGGAGTGGTTATTTCAAGCCAAGAAGTTCTTGCTTGCATATAGAAATCTGAAGATAATTTCAGATTTGGGCTTTAGAAACAAATCATTTGGTCCTGTAGTTATTTTTAAAACAAGGCTGGAATAGTTAGAACTAGATGGTGTCACAGAACAGGATTGTAACAACTGTTAAAATGAGATGTCTTATTGAAAAAGCTCAGGAGACAACAGCCTGTAAGAAAACAAGCTACATTACATACATGATCTTCTCTTAGTGTCTTCACTGAGAATCCTTTCCTGAGAGTCCTGGCCATAGAATCCTTCCAAAGAACCTGGAATCTCTTTTGCCTTCCTAGCTTTGTGCTTGTGTTGTGCTAGAAAGTGCATTGCCTTCCAATAGCTGGTTCTAATGCATTACTTCTTTCTTGTCCTTTCTGTGTTTAAATTTATTATCCTATATTTCTGCCCTGCATGGGCGGGGATTTCCAAGTCTGTATTCCTTGCAATAGAACAGTCTACTCGGCCGGCTGATACTCTCTATCCCCTACAGTAATTGGTCGCAAAATCCAAAGGGTAGAGCTCTGGCGATATTTCGGCTAGTGAGATGAGTAAAGGAAATGGGACGTATCTGAACTGATACTTAGGTCTCTGGCAGCTGAATGCTGTGGCAGAACATGCTGACGAGAGACAGTAGACAAAGGGTCTGTTCCATGGAGTTGTGCTGGTAAGCTGATTTAGAAGCTGTGCCTAGACACAGCTCCAAACAAACAGGAATCTGAAAGCTGGCTCCAACTCAGCAACCTGGTGATCATTCAGCTAGGTTTAGAAAATATTTTGTTCTAAAGCTTTTAGCAATTTCTATTTTTTACAGGAAAACATCCACTGAATTATTATTATACACCTTACACTCAACAGAGGAGAAGATGTGACGATCTCTTTACAGTTTGAACAGTACTGAACTCTTGCTTGTAATTTACCAGTGCTACTGCTAAACTCCCACAAATGTCAGAAGAGACTGTTCAAAGAGGGTGACATGCTTGGCACATTCCTCCCTGTTTTCCTTGTCAGGTTGTCTGGAGGAAGCACGTTGTAACCTCACTCACAGAAATTCTATTTTGGTTGCAAGACCTTTGCCCACTCTAGAGAAAGCTACTCCAGCACTGGAGTGAAGTTACATCGAGAACTGTAAGGGAAGTAAAATATTCAAGAACATTCCTCTTTCAAAAAATATCTGTAAAAATAGCAGTCAGTATCAGCTATGGTTTGGAAAACCTCTAAAATGCCTTCTTCCAAAATTTCTGTTGCAGTTTCCAAAGCTCCATCTCTAGCATCTAGCTGACTGATGCAAATCTGTGAGTTCACATATGTTTAAAGATTTTCCTTAAGAAAAACTACATCAATAATGCACCTTCCCAACAGTAGCACTTACTAGCTAAAAGGAGCTTCTTCCAAAGCAATAGTTTTCGGAAAACCCCAGAACTAAATGGCAAACTGTTTGAAAACATATGCCTAGTCCAAATTATTAGAGAACCAGAAATTCCTTATTCCTTTGAACATGAGTCTCTGTGGGTCTGACCACTGGTCAGATGCAGTAGGTCCACCTGTGGATGAGGAATCCAGAGATTTACAGGATTAATAAAGTAATTTGGGGTTTTTTAGGTGACTAACCTCTATTTGGCCTACTTTGGTAATGACTAAAAAAGCATTATCATCACAGAAAGTAATTGTGTTCACCTTGATGTCCATGGTAGGTTTAGGCGACTTGAATGGGGTAAGGTTTTTTTTAATGGAAAAACATGATAGTCTTACTCCGTTATCTGGAGAACGCAGACAGCTCCAATATAAAGAAGTGAAGTCAAACAAGATATATGATCATAGGTCAGAGTGGGAAAGCCCAAACATCAGGAGTGTATACAATCTGTGGCAAGACAAATGAGTATTCTCTAGGCTTGTCAGTCTAGTATCCTTCACAAGTATAGAAAAAGTCAAAACAAAAAGGAAAAGAAAGCTGGGAAAATTTCCATCCCTGCTATTGTAAACCGTACACAACACCTGGAAATGCTTAGGATTCCTATAACAACTCAGAATATAGCTTTTTTTTTTTTTTTTTTTTTTTTTTTTTTACAAGCAGTACAAGTGTTCTTCACTCTATTGTTAATCTGAGAAAAAAAACTCTGGCAAACACTATAAATATTTCTGGAGATATTCAGTCAAATTCTGCTTCACCCATATTTACTTTCTTGGGTTACTTTCTTCCCTGGGGGACGGAGCCAGCATCAGACTGAATGTCACCCTCTGAGAATATAAAACAGTTGACAACTAGGTTAAAATGATTGATGACTAGGTTATGTCTACACTGCAAGAGAGAAGGATGCTTAACTAACGTGGCTATGTCATTCCAGTAATATGCAAGTATCTATGTGTACCACTGAGAAGTGTTTTTTTAAGTCAAACACCAATACTAGAAATCAAATATCTGATTTCCCTGGATCCATTGCACATCTTCTTTGTTTCATGTTTCTTTGTTTCATTCTTTAAAACACTTGTTACACAAAGTAATAAAAATAAATTTATTAAGGACTTATTAGAAAAAGACACGTGCTATACACTCTCCCCCACAATAATATAATTTAAATGTCTTATCTGGGCTGGGCTCCCCTGAAGTGATGACTTGTGCTTTGGGTAGTCATTTTCTCTTCTAAAGTCTGCTGAAAATTTTTATTTGCTGCAATGCTTATAATGGCACAGTTTAATAAGAGCAGGGCTGCTCAAACCTACCATGGCATCATCCTGTAGTATGCACTTGTGTCCTCGTGCTCTCCTGCTCACCCACCCCTTACACCTGGACAAAGTGTCTGATGCTGGGCTGCCTGTGTTTGTGTTGTGTTCCGACAGTGCCTGGTCCCACAGCATCCCTGTCCATACATGTACACCTAGGCTCTCTAGCTTAATATCTAACTCATACAATCATAGAAACAAGCTTCCCCTTCTACTTACACGTAAAAGGCAAGGAAAGAGTAAATGGAAATAGTCATCTATAAAATAGTCACAACAGGAGAACTTTGAAGTTATGTTTGAAGACAGGCAGAGTCACAACTCCCTAGAGAAGCCTAGGCCCTAGAGAACAGGCGCTAGCTCAGGCCAAGGTGAATTTTGGGTGGGAAACAGGACAGGCTCAGTGAAACAGGAAGGTTGGCAACTACAACGGACAAGGGACAGTCCTTGCCAATCCACATATTCTGTAGCCAGGCCATCTGGATTTCATGGCAACCTGCTCCTGCAACCTGAAAAATCTATGCTGGGCAACTTCTATAGAGAAATGAAAATTTTCAAAAAACAAGACAGAAAAAGGTTACCACCAGCACTACTCGTCTTCTTATCCACACAATAGTGTCATTTACAGCTTACAGATTACTACAGGTTTCTGCAAATATTCCAACTTGGAGAAGTTAAAAATGAGAGAGGTGAAGGTATTAGTAGCTCACTATATAGCTGATGGAGCAGGTGAATAAAGGGTTGAGTAAGGGGGTAGTATGGAGTCGTGCCACATGCACAGTAACAGCTCAAGTGAAATAACTGGCAGTATGGATGCTTACACAGTTGCTTCAATGATGAAAGCTTCAGAAGTGAGTGACACAGGTCACATCTGAAAATGCTGTGTTAGCCTGCCTACACACCCAGGAAAATGCAAGTGCTTTGGTTTGACCCAGGTCTTTTTTTTATAGCCAAGAGATAGAATTGAATTTGAGATGAAAGCCCTTATCTTGGAAACCAGTTTAGTGCCATAGAGCACTCTCCATAACCCATGCCAAGGCTGCACGAGTATAGGTGACCTGCAGCTGCAGCTCTGGTGTTAGACTACTAAGTACTCATTAACAACCAAACATGCTGTGACCATGCCTTTGAACAGGGTTTATTTCAGCATAGCATTAAAGTTTAAATTTCAAAATAGCATATCCCTCGGTTAATGTTTCCTTTAGCCTTTGATGTCTGTTTACTGTTTCTCATACCTGCTTCTATTTTAGGTCAGAGAGCATTTGTATGTATCTAAGACTATACATATCTAAGAGACAATTTCTGCATGGATAATACAGAGGGTAATTTTAGGTCTAGAACACATACTGAGAAGTGGACAGGCTGCCAGAAGGATTATAAAACCAGTTGTGTGTTTTCCAAATCTAAAGGACAGGTTTCAATTAAGCAAAGCTAGGTTCAGCTGTAACAAACCAGTGCCAGGTAGACAAGGATTCTCTGATCCCTCTCCCGTCCCACCCACCCTTCCCATTTTGTTCTTTTGGCCAGCTATGAAGTGAACATTTGTCCTGAACCTGCAGCATGAAAATTTATGGTAAGGAGTTCTAAGGTACAGGGTTTCTATATAGCTGAAAGACTAGATTGGTGAAAGAGGCATGTCAGAGCCTGGCCCATTGCCAGAAGATAACCTACGAGTTGGTATTCTGGAGCTCACTTGCATTAAACAGGCAGGAAGATGCTGTGTATTTTGCCATTGTATAGGCTCTGACCCTGTGCCAAAATAAGCTCCTGAAATGGATGCAGACCACAGCATCTAAAACACTGCACTGTCCCAACTGCAGTAAAAGGAAAACACTTTTTCCCCTGTTGCTATGTACTTTGGCAGATATCCCACCCAAAGAATTGTGCTCAAAGTACTCTGGAAACACCTGCCAGAAGACTACTTGGGAATGCTGTTTAAACAAGCATACCTGCCAACTTTCCAGCAGTGTTGACTTTGCAGTACCAAAAACGTGTCCTATTTTAAAACAGACTTGATGGATAACAGGAACTGGGCCGTACGGACAAAGCACAGAATGTGCTTAAAAATTTGCTCATAATTTTTGAAGCCGCTCAAAGTAAGTAACTGTCTAATGTACAGACACTTCAATAAGAAGCAGTACACGTGGTTGGACTCGAGACAGGAACACATACGTAATAATGGTATGTGTTGGTGTTGTGTGAGGAGAGGAAGGATATGTTTTTCCTACAGTAATTTACTCTAAAAGGGCTTCCATATTATTTTTTGCTGATAAAGCATCTTTTAAAATTATGTGTGTAAGTTATTTTTAGTAAAGCTATGAAAATTTGCAGAAGAAAGCCTTCTCATACAGTGTTTGCTCTCAGGAGAGATCATGCAGAAGCAGAGGTAAAGGTAGTAACCACCTGCCAGGTTTGTCCACTGAAAGGAAGAGAAGGTGAAGAAAGAGAAAAACATCCTTTTCACACGCATAGACTTAACATGCACAAAACCACCAGCAGGGCCAGAATTACCAGGCAATGATGAAAATAGGGTCTGCTTCATTAACATTAGTCAATGCATGATGCATGCCAGATCTTCTAATGGGGAAACTAGATTCCCTGCCATCCCCATAATGCACATACTACTTCTGTTCCACCATATAGTGTGTTTATTTCCCTATATGGGTAATGTCCATTTACTTAAATTCCATCTGGTCACTTTGAGAATTTCAGAGATCTGTTAATGCTTTTGGTCTTGGCCAGCTCCTAACATGCCCTTGTGGTGGAGAACTTGAACCCCAAAGCAATTTTCTAGTTGTGAAAATCTGTGAGGTTCTCTCTCACCCCGCCTCCACTAGTTCTAGTAATAGCCTCACTCCACATATTTAATCTCTTCAGGAAACTTGAGCAAACACAGAAAATGGCTCTCTAAAGGATCCTCTCAGGCACAGGGAGGAGACTCGGCCTCTCTGAATCAATCATTCACACTATACAAGTCCAGTCATGGCAATAACTCCAAGAAGGGCTGCATTAGTGTTCTGCTGACCTATGGATGTGCCAAAATGCTCAAATCCAAAGTTGCAGTTAACCCTCAAGAACATGTAGCCATTTAGTGAATGTCGATCAACATGGCACATGACAAGTTCTTTCAAGCTGTTTTACTTTCCCACTAAGTGTTCCACATTGACCCACAGTGGTAAAGAGTACATCTACCACTTGTAATGCAATATTCTATGAATTTAAAAACCCTGCTCTAACCATCTGAAATCCAGAAGTTGGCTGAAATGCTCTCTATGTCCAGATAAAAAGAAACTGTCTGCTGTGTCAGCGCAAGTATATAACTCCATCTTGAAATATTTACAGCCTTTTTGGGCTGCTTTCTCTCCAGCTTAAGCCAAAGGAGGTTTGCTTGGAGACTACTGAATTTGTAGGTCTTTCTGTATCCAGCTTCTCTCGAATGCCAATGGAACAACTCTCGTTGACTTCAGTAGGAGCTGGATGAAACCCGAAATCATAATTCATTAGACGAAAAGCTCAGAAGAATTAGCTGCAGCTATTTCTGAGCAAATCAAATATTGTTTTGGGAAAATTTATTACTGACCTTTCTGCTGTAAAGGCACCTGTGCCATCAGAATGGAGAATATCAGATGCTATCCAGGGACAATTTAGAAAACATTCACAAATCTTAGACATCTTCACGTAAGGTGCTATCGCTACATCACTCCATCTTCCTTGTTGCACAGGCACAGACACCACCAATGATCAGGGCAGGGTGAATTGTATACAACCAGCTCTATGGACAACATCAAAATGCAGAGCTCTAAGCTTGGCTTTAGGATGTTTGACAAGCATCCAATTTTCATACTGTCAAGGAGAGAGTTTATATCCCCAAGAAAGCAGCAGACCCATGAAAATGTAAAAACCTCCCAAATCCTTAATCAGGCATTGAAATATATAGGTGTGTGGCAGGGACAAATAAAGCCAACAGAATGTATGCATATGTTTACGTTATCTTTTTTATTCTGTGTAGTGGGATTGACTTAGCTTTAAACCTGGTTTCCCTTTCCTAGTGTGACGTATGTGATTCCCTTCACTGCCATTACAATCGCATCCTGGATAGCACATCTCCCACCACAGTTGTGGGGTTTTTTTAATATTTACTTTTCTACAGGAACACTGCAGCATTTGCTCTGTTTTCTGGTTTCTGCTTCATCAGATTTTCTTTTCTTCTTTTGAACAATATAGAAACCAAAACCACAATTGTGTTTCTTAAAAATATTTTCAGGAGGAATAGTGCTTTAAGTAAGGTATTTATTTTTAAAAGCCTCTATGGTATTTTAAAATATTTAGTTTAGTGCACAGAAAATATATGCAGCACTTTGATATTCCTGCAAGGTTCAGATCTCTGACTTCACGGGAGGAAATTTTGGTTTAGTTATTATGAGCTCTTTTATCCATTGTCTAATTCTTGTTTCCTGTATTTTTAAGTATAGGTGGCTGAAGAAGTAAGTTGATTTAAATAGGAACAAAGTTGGTTTAAAAGCTAAACATAATTTCTGAGGTGAACTGTCCTACAAACAACATTCTTAAGCATGAGATTTTTGCAGCACTATGACACTGAAATACTTTCTGTTATAAGATATTGGGCTTACTAACTCTGAAAGATGCTTGAGATACTTGGCTCACGTTTGTTTTGTATGTCTAATGAAACCATTTATGCAATGTGATAACAGACAATAAATTACTTCAGCAAATATGACTGAGAGGTGAAGGCGGTATTCTGTGCCGTTTGTGATGAAGACCAGAAATCTACCATTCATAGTGTGCCTATCAAGAATTCAAACAGCTATGTTTCTCATATTAAATTTTGCATTTAAAATTTTCTGTGTCTGAACCTACAGTTGTATACAAAGCTCTTTCCTTACAAATGTTGGTGGGGTTTTTTTTGTGGTTTGTTTGTTTGTTTGTTTGTTTTTTCTCCAAGAGGAAAAATATTTTGCAAGCAATCATTGAAGGCAATTGTAACCTTTCTTGACAATTTAGTCAGGAAAACTTTAGTCTTTAATTAACAGCACACCGCATTTTCTGAGTGGAGACTTGAAGAAACAGGAGCTTGAGAACTAAAGGCATTTAACCAAAAAGCCTCTCTAAGCTTACCAGAGGTTTGGTGAGACCAGTTTAGGATTTATGAAAAGTTCCTCCTCTTTATTTCTGGGGTGACGGTTTTGCTCCATTACAAATGCTTTTATCATCCTTCCCTCTTCTTTCTCTCTCTACCTTTAATGGTTGAGATGGAGCTATTGAAGATCCAGTCACTCTATTTAAGCAGGAGTTAGACCATAATGTTCCTTTCAGAATTGTCTGTACTTACTTGAGCCATAAACCCTAAGTCTGAAATGCTGGCTGAGCTTGGCACCTTAGAAGCCCTAATAATAGGAAAAAACAGATTCAGCTAGGAATTACAGAGCAAGCTTCTGGAACTTCACAAAAAAAAAAATCTCACACCTGTCTGTGCTGGGTGATTGTCACTGCAAAAGACTGTAAAGCCCCTTGGGGTAAAAGGGTCAGAGCAGGGTTGCTGCCAGTGTAGTGAGATCCAACAGCTCTACCACAACTTGCTCAGCACAGCAAGAAGGAAAGAGTACACAGAGCAGCATGAGGAAGTGTGATGTATTGCTGACGCACAGGCTTTTCTAAGCCTAAAACAAAAATCTGTTGGAGTTGCTCCAATGCACACTATTGGTTGGTGTTTAATGTTCACCCTACATCATTTGACAAATCTTTGAAGGACAGAAAAAAAACCCTGCACTGGACTTTATATCTCCATAGCAAAGACTTAAGATGCGTGGGTGTAAGAACCAGCTACCTTGGTCTTATGCCATCTGAGGACTTTTGGATATTATACACAATTTTGGCTGGACAGCTTGAGCCAATTCCAGCCCCCTCAGCAGTAAAAAAGGAAAAGAGCAGTGGAAAAGAACAGGCTAGACTTTTTCACTAAATTATTAGAAATAACAACAACAACAACAACAACAACAACAATAATAATAATAAGGTTTGTAATATAGCTCACAGAAATACAGTGATAAACAGCAGCGAATCAACGATATGTACATAGTAAAACTCTCTCCTACACTATTACGAACTTACTGTTTCTCTACTGTGGCCAAGAAGCAAAGGAGCAAAGCATGAGGCCCGCTCCTGAGCATAAACCTGAGGAGCATTCCGGGCCCAGACCAACATCTCCAGCCAGCTACATCAGGTGAGATGAGCACATACTTGAAGGGACAAGCCATCACCCCGACATGCACTGTGCTCCCCCCCATCACCTGCCTCTGCTCCCGGTTGTGCTCATGGCAGGGTGGCCGTGGCATCTCTAAATGGCAGGAGGGGAGAGGGAAAGGGACCGTGTGGCAGTACCAGCAGCAGATGTCTTGTGGGTCCGGGACACCCTGGAGGGCACCCAGACAAGACACTCCTGTCTCCCTCTCTGTGCTACTCCCTGATTGTGAGTGACATTTTGGTGACTCCTTACATGCCTGAAAGCGTTAAAGAGTTTTTCTGGAGTCATAACATTTTGTTCTTCTATTGAAAAGTGCTAATCAAGTTCTTTTCCAGCAACTACCTTCAACAGCACTGGCAATCATTTTTTCATTTATGGCCACTAGCTTGCTTTCTTAAAGTACATTTTATTTAGCAACCTGCTGTTTTGTAATGGCATCTGTTCCATTCTAATACAGGTGCAGATGCAAAATTTAACAGTTTTATTTATTCACAGATTTTATACCTTTAGTGCTTCCTCTATTTTCTGCACTCTGACAGCCAACATTATCATAGTTTACTGGGCGTAAATCACCAGTCTTGAAACAATTCTGCCTTTTTTTTTTTAAAATGAAGATGCTAATGAATGTGGAAGGTGTCTCAAGTTAATTGGTTCTTCTTAGAGGGACTAGAATGGGAAAAGGAAATGACAAGGGAAATAGGTATAAAAATAAACCATTCTTATACTCTAAATTTCCTGATCTCCTGGAATTTTTCATAAGCTGAAGTAAAGGAAAAACCTCACAGCTGGTGCATGTATGCATTTTAGATGCATATAAATAGGAATATTTATGCTCTAAAATACCGTCATAATTTTAAACCACCATTTTCTAATTGCAGTTGATATATGCTTCATGTATTTCTTGGCAGCTTCATCTGGAATAGACACAAGGACCTCAAAAAGTGTAGGATTTCATTAGACAAAAAAAAAGGCAGCACAGGCTGTATATATATTGAGGAGCTTGCCAAGGCTATGGGAAAATCAGAGGAACAGAAAGACCAGCTTCCCTCCCCCAAGCTCCACCTCTATGAACCAAAACCAGGAACATTTGCTGCCTGGGACAGGACTGCTTTATTGAAGAAAGCCGTATGTGCCTAGGTAAAAAAGAACAGTATGTGCTTGGGCTAAGGCAATCACCCAAACTCATTTTCCATAAACAAGGCTCTGCTACGGAGACATAACTCTGTTTAATCCTGTCTGGATGACTTCATTTGCTAAGCACTCCAGAGCTTGCCATAGGCCATGTGATTTACCCAGCTCCATTCACTTTGGAAAGCGGCTCTCCCTATGAAGGAGCAAAAAAGGTCATTTATCAAAGTGGTACAAGAAGTACTTGTCCCACTGGATCATGAATACCCTAAAAGGTGTTATCTCTCTTACAGGAAAAGTCTTTTCAAACCATTCTGTTTCACTGATTTTTTTTCTTTTCCCTTCATTTTAAAATAACCTTGAAACCACTTCCAACATAGATTCACGGTTATGTAGTGATTCCAGCTACTGGATAACATAGTGAAGAGTTTAGTTCTGAATATAAAAGAAATCCATGTTTTGATTTCTTATCAATATTGTGTATCAGGTGCATATTACATAACTGCTTCATGCAACAAATAATTTTTAATTAACTTATATGCGCTTTTTTTCTCTTTGCCTCTTTTCTGCAGTCCCTAACTCACAGCATAAAATATTTTTTTCTCTTCCTTTAAAAAATATTTAAACATTTTTGGAGTGAGTCTAATCCTTGCTGGCCTGGAGCAGAACTACAGACCAAAGGCCTTTTTCTGTGGTAAATGTTCAGTTCTGGCAGCACTGCAGCAGGTTTTCCTGACACTGCTCCTCTTGGAGAGCAGTGGGTTGGGGATGAAGCTCAGAAGCAGTGGCTTCTCTGTCCTCCCTCTCCAGGTCACCGCTCTTGGCTCCCCCGCTACACATCCAGTAGCAAAGCAGAACAACCTGGATTTTAAGTGCCTTTGTGACTTCTGTCCTAACTGTCTGTGAGCTAGCTCTGGCGCGCAGACATCATCTCAATTGAGGTGTCAGGACTGACTCCAGGACAGTGCAGGTTTTGGCCTTGAAGGTGAGGTTTCAAAGCTGCCAATGAACGCGAGGTGCCACATGGGTTTCATGGACTGGACTTCTTTCCGCCACGTCCTTGAGCTAGAATAGGCCAGGGAATAACAGTCCCTTGAGTCTGGTTAAAAGATCCCAGTTTGTAGTGTGGGAAAATGCCTTGGTGCTATTCTATCAAGAACATTGCTTCGCTGCACTGAACAATCTGTGTAGAAAATGAATGTGCTGATCGTAAATTATGGATCTGTTTTCTTTTCACTGAACTAAGGAGTTTGGCTACACAATTACGAACAGGAACTGGGCAAATCACTAGAACTATTCAAGAGTGGGCTCCAGCAGTAATCAGAGGGCGGTGACTATTAATGTGAAAATAAATCTGATCTGGAACATAATTGACGTGAAATTCGGCAAAATCTTCAAAGCCTGAATTTGTCATATCTTTGCCATACAACAGAACGCAGTGCAGGGACCCAGAGCTGGAACAGAATAAGGTAGTTCAGAAATATCCATCATGGTGCTGCACTGAATATTTATTTGGATGGCTTGGCTGTGGTTTGCTAACATAAATTCATTCATGTTCACGGTTTATGCCAAGAGGCCTGGAGCAAGTTTTCTGTTAGTCCTAATTCATTTTCAGGCTCTTTTAGCAGATCAGGATACCAAAACAGATACCATGCCTTAAATCTGGAAAAACCTGTGGTCTCTTCTAAAGAAGAGATACTAAGACCTAGACTGAAACAATTTGTCACTCTCACACTTGGACCGTGAGTTCCTTGAAAACATTTCCCAATTAAAATTTTGTCATAAGTGATACATTTTCCTTAAAACTTTTCATTTCAGTATTTTTTGACTGAAAAAACCACCACCAAAACAAAGCAAAATAAAACCCCAACACACAACAACAAAACAAAACAAAAACAACAAAGAAAACCAACCAACCACCAAAAAAAAAAAAAAAAAGAAAAAGAAAACCAAACCTACAACTTTCTCAGAGCTGACTGGAATGTGTGGACTTGAGGGCCAGGTTTCTTGGGAAGGGATGAGGATGGAGAGCAAATACAGGCATTGACTACTAGAAATAGCTGAACAAAAACGAGACCCAGCATGTAAGGTGCTTTGCAAAATACCAAGATATGGTAAGCCAGTGCTAAGAAGGTCTTATAATGTATATCCACGTTAGATATTGGGGGGAGCAATTTTCTTATAAGCTGCAGTATACTGTAGCTTACTCAATATTTTTTTGTTTCTCCTGCTAGCTTTGTATTAATATGGCTTTCAGAATTGTTTTAAGATTTTATGGTCCCAGCTATTGTAAGCTTTATTGCTTTTTGTTTATTTGTTTATGGCTGCTTTAGTTGAGCTGATCCCAAAAATTCTGGGACAGTGTCTTTTGCAGAGAGATCAGTATCTCATTTCTGCATTGCCTCCTTTCGTAGACTTGACTTTTATTCCATTTGCTGGTCTCACTGAGATTGCCTGTAAATCATTCCCATTGGGGCTGGTTTTCTCATTTTCTTCTTTTGTTTCTAGGGTATTTTACTGGCTGCCTTCCTCACAGGAATAATTCCTGCAGCCAGGCCAAACAGCTTTTTCAAAAGGGACTTATTTAAATGTCTCTAAAAATTGAAAGGAAGAAGACAAAACATTCAAACTTAAAACTGTATTACTCAACATAGAAATAAGGAAAGGCAATGAGGGATGGAGATGCCTGAGGAACTAAGTGCCACCACCACAGGGTCCTACTCAGTGTCACAGCACAGCAGCCCTGCTGCCCTTCTACAGGTTGGCATGCAAAGAAGTACTTAATTATTCAGCTGCCTACTCTCCCTCAGTGTCAGAATAGTTAACTGACTTTCTTTTCAGATTTTACAAGCAAGCATCAGTACCTTCAGATAGCATTTATAGTTCAGTATATCCATAAAGCACTATGCTCTAACACACACTAGAATGACATGTATATACATATGTGTATACATACATATACATGTACTGCATATATTTCTTGATGACAAATGCTGTCACAAAAATTATTTTAAAATGCTACAGCTTGGAAAGAAAAATATGTTACATAGTAGAATGTGAATCATGTACTAAACTGATCTCCTGATACCGGAGGATCCAGAAAAGTTCCCTACCCACAGTGTCACTGGTTGAGTGTATTCTGTGCAGAAAGATGGTTTTTAACCAGGTTCTGCAGGTGAAAAAATCAATAAAATGTGTTTGTCTTTTTCATGCCTCAGAAAATGAAATCTGTTTAAAAAAAATTAGTAACAGATGGAAAAATAAAAGTCCAGATTTCTGAAGCTAATAAAAAATAGTTACGATTCTCAGTTAACCGTGCATCTCAGTGACAAGAGGTATAGATTGCCTAAGCATTTTGAAACTCCCAACCAAAAATGCTACAAACAAAATATGGGCTACAATCAAGCCATAATCACAAAATGGAGATTAGATAAAGACGAAGTAGAAATAGGTTTTTGGTTATTCAAATGAAGTTTTTAGATGTAATGTACATGTGTCTATCACACTCTTCACTGGAGTTCTTCAGAACAGCTTAATTTGAGTTACTGGGCTGGACCTTGAAGGGCTTGCAGGAAAAAACCTCTAATGGTTTACCCCCCAATTAACACTCCCAAATATGCTGTCCAAAATCCAAATTTTAAGAACTTGGCCTGCTTTATAGAATAGCTCATTTCTCCCATTCAGCTTCTCTTACTGCTTGATTGAGAAAAAAAAAGCAAAAGTCACTTTTGAGATAACGATTTGTCTTTAGGACCAAAAGGGAAAGAGAAAGACCTGCATCTTAATCAAAACTAACTTGTCACTGAGGTTGTCTCACTGCAACTGTTGTGAATCTACCACAAATCTGCCCAGTTAAAATATCACACTATACACCTCCCTCCTTGCTGTTGCCACGACATTTTGATTTTAGGAAGAATAATGTCAACCCATGTCAGCTGGGTTTGCTTGGTAATTTCTTTTTTTCCTTTTTGGTCTGTGTGGCTCTCATTTTCCCAGTGTCATGCTGATGGAAACTCTTGTACTTTTGCCTTTTCCCCTAATATTTCCTGTAAGTCTCTCTGGTTTTTTAATCGTAGTTAGTGTTGCAAATAAATAGCACATTTTGGTTAAAATCATGTGCCTGGGAAGAGTTAAGACCATTTCATATGAAAAACGAAACTATCCCAGCCCCGCAGCTGGACTGAACATTGATGAGACACATTGTTCTTAGCAATTGCTGGGGTAAGACAAGGAGCAGCCCCTAGACATTTTCCTAGATAGCTAGAATGGACAACATTGTAAGTCAGAGAAGTCCCCCCATCCTTACTTCTCCAGTTTGCCGCCTCCATCTAAAACTGATCTGTGTTGCCCACAGTATGGGGCTTTTATCAAAAGGATGGAGCAGAGACAGGGTGGGGATCCTGTTAGGGTAGGGTGTGGTTTTTCTGTAGTTGAAAAGACTCATCCCTCCATTGTATTTACAGGAAAAGAAAATCAATCATTTGAGCATGTCCTCATCCTAACCCAGTTGCTGCACACACAGATAAGAATGAAATCCAACCTCTCCTCCTCCCTTAGGCTTCATCTAATGGACTGTAAACCCTCTAGATCTGCCATGTATGCTAACACTGAGATATTACTTGTACCTCGAGAAAGCAAAATTTTTACAAAGTCATGGATAAATTTAGATCAAAGTATTATAACAGCTTTTAAATCAGGCATCTGAAATAGATAATAGCAGAAATCTAATTAGCTCCTAGGCGCTATTGAAGGCCAATAAGTTAAAAAACAAATCAAAACCCTACAGTATTATTCTAAATCTACACAGTCCTTGTTAGGAACATGGAAAGCCATATCATTTCCAAAGCTGCTCCCCTCTCTCAGCTTTGACACAGGACTCATGCCCAGACCTTTCTGTTCCTGACTTGCTGGGCTTCCTGCTATAGATGTAGAGGAAGAGACTACAGACCCTCAAAGAAGAGGGGAGGGGGCAAGGAGCACAACGAGGGGCTAAGCTCCAAGGAGGTGTTAAAGCTGCAGTCCAGGCTCATCCTCTGACAAAGGGAGATACCTAATGAATAAACTGGATGTCTAAAAGCTTTTGGAGAGTGGAGCTCTGCCCCCAGTCCCAACCTCCAAGAAATTTTTTCATTTTTTTAGTAGTGCTAACCATAATTGACAAACTGATCCCAGTTTGTCCATGGACTACACCTCCAAAGCTCCCAGACTTCCTCCTCTTCATGTGTCACCCCAAATGACCCAAGGGGAGAAATCGCACTCTCTGTGCCAGGTGGGGCAAGGAGGAGCAGAGGACTCCTCTACAGGAGGCAGGGCTTTCTCACATGTCCCCCCGCAGCATGGGCTCCTCTGAAGGATTGTTGGTGCACACCAGAAGACCCGTGTGGCTCAGCAGTCACAGCGTCAGGCTGCACCACTGCAGAGCGCTCCTCAAATTTGAAATGGCAGCTTGATTTCTGGACTTCCATGTGACCTGCCCCACGGAAAACCCTTTCTGTCATGGGGGCCCAAATTGCACAGACTTAAAGAGAAGCAGAAACCAGATAAATATGGAAAGAGCACTATGATTCTTACTGTACAGAAGCTGCAGGAGTACAGTTCTCCTGGTCTGTCATACAGCCAACACAGCACAGGAGTTAAAAGAGCTCCTTGTTGACAAATTTTCCTGTCTTTAGGCTTGCTTTTTTGGGGTACTAAAAATAGTTTCACTGCTAAAAATAAGTTTTTAAGTGTTCTTAACTCATTCTTAAAAAGTTATTTGAGTACTTTTTTTTTTTTTTTTTTAGTAGACGAGGAAACCAAAGAGAGTGATAGAGTTCGGGTATTTTTCTCAAAATGGTGAAAGAATTGTGGGGAAAGCTCTTATATGAACTATGTAATGGTAGGCGCATCAACACAGCTATGGAATAAAGCAGATAGATGTGACCATTTTTGACAGGATATTTGGAGGAAAAACAAAAGTTGTATCATTATTTTTCTCTCTCTCTTTTTTTTTTTTAAGAAATTAATACGATGCTTTTTTGTGTGTGTGTGCTCCCCTTCTTTTCCCTTTCCAAAATGAATGATTTTCACTGAAATAAGCTTTTCCCCTAAAGAAAATTCCTTTGGTCAAAAAGGCGTTTTCGCTTTTGTTAAAAAAAAGTTTCATAAACACCCACAGAATAGCTCCAGTCAAGAATTTGGTTTCACTCTTACAGTTAATGCTACCACATTACTTCCCCTCACACGTAGTGAGTATAACTATTAACAGCGTGGTTATGGTATGTGGAAGATATGGTCTCATACTGTTCCATACAGCAACATTCTTTACAAGAACTTCACTACCCGTAGTATTAAATATTAAGGTACACTAAGGTAGAAACTGCCAGGTAAATGCTACAGACCCAGAGAATAAAGCTGGGAGGACTTTTTTTTCCTGAGGCACTGTACGAATGGAGGACAGGCAACGTGCTTGGCAGAAATGGTCACATTTTTTAGAGTGTGGGAGGAAGCTTAAGTGAAGGTACAGAGCCAAAAGGGGGGGTGAGGAGATGAAGGGAGTTGTCCTGGGGAACAAACACGCCTGAAAGCTTTTAACAGCACCGCCTGAATTGCAAACTCAGCAGCCCACTGTACAGCCTATCTATAGTGCATTTAATAGCACTGGTGTATACATTAGTGACAGCCCCTGGAATACAACCCATTTTTTGCTCTGCTAGCACGTTAAGCCACCGGATGGACATGTTTGCATAAAAACATTAAAATACATGCAGTATTTACCAGGAACTGTCAGCCTTCTATCTCCTACAGCTATTTTGCTTCCTCACATATACATATATTTACATCATTTTCAAAATGCATATTATTAAGCTGACTGTTATGGCTCCTCTGGAGTGGTTACCATCTATTATGTAAACATATCACTGCTACAATTTATAACACTCCTGTTATTTACCCAATAGAATGTGTAACTGTTCCAAGTGAGCCATTACCGTCTGCTATGTAAAGTAAATCCATCTTCGGCTGCTTTTGCAAGCATGAGTTATAACGACACTTAACATTTCAATAGTGCCATACGTGTTGGAAGATCTCAGTGTGCCTTATAAACATTAATGAATAAATTTAGATTTAAAAGCAGTCCCATGTGGCAAGAATTAGAGCTAAGCCAATAATTCACAACCAGGTCCCGATTCAGGAAGAGGCTTAGTCCTGGGCACCAACTCCAACGCGGTTGCCTATGTGCAGGTAGCTTCGCATGTGCCCAAGTTCCCAGGTGACTACGAATCTGCGAGGTCCACAGCGTTCATTTTTCATCTCTTTCTGTTTGCAGAACATGATCAGCTTACAATCTTAACACAGGAGGTCTCTCTACAAACCAGTCCTAATTCCGTAAGACATTTGGTTTGAATTTCATGCACACACGCACCCCCTAACCACACAGTGAGTTCATTCTTTTCAGGTTCCTTGTGTTTTGTGCTAACTCTTCCCAGAAGAGCATTTCACCCGTTAGTCACCCCACTGCATGGTGCTCTTAGAAGTGTTGGGGAGAGGTATACAGTAAAGCCAAGCAGAGCTTTCCCCAGCTGCGCAACAAGGACACAGCTCTGCAACTGGACATTTCTGCTTGCTGGAGGTTTGGACTCTTGAAAGCTGATAACAGAGAGGGGAGCAGTAGGCGCCCAGACCAGAAAGTTAAAAACCCACATGTGCTCAGTACGGGACAGTGGCAGGGTAGGAAACATTAAACAAAAATCACCTCTGCTTACTGATTATTTTAATTTGGAATCCAAGATTTTAGGTTCCTTAGATATGCTGTGATTAAATGGTATTGCCCTGAACTTATTTTCTCATGACAGCTCATCTGGGAATAAGGGAAATGGAAATTAAACTTCATATTAACTTCATTAGGGACATAAATACAAAAAGCCAGATTATCCTCTGAATTACACTGGCTGCTGAAACACTAAAAGCAATGGAGTTACAGTGGCACAAAGAAGAAGAAAATAATGTATTTTTGTTTAACTAAAAAGTCCAAAACTCTTGATAAAATGTCTTAATAAATACAGTCCCTATAACAAAGTGACAAATTCATTTAAAAGCGCTCACAAGAGACATCCATTTTTTAAGGGTACCGTTGATGTATATCTATGCATGTTCCTGTAACTGTGAGCTGAGGTAGCATTACCTATTCCTGACAGCATTTCTTCACTAGAGAAGGCATAGTGAAGTGAGTCAAATCTTTGCAGTTTAAGAAAGGGAAGAAGTATTTAAGCTCTAAAAACTACCCAGGTTGCTAGTGATGAGTTATACTGGATTGTATTTTGTTCTGACAAACTGTTTCTAAACTGCATCAAAAGCATGTACATGTCCTTTAGAGCATATAAGCTGCACAACTGCTCTAAGTAGCAGATACTGTAAAAGCCTGCTCTTGATCACAGACAAATTTTAGAACTGAAACCCTAGTACCAAAAGTGTTTTCAGAAGCAAATTCCTACACAAACTGATGTAGAGATATCGAGTGATTTACTGTGTTTCCAAAGGTGCCAGACCACTGAAAGTCTCCATGAACAACATTTCAGGTTCATACGCGTATTTCTGTGCCTTCCTATATGGTACGTGGAAGCCAGGTTGCACGTATACAGTGGAGAATCGACAGATGTGCTAAAATACTGTCTTGCAACAGCTTGACATCCTGTGGGCTGGCAAACTAGCTGCAGGGGAAAGCAACACTAGCAGGAAAACAACTCACAGGAAGGTTACAGTTAACCTCCCCCCCTACTTTATCATATCCTTTTTTGTTATTTAAAGATGCTTATTTCTTCCGATTCACCCTGCAATTATACGGGAAAATGCAATGTCTGGAAAACTGGTGGAAGGCACTCTCTTAGCAATTAATGAACCTGGTCTTGCCTAGCAGCTGACCAGCCCTGCTGCACCTCCATTTCAATCCATGGAGCTTAGTTTTGGTTAATACTTGCATAATTAAGGTGAGCATAATTTCCATTGTCTCTCACACCTGACATTTGATTTCCTGCAGTGACTAAGCAGAGACTTCCACATAAGCAGCATTCCTTGCATTAAAAGATTCATTCTGGGCTCTGCGAAGCTGATGACAAAATACTCACTGCTTCTGATTTTTTTTCTGGTTTTTTGTGTGGTTTTTTTTTTTTTTTTCTAGGATATCTAAGCAATTTAGAATGGGCAAGACAAGTGCACAGTCTTACAGTACGGAGAGACACTGACGTGACAGATGAAGATGAATGATACACTCATAAA
The DNA here is from genome assembly GCF_036013445.1 of Caloenas nicobarica. Lineage (NCBI taxonomy): Eukaryota > Metazoa > Chordata > Aves > Columbiformes > Columbidae > Caloenas > Caloenas nicobarica. The sequence continues at coordinate 43,945,958 of NC_088246.1, read as the reverse complement.
AATACAGAACTTTGAATATCTCTTCTTCCATAGATTTAATTTAAGTCAGATCCTTCAATATTGTATGGATGTGGTTTATATTAAAGAGTTTGAGAACAATCCCTAAGCAGTGAATTGAACACTTTATCATTCAAAAATGTAGTACAAAAGTGAGTTAAAAATTACAAGATATAAAAGACCTGGGGAAAAAAAATTAATGGTCATGCTCTCATAGTTCCTAATGATAGATGATGTCTCACATGTAGATTGAAAATCACTTGCCTTTTGCTTATGATGAGTTTTTCCATTTTAGATTACTGAAATAGAAGAAGAGGACTTGAACTATCTCTAATTACAGAGAAATTATGAACTAGAAAATATATCTCATTTCTTTACATGCCTGTTATTGGTTTTCTGAGAGATACATAAAGTGACAATTTGAAACCCAGCAGATGTGGATGGATTCCAACTGTCTCCAGGTAGCAGCTGGGCCCTGTGTACTAGCAAACAGTTATTTGAAACATAAATGTATGGGTCCTTTGTACTATATCTTTGAGTACAGCAAAAGACTTAAGAAAAGTTTCATTTGATCTTTCAGCATGAGAGTTACTGTGGGACTAGGTGAGGGAGCTTCCCCCATCAGCACAGGTTGTGGGAACGACCCTTTTCCAGCTCTTCTCTCAGCTCCCACTGTAATGGTACTCCTTGAAAATGGGAACAAAAGGCACAGGCAGAGTAGGGAATGTTAAAACTGTATTTTCTTTCTCATGGCCCATTAACAAAACATACTTTAGCGAGGTCTTGATATACGGTGAGAGCCAGGCAGACTTAAGAGGACAAAAATACAGGAAAATCAAAGAGATGGTTTAAAATCTCTCTCTCTCCTCAGTTTCTACACTAACCACAGTGACAAGTTAAAGAACATGATTTATGCAATTGCCAGCAAAGATTTTGAAGTTAGAAATTCTGAACTTTTTCATTAGCCTACTTTGAGCAATAGCTTAATTAGTTGCCTTCCAAGGGTCCCTTCCCAATTAATTTTTTCTATGTTTCTATGATGATTGTTTAACAATAGATCTACCAGTGAAAAGAACCAAGTGACATCAGCTTTTTGGAGCTTTTAATCCATCTTCTATTTAGGAAACTAACTTCATGCGTTTCAGGAAATTTAAATGAGAAGACATAGATCAGAATAACTTTCAAATGACAACTTTTCTGAAAACGGACCTCCTCTTACATGTATTCCCACAATAGTGAAGAGGTTTACAGGGTCTATTTTCCTTCCTTTTGCAATCATAAATTTCAAATTTAACACTAAGGCATCCCTGAGCAGTGCCTTCCCATTTAATTCTTTCCTTAACACCTTTCAGGCCACAGCAGTTTAACTGCTTCTTCTGGCCACGTAGTTTCACAGCCTTGATTCCTAGCACTGTTCCCCTCTTTAGAAACAGATCGTGTTTCTGCATGAGAAATTTCAAGGACACATCAAATACCCTGATGAAATCTCATTGTGCTTTCCACACCTATCCTGGGCAACATCAGATTTGCCACTGGATTACATGTAATTGCCTTTTGATATCCTCCTGAAAAGACTATGCTTGGCATTATTTCCATCCAAATTCTGGCATTTAAGTGAGAGTCTGAAATTAGGAGCATATTCAACCACCTGTATTCAGTGAATGGCCTTCTGAAAGTCTTTAACCTCCACTGCAGACAGAGGCACACAGAACCTTAGTCGCAAAACGTTAGACAATAAAGAAGCTGCAAGTTTAGACTTGATTCTTCATTTGAAGAAAAGAAAATGCAATGGAGCTAATAATTCCATGTGACTACTCGGATGCTTGCGACTAGGTTTATTTGCACGTTTCATGGGATCAGAGAGCTTAAAATCCAAGAAGACTAGTAATGAGCATGTCAGGGGATGACATTTTTCTTCCATTTCTGTTGCTGCACAACTACCGGTGTAACAAATATCCGTGTTTATTTACCAGAATTTGGATTTCTTTTTCCTACTAATCATACTTTACCAGTATAACATGCAATTGTTTGTACTGAACGCCTACATCAGCCTACTAATCTTGCTTACTTAAGCACACTACTGAATTTTCCTACCAAGACTCGGGCTTTATCAGTATACATTAAATCAATGTGCTTTAGATTTATTGCCTATAATCTTGGCTTGAAAGCATAGCTTAAGCTTCTATCAGCTCCATCTCTTTTCACATCAAATCCATTAGAGTGAATAGAGTGGCATGAGGTAATCACTGAAGATGAGGTTTGGCCCCAAACTGATAAATGGTCCAATCACTCTATCAAGCTGCATAGTACTTTTAATGACAGCTTTCATTTTGGCTGAATGGAGATGAGCGTAAGGAGAACTGGCTTCCTGGCAAAATTTAAACCAAAGGCGGAAGTCTAATGACTTCGTATTTGTAGGAGTGCCTTCAGGTATAATTATTCTTAAAAGTGTCAATTTAATTATTGCAGTTACAGCCTTTTCTAAGGAAAAGAGAAATATTACAGTAGAATAGAGTAACTGATGAGAAATATGACCTTTATTTTGGGGAAAAAAACATCTGTTTCAAAATACTCAGATTAAGGTTTACCCAGAAATTACTTCTGTGGGCTTTGAGTCTTCTAGAAAGTGGTTAGATGCCTGTGAGATGCAGAGTAGGCTCTAATATCAATACTGAAATGAGTCCTTCCCCAGTTCTGATAAAGGCTGAAGGAAACAGTCTCTTGATGGGATCTGCAAGACTACATTTTTCTCCAATAAATGTTGTTACTGCATATTGACTGGTAACAGTTTTGCAAAGACTTGTGGCTGGGTAGCAATGTGACCCGCATTGGAGAGAACATCCCATACAGGGACTCTACATAGGTGGTCTCCATACAGTCTGAAGAGCCACTGCTCCCCAGCTCACTTTAGGATCAGACCACATAATGGTAAATATATTTCTGAGACCTTAAAAACCCTCTCGAAGTGGACAGTTCTGGTGATACTTCCTTGGCCTTGAAAAGAAAGTTTATCTCATATAATTTTCTTTATAAACTAAAACTGCAAATAAGGGGCCGATTCCGCAAAATACAAGTCTCCCCGTGCCCCGCTGGTTCCGTCAGCATGGAGGATGCTCACAGTCTTCTAGGCTTTAAATCAAATATAAATTTCTTAAGTCGTATTGCCTTTACCACTAAGATCCCCAGGATTAAACTATCCAAACCTCCTCACAGAATAGTGATCCCCACTTTCCCCTTTTTATCAAAGTTACCACAGACACAGGATTGTACAGCCACCGAGTCTGGCTCTGCTTTTCAGCATGTCTCCTAGAATACCGCTTTGGCTGTATAAAGTGTGGATTACTGCACTTCTAGGGCCCTCTGCAATATGGGGATAAACGCTTTGCATTTTAATTCTGCCTAGTGTAGAGAACTCTTTGTAAATTGTACAATATCACTGCAGCTGGTTTTTTCCAATATATATAAGAAGAGAAGATCCTGCCAAGTGATCCTATATCCACTTTTTCTTTTTTTCCTTTAGTGCTTCTGAGAGAAACAGATCAATTAATAGGAAGGGGAGACAGGAAAATCTAGGGTTTCACTTTCGGAAACGGGGCTTATCTCACCTACCTTCAGCTATGTCACGGAAAGGCAATCCAAGACAGTCACACAGGACTATTCGTCCTCTCTTAAGAGAGGTGGGTTGAATTACTCTCTGGAGCTGCCTGCCTCTGTTCCTCTGTCTCCAGACAGAACTAAGATAAATCATGCAGGTTAAGGAGCAACCCTTAAGATGGCTGAAGCTAAGAAGCAATCAATATAACCCATGTATTGAAGTTCATCTCTTGCTTGAGAGAAAAAAATGTAAATTCCAGTAAGTAAATGGCAGACTCTGTTTTCCTTTTAAAGCTGGATACAGTTTCAAGGAGCTTTTTGTACCCACTGTTTCTAATCTGGCATTTAAATTATGAATTCTTGCATCCTTGCTTGCCTAATATAATTTGCTCTTATTTACAAATTGAAAAGTCTCATGCTCTGTCCTAATATTTCGTAAATATAAAGGCATTATTATGGATATGAATAGACACCAGAGAACCAGCCTGCAGACTGGAAGGAAAATGAAGCTCTGCAGGGCTGAGGGAATATGGCCTGGCAACCAAAACAAGGAGAAAGAGAGGAAGACAATCTTCAAGATGCCTGCTGATAAACGCTTTTGAGGCCTTGTTAAGTGATCACATTCACTCTGGAGCCAGATTTGTGCAAACACAAATGTAGGAAAAACGCCAAACAAAATTATTCTAGTTTGGGGAACTGTTTCTCATGCAGAATACAAAAATTTGAAGTACCCCTCCCGAGGCTTTCTATTTTCTATTTCTCTGGCATTTTTACAGAAAGCATTACAATACAACAGTGGTGTCGTTTCTGTAGCTATTGTGGCTAAGCATTATTAGTTAGTGTGAGCCTGCCTGCTGCTTCTCCCTCAGACCAGAGGAAAGGTTTGCATGCCTCAAGACTTGTCTGTACTCTTCAAGTGCTTCAGCTGATCTAACACAAACTATGGCCTCTCCCTTCAAGCTTGTGGTTACTTCAAAGAGAACATGCAGACACCTTTAGTGTCACAGGTGACTGAACAAGACAAGGATCAATTCTTCCCTGCAACAAAGTCCTCAGCAAGAACGGAATGCATGTTTCAATTTAGCAAGCAAAAAGGCAGGAGCAGTGCAAGGGGAATACAATGGTAAACATGGAATGTGAAGAGGACTTTGGAATAACACCCGACACCTGCAGCCTCACTAGCAGGCAGATATTCAGCTCTCTGCAAAAATGACTCATACTAATTTGAAAGTGTAGAGGAAAAGCTTTGGCAGCACAGTGAAAGAAGCAACTCTCCTTCCATGGAACCAAAAGGCTGTTCTTTAGAAAACAGCGTATTTTATATCATTTTAATCTCACCAGGATCGTTTCCCAAGACTGAGAAAGCAAAGAAACTGTGGGTGATCGGCTAATCAACATCCCCCTGCTAACAAGTATTACTGAAAAGCTATGGTGTCACTCACTGCTAAAAAGATAGTGTCAGATTTGTTAAAAAGCTTTAATTATTTCAAGTCATTTATGGAAGGAAAAGGTGTTGGGAAAGAGGGGTGGCAGAGATGAGATTTCAAAAAAGCTCTGTTTTTTCCCAAAACTGTTTTTTTGTGTGTTTTTTTGGTTTGTTTGCTTGGTTTTTTGTTTGTTTGGGGTTTTTGTTTGGTTGGGTTTTTGGTTGTTTGGGGTTTTGGTTGTTTGTTTGGGGTTTTTGGTTGTTTGTTTTGTGGGGGGTTTTGTTTGTTTGTTTAATTTCCGAGATGCTATTTCTTAATAGAAGTAACAGCTGAAAAATCCCAATGTGAGAACAGCATAACATGTGGGCATGGTTTGCAGCACAGGTGATTGCATCCAAAATGCAAATCTCTTGTGATTTCCAGGTAAGTCTGCATCCCTGACTTCATTACAGCCAGACCTTATTGTGACTTTGACAGCCTGCTATTCCTGCATAAAAATAAAATGACATCACAGAAAATGGACACTTCAGATCGCCTCCAGCTTTCCTATCCGGTTCCCATTGTTTGTAAGGCTGCACTGCTGTGGCACCTAGAAAGGATATTCCTGAGAACACTGTATGAAAAGTTGACATTTCTTTTCTATAGGAAATTCTATACTTTTTTCTTCCTCCTTTGGAGTAAAAAACCCAGAAATTTCAAGAGTTTCCCATAAAAGTGAAATGTTTCCCATAAAAGTGAAATGTTTCCTAATAGCTAAAATAATTGTTTTTCAAAAAATGTTGAAGAAACTGGAACTGGAGACCATCACAGAGTGTTTCTTAATGCCCAGTTCCTAGGGTAACTACAGGGAGTCAGAAACAGCAAAGCTGTGAGAATCCATGGGTGAGGCAGCAGACTGGGAGTGCAGGAATCAGCATTCCAGCTCACTGGCAAAGATGTCCAGAGTAGAGTGGTTACACAGAGCAGGCTTTTTAGTTGGCTTATTTAAGTCCTGCTTTCCACACAAGCCACCATCAAAAATCAGAAAACAATGTCTCAACCTTCTCAACCTTTCCTTCTCCCAAATATGGAAGGAAGACTCTTCCAGGCAAAATGAAATTAATGAAATGTTGGAGTTTGAGAATTTGTGGTGGTTTTTTGTTTGTTGGTTTTGGTTTGCGTTTTTGTTTGTTTGTTTATTTGTTTGTTTTGGTTTCTTTTGTTTTTGTTTTTTGGTGGGAGAGTTGTGTGGGTGTTTTGGGGTTTTTTAATTAACTTAAAATTTGGGTCAATTTAAGAAATATGTTGATTCTCTTTTTCACTCAAAGTAACTGTAAATTACTTGTAAGGATATAAATAGCTATTTTTTGAGAAAAAAAAAAGTTCATATTTCAAGAGTGTCTACATGAAAGCCCTGAGAGAGGCCCCCAGCATGGGCTCTCAGCTGCACAACAGTAGGCCAAACTCCAAGTGGACCAAAGGCTCCTTGGGCTTGTGGCCTCCAAATGCCTGTGAGAATTCCTGGCAGCTATGAAAACCTCTAGAAATCCCATGGTGCTGAAGAAGTGACTGTTGCTGTGGTCTACAACCTCCTGCCAGGCGAACAAGCATGCAATGAAAACCTCCTTATGGTTTGCTGTCAGTTTGCTAAAACTGACAGAGTTCCACAAATCATTCCAGATGTGATGAGTCACCATCTTCTGACAAAAAAATGGTTTGACTGGAGAACATCCAACCCATTCTATTCTTGGGATGGCTAGAAATTCCATCATAACAGACTTCCTCATATTCTTTGACCTATGACAAAACATGGCCACAGCTAATGGAGCCCAGAGCAACATGTTTCAGCTGGTCAGGCCTCCAAGTACATTTCCCAGAAGTTTTTCATTCCAAGGAGCGCCACTATTTTCAAGCTGAAAGCACCTTCAGCACTGCCACACAAATATGCCCAAGTGCAGCATACTTTTCAGGGTGACTGATTTTTTTAAAACATCCCAAAATTTGTTTTACAATTGAACTTTGGCAGATGGAGAAGCACGTATCGTAGTCTTATAGTAAACTGGAAGAAAGTTAACAATGCCCTGAAAATCAGGTATATCCCAAAATATGAGTTCGACTAGCCCAGCTAAAAGAAATGCTGTTTTCTACGCTTGGTAGTAAGGTACATAGGCTCATGTGACTGTTTGCTCATTAAATGCTGCACTTATCTGTCCATCCAGTTCCCAGAGTGAGGGCAGTCTCAGAGACATTAAGGTCCTGGTGGTTCCATGAAGGCTGGATAGAGTCAGGCTATCAGTGCCTCTCATGAGGGAAAAAAGCACAGTGCTTATTAGATACCAAAAGGACTCGAATATCAAAAGCCCCTATAAACAACCCCACTGCTGGAAAGTCTCGAGCAAGATCTTGCATCTTAGGCTGTGATGTCAATCACCAAAGAAATTTATAGGAAAGTAAGTTTCCTTCCTTTTGATGCTTATGGAAAAACTGTATTTTTCTAATAAAAGAAAGCATGGCAATGTTATTAAGTGGTTTGTTACCCCTCAACCCCCCCTCCAACTTTTAGTGCACCATTCTTGGTCATTTGCTGTTCCTTCTTTAGTACAAGGATTAATGAATTAGGAGTTTGCCAGTTTAGGACATTTACAGACTTGGAGTCAATCTGGCTGTGATATTCTCTGTGAGACAAGGTGAAAACAGCTCGTACAGGCAAAAACTTGGCTGTCTTTTAACAGCTCTATCAGGCAGTCTAACAAGATATCTAACACCTCCAAACAGAGTATGCTTCATCAGTCATTACCTTGGCACAGCTTGCAGTGATTTTGAAGGAAGCTTTGTGAAAACAATAGACGGCAGAATAACTGTAGGATTTTGCATGAACAGCAATACTATCACCTGTGTTGACTCTGGTTTTGGTAAAACAAAAAAAATATGAGAAATGAACATTTTGTAATTTTTTGAAAGACCATTGGCACAAAGTCCCCTCCATATTTTAGATGAAGTGATGGGCATACTCATACACTGCACAAAGGAGGCATAAGGAAACCTGGAAGCTCCTGCATCAAGCAAGGAGAGGCACAGAGCAGATATCGAAAAGACCGCGATGATTTACCTAATTTTATTGAATTTGGAGAGCAGAATGTTTGAATTGCTAAACATTAAGAAAGAAACCAAACCATTCCAAGATCTTTAAGAGAATTATTGGCATAGAGCGTAAATTCTGCAAGGACTCAGCAGCAGTGTAAATTTGCATTTCCATAGTGAACCCTGCTGAGATGATCTCAGATGAAACAGTGGGATCCACATATGTAATTTAGTGCAGGAACTATTTAAGCCTGCTGTAGTGAAATGTATAGTATATTCAATTATTTTTATGCATCCTTATTTGCCAAATGCTGATGTTCCTTAAAAAAAAATTCTAACCAATTTAGCTTCATTCCTGTCAGGAAATTAGTATGAAATAACAACTGGCTTTTTTAAAGAAGTGTTTTCTTGCCTGTTTTGATGTCCTTCGCAGGATAATGCAGTTCAGCAGATGTCATTTGGGCCAAAGCAAAGAGAAAAAGTAACGAAATGGAGACCCTGATCTTATGCTCTTGTTTAAATCCATCCTTGTTTAGCAGAACTAAATACCTGCCTTGCTGACTCAAGGGTCAATGGAAATCCACTGTGTATCTCGTACTTGTTTACACAACTCTCTTTTATAATAACATCCAAGTGCCTTTGAATTATTCACTTTACAATACACTTGATAGAGAAATATTATTAATGTCACTGGGAAACTGAAGTAGGTAAGTTTTCCCTTTTTGTGGTTTTCACTTATGAGTGGGCCCACTGCCTGGGCCAAGGGGTCCAGAGTAGTTCATGTTGTCACTGCTTTTGTCTGTGCAAACCCAGCACCAGACAGTGAATGCCGCACTGCGTACCACTTTAAGCAAATCTTGGCTCCACTGCTGTCCCATACACCTTCCTTCATTTTAGCTCTGTCAAAGGCATTTCTAGCACACGGCTTATACCATGCACAATATATGTCTGCCCTGTGCTCTACATGGCAGTTTCCTTCCTTGGACCTTAATACAGATCACATTTAGTTCCAATGCTGTTTTTAAACTCAGTCCTCTAGATGAAGCCACTCCTCATCCCTGTAGGGGACCAATATCAAGTCTCTTATCTCACGTAGCATAGCTTGAGGAACATTGGTATAAAGATCCCATCTCTCTTCCAGGTCCCTCATAGTCCCTCTTTTGCATTGAGACATCTTAAAAATCTTTTAAGGTTCTCTAAACATTAATCTCTCTATGCTATTGCAGGAGGTCATGTGCCAATGTGACACTTTCCAAAATGGTAGTGGATGACCAGGCTAGTTGGAGGACCAATACCAGAGGACTCTCCTGCCCAGTGGAACGATTGTTGTTCAGACCCTATGTGACTGATAATTTTGTCCAGAAAGAGGTGTAGTTATTCCATTCCAGGTGAAATCTCAGGACTGATCTAGCAAGTGGACTGGGTGTACACTCAGGGCAACGGGATCCTGAAACATAGCCAGGAGTCATTCACATTAGTAAGCCCAGCAGAATAAAAGCAGATCAAACAGTTGGTACTGAGGATCCTGTGCAAGCCATTTTTTGTGTTTTACTTCAGCCTTGAGTTAGCCTGATTCCTTGGACTGAATGTCACCACATTTCAACGTCAGTTTCTCTAGGTAAGGTGTCTCACCAGCCCAACTAGGCCTGGTAAGTCTGCACAAGGCAGACACCACCAGAGAAGACCTAAACATTGCAGCATTTACCGCCTTTTGTTTGCATGTGGCAATAAGGGATTTGTGGCATGTCATCAAATATAGGTCCATGGCAAAGCTGCTCATCAAATTCAAATTTCAGTCTAACCACTGAGTTCTCCTTTCACCTGGAGAAGCAGGCTTAAAGCTTTATCAATGTGCAGGTGGCAAATGGAACAAGTGGTTTTCTACACACACAGAGCAAAGGTAGAAAATATGGTTAGCAATGACATTTTAAGCCTTTCTGTGAAATGATCCATTACTAAATATACCTTTATTTTTACATACCATATCTGAAAGGGAGATTATGATCAAAATGTCATTTTAAATTTTATTTTCTATCCTTGACTTTGTAACCTTTAGAATAAACTCCATTTCTTTTCCTCTAAAAAAGAGAGACTCTACTCTTACCAGGCATATAACACAAAACGAATTATTTACAGCTTCAGGAGAGAGATTTCTTACCCATTAGTAGTATAATTAGTGAATCCTTTGTGTGTGTTTTTACAAATGGTTAGTAGTTTGTAAATTCTTGGAAAACTGATTTTGACATGATGGTTTGAATGGTAGCCATGTAAACCTAAGCAGAAATGTGCTGTTTTACAAGACAGACAAAGGCAGGAGGAAAACATATACAAATTTTGACATTACTTCATTTAAGATTTGGTTCATATGGTCCCACATGAAGTGTAGTACACAAATAAAAAGCTGTCCACATTTACCAATGCACATGTGAACCACAGAGAGCATGAACAGGAAGAGATGTATGTGCCCTGTGGCAGAGTGTGAACAGAAGGTAAATTCCAGAAAAACCTTTTAAAAGAAATGCGTCACTTTCTGCCATTCAAGTGTGTTTATTTTCACTCTAGGAAACTTATAGCTGATGTAATTTTGTCAGATACCTTAGTTATCTGAAAACCAGAATCCCTAATTTCAGAGCTAATTTTCCTGTAACTGAACAGAATTAGACACAAAGAACAGAGTATTTTTATCTTCTGATGTAAGAGCAGAAGCTGCAGCTGTTTCAAAGGTACCACAAGTAAATAGTGTAAGAGATTAAGAACTCGAAAACTGAAGCAGTGAACTGCATTTGGAGTGCTTATATGAGAAAGGGATTCTGTTGTGCTCATCTGTATTTCGGACTTCTTGATTAAGAAAATCTTAGGGCAGATTCTTGACCTCCCTGGAGTCATGGCACAGCTGCCTGGATAGATCCTGTATCAGAATTGCCAGCACAGTACATTGTGGTAGCACCAGTTTATACATTAGGGAGTAAAAGCAAGGAAGGGAACTACGGTCATGACTTCTACTCTTAAACGCATCAGAAATTAAGAAGTTTTGCAAATATCCTTCACAACAATTTATAATGTTCAAAGCAAGCAAATAATTTACTTTAGCACTGAGACCGATTTGAGAGGGAATCGGCAATCTTGTAAAGATTTTTATACTGAGATATATTTGGTTTTGGTTGGATTTGCTGAAAAAGCCTGACTTCAAAAGCACCAAGGTTACTGACACTGCCTTACCTCCTTTGCCAGCGGCAGGAAGTCTGGGGCAACGAAACATTTTAAATTTCAAATCTTAACATTTCATGAAGAGGGAACATGCCAAGACATTAGAGAGAAAGCAGCTCATCCAACAGCAAAAGCAGTCTATGAGGCGGAGCAGCGACTATTATATATCTGAAGTTAACCATTTCAAGACACGCAACTATCTCCTTTCAAGCATAGACTGGCTGTCTTTGTTTTATGCCATCCTAAATGTCTAAAGAACAAGCACAGCGGAACAAGCATGGCCTGCAGCAAAGAACCAGAAGGAAAAAGGTTTGCGGGAAAAAGAGGAAGCAGCAAATTGTCAGAGATCCAATAGTTTAGAATCCTAATGTTTGAGGATGTGTTGAATTATCATTTTTTTTCTAATTTACCGGACATGGACAGATGTTTGAAGCGACCCTTCAAGTCAGCAGGAATTTGGCTATTCACTTCCCGAGGATAAGGAACTTAGAACCTCACCACATTAATTCTTCTGGTTCTTAAGATGTAAACTTCTGTTTTGATGCCTGTGCATTGCATTTCTAGGCAAATTCTGTTTCAAGTCCAGACAGTGTTGTCAAGGTAGTGCAAAAGCAATATTACTACACTAAGGTTATATATTTTTAAAAAATCCAGATGGAGTTAACAGCCCAATCTACTGATTCCAAACATGACATAAAACAAAACAACATTTATTTGTATCATTATTGTCAATAGTGGCTTGGGAATCTGGAGTGATGGGGATCTATTTACAATTTTATGTGGTGTCAAATATTATTAAGGAAATTCTAATGCTTGCTGCTTTGCACCTGCAAAAGTCTCTGTTTTTTAAAAAAGACTTTTTTCCTCTGTCCTTTTACCAGCCAAAATGTTCATTGGTAAAATTACCATTTATGTGACCATAAAATCTGAATCAGGATCCAATTCATAAATTCCTTTGAGGTAGATAAATATTTCTTGCATTACACAGAAAAGGTAATGAGTTGTGTAAGATGAGCAATTTTCCCTTAAAGGCCCATCATTAGGACTGGAGAATTCTTGTATTTCATTTTGTTCATTTCTCTACCACATTGTATTTTAAACTAGAGTTCTTCGAGGATTTACACTAGGTTGTATGTGGACAATATAACAGTTCGAGGGTGAATTTTTTAAATTTTCTGTCTTGATTTTTCCCCATCTCAATTCATACACTGAGTGGTTTTATAGTTTTTTCTAATAAGAAAGGCCAAGCAATGGCTTAATGGCTACAAAAAAAAATACACATTAAGATTTCAACATTACTTGAAACTGAATTTTCTCAAGTTATCTGGTATTCAGTGAGTTAATTTTCTTTAGAAATATATGTGTAGCTGCCTTTTTCCTTCCGCTTCCCTTCTCAGTTTATTTTTTTCCTTTCAGATTTTTTGAATTGATAGAGAGAGAAAAGAACACAAGGATGCTTAAGGTCATCTTCACAATTTTGTACTTTGACAACATCTCCATCTACTTTCTCCTTGTATCCTCTACAGAACTGACTGAGAATGACTCACTTGGTTCTGAGCAACACAAACAGAGAGATGCCGTGTTCAGGATCACACCAGCTGTCTGTGGTTAAAGCCAGTTTTCTCCCCTAGCATAACACTGAATCCACCATATCCCATTACTGTCTGCAGAGCTGAGGTAACTACACAGTTTTGGCAAATCAAAGTAAATAATCAGTTCACTAGGCTTTTGGGTTCTTCCAGGTAGCCTCAGTATCATCAGGTGACACTGTCTGAAGCTGGTCTATATTCATTTCAATACTCTCATTTATTTCCCCCATTCTAGCAATAAGAGCATGTAAAAAACTTTTCCCTTATAAACTGGTCATTAATTGGAGACTGCGCTTCGTCCTAAGGTGTCTTTGTATTCTACCCTTCCCTTGGCCAAACAAATGCAACTTTGGGTGCCTGGCCGTTCACTTGCTTCTTCCATCTGAAAAAAACATTTCTGTTCCAACATCCCCTTTTAAGATATTTCTGCCCTTTGCTGCCATCTTACTCCTTCTGGAGATGGAGGAATGTGGCAAATAACATGTGCATCAGCAAGTTGTGCTTTGGGTACTCCACAGCTGACAGAGTTTTATTTTCTTAATGCTTATGAAATTTTTATCTCTGGAAGCTAGAGCCTATTTGAACATGTTAAGCACTTGGGTGTTTCCACTGTCAAGATCAGTTTGGTACCAACTTAGAAACTGTCTAACTTTCAGTAGTTTGAACAAAATGAGTGTTAAAGAGACACAGCCCATATTTGTTGAACTCAAAGTGAAAAAAATTCTAAACTCCAAGTCACATTCCTGAGCTCACTCATACTCAGATTACCATCTAACATTATGAGTCGTATTTCAAACTTGTTCAACAATGTAAGAGAATCTTAGCAGCCTCTTAGAGAATTTTCCATAATGCAAGATTGATGCTAAACTTGTATGTGAAACCTCAAGCTGCTCTCTTAGAAGACTCCAGCACAGAAGTGAGGCCAAAGAAGCTGTAAAGCTTCAACTATTCTGGGTCTCAGGGTTGTTTCTAAACACCAAGTGAAAAATAGCAGAAGTTACTGTCCTCAGTGGGCTGCTCTGATTTCCAGTGCTAGTAACATTATTACTAAGCCAGGCAAGGAACTTGGTGTGTTCCAAATCCAAACATCATAAAAAAACATAACAAAGACAAAAATTGAATTTTTAATTAGCTAAGAATGTTTGCAACTGGGAGAGGGGAAAAATCTGCTTTTTGTGAAGCATGTCTCTTTGTGTTAAAAAGTTTTCTTAAAATATTTATTCTTTTAGATAACAAACTCTCTCCTCCTTCTTTCAAGAATATTCTGGACAAGAAAGTCTAATATTTCTGTGCTCAAGTTAACATCTATAAAAAAGGAATTTTGACCAGCTGTACATACAAGTATAGCTCTGTTCCCAAGAGGTCAAGTGTGATAAGCATCTTAGAGTGATTTTTAGCCAGTGCACATCTTGTATCTTTCAGCACAATCAAGCAATCACAACTCATGTTTTGTATCAACATGATTTGGCTGAGTGTTTCTGGAGCAATGTTGTAAGAATGTGCCCACATCCTTGACAACCTGGGTTTTAACATAATTTGATTTCTGGGGACGTATGGCTGAGACTGATGTAAACTGCACCACTGTGTTTGCTGAGGGATTTCTGCAAAGTAGCTTTTCTTGTGCATTCTGACTTCACCCTGAATTATTCTTCAGGAAGGGGCCTTGTTCAGAGGTGCTGAGAATCCTCAGTTCCCCTGAGAGTTAGTGAGCTAGTAAGTTTTTTGCACATTGCTACAGAATGCTAACTTTTTGAATGCTGCTTCAAACCACACCTATCTCAGCTGACTGTTTTCTGCTCTAATTTGGGATTTGGCCAAAGCATGACATTCACATCAGTCCTATCTTGGCATCAACAGTTACTTACGTTTCTTCATTATTCCAGTTTTAGCAGCTGGCCTATTATATTATAACATGTCACAAGGGACTGTATCAATTGCATGAAGTTATGCTACATCTGTGAACATAATGTAAAACTGGGGTTGGGAGAATGGGGTTTTCTCACAACTGTGGGTAAGCAAAATGGCAGCTTTACAAGAATGGGTGCTAAATAGTAAATCAGAAACCTAGAACTCTCCTGATTTATGAATTACTGTTATGTGAATGAGTTATGTTACCACAAACATATACCAAGCCAATATGCAGTCAAACTGCTTGAGCAAGTCAAGGACTCTCTTCACTTATCTACCCAGAGGCACTCTGGAAGCTTGGGCTTAATGCTTGAGGTTGGAAAAAAAAAAATCCTTAAAAGCACTTCAGATACTCTATTGTGTAAACTACAGTGAAAAGAAGTCAGCTTCTAAATGAAAACACCCTGATGGGGTGGGGAAAAAAGTGCGAAGTTTCTGCATTCTTATCACTGAAGAAGCTGGCAAATTCTCCAGGTAGATGAATCCCAAGCCAGGATAAAATGACTGTGCCAAAGTATTTCCCTTAAACCGTATGGTAGCATATGACAAAAGAAAGACTCCAACAAATCTAAGTTAATTGATACCAGCTGGGGCTTTGTTCCAAATATCAGTTTTTCTTGTATTTTAGAAATCATGAAGCTCTATTCACATTTTGTAAAGGTGTATTTCATGCAGTAATACTTTTATGCCCATTGATATTATGAAACAATATACATTTGGTGAAAGAAACAAACACCTGCATCTTCTATGTCCATGGGTGCGAGAGAAAATGGTACAACACATAGGACTGTGCTGCGGCATTTAGTCTGCTACTATTCAACTACTGCTGTGAAGAGAGCTTTTGAGAAACTAAGACAATAATGTTATTATTGTCACCGAACAATAATGCTCAAAGAATCAGTGCTATATATAAACTCCTAAGAATGTTTTCATCAGGTTGGGAAGCCAAGTCTTTGTGCGTCTGAAAAGAGGTTTTAGTAACTGGACAAGTGTCCATTTTGCACTGCATTCCCCAAGGGTTAGAAAAATGGCAGCAGGCTACATAGTTTATGGCATATCAGCATTTTTTTTCATATGCAGAACTAGAAAAATTAAAATATGTCTTTGTTTTATATATTTTCTTTAGCCCTCAGACTACTGAGCTATTCTTCAAATGCCTTTCACTAACAAAGACTTAACATTTAGTAGAGGATCGGGCAAATTCCTCAGGCATTAGAAGCATGGTTGATTTAAAAAGCCTGCATTTAGTAATTAAAACAGTGCAACTAATCCACATCTTGAAATATTTTGGAAGCATGTCACAGAGTGAATAACGCAGCTGTCAAGTAAAGAAGAGCTTTTCTCATAAAGGATCACTTCACAATATGAGCATCTCCAGATCCCCTTCAGCTATAGTACACTTTTGCATAGTTTGAGATTTCTAATATTTCTTAATAGCCAATATAAATAAAAAAATTCATAACAGTGCAAGATTTCCTAGGGTTGGTTTAACATTTACAGAGAGCAGCAATTTGCTGTATTATCCAGCTAATGCTTACATGCAAATGGTTTTGATTGAAGCAATGTAATTAAGATGGGTTTTATATATTGCTGGTCACCCTTTTGTAAGAGCTTTGCCATTCCTATACTAAGTGGCTAAAAACTTTAGATTATTAAATTAGTCATGACAGACACATCAGGAGGACTGTAGAACCCCCAA
Organism: Caloenas nicobarica; assembly: GCF_036013445.1. Classification (NCBI taxonomy): domain Eukaryota; kingdom Metazoa; phylum Chordata; class Aves; order Columbiformes; family Columbidae; genus Caloenas; species Caloenas nicobarica. The sequence continues at coordinate 43,929,477 of NC_088246.1, read as the reverse complement.
ATTTATATGAAACAAGCCTCAGGGAACCAAACACTGTGAACTTAACAGTGGGAAGGCCCCCTTTTCTGTCACCTTGCCAATAGACACACTCTTCTTTCCCCACATCTGTACTGCTTCATCAGAACATACAAGTCACACAGAACATTTGTGGCAGCCTCAGTGAGAGTACTTGCTATTTTTCAAGCCTGAATGAAGTCAAGGTATTTTCTTACGTAGATTTTTGGTCCATAAAGTAATAAGGGAATATTATTCACTGCATTTTTTCCCCCCCCCAATTTCTGTTACTTCAGTCAATAAATATGTAAATCTCTCTCAATTATGTTCCTCTCTATCATTTATGGAGGAAAATGATCTTGTTTTCTGTAGAGGAAAATAATGAAGATACTTATTCTGAGTCAGGCATTTCAGAAACCATGACTGGGGCCACAACTGCCAGGAAAGCCACTTCACTTGTGGCAACCATCACCCGTAGCTGTCTCTCTTCTTATTCATCCTTCGCCATAGGAAGGCAAACTTGCAACATTGGAGGTATCGAAACCTGAGGAGCAGCCATTACTCCCAACAGCACCAAAAGGGGAATCACAAGGGAAGGGAGTTCCTGGGTGTAACATTGATGTTTGCTAGTTCTTCAAATTGCATCAGCCCTCAGTAACAAGAGCAAAAAGATAAGAGGGTCTTAGGGTTCACATGGAATGCAGTCCAAAAGATAAATAACACATAACCAGGTAGCTTGTCTAGGCCTGGCTGGTAGGAGAACAACCTACTCAGCTGAGAGCTGGGAAAAGGTTGGAGTGCATTTTGGGGGGATTTTACTTTCACTGTCTTTAAGCATTAAGACTAAAGAAAGAAAAATACCAGAGATTTAATTTCTATTATCTCTGTACTATGCATATTTATGTAATACACTACAACTGAGAGGTAGTATCTGCTAGTACCTTCCTATTTAAACTAATCGCACTGAAACAAATCCATGTAAATCACACAGACTCTTACCAAAAGGCACATTACTGCTTACTGTTACCTCCTACAAAACCATCTCTGCAGATGTTCTCAAATCACACAAGAATACAAATGCACATAGATTGGCTCACACTAAGATTATTATTTCTGCACTGATTGAAAGGTGCTGCTAAATCCCTCCAACATTCCTGCAACCCTCTGGAAGAGGTGAGCACAGTTTCTCTGAGGAATTTTCCTTGCACTCCCAGTTGTCTTCTTGGTACTCAAGATTACAAAAATGGAAATGTAAAATATAGAGCTGATGGGATATGGAACTAGCACGGTGGTCATTTCAAAAGGAATAATACTGATGAATCACCAGGCTCCTAATTGCTATTAAATTTAACCTGGAGTTTTAAGAAAAATAAAATAGCCTTTTTCCTCAAGATCAACTTCAGCTAGTTCAAAGTCTTAACTGTGTTACAGTGTCACAAGAGAAACACAAACTGCACTGCAATATGGCAGTAGAAAGGTAAGCATGGGAGGTGTTGACTAGTATCAGACAGTGGAAAACCTTAATTGGTATTTATAACTGCAGTAGAGGGTGATTATTGACCTTGGACATTACAGACTACAAAACAAACATTACCTTCCTCAACATGTAATAAATTGTGCATATGCATGTTCCTGCATATATTATGTTGATGCCATTAAATAAGAAATCCTTGTTTCAGAAAAAACTGTGAATACATAGATGCATCTGGGAGATGATCTCAAAAGGCTGGCGGTTGTGGGTCATCCTAGCTTGTGTACGTTCTCTGACAGTCAAACAAACTGCATCATGATGTGCCTGCTTTCACTTCACTATGGAAGCTATGCAGCTGAACACTGCCCTCCACATTTCCTTTTCCTCAAAAGGAGTGGCATGGGAGAGGACGCTGGTGGTTTTAATCCAGGTAAGAGCTGCTTACTTCCAGGCAAACAGTTGGCTGGCTGGCCATGGTCAGAGCTTGACTCTTTGTTCTTAGTGACTTGATTCAGGACTTGGCTATTACACAGCCCTCATATTCTCTTGAATCTTTTCATGTTATTTGTTTCAGAAGCTGGGATTGAATCCTTCATGTATATGAAGTCACCGCAAGCTTTGCTTTTGGCTTTGGTGGGAGTAGTATCCTGTATGAACACGCTCTGAGTTCTATCTCCTTTTAACTTACAACATGTCAACATATTTTTGCAGCTCTATAGAAAGTACTGTACTCTTACAACAGATGCTTGATGCAGATAAGTAGAGAATGGCATACTCTGTGCTGACTCTAAATCAAAACAGTGCTATCTCTGTAAGCTATTAAAAACACTTTGGTCTTCTTCATCAGCCAGCAGCAGTGTAAGGGACACTCTGCTGCAAGCTTGGAAAACCATCAGCCATTTGTTTCCTAGAGCCAATATTACCTGCAGTTCTTTATAACAGTGTTCACAATAAACGAGGAGGAGGAATGGAAAACTGAGACTTCTCCAAACATTTCCACTGTGTGCTCATTTTAATCCCTTGGAATCATCAAATAAAGAGAGGATTTTATTTTTCAGTCTGATTCCCAACTTGCTTTGTTTTTAAAACAAAAAAGACTCACTACCTCTTCACTCTGTGTTCAAATCTAGTGATAACTTTCAATGCATTATTTTAATTAGGCTTCCAAATTTGTTCATATGCTGTCCAGGTCACAAGGAGAATTAAAACCAAACACTGGTAATGTATTTCTGCATTACTTCTACAGGCAGCTCTATTTGACTTGTAACCAGAGGCAAAGCTAGTGGGACTCACATGACTGGAAAGGGCATCAGTGAAGTTTGACATTGTTTAAGCTTCTGGAAGCTCTGCTCTGAACTCTGCAGTGCCTCTGTTACTTTGGCATTTGTATGAGAGATACAGGCTAAGTAACTCTCGAACAACACACAGGTATTAGAAATGAAAAGCTCACCATAAAACTGCATAAATTGTTTATGCAACAATAACAGCTGTATTTCCAATATGCACAGTAGACTCCTCATTCCTATATACTCCTGAAGACCATACATGAATAATGCTTCGTCTACAATTTTCATGATCATACGTAATTTTGTGCTCATTCTAAAATTTGCCCCACTACTCCTCCACACCCCACAAGTCAAGTTTCAAAGCAAGGTCTAATATTTAATTTCCCCTAAACTTGTGGTTATATAGAAAAGATAATTTTATAAATATTACAATATTCTGCACCTTGCAGGAATTCAAAGATAGGCAGTTTTTCAGCATTTATGAGACAAAAGAGCAAACCTGTATTCCTTCCTTAGTTTTCACCATCTCACAGCAAAGAAAAAAAAAAAAAGACGAGAGAGATACATCATAGTTCAATGGATATATCAGGCAGAGCTAAATGCACAGAACCAGAGTATATTAGTGATTAGTTCCCAGCAACCCATCTTGACATTCTAATTTTAGTCCATCAACAGCTCAGGGATGGAGAAGGGCCAGCCAGAAATACAAACACACACACACACTTCTATCCCTTCCTGGATTTTCTGTGGAAGTAGAAGTGCAATGGCTTTTTTGAATTTGCTGGCTTCTTAAAGTGTTTTAAAAAGACCATTTACTATGACATAGATAAGAAAGAATTTCAGGAGGCTGCTATCATCCATGGGAGCAAGCCAAGTGAGTTTGTGGATCTTAACTATGAATTTTCAAACTTTCAAGTGTTCAATGGCTTGTGGACTTAAACTTAACTATGAATTCCCTAGGCTTTAAAAATCCATGTATAAATACCTTTTCGCTAACAATAGTATTCTCATAGAAGTCTTGCGCTGTAATTTACTACTGTTCACACTGAAGCCAAACTGCCTTCACCTAGAAAGCAGATTTGTTAAGGTATGTACCATTGCTGGTACCTTTTGCTTTAGTGCTTTGCTTTCCTTTTATGAACACTGAAGATTTTTAAAAACAGTCACTTTCAATACCTTTAATCCCAGCGATGCTACAGGCAGAGAAATGCGATTCTTCCTCCTGGTCCCCCAGGCAGGTCTGCAGGGTGGCCGTTCCAATGTGCACAGACCTTGCACCAGCTGCTGGAAAAGTTCTGTGGGCCAGTTAACAGAAGACTTCACTGTACAGAACTGTCAAGTGAGATATTTTCACTAATGCTACAATAAAGTTCTGAAAATGACTATCCAAACTAAGTTATTATAATGCCAAATATTGCATGAAGTCCTGTAAATACTATTAGAGTAGCAGACAGTTTCAGACACCAGCCAGGGGCTCTGAGGTGAGACTGAAGGGCAACCATTTGCCTGTTTTGCTCTCTCCATTTCTCAGATACTATTGACCTAAATACAGAAGAAACTGAACATACAGCTGTACTCCACTGGAAATTACAGCCGTCATATCATTATTTATTTATTTAGTTAGTTTAGTTTACAATCAGTCTGCATATCACGAACCGGCAAACAAGTTTGTTTGTTAACCACCTTAAAATTAATTTTCTTATTCAGATAACACTTTATGTAACTAGCGGAAACCCCATTTCCTTAGGAGACACTTGAAAAAGATTTTTTTTCATGTTTTCAAGCCTGCAAAGTAAGTGGAGAATGCTTGCATCTCCAAATTATATACAGATACAGTCTGTACCATCTTTTCTCTGGTGTTGACTATGAAACAATAACGACAACATTCAAATAATAATAAAAAAAAAGATAAATATTTCAAAATATATTCAGCTTCATCATTCCATTACAGTGAAGCATTCCTGCATTGACTTATCATTTGTCTGCATAATTTCTCATTTCCTACACTGGTATTCCCTTGCAATGAAATAATATTGCTATTATTTTCTCACCATGACTTAGAGATCCATTTCACATACAGCACATTGAAACAATTCTGGTCTTTATATTCCCTTGTTAAAGAACATTCAGGATCACCAAGTTCATGCAAATCGTTCTGTACATTTCTGCAATATTATCTACAAAGTAGTCTTTGTGAAGAACTCAGAAACATCTCTTTTGTGTATAATGACTTTACAAAAGAAAAATAATGATAAAGCAACGGAAAGCATTCTACTAGTCACAAAATTTGGCAAATACTTTTGACTGAAAACTTGCAGAAGCATAAAAAATATTTTAAAGTTCTATTTAAAACATTTAGTTAAAAATTTGAGAAAAAAGCAAAGTAGAAGGGCTAAAAATGGATTAACAAAGACTAAAAATACTTGAAGACTTGAAGACCTACCCTATGGGCATTGGAAATACTAATATAAGAATGTGTCCTGAGGAAAAATCCATAAAAGGAAGTAGCAGTCAAACAGTGTTATTTAAATACAACTGTTAAGTATAAAATAAATACTATTGTTAAAAACCATAAATTGTTCGAATAAATTGTGATTCTTTTTTTTAGGTAAAAATTTATATCTGACAACTCACAGCTGTTAAGAAATGCATAATACAATTTGTTGTGCTGGATTACCAGAAGTATCTAGTTATTCATTTTCTAAAAACAGTTTCTATTTTTTATTATGTTAGTTTGAGAAAACAGAAATGACTAAGCATCACTGTAGCTGAAGGAGCGAAAAGATTTTAGTGTTTAATTAAACAAAGCTTCATAAGAAATAACACAGATTTGGAAATTCAGAGAAGTCAATTAGAAATATAATGTTAATAATTTTTTACTTCAATGCTATCAGGAAGAAATAAAAATTTAATTTTCATAAAGCTATTTGTTGCCTTTCAATTTTGAGATCTCATTCACCTTTTAAACTTTCCAATCTTGGAAAAAATAGTATAATAGCAGGGATGGAAACAGAACATTTTGAGCAGCAGGGGGTTTGAGAGTCGTACCTTTTCACTATATTCAGTTGCAATCAGAGTATCTTAAATGAAGATTAGCCTTTAGCTGCCAGTATACCAGCTGTTCCTGAGATACTCAGGGTCTGACAGTCTGATCGTGTATTTAGATGTGTACTAACTCACCAGGGCCACTAAGAGTTTCACATCTGCAATAAGAAATGTCTTTAAAATGACTCCTGTCCTTTCTACTTCCACGTTAGGTGGCATGAGGATGAAAATAACAGAATGAAAAAGGTATATTTTGGGGCAGAAATCCCTTGGGAAATAGTTGCATATATTACATCTCTCAGCAGGCAGCCAAATCATTAAGTCTGCAGAGAGCTCTTTGCTGATGGAAAGAAACTAATGCAGCGAAATCCATCCTGTTTGCATTTTGACACAATTCTTAGTGTAAGTGAAAGTAGCCTAAAGATTTGCCTGTGCTCTTGTTTCCCTCCAAGATAGTAAAAGTCCTCCTTTCAGTACTTAAAAGGAGCCTGTAAGAAAGATGGGGACAGATATTTTAGTAGGGCTTCTTACAACAGGACAAGGGGTAATGGTTTTATACTAAAAGAGGGGAGATTCAGGCTAGACATGGGGAAGAAATTTTTTACCATAAGGGTGGTGAAACACTGGCCCAGGTTGCCCAGAGAGGTGGTAGATGCCCCATCCCTGGAGACATTCAAGGCCAGGCTGGACGGGGCTCTGAGCAACCTGATCTAGTTGAAGATGTCCCTGCTCATGGCAGGGCGGGGTTGGACTAGATGAGCTTTGAAGGTCCCTTCCAGGCTAAACCATTCTACTATTCTATTCTACTGTGATAGCACCTTCTGATGTATCAGGGTGAAAGCACTGTGGATCATTTTGGACAGGGGCTCTCCTCCAGTCAAAGAAGGTCTCAATATTGCAACAGAACTGTCCAAGCCAGCCTGAAGAACCAGCAAACTGGGCTAAAACTTGCTCCTCTGATACTGTATGTTGTTGAGCAGACAAGCTCAACAACAGAAAAGAGGAAACACTATCTAGAAATATAGGGAAAACATACATACAGAATTACCTCACCACCTATAAACAGTCATCAAAGCTATCATCCTGCCAATAAACCAGGGTAATTAATCCTCTGGGCTGTGGCTGCTTCTGGAAGGTGCTGAGAAAGGCAAAACAGAGCTCTTTGCAGCAGCTGTACACAAAGTAAGCGAAGTTTAATATAAAGAACTTCAACCAAATTTCCCACAGTTCCTTTAGCTGCAGACTGTCTTGGAGGTGCAGCTTGATAGAACAGATGGGGCAAAAACCTTGCACAAGAAGCAAGTTTGGCTGTGGACAAGTGAAACTCCAGTCTAGAGGTCTCCTACGCTTTTCCCTGAAAGAGGCAGAAAATAGCAGCAGGCATAATTATTGCTAAGGAATCTGAAATATTTCAACTTCACTAAGTTTCACTTCCTTGAGCTCAGTAGGTTGAGAAATTTCAACAGCAATATTTAAAAAGAGATGACAGATTCAGCAAGAGTGTCAGATTACACAGAAGCAGTTAATATTCGGTCGCAGAAAGTCTCCTTCCTCCACACCAAACTAAATAAATCAGATTGGAAATCAATGTCAATTCATTTTCCTTATTTTAAAGTAAAACCTCACTGACCTGTAAAATACAAAGTATAACGGGCAAAGGTCTGGCTTAAGCACTACTACACAATTAAAAACAAATACATAAGCCTTCCATAGGTGACAAGAGAGAACTAACTATCTCAACTTTGTAATGTGCCTGGTTATGTGAAGGCTGACTTAATTACCAGCAATGATTTTCACATGCTACCTATTAGTTTCAATTTGTATTAAAAGCAAAGGATGCCCTTTATGAACAGCTGAGCTTAGAAGCATTTTTCAGGAGGAAAGACTGACTATCTATGATATCTGAGGTGTGCAGAGAGTGGGTTTTATGTTCGTGCTTCAGAATAAGAATCAACAGGTGAACAATGAAGAAATTTAGCTAATCATAAGGCCCCAGCATTTCGGTCAAGAAGCAAGTTCTCTTTTCAAACTTTACTCATAAAAGTCTTGAACTGCAACTTACTGATATCCTAGTGCTGTTGGTGACTCAAAATCAACTTCTTCTGAATTACTGACTCTGTGTAATATCAAAGCAGAGGTTCTAACAGTCTCAGGAAAAAATAAACTAGCACTTTCACTTCTGTGAAAGTTTGAGTGCTTTGTGCCTGTTGCCAGAACTCCATGCTGTATAGATAAGCTTGACTGATATGACCCTTCCTGATCTCTGTCCATATCATGTAGCAGAGTAGCATTATTTTCACAGGAAAACAAAAAAACCCAAAAAAACCCCAAACCAACAAGATAGGTATTCTCTGAAATATCGGTTTTTATTTTTCGTAGAATCATAGAAGCATTTTGGTTGGAAAAGTCCCTCAAGACCATCAAATCGAATCCAACCATTAACCTAACGCACTGGCACTAAATCATGTCTGTAAGAACATGCACTCATTTATGCATTATTATGATGTTTTTCTCTATCAAAACCTAGAATCTCTACAACCAGCCATGACAGTCCTACTTTGATAAACCCTGTTTCCTCCAGCTCCGCTATACATCCTGCATAGTGACTTTAGGACATTTCCTGTGTATATATAGAAATGGTAACCCATGTGAGGATTTTATGCCTCTGTTTCCAGATGAGATTCTTACCCATCCCCCCTGCAGCTAAGCATACCAATTCTGGACAAATGTAGTGCAGACCTACAGGCTCTCCCAAGGTTGTAGAAAACCTCTCATGGCTTTTCCAGCTGATTTTGCAGTTGATTTATAGGCTGTCACCAAATCAGCGGCCAGAAGCTCACGTAAAATGTCTTCTGCAAGCTTTGAATCCTTATTCATTGTAATGTCTTCTTCATTTATATTCTGTTGAACCAAACAACCCATGATTTCCTCTCCCTTTGTTGGATAGCTTCCTGTCCCTGCAGCTGCTTTCTGTGATGTCAAAACACAACAGTTAAGTGTTGCCTGAGGATTATGTTGCCCAAGTCCAACAAAATAAATCAAATCAAATTGGAGTGTTTAATCCTTTTAACATATCCGAATATCTGAGTTTAAACAGCAAAACCTCCTGTGATGAGGTGACTCCTTCCCTTCCCCAGACAACTTCTTGACAAGTAAAGATTTAGTATGACTTGCCTTGAATCTTACACATTGCTATATACTGAAATTCCCCTGTTATCTTTTCTCCTTTACTGTAGCAGAAAAAGACTTTTACTGCATCAAAGTCTTATATCAGCAGGTTTCACGGTATGTATAATTACATATCATTCTTGCCTTCCTATCTGAGCTAAATCAATTCTTCTGGTAGCAGAGTCAGTACTCTGACTCTGTATTTGAATAAAGCATCAGTTGTATTGAATGTGTTGGAATTGGCAGATGGTTGGTCAGTCATTCAGTCTGATATTAATTGCTTCTTTGAGATCACTTCCAGAGAACTGAGGACAAAACGCATAGTGTCTTATTACATTAAGAAAAAAATCTCATCTGAAATTCTTTGATGGAAGATTCATCTGCCTGCCAAACAATCCACTTTCCCCTTAAGAATTAAAAAATGACTTAAACATTCCATGATTTAATTATTATCTTGTTTCCTTCCAGTGAGTTAAAAAATATCAGACATAATTTTGTTTGGAAGAAAATTTATCTTTTTTTTGGTAATTACTATTTGAACAATACTTGGAAATGATGAACAGAGGTTTGGTGGGGGTTTTTTGGGTTTTTTTTGTTTTATTTATTTGTTCTGAGGAAGAAGGTCATGTAATTTGTTCATTAGTATTTTTCTTTTTTTAATTCTTCACCACGTGTTCAGCTGTGTTCATGCGTGCCTTGTGATGGCTCATGTTGAAGACTATAGTATCAAGCAGTGGCAGGATCAGCTAAAACCAGTAATATTTAGCACTTGTTTTTAATGACTGGACATCTAGAAGATGAACTAAACATCTGGTATGAGGGCTATAGTTCTGCTCTTCATGTATCGTGGTGGTTCCAAATAATTTTCCTCTGGTGTAGAAGGTACTCCCAGGAACTATCCAGCATACTTGTAATTATATTCATAATTCACATCACGAGCAATTTTTGCCTCAGTATATTAAACATGTCTAGCACCTGAAAATCATTATTTATGATTTAATCTCAAATTCATTACTCCACAGATATGTAAAATGTATGTTGCATCATTTATTAATTTGCCATTAGAAATACATAAAATAGCTGCAAGCTTTTTTAAAGCCTGGCACCCTTTCTTCTGATAGTTATGTATTCCTATTTCCATCATAGCAATTACAGCTGGTGCCAGATGACACCTATTTCTTTTTGATAAATGATATCTTATCTTATGCAGTATTAAGGTAAGTAGTGTGTCTACTCACCCTAAATATTTCTTAAGAAGAGATAATCAGTTATAACTGGAGGCTGTCTTCTTCTGACACCAGGACATTGTACTAGATAAATTAGATAAACATCTTGTTTCAAAGGTCTCTCACATCAATGGACACAAAATTCCTATGCCATTCTTAAGTTCTCCATTCTGCATTTCTCCTTGAGTCCTCTCCACGGTAATATTTTCTTTTTCCATAAGCACAGTGGACATTCCAGTTTTCTCCTCCTTCTATCCTATTTTTGAAGTCACAGTAGATAACATATGGACCTCACGCTTGGACACTGCAAATCGTGAACGCGTTAACATTTGCAGTGTATTTACAAACAACTTGGAGATAAAACAGTAACACACGTGGTGTTCTAATTTGAGTAAAATCCTCTGCTGAGCCTGGGGGCTGGATGCTGGCTAGCAAGAATCACATTAGCTCTGTTAATTTTAAAGGAACAATGTAAATTTACACCAATCAATTCTTTGACTTCAGAAAGTGACAAAGCCTCTTGGCACCTCACATGCTTCATCTGGAAAGATGGATAAACTTGGTACCAAATTTATTAAACAAGATGTTTTGCCTCTAAGCCGAGCTTTATTAAGTAAACAATAAAAATGGCTTGCCCATATATTGCTGCATTCTGCTCTACAACTGCAACAATACACATTAACCAGATATTATTGACATTGGCTAAGTCTCATCACTTAATATTTTACTGCAGCAAAAAAATTTCTCTGCAGTAAAATATTAAGTCCACATGGAAAAACCACCGGAACAGCACTGACAGCAACTTGGATACCGTGGGCTCACCATTCGTCGGTTCACACGGCTTCATGGGAGATAAACTCATTATGATGACATCTTCAAATAAATCTTGTGGCATTGTCACGTGATATTGTATCAAGTCCCTTTGGGAAAGGTAGTTTTGCTACTCTGTGTGTAGTAGCTCTGTGTAAAAGGCGTGGTACTTTTCCCATTCAGATCTACAAATAATAGACCCATTCTTGTTAGGTTTTTGACAATGGCTTCAGTGTGTCTTTCTCCTGCTACCTAAGTACAGTGACTCCAATAACAAGCCAGGTACCAAAAGCAAAGGGGCTTTAAGTGTGGGAATCTTTATTGTAAAGCTCAGGAAGATGTTTGCTAGTTACAATTAATGGGGGCACACTGGAGTGATACTCAAGAGTGCTACTCAGACATCAAGAAGCCATACCACATATTTAGAGGAGGAAAAACAAGGTATGACCTAAGATGCTGAAAAGATTTAGGTGATGCAGTGAGCTTCTCAGGGGGCCTTATTAGCCTGGGCTTAGTGCTGGGCTGATGCAGCTATGCTGCTGCCATTTCTAAAGTTAGTGTCTGCTCGGAACCGAGTTGTGTTATGTGTACAGACCACTTCATTCTGGGCAGCCAGATATCTCTAACATGGCGATTTATCGCATAGTATACAAGCCCAGAGAGCTGCACTGAAGGTGACAGACAGTCGAGTGAGAATAGTAGGACATAATCACAAAATTCTGCCTGAAACTATTAATAAAGGGAAAACTATCGTATCAACTAACCTGTTAGTCATGCAGGTAAGATGGCAAATGCAAAACTATGGAGAAGTTAAGAGGAAGGATTATTTTCTTTGCAAGCTTACCTGTCCCATCCATTCAGCAAAATCAAGCCAACATATGAACAAGAACTTACTGTCAGAAAGAAGATCTGCAAGGAGTATTCCTAAAACAGAAGAAAGCACATTCGGCCACAGCAGCAGAAGAGGAGATTGACACACTCAGCAGAATTTCTGAGCTTATGAATAAAGATAACAACTGAGTGAGAACAGAGCCAGAACTCAGAGTAAAAACTACATAGCAATATTCACACCTCTAACGAAGCCAGGAAATTTCTGGCCCAGCATCTTTTGTGCTTTAAATATTACATTTTTGGCACTTCGCCTCTTTGAGTGTGTGTGTGTTTTAGTAGTGAAAAGAAATCCTACTTTTAAAGAATGTTTCATTTTGCTTTTTCCAATTAAGTATCCGGCTAACAAACTCTGAGGTCAGGGCCACATGAGCATCAGAGAGTTTGGCTCAAAGATATACAAAAATAAGACTAGACCAGAGAGAATTTTAGCTCCCTGAACAGTGTTCTGCCATGCACACAGGTTATCCTTTTCATCATATAGGTGTCCAATTCAGTTTTGTGCATGCTGGCACTCCTATACATTTGTTTCTGGAGGTACTTTGGAGCTAAGCCATAAATGAAGTCTAAGTCACTTCTAACCAGCCCCACAGATTCACTAGATAGGAAAATGCTAAAATAACGTGAAAAATTACTTCATCTATTCCTACTGCCTTACAAAATATCTTGGCAGCCTAATTTATTTTCTTTAGACCATCTTGCAACAAGTTTACTGGAAACATCATGTTTGGACAGATTTACTGTTAAATTTTTTTCTAGTACAACACTTGCAATGATTTTAGCTTTTAATAAAGTACAGATGGAAAAATGTCACATACAAATGTGGTTACAAGTGGAGTCGCTGAGGGGCCTGTCCTGGGTCTGGAGAAGGAGTCAGACTTATCCTCCTCAAGTTTGCAATGATCTGAAATGGAGAGGGATGGAGGTGTGTGCTGCTGGCCCATTCAAGGACAGCGCTACCATTTAAAAGGACCTAAACAGGAGAAATGAGCTGACAAGAAACTCATTAGATTCAGCCAGGACAAATTTCCTGTCCTGCGTCGGGGACACAAGACAGGACACAGACTGGGATTGCCTGGCTGGGGAGCAGCTCTGTGGAGAAGAGCCTGGAGATCCTGGGGGACAGCTGGCTGACACCAAGCCAGCAAACCCCTGGCAATGACGAAGGCTGAGAGTGCCTTGGGCACAGCAAGGAGATAGAAGGAAGCAGTTATTCCTCTTTGTTCAGCATTTGCTTGACCATATCTGGGATACTGGGCTCAGTTCTGGCCCCCACAGTACATGGATTCTGTCAATAAACAGCAGCAAGTTCAGCAGAAAGCTCCTGAGGTAGCAAGGGCTGGAGCACCTACCTGTGAGGAGAGGCTGAGGGAGTGGGGCTGGTTCAGCCTTGGAGAAGGGATGGCTTCAGAGGACCTGCTGCCCCCAGTACCTACAGAGGTTATTGAGAGCAGAAAGCCAGGCTCTTTGCTGAGCTGAATAGTGGTAGAATAAGAGGCAGTGATCATAAATCAGAATTAGGTGATTTTTTCCTGGATCTAATGAAAGCACTTTTCCTATGGGGATAATTAAGCAGCAGAACAGAGGCAGATCTGGTGGGCCAAAGCCCCAAGCAACCTGGGTTTGTCAATATAGGTCTCTTGTTAGTCGCAAAGTATTCTCCTCCTCTAGCACTACTGCTTGTCCTACTACCTCAGCTGCTCCAGCTGCACGTTAATTCCTTTGGAGGGGATGTAGCTGATGAAGTATGTTAGTTTAAAACAGAATTGGTAAGTAGCAAGAACAAAAGAAGCAAGTTTGGGGGGGAGACATAAAAACTATGCTACAGTGCCGAGGCAGCAGAAAATAACCACTGTATGCCAATACAGTTAACAACTGAAATGATTTGTACTCTGTGATTAGATTAATGGACAGCAACTTTGATGCATGTTTGGCATTTCATCCTTTAAAATGAATTTTCATGAGAGAATGTGTTGTCCACTCTATGTTCATTAGTGCTGATGATTTTACTCATTTCCTTTACAGGGCTTTTTTGTTGTTTTTGGGTTTTTTTAGACAATCCTCTCATTGACAAGTGAAGAGGAATTTGATTCACATCCTTCAGTTTGGTACTGAAGTCTAAACCACTGGTGTGGAATAGTTTGTAATAATTTCTGCTTCATGATGAGATCATGAAGTTGCAAATGTACATACCTTTCGTGTCACCAGTTTAATTTTCCATTTCTTCCGCGGTCCATAGCTGGAAAATGACAGTATATAAGCTTGATATTCTGAAAAATATTAGTGTGCCATACTACCCCATAACAGCCCATTTCATCCATTGATTTGATAGATACTTTCCCTGTGGAACTTCAAGGATGACCTGCTGATTACCCTCTGCCAGCTCATGAGGACCTTCTCTCAAGCTGAGGACAGCTGTGGGATTTCCCCACCTTGCGGTTCAGCGGGCGTAGGCTCCTGGGCTGCAAGCGGGACATATGGTGCCCACAGCAAAGATGCTGGCTGCGGAACTGTCATCGCAACATACACTGATCAAGAGAATTTCCTGTTTGTGTCAGACAGAACTCTCCCTGGGGCTTTTCCTGCGGTACAGCTCCGCGGCAAGCTCCAACCTCAGAGTCACAGCCGGGCCCTACCGGATGCTATTCTTATCACTGGTGTAGGCTAGGAGATACAGCTGCAGTATGCAAATGGAAAACCCTTGTGGTAGCTACCAGTACTTTCCAGACTAAAACTTGAACCACTAACATTCAAAACATAAAGGACTGATTTCAGCCTCTGAGTTGTTCAGTTGACTTCTAGGGAATTATATTGACTTACCCAGAGAGAAGTTTTCCCCTAATCCTGACAGCAGTTAACACAAACAGCCACACAGAAGTTGTGCAGGTCATTGATTTTTTAGCTTATTTTGCATGTAGACTAACTTCACCTATGGGATATAATGAGTGTTAATTCAATTTTACAGACTCTTATTTCTTCAGTGGCCTCAAATCACATAAAAATCTCATAAGGAAAGAGTTTTCTGATTCCAGGTGGTAAAAATTAGCTGCATCTTCATTCTCCACCTGCTTTTCTTTTTGTTAGGATCATGTACTTTATTGTGGTTTTGCCAAAAAAGTGAAATACAATTTGATAGGTATGATTTAAGTAACAAAGAGCTTGTGGGTTTGGATCTGGTAACTGCAACTGTCCGTTAAAGTAGAGGTTTGCAGAAAGTGATTTAGTATGTTCAGTGAGGCTGAGCATTTTAGTTCTCATAGTTATTTAGACTAACTTGGAAAATTCAAGTCTTGTTTTCCTAAAGGAAGTTTCATTTTTAGGTCTATAATGTACATAAAAAGTGGTCTGGGATGTTAGTGGCTGTTAGATACCAGTCTCTGCACTCTCCAAAATCTCAGATAGCAAAATATTTTTTTCTCAATTATGTTGAAATTAAACAACATTCTGAAACACTTGCACTTTTGCAAGTTTCGATTGTAAGGCAGGAACAGGTAAAGCTGAGAAGAAAGATCTGAGTTTTCTTCCTCAGACAGCTCTGTAATGAAGAACATACAGAATCTCTAGTTAATCATCCCACTGAGAGAGACCTCTAGAACATAAGGCATGGATACTCAGATTTGAAGACTAAGCAAGAAGCAGGAATATGGTGTGAAAGGTAAGCACTGAACAGCCTTATGGCATGGTGTATTTTAAGTAGCAAACACTTCTGAAAGAAACCAATCTTTCTGTAGTTCCCTTTGTAATGTGACTAGAACACTTATGCTGAATGTAAATCAATACAAGATGAACTCCAGCACAGAACCACTAAAATGAGCCCTGCCTCCACTTAGTAAAAGCAACACTGATGTTTGAGAAACTGAAAACTGTTTTTTTTCCTCACAGAGTTCCCAACACCCTACTGTTTGCTGCAAATAAGGTAGAGCAATATAGCTATATGGGATGCTGCTTGCAAATTGAAGAACCTACAAAACCTTTGTTCTTTTTTTGTGCCTGAAGTATTCCCAGAGATATAACAAAGTAATGCTCTACTCTTGATCCTGTCTCTATGCTATGGTACGACACTTCTCATTTGTTTCTGTCTGTCTCTGCCTGTGGTAATGTAACAGAATCTGTGTTTTTCATCTATCTTGGTACTTCAACTTCTTGTGTTAGTCACCTTGCTAAACAGTGGAGATGGACTTTCAGATACTGTGGTGATCAGCATGCTGCATAGAACCACCCTATCCGCAACAAGGCTCTCCTAATATCTATGCTGAAGCACTAGTAGAAGCAACAAAGCATTTAATATGGCTAACTGCAAGAAAAAATCCGGTCTGTAAGTACCATTCAAAGAAAATCATGGTCAGAGATCTGACACTTTAGAAAAAAAAGCTGTTTTAATAAACTGTTCCTTTTCTCTGGAGTTCAGTTGTGTCATTCTTGTCTTTGTTGGTGCCAAATAAAAAGAAATACATAGTATTTCCTCACTAGCTGTGAAGTATTTGCAATAAATGACAGTTTTGCTGAAAGACAATAAATAACAATTTTAAAATTCCTCGAGATACAAAAATTCAAAAAGTTCTGACCTTTACTTCTTTTCCTGAAACACTCTGCATTCTACAAATGTATCCATTTTATTGGTGATAGGAATTACATCTTCCTTTCCTATGAGCCATCCATCTCCTCTTTCTGTGGGCTGTAGTAGGTGGCTGACCATATAAATAGATCTGTCCTCAGGCAGGTCCCCAGCTAGCATAAAAGTAATTGATGTAGCCTGTTTATTTTCTTCTCAGGGTTTGCTAAGGAACAAGGTAAGTTATAAAAATAACCAGATTAAGTAGGTTTGAGTTTTCCTTTGAATATAGAAGAAAGATACTATTTTCACAGCATTGGTTCTTGAATTCTGTCAAAAAGCTGAGTCATCTGATTGATGACAAAATTCTGAAGAGGAAGATTAATTGCTTTTCAATGAATCCCCCATACTTAGCGGGAGCTGTGTTCATTACAGATGAGGTGCTTGACTGTACAATCATTAGCACTGACATCAATGAGACTACTTAAAGATCCGTGGGCTGAGAACTGAGTGAAGAATTGGACTGGTATTTATTCTCATCCTCAGGTAGGGCCTGATTCTTGTTTACAGGAGCAGCTTGACTTTTCTGATTGGTCCAAGGAGCAACAGGATAAAGCCCCAAGCTGACAGTGTGATGCTCCAGTCTGTTCCGTTAAAACAGATCCTGAAATTATAGCTATACAGCTACAGCTCCTCACTTCAACTATATCCCAGTACAGGTGTCCTGAACATGCAGTACCTGAAGAAATAAGTAAAGGCCACCAGGTCTTTTCCTGGTATATTCCATCACAGCTCCACTGAAGGGCAACAGAGTTACAGCAATTCACACCAGCTGAAGCTCCCTAGATGAAACTTCTCTTGCAACCTGGAAAGGCAGAGCCCATATGCCACACAGCAGCCCCAGAATCTTTCAGTTACTTTTGTAGCTGGGGGATGTGCAGGTACTGAGGAGAAAGCAGGAATATAGGGAAGAACAGGAACAAAATCATGATTGTGCTGAAGGAAGAAAGAGCTGTGAAAAAATGAGTCATAGTGAAATAACAAATGGGGCAGCTGGGGTGAGGGGAAGCCCATCATGTTTGGTGCTTCAGTAAGGTTAATTAATGGGTGAAAAATGTGAAACAGGGTGTAAAAAGCAACACGTGGCAAATACCAATGAGGTAACTAAGACCATTTAGCGCATTTCCTATGAAAATTCAAACACGTGCAAAAATAGAAGTGCAACAGTCCATTACAGAGCACATAGTTGTTGTTTATAAATTCTGATTGATACCTATTGGAAATTACCAAGTGCTTTTTGTACAAGAGAATCTTGAAAGGTCTGTGACTGTGAATATTTTACTCAGCTTGAAAACATTCTGAAACATGTTAGCTGAAAGGGAGGTTGCAAGTTTCACATTGCTCCAAACCTCACTCACTGAGCTCAAGGACTGTGAGCTATTTTATCGCAAAAGCAAGTGTCACTTCTCTGGAGGCACCCAGAGAATTTCATTGCCATCCACTCTTTGTTAGGACCTACTGTAACATCATCTGTTGGGGCTGCCCAGGATTATTGTGTGCCCTGCTTCCTCAGCTATCTTTCATATTTGCAAGCGGCTATGCTGCTTGGGAACCCTCTGCAAATGTATTTGCGCAAGTGTGTGCTTGTGTGTGTTTGTGTGTTTGCCAATACGTTTGGCACAGACAGAATACATCTGGCTCAAAGAAACTACAGGATATCTGCTCTGACAGCATTCCAGTATTAGTAATGACATTCAACTGAGGCAGACATATCTACAGAACAATCATGCATTTGTCTGGTCCTCTGAATCAGAGATGCTAACTTGAATTGGAAAGGGCAAGGCCCTTTCAGAGCACTCATGAAGCAGTTGGGAGTAGGAGATCTAGAAGGCTAAGGTTTTTTTCCATCTTGTTCTTTGGACCTTAAATATGCAAGAATGGAGCACAGCCTGAGGGAGGCTTTGCTCATGCCTAAGCCTCTGACCTCAAAATGGAGAGCTTGGAGTCAGCTAAGTCTCCCTGACAACAGAGAGGGGGGAAAATGGAATTGGCACTCCACGTTATTCATTTATTTGGGTTACAGTTTCATTCTTGAATGGGGAATAAATTTAATCAACGAACAGTGATAAAGTGATCTCTTGTCCACTACAAAAAAACATGTATATATATATATCCAAAGAACAGAGAGACAAAGTCTGTTTGCCCTTGAGGGCAAGGCAGGCAGTGTTAGGTGTGCCAGGGCAGGAAACAGCACTTATCCTGTGGCATTTTGGGGTCCTCTTTGAGCCAGGAAATGCCATCATGGCATGCAGCAGATAAGATAAAGAATCCTAAAGAGGGCTGCAGAGACTTTGTGAGAAATCAGTTGTTCAAATAACTGCTTATATGCTGTGTATTTAGAGAAGATAGTGCTGCTTTTCCCACTCAGTTCTTACACACTAGTGACACTGCCGGCATTTCCCCACAGCAGTCTCAAGCCCCCACATCTACTATGTGTTGTGAGAGAAAAAAAAAGAGCAGTGCTTGGAAACTTGAAGAATCCATGATCAAAACAAGCCCTCTCCACTTTCTCTAGTGCAGTTTTACTACCTGGTAAAAAGAAGAGTTAAAGTGAAAGGAAATGGAGTATGACATCAGACCCGAGGTCAAGTCTTTTTTTTTTTTTTTGTTTTTCCTGAGTCTGAACTCAAGGAAGTTAACTGGATCCTTGCCTGAGTAAGTACTGAGCAGAAATTAAGGAAGGGCTTGAAGACTGGGTGTTTGATGATTATTAGGTCAATGCCTTCTGTGTAATCCCAAATACTCAAAAGAGCACAGAGAAAAAACAAAACAACAAAAACCCCACACAAACAAACAAAAAACCCAACAAAACAAACAAAAGAAAAAAAAAAACCCACACCAAAGCAAAAAAACCTGTACTACTTAGCACTGCCAGCTCAGGCAGGAGGACTTCAGTACTTCTCATAGGACCAGGATTCTAGAACAGAACTGATAAAACCCCACCGAAATGGGAGCAAGACAGGGGCTGGACAATTGCAGCCAGGTGGTTAAGAAAGTTAAAATAAAATCATTTACAGGTTGGGTGGACTCCCCTGTCTTCAAAACCACTGTGAAGCACAGGATGGATGCATACATCTCCTCTGTAATGATGAGCTCACCAGACTGTAGACATATTCTGCAAAGCAACTGCCCAAGGATGTAATCCCTGTGCCTATACCACCCACTTCAGTGAATTCTTTGCCTGATTCAAAGAAGTCCAAGACCGGGTTTTCAAGGCTTTCATTAAAACTATTGTACACCATGCAAGCTATGTGATTACAATAAAACAAATGACTGCTTTTACCTACAGGTATGGAACCTATACAAAGCTGACTGGTTCTACTAACACATAATATCATGCCTAAATTTTCCCCCAAAGAAGCCATCAAAGAGAGAATGATAATGCTCAAAAAATAACCAAAAAGTGACCCTACTCAGTCTCCACAGAATTGAGGAGAACATTTTTCTTGGATCCAAATGTTATGGACAAATTTTGTATTGAGTCATCACCCAGACAGTCTTATTGACTCCAATGGAATTGTACCAATCCAAATCAACCCTAGTTGTCCAGCTTCCTTCCCTTGACTCCTAATCCCTTCCAGTCCTTTTCTTCCCACTTCATCAAGCATGCCTTGAGCTAATTCAATGGCAGAAGTACAAATGCAACACTGCAGAACTGACCATTTTTATGTATTAATAGCCATAGGAGCCAGAAAGAGTCAGTAATCCTGGAATCATCTGATTAGACTGCACATAAAGCCAAATTAATTCCATTGTTCTGCTGCCTGCAGCAGTAGCTGGGAAAAGAAAGCCATTAGTAATCCCCTTCTGTGTTGCTCTCACTGTAAATAAGTGGTTTTAGTGGATTATCCAAGGACGTAGATTTCATATTTTAAAACTTCCTTATTGCTGTATAAACTATGAGTGTAAATTAAGCTGTAAGAGGTAACAGATATATACCCAAGAGCGCTCAGGGTGTAAGTTCTGCTTCAAAGGGCTTGATTAAAGACTCAGATTATGGCATCAGTGGGCAGACTTTTATTTATACTGTCAGGTTGATCTGAAACAAACAAGATCTTTCTGAACAAGAGAGCAACTTAAGAAGATTAAATCAGCCTTGTACAAATATACAAACAGTTCTTCATCTCATTTTCTCCCATGCACATCACTTGTTAGTGTGACTTATTTATTATATTAAATGTAGGAAAAAGAATATTCAGTTGCTTAGGATTAAACGCATAAGGAAGAGAAAGTGCTGAGGTAAGTACTTAATGGTTTGGCTGGCTCCTGTACTAATCGGGTAGCTGGAGCACATCCTCATTGAAGGCTGTGTCAGGAACGGGTGTATGATTCCACTTAGTGTGAAAGGGAATCTCACACCCGCGCTCCCTGGTGCTGAGAGGCTCTGCCTGCCAAGTGTGTCTGTCACAGAGCTGTTCTCACCTTGAGGAGGATCGGAGCCAGGCACCCTGGGATGCCTTTGCACACCATCAGCTGACACAGGTGAGCAAGTTGTCAGCCAAATGGATCCAATCATGGAAAGGCTGCCAGCTGGAGAAGGCAGAGAAGAGACTGTCTCTGATAGTTGTAACTAAAGATGTTGTTCCTACTGGGCTCGTAAAGGATGGCTGGCATTACCACAGGGAGCTTCTAACAGAAAGTGAGACTTCAGTTTTATGAGGTTTCAAAGAAATGTAATTTAACTATGCAATTGTTTGCACTTGAAAAATGCAGAGCCTTCTGTAGACATTTCTGCTTTCCCCTGCACCTCTCCGGAGTATTTAACAACGTTGTCTTTTTACTCGCATAAAAATTGCCCCTCAATTCTTTTGTGCCATGCCCTTAGGAGATGGCTTCCTGAATCATTTTCTCAGTAACAGTTTGCTCTACCACATGTAGCATATACATATATTGGAAAACAACATGCATGTAAAACATACGACCTCCCTTGCTGGCTGGCTGATCGAAAATGAGGTATACCCCACATAAAGCAGACAGAAAGGTTCTGGGAACAGCAGAACTCTCAGATGCAAAAAATGTATGCTCATTTGGCTTCTTGCTGTTTACAGGTTGTCAGCAGTAAGATGATAGTATTCATACGTTTATCCTTTATGTACGCAGCCATGTCACAGTTATCCAGCTTTCAAATGTGGGCCACATGATACAGAAACCAGTGTCTCTTTTCAGGAAAGCAGTGTGTGCGGGTATGTATGGGCAGAGCAGGATTCTGCACTGTACAACATAATGCTCATGATTCATTTGAGAACCATGCAAGCTGTAAGCAGTGCATTTTGGCTTAGCACAAGCACATTCAGCTTAGGACACATTTCATGCTAGGTTAGAATACAAAAAAGCATCTGGTGCAAACACTTCGGGTTTAAAAGTTCAAAAGTCACATTCCGAAACTACTTCCCCTTGCCTGTATGCGATTTGATATCAGATACATTTGCTGTTTTCACCTACAAATTCATTACCAAAGTGTGAAGAGCAGGCTGAAAGGCATACTAATACAGAAAGCACAGAGGTATTTCTTACAAGAAGAGTGGTTTTTGGTAAGGGGAAAAGATAGATGTCTCTGCTTAAGACAGGAACACAGATACAAACCTAAATATAACTGCAGATTCTGATACCAGATGCACTACAAATTGAACGCTTATTCTGTATGAGGGAACATAATTTTGAGACTGTCTCCCAGAGACACCTCTATAACATCCAAGTTTCAAGGGCAAACAAAAAAAAAAAAGATTTGAAAAGGGTTCTTCCACCTTCTGCCACATACTGAATTAGGTACAGTTAATTACAGAATTTCAAGTATTAAAATTATTGCATACTGGATGGACTCCGACAGCCTTATGCAAGGAAAGCAAATAATAGTCAAGATACAATCAAACTGTCTGGTTTAAACCCTTTAAAACAGCCTGTTATTACATCTCGCTCTTTTCTGAAGCTGCCAGATGAACAATTGTAGTGCGCTGCCACGATATTATGGCAGCCCTTTCCAAGCACAGGGCATATCAGCTGGGGCTCAGCAGCAAAGCCAGATGCAAAGCTCAGAGCAGGCTGAAGTAGACCAAGAGCAAGGGTCTGGCATAGCCTGTCTGCTCCCACCCAGCACCTCATAGATAAGCAAGCGACCATTTGTGGGCCATAGTAGTTGAGCTGCCAAAGTCTGTAATCCTGGAGTGATACTGTGGGCTCTCAGAAAGGGAGGCAGAAGTCAAAGCCCTCAGTAAAATGCTGCAGTAAGATCATGGGAGTTTAATCAGGAAGTCTGAAGCTATAGATTTTACCCCAAGAGCATATGAAAATCTCACGCAGGACCACAGCACATAACAGCCTCAAGTTCCCTTAAACAAAAAAACCCCAAACAAATGCCAAACAAACAAACACACACACCAAATCTCAGTTCATGTTGAAAGAAGCAATTTTGTTTTAAAATGCCTCTCTCAGCTATTTCACCCTTCCCTTTGGTTTCAACTGTTATTCAAATCCTAAAGTTCTGCATGAGCCTCTTCATTTTGTAGAACCAATTTTCTGTTCTGCAGAGAAAATGGAATGTAGATTCAATGAAAATGCAGAAACTCAGTGAAGAGCAAAAATAGTTTATGTAATTCAAAAGGACATGTCCATTTCCAAAAAAAAAAAAAGAAGTATTCAATTGGAAGTTTGCAACTGATAAATAAATCCCATAATATTTTGACTTGGAAGCATCCAAATGGTTGAAAAATAACTTATCAGAAGAAAAAAACCCAAAGTTCATTGGGCCACATTCTGCTCTCAAAAAGGAACAGCTAAGACGAGAATCTCTCCCAATTGCTATCTGTTCTCATATTTTATAATTAAATCTTGCCATCTTTCATCAGATAAAATCATCCTCTGGGATTTCTGTCATTTTTGTATGACTTCAAAACTTGGCACTCAGTGTTCTCAGGAGGAAAATCTTTAAGAGTTAAAAGAATACAGCTGAATTGCAAAGACGAACCGTCCAGAAGTGGCATGACCTCATCCCCTAGCAACAGAAATCAATAACAACAAAGATAACATAATTACATCACAGAAAGGATCCGGGGGCAGATTATGTCAAGTATTATGTTGTTAAGAAAGAATGACATGTGAAAGAGACAGCAAGTTTTAAATATGGAAGAAAATACAGAAAACGTGGAAGGTAGATATGGAAAAGCAAAATACGAACACAGAATAAATTAGCCTGCAGACTCTTAAAAGCAAAAGAATATTATTCCTGTTCCTGCTTTCACTGTTTTTTATATTCAGTACACAGAAATAGATTCTCAGGGGAGCAGAGAAAGGCATTTTTTTTTCATAATAAGTATCATGACACAGGGAAACTAAATGACCCTATGATGACAGCCTTGTTCTGGAGACCCAGCTCATTTCTTGCTACTACTTAGGCAAATAGTGGGCTTCCTGTTCCTCATCTCCCAATCTGGAAAAGAGTGCCAATACAAGTAAAAGGATTCAGAACTGAGATAGATGAGATACTTACTGGTGTAGTCTGGGAACTACACAGAATTCCTCACAGTGGAAATATTCCTGTCTGCCTTGGCAGGGAACATACATTTACCTTTTGAATAATACACCCCTCTTTTGCTGTTCAGGTTGCTCATACATTTAGGAGAGGCAGGACACTGTGGTGGAGCAGTCGTCCATTTCTCTGCAATATTCAAAGTTCCAGCACCACGCACCTGCCAGCACAAAGGTTACTTAGGAATGTATTCAGCAATACAATCCTCTGCTAATGCTTTTGTATAGCTTTGAAACACTAACGTGGGGTAACTTTTCAAGGAAAATCTCATTTTAAGCAAAGCTGACCGGTACTAAGAAAAGCTTATATGTTTATTGCTTTACATAAAGCAGAAATGTCCTACTGCCAGATCACTTGATCCCCCTCCCACACTTTTGCCTGTTTCTCCCCTACAGCCACTCAAGTTTACTGTCACAGCCCTTTTTGCCTCTCTGCTACACAGAGCAATAAGATGTAGATTCTATCACTCAAAGTTTTCCTGCGTATTGTAAGATTGAAACAACCACCAAGTCAGCTAGTTATTTCATTGGTAGTCTTCAGACATCTTTAATTGTCCGTAGCCAGCTAAGCCTCCTGCATTTTGCCTTCGCACCCACTGACAACAGCAGACGTGACTCAACCACTGAAACCAACCACCTGCAAGGCTCCAGGCTCCCAGCCCTGTGAACATAGGTTTCTACCCAGAGCCCTGGCAGGCTCTGATTAGTGTCACCCTGTCCTTTTCAGCCATGTGCCAGATGTTTACTGAAATGAAACTATTTAAACGGACAGGGAAAACAAAAAAATTCACAACAGCAAAAGGAACATTGGAGGTTAATACTGCTGTTTCATCATGATTTCTATGTATAGATACCTGGGCTAAGCTACAACGCAGTGACCTTGTTTTCCAGGTACTCAGGGAACTCAAAATCAAGATCACAGTGAGAAGTTTGTAGCAACAAATTTTGGGGAGGGTGAAGGTGTACACTGGCACTATGATTTTTCACTTATTTGTTCTGGTATTTGTGAAAGCACCTTCTAAACCACACACACATGCTCAAAAACAGCCTTAGCAGTTCAGCCAACAGTGATGGAAAACCCAAAATTAGAAAGACAGAAGAAGAGAAAGAGTTTATTCAGACGTACATGAGCTGTAACTCACGTGGTGGATTTTGCCTCAGTTAAACACTCTCTATTGTACCTGTATTCATTACTCTTGTGGAACTTTGGGTGGTCAACATTTTTACCTCTATGTCAAATTTTAAATTGACAGCATTCAAATGTCATACACGGGGTAAATGAAGCAGTGCCGTGAGCAGTCCTGGACAATGGGTTTCGATCATCAACATCGCTAAGTTGTTACCTTGTTTCCAGGCATAGTTTTGGCCCAAGGCGCACAGCTCCTCTTGCAAACTAATCCTGGGCCCAGGGACTATTCCCAATACCAATTTGAATGCATCCACTCTGATTTTGAGAGTTTAACAGTGTGGACAAGCTCTTCCTTGCTTGTCTCCCTTCGAACTCAAACTTGGGCACATTTAATTTACTCATATGTAACACAATCTGTGACTGCTTATGCCTTCTTAAGGTGGGAACCAAGCCCCAAAATGTGTTGCTATTCTTAAAGTCTTCCTAATTCTTTTTATTTTGACCTAATCCTTAGAGAGCATTGCTTCTTGTCTCCTATCTATGCAGACTCCTACTGCATTTTTCGAACCTCTGCAGGCAAGAGTCACAACTGGGCCCCCATCCAGACCTGCTTTGCAGTGCCCATTTGTGGTACCCATCTTTGCATCTTTTTTATGATTAGCAGGAGCTGGTAACAGACCAATTATGGTCATTAGTCCTGTCATACATTGTAAAACTGAGCACAGATGGCATCTTATTCAACCTTAACATGATGCAAACAAAAGAACTATTTTAACATGCTACATAAATTCAGGGGACTTTCCACACTCTGTCCCAGGAGTGCTTGAGTGTTGCTGAATTAGCTGTCTTGGCACCTACCCTAGACCCATCAGCCAAACTTGGCTATTTTTCCTTCAGAACAATACATTTTTGAAGATATTACTAAATCCTGTTTTTTCCCCAGCTTCGTATGGAATGATGTTAATCACAGGTCAGCGGATGGAAGCATCAGTGCAGTGGCTGCAGTTTCATCAGTCCCTGTCACAGCCTGCAAAGCTGGTCTCCTCCGATATTGGCTGTCACTGGTACCCCATTTGAGCTGCTGTTTAACTCGACTGTTTTGCCTTTGTGCCATCCTGCTCATCTTTTCTAAATCCTAAAGAGGTTTATCAAAGACCAATCAAGTTGCTGATGGCATCTCCACCTGACAAAAATGAGCCAGACTCTTCAACCGTGGCTCCCTCTTCGTTAATTTGAAACAAGGTCATTACCTGCAGTTTTTGAGATGAGATGGGTGAGGTAAAAAAAAAAAAAAAACCACACCAGGCTGAGATGAGTTAATACTTTTTTTTCCTGTCTCTTAATCTTGCAATCTGCAGGGACACTGAAATTACTTCTTTTAGTTCAATTTACTAATGTGTATTCACATGACATAAGATTTTCCATATGAAGAAAGAACACTGATTTCTTTGTGGCAAGTATGGTGTTTTCAAAAAGATCAGATGTTATTGCAATTTAACACAAAACAACATAGAAGCACATGGTAAACAGGTACAAAAATACAGCCAGTTTAAACAATGCATAGATTCTGTCCCAGTAACAAAGAATTTCCACACAGAATGCTGTCAGTGGTAACAATCATGATTATTATCTCTTGTGTATAACATTGACATTCCTTAAGGATACTGCATTTTTTTCACAGGTTGTTAAATGGTACATGGTATCTGCCTGGAAAAAAATTAAATTGTGATTGGTCTAGTTGGAGCTGTGGAGAAGAACAGAATATCTTCACAATTTTATAATTCAAACTTAGTACATTTAGCTGTTTGTCAGTGATAATGACTCTGACTCTGTGAAAGTCAGCTGCTAAAAATGACTATTTTGATATTTTTTCTTTGAACTCATTGTAAACAACAATTTTTTTTTAATTAAGTTTTTTTGGATGGTCTGCATACTTTACATAAGCCATATATTTTATTGCCTTGAAAAAAATCCTGGTTTAACTCAGAGCTATTTAAAAATGAACCACTGCAGTACTGAATATATGTTTATATAAGTGAGTCTATTATTAATCTTGATCCAATAAATCACACATTTCAATAGCTACAGGAAACAGTGCCAGCATTTGATTGATCAAATAACACACACAAACCTATACATCTAAAATGAACGTAAGTTACTGAAAAATTCCTCTCTAATTGGTGGAAACGTTTGTCTACTTCCCCATCTCCAGCTTCCTTCATAGCTGGTACAGAACATGGCACATCGTTGTTGTTCTTGTTCCCAGATTCCAATAACACATTCAAGATCACATACATTTATAAAGAAGTTAAGTAACTTACAGTCTAGTTTGGATCTAGACAACAGTATTTTTGCAATGATGTGTGAGGTAGAAATGCGATCACTTTAAGAGATATGATTGAAAGAATACTAAAAAATGTTAACTAATTCAATGTACAGTAAAAACAGAAAGGGTTCCTGTCTCAAGCTGACTGCGGAAGTGTTTGTGAAGGAAAATGCACTGTCAAAATCAGTGATTATACTGTTAATATTCAAGTATTTCCCTTTTTCCCACTTGCAGGAATCTGAAGTCCAATACAAAATCTCAAGTTTCACGTTTTTCTGTTTTGTTGTGGTGGAAATTTTTGTTTGTTTGTGGGGTTTTTTTGTGTGGTTTGGTTTTGGTGTTTTGTTGTTGTTTTAGTTTTGATTGTTTGATTTTTAATTGCAGAACCATGAGAACAATGAACTACTAAAAGCCTAAAAATAATACAAATTTATCAAAAAGGTTCTGAGGGCTGAAGGCAGCACACTGCTTCCCAAACGTTGTTTAAGAAAAAAATTACACAAACATCCTCACAATCTTTTAGCAAATCTTATTGTTACAATTGCTTGATTGGGATTTTCTAGAATGCAGCTGGACAATACTTCAGGGGGAAGTTAGAAGGTGCTTGTATACAGCTAAAAGAAGAAGGGAGAAGCTATAAGGGAAGAATCACAAAGAGCTTAAAAGAACAAGTATCTTTCGCTTGGTGTGAAAGATGAGAAGTGAAACATTACAAGGAACCTGAAATTAATAAGCGTGTGATCTTGGAAGCAAAAAACACTGTACACTGAGGGATATAGAAACAACATGATAATTTGGGTAATTTTATTTCAAATGAGGTCTTGACTTGCTATACCTGACAATGCTGCAAGTGTTGCCAAGCAGTGATCTGTCTTCCTGCGTATGTTTCCTAAAGAATCATCAGACCATGGAGTTAGGAAAGAAAACATCCTGCGATGCCATTCACTTCTGCTGCACAAGGCTCTGCAGAAACCAGGAAGAGTCATGCAAAACTGTAGCTAAATTTGCTCTTGACATCTGTTTCTCAGCAGGCCATTCCTAAGCCCAAGGTAGTGCAGGGGAGTAAAAGCATTTGTATTCAAAAAGAAGGGCCTACCCTCAACCCTGCTGACTCGTCTGCTTCAAGATGGATGCTATTTCTTAAATGAAAAAAGAATATGTTTGGGATACACGTATACTTCGTTACAACTGCTTCTTCCTCACTGGGAAGGCAAATAGAAAAAGCTTGCCCCATTTTTTACCCAGTGGCAGAACGGGCTTGGTGGAAGAACAGCTTTTCCTCACCCCTTAAAACGTAAAGAATGTGATTCTTCTGTCTGCAAATGAATAGCAGAAATAACTGCTGAAGTTAGTCAAGCTCAACAGTAAGAAAAATGAGAAGCACATCCTAAATGTCAGCACAGTCCCTCTAGATTTCCAGTACTGCTTGACACTTAGACAACGCTTTTAATCTGAGGAACCCAAAAAGCCACTTCTTAGTTCAGTCTTGTAATATCCCTCTCTAAGGCTGGTAAAATGCCCAGCTAAGGGAATTTGAGTACAGAAAGGTTAAATAATTTACTGAGTCACACACAGTCAGTAGCAGAAACCAAAAGCCCAAATGCCCAGACCTGTGCTGTAAATGTAACAAGAAATAAGCGAATTTTGGCCATTGTTAGTAGATTTGTATATCTATTCTTTAATGGAATGCATTGACTATGCATCCTTTGGGGCTTAAATACTCAGTAAATCAAACTGAGCTAAGGCTTGTTTTAAACAGATGTAGATTTCTAAAACAAATAACAGCATTCACTCAGAGAAGTGGATCATAACTCATGGAAAAGCTGTTATTTTGGAAAGAATAATCAGCAAAATACCAGAAGAATTTTTACAGTGTTGTCTAGTAACAGCTATCACTCCCATACCATATTACATTTAATGGTGAAGTCTCTGCTGAAATTGCAACACCACAAATCCTTAAAATGCTTCTCTGTGAAGGATAGAAATTATTACATTTAGTTTCCCCACAAATAAACTGATGCCCATTTTGAAACTGGAAAAGAACAGGATTAAGTTCAAACCGGTTTAAATTTGCAGTGCCTCGGGTAAGCATATTAGAAGGAAAATGGAACTAAAATGCTACCCAATTGAAAATCTGTCATACAGGACTTTCACAAAAACTTGATGTAAAATATGGACTTGTAGTTCAGACTTCTAGACAAATATGTGACCCACATTAAATTCTGTTTAGTAGCATTTTCATAATTAGTGAAGTTCTAGCAATTGAGGAAAAAACAGCAGCATTCATATGCATAGTAAAGTCAGCAATAATTTACAATTATGGAACATCTTCAGGGTTTTTTTGTAACCAACATATGTTATAGGAACGTGCTTATTAAATTTGCAAGTTAGCACAGAACTAGGAAGAATTGTAAGTACCTTAGAGAACAGGATTAGAATTCAAAATGATCCTGCCAAATTGGGGAAACAACCTAAATAAAATTGGATGTAACTCTAAGAATAAATGTGAGGATCTACAGTTAAGTAAGAATAACTGCATAATTGCAATAGGAAGGGCAGCTCTTTAGATGGTGATTCTTTAGCAATGATTTGGGGTTTATAGTGGCTTAGAAGACAATGTGTTAACAGTATCATGTTGTTTGGAAGAAAAAGGTAAACAAGATACTGGGATACATACATAAACCAATATTCAAGATATAGGAAGATGTCTTCCAGTTGCCTTCAGCTCATGCTATATGAGTGCTGAGTGAAGTGGTATTCCTGTGTCCAAATTTGAACTCAAGAACCATGAAAAATGAGAGGAGGGAAAAAGGCACACAGATATTGGAAACACAACCTTGAAGGAAATATTGATGAACTGAGATGGAGTGTGGGGAATTGATAAGTTTTCACAGAAAGCTGCTGCAGGGGAAAAAGTCAAATCCATTGCCTGTGACTAGTACAGCCTGAAGTGAAGTAAGAAAGACTCACAATGGGCATTGGGAAGAGCTTTCTAACAGCAAGAAAATAAAACACTGCAGTAAGTTGCAGGAAGCTCTACCATCTCCCCAGCATTGGTGATACATGTATCTATCAGGAATAACACTGGCACAAGAAGATGGCTAGATGATTTCCATAGGACTCTTCAGTTCTCTTCTGCTGGGATAACAGTTACACGACACTTCATTTTGCTCAAAGCTAACTAGGGTGGTAAAGAGAAAATCATGACCTAGAGCCATCTCTTGCATAAGTAAATCAAACATAGTAAGTTGTAGTGGCAAAGATACTAAAATGCAGAGTCAGAGAGTGTTTTAACAGATAAATCATGCATGGCTTTGATCATGTATAGGATACATCAAAAGCATTTTGGTTGCGAAGAGCTGGATGGACATACATGGGCACCCAAGCCCATATTCCTTTAAAATTATTTTTCACTTTGCCGCTTCTTACAACTTAAGCTGACAAAAGTCCTTACCCCAAAGGTTTAAACTAAAGTGAGATTTTAAATCATCTTCCAGCTATTCTTCTCCCCCTTGGTAGCTTAAAAACATCAATACTGACCCTGAAGAAGCAGGCATGTGTTAGCTGATCCTGACACCAATTATCTAGAATTATAAAAACATACAGGAAAGACATCCTCAACTTCAAACAAACAACACCTTTTTTTTAAGATTCAAATTATACTTACTACTTCAGAATGGGTTCTTATTTTTGTACACCTCCACCTGTATGGACCAGAGACAGAGTAACAGTGGGGGAAGATGAGGAGAGAAAGAGGGGAAAAACCAAAAAAAAAAAAAGGGAGGAAAGGGTTGGAGAACACTCCTAACCCCAGTTCCTCATCTTTGTTTTCAGGAGACACTGTGTTTAGTTACCAATAAGAGTCACCAATAAGCTCAAATCATACTTGAAAAAATGTTGTTCCATAATTATGTTTACTCTGAATTCATTACATTTATATCACTGCTAATCGCAAAATAATTGGGCCCCTGAAGTTTTAGATGCTTATTTAAATTTTCTTCCTATTAAAGCACTTGAAACAAAAACCTCTTTTTATTAGAGTTTGGGGCATTCACCAACTTAAAGCAGCCCTCCCCCTGCATTCTTCAAAGAATTCCCGGGTTAATTGCTTGACAAAATTATATTTATCATATCCCACAGGTTTCTAGAATTAAGCACCTAATAGATGCTTAACAGTAAAACACAGAGAAGCTTGAGTCTTGTATGTGTGCTGAATGAACTAAGGCCAGGGTGTATATGTCTTCCATTGTGCAAAACTGAATGTGTAGTTAAATTAAGAACAATAGGTATTCATAAATCACCATGAGTGCCCATGAGAAACAAGTCTTCTAATTAAATAAGAAGAGAATCAGTGTTCCCTCTTCCGTTAATTGTTATTTGGTATTGAGGCAGAATATATCAATAGTTAGTAAAAAATCATTTTTGTTAGAAGAATTATTTGGTTTATTTGCAAAAACAACCCCTTTTCCTACATATTATTAAAATTAATTTACAAAAATAACTGATTTGGAGGGAAATCATATGCATGCTTTTTAAAAAGAAGCTTTAAAGTGCTCTCATAGAAAAATAAATCTTTGTGATCAGACTAAAACAAACTTAAAAGTAGGATTTGTGTGGAAACCACTGTGGTATTTAATTCTCTCTTTTTTTTTTTTTCCCCTTAAAAGCAAAAGAAAAAAAAGAAAAACCCAAATCCAACAACAAACCAAGAGACATTAGTATCCTTCATAGCAGAGAAAATTCCGCAGCAATTTGAAAAAGGAGTTGGATGATTTCTTGTCTTAACAATACTTCAAAATTTCAGTGGAAATTATTCAAAATATTCACTACTCAGTAAATGTGGCTTTAGGATGGCTTCATGTTAATGATTTCCTGATCCTGATGTTTCATGCACACAGCCTCACAAGTGCAGTGAGTTACATGTTTTCCCATCATCTCATAAAGAGACAGAAAGTAACAGATTAATGTTTTCTGACTTGGGTCCTGCAAACCCAATTTTTATCTACCCGTTAGGATGCCTTGCAGCTTTTCAAGTACAAAGAAGAACCTGGGGATGTTGTACTTGGTGATAAATTCAAGAATATGTACATTTCAAATGATGAGGACATTAAACATCGTATTTGCTTTAACCTGTTCAAAAATAAACCAGAAAAATTCTAAAGAAACTTTTGGAAATTTGTCTACAAGTCTGTTGTTAAAAAAAAAAAAATCAGCAGTTATAGAAACAATTTTTAGTATGCCAGGTTGACTGAATCACATTAATCACAGACTGAAGGAAGTAACTACATGTTTCCTGTACAAAGTATAAGTAGTCAGATCACCACTTTAAGAATCAGATTCTGTTCCCTTTTAAGACACATTAATCTCTTGTGTAGACACACTTATACAGAGTTGAGCTTGCTTTGAAATTCTATCTTTAGTTTCACTCAAAATGCCTGCACAATAGTTAATACATATAAATTCTAGTTAATTTTCCTTTATGTCCCTTGATGTGCAAGTTCAAAGCAGGGAAATTACACAAAGGTCTCACTTTGGATGAGGCTAAAACTCAGTTTTGAAATTGTCTTCTATAGTATTTCCACATCAATGAACATTAAGCTACCAGAGCACCTTGCTTGCCTAAACAAAAAAGTACACCACACAAACTGAAATAACATACAGTGTATCTACATGACACATTTGAAACTTTTTATCTTCACAAAGGATGATTTGAATGCATTTTGTTTCGGTGATTTGGGTGTATTTTTTCATGAGTAGTATTTTAGAGTATAAAGGCGCCTTTTCACTCTAAATGCTTGTTTAATAGACTTAATGGCTTTTTGATTAGTATTTTTCTACCCAAAGTGAGCCAGCTTCTAGACATACAGTTTGGTCCAGTGAATTATAGCCCTAGAGATGACATTTGCTTAATATTTTCCTTGAGATCCTCAACGGAAGAAAGAGTTAGTACTTGAATAGTCTGAGATGAAAGTCCTCAAATGAAGAAAAAAGTTAGGTTTTGAACATTCTGGGTCCAAGCTATTGTCTTCTACTTTAGGGCTTTAGATGCCCCTTTAGACACATTGCATCCCTGACATTTGTACTTTAGTGTTCTTTAACTCCAGTGCCAGTAACTTGGAAATGAGGTAAGTGGCATTGTATCAAGTCTCTCTGTCATTTAACTTGGGTCAAATCAGAAGTATGATGGTATTTCTAAAGCAGATCTTCCAATGCCACCGCAAGTCAACAGGCTAAGACACTTTTGAAAGTCTTACCCTAGGACTTCAAATCACAAATCCTGCTGGAGTCCAGTCAGTGGAAGAGTGGAGGGAAAGCTTTGAAAGTACTCCTCTACTCCAGTCAGAGCTCTTGGAGCTGAAGGTTTGTCTCTCTTATCAGATAACTTGCATCATTCTGTGGTAGGTTCTAGAAGATTCAGTAATTTTGTCATTCATCAATGTGCTCTGTGGATTTGCATTCACAGAACTGTCATTACCGGTATTTTGTATCTTTTAACATGGAGCAAGCTGTTCCCAAAAGGCTCCTTTTAAGTTACCACTGTAGAAAAACTACTAACTCTCCAAGTGTTTCTACAGCTCTACCTTCAAACCTGCTGTCAGTCATTGTTTGCTTTATTCCATGCAAAAATAACTGAGGAAATGTTCCTGAAACTTTTTTATTCCTGGCACAATATTATTATTCTTAGGTCCAATTCTGTAGTGTTGGAAAACTTTTGTGAAGGCTGCTTGTCCAGGACATCATGTTCCCCTTGAGCTTCCAGAAACCCAGAAAAGTAATAGGCCACACAGCAGTGACCATCAAGGGCATTCTTGCCTTTTGAAGTCTTTGATATTCAGCCCTATAAACTACATTATTTTCATGCCCATTGTAAAGCTGTGTTTTTTCTCTGCATAGTCATTTTCTACAGAGTAAACTCATAGCCCATGCGTGAGAATGTCTGGAACAATTCATATAGAATTTTGCCATCTTGTCACAGAGGACACACATTGTCACTTCTATTGTACCCAATTCCAAACACAGGATGCTGGTCCCCTGAGTGTGCAGCAACTAACAACATTTTACAAGACAGAGGAAAGTACTCTAAAGAAACAGGAAGGAGAGGGAGGGAGAGAGAGAGATAGAGGGAGAGAGAGACAGGGGGAGAGAAAAAACAACAAAAACCCACCCAAGCATAGCTAAACTGAAACCCATTAAAAATAAAAGATTAGAATGACATGACTATTTTTTCCCCCCATTGTTAAATGTAAACTAAGTTAATGGTCAAAAGTCATGGAGGACGAGGGAGGGAAGTTGTGGATGATTGCTGCATTCTTTATTATGTCCCCTCTTCATCCTGGGGAGCTGGAACATCAGTGCAGTTCTCATGCCAGCTTCCAAATAAACAACACGTACTTCCTGGCTATCTCTAATCTGAGCAGCAATGTGTGTGAAAGGAGAGTGCTGAGTGATCTGTGCTTCTGACCAGGTATCCTGTTTTGACAAGGGTGTTTGTCCTTTATCCAGCATATTGCAGAAGTTATTCTTGACATTTCTGTGCTATATTTTTTTGGGAAAGGCTTAATTAGGTCTTTTGGGAAAGACTGAAATTAGATTACTGAGAAGTTTAGAGGGCCAGAAGTAACAAAAAAGAAGCTGCACTTTTAAAACCTTTTTTTTTTCCATTCAACATTTAGAATTACAGTTAATTAAAAGATACTCTCTTTCCTCTAATTAATATTTACACTATGTACTACTTGACAGTCTATGGCTCTAAAGCAAGTTTTAAATTTGCTTGTAAATTTTTTGAGGAGCTAACAGAATTGTTTTAGCAGCTAGCTTACCTTTGGTTTTGATAAGTAGAGCTGTTCAGAAAATATTTGCAGCAAAAGACTAGTACTTTGGAGAATGCTTATTAAGTAAACCACCTGACCAGTGGTAAGTAATGCTTCTAGTGAAGCTTTGCTAACAACAGCAATGTGCTGAAACAATTTTAAAAATAAACAATGCACAGACTGGTGTAATTAATTATCTGGTAACTTGGATGAGATGTTGTTTAAGGTCCATGTTTTAAAGAAGGATTTGCTGTCTCCCAGGTGAGTAGTCAGTTCTGTGACCTAAAGAGGATGCTTTAATTTGACCCAGTGAGTCCTCAGCTATACTGAACTGAAGAGTGCCCCAAAGAGATTTTTTAAAGTGGCTGAACACTACGGGTTAGTGATTAGGTCACCCAGCTGACATGTAGAAGATCTAGATTGCTGTTCCTCTTTTGTCTAATATAGAGCAAGTACTTGAATGTGTGGTTCCCATAGCCCACCTAGTTGCTGTAGCCATCTAGATATTGGCTTTTTCCATAAGAAAAAAAAAATCCGATGGTCTTAGTGAAAAATATTCATAAAATTGCACTTTTTTCCAGCCAGCTTTAGTAAAATGCTTTATTATGTGGAAGAGGAAAAGAAAACAATCAGATCTACACCACCTCTATTGTTCAAATGACCTAGTCCTTTGCACACTGAAGACTTGCTGTATTTTATTCCTCTATGATCTCTTCACATTTAGACTAACCTAGCAGCTGATTTTGTTGGAACTCAGTTCACTGAATAAGAGAAATATAAACATCCCAGTTGTGGCCCCACTCCTAAACCAGGAATGCTAAGGTAGGCTTGTCACTGACTTCTACAGAAGAGGAATGGAGATCTGTATTCTGCCCAAAACAAATTTATGAACTTAAATTATCTGAGTTAAATCTAACATAGCTACAGATTTTACACATGCTAAATAGCACTGGCATCATGTCAGAAAAAGGAGAGACCAAAAGAAAGCAGGTTACTTGCATTAGAGGCATTTGAAAGATTTAGGCAAGGTCTGGACTGAGAGGATATATAAGAAGCTAATAAATCTTCCTCCACCTAGCTTTCTCTATCTACTACATTTGCAGACAAAAAGTATTAACTCAAAATGGCTTTCCATTAGCTACAGAACGCGTTCAAAATTTTTGACATTCAGAAAAAGTTAATTCCTCAAAACAAACACGTCAAAACTAGCTAAAAATCTCTAAGAATTCCCATGATTTTATCTTAAAGAAAAGCCCACTTGTGGGTTTTTTGTTGTTAGTTTTGGTTTTGTTTTGTTGCTGGTTTTTTTTGTTGTTTGTTTGGTTTTGGTTTGGGGTTTTTGTTTTGGTTGGTTTGTTTTAAGATGAATTTTACCTCTGAATCCTCTGGAATTGTGAAACCTTTCTACTTAAGCCAAGGAAAAGCAAGCTGGAGCCACATGTTCTCCTTAAATCTCATCTGATTGCACAGAGGTGACCTGGGGATGACTTTGCCCGATTGTTTTATCATTCTAGAGTTTTGCCAGATAACTCCCCTTGCATCCAGAATCCCACAAAGATCTGTGAAAATTATGGAAGTGTTACGAATCTGTGCTTAGGTCCTACATTTCTAACTTACATTTTAATTTCTTTTTTTTTTGAGAATCAGATATCCATGCATCTATTTTCTATCAGTTGACTTCCATATTTGAACAAAGGCAATCCAGAGGCACAAATTCTCATTACATAATAACAAACAGGAAATATCATGGAGGAGTATGCGGTAAATATAGGGACTGACAGTGATCTTATATTTTATTGGGAACTCAGTGAGTCAAAGAACTTAAAGCAGACCTCATTAAAAAGCACTAATTTTCTTTTCCTTTTTAAGGCAAATTTCCAGTTCCCTGAGATGTAATGGA
Source organism: Caloenas nicobarica (assembly GCF_036013445.1). NCBI lineage: Eukaryota > Metazoa > Chordata > Aves > Columbiformes > Columbidae > Caloenas > Caloenas nicobarica. Next base: position 43,892,290 of record NC_088246.1, on the reverse strand, counting down.
TTGCAATTCCAGGAGTCTTCCTGAGCACAGTGCTCAAGTAAGAACCACTGGAGGGAACTAGTTAAAAGGATTTACTTTGAAATTATCTGGTATGAACTGAATACATTAGAAATAATGAATCATTACAAGCTGATGCCTCAGAATGCTAAATCCTCATTTTAGTTAAATATACTGGAGCTGCACAGGAATTATCTCCGAGGGTAATGAAAAGCAAAATAATGACAGATTAGCCAGTTCAGTAACTTCACTGATTAAAATCTTTCTCCATAATGAGCAAGCCAAATTAAATGGAAGCGTGAGGTAAAGATATAAAACATATTTTTTTAAAAGTTTTAAGTAGTTCAGTAAGTTTTGTGAACAGATTTCAGATCCAAAAACCAGAAATGTAACCTTAGGTCTCTCCCTACATTTTACTTGGGATATGATGATTTTCTAGTGATAAAGGCTAAATGACTTTGACAAACAACATAATACTGATTTTCTCAAACTGTGACTAGAAGTCAAGACTTAGAGTTAATCCCACAGCTGAAGCAAGTAAATAGAGAAAGAGAGGGATTTTAAATAGGTAAAACTTCCGTGAGTTAACTTCACAGTGTTCTGGAACCAACAACTTGCCAACAAAGCAAGCAGAAAGTCCAGCCTTGGTATTGCCCTAAGTATATTTTTATTTAAATTTCTGTTTAGTGCATACAAATGTAGCTAATTAGCTCATTTGGGAAGCACCATTAACACCCCAGTTGCCACTGGAGAAATAAATGTTTTCCAAGAAAACGCAAAGTTATCCAAGAATTGCTTGGAAGAGTCTGAGGCCCCAAACTGTCATGTTCTTTCATCGCCCGTATGGTTTGCCTGCCTGCACAATCCACCTAGTAAAATTTGTAAAACTAGTGACCCCAGTGCATTCTTTATTATTCCACAGCCTCAACCCAGCCATATTTCAATTTCATTTATACTGCTGTCAGTCTGAATAAATCCACTGGCTAACATCCTGACATTTCTGAAGTCAAGGACAAATCTTCTGTTTACTTCACTGAGATGAGAAATTCTCTGTAAAATCAGTGAAGTTACTCCAACCCATCTCAATGCTATCGGCTCAGTGTCTAGTCTTTCGTATCCTGGGGTTACAGCATAAATAAGGCAACAATTACAGATGCAAAACGAGCCTCAGTATCAAACTTGGAAGTGGAATGTGTCATCCTAGGAAAGTAAAAATGTGAATCCCAAATGATTTCAGCAGAGCTGCCAAAGGGATTATCTAACATTTCACTGATGGAAAAAGTGAGTGTTAGATTGTAGGCATAATTGGAAAAGTACAACAACACTTGAAGCCATATGACTGATTTATATACAGCATAAGTTCAAATATGTTTGATTGTTATTTCCTTTTCAAGGTCTTTAGCAGGAAAGCATTGGTCATTTTTTCCAAGGTTCCCTCAAATAGTGACAGATATGTGGAGACACTTTTCTAGATACTGTTTTTGAAAATCGTTTTGCCATCATCCTTTGTTAAGCATTAAAGTCTAGAAAAATGTCACATATTTCTATTTTTCTTTAACTGTTTTAGTTGTAGTAATTACCTGGGACTATTTGAGGACTCAGAGTCAATAGAGAGCAAACTATTTTAGAAATGGAGCTAAAGCAACCCAGTGTCTCTCTGTTAGCAAAACTGAAAATTCTGCCTGTATCAAAGTCTAGCCAACACGATTACTCGTTCCTGCTTGTCTGGAGGTCTCCAGCTTCCCATGGGTTGCAAAAGCATTGTACCTCCAAAATTTCCACTATCCAGAAAGATTTACAGTTGGACTCAATGACCTAGCAGCCTATTCCAACCTAAGTGATTCTATAAGATTCTGTTCCTTAGAAAGATTACTTTAGGCTACTATGTAAAGGGCCAGTTCTGATCCTGGAACATGCACAAAGGATTTTTTGGTTTTCAGATGATGAGTTAGATTGCCTGCATGCAGGATAACACAGGATAGCCACACAGGTAGCATAGTTGTGTTTGCCTCCTATACCATGCAGCGTATGGGCAAGAAAGGCAGGAAACCTCACTAGCTGACTGTCATATTTGAGGTGGTCTGGAGTCTTCATTATCGTTAACTGCTACTACAGACCAACCTGAAACAAATCTGAATCAAGAAATGTAGACAGGAGTGGGTACATTTCTCAGACATAGAGCACTTCAGAGCTCCTTTTGCTCAGAACAGACGTCAAAACAGGAACCTGATCCTTCGTTTCAATTTGTTAAAGAAATCCATGAACTCATATTTCAAGGAAAACTTTTTCCTGTACCTGGCAAATAAAAATCAATTAGAAACTAAAATCTTACTTCTAATAGAGAAATAAATATTAGAGGTGACTGAACCATGATTTTTGCTTGGTCTTTTGGCAAAAAAGTATGTGACTGAAATGCACTGTGAAATTAAGTAGTAATTAGTAGGAAAAAGAAGAGGTAAATACGTCTTTTAACTGTAAACCCAAGTATACATCACCTTAAATTTCTCAGCAGGAATTATCTGAAAAAAAAAAAAAAAGAGATAAATCAAAATTTACCTAAGATGACTTCTTCCATAATAGAGAGCTTGGTGATCATAAACTACTAAAGGTAGTTTGGAGAAGAAACACAATACAAGTTTTACAGACTGGTAAGAAACTAAAAATCCTCAAGTTCAGATAAAACAAAGCCTACCTCTACCTCTCCCTTCATAGCAACAGATAAATCCATCTTATGGTTTTAATGAGGAAAAAAAAAATGTCTGCATTTTTAGCCAGGAAATCAGTGCCTTCCTGTTATATACTTAAAGTTTTTACTTTTCAAGTGATTTCTCTTATGCACTGGAGTCTTCCTCTTCCCCTGTATATTCTTCTTTTTATATAAGGCTTGGAGTATCACAGGTTATATTCATATGCCCAGTTTGCACTCCCACAGAGCTTGGTGTGTATTTTTGTCATTTGCTGGATGTTATGTATGAAAACCGTTCAAGTGCCCTCTAGTGACTGAAACTCACAGCAAATTTATGGCTCGCTACAGCAATCATGAGTGTTTGATGGATCCAGTAATAGCAATAATGTGGATGCGATGTGTTGTGGCCATCAAGCTTTCCCATTTTAACTTTTGAATTCCCTGTTGCTGTAATGTAAACAACACTGGAACATCTCACAAGCAACATACTGCTTGCAAGCTATAGGACAGGAACCATCAGCCTGATGTAGAGTGGAAGACTGATGCTAAGATGACAGTAAAGCACATACATTTATTACTTGATCCATCTTTGCACTAAGAACTGCAAAAAATAAAAAATAATTATAATCTATAAGCAGTTTATTGCATTCTTCATGAAGTAATTTCTGCTACTTTCATTGCTCTATTTAAAAAAATAATAGTAGAAAAGTAATGTAGTAGTAGTAATGGGGGCCAAAGTTTCCATTTGACTACTCAGTCCAGAAAATGGATTGTAAAAATTATGCTCTTTGAATCAGCTCAGATTTTAAATGCTTGAATTATGTAATTAAGCCACAGGCTAACAACTTATTCACAGAAATGTACTATTGATTTATCAGTTTATAGGCTTATTAATCTAGAAGCTTAACCATTGGCAATGGAGAGCCATATATTGCAATATATGTAAGTCTTAAAACCATCACAGCTTGATAAAGTGAATGCAAATTTTAAGCAGTAAAGTATGAAGAATAAAAGCATAAGCTTAGTTTTAAATTTCAACCATTTAAGACAATAAATAAATGGCAATGATATATGGGAATACCTTTTTCATTTTAGATCATCAGCCGCCTTCCTAGTCTAAACAGTCAGTCAAATAAGGGCAACAAGCCACATCATGGGGTCTTTTTGGCTCACTAGGAGATATTCTGGTAAGTGGGTTGGTACAATAAAAACAGTCTGATCCAGGAATTAATTATCTACTGAATATACAGGTCTTAGGGAAACAGAAAAATATATTCAACCCATGCATGCCAGCATGAGCAAACCAATTTTTTCTCTCCTACATAAAGGAGGTGTACCACCTCTTTCCATACTATTGTTCAAAACAAAAAGGCATACTGCAATGAATCAGCCAAGAAAATCATACTTACTTATGGTTCTCTGGTACTTGTTTTATACCAGGCTAAGTTCAATTATATTTAGAGACATATTTAAAGCCAGCTCAAATTCTGTGAAGCTTGAAGAATGGAAAAAGTAACGAAAATTCAAAGAGCTTTCATACTGGTAACAAATATTCAAAGCTTTCGTATTGGTAAGATATTCCTCTAGATACACTTGGGGGCCCTGAATGCTTCTAATAAAGGCACAGCACTTTAATCAAAGTATTCCACTCTGCAACCTCTTGTTGAAGTGGGATAGTTGGTAATTATTTCGTGAGGTAAAATGTTCACTTTTACAAGGTGTTTTGCATGAGTTATAACAATAAACACCCATCCTTGTGTGGATGTCCTTGAAAATTTCTTTAGTGTATGCTTCAGTAAACCCAGAAAGCTCAGCAAATAATGCAAGCAGTCACAGCTATGTGCTTAAAATTATAGTGGACAAAAAGTTTCAACATGTGTGAGAAGAAAATGAATGTGTTCAAAGCCAACACACAACATGACAACAGATCCTGTACAAGTGTGACTGTTCTCTGAACTATTGCTAATGCTCTGAAGTGCTACTACTTCCCCTGCTTTTACCTCAAAATTTTCAACCTGCAAAGCATTCATCATACAACATTTTAGTCCATGTTGTCCTTTTTTTGTTCTCTGTCCTTTCTCCCTTGTAAACCTCCCTCTTAAAACATTACCTGCAATATTATTTTATTGGTATCCTCATTTTCCTTTTCTTCTCCTCCCTCCACACAGTATGCAAGACAAATATTCTCTTGCAGATCTCTTATAGAATGAATATTTCTGACAATAAATCCAATCCAAGTTTAAGGTTGAAGAATAAACCCTAAAAACATACAAAACTTTCACTAGTGTTCAAGGGTCTCTGCCTTTCGAAGCAAGCCTGCAAAAGTGGGCTTTAATAGGGATGCTTTATTGTTGTTACAATGAAGTAGGTTTTCTTGTTGCGGTTTTATTTTTCAAGTTTTCCTTAGAGAAACTCTCTAAAATGCTTTCTATCCTTCTTGAAGGTCTCAAAAACAATCTTTCAGGACTACCAATTTCCCTTTACCAGCAGGAGAAGTTTGCCTGCCAGCAAGCCAGTTCTTTGTCAGAATGAAGAGCTTCTCATCAGTAAATGTAACATCTTCAACACTGCATTTCAGTCTCTGTGGTAATAATGTAGCCCTACCATTGACTTGAAAATAATTAGCCAGCAGCATCATTGGTAATTTCTTCATTGCCAGCACAGCTCTTTAAAGCAATAATTCATCTCTCTTCAGGAGCTTCAAGCTCTTCAATTGAATAATGATGGACTTGAGCAAATACCAGTCTCAGCAGCAAGATTCCTACTGTGAAACATGTAATCCAGTTTTCTCGTATAGTAATCTCGTGGTTTTAGAACTACAATCAAACCCCCCATAAAAGTGATATAATTGTGTGCAATTAAAGCATGGTAGCTGGAACTTAAGCTTCTGATGCCAGTGTTTTCCTTCCAAAACACACTTCAAACAAGTCAGCAATTCCCAAACTTCCTCCGTGATACTACTACCACTCTGAAGAAAATAGTTCACTCATTCCAAGCAAATTCAGTGGTCGGTTTGCTCTTTCGGCATTAAGAATATAGCAGGGAACACTGTCCCACTTATGTCAGTATGGCAATCCTCCAAGTGGACTCCTCCAAACTAGACTTCAGTCTTCTGAACAACCCATCCAATTCCCTACACACGTGGAATTACTGAAGCATGTATTGCATCCACACTCCAGCACTTTGATTTACAGTGCGCTTCAGAAATTTACAAAAAAACCCAACAACAACAAAGATGGTTCAAATGAAGGCTCTGGAAATATTTAGCCTTCCTTCTTGGGAGTCTTTTTTTTTTTAACCACACTATTTTTGCACATGGACATAGAACTGATACTGTGTTTTTATACTTTAGCAGGACTAATCAAGGTTCTGTCCAGCTTCCTCCAAGCCTGTGGCAGTACTCCTACAGTTTAGGAATCACTGTTAAGAAATGAAACTGATTTATTAAAACCACGCCTGATCTGACTGGAAAATGATGGTGAAAAGCAACATCAAGAATGGAACATTACTGGACTTCTCATGAACATGGTCAGATTGTTCAATTGCGGGGATTGTCTTAATTTGAGTAGCAGTAAATTTCTGACATGGTGGAGGAAGCAGGTGAGGGGCATGGAGGCAACGTACAGGACAAGTCTGAAAAGTGTAATAGGTATTCATTTAAAAGGCAGTTCAAGGGAACTACGAAAATGTAAGTTCTTCTTTTTGTTCGTGCTATGGTCTGAAGAAATTTACTTTAATGAGTTAGTACAAGTCCACTTTTTGTTTGTAGAGGGTAATTTTCTTTCTGGAGAGTTAATCTAAACTGCCAAAGTGGCTAGGTATTTTTCTGACATCTTAAAAATAAATAAATTAAAAAAAAAAAAATCAAGACTGTGTGTTTATACATGCAAATGTATTTGGAATAGTAACTGTGCAAATCAACAGTTGACTTCCCAATTAAGTTAGCTGGTAGCAGCAATTAAGACAACAATTGGTAGGCTGTAACAGTGTAGTCAAGAGGCTATCTCCATTTACAAACTAAATAGGGTTTTGTTCCATCTTAGTAAATAAGCAAATTGTGGCATTTTTTGCTACAAAGTCTGTTTTGGTTTGTTTTGAAAATACGCCTCTTTTTCTTCTGTGCCAAAAAGAATGTTCTTTGAAGGTAGAAGTGAAAACTCCAGACACAGTCTGCACCCTCTCTGATAATCAAAGAGCTCTTAACTGAGCACCGACACATACTCCTCTAAATGGAGCGCGCTCTCAGATCTGCCTTGCAGAACAGCCCTCCTACCTCACTGTTTGCATGACTAAAAGCCACTTGTCCTCTTCACTTCCCTGCTGATGAACAACCCACTTCCACCTATATCTAAGAGAAAGTTCTTTCCTTTCTCTTGAGACTCTATCTTTTTCTTGTGTTCCTGCTGCAGTCCCTCACCATGTTCTTTCCTGGCCACCTGCCAATTAGGCAGAACTAGCTGAAATTTGTCACTTTTAAATATCTGCGTTTTGGTGGGAGAAAAAACAAACAAACAAAAAACAACCACCACCACCACCACAAAAACCAACCCCACAAAAAAGAAACTCACAAAAAAACAAAACCAAAAACAAACCACCAAACCCAAACAAACAAAAAACCCCTCAGAATGTTCTGTCTACATGTTACGAGTTTTTTTTTTCCTCCATTTCTGAACCCTTAATGTATTGCCTCAATGTACATAACATGGAAAAGACTTGACTAGGATTGGCCTTCATACAGATCCCATCCATTTTGAAAGTGTTTCTTTTTTTGCCTTGCTTCCAGGTAAGTAGAGCTAGTCAGAAGATTTCTAAGAAGATCTAATCACCAACAGGAATACTGATTGAAAAGATCTGTCCAAGTCGAGCAGCCGGCCTCTTGGAGAACAGGGATTGACGTTGTTTCTCTAACACATTTCCAGAATAACTGTGCTTCCAACAGTACTGATTCATGAACAGCATTGTTTTAGTTTGAGACAGCTACTGGGACTACCACACTCTGTTTGCTCCTCCTTACGCTGCCTCGTCAAAGCAGAAACTCTTGTGCACTGATTTGCCTTAAGATGCTGTGTGAGGAGCTGATGCTGCCTCAGAAGTCAATTCACAAGTAGCATTGCCATCCATTTAGGACTGGCTACTCTGTGAGCTATTCCCATCTGTGCCCTCATGAAGAATACCTGGATAAGAAATTCACTGTTGCATGGCATGTGAGTAGCTGCTCTTGCACTTTTGCAGTTTATATTGTACACTGGCCCTCATCTAATATAAAGCAGTGAGGAAAAATCTACATACTAAAAAAATTAACTGAAATTGTAGAGTAGCCCTTTCTTCGATCTGTCCTTAGTTTCTGTCCAAGCACACAAATCCTGAAATGTAATTAAAACTTTAAAAAGCTTCTAAATTATTCTTAGCGTACTAAAAATGAAACAACTGTTTAATTCACAAACAACTCAGAAGTTTAGGACTATGCACAGTTGCTGCAAGCAAAACAAAAAAATAAACAGACAAGAGTGTCATAACAACAGGAAAATATGATGAAAATACCTCCAACCACCACAGGCTAAACATTTTGATACCGTTCATTCCACCCACAACTCAGGAAAACCAATGTTAAATAAATACAGAAATGGCAGATTCACTTGGACTGAAGTCATTTGACGATTCAGAAGTGAGTGAAGTGAGCTGTGCAGGAAATTGTGTAGAACTCTAAATTCAAGTTGCCATTCATTTCCTGGCAGTAATGACTAATAAGGATGTAGGTGGGGGAGAATCTGGGAAATACTAAGAGAAAGAAAAAGACATTGCTAAAAATATTGCAGACTCCAGTTCATTATTTTATGGCAAATTACAGAACTAGTATTATTAAGACTCAGTCTAGGTACGCAAAGGCAGATAACCTACGGGATAAGCCCAGCTGCACAGAACACATAACCCATCTTTCTTCTTTGCTCAGTAACTCAAAGATTACACTCTGCTTGAGCAAGCTGCTGTTTGTTCCCTTACATGCTCACCTTCTTCCATTAACTTTTCATACTAATTGCTATCTAACTCAAGGGTTTTCCTTTTAAGAAATCAGAACTGGAAACTAAGGCTTCTGAAATAAATTTGTGTCAGCTTATCTTATTCTGCAGCAGTAGAACCATAAGTTACCATTTTGCTTGCTTATAGGACTAAACGAGTGATTTTTTTTCCTGTTCTATTTAACTGAGCCTTCTGTTTCTTAATTGTTATCAAAACAATCTCGCTCATAACAAGTTCTTACAACTGCTTTATACGGACTTCAGAAAATATAGATAATGAGAAGTAATTGTCTACTAACAGCCATTATTTGATAAGCAAATGTTTATAGCTGCTACATTTTACATAACTGATACATACTGATACTTTTACATACTGATACTTTTGTGTTCGAATACAGGTCAAATTCACATCTCAGCCTTATAGTCTTCTATCACTTTTGCTACTTTTTCAGCCTGTTTGCGCTATACTACGCTATTTCATTTTCTCTGCAACTATTCAGTTTTACCATAACTGGCACTTAATTTTATTATTTTTAAATGTGAAGTAAACAATCAAGACTATATTGAAACCTTACATGACAGCCACAGGTCAGTTTACATTACATTGATGTAGATGAGGCACAATGTAGGGTTTTAATCTATTGTTCATTACCTAAACAAAATTCAGGTTAAAGGGAGTAGAAGCTTTGCCAGTAAGATTTACACTCACATTCTGTCTCAACTCTGTGCATTAAATTCTATTCAGGGAAAACCAACTTTTCACAGCATAGACACTAGAAATTAGAGAAAGAATTAAGAGATCAATGGAAAACAGGTTCATTAGCCTGAAGAAATAGGAGTATTCTAGGCAAAATTAAAGTATCTGAGAAGCATGAAGAATTAATCCCCCAACACACTTTCACAAAGGGATTTGGAACACAGTGGGAAAATAAAGCAAAGCTGCAGCAAGATTTTAAGCCTAGAAGGCAGAGGGGAACAGGAAAAACTAAACAGTTAATACCTTTACCATGAAAATAGCAGAGCAGAACATGTAAACTATTCATTTTCAGATAGCTGTGGTGGTAGTTTGTTTGTTTTTTGGTTGGTTGGTTTGTGCACTTTTTTTGTTTGGGGTTTTTGTTTGTGGGGGGTTTTTTGTTTTGTTTGTTTGTTTGTAAACCAAGCTAAAACAAAGCAAGCTGACTAGAAAGAAAGTAGAAAATGTCAGTTTAACCACCTCTACAGATTCCACAGAATATGTAATCCAGATGTTCATTTTGCACAGACAAATCAAAACTAATCCTTACTGAAAGAATAAGGTGATAATTTCTCAGATAAGGTGACTAGTTCTCTGTTGTAGGGTGCACTGCACTCATACTTTTCTGGCTCACATTAAGGCAGACACAGGAAAAGCTCATTAAATGGTTGCACTGTTGAATTAGTCACTTATTCATCACTGTAAACACTGATGCTAATCAGGAGAATAAACATGAAAGTTCTGCAAAATGCCTTGAAGTTGCAGTTAGTCAGAAGAAAGTGAAAACAAAATCTTGACAGCTTCTCCCTGGAACAGTGCTGAGGTTATTGCTGGTGATGCATCATCAGCTCTTTAAAGCTATGACTGCAGAGAAAGTCCAGTAGCCAGACTGACTTGTGACTTCAAACGACAAGCAATCAAGGAGAGGCACCGAAATAGTGGTGTGTTGTGCTGCATTTGCATATCCTAATCAGAACAGGGACCAGCGACTTAATAAAACTGTTGGCAACAAGAAATTCCAGCAATTTCTCAGGCAACATGTAGTTTTTAACACTGATCGCTATCCTAGAAAGCGAATTTGCTCCTCCACAGAGCAGAGTGCCTTCAGTTCCTATTACATAAAATTTTAAAAGCAAATGACCTGAACTCCAGCAACCTTTCTGGCCTCAGCATCTGTCTGTGGAGCATTAGCACTGCTGCTGGTTGTGATTCAAGGACAGAACTTCACTGTGTATCAAGCATAAGACAAACACAGAAAAGATGGTCTCTAAGACAGCTTGCAATCCCGACTGAAAAATTTGAAATGGGAGCCAGGCATGATAGCAGCAGGGTATCCAATAACACAGATGACAGGCTAAGATACTGAAAAGATTTAAGTCACACATTCTGAAAGTCACACGTGAAATCATCAGGCAAAAGTCCTGCCTCCTGCTTAGCTCCTCTAAACATATATATTGAGTTAATGTAGTTCAAATAAGGGACATAATAACATGCAAGTAAAAAGCCTGCAGCGTCTCATGCTTACATGCCTGCCCCTTCAAAATACACACCAAGCTCATGCTTGAATACTGAGATCCTTATAAATGACCAGCAGTCAAAGAGATAACCAGTGGCATCAAGATGCAAGGGGAGCTTTCTAGAGCGAGCCAGCAGAAAACACCAAATCCAGGATCTTTCTGAAATCATGCATCTCTTTGAGGCTTAAAACCTTGAGCTGGAGCTTGGGCAGATGCCTGAACTCCCTTTGAGATTAAATCCTCTCCTGAATGTAGGTGCTTACGAAAGGTTTTTTTCAAGCAGGAGAGCAAGACTCACATTTGAGGATGCTGCTGCTGAAGAAAATAAATAGTATTAACTCTCCTATTTCAAATCGTACCCTTCTTTAGAAATTATAGCACTCAAACAAAACTTCTGGACTCCTAGAAAAGCACCTAGCCGAAGTGTGAGACCAGAAAGCATACTTCACTCTTTCAGTGGCTACCATGTCCCTGTGCAGAGGTTTACAACAATCCCAGGGCCAGGAGAGAAGCACAGAGGTCTGATAGGTTATTGTCCTGCCTCCCAAGACTCTATGTTTGTTTAAAGTGTAGAAAAAGGAAGTCCTGGAGGAAGAGTCCAGGACTGCCCATGCTCACCTGCATTGCCTAGCCTCAACACTCCTCCTTGTGCAGCTCAGTAACTGTTCTGTGGGTACTCATGTTTCAGATTGATCTACAAGAACTATCATTCCTTCCCTTTCCTTTGGGAATAGCTCAGTTTCCTCTTCCCTCCTCCCCCTTTGCTGCCACCCCCCCTCCCCCCCAAAAAAGGAAAGACATCAAAACCAACAAAGATTCTTAAAGAGTAAATTAGCATTCTCTGTTGAACTGTTCCTTAGCTGCGGAGTCCCTAATGCTGATTAATGTTAACATGACCTTCTGTCAAAGCACAGAGGGGACCCAAGGCCACTGGTTCGTGCCTGGAATGGTAAGGTTCTCATTTCCTGAGATTCATTCCTGCTCCAGGAAACAGTGTAGCTGTCTCAGTAGAAAGGTGTGAGCCACTGTTGAATCACTGCCCAACATGATGTGAGTGGGCAGAAGCATGCGTGGGTTTTTTGTTTTGTTTTGTTTTTTTTTTTTAAATGATGGTGTCTTTTGAATATAGGCATAAAATTAAAGACCACAACCGTTTTAAAGATCAGGCATCCCAAGGTGCTTTTCAAGCAATTACCTATGATGGTTGCATTCCTAAGGCCATTTCAAATAGATACAATGTCCTGCCCTCTGTATAGTGTTGCTTTAACAGCTAAAAACCTCCATATCCTACTGGGGACATAACATACTTCAACAAAGGATAAGAACAGCAGGAAACAAAGGGTGACTTCGTGCTAAAATATTAGTCAGAGTCTTGAAAGATCTAGATTTGAGTTCTGAATTGAGAAGATCAAACTTCTGTGGTTAAGTTGGATCAGTTGCTTAGATACACATTCAAAGCAGGTGTTTCATGCCTAAGCATCAGCTACATCAAAACCGTAATCCTTAAACCCAAACACTCCATCAAGCCCATCTGCCAGGCTTCCTGGGAAGGCTAATTCTCAGAAGACCCCATATACATAATGCACTGCAGAGAATGCTGATTTTGATGATGCTAGTGGAGGAAAAGTGGAGAATTTTGTTTCTTTAGTTAATAACTATAATAAATGAGGAAAGATGAAGTTCCAAGTTTCAGGTCTTGCTCCAAAGTCAGCACAAGTACTTCATTCAATAGCTGTTTTATATAAAACACAAACCCTCCCCAAAGCAGTAACTTCAACCCAGTCCTTTTATTTTCCCTGATAAGCGTCCAAAAAATAAGTACCATTTTCCCTTCTACAACAAATTCCCATTAAGTGGAACAGCTTCAACAAAAGAGAGGGGAGTATGGCTAATAGCCATAGGGAGTGCTCACTTCTGGAAGATGTGGGTGTCTTCACCAGCCAGGCAAAGACAAGAATCAACTGCTATCTGCTCCATCTTGGGTCGGTATTCTAGCCACTGAGATTGTCCTACTGCAAGAGTAGTCTTCCTACACTTGAATAAAAATGACAACTCACTCTCTTTTTTGACAGATAGGCTGCTGCCATAAGAAGTAGTATTGGAGGCTGCAGTTCCTAAGGAGGGAGTATTTTTTCTTTGTAGAGTTGTACACATGGATTTAGGATTTAACACAGCAGTGCTGTGCATTGTACTATCAGACAAAACATGCAACTCCCTGTTGACCATTTTGCTTCCTAAAGGCATCCAGCCTTCCCCAGGCAGTGTTTACTGGGTGCAAGAAGAAACCTTGTTGAGGTTTGATTGCAGGGTGGCGATAAAACCACGGCAGTTGTATTGTTAATCCCCTCTCCCCCCTTAGCTCCTCCCTCTCCCCCCTTCCCACTAAGGACAGGCAATTGGGAGGGAAAGAAGGACAGAGATAAGAGAGCTGGAAAAATTAAAATGTTTTACTAATGCTACCAATAAAAACAGAAAAAATAATACAAAATATGCAAAACCAAGCTTGAAAGTCCCAGCACCTGAAGTCCTGGACTGGACTCTGCAGCCAACCGGAGCTGGATTCAGTCTGTCACTAGGCCTCAGTTCGCAGGGACGACTCGCAAGGTCCTCTCCCAATGTCGACCATAAGGAAAAGGGACGAGATCCTCATGATCCCTCACTTTTATATGAAGTGTCACTTGAATGGGATGGAATACTTGGTCAGTTTCAGTTCACGTCCTGCTTGCACATCTCGTGGGATGCATCATTATCAATGACCTTGCATTCCATTACCATGTCTACCAAAACATGTATCTAGCTTTTTAGGAAGTTGCAGTAAGAAGACTTTAGCTGAGCGGGAAATTCACTAAAAGAGAAACTTTTTAACAAAACCAGGACAAACCTAAACACCAGTTCATAACTCACAGCCTGCCATGTTTTGAAGGAAAAAACCACAATGGGCTGTGCTTTGCCTGAGGCCTGTGGCAAAACCATGACTGAATTCATAGTATGTGAAACCCTCAAGGGCTCTTTCAACACAAAGCATTATATCAAACACAAGATACTGTTGGACTGATTTCCACAGCAGAAAGGAAGCAAATTGTCTCTTGTCAATGCCACTGGCAAAATTTCTTGTCAGTGACAGCAGGAGAATATTCCAGATAACTAGCAAGCCGGTATGAAACAGCGAGAAATACCACTCTAAGCAGCTTTGCATTATGATTTATTAGAATTGTTTGTACTTTATGTTAAAGCTCTTCCCTGTTTTGTAGCCCACGGCCCAGAGAACCGGGAGTGTGCATCCATTGCCCTGAACCATGCATTGTCTCTGCTTCTTAGTGATGGTTTTTAATTTGGCACACCACTCTGCTGAATCCACTGGCACAAGAAGACCAGGTGCTAATAAATGAAAACCTAGGAAAAAAAGTAAAGAGTGAAACAGAAGGTAGTTGCCTCAAATTTTGCAGTAATCAAATGCCAGATATTTTTAAAAGCAAGATAGCTCATTTACGAGTCTCATCTCTTTCAGGCTTGTATTTCACCTTTTTTTTTTTTTTAAATAGAGTTTCTCCTAGTGCAAATAGACTGACCAAATTAGCAGTGATTAGTAAGGAGGCCCTGGACATCACTTTGCATGCCCAAAACATAAGTCACTGTATCATTCTACTTGAAATGTATCCTAAGCTTTTGTATAGAAAGAAACTCTGAAGCTGTAATTTCAACTGTGGTCTCTGCATTGAACTATAAATGCCCTGGACAAGTTGTGCTATTATCAAAATAGATAATTCCTCTTCCCCCCTAGCAGCAGGATATAAAAAAAATGAGAAGCAATATTGCCAAGACAAAAATTACTTTCTGAATCCCTTAAAATATTAAGGGATACAGTGATATTAAGTGCTATTAAAAAGCTATAACATACACTGAATTAGGAATTGTAATGATATCCTCAAATCTTAATGACTTTATGCATTAGTACAGATAAAATTTACTGTAAACTATAAATATGCATATGTCTACAAAAAATATTCTTGTTCTACTGTACTATTCTATAAAATAACTAACTGTTCAGGAAAGTAGAGAGACTTCAACACTTCAGGGAAACAAGAAAGCCCTAAATAAAAGGTTCCTAGAATGAAAATTCATGCAAATTCGCTAACTCCAAAAGTAAGGGTATCTAGCAAAACACTAAAGCAGCTTATTAAAACATCTACTTTTGACAAAATTCCTTTTTCTACCAAGGCTGAATGTATACTGTAACTCCTCAATGCCAACTAAACCTAGGAGGCTCTGTGAATAAATTATAAATCAGCAGCAGGGCAGTGCAAAGCCAAAGGGTGAGACCTACTGAATCAAGTGTTGGACTGACACGAGTTCTCACACAGATGAACTACAAAGCCCTGAAAATGTTTATAAGGCTCATGTTGACAGGCCCATAACTATGAAGGGGGTGTTACTCTTGGAGGGGGGCGGGGGCGGCGGGACCGGTGGAGGCGTGCGGGGAGAGAACCAAAACATCTATAAAAGATTTTAGTGAGGTCCTTCCATCAGTCAGAAACAAGATAAATGTTTAAGGTTTGTGTATGCTCTCTGGCTCAGGACAATTTCATCCTAACAGAAAGCATTTTTCCTTTTAACACACAGCAGTATGTGTTTTGCCACAGAATAGGTTAAGCTGTGTTTTTTTAAAAGCTTGGCATGTGTATTCTGGGTTTGCAAGTGTACGTTGAGCTGAAGATGACAGGAAAAAGCATATTAAAAGTTGGAGGGATATGTTTATCTCTGCTCTCCAATCCAGCATTCTTGTGAGGTTTTAACTATGCTTTATTTGTTGTTTGTTTTTTAACTTTGCACTTCTGAATTAGGACATTTTATTCATGAATTCAGATATGCAGAAGAGAAGTCTGACACATGACTTGTAGGTGTTACTTAGGAAAAGTCTGACCCTTCTCATGGCATTTTATTTATTTACTCATTTTTTACTCCCACTGTCACATTGTTTTGCTTAAAAATAGGCAGAGGCATTATTTCACACTCCCTCTTGGCTCTACTTGCCCATCCCTTTAATTAAGTGGTAGTTTTCTCTTTTAATAAGTTCTGAAGGCATTTCTTGTAAAAGCAGTTTTATCCACTCTGCAAAATGGGAGTCAGTTTATTTATTCCACCTAATTCACAAAATGTTTTTGGCATTAAATGCTTATAGCTATAAATCACTAATTCTGTAACAATGGCAAATCAAGGCTCCTACTTTATAAATCACAAGAGAAGTAGACAGCACCATCTACATTTTGTGCAGTGTCTGTTGCTTTGAAAGGCACCGAAGTCGGATGCCATGGCCCAGAACTGAGAGGGGTTGGCCAGAGAGTCAGCAAGGCAAAAGTACCCATGAGCTGTAGTACTTGAATCTGCCCTTTCATGACAAGAATCACCACTGCCTACACTATTCAAAGCAGCATGCTGAAGAGTCCCTGAAACTAGCTTTCCAAAATCTAACCTCCCCAAGCCATGTGTATGGTACTGTGCAGACAGGCTCTGCTTTGAGTCCCTGGGTTAAAAATACATGTATTGCTCTTCAGGAAAAAAACATAAAGGAAACCTTTTTTCCCCCCCAGAGGAGAATCCTCATGTCTCCTTTGGCCTTCCACTCTGAAATGAGATATTGTAGTTAACTTGGAGTTGCATTAGCACATGGTGTTATCTGAGGTTGTTTTCAAGGGCTTAACTGAGATGTTTAAGAGAAGCCAACAATCACAAGAAGTGTGATGTGAATGTATGGAATACAACTTGCATTCTAGCCTTTTAAAAAGTTACAGTTACAGAACTAAATGCTTCTGGAAAGCATTTCATTCCCTGTGAGTTATCAGAAACCTAACATGGAGAGCTGAGAATTTCTTCCCTGAAGCCAGTACTACAGTTCCAATTATGACAGATCACCATGCCATCTGTGAGCAATTACCTCCCACTTCCTCTTTAAAACACAGTCAACATGCTAAGCTGAGTCAGGCCTCAGGTCTTTCCTGAGGTTCAGAAGCATGAACAAAGACATTTACAATAAGATGAAGTTCAGCCCAAGCCTTCACCTCCAACCTGGCTAGATCAAGAATTGCTGCTTCAAAATTGCCCATTCTGTACTCTAAATTCTCCTTGCTTTTCTGTCTCTACTTCAGAAGCCCCTTAAATCTCCATATGAGTGGTAGCACTCTCTGGATGGTACTTCTCTCTCTTTTTATGAACCATGTAAAAGGTTGTTCCTCTAGGGGAATGGATTGCTGCAAAACTAGAGTTATTTCTGCCTCTCTTTTCCAGGACAGACTATTAGCTTCTCCATTCTTGTACGTTACCAAGTTTGTTCTTAGACAATGACATTAGTGAGAGTAGTAACCCTGGGGACCTGAGTGATGTCATAGATTTTTTGGGGGGAGGGAAAGAAAAAGAAAAGAAGATTACTTTACTTTTCTATAGCAGTTGAACTATATCTTAGACAAGATCCAAGTCACTGCCAGTACATGTTCAGTGCTGTCTAGGTTCTATTTTATGTAGTGGAACAAAAGCAGCACCACATCATTACATAAGAAAGGTCCTTTTTAAAGTCTTTTACTGGTTTTTTTTAATGCAGCAAATAACTTTTTCTGTATTTTTTTTAAATGTTCAGAGGACTAATTATTTATTACAGCAAAGACCAGCAAAGCTAGAAACAACTATAATATGTGATATCTTCTTGTATTTCTACAGCACTTCCTCTAAATGGAGGTCCTCAAGAGACTGGGAAATTTATCGGATCTGAATGTTCTGAAAAGCTCAGATTAGCTCTGGAAAAAATCACATGAGTTTTTGAATTTGCATCAAAAGTTCACCCAAATATACATTTTCTGAAATTTCCTATTCCCATAATCCTTGAGAGCTGTATTAGCACACACTTCTTTTTAACCATCAAGAACAGTATTAACAATATTAGCATCAGTAGACACTGTTGGCAACTGGAAGCCTTCTCCACAGAGATGTTTGAATCCTGAATGGGATTAGAAAACCTCAAAATGGAGCTGATTTATACTGGTGGAACACAGAGAGAACTGCTGCTCATCCTTGTCCTTGGTGATCTGTGGTGAAATTTTAACCTCTGTAGTCTTCATTCCACCAACCACCTCATTTAAGAAGAATAAATGGATAACATACAACCAGGATGATATGACTATAGTAGTACTACTGTGGTCTTTGCAATGACCCCGACTGCCAATGCAGTATTTCTAGAATGATCTCAAAAAGTCTCCAGAAGATTTTCAAATGAAACATTAGAAAAATTTCTTTTGTCCCCATTACTTATCCAGCTACAACACTAACAGTATTCTTCATTACTTTTCTATATCCATACTGTACTTGTACCACTAGTGCCTACTAGAGGTTTAATCTAAAGTTTAATGTTAAAAGAAGGATCAACAATTCAGGCCTCCCAGTCACTTTCCACAGCCAAGGGAAAAGCAGTTACAATAACTAAGCAGATGGTAGATGGTCTGCTTATAGTCCCACAAGCCTTGTTTAATCCAAATACATATAAGATATCACTTCTGCTATTCACAGTAATTGTAAAAAATTCTGTTCACTGTCTGGCTATAAAGGAAGACAAAATCTCTGCCTCATAACACATAGGCTAATTCTTGTTGCTTCAATAACACTCTAATGGATAGAGTACAAACTCCCTTTGAAAAATATCGTTACTTCAGCTCTGATAATGGAGTTTTCCATAAAGCCAATGGATGAAGTTTCAGGTTTGGGAGCTTTGGTGAGAAATGAGTGTGACTTTAAACACAAAGTGATGGCTACAGGTGTCCTAGTGTAACTGCCTGTGCTTATTGTAGCAGCACTCCTCTAATTCCATCTCAGTTGCCTAATGTCAATCTAATTTCACTCACAGGATTTGATAGTGGTAATAGTTTCGGGAACTATTTAGATATATATTGAAAAAAATACAAAAATAGAAAACAGCCAACAATAATTAATCTGCTGTGTCAGTTGCATCAAACAGGACTTATAAATTTCACACTGACTGTTGAGTTTCTAACATGAGTCTTTGATTGCAGAAGCTGAGGTGCCTGGTTCTACTTCCTAAACAAAGTTGTGGGTTTTTTCTCCCCTCTGATATTTATAATTCCAATATAGTCTTATATTTCCTGTACCATCAGCCTATTTTTTCAAGGGTTTCATATTTAGCCTTAGGCAACAACCATGCTAGACTCCACAATAATATTGCCAATGGTTTCTGCTTTGTAATTCCCAACGTGGTTTCCCTTGTTGGTACATGGGGTCACACAACTCCTTTTTAAGCTGTGCAGAACATTTTCCAGTGTGTCTTTAAGTGCTTCTTCAGAAACTTATACTTAAATGAAAATTCAGCATCTAAGAATTTTCAATAACTCCTGCCCAGAGTGACTTCAGACACCATGATGCCAAGAGGCACTTCTGCCAGTCAGCATCGGTACTGATGAGAAATCTGCATTCATGGAGAGGGGTTTGAAGAACTCTGAGGTGCTCCTTTGTTGACATACTGGAGACTAAAAATAATAATAAAGCAAGCAAACAAACCCATAGCATAGCTATGAAATGAGGCTGCTCAGAAGTCAGGAAATGTGAAAGCAAGTAGGGTCTATGAGCTCTTTCTATATGCAAAGTGCACAGAGCTCAGTCTAGGACAGGTGCTGAAGGGCTCAGTTTGCACACTGAAGTGCAGTGATGGGTTGGAAGGTGGGTATGGCTGTGAAAGCATTTTGCTCAGCACCAGCATGTGTATTCATCAAGGAATTGCTCACCTGTGCTGCCATAACAGAGCAAAGCGCTTATGCACGTGAAGAAAACCCCACTGTCTTCTTCAAGTCCCCTAAAACCCAAGTGTTGTTCTTCAGCAACCAGTAGTCTAACATGGCAGAGACAGCTGAGCCAATGTACAGCCAGATAACAACATTTAAAAGGTAATTCTGTCACCTGCTTTTAATTACTCCATATGCCACTTGTATACAGCTATACTCCTTCTTGCTTACTTCAGCTCTTTAGTGTCCCCTGATTTTGAGCCTTGGCTTGGTTTGATCCTAAGCTTCATGATTCTTAACAAAACCTTCTCTTGGCTTCTGAGCTTGCCTGACTCAGACCTAATCATGGGTGTGAACTTCTCAATTCATAGTGCACAATAGAGATACTACATAGTGTACATGTACATTACATAGGTAAAGAACTCAGATATTAACTTCTTCCCAGCAAAGCAGAAATTCCTTAGTTCAAGGCCAGCAATATGTCATAAAAAGGTATTGTAGTGCATAGCACCACTACATGTAAGATCCCTGGAAAAATAAGAAATAAAATTCCTGGATTCCTGTCAGGACCAGCACTTTCAGGAATACTCAGGAATTCGGCTTGTCACTCAAAGTCTGGATCTGGTGAGGCAAGGCATGCAGTACAAGCTATCCTAAAAGTTCCCCAGGTCAGAACTGGGCTCCTACTTGCACAGAGCAACTCCTTTAAGAGAGAGGCTGCTCTGCAGTGTACCTCAGCCAGCTGGGCCATGTGAGGCTGAAGCATGGCACAAGCCATGCTTGGCCTTCCTATGCCCATAGCACCTCCTGTTGGCAGTCTGCACTATGAACCATGGTACGCCCCACCACCGTTTCCAGCAGATGATGTCTGGGCTTCTTCAGGAAGGGCTTTGGCTATACCATCTGCCTCAGGTTGCTTTTATGACTCTTCCAACCGAGTGCCAGGCCTGTCACAGTGCATTCAGCTGCATGATGAAGATATGGGTACAATGAGGTAGAGTTTTCTCAGGAATTCTCTGATGTCACCTTAACCATCACCTGAGTGAAAACTTCTCATAGACAAAGCTATTGCCTTTGCATGAAGCATCATTCACTTGTGTCCCTTTGAGAGGTGTAGAGCTGATGGTCTTAGACAAGATTGTGGCATCAATGTCAAAATGCACATTCTACTTAAGAGATCTCAGAACAGTCTAATATTCTGCAGTATCTAGCAGAAAAAACAAAGCCTTATAAGAACTAGTTTTCCTGACCTTTTTTTTTTCCTCTCATTCTTTTACACTTTTTATCCTGATCATCACCAATGCTTTTATTCCTTTCGTCCAGTGGGAAGCAATTTAGAATAAGTCCACACGTTTGTTCACAACAAACACCTAAACAAAACAAAATAAAATGTGTAATTCATTTTAAAACTCCACACAATGAAAATACAGCTTTCAAATAAGTTCATATGGATTATTACTCTACTGGAAGCATGTCATCACAGAAACAATTTCCACTTTCACTCTTTCTGTGCTATGCAGAAATTTTCCACATTTAGTTTTATCACCCATGTCTCACTGTATTGCAAACATCTGTAAAAGTATTCCCTTTACCTGCCAACACAGAAGAAGCAAAACAAAGCAGAATACAGACAGAAGGTGTAGGGTTTTTTGAGTTATATTTATTTTAATATATTTTTGCCCATTCAGCCAATAAACCATGGATATGGGTAAATAACTTTTCAAGCTGAAATTTTGACAGAGACAAAGAGAGATACTTTATTTCCAGAGTGAAAGACTTCGACTAAATACATGAGTATTTTTAAAGTCTCATATGAACTTTGGATTGTGTTAGAAGGTTTTTATTGTCTTGCTCTTTTAGGATTGATTTTATAACACTCCTCCTTCAAAGGGAATAAAATCTTTTTTTGCTTAGCTCTATATATACTGACTCAGCCATATTTGAAGGGCTCCCATTGTGTGAGCTGTGGGAGGGGGTATAGATTGTCTTGCTTATAGCATTCTGTATTTACAAGCCAAATGCCCTGATCTTCTGATTTTGAGAGAGGAAGAGATGCATATAAATCACATGAAACACTGAGACTAATTCATAGCTGAAGCTTTTTATTTGTGGTTATATGCCCACTATTCCCACTTTATGCAAAGACGCAGTTATATCGTTCATATTGTTATCTGTTGCAGACTCTCTGTGGTTTCCATCATGGAGAATGAGACACAGCAGTTTAGTTATTTTCCCTTGTATTCTATTCAAAGGTACTTTTGGTCCAGTTGAATACAACTAACTGTTGCTTTGCAAGTCAACAGCTTTGAAGAGTTGAAAAAAAGTAATAACTATTTACTTAAAGCTCTGATGTGTTTTCAGGCTTTGGTAGTAATCAAATTTCCATTTCAATCAAATAATGACACCAAAAGAACCAAAGAAAACTATTATTCAGTGTCTTGAAATTGGTCATTAGACACAAGCTAGCTAGTCTGGTTTTAAAAAGACGTAGTTGGCTAACAAGCAAAAACAACAGTTCAAAAAGGGGAAGATTTTTTCTAAGTAGAGGCAAAAACCACCAATGTATGCAACCACTAATATAACAAAAGAACTAATTATTACCAGGAGTAAACATTGATCAAGGAAATCTCTCAGATTACTAGAGCCAGAGCAGCATGAGAGAGAAGTGAACTTCCAGTATATAAGCTGATGACTTGAATGGAATAGTGTTAACACACACAACTTAACAAGGGGAACTTGACAGCTGATTCATATGATATAAGGAAAACTGTGCAAACTTTTATAAAGGATTTTTAAAAGCCAATAATCACATTTTCTTAATAAAAATACTATTTAAGAGTCCTAATTTAACAAAATTAATTATCATCTGACAAACAACTACATTCCTCTTCTGTTCATGTGTGAAAGCCTATAATTCTTCGAACCACACAGAGCAGATAGTTTCTGGTCTAATGTTATCAAATTTTCCTAGCCCTCTCACAGTTGTGGATGGTTTTTTTTCCTCAGCTGTTACTAAAACAGGCAAGGTTTTCTCAAAACATGTTCGCCGCTCTTGTTTCTGTAATATCTGTAGAGAAGAAAGATAATGATAGCTGTGTATTGCAGCAAATAATTTACTTTGTGAATATAGCGTTTGTGGTTTATCAAAAAGTTCTACCTTCAGTGGACGGGGACCAGACCATCTTTGTGGAAAGGAGATATTTTTGCAGGTACAATATAATAGATGTTAAGATATGTGACTATGTCTAAAACAGAAGGTCATGTCCTACCTCCTTGAGGCAGAGAAAAACATACATCCACATGGAATACCTACTAGCTAGTATAAAATATTTGAGCTAGCATGTAGAGATACGCAATCATGCTTTATGCCACCCCTTGAACAATAATTAGATCCAAGTTATAATATTCGAGCCTAAAATTTCTTGGCTGGCTTCCTTCAATCCTTTCTCCTATGTGCTTTTTGAGCAATGTATTAGAAACAAATCTGACTCACATGGTATTTGAATGGGAGGACTTCAAAATAAAGTGACATTTTGGGAATGGTAATTACTTTGCTAATGGTTAATAACCTAATCATGCCTCTTCCCAAGACAATGAAATAGGAGGATTTAGTATCTTCTTTGAATCACAGACAAATTGCCAAATCCACCAGTAGTACTAAAACATGAAGAACACAGAAGCATAAAACCTCCATTTTATTTTAGAGGAATCAAAGTTGTCACCACGTATCTTATATATACTAAAAATGACAACAAAAAAGCTACTGATATGAAGTGAAGTGGTACAAATGTAGCTGTACTTGATACAAAAAAACCAAAACCAAAACATATAGCTATTTTACTTTTCTCCTCATCTTTCAATTTCAGCCCTATTTACTGTGATTTAACAAGAGAGGACAGTTAATGTTCCTGGCAGTAGGAGACACATCTGGATAGTAGTAGATTCCCAGAGAGAAGTGCCCAGAGAGAGTTCCCAACTCCATCATCCCATCACAGAATCTGTGAGGAAGCCAGTGCCTTACAAACTAGGGCAGTACTTTATCTTTCCTTGTGCTGGTTGGCTAAACAAGAAAAACGAATATTTTAAATAAGCCCAAAATGTCCCAAACTGGGAAAAAAACACCATAAACTTACTGTCCAATGTAATTCTGTGTGACCTGATAGAAGGAAGGAGCGGAAAAAAAGGGAGAGTTTGGTCTCAGTGGAGAGATGCCAGAGATAAATCTGGCCAACTACGTTCACAACAACATAAGAAGAAACTAGTCTCTCCAATCACCAAAAAATCCCAACCTAAATGAAACTCAAAAAAACCTTTTGCAACAGCTTAACTGACATAGCTTCTTAAGTTTCTAAGAAAAAATAACAGCATGTTTCAAAGAATAACCCCTAGTTTCTGCCAAATGGTAACCAATAAAGAAATCTCTATTGATACCAGAAGATGAAAAGTTCTCAGAACAAAGCCATCCTACTTTCAACTTTGCCAAACACTAGTGTAAGTTTATTTTCCAAGGAAGTACATCCAAGACGAGGCATTTTTCCTAGGAAAAAAAGGATATTCTACTAACTTACACCAAGCAATAAGGAAAAATAACAAGCCAGTTCCTGAACCTTGAGTACCAGTTCACAAAACTTGAAGAGAATAGTTCCCTCAAAACCAGAAGAAACTATGGTGGACTTTCTAGACTCTTTCTGCAGTGGAAGCTTGTGTGTTTACGGCATGTTTGTACAGTATGGGAAAGAAGCAAGAATAAGCAAAGCAAAGTGTTGACTCCAGGGAAACCAGTATAGAAAATGTCTGCTTTCTTTGCAGTGTAAAAAGGGACCCTGTGCTTTGGGAAAGCTGTGGCAGGGAGCTGCAGCAGCACAGTATCTTACAGAAAAAAAACCCTTTACATACCTAAGCATTCAGAAGTGTACTCCACATGCTTTTCTGCATACCAGTTCCTTATAGTTTACAGTTCAGGACTGAAGAAACAGCAATCTCTCATCTCAGCACATTGCAGTGCAGTATGTAAACACAAGTGATATGTTTTAATTGGCAGCCACCAGCGACCTGGGCTACGACAGTACAGGATGCAGCTGGATGTGTTATGAATACAGAGCAACACGTTCAACACACATGCCATTGTGCAGAGACCACATGCCCAAACACAGAAATTTAAAATAGTCTTGGATGTTTTGAAACCAGGCAGAGCAAAATCTGGTTTTCACTTACACGAGTGAACTGAGTTAGTGGAGAATGAATAGCGTGCTTTTTCCCCTGCTCCCATCCCAGAGAACCATCAAAAAGGCTTCCAGCTTGAAACTGCCTGCTAGAGTGCCAGGAAGGGGTTCTGACCTGGAAGTTAGCTTTGGAGGTCTGTCAGCTCCTAATTCTGTCCCTAGTGCCACGAATTAGCATTAGCAAACACATGCTAGCCTACTATTTGTTGTGGAAGAGAGAGAACATTTTATTTTTCATGCTCCCTTTAGCAAGCCTGCATTGCACCATTCCACCACTCCCACACCTTCAAGCAGCAAAGAGCTGCAAACTTACAGAAATCCTTCTAAGTGATTGTTTCCCTTTAACTATATCCATGTCCTGTCATTAATAGCAGTCTACCAGGATCATTTTCCTGCAAGTACATTGTTTTTGATACTACAACAAAAATTAACCCCTAACTCAATAAAGCACAAACCTGTATAGGTCTACTCAAACCCAGAACTATGCATCTGTGTTCAAAAACATTGTCTGTCTACTGAAAATCATTCATGCTTTCATTGTACTTAATTTACCATTCTTTACAAATAAAAGCAAAAAAAAAAAAGGTGTATAGTTATTTGCTCCTTCTTTATGGTATATTAATACTGCATTTACCATTGTTTTTGAAATAAAGGAGTTTTCTTCTAGTTTTTGGTAGTGCTTTTAGTGGCAATTCTCAAGATGGCAGGAAAACTAACTGAAAAACAAGAAAACTATTTCTATTTGAATTAACATGGTAAAATGCAATCAGGTTTTTGTAAAAATACTGTCTTTTTTGTGGAGGTTTTTGGGTTTTTTTCCTTTTTAAATAAAAACATGGAGGAAATAAAGGCAAATATTTTCCTGATAAACTAATGCTTACTGAATTTGTATTTTATTACCAAAGAAACCAGAGAATTTCAGAAGGAATATCAGATTTTACTGAATTATGTTTTTTCTTTTTTTTTTTGTTTTTTTCTTTCTTTCTGAACTAATCCAATGACATTTTCAAAATTTGAACAAGGCCATGGGCAACCTGAAATCAGAACTGCTTTGAGCAAGATTTTGGACTTTGCAATCTTCAAATTTTAATTTTAGTCTAAATAGCACAGCTATTTCTGTTTCATTCTCTATTCAAATTAAATGGTTAAAAATATCCAACCAGGCCAGGTTTAGAGTAAGGCTGAAACAGCTACTTACTCCCAGTATCAGTACAACTATAGTAACCTCCATATGATGCTGTATCTCATGCTGTGGTCATACCCTTGTTTTCTTTTCTGCCTCACCTTTATGTTTTAAATTAACATCTATTTAATTCAAATTCCTGGCAAGTCCTGGAAAAAAAAGCTTTCTTTGAAAATATTAATTATCCATATGTTTTCAGCTGAGGAAAAAAAAAAAAAAACCACAAAAACCAAAAAACACCCAAAAAAAAAAATCAATGCAGGTTTTTTGGTTGTTTCAACAAATTGTGACCAACTACATTAACAATCACAATAGCTATTATTGATTACATTTATAAGATTAGTATCTGTTTCCACATTCTGCATTGATTTATTGGGCTAAGACCTTTCTTCCTGATTTTGAAGTATCTAAGCTGTAGGAAATACTAGCATCCTAAACCTCGGAACACAGATATAACCTGAAGTTAAACTGCTACATTTTTTACTTACATATCTGGCAACTAGCATGTGCTTATGCTTTTACTGGCATACAATGGATATATGCCAGCATAGCTGGCTTTTTTTTTTAATAAACACAGCTGCTTGCAATGAATCAGTTCTTATAATTTCCCAACTGACCCATAATGACAGTGAGCAGTCAACTTTAAAGCACCGGTTGTTAATATTCTTGCTTAATCCAGGTCTGGGAAGCTACCTCTGCAATAAGCATATTTTGTGAAGGTAATACTAGAAATACATGTGTGCACATACACGTGTGTGTATATTCTTTCTATGGAGAGAAAGAAATGCAAAATGTCATTGGAAGTGGCTGGCAAATGCATGAAAATTACCAGATGAACCACCTCAAAGAGTGAGTTCTGGCCTTGGTCACACAGCAGCCCAGTCAATGGCATGATTAATTATGCTGCCTCAAATGTTTTCAAATTATTTCCCTGTGAATACAAGCAAGAAACTCCTGATGCCAACAGAATGGATAGCAGAAGGTTATCATGTTTGTTTGAAAGGAAAATTGCTTGGATAGTTCATAGCTATTTGTTATCATACCTATTAATATCTTCCTGAGACCACAATAACTATCATGGGAACTGAAAATGAGTATCAGAAAAGAATATGCAAGATTAGTCTCAATTTGGCCTTTCCCAGTTGTTTTAGTACAGAACATTGGTATGTGGGCAGTAGCATTCAGCTCCAGATTGCTGCTCTGACAGGTTTTTCTGCCTTGAGAAGTGAAGCTATTTTGCTATATTTAACAGATAAAGTCAAAGGCTGATGCTCCTGAATAGATCAGCCAACAGTAGCAACACAACATTTTCTAAAGAACATCGATATTTTTTCTGTGATTAAAAAAAGCTTTTCTAAGGCCATCTATAGACAAATGTTATGCAGTATATGCCACAGATAACAGCTTAGACACCTAAGTTTATGAAATAGATACACAGACACTACATTCAGTTTGAAGTACTAGAAAAGGTACATTAGCCAGTAAACCTAGAACACAGTAAACAGTAAACCTAGAACACAAAGGAGTTGTCCAGTCTTTGCCTGATCTTTCGCCTGTAGTTTCCTTTTGATGATCAATGACTGATCATATTTCCTAAAAAACTACATAGCAGCTTATTTAAAGAAGCTCCATGAATCACATGCAACAAGTTGTAAAATGTTCCTGCTTTGAAGCAGCCATAATTCCTCTGAGATTCTCTCTTCTGACAAATTTTGGATACCTGTCAATCACTTGCCTTGGTGTTTAACGATACAAAGAACAGACAAGAGAAAGAGATACTAGGAAAAAACAATATGCAATAAAAAGCTATGAGACTTTATCCACACTGCAGGTCCAGATCACAGCGTGTAATGAATCTGTTCATTCTACTATGGTAACTTTGTGGTGGAAGCAAGGACAACTAGCACCCAAAGAGGTCTTTTGAAAGTCTAAGTAAGAAGAGTTGATAATTCCAGCATAAACTATAAGAAAAGTAATGTATTTTAAACTGCTCCAAGAATGGAAATTTATTGGTACCATTGGAGATGCTATAAACAGCAGTAATACTCTGAGGGTCTGAATATATTTGGCGAATAACCATTTTTAATATATAACACACAGCAGTTTTTGGTTTAGCTCTGTGAGAATCTGGCAATGTGTTTTCCAGGGAAGGGTGATACACCTCAAGTGGGAAGCAGCACTCCTTAATGAAAAGGATTTACTGACAACACCAGTTTTTCTTCTGTCTGCATGAATTGGGATGTAATACTGAAACATAGCCCTACAAAGAAAACCTATCAGTCAGGGTCCAGCAGTCTTACAGCACGACAGGCCTGGAAGGTGGCAAAAATATCCAAGACACTTTACACATATAAACTAATCCATGTTTGGTTGTGGGAGTTCCTCTATGGAAATAATGTTTTGTTCAGGGGCTCTAAAATAAGTGAAGATGGGGAAGATCCTTTATTTAGTATCACTTTCACAGATGGATTGGAACAGAAAAGAAGATGTACAAGGCACAGACAGGTCCCTTCTCTCAAAATCATTTTGACAAAACTCAGCGGTGAGAAATTGAAATATGTGGAGTTAATAAAGTAAGTCAAAGGTAATTTTGGCAACAGTCTATTAACAGGTGACCCAAGCTGTAACTCAGATGAAAAAAAAAAAAAATAAGGTATATTCCAATGTTTGCTTTCTGTCAGTGTAATCCACACAAGCTATGCAAATTTCCTTCTACAACCTCAACTATTTTCCAGGAGACCAAGAAGGTGAAAAGTAGCCTAGAGGTAAAAAGTGATTTTTAACAGGCAATAATATCTCATTATCTCAATGCTACAATAATGTATAGTGTCATGGGAAATAACATATTCCTTCATGTGAAAATGTAACCATACACATCATAGTCTTCATTCAAGGAGTTATTTGGGGAGAGGCAGGTGAAAGGGGGCACAGTCATAAAACAGCTATAAAAAAAACCAATAGATGTCTCCATAGATACTTGTTTGATTTTCTTTCTGACATTTTAAAATTGACTAAAAGAAAGACTGGAGTTGGAGAGGGGAGGAAAAGGTAGATAGAAAATGATGAGTGGAACTCATCCTTTATCCTGAAGGGGAGATCTGTAAGAAAGGCATGTCATATTAAGAAAAGCCATTATTCCCAAATCAACAGGAATCAATTAGCTGTGGAATATATGGTTGTTTTGGTCATCAGTTGCTGTATCTGCATTATTATACATGTTTTTTCAAAGCGTGATTTACTTTAGCAAAAAAAGACATGACAGAAGGCACTCAGAGTTTTATGACTTCAGAAGTGCAAGGAAGTGAGACCTGAATTTCAGAAGGAGCACATTTCTATGAGCTTGTGGAAGAACACAAGCCTAGACAATTGACATGACCAGAGAGAACATAAACTACCCATTTCAGTCCTTCGAGACTCCAGTTAACTTTACTTTCTGAACAGAAAAATGAGTGACCGCATGAATAATAACATAGTTCAGCTCTCAGCAGTCACATAGCGACAAGAACAGTAGAATTCACGTTAAGTATTATTTTCTACGAGTAGTATCATGGGCATTTAAAGGGAATGAGTCTCTTTCACGGTGATTTGATCTGCTTGATGCACACTGCCTTGAGAAGCTGCAGTTTGATCCCATCAGTATGCAGGATTTTAAGTCCTGCTTTTGAGAGCATTTCCATTGCTGGAATTGACAATCTTGGTCCAAGGGTTTCTGCAGCTCTAGGCACACTAACACAGCTACGCTCTCACAGACTCCTGCTGGTCACGTGGCACTTGCTGACAAAGATATTTGCTGCCTGTAAAGCTATATCGCCTCCTACATAACAAACTAAGCCACCAAATAGCTTCCTCTGTAGCCACAGGTGCATCCATGACTTTTCTTGCCATTGGAGATGGCAGGTATGGTATTTCCCTGGCACTGGCTAAGGATAGAATGCCAGAATAAATTTATTTTATGCCAGCCCTTCTGAAAACTGTCCCTGTCTCCTCCCCAAGCTAGTGCAATTGCTGGTAGACATAGAGAGCAGGAACAACAGGCTTCTGTCTTCTCTTGTCTTGCTGGGAACAGTCAATAGGCTTTCATACACTATCAACATTAACAGTGTAACTCCCTTACATTTCTACCAGAAAGAGATGTATGCAAAGAGTAAACTTGAAAAATCAGATGAAGTTGAATCAGATTAAAATGTTTAAGACCTGGCTTCACAAGTAGCATCTTGAATCTGTGTTATCCCAATATTGATCTAAAGACTTACTCTTCCCCTCTTCTCAAATAGTGGTAGGTCTTGGTGAGAATTTTTATCAGACTGGATATTACAATGACATGTCAAACTAACACAGAGCTATGAAGCTGCTTTTTTTTTTTTTTTTTGGTGGGGGGGTGGTTATTGTTGCAGTGGGGATAAGAAATCGCAGAATTTCAATAGGGTTGGCTTTAAAGTACCGCGTGTATCACATGCAGTGATTTGCAAGACAAACCCACGTATTAAAAGCTACAGCTCTACTAAACAAGTACTTTTCAAAGTCTAGTAATAACTCAAAGGGTATAACCAAATGTTCCAGTCCATTCTGATCTAGTTCTGTCAGACATTCCTAAGCTATACTATAAAAAAAAAAAACACAACAAAACCACAAACAGCAACAAACAAAAACCCACAACGACAAAAATCACCAAGAAACATGAAAGTAATCACTTTACACTTATTTTGTGATAAAGTAAGGCTTTTGGAAAGCTTTCAAGACAACACTTATTCTTGAATAAATGCCATTACAAGCTTCACAAACATATAGGGTACGCAAACCAATTTCTGAAGAGAGAATGAGCAAGCATCCAGCTGAGCAAACCACTGTGCCTCATTGCCCCACTCATATCCCTTGCTCCATACAAAAGCCAGAAAACAAAGTTTCTTCCGGATAAAGTGAATGCTGACTGATTGCCTTTTTTAAAAAAAAAAAAAAAATTGCCACCTTGACAAAAAGTGCCCTTTTGCTCTATCCCTGTGTGCAACCAAGATTGCTTTTCTGAAACACTTTCATATTCCACTTACTGCCAGGATAACTGAATGTTTTATCTATTAGGCTTGAATCCCTCTGGCCGTGACATTATTCAAATACTGCTGATACAATGTTCTCCACATACAGCTGCTGCTGCTAACACATACCAGGAAGAATTTTATTGTGACAACCTATGGAGAAAAAGAAAAAAAAAAAAGAAAAAAAATCACATATTTAAAGGAAATGTGGTAACGCTTGCTTTTAAGTGTCCAGTAACCAGCACTTCACCACAGCATAACATCTATAGGAAGTGCAAACAACATCCACGTGAGTACTGGATGAACCCGTTAGGATTAGTGGTATTGAAATGAATACCAGATGCATTAACAAGGGACTGTGTAAAACAAAACACTGCACAAATGTTTGCATCCTAATCCCAGCTTTCAAATAACATCAGCATATTACCCTAAAATCATTACTTTGCTATTCTAGTTCCTTTCCTAGGGAGCTCTAATGATAGTTCTTGCCCTACAGTAAATTCATATTGCATCTGGCATAGGAAATTTGGCATTTCAATTTACATAACGGTTTTCAGTTGCACGAATTTGCTGTTCCCTAATTCTCAGTGTACTTTGGACAACAGTTTTCAATGCTTGACTGAGAAAGAGCAAAACTTGGAGCCAACAACTTTTCTTTCCCTCCCTCCTTTTCTGTCAGTAGGTTCTTGTGATTTTTTAAATGGACATAAAAGGGAGGTTAAATGTCAGGTTTCAAAGAACAGAAGTTTCCATCGCTTTGCTTAGTTCAATTTGGATAGCTGGAATAGATTGGCAGAGACTAGATTATTACAAGTGTATTACAAGTGAGAACTGCAGTCTGGGTGAAAATCCAGATACCAAAAAGTATAGCATTTCCCAAGTAATAGCATTCTCATTTTATGTCAGATCAAAAGAGACAAAGATGAATTGTAGTTTTTCTATGAGACCAAACAAAATCAGTACAGCTTTATTATTGAGTTTCAGCTGTATCTATGTAAGGCAGACATACTTCTCTAGAATATGTACAACTCCAGGCTGTACACTGCTGGATGTTGAAGGAATAAACTATGAGCGAACAGTAATAATACACCACACACAGTCTGTGTGAAATATCAGTGTGGGATTTAGAATGGAGACAATAAGGGACAAGAGGTGCAGGTGGACTCAAGAGGAGGGAATGCAACACAGAGAAATAAATCAAATCAAATTCTAAGAAGCTGCAGACCCCCTTTAGCTTGGTAAGTAAGGTCTTTGGAGTGCTTATAGCTCATGGGAAATGCCATTATAGTGTAACTAGGGTTTCAACTCACACACTGAAGCTATTTACATTTATTGAGAGAGAAACAAAAAGCTGATATGGGGAAATTATAGAAAACTACAGCTGTGGAGAAAGAAAGGCAGACTGAGCCTAGAGAATTTTGTTGCCAATGTCTCTCCCATTAGGAGCAGCAGTGATAAAATTCTCCCTCTGCTTGCCATCGCCATCCCGTGGTTTGCCTATGTTGTGCTCAATTTTCCAGCATTGGCTGCTGTGATATATTCAATGACCGTCATTACCTGCTTGTGGCAAGACACCTAGTTTTTGTAGCAGCTCATTCTCCATGACTGAGTCTCATGTCTGACATGTGAAAAGAGACAACTCAGCTTCTGAATAGGGCACGTCCTGGTTAAGGTAAGCCAGCACCATCTTCAGCCAGTACAGAGGCATCTACTAATAGGAAAGATAAAGCCACAAATAACTGTCTCTTCTAGCAGCTCCCAATGAGATATGTGGTCCTCCTTGCTGAGGCAACAAGGCAGAATAGATAAGCAACAGAAGTCAAGGGAATAAAGTTTGCCAGAACCACACTGTCTTGATGCAGAGCCATGTCTAGTGCCTCCTGGACTTCTTGTAGCAACAGCATCCACAGGGTGGGCTGGGGACAGCAGGAAATTCCAAATGGAGGAGAGAGGAGGAGCTGAGTTCACTGAAGTGAAACAATGCCAAATTTCTCAAGACCATCTCAGGCACAGAGAAGACAGGAACCACTGGTCTATGCAAATCCCTTCTGTCAGTCTGAAACCTTCTTGGCAGCCTGGCCCTTCCCTTTTTTTCTGCTTCTATTAACTACTGCCACCATTCCACCCACTACAGCTGTTTCACCATCTCCTGCTGCCCACTCCCTAGTTTGTCCCAGTCCCTTCTTTTTCCTGGCATTTGTTGCCAATTCCCACTGCCCAGAAGAAAAGTATGCCAACTCTGGCTGGGGTCAGCAGGTTTGGGAAGAAATTAAAAGGGCAGATTTTACTTTTCAGCCACACAATCTCTGTGACAGAATTAGACAGAAAGCCACAGAAACACAAACTGCAGCTATATGTAGCGTAATTATGGCTTTCACAGATTTTACTGCTTGATATTTCCTTGCTTGTTTACAAATTCAGTGCACAGAATAAATGGCCAATTCCATCTGGAAGGTCAAAGTAAACAGTTTTAAGATACCTTGAGACAGTAATTTTGAAGAAAAAAAAATACATTATTTTATTAAGCACCCTCCAAAACACAGTGAGTTATAGTCACATAAAGGTTTCTCAAGTTTCTGAAAATTGAATGTAGAGAGTGCACTTTGGAACACATGCATAGATGTATGCGTGTGCAGTGCTTTGGACTTAGTGTACTCTTTTAAAATAAGTACAAGTTCCAGTTTGCATCAGAGAGGTCTTTCAGTTACGAGGTGAAGAAAAAATTCCACCATTAAAACAAAATACCACAGAGGGTGAAGGTGCAGAAGCTGTATGAGTCGCTTTATCCTTGTAGTTAAAAACAAGAAAAATATATCCAAACCCCAGAGTCTGTGTTGAGTCTATTAACGTCACTGTCGATAAGAGTTAAAATTTCAGTTCCTGTGTTTGTCTTCTTTGGATCCATTTCATACTACTTTTACAACATGTGCTCTGACAGGGAGGTCCTAAAAGAGAGCTGTCAAACTCTGCTTCCCCTCATATTCACAAAACTATAAATAACCACCTCTTCCTTAACCCTTTTTTTTTATATGGACGCAAAAGTAAATTAAGTCAATTTTTAAAAAGAAAGGAATTGGACATAAAAACTGAAGCAGTTTTCAAGTGTTAGCATTCTCATAACTTTTAGCAAAAAATTAAAACAAATGAACGCTTAAAATGGCTGCAACAGTTTAATGTGTGGTTCTAATCTGAAATTCAATTCCAAAGCCTTCCGTACCTCCAAGAAAGTCAATAGGATTTGGATTAATTTAACACACTATGTTTATAAAAATATATGAACAATCACAGTACTGCTGACTGTTCAAAAGATTGTTTTTTACAATATTAGCTTAAAGAAGCTTTGAGCTTGTAAAAGTGGGGAAAATGTGATTTACAATATTTCATTAGTTTACAGATGCTTTAGCTCTTCGGGACTATGCATCTTCACGTCACTTCATATTCAACAAACACAATTCTATACTGGATCAAATAATGATTCAGAAATGGGATAGGGAGAATCCACTTTGAAATACTCAAAATCCCCCAAAAATTATCATTTCAAAGAAAGCCTGATGAAGTAATCAATGTTTACACCAGTATTTTGGGGTAGAAAGAGAAGATTAAACAATCCATAATTTTGTACACTAAAAAGCCTGTGTATTTTAATAACTTGCATAATGCTGTTATAAAAGCCATAGTCTGCCTTTAGACGTGAATTTAAATAGTTCACATCAACTTCAATATAAGCTGTGTGCAGGCACTCAGGCAAAATTGCAGCGGAGAATGGTCCATTTTCCTTTTTATGACTTCTGAAGAACAGGTACAAATCACAGAAAAACCCTAATTTGAGTCTTTACACGGGCCTCATTCTCAGATCTAAAGCTGAATGTCAAGGATAGTATTTCACAAATTTGTATTGCTTTGCTTATTGCTCTCTCTGCAGAAAACAGCTGCTAATAGTTAATCCATTTTGGTGTTGCCATGCTGTCTTTTCTGCAGCTGTCACAAGAACAGCATTTTCAGGATGCTTGAATAAATTCTTGGGTTTAGTAGGAAAAACAGCATAATTTGAATGGAACTAAACAAGTACCAAGCCAGTGAGAGACTATTTTTTAGGCCAGAGCCTAAATCAGACACTATCAAATATTCCTGGTTTCTGGCTTTGTAATACAGAATAATTATAGCTTGAATTCTTCCAAATGGAAACAATATCAACCATTTAATCCTGCCTTTAGAATGTTTCTATACTGCCTAGCAAAACCATTGCATTGCGCATACCTCACTAGAACCTCATAAAAAGAAGAGTTCAAGAAACAAAGAAATTCCACATTGCTCTCTAAGGTTATCTATTTTGCTTCTCATTTATTGTTCTATCATTCTAACTATTATTATTTTCTCACTTCTTAGGTAAGCATTGTCTACCTCCCACCTTACATAAACTGTTGGCTGACTTGGGGATTTTGAAAACTGACCCCAAACAGGAGTACATTCAAATGAACTTGGTGAAACAAAGGGGAAGTTTTGACTAACCTTCTCCAGAATGAACGGGAGTGGAAGATAAAAAATGATCTTTTACTGGAGAGGAATAGCACCCTGAAGATCTGTGCAAGTAAGAGCTCTAGTTATATAATCTACATTCTTTTCAAGGTGAGCATTTCTTTAACAGAATGCTAAAAGAGAAGGTGTTATTCTAAACAGGAGCAAAACAAACAGCCAGCTAGGGCACTGCTTGTTCTGGCTACCGTCCCCCATACCAATGCTGCCATTTTAGGAGGTATAATGAATGAGGAGATGGAGGACAGATGATAAAAGGAAAAAAAAAAAGTCAAGAAGCAGAGGCTTGTGAGACTATGCACTGTGCAAACTGAGAGACAACTAAATTATGTAAAAGAAAGTACCTTGTGAAGGGAACCCATCAACATGTCTGAAGAACTTCTGCTCTTGAATATATTACTGACAGTGAAAAATGCCCAATCTAAGTTATACTGAAGACAATCTGAAGGTTGAGCAAGCTCCTTGAAGAAAAGAGCTCTTCCAAGGAAGACTTAGTGTAAAGGAGAGTTCCAGTCTTGTTTTCTTAAAGCTCTTCCACCTTTTGTGCTTGATTACTACTCTTCTCCTAAAAGATAAATGACAGTCTTCAGGCTGCTCTAATCTGTGGTGGCTGACATCGACCCAGAAAGAGTCGGCCATGTAGCCAGCTCCCACAGTCATGCCTGGCTGGGAGCATCATCCCAGGGAAGCGTTCACACAACAGGAGCTGCTTCATTGCCCATTTCCTCATCATTCAGCATCTATTGATTGCAGCTTCTGGACTGCTGCACGTTTCTATAGACAGGCCATCAAGAACAGAAGATCACCATGACCACGGAAGGATATGATGGTCACTCCCACATTTTGACCTGGAGCCAGCTGCATGAACAGAGACAATTACTTCAGTAGCAGCCAACGAAATTCAATATATTTAGTGTTAGCAAATTTCAGCAGCTTTTTATATTAAGCAGGCTAAATTGCTGCAACAGTACTGTCTCACACACTGACTGTGGCTCAGTGCAATGCTAGAACTTGAAGCAACAAAAAGAACAACACAAAACTTAAATCCCAACAACTGTTTAGCAAAAAGAAGATGGAGAAATCTTTGGAACATTTTATTTCCCAGAATCTCTCCCAATTCCAGTATAGAATAAACTTCTTTTCCACACAAGATTATAGCTACACACCCAAATGATTCAAAACAAAAATCTTGTGTCATCTCTAGAGCTGTAAAAATTATATAGCTGCCAGTAGATGAAAGAATTAAAGCAAAATGAAAAATTATTAGCAGCAGAAAGACACGTACCAGCAGAACACACCCTCATGGTCAACAGTACTGAAGTTCTAGCACTAAAACCAACAGGACTACAGTGATGCATCTACCAATAGCGGATCACTGTCTCGAAAGCCATTTACACCCTCAACATGATGATCTCTTGCTTTTCCAGTATACACCGTCTTCAGTTTTCACTTCCCAAGAAATTTCAAGTGCATGGAAAAGGGATGTAACAGCTCACATTAGGGCAACGCCAATAGCCATCAGACATCCAACAAACAAAAGTGGTTTGGCTCATTACCTCAGATACCTTCTAGATTACAGAAAGGGCTTGACTTCTCAACCTATGCTGTGTAAAACTAGTTCTAGAGGCTCAAAGTGGACAACAAATAATGACAGAATCTGTGTGTTGTGATTAACTTTATAATTGCTTGCTGACTGATTTTATCCTGGGTAAGGAGAAGCAATGATCCACTATGGAGAACTCTCTCAAGATTTGCCTCTGGTGGTTCTTAAGTTCTACATTTTAAAGGATTGCCTATGTTTTTCCATCAATAAACTGCAATTGCCTCATCCCTTACACCTTGATACTTATTTACGTTGATCCTGGGATGCTTCAGTTTATTGGAAATAGGAGCTCTTTCAGATATTTCCATTTTTCAGTTCTTTTTTAAACATTAAAGAGCTTCTCTGCCATTTTCTAATTCTTTTTACTACAAACAGTCATGTTCAAATATTGAATATTCTTTTGAGATTTTTTTGGTCACTTGTGGTTTTCTACTCCAGTTTGTGAGCAGTTTTGCAGATAGTATTTATTTTGAAGCTTAAGTGAGGTGATCTTTTATATTATTACTGTTCATGCTTGTTCATAACTGGCTTTCTTTCAAAAAAATATAGTGTCTGTGTGCTCTGTTCCACCAGTACATAGTGTGCAAGAGTTTTTCTTCATAAGAGTCAGGAATCCCAGCCAACTTCAATCTCTCTGTATAAACATTTGTCTGCA
This sequence comes from Caloenas nicobarica, assembly GCF_036013445.1. Taxonomy (NCBI): domain Eukaryota; kingdom Metazoa; phylum Chordata; class Aves; order Columbiformes; family Columbidae; genus Caloenas; species Caloenas nicobarica. The sequence goes on along the minus strand of NC_088246.1, from coordinate 43,854,337 downwards.
CTATTCTGTTGTTTAACACACTCAAAGACAGATGAGGTGCAACTGGGCAGGGGGTGGGAGAATATAAATAGCAACACTGACCATTGCATATATGTTAATTAATCAAAATAGACAGGAGTGGGTCACGGACCGGGTGATGGTCAAGTGAGCACTTCTCATAGAGACATCGAAAAACCTATCTATTCAAAGAAAATAGCTTAGACTAACAAACAACATAGGTGCTGTTGTTTTAAGTAAATCGGCAATTCAAAATGCAGTGAATCTAGTGGTATACGCAAAGTCAGCACTAGAAGGTCAGCCATACCCAAATTCAGAACATACCCAGAAAACAACAGCACACTGATTACAGGTGTGCTCAAACTTAAAACACAGTGTGTTACTTTGAGTTCTGTAGCCTTGGGTATTGTCTTTTACCAATATGAAATAGGCAAGCTAGGCAACACAGTGCCCCCAAGTTATTCCTCTTTTCTACAGTGTACCAACCACTAGACATGAGAACAGTGAGAAAAATGGCTTTGTGTCACTTTCCATAAATAGTCACACAGCTATTTTGCCTTTGAAAGTTAGAATTTTATGTGATGTCTTTGTGTGAAACAGTTCAAGAGCTTAGCAGCTGAAGCGAGAAATAATTGTGCTTTGTCTCAACCCAGAATAAATTACAGTGGGGAACCAATAGAGCAGACTACAAGGGGCTCTAAAGATACCTGTCTAGATCTGTAATGCTGTGGCTGTTGATTGCTGTGCAGATGTGAATGTCACCTGGGAACTCCTAGGAGTACAGAACTGCAAGAATTCTTTGTCACTACAGTGGCCATTCAGTAGGCTGTTCCCCTACTCTCCATAAGTCATCCCCATAAACACATTGCAAAATCAGCTGGGGAAGAACAACAAATGCACAAAGATGCGATAAATATTTTAGGCTTCTACTCCTTCTGGCTCCAACTTTAGAATATTAGTAAAGGCAACATACCCAATGACAGCCAAACATCACCGATTTGTTTGTTTGTTTTTTCAGGACTAGGCTTCAATTCCCAAGAAACAGCATGTGGAAATGCTGTAAAACCTCTCTGCAGATCTGAACACAGAGAAGACTAAACAAATATTGTCTATAGCCATTCTTCTACATAATACATTGCCATTATATCCCTTGGAAGAGATTTTCTACCAGCATTCTCACCTTGATGCTGTAAACTACCATTGTGCTCCAACCCAGACGTAGCAAGTAGGCAGACCATGCTGGAAGTCCCTGAATGAAAGGTAAAGCTCTACATACCTGACAAAGTACTATTATTTAATAGTAACTGTCAACATGCCAAGAAGTATGGCATACTAACTTCTCCTATTAAAAGGAGTCTCAGAAGCAATTGTAGAAAAAAGATCTCCTGGGGAAATCATTCCATTAGCCTTGCACAACATGGTAAAATGTCTCAATTTTTAATCCCTAGCTTTCAAGAAACGTGGCTATATGAAAGCAGTAAATTGTGTCAGAGCTAAAACTAAACAAATCCCAAAGGAATTCAAGATGTTGCAACTTCCACTTCCTATTAGCCTGCAGTACAGTCTGATGATCACAAGCATTTTGCTGTAGTTTAAATGAACTTAATTTTTTTTTCTTTATATTCAATAGTCTAGCAGAATGCCTATGGTCCCATATTCTGTTTGAAATAAAGGAGGGAATTTCCGTCCCTTTTGATTTTTTGCATCTTATTCAGAATCTAAGTCACTTTTGTTCTTACTGCTGAATGTCTGTAGGTTTTCTTATGTAAACTTACATCAATGCCCTGTCATCGAAACATAATTTGCATAGCACCTGCACCCACCCTCCTTGTTTTGTCCTGAAACTGCACTGGTATATGACAAGCATAAAAATAAAGCTCCATTTAAAGTTCCAATTGCTTGGTTGGTGGGTTACATCAATATATCATTGAAATAGATGCCAGTAGATCCTAGGAAGCATAGTGAAGTATAATAGTGTGTGCCATTCATGAATCAATTCAATACACTTGCAATTATGTCAGGAAACGTAGCAGCATGCTTTGTTTATTTAAATGTTTCTAGAAGAAGCAGATTTTGGTTTGGGATTTTAACATCTCAAGGTCATTTACTGCATGCCTTGTCATATACTTGGTGTCTCACATTTCATCATCTTGATCATGACTCTCCCATAGCTAGCAGCCCCAGCTTGTCTCAGAGCTATCCTGTGAAGGGAACTGTCAAACTTGATTTCACCCAAGAGACAGCATGCAATTCATGATATTATGAACATCATTGTTGATGTCAACCCGAGTCACTGCTAAGACAAAGCTGGCAGATGGAAGCCAGACAAATCAGAAATTGGAAAATACTACAGTTGGCTGCCAGTGTGAATTACTTTCAGGTGGTCAGGTTCATCCCTAATTAAGATGGCACCCTCACCATGCAATCCTAATGAGCCCTCAGTAAAGGCATAATGAGTCCTAATTCTCAGCTTGCATAGTTGCACTTCTCAAAATGGGTTGGTTACTATGCAACAAGTGATGCATATCAAGTATCTTGGATTTGCTAAATGAAGAGGGAATCAGATGAGATTAAAAATTTGATGAGTCCATTTGTGTGTGCCCATTGTAAAAAAAATATTGGAGAAAGTTTTTAGAAGTTCTCAATTTACCCTATTAGTAAGCTGGGAAAATTTTGTTGTTTTCATGGAAAAGTTTATCTTACCAGCATTTGAGTAGGCATACAGTATACATGATACACAAAGCTTCCTTTAAGTGTTTAGAGTAGCCCAAAGCAGAAATCAAAATCTGAAGAAAAAAAAATGGACCTCCAGCATGGTTGCTTTGTAGTTAAATGAGCTTTATAGCAAAGCTTTAATAAGGAAAGTTGGCAAGGTAACATAAAAGTTAGGTGTTTTGTAGCCGTGCATGGCCAAGAGGTCATAGGGCTAGCAGGAAGAACACCTGGCCATTCCTGGCTCTACCATAGAATTGTTCCATTGACTTTAGTATTTTCTCTACTGCCAAAAGAACCAACTAAGTAAAAATACATATGCAGTCTCAGTTGCTGTTTTTAATTTATAACACCAAGACTGATTCCTTGTCTCATGGGCATTTTACAACAGCTGTTGTTTAAAACATCCTTGAGGAAACCAGCCTTCAAAGGTGTTAGTTAACATGTTATGGTTAATCACAGACAGTTCTAAATCACAAATGTTTGTCCAGAACCTATTTGACCTATTACCTTCAAAACAAAGAACCCATTTGACTTCAAAACCTATTTGAGACTCGTAGATGCCACTGTATATGAACAAAGAATGAAATTAATATTTTTAAACTCTGCAGGCAAGCAGAACAATTGAAAGTTTATCTTCCCTGGGAGTATAATAGCATGATAATCATCATCTCAACATGATGAACACACCTAGTTGACGTCATCATGTAACACAAGTAGCCAAGTAACACCAAGCAGCAAGTCTTTTAAATGTAGTGTCGTGTAGAATGTTTGTTCATAACGCAATAGGGAGTTTTAACAGGTATACAGATTACTATCTACTCAAATCAACTAATTTGGGAGTATCTAGATTATAGGTATAGTAAGAGATTTGGATGGCCATCATGCTATATATAAACTTGCTTACAATGCTTGCTATGGTCATGAACTTGTTCATGTTGCATTTTGTTAGAAAGGTTTTCCTGCTTCTGGTTATCACTCATTAATATTTTCTTACAGGTATCCATACTTTGAGCATTTGGGAAAAGACAACTCAGTTTAGTGAAAAATATGAAGTGCCAGATGTTCAGCTAATGTGAATCAATGTTGAAGAAAATGAGTCTGGCAAGGAAATTTTTGTTACTACGTCCAGGCTGGTGTGCATAAAGGTACAGAGCTCAGCATAATGAGGTGTCATATTCCATGGCAACGTAGGCTGAAAATAAACTGATTTACAAGAAGGGATTCCTCCTTTTCCCTCCTGCCCAGTGCCTCAAGAAGCTGCTAGTGCAAGATATTAATGCCACAGAATTCCTAGCATTCAGACTATTTTGACCTAACACAGATATGCTGAACTCTGATTTATGAAATTTTCGATGTCTTCTTTTGTTACAGACAAATCTGACACAACTATTTCAAACTCATCTCCCCCTACGCAACTGGAGCTTCATCTTCCTTTGTCTTCTTTTTCCTTAGTGCTAGGCATCACCAGATAGTAGCACACACTCTTCAAAGAATTTATACAACTATTATAGGTGTTTGGGAATTTTCTGTGAGGTTTATGGTGGGTTTTGTTGTTTTGGTTTGTGGGTTATTTTGTTTGTTTCTGGTTTGCTTTTGTGTGTGTGTTTGGTTTTTTTAATTCATTAGGAAATATTACCAAATTGACTTTCCATGACCAGTTCAGTTTCTATAATGGAAGATCAAGTTTGTCGTGTGTTACAGGGTTGCAAAATTATCATCTCGTTTTGGCATTTTCAAAAGGAAACAGTTTATTTCCTTGGTTTAAATGACTCCTACTTTTAAAATTAAGTTGATGTACGCCTCAACTAAAGGTTAAATAGAAACACTGGTGGGGGAGGTTGGCTTGACTTCTGTGATTACCAGAAAGTACTTTGACAGTGCCACATACACGTTGTTCAGTTTACAATAAAAGCACCAGACAGGAAAAATATTGCTGAAATTATTAGAAAAGTTGCCTAGATGCATTGAGCCAAGAACTCAGATTCTTGTGATACTCCAGCTAGAACTGGAAGGCTTCTCAGAGGGACACTATCATATCCCAAAGGCTTGATCAAGTGTGCCTAGCTAGGTCTGAAAAGTGTTTCCTATCTTGCTCCTAAGAGCTCTCAATGGATGGCAGATCTTCAGGGTCCCTACCGATTCCCTTCCAGTCTTCACATGTCTCCAGCTCTACAGACATAGACCTTAACCTTAAAAAAAAGCCTCAGAAATGCTGAGAAAGCCTGAGAATGTCAGATGTCTCCTGAATCTATATTCAAACCTCGGGCAGTCTGGAAGGTCCTAGAGGCACACAACAGCTGCCAGAACAAGTCATGCATGGTTTTCGCACAATTTGTAAAATTAACTAGACCAAACTGATTTTATTTGTTGTCGCTAGCAACAGATATCCTTCTGGTGAGGACACTAGTGGAAAATGTGAATGGAATAAGATGACAAAAGATCGTAATATTCTGTTACAATCAACTTTAAACAGAGGGCTTATTGCCCTAACCAAGTTGTAAAAACTGCTTGTTAGAATTAGTATTTTTCCTCTTGATGAAAGCCCTACTTTGCCTGTTCCTGGCAAAGACAGTTGCAGGCACAGACAAAATGAATAATTGTCTAAGCAACAGGCAGGTAGCTACGCAGTGAGCCTAGAGAAGTGTTGAAAGGATTGCTTGGGTATGGAAGCAGCACCAAGCCTTGTCCTCTGCATGGCTTACAGAGGGTCACAAAAAGCAGAAATTAAACAATTGCTTTTGCCAAAGGTTTTTAGGATAAGTGAGGTAGCAGTTACTGCAGGGAAATGATATCCCACCTCAGGAGCAGCAGCTGTCACTTGTGAGTCCTCTTACTCCATTTACCTATCAACAGCTGGAACAACAAACTTTTTTTTTCCAATCTGTATCTCAAGTTCATCTTATCCCCTGTCCCTGGCTATGACCGGAAGGACTTTGTCCTCCTTCTTTACAGCAAGAAAATTCTATTTTGCCTACACTACTGAAAGGCTCTGGGAAAGATCTGCTTTGGGAGCAGAGTAATAACTGTCAGGGTACATAACATTAGTCAACCTCATTTTTCTATCAGTTTCAAACAAACTTATAAAACAATCTATAAAATAACATTCTTCACAAACAACTAAGTTACTAAATCCCATCTCAAATTTAAGATCAAATAAATAATTAGAATTATTTACCTAAGTAAGCTGTATAGTTTTGAATATTAGAGATGTTACTGAACTTTATCACGTAGGTTCCAAAAATGAATATGTTTCTCCATGGACGGGGTTCTAGTCCAAGGTAAGCCTGAATAACTAAGTATAATGCAGAAAACCCTTCATCCAGCATTCTTGAAATTCCAAAGTTTATAACAGAAAAATTTTATTAGCATGCCCAAAATTGCTTTCTCCCAGCTGCATATTATAAAACCAATTTGTGAATAACATAATTGTAACAATTAGCTGCTTAGTTTAAAGGTTGTTTACTATTGGAATGATAAGATTAATTACCAGTCAATAATGTATTTATTTATAACTAGAGAGGGGCAAAGCCACAGAGAATCACAGTTTGAGAAACTACATGGTCATTCTTGTCTTCATTTTGCCATCTCAGATCCCAAGCTGTTCAGAAGCAGATAAAACCACAAAAACTTCTACTGGTTCCAGTTTTTGTCTATTGATCTACAAGTATTCTTCCTCTTCTAAAAATGTTTGTGGTTTTTCCCTCCTCCCCCTCCCACTCCCTTAGGAGTACAATTAAGACAAAACCTAAAATTCTAGCCCTTGCATCATAATAATTCAAGTCAGAGGATTCAAGGCATCAGTGCTGCAGAAATGTATATACAAAGACTGGTGTGAGGTTTTGTAGTGCAAAATGCTGGCAAATGCTCTCACCAATATTTCATTAGTTCCAGACCAGGAGAATTCAAGTAAGAGATAACTCCAATACATGATAGAAATACCAATTGTATACAGGATTTAGTGTCCCACTACAACTCTTCAATTTATATCAAACTAATTGGACCAGCTATTCACCACATAAGACTCAAGAGTTAAAGCAGCTGTTAAACTTCCCTGCTGAGGATCATAACCATCCTTCATCTTACTTCCACAGAAGTGGTTGGTTGAGAGAGAACAAATGCAAGCTCAGATGGCACCCAGGCACTAAGAGCTCTTACCAATCAACATCACTTAAACCACACCAAACATTGTCTAAAGCAGAATCAACAACCCAATCAGTCCTGAGCAGGAGAACATGGAAAGCAACAACCTTCTATGCCTCCAAATCTCTGGCCTTGTGATAGGCATGGTTTAACTGTGGGAAGAACAAAGCAGCTATCCCCCTGCGTCCTTGAAGCAAAAAAAAAAAAAAGACTAAGTGTGATACTGGTCAGGCTCTAAGAATGTATGATGTCCAGAATATAACTACATGCTGCTCTGCATTTCACGGCAGGAAAACTTCCTGCAGTATTTACTTCCACATAACCCTAAGCACTTTGAAACTTTATTTATGCGCCTATGTAAAAGAATCATCTGGAAACTGTGCTACCACACCAACACATACATCTTGCAGCAGCCCTGATAGGAGTGAAGTTTCAAATGTAGTTTCTCCTCCAGATAAGCAAACTTTCAAAACCTCAAAGTTATTGTTGTAGTAGGAGAGATCAAAGACCTTGTAGCAGGTGTTTCAGCAGCTGTTCCTGTCCAATTTCTGCCCAAACAACTCACAGCTGGCTATTAAAGGGTCTGCAGAAGTAGCTCGGTGAGCTACTCAGAGCTAAAGGAAGTCTTAGTTTCTCTGGCTTGGGCATTTGGTTTGTTATGGAGGAAGTAGATTATTATTACATGACATTTTCTATGTAATAGCACCAGGAAGAACTTTTCTGTTCCGCACTTGATTAGTTAAGAACTTAGACTGAACACCTGTGTTGAAATGTTCTGAAAGGCATCTTTCTGTCTGGCCAAAATGCACAAGGACACTTTCCTCACAGGGAATGGAACTAGGTGCAAAAGTAGGGAAGAGAGAGAAAGGAACAAATCCTTTACAAGGTGCTAGACATTGTTCCTCAGTTACAATCAAGAGAGGTCAACTAACCTCCTTATGTTACTGTAACAGGGTGCTATAGCAATAAACAAACAGATGCTGAGTACCAAATTCTGCCCTCTGCTTGCTTGTGTCTCTTAGCAAATTGAAATGGTCCAGAAAACAACTACACAGAATGGAAAATAAACCATACAGTGAAAGAATGAAACTCAGCTTTTCAGAGCAAAAGGATTCATTTGATAGTGGTTTGCGCTACATGAACAAAAAAATTCTCATGAAGATGCACAAAATCCAAAATGTGAAAATCGAAGCCAATTTGTGTCAGAAATACTGCACACATTTTAGTACTGACAATAATTTGAAAATCCGTATTTAACAATGAGATGAATTGTACATTGTATGACATTTAAAAATAAAGGGGTGGCTACAATTATGGGCTTCAGCTCTACCAGAAAGTCTGAGATGGTGGACAACATTGGGCTAAACTGCCTCAGAACACGTACATGGATGCAGTGCTCGCTTTCCACCTTAGAAAGCTTTTTATACTGTTATAAGAAACCCACATAATTGGAGGATATGCGCAGTGCACACCTGCTTTCACAACCATCCTTGTGAGACTGAAAACGTGCCTCTATTTGCTATGGCTAGCATAACAGTATTGTGTTGAGTAACTGAGTATTACCTCAGTGCACAACAGACTCACTGGTCAGTGCATACCCATGTACATCCAACTTTGTGTTAAAGCTATAAAAACCCCTAGAACTTCTATTGTGGAAACAAGTCAAATAGTTAAATATTTGCTTATATTTCCATTAAAAGAAAAAAAAAAAAAATCACAGATTTTTTTTCTAACAGGATAGAATTTTATTGGAAAAAAAGGATGCTTATCTAACATTGCTTGCTTACTTAAATTTCATTTTGGCATGAACTTTGAAATATTTGTACTAAAAACTGAAATACTGATTTGAAATGAAATGTTAAATTATTTCATTCCCAGCAATGTCAGCGCCATTGAAGGTGCTAGGTAGAGATTTTCCAAAATGAAGTGTCATTGAAAGCTTTGACAGAAGGTTCTGATTTGACAAAGTTGCTTTTTCCAAACAGGACACAAAAAAGTGTTAGAAAAATGATTAATTCTGCTTTGAGACCTCTGGAATTGACCAGTGGTGTATAGTTTTTGACTGCAGCTGAGGAAATTAAACACAGACTACATTGTTTAAAAGGCGACATTTTAAAAAGTGTGTTTTTCCCCCCTTTAAATCTATTTAAGCAAACTTAGCACACCTGCAAAGAGTCAAGGGGAATGTCCTAGAAGCTGACCTTTTTTTTGCTAGAGAACAGTTTGAAAGAAAACAAAAGCAGAGTTTGCTTCTTTTGTTGCTGTTCTTTTTCCTGTTTTTGAGCAAATCAACCCTTACCGGGGTAGACCATCCACAGTTAGGAAAAAACAGCCCAGTGTCCACCCCTTTTCAATTTCTTGGTCTACTTCTTGATGTGCACAGTTTTTTGTTTCCCTCAAATGTAGAAAGTTGATACTAATTCAGGCGTTTAAATCAAACAAGACAAGTCAGCAATAAAAAAAAAGTAACAGAACCAACAGCAAAGAGAAATCTACTGACCCAAAGAATCCTAAACTGAGGAATGACTGCAAGGGATCCACCAAAATCATGCAAGATGAACTCTAAGATCAGGGATCTTGAACTCTGTCCCAAACAGCACAATTTCCTAATCATGTTACCATAGCACTCCACTTAACATCTGTGACTGAAATAATTTAACCACTTTTATAATACTAAGACCTACAGATTAAAGCAACTTTATATGCTATACATAATGTAAAATATCAGATAATAGCCCGAGTTTTGCATGACTTAGTGCGGTAGTTTCACTCTTGGATTGCAAGGCAGCTACACTGCAACTAACCAACCAACCCCAGGCAAACAATTTCAGGGAGTTTCTTCTTTGTCTAAATGTTCAAGGATGTTGCTCTCTTAAAAATAAACTATGACACGTGAAAGGATAACTATGATATCTACTTCACACGATGCAGAAAAATTACCTTTGGATTTAAGGTATGTGTGCAAGGAATTTAAATAAGGGTATCTATAAGTTCCTGGCACATTTGTGTATTCGGAAGAGCTCACCGGGTTTTATAGTTTTACACATCTACAGCACAGACTTTTTGAGGGGTTATTTTGTGCTTTGTAAACAAGATAAATAACCACTCTTGAATTGCTTTGTGAACCATAAACAAACATATAATTCAAATATTTCAAAAGCTAAAATAAACTGCCTGAAATAAGGTCAAGAATATGTTCTTTCACAGGCACATACCAATTTTCCAGAGAAATACAGAGGACTATAACCTCTGCTCCTACTTTCCTAGTTACCATTGCTGGGTGTGGCATGAAGTCCACGGCAAACAACAGTATTAAAAAAAAAAGTTACACTCAAGAACAACAAAACCAAAATCCCCCCCAAAAAAATAAAAAAAAGCACCAAAACCACACAGCCAATTCCTACTCTATTTTTTTCTTCCAGCTTCACCATTATAACCAGACCTCATAAAATAGCACAAACTTTCTCCTTTTTGGATACAGAGAGATACGAGTGAAGTAGGTCCATACTACTAACCATATCCTCATACTGAAGATAAGACCACAGGCAACTAGTTGAACGTAAAAGCTACACTCTTTGTCTCCTTCCCACAGGAGCTAGTGAAAAAATGAAGATGAGTTTACCTCTTTTATCCTTCTGTTTTGCTCCAGCTGTTTCACCATCCTGTCCCCAAGAAACTATTCAATGAATACTTCAAAAATCTTTTCCCCACCCACTCCCTCAGATCAATTCACCCTGTGTTTTAAATTAATGCTGCTGAATTGGCCTCACAGCTGAACAGTATTATCAGAAGTAAACGTTGCTAAATTACAAGGACTGAAGCTGTTCAGCCTGTGGCTCTTCTGGTCTTGGCCAACAAGTCATTATACACCAATGACATTCCTTATTGGGCTTGAAAAACAAATCCACATAGTTTTGTACCAGTTACATGAGCCCAAGCATCTTTGAGCATCCTGGATCTTAAAATGCATGGCTTCACAGGGTCAGGAGACTCATTACAAATTTATAAAACCTTCCAAGATGCTTAGAGGAATGATCAATAGCTGTGACAGTGTCATTATTATGAATGTTTTGCAGTTTGGCAGTATTGTACCTAGTAAAAGTAAGGGAGAAGAGCATCATTTAATAGGCAACTATATTATGACCTGAGGCATAGCATGAGTTACCCAACTATCAAATTTTAAGAAGTACTGGCTACCTGCATCTCATGCTGAAGTCATCTCTTGGGACTTGACTCCATTTGTACAGAGTGTGGGACTTACAGCTTTGAGCAATGAGAACAGGGTCAAATGAGGCTGAAACAGTGAAATTAGAACAGTATGGAGGGAAGCATAGAGCATGGTGGATCTGTACAGACAGCTGTAACAGCCCTTTTCCTTCTATAAACCCTGCTTAGGGTCTGCTTTATTACAGCTCCCAAGAAGTATGTATCTACACAGCTACTATAGCTGGCACTAGCTGCCACAAAGTGGTTTTTTTGTAACCAAGCTGTCTTGTCTGAATTTATACAAAAGAAACATGATGATGTATAAACCAAATGCTTGACATAAGCCACATGAAATCCAAACATGAAATATTGCCAGATTTAAACCTCAGCCTTACAACTAGATCTGCCTGGCAGTATCCAACTATAATATCAGAGGCTTTCCCTGAAAACAACCCTTCCTCACCCACCTACCCACCCAGGACATCTGCTATCAGTATTAGAAAACATTTTCATACTGGTCTGTCTTATTCACATGAGTTTACCTATGTGAAAGTAGATGACCTGTGGCCAGCCATTTAACTCTCAACTTCAGCCCCCTGGAGTTTTGTCCTAAGGGAATTATTCTCAGATTAATCCAGTTTTCCTTCCCACCTGCCCCCTGTGAAGCTAATGGAGTTCTAGCTGACTTGACTACTCCAGTAAAAGTAGAGGGAAGGATGAAGGCAGAGCAGTGGCTTCAGCTTCCATAAAATCGTTGCCAGTGTTCTGCAAGTGAATTATCCTCATTCTTCCAGACAAGATCAAACAGGAGACTGATAGGTAAAAGATGTGATGAGCTCTGTGACAGCTTGCTTTTCTTATCAAGCACAGTATCGCCAGCTGCTCAAAGGAGGTGATTGTCCTGCTCTATTCTGCACTGGTGCAGCCTCACCTGGAGCACTGTGTGCAGTTCTGAGCACCACAGTATAGAAAGGATGTTAAGCTACTAGAGAGTGTCCAGAAGAGGGCTACAAAGTTGGAGAAGGCTTTGGAGAAAAAGCTGTATGAAGAGTGGTTAAAATCACTTGGTTTGTTCAGCTTGGAGAAGAGGAGACTAAGGGGAGAACTCATGGCAGTCTACAGCTTCCTCACAAGGGAAGGAGGAGGGGCAGGCACCGAACTCTTCTCTTTAGTGACCAATGACAGAACCCGAAGGAATGGCAAGAAGATGTGCCAGAGGAGGTTTAGGTTGGACATGAGGAAAAGGTTCTTCACCCAGAGGGTGGTGGAGCACTGGAACAGGCTCCCCAGGGAGGTGTCACGGCCCCAAGTCTGACAGTGTTCAAGAAGAGACTGGACAAGGCCCTCAGACACATGGTGTGAACTGTGGGGTTGTCGTATACAGGGACAGGAGTTGGACTCGATGATCCTTGTGGGTCCCTCCAACTCAGGACATTCTAACATTATTGCAGAGATCTTGATGCAGGAGAAGGCTTCACTGATGCCTTGCCACTACTCATGCTGCAACAGGAACATGTGGCAAGTGCAGTCTTATAGTCAACCCTTACCAGCATTCATGTCCAGTCATACTGAATATCATCCTCTTGATATCCTTGTTCTTTACTTAATAGACAGGCCTCTTATTTTAGCCCGCTCTTGCTGTGTGATAAAATGTTGAGTTCAGTTCTGAGACTCAGGATCAAGCAGTTTCCCCCAAAGGTCATCACGATATCTCTGACTGCCTAGAAAAACTTGTAATTTTACTAGGTTGACCAATACCGTTCTTGTCCTAAACTGAGGCAACATGTCACTGCCTACAAGAAAAAAGAAAATGCCTCCCTAGGCATTTATTTTTTGCCATATACTCAAAATTTTAAATTCTTCCAAAGTCAGCATCTGCTGCTGCTATAGTAACCGCAGCAGCAAGGATGGGGGCAGGATTACAAGCTTCCACTCTGCTGCATCTGGATTTTAAAATACCATGTACAATTAACTGCCTCCCCTGGCCGCTTCCTTCATTTATTTTGCTCAGGAAAGCAGGACTTGCAAACCTGAGGTTGAGTAGCCTCAGCAGCAACAAATGGCCAATGATTTATTAAGACAAGCTGTAGGTGCAGTAATGCTCACCAGGTGGCTAACAAACAGGCATTGTGAAATAAAACTGGAGGTAGGGGAGGAAGTGATCTTTTCTTGAAATAGTTTCAAAAACTTAAATATGCATTAGAGCAGGCACACAGGATTGGGGGGAAAAAAAAAAACCACAATCCAACATGTGCTTTGAATGTTAAACAGACGTAAACTTGGCATTTTCTAAGCCAGTATAATTCCACAGTGAAGGAGGGGGAATATAGTAATGTAGAAAGAGTCTCCCTTCTGCGTGGAACAGCACTTAAATCTCAGAACGAAATGGTCTTATATAATGAATTGCAAGCATAATCCAAAGGCCAAAGAGGGCTTTGATCATGCTTCAGTGTTCTTCCCAAGCTGCGGTGACTCAAGGTAACTGTGAGGCTGAATAATGTTGCAGCCAAGACACGAAGTTGAAACAAAGATATGCTTTTTTTTTTCCTTTGCTATACACAGCAGAAGCTGTGACAAGAACAAGTTCCAAAAACTGTGGAATAGGAGTATAGATAACAAAATATGCCCTGGCATGAGCAAAGTACGTATTTCAACAAGAAGGAAATGGCCTTTTCAGACAGGCCATTTATCTTGGGCATATAAGATGCTTAAATAAGATATTCTTGATAGCTTGGCAAGAGTAGGGTTAAATTTGATGCTCATAAAAATTTTATATGGAATTTAAATTTTTCCAGAACAACAAAACATGGAATCTTGCATTAAACTTTTGTTCCTATTTCTCAGCAGCTATAAATTTGAGGTGAAAAAAACCCTTTTTAAAAAGTACATTGATTAAAGAAATAGTGAAATAAAAGAAAAAGATAAAGAAAAGAACAACAACATACTGACAGTAAGAAAATAGGACAGAGAAAACTGATACAAATTTTGATTCCAGAAACATATCTGATTACATACTTTTAATAAAGGAATAAGATAATTTGCTTTTACAAACATCACCTTTTCCTTCCTTTCATGCTTCTTAATTTCAGTAGTACCTTGCATTGTCCCTAATATTAGCTGGTAAACAGGTTGGCATGGATCAGGTCTTGATGGGTCATTTGAGAACAGACAGCACCCTCTTTAGATGCCATCTCATTTTACAGCCCTCTCTTTGTCCAGAGGCCAGACCCTTCAGCATAGCATGAACTCAAGAGATCATTTGAATAAATAACAGGAAGAGAGACTATTTCAGTGTATTCAGCCACAGCGTATTTCCATTACCAACTGTCCATCCATTTTTTATGTTGCTTGTTAATCAACACTCAGAGAAGACAAAGACTGTCCTGTGATCATCTATGTATTACACATTATATGAGCTACACAAGGCATTTCCCACAGATGAGGACCCAGCAGTACAACATTTCAAAGTAACGTGCGAAAAGCATGTTTGATTACTATTGGAGAAAGGTCTCCTACTGAATCCATAAACAGGTGACTCAATTTGCTGATCTGTGAAATAGGCAAGCTGTATTTTAGAAAACTTAAATATTTGGGATCCACTGTATTCTTCCTAGGCCACACAAACTTCATCATACTCCGATATACTTTTGTTACCTTTTTAGCACAAAAGATCCTGTTTTCTTTCATTGCTGCTGGGATTACTTCACTGAACTCAGGTTGTATAGTTCCTTAACAAGGAAAAAAACCTGACACCAAAGATAAAGAAAATCTTTGGCCTATAGTCTAAGGCTCTAGTCCAAGAACATGTGGTTAGGACTACCCATATTCAGGAAAATACTTAAGTATGTACTGAGGTCAGACTGATCTGAATTAGATTTAAATGTATTTTAAAAGCTTTCTTGAATGGAAGCAGGAGGAACTCCAAGTAAGCATATCCATCAACATGGTGGGATACCTACACACTTCAGAGAGGACTCTCAGATGTACTGGGATCAACTCATTTGATGATCCTTCTGGGAAAAATTCTTGATGTAAGCATTATTAAAACAATATCTTGTATTTTGCCATCAGTTTCTCTTCTGCCTTAAGTAGTAACACTGATGCCATATTAGTCACAGTAAATATATTACTTATGAAAGGTGACAGATGAACACATTTGTAGTAGGAGCAGGTCTTCAGCAAAGATTTGTGGAGATAATAGTGAATCTCTGGGTACACCTGAGGTATAAACTCTAATACGGAGTTTAATAATGTAAAATATGTATAAATAAAAGCACTGTCCACATCAGAATTGCTTTCTTTCCTGGCCTCCACCATCAGTTTTCTCAGAGGAATGACATCTCTCACTGATGTGCCAAGCAATGATCTCCTCCTCCCTCCCAGTCTCAAATAAGGAATACTATCAAGTAACTTGTTTACCTTTTGAAGTTTATGGTGTATGGTAAAATAGTGCTGCCTTCTGCCCCTAGTAGTCAAATTTCCCAGAAATTAGTTGTCACAGCTGACAAAATTTCCTTTGAGAAATAGCCTCTTTTCTACTGAAACATCCAAATTACCAGTCCCAGTGGAGACCATAGCACCACCCTGGAGATGCAAGACCATCAGGATAAATAACCAGACAGAAGGACACTCATCTTAATTCTCAGGCAGTGCTCTGTCATCTTCTGAAACTTCCTAGTCCTGAGAGATTTAAAGTACTAACTAGATAAACTATAAAAGATGGCAAGGAATGATCTACCGTGACTTGTGCATCTTTCTCTAACCATAAATAACTTTATATTTCATTTCTGGCAGCATGACAAAGCAAGGAGGTAATGAGCCATTATGGAAAACCCATCTGTTGCTCATAAGGGAAAAGGTTTTGTGCTAGTAGATTTATAGAGGAAAATTTTTAGTGCAAGTCCCGTTATTGTTGATGGGAATTGCACATCTAATTGCCCATGCTGAAAGTGTACCCCATTATGTTTCTTCACTGTCTAGATGGCTATTGTGTGCTTCAGCAACAAGAGAAAAATATTATCAAAAGAAAACCCAGTGTTCAAGTAACAGTGACATTCAGATGAAGGGGAAAGGGAACACGGGAGGCTGGGAGAAGAGTGCCAATGTACTAGTCAAATTTCTAATAATACAACAAAACCACTAAAATATTATTTTTTCATGTGGAAGTAGAGAAGCTATTTAATACCACAAAACAAACCAGGGAAGTGTAGTGCACTTGGTCTACCCCCAAATCCATGCGTTTTTATTCCTCTTGCCAAGTTTTGAGTATTAACTCTCACATTCCCAGTTAAAATTATAACCTCCTACTGTTTGACCAGATCACTCTCAAACACTCCTCTAGAGAGGGTGGCCCAGGCAAAACCATCCCATCTACACCTATTCAACAGGGTTTTCATCCTTCTCCAGAGTACAGCCTTTGCTTTCCATCAGCTCAGTAAGGTAGAGATGACATTCCACACGCTATCCCCGAAACAGTGTCACATTTGAAATACACAAAACAGTCCATGAAGAAATCCAACTGAATCTGCTGAATGAACCAAAAATGCAGAAGGACTGTAAGTAATTAGAATATAGCAAAGAGCATGGGCAGATGACAGTGTTTGACATGAAGTATCCTATGCGTCTTTAGTTGCCATTACTAGCAACACTATCTATATTCATTTACTCACCAGGAACAGTTTAAGAAATAGTGGGCTCTCTAAAATTACTTATTGTTTCAGTGCTACTTTAGGTGGGTGATTGCAACATCATCTTTAAATGTCCTCTGCCCAAGTGCTAATTCAGACTACTCCCCTGGGAGCTGGCGATAACAGTTTAGTGTAGCATGCTATAACCAGTGATTTTTCAGAAGGACTAGTGGCTCTTAGCTGGATGAGGAGCTTATAGAATCACCAGAGGACTCTATGTTGTTGTAAGGGTTCTCCAGTTTAAGGATCATATTCTTTTTCTCCACTTGTGAAGACTAAAATGAAACTTCAGTAGACTAAATGTGCAAGCTGCAGCCTTGAGACAATTTTGAAATAAATGCTATAAAAATGAAGAGTTATTTTAAGTTTTTCTCTCAGCCTGTACCTATGTCTGTATGCATGCAAGCATGCACAAGCCCTGAATTTATAAGAGTTGGATTTTGTCTCAGAGATTTTCACAAGGATATGGTTTTAAAAATGCAGATAAGGGCTCAGGAAAGACCAGGATGGCATAAAGAGAAACACAAGTTAGACAATCAAAGCCAGCACAGTACAATATAACAGAAGCCACCTCGCAACACTAAAAGCTGGAAAGAAGGTTGCCACGTCTTCAAAGCACACTTACAATGCGACCTTAAAGAAAAAAATTCCCCCGAGAGAAAAGGAGAGGAATAAAAGGACTGGGCTGAGCTGTGATGTGGTACATCTCCATGTCACCAGATTTCAAATGGCACCAGAAGGAGATCTGGCACACGCTTTACATAGTGTTCTGCAGAGCTCCCACGAACAGGGAAGGAGTACACCTTTTCCTAAAGGCATAAAGCACGCCTTTACTTCACTGCTGTGATGAAAAACAGGATGAGAAGAACATATGTTTAGGTAACAATCTAGCTGCAGAGTAAGACCATGCCTGCAAAGGGCAATCCTTATACTTCAGCTGGCCAGGGTACAATGCTTTGTGAAATTTCCCTTTCCTCCTGAGTCTGTGTGTCTGACCAATGTCTCCATGCTGCCTGGGCCTACAAAATGCAGCAGGAAGAAACACTCTGCCTGGACAATTCTGCATTTACAGATAGCACATCCAGTTCCCTACTTATTAAAATTAGATTTGCCATAAGCCTCATGTGCCAGAAGACCTATAAGGTTCAGCAAATTCTTTTGAATAAAGAAATAGGAACACAAAAGGAAAGACCACTTCATTTAAGAACTTCTTTAAAATTCCTTCTAGCACAAGATGCAATGCCTGCAGAAGAATATGCTGTTGCAGTTCTACCAGTGTACCTCTACCAGTAAACCCCTTCAAATTAGACAAGACCTTGTTGCACCAGCAAAAGGCCTAAAATTATTTTTCTCAGAAGACCTTCTTCTCTTCTGTTGCACATCTCTCTGACTAGGTTCAATTGCTGTCTCTCTGGGGACCTGCGGTGTGTACAGGTTTTTTTTTTTGATCTCTACAGGCCTTGAAAGCAGCATGATCAAATGGATGATTGAGGAGACTTGACAGGTACGCAGCTGTGTGCTGCAGCTCCACTGCCCCCTGACTTCTGAGCTCATCCATCTCTCTTGTCTCACAGCACACAGACAGGAGGCAACAGGAGATTAAAGCCACATTACATGTTACTGAATTACATAGGAAAGAAAGCAGATATCAACAGAGGGTAGAGAGAATGCTCCCAAGTAATAAAGTAGGGAACAAATTCTGGAAGTCCCTTTTCTCTAGTTGAAAGGAAGCCTCAATTTCATTCTTCTCTGGATCTGCTCAGGTACTCTTGGTCAGGCTTTAGTAATTTTAGGTTAAGGCCAAAGAGATAAGTTCCCTATTAAAAAACATAGTAGTTAATAACCTTTCCAGAAATTGTGTGGTTATCTGTTTACAAATATTATAAACAACCAGGAAAAAAAAGATCTTTTTCACATGAAGAGCTACTTAAGCTAGATCTGTGCAGAGGAACACTCTAAGCTAAAGAGATTTCTCATGGATTTAAATTGACTTGCTGAATACCAGACACAATTTAACCATATAAGCATAAAACTCAGTATAGGCTGGCTTACCCTACAGTGGAGCATTCATACAGGCCTACTATAACTGCCAAATGTTCAAAACCAGTTTTCCTGGAACAATTTTGAGAAGACGCTGTAGCTCTTCGGCTGCCTGAGGGAAGGGAATAAAGAATTGCACTTACCTCACCAGGAAATTCATATGAAGTTAATATTCAAGAGTTCTGTATGCTGTATTTCAGCTTCTGTTTCTGAAGGCTGTCCCTGTAGGGTTTAATGTTGCCTTGGACTTAAGACAGCTAGACTATGTAACTGAATGCACGAATATGATGGACAGGAATACGTACCTTGAGAGTGATTCTAAAAGATATAGACTTCCTGAGGAAACAGAGGGATTAACAAGACTGATTCTTTTATTGGTATGGTTAAGTGCAGCATATGTGTTCTGGGTTGCATAGCACGGTTGTGCTTGCACCAGCAGCTGGAAAACCGTACACACCGTGTTGCCAAACACACCTAGCTAGCTGTAAGGTTCATGGACTCCACAGACTGGATCAGTGCAACAGACAGGTGGGCATGCTTGGGGGGTACTTTAGAATAGGCAGATCAGTGCTTCCAAAAGCCTTCTGTATATCTTCTGTCATGCCATCAGAAGCAGACTATTAGTTTCTTCCATATCTTTGATACCTACTGGAAATATACCCACCTCTGGTGGGCCAACTCATAAAACCACACTTCTCACATATACAGCAACGCCTCCAACAGGTTGCACTTTACTCTTTTCAAAAAAAAAGCAAAAAACCCACAAAAATCTGTATGTCGCATTTTGAAAGTGCATAGTAAAAAGGCCCCACATTTTAATCTCCTTTTGTAGATGGCATAGCTGTAGTCATAAGCTGACAGTCAGACCACTGAGTGTATAACACACACAGTGGCAAGAATGGTGTGCTCAAACTAACATTCCTGGTGAAAATCTGGAAAGATAACTGATTGGTAAAGTACTTAATCTCACTTTATTCAATAAAAATGAGAGGAAAAAGGATATCTTTACATAACCAAACTTGAACCAGTCTTTTGATTTAGAATCAATCTACTGCAAAACATTAGAAAACACCTCATAACACAGTTGATTATAATTTGATAGCATAAAGCTCAAGTTGATCAGGCAAGAAACAGATCCATAGAAAAAGCACAAAATAATTCAGACTTGACTGCAGAAGTCTGGTTATTGCACTGCACACTTCAGTAATGGGGGATAGACCCCCCAGTATGTGCTCCTTTTCTATTCACTGGCTTGACTAAGCATTCTGCAGGCCAGAACCAGCCAGCATACATTATACTGGTTAATATGACATACAGTTGTATTTACCAGCTTGAAAGAAAAATCATTAGACCTTTCTGCTTTTGATATCCTAAGATTTTAATTAAGCAGTGTCACAACAGGGTGTGCATTAAAGGCACCATTGGCACATGTCTTTGGAGCATTGTGAAGCACTGGACCAGAGGCCAATTACCTTCTACCACCCAAGCAGTACAACAGCACCCCATAAATGCACACCCTGGTGTGGCCTGTTTCAATTAAAGTGTATTTGTAAAACGATGAAAGGACATACAGTGTTGAACCACTGAGAAAAATCAGATGTTTTTAGGTTAGGATCCTGCTGATTATTTGAACTTCTAAAAATGTACACACCAAAATTCAGTAAACATATTGCCCAGCTTACTTTGTTGCACTGCATAGCGAGAAATGGGGCTATTAAGAATACAGAGTGTTATTTCCATCTGAACACAGAGAATGCAAGGAGGAAGCTGTGGTGTCAGCACTTCTGCTGTCTCTGTTCTCCCAACAGAGGCTCAGTTTCAAGAGTTTGGCAGAGAAAACACTAAAGAGAAATAGGTTCTACTCACCCCAGTATAGGGTTTATCTATGAGGCAAATGGATACAGTTCATCCAATTATTTTGCACAGTTAAATTCACTAGGAACTTAATATCTTTCCTGGATTTTTTATTTTAACTGCAAAACTAATTTTCTTCTTCCATAAAAACTACATGCAAAACTTCAGTAAAAGGTGTACACATTTGGCAAAATATATTTTAACTAAATATAACTAAAAAACCCACTCACATTAGGCAAGTCTTGTTTCCTCACTGGCTTTCATCTCCCTCTTCTCTCCCCATTATTTTGCCATCTGTTCATTGATGTCAGAGACTGTTTAAGGTAATCATGATCCCTTCCAAGATGCTCATACAGCCCCAGATAGGATGCCTCCCACTTTTAATAGGGTGCTGTCAGCTACTCTAATGCAAGTCACAGATAGATAAATATAGATAAATAGATAAATATAAAGCATAAACTTGTAGCCAACCTGCAGCAGAGTATAATGACATGTTGCAGGAGGAGAGCACAAAGATGTATTTTTTTACCATTCCCTGTACTCTAATTCAAGTGAGCAACAAAGGCCATAACAATAAGAGTAGCAAAAAGCACAAAATAAGGTGGTAGAAGTTCCTTGGTATGAGTCTCATTCAACACCTACAGAAATTAACTTATCTTAACAGGTTAGGATCAAGCACTTTACAACTACAGCAAAACCATTGCCAAAATACAGTGCTGAATGAATTCAGCAGGAGCATTAAACCTGCTGAGCCATACCCAACCTTCCTACCTGCCTACCAGGGTAGGCTGAGAGATGATGGACTGGATGATAGTCTATAAATACTTGACACCTAGAAGCATCAGAAAAAGAGCTGATTAAGTAGCAAAAGGGGATTATAGTGAGTAAGCAACTAGGAATGTAGCTAAACAAAGTGATGTTCTGGCTGAGTATGAGACAATGTTTTCAAAGAGAACAACTGTGGAAAAGTTCCCTGTAGGAAATTAAGGTGAATTTACCAGCTAGGTCGTTCAAACTCGTCAAAACTCCAAGAAGAAATGTTCTTTAGAGGGAAGCTGGCATTCATAGGAGAATGAAGTGAATGGCACAGGGCTGGTTTTCCTTCTTTATTTTCCTGTCTTTCTAAATGACTCATCAGCCTAGAGGTGTAATGAAGTCATGTTCATCAGCTACCTTCTCCCAAGCCTCCAAGGTATAGCTTGATAAATCTGCAGTACATCTTGTTAGTTATACAGGCGGCATTATAACCTTTAGAGATTTTAACTGCATTATTGCATGCAGCCATCAGATTGCCTTCATATTTCAGGATCTACCTGAACTTGAAATGAAAAGTGAGCAAAGTGATGAAGACACATGGCAAAATTATGAGATATTGTCCTTCCTATTTTGTTTTCTTTCCTCAGGGTATGGTCTAATAACTCTAAAAGCAGATGTAATCTCATGTCAAATACTCTTTCTTGCTTGCTGTAATAATGGATATTTCCCGTTCTAATTTCAAAGAAACTGTCACATCTTCTAATCTTGAGTCACTATTTAAGTATTAAGAGTTTTTCTTCTGCAGTAACCAGTTGAGCTGAATGATGTGCATATTCTCAATTCTGTATTTACAAACTCCCAATGCAGACAATACAGTGCCAGAGTGATGGACATGGTTGAAATATTGACAATTAGATGCCAACTTCTAATCAAAACTGCAAGCATCAAACGAAATTCAAACGCACTAGACCTGATGGTGCTGTTTCTTCAGCTAACAGTTCTCCTGGCCGCTTACCTGATTTTACTGAAATCTATTCTGGGATGGCCAGACTCAATCTCCTTTCCATCTTTTCACTTTCCTTCAAAGGAAAGATCAATCTTTCAATTCCAATCATGAGGTATTCAGAGAAAATTGATAAGGAAACATCTAAACTTTTTTTTGGTGGTTTTTGGTTGGTTGGTTGTTGGGTGTTTCTTCTCTCTTCTTTACCACATTAAACAGGATGTCTTGTAAGACTTTCAGGATCACTTAAGAATGAAGTTCTATTCTTTTTTCCAGATGAAATGATCCTACCATCCTCAATTTCTCTTTAGATAAGTGTCCTATCAAATTGTTAATCTAATGAAGCATGTATATATATAAAAAGTATAAAGGCAATATATAAATACACTGAATACACACATGTATATGAAAAGATAGAAAGTCTGTATCAACAAAAATAGAGATGTATATCAAAGATGTGCAATATTAAATGTATTAAATGTGATTCCTCATTCAATTTCTTTTTAGGAAGAAGCCAAGAACATCACATTGCATATATAACAAACATTTTCTGAGGAAACCCTACAACCTATTTCATTCCAGCTTTCCTAGAAGCTCTGTACACTGCTATCTACTGACAAAGCATCAGTGCAGGTTTGGCTTATACTAACCTCTAGATAAAACAAGGTTTAGAACATTAAAAATTCAACTCGGAAAAATATATAGTGGAGTTTAGTATTTATGTTGTATATTTTCTATTGTATAATACATTTTTGTTATGGATAAGATGTAGAACTGTACAATTTTTATTCAAGGTTAATAATATTTTACCCCTTATCTACCTTAAAAGAACCTTTGAATAATCTTTTTTGCTCTCATAATAGGTTTCTCTTCAGAATGAGCCAAAGTATTAGCATCAGGCTTGCAGTAAACATCTGATGGAGCACTGCATGTACAACTCTCTGTGAAGATTCAGTTGAACATTTAACTACTTCATCCACAATGTTCTTCTCTTTGCTTTCTGCAAAATTTCTTATGACGGAGAGCTCTTACCATAGGGAAAGCAAGTAAAATATTCCCCAAAAGAGAAATGAGTGTGCTTTCCATAAGCAGTTGTGTGTATAACATTAAGAAAAGATACCAAAATTTGCATCAAGTCATGTTTAAAATACTATAGTTATTTTAGACACGAGTAAAGTGGTGGAGCAATTCCATTTGTAACATTTCCTAAACAGTTAAAATTAGGCAGGAGAAATAAAGCATAAATTAATCTCCTAAATGACCTTTTCCAGTATGACCTAGATGTTGTTGTTTAACCTGTCAGGCAGCTAAACACCACACAGCCATTCACTCCCCCATGCCAGTGGGATAGGGAAGAGAATCAGTGGAGAAAAAAAAAAAAAAAAGAAAAAGTAAACCTCATGGATGGAGATAAAGACAGTTTAATAGGATAGAAAAGCAAGGTAAAATAATAATGATGATGATAAAAGAATAGACAAAAGAATTGATGCACAGTACAATTGCTTACCACCCATCAACCAATGCTCAGCCTGCCCCTGGTCAGATTTCCGCCTAGTTTATATGCTGAGCATGATGTCACATGATGTGGAATATCCCTTTGGTCAGCTGGGGTCAGCTGTCCCAGCTGTGTCCCTTCCCAACTTCTTGTGCACCCCCAAGCCTACTTGCTGGTGGGGTGGTGTGAGAAACAGAAAAGGCCTTGACTCTGTACAAGCACTGCTCAGCAGTGACTGAACAGTATGTTATCAACATTATTCTCATCCTAAATCCAAAACACTGCACTACTCCAGCTACTAGGATGAAAATTAACTCTATCCCAGCTGAAATCAGGACACTAGGTTATGCTCTTGAATCTCACCTAGAGAAGTCAATTGCTAACAGGTAAAATGAATAGGTGTTTATCTTTATTGCTAATAATATTTTTTCAAAACAACAGAAGATAGAAGTTGAATTATTCTTTATGGTTCAAAGACTAACTGGTAGAAGATAATATCACAAAGTGGTCAAATGGTGTTCCTGGGAGAACTGTGGCATAAGAACCTTATTGATAACAGTATTACCTTACCAGTCCTACAGAGAAAAATTTTTCTTTCATTAGGAGAGTCTTTTCTCAGCTGCTAATAATAGATTACTTGCTTTAAGTCAGCTGTTTACTGCTGCACTGCAGACTTAAAGTTGAAGCCATTATACCAACAAATACCAGAAGTTAAAATATTACTTATTCTTGAAAGTTTATTTAAAATATAAGGAAAAATAAAGAGTTCCTCTACTATTTTCCATGTATTGTCTTGACAGGACTGCTACAGCTCATGAAAGATTTATAGGTTTGAACTACTATTTCATTATTTTATTTTGTCTTCACACTTCACTGTTTTTCCTGCACATCCTGCTAAAAAGGCAGGGAGCGCTAGATTTCCACGTGTGTTTTTAAACAGCAGCTCATGGAGCTGATCACGGTTGGATTGATTTATGTTTTAATTTTATGGATGATATCACACAATTATCTCCAGATGGAATAATTGGGATGAAGCAGTGCCAAAGAACATTAGATGCTGAAGTCAGCCAATGCAATCCATTCAGTACTATAATTATTTTTGGTTTGGTTTCAGACCTTTGTACAGAGACACATTCATTCTGGTAGGGCCTTGTTCAATATCTATGTAAGCCAATGGAAAGACTTCCATGGATGATGGGGAGCACTAGCTCAACACCCCACAACCCTCCATTCCCTCCATACTTTCACCCATGGAATATTTCAGAGATCTCTCAACCGTATTTCTTTTCTCTTCTGCTTCTCTCTTTTGGACCCAAACCCTGCTTCCCACCAACTCTTTTTTTTTTCTTTTTTTTAATTCCTTCCCAGCACTTTGCAACTGATATTAATTCCTATAACAATCTATAGAGTTCTGATTTGTGCTCATTTATTGGATGAGCGAATGACAACTAAAGTAAACTTCAGGTTTCTCGGTGTTGAAATCAGCCAAACCTTTCTTCTTAGATTAAATGGAACAAGTCAAAGAGATACACATTTTTTTCCGCCCCCCGGGAAAACAAACATACACTGTTTTGCTTAATAGGCCCTGCTTTATTGAGCATCCAACATTTTAAGGCATACAATTAGTTTTCTAGTAGATTTTCAAAAGAACCTGCCTCAGCTAAGAACACAGACCTCATTCCAAAACCTCAAACTATATTTAGAAACTTAAATAAAACAAAAAAAATGATTTTTGAAAAATAAGTGTATGCTTCGGATTATCACTGTTTTGGTTGTAGCACCTACTGCAGAACCCAAACAAGCACCAAGTAATGCAGTCAATGGCCCTATTAGGACACATCTACACTGCTAAATGCACTGCCACAGAGCTAATCACCTAGCTCAGGAATCGAAAGCAACGTCATGACACCAGTGCAGCTGGTTGAAAGAAAGAGAGAGAGAACTACTGTGGATTCAGAGCTGTACCAGTGTGTTTATAACACTTCCAGGACACACGTTTCATCACGGAGCTATAATTCTTCCTATAGATCCACATGGATGTAAATCAACTATCTTCTACAAATAAATCTGACCTGCCCATAGATCTGAATAAGTTACTTTCTCTTCATAATTTGTTAAGTATGCTTGTCTATTATTATGTATTTATATCTGGCTGAATGAGGCATGACAATCTATACAGTGTAATAATGTATAGAGTTCTACTTGCTTTTGTTCCAGAGTCAACGAGTGAAGCTTTCAGGCTTCAAGAACCTGAGCCAAAATTCCTGAGTTTCACAGCTTTCTACTCTGCTTTGGATCAGCTGCATAGGCTGCAACTGACATTTATTCTCAGTTGAATAGCACATCCTCCTTCCTACAAATATAAACATATAAAGGTTTTGGAGTAGGGTAACATGTCTGTTTATTTCAACTAATGCTTAAAAATGCAAGTGGAATGCAACTGATGGACTTGTGTCACGTCTGAGAGTCCTTCAATATAATTTCCTTAAACTCCATTGTAGACTTCTCCTTTAATATTTTCTGAGAAATTCTTCACAGAGTATCATTGATCTAAATATAATTAGGAAACATTAGGAAAACAAGCAGGCAAACATTTGAGAAAAAACACTATGTTTTCTCTTCTTACTAAGCATTCAAAAATTCAGATAAATGTAATGATAATTTCCTTACAAAATTCCTAAGATTTTCTGTCTACAGTCATACAAAAAAGTTCCGCTTGCCCCTCATCTCATAGAAAAGAAGATTATACTTGCGTTTTTAGCCATAACCTGAGAATCTAGGATATGAGTTTATAGCTTGAGCTACTCCGTAATAGGTGCCCCTCTGTACAATCTACAGTAAACAGGAGTGGCTTATGTAGTGGCTTATCCTTTAACACAACATCAGTAAGCTATCTCAGAGGGTAGAAGTATCCTCTAAAGTGGTTGTCACAGATTAGCTAATGCTGTGTAAATTCCCTGAGTTTGCAGCAAACAACCAAGAGGTAATGCAGCCTCTTGGTAATTCGCTCTATTTCACTACACCACTTGGGTGATTTCTCAACTCCTACAAGTATCCCGGCAGGATAAACTCCATTTAAAAGCCTACTGTCTTGCATTGCTGTGCACACATATAGCATAAGAAAATAAACCAGAAAGCTAGGACCTGAAGCACAAAGACACCATAGGCTAAATTATGATACCTTTTTCACCAGAAACTTCATGCTGAGTTCAAAAAGTTCTTGCTGAATAAGGTGCTTGCTCTAGCCTCAATATAAGCAGACCTGCTGACAACATGACGAGTGAATTTATTAGACTGGCATTGAACCTGAGCTAATAAATCTTCTTGGAACCTCCTGCGTGGTATAGAGATGTTCAGGTTGCACTTAATAAGCCTGGCTGGCTTCAAACTGGATGTGTGCAGTCCCAGTCCTTGTGGGAAACAGGAATGCAGCACTGAAGCCTTCCTGATGACTTCACAAAATGAGCCTGGGTCTTCAGAGCTATTAGTTTGTGTTCTCTAGACACAATGTGGCTAAACTGCTCACAGACCCAAGCTGGCTGCAAAGGCTGTACAGCTGTCTCTTTCTGGCATTGAACCTAAACTAATAAGCCGGGGCTGCCCAGTGCTGGCTTAGTAAGGGGGAAAGCTCAAGTATCTCTGCTTCCGTGGTATGATTAAACCTCAAACTGGTTAAAGCACTCAGATAGCTATGTGTTGATTGCGCATAAGTTCAGAATCACAGAGAAAACATGTAGAGCCAAGACCTGTATCTACACCTCCTGCATTTCAATCCTGTGCCTACAAGAAATAGTGTACAAGACTGTTTCTCCATACCAGAAAGGGGTACATTTTCAGTAGCGTGCTAGTAGATAAAGGGTTGCTTCTCATGCTTGTTAGCGCATGATAAAATCATAATTAGCTGAAAACATCTATGACTGTGCCTAGGCTGTTAAATACACACACAAAACATAGAAATAAAATAGAACCAGAGACCATTCTTTATACCTGATAAGTGGAGCACAGCCACCCTGCTTATAGGTAGTCCCCCCATGGCAAACAGCTTATGTGTAAACTACATAGCACTGCTATTTATCTAGTGCCTCCATAGCCCCAAGACGTAATTACCAGTCAGTGGTTTTATTTCAGACTCTTCAGACTGACCAATGCGATCACTGACTTTGCTGTAAGCTATCAGAGTTTGTAGCACGAAGCTGAAGTTGTGTGTTACATGAGCACATTATGAGAATGCTTGAAGGGGTAAAGCCTGCTAAAAGCACCGATGAAATACTAGTGGTAGGAATAGCTGTGGCAAAAAGGCAGGGTAGACATCTAATACTTGGAGGGGCAGAGGGTACTGATAATGGCTGAAACTGTTTCATAACCAATGGTTTGCTCTATTATTCAAAGCAGCATGTCACTTTACTACTCTATGGAGTCACACTGTAAACAACAGCTTGTGGATTGTGCTAGTTCATAAATAACAGTGTGAATCTTCTGTATTCTAACATCTCCCATGGCGTTATTTTGGGTTTTCAGTACCAGCTGCTTAAGACAACATGACTAAATATAAATTCATTCTGGAAAAGCCCTTTGAAGTGCTCCTGGAACTCAGATCTGCAACAGACTCAATGGTGCAGCCAAATACCATTAAAAGACCTGCAGACTAACACAGTTAGTTTGACTGTTGGCAGCCTGCACCTCTTTAATATCACTCTCAAGCCCTTAAAATAATTCATTTGCATTCTAACACACTGCTAAATCTCGGTCCCAGAAAACAAAATATCATGAAGTAAGGCAGAAACCTCATGGATTATCTCAACCCATAGTTACAAGCTACTGAAGTTTAAGTCCAGTGAAACACGCTGGTGAAAGAAATGCAGTTAAGAAAAACCCTCACTGAAGATAATCTTCTGAATCATGACAAGACGTCATGAAAAACTGTCAATGACTTGTTCTTGAGATTGTAGAATGATCTTTATTATAGAAAAAATACTCTTAAATCATGTATAACTATTTAGAGGACCTAGACTTGTCCAGTTAAAACATGTCCTATCATCCAAATTTTCTCCCGTGCTATAGTGACTGCCTTGGGCCTGGGATGGGAAGTGAAGGTTAAAAAAAAAAAACCACCAAAACAGTAGATGCAATATATCTTGATTTTGACATAGCATTTCCATCAGCAATCTCTGAAATATAGATTAAACTATCATACAGTGGGTGCAAGTGATTGCTTTGGCTTCCAAATTTGTTATTAAGTGGATCTATTCTAGACCTGATTCCACTCAATACCTTCTTGATGACCTGGAGAAGGTATGAGAGAATACACTTATATATTCAGGTATGATAATAACTGGAACTGAAAGGGTAGGATTCATCATAGTGTTGAAAACCGAATATGGTTGAAATAAGACAAGTAAATAAACAACAGTCATAAAGTACTACATGCTGGAAGGCCAGATCAAGTATAACATATAGAATAAAATACCTAAGCTGTTCTACAACAGAAAAGCAGCTGGAGAATTATAGAAGGTAATAAATATATTTTGAAGCCAGAACATGGCATCATTTCTTCTGGCACAGTGTGTGTAGTGCTGGTGAAATTTGCCTGGTGTGCTGCATTCAGTTTTAGGCATAACAAATTGGAGAATGGCAGAAAATACCAACAAGAATGGTATAAGTGCTACAAAGCTAACCAACAAAATGAAGCAGATTGATTTGGTGCAGTTGTCTTCTCTGGAAAGAAGAAAATAAGAGGAGGTATAGTTGAAAATACAGATTACAACAGTCTTCCAGTGTATAAAAGTGAGAAAAATTAAACACCATTGTGGGTAGCCAAAGAAAAATTCTGAGCTTAGTGTAATTGAGAATTGTGACATCATTTAGGGAAAGAGAGTGATTAAGAAATCTCTTCCATTGCAATTTTTTTTTTCAAGAAGGGCTGGTAGGCATTCTCATCCTGCATCAGGGCAGAGGAATGTGTAATATGCACTCTCTGAAGTCCCTATACTCCTAAACTTGCAGCAAAAATTACTTGCACATCAACAAAGAAGGGTTTGGTACAGTGCCCTCATGTAAACATGCTCAAAGCTGAGTAGCCCTACACTGACTCTCCTCAATGCCTTTTAGATGTTTGTGCTAGGATCCCACAGGAGTTTAGGTACATAAATAATATGAAGCCCAGAAGCATTTGTTTACCAGAAAGCATGAATCTTGATCTAACTATGGTGTTTACAAAAATTGTGTTTCTGGTCTGCATTTCTGTTTTATCTTTGTAATAGCATATAAGGTACAACGTTAACACTTTTGGCAGGTCATGGGAGTTCAGTGCACTAGCAAGTACTTCAACATTCCAGAGCAAACACTAGCAAAAGTCAAAACCTGATTTAATAAAATGCATTGTTTAAGGAAGCAGTGCCTCATTTTTGAACGACTTGTACTAAGTTTTAGTGGTTTTTAATTAATTTACACCTTCTCCTTAAATTAAAGAATTCCATCACTGATGCCAGTTTCAATATTGAGGCAAAATACCTCACAGGGCCTAAAGTGGATATGTACTTCAAAAAAAAAGCCCTCAGAATGAAGGGTCTTGTGACCAGAACAATAAACTACTGTCAACTGCTGCATGGCAAACCCTGTGGCAGCTGTTTGTTGTGAGAAGATATTTCATCTAAGGAAGTAATCTCTCCTTAAAGGTAAGCCTTGCTCCCAGTGAAGACAGAGGCAAAATCTGAAACAAATTCATCACAGCTAGAATTTTATGCCCACCTGTCGGGAACATGAAGTCTGGCCAGCTCTGCACTGGCACTGCCCCACTTACTGTAGTAGTACAAAATATACAGCCCTCTACCCTATTTCACCCTGATGATGCATGCAGAATAGGAAATACTTGCAGAACAGGAAATGCTTGCAAGGGTAATTTAATGTATCTGGCCTGTGTAAGGCTCTCTTGATAATCTTGGATGCCATGCCACTGAATAAATGAGAAGTACGCTTTTTTTTTTTAATTGAAACCAATTTCGGTGCACAGGCTTCCATTACCAGGCCATTCCCCTGAGATTCTGCTGAATCCAGGCGATGACAGCACTGCCAGTGTCAAAGTTTATTTCTGTGCAACCTCGCATAACATTGCCCTATTGGGAAAGAGCCCCCAAAAGGGCTTGGAAAAGTAGCCAGTCTGGATAAAGAAAAAAAGCAGGCTCCAAAATCTGAATTCTGACTGCCTACTGCCAGCCAGTCTGAAACACTGCCCAATTGTCCAGGGTAGCCTGCAATCATGTGGGAATACAAAGCTACACTTGTAATCTAGACAAGCGAATTGGCTGCTATTTCCCACACCATGATATGGATTTAGCTGGAACGCTCTTCGTTGCAAACACAACTGAGGTAGAAACCTGTAACACTATTAGCCAACAGCATGGATTTTGTTTTTCTTTTCTCCTTTTAAATGGACAAATGGTGAAAGACTGAACTGAAAATGCAGACATTTAAAATTGGGCATGTGCCTATTAATATTCAAAGTACATCCATTTCAACCTCATCTTGAAAAGAAGGACCAATAATTAGTTTCTCTCTGCAGAACCTAATATGTGGCAGTCCCTATTCTGGTCACCTATTTAAAATGCTAGACAAGTTTCTCTTATCTCCCACCACACTCTCTGCAACAGGTCTTCCTCCAGCCTAGATAAATAACCTTGCCCTACCCTTACCCATTCAAAAATCATTTTCTTAGCTCATCTTTCTGTTCATCTTGTGTTCTATCTCTCCTTAAATTCCTTCCCTCGTTTTCTTACTCCACTGAATCCAATCCAAGCTGCCTGTCTTCACTTTTCACATGCATCACAGCCTAACTTCAACTTACCTGTCACTCACAGTGAAAATGCTGACTTCTACCTCACTGTTCATACCTGTCACCCTTGCCTTCATTTGCATTTGGTACTGAGTATCTAAGATGTAACACTAAATATATTGGTGCAGAAACCAGCTTTTAACATCTGGAAGTATGGGATTTTGTTCCATAACAAAAATGCTCAGGCACTACAGTGATATAAATTATAAGAGAGAGCACCAATCTAACACACTAAAACAATTTCCAACAGTCTTCTACTGGCCTCTGGGTTTAGTCTGTTAGTTACTAAATAAATAGGACTAAGCTTATTAAAGTCAATAATATATTTCATATTTATCATTTTCAACCACTCCAGTTCTTCTCAGCTAACCTCACAGTTGGTATTTATATAGCTGTCATCAGTGTAGCCCATAAGCCTGGCAAAAACATTTTCCTGGGAAAGCTAGTTTGCCATTTTGTTATAGATGTGATCAAGAACATATCTCTGTAAGCAATATACACCAGTTATAGATTATACTTGAGATTCAATCTGCAACTTCATCTGTAACTTTAAGGACTGCCATCGTATTCTCTTATGATTTACATTTTTGAAGAATGAGATCTTGTAGCTAAAATTCTTACTGTGTCACTGAAAGCCATAGTGGCGTAAGAGTAAAGCACTCAATTATTCTGTCTCTTTTGGAAGTACACAGAAAACGTGGGCCCTTGGAATCTCCCCCACTCCCCACACTCCTCTCTGTCCCAATGTATGTGTTTAAATATATCTATACATGTATAATAACTTGTCCTCAAGTATCTGAACCTGGATAGTGATAAATGTGCCTGAACTGCAGTTTTGCAGAAGTCTGAGAGATAAAAGGTTTAGCATGCTATTATCAACTGAATTACATTTACTAGATGTACGTATTCTTCTTTACGTATTTATTTCAAATTGCTACAGTTGCAGAGACTATAGACTAGTAAATTGACAGAATACCTAATATTTAGTCTAAATAGTTACCATGAAATGCTTCTTTAACCTGTACTCAAAAGCATATTTCCCTCTCTCCTGCCTCAGTGTTTACCAACTCTTAAAAGACTGCATTCTCCACATTGGAAAAGAAATCACTTTCACAGAAATCTGAACCCACAGCCTTGTCCCACCTGTCACTGAGCAGGAAAGCAAAGCAGACTCCTCCTTTTCTACAACATCTTTTTATATATCTGAAGGCTGCAACATGGTATCCTCCCACTCCTCTGATCAAACAACCTTAATCTTCCTAGATCGTTTTTCCTATGTGTCCAATCACTATCTCAAGACTGCTGATTTCTCCACATCCCTTTGCAACATGTGTTTGCCTGTATAACATCACAGCTGCTGTGGGAAACTTGACATGAATCCTCATAAATATGACAGGCATTTAGATCCCCATTTATCTTGTTGTAAAGTACATAGAACTCTTCACATTGCCTTCAACAGGGGCTGTATTGGATCCCGTTCATGGCAGCATATGTGTACAGCTTGCTTACTACAGGTATTCTGAAATATAAGGAATAGTCAAGATTATTCTCTAAAACAGGATCACACACATTCTGTAATTCCCTTTAGAGCTGAGGTAACCCATGAGGACAAAGCAGTAACCTTGGCTCAGATACATGCTGGCTTTGCTCTTTATGTTACACTTCAACGTTCCTTTATTTTCTGTGCAGTGTTTCAGAAGTACTGCAGTTCCTCTATCAGTGAGGCTCAGAGCAAGCTGTCAACCCACAAATCACATTTCCTTGGGGGATCTGGTTAGCAGTTGGTCCAGCAGTACATAAACAAACTCTTCAGCTGATGAAAAACCTAGTTTACAAAATCCTTTTATTTTCCAAATCATGAAGTCAAGAAAATTACTTATTACAATAGTCATCTATCAATGAGGCTTAACATCTAGCAGTACAGTATTTCCTATAGTTGAAAGTGGAAAGTAATTTAAGAAAAGCTAACTTGACTTGACTTAAAGAGTTTCAACTGATTGAAATACCAGTCAGTTTGTGATTTTTTTTTCCTGCTTCATAAAAAAAGAGAAAAGATGGAACTTGGCTTTAACCTTGATCATATATATAAAAGCCAAACTCTTCCCTTTAATTGTACAGAGGACAATTTAAAAAAAAGTAACATGAAATCCTCAAATACCAAACTTGATGAAAGAGTCATTTGATAGCAACCATGAAGGAAAACTGAAGCTAAACAGTTTGCAGACATCATTTGATGAGCTACATGAATGAACAAATTAGAAGATCTTTATGGTTTTAAGTGGTTTTATCCAACTCTGTAGTGAAAGTATTTAATTGAGATGGAAACTAGCAAAAAACTACAATGATCCTCTACAAATGACCTTTTCTTAGCTTGAAAGGTATAAACTTAGCACCTGTTAAATTATTTTAGACTCTATATATATTTCATTGTCTGAACGTTGTCTTTCACCTGCAGGAATTCATCACACACTGCATGCTGCAAAATGAGTTACCCAAGTTGCATCTTAGACAGGAAAATTATCTCGTTTCAACCAGAGTGCAAGATCAAAATAGAACGTAAATGACTTGGAAAAATAGCTCTGACCACTGCTTCACTGGTGAAGATGCATCATTCATGCATTATCTTTGAGACCCCTTCTGTGCTGTATTTTCCTACATTCTGGTTCCAGCCAGTGTTGAGTCTAGTCCAGGATCAAATTTAAGTATGTCTTCATGATTCAAGGCACAAGGTGTGTTCCTCTGGAGCAGATGGTGCTGTAGGCAGTCAACTCATTGCCCAGATTGGGCAGCACAACCAGGAAATTATGTGGATGGACAGGGAAGACACGGATTTATCATGTTTTCACATTGGCTTTGTCTGGAGAAGAATGCTATCAGTTCTCAAGCACAGAAACACACTATTACCCAGAGGGGCATTTCAGGAATTTCAGTGGTAGAAACTTCTTCTCTAATGGGAATTTATGCTGAGTAAAAAGGTGTACGTGCTGCCCCATGGACACTTGAAATCCTTTCATAATTAGACCAAATAAAGTGTCCATAAAGCAGACAAAACCATTTTAGTAAACTGATGTGGCAGAGCAGGCGGGGAGAATTATTAGCTTATTTGGATAAAATTCAATATATACACACATATACATAAAGAATGCTGCAGGGATTCATTTTGACAAATACAAAACAAAACCATTCTGATTGCTTCAGAACTCATTTACAGTAGGATGTAGTAACATTATCTCCTTTCTAATGCGTGTATTCACAGTTAAGACACTGCTTTGAAAGGCAAGAGAATCAGGGTTAACTTCCACCCATGCCAGCCTGGGGTAGGGCCTCACTCAGAGGCCTTCCCTGACTGAGCTGTGCCAAAATGGATGTCTTCCAACCTTCCTAGCTGAGACTGTTAAATTTCACATATGTGCTCAGACATGTTGAAACAATGACTCCTATCTCACCCTCAAACAGGAGGAGGGTGCCATCACAAGCTATCTGTAGACATCTACTTTCTGTCCTGATGAAGGTGTGACGAGTGATCTGTCTCTAAGAGAAGATGCCCACTCTCTGCATACAATCTTTTCGCAGTGGCAGCCCAACTCCCTGCTCCTCACAACACAAGCATCAGAAGCACTGATGATCAGAATTCCAGTTCAGAAGACTACCCGAGGCTGACTGTGGTATACTTGCTTTTATATTTAAGACTGATCTTCTAATGTATTTTCTTAAAAATAATTCCGGCAAAGTTTCAGCTAGCTGCTTTCCACTCTTCATTGCTATTCTACCTTCTGAAGTACTGCAGGAAAGAAGGAACTCTTCTGCTCCAAAATATCTATGGAATTTAGGTCAGAATAGCGTTATACTACAAATGCTATTAGATTACAGAAGGCTTGCTTTCTCCACCTAGTGGCTAAAATACAAAGAAAATATTTTGTACTACACAAGTGCCCTAAGGAAAAAAAGCAAAATGAAAAAAAATAGTAAATTTTTTTTTTTAAAAAGATAAAAGATAAATCCCCTGATTCCCTAACACTTTGAGAGCTTCATTTTACCTGAAAAACCAACAAGACTTTCTTCTCCCCTCACCCTCAATAAGAAATTTTGCCTCTTCAGGTAAATCAAGGGACATGTATTTTGCCCTCAACGAAAGCTGCTAGAGTAGGATCCCTGGAGGATCAAATCATGGAAGAGGCATCGTGCAAACAAATCAGCTCACTATTATGACACTGAGATCTGCCCAGAACATGCTGAGCAACATGAGAGGAAGAAATGCAAAGGTACTCTTTTTCTTATATTTGTCCTTTTAAGCTCACTGTGGGTAAGTTTTCCTGACTGCTATAAAGTAGAGCAGCCCAAAGCTCACAGTCAGGTTGGCACTGTCTCCCTTGGCCCAGAAGGGCAGGCTGAAGGTTATAAAGCCATAGGAAGGCTGCAGCCACATAATTTCTCAGTTACAGTATTTACAGCAATAGGATCAAGCTCTACAGCTGCACTCAGTGAATACCCCCAACAGGATTGCTCTTCATCTGGGTGACTCTCCTGTTTATATTGCCTTTGTAGGAACATTATATGCTTGATCTGGTCCACAGGCTGTTTCATGATTGTAGACAAAGTTTACTGTGCATGCAATTATTTTGCAAGGCCAAATGAAATCGATATAAGGGAACAAGAATGCTGATGGGTTCCTATGTAGAATGTAAAGCAATCAGGAAAAGTAAACAAGTCGCTGCCCTGCAAAGTTGTTCTTACTGGCCTGCCCTTCCCCAGCTCCAAGTAGCAATGAATATCAGTATCACCTGCTGGGGACAGCTTACAGAAAAACTCTGAAAGTTAAAACACAGGTAGAGTACAATCCCATTTGTGGTTCCACAATCTGTTGTTTCCCCTGAGACACAAAAGAGAAACAGTCCCTCCTCCGATCACCTTAAGGTAGGATCTCACCTAAATCTGGGTACCTGAAGCAAGCCTTCCAAATTTAGTGTGGTCTCCCAAGGCTCTCTTCATAATCAAAGGAGATAAACAGGTGCCTCTAGAGAGCGAGTTATCTGGCCTTTCTCAGAGCTTGGTTCAGGATGAGCTACACTGGATTCTGCACAGTGCATCTCCCTAGAAGACACCTAGGAAAGCTAGCTCAGAATCAAGCCATCTCAAAAGTGAGGTGCTAAAGTAGGGCAGAGATTTGTACCTTAGCATACTAGGACTGGAATTTAAGTACTACATACTTTACTTTTTAACCTAAAGAGACACTAGCTTCTCAGACAGAGTATTTGATTTTCAAGATCAAAAGTCCAGTCAGCATATTTTTTACTATTTCAAAAAAGGAGGTGGAGACAGAGGGGAAAGGAAAAATTTCTATTCATATTTCCCCCTCCATCAGCTAATCATCTTATC
Organism: Caloenas nicobarica; assembly: GCF_036013445.1. Lineage (NCBI taxonomy): Eukaryota > Metazoa > Chordata > Aves > Columbiformes > Columbidae > Caloenas > Caloenas nicobarica. The sequence goes on along the minus strand of NC_088246.1, from coordinate 43,817,240 downwards.
TAATCATCTCTGAGTTTCACAGAATTGAGACAGGCAAGAGACTGAGGAAACGCCGAGATAAGTTTTTTTCACTTTATAATGGCCCAGTCCAATGAATTCTGATGTATTGCAGAAGTAGTCTGCCCCAGCATCTACCCACTACTTTTTGACACATGCAGATTTAGTCAGCAATCACAAACTCCTTGCCCACTCTGTCATAAGGGGCATGACTCTGGAAAAAAGCAACTATCATCTCTCTGGTAACAGGAAATTATAGAGAAAAAGTTGTTTCATTCTTAATACCCAATAAACCCAGTCCCATCCAAATATATATGTTTGCACTTATTCTAAAAACCAATTCTATATGGTTAAGTTTATAAAGAAGAGAATCAGAGGAGAGTCCCAAATTCTCCAAGCAAGAATGAACTTTGCGAAAAAGCTGCAATTATTAAAATGGTTTTTGCTATGGAGAATGTGCAAGGTTGGTTTGAGTTAAATGGAATTTGTTTGTCCTTACAATTAAGCATATGGTTAAGTGCTTTCCGGAACAGAGATAGATTTAAATCTGTATTTAAATGTTTTGCAGGTCTGGATCATGTGTACATCAGTCACAGTCATAAACAAGACCTAAGAGAACTATTTTGAGTTCAGAATTTTCAACATTGTAAGAAAGTTACAAAACAAAATGTAAAAACAAAACAAAAAAAACCACCACAAAAAAAGCCCACCACACAACACACACACAAAACCAAAACAAACAAACCAAACAAAAACCTCAACACTACCAAATAAACAAAACCCAAAGACAAACAAAAACCACAAAAAGTCCAAAACCAACCAACCAAAAGCACCAAACCCCCCATGAACCACAACAACATAACACATGGGGAAAACAAGCATTATTTTTACTCTTTCTAAAGCTGTTGGGAGCAGTGGGAAACAGGGGGGGTTGTAATATTTACACCGAGGACATCCAGTTTACATACCACTATTTTCATTAACAGGTCTCTGCATCTTAAGGCATGAAAAGCTGAACTGTACCATACTTAGGAAAAATATATATTATCTGAGATAAATCCGAAATAGATTCTTTATTAGTTGGAAATGTTCTTTTGGAGTTACAGTATCTAGTCTCTCAATGTCAGAGGCAGGTGCTTCCTTAACAATATATTGTAAGAAGAAATATTACTGACCTACTTCCACTCTTCTTGTGAAACAGTGGAAAGTATTGAACAGATACTTGCACTGGTATAAAACATTGCAACACCTTAATGCAACTTAGGAAGTACTATCACCCAACAACTTAGCATTTAGCTTAGAATTAGTAGACTTTTCTGTTTCTAATTACTAATGCTAATAAGTAATGTATATCACTATAGTAGCATGTGATATAGTAGTACACATTAGTAATATTCCTTCTGTATTCAGAGACAACATAGCTTAGAAAATAAGTAGTTTAACCTACCTAATATGTACAAAAAAGTCCAGAACTACTGCGTCTGTATCTTGTAGTTTCCATCTCTGAACAAGCTTAATAGTTAGAGTTACCTACTGCATGATGTTTCACCCACCATCTTTTCTGGATTTCAGTATTTGTTTTCACACTAAATTGAAGTGGGAACAACATATCCTATTTGTTTCCACAAACCAGTACAGGGTCACAACATCCTCTTCAGCCCAAATAGGTTAAGTTATTGCTTCAGGTCTTAGCTGAGTCCTACGTGCTGGGCAATGAGGCACCAAGGTACAAGGTCCTGAACTAGAACAAGAGACCCAGTGGACTTAGATGGCACAGCACCCTACCATGCAAATCTATCAACTTGCTCATGTTTGATGCAGAGATAACAGGAATAATTTTGGCTGTGTTTGTGGAGTATTATACCCAGGTTAACCCAGCTTCTCTTTTCAGAATGCTGAAAAACAAGCACTGCTGCAATAATTTAGTAATGTAACATGATACAGATATACACCTGCAATGCAGAAGTGACCAAAATACCTCAGAGTTTTTGGTACCAAAAAAGAGTCAAAAAAATCCCTCTATGACATAGTATATTTTAAAATTAGCTCAAAAGTTTTAGAGCACTGCATTACTAACAATATTTTTCTACAGCATGGATAAGATTATTGTAACCTGCTAAACATAAGATTACTAGTCACACTGCCTTTGTCTCCAAAATCTAGCTTAGCATCTGCCTCTTCAGTGAAGGATAGCACCACCCCAATGATATATAATAACTGATATTGCTAGGTTAAATCTCCTTTTCTATGCTATCATGAACCATGGTGGAAATCTCAAAGCAGCTCTTTTGTTAAATCCCTTACCAGCAATCTCCAATTTAAAGTTCTCTCTATCTGACCAAAGGAATAGAAACCCAGATCAGTAGTACAGAGAGAGAGAGCAGAATGACTCTTTCAAGAAATTCATAGCATTTTAGGAGGAATTTGCAATTACATTTACAGCAGGATCTAGAAATACCTGTGCACTACTACTGCTGTGTGAATTGTCTTAATGGCATCATCTCAGCACAGAATAGATTCTTTTCCCTAACACCCAGCACACTTGTGCTTTGGGTTGAGTCTGCTTATTAAATCTTGGGCCACTTCTGCCTTCACAAAAAAACATACCAAATATAAACAAGGGCTTTCAAAATTTCACCTAAGAAATTATCCAAATATTTGGAATCTAATACAGGTTGACAGAAGTCTCACAGCCAGGCTGCAAGAACAGAGCTGTATGCATTTCCCACTCAGACACAGGCTATTTTTAGATTGTATTGGCTCACTAGCCAAGCAAGATTTACTGCTATCCTAAAGGTAACATGGAAGGGCAGTACAACTCGTTACTGATCCAGTAAAAATGAAAGTGTTGCAAACATGAGAGGTTTTTGCCTTTATTTTTTGAAGATGTTATTAGTATTCCCTGAGTTACTTAAAGAGGTACTTTTGTTTCATTTTGCCTTTTTTTTTTTTGCAAGGATTGCTTAACATCCTACTTAGATACGCAAGTTATATGTGTGCATATGATACAGCCAGCAGTCAAAGGCAATCGTGCATTCACATCCCACATTTCCACCAGGAAAGACAATATGTTCATGGTATAAATGACAGCTATTTGCACTGCTTAGTCATCAGATCTGGCAAAGGTGGTTAACAGTATGTACTGGAAGACTTTTTCATGCGCTCTTCTGCACTGCTTAAGGGACTGAAATAATGAAGCTGTCGGCAATATCTTTTAAAAAGGTAATTGCAGGTAAAAATACAAGCAGAAAAGGAGAAATAAGAAAAAAGCCCTGGCTATAATCAGTGAATTACTTGGGCAGGGGGAGAGGGAAGGGGAGAAGCGCTCACCACCACAGGCTCTGCTCCTCACTGGCTCTGCTCCTTTCCCACACTCTCCCAAGCTATTTCACCCTGCTGAACCAATCTCACATCGAAGAGATTGAGACTTGCAGAGGCTTATTCCCCATCACCACACACCTTGTATTTCTGCTGCAGTGCGGTTTCATTGTACAGTGCTGTACTTCAATTGTCTGCTTGAGCAGACAATTAAAATACAGTATTACATTAAGCTTATACTCTACCACCTACTAGAAGGAAATCCAGAAGAGGAAAGATCCACTCCAAATCAGAGCTGTTGCAAATAAGGAATAGTTTGTAAGAGCAGGACCTCGAGACAGAAAAGAATTGGTTTATCCAAACCTGGTTTTACCCTCAAAATATGTATTTCAGCTTTCTGAACCTCCAAGAGATTCTAATTTAGACTGGCACTTAAGACTGAAGCCACATTTCAGTTCAGATATGATCTTACAAGTCCATTTCAGATTGCTTCACTATACATATGGCTTAGAGACAGACGCATTGTAGGTCCATTGATGTGCTGTGTCTTAATGCAGTCCAGACAGATCATCTGTGCCACATCACCCTTTTTATGGCAATTGGGGTAGTTTGAACTTTTTACCTGTAGAAACTATTTATCCTTCAACTCCTGACTAGCATGATGCCAGTTGTAATTTCCAGATAAACCTCAGGAGACAGCCTGATAGCTGAAAGAGAGAAGCCTGCAGCTGTGCAACCTGTGGTACACACCTAGCTCTCATCTACAAACTGCTCCTAAGAGAGGTTTAGAGTCATAGCAGGTACTGATCTGATGGAGCACCTTATTGTTTGTGGGTAGGTTTCTTTTGGTTTGATGAGTATCACTCCTCCCTCACACTTGAGTCTGACATGCTGATGCTTTTGCAGCCTGTTTCAGCATTCACATTTTATACTTCAGGTATAACACTGAAGCACCTCTCAAGAGCTGCTTTCATGGACTCTGACACACTCCAAAGTAACTTGAAATTCCATGAGTTCCTTCCTCATCTCCTTCCTCCCCCAGTAGATACCAAATACCTAAAGTTCAAGTGTGCACAGGTTATGCCTAAGTCACAGCCAAAGTTCATTGCTGGGGCTCACCAGTCCTGCTCACCAGTTCAGGGAGCAGAAGAGCATCTATTACATTCCTGTTCAATCCATGCATGCAGGAACTTCCAGGACATGCTGCCGTGTCTTAGGCTACAAACACAGTCTCGGTTACCCACATTTGAAAGCCTATGCAGATGTGTGACAGCTATTTCACTCCTTTTCTCTGGTATTTGCTGGGTTGCTGAAACAAGTACAGTAGCTCTAAGATAAAATTTCAAAGGTGCAGAGACCTGCCTTCTCCCCCAACCTGAAAAGAGGGCTGCAGCAAGTTCCCTGATGCCACATCTTCCTTCTGCAGTAACAGGACCAGCAAGAGAGATCTGAGAGCCTTTGCCTTGGAGTGATACCTTGCCCCCTCTCCCCTCAGTCATTTCATTGGACTACCCTCTTGAAAAAAAATCTCACTTTTATATTAAGACAAATACATCTAGGAACATACCATGCACTTGCGGGAGCTGCTTCCTTACACTTCAGTTTGTAAGAAACAAACAAACCGACCCACCCCACAACACAAAACAACAAACAAAACCACCACCAACCAAGAAACCCAAACACACACACCCCTCACCCTGACACAACCAAAGAACCACCAAAACACCAAAGAAAACAAACAGGAAACCCCTCATAACTACCAACACCCACCCTCCAAAAAACAAACAAAAACCCCACAACAACAACAAAACCCCACACCACAAACCAAAAAACCATGCACAAAACCCCGCAAGAGTGACTGAAAATAAATAATCTGGGTGGTGGCGGTTTTGTTGTTATTGTTGTTTTGGTCTGGTTTTTAACTAAGCAGATTTTTTACATTTTTCTATTGTTTTCTGTCTCAATTTTTTAGAGGAACAAGGTTTTTCTGTTTAACAGACCACAGCTAATACTTTTTGTTCCTTTACCAAATTTTAGAGCAACACAGAGGTCCCAAAGTAACAGTATATTTTTTTAATACATGGGGCGGGTTTCCATTAAAGGCGTGGAAGGGAAGGTCGAACAGGAAGACGGATGCCACTGATGAAGCACCAAAAAGGCTGGTTAGCCTGAGCAGGCTTGCCATTTGGCACCCATCTACCAGGCAGCCTGTCAGGCCACATGTAGCTCTGGCCCAGTCACAGCACCATGGACTTCCAGATCTGAAGGTCTTGAGTGGGAAGAGATTAAAGAGGTTTTACAAAGGGATAATAAGAGCACAATTAAGGAAACCAGAAGACATACAAGTATTGCAACAGGAGACTGATGGGGAGGCAGGAAAGAGAAGAGGATGCAAAATCCAAATCTGTAGGAACTCAGGCTTCATTAACTCAGCCACAACTGATTCATTGTTCTCAGTATTCCTGTTCAGAATTATGAAAGACGGCTTAATTTATTATTCCCAGTTTACTCATTATTTCTATGGGAAAGACTTCAATAAAAGTGCAACACCAACAAATTAAGCTTTTCACAATTGCACACACACGAACCTAACATCCCTCTTCCATCTTCTCCCATGTGGCATCCTCAGAAACACACACTATGAAGAGGGGATGGGCAGAGCGCTAATGTTTATTACTTCATATTGCTCTGTGAAAATAAGATGTCTACATATGCTTTCAAATTCTGATGCAAACAGTCTTGTATGGTTGAACTCATCAGAAAAAAAAAAAGGCTGAAAATTAACCTTAGTAGGACATGTGCTAGGTATTGTTTAAGAGGATGAACTTGTTAATATGTTCCTTTTCCTTAATAGCTCCGAAGTGGGTACGTAATTGTGCACCATTTACTTTATATAAAAATTGTTTTTTATTAAAATGACAGTCCTATAAAAATATTGCAGCATCCTTGGGATTCAAAGGCAGTCATACATCATAATTTCATCTCAGAATGCATACCGACCATGTTTTACTTTGTGTTTTATTTCTAGGAAGCACATCCTATTGAATATGTTGACACTACAACATAATACACATCTATTAAGTAAACACAGGGAATTATTTATCCTTGGCATGTACAGCTTCCACTCACTTCAATGACTACACAAGGGCAGACCTGGACCCCTGTTTTCACTGTAAGTTCAAATGAAGCGTTGAAAGTCTATAAACAGGAAAGCAGATAGAAAATAACACTGTTCTGTCCAAAACAGAAAGGAAAGGCTAGGCTCTATTTTTACCGTATGTGTTTGGTTGTCAGTTCATTCATTAAGCAACACTAAAGAATAACCATGCAACTACTAGCTTAGCTAATTATAGGCCAAGAATCTCAGCTGATGATCTGGCATCCTTCTGCTAGTGTTAATGAAATGATGGTAGTTCATACCAGTTGAAAGTATGGTTTCCTTTATCATTGGGTAATTATTGGTCTTGCCTTATACACTTATGCAAAAATTCATCAGCTGTTATTTCTGATAAAGTTACATTCCAGGTTGTGTCTTTTAGAACTTAAGAAAAAATTCTAAAGAAGCAGTTCACAGTTCAAAAGTTTCCTTCACTTCATTAAGTTTTTGGTTTAAAATGAGGTGGGCTTTTCTGCCAGGCTTCTATAATCAGGGAGTCATACATTGGCTTGAAATACACTACTTTAATATGAATTCATTTCCTGATTGGAGAAAATACCATTAAGGAAAAAAAAAAAAAAGGAAAAGAAAAAAAAAAGACGCCTTATTTCTAGCCCCAGAAATGGTTCCCTCAGGTACTGAAAAACTTAAATACAAATCCAGTAATACTATATTTTACAGTTAGTGAACTCACTACCTCCATTTTGACTTTAACTGAAATCAAATCACCTGCTGCAGCCTCATGTTTTAACACTTTCACCTGCCAAAACAAGCATTCTGCTAAGCCCTCCCCCAAACTGCAATAAATGAAAAAAACAAACCAAAACAAAAAAACCCCAACAAACCGAAAAAGCAAGATACTGAAACAACCTAACCAACTAACTACCAAACAAACAACAAAAAGAAAGAGCAAAATCTTGTAGCATTGGCTCTCAGTGTTGAATTACATATAAAAGAGAGGAGTTTTATTTCCACAGGTTTGTTTGCTTTGGTAATTGATATCTCTTCCTCTTGTGTTTTAAAAGCTGGCTTTAACAAAATGACAACTTAAAAGCCCTTCTTATTCACAGCTTGAGGCTGAAATGGAATCAAGCCGGAGCTGGAATGGCTTTCCAAATTAGCAAGGGAACCTACTGTTGAAGTAGACTATTACCCTGCATGTGTTTGTGCGTACAGCCTTTTTCCCTCATACCCACAACTGAGCTAGCTATCATTTACTCACCTCACAAAGCTGCCTCCTTCCTGTTCTTCTTCTCAAAGAATTTAGTTAAAACAAAAGAAAAAAATCAACATCGGGTCTTTTGTGTGCGAAAGCACTTTGCTTCTTCAAATGGCCAAGCAGCGTCACATCATTTAGGAAATAAAAATGAGAGTCTTCAAGGAAAACACAGTGGGCTCCGTTTTCAAAGTAGCTGTGCAAAAGCTCTGAACATCTCCTGTCTAGTGAGTGTTTATTCTGTGTGTAGCTGCACATAACAAAGCCAGGACTGCAATCACACCAAGGAAACATATAGTGCAAATTGCATCAATCAGCTGGGTTGCAGGTCTGCCCTTAATAAATATGCAAAGCCAAAGCTGCCTTTTTTTTTTTTTTTTTTTTTAATTCAATACACCCAACCTACATCTTAGGGAGACCAAGAGATGCAACTGTTTTAGAAATGGGAAATTTAAGTCCCAGAAACATAACAAGAATTCCCTCAAAGAGTTAACAACAAAGACAGAACACATCCTTCCTGTTCTAACTTTCCTACCCTTGCACAGGAGAATCCTGAATTTTAATACAAGTTAACAGACATTACCTGGGTATCAGGCTGACTTGCTTACAGGTATTAACATTCACAAAGCAGCCTAGCATGCAAAGATGATGGGCAACGATTTCTCAGATGTCTCCTGATCATTTTCTCCACACTTTTATTTCACACCGAGATCCACACACATTGTGAGTAAGTGTGCTTCTTAGAGAGATACTTCAGAGCTCAACGGCAAAGAAGGGCAAGAAGAACAGCAAAACCACCCTGCAGCTCCTGAGAGATTAAGGGAGAAATATCACATGCTAAGAACAGCATAAATCTCTGGGCTGCAGTCATGGCATAATTGCACATTGCAATCCAAGAACTCTGTGCTGACAAAGTTTAAAACAAAAGGAGCTAAAAGTAGGAATATCATAACAAAGTAAAGGACATATGTAGACCTTAAAACCACAGCTAAAGTTGCAGCAACAGCAAACATGAGACCACGTGTCGAGAATACTAAAGAAACTGCTGACTCTGATAACAAACAGCTTCTGAAGAATTACAACCTAATTCCACTCTGCCAAATGTATTGGATCACACATTAGCCCCCAAAGCATCAGTTGTTACTTACAGTCCTCCTCAGCTGCCTTGCTGCACTCCTTGGTCTTGAACAAGGACTCTAGGATTGAGCACTTCTCCCCTAAAGAGACAGCTAAGGCCAGGTAAAGGGAATCATGTATAATCTCATGTGCCTGCAGCTCTCCTCATCAGCTGCAAGCACTTCTAATTAGCCCTCTGGAAAAGCTAGGATTGACTCAGCTTTTGCTGTCATGTGCACTAATCTCCAGAACCTGGGTGAAATTCAGTCCAGTCCTGGTGATTATCATCTTCCAGCAGGGCAAAAGGCCACCAGAAGCTGCCCTGACAGCAAGTGATGGCTGCCCATTCCTGCACAGCCCTGCAGGGTGAAGCTGCGTGCCCTTTCCACCTCCCTGCCCACAAAGGTTTGCGTGCACAGCATGAGCTTACTACAAGGGACAGCGTGTGGGTGTCACCTGCTTGTCTGTGATTTACTGTGTGCACCACATATTTCACAGAAAGTCAGAAATGGAGGCAGATGCTGGGCTGGGGATTGCCCAGAACCTTCTGGAAAGGGCAGCAGTTGCACTGCCAGAGAAGGTCGGAGGCACTGGGCTTGTTATTTTTTTCAAGTTGAGCTTGTAGGGCTCTTCAGGTGACACCCGTCACCCAGGAAAAGTGCTGATGGGAGTCCGTGAGCAGCTAGAGAGGCCAGTGGTGACCTACAGCATGGCATAGCTTGCAGGGCATCCAGGCATTAGTTTTGATAGTAAATCACAAAGTCAGGCAATGTGACTGTGCTTCTGATACTGCAGTGGGTGTTTTTCACAATTTTTTTTGAGAGGTTCATCTTGCTTTACAACAACACAGCTTTCCTTTCCATAAATTATTGCAAATAACACAATTTCAAAAGATGCATAGAGAAGAGACAAGCCCAGGGCTTTGGGGTTTTTTCCATGCCTAAATTGAAAATAAAAGTACCAATCTGGTTCATAAAATCTCCCTTTTGATAAGTGGTTCCCTGCTTGAACCTGATTCTCTCAGCAAATGATCTAACTGGGGATGGGAGATCAGTGGACGGAGACAGAGGAGCTGTAGATTCAAGTGGAAGGAGTAAGGACCAGAGCTGCTCCTGCCCAAGCAAACAAACCTTAGGAAAGAGAGAAGGCAATGATATTATATTTATGTTGTGAATGGCCAAGGCTGCTGAAACAGTGATGGAAAAGAGATGTAGCTGCCTTGGGCCAACAAGGGTCATACAGTACAACGTGATGTTACTCATGACTGCAGAAATTAACCAGACACATGTAAATAATGGGTGGCACAGACTGCCTGTGCCAGCTCTTGAGCTCAGACATGCTCTTCAGTCACTCTGGTGTGAAAATTGTGACTTGTAACAACACCAAACCTTTTCTATCTCTTTGGACTCTCTGCATCAACTTCTATGCAACACTCCAATGGGCTCTCTAAGTACAGTCCCCTCATACATGTCCCAGCTGCGTGATCAATATGATCTGACTCACCAGAATACTTTCCTAATGGGACTTAGTGGAGTGAGAAAGGTGGGCTGGCAAAGGAGTATTAGACATGAATCTTAATGGCCAGGAAAACCTGGATTTTATATTTTAAAATAGGAGTTGTTGTACGTCGTAATATTATTACGTTGTAATATTAGATTTCATATATTGTAATAGTATATAAAATGGAAATGAATCAAAACAATTCTTTGGGGGAAAAGCTTCAGATCTACTACACATTGGGGATGGGGAAAAAGCCACTTTCATTTTTTTTTTTTTTTTCCCCCAGGTATTCTATAATTCAGTAGAATCAGTCCTCACTTATAATAAAAGACATGAACCAGTGTGATACATTGATAGTACTGTGTTCAAGGGAACTATTTTCCCAACAGAGTGCTACCTGGCATGAGTAAGCCAACCTGGCGTATTATATCTGTCTGAAAGAACCTACTATGTTTTGGGTGCTCCATCATAATACCAACCATTTTAATATTTTAGCTCGCTAGCCTTTATTCCCTAACCCTAGCCTCTCTCCCATTCCGTCTGTTTATCTCCTCTTTAATCTGGTTTTCCAGCCTCTTTCCCTTGCCCCTCCTTCCTTTCGTTCTCTTCCATCAACCGCAGCCTGAATCACACCCCTGTTGCCAGCCAGTTTGTCCTCTGCGGTGCTGAATGGGCACTTCAGAAGGCAGCGTGGCTCCTCGCAGGAAGCGACTGCTTATTTCACACACGGAGAGGAGCATCAATTCAGCACAGCGGGAGAAATTACAGAACACAGCCTGGAGGGGAGGTCGATGAGACAGAACACTGTTCTAGAGCTTTCTGGCTTCATTTAACCTCTTAATAAAAAGTAGATTAGGGCATCCTGATATTAAGGACCACGTGAAAGCGGGGGGGGAAAAAAAAAGAGGAAAGAAGAGCCATAGAGGGGGAAGGAGGAGGAGTAGGGAGTTCTCGTCTGGGAAATACGCCCTCGCAGATAACGCACATTGAAATCCCTCCTGAGGTACAATACATAGGATGGCATTGTCATGCTCTGCTCAGCAGTTTGTAAGCATACACTTTGTTGGTCAGAGTGGCAGGTCTGAGCAGTCGCACCTCTAGCCGTGCTTCTTCTGCATGTGAGGGCAGGGGGTATGCAGAGACTTATGGGGAGAAGGTAGAAAAAAATTGTCATACAGATAAATCTGGAAAATAACCTGTGCTGGATCCAAAAAAAAAAAAAAAAAAAAAAGAGATGGGGTTTTTGGGTTTGTTTTTCAAGTTTTTTTGTGTGTGTGTTGGTTGTGGGTTTTTTGGGTTTTTTGGTGTGGGTTTTTTTTTTTTTAATATTTATTTATTTATTTTCCCCTTAAAAAGAAGTACCGGAAGGTTCAAAATACTTTGCCAACATGATCAATTATGCTTTCAAACAGATGCTGAGAAACAACTCATTTGTGGTTTTGTTTGTTTGTTTGTTTGTCTGCTTTGGTTTTTTGCGGGGTTTTTTGTTGTTTTTTTAAAATTTGGTTCGTTGGGGTTTTTGGTTTGGTTTGGTTTGGTTTGTGTGTTTTTTAAATGAGAAAACTGAGGAACCTTTCCCAAACATTAGTTTGAGGCAGAGCTCTGGACTGGCCAGGCACTGGGGACATTACCACTAAACTGAAATGTAACATTGCATGTCAGTAGAAAACACCCAGAAAACCATGAGGAGGCTACTGCTTTAACTTTATCACACTTATTAATATAGACTGGTGATGAAGGAAAAAAATAGACTTGTAAGCCAAGACAGATTTACCTCTGAGTTATGACCGATTGCTGCAATTCAATAAAGACATTTGAGTGGGATTTTGTAATACATTATTTCTGTTCTAATCAGGCGCAGGACTTATATACTTCACAGCCACTTTTGGATTATTGAAGGCTCACAGTAGGCTAAAAGAGCACTTACTGCTCATCAAATTAAGTAAAAATGTACAAATTAAGTACCATCAAGCCCACAAGCCAATGCATTTACAGAGAGTGAAGAGGAAACAGAAGAGAATTGAAGGAAGAGGCATTAAAATGTACTTTATGGTATGCTATTAAGAAATGACATTCATGACTAAAGAAAACAATTAACAAGCGTCTCAGTCCAACCCTTGTACCAAGCTAAGACCTATTTCCGCACCTATCCCTGGACAACTATCTGTCTTTCCTGGTCATCGATTATTGGTAGTATTTCCAACCAGCATGATTTATTGTCTCGCACACATGCTGCAGCTTCGATAGCACGACTGTCATGTGGGGCAGCTCAGCCTGGAGCTTAACAACTGCAGCGCGGATGCCAAGCCCAGGATCTTGCATGGAGAGCCCATTCTGCTGGGTACCAAGAGGAGCAGAGACAATAATATGTTAAGAGCCAAAATTGCAGCCTTCTGACCGCAGAGAGCATCTTTCCTGTCTCATACAAGCCTTCTGCAGGTTTAATGATTCTAGGAATTACATTTCTTCTGCCTCTCTCTAGGCTACTGTTGAGGGTACCCAAATGCAGACAACTCAGCTTGCTTTTTGGCATTATGAGTTTGCCAGTAACTCAATCACTATTCCTTTCCTTTGCTGCTTGTTCCTGGACACCTACCATAAATCAGCAATGCATTTTCTTTCCTGGTGGCTCCCATGCAAGTTTTCGATACACTCAGGATTGCCTTGGCTCCCAGCTAAGACTGGAGGGTAAGACAGGCTGAAGATGCCTTCAGCAGGAACTGGAAGCAGCAGGGTTGGAAATTAATGCTTTAAAGTTGAGAAGAGGGCAGTTTCACCATTGTAACACCTAATCAGGAGGGAGGGAACAGCTGGAAATGGGCAGATGATGAAGAAATGCAACAAATTTTTTTTTTTCTTTCATATACGCTACCTAAGACTTATTGTTGTGATAGATTACAGGAACTGCCACAAAGTAGTGACAATACCACAAGCTTAGATAGCTCTTTAAGCATGGAGGCAGAAACATCAGGAAATAGGAAAATGTCAGAGAGTAAAATAGCTTGGAAATGAATCACAGACCAGAAAAGACTTCATGGATCTGATAAACTGTTTGCAAAGGGCATTGATAAAACCTTAATCTACATTGCAGCATGAAACAGCACCTTTCCAGCAAGGACTTTACAGTAACAATTCAATATATTTGTCCTCAAAGACATTAATATTATTCCACTTGTCTCTGAAGGCAAGACCTCAAACATTAAGGAGTCAGCTGACAAATCCCACTGAAGACTCTTCAGATCAAGGGGAGGTTTTGTTTCTAAAGCAAACTGAAACAACTGAGAATTAATGAAGAAAAAAAATGAGAACACTCAGTAACAATCAAATTTGTCAAGTGTGTTTTAAATATACAACCCACAATATAATGAATGTTTTATGAGTGTTATTTGCCAGTTTCTTTGGAAATGATTTTTCTGTCTGCATTATTGATTTCTGTCATCTTTGAGATCTCGATGGTATTCTTACAGTGGAGGCATTTGATCAAACTACCGAAGAGTCCAATCAAGATGAGGAATGTAACCAGTCAGGGTAGCAAAAGCATTCCCTTTCCATTTCCTACTAAAGCATTAGACAGACAGCCCGTATTGCAATGCGAAACAGTTGAGTTGAAAAGATTTCAAATTCAGATTCCAAGGAATAATCCTTCAATGATTGAACTGAATTTAAGAAGGACCTCACAGCAGGTATTGCAATTTAGAAGAAAGTGGCTACTGTAAATTGTGCTAGAAAGTAAAAGTGCATAATATGCATTGTCTCTTTAATCATCTTTATTTTAAATAGTACAGAGTGCCAGTACCGTCAATGTGTCAAAAATAGAAGCACCTTTTCCAGTGTGGTCACAATGCAAGGTGTCAGTTGGTCTTTCTCCTCCTTCCGTGCTGGGATAAGAGACAAGTAAAGTTGGTGAGGTTTACAGGTGTCTAGTACTCAGACATTTGCACCAACAGATACTTGCCCTTATGTTCGTATGCACATATATCTATACAAATATACACACACACGTATAGATCCTGGCCATGGATGACAGTCTGTGGTGCCATCTGGTGGAAAGATCTTAGCAGCAGCTCTACTGATACATTAAAAAATACAAGCGCAGGTATCCTTAAAATAAGGAAGAAATGAATAAAACCCCCAAAGAAGGAGGGTCTGATTCATATGATTTATAGCAGCTGCAATGTTTATCAAAAACCAACCAGTTCCAGTCTGTCTCAACAAAATAAAGCTTCTTACCTTGACTGTCCCAGACTGTCTCAGTCATGGATATGGATCAGCAGTCATTGATGAGCTTTTAAAACCACAAAATCTTAAATGAGTTATGGAAAAAAAATGTAAAGACTCCCTGACATTTCTAATTGTCTCTTTCCCTGATTCTGTCTGAGGTAGATGAGTTGGAGCCTTGCAGATTCACTGGAACAGCAAACATCCTCAATGTCTGCATCTCATAGTGAACCTTTTTACAGTGAGCAAATATTTATACGAATACAAGCTCAGTTATTTTTTTTCTGATGCCCTGTCAGCTTCATCTGGCATTAATTGTCTCCATTTCTCTCAGTAGATGCAGTTCTTGGGATAGAAATGGGCTCCTAGAAAATAATAAGCAATAATTTATTTTAAAGATTACTTGAGAGTAATGTTTGCCATCGAGGCAGAGGAAGGCAGTCTTTACGTTTTATTTGAAGAAAAAGAAAAAAGTATAGTTGAACTAGGTACTTTCTAAGAGACAGCTTTTTTCTTGAAGGGCAGCACTCCCATCAGAACAGACCAAGGCCTGGGGAAGTCTGCTCAATAAGAATAGGATCTAATTCGGCACCGGGTTATGCAAAATTCGGTCATTTTGGAATATTCTTTTATACAGAGTTATTATATACTTCTAACAGTGTCTTTACAGTTATACTGAGGACTAAGGATCAGGCATAACATTGTTTCTCTATGAACTCTTTTTGCTGCCTTTATTTCTGCCAAGGAAGCTTTAACAAAGAGTTCAAATGTTCATGAGTAAGAGTGGCAACATTCTAGCTTGTCCATAGTCTTTTAAAGGTAGCTCGACCTATTTTCAGATGAAAATCCTAGAATGATTTGGTTAATCAAATGATGATGCGGGATGTTTCAAAAAAGGCTGGAAAGTTTCTCAAAGTGTGTCACGAAGAAAATACTCTGGAAAGCAGAGACTGTAAGCACGTAGGTGAACAAGCACAAACACGTGTCCATATAGCAGCTGATAATTCGCTTCTCGGTGGAGGCAAATATACCAGTTCCCTTCCCTTCCCTTCCCTTCCCTTCCCTTCCCTTCCCTTCCCTTCCCTTCCCTTCTCTCTTTCCCCTTTGCCCATTCAGCAGTTGTCTGTCACTTTCCTCCTTCCTTCTCAGGCTCTCACAGGGCTCCATCCACCTCCTTGAAAGCCATCGAACCCTCTCAATAACACAGATGGAAAGGCAGTGGGGAAGAAAGGTGATAGGACTAAATAATCCCATCCCTGCTGAGATAACATGCTAATCCAACGGCAGATTTCCTGGACAGAGGGAGCAAAATCTTGGATAAGATTTTAGGACTTGAATTGTGGTTAAATCATCTTTATAGCCAGCAAATTAAATTTCTTTCTTGTCCTCCAAAACGTAGCCTTGCCAAATGGGTTCTCAAAGCTCAATCAAAACAAAAGGAAAAATGAGTTAAAATTACTCCTGTTTCTGCCATCACCTTATTTCTGCAATCCTTGCTTTTTGCTCTTGTGTTCCTTTGTTTCTCATTGCTTATATTACGAGGTCTGAATCACAGGCTTCTTCTTGTATCCACTGAACTCGGCAGAATAATTCTTATTGACTTTACTGAGTATAGAATTGGATTTACTGTCCATTTTTCTAATCTATTAGATTACTTTCCTCCTGCTGTTTCTTTCCTTTATGTAAATAAACAATACAGGGAAGTTGTGCCTATTGGCTAATGTAATTGTTGGAAGACTAGAAGCTAAACAAAAACACTAGCTATTTTGGGGAACACTTTTGGTACATTTTTAACAACATTTTGTCCACTGTTTTGACTGATTAGGAGTTGTTCAAAAACAAACTTTCATTTACTACAGAAACGAAAGTATTTTTCAATAACTGTAGTTCACCCTTTCTGCACTTCTATAACTGAGATTCTTCCCCACCCCGCTCCCATCGTTAAAATCCATTGGGAAAAAATTATCTTTTTTCTCCCAGTTTTTCCTAACCAATCTCCTTGTTTTCTGCATGAACCCAGAAATAATTACTGAGAACAGGGTCCTTCATTTGTAGGACAGTTCAGCAAGTTCAGTGGTGAATGCCTGGAAGACCCTGTGATGTGCATTGTTACTGTGATTAATGAGTCTCATTATTGATGCAGAACCATACATTTATACAGAATCTGTCAAGAATAAATAAAAGAGCGGTGTATTCTGCTAGGAAGAGTTACAGCAGGAAAATAGCAAATATTTTAAAAAAGGAAATCTTAACAGATAAACACATTACAAAACTGTGAACATGCTCCTGTTCCCTTTGTAGTTCTTAGGAATATTGTCTTTATGATGGGAAGGGGACTGAGCTCTTAGTGGTTAAAAAAAAAAAAGAACAAAACAGGGTACAAAATAGAATTGGAATTTAACAAGGGAGTTGATTCATTTCCTCATAAAACCTTGAAAAAGTCATTTGGAGACAATTTGTTTATGAACACATACCTGAATTGAATTCTGACTGAAGAAGCTGAGAGTAAATGGGAAGGTGTCATAATTTTGAGCAGCAGGCAAGGTAGGGGGTGTTGCATTTTAGCCTCAGTGATTTCTCTGCAGGTTCACAAAGGAGCATTATCGCCTGCAGCTGCAGTGTGCTCTGTTCTCTGGGCAATGCTGCACATCCTCGCCCAACAGTAAACTCTGCTCATAGTGGCACAAACCTGGGCTGTGGAAAGCAGGGGCTGGTGGTTTTTGTTAACCTGGGCAGTATTTAGGCAATCAACAGCAAAGGACATACACCTTGGGATTTAGAAGTATTCGCCTTGCAAGTTTAGATATCCACCTCTGCCTGGGGTTAACAGAGGAGAACCACAGTCATTTCACCTGGGCCCTCAAGAATGGTCAGGGAGATACAGCAGAAAACTCCCTCAGGGATCTGGGGATGCCATATTAAAAAAATATGCTCATTCTATATGTCAAGCCGACTCTTCTTTCAGTGGTTTTTGGTTGTAAAAATGTAGGAGCATCATCTGATTTTGTGCACAATGGAATGTATCTCCTGAGTCACTACAAGGTTTCAAAAGACAATACGGAAAAAGTGAGACTAAAACTCTCAAGAAAACCTCCAAATGCTGTAACTGCATGTAGAAGTGAAACCTAATATCATGGAAGAGTACAAAATAAGAACAAAACAAAAGAAAACACCAACACAAAAACCAAAACAAACACGAAAGTCAAACCAAGTGACACATAGATGCTGTATTAGTCAACAGGGACGAAAGGAATAGGATTCAGAAGTGTTTCAAAGCTGAGGCAAGAGGGGATATACAGCAGCATTTATTCCTCCATACCTCAAAGTCATAAGAACACCTTACAGTCCCACATGCATCACATTTCTCCTTCTAAAATCACCTCTGTCTTTCCTGTGTCCTCGCACCATACTCGAAGGCATAAACAAGGCTCCTCCATGCCTGATTCTTCTGGGCTGCTCTTGAGTTGCTCCCTCTGTGGTTGAATTCTGTAAGGTTTCCCATTACGTGTAGCGTTCAGCGTAGGGACTCCTTCAGCTGGCACCTCTCACAAGTCGCTTCTGGCTTCATTCTTAACACACCTCATGGGTATTTCCATTGCCTTTTCTGAGCCTTAATTACCAAAAATGTGCCTGGGCAGCATCAACTGACACTAAAATGATTTCCTCTTTAATGTCAATTGAAAAATGAGTTCCGCTTCTTGCTCCAAACATCACTTTCATGTCAGTTATTTCAAGAGCCCAGGAGAGTTTTATTAGAGCAGCCAGCTGCCACGGGTGGAATGGTGCCCAGTTGGACCAGGCTCTGCTAGCACGCACTCAGCTGTTACTGGCGGGCTGCTCTTTGAGTGCTCAATACCTATAGGAACACCAAGTATTTTGAATAGACCTGCATTTGGTGGGAAGTGGAGAGAGTGCTGCAGGGGCTACTGTGCAGACACAAGGACTAGTGAAGTCTATTGCAAGGAAAGAAGGATCGGCGGCTTCTTAAATAAAGCTGTGGGAGAGGACCAAGAGGCTTTTTGTTGCTCATTATGGTGTAAAGATTCCCCTACTTAGGTCTTCCTCTGACCTCTGCACAGAGATCGTTTTTCCTGTCTAGTGACTTGAATTCACATACTTTTTATTCTCCATAGACCACATCTTTCTGCTGTGTCTATTGCACCAAATGGCACCTGCAGCCATTAAAAACGAGGGCAACAAAAGCCCAAGTTCACATTGGCACACACTGAGGCGGATCAAATGTACAAGCATGTTTTACACATATGCCTTGCTACTAAGCAGTTTTTATTACTGAAAGTGTTGCGGGAAGAAAGAAACAGGTTCTCAGTTGAGTGATTTGCTTTTTCATTTGAGTTCTGAGGATCAGTTAAAGTTTAAAGAAGATTGAAGATAATGCTACATAGAGTCCCCATATCGTAAAATTATCAGGGGTCTGTTTATATATACGTCCATACAATGCCTTTCTTAAATCACATTTTATAAATGGGCAAAAGCAAGCAGAACTTTGCAGAGGACTGAGAGCAGCCATCTTTCTTGCCTCTGGTCAGTATCTTAGTCTGCAAACAAAATTATCACACAGGTGTGAATCTTACAGCGTTCATTATTTTATTTTATTTTATTTTAGGAAGCAAGCCATTTCAGGGTGCAGTTCAATTTATGGTTTTGCTTTGCCTTTTTTTTTTTTAAGCTTTATTATTTTAAATTAAGTTACCTCCATGTCATCTTGCTTGGAATATCAATGATACTGCGGAAGTCAAGAGAAACAAGTCTGAAATACTCAAGGCTCCAGCAGTCTCGCTCACTGTGTTTCTACTCATGTCTATAGCCAGGTGTAGCTGTGCTGCTGAAAAGTCTGGCTGTGTGTGCTTGGGGAGGGCAGGCAATGAGTAACTGAGGGAGGAAAGGGACTGGGGCTTTATTTTGTAAATCATTTATTTTGGATTATGGTAGATATCACTACTGGGAAAAGTAATCCTGCTATAAAATTTTTCATCCCGTGTTCTGAGCCCCTGTTACTGATAAAGTGAATGCTTGTCTGTGTCACAGTGAGGAGGAGACAATTTTTTGGGCCAGGTGTTGGTGTCCTGCTATGTGACATTCAGGTTTCCTTGTTCTCTCCCAGCCTGCGTGCACCTCAGCCATCCATCCTGCTTCAGTCCTTTCCCTTTTAATTGTGCGCAGAATTAATCAAAATTATTTGCTAACTCATTCACCAGCTCATCCTCAGTCTTCCTCCACCCTCCCAGAGTGTAGCTGCCTCCAAGGAGAGGCAAAATGGGGCAGAGCCTGACTAGCCTGCAAAGTCTCTTCCAAGTTAGGGAAGGTAATTTCCTACCTCTTCTTTTGAGAAGTTTGTCCATTTTCATCCCTTTTTGTCCATTTAGCTACAGTCTTTAATAGCTCTACTCAGCAGATGAAGTGCTTCTCTCAGGTAAACAGTCTACCTTACCACACTGAGCTTTGATGCTCAAACCCCGGAAAAAGAAAAAAAGCTTTGGGACAAAATAACCCAAGAAGTCCCAGTGTGGTTAATAACCAAAGAAACCAGTGTGGTTACAGCTTGGCACTTATGCCGTGGGTACTTTTTGAAGGTTTCTCCTAGGTGCTGTGTAGGCAAGTAATGGAAATCACCTCAAAAAGCTCCCACACTGCATACCAGACAGGATGCAACGTGTGGATGGGACAGATAAATGAGCTGGTTGTGGATCGGAAGGAGAAGGAAGCGATAATAAAATAAACTAGAATTTAGCTGAAGAGCAGAGGTTTTTGCTTTTGCCGTTCCCTGATCCTGGGTCACCACAGCAGGAGGAAGTTTCTGACACCTTTTTTTTTCGGTGGAGAGGGGACAGCGAGGACTTGTTCCCTCCTAGTTTCTGTCAGCAGAAGAGCTGAAACATATTACAGTAATAAACATATTTCACACAGCCAGGGCTGGCAAATGGAAGGATTAATGCTGCAGCCCAAGGAAGTCCTTGACATGGAAGGAAACCCTCTTTGTCCAGAGGCCCCTTGCGCCCCTGTGCATGGGCAGATTCCTCATCACGAGTACAGACACTGTTGCCAGTATGCAGCGAGCACCAAAAGGGTTGTGTTCAAAGGGAAAGCAAGTAGAAAATGTGATTTGCAAAAAACACCTCCAACGCAACCCCTGCTCCCAGTGCAAAAGACAGAAGAAGAGACAATTTTATGCTTAGCCCACTGCACAAGTCCTTAAAGAAAAAAGGTTCCCATCTAGATTATGTTTAGGTGAGGCCCTCCTCTACAAAGACAATTCAGCTGCCTTGTGTAGCCAGAAACAGCTCTGCAATGAGCATCCTGTCTCAGTCATTGCCACAGACAACATTCATCACTAGTCAGAGCAAGTTCAAAGCTTTAGCACCATTCAAAGCTCAGTCAGGCCTCCCATGAAAGTTTTTTTGATTGAAGAACTATCTTATCCAAGCCATACAGGTCTGCACAGGGGCGAATCATAAACCTCAAGATGAATCTGGTGGCAGCACTTTCACCAGTGGAAACTACTGAGTAACTCTATTTTTCTAAACAGCAGTAGATGTTTCTTCTGAGCATGCTTTCTTCTGGAAAAAAATAAGTGGATATTCTCCAAAAACTGCCAGCTGCAAACAGCTGTTTACATCCCAAAGCCCTCAAAGTACAACCAATATGTGAAAAGGGAAATGGATTTTGGAAAGCAATCCTCAAACTCCATAGTATTGCCAGCTATTCCTGTGAAAAGTAACCAGTAATGCTGAAGCCCGCTGTACTCAGCTGTGTCTGAGGGTCCAGCAGGAATCTGAATCACTTAATGGATTAAGCAGATCATTTGTCCTTCACCTCATAAGCCTAGGAGAACATGTCTTTCTTCTGTCTTCTCACAGTACCCAGTAGAGACTGGGGCCTCTGTGTGTTACTCTAACAAATATTTATTTGCTCATTTGGAAGCATTCACAGGACATAATGACAAACAGTTGAGAAAAATGGAAGAGGCACTGCAAAAATTCTTTTTTTTTTTTTTTTAAGTGGTAAATTTTGGGGTCTCTTGAGGACTCACCTCTACAGCAAGAAAGCCAGACTGTCAGGGTGGTTGTTAAGACAACTGCAGCAAAAGCTGAGAAAGGAAGCATTGGATCAGATCTCCCCTTCTCCTGATGGCTTAGTTCTGTCCACTGTGCAGTGGACATCAAGGCTCAGGTGAGCATTCGAGTGGCTATGAACGGGAAGACACGTGTATGTTTAGCTATGCCAATGGCTGCATACTGCACCTGGAAACACATATACGCAATTTTAATTCTGTTGCCTGGCTATGCATGCCTCTCAAGCAAGAGGAATAGAGAGTGAGGGAAGCTCTAAAGAACTCAGATTTCTCTATTGCTTTACCTTCTTCACAACTTCCTTGCTTTTCTGCAGCTAATGATTGCTGTGTCTTGGTATCAACTAGTGAGATCTGCCTACTCCTCTGCTTCTGCTTCCTTCTCTGTACTAAAAAGTCATTCAGTGGTGTCCAAGCGCCTCCACATGTCACCAAAACTAACTAGAAAATAATCAGGTAATGCTCAGAGGAGCCCGAGTTCCACTACAGAGTATTTTATTTGAGATCAACACTGGGTAGAAGTTGCTGTACCTGAGGAAGAGAGCCTCCTAATGGGCTGCTGTGTGGTGTAGCACAACTGTTAATAAGGAGGAAATGATTTCCGACCGAAAAATGTGGGATTAGATCCCACAGGAATGATGTTCAAGGAACTTAACACAATTTTCACCTGGCTGTGTATCAACGGCTGAATTCCACACAAGATAGATAATATATTGTCTAGTAACAAATGGCGAAATAACTCAAATAATAGGTGTAAATCATGCTTTCTTATCTTTTTCTCAGACACTTCTATTTTTCAGCAGTATTTAAATGCTGCGGAGCTTAAGGCCTCAGCTAGCCACACTATAAATCCAAGCCAGTTGAACTTTTAAAAACAGCTACATCATTGAAACTAGACCAATTTTCAACTCCTCCCTTTAAAATGGTGCCCATATCCAGTAGATTATTTAGTTATCACTTATGTCCCTCCATAAAAGTTCAGTGACGTACCAGTGCAAAGTAAGCCAATGAAAGTCAGCATGCTTTTGGCAGGGGTTTATATGCACAATTTTTAAAGGAAGGAAGTGGTTTGGTCCCACCATCTTTCCTCCAAAGAGGATTTCTTCGGGAAGATCGTAACATTGGTAAACAAACCTTGCTGACCACATCTCTGTTTCTCTGAACTGACAGGTTCTGGGAGGGCTTAGGTAGAGAGCTGCGTGTCTCCTGCTTCCCATCAACACGACTGCCCGGCGCACAGCAGCGACGGCTGCAGCCTGCCTGGATGTGCCGGGCTGCACGCAACCGCCAGGCGGCTTTACTGTTTGCCTGGCACAATCATCCCCTCCTGTGCACAGCCTCAGGACTGCTCCTACCAGACCTTAGTTACCGTTGTGGCTTGTACTCTGCTAAGTCAAATGGAGAGTTTTGCACAGCACACAGTCTTCTCCTGAGGACCAGACTGACAACAGTGGGGCACGGAGCCAAGGCACAGAGAAAGGCTGCGGCAAGTTTACCAACAGTCAGGCAGACGCTTAGATTTATATCTTGGTTTGTTTGCCACTTCCAGTAACTTCTGCTGCAGTCCTGTCTGCTCCTGAACCTTTGCTTCTGCGTTTGCTGATCATTATCAGCACATTGAGACCTTGCTCTCAATTTGCAATCTCTGGTCACTCCAAATAAGCCAAATAAAATGTATTTAAATGTGCTAAGTGTGCAATTATCCTCAGTTTATTCTACACCAGCTGTTGTTCTGGGTTTTTTTTCTCCCCCTCTGCCTGAAATCTCAGGTAGTGATAATCAGAGCACATGGCTTTCTCTACATGAAGACCTGGACTTCCACTCCAGAGGCAGATTACTGATAAACGCAACCATCTCCCTCTAGAAGCAACATACATCATACATTACAAAGGCCCATTTGTCCTTGTTATTTTAACTCTATAGTATAGATAGGGGACTTGGTGTTAAATACAATAATTTTTTTTTTTTTTTTTTTTTTTTTTGACACTGATGGTGGGACCAGGAGGTTGGGAGGAGAAAGCCTTCTTATCTGCACTTCTGTGGAAGATGATGCAAGCCTCCCTTAACCTGGTTCTGAATGCACACAGCCAGCCAACGAAACCAAAACCACCACCACCACAGTTGTTAGTGATACCCTCCTTAGCAGAGTTTGAAGCAGAATGATCTTGGAAATGGAGCAATCCTGGAAGTGACAAAGATGAACCTGAATGCCAGAGCATAAACTATAAACCACCTTGGCACCACCTGCGTTGGTGGGATGAAGTGTCTGACTTACTGCTGCTCTCCCCAGGCTCCTCAGCTACCAGAGTGCCAGGCAGGCTGGAGCTTCAGCCTCCCGCCTTCCTCCTTCTCTCACCATCTTCACAACCAGCAGCAATGGACATTTCAGCATAGGTGCGATTGAAAAAAACTCTCTCACCTGCTTCCTTCTCCCATTCCTCCATCTTCTAAAGATTTCTTTGGGCTTTTCTGATTAGGCTGAAGGGAGCGAGAAGCTTACCTGTGGATATTTCACTGGGCAGAAAGAATGAAAAGGAAAGCGTGCAGGCAATCCCATGAAACATGTTTAGTGCTGAGGGAGATGGCCACGTTCCTGGTCGGTAAAACTGAGCACTCAGCGATTTCCAACCTGTGAATAAATCTCCTTGGCTGGGGAGGAGAGTTACTGGACACTTCCAGCCCAGCCTTGCCTTTGTCACAGAGATGGCCCTTGCGGGAAGAAACGCACACGGTAACATGGGAGTCGCTGACTGAAGCAGCCAAATCGCTTTCTTGGTCCTCGTCAGACGTGGCCGAGGAGGCGATCTACTGTCATGGTCCCTTTCAAGATGAAGTAAGTATGGCTTGCACTACCACCGCCTAGGCTGTACTTATTCTGCAAACAAAGTTTTTCTGTCTTCCATGTGGCAACTCTTTAAAATAAGCCTCAAAAACAGGGGCGATGTTCTTCTAGCAGGTGAGCACAGCTGAGAGCCCAGACAGCAGATACCTGTATTATACACTCAGTCTTGGGGTGAGAACAACTTTCTCCTGTATTTCACCTTCTCACATGAGGGTGGCTGAGCTGCTGACAGGGCAAGAGAGCCGTCCAGTCTCTCCGATTCTTTCCTTCCATCTGGGGAAGATGCAGAGGCGGCAGACTTTGCTGCCAAGCCCTTCCACTCCCTCTGTGCTCAGCACAAGAGCCACGGTTTTGGGAAGCCTCTGCAGAAAGGTGCCACAAGAACACAGAGTCACCCAGCTCTTTTCTTTCTTTATTTTTTTATTGAAAGCTTCATCAAAGAAAACAGAAGTTTAAACCTAACATCCACTGATCTACAGAAAGCCCCAGGAGTGGGAAAATGGCAGCTATTAGGATTGTGGTACAAATGGAAAACATAAAAAAAAAATCATAGCAGTACAGATCTTTCAAAGACATTCTGAGACATCAGCACGCAGATGCTCTTATAAATAAGATTCATAATTTAATGTATCACAGAGGTTCTGTATTCTACATTTTGGCTACAGCGAGGTCTGTAAGGGCTTTAAAGAACCTCCGTCCCATTCCGGTGATGCATGTTTTCTTGATAGTAAATTTGTCTGCTTTCAAAGCTGTTTTGATTTTTCTTACAGACAGAATCTGTTCATTCTCCTTTAAAAAGGAAATCAATTAAAAATTCCTATATGAATTCTGTAAGCTTCCTGGTTTTACATAAAATTTTGCCTCCAAAAGATAGTAGAATTTTCTTCCACTCTGGAATACGGCGTATTTAATAATACTTCAGTTACATAAACCTCACTTTCTCTTCTCTAGGCTGTATTCTTGGGCTTTTAAAAATATAACTGACTGTAAATTTCACCAAATTCATACAATTACTATCCGAGAGAAAGACACTTAAAGGCAGAAAATTAATGTTGGGCAGATACTCTCTTAAGGACAACAGATCCAGATCTTGGAAGGTGCTTACACCTTGCAGGCTTTGGCCCTACAAGGAAAAATGGATTTGTGAACCTATCAAAGGCTGACATTTTTCACTTCATTACACATTTTAATTAAGATGAAAGAATCCAGCTGTCACTGTTGCAGAATCAACAACTGAACTGAACAACTGAAATAAACACAAGAATTTTTCTCATCATAGAAAGCTAAACCAACACTGGGATTACTTTTTTTTAAACAGCTTTTCTCTCATAATTTTCTGTTTAATGTTAACAAAAAGCATGTTAATAAAGGGGAGGAGAAAGGGTCTCTTCTGCCTGCTTTGAGGCACAAAGGTGAATAAATCTCTGGGGTACACACAGCGCTCTAGCCTATTTGGGTGACAGGAGCAATACAGAAAAAGTTGCTGCTCTTTTTGAGGGGAAAATAACTCTCCTTACAATGCATCTTTGCTGCTTGGTGAGATTCTAGGAATCTGCTCCACTGAGAGAGAAGCCTGCTGCTCACTCAGCTCTCCTTCTGAGAAAGTGTGCGTGCACGATTGTATGAGTGTGTATGAGAAATGAAAGGAATCACCGTTACCAGAGTCAATCACCATTAAGCAGAAAAGACTAACACACCAAATGTCAGCATTTTTGTTGTTTTCTTTTTCGCATTTCCATCACACCGTGACTGTTTTCTTAGTTCACACGGGCTACTGAGAAAGACCAGGAAAATCCCTTACCCTAGGGCACTTCTTTTATATCCAGACCAATTTCATGTTAAATAAAGTTTTGAAAGGAAATGTTGACCATGTGTGTATCAAACATTACTATCTTCAACTACCACATTTGGTCTCATCACTAAAAGTGGATTGATTCATTACTTTAAGCACATTATCACTCTTCAGCATGACTCTTGCTATAGGTGGAGCTCAGCGAGTCTGCCTAAACCTGTTTTGCTCATGTCAACCTCAGCATTAAAATCAAGTGGCACAAGGAGCACCATCAAGTTTTAAATCACGAAGCATGGCAATTTGTTAAACACTTAGTATCAGTCTTGTCCTTCGGTACCATAAACAACATAATATAGATCCAAATACTATGACATATTAAAAATAAACTTTATTACAATGCAGGCTTCCTCAAATTTGCTGAGTTTTGGTACACATACATACATAAATAATACCCTTCGTTTGACTTTTACTTGAGTAAAAATCCATTCAAATGCTTCAGCCCATTGCCCATTGAAAGTTTAAGCCCTCACTTCTCTAATCACCAGCCTTTATCTTCCACAGCTGGGCATGCATCCATAGCAGAAGATGATACAATGTGATGCAATTGCTCCCAAATATGCCTCATTCTGCATTAACGTGGATTTCTTGACCAACACATCCAAGGCAGTCTCTTGGTAAACAGAACTATACAAGTAAGCACAAGCTAAGGACATTTCAAGAGTCTGTTTCACTGGAAGGCAATAAGAGGACATTCACAATTTGAGGCCTGACTGTCACAGGTGAAAAGTGCTTACAAAACCAGCAGTAGAGCCAGATAGGAAGAAGAGTCCCTCAACAATCTCATTGGGAACAGTGAGACTTTTCAGTGCCCTGATCTACGCTCAGGTCAGCACCTGCAAATATAATACTCTCTTCAGTTCCGCTGTATCCATTTATTTTCTCAATGTTAAGCGATGAGCCCAGGTATTCAGAATTTTCTAGCCATAACTTTTTTTTTTCTGACACCCCTTCTGAATTTATCTTTTAAGGTAAAAACAAAAATACCAAACCTGAACATCCAGATTTGACTATTTACAAGTATTCAGGTGTGATGGAAAGTACATACGCAGTTCAGCTTATGGATCTGATGTTACTTCTAGACCTCTGGGCCAGGCACCATTGCCTTAGACTTCTAGAGCTGTTTCTGCAACCTTTCAGGAACCCTCCTGATGTTTAAAGCTAAATTGGTAAGACAGACATAGATATTGACTTTACAAATTCAGGTCTTCAAAAAAAGAAAAAAAAAAAAGGAAATCAGACACTCAAACAGATAACAATAATAAATTTCCAAAAAATCTGATTAGCCAGAACATAAAGAAAACCAGTTTCAGATTTCAGAGGACACGAAGTATTCCCGTCCTATGACAACACCCATGCAGCAAGTGTGTTGCTTTTCCACTGTTCTCTTTTATCTCATCTTTAACTTTTACAAATTAGTTACCACTTTCTAAGCATTGTGTATGTTCCAAATAAGTTTTTTCTTACCTTATGATCTATGACTGTTTATATTCAAGGCTTGCATTGTTTATAGACTTTCAAGTACCATTTCACTGTTTTTGGGGGGATCAGTAAGATGATCAGTTTTACGTAGGGGATCCATTTTCTTTCCTCTTCTTCTTCCTCTACTTCTTTGCTTTGTTTCTTTTGATCTCAAACACTATTAAACATTATAGCATGGAAACAAAAGGGAACAAGTCTAACACAGAATGCACTTGAAACACTTTAAAGTGACAGGCATCGTGATATCATGTTGCCTATCTGGCTTAATAAAAAACACTGAGATTGTTTAACTTTCTTTGCTGAAAAAAATAAGAAAAATGTTTCTGAATGTATAAATAAAGCAGCAGAGTTCTGAATAGAAACAAGAAGGTACCTCAGCATATTCATCAGCCACATGGTAGCTACCTTGTAGCCTCATTGTTGATAATAAATGAGACTTTTTGTGTGTCACATTAGAGCTAGCACAAAAACAAATGTGTTTATTTCATATTTAACTGACTTGTGCCTGGGGTTATTTCTATTTGTACAAAGAATTCAGAGAGAGACAGAAAGAGACTACGTGTAGAAAGGAAGAAAATAAGGCTAGATCGACTTTTTTTCCCCTCCTATGCCCTCCAAAGAAAGAGGGAACCTTTATCCAAGGACAAAATTCAAGTGCCACTCTCAAAAAGCAACAAGTAATGAGACAGCATGTGAAACAGAAAGTTTGGTTGGTTTTGGTTTTTTTTCTTTTTTTTTTTTTTTTTCTGAATTGAAAACAGGTTGTGGGTGGTGTTGTTCTTTTACTTTGGCATCACCTGGTTTTCAGAAGCACTGAATATCAACAACAATTCCGGTGAATGCAGAAGTTTTACCACTTCTGAAAATCAGGCCCTCTTCCTCTGGTGAAGAACCACATGAACTCCCATTTCTCTCTTTTCTATGTTGCATATCTAGCAGCCATTTACTTGGGAAACCCCCTCCCCACTACACTATGTTAAAAAATACGATCTTGTTTTATCAATTTAAAAAAATAATTGTGTTCTTTTCCCCCTGAAAGTCAGGTTAGGGAAACACAGATCTCTTTTTAGAATTGGGCAGCTGAATCAGATTGATCCAATATATATGCTTAAATTTCAATATTTTTAACGGATACCCTGTCTCTAATGCACCACAATAAATGTGATGAAGCTTCCCCTCTCTTCTGGATGGAGGAAAGTTTAAAAATGTTTGGTTTAATTTTTACATCTAGATATATGTGTATGTATGTATATATTTAAAAGCTGCTTCTCTTCTGCCTCCTTAAGGAAAAAAAAATCTTTTGACTCGATTCTCACCTTTTTGTTTGTTTGTTTGTTTGGAAAAAAAGTCAGGGCCATAATCAAGACTTCTCTATGGTAAAGAAGTGTCATTCCTAAAACAGGTTTCAGTGGGTTCGAGTTAGCTAGTGTCTTCTTTTGCCTAATCATACTAGTTAGTGATTGTCAGCCAACATATTAAGACAACAAAAACCATAGCAGAGAAGAATAATTTTTAACTTCCTGCCTGCATGACAATACTAAGTCGTTTTCAACGTTTCTGCTTGTATGGGAGAGCTAAAACGAGAACAAAGCTCAAGTTTGCTTTCTTCTGCATCTATCTGGCAATTCAAACGCATCGCTGAAAAACAATCGCAGAATTAAGGTGGCTGCATGCTGGACGATGACAAAGACTGAGGTGAAGAAATGAATCTGCGGTACGTCGGGATTCAGAAGGAAGACTGTTGTTTCAGTAGAAATACCAAAGATCAGGCAATTTAACAGAAAAACTCATCGAAATTAAAGCCCACCTGGACAGATTAGTTGGTAACCCACTCCCCCATGCTTTGGGGTGTTCTCCAAAGCTCACCATCAACAAGCTTCTAATACCAACTATTCTGAAATTTCCACTATAAACATATGCAGTATGTAAAACACCAGTGGAAGATAGTTTAAACAAACAAGAAAGTAAGAACTGGTCCGGCCATGTAGGTCAAATAAAGATAAAAAAAAGAAAAAAACCTCTATCTTCTGGACTGCGTTAGGGTGTCACTTCATCTTTGGTATAAAATAGGCCATCCATAGGCTGCATTTGTTCACAACTAGGAAAGACTACAGAAATTGTCAACAATTTCTTCTATCTATTGCTTTTTTTGCACTTTTTTGACCATAAGCTCCTATCTACTTAAGTTTTTTTTTTAATGCTCTTAAGCTAGGTTTTTGCAATGTGACAAGCAAAGCAGACTAAAAACTTCTTAAAGCTCATAAAAAAGACTGCAGATAAAAAGCACTAATGCTTTTGCTAGCGATCACGCTTTGTAAATAAAAAAATCTGCATTCTGCAAGAAAAAAACCCTGCATTCTCTATAATGCAGCAAGTTTTTTTCTCAATTCAATAACTTTACTGTAAAATGCTTTAGCCTTCTAGAATTTTTTCTGTCAACACTTAAGACAAAGTTCATAAAAGTCCCAGCATTTTTCCAATCCTTTCAGTTGCCACAGTTCCTTTATCATCAACTTTTCTTCAAAAGAAGAAAATCATTTTCTTTTAAACTGTACAGTTTATGTTTTGTTCACCCCAAAAACTCAGTCTATTAAACTTCTGCACCAGCACCGGTGTGAGCAGTTTCAATTCATTCTCGGGTTTTCTAACAAGACGTTGACAGCTTGCCTTGAGAGCCTTTGACGTCCTTAAAATTAAGGCAATTAAGATTCAAGATAAACCTTACCTAAACATTTCTTTAAAAAAAAAACCTCAAAAAACAAAAACCCAAAAAACCACTCTAGATTTAAAACAAGAAGAAAAATAAAATGAGAGAAAAGAAGTAGCTTAATTTTTGAGGAAGACAATTGGTTTTCGTCTCAACTTGCTCCCTCTTGACATCATCAGTTTTTCTGTTAAAAAAACAAAACAAACAAACAACAAATAACCTAGCTACACCTCCAGGAAAATTCGTAATTCAAATGTTCCTCCGGATGAAATGTCAACCCGGTGTTTTTCCTCTGGGTTTTTCCTTTAGTTAAAAAAAAAAATAGCAAAAATAAAATTGTCAGACTACATGACGGAACCATTTGCACAGCACATAAAAACACTGTTTTGTTTTCGTTGGGAAAGGTAGAAAAAAAAAAGCATTCATTTGACGCCTGTGCAAACTGGAAGCCAACTTCTTGTTCAGTGAAGTTTCTCCATTCAAGGCAAAGATTTCAGACCGACATTCTTCAGTCCTGTTTATTGTCTGCAAAAACAATTGAATTAAAGTGGTCATTATGTCAAAACAACTTTGAAACAGGCTCCTCTCCTTTTTTTCCACCCAATTCCCTTTAAAAATTATCCAAGCTAAACTAACTTCGCAGCTGTTTAAATATGATACCACCACTAAGCTGAAAATAGTCAGGCAGAAGAAGGGAACTCCTGCTTTGGGGACGTTAACACATCCTAGGCAGATGAATTTACTCTTTTCAATGCTATGCTTAATGGGCAGTCTAACTACACTGAAATGAGATGAATACGCGACTTAACACTGTGTACATATTTCAAGAGTAATACAATAAGAGAGAGAATATTTTCATAATAATAAGTGGTACTATTTATTTTGGATACTACTAATAAAATGACGGAAAAAATACAATAAAAGGATACATCCAATTTGCTAAAAAAGAGCACATTTTCTGATGGGAAGAGCAGTTAAGACCGGGGAGCGGTTTGCTTAATGAGCCGGTTATGGCTAACTTAGAAGATAATATTAATTAGAAAAATATAATTTTTGATCATATAGTATCAAATCTTTCCAAATTCAGCACGGAGAATAAGCTAAACTATCAAACCTCTTCTTATGGAAGAAAACTCTAATTTTGTGGTTTTGAGGTTTCATGTCATTTAAAGGTATGTCACATTAAACTTATCTTAGACTAGATGAGAGCACTGGGGAGATGTAGAACCTATGTATAAATGTTTCATGTCTAGGGCTATCAGTAAGGGTTAGCTATTGCTTCTCCTGCAGTCCTCAAAACTTGCGCGGAAAAAATCCTTTTCCAAATGAAGTTCAACACAAGAAAATCCAGCACCTTTTCTTTTGCAAGCATTAACACATTTGCCTTGCTTAGTTTTAAATTAATTTTAATATTAGGAGTTAAACTGTGAAGAACATTGATGACATAACATTTGCCACAGAACTATTTTCTCTGGGATGGCAAACATAAAACTAACTTCAATTTTAAATATTAAATTTACCAAAAGGCTTTTTCATTGCCTGAAGCCTGAAAATTAATGTTTTGAATGTAACAACAGATTTATGTGGCAGGCAAAAATTCATTATTTTCTTAGGGTTTTCTACGCATAACTTCCAGTAAGGGTACTCAAGTTGGATGCACACCTCCTGAGGTTCTCCTGCCCCTCTGGGTAGAGTGGCTACCATATATGTGAAAGCCCAGTTCCACTGAAGGATCACAGCACACACTCTCTGATCTAACCTGGCACTGAGTTTGACCACAAAAGGCTCCAAAAAAATGCAATTCCACATTTAAAATCAGAGTACGCTGTCCAGCAGACTTTTGCTTAGAGGTAAGAAAGTACACTTTTCAGGGGGAAGTATCTCCATTTATCTCCACTTCATACATTTCACACTTCTATGTGCAAAATTAAAGATTTAGAAGGAAAAAAGGGAGTATGGGTCTAAAATAATCAAGGTGATTTCCTCATGAAGAAGAGTTCTCTGCTCAGAAACCAAGGGCTGCTTCTCCTGTATTGCTACACAAAAGGCAGCCAGGTTTTTGCCACGAAGTTGTAATTTTTGAACATCTACGGGTGGGATCCTCAAGTACGGCAGCCAGCATATTAAATAAAAGAATGTGTATGCTGATTAAAAAAAGTGGAACTTAAAATTTAATTCTCATGGTTTATTTTTACTTACAAAGAGAGTACAGAGTCCTTATACCACCCAGTTCATTCTGAGTACATTGCCTCTCCTTCGTTGCCTGCAATTTCATGATTGTTGCAAAGAAAATAAATATAATGAAATACACTGTTATAACTTTCCTTCTGACTGATCAGTTCCTATGAAACAATTTTACAGTGTATGCCTTTTCCTTTGCCTATGTCTGACAAAATCATTGTCCAGTCATGTTAATTACTTCCTCTCATCTTGCTTTGAAAACAGCTGTTGTACATTGGGCATGATGCTTGCTATTGACAAATATGCTGTTCGAAGAGTAGATTAATAAAATTATATTTTATTTACAAAATAACTTCACTTGGTTCTACATTAGAGGTTACTGAAATATTCTGGCAGAAGTTGTTTTTTTTGAGACAGAGATTGTGCGTGTGTTGGTTTGTTTCTACAGCTTCCCACACTTTGCATTTCTGCCCACAACTGGCAGATACAAATAGAGGGCACATTCCAGAAAAAAATACTGAAATAATTATAATAAAAAATCTGTAGTGTATCTACCTATCTGATCAAAAAAGAAATGCCTCTGAATATAAATGCCAGTACCATTAGAAGTGTATCTGTCATTGCAAAAACCAGCAGTAGCTGACGAGGAAAGATGAAGGATCTCATTCTCAGAGAAGGTGGGAATTCACCACACTGGCAAGAAACACAGCCCCCATTGCAATAAAGAATTGCAATGTAGTTTCCTCCTCTGTGGGAAAAATGCCAGAATCGGCTGGCCACAGCTACCTTCTGAGAGCTTCTAAACCTCAGTCCTTCTGCTTGAGACTGAAGCAAAAGGGAACTGGAACCAGGGAATGGTCAGATCCAAACTCCTACAGAGCACAGTCACCAAAAGAAGCCAACAAGATGGCACAGTCAACATAGATTTCTCTCTTTGCCCCTTTATATTCTGTAGGTTTTGCCATCACGTATTTACAGGTACTAGAGAGGCTGACAGCTAGAAGGGATACACATGCATAGACTGTGTCTCCAATTGAGTGCACCAACAAAAAGCTTGTGATCAATTGCTTCTGTAATATGCACGTATAGACAAATACAGGCATGACATAAGAAATAGTGAAGTCTTTTATGTTTTATGGTGGTCAGAAAGGGATATTGTGTGATCTGAAACCATTTGATCCTGATATGTTAGATGAATAATTGCATCTTCCGCTTCCAGAGGTCAAAAATTAAGTAAGGCAATTGACGGAGTGGTATAATTCTAATCTTTCCTATACCAGCTAATTTCTTATGCCTCTATAAGTATGTTGTGATGCATTGACTGACATATCTAACATATTTCTGTCTATTTGTTGACTCCCTTCTCCAAGAAAAAAAAAAAAGGTATAATTAAGGACTGTTTTGGGGCTCCTTCCCAGAATTTGCCCAACATTGACTGGTCCCAGTGAGTACCCTGTCGCTAACTAAAGTTTTCTTCTTCTATTGTGGCAAAGAGAAGGAGTGTTTAAGGGTTATTCTGAAGACGAAGAGACTCTTTAGGAGTTCCAGATCCAGCTGTCAGTGTCTATATTTTGAGCTTTCCAAGATATTCCATGGGAAGCAAACAAAGGGAGCGGAGGACAGCAGAAAGACACAGCAGTGCTTCGCCCCATCCCTTTCTTATCCCTTCTTCGTCCTGCCC
This sequence comes from Caloenas nicobarica, assembly GCF_036013445.1. NCBI lineage: Eukaryota > Metazoa > Chordata > Aves > Columbiformes > Columbidae > Caloenas > Caloenas nicobarica. The sequence continues at coordinate 43,782,889 of NC_088246.1, read as the reverse complement.
ACTCAATGTCTGCATGGCACCAGTTTTGCACAATCGCAAATACCAACTTGGGGCAATTTATACTACTTCAATAGCTACACTTTCATGTGTAGCTACCTTTACATGTGTACTGTGCCCATATTTTCACCATTGCAAATTCTAAGCCCTCTTTTTAGCCTCTGATGCCAGATGTTGCTTTAGCCCAGTGTGATGATTGTTAATGCAGTTGTCGAGATCCTTCTGAGTCCAGAATTGCAGCAGACAGAGAGTATATCATTGCAGGCTGGAATTCAAGGACATTTTGCCAAGGTGAGGCCATCAGCCAAACCCTTTTGCTAATTACACTGCTACATATCCAGAATTCACCTAAATTTAATGAAGCTATTTAAAATTTATATTGTTAAATGGGGAGCAGAATTTGGCCCACTATGATCAAGAAGCAAAACCTTCTGTTTACAAAGCATATGCCTACTTACTTAGACTGTTGGTAAGAATATGCAGGCGCATGTTCACTGGATGTTTCCACTGTCATCTGTTGCTGTTGACCACTGGCTTCCTGTGATGAAGATGCTACCGTCTGTGGAGAAGTATCAGCAACAACACCCTGGGGAATCAAATGAGAACATGAAAAACTTACTAATTTTACTCCCTGTCATGAATTACATTAAAAGAGCTCAGCACCAGCTCACCATTCCTGTATTTTTCCAGAGGTCGAGAGAGTTTGAGATAGCAGAACCACATGCTAACACAAAAAACTCCGTAAGTTTTAGAGAGCTAATCCAGCAACAAGAAGCTTCCTTAGCGTACCAGCCCCTGTAGTAGGGGCTTTGCTCTCACAATCTGAAGTGGAAAATTCCTGCACTTTTGAGGACAGTTCTCTGCCCATTCAAAGCCAGAGGCAAAACTTCTGACTTCAGCAGAGTCTGAATTTTACCTAGTCTTTTTTACAGCGTATGTACGGCTTTTGCGACTTTCCCTTACCTACCCAACTTCACAGTGAGTTCAAGTTTATTTTGTTTGATTTGCAATGTGATAAAAGCAGAATCGAGGGTCACCACTCTCTGCTTTACTACACATCCAACAGAATTTTAGCTGCCTTAGAAAAATACTGCACTCCTCTATACACTGCTTTTATGCATGTTCCCTTCAAAAGTAAATTTACTTCACACTAAAGACTTTTATCTGTTAAGTCAAAGCTCCAATGAAGCTTTGTTTTATTTATAAGTTTGCAAAAAAAATAGCTAAGTAAACACACAAAAGATGATATGTATGAATTTATCATTAAGCCCTATTTCTTATCCTATTTAGACAGTCTGAATAATATTATTTTTAGGTATTTTTGTATGCTTTCAAAATAAGCTGTATTTTCTTTCCTTTACTCTCATGCTTGGTGTGTTAGTCACATAAATAACGGCAGCAGGTCTCTTCAGTGAACTTGCTTTATTACTGTATTGCACACAACAGAGCCAGAAGAGGGAGCACAAAGCACTTGCTTTGTTTATATTTGACTCCTGTGTAAACAACAGGTATCACAGAATCACAGAATGTTAGGGATTGGAAGGGACCTCGAAAGATCATCTAGTCCAATCCCCCTGCCAGGGCAGGAACACCTAGGTGAGGTTACACAGGAAGGTGTCCAGGCGGGTTTTGAATGTTTCCAGAGAAGGAGAATCCACAACCTCCCTGGGCAGCCTGTTCCAGTGTTCCGTCACCCTCACTGAGAAGAAGTTTCTTCTCAAATTTAAGTGGAACCTCTTGTGTTCCAGCTTGAACCCATTACCCCTTGTCTTACTGTTGGTTGTCACCGAGAAGAGCCTGGCTCCATCCTCGTGACACCCACCCTTTACACATTTATAAACATTAATGAGGTCACCCCTCAGTCTCCTCTTCTCCAAGCTAAAGAGCCCCAGCTCCCTCAGCCTTTCCTCATAAGGGAGATGCTCCACTCCCTTCATCATCTTCGTGGCCCTGCGCTGGACTCTCTCCAGCAGTTCCCTGTCCTTCTTGAACTGAGGGGCCCAGAACTGGACACAATATTCCAGATGAGGTCTCACCAGGGCAGAGTAGAGGGGAAGGAGAACCTCTCTTGACCTACTAACCACCCCCCTTCTAATACACCCCAGGATGCCATTGGCCTTCTTGGCCACAAGGGCACAGTGCTGGCTCATGGTCATCCTGCTGTCCACCAGGACCCCCAGGTCCCTTTCCCCTACACTGCTCTCTAATAGGTCATTCCCCAACCTGTACTGGAACCTGGGGTTGTTCCTGCCCAGATGTAAGACTCTACATTTGCCCTTGTTATATTTCATTAAATTTTTCCCCGCCCAACTCTCCAGCCTGTCCAGATCTCGCTGGATGGCAGCACAGCCTTCTGGCGTGTCAGCCACTCCTCCCAGCTTGGTGTCATCAGCAAACTTGCTGATAGTACACTCAATTCCCTCATCCAAGTAATTGATGAATATATTGAATAATACTGGTCCCAGAACTGACCCCTGAGGCACTCCACTAGATACAGGCCTCCAACCAGACTCCGCCCCATTGACCACGACTCTCTGGCTTCTCTCCTTCAGCCAGTTTGTGGTCCACCTCACTACCCGATCATCCAGTCCGCACTTCCCCAGTTTTGCCGTGAGGATGCTGTGGGAGACGGTGTCAAATGCTTTGCTGAAGTCAAGGTAGACCACATCCACTGCTCTGCCATCGTCAATCCACCTTGTTATGTCTTCATAAAAGGCTATGAGGTTGGTCAAACACGACTTCCCCTTGGTGAAGCCATGTTGACTGCCCCTGATGACCCTCTTATCCTTGATATGTCTTAAGATGGCACCAAGGATAAGGTGTTCCGTCACTTTCCCAGGGATGGAGGTGAGGCTGACCGGTCTATAGTTGCCCGGGTCCTCCTTCTTGCCCTTTTTGAAGACCGGAGTGACATTTGCTTTCCTCCAGTCCTCAGGCACCTCTCCCATTTCCCATGACTTGGCAAAGATGATGGAGAGTAGTCCAGCAATGACTTCAGCCAGCTCCCTCAGCACCCGCGGGCGCATCCCATCTGGACCTATGGATTTATGGATGTCCAGATTGCTTAACTGGTCCCTAACCCAGTCCTCATCAACTAAGACAAACTCCTCCATTGCCCTGCCTTCCTCTGGGGCCTCAGGGGTAGTTTATTTTAAACTATGTGCTAAAAAGATCAGTTTTATTTTTCAGAAATTCTTCATAATTATTGCTCAGCAGACTGTCAGCATTATCTGTCTAATTCCTTCTCCTTTTGCCCATCTCATCTTGAGATTGTAAGCTCTCTGGGGTAGACAGTGTATTTTTTTGGTCTCTATTTGCGGAGCATCTAGCATAGTAGGGTCCTGGTTCATGATGCTTCATGAATATAGATAAACATTAACAATAATCATCCCTGGATCAGAGAAAGACAGGCTACATATTCAGATAATATTTTGATTATTACAGTAGATAATTACGACATCATGTTACTTTAGCAGGCCTGGATATACCAATGGGTGATGGGGAGGAGGGCTCAGGAAGAATTAACTTTGTACTGGTCAGCACAGTATGCAGCCAGTACTGCCATAAGAGCCACTATCCATCCTACCATCTCCTTTTAATTTGGATTTGTATCTGCCCAGTTTAATACCTAAGAATGGCAAGTGAAGAGAGGCACCCATGTCCTGTTTGTAAACAAGCAAGGTTCAGGGCAAAATTATTCCGAGGCAAAAAAGACTAAAACGTGACTAGATCAGCATGACAGAACAGTAGCAGCCTTTCCTGTGGGACCTCATTTGGAAATCTCAGTAATTGCAAAGAACCAGAAGAAACCAGGATGAGTCCACTTGACTGCTGGTGGAGCCATGACGACAGTACCACTAACTCAGCATCCTCAAAGCACAGAGTAGTAATAGCACAAACTCCAAAGTCCACACAGCCGAAGACAGAAATACAGGGACCCTGGCACTCCTCACATTACCCCAGAGTAGGGGAAAAGTTACTAATAAAAGAGGGTAGAACTAAAGAGAAGTACACAGGGAAGAGGATGCCAAGGCTCCCTCCTCTCGCTGTGCTCAGCGGCCCTTATGAAGCTTCACAGAAGTGGAGGCACAAGCTGATGCTCTCCTGGCAGCTTGTGGTCTACAGGGTTGAGTAAATACTTACTCATTAGACTGTCATCAGCATGACTCAGCCCCAAGGAGGGAGGGAGTGAATCCTTCCTCAAGGATGAAAAGCACTCAGTCAGTGCAGCATCCTCCACGTCTGTATATACAAGAGGAAGGTTTCCATTGCTCAATCACTTTTTCTGGTGGCTAAATGTTTCAGCAATTACCTATACTTGCTAAGGACCGCATCAAAACCTCTTGCAGTCTTCTTGGAATCACTTTTGGGTTCGTGGTCTGCCTGCTGGGTTTGTTTTCCTGTCTCTTCCCATCTCCCTCCCAAATACATGGGGAAAAAATAGTCATAACACCGATGTTTTATTCCATGTACAACGATTTGCTGTACAACAAAACAAACGCAAAACAAGAGCCCTTGCAAATAACAATAATTAAAAAAAATTTAAAAAGGGAGGGGCGAGAAAGACAGAAGGAAAAGAAAAGAAAAGAAAAGAGAAAAGAAAAGGAAAGAAAAGGAAAGGAAAGGAAAGGAAAGGAAAGGAAAGAAAAGAAAAGAGAAAAGGAAAGAAAAGTAAAAGAGAGAAAGAACGAAAGAAAGAACGAAAGAAAGAACGAAAGAACGAAAGAAAGAAAACAAAAAGATAAAAATGTGTGCAGTCCTAATTTTAAAAGCTGGAAACTTCCAGCCACCATTCCATAAAGTAACTTCAAGCCCGTTTCAAACAACAGGTGCAATGAGGCTTAAATGATAAGAGTTCTGCTACCCCTTCAGTCTACTTCCATGGATGGGGATAAACTTACTTCAATAGGGACAGCTGTTGGAGGCACAGGAGTGTACTGGGGAATGTAGGTCCCTTGCATAGGTGCAGCAGCAGTCATGTACTAGAACAAAACAAAGGCAAAGGAACATCAGACAACCACAATCAAAATGTACGTCAACATTTTAGAATCATGGCACTTTCAATTTCCTGTACAGAATTTGTTGGTTAGGGTACAGCCTATAATTTCTTTTAATTAAGGATTTTAGGCAATGGTAGGAACTACCTAGCCATTAAAAATCATAATCTTGAACTTCAAAGTCAGGTCATATTTGAATACGCACATCAGCAAACATCTTGCTGATAGATTCAGATTGTTGACATGGCTTCTAAAATTGAGAGACTCCTCGTTGTACTTAGAAAAAAACAGTAGAGACATGACAGCAGCATATATAGTGGTTACAGATATAAAACCAGTCTAAACAATATTTTGGAATCTTATTGATCTTATCTAATGATGCCTACAAAAACTGAAGCATGAAACTTGACAGGTTTATTCCAGTCTATATTTAACCCTATCAATAACAGCAGTTGAGTTTACAGGGATACAAAGCTGCAGGGAGATGCAAGCCGAAACAGGCAAAATAAAGGAAGAGGAAGATACATCTGGAAGTTTCTCCTTTTGTACACAAAATCCCTAGCTAAATTCTGGTGGTTTATTCTTAATATCCAGGGATCTCTTCTATGCATTTTGAAACTTCTGCAAATTGTTATTATAGCAAAACTTTGTATTAGTTTCTCTAAAACACTGTCTCTCCTAAGCGCAAGAAGACAATTGTTTTTAAAATTCATGAGTGCATGCGAATTTTGCCATTGGTACGGCACTAATCCCTTTATATACAGCACTTCTTAAAAAGCTCTTGAATGGAATGCAACAGATATTGTTCAAATCAAGTATCGATATTAAGTCGTCAGATCTATATGTACTTTTCTTTCTACAATCCAGTCCTAACCACGTGTCTTTACTGACAAGAATCTCAGAATGTGCCCAATCCCACAACTGACTGTATGACACTTCCACTACATGTTATCTTCAAAGACACACCGAAGATCTGAATCAGCCCAGAATGTATTTGATGAATTTTAAAATGAGTTAAATATAGCTTTGCTTCCTGGCAGAGCTAGGAACTGCTTGCAAGATTTTATTCTGCTGTTTATAGTAAAATTTACATTTAAAGCACTCTCTCACCTCAATTCTAAACTAACTGGATGGTTTGATATGCCTGTCACAAACATGCATTATGAAATTACATAGTGGGGTGCAGATTCTGCGGCAATGCTGGAGAAAGGCCTTAGGGAACAGCATAGTTAAGAGTCCCACAGCCAAATTCTGAAGTCTTCATTCAAGTAAAAGAAAAAAAATGACTTCAATGAAATTGTTTTCTGTAGAAAAAAAAGACAGCAAGGAAGATAGGTGACACAGAATGTATACTTGCAATTTGAGTAGCATACTGTATTGAAAGCCATTACAATATTGTTGCTAAAATTCAGTGTTTTCCTTAACTTGAGCAGAGATGGGAGTGTCCCCTGTGTCTGTGTGTCTGTATCAGGCCATGATTTTCTGCAGCTCCTTCTCCTTGTTCTTCAGAAAGCGATTGATTTCAATAGGATTTTTTAATGAATGCTACCCCACCAAAGGCATTAGGCCGGCTATCCCTATTGTACTCTGTACAGTCAGGCTATTCTCCTGCCTTATGGATTAGGAGCTAATGAGAATGTTACAGCAGGGTATTCCAGAGCTGCTTCCGCTTCATTCATTCTGCTTTGTAACATTGCCGTCACATGTTGGGATGACATCTGCTGTGTAGCATTGTTCTAAATGCGTCAATATTTATCATTAACCTGAAGCACTCATTCTTACAGCTCTGCAAAGACCTACAAGGGTTTTAAATACCTATGCAGGTTAGCTTCACTCAGACAAAAATATACAGATTTTAATTAAAACTTTTATTTTAAAGAATAAAGTGGACTCATTCAACTTGGTCTTCGTCAGAGTTCTTCCGTTACTTTACATACAAACACATACGAGTTTTCATACACAGATACCAGATTATTCAACTGTCTTTTAATTCAGACCACTCCACTTTTTGCAAAATCCTTTGGCATTGAGTTCCGTAGCACAACCATTGAAACTGTCCAGGAATTAACTGGTGTCTTTGCTGGCTCTGCAAGCACTGCTCTCGGTAGTCGTGCAGTTTCTTACCTCAATTGCCAGTGTTTTCCTCTTGAGGTAGATCCTAATCTTACTTGCCAGACTACTTTGCTACTACATAATCTCTAGGGAAAACTGTTCTGTTGACTTGAGTGTGGCTGGTGGCCCTGGCCAACCTCTGCTTGCCTTGGTCTTCCAGACACTCACACCTCCCTATGCTCTTCCAGTTTAATTTTTTTGCATGAATTTTAACTGAATTCAGCCAAACAGCAGGTGATTTACAGTGCTGGAGACCAAAGCTGTCCAGTTATTAGCCAGACTACTGAAGAACTGTGGCAATGTCACCTTTCCACTGTATATAACATCTTCTGCTTGTCTAAATGTCCACTGTAATGGTGGATCAACCTTTTGGTTAAATTGCCTAGAGCTCTACAGTTAAAACAAATTATGTGGGCCAAATTAGTTCCACCAATGGCATAAACGAAGTCACAGTTTCTGTGGCAAATAATTTGGTCCTAGTAAAAGTTAGCCAAGGCTCAGTCCCACAGAGTACTGCTGCTCGACAACTGGCCCTTGATCACACAGCAGCAGACTGGTCTGTATTACAGGTACACATATTGTGCCCTTCAGTGGCATATCAAAACGTATTTAATGTTTTTATCTTTATGAATGTAAATAAACCCTCATCAATTCAGAAAAGAGTAACCGAGTCAACAATTAAACATGTTATCGGGGCTTGGAACTGATTCTCAGTTTCCAGACTCTCACTTAAGGATCCATTGAGGCTTCTGTGAAAAACCGTACAAAACTATAAAGGACTGCTCAGTTCAATTCTCAGAGGTAAACAACTTGTCTTAAGTATCTAAAGTCCCCTCACATGCACAGGGAGTCCCAGCTGAGACCACATGAATTCAGGAGTGCCTGCTTTGCTGGCTCTGTTTTCACCATGGGAAACCTAGTGCTGAGAAGCTGCTTTAGTTTTTTTGTTTACTAATAGTATAATGAAGAAGGAGGACAGATTAATTTCTGTTACAACTGGCATTAGCTCAATTGAGTTTACATGTATTGCTTTCCTTTACGAACTGCATAATCCTACCTTTCTGATCTCACAGGATAAATACAATAAAGATTACACAGTGCTAAGGCACAATGTCAGTGTCAATACTTACATCAATGGTTTTGGATAATACAAAAGCTGAATTTCTTGTCACGAATAGTCAAAGTTGGTTGGTAGCAGAAAGCTTCCTGAACATTGCTTTTCAGTAGCTTCCATACCCAGCACACACTGAGCCCACTGGAGTCTGTGTCTCCCCCTGGGTCCCCCTGCCACTTCACCCACCTATTTTATAAAACAGTGGGCTCTGGATGGGCTGGAGTGAGTGCTGCCCATGCTAGGAGGTGGAAAAGAGCTTCAGAAAGGTGAGGTTCAGAAGAAGAGTTAAACATTTTATATCTACCCTGCTCAGGACCACCCAGGATGGAAATTCTGCTCTAAGGACATCCCTTAGCTGAGGGACTCTGTAGTGAAGCAGTTCTATGGGGACTACAGGTCCTGTAGATGCATATAGGCTGCATATGGCTTCCCATCTACCTCAAGAAACTAATGTAACTTGGAAGGAGGCAGATCCAAGCAAAGAAGACATCTATGTCAGAAGGCCATCACTGAGACTTATTTTCTCTATGAACCACACTCACTAAAGTTCTTTATCCACATGTACATGTGAGAGAGGCAGCATGACTCATGCTCAGCAGTACCCAGCTGACTCCACTAAATATTAGTATTTTGAGTACTGAAATGAATCTGAAAAATCCAAATCCATCCTTTCTTTGTCATACGTTTCCATCAAGATTAAAGATTCTTGAGCTGTAATGTGATCGATCATTCAACAAAGTATGTGCAAGGCAGAAGAAAACACTGTCCATTCTTCTACAACTGTGCAGGCTTTGTGGGTCTAAAAGTAGAAGCTGCTTATTTCTGACAGTGAAATGAATAGTGAGTCTTCAGGCACAGATGATGGATCTGGAGAGTATAAGGGAGCTTTTTTGGCACTCTGATCCTTTAAAAGCTGATGATTTCTACCACAGAAAGAAAAAGAGATATTGCTGGTGGCACCATGCTCTTCATATGTTTGTAAACTATTATTTTCTTCACACAGTATACAGAATGCATGTTCTCAGCAGTGAGGATGTGCAGTATTATAACATAATGCGTGCTTTACAATGCCTGGCTGCTTAATTCAGACTGCACTTATCAGGGCACCAGTTTAGCCTATATACTACATTAACAATCCTACTCACGCCTTGCCCAATGGTATTTTTGTTTTTACCTTTTTGGAAGTGCTTAAGTATGTGAAAAAATACATAGTGAGAATATGAGAGAGTAATACTTATACCTCTGCTCTCTTTCAGATATTACCCTCCATGACTACAAAGAGTTAAATGAAAAGAGGGAACAAATGAGGAGGTGGGTTGAGGGGACAAAATGAAACTGTGAGAAGGATCATGTTTAATTCAGAGAGCAACATCAGTTCTCATAGACCTGCAAACAGTGGGGTATCCCAGCCTGGCTCCAGCAAGACTCCTGTTAAGCCTGCAGCAAACATTAAATCCGTAAAGGTGGCAGACATTGGCAAGAGAAACACAGGAGGAAGGCAACTGCCTGCACAGGGCAGAGTGAGGGAGCATGTTGCAGTACGATAATACGTTTCACTCATCAAAGTTGGAGCTGAGTGACCTGCAGGAGCTTTTACTCTGGGACTATGGCACAGGTAACGTTCATTTATTCATTTGCCCTGGTAGGCCTCTGGCTCACTTTTCTTGGGGTCAAGTTAATGCAGAGTCAGGCAAGTGCCTAATTGCTGAGATACACAGCAAACACCTCTTGCACCGGCTATTAGTTAGTGAATTACAACCGAGACAATGCCTGAAAGAGTGAGTGCCTTTTGCAAGACTGAACAATTTCATTTACACTGCCAGAAGACTTTGGCCACACACTTTTTTGAAATTCTAAAGGTCATCATTAACAGAAAGTATAAGAAATCTCCCTAAAGTACAGTCCTATTTATAGGCCCAGTTGCCTATAAAATAACACAGGTGTGATTAGAAGGTATATACTGGATATACATTAACTCTCTTGGCCACTGTGAGTACTGTGAGATTTTACAGAGCGACAACAGTTGATAACCTGATCAACGTTGAATAAGTCTCCTGGTATGAAGAAAAGCAGAAAGAATTTATAAAATGAGACATTGACATAAATTTGCAGTAGATTTGGAAACCTTGAACAACACTCACTCAGATTAGTAGGCTTACTAAGGACAGGGGACAATGAGCAAGGAATCAATGTTAAAGAGGAGGCCTTTTATAAAATCAATATGCAAATGCTGCATTCTGGTGTTTCACTTTATTTTTATAGAAATGTGTATCTGTTGCAAGAATCAAATGCCACTTTCCTTATTTCATCAACCTCCATGCTCCTGAGAAGGTACAGAGCCTTTTCAGTCAAGGTGAGAGGCAAATTGCAGAAGCCTTGTACCAGTATATGCTGGTAAGCATTTGCACCACAGCAGCCTGCTGGAGGGAGATTAAATGGGACATTTTATGTGAGTAAATGCTAACCCATGTGTCTTAAAAGAGCAAGGATTTGAGAGGCTGAGCTTCAGTGACTATTTGTGGTTTCGTATCACTGCATGAACTATATAGCACAGTGATAATGACTTAGCTTTTTAGGATTCTCAGAATGCCCGGGTGGTGTTTCATTTTGTTTTATTTTTTTTTAAACCATCTGAGAAGTCTAGACACTGTATCACTAACACAATTATGTGAAAAAATTTGCATTGCTGGAAAACTGAAGAAAATGACACTGTTGCCTGGATTTATTTTTGTCATCTTTTTATTTTTTTTCCCCATGAGGGAAACTTTCAAATCTCTTCCTCTGCAAAGAACAAAAATTGCATCTCTCTTTGACCATAATGAAGTAGTTATTACTTTCATGAAATATAGAATAAAGCTGCTGCTTTTTTGTCTCTGGTTCCACCTTCTCATTTTAAAATAACCTGTTATCCAATAGAAAAGAACATTGTCTCGCTGTGTCTTCTTATCCCGTAGTCTGGCATGGAGATGTAGCAACTCAGGAAGAGAAAAGGACCATCTAGTTCATCAGCGTCAGTGGCAGTTAAATGAAATACAATACCCAGCCGCCGCCATTTTTACTTTAAACTTCAAATATCTTTTGCTACTCAGAAGCATTCTAATTTTCTGGCTCAATCCTGTAATTATTCAATGGCTCTTGTTAATCTTAGTTTTTCCCAATTAAAGAATAAGAATAAAAGATATGGAGTTTTTGCATATATTACAATATTTTTTGCTAATAATTATCAGCCTGGCCTATAATATAATAATATAATGCTATTTTACCACACAGTTACCATAGCCCTATCAAGAATAGCACTGTCATTCAACAGAATCCCATCGCTGGGCCACAGCGCTCATTGTTCAGGCAGAGAATAGAAATCTTTACAAGATTTAACCTTCCTTCCCTGCTGTTCAGTAATGCAAACGTTTTTAGGAACACCAGCTATCACTTCCCTTTCAGCCTTCCTAATGAGATGTTACCTAATTCTCTGAGCAAGTTAAATGAAGGTAGAGAGAATAATAACTTCAAGAACTATATTTACAAACTAATCTCCTTTTCTCTTCAGGAGTTCCAAGCATCCTTCACAAATCCCTACCTTTGGAAATCAGAGTAATACAAAGGTATAGAAGAAGCAGCGCAGATGAGCTAAACCCCCCACAGCTAACAGGTCTTTTCTCTATTTCGGAAATTCAGGCCTGCTACTGAAGCAAAGTGATCAGCACTAATCAGATAAAGACTATTTAGAGTAAACAAGTACGAGAACACTCAGATCACCATATACAGCTGTGTACTACACTCTCACTAGCATACAAAATCTCCTATTTCGAAGAACTGTAGTAAATGCAAACAGCACTTCACAAATGTCTATAGAAATAGATAAATTAAAAAACCCCAAACAACTGGCTCGTTCGTTTTAACCACTTTTTAGAGTCTAAGGCTGGCATTACAAAGGAACTTGGTGAAAGCCTCAAATATGTGAACTTGGTGAAAGCCTCATCTATGTCTGAAAAGGGAAAAAATGGAGGAAAACCCATCAGGATGTGAAAATTAAGTTCCCATTTTGATTATACCTTTCACTACAGGCAAGTGAAACTTATAGGAATACTTCTGGCTGGTGAGGGAGCCAACTAGGGAAGGTGCCCTGCTGGACCTGTTGTTTGTGAACAGAGAAGGACTCATGGGTGATGTGATGCTCAGAGGATGCCTTGGGCATAGCAGTCATGAAATGACTGAGTTTTCTGTTCTTGGAGAAGTAAGGAGGGGGGTCAGCAGAACTGCTACCTTGGACTTGCGAAGGGCAGAGGAGTCCAGGAAGGCTGGATACATTTGCAAGACAGCAAGACTTCTACGCTTAAAACAAAGTCCAAGACTCTCATTATTTGTTTTAGTTTCAATTCTTAATTCTTCAGTTCTTAACCATTTCTGTACAAAAGGGGCATTTTTTTTTCTAATAACCCCCACGTACCTGTCCTGTGAATGTACATTATGAGATCATTGGTGCAAGTTTTCGCGCATGGGTTAGTGCATGATTTAGTACAGACTGTCTTGTTGGCAGCACTCGATATAAAACTAGGGTATAGTGACTGTATCATAACAAAAGAGCATACTGCGTCACTCTTGGTCAGCCAGGGTGGGTAATGACCGAGATTTTGCCACATTTCTATTCTTCTTTCAGATCCTGTACACAGAAGAATAAAGGGGTGACGCAGCAGAATTCTAATGGCTTTTTCTGGCATAAAAATTGTCTATGTACCTCCTCAGTTGGAAATTCTTAGGAATTTCCATCTGAATACAATTCTTTCAATTAGTCTCTGATGAATGGCTGCTAGTAAGACGAAGGCTGACCTGTACATTTTAATATTTTCAACATAAGTAAATAAATACATGTGCCAGTGAAACTCTCAACATATCAGCACATTAAGCTATTATTAATAATGTGTCCATTTATATAAACAAATAATTGCTTTCTAGAGGTAAACATGTCTCCTAGAGGCTATTAAATCTCCATGAATTTGAAGAGTCTAAAGAGAAGCAGGCTACAATGTGCAAATGTCCACACTGTACAGATGAAGTTGTTGTTAAAACAACAGGAGAACCACTTTGACTTGTTAAATAACAGTTATTCATCTATCATATACACCTTCCATTTGCTCTTTCAGACCAGAAATAAGAGTGGACAGCTCACGGGCCAACTGTTCAAGAATGAAGCAGATGAAAGCAGTAGAAACACACAAAAAGTCAACTGAATATTAGTATTTCTAATTATTCTAGAAGCAGAAGGAATTTCCTCAACAACTGCATGAAAATGCAGTCATGCCTGACAGATGTAAGGTAGAAAGATAATAGTATTACACCACGAAAGTACACCTTCGACATTCCTAAGAGTAGCTGAAGCATGGTATTGCTAGTTCTTTGTCTCTAAAAGATCCCTAGAATCCAAAATATTTGGTAAACTGTAAGGAAGGATATAACACTTGCTTAAAAAAAAAAAAAAAAAAAAGAAAAAAAGAAAAGAAACCATCTCGAAACTTCATAAAAAACCAGCTGTCCGCAAGTACCCTGCATCTAGAGATGGAGGAGAACTTGCCAATTCAGTGAGGACAAAATACCTCGCAGACATTGTCTGTGGTTCCTGGTGGGGCTTACACTGGCAGCTAACAGTGGCACTAGGGTTGTCTTAAAAGCTGGCCTTCCTCTATGGACGGTGAACATGCAAGTCCAGGCTTAGGGAGGGGAAAACACTTTCCCTCTAGGAAATGTTGGACCCGTCTGCCTAAGGCTGCAAAGAAAATCAGCCTGCTGTCAGGGACGTGAGGCTGAATGTCCTGCAAAACACGCAGTCGGGCCTTCCAGGCTGCTCAATGCAGAGTTTGGGTGGTTGAGTTGGGAGTTTGCAAGCCTCGAGAGCCCCACTTCCATCTGAATCTCAGGTGAAGCTCTGGGATGTCCTTGCCTCTTCCTGCACACCTGGGAACAGTCAGTCCCTGTTCAGTCTTTGAGCCAGTGCCCTGCTTGTGTTCCAGGACAATCCCACCAAGTTGCCTGCCTAAAGCAACATTCCTGGGGTTTTCTGATGTGGCTCCCAGGACTAATCTGGGTCCTCAGTAAGCAGACTCATAAGCCGACTCATTAGGAGACCTGGAAGCCTGCCCAAAGCGTCGGACATGGTGCGGATGTTCTGGAACATGAAATCCTGGGAGCGCTTTGCAGCTGCTGCCTGAAAGCTGACATGGAGCAGGACAGAAACCGAGAGGGATGTTTAAACCAGTTGGCAGCTGTCGAGGTCTTGCGGAATAGACTTTGTATTGGAAACACGGTGAGCCATTGTTTCCGAAAATTAATTTTCGTTTGGAATTTCTGGCTCATGGAAGAATCTTTCTGGTTTGAGTTCTTAAAAGATGAATCAGAATGAAACCAAATTTCGTAAGATGAATTTCCTACAAACTGGAAACCATGCGTGGTGCTCAGCCAGCTCTTCTTCTCTCTGTAAATAGGGCAAAAGGATCAGCCATGTTCATACTTGGAAAGTGGGGGAATAATAGAGAATACTAACCTTTAATGGCTGGTGGCAACTTCAATACATTTAAAGTACTAGGTTTTAAAATAATGCACTATGAAATATTGTTTCTCATTAGCATACAAAGTGGTCTGTTAAAATAATCACTAGTTTTACTTATACGGCAGGGCTCTGGAAGGTGGCAATTGTAAGTATTTTTGTGTGGGCTTGCTCTTTCCTGCTTTCCACAAAATTCTTGACATTCTTATGGCAGAAAGGTCCCCTTAAAATTAATGTCAATGCCCTACTGATAAGAGTGTGACTGACTAAGAATATTAGGGAGTCTGCCCATAAGTATGTCAATTATCAGCTATGGGAGGATCTCTGAGATACATCACACTGCATCAGCTCTAGTGCTGCATAACCAAAGGAGAAACCTTGCCTTTTAGCATGGTACTGGCTAAATGGACTAAACTGTATCACGATGTCATGACCTCATCTACCATGTAAGTGCTGCTTACAGTGCTGAACTCCTAAACTTACTTTGTGGTAAAAATTACACAGAATCTCTGCTAATTTGTCATTGTTTCATTGAAATTATAAGGAGAGGAGAGAAGAGGAAAGATACCAAAAAGTAAAAAAAACAGCAAAAGAACAAAATAGAAAATGAAAGGAGGGAAAAACCCCACCAAATATTTCAAAAAAACAGTCATCCCCCCTTGCCTTAAGCCTTCGTGTCTTGCCATCTAATAATTAATTCCACCCCTACACTGTCCTAAAGAGGTTGCTTTAGAATGTCTCCCATTTTTGAGTACTGCAGCTCTTTCACAATATTTGCCCGTAATATTTTCTTTACCTTGTATTGGGACACTCTGTTTTGTTGGGAAAGTGTGATCAGCACAGCTGATGAACCGTAAGTGAAGCAGCCAAGAACGCTAGCTTGATTCTTTAAGTCTAAATGTCATTTTGCACAGGTGAGCAGCTTAAGATCTAGGAAACTTGAGCTGTATTTAAAAAAAAAAGTGTAAGCACCCATTCGCCATAAGACATTATTTAATATAGCTTTATGGGTGTGCTTAGTACTTCTTTTCCCAGGAATCACATTAGCAATGCTTGAAGAGGCCAGTAAAACAGATGTGTTTTAGTGCTGGCAAAATAGCAGCATTCCAAGACTGTTCTTTGTATTCCTTCAGTGCTAGCTTTCCAAAGGAGACAGTCAGCTCACACACATTCAAATTCTATACAATTACCAGTTGGTACAGATTTGTGCCTTAACACCCTCTTAAAGTTCTGGGCAGTATAAGCACAAATACTGGTATATGAATTTTAATATTTTTTCAGGCTAATTAAGTCCAGGCCAAGTGAAAAGCAATTCACTTCGGTGGGGAAAAAAACCCTGTTAATCAGTCTTGTCCTCACTCTCAGTGTACTGATTGTAAATAGTTTTAGACAGTGCTAAAAAAAGCAAAGCAGCAGTCTCAGGTAAACGCTTGATAGACAAGTATACCACAACGGTTGTTCTAGTTACATTTTTTCAGGTTAGCATATTCTGTGAAAAATTAAAAGCAAAGCAAAATATAATAAAATCTTCCCAACTTCCTCTCTTCGCTCTAATTCTGATAGGAGATGGAATATGAGGAGGATAATCCAGGAAGGGAATCAACATTGGGGAAGACATTAATGCATGTACAAACACCCATATTTCCTGCTTATGAATGCGCTTTATATAACAGAGTTGTCCAAACAGCACTTAAGGAGCAACAGCAGAATGTCTGACAGACAGGTGTGATAAGTTATGGCTCTAAACGTTTGCTTGCCAGACAGAAAGGGTGACTTTTTTTTCCTTTTTTTTTTTTTCTGAAAATCTTTTAAGGTAAACTCAGTCCATGTCTGCTGGCATGCAGCCATTTTTCTATAAGCTCATATTACAATGCTGTATTTCTAATGGATTGGGTATGGTGCTTTTCCATTTTGCTAATGAAAAAAGCTAAAGGCCATTACTTGTTCTGATTAAGATCCCGAGGGAAGAAATGTGATGTGTATATTACCAGGCCATACGTAAAGGAAGTATGTGGCATTTCTAATCAATCAGATGAAGGGTAGACAGAAAAAGTCCTATCCTGTGACTGCAGAGGAAGAAGATATAGGGGAGGAAAGAAACCATAGAAAAAGTGCATTTAAAAGGTGACTTACGGGAATCAGTTATAATGATATTAGTATGATCAATGACTACGGCTCCTATCTGGGAAGGATGTAATTACCAAAATGAAAACTTTCAAATAGGAAGCCTGATCAAGGGCAGAGGTACTGTCATATTTCTTAGACCACTGTCAGCTCTCATCCAGGCGATGTATTGCTGTGTCCCTCACAAGCATTTCCATCCCACCAGGCTGAGTGGTGCCTCCCTGGGGTGGGAGCAGACCCAGGGAGCGAGGGGTTGGGAAACTTTGCATCCAGCTCAAAACATGGGTGAGTCTTGGCCCAAAAGCAAAGTCCAGATAGGGAAAGGCAAGGATGAGAAAAGGGAAAATGGAGAAAAGTCCCAGTCATGATTGGCTTTATGAGAGTTTTGCAGTGGTACACATTTAAAAACCATTTCCACAGAAAGAAAGGAAATGTCATAGACCAGTGAGCTATTCATCATAAAGCAGATCCAACAAAAACTGTACCAAGAGATGCACTGCTCAATTTGCAGAAGGATACTCTGGAATATTAACTTAAGATGGTTCAATATACAATATCTACATGTTTAATCCTGGCTGCATAGAGTTATACCTGGTGGAAATACAAAGTTTAGAGAAATTTTTTCATTCCTTTATAAAGGGCTGCATAGTTACAGCTTGAAAATGCTACAAGATACACACTCCAAATGGCAAATGAAATGAATAGAGCTTGGATATGGGTGTTCTAAGAGAGGACAAGGTCTTCCAAAAG
The DNA here is from genome assembly GCF_036013445.1 of Caloenas nicobarica. Lineage (NCBI taxonomy): Eukaryota > Metazoa > Chordata > Aves > Columbiformes > Columbidae > Caloenas > Caloenas nicobarica. The sequence goes on along the minus strand of NC_088246.1, from coordinate 43,765,257 downwards.
TGTCATAAAACATAGTCACAGCTGTAGACATATTTTTAATAATATATTAATTTCACGGAATATTATAAATCACTGCTGAGTGTTAAAACTGACAGAAACTCTAACAATACTACATTCTCTCAAATGGAATTCCATGTGACAGACTAATGAAATATTACTGTAAATGATGGCAAAACTATAACAAGCGATAAGGCCAGCAGGAGACAGAGTCTCGTGCACTCTCCCAAATCTGTATTAGGGCATCTGATTTTCCTCTATGGACACCACTGCTTCTTCACAGATACCTGGGAATACTTCAGATAGATCCACCCTGGAACAGAAGAAAAGGCTGTAACACTTTTTCTGCTTTAAAAGAATAGTCACAAGGAACACTGGGACTGTAAATGTGGAAAAGATCTTCAACCCTTTCTTTCATCAGAAGGCACTGCTGAGAGAACATATTCTCCTAAATGTCATTGGTAACAAGGCATGGATGCCACATACGGTCTTGGAAGAAATTAAGAATCAAAGCTGAGAAAGCCCATCTAGAGCTATCAAACTGAAATTCAATTATCTTTACCTTTCCTTAACGGTGTGTATTAAAAAAAAATTATACACAGGCCCTAACAGGAGTTGTCAGTGAACTCTTCTGATCCCTCTGCTCCACTCATGCGAAAAGGAACAAATGCTGCAGAAGTGCACCTCAGCCTGTACAGGCAAGTAAGCAGGAGGGGGAAAACCAGCCTGGCCTCTTCTAAATGCTGCAGCCCAGTCAGAGAATTGTTCTCCTCAGAAGGATCTTGCAGAGTATCTATTTCCAGGCCAGGTTGTTCTTTCTCGTACTTTGAAACACTTCTGGCTTTGGCACACAGACTGGCTGGAAAGCTCAGACATCTTAATTTTACATTGGCATTCGTGGATTTGCAAAATGTTCCCTTTCTGCTTTCCTTTTACACTCGAAGAAGAAAAAAAAGATTAAGTGCTGTGCAAATATTTGCAATGGAGAAAGTCTTAACTGTACGACAGATTTTCTTTTCCAAGAACATGACAGAGATGACAAAGTGGCCATTTTTCCATCAAATAAATTTATATCAACACCTTTAAAACCGTAGGACTTTGCATGATTCACCTTACAAAGAAGGATCACTGCTGACATACAAGTGTTACATTGAACTGCCAAGCCTCACTCCCAAAATACAAATTAGCAGAGTTAACATTTAGAAAGTGTAAAACTGGCTATTCCTGAAGGTGAATAAGGGCATTTGCAGATTCCTCTCACTTAGTGGTTGATGTCAGGGACAATGAATTTAATTTTAGGAGGGGGGGGGGGTGTGAGGGGGTGGTCTGCCAGCCTGTCCAGCTGTAACATCCCCTAATAGCCTTGAAGGAATTGAAATTGTGAACTGGAACAGCATCTGCTTAACTGTCATCCTAGCCTCAGGACTGGAACTTTTTGCTTGTTGTGAAGAACCATGAGAAAGACTACATAGAGCATGAAGATGAAAACAGAGTGAGATAAAAACCATTAAATACTGCTAGTGAACTCAGGGAAATATATAGGCCAAAATGTATTTGACATCCATGATGCATTTTAGCATGAGAATTTGGAACACTGAGTCGACTGCAAACTTCCAGTTTACAATGTTTTTCATTATTACTACAGAGGACACATTATTACAGATTATTCAATGAGAAGCAAATACGGTTCAATGCTAGGCACACTGAAGAAGTAAGGAGTAAAGCCAAATCTAACCAAAACAGGCAAAATCTATTCATTTCTTACTGGGAAGAAGGGGCCAGTTGGTTCAGCTGCCATGATGAGAACCGTTTATGGCAGTACATTGCGCTGAGAGCCTGGGCTTTACCTCAAATGTCCTGCTTGCCTTAGCGGTGCAGTTGAGCTGCTGGGTTTGGAACAGGAGCTGCTGCCCCTGCTGTAAGACAGAGCACACTGTACAGAGTTCATTTTCCTCAAAGGAAATCGAAGGTCTTGCATTAATTTGCATATTTATTTAAGTGGCGCTATAAGGTTTAATTAAGGTTTGTAAAACACTTTGAAAATCTAAGATGCAATATAGGTGCTGCTGATCTTATTTGTCAGTTGTTTTCTACCTCAGGATGTCTCTCGAAAGACTGGAGTCCTGTTGTGTTTGGGGGGAATAGCAAACGCTATAGACCCCCTCCTGTATCACTTGTACTTTGGGGGAAAAAAAAAAAAAGCAAGCGATGTTCAGCAGAAATCTGCATGATATGTGTAGGTGGAGTTAAAATATTTCCACAGAAACTCCATAGCTACATAAACTGAACTGCCTACAAAAGAAGTGCTTCAAACTAACAGCAAGTCCTGCAATTTCTTAGTTTGCAATGGGCCTAATTCTGCCTGCGCAGATCTCTATGGACTAATTAGAGGCCAGGGACACTAATCCTTTGCACTTCTGTGCCAGACTCATAATTGCGATCATACATTACCATTCCTTGGAACACACACCCAATAGTGTATGCAACAAAGTAAAATTCCTAATATTAAAAACAAGCTCAAGATGATGCCATGATGCTTAAGCCTTATTTTTCTCTTTTGAAAAAGAAAATATAATGCTGTGTGTGACATTTGTACAGAAATTAATGAAAAGGAAAAGTGAATTTATGAGCTTTGAAAAGTGTAATTCTTTTCTTTGCCTTCTGTTGCAGGTTAATTACTTTAAATTTTTGCATCAATCATTTTCTGATTTCCAGTTCTCTTATACTCAGTTTTAAACAAAAGACAGAAACTTCAGGAAGGTCACTGTTCTGCTTTCAATAGTTCAGGCATAAGCTACACAAATATAATAAGGAAAACTCCTTATTCAACCAGTGTCCACACACCAAATGGAAATTGTTTCTACTATCTCCTAGATCCCATAACACATAAAGAAATCTGAAGTTGTTGCTACTTGTATTATTTTCTACTTACTAATAAACTTTGTGTAATACAATTGATCTTCTAGAAAGTGTAAAGGAAAAAAGACATCCTTTTTCTTTCCACAAAGTAGGAAGCCTCAATTAAAATAAAATACAATAAATTATGGCCATATTGATGAAGCAGTTGTTTGTTACAAGAAAACTAAAGTTTCTGAGTAAAGTCTATTGACAGGAAATCAGCCCTACTATTAGCTACTTGGAAGCACCTGCGCACTAAAAGAAAGGGAGCAAAATAAAAAGTTTTGAGCACCAATTTGGACCCTGTGGATAGACCAGGCAAGACCACCCATGGTAATGCCATCATAGCCAAATTCTCAGTTTACCTCATTATTATATTTTTGTTACTCCAGCTGGCACCGTCAAAAATGGTAATTGAAAAAAGAACAAATAGAAATCATTTTTTAGTCCAGTGCAGCTGTTTTAGGTGGTAAGGGTTGGCAGCAGGGCAGAAACAGGGTAAACAGTAGGGGAGGAAGGGAATAGCCAGGTTGGGAAAACAAACAAACAAACCAACCAACCAAACAACCCAACAAAAAAACCCAAACCAGTTTGGAAATGATAATATCTTTGGTCTAGGCTGCAAACCCTGTGTACAACAGTGAGAGAACACAAACGACATGAAGTCCTTGCATCAGCAAAATCAGTTTGTGTCATAGAAATATTATACTGATTTGAGGGAAACCCCCACAAGAGAAACACACTGAACACAAGAAAACAGGGAATTGAGGCTGGCAAATGTACAACAATTGGGACATTTAGATACTAAATACTTAAGAAACTGGCTGTTGCTATATTAGAACCAATAAAATTAAAAAGGCAAAATTAGGAGCATACAGGTGTGCCTATCACATTCAAAAGCCATAACAAATCCCAAAGGACAAAGCAGTCCTCCACGGTACTGGAAAAGTATGTGCCTCTTTGAGATGCGATTGCTCCCCAGACCCATCCCGACGTGGTGCAGCGTTCAGCTGCCACACAGTAGAAATCTGCCGTGTTCAACAGTTCATTTACCTTGCTGGAAAAACAACTCAATTCAGCAAACTCCCAAATTCACTCAATGCAGCTGCTCTCAAACCCCTTGTTACAGTTTAATGAAATGTGCTGACTGAGCTGTTTCATAGTAAATATTAGTTATAGCAGAACTCTCCTCTCAAATTGAGTCTTTTAGGAGCAAGAGGAGTCTACAGCGCCCTAGCACTGACACAGAATCGCCCATAACTCACAAATAATAAAATACCATCTGAGGGCATAGAGGTTATTGCCATCAGCAGCTCCCTATGGAATTGTAAATCATTTGAACAAAGCTTACCCTTTTTTGAGAACTTCAGGCTGAAATCACTGTATATGCAGGATACCAGTGTCTTACACAGTGTATGAAGACTGCACCTTTAGCTCCTTCATTTAACCTTGCTTCACAAGTGAGTGAACCCTGAAGGGGCTGCTCTTTCCAGATGAAAATAAAAAAGATACCACAAAAGCACTGGCAATTTGTCTTAGAGGAAGTTTCAACCTTTGGGCTACCAGCTTGCCAACCTTCTGATAAGCCATGTGGATTAACTGTGAAGGGCAATGTCAGTGGGATAGGCTATGGGAAAAGGCACTGAAATTCAGTGGAATATTATTTTTGTGGGCATCTGCAGGTCGAGGCCATTGCCCAACACAAAGGTTATGTTATTTCCATCACTGTGATTAAAATATGAAAAATGCTGAACATTCTTCAAGTTAAATCCCATTTCAACTCCACTGCATGTGTGTTCAATAATGTGGTGATGTGTTTCCTTCAGAAACACTATAGCATCTATAATCTACTGTTTCTGTGAATTCCCAGTGCCCCTGGAAGTGAAGTTTTCCCTATGGGAAAACCCTGGAAATGTAATTCAAAGGTTGCTGCTCAGAGAAGAAACATTTTGCTTAACAAAATGTACCCATCCATTTAAAAAAAATAAAAAAAAGAAAGCCAAAAGCAAGCAGTACACTTACTAATCCACACAACACATGTTGAAATGAATCAATCTTAGCTCTTGGTCTCAAATGTTTTTTTCTAAGTGAATACCGTCACTTGCATGACATGGTCACTTGCAACATATATTTACTCTTTGACAGCATAAACTTCATACATTGAAAATAAGATGATGTTTTGATGTACAGGTCTTGTCTGAGTCTTGGTACATGATGCTCAATAAACATTTTCAAAAGCTTTTGTAATTCCCTGAATCCTCAGTACTTAAATGAATAGAAACTAAAAATTAAATTATTATTACTTGGTTTGAACTGAAATGACAATGTTCCTTTGCAATGAAAAACAGAGGGTGGAGATGAAAAAAGGCTGTTAGACAATTGATCTGTTTTTGTGTCAATGGCTGAAAGTCCCTCCTGTGGATTTTAAGGCATTTGGCCCAGTTGAGTTCTAGATGTCCCAAACAAGGACCTTTCCCTGATTCATTTCAAACACAAGTAGAGCTCTTAATATATTGGCAATTTTTGCAAGATATTCAAGTTATGCTTTCCCTATTTTACTTTCAGCTCCTTATTTATATTGTTAGTACTGTGAAAACCATCTCCTCCTTTCCATGGATTCCCTTCACGTAAATACACTGTGTTACAAGCTACTGTTGTCCATCACCTTCATGCCCTTTTCTTTCAGCTAAAGTTTACGACATCTGTGATTTAAGTTGATAAAACTGAATTACCTCATCTTAGACAGAACTTACATTGTGTGAGGGACTGCACCAGTGATTAGCAGAAACTGTGGTCATTCTTACGTCTAATTTATCATGTTGTTCTTTTCTGTGGAGGATACAGCCCCTTCAAGGATTTCAGGACTTCTTGCTGTGCTTACACACACTTGTAGCGTGTGGAGACATGACCACAGGATTGTTTCCCAGCTCTTGGCAGAGAAGACCTATGGAAGCACCACCTCTGGGAGACACTTCTTGCTTTTTACATGATCACAACTTGGCAAAAAATCCTCACCTCTCTAAGATCCTCAAACTTGTCTTGGATTACAGAGACCCCACAGAATTTGTCTGCACCACTGATAATTCAGATTCATTACTTCTCTGGAAAGCCACATTCATTGTTTCTGTCAGAATCACCCAAGTCTACTTTAAACACAGGCAGGACAATAAAAACAAGTTTTGTTCTAATAAAGAAAAGAGTTACAATCTTAATTACAAAATTGAAAACATATTTACAAAAGAGAAGCACATCAAGAAAATACAGATGATAGACCTGACTTCTGTTCTCCACCTTTTACTGAGTTTGTCAGTCATAGGTGTGGCAGGATGTTTCAAACTTAGAATTATTTTCAGCTCTTTTTAACCTATTATTTGTTCCTCTTTTTTGCTTCCCTGTCTGTTAAATGAAGAGCCTCTTCCACTTAAACTGTATACAAATCACTAAAACCAACCAAATCAAACTAAACTAACCTTCTCTCCAAAAATCTACCCTGTTATTTGTGGCATCAGCACCATTTCACATGAACATGTGTGAACGTGTACTTTTTATTGCTAACATTCAAAGTTTTTAGGGGAATGACCTACTAGTAGCTAGCAAAAAGAGTTCACAATCTTGTTTCATCTCTAGCAGACATATGAACAAAAATTTCTGGGAGTATGACTCAAGCCAGCAAAGGTGAACCTTCTGGGGGCAGGATATGCTGCAGACTGCTCACTATATGCCAGATACTGTAAGTTTATGGCTTTTGGTTTCCATTCACTATTGCAAAATAAAAAAAGTTCATTTTATATGCAGTTCATGGCTACCAGTAAATAGCAAACGTGCTCTGGAAGCGGTGTCTTTGAACTACATTCCCATTGTCCTTCAAAGTATCACCAGGTAGCACTTTTAGAAGTCACAAAACAGAACTGCGGCAGCCATATATAAGAAAATACTGGAGAAACAAAACTCTAAATATTCTAGTTCACAGATATGTGAACTCTGCTGCCAATTAATTACAGGAAAGACATTTGTCTTATGCTGAAAACGAAGTTATATTAGTTATGGTTCTTTTGGCTGATACTTTTTGTTTTGCTGATCCATCACTATTGCTTTGTGTCAGTTTAACTTTTTATCGCTACAATCAGGGAGTTCAAGATCTTCTCTGAAAGGGAATCTGGGCTGATGTCACTTTGAGTCAGCAGCTGATACCTCAAAGAGAGGCAAAGAGTCCTCAACAAAAGCACTTGTTCATTTGTGGCAGTGTCACGTGAAGGTAAAATTTAATACGGAATAAAAGCCACTGACATGCTGGGCTCACATGAAGGGCTCCTTGAACTGAAAATGGAATTCCCTCTGTCTGCGTTTATCTCCTTTTACACCCCTCTTCTCTGCCTATGGCATGCAGTGGCTTTGAAGGTAGGCACACCTGCACATAAAGGCAAACGGTAAGCCACTACCAGCAAATGGTAGGAAAGTAAAGCTGAGTTCAGAAGAGAAGGGGGAGCACTAAAGAAACGGGATTTTATAAACTCTATTCATTCAAAAAAACTGCCTAACCACAGCTATGGTCAAATGTAGACTGTGGAATCCATGCTGAGACAGCTGATTAGAAAGAGCCTCCTCTATAGGAGGGCTGATCAGACTAATTCCCACAAGAGTCAGTGGGACTTGAAGAAGGTCCTAAAAGGGAAAAGATCACATCTCTCCTTGTTCACCCTACCAGGTGTTTGGCCTATATACTGTCAAATTAAGAATTTTTCCAACCTGCTGTTGCACCTGCAAATGTTTCATTATAGAAACGTTGAATTTATTTATTTTTTTTTTTAAGATTGGTAAGCTACTTGTCTCAATAATATTTAGTGGCAGTGAACTCTGCAAATTGGTTAAATGCTTCATCGAAGTTATTTGTTCCTTACTGACTGCTTGGAATCTGGTGCTGTCCAGTTGCACAGTGTACCTTTTTAATCTGAAATTATGTACCAGGCAAATTGGAGCTGCCTTTCAAAAGGCTGTTTGGGAAGGAAGGTGCAGGAGGAGTTATTTGTTTTTTATAAATCTCGAGAGAGCTTATGTTGTTGTTCTCCTTTCCAACCAGAATAATTTCTCCTTAAATGGATCTCCTGCCACAGACAGCTCCATGTTGTTAATCACTTGCATTTGCCCTGTATCTTGGCTCAGTAAATGAACAAGGATGATCTTAGTTTCAGCCTGAACTAAGCTAATTTCATTTGCAATGGGTTCAGTCCTGTATTTTCCACACAAACAGTAACTGAAACAGTCAGTCAGTAAACAAAATAAAAGAGCTTCAAGATTAACACCTGATAAAGTGAAAGGCACAAGCCTGCAAAGAAACTTTGCTCCTGCAACTCTCCAGGGGCCTTGCAACATACAATTAGAATAACAGAGAGTGCTTTTTGTAACAAGGATCTGAACATCAGGGGAATGCGATGATGTTTCAGCTCCATGTAGCTGTAATATGTGCAAATAGAATTGCAGATTAAACAGGAAAAAAACAACCCTATCTAACAAAGCAGTTATTCTGCTGAGGCCTTTAGGTGACATTTTAAACCACTGGTGACCATGGAGTGTCCAAAGGAAATAAAAGATAAAAAACTTATAACAAGCTTGTTGTTCCATTGAAAGGTTCTGGAGATATTATCAAGCTCCGCTGGCAACAAAAAGAACTAACAAAGTGAAAGATAAGACTGATGTACCCGCATAACAAGCCTGTTATTCCATTGAGAGATCTCTGGTGATACTATAAACCAGGAAAGCTGAGTTAAGGCTATTTGCAGTTTTGTCAGAATTCCACATTACATCAGTGCACTTCTCCCTGCCCACATTTTTAATACAGAAGTATCTGGAACAATTAAATACATTTTTTGAGGTTTTTTGTTTGTTTGCTTGAAAAGTGCAATGAAGAGCTTATTTTGTAAGTTGTCTATAAAGTTCCTAAATTAGAAACTGAAAGCTGAGTGAACCATCTGCAAGCGTGAAGAACAATTAAGCAGCAGCACAGTTGAGCTAGCAGTTTTAGTAAAAAACCTGGCTTCTACTCACTCTCCCATGTTTAAGGTGAAATGAGCCTACGGTAAGGTAGTTCCACAAGAGAGGGAAAAAGAGCTGGAATTACCTCTCTGCCAACGAGCACTAACAAAGGCTGCCTCAATCTGTTGGATGAACCTGGAACCCAAGCAGTATCTGAAATGGATGCTAACATCAGGGAAGGGAGAGAAACCTGGACCAAGAAAGTGCAGAACAGAAAAATTCCTTCAGGAATGAGCAGCGGAGGAGAAAGGAAAGAGCAAATCTTCTTCCCACTGAAGAGGCAGATTATTGTTACTCAATGATGGCCAAACATGGAAGTCCCACAATAAAAGGGAGCCGAGCAACAGGGACTGGAAGCAGCAATCAGACTGCTCAGTTTTTATATTTCTAAAGGTTTTTGTGTTACATCCACTCAGGCATCAATCACAACTTTATTAAACCACGAAACAGATGTCAGATCAATGGCTGTATCGGAAACATTTTGAATGACAGGCTGATGATGGAACAATTCCAGCCTCCATACATTATTAAACACATACTAATGCTGCTCTTTCTATGCTATCCTTACAGACTCACTCACTCATTCTCTTCTCTCTCGATGACACCTTTCTTAAAACAAGACTTACTGTAATAAATAATAATAAACTAGTAAACAAAAGAAAAATTTCAAGGTTAAAACTGGTTCTCTGCCTTCACACTATGCCTCTAGGCATTAAAATTTTGTTTTAATACAGTTGTAGGAGCTGAGGCTGGGTGTCAGCCTTAATCAGAATATTCAGAGTTATTGCCTTTTTGCTGTAATCTTGACATAATTTAAGCTTAGGTTTTCTTTACATATTTGCCCACATCCAGTGCACCCATGTAAATACTTTCTTCTCTTTTTGAGTGAAGTATGTATGACAAATACATATAAATATGGCAGAAACTGTCCCTCTGGCAGATTCTCTGCTTAACTCCAGATTTCAGGCAGATTTGGGGAGGTGATCAGAGCGGCATACTTGCTTCTCAATTCATCAGTAACGTAAACTGTATTTTCACTGGCACAAATCAATTTGGTTTTCATAGAAGCAGAAAGGAATTACGTTCTTGGTGGATGAAGCACAAAGCACAGTAACTGGGAGATGCAAATCCTGTATGAAATTCTCTCACAGCACAGGAACACAGGGTTGAGTTGCCACAAACTGCAGACCTTTACCTCCTCTATTCTCCCTGTGCCCTTTACCATCCTTTGGGCTGGAGTATTTGCTGCAGCTGTATGTTTTTGTGAGGTGGGCAGTGAGATCAAATAAAGATGGATTTGCAGTTTTTCACTTGAACTGGCATCTTGATAGTCTTAGTGCAGCCTCCTGATCAGACGAGTGCTTTGTACAGCAGAGATGTCTGATTTTATGCAGACAATTCAATAATAGATAAGAAATAAAAATGTTTACAAAGATAATCAAATAAAACTAAACACATATTCTTTGGGGGTTTTGGAGAGAAAGAAAACTTTTCATTCCTATTCATGGCAAACACCTTCCTACACAAAATTCTTTGTTCTTTTTGGGGCCAGTAACTGAAGGCTTCCCATGGCACCAGGGGAAGGCAGGTGGCTGAGTGGGGCTGTAGGAAAACTGCTCTGGTTTGGCTGCTGGATTGGATGTTCCCAGCTGGAAGTAAGCAGCCGTGCCGGCATTTAGCCAGAAATGCTCCCTCCTGGCCTGGTGACTAAATAATCAAGTACAGGCAGGGATGGAGGCAGCTGCCCCTCAGATTCCCGTGGGGTTCTAACGTGTGCTTCAGGGCTGAGAGATCAAAACTCAAATCCAATTTTTCGTGTCGGGGCAGGAATTGGCAGAGGCCGCTCTTACTCAGGTAATTCGCCTCCCCAAAGGGCTGAAGAGTGCTCCTCTGTGAAGGGGCTCCCCCCTGGAACAGCTCCAGCCTGGACACAGCATTTTAATCTTTTAGAGAGCATCAAAAAGGCAGAGTAATTTCCCACAGGATATAAGGCATGCAAAGGCCTCTATGCTATTTCTCTAGCTTGCTTGCTGAAGAATAGATTTTCTGCTGAAGTAGTATTTTAGAAACCCAGCATTCATCCTGAATTGGGCAAGTTTGGAAGTGGGTTTGAAGTCACCTCTCAGTTAAGTGACCACAGAGGTCTGTTTTGCCTGAAAAATATGTTACATTAATTAGTAAAATGGCTTGTGTAAGGAAGTGGATGTATTAAATCCTTTTAATAAAAACTGCTTTGCATACTGCAAGCTTTTAAATTAAATTGGGACAGTTACAGTCGACACTGCGCAGAATTGTTTGTGAATTTTTGGCTTGTTTGCTTTAAAAAAATCTGTCTCGTTTCTTGAAAGCTCGTGGCTCTTTATGGCACCCTGTTGCATAGTTTTAAGGATAAAATTAAAAGTATGTTCATAAGAGAAATGTATAGTTTATGTCTTATATCTCCCATAAACTTAGTCCTGCTGAGGTATCCAGAGTAGCACATTTTGGACTTGGCTCAATTTGTCATGGTTTATGCTCTCAATGCTCCTCTCTCTGGACTGAAATTCAGACTTCAGAATAAATGAAGTAAAAATATCTCTAAATAAATCATATCTTTAAACAGGTTGTCTATTTTCCCCACAATTTTTTTGCTGTGACAGAACACCTTGGGAAGATTCAGTTTCAAGTGAGGATGGATACATCCAAGAAAACTGCGACTGGCAGCCCAAATCCTAAAGTTCTTCCTTTAATTCCTGACAGGAGGAATTCCTGATGACCTCCATGATTATCCTGCTTACATGAGGACTTTAGCTGAATATGGTGCTGTTTGTGTTTTTACAAAAGAGAAATCCTATATGTGATAAAATAGGGTGCCATTTGAGATTTACGAAAAGCCTATGGATATTCTAACACCCATCAATCATTTTGTTCTTTCTCTCTGTTTAAGTTTTCTGTAAATGAGTTAAGAGTTTTCAAGATAGTAAACATAAACCTATATGGTATACCTCTGTATGTATTTCAAGAAGTTGTCAGGGAATGCTGTGACCTTGAAAGATAAGATTGTGTAAAGAGCTCGGAAAAGGAAGGAAAGACTATTTACTTTTGGTCGCCGTAAAAGAAATTCAGGATCCTATTATCACCCACTAGATCACCCACTGCCTTTCAGAGTCCTTCCCCTGCCTCCCCAAATGGATTTGTTACTCTGGATTTATTATGAGGATTGCAGTAGTGGTCTCAAGTCGGAAGAGAACATTAGCTGGGAATTTTCTAGTTTGCATTAAAGATTGCCAAAAAACGAGCGCAGAACACAACGGCTGTAAGAGTAATGGAAATGAAAATGACAGATAGAAGGAAAAATTCATAGGAGCTTCCCAGCAGCGCAACCAGAATTCATTTTCCATTTCCTTGCCTTAACTTTTAAACACACTTTTGAATCACCGTAATTAGACACACAGAAATTCTCACTAGCCTTAGTATTTCCTTAAATTTCACCTCTCTTGAGAGAGGAAAAAATGCTGACATTAACTTCGAAGTGTAATTCATGCTTCTTTGACTATTGAATGAAACATTTAAAATATCACGAATAAACAATGAACCATCATATTTAAGTTGCCTCAGGAAGAAATACATAAGTTTTGTGGTTTGGTTGTTGTTGTTAGAGAGGGAAAAGATACCAGAGCTAGAATTAAATTCAACAGAAAAGAAAAGAGGAGAAGAGAAGACAAAGACCCAATACAGTGAGTTAAATATCTTTGTAAGGATGCGACTCTATTCAGCACCTTATTCAATTAAAAAACCAAAACAAACCAAACAAAAATACCCAACCAAAACCCAAACCCAAAATCAACAACAAAAAGAAACCAACCAACCAACCAACCCTCAAAAAACCCCCAAACCAAAACCAAAGTTGGAAAACTGTGTTCCCATAGCTGAGAATCAAGTAGTACAGTGGTGAAATAGAAAAAAAATTGTAAATGTATAATAGATCTTTCATGTAATTATTTACATAAAGCACGTGTGTGCTAAAGACATACAAATATAATGTTTATGCCTATATTTTTGTAAAAATATACATGTACATGCAGCATGCACACATTCACATATCAAATCACCATATATTGTGTGAAAGCTGTTGTATTTTAGGAAGAATTCTGAGAGTTTTAGTAATTTTTATTAAGAGTATTTTTTGCCTTTCTCTGACTCTGGGGGAGTTAATTGAGTCTGACTTACACAGCTTAAGAAGAAAATAATTGTTGAAATATGCATGTTTAAATATAATATACTGGAAACACAGCTGACCTTGACCCAAAATCACATTTCTGAGCCTGGAGCAAAGTAGGTGAGTACTGGATCCTACCATGAGGCCAGAATTCCCATTTCCCAGTGCTATAAAACTTTCTAGATTGACAAGCAAACAATTTCTGATTAAAAACCAAATTTACAGAGGAGTACTTCCATATTTACACAACAATTAGTACAGATAATTCCTGCTAAGTACAGAGTAGCTTTTCTTGACTTACTGTTTTACTACTCATACTATTTTGTAATTTCTGTTCTATAATACCTCACGCTAACTATATGATGGTTTTAGAAACATATCTGTAGATACATGTTTGCGTGATGTAGCGATATGAGGATATTGTTTGTGTAGTACATCATGTTTGAGTCATGATGAAAGGCACTTCAATATGTTTCCCCAGACAGGGCCAGACATCTCTGGACATGGGAGCAAAACCAAAATAAACCATGGCAATATCAAACCGCAAAAAAGTGAAGCACTGAAAGTCCAAGAGTAATAAATTACTTGGAGAAACTCAGTAAGCAATAAACATTTTGCAATATAGACTGTAAATAGAACAATCCATGATCTTACCGTTCCTGTTGTGCCCAAGGAAAGGTGGTTCATCTGTTGGGTCAGAGGGCCCATCATGCTTGCTGGCTGCATTGACATAGTGTGGTCCATTGTTGGTGTTATCACAGCACCCTACAAACACACATCATTGACACTTCAACATTTCACTTATAAAAAAACCAACCAAACCAGCACTCTCTAAATGAATGAACCTAGCTGAACACTTGACATGAATCTTAAAAGAGACTAATATATTTGTCAGAGGAAATATGTTTTGTTCCTACTGACAACCAAGCTACACACACATATTATTTGTACTACTAATGAGGCCATTTTATGTCAGTTCCAATTAAGTGTCATTTTTTACTTCATTGCTTCTGACAAACAAATGCATATGTTCATTCAGTGAGGAATGCTACTGTACATTGCAAAATGCATGTCATTTCTATTTTTCCATATCTTATATAAAACAATCTTACAGATAGAACACATATGTCCTCAATTTTCTCTGACTTGTAAAACCTTCAGTCTCTGAGATCTTCAACTATTATGGCAATTATCTTGGATTTTTCCAGTCTCAATTAAGAACTCTTACTCATGACATTTTAGAGCTGATTAAGTAAGACTAGCTATTGACAGCGGGTTTGGTAGTGACACCCATTTAAAACACATACACAGCATTTAAAAGCATTTTTCTTCTCCGCATGAAAAACAAAGACAGTAATAACAAACAGCATATGAACTAAAGCAAGAACAAGACTTTGAACAAAAATGAAACAAATGACATGCCAGAGGAGCACTGCAGAAAGCTCCTTTGCCATTCATATTCCTTGTTTTTTGCAGTCTCACTCCCCAGGGTCCCATGTTGGTAACTTCATGCCTTAGTGAAGTGCTGATTCTCTTCATTTCTGTGCTGTAAAATGCTGCTTCCTGTGTTGGTTAGAGAAAGTCAGAAACAGAGTGGTCTGCTCTTTTCCTTGCAGATAGTGAAATAAGAGGGTATTTTCTGCTATTTCTTCATATTAAATAAAAGCTTTAATTTGTGTGCATGTATGTCTATGTGCACACATCATAAATTTGCACCAAAAAAAATAACATTACATCTGCTAAAAAGCACAAGAAAATGTGGATGATTTTTTTTTAAGAAAATTGGCATTTTTTCCATCGAGATTACTGAAAAAATCCACCTATAAGCAGGAATTAAAATAAACTAGTTCCAAAACCCACAGCACACCTGTTCTTAAGTGTCTGTCTCACATTCATGTAGCGCTATGTGACTGTATTGCCAAGAATCTGTTTAGAAGCAAAAGATTTCAAATTTTCCGTTGCAAATAAAAAATAAAAAACCAAACAAAATGCTGAGGAAGTACCAATTCAACGTTTTTCACCTTCCAGCAATACTTTGTCTATGCACCTCCTATCTGAGAAGCCCAGATTCTGCAGTCTCTGTGGACTCATTGCTTGCATGCAAGCAAAGAGGAGGTAGGCTCAGCTTGGTCAGTCCTTTTTGTAACACCCACAGCATATGAAATACATACACACTTGTTTTATGTCGCATAGTGGATTACGTTTCTTGCACCGACACAGAGTATCTAGAGAAATTTGCAAATTACAGAAACTAGCCACCACGGAAGATCTGTCCTGCTTCCAAATAAAAGCTTATAAAACAAGCTGATCAGGGTGCAAGTATCAAACCCGCAATGCTTGCAAACACTTTTGCCTCTTTCTTGGCTACAATAATTGGCATTGCTTTTACACAGACGCATAGATTAGCCCACAGATTAACTAATTCGAATGAACTACCCTGGTGCTAACCTTCTTTGTTGGCATGGGTCTTTACAACTCAAGATATAGTCACAAACTTTCACCACAAAATTTCTTCTAGCATAGAAGGGTTGACATTTTATCCAGAAAGTCCTTCTTTTTTCCTTACATGACATTCTTCTCTTCAATGCTGCTCTTCTCTTTTTGCTGAAAAATATCTACCGTTTTGCTTAAGGAGCCTGAAAGCAAATCTGTGGGTCTTGGGGTTTGGACCTCCACCTGCACTTTTTAGTTACAGTAAGAAATCACGATCTTTGTTTTCAGAATGATCCACACCAAAACCCAACACTTCACCTGTACCAAACCATAAATGCCCAAATAAAAGTTGTCAATCAATAAACAGTTCTCAGTTCCATCTACGAGCAGTTTTCACCTTTGGCTCAGAGATGGACAATTGCCTCAGGGCTTTCTGTGACAGACAAGGTGAGCTCCTACTTGTGATGTGTGAAAGGGTAAGCAGAAATTCACGCCCATACCACAGTCTCATGCAGTCCCACACTGCCGACAGTAGTGGCTGCAATTAATTTAGGTTGTCCCAAAGCCTTAAAATACCTAGCTTTCTTGGCAAAGATGTTTACTGCAAAGGTATGGTTGGAGGAACTTGCTGTGATTACAGATGCGACAGACTGATAGCTATTCCTGTGTATAAATTCAGGAACCTGAAAATCAAGAGAGGGCAGTGGCGAAGGAAGTCTTATGATTTAGTGTAGCAAACACAAGCGCCAGACACACAGTGGAAAAATCTGACAGCAAATGTCTTCCAGGGGCAAGACAGTTTTTGAAAATAAGCTATTCAAAAAAATACGGACTGGAGAGAAAATATATCAAGGACAAAAAAAATAGCTCAGAGACAGTAAACATATTGTTTTAAATTAGAAAATACATATATTCTAGTTTATAAACATACACCATTTAATACGTTAGGAAAAGAAGCTGGGAATACAAATCAAGTATTTGCAGCTTTCCTAAGACAGCTTAACATTTTTGAAGCTGACAGTTACCTAGAGCAGAGAATTACATGCATTTGCCAAACCATTAATTCACCAGACTTTGCAGAATCCTCTTGTGATCACGTAGGGAAAAAATTATACTTAATTAAGGAAATATCGTCTGGTTGTTGGGGCGACACCCAGTCTCCAGACCATAATGCGTTTCATAATACATGCTGTCAAGTCCATTCATATTCAACTTATTTAGCAGCAGAAGACAATGTCTTGCATCAGATGTTGCCATCATATTAAAAGTAATTTGATTCTTTTCAGCCTATAATAGGTATTTGTTGATAAACATCCACTTGGTGACTGGCAAAGGGTACAGCAAATGTATTTTTCATCTTCGTCTGTTTGGATGTCTGACTTTACTGAGTTTGTAAACTGTGTAAAGAAACATCTTAGCATGGCATAATGCTACTGAAGGACCAGCTTAGTTGAAAAAACCTGTACAAGAAATTATGATGAGGTTTTTGCCACTGTTTTTGCCAAAACAAGTAGCTGACCTGCCAGTTACTTAGGTCTACCCTGTTGCCTCAGTATGATTAATTTTTTTATAATTCCTGAAAGAAACTGGTTACTATAATGAGTTTTAAATTTGGCCAGACATTCTTGACATATCACTTGTCATACAATTCTGTCAACACTATAGTGGCTTTAAAAGAAATTAAGATTAACAGGGCAATTGTTGAGGAATCAATGATACAAAAGAAAATGCAACACTGCAATAAACCCAAGATAAGTTAATTGGCATACAGACCTTAATTCCTCTTCACTTTATTTGAAAGATCTTGCTGTTTTAAAATGCTCTAAACTCTATGGACACACCTTTAATATAAGAAAGTGAATGTATTTATTTCAGAATATTTTCTAGCTTACCACTTGCAAAGAAAGAAGCCTGACTTTATAAACTACACACAGTGTACACTCCCTGTACGTTGACAAACTGAAATCACAGGAAGGACACTAAATACAGCCTATTTATTACATTAAGTAAACTATCTTTAAGTACTCGCCAATACCAAAAGGCAACAGCAGAAATAAAGTTTATGTTAGTGCAATGACACATGCCACCTTATGTGCCTTGAAGGGTGGGAAAGTGACATGAGAAATAAAAAGTGTATTAGGGGGCTTTACAAACACAGAGTTCACTAGTTGAGAGATGCACTTGGGGGTCAATGGGAGGAAGGATGAGTTAGTCCCAGCTTTCTAGAAAAATGAACTGTATTAAAGGCTTCTGTTTTATTCCAGTGTTCTAATACTGATATTGGACTTAAGGCACAAATAACAGCTGAATAAATAGTTTCTAAAGCTTACAGTAAGCATCTGCTTGTTTTACAGTTTACTTTTTCTTTATTTAGAAAGTTTTAGCAAGTTAAGCATACTTACAAATTCTACCTTGTAAATACTGGCCAATGTAAAGCCAATAAACATTACAGCAGCAAAATTACTTTTCAAATTTGTTTACAGACATATTGTGCAGACATATAAGCACCAAGTCATTCCATCTGAAAAGTTATTACCATACTACCAAGTGAATGTCTTAATGTTATCGAGAACATGTTGTTTCTTGAGGTTTCATTAAACCGAGTGAAAGGATGATTTTCCTTATACTTATCAGACAAGACATGTCTATCAGGAATTATTTTGTTTTCTCCCTACCCTTCAGTTTATAAGTGCTCTGGCTGTATGCTGGCTTGATATGTCCAATCCATGTAACAGTGTTTTTGCCCTGCCAAGAACAGTCATCACTAACAAAAGCATCCTCACAATGCTCACATAAGGTTTAGCATCCCAGAAGACAAGAAGAAACACAGAGGTTGTGATTTGCCCGGAACGTAACCACTGGACCATATATTAATAGAACAAACCTTCTCCTGCCCTTCCCACTACCAGATTTCACAAAAAATATCCAAAGGTCTTTTCATTCTATGTCAAAATAAGCACGGATTCTAAAACATTGACACTATTAGTGAAAACAAAATCTGTATTTCCTGCACAGAACTCATGATCTTGATGACACCGAGCTGAGTGGTGTGGCTGATACTCTAGAGCAGGGGTGTCAAACTTTTTTTCACTGGAGGCCACATCAGTGTCGCAGTTGCCTTCAAAGGGCCGAATGTAATTTTAGGACTGTATAAATGTATCCTACTCTTAAATTTTCACTTCCCTGACTCACTGGGTTCAAACAAAGCTTTCAAAAAGGATGCCATATTTGCATCCTCAATATTATCTTATATATACATATGTAAACACATACATATGCACTTAAAATTGCACATGGAAAGACAAAAGATACTGCCATTTGTATTACACCCACTCAGGTCACACTTTTCTGGATGTTTGAAACTCTCAATCCAGGATTTAGCACGACAAAAGTAGCTAAAAGCAAGAGTGACAGGTTTTTAAACTTATTATTTATGTGCAACATTTAATAAACATTGAGTGAGAGCTTCTGTTACTGGCTGAGAACACTTATTTTAATCAGGGAAATATGCTGGAAATACAAGAAAAATGCCTAACAGGAAGACTTGCCTTCAGAGTTTTTGTGTGGATGTAGAGGACCAGAGCAGGCTGGTGTCATGAGAGCACGTACGGTGTGTTTAATGTGGTAGGACCTCAGCTCCCCCTGGGTCTCAAGCCTTCTGGGCAAGGTGAGGCAGGCCTGCCTGTCTGTGTGTCTCCATGAAGTCATGACAACAGACATCTGATGAGACCAAAATGTCTGACACACTGCGCTTTTTTTTTTTTTTTTTTTTGATCTCTGCTTTTCTAGTGAGATTTAGTACATAGGTCATTTGCCAGGCGCAGAGAGTAGCTAACTGGGTTTGGGGAGGAAATATTTGTGACATTTCTCCTACGTGCACTTTTAGCCACGTCACTACAGTGGCCAGTGACAGGCCAGCAGCTGTGATCTGTAGCAGATGTGCTGTGTTTCATTTCCTGCCCGAAACCATGTGGGACTCGCGCTGTGCGAGCTGCAATCTAGCGGCTGTGCTTGGAGATTCGCTCATTTGAAGGACAAACACTGACACTGGCAGACATGAGAAATACTGAGGAACTGGCTACCAACAAGAGGAAAAACATCAGAAAAGCAGGCAGATAGTATAACCCTATGTATCCATCAGAGATAAGATGACAAAATGACAACCTATGCAACCACAGCCAGAAAAATATAGTATGGCTGTGCATGGTGTTAGCCCCACAGCACTAGAAGGACCTAGCCACAACCAGTCTTAGATGGAAATATCCGAAATGTCTTCAGCTTTTAGAAAAGTGAAGTGGTATCACTGAATGAAGCACCAAATAGGCATATCGAGATGCCAGGGTGGCAGACGGCAGAGCGCTCCTCTCCTCTCCCTAATTTTTGAAAGAACAACAGGAAGAATGGTCAAGGGATGGGTAGATATCAGGATGTCTCCCTGCAACTCCAAGATCAGAAAGGTTCTTGCGAGTCAGAATTTACTGCTGGTGGTCAATACAAATGACAATGCTTCACGCAGTTGCTCATGGTCTGCATGGTGGTCGTTGCAATGTTGAGCCAAAGGTAGCTCTTGAGCAGTTCAGAGCTAACTGCTAGGTCAGGCCTAATTCTAAGCTGCACTCTCAGAGCCACGCTGTGGCAGGGGCTGCCACGTAATCCAGGTATCCACTTGCATGGGACAGGGAGAGAGCCACCTTGAAATGCTGAGACTGATATTGCAGCATTCCTCTCAAATTCAGCTACAAACCCAACGTCCATCCTCCATGAGAGCACACTGTGGAGCACTGTCATCTGCTGCTTATGTCTAAAGCGCTTTTTGTGTGGCTCCTGCACAAAGGAAGATTGAAGGTATGGGGGCTGAAAAAATTATGTCCTTTCTCTTCTCATCCCATTTTCTGAACTTAAATAATTTAAAGTTCTGGAAGGCTGATGAGGGGCAAGTAATAGCCACATCATCTTCTTGGGAATCCTTCCCGTCCTATCTATTAGGATGCTGGGAATTAAACTCTGAGTGAATAAGGATGTATTTCTCAAGATATGCTTCCGTTCAATAATAGATTTTAGACTTGAAGTTGATAGATGGGGAAGTTCTGTACTAAGCCAGGGTTCGTGTTATGTATCAATTCAGTTCTAGATCACAGTGGTTCATTCTGATCTTGAAATCTAGAAATGTCTTCTTATTAGGCAGGACAAATACAGAAATCTGTTTCACCGTCATGTTCTGGTAGATTTGTAATCTGTTAGGCTAAACAAAGCCTTTTCTCACACAGCAACAGAAAGAAAACTATTCCAGCCCTGTCTTTCGTCTCATTAAAAACCACAAGTTTTTAGAGCCTAAACACCCTGCCCCAGATCCCAAATTGCATTTCATTTTCTGGACTTGTAAGGCCTCAGGGGAAACTATGGGTGAAATCCACTCCATTCTGTATTGGGATTTGTCCTTTGCCTGGTTAAAGCTGGCTGCCTGACAGTGCCAGTGTTGTGACAGACCTCAAAACCAAGACTGAGGTGCGAATTTTCAATAGTGCCTTCTCTACCTTATATTCCATCATTAAAAGTAAGGTGAGCCAATGCCTCACTTGTGCCTTTACAAAATTTAACTGTACATTTTCTGACTCTAACCAGACCAGTTGCTGCTTGGACTCAACTCTGTACAAGTCAACTGCCACCAATATGTGGCTTTTGCTGCACCTGGACAACTCCATCATCCTTGGACAGTGCTCTCAGTGACACCTGTGCAGTTTTCCATTGTTTTCAACAAGCCATAATATAGACACAATCTAGAGAAACTGTGGCTGCAAAAATGTCCTTACCTAAAAATTCCATCGCTGATGCATGAGACCAAAATAAGCCAGTAAAGCCAACAGCAACAAGCGCACAGAGAAGGTAATTCGAAGGCAACCACATTTAAGTCAGTGAGGTACAACTGATGTAAATGAAATCAAACTCAGGCCCTCAGTTTTGTAACAATAGTCAGAAAATAGGAGTCTACAGAGGGTGAACACATTCTGTTACTAAAAATGCGGTATTTTAAGTTCTCATTTGCTTTAAGGTCCTTCCAGTGAAACCATCCTGTGTATTACAATAATGCTTGACATTTATAAGTCTCCCTTCTACCAAAGACCTCTAAGTGCTTTATAAACTGTGTGATATAGAGAGGACTCAGGAGCTGGTCTGTTATGAGGGTTCTGGGACGGGTCTGGGATCTATATCTGAACTTTTCCAAGTCCATGAGTGTTCAGATCAAGGTACAGTCGGGGTCATCGCCATTAGAGGCCCGAAGAGAACAGGTGGTTTTGATCACACAATCCAGTCTAAATTAATCAAGAAAAGGGAACACTTTGCCTCTTGATTCATGATGAGCAGATTTGAAGTAAATAATAGAAAACAGCTAGCTTGTCTACTTTGCTCCATACTGTATTGTCTTTCAAAAGAAGATGAAAATATTGAGGAAAAGAACTTTAAAACTGACCCTTGTGTGTAAAACTTCATTGTGCAAGTGGACCAGCAAGTCTAAAAAGTAGATGTGAAAAGTTAAAAAAGTGTAGGTTTTGGCTAATATTAAGCTAAAAAGAAAAATAAATGGATCCAGCAAGGATTATTTGTTTTCTTTTAAATATATCTGTACTAATTAAGAATGACTAAATTGATATATTTTCCCTTTTTTTGTCCAGATAAAGTCACTCTTGGGCTGAGATCTTCCTTATAAAGTTTCAGCCTGGAGCACATTTTTACAGCTGAATTATTATCCCTAAAATATGAGTTCATACTGGAAATGCTGGCAGCCCTCTTAACTATTGTATAGGAGGGAGCACAGCTGTAACATGTTAAATATGTTGAAAGTACACGGGGGGAACAGAGTGGCTCAGAGGACTGGTAATAGAATAGGGAGTCTCAATGCTGGGTCACTGGGTTCGGTCATTTCTGGGGCTGAAAGTCATTATCAAGCTACAGCTGTTCGGTTATGTCCAGGCATCAGCTACCCACAGAGAAACTCTCCATCACAAAACGACATTACTGCAACTGGCGATGTCCAACAGCCTTCCCAAGGATTGCGAAAGGTGGGGGGATGCATCCCCAGAGCTGCATCCCTGCAGGTTAGCTCCAGGATGAAGAGCAGCACTGGCACGGAGGGGAAAGGCTTGCACGGTCACTGCCCTGCACACTGCCGGGTCTACAGAGGGTCTACACCAGCCTGTCGCTACCACATCTTTGCAGGGAGCCCTATTTTATCAAAAAGTTGTTAACCACAAAGACTGATCCGGAAAGAGTCCGTTTCCCAAATTAGTGAATGGACCACATCCATCCCACCATACTACCAGTGTCGGAGGAATTCTAGTGATACTGGTTAAAGGAAGGCACAAAGCGGATGACAAAGTACTTTTTCAGCTCCCTAGTTACAGTAGTGCCTGGAATAATCAAATACTTTAGTATTACCTCTCTCTATGCTGATAGCTGGTAACCTCTTGCTGTTTACATCAAATTATAACCCACTTCAACCTGCCTCAACACAGCAGTCAATTTTTGCATAAGCAGATGAATGCAGAAAGTTCTGCATTTCTCAGGATCAGGCTGCCTGCTCTAGCGCAGCCTTTCGTCATAAACCAAAGTAGCCAAAAAAGTAGCCAAAGCAACGTGGGCAAATGAAGTCCAGGTTTGCTGCTTCAGTTTTGTAATATGAATGGATTTATTAGAATAAATGAGGTAAGACTCTCTGGTTCACATTTATCCATACATGCTGCAGTAATTACTATGAAAAGCTTTGATTTATTACAGCTTTTTGGTGTACCACCATTTCCTAGCAGTCACTGCGTACAAGCCCATGGCAATGCACAGCAGTTAGATCCTGACATATAACAAAGATGTTCTTTACTCCTTTACAGTTTTGTGTCCTCCCCGCAGTCTGATTAGCAGAATTTTAGGTTGAAGTAAAAAATGTTTCTCCGAGCTGCCGTCCTGAATATCTTTCAGCTCTTTGACTACTGTAGAGGTGCTCAGTTTTCCCTGGGGAAAAAAAATCTTTATGTCTGTTTTATTTTCTTTGGCATCTAGAGATCAAACTGCCATTGTGGTCAACACTAACTTCAGAGGTCCTAAGAATGAGCCAAGAAAGAGCAGTTCAGGAAGTGCCAAGGTCTTTTTCTAAACCATACTCTTACCCAACGAAAGGTAATTCTCCAGGCTACAAGGCAGCCAACTAGAAACTGCCTACTACCAGATACTGCTGTGAAAATTTCTCGGATAATGTAGAGCACCTTGCTCTGCGGCCAGGGAAGAATAAGTTGGTAGCCCACTACTGTGGTGAATGTACCAGTCTTTGACCCAAACTGGATGATCAGCCTTCTGGGCAGCACAGACTGGGCAGCTGAGTCTGCCACGAGTTCAGGGAGATGCCTTTTATTAATATATGAAGGCAAGAAGATCTCTATGCTTTGGAGGAATAAACCACAGTATAAGCTAGGGAAAACAAAAACAACAACAAAAAAAGCCAGCTGGATGATATACACGTATTACTGAGATGAACAGCAAATTATTTGGAAAAAACACTTTAAGGGAGAATAAGACACCCTGTGAATTCAGGTCACACTTGGCACATAATTGTGACCAAAAGAATGAAAAAATTGGACCTGTCAAAATGCAATGTTTCCACCATTTTTCAAAATGACATGTCACTTCAGAGTTTATCTAAATTTGAAAGGGAAAAAAAGCTTAAAATTAGTTCAATAACCCAGAAATGAAAACAGAAAGATTACAGATCTTTTGTCTTTGTTCTTCTTCTCACCCTCTCCCACTCCCTAAGTTCTCTCCTGAAGTGGAGTCAAAACAACATTTTCACAACTTTTTCCATGTCACTACCCTCTCCCTCTGCATATTTTCACTTCAAGACAAGTTTTAGAGTTATTATGTGATCCTGCCCACAAAGCCAGATTTCATTATTCACAGAGTACTATATATGTAATAGTCTTGTCAGTCCTAGCCAGAGGCAAAGGGTAGCCTCAGAGGAAAAGGAAACAAGAAATATCCAAAGGAAGATAAATAAGAATGAGATGATAGGCAAATAGGTAAGACTCCCATCTTTTCTTGAGAGCTGTGTGGATAGAAAAAAGAGAGACCTAATTAATTCCAGAGTGACGGGGACTCAAGGGCTGGACTCTGTGCACTGCATGCTTGTGAATCTTCATTCCATGTGAACCGTCTTCCTCCCCAAACCAAACAAACCCTTGTTTTGTCTTTGACATCAAAAGACACAACATAACTAACAACAGATGTTCCAATAAACTCCAGTAGAGACCAGGCTCTTGGCAGCCCTATTTCTGTTCCGCAGTGGCTTTTCCAGGCGCACAGAAAAACCATTTGTGGGACTGAAAAGTACATGAAATGGTTTTCTGGTAGTATTGCTTGTGGTATTTTCTGGTACTATTTCTACTATCGAGGAACTACAGTATCATGAAAGACCCTGTTTTGTGGTGTTTCAGCTCTGTGTCACTGCAAATGATTATTAATGCAGGGAAGTAATGCAGAAATGCACAAGCTTGAGGCATAAAATCAAAACTAGATGAGGACAAATTTTTAGCAGAAGCTGTTTGCAATTTCAATGGTTAAAACCTCCATAATCCAGCGTTCACAGTAACATACAGGACTTGGTTCAGAGAATTCGAAAAATTTGGCCTGAGATCCTGACCCACTGAAATCAATTAGGGTTTTGTCACCAACTTGAATGCTACCAGGATTTCACATTGTTTTAATCCTCAGAGACAGACATCAAACTGTACATTACTATGCAGGTATCCGATAGATTTTTATACCACAGGCAGATTGTCATTAATTAATTATCCCAAGCAGAGATGATTTTGCTCGTTT
The DNA here is from genome assembly GCF_036013445.1 of Caloenas nicobarica. Classification (NCBI taxonomy): domain Eukaryota; kingdom Metazoa; phylum Chordata; class Aves; order Columbiformes; family Columbidae; genus Caloenas; species Caloenas nicobarica. Next base: position 43,739,843 of record NC_088246.1, on the reverse strand, counting down.
TCAGATTCAGACTGTAATTCAATGATTATTTTTTTTCAACAACCCAATTTTAAATTTTGTGTTATTTTTATGTTCTGCAGTACTTGCCATACAGGCAGCCTATGTCTGCCTGCAGACTTGTTTAATCAAGAAACAAAATTTTATTTTATGGCAAGACAATCATCTTGTCTAGAAGCTGAAGTAATTAATAAAGATAAGGACAACCAACCTGGGAACAGGAAGGCGGCAGTCTAATAACAACTTCCAGTATGAAACCATCTAATAAATACTTGTTATGCGCACTGAGAACAATCCTTAGGCTGAAATGTTGCCATAAATTATTCATACAAAAGTTTTGGACAGTAAACAAATTTATGAAGATAATGATCTTTTTGCAATTCATGAACAAAAGTGGGGGGAGGGGTCAATCCCCAGAATAAATTGCAATGTATAAATCCAGCAGCTGTAGGCATGAAGTACTGATGCAGAGATTCGCTGTAGAAATTGTAAAATAATCCCTCTGCATTTTCTCTTTCCAGAAAGACAGCTTTGAAGAGCAACTGCAGAGCCAAATAATTTAGCATATACTCATTTGCTGTTCTTGACCGCAACACTAATCACAAGTCAGGAATCAAAGCCGTTGGACTATAATGGGTGAATAAAATCAGAACTGTGCACAGCATTAGCCCTGGTCTGCTTAAAACTAACAGCAAGCAAGCATGAAACCTTTGTCAATACAGACCACAAGGGGTTGTTGCAAGTTTGGGAAACATTGATGTACATTTTTTGTTTGATGTACCAAACTGCTTTTCCCCAATTGAGGAACCATACTGAGTGACTAGGTGGTTTAAAAAGCTGAATGAATTTCACAATGGCAAAGTTTACTTCCAGTACATTTATTTAATGGCTGAGGCAACTGATGAAAGGGAAATAAAAATCTGATGAGGAGAAAAAAAAATTAGACTAGCATCTAGACTCCCCCAGGACAATTTCTTTCCTTTGTATCCTCTGTACTGACAGACAACATATTTTCTTTCTAGCTAATTATCAACAAGACTAAAATTTTACATCTTTGATGTGTATGAGATCAAAGAATATTAGGAAATAAAAGTAAGATTAACATAATTGTCTTGTACAGCTATAATAAACTATGACTACATATACAATCAGAAAACTTGCTCATCAGGAAACCATAAACTAGAATCAATTGAACTAAACAAGAATCTTGTTTAACTTTGCTTCCTCAGCAGCTTCTCACCTCTCCTGACATCCACCACTGGATCACAGATGCAGAGCCAGCAAAGATGCCCTCTCCCAATGGCCCGTCTGACACCCTGAGACCCACAGGATCTCCTGCTTCATTTGTTGAGCCTTTAGAAAAAATGTAGCTGCCTTGTGCAGACACAGCAGGCCATCAGCACCAAAAGAACTAAAGGATCTCCAGGTTCAAAATCACATATCCCTACTGCTTACTTGATCTAAAGGATTAATTTCTATTTCTTTACTACTATTGTCTACCTTATGTGTACACACAGAGCAGCAGTACTGCTTTGGTAGTGCAGCCTTTTCCTATTATGCATATAGGATACGGTTCTCACCTATCAAATCTGTGTTCTAGTTAGTATGTTCACTCTAAAAAAAAAAAAGAAAAGAAAAAAAGAAAAAAAAAAAGAAAAAAGAGGAACTGGTGCTTTGGTATATACCTGCATCTAACTCATCCTTATCATGGTTGAAATACTGCATTAGGAGCATTACATTTTCTTTAAACTATCCACAAGAACAATATTGCCCTGTAACAACCAATAAACATCTGGCTTTGATTGATCTGCCTTCAGCCTTTATACACAGTGTGTTTGTTTACTCCAGAAATATCTGGTATTCCTACTTCCTCATCGGCTCAACTGTGAGAAAAAAATCCAAGGGCAGCCAAAAGTAACTGCCTCGTAAGAGTAAAATGGGGTGGGAACATTTGGATCACTTCTGCTCATTAAGGTGACGTGAAAGGTCTACTTCTAGCTAGGAGCTGTGAGCTACTCCTCAGAGCAAAACCATTTCGAAGGTTTTATTTGTTATCAGGTGGCAGTGACAATGAAAAATGTCTATTGCACTTCGAGACAGCTGGTAATAAAGCAGTGTAGGGAACAACTGACAGAATAACAGTTATTGTACCAGTGTAGCTTCTAAGTTTTTACAGCCACTCAGCTGGAATTATACCATTGTATTAAAAAAGTGGTTTAGGATATAAAAAACATTTGATACACAAGGGCTCTCTCCCTCCCCGTTGCCGTAGCAGGAATCAGAGTAACAAAATTTGGGAAGAGCAGGCTTTTTGCTTGATTGAATTTAGATATTTTTACTGTGTAGTTTTGCTTTAGTTCACACAAGGGCAAGCCTGAAAATGTTTCCTTGCTGACAACTGCCTCATTCAGCAGGCTTGCAAGCAGCTCCCAACAAATCGCAGTCTTCAAAGGCACATTGTTTTTGTTTGTTCTCATTGTAACAGATGTTTTGTATCATGTACTTCAACGAACTAATTCATCTGCAGAGGACCGCCTACTCTGGCTGGTGTGCATCCAGCTGTGGAAATAGCTCAAGTGTCATCTGTGGCCACTTTCATTCCATTCTTCTGATCTCACAGGATCTCAGTGACCGCATCCAAGCCCATAAAAAATAAACAGACCTGAGAACATCCTTTTAAAAAATTTCCAGCGGAGGAGTAATGCTACTCCAGGCAGGAAGCCTTTCTGGAAAGAATGTAACTGATGCTGGAGGAAGATTCACTCAGCTCTGGAAATCTCTTCCAAAACATGCTGCTTTTATCATATGAACTACCCAGTCAATATTAAGAGTTGCTGGAGCAATGTCATGCGTGATTTTGATGGAGTGGAGAGCTTCTGACTAACTCAATGCCATATCAATTAGCCCGAGCACCAGGCAATCAATCACCACTTCTCTGAATGTACTGAGCTCCCATTAGGAGCTGCATATACCGTGAGGCTAGTTCATCTCAACACACTGGGCGCTTTTATATACTGTGGGTTTACTGTAATATATTTGTAAAGTAGAAACAAAATCAATCTGAATTGCTCTGGAGTGGAAGCATATCCCATTAACAGCTGTGCGCCAAGATTAAAATGTATTAGAGGATAAAAAATAGTCTGAGTCTGTAAGAAGTCAATTACTGCTTCTTGAAAGTGACCAAATAAAACATCCAATACTAATAAAGAATAGACTTTCTGAAAATGCCTTTAAAATCAGCTGAGATCACTTCATCACAAGTCAAACATGCCTGGGATGGTACAACCATTCCTTGATTAGCTTCCTTAGAAGAAGGTGCAACAAGTTGCCTTCTGAATTTGTTGAGAAGTCGACTGCAGTTTCCCACAGGAAATAAGTAGTTCCTGGTAAGATGCTGATCAGACACTTCAATATCAGATCCACTGGGTTTGTTAATTACTTTCAAATCACTTAGTCAAGTCACCCATTAAGAGGAAATGATTCAATTGCAGATGCACTGAACTGAGAAACTAGGTGACCAAAACTCCTTGTGGAGCTTGAATTATCCACCTGTGTAAGAGGGCTCATAATATGTCAAACCAAGTAGTTAATTTTGGTTTTGAGAAGCAACTATGGCTGTATTTAATTAGACAGCTAGGCAGGATTTTTAATACTGTACAACACCAATTACTGGAATATTTCAGAAACATTTCAGAAGCCTTTGAAAACCTTCAGGAGAATTAGAGTCTTGTATCAATCATCAGAACTGATTCATTGCTTTTAGAAAGTTGCATTCCAAGTCCCTTAACTCTGCAGAGAAAATGTTAAAATTTGCTGGCAATTGTTCTATATTTTAGAGATGATGATCCATCTTTTCATTTCTGATCAGGTGTATTTGCTATAAGCTTGCTAGGTGGGCATCCCTACGGGTCAGCTGCTTCAAGGTCTAAGCAGATCACCGCAGAGGCCAGAACTGCTCACTGCAGCTCATGACATTTACCAGCATTCCTAAGTCAGAAGTTGGCAAAATGGACCCACAGCGAAGCTAAACATTTTCACATTAGCGTGCACCGACTTCACAACAACTAATTAACAGATGATATTTAGGGTAAAAACGGGTGCCTGTCTGAAGACCCTTTTGGAACTTCTAAGTTTTTGTCTACCACACACCCTAACCTTCTGATGATTCTGCTGTTGCTTGGCTTGGGCTCCCACTTTGGAGCAATGTCATAATGATAGATAGCATTCTTTGAAGTAGAGAAAATACTTCTCAGAGGGAAACCACCACATTTGAGCAAAACTATTGTCCTTTAGAACATATAATATCCAAAAGCGATGCCTGTGACGTGCCTAGGACTTATACTGGATATTGGAATTATTAACTTCAAAGAGTTCCATCACTTGTCTTTATCCACAAGAATTTTACTAGCACAAAAGAGTTAACATAGCCTTTTCTTCTGTGAGAAGAAGAATAAATATGGCATAATACCCAGTTACATGTTGTCCCAGCTTTGCCAAAAAGATGAAAGGAAAGAGCAAGGTACAGTCTCATACTTCGCCTGACACAACAGTACTCATGGCATGCTCCTACTTACTCCTTTACTTATCTGTTAAACAAAATGATGAAAAGAGGCTCAGAGAGGATTCAAATACATTTGCATATTTGGGAGGCAAGCAGATAACATCACACACAAATCATGACTTACCACCATAGCCCACACTCTCAAAGCCATGAGCCGTACCATTGATTTTTAATGGGAAGACAGATTTGAATGGCATGTAAAACTCCAGGAAGAATGACAAATGAACACAGCTGAACATCCAGTCCCCGTGTGAGGAAGCTCTCTTAGATTATGGTAACCTAAACTTCTCAAGTTCTATTGCAAAATCTTTACAATGAGTTCAGCTGGCTTACAGCAAATACACCTCCAATTTTTTTTTTCTGAATGGAAGCCAGTTGTATACATCAATCTATTTATATTATCCCTGTGGAAACATCTATGGCTACTACCCAGTGAAGTACAAAGCCCAGAGTCTCAAAGATGTGCATGTCACCTACACTGTCCCAGCAAAATTTTTCTTGGTGTTTTAACCAAAGGATAAATGGTCAGGGTTTACTACCTTGGAAAGTGGAGGCAAAACTAGTATGGAGGGTCTGGAACCTACTCCAGGAAAGTCACACTTGCCCGTAACATGAACAGTGGCATGGACTGAATGTAGGTTTCCTGTCGTGAGTTCAAATCTGAGCACTGAGCCCAAACTCCCTCTTGGCAGCAGCAACAGCACCAAGATTACCTTTTCAAGACCATTTTCACTCCTCATCACCCTGCTCTAAGCCACTGCTTATAATTGACTCTAAGGTCACCTCCTGTTAAAGTCAATGTGCCCAAGGTGTTGAACACCTATGAAGATTTAGGCTGAAATCTTATAAAATCGGATATCAAGTGGAGGCTGAAGATGTGAACTGCATGTTATGGTCTACAGAAGGCAGCATGAGAACGGGGGGGAATTGCACAAGTCTTTCCCTTCATATTCTTGTTTTTCCTGTGCTGTTCGCAGGGGAAGATGCAGCTTGTTGCAGCTTTAGCTGTCATGACGAGTGGCTTTCCTTGCTGAACTTGAAGCAGGAGTTAGCGAGGGAGCTAATACAGCTTTGCTACTTCCACAGACACAAATCAGGGAGAAACAGTGCTGCATCTGCCTGTCTATCAGAAACATTCAAACCGTTCCTGACAAATGTCCACCCCCTCCTCTCCCTGAAGTAAGACCTGTGACAGGCACCAGGAAACGCTCATTGCATCAAACACTTCATCCTCATTTAAAATAAGTACACCTAGAGCAATCCTCTCCCTTCCACAGAAATGACATGCCCTGCCAGCAGGAAGAAGTGTCAGTGATGGAGTGCGTACAACCACGCTTCTCCCAAAACACTGCTGGTGCTCGTGGCCCGCTGGAAACCAGGGTGAGCCAGGAGCAGTTGCAGCAGTGTGGACGGACCAGCTTTACAATGGCAGGTCTCTCCCCCCACCTGCCAACAGAAAATATGCCTCTAGCCTCAACCCCGTCAGATGTGGGACATCTGCGAATGTGACACCCACCCTCTTGGCTAGAGGCAGGCGATAGACTAGTAATTTCCAAGGCTGCAAGCAGGAGGTTTTCTTATTGATCGTGCTGAAGAGGAAGGCTATCAAGCTGGGAGCTGACATAGACTCACATCCTGTGTGGATTGGGCAAAGAGGAGGTGCATAATGATTTACAGATTGCTGTACTGGAAAAGTACAAAGGCTGTTTGAAAGCCAGCTGTCTGCTGCGTGAATCATATGCAACCCTCTTGTCCCACCATGGAGATCAGTAGCAGGGTGTCAATCCCGTGACCCTCAGCTTGGAGCTGAAGAAATCATCCAAGTTATCTTGGACCGAGCCCTGGATGAGGACTCTGCACATGTTTTTTCTCTGTGAGTTATACAGCTTTTCAGGAGGCAGAAGTAGACATTTGATAACAAGAAATCCACTTTTCTTCCTGCTTTGGGATGTGTGTGTGGTGTGCGGTGTGTAAAGGTAACCTCCACTCAACTGCTCGTTCTGAAAAGCACAGTGGTGAAAGGCTACATCTGGGATTTGGGATGGATGATAGAGACAGGGGCTCTCCTGGGCAACAAGGCCTGCGGTGACATTACAAAACCTCCCAGGTAACTTATTTAAAAGGCATGGAGTGGGAAGGATGCTCAGCAGACATCTTTTAACTAGGTGCGCTCCAGGCTGTAGTCAGTAATAAGGAATAACAAATTGCGTTTAAACCACGGTAGGAAGAAGCAAAACTTTGACCCCTAATTTCCACTTTCCTTTAAACAACAGGCCATTTGATAAGAAAGCCTATCCTGCTGGAAGTGCATCTCTCTTTGGCAGGTAGTTCAAAAAATAATCATTCAGTGGTTACACTAAATAACAACTCAGCACTTCTTAAAAATTCTTCAGACTCTGTTCATTTGTTACTGTGTTACACAACTCATTCTTCATCAATCCACTACGAAACAGTCAAAGAATGTTCTGTGTTTACACTATTATATTTCACTATTTGGTTTTGCAATCATTAAGAAAGAGGTTAAAACCATGCTCTTAACAATGTCGCAGATACCAGTGATTCATAACAAGAAGTTATTCATACTGCTGAATGCATGGACTTAGAACGGCTTCATTCCTAATTTACACCAGTCTGAGAGCAAAACAAGGCCACGACGTTACAACCTGAAAACTGTAATTAAGCAATCACTCCACTTCAGTAGGACAGAAGTCAGTCTGGGAAAGATACACAATTTGACCTAGATTTGCCTCTGTACTGCAAAGCTTAGGTCAATATAACATTCTTTATAAAGACATTTGAACTGAAAAGAAAGCATTTTATCTAGTAGAGTTAAAAACGAATGGCAAACATTGGAAGACCTGACTACATTCAATAATAAGCCATTACTTATGATATCTTGGATGTTTCTAATTTCCAGGTTGTCAAATCACAGTGTACATTTATACATTAATATAAAAAAACCTGTTCGCACCATGTCTGCAAAAATAATTTTTAAATAATTATGTTATTAAGACGCTTCATCAGTTACAGTCGAGGAGGTGTTAATTAGTCAGCTGCTTACTCAGACACCTCTAGAAGTATATCAGAAATGAACATAGAAGGGAAAAGAAAAAAAAAAGACAAAAAAAAGCTACACCTAGAGGGCAGAAGCAAGAACCGCTAAAAGTCTATCTGAGACTTTGCAAATCATATTCAAACACCGAACAAAAGGTTTCTCATATAGATAAATGAAAAACAAGGACAGAACCCAGAGCTGGGCTCCCCAGGCAGCGAGGATGGGGTACACATTAAAAGTACTTCAGAAGTAGCCCCAACAGGATAAGGACACTGCCTTGATATCCCACATGAGCCGTCGGACAGCACAGGCAGCTTTCTGAGAAGGAGACTTTGGGCAAAGTAATGAATACAGTCAAAGGAGATGAAAAACCCAGAGAAGCCACTGAACTCCAAGTGTGGGTGCAAATGAAATGAGGACCCAGTACTGGATCATCTCTGCTGCAGAGCAATGGTAGAGCTGGCACACGTAAGCACAGGTCCAGTGGCCAGCACTAAAGGATATTAACGAAGACAGAACACAGATAAAGCAAAGATAAAGCTAGCTAACCTCATTTTTTAAATAAAATGACCTATTTTCTAGACAAAGGACACGCAGCAGATCTAAGCTCTCTGAAGGTCAATAATGTATTTCAGGCAGTGCTACACCAGAAATGACTAAACTTTGGGGATGATAAAGAATTAACTAAAGAGGAAATGACAATAGGTTGTGCTGAAAGACAAGCTATGCTGCTTCAGTGGGAGGGTCACTAAAATCTCCATGTTTTTAATAATGCCCTTGAATAGTAAGATTTGGGGAAAGTTCTGAGGCAGTGTCAGTAAAGTGGCAGGTCAAACTACCATATAAGAAGGACTGCATTAAACTGAGCAAGGTGCAAATTCATGAAGACAATTATGGCTAATATGAGGTTTCCTTTAAAATGGAGGAGCAATTGCTGGAAACTGGGAAGAAAGAGAAAACCTAGGTATATCAGTGAATTACAGGATGACTGCATTACCAAGGTCACGTGCACAAGGGGAAAAAAAAAAAAGTGCTATTTTACAATGTAGTGAAGTACTCTCAGTGAAGAGAAGGAAGTATTAATGATATTGTAGAAAAGGTGGGAATAGTGTGAGCATTGGCTTCCTCAGAAAAATGAATTCAAACTGGAACGGATCCACAAAAGGGTCATCGTGGCATCCAGAGGCACAAAATCCCTAAGTTATTTGAAAGGCATAGCAATGTTGACATAATATAGCTAGCATAGAAAATGAAGATGCAGGTAAGATTTTTGTCTGTAAGTTACTACGGTGAACATCCAGAAGGGGTTAGAGTTACTAAAGGTAGGGGTGAATGTTTGACCAAGAACAGATGGATGTAAAGTGAACAGGAGTACCTTTAGGTTGGAAATCGAAAATGCAGTGCTAAGCCTCAGAGCAAAGTTGTTCTGAATCAAGCCTCCTGACAGGATTAGCAAGAGGCAAAAAATCAAACTATTTAATCAGGTTTTGGAAGGGATTATATAGCATGGTTTCTGGATGCAGCAGGAATCCTGAGTCTTTTAAACTGGTCACTAAGTCCTTAGACTACATTATTTTAATTTTTACACAACTCCTGCACGAGATAAATCATGATGTAATCACAAGTAATATATAGATTAGCTAGTCTCCCCTGCTTATGTAAATTGCTCCTTGAATACACTTGCATAACTTAATGGTAATTTACGGAACTGCTTTTGTTCTAAGGATTAGGAAGGTGCCAGAGTCTCCTTCATCAACTTTTTGCTGCAGCTGTGATTCTCTTCTCATTCGGTTTCACAGATATGAAATTCAATTTACTTAAGCAAAGTTAACTCTTGACTTATACTGGTAAAAATCAGATCCAGTATTCCTCCTTGTAGCTAGGACAGGCTTATTTTAATATTTAACAGGAAAATCCTAAACATTAATAGTATCATTGTGAGGCTGTGTTTAGAGGCATCAGTCAAGATAGGCCCTTGTTCCACCAGACTTTTCAGAAACATCTAGTAAAAGCAATTTAGTGCTGACGGTTTTATAATCTAAATAGATGAGATTAAAAAAAATAAAAAAGACAAATGGGAAACTGAGGCTTAGAAGAAAGATGTTTTCTCCAAGGTCACACAACAGATCAGTGGCAGAAGAAAAAGTATCTGTCACTAAGTGCTCTAAGTCTATGCGCATCCTCTGAAACCAGTGCAAGGAAAGGCAGGATCAAGCCAAAAAGGAGCTTGAGCAAGGTTGAATATAGCTATATTTTACATTTATAGCTGAACAAATATGCATGATTTCCATTTGGAATTTTCTTCCAATAACAGTTAAATCCTCTGCGACAAAAATCTGTATGAATACCATATTTTCAAAAATAGTAATACAATAATTAACTCCGCAGTTTACACCTTGATTCTTACACGCCCCTTCCCTCCTCAGTTATATATAAAAGAATATTTTATCAATAGCATAAAACCTGACTTGATCCTTCCCTAGTTGGAACTCACATTTACAACTTTGGCAGGCTGTGCCAGTCTTTATAATTCTTATTTTTGGGTCATTACAGTTACAGTGCTGCCCCATCATCACTCTAGTTGTATAACACTGCTGCTCTTCCATACCGCTCTTCTGAGTTCACAGGGCTGTTCCCTTCTCCAAAAAGGCCTCGTGCTTCAACTATAATGGAAACGCTGATTTTCTGCAGTGCAGGGATGGGGGTTGGGAAGCCGAAAGGAGATCCAGGTCCCTTTCCGCTGGAGAACTGTCCTGCAGCAACAAACCTCTATCCTTAACTGCACTACAGAAACAAGAACCACATCTCCGTCATGGGAAAGGGACCCACCGCTGTGTGCAGCAGGCACCCACAGTAGGTCATTCCCAGCCTTGTCACCAACTAGTGTGAAACCTCCATGCTGCCAGAGCACAGAGCTTATTCAAAGCTTTTTGCTGTCTGTGGCAGATGAAAATTGTTGCCTTTCCTTTCCACCCTCCCAGGACTTGCACGTTTGGCAATTGCACTATACCACCAGCTGTGTTGCAAGAGGGCTTGTGTCCTGATAATACCTGCATATCGTCTGATTTAAGCCAGCGTAGCTGAGCTCTCACTGCAGATGCTGGATAACATGATCATCAACTGCAAGATGATGGACAGACATCATTACCAGGCAAAAAAATAAGAGATGGTCCAGGATGGAGGATAAATTTGAGAAGATTGTAATATACATGCATCCCATGCCTCTCTAGTTCACAGCACACATATGCATGTCTAACCATAATGCAATACACATGGCAAAAATATTTGATGGTGAGCTAAACTGAGAAATCCTCTGACAAATTTATATCACATGTTTACCTAATTCACCACTTTGCTGAGCCCATTACTTTCTGCATACTCATTAATCTAACTCTTGGCCTATAATTAATGCCATGTGCTTGCACAGTCCATCGCTCTTTCCTGATTCTATCACATTCTGCCTGCTTATTAATCTGCCACCTGGACAATAACTAACTTGACCAGTGCTAAACAAATGAGGAATTTTTGGTCAAAATGACAAACATGATACATGAACCTTACAGTCTGTGTTCAGGTTTTTGACTTGGTGTAAATTTAAAACTTGATGTAAACGCGAATCTACATGCAACCAGAAATGTTACATATATTATATGAAATAAATAAAATACTAGTGATTTTCAGTCTTAGTTGACGTACGTGAAGTTGGAAAAGTTAAAACAGACTGCAGGCTTTGTACAAAATTAGAGATTGATTTTTTTAAAAATGCACTACATTCTTCCACAGAAGGTACTCTAATGTCTATTGATTAATAACTATCTCCTAAAAAAATAGCTCCCTTTGATAAAACTTACTGCTTTTAAACAGCTGTTGTGTTAAGATTTTTCTTGACAATGAAGGCTGACGGTTAAGGTTGCATCTCTTCTGTTAAAAATAAATCAATATTCCATAACCTCAACCAGAATTTCCTGGCTTCAGAATCTCTGGGGTACCTTTCAAATTTAGTGTTGGCCTCCTTCTTTTCCAAATATCTTTTCCATTTACTTTATAGATTTGTGTAAAATACACAAGATATGTTTTTTCCACTAATGTAAACGTATTTTAAAAAAATCTTAGACTGATGGTTTATCCATTTAGTATTCACGCTATCTGTAGAATATTTGAAAGAAGAGAGAATTTTACTAGAACTGTTAAGCCTTTTTAGGATAAGACAGCAAAGCACAAGTTCCTCAAATGCAAGAGTTTGTCTACTGGAAACGCTTGTGGTTCCCCCGGCCATGTTTTCTAAATGAACCCATATGTGGTGTGTCTTGCTGACATCACAAAAAATGTCCAGTTTCACTAGGGAAGTCTAGCAGAGTGTCTGAAGAGGTCGGAAATCTAACTTGGATACGTCTTTTTCTGCCATTCATATATTCATATTATTTCTTATTAATTTCTGCAACGGCAGAACAAATGACTGCAGCAAGACTTTGATACGATTCCAGAAGAGCTGTATAATCAAACGTCCAAACCCCTACACCTGAGTACGAAATATAAATTGGGTGAATAACTTACACCTATTTCCCTTTAGAGGCGTGAGTTGGTTGAGCTCTTCTGTCCCAGGTACTCTCCTTAACACGACAGCACCTGACACTAAAGAGGGTTGGTAAGTCTGTGCTCAGCTGAGGCTGAAATTACCAATTTAGTAGCACTGAGACAACTTGTATCTACGGCGGGTGCTGGGTGAGAGGCAGGCAGAAATGACCTCATGCAAGCCTCCCTGTCCCAAAGGAACATTGCCAATTACTGTCTTGATTATCAGAATTACAGAACTGGCAGTCGTTGATTTTCTGCCTCGGGAAACACTGGAATTAAAATTGTTCAGCAGAACTTTGGCATTGGTATTCGGTTAGTTATTTCAACCTCTAAACTCTTTAGCCTTAAAAGTTCAAGCAAGTTCATGTTCAAAGGATGTCTTAAAAATACACAGCTAAAAGTTAAAAGACTAGCTGGAGATTCCAATTTCTAAGGATTATTTCCTGTTTACTTTTCATACCAGCTAGCCAAACTCTCACATTTCATCTTGGAGGCAGGACTCAACTGTCTGCAGAGGACAGACTTTGTTCCCTTGCACTCGACCAGGCAAATGCAAGATGGAGTCCCGGCTCTATTTGCTAAAAAGGTAGAGCAACAATCAGGAGGCAGAGAAAGGCGTCTTGGGAGAGGGACACTGAACAGAGCACAAGGAACTTCTTTGTTCGAGAGTGGAGGAATCAAAACACTGAAACTGCTGTGGTATTTTGGGCATTATCCAAAACAACAGAGCTGCTAGTGAGAAAATGAAAACTGATATATTTCGGTTGGACAGTTTGTACTTTTTATGCTACATTCATGCACGACAATCAAAAGGCAAGAATCTGGAGTCCTTACTCAGCCTCGCTTCTCACCAAAGCAGAGGTTTTACACTTCTCATGAAATAAGAAACATTTTTGTTGTTGCTTTTAAAGACAGACAGATTCCATTCAGCCAAGGGCCAGAGGAAGGAAGACAAAAAAAAATAATAAGGGCATTTGTTAAGACATTGACCTTTCTAAAAGGGCTATAAGGGCTTGAGAAACATCCAGAAGATAAGTTCTCCGCAAAGCACTTTATCACGATCAATAGTAGGTTTTTCCATACGCTGCGCTGCTTGCACCCTTCATGTTGCCACTGGCATATTCCTTCTGCAGCTATTATGCAGAAACTATTCCAGACTGACAAGAACATCTATTTGTGCATACACAGGGATTACTTACAGCCACAGTTTTACTTGCAACTTAAAAGAGGGTAAAACCAGTGTGCACATACATGTGCACATACAGTATTTCTGTTAGTTCACTTAAAAAAAAAAAAAAAAATTGCCATTAGAGAGGAAGAGTACATATATTATTTGTAATAAAGATTGAATCAAAAAAGTTTTACACAAATGTCATCATTAATAAAAATGAAGATTATGCATATGCGAATTGACTTTAAACAACATGTTTTTCAAAATTTTCCCTGAACCATTAGACAGCCTTCAGGGACTACAGGAAAAACACACTAATATGGCAAATGTTATAAATCCCAAGAATAACTCTTATCCCATTTATGTTTTGATTCTGTCATTGCTATCCATCTACCCTTATCCTGAGGCAGTAATGAAATACAAGACTTGTTTCAAGTAGGGATGAGTGAGCACTGTACTTTGAAAGCTACACTTAACTGAATAGAGCCCATACTGCCATCAGTGCATTAAACGTTATGTCAATATAAGTCCAAACCCAACTGCCATAACTCTTCTGGAGCTTGTCTTCCAGTACAGCTAGTGAGAGGGACCAGGGCGAAGGAACAAAACTAGCAAATCTGAGGCATTCTTACTCGGACACAGTGCAGTCGATACGGCCAGAAAGTGGTAAAGGCTCCATTTACAAATGGTACATTTCTCAGAAGTGTCTGACTCACACATGAGCCTCAAGGTGAATTTTTCATCATGTTCAAACTCCGTTTTCCAAAACCCTGAAGGCTGTGCAAGCACAAAGATGTGGGAGGTTTTCATGTGTGACCCTACTATATCAGCAGAAGAATATTTTAAAGACTATTTATTCTGAAATTGCAATGCTACCCCAACCTATTTGATAGCAATTTTTCATGGCTCTTAGTATTAGGCGAGCAAAAATCACTGATAATAAAAAATAAAAACCCTTTTAAAATTGCATTTGCACTTGCTCATTGGCATCAACCTATGATACCAAGGTTAAAAATGACAGGGAAAATAATAAGTAAATTATGATATACCTGCAGAGTCCTTGACTGCCCATCTGACTTTCTTTCATTAGGAAAAAAAATAAATTCTAACTGTTTTTTGCTCATAGAATGTCATTTTTGTTGTTATCTGCTTTTAAGGAGATACCAAAAGTAAGAAAGCAAACAACATTGAGCAATGGAAAGCATTATATGCAAATATTTTCCAGTTAATATATATGTTATTGCTGTCTGTTAGGGTCAGAGGGTTATTTGGTTGTAGTCTAAAAGCTACTGAAGGAATTGGAGATACCTTTTAATACAGTGGGTTTTTTTAATCCACCAAGTAAATGTATCTAAAATGCACCCATGCACACATCAGGAAAATGTGGCTGAAATCGATATGTAAAGGGAAATACAGGAGCAATATCTCTGGCATGCCAAGCTACCGCAGGGGCCAGCACTGAAGACAGCACATGGCAGGCAAGGGGCAAAGGAGATGAGCTGGGCAGGCAGAGCAGAGGCAGGCACGGGGTGGTAGCACCGCATGGCACAGCTCTCCCCTCCCAAAACTATCCTGGCTGTGCACAGCATGCTGAATGAAAAACCTCCTTTGTCTCCTCTACAGCACGATCCTGCCTATTTTTCGGTCATGAGGGACACAACGTGTGTTAAATTATACATAAATATCAAGTAGGACTTTGTCGGAAATGAAAAGCTAATCATCCAGTAACGTGATTTAGTGGATACTTATAATCAAAACAAAGAATTAACCATCAGCATTGGAGCAATTCAAACTGTGCTTTCTGTAAGAGTTCATCCCTACTCACAAAGTATAATAGAGGCTTAACAAAATATTCTCCTTCCTGGGGCAAGGGGAATGTAATATTTATCTGCGCTGGTTTCCAGCGGGACATCACATACCACAATCAATCATCTCATAAAATATTATGAAGTAAAGCAGTGGCAATTTAGATAATAACATGGCAAACTAAGTTACAAGAAGAAACAAAAAGCTAACCAAATTAGAAAGTTCCCAGTTTCATAAGCTCACAGAGATAGTAAGACTCATGTCTTAAATTCAGCCAACTTTATCAGAATCTTTTCCCTTTTTTTTTAAGCTATGGAGGTGCCTAGAATACAGTCTATAGCTAGGCATGAATCTACAGCAAACTTACAATAGACACAGACTCTTTATTTTCTTTCAAAACAGGCCATTAATTCTGATGCCTCTTGAGTCCTCTGTGTAGTAATTCTCTGACAACTTGTCAGACATTTCTAATAAAGAATTCATCTCTGAATGAAACCTGGGGAATGGTAGTTCTGCCTTTTTGCTTTTATACTTCTCCAGTACTAAATGCCTCATGTCCATTTATTTAAGAACATAATCTTGGGAAACTCATGAGAAAAATCTTACAGTGAAGAGACCGGAATGGCTACAGACAACACATGGAGGTAACTCACAATGGCTATGACACTGGAACTGAAATGTTACACCACTTATCCACTGTCCCGCTGCTTTTCCACCCACAAGCGCACATCCTCTCATTGACACAACTCACTGGCTGGCAGCAAACACAAATTTAACTCAGCATATTGAGGGTGCCACTCACTATAAAAGTTATTTTTCGCTTTACAGCCTTTTACCAAAGGGTAAATACATCCAATTACCACATCAAAAATACCTCTTCTAGTACTGCACAAAAATGTTTTGCTGAACACTGTCAAATAAAACTCAAACACAGATATACACAAAAAATGGCATTGTTAAAATGCTTAGGTTTTCCTTTTAGAGAGGAAGTCTTTCTGCAAGGATCAGAGATTCTTTGGCTTCAACAAGTCTGATAACTCATCATATACACACATCTAAGATTTCTTGTGGTCTGCAATTAAATCCAAATATTAGAATACAGGATCGATTTTAACTGTGAGTTTGTTCGATACAGCTTGTCTCCCTACAAGGACCACAGCAGTAGCACTTCTCCAATGAGATGGAAACTTCCACCGGTTCTGGAGAGGTGCAGCATCGCAATGGTGGGAATTGGGCTTCCAGGAGACAGTCAGTCCCACACTATGGTCATTGCCCGGTGAGAGAAAGCTGAAGAACTTGTCTCCAAAGAATTGAGGGATGTAGAAGGGGCCTTCAAATCAGGTTGAGAGTCCTGTGCTACTAAATGGGGATGTAGTGTAATTATATCCATGTTGTTGTATAGCTAACTCTCACTACAGGTTACTGTAGTATGAAGTCAGAATATTTGAACACAGATGTGAATAACAAACAATTCCAAACAATACACCTGTTGCTAGATAGGCCAAAAGACCTGACCATGAGGCCTACTAGGAAGTTAATATTAGAGTAATAACAGATGAGATGTCTAGCAGGAATTAACTTTTGATTGTAGAACAAAACCTATCCCAGAATTGAGAATTCAACCATGGACAGGTGACTGACAGTTGATTGAGTATCCAGTGATTATTGCCAAGTTTTGTGGACGTGCTTAACCTAAAGTAAATTTTGCTCATTATAATATTGTTTTAATCCAAAAAACCACCTCCTCGTTGAAGGATACTGCCTCCAGGAGAGGACCCCTAACCACTGAGCATGTGTAGTAAGAATAATGTTATATAACTTGTACGCAAATATTGTAACAAATCAGCCCTACAGGGCTGTCCTGAAGGCGTGTGTACAGGAATAAGTTTTTGTATAAATGATTGAGACTTTTGTATTGCTGGTATGCTAGTTTGATTTAGCATCCAGACTTGTACCACTCTGTAATAAAACCAATATGTCATCTCTGTGTGCAAAATTTATCTCAGCTGCATGCACACCAGGTAAAGAACCCTGTTTTAGGGACAGCACACCTTCATTTTCATTTTACCCTCCTCATATAAATCAATGTATTGATGCTTACGTGGAGTACGTGTTTGAATTTTGATTAATGACCCCATTAAGTGGATCCATACCTGAGAAACTGATCAAAGGTAGGAAATTAAACTAAATCAATTTGTACATAGTGGGATTCAGTATGTTGTTCCCTTCTGGTATATCTCTAATGTTTAGGCAAAGTGCATTAAACATTTCTATGAGGTTAACAAAAAATCACCTGCACTGTTTCTAATGCATTTTGGTAGAAGTGGAATGTAGCTTTAAGTAGTAGTTATAAATTAATGGAAGATGACAATTTACTCAAGGAAAAACAAAGAGTTGATTGGTCAAATCATAAATCAGATTCAGATTTGGCAGAGACTCTGTAGGACAGTTGTGCTTTACCCTTTTCCAGTACTTGAAATAAATTACTGAGGCATTGAGGACCCTTTAAAGTATATACAACTACAAAGGACTTTTTTGATGGATAAGCATACAAGGAAGGGCTAACGTGTTGATTCTGGCAATTCAAAGTACGCAGGAATGCAGTGATCTTTCAGGCCCTGAAGCAAGCTTCAGAAGCAACACTTTAGAGCTTGTTATTCTCTTACAATCAATGCAATTAGATAACATATCGCCCATCCTCCCTGCCTCAGTCCTTAAAGAAGCAAAGTCTTTACATCAGAGGGCTCTTGTCAAAGGGAGCAGTTGGCTGCTCTTACATGACCTAGGACTTTAATGGGGCTGACAAGCAGAGGGGGGCTACAGTGTAAGCACTTTTAGCTGGACATAAGCAAGCATCCACTTACTGTTGGTTGCATAACATATGGCGGATGAGGCATCCATGAAGTACTCTGGACCTGCATATCAAATACTTTTAATTAGCACAGAAAAGTTTAAAACAGAACTTAAAGATTTACTTGAAAATACTCTTCCTATTACAACTATAGAGCTAATTTTGGCAAAAGACTTCAGTCATTTAACTCAATACAAAATTCATTTATGCTTCAGAAGGTTATTGACAAAGGAAAAAGCTTTCAAATTTCATTCAATAATGTTTTCTACCAAAGTCAGAAATCTGAGTGATTGCACCATTTCCATGATCCACACGGTTTTGTCTCATAAAGCAACCTTCAATATTCCATGTTGTCCTATTTTTTAATTTCTATTGTTTGCTTTCATCTATCAATATAAGCACGAACATGTCATCCAACCAACAGTGGAGGAGACATAAAATGTTCGAAGTTTATTTTCAAAAGTATCTGTGTGAACTTTCAGAGGTATAACATTTTCAGAAATTCCAGAATGATTTATTCCGTTTTCAGTAAGAACTGAAGATTTAATTCAGAGTTTTTGAAGTTTATTCTAATTGAAGGCTTCTATGGCAAAGCTGGTTTAAGATGTCCCTGCCCCTGAGGATCAGCTCTTACCTTGGGCATCATGGGGTCCATTCCCACCAGAACTCTATATGCCTCCCCAAAGTTCTTCTTTGTTGTTCTGCCTTATAACTGACATGTAACAGATTCCGTGGATGTACCTATTTTATTAACAATTAAATGCATTACAGAGTTCTTGTGTGTTTGTGGTGGTCGTAACACCCTCTTGTGCTAAGCATGAATGGCCCACATGCTACCACAACTCAGACTCAACCCCAAGAACTGTGTATCACTTTTTCCTTTTGCATCAGTCTGGGCACCACAACACACAGGAACTACATAAAGATAACGCTGTGCTACAGGCATCCATGGGCACCTCACGAGTTATCTCCAGCCTCATAGAGATGGGCATGTGGCATGTCAGATTGAGCACCAGCAGGGATGACTAGGAGAAAACTGCAAGGTCCTAATTCTGCAGATGCCCTGTGATTTTGTTCATGAAGCAAGTGGTGAGAAATAAGTCTATAATTGTGTGCCTTGAAACATGCTGAAGTTTATCAGAGTAGACTTATTGCTGAGAAGCAAGTTCTGTGAAGCATCTTTAGAACCAAACCCATCACAAACATGTAAACACACTTCTACCAGAAATTTTTCTATTGTGAGTCTCCCCTAGCTAAAATACATTACAGCTGTCACAGTTTGCTGCTGCTCATTGCTCCCACCCTTGCAGTTCCTCCTCTGCACCAGGTCAAATGTCTTAAGGCTTATACTGCAAACTATCTATAGAGAATGATATGGGTAGAAAAAAAACAACCAACCAACCAACCAACCCAAACCAAACCAAACCTCAAACCCAAATATTTTTGGTGCGAATGCATCAAACCATGAACCAATGCAATGGTTCAAGCTGTGATGGCAGAAGGGAGCAACTATGGAGCAGTGATGGGAATAAGTGGCTGAGTGGTCTGAATTCAGTGGCCTGAAAAAGAGGGAGGAGGTACGAGTCTCTTAAGCCAGCTTTGCTACTGAGAAAAGCACACATAAGCTGCACCTGTATGTCTCTGGCACTGACATTTCTTTGGTGTTGCCATTTACTGAAATTTACTGAATTTATTTCACCAAACAAACTTTTGTTTGGCAAGTGTTAGACAGCCATCTAAAATGAAATAACACAAAAGTAAAAAAAACCCAAACTATAAGAATCATTTATCTCTGAAGATCAAGTTTAAAACACAGTACGTGTAAGCACAACCTCCCAGAATTAGCTGTAAGCAGTAGCTTAGAATCTCGAAAAACCCCCAAACAAACAAAAAAACCCCTAACATTAAGAACAACCCACCGTGCAGCTTTGCAAGTTTAGGTAGTTTATCTCAGGTAGAACTTGGAATTGGAAGAGCACTGATGCTATAGGACAGAAATAACTGAAATGGGAAAATGTATAGCCAATGGCCAGTTGCAGAGTCAAGCGATATGTTCCCAGAGAACAGCTAATAATAAAACTATACAACCCAATTTTGACTTCCATGTCTGAAAGCCAGAGCATGGCAATAATTTCCCAGTGGAGATCTGTGAGGGATAGGCTGAAAAGAGAAATTCTGAACGACAAAACGTGCGGGAGACTAAAGAAGGATATGAGGACAGTTATCCTCAACCAGCTTGCTTTGGCAGGGATTATTGGATAAAAATGAGCACTTTTAAAGGATGCTGTTCCTGGAGGAAATACAGCTGAGGTCAAAAGGTCAAAATACAATGCAGTCAACATAAATTATAAAAAAGTGCACTTAAAAAAAACTTTTGGCTAATGAAGGGGAGCCAAGATGACAAAACATTTCAGTAAGAACGATAAGATTCTGCTGTTGTCAACTGGAAATGAAGCAAAATGCTGTTTACTGGAGAAGCTGATTAAAACATTAAAAAAAAAGTTGACTTTCATTGCTAGGGTAAACAATGCAGGAAACACTTGAAACTCTACACCAAATGATACCTGAATACTACTAGAAAGCCTTTTGTTGAAAGTGTGACTCAAGAGTGCAAGCACTCACACAATTTTCTGTGGTATATGCTCTGCCTTCATCCACATCCAAAACATAATTAACTGGGAAACACAGTAGACAAGCGCAAATCTGACGTACCTGATATGTAGAGACAGGGGAAGCAGCAATGAATGGTGTGATTGATGTCTGTGGAATCATGCGGTTTGTTGGAATACTGTACGGTGAGGAATAAAATCTGCAAACAAAGAACAAAAGCGAGATTTTTTGAACCTTTTGACTGCTAGACTCTGACTAACTAATTCACTGCCTCCTGGGCAAAGACAAAAAGAGTCTATACAGGTAATTATGTCCATCTATTTCCAAAATCACAACAAAGAAGATGTGATGGCTCCACTGAACGGATCTCGAAAATGGAAAGGAGGAGGAATATTTGCACAAAGCGTATTTTTTTCACTTCAACTAGCACAAATATAGAACTTCACGATACAAGAAGTAATTATCTGAAATGCAAAGACAGCTGATTTTCCAGAGCGCTAGCTAGGGAAAGGAAATTTCTTATGCAATATCGAAGACAATATTACTGATTTCATTTTTACATGCCGTACTATTTTCTTTTCCAATCTTAATGCTTCAGTGCTGAGAATAACACATTCCATATACATGCCTGAATTATTTTACAAGGGATGTCTGCAAAAACTCTGGCTGAAATTTTCATATTCATCTAGGCAGAAAGAAAAAAAAAACACCTTCTAGTGAAATGTATCACAAATTATGACTCTAAATGTCCCAGGCAGCACTGAAAATCTCAGATTTAGTTGTTTTTATTTCCAATGTTGCATGCTATGAAAAAAAGTTGCACCATCTTTTGCTGGATAGTAATAAGTGTTATATTCCTTCTCCTTCCCTGTGGGTTAACGATTATTGATAAAATTATCACTTGGAAAATATTGCTACTAGTGGATTGTGTAAGTACTTAATATGTGTGTGCTCATAAAGATTTTTGCATTTCTTCTTTTTTTCAGTTTTAATTGTAAGCCAGAAAAATACAATTCCTTAAAAAAAGGAGAATGTTTATGGTCTTACAGCTGTCAAAATGCTGATATTTTGGATTCTGAGAGGGAGAAACACTCCTGTGCAGTGTTCTCTTGTCTGATACATAGCGTGCAACAATCTCAGGAGTAACAGAAGATTTGGCACATATGCTCTCTCTGTAACAGTGAAGTGGATTACACTCCCTGTCATTTTTTTTTCCCCCCTCCCCACGCTGAGGCAATCAACAGTAGCTTTCCATGAGAGCCACGCAACAAAAAAATCATTACTGGTGTATAAACAAGTGCTCTATTTCCTGATCGCCCTGGCATCCCGCATTTAGCACTAATCAGTCTAGTTCAGAGTAGATGCATTCATTCTGGATGCAGGCTCAAATAACCACTGATTTCATCCAACCAATTGCCTCGGAAAAACAGGCTGCCACATTGCAGGTTGGGTGGAAACATTCAAAGTTAGGAGGGGAGAGGGAGACAGAGAAGCAATCATTTGTTCTGTCTATTCCAAACAAGATTTCAAAATGCCAAAAGCAGCAGGTGGCGTCTGAGTGATTTTTTTGTTTAATAGAAATATATGGCTATTTTAGGAACATTTATCTGCCCTTACAATGCTCGCACAGAGACTATTATAAAACTGTGCCTTTGCCCAATTTTGTGTATATCCTATTATGAGAATTTAGAGGCATTTGTATCCCACTGCTTGTATCAAAGATTAAGTTCATAGAACATTTGAGGGAAAAGGATTTTTACAGCACTAGCTGGGTTCATCTATGGCATTCGCATGATGCATATGCTATCAAAGTCCTGTTACAGGGATGTTCTTCCAGACCAAGGTTAACCAGAAATCACTTTGGCTATGCTGTCGCTAAGTGCATGAACTAAGAAATGCTGTGTGCGGCAAATGAAAACAGTCAATGGCAGACTGATAGAATTCACTCTATAGGTAAAGTTTATAATAGAAATACATATAAACCACTTGAACTGAAGGACAGTATAAAAACAAAACTCTTTTGAGAAAACAACACATTTTTTTCTTTCTGTTCTTATTCTCTCCATCAACCAGGCACTGATAATGCACTCATACTGTGTATGAACTGCTCGGACAAAGGTGAGTGCAGGGGACAACCAACTTCCCATTTGAAAGTAGTGCTGACTCTTTGGAATAAACTCTCCAATAAATCCCAGTAAAAGCTACCAGATTTACAGAAAATGTGTGCTAAGCCAAGAACTTGACAGACAGCTAACCATTTCAGTTTCAGCTTAGAGATGCAGTTATCTGAATAGTACATAAGCTTGTAGAATATGCACTCTGGTAATGTGAAGAATACAACCCTTCCAACACACCTGCCAATACCATTTATCTGTCACAGTTTGGAATGCTCTCAAATAAGCATCAAATAAAACATACTATCAGGACACTCAGCTATATTGTGAAAATGCATGCTTCAGAGCATCAAAGAAGAGAAAAGAAGGAAACCTGACACAGCAAACGAAAATGTGAAAAAATCCAATTCATGTATTTCAATTTTAATAATAATAAATCAAGTTTAACAATCTGAGTCACTGTGACAAGCTGTAGGTCAAACATTTTGCAACCAGGAATCCCTTACACCCAGAGACAAAGGCTTGTCTTCCTGCGCAGTGTCACCTGTGCCCAAAGGGATCTGCAAAAAGGATGTGAATGTCTCTGCCACACATGGAGTACAGTGGTGTGGTGAGGACAGAGGTGTCCTTGCTGGGGACAGATTCAAGCAGAGACCCCCCCAGGTGTAGGATGCTCAACCTGCCACAGTTCTGGATCCATGCACCGCCCTGCAGGGCCTCCTCACAAAAGGGCTCAACACGCTCTCACCCATGGGACACGGAGGCATCTCCCCAAATTCCCTTTACATACAAACAGGCTAATATCGTAATTGGCACAAGTGACATGCTGGGGACATAATAAAAGAGTCCTGGTGTAAAACCTACAGCATCCCAACGAGATCTGCAGCTGCTGACTTTGCTGTATTTGATCTTAGGTTTTCCTTTTTTTTTTTTTTTTTCTTTTTAATTTAGGCTCAAGCAGTAGTGAAATGAGGTGGAAGATGCATGTTATAAGTCCAAGGGAATACAGGATTCTCACTCATCAGAATATGTACATTAGAAAGAGGAGAGGAAAGAGATATGAACTATAATGGCTTTGACTCATTTTAGATATATTGTTCAATTATGCCCCCAAGTTTCCTCACATTAAAATGTACAGCATCTGGTACGGTACTCTGAGAGATGGAATCTTTGTGGTAGTTGACCTGTGGGCTCTGAGAAGAGCTCTCCAGAAGGCTCAGCTGCATTTTCCACAAATGCAGTTTGCATCCATATATTGGCCTGTGCTATTTTTTGCAGGCGTGAGCCAGTGTCCCTGCTCCTCAGCTGCAGTTGCTTTGCTAGAAGCAACTGCATAGAAAGGCAGGTGGCTGGGATGAGGCAAAATGGACATTGCCCTTGTATCGAAAATAGAACTTTTCAGCACGGCCAGAGTCCATAACCACAGGGAAAACTCATAACTAGGAGGCAAAAAGATATTCCTGGATGTTCCTGAAAAGGGGTTTATAAAGGGCTCAAAAGAAAATGTTTTTAAGAGACATTAAAAACAACCACATTCCCAGTACATCTTCAGGCACACATAAGCAATGCTTTAAGAACAGTCTTCTGTTGCTTAACAGGCAAAGCACACACTCCCCTCCTCCATCAACCCTCCCTCTGCATTTGGGGACTGCATTATCTGTAGCGTCTGGTCGCTATTTCCCTGCCAAAAAACAAACAAAAAAATCCATATGGTTCCCATCCTATGGGAGAATGTGCAAGCTTCCACACAGAATCTGCACAAGAGCAAGACCCTATTTGCACTGCAATAAACACCATTTGCTCATGCATCATGCCTGCAGGCAGTACTGAAAAAGTTAGATTCATAAATAGTATCCTGGGGCTCACATAATGTAAGAGTATTACCAAGCGTTATCAAGGCAGCAATTTTCTGTTGCAATAAGCCAGAATCAGATGTTTGAGACGAAAAAGACCTATCTGAATATTGAGCCCATTGGCCAGCAAATGTGCAGTATAGTCCCCCAGATATCAGATATTAAACTGATACAGTACATCGCAATCTTAGTCAAATGGCCACAAGGACTCAAGCCTCGGGAACATTTTAAATGAGCATCCTTACAGTGCAAGTACAAGAGCTCTGTTTTGTTCTTTGTATGAGTGCATTAAACCACTAAACCAATATTAATACCACACATTGAAAAATCAATAGCATATTACAACAGGCACACTACTCTCCCCCAAAAAAACCTGAATACCTTTGTAAATGCAATTCAGAAAAGGCTGATTATAAAACAAAAAAGGCACAGAGAGACTGGCAGAGGAAAAGAGCTTATCTACTGCATTGTTTGGTTACCATGTCTTCAGTAATTCATACTGCAATGCTATGGTATACTACAGGCTGGATTCTCAACTCCATTATACCAGTTTTATGCTGATGTAACTCCACTGGATGCTTAAACAGAGTTACATGGGCATAAAAACAATATAATGAAATGGAGAATCAAGCTTTACAACATAACAGGCTCGGTAGAAAATTATCTATTCCTTTGTGGGGAAAAAATCTTAGCTGTTTTTAGTGAAAGCCTTTCAGTCTCTTTTGTTTTATTTCTGCCATAGATTTTCAAGGCAAATATGCAGTTATACAGTAATAAAACCAATAGTACTACACCAAGAGCAATGAGAACCCACCTTTTCATTTGGACAATATACAAGAATCCAGATTTTTCCCTGAGGTTTGGTTATGCACCAACTCCAAACCTAATATAATCCAAGCCTCTTAAGGAACTGTGAGTTTTAAATACCACCCTGTGAAACCTGCAGAGACACGTGTCTAGTAGGCTTCCATCCTCCATATAATCCTGCATGGACTTAGCAATTTGCATGCATCACAATGTATCTATCAACCTTCTGAGAGACTAAGAGACATCAGCATATGCAGCCAATCTTTCTTTTTAAATTTTATTGGTAATTCATACCTCACCTGAATCTTCACCTTGGCTTGGGTATCTCCAGCCTCAGTGTTACTAAGCTTCACACTGGTGGGCACCCGAAGCACTGAGCAACTCATGCTTACCGCAGCACACCAACAAGTTCTGAGCTGTGTGCAGGGTCAATATCTGCTTAACCCGACCCCTGCACCAAACAGGCCTGCTACAAGGAAGCAGGTTCTGTTTTACAGACCTTCGGGTAACATTGCTCCACGCGAACCTTAACAGCTTGGTCCACCTTACTGCCAAAGCATCACGCAGCACGTTACCCACAGGGTGGGTATGGGCACACCACCGACATGAGGGGGGTGCCAGCAGCAGCTTTGTGCTCCCTTCCAGATTCTCCTCACTGTGAGGAAGAACAGTGTGTGTTTGCCTCATGCCCCTTCACCCATGCTTAAGTTAACTTGTTTTATTTTATGCTGTTTAAGAGCCTTTAACTCTCTTTCAGCATGGCCGTGAACTTGCTACCACCATACCCGTGTCTTGTGCCTGTCAGCAACAAATTGCATTTACACATTTTACAAGGAAAGCATCAAGGTGCTCCCAGACTTCGCTAAAATAAAACCCATGGGATAAATTTTTATTGTACTTGCAAGGAAAGAGGCTTATGAAAAATAGTAAAAATCTATAACTACAGGATATGTAGAGACTATGAAGGGAATGCCTGGGGAGCTAAAAAGAAACTGTGTAACCAAAGGGTCCTGGTGATCATCCAGTGACCGCAATTTAAAGATGCAATCAAGGGATGGAACAACAGTTGTGTAACTTTTGGTGGACAAATTGATTTTTGTGCATAGTAAGAGCTTCTCATGATACTTCATGCAATCAAGATCTCACCATAAGTGCATTTTGAATGAAATGGTTTTGTCCTGATGAAACTGAAAATATTTTGACACTCTAGAAAGAAGAGATATGTCAAAACAGTAATCGTCACTCTTAGAGAGATATCCAGTGCTGTAGTTTATTTCATGCCTTACAAATAAAAGAACATTTAAAAAACTGCAGAGTTGAAATTCTCCACTGAGTACTATTTATCTTCCCAAAGATCACTGATAGTGTGTTCAAACAACTGAGTGACAAAACCGTCTGAGCAGCCTGAACACCTGAGCAGCATGGGTACTCTCTGATACAAAGAATGGCTGATTCTGAGAACACCTTCATAATTTCAAGAAAATTATTCTTGAAGTAAAATGATATTAATCTCAAAGAATCATTCCAATTACAGTTTCCAAAACATTCATGCAACTGACATGCAGGAATTCCTTTGAAATAAAAGGCAGTTGTCCAGATGAAAGCCAAGCGATCAGGCCCACTTGACTGGAAGCTGGCAAACGTGACAACCATCTACAAGAAGGGCCGGAAAGAGAATCCGGGTAACTACAGACCTGTCAGTCTAACCTCGGTGCTGGGCAAGGTCAGGGAGCTAATCATCTTGAGTGACATCATACGGCATATACAAGAAAACCAAGCAATCAGGCCCAGTCAACGTGGGTTTATGAAAGGCAGGTCCTGCCTGACCAACCTGATCTCCTTCTACGACAACGTGACCCACACAGGAGAGGAAGGAAAACTGTGGATGTTGTGTACTTAGACTTTAGTAAGGTCTTTGACACCATACCCCACAGCATTCTCCTGGAGAAACTGGCAGCTCATGGCCTGGATGGGTGTACTCTGCGATGGATAAAGAACTGGCTGGATGGCCGGGCCCGAAGAGTTGTGGTGAACGGAGCGAAATGCAGTTGGTGGCTGGTCATGAGTGGTGTTCCCCAGGGCTCAGTATTGGGGCCAGTTCTATTTAATCTCTTTATCAACGATCTGCATGAAGGGATTGAGTGCACCCTCACTAAGTTTGCAGACGACACCAAATTGGGTGGGAGTGTTGATCTGCTGGAAGGTAGGAAGGCCATACAGAGGGATCTGGACCGGCCGGATCACTGGGCTGAGGCCAGTTGTATGAGGTTTAACAAGGCCAAGTGCCGGGTCCTGCACTTGGGTCACAACAACCCCAGGCAGTGCTACAGGCTCGGGAAAGAGTGGCTGGAAAGCTGCCTGGCAGAGAGGGGTCTGGGGGTGTTCATTGACAGCCAGGTGAACATGAGCCAGCAGTGTGCCCAGGTGGCCAAAAAGGCCAACAGCATCCTGGCTCGTATCAGGAATAGTGTGGCCAGCAGGACCAGGGAAGTGATCATCCCACTGTACTCGGTGCTGGTGAAGCTGCACCTCGAATCCTATATTCAGTTTGAGGCCCCTCATCGTAAGAAACACATTGAGGTGCTGGAGAGAGTGCAGAGGAGGGTGACGAAGCTGGTGAGGGGTCTGGAGCACAAGTCTTAGGGAACCGAGGCGGAGGGAACTGGGGCTGTTTAGCCCTGAGAAAAGGAGGCTGAGGGGAGACCTTCTCACTTTCTACAACTACCTGAAAGGAGGTTTTATCATGGAGGGTGTTGGTCTCTTCTCCCAAGTAGCAAGTGATAGGACAAGAGAAGATGGCCTCAAATTGCACCAGGGGAGGTTTAGATTGGATATGAGGAAAACATTCTTCATGGAAACGGTTGTCAGGCATTGGAACAGGCTGCCCAGGGAAGTGGTGGAGTCACCATCCCTGGACGCGCTTAAAAGGCATTTAGACAAGGTTCTCAGGGACATGGTTTTGTGCCAGAGTTAGGTTATGGTTGGACTTGATGATCTTGAGGGTCTCTTCCAACTGAAATGATTCTATGATTCTATGAAACACTGGTGGATAATGAACTAGTGATGGTTTTATTTATAGCCTAGAATGTGTTACCAACTGGAAAGTATGATGATGGAGGAGAAAGATTTGTTTGGGAGGTCAGAACAGGGTAACAGAACCAGAGGATTCTGAAATCACAACTATGCAAAAACTCTCTTTTTTCTGAGTTGCTCTGGTTTGGCTGCTTCCTGCATGGCAGTATGACAGGTCCTACAAAGCTACTGCATGTAAAGGGCAATTAAGCAAAACATACTGAATATTATATATTTTTTTTTAAACTAGTGAGAATGTTAGTTTTTTTCCTAAATGCTCTAAGTAGCAGTGCCCTAACGAATATTTAACAAATAATTCTCATCCTGTATCAATATATCCTGCCCTTCAGCTGGAGAACGTGGACAGAAGTATGTACAGAATTTGATAATCATATCACACATCTCTCTGATCAGAGTGACTGTCAAAGAGTTCGGGGTCAAACCTCTTCTTTCTCTTCAAATTGTTGTTAACCTCCCTGAAAGGAGAGCTAGATTTCAAGGCTCTGGTTTTGTAGCTCATAAAATAATTGGAAATTAAATCATTCGATGATGTAACTTCTCTGGTAAATTTGAAAAAAGGTTACAATTCTTTGTGTTGGCAAACCATAGTTGAGAAATGAAGAAGAGTGTTGCTCTTGTTTTACCCCTAAGTCACATCTACTTACACACTAATTTAAGGCTTTCTCCCTGTTTGGCATTTCTATTCAGACAATGCTATGGAAACAAGCCAGCTTGTAGAGAGAACCCTACATGAAGTAACAGCTCTATTATCCAAAATACACTGGAATCTTCAATGAGTATTTGAACAAAAGCAAAGTCAGTAAAGGGGAACTTTACTGGTTTCCATTTCATGACAGAGAGGGATTAAGAAAACATCCACTAGCATTTGCCAAATAGAGATGGAAACTATTAGGAAAAACAACTTCCCATTCAAATGGATATTACAAACAAGAGGGCATAAAAACAAAAGAGAAACTAAAAGAAGAACTTGACAATATAGCATTACATGCCTCAGACAAAATACGACTGAGTGAATTTGCTTCTGAATAGGTTTCAACACAGAAAGAGAAAACAGAAGATGGCATTCAAAATAATCTTTAAAAAGGCATAAGAAAACATGCATTCCTTACCCATTCTGTATAGCAGCTGTTGGATCATAAGTCAAAGCCATGCCAGCCTGCATATAGTTAGGGAAGAAAAACAGATTTTTAATATTACTGCAGAAAAAAAAAATAAAAAAGGAAAAAAAGGAAAAAATACATTAAACATATTTTAAGGCATTATGAATAAAAACTGAATGCAACTTAGACAGAAATCTAAATTCTGCAAGGAATCTCAGATGGCCCAAAGCAGCATGGACAGATTGGCTACCTCCCTTGCCTGAGAGATCCCTGAGAAACAGATCTGTTCAGTATGTTGGTTGTCATTTCTCCATAACGTTTAGGCCAAATGGTGCTTCTGTTGCACCAGTAGCAGTTAACAACTCCACTGAGATCAATGCATTTGATTGCGCACTATAAGAAGACAGGGCCAAATCCTGCTGTTGCCTGTGAGACAGGTAGTTGGTAAATATTCTAAAGTCAACTTCATGAGAGCTTCTGGGGAAGGAGTCTCATCTTTCCAACAAAGGCCACACCTTGTGTGACCCCAGACATCTACCATTTGCCTGGGCTGTCACTCCTACTGAGAGTGACTTCATTACCATGAAACAAGAAACAAAGAGTGGGCTGTGAAGCAGAAAAGACCAACAAAACCAAACAAGTGCTTGAGCTTTTAAACAGGGCTTTTAAAATACTTCAGAGGTCTGGATGGCAAAAGAATTTGTTAAGGGGCTACATGGAGCCTTTCAACTGCCGTTCACCACCAAGCAGATGGTGACCTGTGTGAAAGGTTTTGGCACTGTCAAAACAGCATCCAGTTAACATTTGTCACCACTGCCACCATTAGCAAATACATCCACAGGTACCACAGGAAAGGCGGGGAGAGAGCAGAGCTGGAGACGGAATTTCCTGCTCCACCTTATGGTCCAAGATGGCAGTCGAACCCATGTGGGAAGGACATGCTTTTTCCCCAACATCCACTTTAAGACATGGGACTGACAATCTCTCCTCTCACACACTGCACTTGCTCTGACTTTTTGTCTTCCCTTTTTTTTTTTTTAAACCCTTTTAGTGAAATAGTTCCCAATGTAACACACTGCCTGGAGATGAGAAGACATCTCCCTTTGTGCAGGACTAGAAGGAGAGAGGAGAGGCTCCTATTCCTCAAGGTGCTCCTCTCCCTTTGACAGCAGCTGAAAAATGGCCGAGGCACCATCTCATCACAAGGTACCGTATTTCTCTCCTCTCATCATACAGACCATATGCTCGCTGCCTGAGACAGGAGACAAAAGGATTCACGTCAAGGACAGGTGCTTTACTAACAGTGCAGGAAGGTCCACACTCCTGGTGGGAGCTTTTAAGGGCCCTGGACCCATCTAGCAAAGTACTTTTGAATAACGGCATCTGCCCCCATCCAGATGGCTGCTCAGAGAGGTCAGGAAAGTGTTGGGGCTTGGATGGCTCCCACGCAGGCAGGTGAGCAGGCAGGGTAAGTGCTCTGGTGACGAGCAGGCAGAGGGCGGGCAGCACTCCTAGAAGAGCCAGGTTAGCCCAGCAGCTGCACATTGCTCTAAGAGGAGATGGTCCAAGTTTCCAGAGGCCAAAAATAATTTCTGATCCAAAAGGGTAGGCTTCACACTACCTTATGTAGCCCAAAAAAAAAAAAGTTCATGTAATTATTAAAATTGTATATTTTTCCTCATTATTCTTTTAAACAGATGCTAGGGCAAATGCTTTGCTTATTAAAAATGCCATTGTTTTAATGAAACATGTACTATCTGCCAAGCAAAGGATAATTCAGGAGACTAAGGCCAAGAACACATGGTTATTTTTTAAAAGCACATTCATTTCACACACACACACACACACGGTTATTTCTGCAACTTTAAAACGTCAAAGAATCAGATTTAGGTGACTCCAATCACTGCTAATTTTGATGTAGAAAATAAATTAGTTTAGAAAATCATAGAAGGATGATCTACTTAACTTGTTTTTATATTCTTATGTCTTATACATTCTTAGCATATTGTATCATTTGGTAAGGTTGCATTAAGTACTAATGGAAAAGTATACAGTTCATCCCAAAAGAGAGCCAATAAAACTTTAATATCGTAAATATTTTTTTGTCTGCAATGCATTTTCCTTTCTCTTTTCAACACTTGTAAAATTTGTTATTGCTCTCTTTCTATATTCCTGCACTTGTAAAGACAACTTAAATAGTATGTCAAAGCCCTAGAGGGGCAGAAAAACGAATTCTAACAATTTCTTTAAAAAATTAAAAATAACAAGATATTCTCTATAAATCAAGGTGTTGACATTTTAATATCTCATCACACAACTACTCAAGACCAAGAAAAAACCCCTTATAATCTCTTGGGAAAGGAGAGATCCAAGATTTCTAAATAAGGGAGTTTCTAGAGTTAATGGACCTTAATGTTGCCTGGATCAGAGCTCACTATATCCCAGAGCTCACATTAGTGTGACCTGGGGACAAAGTTGCAGTGGGGGAGGGAAGGCTGCAAGGAAACAAAAAATGAACAATTGCTCTTATTTTAGTTTCTTTGACATAAATAAGAATGAGGGTGCAGAAAGGGTAAATTGCAGCAGGTCTTGCACTGGAGCCCTAACAACACTCAGTGTCCACATGAGACCTGCAAACACACATTTACACCACTTACAGTTACTTGTCTTATGGATATTTGAGCACGTGGCCATGCACCAAGCCTCAGCTTGACCTCTAACCCCATCACACGCCAGAGCTGTGTGTGCGTGCATGCAGAAAAACTGCACGTACCCCATGCTCTAGATATTGGCATCACATCCCTTAGGTATTATTGGTCTTAGGAACAAGGGACACTGTTGTGGGCCTGGCGAGTACAAAATAAGAATGGCTGGACACTCCTCTCTTTATCCATGCCCCATATCCATACTGCACAGTGACAGATTACCAGAATCTGCTCAAGTACTTCAGCAGTGACCACTATAAATATCACTATCACATTTGCCAGTAAAGGAAAGTTTCACATTAGACAAATACGGCACAGCATGTGGCAATATGTGCATATGGTATATACCACCTACGGTAATATTGCTAATATCCCCCCATTGCTGAATAGCCTTAAACAGCTGCTATTTCAAATAGCTGCTAACAGAGGACTATTTACTTCTTTCTTGTCAAGTTGTGTAATTCCGCCCTACCAAACTATGCTGGCTGGAAGCCCAGAAGAGGCAAGAGCTAGCCTGGACCAGTGAAAAATTTATGGTCTGATGCATCCTAATTCATCAGAAATAAAAACTGATGAGCAATAATAACTTACTGGAAAACTGTCTGCACTTTCCTTCATAGCACACAAATAGGAATTCCCAAAATGCCACATACAGAATATAGGGTTGGCCTCAGACATCCACGCAACAGAGGTCCAGCTTATTCTGTCAAAACCACACAACTGAGCATAGCTGACACTGTGCTTAATACAGTATTAACTATTCTGAGGCACTGGCTGATGCCTCTATAGCAGTCCTCTGTTGTGCTGAAGTGTGTTTTCTTCCAGGTCTTCTCATGCACTGTTTTGCTCATGTTTCAGTAGATGGACAGGGTCTTACTCCTTCTTCTCAAAGTGATGCTGATGAAATGCCACTTGAGAGAGTGGCATTGATGATGGAATGCCACTTCAGGAAAGTATTTGTCAGATAAACCTTCTATGGACACACAGAATTTTTTATGTCACTCAGACAGATAATGGACACATGTTCAGCTACTGAATGAAAATTCTGCACTTCAACATTTCAGTATGCAATCCCCTAAAGTAATTAATAAAAGGAGTATCTGCTATCAGTCCTGTACATAATTATAAATAAGGACAATTCTCAATGATTACTTAACTAGTATATTCAGAATGTCACAAATGACATAGAAATAAAACCAGATTATTTAAAATACCCATTTTTCAAGAAGACTAGTTAAACCATATGTGTTTACCCACCACTTGTGTTTATCCACCACTTATTTTTACCAAAGTGTCTGAACTTAGAACAAGGGAATTAAGATTTTTGCTATTTTGTTGTTGCAGTTTTCTAATTATTGACATTGGTGAATGAAGAGATTCTAATAACAAGAAATGCAGTCTGCATCTTTCTTTAAATTTAAGCTCCGTCCTTCAATAAAGCGCAGAAAATATCAGAAAGCTTCTGGAAGGCAAAGGTTCCCCCAGGAAGTTTGAAGGCCTTTGTTCAACACTCTACTGTGAAAAATTTTCCATGGGCAAAGACGAGGTGTTCTGTTTCTGGGTTTTTTTCCCTCTCTTTGTTATGATTTGAACATAAATGAGCACATTTGCCTCATTAAAAAGACTCTCAGACCATCACATTTGCATTGCTTATGTAAATTGGATTTGTAAATCTCTCAAAGAAATGATTAAGTTGTGGAGTGACTATTAAGAAAAAATTATCGCATCTTCAGTATCATGTGAAATAAGGTGGGTTTATTATTTCTCTTCCAAATCTCCCTGAACTCTTACAAGAATCACAGAATCATAGAATGTCCTGAGCTGGAAGGGACCCACAAGGATCATTCAGTCCAACTCCTGTCCCTGCACAGGACAACCCCACAGTTCATGCCGTGTGTCTGAGGGCCTTGTCCAGTCTCTTCTTGAACACTGTCAGGCTTGGGGCCGTGACACCTCCCTGGGGAGCCCGTTCCAGTGCTCCACCACCCTCTGGGGGAAGAACCTTTTCCTGATGTCCAACCTAAACCTCCTCTGGCACATCTTTCTGCCATTCCCTTAGGTTTTGTCACTGGTCACCAAAGAGAAGAGATCAGCTCCTGCCCCTCCTCCTCCCCTTGTGAGGAAGCTGTAGCCGCCATGAGGTCTCCCCTCAGTCTCCTCTTCTCCAGGCTGAACAAACCAAGTGACTTCAGCTGCTCCTCATATGGCTTCCTCTCCAAACCCTTTACCAACTTTGCAGCTGATAAAGAACAAGCTTTATCAGCCCAGTATCTGTCCTCCAGCAAACAGAAGTATCTATACATGATCAAATTTTAGGTTGCATGGTATCTTCTTTGTTGTTGGGAAGTAGCTTTCACAAACAGCTTCACCAACATATCACTACCTACTCTCAGTGTACACGTCTTTCCCTCACTGTGTGCAGAACTTCACCATAATACTGACCAACTTCAGAGATACCCCATGCCTCTTCCTCAGAAGTGAATTTTCCACATATCTCCTGGAACCTGCTTTGGCCAGCCTATGCCTGGTGCTGGAGCACTTGTGCAAAGCAAGGCTGTTGTCACCACAAGATTTACTTACTGTGCAGGAGGCCACAGTCTCCTTGGAAAAAATTGGAGAGGCCTACAAACTAAAAAAGTGTGAAATCCATTGATGTGATGGGTTTTCCAAGCAGAAGGCTCCCTGGGTTTCTCTTCCTTAAGGTGAGATTCGGAAAAATAAAGTTGTACCCTAGGACTCAAGGGATTTCTGTGGTGAATGGATGTGGGATTCAGACCAGAAGATGTCTCTCTTCCCCATCTCCTCTGACTCACCCCCTCATCCTTTCACATGTAGGACAGTCTTCCCAGGGGAATGGGTGTGCTCTTGGCTACTACAGTAGAATCAATTGAAATTTCAACACTGAAATTCCTGTACTTGTTTTGTTACCACCACCAATATCTGCAATGGTAACAAATCTGGTCTGACCACTGCACAAGGATCTCTTGTGCTCTGAGAGCAGATACTCTGACCGAAACACTTCTAAAAAGGAAGAGAGAGGAGGGGGAAGGAACCAACAACCCAAATGAGATTCATTTAAAATACTGATTTAATAAAATAAGCTCAGTCAACAATAAAGTTAACTTGGCAAAGTTCTTCTCTTCCATTATTTAAACAGTTCTGTCAGAAATATTCCACATTATTAGAAATATTTCTGAATTTAATTCTGAATAAAAACGCTTTTCTTTTTTTAGAGAAGGAGAAATCTAGGAAGTGAATGTGACACCTCTTGTAGAGACAGATGCATATGAAAGAAATGGAGCATTTCCCAGTGATGTGTGCTCCTTAAGCAGCAACTGCCACTTCTGAGAAAAAAAGTGGTTGTGGAGAAAAAACTACATAATACTGAGGTCAAACTTGGGAAGTGACTCATGAACCTCAGAAGGTCAGAGGTAGAGCTGGTAAACACAATGACAAGTTCAGATATCCAGATGAATGACAAGAAACCCTTTTTGTCCTACAGAACTGGACTGGAAGTCAGATCTACACAGCTTCTGTTCTCAGTCTTGAGTCACTTTGTTCCCGCTTCAAATTATCTGATGAGTTAGAAGAAAAGCGCTGAAGTTCACAAAAGTTAAAAAAAAAGAGATGCTAATATCCTCCTCATAGAGACATATATAATGAAATATAATTACTCTGTTTCCACAGCTGACTCATACATTTAACCTTGCCGTCTTCAGGCCTATGAACCATCTGCTTTTGGGGATGTGGCACACCCGTTTTTCCATCAGTCTGATCCAGTGTTAAATCAGCTGTGGATTACAGTCACATCTGCACACTAGATGTGTGTGTTACAGTGAGGTAGGAAGACTTCCAGGGATCGCTTGCAGCGCTACTGAAAATGACAGCCCACCAAATACCTGTCAGGGATAGAGCAGAATGCAAAACCAGTGATGTCTTTTTCCCCCTGTCTCCAACATCTGTTTATTCTGCATAAGAAAACACTGTCGCGGTTTGGAGGAAAACCCAACTGCAAGAAAATCTTGTAGGCAAATGGTAGAAGGAGATCCTCCTTTTCACTACAGAAGGAAATCAAAAGCCAAAATGAAAACCAAGAAAATTAATATCAGGAAGCAGGTACAGTCCTGATTCTACTTTAACCAAACTATTGCCCTTATTATGAGCAGAAATGCTCTTTTAAAAATCTTCCTTTCAGGAACAGGGATTTCATATAGGTCATTATCTTAAAATATTTATATGTGCGTTAGAAACGTTTAAACTGGTCTTTGGTATTTGTGCCCTTTTCAAGGTTTTAGGTGTCTTTTCAAAATGTTGCCCACAATGACAGCGTCTTGTGTCATGAAGAATTTTTAACTCATTGCTCTGTATCTTTTCACTTATTTGCCCTTCTACTTTCTCCCTCGGTGTAGGCTCCTCTTCAGGTTCAATTCCTCTCTTTGCTAAACTAAGCTTTTGCTGAAAAAAAGAAGCATGAAAAATACTGGCCAATGTCTAATTTACATGCACCCTAAATATATAGTAAATGGCTTTGTGTGTGGTTTGCATATAGGGGTACTACTGCCTATCTGGACAGGCCTGGAAATTGCCTCCCACAGAAAAGAAAAAAATATTTTTGTCTAGGTATAAAACACCTCACCCTTAGACATGGAGGATTAAGTGCTACCTATCTCATTGAAAGCACAAAAAGAAATCTATGTCTGAGTTATAAATGGGCCTGGCACAGATCTAATAATGATTTCCAAATGCCTGCTGTTGGTAAAGAAGGGACAACTGGCACCAGGATCAACTGCTTCAGCCCTTCAATGGTACTGACTTTACCAAAAAAATCGGGAAGTATCTCAAATTACCTGTTGTATGTTTTTCTCTCTAAATTACTGTTTGCATTAGACAAAACTGTAATGAGTAGCAGATAAAAGGAGGAACTGGTAACAAAGGCAACATTCCCAAATTACTAGGTCATCTTATTTTTTTAAGAAAGAATTAAAAACATGTTTAATTCTTTAGACATTCACCAACTGATCTTGAAAGAAAACGAAAGAGAAAAGGGGGAAGGAGGAAGAGAGTGAAGGGGAGGAAATGGAAGTTAACCTCTTGGCTGTTGAGAAACAAAAATGTAACCCAGATTACAGAAACAAGAATGCAATCAATAGAAGAATTATTGGTAGCAAGTATTCAATAGACATCAGACCAAATTAAATGACAAGGGGGTTGCATTCAATGGTGCATGTCGCCGTTGTGATGTATGCATCAACACTATAATGGTGATATTCTCTTGGAAGAAAGACAACACAAATATTTAAATGGCCTACATTTTTACAGAAACTTGCAAATAAAGTATCAAAGGTTTCAAAATGTAGTGACTATAAAAAACACTTAATCACTTTGGGCGGACCAGATAAAGGCTACCATTTCTAGAACTGCTTGTTCTAGAAGAACGTAAACAATAATAAACTTTGGGCTGATTCAAGACATCTCATTTGTTTTCAGTTTATGTGCAATTTCTCCCTTTTTACCAGATAAATGTAAAATAACCCTCTCTTAAGTACGCATATCAAAAGATTTTATTTCTGAATAACCAAAACAAAGTTTCAGTAAATCTGCAATCAAGGATTATGTTGTAAAATTTAAATTGCAGTTTTTAATCCAGTCTGGTCTCAATTCATAACTACTCTTGATTCCCCAGAAGTGTTTTCAGCTAATGAACTTTTTTTTTTGAGACATTTTGAGAAATGTCACCCACTTCTAGACTTGTCAGTTGCAGTTTAGAGGTAAATTAAATCAAATATTTTACAGACAGAATTTGAATGTGATTACCCTCTATCACCATCTCAACATGATCTTGTCAGAGAAAGTTTCAAACCAGAGTGCTGTATTAAACCAGTGTGACTCAGAAAAAGCTGTTCTGAAATAAAAAAATAAACTAATAACTCGGTTATTAGATCAGAATTTCACTGCAAATATTTTCAACACTTTCAGGTTTCACTGTACATTTATTGTACCTGCATGTTCGATGTCTAATTTGACAGCCTTTTACAAAGCCATCAGTAATCTAAGCTCTTGGGTCCTTAGTCCAGAACTGGTCAGCCATCACAAATCCTCAGTCAAATGCCTCAGTAAATCTGCTGAGTATTTCCTGAGGCTCCAAATAAGAGTGGAAGGGTAAGGACAAGAAAGTGCTATTCAAGGTCAGGCATTATTCCCTGGTTACAACTGGCCAAGTAATCAAGTACCAAAAAGCCCCCCTTAAAAGCCCTAAAGAAATTCATTGTATTCCTAAAGACTTGTCTTTTAAAAGTTAGCCAATTTATCAGCCAACTCAAGTACTTCTGTATGATTATGAAGCAATCTACAAGAATGTATGATAGTAATAAGATTTTCTATTACATTCTGCAGTATGGCCTGAAAACACCAAAAAAAAAAAAAAAAGGTAATCCTCTCTTATAAAATTCCCCAGAAGCTCCCGATAAAAGAGAGCAAAACCACTAAGAACAGCATAGTCAGAGAGGTAAAATCTTGCTTCTCCCTGTTACATCTCTGGCCATTTCCCCCTGACAGCAGAGTATTGGGCACAGCTGCCTGTCTCTGCTTTGTATACTCAAATTTGAGGCCAGTGACAGAACCGCTGGCGCCGTTTCTCTGGGGTCTGTCCTTCCAAGCAATAATCCTCATGCACACTCAGTGCTAATGCTGGTTAAAACTCAGAAGTTTCAGAAATGCCCTTCACATCAGTATTCAAGAATGCGAAGGCTTATCTGAACTATAGCCAAACATATCTTGGTCTAGCTGCTGCAGGATTTGGGCAGGGTTGGAAATACTGGGGGAGTAATCTCTTGGACACTATTTCAGTGCTTTTCTTTGGGGAAGAAACCAAGAAAAAGTAGAAGTTCAGGGAATATTTCCAGATCCCATGTGTAATCAGAACTAAGACAGTTGTCATTTATCAATTATTTCTCACTACTCGCTTTCTGTTCTTTTTTAAAGAAATTAAAGTTGACAGGAATAACTGCGGGTAGGTTACCCAAGTGCTATACAGAGAACAACTGAATGGTACATCATGGCTAGAGTAAGATCATTAAAGGACAAAGAGTTAGAAAAACCCTATTGGATATAAAATATAAGAGTAATTAACGGAAGGATTTTGCATTGGAAAGAAGAAAATGAACAATGGTGGGCAAGAAACCAAATAAATGAGTGACCCTAAAAGAGAACATGCATTCTTGTCTTTGATGCTTTGAGTAGTAAATATCTAATGTGCAGCAAGGCATTAACCAGATGTTAGTAAACAGAGCACATTCCTAGCCAGAAATATTTCTGAGTTTGTATCTTTACAATATTTTCATGTTTGTAGATTATACCATGACAACAGCTCTGTACTTGACTGCAAACAACAATAAGGAATGATGTTAGCCAGCACTGATAACCAATTTTTACATGTTGATACAACAAACACACCAAGCACACCCTGCCTCTAGGTCACTGGGATGTCACTGTGCTTAATATGAGCCTCTCCACTAGCACCAAATTAACTACGCATGATGTAATAAGCTGATGCCCTGAGGCTATAGGCATAACACTGCCTTGTTGCCTTTATATTCTCTTGTTTATTGATTTGAACTGAAGGAAGTATAGAACAGTGGAGATAATAGCCATGGTGACATTTACTATTTAGACAGGGATTTAGAGGTCTTTAAAATATGGATTGTTGACCTTATTGAGGGTTTATTATTGACTCCTATATATGGACCTTTGTTTTTCAAGTTCTGTATATGATGACCTGAGTCTACCGCTTATAGTACTTCTTGGGCATTTGTTCCTCAGTAGGTCCTTAACAAGACAAACTATAATTGCTCCTAAGAAGATGTCTCCATTTTTTGAGACATACGACATAAGAGACTGCAACGAACCTTTGGAGACTTCTGCAATCTCTTGTATCAAATGTGGCTGCCACACTGGCACTTTCAGCCCACAAAGGTAAAATATTTTGGAGTATTTCTGTTGGAACAGTGTATAATAACCACCTTGCCAGAGGGAGAAATTTCTATGCTATCAGGAGGCCTTTCTGTTTGGTTTAGGTGCTCACCCATTGTGCTAGAGTATATATGTCATAAGATAATGGTCTGAAAAGTATCAGCTAGCAAAATCAAGTAGTTACAAAAAAGCAGAAATTCTCCAGAAATATGTAACGTAGAAATATCAAATAGATTTATTGTTAATTTGTTTGGTAAAATTGAAGTAAATACAGCAAAACTCACAAAAAAAAAGAGGGGGGAAATAAAGAGAAAACAAACAAACAACAACAAAACAACAACCTGTATTCTAGTGGGTCACAGCTGAGCAACATATTTCTTTTTCCTTGAAGTCCAAATCATAAACACAAAGAACAGGTGTTTAGGACAGAAACACTTGTAAGTCCTTCAGCCTCTGTAGCTATCCTCATGTTTAAGAATGACCAGATCTACCTCATTTATTCAAGTGTCCTTATTCTAGAATGACATCGGGAAGAGTAAACAAACTCCTGAAGAGTCAAATAAATTCCTCTCTTATTCCACCCAGATTTGGAATCACTTCATGTACAAGTACACAGAAAGGAAACTCCAGTAACAGACTTTTTGCAGCAGAGAAGAAAGCAACCATTAGAGTTTCTTTTTTTTTTTTAAATCTTTGTACACATGAGGGAGCTGAGACTACTGTAAACTGTTTTGTCTTGGACAGAATCAAGAGCCCAGCTCAGATAAGCTTTTGGAAAACTTCTACATGGACCATACATTTGGATGAGCAAGTGGATCTTTCCTTGTTGTAACAACCCACGTATTCCCTGCTGATGTTTTATCAGCAGGAACTATATAAGGGAAATAACATTGTCGAGCTGCTTAAGTGTAAATTGATTTGGGGTTTATAAAAGGCACGGCACGGCTGCTGATGGCACATCAGTAAGAGAACACTGGGCTCAGGTCTGGCTGCAGACAGAGAGCTCGCGGTGGGATGAGGCTGTGCACAGTTCCGCACCAAGCTCTGAAATTCTCTTTCCATGCAACTTTACACTCTGCACATTATTGTAAGCCTTCTTCTCCCCCCTGCTTACGTATTTTTTCTGTGTGAAACTACTGTACTTCGTGTGCAATCTGATTTCTTCATAGCCCTGAAAGGCAGACTGCCAGGTCTGCAGCTGACTTCTGCTAAACTCCAGGAAAATAATTGCCACGTGGCACTTACCTCTCCTTCTCTGGGCCACGGCCTTCCATTCTGTGTGTATTTGCTTTGATTCTGGCGCTTCTTTTGCCCTCCATCAGCAAATTTGCACAGCAAAGGCTCAGTGGGGGCTGTGAAGACAAGAAACCCAGTCTATATTAGCATCCCTCCCAAAGAAAGTGATTATACCAGCAACAGTAGTGCTTTGTAATACTGATCTTTTGAAGTAAAATCTTGCCTTCTGCAGATATTTTTTGCCTCTTTTAGCCTTGACTCCACTGGCAGCTGTTCTTACTAACTACGCTTCAAAAAATATATACTGGCAACCCTTAAAAGAATTTACCAAATATTGTTGAAAAAATAATCAGCCTACGCAGAATGTTAAGTTGCTGTAGTGGAATAGTAGAGTCAGGCATTAGTTGCAGCTAAGTTAGACACGTATTCATGACCAGCATTAGCGCAAGGATAAACACTGCTTCACTAAAGCAGCTTTCTGTTTTCATTGTAAAAACTTTGCAAGAATCTGTTTAAGGAATAAGCGTTCTCACTATTTTTACGTTTCTCGGCACCAAATCCTTTAAAAATTCGTATAAACAGAATAAAATGAAGACTTTTGCCAAGCACAGCCCAATTAGCTTTCTTTTCCTCTTAACTCCTCTTATAAGCAAGTTGGCAGCTGAGAAAACCTCTTTCCTCTCCAGCCAAGATCTGTTGTGTGAGAATACAATAGTCAGGGGGGCCAGAGCCCTGGCAAGAAAGGATATTCACAGAGCTGCACACCCCAAAAGGCAGCTCACAACAGGGCACCCTAGTGAAGAAATTACCACACATCAAATGGCTACAACAGGAAGGGACCTTTGTGTCTTGGGATCTTTTCCCATCTACGCAGCTTTTAACAGCCTCGTAAAATATTTTTCAGCCAAAACTATAATTAGCTTGCCAGTGGGAACTCGCCTTTGCTGCCTCCTTCTTAAAAGTGGGGCCAAATTCGACCCACTTTATTAGGTGTATGTCAGGACTGTCCTTTATTGCCTATATCAACAGATAAGTAAACCATTTTTGGTTTAGTTGAAAGTAATCTAAAAATGACATGTCACATCTGAATCTTTCCAGGAATTTTGGGGTTCCCAGAGAGGCTCTAATTAATTACCCGTGGATTGTGATGGAAAAAAGCAAGAAATCTGTTTTTTCCTCCTCGTTTCCTGTTTCTGGGAGGCTAGAAATGTTGAAAGAATAGAAGTGCAGAGAAACGAAGGAAATGACATGG
Source organism: Caloenas nicobarica (assembly GCF_036013445.1). NCBI lineage: Eukaryota > Metazoa > Chordata > Aves > Columbiformes > Columbidae > Caloenas > Caloenas nicobarica. The sequence goes on along the minus strand of NC_088246.1, from coordinate 43,697,089 downwards.
TAAGGGAGTTAGACGAGTTGCTGACTTATTTATTTGTAATAAAAATTATTATTTGGTTAAAGGATAAGTTCATATAATATTAAAACAAGCTCACGTCCCCAACCTCTTAGTTACAGTCAGCTCAAAATGGGTCAGGAAGTGTAGATTAAAATTATGACCACATCAAAACTGCAACCAAGGAGCAATGCACATAGAGAATCTCACATAAAAATGCAGTTTCTCATTGGGACAGCATCACTTTGGCTACTTTGGAAGCTTTAACAGCTTTGTTTTTTCATTTCCATTTTACCAGGCTAGTAATTTCCAAGGTCGCTAGAAACTGAACTGCAGGGAACAATCCATTATTGGCAGAAAGCTCGACTGTGTGACCCCAGAGGTCCTTTCCCACCTCCGACTTCGATTACTGTATCAGATTTTGGTAGAAGAAATGCTCAGCCAACCACTTTAAATTTAAAATAAGGGAAGTTTAAAAGCATCCAGGTGGCTGTGGAGATTCTTTCTGCAGATGGAGAGACGTTACAGGGCTGACTGCCCTGCACTTCCACTAGTTTTACTCCACAGGGTGATGCTGCATGATTTCAGAGCAGTTCCTTACAATTCACTTTGATGTGACTATGAGGGAGGAGCAGGTGCTAAGCCAGCATTAGAGAAAGTCCTATTAAATATCACATCTGAAGCTTCAAAAGCTTCCTGTTTTAAGCACTGAACAACTACCAAGCAACATATGATATCATTAGGAGGACCATGCAAAAACAATCTGCATGTTGGATATTAACATTTGCCATGATCATCTGCTAATGTACACATGTGGGATTAGCCCATATACTATGATGTGGTTGAGCAAGCTAGGAAGTCATATGGTTTACTACACATCCTCTCTATATATTAGTCAACCACAATAGGAAGCTGTTACTTTTCTGGACTATCTAATATCCAGCATTACCATCTGATAACCTCTTATTTGTTAACTTGATGCTTCCTGAAGCTGACTGAGATTGAACAGAACTGCCAAACAACTTTAACTCTCATCTAGGAAAAAAATGAACAACATTGTACAGACTTTTCAGGAGGGAGGGAAGGAGATGGAAAAGGACAATGGTAGCATGCACTTCACAGGCACGGGAGGTTATATTGCTCTACGGCAAACTGAGGAGAATTCTTCAGAAAAAAGTTGATCTGTGCTGATCAACGTTATCATAAGCAAAAAGATCAAAAGAAAATGTTCTGACAGGAAGACAGAGTTCAGATAAGATGGGTTTGGGTTGTTTGGGTTTTTTTTTAAAACACAGACATGTAGCATATTACATCCAGCAAGACAGAAAATTATCTTATTGGCTCTGAAGCGGTGTAGGTCTTTATGGTTTACACCTGGAAACAACTATGGTAACCGATCTCGAAAGATAAAGAAATCAAATTAATAATCTTTCTTCTTTCAGGATGTAAGGTGGAGTGTAAGAGAGTCTTAAGAGTACAAACATGTTGCTCTAAGCAAACAGAAGAACTCATCTCTCTGCTTTACTTCAGCTCTCTTAAAATCTCTTGTAAGAAAGGTTCTCTAGGCTTTGCATGTGAATATTTGACATTAGTACCATAATTCTTACTGATCAAATACATAAAAATAAAAGATACCACAAAGAGCATATCCTATTCCAATATATCAGCAAAACGATTTCTAAGTTGAATTGTTTTTAATGGTTTCATGAAATGTCAGAAGTGCTTTAAAAATAATAAATTTACTTCAGGTAAGAAAAAAAATCACAATTAGTTACTGTGATTATCAATTAAAAAAGAAAATATTTAGGAACTACTCATACAATATCAACATTACGTGAATAATATCAAAGGACTGCAGCAGAGCAGGGATATTTTACCCCCAAATACTTCAGAAGGGGAAGAAAGAAGAAGGGGAATCTTTTAAAACTTTTTTGTTTTAGCTATCTTCCATTCCAGACAGATACTCTTCAATTTATGGACTGCATTTTTACTTTCCTTTTCTTCTGTATGAACACAGTGACTGAAAATAAATGCCTGCCTTCTTCTCTCACCTTTTGTACTGCTGATTTAATAGAAAATGTAATTTGGATACCTGTAGATGCTCACATATTGAACCGATAAGCACATCTTTTTGTATGGTTCTTGACATCCTCAAAGTTTTGAGCATGTGTGGCATTTTGAAGCATATCTGGAAAATCTACTGTTGGTATTTTCCTGCCAGAAAACTGAGAATTGATTCACTTGAGACAAATTTCAGGCTATTCCATCCTGATAAACTCTTCAAGGTAGAAGGCATGGCTCTTTCTTTGACTTCTACCTGACAGTAACAAATAGAAATATCAAGAATAAATAACATCTTTCCTCTGAACAAGGTTCATTAAGCCATAACCCATTTTTCAAGGAGAAGATTTAAACGCTTGCTGTTGTTCCCATCCAAAGCCTGCTTTAGTTAATAAGACATAAATAGCCCTGATCTTGACTTTCAGTCCTGAGAAGGAAGCAGGATCAAATTGATAGTGCTTCTAAACAGCATTTGCCAAGATATTCAGAGCTGCTTTGGGAGAGGGCAGTAGTTGCTAGTGTTCAGATTCTGTTCCCATGGAAGTCAATGGCTAAAGCCCTCTCTTCGGTCAGGCCCTGAATTTATTCTAGGAGTTCAGCGGAGGTGAAAGAAAGAGACTGGTTTTATGTCAATCAAGCCTGTCAATATTGTTGGAGCTCCCTTAGGAGATCAGCTTCTCATGCTCCACTACTTTAGCTGGACAGGCTGTGCAGACAGACAGCTCTGAACTGCCTAAAGCCTCTTATATCACCAAAAGCAACACTGGTATTTCAGACAGGACAAAACCTTTAGATGGAAGGAGATGGGGATAACAGTGCCCCCTTCTTGAATCTGGCAGGCTCTTAGAAATGTTCCATCTCAGGAAAGCAACTTCAATTAAATCGGAGAATTCAACAAAAAACCCCAAACTTCTAACTAGTTCTGAACACATAATTTCCTTATTCTTTCATTTATCGGAAGGCAGATACACTTGAGCTTCTACATATGCAAAAATGTATATATTCATGAGCATGTGCTTCATAAAGGAAGATGAAAGCTGTCATTTGCATTCAGTGAATCTTTTTCGTTACTTCAGGTGCTCTGAAACATATTCTATCTTAAGAATTACTGAAAAAAAGCTTGTCCTCCACAACTTCTGATTCTTAGTCATAAGGCATCATCTGTCCAGCAATGGCAAGAATTACATATACAAAAAAGTAATAACGAGAACGCATTTATATATTTAAACTGCTTTCGCTATGAATATTTTTGAAGACGGAATATTTTTCAGCATGCCAGGAAGAGTTTAATCTCTTCTCATCTTATGCAAAAACGACAGTAAAATTTCCAGTACATAGCAACAAGTGTGCATCGTGAACATTAATGTGGGTCTTTAAACACTTTCATTTTGTCAATGTGAAGAAACATGATGAGAAAGTCATAGGTATATCAACGAATGGTCAGTGCAGAGTCAATGTTTTTCAAAATATGTTTTTACGAGAAAGTTGGATTAATTAGTTTTTCAGCCTTGGCAAAACCTCCTCTGCCATAAAAACCAGAACAGAGTAATAACTTAGTTCACAATTACACCAGGCATCCAGACTGATCAGCTTTGATGACGATTTCTCTTCTTAACTCCCCTCTAAATTTTAAGTATTTTGATAACATTTTCATGTACAAATCACGCAGAATGTCTGATTGAAACATCCATGCAAGAACCAACCCGTGTCTGCCACAGATCAATCATTTTTAGTCTTTAAGATAAACTTCATCCGATGGTAACATCAGAGCCACTTTGCAAGCAGAGCTGTTTACTCATACAGTATTTCAGAGAGAGACACGAGAGCCACAAAGCTCTAGAAGCAAGGCAGGATAGAGCAAGTCCCAGTTCTGATGCTAAACTTGGGTTCAGAAGGATGCACCCAGCAGGACTGTGGTCTTTACAGAACCCCCAGAGTTTATTTACAAAATGAATTTTGCTGTTGTAAGCTTTAAAATTGTAAAATATTCAGGATCCCATCAATAGAACTCTAGTGAGCTCACTGGCTTCTAGGAAAGTTCTGTCACGCAGTACTTAATCATCCCGAAGTCATAAATAAACAAAATTAGAACTTCAAGGAATATTAGAAAACACAATCATAGCTATTCTGCTCTCGGAGAATGAAGATGAAGAATTACAAGAGATGGTACATGACACAAAAGGACATGCAAGGACAAAGTGTTAGCTGAGTAAGAAAACCCTAAGTAATGAAGCAAATAAACACATTTGCCTATCCCACATGGAGTGCTTGACGTGTTGAAGGACAGAGACGATAATTTTGTGGAGTAATAGATTTTGTCCCAGAAGTCCACGATATTGGATGTGATGTCACAGGACAAACCCTAACATATACATAGAAGTATAATGGAAGTGCATGATTTCATGTTCAAATTATTCCTTGCTGCTCAGTGTTTTTGCAAGAGCTAGTGCTTTTACACAGGTCATACAACATACAGCATATTGTCCAGGAGGTTTACAGCTCAGTTTAACTACATGATACTTAGTGAACTTGTACAGCTGATTACAAAAGTAAAACAATGAGTTAACATTACCTTTTAGTTTCTACAATGTACCACTTTCACAATATAATTATAGAAATTGAGGAAACAGCTTTACATAACAGAAAAGTACCCCAAAGCAACAATTAAAAAGCAAACATCTGTTTGGCTAGCAAGAAAAAAAAAAGTTATTTATTTTTGATAAACTGTATTGTAGCTTAAGCAATTATCTCTAGTTCACCTCTTTGTCTTAAGAAATGGGAAGAAATCCTTTCATCTTTTTGTACAATAATTATTTCTAAAGAGCAAGAATATATTAGAAAAGGAAAATAAATCCCAGAGGAGAAATACTCTGTCAAGCATGAAGTTAGTGTTTCTGTTCTGTGAAACAGAAATTACTTAGAGCAGGTAGAACAGATAACTGAATGCACACATTGGAGAAACAGCATGCCAACTGTGAAGTGGGGTCCAGATCTTGTTGCAATCGATGCAAACACTCCAGCTACTACATAGAAAAGTTATAATTAATCACATTGTAGCAGAAGCCCCCATAAAGATTTGTTAGACTGGATCAGAAACTAGAGTCTCCTTTCTATGAGAAACTGCAACATTCATTTTACAGTTTGTTTTTGCTTAGAAAACTATTTTTGTTCTTAAATTTTCAACAGAAGAGCAGATTGAGAGTGCCTGATTCAGGCCTATTAAAATGCTTCATTCCAATGTTGCTGATTGGGAGAAAGTGTTACAACTCAATACGATATTTTATGGAGATAACGTATAGAAACAGATGCTTCATATGGTATTGAAACTTAAATAATAGCAAAGCTGAAACACAGTATTAAAACAGTGCTGAAATGTTGTAATACGATAGCATATTTTTATTTTAACAAACTCCATTTCTCAACCAACGCTAGTGGTGGTCTCCGCTGGAGAGCACAAATGGATGAGGAGCTAATCCAGCATGGAACTAAGGAGTTCATTAATTAACTTTATTAACTAATAACTAATTAAATAATACAGAGTACTTTAATGTTGGATTCTGCCTTTATTTTAAACAAAAGGCCTGAATCTGAGCTCACAGAAGTTAGAAAGAGATTCTCAGTGAATCCAAAGGCTCTCTACTTAAGAGTAATTTAAATCCGAGGTAACTGTGAGCAAGAGCAGAGTTGGGCCTGTGAGTTTTGCCAAAGAAAGCAGCTGCCTCAAAGCTGACGACACAGGAAAGTTCAGCCCTATTAGAGGTTTCCAGCATAAAGCTGAAAAATATCAGCTGTAGTTCATCTCTTGTGTCCAGCACTGTGACGGCTCTTCACAACTTTTAACTACTGGATGAAAAGGAAGTGGGGTCTTCGAAGAGTGATTTGGTTTGCAGTTTTTAAATTTCTCCAAGAGCCTCTGTGGCAAAAGAGGAGGTCCTTTTATTGAACAACTATGTAACCAAACCAAGTATCGGCATCAGTTTGCAGAAATCATGTCACGCACTGGTGCTTAGGCCTGTATTTTCCGTGACTTTTGGACAGGACTCATAACCAACTGAAATTTGGGGTGCATTGTTTTAATGTGCCAATTCTAATTACAAAACACAGAATGTGGCTGGGTTAATACCTTCTGCAAAAAACACTTGGATTCCTGCCTCACTGGAAGAGCCATGTGCCGAAAAATTGAGATAGTATCATATTTTGAAGAGGAGTATTGGTTACAAGTCATTCAAAGCACTTCACATATTATCTGTAAGACAGATAATAAATACATATTGAAACAATTAGATCTTTTTATGTTAAATAAGAAAAGCACCACATTTGCTCAATCAGTACTGTTAAAAGGGGAATGCTTAAGAAACCAATCTACCTTTCCATGTTTGAAGAATTTTTGTGCAGAACCTTCGTGCCACAGCTGCCCTGTATTTCTCTCATGCCAGAGTAACTAAGCAAGAAGAAAAATGAGCCTATGTAGCCTTTCTGGAAACCATGCAAGCAATTAGTAGAATAAAGATATGATAATGCAATGGTCCCCTATCAAGAGTTTCGCCACATTGACAATAGCTGACAAGTGTGAACAGTTTCCAAAAAACAACAAAAAAATACTTTTTTTAATGTTTTTTTAATAGATTTTGCAAATGCTGATTACTATCTGAGATTCTGACTTCTATGATTAAAAAAAAAAAAAAGTGATTGCTTTTAGCATTTTTATGCCATTGGCTTATTGTACAACTACTGCTGCAGAGGCTTGTTATACGAAACATTTTTGGGCAGGAGTTGATTGCTCCAAGTGAAATGAAAAAAAAACGTCAAACTTAAAAAATATTTCTGAAAGCTTTTTAAAACATTTTACTGTTTTTCATTGTGGGCTCCTAGACCATGACTTGCCACACAGGCACACAATTCTGCTGTACGTGACGAGGAACTTGGAGGGATAAGTGAACAGCATCTAATCCAAGATCCAAAGATTCACTGAATTTGATGAGAACACTTTCAACACCTGCAATGGGTTTTAGCACAGGCTCCCAGCTTATGACTTGAGCTGGATGCAACTACAAAAGCAGTTACACTGCAGTCTCTCTCTTGAGCTTTATTTTCTCTCCCAGCATTTTTTTTCAGAGCCGCCATTCAAAAACTACACGTGCTAGTGTTTTACTGGGTCTTTCAACTTAGAGCCACAATCCCTTCCTATTAGTAACGACACATAAAGAAAGTCAAGACAACCGCTAGCCTGTCATCAGGAACCAGTTCTCAGCAAAAAACTAGAGCGAGGTTCTGCTGTGTGTCACAGCGTTGCCTCTCATCCCAGATAAGCATTAAAGCCAAAAGTGGAGTTGGATCCTGTTTTCAAACAAGTAGCACCCTGACCATAGTGCATTTACTTCATCCTGCTCTGCCACTGGAATGCTCCTGTACCAACGTCCACCAGCTGACTGTCTGGTCCCAGGACTCCAACCTGTGGGTAGAAGTCGACTGAAAACCCCTCATCCTCTAAATGTGAACCCAAACCCACTCTTCAAATCCCCTCTGAGACTGTCCCATGAGCTTTTAGGAAGATTGTACTTCATATACCTTTCTACCCTCTCCCATAATCTCAGAAGTTATTTTGTTTCAATGAAACTGGAGATCTCGTATTTCTTACTGTTCAATTATTAAGGAACAGCAACAGAGTCAGCTTCGTCTGAAAGGCTCAGCGATTTTTAAATGATCTCATGTACCGTAATTTATAATGGAAAATCAGGTACAAATAGTGTGAGATGCTTTCTAGTTCCCCTCTAATGGAAATAAAATGAATCCCTGGTAATGGGTGACCCGACTTGCTTCTGTGGTCACTCATTTTACTTTTTAGTGTTCTCTTTAGTAGTCTCGGGAGAAAAGAGCAAATGCAAAGCTTTTATCCAAAGCAGCTTCTCAAAACAATAGCTCTCCTCTTCTGTTATAAAATCTATTTTTACTATTCTCATAAACTAATGTTATTGATCACAGAGACTATGCTATTATCTCACTATAGAAAAACTTGTACTGACAGTCCACAGACAAAATGATTGGAATTTATGCAGTACAATTATTATTAATTCTGCCTCTGCTAATACGAGGTTACTTCATGTAGCTGTTTAAGTACTTCTTTATTATTTAGTATTGAATTTATTTATTTTAAAGTTAATTTTATTAAATTATGTACTACTTTTTATTTAGATAAAGCAGAACATTACCATCATATCGAGCCTTGTCTGTGTGACACTGCTAAAACTAACACTACAGAGAAAAGAAAATTCTTTTCAAACATATGTTTTCAATATAAACAAAAAACCTGGCCAAATGTCTTATGTCAATACAATGATTTCTCTCCACCACCATCAGGATAATTGCTGTACACAGACATTTATTTTTGACTAATTAAGGTTGAGTTTTGGCATTCGCTGCTCACACTTCAACATATGTATACCATTAATGTCCAGAAGAGCTTATGCAACCCAGTGTTAAACTGCATGAGGAAAAAATGCTTCAGCTATGACCATTAGTTTATTTAATTCAGATGTACATGTTTAAATACCACATTTCGTTTACTGATTGGGGGGAAAGACACATTTGCTGTGTCTTTGTGAATGGCCACTGCAATTCAAAGGTGGTCATATATATAATGTTAACATTATTTGCAGCTCTATTCATAGCTTTTTAAATAGTAGGAGCAGAAAATTCTTACAATAGGATAAAGATTTGGCTAGGGTAAAGATGCCCTGTGCATGGTCAAAGCAGTAACATGACCTTCTTCATACCAGAGCTGAAACAGCATATTCCTAAAAGCTCTGATTGGTGTGGATGCATGAAATATTCCCATGTAAATGAAAAAATAAACCCAGTTTTTAACCAGCTATCAATCCGTTCAATAGTTTAAAAATATTCAGAAATATTCAGATTTTTTTTCTCAGACTGCCTAATGAGAATCCTTCTATTTAGATTAGTTCTAATTAACACACATTCCACCAAAAACTACTGGCTGCAGCAGAAAATATCCAACCACTTATAATCTAAAACATAGTTGAGCAATATAATTTTGGCACTACTGTGAGAAAGAAGGAAAAGCTGAAGGGAAAATTCCTTTTATTGTTATCGCCCTTCTTTCATTTTATTCTTCTGCATTTACTGAAAGACAATGTGTATGCCCTAAAACGAGCAGGTCTGATAAAAGCTAAAACACAGCATCACCTGCTTCCTCATCCAAATGCAGGAACACCTTTAAAAAGTGGATTTGACCCTGACTGTATCAGAACTGTGGCCAGGTTTAGGTTACACAGCAGAAAGCATTTACGAGATGGTGCCTGACTGATTCTTAAAGGCAGGAGTTCATTTCAGTGTGGTAGGGAATATCCAAATCACACTAAACACCTTGGACAGGATAATTACTGTGTACCACAAAACCTCGCTGCATGCTCTACCATCTTCTCCTGTAAACAGGCCCAAAGGGAGGGAGGGACAGAACGCTCTGGAAACAACATATAAATAAGGACACTGATACCCCTCCCCTTTTTACCCCTTCAGAAGGGGCGAGCAGCAGCTCAGAACATGGACTGCTGACTATACAGCACCCATGGGACACTCCAAAACACCCCGTAACTCCAACTGAATGCATCAACTGCTCCTCATGGCAACTTCCATTCCCCGGGTCTCCAAAACAGGCTCTTCTGTGTGCTACTGAACTGAACACCACTGCTCCCCTCATCATATGCCTGTAGGTAGGGAGCAAATGTGGCACTGGCATGTATGTGTTGGGAAAAGAAGACAAGGCCTTGGAAAAAAAATTGCTCAGGGGACTCAATTTCCTTGAAGGGCAAGAACAAGAAGGCAGCAAGCTCCTGCAGCTGCCATCACCACCTGGAGCTCCTGCCAGGACACGGAGGCTTTGCACCAGCTTAAAGTAAGTCTCTGTCTTCAAGGCACAATTGTAACTGTGATTTCCAAGTTAGAAAACTGCACAGTGGCTTCACGGGGAACTTTCCAGTAAGTCACCTATTTATGATGATACTCTATCCAAGGGAAAGACAAAAAAGTGAAATTATAATCTCTTCCCAAGACAATGGAAGATCTTACTCATACTTCTTAGCTCTTTTCAAGATGTGTTGATGATACCAACGCTAAATCTAATGTGCTATGACATAAGGAAAATTCTAAGCCTTGCAGCTTAAAAATCCTTTATTACCATCTCAGACAATGTACTAGAATATTAAACAGATAACACTAAACCCTTCTGAAATTTTCAAATGCAGAGCTCTCAGCTGAGAGTAGAGAAGGAAGCAAACTTAAATATTAGAGACTGAGCAATAGTATAATCTTCTTTAATTCTGTGTAATATATGTCTCAGAGGCCGTACGAAGGTCATGCTAGATCCTGCTTTGCCATGGGTCCAAAAACTACAAAACAAATGTGATTTCAATGCTAAGCTTGGAAAGGTAAAAATCAATCCTGTACTCTTTCAGTTAAAAATACTGGAATAATAAGAACTGGAGTGAGGCAAGCACAACGAGAAGAATAGCCGAAAAAGAAAAAAAAATAGAATAAATAAGCAAAGAAAAACACCTGAAGAAACTGAAGGTAACACAAAGAAGAGCAGGGAGAGGAATACTTCTGAACTGCCCTTGAAAATGTTCTAGCTTCACACAAGAGCAGATGCAACTCATGTCCTTATCCACTTCTGGTTTACAACAGAGGCCTTTGTAAGCACAGAGATTGTAGCAAGAAAATATTATAATGGAAAAAACAAATGGATGGACTAAATGTCACTGCCAATAGAAAACAGGATGACCGAAGTTTATAAAAATTGTGGTTTTATCTGAAAACAGAGACTGAAGACTTGTTCTTTTGCACTATGAGGAAACCACTAAGACTGTACATGGTTTCAGAGTAACTGTATGACATCAAAACACGAGTGAAACTAAGGAGACTGCAGAGCCTCCTCTACACAAAAAAATATCAAAGCTCTGCTATCAAAGTTGGTTTGAAAACTTATCTCAAAACTCTGCAGATGATCCAAAACTCTGCAGATGATGTGCCACGGGAGATAAAATGAGAGATGACTGCATAAAGGATGACAAATCAAGGACCTCTCTACCAGATAAATTACATTATGAGAAACAGTAACAGGCTCTGACACCAAAATCCAACCATTCTTTAAGGTTTTGTCCCCACTTGGGTGGGATCCTTTTTTGGTTTCCATGCACGTGGATGCAGCCACACTGACATGATGAGCCTGTGTGCAACTCCATTCAAGGCATGACTACAACCCAACAGCAGTATCCAAGTCCGGCCTGACGAAAGCCATCTCCAGCTGATGTGAAGCAGCAATTTTCTTCAGAGCAAATTATTTCATGAATCAGCCAGCAGGGAGTGACAACATTCTGCTGCCAGTGACTAAGTGTATGACCTCTGGGTTGCAATTTCCACCAGCTTAATAAGAGTCCATTGCAAACGCGATCATATTTTTCACTCTGCTGTTAACAGAGATGCTAATCTGGCTCTCAGTTTCCTTTTTTTTTTTTTTTCCCCCCTGCCAGCTTTATTGCTTCCAATGTAGCATTTCCCTGGAGACAGGGAACAGTCTACTCCACGTTGCTAATAAAATCTGAAGACAACAGAGTAAGAATTGAAGGGCAACAACTTTTCTGCTTTGAAGGAATATGGCAGGCCTAGCAGAGACCTCATGGCTTTCTTCTGCCATGAGAAGACCAGCTCGGTACTGTTCCTGCTGAACTTTGCAATCTGCGGAGAGACAAAGGAATGAAGTGAGAAGGGGAGGAAAGCCTTCTTTTCTGGAATGTTTTCTGGTACAGATCCAGAGATGGACGAAAAATCCCACAGCCCTGAGGATGGTCAGAAGAGGAACAATGAATTTTAAATGAAGGGTAAGGTAAAGACTAAGTAACAAAAGTATGAATACTACTCAAATTTTTAAATGTTCTGCAAGTACTTCAGCTAGGATCTGCACACAAATAAAATATCCAGATGATGAACCACAACAGACTGATGTCAGTATTAATGCTACAGGATTAACACAACAGTAGAATACCCTACTGCCTTATGAGAGTTTCTAAAACATGACAGAAAAGTGGTTTATTTATACCTTTAATACCAGTGTTGAGGAGAGGAGTAACAGAAACCTAGACTTTATTCAACATGAGGACTCTAGCTGATTGTTGATCCTAAAAGAAGATGCAAGAAATGTTTAAAAAAGCTGCCATTAAGCCATATTTGTTTTTCCTATGCAGTACAGTTCCACTTCTTGGGCTGTTACCAGGGGAGAAGACAGAGCCTCAAGCTCTAAAACCCACCTCTGAATCGAGAAGCATGAACTTCTAACACTGGAGATAAGATAACAAATGATACTAAGACTCCACGCCAAGGGTAGAGGAAGCTTTATTGAACAGGCCAGCATGGACTTGCTGGTGGAGCAGGAGACAAAAAATGTAAGATCTCTTTGTCTCCACCTCTGTCTGAGGTGCCCAGAGAACTTGGACGACTTGGACACGTGCCATATAATTAATGTGCATCTATCAAATTGTGCATTCAGTGGGACAGAGTCATATGAGATTTCCTGGAAACTTACTGTTCAGCTACACGGTATGTGCACGGGGTTTTTAACTACTCTGGACAGAATGTATTTCCTGGACAGAAATACAAACACATGTGACATCGGATGCAACCGTGGTGACCCAGGGCTCAGCACAGCCTGTTCACACCAGAGTGCTTTTGCCCCTGGATAAGCAAAGATAAAAGTGCATTTGGGCAAAAAGCTCTTGCTTTTTAGGTGCCTTGGTGCCAAGTCAGAATAATATTGCATGTTTGCTCCAGGAAGGCTTGCTTTACAATACTAGAAGAAAAATACAGTTATTTGAAATGGTCAGTTTGGACCAAACTAGCTTGCTTTTATTATCAGTTTTTACTGTGCTTACATAGCATGTAAAATGAACACAGAGTTATTCCAGGTTTAATCCCATATCTCTTATTCCTCCTTCATATTTCTGCTGTAGGACAGTCTTCTCATGCTAACTGAACCATTCATATTTACATTATGCAACATGTCCTAGTGTTGCAGGATTAGGGTATGAGCATGCTTATGTAGCTCTTGAGCTGTGTCATGCCATGCTCCTTCAAGGTAACTTTTGCTGCCAATTTTTGTATACTTAATAAGGTATTATTTTTCTGGTGCTTATCACAGACTTTGTTTGCAAACACCTCACAAGCACTAATGAATTCATTCTCCCAGTAGGTAGTGAAGTCTTTTCTTTGTTTCACAAAGAGACAAGCTGCAGCACAGGGATAATGCAAGTTGTCCAGTGTCACACAGTCGTCGAGTACAGATCTCCCAAGTTCTTGTGCAGTATTTATTCACAAGATAACCCTTCTCAAAGGGTTCTGCCTAGGTGCTCTATTTTCTCAGCCTCATTTCCCACATCAGCTTATTTCAGGAAAGATCTCTTTCACCGATCCAAGTTTGCAATGCCACCATCAACTCACTAGAATGCTTCATCAGAAGACAGCTCAATCTACAGTGCCCATGAAAACTGAGCTTGTAATGATAACAAGGACTGGATGCCATTATAGATGTACATCTATAAATTTCTCTATGTGTGTTTCTGTCTCTGTACATAACATATATACATATCTATATATGTGCATGCTACCCGGTATCTGTGGAAAGTTATCAAATACAGAACATGAGAACAGTCAAAGTTCAATTATATTAAGCTTCAGACAAACCTGTATTATTTACTGTAATATTTAGCTATTCCAAGCTCACACTCCTATATCCCTAGAGGACAATGTCACCTAATAGGTTGTGCTCATGTCCCTGTCATCTTCAGACAAAGCCAAAGCTGATGCTGTTGCACAGACAGACAGAAATAAGTCTGTACATAATAAAATTTAGTTTAGCTAAATATAGACTTTCAAGAAGTTTTGCAGCCTGATTTCAAGAACAGCAAAATACAGTTGATTATCCAACCTCTGAGCTTTTCCTAACACGTCCCTATATTGAATAGTCTTAGGCACAAGTAAAGAGACAACTCAAGACACTGAGGCCTTGGAGAATAGCACGCGCAAATCTGAATGCCTGCACAAGAGAAACTTGAAGGGAAAACAGAACAGTCATTTTCTTCCCTGCATCTATCACCTTGCTGCTTCACAATCATTTTCTGTAAAGCACGGTTTCCAATAGGCAAGGCCAATGTCCATGCCCAAGTCTCACTCCACATTTCATTCTCAATGTTGTTCAGCTTGCATACTATGGGTCTGCCAACTCTGGTGAACGTGATTTCAAAGGTTTTCTCTCCTCTGTGTGTGACGTGAAACCTCCCTCTTGAACAGCAGCGCACTACCTCTGAACTGAAAATGATGTTTGGGGAGTGAAGTTTTCCAGAAAAGCTGCTGACAGTGTGACCACGATGGAAGCTGTGACTGCTCAACATCTCTTAAAGCAGAATAATGCCATGTAATTGTTTTATTGATGGATTTAGCAGCCTAGATTTAGTCCCTGGAATATAAAAATGTAGGCTTCTGTTGTTTGCTTCCTTTTTGTTGTAAATGATTGATAATTATTTCACAAATGTCTTCCCCTGACATTTGATTTGCTAGATAATACATAAACATACAGTTTCTAATGGGTTTTCTGGCCTTTTAACCTAATTTCTTTTCTCATTACTTTTCATTTCATTTCCAATTCTGATATAAAATCTATTTTCCAGAAATTTTTTGCAGGATCTGGAGCTGCCTCACTTTAATAATGTACAGAATTATATTTTAAAACAACAACAAAGCCAAGATCAATGAGAGCATAGAAGAAAAATCAACTCATATTTTTAACTTTTCTTTTTCATGTTGAACTGCTTCACACACACTCTCTCCAAGATGGTTTCAAAATTATGTTTGAAACTAATAATTATCAAGTGCATGTGAGCTTTTAAAAAAATCTGTCACATGAAAACAGTTGGGTGAGGACAAAACAACACGGTTCAGCATAAGAATACATATATTTTTCTCTCAAATACTGGCTGCCATTGTTACTACATTGCAAGGATTTTTTAGCTAATTAATGATTAGGCAGATCATGGACATAATCATTACAAAATGAAAATTACATCCTTTACATTTTTATGACACAGAGAGAGGAAATAATGGATGGAACTTGAGGGACATATTTGAGTGCATACAAAACAACGAAAAGATTCTCATTGTTAAGGGAAGAAAAGTAGTGAGTAAGTATTCTAGTACACTCACTAATTTCAGTGGTAGTGACTAACAAAGTCCATTTTGGACTGTTATTCATTTACTCAAATTTCCTTTGCATGAAGAATTAAACTGGTTTTTTTTGGTCTTCTTCCGTCAGTATAAATCTACTGAAGTCAGTAGGACAATGTGATTATTGATCTTAGAGCACTCCATGTCCATCTATGACTCCATTCATAAAGGCATGAAAATGCAGGTCAACTTTCTAAGGAAAACTACTTAAAAGTTTAATGGATCATTGCCCTTTTATTTTCTTTGACAAAACCCTATATGCCTAGGAGTGAGGCACAATTTTTTTTCCAGTTAAGATCCACAATATGCCACCTGTATTTCATCATTCTTTAAACAAAGGTCCACTGAGATTTCCTAGCACTACATAAACAAATTAAGCACATTTTTGTATTTCTACATTATTCAAAGTACTGTGTCCATGCTCTCAGACTCAGAACAGAGGAAGTACTCTGAAAGAGAAGTCTAAAGAGAACACATCCGATCTGCTATTCAACCGAGTTTTCCACTCTAAAGTCTCTTTTTTTGAAGGTGTGGCTGTGGGTAGAAAGGATAACGCAATAATGATCTTCAAGCAACAATACCTGTATTGTAAAATTGCAATTTATTCAGATGTCCTTTCCAGTGTAGCCTAAAGAAATAACCTGACATGCTAACAGACAGGTTTCTATTTAAACAAAAAAGAAAAAAAGAGAAGTCCTTAAGAAATAGCCCCTAAAAAACATGGTTTTGACTTTCCTCCTTGAATTCCCCTGACAAAAGTAATGACTGAGGTGACAGGAAACCTGATATTAATTCTGTAAGTTCTAACTAGATGTGCAGGAGATCTAAGCCCAAGGAATAGAGCTGGAATGCAGAGCAAATAGGCAATTACTCTGAGCAGAAGAATTCCGTGCCTGATGACTTGCCTGTCTCCGTTCTCCGGTGTCGGTTCTACAAAGACTGTAATCTTCTATGTTGATGCCTATATTCAATCTTAATGCCTGATATTGAGTGATGGGAAGCTGCAGGGATTCTTGCAAGATTCATCGTTAATGGGTTTAACTCAATTGGCACATCTGCCCAGGATATTTCATAAATACATAACCTATGCTATGTGATCGGAATAATTACTTAGAACCATGCAGAGCACCCATCTCAGCACGGCGCTTTTTGTTCTACAACTGTGGCCACCTTCTGCTTTACCTTTAGCCACTCATCTTTTAAAAATAATAAATGCTGGTAAGAGGATATGTGATCATTTCCCTCCTTTTCCGTGCACTTACACACATTTCTTGCCTTTGTGATCTGAGGCTCTGAAGGAATCCAGCTCTCAAAAAGCAATGTTTTGCCACATGCTGGGATTGCTACAGTTCTACTCCACTGTCTGTGTGAACCAGTCTACAAGTTATACTCACAAAATTAAAATTCCCATTAGAAAGAAAACTAAAGATTTTGCATGAAAAATTTTTGAGAAATAAATGAAATTCGTGCTGCAAATGTGCTTTTCAAGTAGCTTAAAAACTGATCCAGAAATATTTTTTTCCATTATAATCTTCTGCCTCTTTGTCCTCTCTTTTCCAAATCCAACATCTGCTACCTTTGTTAGCATATGACGTGCAGGAGATTTATTTGTCCATAAGGCCTCTCTGTACAGAATACAATTGCTATGCCTTCTGACCTATCTGAACACTATCATTTGCAGTGGACTGCATTCATTTATATGAATGGACTCTCATGACAAGGATCTCAATGACCCACCAGTAGAAACATTCTTGGTATTTGCCCTCTATTGTGTTATTGTAATAAACAAAAAGAGGAAAATGAAATAGGGTCCACCCCAGGGGCAGGTGTTCCAGTTCATTGTGCCAGGCAGCCGACAGTTGATTCAGGCACGGTGACACCAGGCCTGGCTACTTCCTCTAGGCCTGTCTTCTGGTTTTCTGCCATCCTGCCAGTCACCTCAAAATTAAGGAGGTTTACTGAATAACATACATGTTCAGTTGTACGGGACTACCATACAATGCGAAGTGTTCCCACTCAGTCTATATGAGAGAGTCCCATGGTTTTATTCAGTTTCCTTATAGCAACCGTGTTGTAAAATCACTACAACGCAATCCTCATTTCCAATCCCACCACAACATGTGGCCAAAATTATTTTCAGAGAGCTGGGTCTCATCAGATCTTCATATCAGAGTTTATGTGGCTTTTCTAGAGATTAATATAGACATACGAACATTGGCCCCAGGAATTAAATAAGGCAAGGTTGACAAGCCAGAAGCCACTAAAGCTAAACAAGGAAAGTTATACGATTTCAGTTTTAAGATCAGATTGACAATGGGTTGTGCTTGTGTTTAACAGTCATGCCTAGTTAACTCCCTTCAATTAGTGGTTGTTAAAACTTTCGTGTGAACTTAAAAATCATATTACAAAGTAATTTAACATTGGTTATTACCACTTAAGTCTTTCAGATATGCAGTTATGCAAATCTGCCAAGCAAAATTCTGACTATATTTTCTTCACTTGCTTGAAATCACTATTAGAAAAATGAATTTACATAATGGCATCTGCTACTCCTCTTACAATTTGTATTTTAAAAATAAAGTGCATGTGAGGTAACCTATACAACTTGTACAACACTTTTACTACTCCTCATCTCAAATAGTTGCCATTTCAAGTTTTTCCTCCTTGTTTAGTACGGATGTAAACACAGGACTGAGAATAAGCAAGGAACCAAGAACACCGTTTAGGATATTTGCCAGCACTGTTCTAGTTTTCAAAGCATATGCACTCTGAAATGTGCACAGTTCATTTTAGATATAGCCAGAACATCCATGCAGAGCTAGATACATTCAGAGTTCTCATTTTTGGCGTACCATGAAAATGCGTATGTTTTACAAACCTCAAAGCATAGAAACAAAAATTAAAATATTCAGCTCATTAATCTCTGCTGGCTCCTTCCTCCCATTCTCTTGAGTGGAGTAGTTGAAGATTCTGGACTTTTTAGTACTTTATCACATACCAAGTTAACATAACGGTCCATTATCCTTACAAGCTTGTGCTCCAGCACATTTTTTTTATCAGCTCTCACTTCGGAATCACCTTCTGATCCAATTTCCTACCAATCAAGTGTTCCCTATTGCACTGAATGACTCCGTGTTTGGTGACATCTTATTTTCCATTACACTTATTTCTTGACTTCCTAATTGCTTGACTTGAGTCTAGCAGCGGTCAATAAATCAGAAGTAAAAATCTTCACTAAAAATAGCTTTGTGTTTCAATAACCCTATGATTCGACTTACAGAATAATGCAAAGAAAAACAAACAAGAACCCCCCCCCCAAACGCCAAACAAGACAACCTCTAACGGCATAAATGGACCGTGTTATTCCTATAATACTGTGGCATACTGATCTGAACACCCTATCATCACCCTCACCATAAGTATGGGTTTAAATTACTGGAATACAAGGGAACCTATTGTGTTGTATTCCCTACAAGCAATGAACAAAGCATTTACTACTAAAGTATGAAACAAGAAACAAGAGAAATATAAGACAATATCTGTCACTGTTCTTCATGCACAAATAATACAACTCATATCAATTTTCTGGCAGTGTCATTGTAAATATAGTTTTAAAGATGGACCAGGAGAACTGTGATGGGGACTTACAGATGCTTCTGCATTCCAGATACATACAACACAGAAAAAGAAAAAGATTGCACATTTTACAGTAGAGATAGGCCAAGAAAAAGGTCTTACAGCCCAAACAAAAGTTAGTTCAAATTCATATTTAGGACCCCTGAAATATCTGAGGTTTCACCACTTCGTCATCATGCAGGAACGTTTTGCGATTTTCATTCAGGAGAGAAATGCTAAAAAATCACATCATTTTGGATAGAAAAATGAATACTTGGGAATAAAATAAAATACTGTAGTTTTGTCTGGTTCCAAGTTTTCCATTTGTTTTAAAATTTTCTGTCCTTGTTCTCAGTTTTCTTTGCTATTTCAACTTAAAAGTTTCTTTCCCAATTTTAAACGGGGAAAAAAAATCATCACTTCTTTTAAAGGCTGTCAACTCTTTCGAATTCTGTAATGTGTGCCCTTGTCTAGAGATATCTAACTTTGACTCCAACTTCTCCTGCTTTGAGTGACAAAATGAAAATTAGATCAAAGGATCTGAAGTTCGGCATTGCTGCTTTTGACACTTTCTTTCCAAGTCCTTTTTCTCGCCATTTTCACCTAAGGTATTTCTTTTTGTTATTCCTAGTAATTTCATCAGAACATTTGTATCTGATATATATTATGCTTCAGAATTTCTTGGATATGACAACACTGTAATTGTGTTTTAACCCACCTTATGAAACAAAATTCTTAAGTTATGAAACATTTCACAGAATGGTGTTTCCATTTTTTGGCACTTTGAAACTAACTCTAACATTAAACTTAAACAAAGAACTGCCTGCCATTCCCTGTGTTTCTCTGAAAAAAACAAAAGCAAAGTATTGCACACATGTTCAAGGACGTAAAGTCCATGTCCATATATCCTAACACCACTAACATTCAGAATGATTCAACAGTCAACTACTAATCGTGCCACATCTGTATAGTAAGAGTCACAGAAATAAGGAAAGAATCAGTAAATGATTATTCAATTATTACTAGAAGGTGGTGGTAGCAATGCTCATGCACTGCCTTGGAAAATACCAATATAATATCTATGCCACTAAGAGCACACAACCTAAATGAGGGAGAAAATATAATGAGGAATGCATACG
This sequence comes from Caloenas nicobarica, assembly GCF_036013445.1. Lineage (NCBI taxonomy): Eukaryota > Metazoa > Chordata > Aves > Columbiformes > Columbidae > Caloenas > Caloenas nicobarica. The sequence goes on along the minus strand of NC_088246.1, from coordinate 43,676,996 downwards.
GCCTTTGAATAGCACTTTTGCACATAAATTAATTGAAAACAACACATATTCCATATAAACATTTCTTGCTCCTTTTTTTTTTTTTTGTTAACTCCTCTAAATTGACACATCTGACCACACACTAGCAGGACTGCTAAATTTGCAAAGATATTACCACCAAGAAATTCTACCTAGGTGTTTATTTCTGCTTGTAGCATACGTTTAGGAACTGTGAGAGAACGATGACACTGGGCTAGATCCAGATTTCTCTGAAGTCCATAAATTTCAGGCTTTGTTTTATCTGTAAGTAGTTCAAAAACTAGTTTCTTTAAAAACGAGGCTGATAGCTACCCACTCTCATCTTTTGCACTTTAAGCCATGCCACTAAATCCTTTTTCGGTTTTCCACTTAAATAAAAGAAAACTTGCCTACGTAATAATAACCCTGGATATTCCTTACTGTTTACTCCACCCTCTGTAAGTGTGCTAACCCAGTATTTATTGATCTGACACAGGTAACAGGCACTACCTATAGTACGACATCTGGTGAATCAATCACTATTACTGTAGTGCTACATTACAACTCAGTCCAAGGCTTTTGTGTTCACTGCACAAAGTAAATAATGTTTACTGCTGAAAAACTACCAACCTCAAGCCAAGCATGCTGTGTTATCGCATATTTTATTGTAACTTGTGATACTAGACTATGCTCAGCATGCTCATCTGCACACTGGCTTTCTGAGGGAGGAGATGGGGGAGTCGCATCTCTCTGCCAAAATGCACTGTAAGAGAAAGCCATTACAGCTAAGTCTGTGCCATGCCATCTGCAGTTCAAGTAATTTCTCATATTCTACTGCATTCAGTGTGTGTCCTTAACATTAAACAAATTACTTTTCTCTCTCACTGACAGGTTAGCACCTTTCAAACCCACTTTTTAAGAGACCTGGCAAAACCAATGCTGCTGTTCCCCTTGCTTTGTACAATCACAACCAAATTTTTCTTGAAGAAAAACCTTCTTAGACCACCAGGGTTCATTTTCTATGAAGTAGAGTGCATGTGGGAGGCTTCTCAGGATGATTTCTCCAAGCAACACCTAATGCTAGAGAGATGATGGCTACCTGCTTCTGCTGGAGTCTGCCTAAATAAAACAAAGTAGGTTTCCCTAGGGACAATTGTTAAATTTTGCACTCAGTAATATGTTTCCTATAAAGTTTATATACAGACTTGCTGGGTGAAAACTCTGCTTAGGGTAGGTATCCTCTCTCCAGCAGCAGGAAGAAGGCAGAAGGAACAATGCATATTCGGAGCAAATGGTGGAACCACACCGAGGATGAAGATGCCCTTTGACATGAGCTCTATGGTTACTAAGCAAGATGTCCACATGGTACTGAACTTTTGTGAAGCATTTGTTTCACCTTAAAACAGATATGGGCATTACAGACCTCTACATGTGAGCTGGTCCTCCTGAGGTTCCTCTATAATCGATTAAGTGATTAAAGATCAGACTTGTGACCTAGGACATATAACCAGCTCTAGGACAAGATGAAACATGAACTGAAAATGCCTTTTTCTTTCTGCCAACTGTGAGAGAAACCAGGTGATGTAGTGGGATGTAAGCATGTCTACTCAGCTTCTGGTGACTAAATTCAGTCTCTTGAGTCTGAAGATTAGAATTGTTACTCATAGAGGTGCTTACTGAAATGGAGTGAGATTTGATCTTTTCTAATCTTTCTGGCTGTCAACCGTATTTAACAATTAATAATACTTAATCTAATACACAGATCATGTTAAAAATATGTAGAAAAGGAAAAAAAAGGACAGTTAAATGATAAAATCAGCCAAGAAAGTAGGCAATAGTGCTTTACATATGGAAGTTAGTGATTCTAATTAAGAAAATCTGAGTTAGCTGCTTGCTGATGACATGGCAGGAGTTGATGCCATTGATCTATATCAATGCAAAGGGCATTTTATGCTGCCAGTATTAAGTCAGCAGAAATCATTTTCCAAAGCCAAAAGGAAAATGAACCTTGATCATATACATTGAATATATGTGATTTTGTGTGCATGTGTGCATCTGTGTGTTGGTGAGAGAGTGTGTATGCATGTGTATCAGCTCTCTTTAATATCAAGCGAAGCTACTTATGCACAAGGACATTTTCTTCTTTGTTTGGGTTATGTTACTGTTAGATTAATTTAACCTTTAGCTTAACAGGTCTTATTTCTGATTTGGTGATGGACAGAATGTGAGTTAGAGTTTAGGGTGAAAGATTCCTTTCAGCCTTTTTTGTTGTGCATAACAAAAAAAGGGAATCTAACTATAAAGACTTTGATTAAGACTCCAGTATCTCTCTCTTTATGACTTGTCTGTGGAAACTGTCTTTACCATATGGATGGGTGAATGACAAAAATAATGACAGAAATCACTATCACCCAGTTTTCTCTACCTACAGAAGACATTCATATTTGATGCACATCCCAAGCCCAGTTCTGATCTTCCTCAGAATAGTCAGTCCCTTATTTCTCCTAGCCATTCACTTATTCTTACAATACACCAGTCCAGCACAGCAGATGCTTTCATTAAAAATGCTGACAAATAGAGATGACTGCTGGTCTGGCCTGGAATTTGGAAAGAAACTCCATTTAAAATAAAAATGAATTGAAATGGTTCTGGATATGGCACTGCTGAAAGAAGCACTGCAGAGGATCTCAATTTATTCCACCAAGAACTTTCAGGTTAATCTACATTAACCTAGTTGGTAGGTCTGCTATGCAAGTTTGATTTCTTTCTCCTAGAAGCAATTGACAATAAAATTCCAAAGCTGTAGGCATCTGAAGAATGCTTAGTTTGACTTAATCACGGTAAACCAACATGTACAGGACTAAAGAAGCCAACAGCCCACATACAGTCCATTTAGAGAAGCAGTGACTTGATAGCATTAAGGTGGGATAAACATTTAAACAAAACTTTTAAAACTTCCAAATAGATTTTTAGACCCAGCAGGCTAGATCCTTGTGTCCAACCAATGCAACCAGTTAACCTTCAGCATAAGAGCTGAGAGAGGAACAAAAGTGAAGAAACCTGTTTGAAAGCTGTCTTCATATGCCCCTGATGCACTCACAAGCCTACTCTGACCCTTCTTTGAATTAGGAAAGACGCTGGAGAGGAAGTTGTGGCAAGAATTTCAGCCATAGTGGGCAAAGGTGGTGAGCCAACATCTCTACTTCATGGAGGACAGGTTTGGGTTTTTTTTCCTGTTTCCACAAAATTTGAACTAGGAGAGACAGCAGCACCCATTGGGACTTTTCTGCCATGATGGGGACCTCTGGCATACAGCTGTCAGAATAGGAGAAGGGAAAGTGTAACTGCTGGAGTGGAAGAAGATGCTTAACCGCTACAACCACTGGTAACAGTCACCATATGGAGAACACTCAACCAAGGAGCACTCCTCGGGGAAGGGGATGACCTGGCTTTTATAAAGTTTCCCTTGAGACGCCTTTAACAGTGACATAAGAGTTGTAGTCCATCTTCACTGTCAACAAGGCAATCTCAAGTCTGTTTATCCTGGGTTTCCTTATCTTCATACGGCTGCCTTTGATAGCACTGGCCATTGATCTCATGGTAGTTCACACATTTATGCACAACAGACAGCAAGGTGTTAATAGGGAAAAGTGGCAGCTTTCCAAGTGGTCTATTTTTGTTCCTGCCTTTTTTTTTTTTTTTTTTTCTGGAAAAGCTAAAAATCCTATTAAAATAATTCGGCTGGCTTTCACTCTCTTTACTAATCAGACTGGCTAGCAAGTGATTTCTTCATTGCTGAGAAATACCTGTCTTCCAGACTTTACTAGTAACACCAATTAACACAGCAGGAAATATAAATATTTCTACCATCCAAGTGATCATTCCAAGTCAACCACACTCTGTTGATCAGGGTGAATAATGAGTCCCAATACCTGTGCAAGTTTCTACTCTCCAGCACTGGAAAAGAGAACAGGAGAAATGTATTTTTAACCTTTCTGAAGAAATGTATTTTTAACCTTTCTTAATGGAAAAAAAATAATCCCCAAACTGTATTTGTCAGAATGTGAAAATGCATGTGAGATCTAATGTCTATTAGCTTCTATTTAGCGTCTTCCTCACACCAGGGAACTTTATAATAAGAAGCAGCTGAGGAGAAATCAATGTTGGCTGCCATGGATGTTCTGTATTCATAGGGATGGCTACTCTGATTGATTTGTTGGCAACATGAGATAAAAACAATTTAAATTTAAAAAAGAGCCTAATTAGAGCTAGAGTCTATATGAGAGAAGAGTGGGAGACTTAACACCAAAACAAGGAAGAGATCCTTACCAGCTCTTCTGACCTTGCTTTATTAACATTTTGTGTATATGGAAAAGGACAATTGAAGGAGAATGGCTTCTCCCCTAAATTTGAACCCCAAGGTAAAATAATTAGGTCAAAAAACTTCAGGCGTGGCAGAGTACGAGAGGAACTATTTGGCTGAAATAATAGCAGAGCATAATTTATTCTTCTCCAGTTTACAAGCTAGACAGACATATTCTTATTTCTTTATGTTCACAGTGATGCTTCCCTACTTGTGCTGCCGCAAAGCTAATCCTCCAAGCTTCTGCGCAGCACTACTGGGACAATGCAGGAGTACACAGTAGCTGCAGGTTAATCCAGCACCTGATACTACCTTCAGAATAGAGGCTCCCTAGAAAAGAAATGCTTCTCATAACTACTAAAATGCATATGGAATGCCCCTTTCCTCCTCCACATTGAATTTCATACACTGTACTCTATGCATGTACGGTTCATAGCCACAGATACCTATCTCGACAACTGTTAAACAGGGAGCCTGCACCTGAAGGCAGCAAAGGGGTACCTGGAGCATTCAGAGAGGCATAGATGAATCTCGAAAATGCTATGAAACATAAATTACACTGTACATAAAATTCAGCTGAGTGCCACTCTCCGTGTAAAAAGCTAACTACATGTTCTTGGTGGGCAACCTTCTGATGCATATTTTCTTTCCAAATGGTGCCATGCAACTCTTATCTGAACCACAGGTCTCTGCTGTATACCCTGATGGTGCTAGTGCAAAGAAATCCTGTTGAGATCAATGAAACTTCTATGCATAGAAGGCACAGGGAATGAGCAACAGAGATCCCTGGGGTAGATAAGTCTTGAAAACCAAGTTCAGGGAAGGTGAGTTTGCCCTGTGTGACTGGCTGAAGATTTATTTCAGGCTTTATGCAATTCACTCAAAGCCAAAGACAAGGTCTGGGGTTTTACTCGTTGTCTTTGCTTTTTAAAGGAACACTGAATTCATTTTAGTTGGAGGCAGATCCTGCAGCTCTGTGCACTGTCCAACAAAGAACAGCAACTATTGCCATCCAGCACAAACACAGACTCAGCATATAGATGCACTGAGGTGTAAAAATTCCAAATTCAGTGGGACTCTCGAGCCTAATGTATTGGTGTGCACTTAGTCTGAAGTGGTTTTGGCAGAAAAGAATCAAGACATAACACTTAGGCTTAACAGCAGAGTACCTACTCTTGTCTTTTGTCTCCTGGTGGTGGTGAAGTGGCAGAACAGAGCTGGTTATAACGCAAAGTGCTTTCATCCGTGCAGGATTACGCCCCTCTCTCTTCCTCACAATTTCTATTTCTGTGCTCTCCAGGATCAAGTATATTTTCCCAATACATGACAGAATTATTGGGGAAACTGAGGTCTCATAAGGGTTTATACCTTGTCATCACTGAGCCTATCTTAGTATTTCATACAGACTTGCCTGGATCACAGCTGCTATAAAACACAGCAAACTCTGAAGGACACCACGATTAGGCCACTGGCTGACACCACCACCAGAACACAAAGTAGAGAGTTTGCTTTGAAGATTATCTGTTCATGTGATTCACTTTTACTCAAAGCTTTGTAGTTAGATAAGTGCTTTTTTTCTTCATCTGAGTTAGTACATTCACTGTAACATCACAGTCTCTGCAGCTCATCCCCTGTAACTCACCACTATAATCAAAACGTTAACGTGAATGACCCAGAAAGCATGCAATCACTCAGCATCGACACAAAACTACCTCTGTCAGGCCACATGGGCTTACAAGTTACAAAAGAGCTTTTTGCTGTGAATGACAGATATTCCTGCACATACACTCTGCTAAACATTCACCTACAAAAGTTAAAGCTGTTCATCACACAGTTCTAATCATACAAGTATTCCCAAAGTAAAAATAATATGCCCTTGTATTTTATGCTCTGCAGCATGCTTCCACGTATTGTTAGTCCACTCCACTGGAGCGCACATCCACTCAGCTCTACCTGTTTCTTAATTTTATCATTTAATGCACCCCTTACATTTTTAAGTTAATAAAAAAAAATTTTCTTAAAGAAAGTAATCTTCTCCCTCCAGAATGAGGAATCACCACCTGTTTTGTTCCTGATGAAGTATGCCAGCTGCCATTCACTACAGGGCCTTCTCAGTTACCAGTTCAGTTTCATGACAGGGCACCAGTTTGCAACTGCTTCAGCAGTCCACTAAATCCTAAGAGTAATCACATGTTACTGTCAAACTGCTGGAACATTGAAAACATATCAACCAAACAATGCAAATAAATGCATTTATACAGGTGCTTTCAAGAACATGTTTAGCCGAGCGTAAGGCTTGTGCTATAATCTGTCCCATCCAGGTTAATAGCGCAGCAGCCAGCACTTTGTCATTTGAGCACATAATGCATGAAACGTGGAAACCTGGAACCTGCAGCACAGGATAGCAGAGGCCACTGCTTCGTGTCACCGTCTGGAATATTAGGAAATATTTCAGGAAAAATTTCAAGCTTCAAATCCTCTGTCAATCATTTGCACAGCATCATTGTACGCAGAGCAAAGACAGCTTTCCTCACTCATGGATGCCCACTTTGGCTGACGTGCGCCCATGATTGGTTCTGGAGGATACAAGGGATAGTTCTATCTACCATAAGTGTGAACTTCCCATCCTGCACGGAGAGTGCAGGGTCATTAGTCTTAATGATTCAATCAACTCACCTGAGGAGACATCTGTTCTGAGCAACCTGATCTCCTAGAAGATGTCCCTGCTCGTTGCAGGGGGGTTGGACTAGATGACCTTTCAAGGTCCCTTCCAACCCAAACTATTCTGTGATTCTATGACTGGTAGGTAAACCTTGGGAGTTCAATTCCCAACTTTGGCTGTGCAATTTATTTACATATAGATGATGGAAAGTCAGCTTGAAAAATGTAATACAAAACAATAAATCATATATCCAGAGGTAGCTGCTTGCCACGAATAAAAACACCTCAATAAAAATCAGTGAAATACATTTTAAACAGAAATGCTCCGAAAAACATAGGACCCAACCACTTATGCTAAAATCAGTTCTCACTAATCCCAAGACTTATACTCTATTTTGAGGGCCAGTCAGTAGAGATTAGGAGGATTACAAACATACGTTCTGGTCTCAAAAGGCCCAGGTTTAGAAACCTGGAGACATGGGTTCTGCTTCTGTCTAGATCTCAGAGAGCCCTGTTGGGAAGTTTTCACACTGATTACACAGCATCTGCCTCTGCAATTCATGGGGCAAAATTTAGAGGCTTCAGTTCCCTGTACATTTCACAGAGAGAGCAGGAGTCTTTGGAAGGCCAAGTCAACTCATCCGAGCACAATGCTGAGTATAAAAAGTATCAAACACTCCTACCTATCACCATCACTGTATCTATGCCTCAGCCTCTTTACTGGGGAAACCGGGAAAGAAGCTACGATAATTGATATTTGCAAAACATTACCTTGAATACCACTTGCCTTAAACGTGAACAATTTTGTATCCTGAGGCACGAGGAAAGAAAGGGGCAACTGCAGTTGCTTGCCACTCTGTGGCACCATCAGCCACAGACCTCTCCCAAGCCCTGTCCCCAGTAATGGCCAGATTTTCATACAGTTCCATCCCACAAAATCACCTAGATGAATATCAGGTTTTTAAAAGTGCTCTGTCTCTTCTAACACTCATGTTAACATTTAAGACTGTACACTTTAAGGATCTGAAATATTGGATATTTCTGTTTGTGCTCAGATGAAACCTGAACTCTGAACAAAGGATGCCCCAAATCTTCAGTGAGGATCACAGCAGCTCAAACCATCAAAATCTACTTGCCATTGATCACCTAGAAGAAGAGGAAATCCTTCGAAGTAATGTAAAATTTTCAACTTAAAGCAATGACTACTTTTGCACCAACTTTGTAGATAACTAAAACATAATTTCTTCACATAGTACAGACAAGGTCTTTAGGGATTTACTGAGAGGAGCATGTGTGCATTTTGCTTTACTCTCTCTGCCAACCTCCCCCTCTAAACACATAACCAGGTCTAAAGGATGATTAAATAGGTAATGGAATGAGGCATAATGTGACATCTTACTGAAAGATAAGAGGGCGAACACAAGTATTTAAACCTTTCTTTAAGCTCGTGATAGATAAAGCAAGCATCATTATGTAGAATAGCCTTCATGTTACTTTAAATATCCTGTACATCTCCCATAAAGCTTTTGTGTAAAATCCTTCCCTGCATATATAGAAATGAATCATATCACATTATAGCTGGCTATGCATTCTTCCCTGGGCACACTATGTTTTAAATTGCAAAATCCATTTTTATTTTCTTTTTCATTTGTCACCTCACCACTGGAAGGAAGGTTTCCTGGAGCGTATTCCATTGCATGTCTGACAATATCAAGTCTGCCTTCGATACATTAGTATAAAAAATTGAGGATAAATGATTACATTTACATGGGGTCAATGAACAAGTACAGGAGACAGAAAGCCTACCCAATTCATTGTATCTCCTGCTACAAACCTCTGAGACTTCTTGATGAGAATACAAATAAAATAAATAGGCAGTTAGCAGAGAAATAACTCATTTTTAGTCCTCTGATAATTTTCAGATCATTTCATGAATATTTGGATAAATAAACCTGATATGAATGTGTCTTCTTTGTTATCTGCCATCTCACAACACAGCAACATGCTGCACAGCATTAGCCTGTCCTTGTCCTTTCTGTAAGTCAGACACTTGGAGATGAGGCACTGATGGATTTTTATCTCTGAGGCATTCTCCTCTTTAATTCTGAATTACTACATCATCCCAATCAATGTATACATTCACAACAAGCTAATGCAATAAAGCTTTAAAACTGGTGCAAGCATAGCATAATGCTTTATGTCACGCATGTGTGTTCGTAAAAAAAAAAAAAAAAGAGGAAAAAAAGAAGGAAATATTTGTAAAACACGTATAAAGCAGAAAGGCTGAGCACCGTCTGCAAGGCTAAAACACTCTTCGGGATACTAAGGGAGAATCCGTAAATATTTAACATTGCTCTGAGCAGACGGATTAACAGAGTAGAGCTCTTTGATCAATACTTGCAGCATCATGTATTATTTCCAACGGGCATGAACAGCAAAATGCTATTTATTGACTAAAGTATGCTACACATCATTGAAGTTTAATACAAGGGGACATGAAATTCTCGATTGGGAGTAAGCTACTGACCTGACTGTAGCCTAATCAACCATTTCTTGCACTGCAGTAGCACTTGATGGTTCCCAGCCTCATTTTTCTGGGAGCTTTCCAAACCATAGACAAATCCAGTCTCTGACATCAAGAGATTAAAGTATTAGATAATTCAAGATTAACTTAAATAAAGTTGGTGCAACAGAACAAATGGAAGTATGAGTAGTGAGAGGGTAAAAAGCACAAAATCACTCGGGTTCATGGACTAATTAGGTGTTCAATTAGTAGTTCTGACTAAGAACATTTTTGTTTTATTTTTCTAGCTTATAAAAATAATAAGAAAGAGTTTTGGTAGCTTTTGTCTCAGTTTCATTTTACGCAGTGTCATGCAAGCTGAAAAAGAACAGCAAAGGGGAACACGACAGACAGAAATTAGTGTTTGTTGCAGCAAACCAGAAACCACCCAATCAGACTGACAGACAGTGTGCCCCAGACAGTGCTCTGTGTCTGATACATGGAAAAAAAGTTCAAGAAAGCAAACTGTCGACATCTGTGAAATAAATGGCTTGTAAGAAAACATTATTTGCCTTGTCATTCTGAATCTCTTAAGATGTATTGCAGGATTCTCACTCATTAATCTCACTGGAATACCTACGAAATTACCTGGCACTACTTGGGAAAAATCAACCTGTGAACCTAAGTCTGCTCTTTTAAATTTCACATTCTTCCAGTAGCTGAAATGCCTTGAAACAAATGGTATGGTTCCCACCCTTCATGTGAAACCCTGCTGCACATTTGACTGCAAAGCAAAAGCACAAACAAGGAATTTCACATCAGTCGCTCCTACCACCAGGAGCTTTTGAAGATATATTGTTGCAGTCCATTGCTCTCAAAGTCTGCTCCAAATCTTTACCTCTTCCGTTATTTTAAGACGTAATGTTTGTTGTAGTTACATAAAAGCTTGGACTAGATAACATACCAGATAAAACCCTATAATAATACCAGTGCATTACTATAAAGCCCAGCAACATACACCTGTACACACACGACAGACTCCGAGTCCACGTGAATCTCTTTTTCTCTCAATGTTGAATATGGATGAATTAATCCCATGACATTCTGCACCTGAAAATTGTGTTTAGCTGCTACTGAAGAGAGCCAACCCTCACAGAAGAGGGAGGGGAGGACGTCCAGCCCACGCCAGCACAGCTGCCCCCAGACCCACAACCTTTCCCATAGTTCGTAACCTACATTCGGCAGCGCTGCAGACTGCTGCATTCAAACCTGCGCTGCTTGTTCGGAACTAGGTAATCCGAACAAAATGAAATAACTTCTGCTCAGAAGGGAACTCTCTCAATTTTCCCTTCACAGCTGCATTTTCTGTTACTCAATTTCAAGGAAGGCAAAGTGACTGAGCGCACCTGACCTAATCTTTATAAAGGGCTCATATATGGCTTTCAATCTCTTCCTCGCCGACTGACATTGTGTCATATCCAGTAAGCAAAGAGCAGTTTCCCATGTAAACTCTGAATAAACTTGTCCAGAAACATGTTTTTCAACTCCTACTTCTAAGAAGGAAAAAGGTTAGTCAAGTAGACAATTGCTACATATTTCACTTTTTAATTTCATTTATCATATCACTCTCATGAGTTTTCTAAGTGATACATGTCAAAAGCTAAATGTGAAAGTCCAAAGAAACAAGGTAGAGATAATCATAAAATGTTACTTATTCCTCAAGAATAATTCTTGAAGATAATTCCTTAAATGACAAGTTTATTTTTTTTCCTTTTCAAGTATGGACCTCCTTTTTCTCTCAAAGCATTTTGAGTATTCTTCTGCAGTTACAAGCTTTTCTTATGATTCATCAAGAGTGATTGTAACACTTCATGATTGCTTTTAACAATCACACATAATCCTAAACACCTATGAGGGATTCCAGAGAACAAATTTCAGCAGCCACTGAAATAAGAAGTCACCAACTTTAAAAGGTTGCCACCTCAAGCTACCAGAATGACTTGTTTTCTACAGATGGTTTAAGAAATAAAAACAGCTCCACAATGCTAAAATAAATGAAACCAAACCAAACACTGCAATCATTGAAAGAACTGATAGAGGAAAAGAAACCACAAACTGAATAAAATTTGAAAATCAAATCCCTTTCCAGCACTGCAGCCAGCCCACAAAAACTCTTTAGGGCATTTGAGCAAATGATGGATATTGTCTTGCCCAATAACAGGACTGATGTGCAGAACACACCATGTATATAAATTATGTGAAATGAGTGAAAGAGGATGAAGAGAAGAGGATATATGCACTTAAAGAGGAATAAAGACATCAAGAGTAAGAGAAAATATCCTGGAGGAAATTTCTAATGGTACTGAAGAGATGACTCAGAGAGACAGATGACAACGTATGCTGAGGTAGGTGGCTAAAGGCAGACCACAGGTATATGTTCAATATATAAAAAAAACTAAGGGGAAAAAAGAGAAACAGTCATGTTAATGAACCTCCTTGCCATGAAACCCTTTCACACCTTTTCTCCTTTTTAATGCAAACTGTATACATAAATGTGTGTACGGAATTTTAATGAGATGTGCACTTTAAATGTATTAAAATGAATTATGCAGGAAAGCAGCAGGGGAGCAACAGATGTACAGATTCAAGGGTGACATGCTTAGTTTCACTTGATGAATGTTTGTTTTGTTGTTCTGAAAAATTAATGTAATGAAATATTTAAAGTGAACAAGAAAGTTTAAAATTGACTTGGGGGATGGATTACTTCCTTACAAGGATAGGGTTTTATTAAAGAAAATATGCTGCTGGCATCTGAATCAGGACTCTATGAAAAAACACTATATTACACTAGACATTTTAGGAATGTCTTACAGACAGTGTGTTTCCGAACCATGGTATAACGCATCTTGTAGGCCATGAGGCCAGAGAACAGAGTCTTCACAGCAAACTTACGGTGATACGATAATCTTCAAAAACTTTTGCAGACTGACAGAAGACCAAGGCTGTCCTTTGGTCAAAAAAAAAATATAGATCACTGCTTGTATCTTTACCAAACAGAGACAGTAACAATTCTAGAAACACCACTAACATTTAATCATCTTCCTTCCAGGTACTTGACCAAATGAATTAGAAAATTATGATAATCCCTCCACCTTGTATTTCTGTTCTTAAAAGTGTCTCATTTCTTATCTCAAGTATGATTTTATGAGGTTTCTTTTAAGCAGCAAAACTTTGGGTGGTCTTTACCTTTGAAAACCACATTCGGGTATTTAAATTTAGGCACCTAGACCCAAAGGACATCTGAAAACCAAACAAGATTCTCTGTGTAGGCTCTTCAGCTTTCCTTGGCAAGAGCTATGACGGAGTCAGATATGTATGTTTGATTCCCCACTGCAGCCTGTACAGCGGATAGAGAAAAGGCAAGTACTAAGCCTCCAATTCCCCAGCCCGAGCTCAAATCCCAGAATTGTAAATAAGAGTGGAAGGTGATTGCGAATGAAGAAACAAACAGGAATTACTAGCCTTGTCCACAGCACCTCAAAGAGTTAGAATTTTTTTTATTATTTTCAAAGAGTAAGAATGTTCTTGAGAATATCCAGCCTCTCCTCCATGAGAAAATTTTTCATGAAGCAAGTAAAGAAGAACAGAGGAGGTTATGATGACATAACTTGCATGCCGAGCCTTTGAAATGATAGCCTCGTGAGAAAGAACATGAATCAGAAGGATTCTTTGATTTTTTTTTTCAATAAAAAAGAATACAACACAAAACCCTCACATTGTCCAGTACTATGCTCTTTACCATTTAGAATGGCTGGTAGCCAAGAAATGCAAACTAACCACGTATGAATGATACAGCTGCAAGGTTGTTCTGCAAAAACAAAAGAACTTTTTGTGGCCTAATAATGTCCCCTGACTCTAATCCATCTATGAACAAATCACTACTGATAACAGCAGCAGCAATGAAAAAACCTTCTGGGCAAAACCATCTAAATTGCATAATATGTGGAAATTGTATTATTTTTATAACAATTTCACCTCAAGCCTTATCTGTGTATCTCATAGACATCCTCCCTCCCCCCAATACCTTGATCCCTCCCATAAAGGATCTGCAAGCAGAACACATTTTCACGGTGGACTTTACCGAAGTATATTTTAGATTCATGAAAATTCAATTAAACAACAGAGTGCAATTATCTGTTTACTGGCAAACAGGCAGTCCACATTAGTTCAGCTCTGCTTTGCTGAACTGTGTACAACTGCTCAGAGAATTCAAATGTTTCATTACGAGATTTCATCAGACACCCTTGGCTCCAGCACCACGGCTCAGAAAATGGGATGCACAATGTGCACAGCTCTTCACATTTTGGCTGATGCTTTTTAAAAGCTGCCCGTGTTCTCTACAGAAGCTGTTTACAAGTATATCAAAGGTTAGGACAGCTTCATGTATATATAGTTTGCATTATTCACCTCTTATCTACGCTGCTCCCTCCCTCCCTTTTTTTACTGTGGAAAATTGAAATTTAACTGTAGTGGCTTCGCTTTTGCCTCACTTCAGTCATAAGGCTTAAAAAATCAACAGCAATAGTATTTTATACTATATTAACCACATGCAGCCTTACATCCTCGTGTAACTTCCCACCAGCACACACGAAGCCACCCTGTCCCTTCACGGCTGAGCTGGCATCTACATGCTGATGGCACAAGACACATCTGATTGAATTGCCATTTAAACCTGAAACTCCTGACGGAGCCAGAAAGAGCCTTGATCCTGGGAAACGTTTCAAGTGAGCTGTCCCCCTTCCTCAAGCAGACAGATCTCAGATCTGAAATGTCACGCACAATTACCCAAGAGTCCTTGACTCTGAATCTCCAAATAACTCCCAGCAATATGCAGGTTCTCCTCTTCCCCTGACAACTTTCAGGACTTGATTTTAGTTAAGTACAAGATTCATCCTTCAGAAGTATTGGTTAAAATGAAAGCTGTGACTTAAGACAGAAAAAAATTACAGCATTCATTCTTACAAATTGGGCAATGCAAACTATTAGGAAACAAATAGCAAGAATGCCTCACTATGCAGGCAGTCTGAAGATTTCCAGACTACTTTTTATTCAATCCATGTTTGGGACCTCTCTAATTAGGACAAAACCTCTCTCTTTGTGCTGGTGGAGCCTATAGACATCAGTGTTGGGAATCAGGTTTGTATGATGATTCACTGTGCACTACAACTGCCGTATCATCCCTGTATTGTGATTTCCGCATACTGCTGTAGCACTCTTCTAAATCAAAATCCCATGTCACATCAAATATCTTCAAATACGCAAATTTGGTATTAAAACATTAAACCCTCCTGCTGGCTCAGACATGTTGGGCAGAGCACAAACTATAGGTCAGGACTGGTGCATGCCAAGTCTCCTTGGCACGACAGGGACGAGGAGGTGAGTGAGTTGTGGGCCAGCAGCAGGGGTCTATGTTTCTATGGGGCCCAGGCAGGGAGGTGGCTCATGATATCAAAAGGCCACTTTGATGATCACACACATGGGCCACCACCACAATGGCCATTAGAGCAGTCTTGTGATGCTCCACATCTCCAAGGGGGCCTGGAAGCAAGCAGGATCCAGACAAGCAGAGGCTGCTGTCCACTGGGTGACGTGCCGAAGAGGCACTTCACTGAGCCATGGACTGGATCATTCGCCTTGTCAAGGAAAGGCAATGGATTAAGAAGAGGGACATCTGGGACAACATCTTTGGCACATGAGTCATCACCCGTGCTCGTGTAACATAATGATGATGGGGTGGACCTCATGGAGCAAAGCGACAGAGTTGAACCCATGGAGGTGGGCTCACCAGCATTCCCTATAGGACTGTTCTCACCCTTACTGTACCCAGGCAAGAGGGTTGGTCATTCACGTGATGAATGTATTAAGCTCACTGTGCAACACCAGCTAGTGCTGGTCTGAGATAGAGGTAGAAAATCAGCGGCTAACACCTCCTCCTCCTTGGAAGAAGGCTCAGAGATGGACACAGGTGAAGCATGTGCTCATGAAGCTCCGGGAAGAATATAGGGGCTGACCACAGCCCTGTAAAGAAAGCTGAACTGAGCTCAACACCAAGGGCACTGCAAAGTAGCTTTTGTTTTAGATAAATGGTGCTGTTAGCTGAGTGGATCAACTGTTTGTGTAAATCAAGTTCATCCAAAAGGTGTGAATGTCTTCCTGAGCCAGCCAGGCCAGCATGGAGGAAATGTCTGTGAGTCTCAAGCCCACGTAAAGTATAAAATATGGACAACTAATACAACAAACTTGGAAAAAAGCAATAGGTTCTAGCTGGCTTCAAGCCATGTATTCCTTTCCAGTGACTGGGAATGTTCAGCATCACAATGGTGAAGCATATAGAGACCGGCCCTGGGAATCACGTTTCTATTGTGACTCCACTCTGTATAACAACTGCTATATCATGCTTGTGTTGTAGTGTTGGCATATTGCCGTATCGCGCTTCTAAACCCAATCCCACATAACGTCAAATATCTCTAAATAAGTAAATCTGGTATTAAAACATTGAACTCTTCTCATGTGAAATATCTGAAGGAACCTGGTCAGGAAGTGTTGGACTCCGTCAATCAGAAAAAGTCTCAGGAGGAAAAATGTTTTCTGTGGGCTGTTAAAATTATACTACTTATAATACAATCTAGTGCGCAGAAACTCCAAACTTGCCCCTTTTTATTTTTATACAGTGAAAATAACCAGTAATCATAACAAAAATTATAAATAGATTAGAATCTGCTCTCTCAACCAAGCAGTAACAGCCATGGGAAAGCAGTGATGATGCCGTTAAGTGCCTATTCCCCAGCATCCTCTTCCTATGAGCTCACAAGCCCTGAGACATTCTCAGAACTATCATCTCACTGAGCATGGCAAAGAGCAACCAATTCTAAGGCAAATAAGGGGGAAAAAAAGGCATTGGGAAAAAAAAAAAAGGCATTAAAAAAAAAAAAAAAAGGAGGGGAAGTCTTTTAACCAGGAAATTAAAACCAGGATCTAAAAAAAGCCTTAAGCATGTTTCCAATTTCGGCAAACGAGGAGACTCAGCATCTGAAAGACTGTCTTTTTGTCTGGAATTGAGCAACAAGCAGTGAAAAAATTTCAACACAAAGAAAAAGGAATGAAGCTGAAGGCACAATAGCAAAAGAAAAATTATTGGGATGTCGAATGCAAGGGTATGTGTTGAGAACTGTCTGTTTTTAAGACTGACACAACTTTTAAAAGCTAGCATGGAAGAGGAGGAACTGTTTTAAGTTGATAGATCCTGTAGAGTTCTTAACAAAAGAAAACAGGAAATACCTAAGGAATTATTATTTTGCTTTTGGCAGATATTATGGACAGACCTTTAAAGTGCCACAAGAGCAAAAGGATATCCTCTTTGAAAGGAACACGAGTCCTTTACTAAGAGCTAAGCTCCATTGCAGAAGCCCATAAAAACGAAGTGATGCATGTGAATGTTAACATTCACGGCTCAATTCCCCATCCAGCTCAGCAGAGATCTAATTCCAAGAGACAGGTATTTCAGCACAAAACCACATGGCAACAAATTAAAGGCAGTGTTCAGATAGCAGATACAGGCAGAAATAGTCTCAAAAATCAGCACACGATGGTAAAATATTAGGAAACTTAATTCCTCAAAAAGGATTACCTAGGAAAACAGATTTATAATCTCTAAAACCAAAATAAAACCCATCAAAACCATCAAAACAAAAACAACTTGACTTTAAGAAGAGTTAATGAGCTTGAACTAAGATGTAGGATTAAAAACCAGATTTATTTGAGATCTGCTAGTGAAAAAGTATATGGAAAAGCTACTCAAATTATTTTTCTTATTCTTAGCACTCCAAACTTCCTACATGATATCAAGGAAATCTTCTCTTCTTTGGTCTCACCTTTCCTGTCATAAAGAATGGCCAAAGATTACTCGGTATGTTATCCTGTGAGCTAATTCATTTGTAAGATGCTCAAGTATTAGGGACATTGAATTGAATGGAAATAGATACGCATATTAAACAAAGAAAAACATCCAAAGCATTCAAAGTCTAAAAACAACAGAACTGGTTTTTAATGTAACTGGAAGTCAATATGCCTCTATAAATTTGGTGATTCAGAGGAGTTCTTAGTTTGTTCAAACAATTCAGATAAATTGATTTTGACCTATCCAAAATTATAAACTTCCTTTTGTCTTTAAGAAAGACATTCAAAACCATTCTTCAAAACCTCGGCAGATGTTAGAAAATGAACTCTGCTCTCTCCACTCAGCTGCTCTTTTACTCTTTAAATAGAAGATTAGACTTGGGAGACCACTGCTGTTCAGGACAAAAATCAAGCACGTTTTTAAAATTGAGTAAGGGTTATTTAAGTATATGCTAAGAAAACTTTCTCAATCAAGGTCATCAATGACATTTCAGGGTGAAACAAACCCCTACAAACATTTTATATATTTATATGCACATACACACACAATCCTTTGAGAATCAGCTTCGATGAAAAATGGGCTTGCCAACAATTCTGGCATGACAGGTGGGAACGCAACCAAAAGTTTCCCAGATTCTTAATCTGTATCTTCGTCTATAAAAATCAGGAACACAAGGCATATTCGAGTCAACATCTTTCAGACGTATCAGAGCTCAAAAACGCCAAGCAAAACAGACAAAGCAAGATGAGTAGCTGTCATATGGATTTAGCTCCGATGATACAAACTTGTTATCAAAATAGGTTATCAGACAACAGAAGGTTTCTCCTGTCTAATCTGTCACAGTGTAAAACATTAAGCAAATCTGACTCTGCATTAAGAAAAGGACAGCTATGGGTAGGCTCTAGGTCCAAGCCACTGGCACCCAGTCTGCCCACCATGAGTGGAAGAATCTGTCATCAGCCAGCAAACCCTGTCCTCCAGGAGTGGGTGAGTGACAAGATGCAGATGGTGTCTGATCTAGTGCTGCAGGCACAGGACATGTAGACGCAGAACTCTATTTACAAGGAGTTCGGTGCAGCTGAGGCTGCTTAAAACCCATGGAGGAAATTTTTGAAATGCTGGCATAAAAGAGACAGTGACAGCAAGGCAACACCAGCTGCAGGAGAGTCACGCTGCACTGAGCCTGCTGGGAACAGGCAAGAGTGATGGACAACCATTTTATTTATCACGATAGTCTCTCCAAGGTGCTCAGCAGCAAGGGAGTGAGATGCAGGCAGTTGTTCTTCGAGTAGTTTCTTGTGCAGATTAAGCTTGTTCTTACCAAGAAAGTAGCAGGCTAAGAAACACTAAAAAATTAACAAAATGAGGATTAAAACAAAGAGCAAACCTATGGTATTTCTAACAGCTGCAGCTCTCTCACAGGAAGCACGAACTGTGGTGGAGTTTTCACTGTGGTACCTAACAAAAACCTGTCTGCTCATGGATCTGGTGGAAGGACTGACACCTGAACAAAGCTGGCATCATCTCTTCCCCTGACCAAGCTTTCTCTGCCTCATCTCCCGTAGATGGTGTACATAAGCCATCGATAGACCCATAACTGGAATCTGTCAGCTGCGTTAGATAACTGAGTTATTCTGATTTCTTAACTAGTGTTTGTACGTTCTGACAGCCACATTTCATTTTATTAAATGCACTTGTGCTGGCTAAAGCCTTTCATGATGCCTCCTTAGGGCTCCATTACAGGTTTCAGTTCGGGACAGAAGTGAGTGGTTGGGATTCATTGTGTTCCTGGAAAAAAGGCTAGATTACAACAGCAATTTTGCACAGCAGTTGCTGCTAGTCTCTGCCTGTATTGCTCCTTCCCTGCAGCAGGTTAGAAACATGAAAATAAACAGAATTAAATTTGTGTTTGTTATTAGAAGATGTGCGGCAATCAGGCGGAAAGGTTGTCATGTTCACTGCTAGGTACAGGATCTGATGCATGAGAAATGGTAATGAGATAACAAATTAGCCATTGATTCAGACCTGCCAGTGGTGACTGAAAACCATTATGTGGTGAATGCTCTTTTTCAGGGGTCTGTTTGAAGTATGCTGGTGGTCCTCATGTATTTCCTAGGAGAAAAACATCTGCTGAACAAAAACCACTATCAAAATCAATATAATTAGCATCTTTTTGAAACTCTTGGCTTAAAGGAAGGGTGGATCTTTTTCCTGATCCTGAGTTGAGTTTCTTGTGTGACAAAGAGAAGCTTTCAGCTTCCAAGTTGTTTTTGCTGAATAAGGAAACACTTTTTTTTTTTCCCCCCAGGTCTTACAGTCTGGCTCCATCTATTAATTTTCATACACTTGGTTATATTAATGTTGATTAATGGCTGATAGTTTCAATTAAACCTAGAAGAGTTCAGTACCTAAGTAATCATGCAGTTTAATGGGACGGATGTACCTCTCACTCAAACTACTTAAAAAAATGTCAATGATGTTAAATTAGGACCAGATACTGGAGGAGTAGTATGGAGCCCACTTACAAAATAAGCCTCCTGTACGTCACTACTCTCATGTCCAAAAAACCCTTTTGAAATCAAAGCTCGCACAAAATGGTCAGAACAGAAGAATTCTGTGTCAGTCCTCTCATTACGTACATTTTTAGGGGTGCTTAACTTTTTTTACTTTTCCAAAGCCAGCAAACAAGCAACACCTTGGGAAAAAAGCTTTAAAATTAAACTTAGACACGCTCCAGTATCTTCACAATTTTCCACCTTGAACTATTACTGTCCCATCTATATCTTTTATCTTCTTAGCACAGAAATTAAATCCCACTTTGGATGAATTACCTAGTACACAATGTTAAAACCATTGACCTGGGTCAATACGACGCACAAAAAGACTGTATTGGGTTGAAACATACACTTACATAAATGAAAAACTGCATAAGAACACCTCAATCACAAAAAATTACATTTAGGATTTTTAATTATTATCCTTTCTTACATTATATGTGGTGTGCTGAAACACAGATAACTCATATGGAAAAGGAAAAAACTGCTCAACCTAAACTTGCATCCACCACACACCATGCATGTTGGAATCGCAGCGTCCTAAGGCAAAAGCAAGTTCCTTGGTGCTGCTGCTCACACGCAGGGAGAACAATCTGCTTTTAGAGAATCCAGTTCGCTTTTCCCTGGTTTCTAGTAGAGCCACTCTTTGGGGCTAGCCTGAAATAAGATAAATTAGAGATGAAAATAACTACTGACATCAACTCCTGTGTCAGTGAAAGACAGACTCTCACAATGTATTTATCCCTATGCTCCCAGGCTTCTTTTGAAAATCCCAAGTGCTGAGGCTTTCATCATGCTGTAAAGGAAAACACAGCTGATGGAGAATTTCTTGAAGGAAAGTGCTTTGTAGGGCAGGTGCTCACTCATGGTGCTGCTACGGTAGGTGAGCCCGGAGGGAGAAATCCAGGCAAGAAGACAGTTAGTAGCCTGCTGGGTCATGTCTTCTTAATTTGAATACATACTTCAAAACTTTATAGTGACAATTCTGAACTACAAAACTGTATACTTGATCACAAATTTATGGTATTTACTGAAGCTGGGGGAGAAAGAAGGAGGGGAAGGGGAAGGGAATACGAGAAGAGGTGAAGAGGGGAAAGGAAAAGGAAAAAGTAGGACAGGGAAAGAGAAAAGGAGGAAAGGGAAAGGGGAAGGGTAAGGGCAAGAGAAGGGAAAGAAGGGAAAGAAGGGAAAAGGAAAGAAGGGAAAAGGAAAAAGCCAGAGGAAAAAAGACTCTGAATCAGTGAATTCACAGTGTAATCAGTAATCTAATTGAGGAAGATGCTGATGGTATTCGGTAATGTATTACTGTAACTGAAGAGCCACCCATGACAATTGGAACATTTTTGTTAGGTTTTCTTTGTGGTTAAAATTTGCATTTTTTAAAATAGAAAGTCTTATGTGAAGTAAGGCTTGTAAAACTTGGCCTTTGAAAAGTATTTTCTCATACCATATCTGTGCAATCAAAATGTTAAATTACTCCTTTCCTTCTCCTTTCTCATTTTTCAGTTTCTTTTTCTTTGCTGAACAGCAGCAATTCCGGAAATACTATATACTCCAGGATATATATACAGGGGAGGGGGGAATGTTACATATAAAATGCCATTTTAATTAGCTTTAACAAAAAGGAGAAATGTAGAATCAGACAACCAGCACCTTTCCCCTCCCTCTTGATGTCTCTTACATTGTAGAAGGTAAATTGCAGATACATCACAGACACTACGGCAGTCCTAGTAAAATGTAGGCTGTTTTGCCTCTCTTTCAAGTTCCTGCGGTTGAACTTTGGAAAGACCTTTCTATGATCTTGTGATCAAATGCTGCCATTCAAACAAGAGACACTAACAGAAATGGTCAACAAATGGGGCTTTAACAGCTGCTAAGGACTGCTGACCAGCATAATGACATTGTTTTTGCAACACACACACAAAAAATCAAATGAAATGTTAGCCTCCTGCTTTCCCAGTGCTTTCAGGCTGAACCACTTTTCTGTGTCATGCAGTACCATCCGAGGAGGAGAAGGGGAAGAGAGAGACTTCAATTACACAAGAGGCTTCTGGTATTCAAAACATATAGAAACTGCTGTAGTGATGCTGCTCATCTTATTTTGTCTGGATGAATCACAAAGGGAAAGTTCTTCACATGCTACTTCAGACACTTCACATCAATTCATGCTGTCAGTGGGGGAGCCCCACACAAGAGTCCTCAATGCTCCTTGGGAGGTAGGGAAAGGTTCACTTTTGGAGGGAGGGAAAGTGGCAGAAATGTAAGACCAGGAAGGGAGGACAGGCCCCATAAACTCCTTTCTCATTACATGTGCCTTCCCTCTCTCATTGCACTCTCTTTCTTACCACACAGTCCTTCCTAAAGGCTCCACATTTCTCCCAAAACGTTAAGGACACACCAAGCACCTGCAGGCGGACTTCTGTTCACAAAAGCATTCAGAAGTTCACACACATATCCTCTCTTTCAAGCCACGTATTCTTCACAAGCTCTGCCAGTCAAAATGCATTTGGAAAAAACCCTCCATACCAGCCCTGATAGAGCAAACCCACCCAAGAAGCTCCATACGTCTGCCCCCCACATGTGCAGCCCCCCACATGTGCAGCAGCCGCTGTGTCCCCGCTGAGCCCTGCAGGCAGCACGGACCAGGCACATGTCACCTGGACACTGACAGATTTTCAAAACGTGTGAAAAATCAATGCTTTGATTTTATCGGGATATCTGAAAAGGCCAGTCCCAGAGGACTCCACTTCTGGCTGAAATATGGATGTCCAAAGGACTGTGTCAAAACCCACCGATTTTTATAGCTTCAATAAAACTTTTCTTGTTCAGGTTGGCTGGAATTTATGGGGCAAAGTTCTGACTGAAACTTCTGACTTAAACTTCACTATACTTTGAATTTAAAAACGTTTAATGTGAAAGCAGTTGGAAAAGAGTGAGGGAGGGAGGAAGGAGGAAAAGACTAATTTTTCTGTGAAAGGCTGAAAGGCAAATGATTCCCCTCGGTTAAAAAAAAATCATGTAAACCACTTGCTGGATATTATTGAGCATAACACATTATGAGCTCAAGTGCTTAGTCTGTGCTCAGCTAGATTGATACCCTTGCTCAAGTTAGCTTTTTAAATGAGTTTTAAAGTAGCTGGCTCAGGTGTGACAACACCACACTGCAGCTGTAGGGCCTGCAAAGCAGATGTACTCTATCATTTAAAGTGTCCTGAAGGGACTAATAAAGCAATGCAGGAGAGGATGAAACAGGAGGAGTTGTGCCACTGCTGGCCACAGTTGATGCAAAACCAGAATTCCTCCCTGAAATCTGAATCATGTACAAATGACTTTACAATGTTTCACATTGTTTCATGCTCTGATCTGCATGTTTTTATTTGTTTCTTTTGCTTTGTTTTAAATTGCCAGCCCTTTAGACCTAGACAATCTGAAATTCAAGCTGTGAATCTTTCTGGCTTATGAATTTTGCCTGCCAAAACACCTGCGCAACTCATCTGTCTCATCTTGGATTTTACAAGTGCATCCAAGGAACAGCACTGTCCCTGGACCAGAAACTTGTCGACACTTCTCCTGCTGATGTATGAGGCACGACAGAAGTCAGTGCACACGCTCTCTGCGGCACTAACATATAAAAGAGAATTTTGTTCATAGGCTAATACATCTGCCTTTGCATATAGAAGGAATGGATTTGTTGAATTAGAAGATTTACACAGTCACTCTTCAAAGCAAAAATGCACTTTGAGTTAAAAGAAAAAATGTATATATTAAAATTAGTTTAGATACACTGTGAGACAGTTTATTACCACTAGATATTATGAATGAGAAAGGAATGCAATTCTCCATTTATGCTGCAGACTTCTGGAAGTCTTAAGAAAGATATGACAGGTGATATTGTGACAGAAAGAAACAAGGAATGATCTTTTCTCATTTATATGCTATATTGTTCTTTAACTTCAATCTTACAAAGCAAGTGAAAGATCTTAATCCAAACTGCAGTAATGCTCTTTTATACATCATGACCTGAATTACTGCAATACCACAAACAAACTGATCTTATGCGTTTTCTATTACTTCCAATTAAAATGTAATTTAAAAAAAAAATCTGTGAAAGAATTTCTCATTTATTATAAAGCCAGATTACAAAAGTCAGTATTTCATAATATGGTTATTTAAAATACAAAAAGATATGGTTCTTTTCCTAAGAACTTACAGACAAGTACAAGCTCAAATAAAACAGACATAAATATTTAGCACATCAGATCTTTGAGACCATCTCTATCATCAACATCTTTATATATTTGTGGAAAAAAAGGCCTTAGACAATGTCAGCACTCTGTCTTCTCACAGACAAATTCCCTGAAGACCTCAAATCGTGCAATTTAGCACTGATACACACCTCCTAATATCTGAAATACAAATTAACCCAACTCATGTTCCTCCATGAAATATTAATAAGTGCCTATCAGCTATTGGGGTTTACAGGGTAAACATCTCATTCTGTATCCTGCTAGTTAAAGGGAGTATTTGTTTGACCTAAACAGAAATGAGATCAAGTCTTGACTAGACAGGGGAACTTTTTTTTTTCTTAGAAAGTATCCCTTCTCTTTAAAGAGTACATAATCTTCAAATTCCAAGAAATCTAGGAAATTTGGAATGGATCTTTGCAGCAAGACATGGAATGTGTGCTATGAAACCAGAAGCATCTACACAAACATCAGCACTGCAAAGAGAAAAAAAGAAAAGTGCTAAAGATGGAGAAACGTGTATCATTCAGTGATCAACAATGACACACTTCACATTTTAAGCTCTCAAGAATGCCATGAAGCAACACAAATATCATCTGACTTTTAAAGGCTGTCTTTGAAACGAAGGAGACAGTCCAAGAAACACTTGATTTCAGTTTAAATCACAACCTTCTGGAGATCTATGGCTGAAGAGCTCATACCAGCTGGATTAACTACACACAATACTTGGACGAGTCCCAGAAGGAGGGCAAGGCCAGGAGCCTCTGCTGGTGGTGTGCAACAGCCACGGCTCTAAGAAGGAGAGCAGAACATCCAGCACTGACGAGGTTGGCCATAGCACAAGAAACCTGCATGGGCTACAAAACAAAGCCACAGGCACCTGACCAAAGAACTGCTTTCGAAGGTTTTGTATTTTCTACTAATTCAGTAATCATCCTGTAGTTTCTTGGTTAGGAAGTCCATCTTCATGGCGTTTTCCTGCAAAGTTGATGTGATCTTAACCATTGTGTGATGTCCAAAAAATGAAACTCTCCCTAGGGACACACTCTCTGACAGCTGCATGTACCACCGAGGTACATCTTCACATCCAACATGATGCAGGCAACAGGTCCACAGAGCCCATTCCGCACCGAGCAGTTTGTCAGAGAGGCTTGAGCAGGGAACGGCCACCTGCACGGCACTGAGGATGTGGGAAGCACCTGGGGTCCAAAGCAGGAGGAGCTACAGTGGCCTCATGGTCGCCACCAGCACTCAGGCAGGACAATAACAGAGGCAACTGAAGATTTCACCTCTCTGTCAAAGATGAAGACTGGGAACTGACAGAAGTGAAAAGGATGTTTACAGGGTTCAAGGTATAAAAGAAATTTCTGCTAACAACGGGCTGAGCACGTGCATTTGTGGAGCACAGAATGCGAAAGATAACAGTGATTCCATTAAAAAAATGACAGCCAGAAATTGGAAACAGGATAAAGAAATAGAAAATTTGTTAAACAGTTATTTTTTACAAAGGTCTTTACATGGATTCTATTTTCTGATACAGCAGGGAAGGATTTATATACTGCTGTTAGCAGATAACGATGAAAATATTTACAATAC
This sequence comes from Caloenas nicobarica, assembly GCF_036013445.1. NCBI lineage: Eukaryota > Metazoa > Chordata > Aves > Columbiformes > Columbidae > Caloenas > Caloenas nicobarica. The sequence continues at coordinate 43,651,120 of NC_088246.1, read as the reverse complement.
TGAATTCTTAGAAGTTAGACAATAGAAAGATTCAGATAACATTAACATCATATATGTTAAGGGAACTGAGGATACAAGTAAGGGAATTTGCTTTTTTTTTTTTTCATAAAGATCATTTTTTGAGGATAACAATATGTAAAATGAAAGCCTCTTCTTAAACTAGCTCCGCCAAGTATTACCAGTACCAAACCCAGCAGAATGTCCTTTATTCTGTTTAAGTTCTCTGTAGCACTCAACAGGTGTTTTAAGCTAACTACAAATATATAGCTAGTTTCTACCTTTGGTTGCTGTTTCATCTTGTTTAAAATGTCAAATACATATACATATATACAGAAAGCAAGATAGAAGGACATGGATATTTATAGTAACATATTACTTACCTTGATAAAGTGAGGTAAACTCACCAAGAATAGAGTTTTGGAAGAGCTTTTCAGTGTTTTATGCATATACATGAAGAGACAACGAAATAAAAAGATAAAGCACTGAACTAAGTGAAAGGGGCTAAAAAGTTATCAAGCAAAACATTTTAAGTTCATTCATTCAGAAAAACAATTTACAGCATCACTAATGACAACCAAGGTATCATTTGTTCATCCACTAAGAGAAAAAGAAAAACAGTGTAAAATGTTGCTACTATCCATTGCACAGTTAACCTTCAGCTGGAATACTGTTTTCTTGCGACCATTTTAGCTACAATCTTCTAGAAAACATATTGCTATAAAGACGTTACTCCATGTTCTAATCCTACTTCTCTGAAACAAAGATTAAGTATGTGAATTTACTCTCCATGGTTGGAGAATCTAAGAGATGACCTAAGAGAAATATTGAAACTAAGGAGAGAGGCAGAAAATATCCATTCATTCTGGTGAAATGAGTCTGTAAAAATGCTGTGCTTTGGCCCTTTTCAAGAGAAAAATCCACAGCCAATAATGATTAAAGCAAGATATGAAGTACTTGCAAATACATCTGTATGGTTGCAGACAACTTCTTTCTATTGAAGAGTTTCTGCTCTAGTAAAAGTCAGTCCCAAATGCCACAGTTACTTGTTATTTGTGGGGTTCTTAATCCACACAAGGATAGTACTTCTCTCTTCTTTCTTTCTGTCAGATATTTGTAACCTGGCACTAAAATTAGCAATAAAACCCACGCAGAGCTACTATGAAAGATGAAGATTTTTGACTGTGCATTGTAGCATTCATGTGTCTCACTTTCTTGAAACTTCTCCTGAGATAGGAACTGGCCCAATGTCCTCAGACAACCAAAAGTATTTACAAAGCAAACGAAACTTGGGAAGTACCATAATGACTAGAAAATGCTATGAGCGAGCTTAATGGATGTAACAGAAGAGGATAATTACTGCAATTGAGGCATGTTCCTGTGAAATTCTAGAGAGAAAAGAACTCGTTAAGTCTTCGCATTTATTCAAAAAGAGAAAATCAAGTTTTTTAAAGACATACAGGGATACTGGGATGTGGGCAAAAACTCTCGTGCCCTAAGCTTGCCCATCCAATAAAAAAGAAAAAGAAAAAAAGAAAAAAAATCAACTTGTTACTGACAGAAAAGCTAGGAATTTTTACTTTAATTCAGTGATTGTAAAATGTGATAATTAGCAGGATTATATAAAAAAGACCCCTATTCACCAACAAAAACAGATGGAGCACTGAAAGACTGAGGATGAGCTACCTTCATCATTAATAGTGCCCTTCACATCTTGATGGAGACATATAGCACTATAGTCTGATGCATTTATTTGCAGACTTCCCTTTCAGAGTGGTAATATGGAGCCTATACAATTAGTTTCACATGGGGTGCACTCTCTATAGGAAGAAAATATACCCACTAGGCCCTGGTCTATTTATCTCAGAAAAGCAGTGCTGATAGAAGGGAAAACAAAACCAAACACACACACACACACAAACACTAAAAAAATAATCACTCAGAGCTACTCAGAATATTTATGAAGTTCACACGGAATCTGCCAAGCACTGAGAGTTTGCAAATTTCTGAAGACAACTGTACTTTCTCAGTCTGGAAGAAATGAAAAGATATTAACTAATTATTTATGGGACAACCAGTTATTCTGTATGGCATATCTAATACTGATCATCATGAAATGCTTATTAGTTGAGCAAGCAGGACAGTGGAGCAATTCCCTTTGGAATGGAATGAAGCCAAGGAACTGGATACAGAAGTACCTTTAATGAGATTAATTCATTAACATAGACACAATACTGCTCAATTTACCTAGGCATTACACATCTGACCAGCAGAATGTTTCAAGTGCCAGAAAATAACCTTTACTTTGTCACTGGGTTGAAGCAGAGTGGTTTGGAGCTGCAAGTGGTCAATTCTACAATTTTTAAGAGACAACAGACAGTAGCTGAAGTTAGAAAGTCAACCAAGGAATTATATATTTTTGCCTTGGGAACATATAGAACACAAAGCTGCCAGAGTGCCCTGTGTACCCTCCTTTTCTTGCAGACGCAACACTGCTTTACCCTTTCCTGCCGTATTGTTGGCCTGGGTCAACTCAGACGTATGACTCCTGGCTGGGCTCACGCATCCGGGTACACAATAGTGACCCTCCTGTCATCTTATTTCCAATAAAAATTAAAAAATACATCCAATTAAATTTACATCTCATTTTCCAGGGAAAGAGCTCCGTATTCAAAATGAATGTCTGAGGTAACTCTTTGGGAGGATATAACTAAGTCATGGTGCATGGTTTATTCATTGTGAAAGCCAGAGCCGTGGTGCCCAGTCTTTGTGACAGGTTGTTCAGCGTCACGTGGAAGCTACTCACTCCGGTCCTTCTTCCATCATAACTTGGTAACAAGGCACAACCGCCCCCACAATACAGGAACATTTTATCCTACAGGCGTGGTATTCCCACACACATACATCCCACTGTGTCATCAGGAAACTCTTGGGGAACACAACTGTGGAACACAGCATGGATGGAAGCTAGCAGCTAAAATGCTTTGTCCGGTCCGTAATCCCGCTGCCTGAGGAACCAGGGCAGCACACAGTGGCCTGTGGCGACGCTGATTCCTTTTTTGATGGGCCCTCACGCAACCTTCCATTAGCTGGCAAGCCTCAACTACAATATCAGAGCTTGGGTGAGAGGACATGTGGACAAAAACGTAAAGCCCTCCCAGTTCACTGCTACGCCTGAAAGAAATCCAGCTGAAAATCCTAAATCAATTTAATTTAACCCTAAAAGGATTGATTAATTCTCTCTCGCAGTAAGATCATGTCTTTGAGTGGTAGAGGTTAATAACAGATAGTATTACAAACTTCCACTAATGTTCTCCTGTTCCTCATTTTTTAACTGAAATCCATAAAGAGGTCACAGCAATAACTAGAGATTATTTTCTTTCTATGCCAATTACTGAGATGCTGGAAAGATAATTTTTAGACTCTGATTGTGATTTTCCAAGTACACTAGGAGACTTAATTTTCCTGCCTTCTCCATGCAGGAAGATAAGCAACTGCCAGGAGGGGGATAAAGCAAGACATTTCTATCTTTGCTGGGAGGCTTAAATACAGGTTAACAGCACAGATGCATAAACCAAGAAGCTCTAACAGGAAACAATGTCAAGAAGAAGAAACTAGGACTGCATGGTTTTTTGTACTGCATGAAAGGTCAATGAATACGAGTGGCCTGTATCACTTGAATCGACCCAACTGCCCAAGTGATCATGTTTGTCCTCTGGCTTTTTAAGAAGAAGAGGAATGAATATGAAAAATCTTTAAAATATGGATTTGAAGAGTGCCCTGCCCTAATAATGAGGCATAAATATTCTCTTTTATGTGGATAAAATACCGTACGATAATTTCCAGGTATGTGTGTTTGGAGCTACAGAATCTGTCCTCCAAAAATGGAGGACAAAATGGGACCTTACAGATATCTGGTGCGTAGTTGAGTGAGTTCGGTTACTGGTTCAGTGGCCTTGCCCCAAGCTGCACTATGCTTTATATACATCTGAATGGTACTCAAGTAAATGAAAACTCTTAAAATAGTTACGTCCCACCTCATCCTTGCAAATAAATGTCATCTGACGACAACAATCATGAGAGAAACATAGTAGACATTTTTTTCCTACATGGACATCTTCTTCAGGAAAGTAAGAACTGATTCATGCCCTTTAATTGAGGAAGCAGGAAAAGTTGAAACCATTAAAAACCAATTTCAATGTATCTCTTGGAACAAAAGGAAGCAATCATATTATTTTATCAAGACTCCTATTTTGATGTCTCATGTTCATGCTGAATACCCAGTATCTTCCTGACTAATTTAAAAATTAAAAAAAGAAAAGAAAATCATTTTCAACTTCTAGCTTTCATTCTTTATCATGTAGCCTTTTTTTCTCAAGCAGGAACTGTAAGAATATTCTGCTTTCTTCCTGGCTCAGATGATGTGTCCTCTGTGAGACAACTGGGAATTGGACCATGAAGTACGCCGGGTTATAATGCCGAAGCTGCACTGATTCCTTGCTATTCACAGTCTTTCCATTGGGTGTTGCTATGATATTAAACAGATTCCTACTGGGACTCAATGTACGCATACAGAAAGGCATGCCAAAGGTTTAAGGTCTCTGTCTATATTGCTTTGCCCATTGCTTTACGCAGCCCGACTCTGTTGTACTTTAAAATGTTGGTGTTGTACTTCATTAGCTGGTGTTGAGAAAAATAGCCAGTGATTACTTTTGAAACAGAAATGTATAAAATGGAGTCTTCCAGCTTGTACTAAAAGTTGAATACTTTTCCATGAAGGTGATCTGACTAAAATTTATATGTACATTGCAGCATTCAATTACTGTACACAGTAGCTGTGCAGATGGCTCTCTTTTAATTAGAGTATTCAGTGCATCTTCTGCATAAAGAACCAGGCAATGAATAAGGAGGAATTTAATGAAAGTAACCAAAAAAGGATATAGTTTAATGGAAGTTAAAAAGAAAAAAAAAAGAAGAAAACAACTTAGGATGCAATTCTTGCAATGATCTCCTATTCTTGCAAGAATTTCCTGCTACTTGAAGGTAGCTCTTTAGACAATCTGAGGGAGAAATCTTTCCCGATTTGTGGCCTCGGGGAGGTCTTGTGAAGCACTAAGAATCAGGCAACTGATCACTAAACTTGACACAGCTGATGACCACCTACATGACAGGTGAAGATTTCAAGAGCAAAATACTGGCTGGAACTGGGCTTTTGATGTGGCACTGAAACATCACTGAATGTATAATCAGAAAATGGCAGGATTACATTAAGTTATGGCAAGTACAAATAGTATAAAATCACTTATTATTTGAAATATCCTAGGCTAGTATTAACAGCTGCTGCTGGTAATACTGGTAACACTAACTAGTAACACTATCTAGTAACTGTAAAGAATACAAAGCTATTTACAACCTGAAATCCTGGCTATTTTTTTAACCTATAATGCAGTTGATGATCTAGTTATATCCCTAGGTTGTTAGAAAACCATCAGCATTTACTTATGCGGCCTTTGCTCTAACTGGAAAAAAAATCTCACACAATATATGCATTAAAAAGGAAAAAAAAAAACCACAGTAAGACAACGCAATTTTTATATGTACTTAAATTTACTACTGTCAAACATAAATACTTGAATAATGCTAACTTGGGCAAGGAAGAAGTTGTTATGGGTCTTACATGATAGGCTTCAACCAGGAAAACTGTACATCCTCTTAGCAGGGCCAGTAATACAAGCCACTCTCAACATAAATTCCAGCATTTCTGTATTCTAAACTCTTCAGTGACTTTTAAATTTCATAGTTATGGCTAGACTTACCTGGTAGACCGGGTGGGGTTTTCAGATATTTGCCATTAAAATGCTGGATTACTACTTCACATTTTTCTGTAGACTCCATTCTGGAAAAGAGAAGAGGGTGGGATGGGAGAAGAAGCAATACATGTTACTAGACTGCTACGGAAGTGCTCAGTCAGCAAAAACAAAAAGCAAAAGGCAGGGAAAAAAAAAAAAAAAGGACAAGCACAGATGCAGAGAGAAATCTTCAAAGCTGTTCTTGCTGATTTCTGCAGAGAAACTGGTTGAGCTCATTATGGTACAGGGTGGCTTGCAAGGAGGACCTGCTACCCTCAAAGCCTGCAGCTGCACTCCCGGCTGTGTGTGAGCCGCAGCGGTGTCAATGAACAGTCCCCTTTTGGCTCCGGGGATCACCCTGAACAAGGACACATTCTTTATGCTCTCACGTGCTGCTTGGGAAGGCAAAGGACGTGTTTCTAGATTCCTTGAGCATAGAAAGTAACTTTAAATTGTATGAAAAAAAAATACAGGATTTGGAGAAGAAGCCAGAGGATTAAGCAAAAATTATTAAGGATTAGAATGTTAAAAAAATAACCTGCAAAGACAGATTCTACAGCAAAACCAAAGACAATGCATATACACCTGTTACGACACAAAGCCAAATTTTGGGTGAAGACAGTAATTTACATGTAATACTGCAAGGTGAAATGCCTTACTGTTCATCTCATGTGACCTCAAGACAACTTGAAGCATTGAGATGTTAAAGTATTAACAGTGAACCGGTACATATATTATTGAAGGAACTGTAAAGAATGCAAAGCTACTAGTCAAATCCCAAATCATGGTTATACCACATGTGGGAATTCACCATTCTACCAGGTCCTGTAAATCGACTGCACGCTAGTCTAGAGAACAGTTAACTTTGCTACAGTGCGAGTAAAGAAACTCTGAGGAAAGACAGAAATTGAAACTGTGTTTAAAAACCACGTTTGATGCTTCTTCAACACACCAGTGCTTTCCTCCAGGTTCTCTGTGCAAAATAACTCCACCGACAGAAATATCGCTTACTTCTCATCAGTCTATAAATTTTAAAAACTAATTTATCTACCACCCTTCCCGTCACATGGTTTTGGGAAAGAGGAATATGCATTCCGTGTGGCTCATGTAGAATTTAGAGTGGCAGTTTGTCTGCTGGGGTCCAACTTTGCCAGAGTTTAAAGGACCACACCACCATCGTGAAAAAGAAAAAAAAAACCACAAAAAAACCTGATTGCCTGACTAATTCTCTGTGCAAGCCAAAGTCTTTTGTCAGTTTGTTTCAGGTGGAATCATCCAAATCTGTTCCTTCCAGGTTGTATCACTGCATACCATGTGGGTTGGGCCATTTCTGCTAGCACAAAGACAGCAACTTAGATTGTTCACTTTGGCTTCATTCAGATTTAACTAAGCGAATGTCTGCACTGAGCCTTTAGAGGCTCTTGTCTCTGAAAGAACAAATGCAATAAAAGTCTGTTTTCTGTAGCTGCAGGCGCTTAGTGTCAACCCATGTTATGTTGCACCACACAGCAGTGACAATTTCATTTTAATACATGGGGTACATTTTAACAAGCCAAAGCAGCCCCTGCAAAGAATGCAATATATGAGCTGCCAAGTGAAAGAGACTCGGTGCACTCCACGCATTTTATGTGGGAAGAGAATAAAAGTGAAACCCACAGTGTTCTGGGATAAAAAGGCCATCATTCGAATAGCACCCTGAAAAAGAATGTGCACATTTTCTTCTCAAGTTTCACAATTAACGGCTCTCAAATGCCACTGCTCACTATCTGTAATCTGGCACACGCTTCGCTTGAAACCGACACTGGCATTATTGACTGGGTTTGAAAAGGCAGCACAATAGACAAAGCAAATACACGTTCCCTTCAGATGTGCTGCTGAGTGACAAAAGCATCCATCCCTGGCCTCCCTCCCCTACCTGAGTGCCCCCCGTGACTTCTGCACCCTGCGCCTGTGGGATGGACCTTCCTCCAGGCCACAACCGGGCTGGCCCAGCAGCCGCTGACTGATGCGGCCTGCATCCATCCCAGGGCCACCCAGGCAGGAATTCTAATTTTCGCTTGTCCACAATACCTGTTTTTTCAGAAATAACCCTTTTGACTCGTGTTCTTCAGGCTGGTTAGCTCACTGACTGACAGAATTAGGGGTGCAGAGCAAACAGATGTATTACTAAAATTGTCTGGTACCTGCCATCACAAGAGCCTGGTTTTAGTTTAGTTAAAATTCTGATCAACACCAACCACTTAGGTGGCAATTCCTGTGGTGTGCACCTACCCATAAGCTGAACCTATCTGCACACATCAATTCAGACATTCCTCTTTCTGTTCTTACTTGTTTTAGCCATAAAGACCAGCCATACCTGGGAAGAGGCCCAATAAAAATACACTTTTCCTACCTCCACACGAATAAATTCTACCTGCTTTTTCTTTAAAAAGCTGTGGCACTCCTCTGTTGTAGAAAGCATTTGGAAACTTGGGGGAGAGACATGACACTTCGTGTCACTAATTTATTAATCTCATCTGAGACAGAAATGTTTCAAAATGTTGATTGAGACTAGGATTTAATAAAAATACTATTAACGGGAATGTTACATGTTAAAAGTTAGCCTCCAGGGGACAGGTTTTCTACAAAAGAATGTCATCAGAGCATAGGTAAACTTGGGGGAAGAGCACTCAAATCCATTTTTTTAGAGTTAGGGTTTTTTTCATAACTGATACCAAATAAGGGGGCAAACGATAATATTCTGAAGAAAATATAAAGTTCATAGATGTTTCAAAACCTTCTGTTGAAAGATACAGATATTCAGCTCCCCTGCTGGAAAGGGGAGGACATCAACTCCACATGGTGATAGAAATTTGCCTCTGATCAGATCATTCACAAAGTATCGTTTTCAAATTCCCTTCCATAGTATGTTTTTGGTGCTGATCCTAAGAGGATCTTAGATAAAAATTCATCCTTAAATGCAATTCAGAGATAACTATAAAGTATCAGAGTCTTATTTTGAATGAGGAAATACACTGCAGGGAAAAAAAATGATCAAAGCCATAGGCCAGATTCCTATGATATTTTTAAATGTACAGATAATTATCTAAAACAAAGCAACTAATAAAACACTGAGAATTTATTTCCACCTGTGTCTATATATTTCCAGGTTCTGGAAACTAAGCAGTAAAATTCTCAAATACAATATGAGTAACTAGAGCGTCCATATTCTACCCAATTGGAAAGAAAGTGAATTTAAAAAAAATCTGAAAAGGAAAGCTCTTGTAATGATTTTTTTTTCTAGCCATAGTTTGCGAATGTAAGATATTTCATTGTAATTAGTAAATGAACAAAAAATATGGTGGTGCTTAAGCAAGTATCACAATCAAATCATTTGATGTTTGTGTCTTGCTATTAAATATTTATTTTAGATCACTTAAAAAATATATATTACTCTCTCTACAGGCCGTAGTGGCTCCAAAGTAGTTATTATGTGTTGTTATAAGTAATAGGGAACATTTACCATGAAAGAAAAAATAAAGGAAACGGAAATTTTTTTACAACTAAAGCTCTTACACATGCTTATTATAAAGACTGATGCAGTGTCAAGAAACAACTTAATAAAATTTATACACAAAGAATAACATGATGATTACATAATTATTACATGAGAAATACTCAGTACCATGTAATTACCAGTTAGTGGTAAAATGTGGGTTTGGTTTACATATACCCTGTAGTCACTTTGCTTAATAATAATAATAATAATGTAAAATATCATCAGGACTATATTTTTTTATATCCATAGTAAATATTTAAAGATTAAAATGTTACTACTGCATTTATGTTATGAATAGCATATAAATACTTTTGTTTTCTTATATTTATAAGAGTAGGAGCAATAAATCTTGAGGGGGCAATGTTTCTTCACTATTTAAGGCATTTTGCAAAGGGGGCAGTAGGAAGGTAGTAGCAATATTATACAGTGGAGGAGTCCAAAGAACTGAGGCCATAGTTAGAATACACACTGGAGTTGTGACAAGAGCCAGACGAATTTGAAAGAGAAATTAGGCAGAAACATTTAACTGCAAGGAATATGATCCACTGGCACACATTAGATAGACAAGAGGTGGTGCTCTTTTTTCTGGTTTCTGCCTTCAAATCACTTCTGAAAGTTGTATTTTAGTGAAAGACAAGTATTATTTCAGTATTAGGTAACTGGGAGTACTTCAACTGCCTGTGAGATAAAAGAGGTCAGGGAAAAGGATCTTCAGGTCTTAAATACTCTAAAGCTACAAGATAGGTTTGATTAATATGAGGATTCTTAGCACCTCCATATGTTCTATTCTTCATCCTTCTATGGCAACATGTTCACTAATTTCTCAATTTATTTTGCTCATTTAATTCCAGACATTTTAAGAATCTGATATGGCTACAACCTGTGATTTTCTTCTCTCCTGGAGCTGACTTAGGTATCTTATGTCCCCAGCTTTTCAGCTGGTAAGAAATTGCTTCAAGATGTTTGTGCTTTTTGGTTGGAATCCATTTTATGCTGGAAAAACTGTTCCCTTTGTCATTTACAGCCTGGGAAGAGATATTAATTTTGACAAGTTCTGCTCATCGCTCATAAATTATGTCTTTTCCCAACATGTCCTGCCTGTATATTGTTCATGTTCAGTCCTGTTTGCATGAACAACAGAATGTTGTTTACTATCTCGGATGAATACACAAAATCTGCAGAAACCTCCAGCGAGGACAGGATTGGCTCCTCTTCTCTTCAGATATGGTCCATACTATACCTTGCAGCATGACCCATTATGCCAAGGTGACCGTTGTGAGCTGCTTGAGTATCTCTGCACACTCCATAGAGAAACCTCTGTTTCAGAAGAAATCCAAGAAAACTAAATGACACATACGCTGTCCTGAAAATCCCTGAAAGATGCACAGCTTCCTTCGAGGAAAAGAACACACAAATTAAAGCCTTGGCTCTCTCATTTTGCTTCAGTGGAAACTGGAGCACACCCATGTCTACCAAAATCCATGCAAAACGCCTATAAATAGAATAATGATCCTGTGGGGGCTCAAAATCTCGTTTCCCATTTTCTGCTGCTCCCTTTCAGTTGCTGAGTTGAATACTGCTTCCAAAGACTAAATTGAACACATATAAAACACAGACAATCGGGAGATAAGTTAAATAAAAACCAGATGCAGACAGAGAAAAGCATCCCATTGAAAGCTCTTCCAGAAGAACAAAGTAGGGAAAAGACAAGGATGAAGCCTGAACTCCCAACAACAAAATGAGTAAATGCCCCACTACAGACCCCCTAGCTCTGTCACAAAGGGATGGAAGTATCTCCTCACTATATCCTTTTGCTCTGACATGATAGAGACAGCTAACTGAGAATCTCTTGACTTTGGCTGTTTGCTGGGAATAGCATCATAACATTCTTTTGTGACAGTTTGTGTTGGACAAATTTTCTCATGTTACCGGAAAAGAATAGTATGAACACACAGTCATTTCCACCTAGACCCAGGCTGATTTATGCTACTGTCTTCACAGTCTCAGGTTAAGTATTATACTGGTGCCTGCCAGCAGTGCAATACTTGACTGTCTGCCTGTCAGCATTTCCATCATAAATTTCTGTTTTCAGAGGCTTATGACTTCGTTGTAAAATGTCGCTCGGGGGGGGAATCTTGCAAGGTCGTTCTAAGTTACAAGACAGCAAACAAAATAAAAAAGTTAGTGGTTTCTAACTCTTTCTTTGCACTTTATCATTTAAAAGGACCTATAAAAGGCTTGCTCCGCTGTTCAGCTAAGTATGGTGTACATATATATTAATATTACTATCTCTATAAGGAACATACTTAAATATACTTGAATGGTATTTTACTATGGGGTTATAAAATGCAATTTTTATTTCATTGATTCAGTGGCATCAGCAAGTCCCTCTCCAAGGTATATCCCAATGCCTCCTTGCCCCATGGAAAAGGGGTTTTTCAATAAAAACTCACAGTACCTCAGACCTGGATTATGAAAATTGCTCAGCCAAGTTATCTGATGGCTCCTAACTTGCCTCGTTCCTCCCTCTTCACCTTCAAGGGCTTCGTATCCATTTTGACATTACGGAGTCACACTGATATTTGTCCCAGTATTCTGCACCACCTGTCCCTCCTCTGGAGTTTGCTTGTCCTGAAAAGCGCAGCTCCATGCCTGGCAATTTTCTTAGGGATGTGCTGAGTCTACCAAAATTTGGTCCAGGTTGCAATGCCAGATGGAAATGTGAGGGTCTTAGAGATACGTTCTCCCATAGACCTCTCCAGCACCCTCCAGCGACATCGTGAGCCTGTTCCAGGGAGGCCTTTCAATGGCAATTTATCACCACAGGCATTGGAATATTTTACAGATATCACACAAAGTCATTGGGGATGGTTTGGGATTTCCAGTTTCATCTGGGATATCCAATTATAAAGCGATTTCCTGTGTAAAATGTAGGATGTGACAGGTCATTCTTCTGACTGAGAGTAGGAATGATCCTCACAATATCTAAGGCTGCACTACTGTCCCAGATGATGGATTTCTTCAAGCTAAATTTACAGCACCTTTTCAACTGCCTTCAATTAAACCCTTGAATAAGGAAGAACAAAACATTTCTTCTCTTCACAAATGCATCCTTAAACTGCCTGGATGTTGTCTATTCCCTGGTGCTGCTGACACTGCCTCCAAAGTAGTATCATCACTGAGCCTCAGAAATCTCTCTCTAAATATTCCCGCTTTCATTTAGCAAAACAGCACCGCTGCTTTAGCTCTACTTTGATTGTGTTACTTCTTTATCTTCTCCCACCTCAACACTTGGAACTCACCCTTTATGGACCTGTGGAAAGCCAGGTCTTCCAGCACATACAGTTACCTCTTTATAAGTGACAACAAACACATCTTCAGGTTAAATTTAAATATTTCCCTCCATGCTCTCAGTACCTTCTCCTATCCAGTCATTCCAGCCTCCCTCAAAGACCTTCTCACTTACTGCCTCTGATGTGCTTTTAATTCGCACCAACCTTGTTAATGTCCTGTTTGCAAAGCTCAAATCATAAGGGATCAGCTTTAAAATTGTATCTCAAAATAAGCCTTCAAATTCACTTTCTGTGGCTTTTTCCCTTGTTTTTCTTTTGTTGTTGTTTGTTTGTTTTCTGAGGGTGAAGGACTATGCTTTTGTTCTAAGCGCTGAGGAATCTACTTGCCCTTTTTAAATGAAAGATCAGATGCTGAAGTCATTAGATGACTCCCATCAACAGGGATTTAAGAAACACCGGCACTTGTCTTGTGATGAAATCCCATGTGAGGGCAACACTGCATCATTCCCTCTTTCGATACACAATCTTATCACAGGCTGAACTCAAAGCTTCTCATCCGCACCGCCTCCTTTTTCCAATTCCTTACTTCTAGTAAGCATTTCTCCCCGCACCTCCTCCTAATGTCTCTCTCCGCTATACGATAGGCTGTGCTTAGTCCCAGCTTTGGCTTGCCGGTGTCAGCAGAAACCCACGCTGCCTAACAACGACAGCAACATGAGCCCCCCAGAATGCCAGCTCCCACGGAGACCCTGGAGCCAGGCGGCACCACTTTGAAGTACAAAGCAGGGGCAAGGGGAGAGGCAGAGGTGGGTGTCCAGAGGTTATGGCAAGTCCCTTGCAACTGGATGGACTTCCGTGGAGCCACAGTTGGATTCTAAAGCTTCCCTTCTCTGGCCCCTTGCTTATAACTCTCCTCCTCAAAATTTCCCCTGGGGTGTACCTAGGCACGGTTGGGTCCAAGCCACAGTGAAATGCTCTGGAAAGTCTCAGGAAAATCTGTTTAGCTCCTTTTGAGGGACGCAAAGGAGAGGAAATACTTCCACAGCTTAAAAAGAAGAGCTAGCTTTGTACACGCGTACTTTAAAGGGTGCAGAACTCTAATGTGGCCAGACATTACTCAGATAATTCTGATCCAAGAACATTTGAAGTTAGCCAGGTTATAAATGATTAAGTAGCCACCTGCAGTACTATGAAACTGCTAATCATACATGTCTAGGAGAAAAATCTGACAATAGCTGTCTACTGTAAGTCTCTACTTCCAATTGCTTTTTGAATATATTTATTTTGAGATTGACTATTCACATAATTGGGCAGAATCAAAAAAAGTTATTTTTAATCATCATAGCACTTAATTAATAACTTTGAAACATCAAATTCCACAATTGCTGGATGCCGCATTATTTTAGTGTATGCAAAGTTAACTTTTTCTCCTGTGCTTCTGTGTCTCAGTTAAGAGCTATGCTGAGCAGCACAGCACATTCCACAAGCAGGCAAGATAGGCTGTGACAAAAGGCCCCAGGTCAGAAGGTACAATATGCCGGATCACCACATGGGTTGCTGAACTTCTGAAATCTTATCTGGACTGAAATACAGCTGCCATCCCCTACCTGCACTGCATTTATACCCACTCATCGGCATGTGCTCACACTAGAATGAAATCTTCATGACTACAGGCAAAGTTGAACAAATTCTTCTGTTTGGATTGACATGCAGGAAAAATATACGAAATAGCACCTTATTACAAAGAGAAGGCCAGGTGGTCATCTAATTAAAGATTGTATTGATGACTTTGTGAAGACAAGAGTCAGCATTCAACTACGGTTCTGAATTCCTGGATTAATTCTGGCCTCATTCAAGTCAATGGGAGATCTACTGTATTTGATGGAGCAAAGGCTTTACCGCTCTGTTGTTTGCATGGTGAATTACACCACCTTCATGTTAGATCACTGAAGGTTTCTTGAAATATGTTACATAACTAAATACATTTCCACAAACAAAGTCTATTTTTTAAATGCAAGCTTATTTGTGAGTTAGACTTATCTATATTTAGTGAGCTAGAAAAGTTCATGTTATTATCTGCAAGAATGCATAAGGAACAGTGTGTCATGCTCCAGCATAAATGTTTTGCCTTTTTCCATTTGAATTCAGACAATATCATCTTAACACTCTCTGTGCATGATGACCTTTCACATCAGGGACAAAGGTAATACTACAATATCGCTTATCTTGCAAGCTACGATTTTATCATAGATTACCCCATTTCACTCAGTGGTGTTATGACACTAATTAGAGGTGCCATGATATACCAAGATATGGTGTATATCAAAGAAATGTGCAAGATGACTAAGTCATTTTGCCTCCTCCACAAAGCACAATGTTATGAATATTCTGTAGAGACAATGATTTGGGATTTTCTTTCTTTTTCTTTTGAAGCCGAACACTGATTTACAGCAATTGCAAATTTCTCTTCTTATTTGCTTTTTCAATACCTTTCTATATATAACGGTCTATTCCTTCGCTTTTCAAAAGAAACAATTTGATTTAAGACTGTTTCAAGCTGAAGAGAATCTATGTAAATATTCCTTGAGAGTAAGCATGCAAACTTGTCTATCTGTACTGACATGAAGTACATGGTAACAATATGTTGCCCATTGTGTCTAAAATATCTGACTACTCCGACAGGGCTTGTTATATGCAAATATTTCTTCTCTAAGCTCTTCTTACAGGCTGGAGTTCCCTGCAGCTTTTGAGGAAGCCACGTTTCTTCAGTTATAGCTCCTTCCTTTTGATTTTCCAACCGCTAAATTTACTTTTTCCTGTAGCAAAATCTTTGCTAAACATTTAAATGGTTTCTTCACCATGCGTCTGCTTTTGGCTGTAGGACGTGTATTTATCCAAGCTTGATACTGCATGGATAGCTCGCTATTCTTAATGATCTTTATTTACATATACATACATACAATGAACTACTTTTTAGAGCAATGAAATGAACATCCTTCTGCGTTGGTATTCTTCAGCTCGGTGGAAAGAACAGACACACAATCTGATAAAGCGGCTGCTCTGTATTGTCCATAGCTATGAGGCTCCAGAGCTACAGAATAGAGAGCATTTGCAAAGGACCAAAGCCAAAAGATGTCATTAATCAAAAAAGAGTGAAGGTTTCACCTGGCAAAGCCGACTCCTCTGCTGACTCCATTAGCATCTCTTAATATTCTGGTGGAAATGACATGTCCAAAGGGTTTCAGCATATTCTCCAGTTCCTGCTCATCCATGGAAACAGGTAAATTTGAGATGTATAGGTTTGTGGGATCTTGCTCTTGTTGCTATGACAAAATGAGAGAAATATCCTCCGTTAGGCTTTGCACAATAAAATAGCTTATGGCTCATACAACCAGGGCTACTCAAAACAGGACCAAGTCAAGAATCTATAGCTGCATTAAAAGCAAAGCTGGACAATCCATTCATGACGACAACGTATTTGCCAAATTTCTGCAAACTGTCGTGCACGTGCTTAATTCTATGTGTGACTGCTCTTACTGAACTCAGTGACACTACTCATTTATAGAAAATTAGTCTCGCGCTCAAGCATTCATGGGTTTGCATCCTAATTTAGCAAACAGATTGTGAAAAAACCCATGATTTCCACAAATGGGCTCACTGTTGACATAAATAAACTCAACACATGTTTTAAGCAGAATTGTTTCGAGCCTGCAGACTTCCCATTCAACCTGTTCATCATGAGCAAGGTTGGTTGAAACACACGGAACACTTTCCATAGTATCTTTTCCTTTTTTTTCATGCATCAAAAATGTCTTGGTTGATAATGTGCAACAAGATCTAGCTGGACAGAGGAGAGTTCTCTGATTCAATCTAATATCCTGGCGAGAAAGGTCATATGTTTATTCTCAGACTGAATTAAACTATCTTACAAAAAGAAAGCCTGTAGTATGAATAATTGAGAAAACGAAAGACAGCTTTCTTGTTCTATTTCAGATTTTTAGGCTAAACTTTCAATTTTGGCAACCATTCCAACTTCTATTTCTTGCTTGCCAAACTACTGCAAAGAAACATGAAAGAGGCACAGACACCGTATGTAAAATAAGTGTATTAAAACAGTAAATAAAACCTTGTCTACAGACAACCAGGTCCTGATTACATTAAATCAATTTAGTTTAGCCCTTGCAAATTTTCATGGCTCTGGTTCCATTTTCATCGATACCAGCTTTACATAATACCTGATCACCTGTCAGTACAGGCCTGATTGAGGTCACGCATGACTACATAATTTTAGCTAATGCTTAATAACCAAAAATATAACATTTAAAAATATAACATTTAATCTTTATGCTGTGCAGTAAGCCAGACAATACCTTACCTGACAGTCTTTTGAGATTTTCATATTCTTTTGCATTACACATTTTAATTTAATTTGTACTTATTCAACACTAAGACTTATGGCAACAGTATTACCTTTTTTTTTTTTTTTTTGCTATGAGGTGTCCTAAAACCAGATTAATAATCTTGCAGCAGCGCCACAACCTTACACAGAAGATATTACACACAGTCCTGCAGCCATCTGCCTCGGTTTAGCTAAACTAGTTTCAAATTACAGTTCACTAAAATCAGTGCAGATGTGTCTTGTCAAATGCAAAGAATCAGATGTCGTATTTCTAGAAGATGTACGAAGACAGGACAGAATCAACATGTCTTGCACATTCAAGGCCTCAAAAATCAAAGGAGAAATAGTTTCAAGCTTATTGACACACCTCATCTTTACAGGGACAAGAATGACTAAACAAAGACTAGCTTAGCTAAATACTAGAATCAGAAGCCAAAGAAAGTTTTCAGCTTCTCTTACCCCGGCTCAAGGGAAACTTTAGCCCATTAGGATGAGGAGAAAAGCTGCAAAAGGATATCCCAAAGGGTCCAAAATCAGGAGGCGTGTAATACTGTTTTACTGCATAATTTGGATTCTGACCTAAGAGCTGCAAGCATTTGCCTTTGGACATACTGCTTAATGCCTACTGCATTCTAGCTTTGCACCTCCAGACCCATTACCTCACAAAACAACACATTACCATGCAGGTTGAATTCCTCACTACTTTACAAAACAGAAATAAAAGAACAAAGTTGGTACATTTTCAAACTACTGCCCATAAAAATATACCCTGTTATAGTATATAACATACACTTCGTGCCTCACAGTAAAGGGCAGAGCAGAAGAAAACCACACACGCACACACAAATAGCAAACTGAAGTTACAAACCCCCAAACTAGAAGAACATTCTTTCCCTGCAGTCATCTTTCCTTCTCTCACTTCAATTTACATTCATACAGATCCGAAAGTTAGTTCGTCTCCAATAACCAAAAGATATTAGTGAGGGGTCAGAACTGGTACAGTACCAACAGTGCAAGGAAAATCATGCAAACAGTCCTGGAGGGAAGGTAGGCAAGAAAAGAGAGGAATATGAGCTTCAGATCACACTTTTATCTTTGGGAAAAACAACCAAACAAACACACAAAACATTTTATTTTTCCTTCCCCCCCCACCTCGCTTTTTCCCTTTTTCTGTGTGCAAACTCTTTTAAGTTTTATTGCTTGTTACTTCCCCCTCGCCCCCCATACAGGCCACAGAAAAAAAGGAAAGATACAGGAGATTAGGAAGCATCTTCACTGTTACTAATTACTTTAAAAACATGAGCAATGGGGACAGTTAAAGCAGAGGCATTACAGAAGTAAATAAAAGGAGAAAGGTTTGCAATTCCAATTGCACTGTTTTTCAGAAATAATGACACCGTTATGCAAACCTCTACCCATTGATTGGTTAAGGACTTTGATTTATCAACCAATTGGTGCTCAGGGACTGACACTCGTGTCAATATTTAGAAAAACCTAACAGCCTCATGCAGATGAGATCCCCATAGCCAAAGGACAGATTAATAAAAAAAAAAAAAAAAGCAGAGTTATGCATCAGTAACTGTACAACAGCCACAACAGCCTTTGCTTTCACTGAAGCAATTCAGCCCTGCAGAATATTAAAGTGAGAACTTTTTCTTCTGACTCCTCAGTTTTCAAGCTGGGACAAACAAATACAATAAATAATAACCCCTGCCACTGTGTCTCACTTCTGGAGGAGGCACACATAAGCCTTTTAACTCTGTTAGAGATTAAATGCCATTGTTTTAAATATCCGTGGAAAGTTTAGCTACACTCTGAGGATGAATGAAAGACTAGCAGGCCACAGTCACTCTCTCACAAGGATTTACCAAGCCTATCTTTCGTCAACAAGATAAACAAGAGCTATAAGCAGAGAGAGACAGATGAGGCCACTCGTGCTACCTCTACAATGCAATAGTGTTTTCTAAAAAAGCAAAATAATTCCACATTATTTTTCCTTACTATACAAATATAACATTTAGAGAAATACCCTTTCCTTTACAGAGAAAAATCACCCTGCAGAAGCCGTATCTCATACCGTAAAGTGAAACAAGATGAAATGCCACCCAGCGAAGAAGCCTGGAGCTGAGCAGGCTGTACAGGAGCGGTGCACAGCCCAGCTGTCCTGTCACCGTGCAGCCAGACCCCAGGGCCACCTACCCTCGCCAGCCCCTCTTCCTCGGGCTCGGCCTCCTCTCCCAGCCTCTGGCACTGGGGCTTCTCGACATCTTGTTCAGTTGTGCAGAGATCCTCTCAGTAGCATGGAGGTGCTGACACTTGCTCTTGGCTTTGCCTGAGCCTTTTCATCCCAGAATCCCCAAGCTCCTGAGTGACAAAGTCGCTTCCCCGGCCCAGTGTCACTGCTGAGCTTTTCAGTGTGAAAGGCAGGCGCCCGACTGTTTAAAATGTGCCTATTTGTTGACAGGATGAGCCTAACCAGAACCAGAAGTCCAAGCCCTCCACAAACTACTAGCCTTTCATAATCCTGATTAGTTGACAGTTAGGTTTTTGCCTTCAGTGAAAGATCACATCCCACGGTTGCAGGTCTGGTGGCGACGGTGGTGTCTGGATCCACACAGTGTGGCCTAGGCTCCCTCTGGTTCATTTAATTCTTACTATGGCTTTTCACTAGGCATTAAAAAAAAAAAAGCTATTTCCCACACTGGGATGCTAAAATCCCATTTACTACTGTGTCTGGTCCCAAACTGGACTGACTAAGCAGTCATCAGTGAGAGAGCTGAAAGTCATTCATGTGATATGGTCACTTCAGAACTGCATTTTCCAGTTACATCTCCAAAATTTTGGACAGAAACAGAAGGGGTAGGGTGGCAGAAAACTACACATTACCCACAACCCCCTCCAATAGCACCATGCCTCAGACACTCTCCATCTGCTGACTTAGAGCCACTACGGCAGGGCCACCAGCCAAGTAGAGCTCCCACCACCACCTGGCCGCTGTGGTCCCTGTCCCGCTTTCCTCCTCCAGAACCCACCAGAGACACCAGGCTCATCCCAGACCACAGAGGTATGACACGCCAGTTGACAGTCTTCCCAAAACACAGAGGTCTCTCAGGTTTAATCCCCTATGTGTAAGAAGGGTCTCCCCCGTGGGGACCAGAGCTGCGGCCGGCTACCACCCCAGGGGCTCGGAGGAGAAGGGGGCTGCCAGGAGCGGTGGAGAGCTGGCTGCAGTGCAGTGGCATAGCTCCTCTGCCTTTCCCAGGCCCCATGTGCCAAATGTGGCTAATTAACGGGTACAAGACCAGGCCAAATTGCTGCTTGAAGGGAAGACAGCCGTGGAGCCTGCTGTGTGTGCCAGCTGCAAAAGCATCATGCTCAAGTCTTGCAAACTTGCAAGTGCAGTCTCAGGACACCACCAAAAGTCTGCTCTTGGCTGTCCTCACTGAAGTTCATTTTACCAAAGATCTCCCATTTGACAGCCCAAGGAGGGTCACGTTTTCCAAGTACAGCTTGCACTTACATTGCGGCCCCAGAGAAACAGGGGTGACTTGTCCAGTCAGCCCCAACCCTCTGTGAAATCCTGACACAGCCTCACGCCCCAGACTGTGCTCATTCTGGAGTCCTGGTGTGTGCCAGTCTGTGCGGGTACTCCAAGTGCCACAGAATAGACCAACAACAACAACAAAAAGAAATTAAACCATTTCAAGCTCCTCTCCAGACAAGTGCAGGGCTTTTTGCAACTGCCTTTGCTTCCACCCCAGCCTGTTTCACCATCATCGTAGCCCAAATACCTCAGCTGCTCTGGCCTGTGGGCTCCAGGGACATTAGCTGCATGCATACATTGTAGTTAGGCCATTCTGGCTGGGGGTTGTACCTGATAGACACTCCCAAACTGGTCAAAACCACAGGTAGGAAGGTTTAAAATGGTAAAGGCTGCAAACTCACAGTAGGTCAAAACCAAGTTTTCCATTATCTCAGAGCATTTCCAGCATTCAGCAGCAGGCATCCTGCTGCAAGGCTCTGCTGTTCAGCAGGCAGGAACAGTTGTGCTGGGGAAACAGCCAGAAATTTCATCAGTGCCTTTTAGCAAGAACTGGTCCAGTCGCTCAGCTGACAAAGCCCATGCCAGGGAGACAGGAGAAGTTTGTAACGCGGAGGATTTGAAAGGCATTACATCAACAGGATTTGAAATGCATAAACCCCAGTGGAGGGCGTGCTGCAACTCCAACTTGCTGTTTGCTTTGCTGGACCCTCCCAGCCACTCTTTAAAGAAAGGACAATGCTCAGATGGGATTTTCCCTCCCATCTTGAGACAATCTTTGGAAGCAACGCACGAAAGGCTGAAAGAACAATTCCTGCCTGTGGGAGAAGAGGCTGAGCCTTTTTACGTAGTACACTTAGTAATGCATTCTTTAAAGACACGTGTAGGGAGGGGCAGACGGATTTTGGCTATGTTATTTTTTCCCAAAAGGAACTCAAACCTCCTGTAATCTCTGTAGGACTGAAAACTGAGTGTGTTTGGTTTATTTGGGAACCCTATGTACGAGTTCTTTTTAATCAACCTAAATAATTTCTTAGAGCAGCTTGCTCTAGGAAGCTAAGTGCTGATTATTAGTTCAAACGATTCCTTTTTCCATCTTCCAGACTTATTCTGGGAATATAACTTTATATGTGGATCGATATGAGATCCTGAACTCCTCTTTTTAAAGATGTAATCAATATTTATATTAATAGATCATACACTTTCCTTGTCTTTAATAAATTGAGACTTCATCGTATTAACATTGACACAGCTCACCTTTAGAAGCATGGCCTCGTCTTTCTGAACATTTTAGACCCAGGCTCAAATCGCTCTCAATTAGTTTTCCCAAAACTAGTTCATCTCTGCCTAATGGCTACTGCTCAGATCTTCAGGCTATGTATCTAAGTTCTTTCCTTCTTTAAAGATCTGAGTTGAACTTCTGTTTCCCCTTAACATAAAAATAGTTATGCTCTTTATGGAAAAAGCCATTTATGTGAAACCATTTATATGAAACCAGATCATTTATATGGAAACATTCATATGCCATTTCATAAATTTTCCAGTGTTTGCTCAGTATTTTGAAAACTGTAGTTGTACGGTAGCATCTGTCTGATCTTTAGTTTATTAGATTATTTCTAAACTGGATTCTATACAAGCCATTGAAGTTAAATGAAATTTAGAGGAAGCGTGTTATACTTTCTCTCAGTAGATTTATATTCAATATATCTTCTTGTTGGTTTATTATTTAATACTTACTTTTTTAGTACTGCAGATCATGAGAACTTTCCAGGACATCTGAACTAGACATTCATTTGAAAGCTGATTTGATATGCATTCGATTGGATTCAGACACCAAAAATCTGAAATAGAGGATTTTTTCCACAGTTTTCTACTGTTTCCCCATTTATTCCTGCTGTTTTTTCATATTAGAGGTTACATGGCATTTTTTTGCACACTTGTAAAAGATGCCTGGTTTTCAAACAGAGTAAGCTACTGAATTTATAATTCAGGTGTTTAACTTCAGACCTAATACCTAATGTCTGCAAGTAACATCTGGAGAGGTCCTCTCTATCCAAGCATGGCAGGATGCTCCTAACTTAATTATCACAGTTACCTAGGATGAATATGGGCTGGTAGTGTGAAAGTTAAAAGAAAGTCAGCCCAACCTCCATCAACTCCTGGCATCAGAGAAGCGATGGAAGGAAACCCTTTTCCTCCTTCTCAGCAGGGGTGGGAGGGAGAGTTTCTGTGCAGTGGCTGGGGACTGGGATCTTGCCCACATACACCCACGTGGTGCCTTTAGAATCAATGAAGAGACACTGATTTGAATAAAGTGATAGTAGCCCTGCTTTCAAAGATTTTTCATATTACAGTTTCTTTTATAAAAAGAAGGAACAAACTAAAAAACACGTAAGAAACATAAAAACTGTAGTAATGGTCCAGACCATATGGCCTTTCAGAATTATTAATGACATATTTTGAGCCATCATTGCAGTAACATGAGATGAACAGAATGAATCAAGTGCAGCTGCCAGGGTTCCCTTTGACTTTTTACTGGCTTATTTGCTTCCCTTTGCGTGGGCACATATTTAACAGCACAGACAGCTAAATCAATGGCCAGTTAACTATTGATCCCTGGCTGGTTTCACTCTCTTGTTGAGCAGCACACCAAAGGGCTTTCAAGACTGTACAGAAAGCCTAAGCTTTTACATGGGTTTTATTACTGCACTGAATACTGATAAGCCAACAGGTACACTAGAAGGAAATGTAAATGTGATGCTGGCCACCTTGTCAAGAGTCCTTCCAAAGCTCTGTGCAGCAGGCACTGCCAGAAGCAGCAGCTATCTCCTCAAACAAGACTAGGTCTAAACACTGAAGGTTTCACAGGGAAAGCACGGCCAAGCAGAAGACACTGGGGGATTCGAAGAAGCTTATTATGTCTTAGGTACCTACAAAAGAATCTGTGTGTTGACGGCCTTCCAAAGGCTCCAATAAATCAAGATTTAATATCTTGAGATTTTAAATCTCTCTTCCACCCTGATACATTTGTTTCACAGTAGTCGCTGTGCCTTTTTAGACTGAGTGCTGGCTACGTTTCATAAATTATCTGTCCGCCATACCCAACCCTACCTGACTTTCACACTGCCGTGGTTCAAAATTCATCTGCAATGTGTTTTTTCCACAGCACCGCAGGACGTTCGGCCTCAGCATAATTATGCAGCTATTGTACAGCAATAATTAAGGCCAATCCATCAAACATTATAAAGATATCTAAAAACTAGAATTACAGCATGCATTTTCTGTGTGAGCTTGACTGTCAACAAGTCATGTGAAAAGCCTGTTAACGATGACAAGGCCACTTTCTAACAAGACAAAGTGGTTCTGCACATGAACACAGAAAACACTCACAAGTGCTATTTTGAAGAAAAGCATTTTACCGATGATCTTCAAAAGCATTGTATTGTGATTTGTATATGGAAAGTCAAGCAGTTCTGAGCTTTATAATGACCCCAGAAAAGAACTGCCATTAGGAACCTTTTGCCTGGGATCACCTGATCAGAAAAGAGAGATGTGACTTGGGCAACCAACCTTACTGTGCCATCCCTGAGACACTCTTCACAGTTACTTCTTAAACAAGTCACAGGTTAAAATCTGCTCTACCAAATTTTGTCAAAAAAATGCAAACAAGCAAATTCCTAAGAGTCATGACCTATGAAGAGAAAAAGAACAAAAATGTTGCTGAAAATTATTTGTCACAAATACCTGTGTATCAGCTCGACAGCACAGTATTATAAATAAGTACTGTTTTAATTAAAGCCATGAACTTTAAAAAGAGTTCACAGTTTATATATGCTCAGGATTTCTTCTCACTGTGTAAACTCTCAGAGTGCTGTGCCGTGCTGTGTAAGCTGGACTCAGCTTTCTTTTAATTAAGTTTGTTCATGGACAGCACTGCATTTGCTAAAACTAAATATTGCTGGAATCAAATTGTTATTGGTCTGTCCAGCACAGAGCTGCCGCAGGAGCTTCCCTCATGCATTTGACCTGCCAATGGTGATTTGATTTGCCCTTTGTCTTGTGTGGCAAATATGGACTTGAGTCACTATGGTCGCTGCCTTTTGGCATTGTATGAGATATGTGGTACCTCCTTCAATTTCCACAAAACATGATCATAACAAAAACTATCGCAGCATGATATAAAACCCTGCTTTTCGTACTTCTGCCATTACAAGGTGAGATTTTCAGAACTCCTTACTTTTTAGTTTTTCCTAGAAACAAATTTCCAGAGTTTCCAACATCTACAGTGCACTGCAGCCAAAAAGGCAGCTCAGCCTCTGCAAAAACCATTGCGTCGCTCCAGCTTTGACGGTGTTCAGCTGCCTGCATATTCTCTTTCATACCGTTTTAATGGCTGCTTTGCCATTTATATTGCTGTTAAGTAAGAATCAATTATTCACCTCAGATCACCTGAAGCCTGTCTAGAACAGTTTCTGAAAATGCTACATAATCTCCTGGCTGTTAACCCTAAATTAGATACTCAACTGATGAGCTCTGGAAGCAAAAGCCTGATTTGCCAGATGAGCTGCAATCTATGTTGAACACCTTACCTACTTATTTTGATTTGTCATCGACTATGTCTTAGTGAAGTTAAGACACAGCATCCTACTGCACGTCAGGCAATATTGCATCATGTATGTTTATTTGCTTTATACTACATGGGGTAAATGACATGCTCATTGGTGCATATTTTCCAGGATCTTCTTACTGATATTCAGACAGGAATCAAGTCCTTTGCCCCTGCAGAGAGTCAACAAATCTTGCAATTTAACTCCTACTATTGGCATTCTCACTGAATTGTGTTTTATGTAACACTATCTAACAGAAAGGGTGCATTTGTACCTGTGCATGTATATATTTACACAAACAGAGAAATAAGAGGTCACAAAAGAGATTATTTGCTTTACAGAGGACATAGCATGAAATCAGGCAACAATATAAACCTTCCGTTATCAATAATGGAGGAAAGAAGGCTAAATCAGGCTAAAATGCTATATGCGCTAACTAAATAAAATTAAATTAACAGCTTAACTTCAAGTGCTCTTTAAAAAAGATCTTAGAAATACGAATGAAACATAGCACGCTATCATGGGTTCTTGGAATTATTTGGCATTTTGAAGAACACAATATACACAAACAGTAAGTGTTCAGCAGCACTACATACTTCAATTCTTTAAAAAAAGAACTGCAGTGCCAGTGACACTAATTAGCTGAAATGCAACTTTTATATGTAAAATGTTCAGCGCAAAAATGTCCAATTCTAATAATATATAAAAAAGAAAATTACAATTATTTTTGCACTACTTAAAATCATAATACTCCCAAACGTCTGACATACACACCAAGAGCTACAATATGGAACTCAGACAATATGAAACTCTTTCATGAATTCTAGAGTTCTCCTTTGCATAAGCTGAAATCTGAAAAATTATTATAATAAGATACTGAAAAGCAGGATTTGTGTACAAAGCAATGGAGATTCTAGGGTAAGTATTTAAAATTATTACAGAATGTCTAGAAGATCTTGCTTTTTTAGTCTCCATTTGTCAAGGCAACAACTGTCAAGCCATGGTCTGGTGACACCTGGAGCTGATTTGGCTGTGCTATTTTCTTACCTCGAAGTTTCAAGCAGAATATTTCTGTTCTCATGACAGTAACACTAGCCCAAAAGGATTACAAATGGTGTGGAAATAAATGGTTTTCTCCCTAATCTATCTCAAGATACAATAATACCACTCGCTCAGTGCAGACAGAATCTAACATTGTAGAGGACAAACTCGGGTTCCTCAAACTGTAGATCTAAAGAATCTGGATCGACCCATGGATTAACCCCTCCTATGTACTTTGTGGAGACTGTGCCAGGTGTTAGGGCAGAGGTTGAATGTTGCTCCTCAAGCTCAGAAAAGAAAGTGATGGGACTTTCTAAATGTCAGGAGTGTGGCAAAGGGGAGGGCTTTGCTACCTGATCTTCCAGTGGCCATAGGATGTCATCATGAAGCAGCAGAGGCACAAGTTACGGATGTTTTCATGCACGCATAACCTGTACTTGGCCAGGGTGGCTTTAGGATTTTCTGCCCACTATTTCTAGCAGCTGTTCTTCCTAAGGAGAGTGTTTGCTCTGTCATGGCCTGATCCTTCTCTAACTAAATTCTACAGCAAAATTTTCATTGGCTATATCAGGATCTGTGCTTGGAAAATATTTTCAAAACTATATTAAAATTAATAAAGATGCAAAAAACCAAGCGGATGCATCTCTTCTGATGATTATCAGGCATTTATTGTTTGCCTTTAATATTTCCTTTGAAAGCTGCCAGCAAAATGAAGACAACATAGCTCTGAAATGCCACATATGCATACGGGGTTAAATTATTATCAATATTGCATCTATCTGTAGATCAATAGGAACTTACAAGTTTCTCTTCAGAAGCTTCTCTAGGTTGGGGCTAAGTCAGGAAACTCAGATTTCTTCATGTAAAATTCAAAGCTTTAGCATTTAGCTGTCTACACTTTCACCGGAAAAAAAACCCTGTAGCTATTAACAGTAGTAAATTATCAGCACTGGGAAAGCGTTAGAAGCTTTAAGAGGACTTTTTGGGACAGTATAATGCTTTTTAGTATTTGACCTATTGACTTGAAGGCGAATTCAAGCAGCACACAGATCCCATGTGATTGCTTGTGAAGAAAACCGAATGCTTTCGTTTGTCATGTTTTACGTTACTTCCTATAAACCATAAATGAAGTCAGAATTTTCTTGTCTGGGAATTCCTGTTGGGATAAAGGTTGAGGTCTACTTAGCCTGAGTCCATATGAACTGCTAGAGAACAGTTATTCATTGATGCACATGCCAGAAATGGAAACCTACTAGTCCTTGAGGATGCATCAATTTTCAGGGAGTCTGGATTCTTTTAACTACTACAGAAACTTAAGAAAAAATCTACATAGATACTGGCTAAGGAAAACAAGATGCACCATAAAACACAGCCTTGACAGTTTTATTTTGAGAACTCTGTATTTAACACCAACAAAAATACAGTTCCCATTTAAGATCAGGCGCAACTCACAAAACATACACTGTTGAAATACTTATACTTTTCCTAAACGCATCAGATATAAAAAGGCAACCAAGTCATGTTTCAAATTTGACAAGTGATGGTTATCGCTCAGAAAGCACAACAGACACAGCTCTACCACCTTTTCCCTGCATGTGGAACTCCCAGTGCTGAGTCAGCAAGTTCCAGCAGAGGATTAAAAAAGAGGCCTTGAAATATTCAATTTCTACCTTCACAGATGAAAATGAGGAAATACTACTAGTGAGCAAAGAAACTGAAACTTGGCTTTATTTAAAAAAGAAGATATTAAAATAGAACAAAAAGGCAGGGTTGAACTGCCGTGACTATCACCTCTGAACCCCCTTGCAGAGGGCGGCTGAGCTGTGCTCTCCTGTGTAAAGACATACAAACCTATCCTCAGACTTCCAAAAAAAGAGGCACATTTGCAATCATGCATATATATATATATATATATATATATGTGAGTGACTGTATACAAAGGTGTTATCCCCATAAAGAGCCACTTAATGTGCTTAGCTGGTGGTACGCTTGTGTGTGATTAAATATATCTGCATGTAATCGTATTTTTGCATATATTTGTATACATGTATAAAACGTTCATATAAAAAGTGATGGTTGTATCAATACAACAAATGAAGGATGTTATTATCTTCTTTCTCACTTATAAATCAGAAGCAACTTACTGAAGTGATAGAACTGTGAGACAAAATAGATAAGCATTCCTTGAGTCCCAGACTGGAAAGGAATTACAAATAAGTAATTTTGGATGTAGTGGATGGCTGGGAATTAAAAGCAAAGGAGAATCTGTGGCAGAGCGTAGAGGGAACGGTGAAGGTCTGCTAGGATGGTGAAAGCTGGACCTGGCTCTTGCATTGGTCCTTAAATGATCTGAGCCGTTTTGTTCCAGCTTTAGAATATTTTTTGGTAACTAAAAAGACAGCGTTAAAGAAAGCAACTTGCACTACGGAACATTTGAGGCTTCTTGATTATCTCTCTCAGGTGCTGTATTCTCAACTTGTTTTCAAGACAGTTTTAGTGAAAAGAAAAGCTGATTGTTTACAGACAAACATCTTAAACTCTCTGCTATCTAATATTGCACCACTAAGACAAAGAACTAGAATGAGAGCGCGCCCGTTTACCACGTAAATTAGGAGTGTTTTATCAGAGGCAGAACCCTTCTTCCAGTGCTTATCCTTGCTGATACTGGCATCAGCAGTCAATAAAACAAGCAGAAAACCACCCAGTACTCAAGAAACAACTCTAACCATGTTTTGAGGAGGTAAAATGCAGTTGTTCCTAAAGGAGGTAGGACAGAAAGGTACCATTTACGACACCTTTAAGTGGATGCCTATGAAATTCCAGAGTTTGCTTGTGAAGTTCCCATCATGACTGCAGCAATTCCTGGTGGCTCATGGCAAAACACATACAGCTGTGGACGTGTGTGCCTTTTTTACAAGGCGTGTAAACACTTTAAACCTAAGGGACCCAACTCGATAGTTTGCAGTCCTGAGAAATTTGAGCTCAGTTCAACTTTTTCAACAGACCGAGCTGATGTTACATGTATTCTGTGAGACACTTGCAACAAACAAACAAAAAACCCAAACAAACAAGCAAGCCCAAACCAGAACCAAAACCAAATCAACCAACCAAAACAAAACAACGACAACAATAAAAACCACAAGCCCAAAACACCAAAAAACCCCCCAATGTTCTAAACATGGAAGGTTGTTGCATCTACACAAAATCCCTTAAAAACTCTCCTGTTCCCCAAGAGAAAAATAAATATCCACTGGATCCCACTGAGTAATGTTTCAGCCTGATGTTGACTCAGTTGTGGATCTGCAGATCAGTGACTGTCACAGATGGACGCACATCCAGCAGCCTCAGGACGGGATTTGACATTCAGAGGCTCCCCAGACTTACCTGGGCAGGGAGGGGATAAGACTGGCTCCGTTGAGAAAAACATCAACAGCCTCTGCAGCTTGTTTGCTTTTTAAGGGAAATAGTTTCAAGTTACATGGCCCTATTTTTCTAGATCAACTTAACCTGTTAGGCTGCCTTTGACAGGTTTTTCAGATATTACACTGTTTCAAAAGACCAAGCAATTCCAGAGAAAGTGAAAAGTTAAGAGGCAGAGCCATTTGCATTTACTCTGCTATTAATTTTAAGAACTAAAAAAGAATATTTAAAGATGTCAAAATAGTGAAGTGCAGGGAAAGCATTTTGAGTGAGCCAACCAAATCAGAAGGTCATGCCCTGAAATAGGAAGAAAAACCAAAATATACAACCTGCTTCTATAACTTGAGGTACATGTAGAAAATTGTATTGCACTGTCCTGATGTTGCTGATCCCCATGTAAGTAAAAGTCTTTCCTGCTTTTCAATTCTGCTAAACCTGCCACCCATTCTCTAGGCTCCAAAATTTACAGGAAGAAAAAAAGAAACACTATTCAGAGACAAAGCACACTTGAAACCAAGGCCCTGACTACTTTGGGACAATTAAGCCTGGATATATTAATCACAGTCTTCTGGCCTGGTTCCAAGTTGGGCAATTACAATCTGCCTACCTCAAATTCTCCCCAGAGTTTCAAATCCGAGAGCTATTTGTGATTTCCTTCCTATAAAAAGTGCTGTTTAGTGCAGCCAGTAAAGACTGGTTTCATTCAAGTGATGGGTGAATGACCCACATTGACTATAGAAAATGTGTAAAAGCACTTTGGGATCCTTCAGGAAGAAGGACACTTATTCCATGCTCATTTTACAGTGCTTTTATTATTCTAAGAGGAAGCACTCCTATCTAGAAGTTTCTTCACATGCCTCTTAGTAACCAAGTAGTTCAGAGTTGTTGCTTGTTTTTCTTAAAAATAAATTAGGTTAGGTATTTTTTTCTGTAAATTTAAGATGATAGATTTGAAATGCAAACACTGTATCACAAGGACAGTTTAGGAAAACATACACAACTTCTTCTACTTTGAAAACTATTCAGATAATTTTTGAGCCCCAAAAGATTAATGATTTATTATGGGGCTCATTAATCAAAAATTGTGTGTGCATGTTTTTTAAAGGACCAATTCAACTGTTCAAGTCAATTAGGTCCTCTAAAGCTATTATATCGGGAAGGAGCCACAATATTACCAAGACTTCCTGCAATATTGTTGAGACTTCCCCGAGTGTATTTAGAGTATAAAATAAATGCTATTATTGAGAAGATACTGAATTGCTAAGCTTCTTAAATTTGTACAATTGGGAACTTGAAGTACATTAAAATGCTGAAACTCATTAAGAGCCCTTTTCACAGCTGCAAAATCGTTGGCATTCACGGCACCGTGCAGAACAATAAAACACTCCCCACACCTTTGAACGGGGCGACTTCCGTTCCTACAGCTCTGCTTTAATGAATCACTGAGGCAGAACTGGTATCTAACCTCTCCGTCAACCCCCTCCATTGAAAGGGAGAAACAAAAAGCCACAACAACACTAATATTCTGAACAGAAAAGCAAAATGTACGGGCATACTGTACTAACCCCCTCCAACACAAAACCCCCAGCTATCACTGCTACTTTGTTAGAATATAATTCAATTTTCTCCATCAGCACCAGACAAAACACCTTCAGAGGCAGAAAACAATCCATGTTTTTCTCCCAAGCCACCCACCAACCTATGCCCAAGTAGACTTTGTTTCCTTGGGTGTCATCTTTCTGGACCCAAAGCACAGGACTCAGCATTTTGGTGGATGTTTTCACTAACACTTGTTGCAGATGGTCACTCCGCATGCCAAGAATGTTCTCCTGCCCTGTTCACCGAGGGGCTGGATTTCGTGTCTGCCAAGTGGCACCACATTGAACAGCCTGAATCCTGGGCAAACCTGTGGATGGTCCGTCCATATTTCCTCCACATCTTCCAGCAGAAGCATGGTACTGGTCCTGACAGTCAGAAGATAGCAAGTTTCCAAGATTCAGCAAAATTCCATCTTTCTCTGATTGCATCCAGCTAACCGGTGCTCATCCCTTCTCAGCTAGAAAACAGCCACTTTGCACACTGAGTGATTGCAAACAACACTTAAGAACAATCCTTCTCTTTGATCTGGTAACAGCGTGTTCTGCCTCCTCCTCAGTCAGGAGGGTCACAACTGCGCCTTTTAATATCTACTGGTCTCACCAACCCCAGGGTAAAGAAGCACAAGTCTTATCAACACTAGTGTGCATCAATCTGATTTCTCCAGCTGAAGGATTTTTTTTCAAGTAAATTTCCACTGGGCCACCTACCATGCTTCCTTTGGTATTTGAAAAGCAGGAGAAAAAAAAAACCCAGTAACTGACCAAAAATTAAGTGTAAGAACTATGAGAACAGCAATTACTCTAGAGATTTCACAAGATTCATCACCATAAGCTTGGTACTGGACAAAACTGAAAGAAACAGCCTTAGGACTATTACTTACAGGCATTTTTCTATGTGCAAGCTCTATCTGTTTATTCCAAACTATTCCCCAAAGCAATAAGTGGATTGTCTCCCTGCGAGGGGGAAATTGCTCCCTTTTCTCCTCTAAACATTTTTGAAAGGAATGGAGGAAAGTGCCATGCCAAACTGGGGAAGAAGATTATGTATTTCAGAACCGGGTTTGAAAGATTCAACAAGAGATATTCACATTAAAGATTACTGAATTAATTACAGAAAAAAGGGGGTGGGGTTCTGTGTGGGTGTTCCCATCTACACAAAACTCAAAGAAAGCAACAATATGAGGGAAGATGAGAGTAAGACAAAAACAGGGCATGTGGTTCAAGCCAAAGATGCTTTGATAGTGTACAAACTGAGGTGGATTTGCTACAGGCAACAAACACTGTAGCTTCCAAAGCTTAGCTGAAGAGAACTGCTCAAGCCCTACGGTTCTTGACAAAACACAATACGATTGCTCTCAAAATCCAACTGTTTTGGCACATGATTCTGACTCCATCCTTTCAGTTGGGAATAACCAACCCATGCCAAGTGTGGAGAGCAGGAAAACCTGCCTGCAGACCAGGCCCACACCCCTGCACACCCACACCCTCCCATGGGAATGACATTTCTCAACCGCTTCCCAGCCACAGAGACTTGGGACCGGCCAGCGCTGGTGTGTGGCCATCGGCAGCGTGGGCAAAGGAGGTGTCCGCCTCCCTGTCACATACTGCAAGCCACACAGCGGTGGCAAATCCCAACTTTTTCCCTGAAAACAGGCCCAGTAAGAAAAGGACTGTACCAGTTTCAGCTGGTCAGTTGTTTGGGGGTTGGAACTGATTGATACTCCCATGGAGACAATAAAAAGAAGAAGGAAGGGAGCCATCTAAGCTTTTCAACACGTAACTTTTTAGCAGGTTTTGCCATCTGATCGGGAAAACAGTACCCAGAAGAAAAAAGAAACATTTTCAACAGCATTTCATCCTTTAAGAGTTTCGGATTTCCTGCCTGAAACCATCTTACTCCTTCTATCAGATCATTTCATTCCAACAAACTGAGGTGTCCAAGGTGGTACATCCTTAAGATAGAAATAAGAGGGGATGTGACAAGAGGTTTTCAGGGAAGGGATCACTGTGGAATTCCTCCCCCTTGCTGAGTCCAACAGAGCTCAACACCTTCCACCTTTAAGCCATGCTGCGAAAGCTGTCTTCTACAGACAACTCAGGGCTTTCCTCATCTGTAATTTAGCGTGATTGAACTTTCCCCATATCGTATTTTGCAAACACTAAAACAGATGGTTAACCTTCAGTCACTGTCTTAAAAACAATCTTATTTTATTTAGGCTAAGCTTTTGTTCTCTTGGAAAATAACACAACCGTGTTATGTGCAAGCAGTACAACTAAGCATCTCTCCTTCTGCAGTGGGATCAAGTACATCTTCACAGGTATTGTAATCTTATTTATTCTAGAGAATGGGTCAGTATTTTTCAACAATAAGCACCCTTCTGGAGAGAAGATTTGGCTTGCAGAGATTTTCCTAGTCTTCTTTCAAAAATATAAATTAAAACTTTATATTTTGCACCCCGAATCATTGCATTAAAAATTGTACCGCTGCAGCTGAATAATGCAGGGCATTTGGAGCTGAAGGCACATGGCTGCACTTAAAGCTACTTGGTAATGACAGAACTGTACACAAAGGCAGGGGTATGTGCTCAGATGTCTGCATGCCCCCAACACGGAGGTTTGGTCGTGCACTATGCGCCTGGCTTTGTATAAACCATCCCAGTCAGGTTCTCCAAGTAAGGGGAAAAAGACTTCCCTGATTTTACACACAGTGCCTTCAAGCACTAAATATTTTCTGTTTTTCAAACTGACTTTTAAGAACAGTTTGAATAATTCACTTCATTAATTATGCTTTGGCCATTAATGTGGGCTGTGCTTTCCAAAAAGAAGAAAGAAAACCTGAATATTTTCCAGGTGTTGTCCAGATTGCACACTGTGGAAAGAAAAGCATTTACTAAAGTTTAAGGCTCACAACAGAAATATTAATATATCTGTGAAATATTTGGATTACGTGGCTAGACTGAATCCTAGTGTAGGAGAGCAAGGCCTTCAGGCTATGCAGGGGATGGCAGCCCCTTCATCTTCCCTGGTTGCACTGGGACACAGTGGCAGAAAGGAGAAGACTTGGGAGTACACTTCTCAACACATATAGTTTCCCTCCAGCATGTGTGAGATACATTTAAGAGATGTTTTAGCTTAAGCTATTGTCATAAAGGACCTCAATTATCCTAATCCAAAACTGCTCTGCTTTCGCAGCTGCACTTGGTGCCAAAATCTGTGTGAACAGGCAGAGGGGACTGTGTGGACTGCAGATCCCAGCCTGAGGATTGTGTCCGATTTTGAAAACTTTTTCTTCGCGCTGCCTACGCTTAACATTTTGGAAATGGAAATGAGAGGAAGAAGTCGTTCTAAACAACTGAACTGAATTTAAGTTTGGTGTCTAAAGTAAAGAATTTTTGGTTAAGAGTTTGGGTTATGCTTGCTTTCACTCCTAAGTAAGTTCCAGCTTGATCCTCGGAGATGCTTGCAGCAGCTGAAAGTGGCACTGTCCCTTCGGAGCTCATCTTCATACAGGTCTCAGTACTATCCCCTGCAGTCCCCTGTGGTTTTGAGCATCTGGCCTTTCCTTGCCAGATGACGTTACAGGGATGAGTGCAGAGCCCAGGGTGGGGTAGATGAAAAGCTCATTTTCATGAGCAACCCCTGATGTGCAGATACAGTCTGAAAAGTATAATATAAGCAACACCAGAACCTGTATTTCTAAAACAGACAGTAAGAAAAAGAGAAAAAAAAAAGGCAATAACAAACAAACAAAAAAAATCCAGCCAAAAAAAAAAAGTGAATGTATAAATGGGTTTCTGTTTCAGGTGTTTCAGGTATATAAATCAATTTTGCTGATCTAACTTATACTAACTTTTGAAAACCTCTACCATCAACAGGGCCAAAATTAATCTGTAAAGGAACACCTTTCCTAATACTTTGCTCTAAATACTGTATGCATAAGTAAATCTGGAAATGAAAGACTTCTTATATTTCTGGTACAAAGCAGCTAAGCTTTGGTCCAACTTAGTTGTAGCAGTTTGTCAGTTACCCAAGTTTGAACTGATAATAAAAACCAAACAGAGACTAAATATTAACTTGGCCAAGTAGGTTCAACACTAAATTATGCTGAATGGGATGGGCTATGTACAAGCTAAAGCACAATACTTGTCTGTAAAGCCCAGGATGAAAGGCTACAGAAACAACAAAAGAATGTGCATCGCTAATCTCATAAGCTCCTAAACAATACCTGAAAGTAACTAACATTCTTAACCAACATCAGGAAAACGTCTACCCAATACTTTTTTGAATTACTTTTGAAAATCTAGCCCTCTGCTTCTGGATTTGGGTTTTGGCTCTTTTATACTTGTGCCCAGTTTACCATAAAGAAATGTTTGTTGCTTTTTTTTTTTCCCCATTTTTCAACACTGACAAACTTCTAGCTATACTTGGTCTACAGTACTCCAATGTTCACACGATTTTAACCAAATCCTTTAGTTCACCAACACAAAGAGGTCCAAATTTAGTCAAAATCTTCTTAGGAAAACATGTTCAAAGCTAGGGAAGATTTCTATTCCTAGAAAGCTGAAGATAATTCGCAAGTTAGAATTTAAGCATAGTTCAAATCCCCTGAGTACAGCGCTACAAGACCACTTTCCTTCTGAAGATACATAAATAGTTAATAGAGGAGTTAACAGTAAATGATGCTTAAAATGTGGATCTTAATTCATGAACTTTATGAGAATAATAAAATATAGTGACAGGCTTTTCTAATGGCTTCCACAGTTCAGCCATCATCTCTTAATGCGTTAGGACCTCAGGCTTTATGGTAAGCATAAAAAGGCAGCAATTGCCATCCTGGGTGAGGCTGCTGCTCCACCTAACCTGGAGATGGCATCCCTTTAGTATCGGTTTTGTCACTGTAATGCAAGAGCAACTGCAGCTTTTACTAATATAACAGTGGAGTTTACTCATATGTAAGTGAAAATTGAAAGATGAGCGTCATCACTGCTTTACGTAGTACATACACAATAGCCTAAATTAACTTACATTTCAGACCTGAAGTTTCTTCAGGACTGCCCTTTGTTTGCCACTAAAATTGAAGGCTGGGTTAAGAACTTCCAAGGCTACATGTACATCATGACACCGGGTCCTGCCTGGCCCCTGTCTCACCCAGCACGGCAGCGGCAATGATTTAGGAAATCCACTGTTCCCCTCTTTGGAGACCCAAGGACAACACCATGGCTTCTGCCACATGGAGGAATAGCAAAATGTTTTCAGCGAAGCGCATTTTTAAAGTTGACATCATCCTTCCAGAAAATGTCAAATACAGCCACTAGAACTGCAACCTACATATGGTCTAGATTAAAACTAACAAACAAACAAACCAGCCTTTAAACTGTGAGGCCTTCCAGAAGCAAGGAGCCAAAAGTACAGTAATGGCTTTATACTGTACTGCAGGGACTGACAGCGGAGCCGGCTGGGAGCGCAGCGCTGCAGCGAATGCGGCAACACTCACAAAAGAGATTGCTCGCTGTTCTCCTCCGAGCACGATGGCGTAACACCAGCTCCCAGGGCAAAAGGGCTGTCAGGCTGCTCTCCTCCATGCGATGCCCTGGCTGGCAGACACCACCAAGAGCGTTTCATTGCTGAAGAAGGAAAAAAAAACCAACCATAACGCAAACCACAGAAAAAGCCTCCGTGTAACTGTGTGCGACAGGCTTCGGACCTCAGCCCTGAGGAGCAAAGAACTTCAGGATTCTTTGGTATTAATGACAAAAATTAAGAAATTAAATTTGTGCAGCTTCCTACACTTAGTAAAGGAAATTATGCATTTCCCACAAAGCCTAATGGCAGCTCCACAGGGATTATATTACTATTTATTGTTTTGTTTGCTCAAATAAAACACCTGTCGAGGTCAGCTATTTGAAGAATTTTTAATATACCAGCCTTACACTACGGAGAGTAAGAAATGTTTATAGAGGCACTCCTGGTAAGATTGTTGGCTTTTTTCCCCCCAGGTAGGTGCATAATGATTTAATAACAGAAACAGCATGCCCACAAACCTCTGAACCTCAGATTTAAATAAAAATTAATATATCTGAAATCTGGGTATCAGTCTCCACAGCTCCTTCAGCTTTCCCTGTTATGAAAGGAGGCGTAACCCTAGGATACGGCATCCTTCTTTTATAAAGTCCCGTCTTAAAGTGTCAGGAGTCAAGGAATTAAAAACAAATGCAGCATAAATCGCTGTCAATCATTAAAGTCTTTGATCTGCTCTTTGCTTCAGAAGGCATTATGCCTCCTAAATGGAAGGATCAATCACCGTATGCCAGACCTGCTGCTGGGTCCTCTTGCGCCACGCTGCCCGCGGGGAGGGCAGCTCCTCACGGCACATTCCAGCTCCGCTTTCAGACAAACCAACGCGCAAAAACACGCCAGCGGGAAAACAAACGACGCGGCACAAACCCCTTTGTGCAGCTACATGACACGACTACTTCCCTTTTTCTGTTGTTGTTTTTTTTCTTCCTTCCCTTTTTGTTTTTAGGCTTTTCTATTCAAAAGTAGCTCACTTCAGCCTGTCACTGCATCCTTGCCAGGCGTACCACCATCACCATTTCTCACTTGCAAACAGGATTATTGGGGTTTTTTTCTTAAAAAAAAAGAAAAAATGTTTATATTTTGACTCATTCATAACCATATGAAATATCACATTGGCCTGCTTTAACCTTTTTGCTGCTTTTTTTACAGTAACTAAACAGGTCACGTAAGTAAAGGGAGAGAAAGTTACTTACCTCTTCCTCAACTGCAAAACCTCCCAATATGTGGCACATCTGTCTCACTAAGAAGAACGTACGGTTAAAAGAAAAGAAAAAAAAAAGAAATCAAAAAAGAGGTGAACATTCTCACCGGAAAGTGCGGCAGTTATTTTGGTATAAGAGATATGTATGCTGACTTAGAAAGCCACGGTTCAACGCAGACGGCCCCTGTTGTCCTGTGGGGACGGACCCTACCAGAAAGCTGCAAAGGAAAGCAACTGCAATGAGCTCCAAGCAAATACAGCAGGATTGGGCCCTTAATTACAATGCTGGCTACTATTGGTGAGAAAAAACGGATTGCAATGACAGCAAATGGGCTCAATGGCTGGCTAAGAGACAGTAAAAACAGAATACCTGTTTAATAGGGGTGTACTTGGCTTGTGACCAGAGTTGAATAGTTTTTCATCCTAATTCAAACAGGTTTGTCACTTTAAGGCTGCTATTGCTCACGTGTCTCCCATGGCTGAATTCCATCACCCTTCCTCAATTTGAGAAGTAAATACTCTTTTCCATAAACATTGCCTTTAATTTCAGATTAGGGCAACCATGGGCACAATCTGGTCTTTATAAACAGGGACTTGAAGGAAAAAAACCCACAAATGTCAAACAGAGATAAAAGTAGTGTTGTACTTTTAATTATGAAAGTATTTCATTTCATTTAAAGGAACAGATTCACTGGTCTTTTCCAGCTGCCTTGCATCATCACAGCAGTGCAAAGCATTGTAAATCCAGTTCGGTCGAATGGTTGTAGTGAGTTAGCAGCTGCTTTACATCACCGGAGCCGCATAAAGCAGCAAACACCTGAACCTAACCCATACTTTTTCAAGGCACTTTTCTTCACCAAAAAGGAAAAAGTTTTTCTTCTCCATCAGTGACTGCTGCTTAACTGAGAAAACAGAGCCAACTAGTTAAGAGGAATAAAAGATATCAGAAAAAAATTACTGCAAACAATTTCGAGATAGAATTTGTTCACTTTATTCTCCTTTGGCTAGCAAGAACATTTCAGTCTCATCAGTGTCACTGATGGGAGAAAACTGTTTAAACTAATAAGCCTCATTTTCAAACCTGATTTTAGACAGTCCCAATACAATGCTTCAGTGTAAGTTAGAAGGGCAGAATCACTGTTACTTAGGGCTCGGAGCACAAAGAAATCAATACACAGAGATAAAAACCAATAAACACTTTGAGCAGGTATGAAATAGGAAGAAAAATACCACTCTCAAAACCCTTCTGCTTAGCTAATGCAATATAAGTGCAAGTCTGGTATCTTCCACAGGGTGACTGCAATGCTTCTTTCACTTGCTATCAGTCTCATGTCTCTCATGCCTGTTCAAGGCTCCCTCTGTTCATTCATTGCATTGCAGCACAATTAGCTGAGCAATTAACTATGCCCTACGTTGTTCTTTTTTTCACCTAATTATTACTTCATTTCTCAACTGGATGGAGCAATTGCTCCTGTTTGGATAAGCTCTTAGGAACCACAACTACTAATTTCCCAGATTTTTTTTTTATAGTGGAAGACAACCTGCGGCTCAGAGCAAGCTTTTTTTTTTTTGCCTTTTTTTTTTTTTCTTTTTCTACCTGAACGCCAGGAGAATGGGCAAATATCTTGATGGGAATGGCCTTCCTCACCAATGTGTGCTCCACTCCATGTGTGCACAGACACACAGATGCTCATTCACTTTCAGTTGTCTTCTTTTACCCCGCCATGTATGGAAGATGACTAGAAAAAGAAAAGTAGACTTCATCCCCATTTCCTACCAGTAGGCAGTGGCTGGTTTATCCTAATTCCTATGGAAATGAGGCAAATATGCTGTTTGTCTGTGTTCATCATTTCTTAACATAATGGCAGCTTACTGCCAAACCCAACAGAAAGCTAAGGTTTTCAAAGATAAACTATAATTCTGTGTATCTTTTGCCATAAATGGAGATGAGAAACAAAGCAAGTTCCCCCAGCTGTAAGAAAAAAAGATGTATGTGTTTGTATTTCGTTAGACAACAGAGTATCCACGTAGAAGAGATGCCTTATAAATGCCTTCCTTGTGAACAAGTTTCACTCAGATCTTGTGTGCTTCTGAAACACCCCCATCAATCAACTTTCCAACAGAAATCTGCAGGAAACTAAGCTTTGTTAGCTCTGGTGCTCACAGAATGATGTGTTAACAATAGTGTGCAGCATCCTTTCTCAGCTCCACTCTCTCATACTCCTGCCCCATGGGTGGATGGGTTACAGGAACATTCAGGTTGCCTGAATTACGTGGGTATCTGCATCCCCATTGATCGGCACTTGATGCTGCAAAATGCTGAACTTCATTTATACACAGGGCTTTCGCGTGTGAAATTGTTCATCCTTGTATCCCTCTCTGCCACTGACTGTGGCATGTCTTAGGTAAGACTGGGCTCAGCGCTCTAGGCTGGGTGATGTGTCACTCCTGACGGATGTCCCAGAAGCACTGTACCAGCTTCCCCATCCAGAAAGCGAATATGGAAACTTGAACGCAGACAATACTTTCTCCAAATGACAATTACTTGAGTGCCTTCTTGCAAGCCATTTCAACTCAATTACTCCAGTGAGCAGTAACATTTAATTTTAAAGCCTGGGAGCACAGTGATTCTGTAATTTAAATGCTCCTGCCAATTTCAATCATACTATGGTTTTCATGCAATTTTTGTTCCTGACATCCAGTGGCAGAAACTGCAGAATCGATGCCACTTCCCACAGCTGCACACGCTCATAATCGTGCTGTCACAACAAGCCGGCAGCCTGGTGCCCATGCCACCAGGTCCTGGGCACATCCGCAGCTCTGTTCTACTATCCAGCCAGATAAAGAGGGTTCCATCTGAATACGAGGAAAAACTTCTTCACAGTGAGGGTGCCAGAGCACTGGAACAGGCTGCCCAGAGAGGCTGTGGAGTCTCCTTCTCTGGAAACATTCAAGACCCGGCTGGACACATCCCTGTGCAATCCGCTCTGGGTGAACCTGCTTTAGCAGGTGGGTTGCACTAGAAGAGCTCTAGAAGTCACTTCCAACTCCAACCATTCTGTGATTCTGTGATAAAGAACACTACCAGAGGATGGGGAAGAAGGCAGAGCCCTGCCTAACACACCTGCTGCTACTTCAGGAAGCCAACAGCAGTATCAACAGCAATTCACCAGCCAAATGTCCCATTTTCTGGATTCCTTATAACACAGGAATACTGGCATGTTACATCCCAGAGATTTCGAGTGCAGCCCATCACGACGGACCGCCAGCCTCATTTCCTGCAGCTGGCATTACCCACTCCGAAGTTGCTGCAGTGACAAGAACTCCCCCTTCCCCTCCCTGCACTGCAAGTTTGGGCTCAGCGTGGTAGGGCAATGTGGCAATTCACCAGGTGACAACACAGCCGTGCAGCTCTCACAGTCGCATCTGCTCTGTATTTCTAAAGGATGGCTGAAGCTTAGGCCTCTAAGACATCAGGAGCCTGTCTTTGAGACAACTGTAGGTGCTGTCACTCTTAGATCAGAAACGTGTACACTCACAGTCAATGTGCATACTTGATTACCGGGAAAACATAATAATTAAAAAATACATCCCCATTTCAGGTTTGAACTCAGGGAAAAAGTATAGCTTTTAGACTTGTCTTTCCCTTTTTTACAATTAAAAAAATAAAGTCAATTTAATTTAAAACTGCGTTTTGAATACCAGTCATAAACATTTCTCATTACTTCATGATATCCAGTTTAGACTGTTCGGACTACTGGTTTACCAGTACTGACGCCCTCACTTTCTATTTCTATGCCTAAGCAAGGTAGAGATGAGTGATGGACATGGAGAGTGCCCATTCAATGTAGGCACCAGTCAGAAAATCAAGAGTACATTTTCCCCCTTTCCTTGCCAAAACAAACAGGAACGAGATGCCTACCATGGCGGAACAGGGGGTAGTTGAACGCAACTGCCACTGCCGTTTTGCACAGGGGCACTTTCATTCCTGCAGCTGCAGGTCCCCTTGCCACCTCACCAGTGTGCAGCAAGGCCAGATGGAGGAGAAGCAAAGGACGGCTGCCTGGCTGCCAAGCGCGGAAAAGTGCAGGGATGGCTCCGCACCAGGCACAATCCTCCTCCCTACCTCTAGGCTAGACAGGGAATAACATTTCCCAGTCTTCCTTGCCTTCCCTCCTTCCTCCACCCAACTCTTTTCTCCCAGAGAACAAGCATTTATCCCAATGAAGGTCACTTCAGAGATGCAGAGTTGCTCCCTGGCCATGAGTATCCTCAGCTGAAGTCAGCACACACAGATAATGCCGGCTGTGAGGCAGAGCCCTGCAGACCAGCTTCCATCCAAACCCCCAGTGCTATAATTAGAGTAATTGCTATGTCCAGCGAAAGAGCTTTAATTTCACAGGAATTCAGGCAAAGCCATAATGCATCTTTCCTTCATGAAGGCTATGTAACAAACTCTAATGGCATGGGATTTTTCTATTGTCATTTTTATAAGTTATTAATTTTGAGGAAAACACCTCAAATGTTTTCTGCAAGTGTGATCAAATACGTTATGCTGTGGAAAATGTGCTATCTGCAACTGAAAACAATTACAGACAACGAATAAAATTGAACTACAGCAAGTTACTTATTTCAAGAAAAAAAAAATAGCCTACTCCAAATGAATATGCTTCCCATGAAGCAGTAGTTTTACCTAAAGAAAATTTTTGTCACTGTTGTGACTCTGAATTGTTGATGCAAAAATTGATGATACGAATTAAACCTAAGGAAAATCACAAGAGAAAAAGGAGGCCCAGTGTATGACATCAATAACATCAACACTACTTTTTCTACCCATGCCTTATGAATTCATCCTCCTGTGTGGACTCTAACAATTTTTATCCAGGAATTTTTTTAGAGAAATCTATGCCTGTAACTGTTGCACATACTTGGTCAACTCAGTCTAGGAACATCATACTCTATATGTTCTTTACAAACAGTTGACATGTCCACATGTAAATCCCAGCACAATAAATGCCGGATTTATCCTTCTGCACAAATCATCTGGGTGACACATTCATGGCTCAGTGCTTTGGATTTACTGCGCATTGCGACACAGCGTAGCATGCATGAGCAGTGACTCCAACCACACCGCACAACATCTGCACACTGTGGACATGGCTACAGAGCACAGAGTTGCCCCAGGGATCCCTAAGACAGCTGGCAGTGAAAGTGAAGTTGAGTTGAGTTTAACAAATGTCTCATATACTGCCCAAATAAAAAGCCTTCAAAATCCCCCTAGACAATCCTATTTGGAAAAGAAAGACAATAATGGGAAAAAGTGGGCAACACTCCTTTTATGAAACTCCCCTCTGTACCTTGGTTATCCCGGGCTGACCATCATACGAACAGGACTGCTTGGGTGGTTACCTGTTTCCCAGGGAGGCACAGGAGCTGTCTGCAATGTGCCAGTTCCAGAAAAGTAAACTCAAAACATCTGGAGCCTTTATTTTCTTTCTTCCCAAAGAAAAAATGAACTAAATGCTTAAGAGCCCTGGGAGAGTTGCTGTTCAGCTACACATAAAACATCCACTCCCCTCTGTGTGAATCGGCTGCTTGATAGAGCTGTGTGGAAATCGGGGGGCTGGGGGAGCTGTTGGGTAAAAAGGATGAAAGTACATTTTTCCCTGAGGCTGCAGTTTCAGTCCAGCTCCAGAGAGCCAGCGCTGTTGCTGCCAGACACCATTTCAGTTATTCCTATGAAATGATGGATGGCCTCAACCCATTCCCTAATGAAGATTTCATCAGGAAGGCTGCCATTGCAGTCAGCTTATTTTTTAGGGCAGCCTTAAAGGACAGGCTAGAGAAGGGGAAAAAAATCCATCTCACCTCCCCATGCATGAATGTGGGGGCAATTTTGTGAGGCTAGGGTTTAAGACAAGAGGTAGGGGAGAGTCCAAACTCCTGAATCACAAGTTGTACCTGTTTTGTGGGGGGAGTACAGCCATGGTTGCTGAGCTCTCCCTCTGCCACCTCGCACCACCATCACGTACGGACAAATCCAGGACCCCAGAAGCTCACACCATCTCTACAGCCCTCTGAAAAATGAGGTGCTGAATGAGAGAAAGAACTTCTTTTAGAGGTTCTTCTAGTGCATTTAGTAGTATTGAGGAGAAGGAGAATGAAGGAGAAGAAGGAGAGAGAGGGGGAGAGAGAGAAGGAGAAAGGGGAAAGGGGAAAAGGGAGAGGAGAAAGGAGAGAAAGGAGAGAACTGAGAGAATGGAGAGAACGGAGAGAAAGGAGAGAAAGGAGAGGAAAAGGGAAGAGGGAGGAAAAGGGAAAAGGGAAAAAAAAAAAAAGGAAAAGGGAAAAGGGGAAAAAAAAAAAGGAAAAGGGAAAAGGGGGAAAAAAAAAAGGAAAAGGGAAAAGGGAAAACCTCCTCTACAGCCTGAGAGACCTCATTTCGCTCCCTCCCAGCAAGAAAGGCAATTTTTTAAGTATAGTATTCAATGAACACTAAGCTTCCCAACAGAATGCTGTGAATTCGGAAGCCCAGCTAGTTATAATTACAAGGAATTTCTGTTAAATTTTATATCATCATAGTGGGCAATGGAAAATGTTTCATTGGATACTCTTGCGACACCTGCTGCTGCGTGCTCCACCAAAACCTCTCTCAGGCCCCTCTTCTCGAGTGTGTTGAAAACAAACTTGGCCATGCTTTCAATTTTATTTGAGAGACAGTTAGGAACAGAGGAAGGATATATTCTCGTATACAAACTTATCCATGACAGCAATCCGTAAACTCACTGTAAAACAGAAGAATAAAAGGAATGCCCTTTTGGGGGTCTTTTTTATGACAATGGCTACACGAATTGG
This sequence comes from Caloenas nicobarica, assembly GCF_036013445.1. Classification (NCBI taxonomy): domain Eukaryota; kingdom Metazoa; phylum Chordata; class Aves; order Columbiformes; family Columbidae; genus Caloenas; species Caloenas nicobarica. The sequence goes on along the minus strand of NC_088246.1, from coordinate 43,606,204 downwards.
AAGTGCAAATAAAGATAGACTAGTAAAATTAGAATTGAGAGTGTTCATCTAAACAAGAAAATAGAAATGATTCATGTCTAGCAGCCTGAATGATGTATTTTAGAAATTACATTACAGACTAAGAAATAACATAACAAATTAACAAATTCATCATTGTGTTTTCTGCAGTGTGTAACATTTTTGTAGTCTAAATTGACCCAGTACTCCATTTTGACTTAAGGAAAAAAAAGATCCATCTTGCTCAGTGCTCTTGGCCATAAAATACGCTTTACATGTAGAATACATAAAATGTTTACATAAACCTCTGAATATTTTAGAATAGATCTGTCTTATTCGATGCACAGTCCTGCGGCCATTGTTCACTAAACTTATACTCTCTTTTTTGACACAGTCAAATACCCTGTTCTCAGATGGAAGATGACATTCAAGTAAATCAACTTCATCACAAGTTAAACTATTCTGGTTGATTCCTTTCAATAAACAGGGTATGCGCTCTTTCCTCCTCTGTCTCCTACAGATCACCAAAGTCTACCACTTGCTTTAGACATTGTTTACTCTTATTCACGATCTTCCAACAAAAGCACATACCACTCCACCTCCTCACTCCAGTTCTGGTTACGGCACTTAGCGCATGGAAAGTATGACAGGCACACATCAGAAACAATGTCATACAGATATATGAATTATATTAGCACGACCTATTAAACTAATATTTCTCTAATTCCCCACCACCCCCACCAAACAGGCCACCACAGCCAAGGCCTGTCTGACAGTTTCATCCATTCCCCAGCTCCGGTGTGTCTTCATCTGGCAACTCCCCTCTCTCAAAAAATCTTTTCAAGACTGTAGACATTCTTGAGCATCATCACAACTGTGTTCCCGTCTCCCCTGTATTATTATTGGTGCTTACAGCTGCCTCCTCCAAATCTCTTGACGGGACAGCAGACAAAAAACGCAGAATTGCTCAGAAAGGAAGCGAGTGCCCTGCTGTTGCCCAAGAAAACATAGGAAAGTACAAAATTGGAGTTGCAATTTGAATGGTTAGCAGCCAAATTTCTAGCGTGTGTGGCTGGTTGGGTTCCAAAAGAAAGAATGAGGGTTCAGAACATTTCTAATATTATCTGAAATGGGCTATGCAGCCCTACTTCATATAAAAAGGATATAACATAATGAAACATAATATTATTTTAGCTGCTGAAAACAAAAAAGAGAAATTCTTACCTTAAACAGTCTCTTGTATTATCCAGATATAACAAGGACAGACCAAAAACTCAGCAAAATAAATACAGCCAGCCATCTAAAAATTAATGTTTATTCTTTTAGCCATATTCTTTTTATCTGAAACACTATGGTCACCTTTATCCATCTTTTGGGGAGGAATAGAAGACTAACTGTTCACCAGTGTTACACTACTTTCTCAGTCATCAGTTACAACGATAAAAACCACAATGTTTCATAAGAGGATTTTCCCCTCTAAGATTAAAGACAGAATAATTTGAGTAGACACAGTATATTTTTCTAAAGAAAAGAGTACTGTCTCCCTTAAAGTAGAAGACCTGTTGCTTCCACAAAGCCAGCAGCTGAGTGAAAGCAGCACCAAGCTGTCACCACTATCTTCTGAGAAGCCACAGCATCTTCTTGCTTTCAGAGCTTCAACAACATCCTTGCTTTTAATGTACCTCCAAAAAAATGCACCTGCCTTAAATTTGCCCATATGTAAGTGGGCACAAACTAGTCATCCCACCAAGAGCAGACTAGCTGAACAATTTATTTGTAACACTCTTCCAGATTCAAATATGAAGGTGAAAAAGGAGCAATATCACCCCTAAGGAATGATTTCAAGAGTGCTGAGACCCGTAGAGTCCAATGCCCTGTCTTCACCCAGCTTCCACTGTTGTTAGCAGGGGGGAAACACTACAAGGAATATCGATAGTCACTGTTTCCATGGCTCAAAGCCTAATGCAACATTATCACTTCAATTCAAATTCCCATAGCTATTAGTTATGAAGAAGCATTGTTTCAAACAGCAGTGACATTGATAACACCAGACTTCATACCGCTGGTGCACACGTGATGACTTGAGGGCACTGCACCTGAAAGTGCCTCATGCACTGTAGGTGCTACCATTAACGATAATAATTTCAAAATGAAAACTTTTGGGAAAACAAACATGTCCTCAAGATAATTACACTCAAATGCAAAACGTGATGTTACTCGATGCACATTTTGAAACAGACTGCTGGGCTGCAGGCTGTATTTGCCAATATTAGCAGCCCTCCTTTGCATGTCAGTGACGAACTTTCCCTCACTCTATCACATGCCATGGGTAAGTCAAATCCTACACTCAGTCAGACGTTTTGGGGTTAATGCAGATCAGTCAGGTAAGGTTCTAAGGTTTTGTGCAAAAAGCCATTTGTTGCACCAATATCCGTGAACACTATTGATGCCCGTTACTCTAAAAAGACGACACATGAAGAGAGGTAGCTGCTCACGAACATACAAATTTTTCCACATAGCCTTTGTGGAAGGCTCCTTCTCATTCAGTGTTTCCCTCACATTCAGAACATATGTGAAGATGTAGACGTTAGCACCATACATAGGGGGTGGCTCTTTTAGGAATGTATTAAGTCTTTCCATCAATCATATTATCTGTCTTGTTGTTTTATCTGTTTTGTTGTTACTCACTGGTCACCTGTGTGGATAAGCTTTCCCTCTTGAAAAGTGTCCACCAAAAGGAGAGCAGAACAAGAACAATTAAATAGATTTCGAAGTTTTACAGAAGATTGTTTTTCCGCAGTTATAATATTAGGATTTGAAAGTCTAAAGTCACCCAGGGATAAAGCCAAATCTTAGATCATTGAGATGGTGGGTATTTCTCTTCTCATTTTACAGAAATAAAATTCCCCTCCTAGCTACCAAAAGGCATATTATTATACTGTTTAGGGAAATATCCTACTATACTTTCACAGTGCTTACGCCTCTGCCTTAAGCATCTGCTAAGAGCCAATCTGATGAGCTATTGCATTTGGGCAGATTCAGAGCCACTTCTCTTAACCTTGTAGTGGACAACGGTCTCATCAAAAATTGTAACTTCCATGCTTTTTAAAGTGAAAATGAGAGTACGCTCTCCTTTTCAGATCACTAAAGTGATGTGTGCTTTATGCTGTTCAGAAGTTTCAAGTATGAAAAACAAACCGCAGGAAAGACAAACCAGAGGATTATGCAGGTCAGAATGTCACCAATCCATCTTGTACGCAAGTTGGTATACTCAATAATTCATTTTTGTACGTTTGTTTTCCTTTACTTACAAATGCAACTTCAGAAGTAGCTTTTATATTCTGCAGTCAGAGGTATAGCGAGACGTATAGACACAGTATTCCCTTCAGTGGTAGTTAGTATTATACTCTAAAGTATACTCATCTAAATTATACTTGTTTAAATAATTGTGGTTGCTGTCGTTTTCCTGTTTACATTAATCCAAATTTTTACCTAAATGCTATTTTATTCTTACTTATCAAATCCCTTTACCAAATAAAATGGCTCTTTTTACTAGCCCCATAATATTATAAACGCAATACGACTAAACCGTAATAAGAGAAAAGGAATAAATTGTAAAAGATGACAAATTGGCATTGTTTTGTATCTCACTTGGGCGCTGTGAGGAGCAGGTCCAACCTCGGCAAGCACCGCTTTGTTTCAGCACGTTGTAAAGTTATCTCATGCTGGGACTCAGGGAGAAATTGAAGCTTCCGTTCAATCCAACAGGCCATGTCAGAAATTTATCCTGCCTGGTCTTCATTAAACTTGTAAAACACGACTGCTAGAGTACAGTGCATAACACTCTCTAATAACAGTTTAAACACCAGTCAACACAATAGAAGAGGTAGAGAAACGTGACAGAAGTATTAAAGCTAAGTCAGCCCTGAAATGTCTGGAGTTGTTTAAACGTCTATCCAAATCTCTTTGGACTTGGAATCAAGAAAAGAAGTCTTGTGTGAACACAGAAATGTTTTTCTCCAGTATCTGTTTGCAGTCAGGCTTCAAACACCAAGAAAAAAAGACTAAGAATATCAAGGAAAAAAATACACTGTTTGAATAAAAAGAACCATATTTTTTTCTTTTCACCTCTCACTGGATGAAATCGCTCTGTCACCCCACAAAATACTTAATTCCAACGAAATGCTTCACTTCAAACAGTTCCTCCATTATCTTAAAAAGGAAATATGAAGCAAGTATTCTCCAAGGGAGAATAAGCAGTAATCTAACTTGCTGCCGAATTTTGGAGCGTGGGTTGGTGGAGAGAGCATTCAGTAAACACCAAAACCAGCCCCAAACAAAATGTAAACTTTTTTTTTTTTTAAAAGAAGCATAAATTAAAAATCCAGTGACAAGGCAAATTAGTTTTGAAAGAAAAGACACTTTTCTCCTTACTGTTTTCAGCATTAAGGCAATTTTATCTTAAAAACACTGTACATATTATTTGTCTCGGAGCATTTTGAAAGTGTATTTGTGGGCTTTTTCTCTAGCTAGATAGGATTTCTCTAGCTTGTAGGATTATGAAGAGAAAGTGAGGTTATACCAAGGGGGTTTAGATTCAGAGAGGTGTGGCTAGTCAGACTTTCAAGTTTTGGAGTAAAGAGCGTGCTTGTCTTCAATGTTTTTAATCTTGGGAAAGTTTTCCCCTTTGAGGCTAAGATCTAGTGAAATTTCTGTGCTGTTGACTTAATGGAATTTCTTTGATTTCAAATTACAACAGTAATAAAAACTCAGTGGAGATATCTGAAAATGGGCTTATTGAACTTATTTCGAGCTATATTGATGGATAGGAAAGTAATGTCCAACACCTAAGTGAATGTGCAGAGCACTTGTAAGGATCTGAAAAACCCTCAACCAAAACAAGATTGTTTCAGTAAGTCTTTTTCTATCTTTCTTGCTTAAGTACTACAGGCAATAAAATTATTTCCACTATGTTTCTTCATAAAGTAAGTGTTCGAGTGAATCAGTACTTGTAAACAAGCTCTACTGAGGATTCATGCTGCCAATTTAAGATAAACTATTTTGTATATTCAACTGCATTTCTCTGGTAAAATTTCCCTAATGAAATGTAGTAAAACTCACAAACCATCAGATCAACACACACCAGCAAAATTAAACCCCTGAGAATATTCACTGCTTTATTTTTATTAGTACTGCTTTAAATATTCAAAATGTATGGGTCATAAAATTATGCTTAGGGCAACATTTTCTCATAAGTTCATTTGTGCATGGTTTTAAATAGATTTAAAAACTAAATAATTTCAATCTCAACCTTAATGCAGAAACAAACAGCAGAAGTAGCGATGGGGGCTGATCTTAATAACCCCCTCCTGAAATTGTTAATTTTAGGGTATTTTAGGGCTAAAGAATGCCCCAGGCAGCAAAAGGAATGTATTTAAACGCCTGAAGCAGTTTATGTAATGCTTCGAATTTCTAGAGCAGCCCCCACATTCCCTTCCTTACAAACACAAGATAAAATTACTTGGAATTTCCTTATATTATTACTGAATATAGGACAAACAATAACACTGTCAAGAGTCAGACAAGGTGACCTGTGATTATTTTTAATGGAAAAGATCACAGGACAATATAAAATCTGACCAGCCAGTTAGAAAAATGGGTTTCCACACAGTTTACACACATACCACTCAGCATACTCTTTATCATGTCCTTGCCCTGGTCACAAAATCCAAGAGAAAATGTTAATGCCTGCTTTTTTTGTAGGAGATGCAGGGTAACACCACGCTTTGGCACACCAGCCAGCTCTCAGCACATCCAGAGAGAGCAAAGCGCTATCGGCAGCACCCAGACTCGGCCCCGCAGACTTACACTCTGTGTATCTCCCGGAGGTATCGATCGGCATCACTGCAGCCCTACGCACAGAATAAGCGATGGAAAGCCACAGCGTGATTTGAAGGGGAAGATTTTTTTAACATTCTTTTCCTCACAAGTGAACCAAGACAGCCTGTGATTTCATGTGGATAGCTTCAGGAGACAAAGGATGCGTTATCTGCAGTCACTGGGAGAAGGGGGTCCTCACATTCGCCCCAAGAATCAAAAGATGCCAGACCCCTGTGGAGTTGCAGAGGATGGCCTCGCAACTCCTCACAAGTTTTTTGCGGGTCTAAATGTACAAGCAAGGCTGAGGAAGAGGCAGAGGGAGGCGGCACGTTGTGCAGGGGGCCCAGCCGACACTGGGAGAAGCATCAGTGATGATATTCAGTGCGAGCTACGCAGCTCCCACATGTGCATTCTGATTTGAGCTGCAGTCTGGCCAGCTCTTGGGTTAGCATGAGCTAGAAGGTAGACAGGCCAGTATTGAAGCCTTCTGGTGAGGCAGGAACATAATGAGAAGGCAGGAATATATTGTTGTGCAGGGCTGTGTGTGCAATCAGGAAAGGATGCAGAAGCTGCAAGAAAAACCCCTACGCACAGCCACCTCAAGCATATGAAAAAGCTTTTCCTTCTTCCTTTCCTTCTTCCCTCCCTTCCTTCTTTCTTTCTCCTTCCTTCTTTCTCTTTCTCTCCCTTTCTTTCATCACTGTGTTCTCCAGGAACAGGCATTAATTTTCCCTTTCTTTTACCCTTTGCTTGCAGGCAGGAGCAGAAGCTTCCACAAACATGACGCCAGTGACTCCTGGGTACAGACAGGGCAACTGCCCAGTACTGTGAGGGATTTCCCTGCCTGAAGAAGTCAGTTGTGAAGACCTAACTGTCTCTTGACTTTGTAAAAGATGTTGCCACAATGCAGCCTGGCTGGAGACTCCCTAGAGGAGAAGATTGCCTGGCTGGAGCCCTTCTTGGTGTTGAGACAGATGTGTATCAGCCATGGACAGCACCAGTCAACAGCCCAATTGGCAGAATGACCAAGGAATCCTGGGGCGGAGCAAGAGGTCAGGGGCTTGGATCCAGTGGTTCTCACCAGAAGAGGTTTGGAGCAAACCCCAGACTGGTCCTTTGATCTTGGGTCAGCTCTAGGTGTGGAGTTTTATCCTTCCATGTTTACAAAGTCTCACATCCAAGAAAAGTCTGCCTGGGCTCTCCCTCACAACAGGTTCTAAACTTTATTTCACATAAAATTATTCTTGAGGAGAATCTGAAAGTGTACACCCAGTTATCCCTACAAGTCCTACAGAGAAGATTGTTTTTCTAAGGAAAAGGAATGAAATCCAATGCACATTACATTGTACAAATGGACCCCAAATGCACAGCTTATGCAGCTTCTTGTTAGTTTCTTTTCTGCTTCAGACATCTCATGCCAGAAAATGATAAGGTAAGAATCCAAACAGATTTGCTGTACAAATCCCACTTTATTTGACTACACAGTGAGGTAAGAAGAAATTTTTGGCTAAGAGCTTAAAAGAGCTTCTTGGGGAATCCAGTGAAGTTACAGAGCAAACAGCAAGAGGGAACAACACTGGGGAGGTACAGATAAGTATAACCTTTCTCTAGAAAGCTGCCAATGTTCAGAAGTGACAGGACACAAACACACAAGTGAACATGTACAGAGACTGCCCCAGAAATACTGTGTGTTGTTAAAGCTTCTTGAAAATAATTTTTAACAAAGCACGCCTTTCAAATGCAGAGGGGAATAAAATAGCCAACTAATCACCTAAAAGCTTTTCATAACAGGTTCTCTATAGAATATTATTTAAATATTAAGACTTATAATTGATAAAATTGCTATTATAAAATATTATGTTAGCAATAATATTTCCCGAAACCTCCTCCTTGCATTATACTGCTCTTTATTCTAATTTCAGGCAGCTTTTCTAACATGAAATGCCAACACGGTACACATCAATGGCCTCGAGGGTATAATTAACACTTGTTATTTACATTTATTTTTTAAAATAATTAACTAGGAGCATGTCGAATGAATGGTAATGGGGCTTAAATTGAGACACAATATGTCAACTACCTTTCCATTTAGAGGCGAACTCCCATGTAGCTCCAGTCAGATCAGGAGGACTGGGCTGAAGCGAGAGCCCCGTGGATCACACTGCTGAACGCCTTCGCCTGTCTCTCCCCGTATAAAGCCAACGGCACAACACATATTGGCTGTCTATCAGTAACTTTGAACAGCCTGATTTTTCACATACATTGAGTATCAGTGAGTTAAGAATCTCGGAGTCATTTTAGTTGGAAGAGACTCAAGATCATTGAGTCCAACCATTAAGGCGCTCCTTTGTTTTACTGTAGACTTCAGAGATTAAATGGAGGCTTACTCACAAATCAAGCTAAACCCGCCGTGGTCCTTTTTTACTACACCCTCTCTGCTTTTCACTACTCAAACGTATGTCCTCAGTTGACACAGTTTATAGGACACGGCGTAAGCGGCTACTCAAGCCAGAATAAGCTTCTGACTCAGAAAGAAGCTATGCATAAAGAAAATCCTCACAGAGTGATGTACTTTCAAAATGTATGACCTCATCCTTCCCCAGTCAGGCTCTCAAAGGGAAACAGACCCAAACAAAATATTTAGTGGAACGAAACACGAAACCAGTGTCTGCTAGTTCACTTCCAAGAGTGAAAGGCAAATTGCAAATGTGTAATCGATGTAACCATGTTTGTGTCCACTTAGTAAACGAATAAATCCATTTTCCCAGCATCCTGAAAGATGTTACTACCACAGTGGACTTGGAGTAAAAGCAAAGAATTGACTTATAAACACATTTTCATTCAAACCTGATCACTGGCTGGTGGTGCTGGTATTAATCATGTCCCTGACTCGAAATAAAAAATACGCGATTTGCAATGTCTCTCTAACAGACTCATATAATCGGTTCGACTCTCACCAGTTTAGACAAACTCCCTAGTTTTTCATGTATGGTTTCAAATATATTGTTGTAAATGATTAACAGCTATTTACATGTATATATATTTCACAGGACGCACAAAAAATCTCAATAGGAAGAAAAACCGAAGGTCCTTGTGTCCAGAGCAAAACACCTACCACATGTCAAATAATCACAAGAATGAAGCTCCAGATTGGAAATACAATAAGAGAAGGAAGTAGAAGGAATGTGATATTTTTCAAACACAGTGCCCATACGCAGAAGAGTACAGTTAAATGTGTGTATCACTAATTATCTTCCTCTCCCTGCCTTTAACGTTTTCCCCTAGGTCTGTCCATTTTCTGGCTATTTCTTTCTTCTTTTCAATCTCCTCCTTGTCCTCCCACCTCCCAGGTCATTTTTTTTTGCCTCTTGTTGTGGGCTGTACTGCTAATATTTGATGCAACCTACTTACTTTAGGCAAGTCTTGCACGTATCGATACTCATGAGTTAATAGTAAAGGCTGCAACACCTAACAAAGCTAAGTTGGCATCAGCACAACTACTTTATATAACTCTATGAAGATGAATTAAAGAAATGCAAGATGGGGATTAAAGAAATACAAGTATTTATTTATCTAGACACATATTATGCTATGTGCTATATACAGAGATACAGTAGAAAGCACACCAAGTAATGGGGAAGAAAATCATGAGTTAACATGATTTTAACATAAATCCTTAATACAGCTAAACCAAAATTGCAGCCCATACAATTATCCCTTCAGACCACAGCAAATCTGCTCTTCTGGCCCGAGTATCTATTAAACTTTCTACAAATATAAATGTGCATGTACATGCATCAGCTCAAAGTAAAGCAGAAGAGAAACAATGGTCTATTCCAACCCTAAATATTTGAAGTTTCGAACCAGTCAAATATCTCTGAATAATTGCATAAGCGAGGGCATTTGCTGTAACTAAAGAATGATTGTTTTGACTACTACATATGCTATAGAAAAAAAGGAAGTGTATCACAAATATATACACACAATCATGTGCATTTCTATATTCAAAGCAGGAAAACAGCAACCATAATGCATATGCTATGAGAAACTAGAAGGTGGTATTTTAGACAGAAAATGTACTGTACCTGTAATATCTGTCAGTGTGAATAATTTCTTGGCTGCTGGCTAGAATATATTCTGCAGTTCATTTTGTTTTATCACATTATTCACACTTTTTTCTGGAACAAGCAGTTCTCTTCTTATAAGACTACACTCTAGTGGAACAAATGAGCTCAAGCCTATGATTGATTCTCTAACATAGTTGAGATGCTATAGCTTTATTCACTTTTTTTTTTTTTAAACGACTTTATTCATTTACTACCTCCAGCATGACTCCAGAGTGTCAACTGCTGAGAAACCGCATTGTGAAAGGTTCCCTCCATGCTCAAGGAGGTGGCGGTGCATTTTTTTAATAGTAAATTCCATGATAAGGAGGAGGAGAAGTGCCTGATACAGACAGACAGTCTCTGCTCACCAGTTCAAAAAGTGCACTCCCAGAAATATTTTCTAAAAGCTTATCAGCCTGCACATTCCTCTTCAGCTCTGTTTCCCTGTTGCAAAGCTGTGAGACTCTATTTGGATCAAGGCAGCGACTCCCTGTTTTATTTCCTGCTGGGGAACTGGCAGGGATGGGAAATCAGCAGCGTCCTGAACAGGGCCCCTTAAGAAGCTAAAGCTGTGCTATGGATGAGACAGTTTCACACAATGCTGTTCTGCTTTAGTGTCACTGGAAAATAACCTCTTTTTTTAAAAAAAAAAAAAAAAAAAAAAGTGGGTTTTGGTTTTTTTAACCTCTAATAGTCAACAAAAATAAAGCTATTTCATGGATACACAATTCACACAGAAGTCACCACATTTGCTTCTTGCGTGACCCTCAATGCTACGAGTAGAATGACCAGGACTACTGTGGATTCCTGTTTCACTGGACTTGCCTTTTTCCTGGTGGAAATTTTGTCTAGGGAATTAAAAAAAATTTTAAAAGGCTATTTGTCCAGTATTTTCCTCGATTTTCTCAAACCCACAACACATGGGCCGAATGGGTCATGCACACATATTTCTACCCAGGAAATCCCATGAAGAATTATGGGACAAATTTATTTAGTCTCAGTTTCAAAACTAGTCATTCTGAATAATCCTGGAGCAATAACTGCATTCCCGAAACATCTCAGTAAAGCAGAGATTTTAAAGACGCCACCAGGAATTAAAAAAAAAAAAAAAAGTATCATCTGCTAGTTTTACAACTCAAACAAGCAGTAAAAAGATTAAAGGAAAATGTGGAGGCTCTTTAGGTTGGGTACAACCTAAAAGCGACCTGGTTGCTCTTCCTTATGACCAAGGAAAACAGCTGAACTGAGTTGGGCTCCATCAACTGGAAACAACATCAGCTTAACAGCCAATTCTACAATATAAATGTTAAGATGTGTGTGGGTAAAGTGCAGTGGCAAACAAGACTGGTTTTAGAACAAATTGTGAAAATAATGTTGCACACGCGGAATGATAATATCCATGGATATTTCATACTACAATGTTTTTGCTCGTATTTGTTCAAACTAACTTTTTTTTTTTAAATGCAAGAACTTTACATTGCATAGTAACCACGATTTGTCAAAACCTAAGTCTCAACAGGAGAGCCAAGAAGTAAAAACATGCATGACTTTAACTCAAATTTCATGTAACAAAATGACCTTAAGTTCCACTTTAAAAAAAAAAAAAAATAGAAAAGCAGCTGCATAATTTACACTGCCACAACCTTTAAAAGGCTCAGAAGGTTGGATAAGCAACAAAATTCAAATATTTGGCACTCCACCACTGGATTTTGGACTCCTTCCTTTTCCGAAGTCTTAACTTTGTTTATCAGCAACTCTTCGGTTGTGCAAATAAAATTATAAGCACGTAACTGAGCAAGCAAGAGATGCCTTAAATTGAAGTGCTCTGTGAAAAGAACAACTGTGTAAAAGCAACATGCAAACCAAAAATGACTAGAAGCAGAACCAAGCTAAGCAAGCTCGTGAGCTTGAGGGCCTCAAGAGAAGAAAGTTTTCATTCTCCAAAAGCTCTGCCCCCTGCTTTCCAGCGTGCAGGACACGAGAAATGAAGGGAACAGGACTTCTCAGGGGCCGCAAGGGCAGACACACAGAGCTGGTTCTTGCTTATGCTCACAGAGAGGCTCCTTCCTTTCCAAAATGTCTTATTGCGTCAGACACTAATCCTCTTGTGAGGAGAGATTGAGCCCACCTCTCTGCTATAAAACTAGTACTCACCAGGAGTGCTACAGGAGTAAAATAAAGAAGAAACAGTAAACATCACCTTCATCTCTCTGAAGGACATAGGGTTGAGAATCACTGACTTCACACAATTTCCTTTAAACTTGACCTGTGAACGAACACCAAATCCTTTCCCCTGCAGCAAGGGAAGAGCGTTACAGCACTGCACCCTGCCCCTGGTGGTACACACTTATCTGCCATTTTCTGCTATTACAGTTGGTATGATTCACCTCGGGTTTGTACTAAACGTGGAGCTTTTTTCTTTCTTCCCATTTGTTAAATCACTGATGTTATTTTCAGCTTAGGGGAGAACCTGTAACTCTTCTGGGCCAGCTAGAAGCCATTGGCAATTTGTGCTTTGCGTGTTTTCTTCATTTTGCCGTTTCTGACATCCTTGTCAGCAGCTCCAGAAGACTGGGAGCTCACAGCTACTGAACTACCCGGTACCGTTCCCCCACATCCCGACCGCTGCCTTGGGCTCTGCAAAGCTGCTGTAGCATCTTCGCCCTCTGCCTGTAAAAGAGTCCGAGGATTTTGCACTCTGCTGAATGTTTAATTCAACTACAACTAATCGGAAAGAAATGTGTGCTTGATCTCAGCCTCCTCCTCGCAAGCAGGGACTTCTCATCTCCCCTCCTGCCCCTTCAGCGCTGTAATTTAGAGCACAGTTCTGGGTCTGTTATACGCTACTTGGAAGTTATCATTGCTCCAGCTATTCATGGCTCATCAAGTATTGTTCTGTCAAGTGCATTGTATGGCTCTTTGTGTGGAAATGATGGATGAAATGGGATACATATTACTTAATGATTAGACTCTGCAAAACATGTTCAAACAGATATGCCAGGCTTGATGATACGTTATTATCGTCAATGAAACAGAGACGGCAAAATGGTGCCATGTATGTATTTCTCGGCAGTAAATGCAAGTGAAATGTTTCAGTTTCAAACCCTGACAGCTCCTTAGTCTCAGTTATTTCAGTTCAGCTAAAGATGACATGTTAAAATGAGGGCATTTATTACTAAGTGGCATTAAGAAGGGGGATATTTAACCTACCATTGAAATGCTTACAGCAATGCGTGGAGAAATCATCTAATGTGTGCTGGCAGTAATTTACGACATTGGAAGAAATGCGATCATCTTTTTTTTTCCACCGTCTGTGGTCTGGCTTTGCAAACTGCAAGCCCTGAGGAGCAAGTTTGATATAATACGGCTAATGAGAATAAGTGAGCACGCAGCAATATTCTTAAAGGGTTACACTGCTGAGTCTTTGACTCTTTACACTTTTTAATTTCCTTGTACAAACAGTGCAGTGAAAACGGCAAAATCCATTTGGCTGGTCTGTGCTACAAATTAAATCCTTGATTAAATTTTGGCAATTACTTCTCCGGGTCTTTTTCATTTAAACATTTTTAATTCATTTGAATAAGCTTCTTAATCATGAATCTGGCAATCCTTTGTATAGCAAGACAAACTCTAATAAATACTATAATGCAGCAATAGACAAACAGAAAGATGGATGGATGCTGAAAAGGAAGGGTCCTGTCTTTTTTTTTTGGTAAGTGTTGCCTATATCCATCTTTCGTGAAAGTTGTATTCCAGTCTTCTGTGATGTTGAAATTTATCTCATTATGTGTTGACATTTCCCTTTGTGATGTCAAAAGCTAATAAAGACGCCAGGTAGGGTTTCAAACTCTTATTAAGAGGGTGGAAGAGATTAAATCATCCTTCATGCACGAATCAATACTATAGTCAACCAAAGGGTACAAACTGAGAAGGAAATGTGAAGGGCTGTCACTCTTCTAGCAGGAAAGATGCTACGTGGACATTTTCAATGAAGGTGCCTGAATTCAGCTACTCAGCCTTTACTGCACAGCATTGTATTACCAATTGAAAAAGTATCCCACAACTTGAACTACTCTCTGGAGATGGTTTTGTTTGGTTGGTTGGTTTGTTTTGTTTTTCCATCTGTGAAGACTTACATGAGATAGCAGGCGGTAAAGTACCTCCTTAGTCAGAGAGGAAGGCCCAGAGCCCGCTGAGCGTGGAAAGCAGCACTTGTACCATTTTCTGTGCTGAAAGGATGTGGGGAAAAGCAGTGGCAACTGGTTGAGCGGAAAGAGGCAGGAGTGAATAGGAATTAGAATAAATCCTTCAGGAGAAAAAAACTTGAGTGGAACTAATTAAATGTTAACCATTTCTTTTTAATTATTGTGCTACCAGTTTACTGCTGGCATCATGTGTAGAAAATATTGATAAACATAGTGGCTAAAAAACTCACACAATGTTTATCAGTGGCTCTAGAAAAAAAAGAGTTAAAGTTTTTGCTGCTTGCCAGCTCTCTGTCGGACATGAAATATGCTAATATATAACCTGCAGTATCCCTACTCCTGTAACCTCTGGAAAGGCTTAATCTCACCAAAAGAGAAAAGACAACCTCTGGGATAAACAGAGCAATTGCTGGGATAAACAAAGCAATTGCAGATGCCCTGTTTTTTTTTCTCCCTTCCCTTTAAGCCAGAAAATACCTGCAGATGGATTTCCTTCTTTTTTCCACCGCATTCCAGAGGCCTGGCTTTATGTAGTTCAGAAAGGAGAAGAATTTAAAAGCCATACATTTATTTAGGTGTAGGTTCAACTTCACCTACATTTTCCATTGTGAGCTCAGTGTGAGGTAAAGGCAAAAAGCAGCCAGGTACATAAAAGACCGAGAAAAGAATCCATAGATTATATTAAGACTTAAAAGAGAGGAGATGCTTACTCTTGGCAAGTTGTAGTAATGCTGGATTTGCCTTTCCTTGTCTCCAAAGACAAGGAGACTGGGTCTTGGGGATGCAATTTGAAAGGCGAGGGTTCCAGATACTGGTTAGTGAGCAGGCAGGGATATAAAGAGTGGATAAGCTCCCCTATTTGGTATAAAGTGGCAGCAGGTAACAATATATTACCCAAATGAGAAATCTGTCAATGCCATATACCTGTGCTTAAGCTGTATTTCACCAATACACAGAGCCATTTTAAACTTCCAATGTTGAGCCACACAATTTAGTCTACTAGTTAATAAAATCATGGTTTTCTTCTTAAAGCCTCTTCTCATGTCAAAATTTCATTCTCTAGAGTGTTCTTATCAAAGCTGTGTTATGATCCTGAATGAAAAGCTAGTGCCTGAATAATACCACAATGAAGAGGGAAAAAAAAAAAATCCGAACAAAGCAAGAGAGGAAAATCCTTACCGTGATAAAAATCTTCAGTATATCACAACAAATCACATTAGAGCACAGGTGACAAACACTGCAGATCCATCACCAGCAAAGAAAAATAAGCTACCATGATTTATTTATACAAGTATAGTGATAGAAAAGGAACAACGAAAGAAGAATTCACAAGAAAATTGCAAGCTCTCGGCTTCTAATTTTGTACATTATCGACATTTTCTCTACAGATGTTGGCACAGAGAGGCTTCAAGAGCCAACTTTAACCCTGAATTCCCTTCTTGCATAAATGAGGGACTATAAGCCTCCAAATACTGGATTCAATATAACATGAAAGTCGCTTGGCACAAGTAAAAGTGAAATGTCATTAATAAATGCTGGTGCGCCAAACGTTGGGCCTCATATGCAAATTTAGATGATAGAACGGGTAAGACACACAAGTCAAAGATAAGACCTTCAGGATCAGTATTCGGTTGCAAATAGGTTTTATTTCTGTAGAATAAATTTAAGAAAGACTAGTAGAAGTTGCAAAAGACTTTCTTACCATGACTAGAAACTAAGGCCCAAATTGTATTTCTTGATGCGCAGGGGTGTCCCTAAATGAAGTGTGTAAGGGAGATAGGCAGCTCACCATCTTCTGTAAGTAACCAGATGACGACGACAACAACAACCCAAATTCTACTCACAGCCTGGCTCTTCACAGGTGCGTATCACTTACTGGTAAGATACTTCTATTTTCTACACAATCTTAACATTACCTCAGTTTTGATGTGAAGGAAAAAGTCCTCTGTTTAGAAAGCAAAGGGAAATGTAACTACTGGCTGGCTAACTGGTGCATCAACAAACTGTTGACATCAATTATTACGTCTTACAAGCTTGGCAGTAGGAGGGATGTATGACTTCCATAACTGAAGGCTGGACAAAGATCACACTATGTTCAGACAATTCTCTCTCTCAACTAGCTATCACCTGGCAAGCTTCTTTCACAGCTCTTTTTTTGTTTGTTTCATTTTTTGTTATTTTTAAATAAAATCTTCCTATGAGCTCCAATTCCAGCACATCACAGCCTGCCAAATTAATCTTCTTACAGCCCTTAGGCTGAAACATCTTTTAAAACTCAGTTTCTACAAAGCCTGAGAAGGACAATTCCTACACCTGTGTTGTACCCACTCCTTCCCTACTCTACCCAGCTGGCACCTCCTGCCCAGCTAGAGAGGCACCTTCAGGATCCAGCGCTGGCAGAGAGACCCCCTTTGTTGATAAATGTTTGGGGCAGGCTGCAGCCCGGCACTTGTCAGGCCATTACCATGCAAGCCAGCATGTTACTCTTCTCTATTCAGTCCCTAAAGGAATCGTGTTTGACAGAAGCGAACAGCTGCTGTGTATTTAGAGATGTGAATGTATTGCATTATTTAATGAATTGTGTCATTTTAATATAATTATTACTAAAAGTCTGAACGTAAGCTTATTTTTATTTATGCTTAGAATTTTTACCCACTAAGCATTTTCAACTCTGTTTGCAGCCAAAAGTGCTTTATTTCCTTCCCAGATAGTACCAGGACTGTAGCTGCACTGCTCGCACTTGAGCCAGCTCCCCTGCATGCCACTAATATTGCTATCTTGTGCACAGTATTTCTGGGCTTTTAACAAATTACATCCACACAAGGATTCACATTCCTCCTGCCTCTTCTTTTTGGTAAAACTCTTTTATTACCCCTGTGCTTCCACCTACATATTCTCTCTTACTTAATACCATGATAGTTAGACCTATGCCAAAAAAGTATTGTGCATGAATTATTCCCTCATGTGCCAAGCGAGTACCTCACGTGGAGGAAGTGATGAATTTCGACAAGCCACTTGATGCTACCGATATCTTAACACACTAGCAGCCCAACGGGAACAACTTCAGCTCAGCAGCTCTCACTGTCAAGCCTTCGGCAGAGCTCAGCTCCCACCACACACACAAGGATACAACAGTGCAGATTTGATGCTGAACACCACCACTAGTAAACTCATGGGGTTTTCAGAACAAGAGGGAATAAAGAGGAAACACAGGTCGTGATGCTTCGCTTCCTTACTACTAGAATCCAAAACGTGACTTGACTCTGCCTACTTGCCACTTAAAATTACGGCGAGGTAAAAGGCTTTTAGAAGCAGTGCTCTGCCTCTAGCAGGAGACAAATACAAAATGATGGGTTGCAAGGCTCTGGTGACCACATGCATTTACAAGCATCTCATTTGATGGGCTTATGCAATAACCTCATTTTTGAAAGTCATCTGGAATCTTTCTCTGGGGCCGGGACCCTGGGCCTGACACGTGTTCTTTTTGGAAGGTGTTTCTGGTTTCCTAACTGTTCTTCTGCATTGCTCTAGGGCTTACAGACACTCCAGCGCTGGACACAGCCTCACGCCTCATTCACATACCTTTATATTGCTACATTACTGGGTGGATATTGAATTACTCATCACCATGGGTCACTGAAATAGTCACCTATTACTTCATTTGCAGTAGATGTTCCCGTGGATGCAGGCCAAGTTAATGCTGAATATGTTTTTCACTTGCAGCATTAGACAGAAGATGCCCTTCTTTTTTCTAAAACATCTGTTGCTATTAGAAGGAAAATATACCTCTATGTATCTCTCCATACATGCCGCACATCTCTAGCATCTGAAATCAATCAAAGACAGAAATGTTGCTAGCCTGCCTTATAAAATGCTTAAAGGTAAAATGTTCATACACCAAACTACCACACACCTTTTTTTTTTTTTTTTTTTTTTAAAGATCATAAGTATGTATTTAAAATAGTCAGATTGAATGGCCTGCTAGCATATGAAATCCAGTTCAATCTTAAACAGCATAGAGAAGGTGACTACAGAAGAGCTGCTCTCTGAAGAAGTAGAGAACATCATATGAAACTATCAGGCAAGAGGTCTAAAACAATTACACAGAATTTAATTAAACTGTGGAACTCTGCCACGGGACATTTTAGATGTGTGCATTCACAAAGCAATGAGCATGGAAAAAGATCCAATCTGTGTGGAGAAACCCAACCCAGGAAACTCCATATGTGTATGTCTGTATTTGCATACCGTACCCTTACACGCTTCGGAAGAAAGGCACAAACACATCGAAAGCCTCTCGCATCAGTGCACCCAGGCATGATGCTGTTTAATCTTGTCCCTTATTACTAGGTTTTTAATTTGCAAATTAAAACGGGGAGCTCTAGGCTGGAGGGATGTAGCTTGTTCCTCCCAAAAGGGAGCTTAAAATCCAACCTTCTTTCTGAGCAGCCATGAGTGTAGAAGGTGGCAGAAAAGTCCTGACGGGCACCCTAACAAAAACACAGTCTGTTGTAGCCCCTGTGATACAGAAAATCTCAAAGAAAAGAAGCAGCAGCCAGTGGGGCTTTGCAATGGACTACTGGGTTTTAAAAAAAGCAGATATCCTGGAAATAGAGAGGATGACTACAGAGAAGCAGTTAAAACTTGCAGGGAAAGTAAGAACAACAGAAAAGCAAGTGGAGTTCATGCTAGCCAAAGGGATTAAGGGGAGTAAGAAAAGCTTTTGCAAATACTTCATGTCAGGCAGAAAAAAGATGGAAGGGGTTATGAAGGCTGGGACAAAGACAGGACTCTCAAACTAGGCCAAAATAGCAACAGAGTAAGATGTCAGCGCCTGAAGAACCACGCAGTAATTTCTGAGAAACCTTGAGAAACTTTCTCTCAGAGGTTAAGATATTGAATAATTTAAATAATTTAAATACATTTATGGAAGTTTTCATGATAATCATCTGAACCAACAAACTAAGCATTTGTTAAATGTAAACTCTGCATTGTTAGACTCTCCAACTTGGCTACATTAATGTTTTCTCTGGGGACATTATGCAGATTTGAGCGTAGCCCAGGCCCAGGCAGGGGAACAGCCTGCAGTTCCCAGCCCTATTGCCCTCCTATGGCCTCGTGTCTGTAAGACGGTTTGCACAGCAGCTGAGTAAAGCACTACTCCACAGAGAGGAGCTCCCATCAAACACATGCTGTTAACCCAAAGTCACCCAAAGGCTGTAACCTAAGCACTACGCCTTGGCTTTGCCTGGTGGGATGACGCCTGCAGCCCTTGGCCTCTCTCATGTGGCCTCCATCCCTCTGTGCAACCGCTACCTGCTTCTGCTTCTCCTTCCTTGTCTAGAAAAGGGGTTTTAAATAGTTTACTTATATTTTGCGTGGAAGCTCTGGGCACAGGCAAGGAGGGTTGCTGAAGGCCTACGAGGAGGCACAGCTCATCCCTGCTCTCAGCAGGGATGTCAAGCCCACCTCACCTCCTCCACTGCTGCATTTACTGCTGGTTTCCTCCTAACGCACTTCTTCACCTTCATACTAGCAGACAAAGCAAGACAATTTGTGCTGGTGAAGGAAGGTGCACGTAACATACGTACCAAACAGCAGAGATATTTCACTCCTCCCCAGTCAATTCTACTTTCAAATGCACCCGGTCCCTTTAAATTGCTGATCAGAGATGATAAACTGAGTACTTCCTTTCATTCTGTCCAGTTTTCTCTTGGTTTTCCCTAGCACGCCCCAGACAAACCCACTGAATTTGTACAAGACTTTTACTCAGTTTAATAAATTAAAGGAGAAGCAAGAATGGATGGAGTCCTAATACAATTTGTGCCAAACCAAAAGTAGTCAGAGCTGAGCTCTTGTGTTGTTGGAAAATAAGTAAACCCAGCCATTTACACTGAATCTTTCACCATATATCAGTCTCTTGACAAAAGCATCTGAAACTGTTTCTCCTGTTTCAGATAAGACATAAATTAAATTCACTTTAAACGAGTGTGAATATTTAAGCTCGGGATGGATTAAAACCTTGAAATCTGATTTCAAGTACAAATGAGATTGTTTCAAGTAATATCACAGTATATATGAAATAATATGTCAAAGACTCCAGAAATTTCCAGGCATTAAGACACAAGAGAAGCAAAATGCTGCTAAAGCAGTGACCCAGATTAATTATTCCACTGGAAACCCAGAAGCAGTCAACATTACTCTAAGAATGGACATGACAAAATATGTCAGAGAAATAAGAAGTTACCTCAAAGGCTATCCATTATTCTTTGTTAATAGCCCTAACCTTCCCTCAGGTTTTTTGATGAGCTAATGACACAGGCTCCTGGGGAAAAAAAAATCTGCCGTGGAGAGAGAATTGGGTAAAGCCAGAAATCACATCTCACGCGGGAGTCAGAAAATCAAAACCATTCTTAGATATTTTAACAGACTAATTTATGCACTAACTTTGCTTTTCAGAATAAATTTGCTGCTGAGACCCCAAGGATGCCTCTCAGTGAACTAGAATATTATCAAACAAGAATGAGTGCTTTGCTTTCTCAAAATCCCAAACAACCCTAAGAAGAAAAGCCAAAGCTTATTTACAAGCATCACTTGTGCACCCTCAGCCATGAGTAACAGATTTCCATTAACACTCTGAAAAAGAGCATTTGATTTTTACAGACAAGCTACAGGCTGTACTTAACTTTGAATGCAGTCAGTGACCAAGCTAGATGCTTCAGTGATTAATTTTTATGTGAACCACAATTATTATGAGAATGTCTGTGCTGTTTTCTTCATTTTCTGATTTTTCACTTTCATGTATTTATGTCAGAGACTTCGGCAAAACAGATTTATAAACAAGGACTTGCATTATTACCCTTGACTCTTTCATCTTCTGAAATAATCTAACATCTAATGTAAACTTGGACAAAACCCAGTATGATATACATAGTTTATCTGTTCACAATAAAATTACGCAGAATAAAAATGACTTAAAGATTATTTCATCTTTTCTTATCTTTCATGTAAATTGAATTTTGCTACTGTGAGCCCTTTCTACTCACACAGAGGGGAAAAACAACTACTTTTTATAGCATAATGAACAGCTAGATAGCTGCAGAGAGAAGCATTCAATTGCTTTTACATTTGGCAATTATTTAATGTCACCTATTAATATCCAGCTACTGTCTCCAGCAGTCCTACCTTGCAAGGTGGCTGAACATGCTAAATGTGCTAAAAAGGAATTTCCTCCTCATTTCCATGTTTGTTACACTTAACCACAGCTCCCACTGTCCCTCTTCCCCACCAGGAAGGCGGCTCGACTTCAAGCGCTCCCTCGGTACAGCAACTGGTTGGCTCTCCGCGCTGCTTCTCTTTTCTGCTCGCACATTACAGTGCCTTACTCTTTCTAGTATTATCTATAATGGCTACCCTATTGTTGCCTGGGTGGCTCAGCTCCTTGTCTGCCTCAGGAAAAAATTAAAAAAAAAAACAAAACAAAAAAAAACATAGATTGAACTCCACTCCCCCCTGGCTGTGATCTTGTCTTATCTTTCCACCTAAGCAGAGCTGGAAGGTTCAAGTGCAATGTTGAGACTTAGAGAGCCAAGTTCACCAAGTTCACACCGTGCCATTGAAGTTCTAAAGATAATTTTCTGAGAAGCAGGTGTCTGTCTCAGCTGATCTCATGGCTAAATTCCAGTTTTCGTAGTTTAGATCCCTGCATACCTTATGTTTGAGCACTGTTTTCCACCTGCCAAAAGCACTGAGCGGTACTGCTGTGCCTTGAAAACCTTGTGGTGTACCTGTACAAAGATGGATGCATGTCACCAACACAGAGATTCACGTAAAACTGTGCACAGACTGATCTGAGGTCCTGCAGCATTAGAGGAAGCTCATAGCATACTTTTGGGGCTTTACTGTATTATTGACCCTTTTCGTTCACTTAATCAGCCTTTACAGTATTAGTTTCTTAACGCACCTTTCTTTACCAAGTCCACAAGTTGATGAGCCTCTCCCTCAGGAGAGCTCATCTCCCCTTAAAATGAACAGACATGAAATCAGATCAGCTGGTGATCAATTCCATTGTGATTCTTAAAGGGTCCAAATGTTGGCAACAGCATAAAGTCAGGAATAACTTGAAATCAATAGTTAATCTTGTAACGACCTCGGCAGGACTGTGATTTCACCAGTACAAGACAGCTTACACAGAAAGTTTGTTACTATATGGATCTACACAGGTACAGGGTGTCACAAAGGTTGGCAGCCAAAGAAAAATGGGCAAAAATTCTCTCAGCCACATTTGCAGATGGACTTGTAGGTATGCTGCAAATAAGCCCCAAAAGCCAGAAAAAAATCCCAGCTTCCTTCTTAGTGTCATTTCATTGCTGGTAGCTGTCAACATCTTTCAACTCTTCTCCATTATCTGTTCTGAGTTATGTCATTTGCTCGACAAAGACTGTGCTAGCAGAATAGATCCCAGTACCTGAATCCATGAGGACCAGTGGCCCACGATCTCGATATCTATAAACTCACACTCATGGAGGAAAGATGCTGTATAATACAAGTACAAAGATGGGTGGCATCCTCTCGTGGGGAAAGCCCAGATCAAACTGGGGGAGCCTCTCACCACGCAGCACAGACAGCCCACTCGGTGTTAGGGCTGGCACGTCACGTCATCTGGCCAACGACCAGCTCTGAATTAAAAACTCAGAAAAATCTTCCTTTGTATTGCAGCACCTCAGTGCTAATTAAGAAAAAATCTGTAAAATGACAGGATGACCTTACCTAAGGTCCTGGGTTTCTCTGAAAATTACTTGCAAAATCCACCAAAATCAGCACCTCCAAATGTGCAGCAGCTTTTGTCTGCAAGCAATTGTATGAGTAAGAAAAAAAAAAACAGCAAACGAGTAAAAAAAATTAAACTTAACTCTGCTTTGCCCATGCCCATTTTGTATATAACAGTTGTTTCTTCTGCAATAATCCTAAAAGTCTGCTTTGGATGACTGAAAAGCAGAGTAGGGGGCAGGCAGAAGAAATCAGCTCTTCCAGAGAACACCTAATAACAAGTGACTTCTTTTATACCTGAGCAACTTTGCATATGTCAGCTATGGCAATCTGGTATCTTACAGGGTAGAAAGTCTGAAGCCACTCAGCTCCTTGATATAGAATAAATTGGGTCATATTGAAGCAATGTCAAGCCTCTTTGACACCAGTGGCAAAACCTCCCTTGCCTTCAGTGGAGGCAGAAATTCATCCTCTAAGTTTCATTCAAAAATCCCCAAGTTTACCCAGTATTGTTCCTCTGAAAGCTCATAAATGGATTTTGGCCAAAACTTGCTGAATTCTAGAAATCTGCTATGTATCATGAACAGCACCGAAAACACATTGATTTTAACTGGGAATACGAAAACAAAACTGCAAAGAAAGGGTTGTTGTAGAACAAGTGCTAACCTCTCCACATTATAAGAGCAGATCAGCAAATGTTTATGCAGCACTAGTGGCATTTCCTTTTAACTATGAAAAACTATTCCAATGCTATCTTCTGCAGTCACGTCTAGTTTAGTCAAATGTTTTCAACCCATTCTGCCTGGGTGGGAATTTATTTGGATACAGAGGTCTGGAAAGAGAATTTAAAATCCAAAACCAAGAATTACACACTGTTAGTTCCACATTCACAATTTATATACTTCTTGGTATCTTAAATGGCATTCAGAAGAGTAGTTGCTCGAATTCATTGCCAGAGACTTTGTCGTCTTCCTCTGCATCCTGGCTAATCCCTGTCTTTGTCCAGACTCAAAGCATTCAAAATCAAGAAGCAGCTGATACCAAACAGTTCTTTTTCCAGGCTCCAACTCCCTCCACAACCTCTTTGCCTGGACTTTTTGAGCCTGTCTGGGCCTCATTCATTTCTTTCTTCCTCTTTACTTTCCACTCATATTCTGCTTTCCATTTTTTGTATGTGCACCTCTACAGTATCCTTTCTTTGCTAGGCACTACCGTCCCCTCTGTCTTCCAACCCATCATGCCTCACAGACAACACAACCGGCACAGGAGAACAGAACAGGCTTTTAACTTCAGAGCTAATAAACCACATGTGGCAGGCAGCAGAACTGATAATAAAACCAGATTCATTGTTTGAAAGCCTGAATTGCTATGGAGTCCAGTGAATCAAGTTGATGCATGTATCAACCCAAGACAATGTTTCAGTCCAGATCTTGGAATGACTTTTTGGGTGCCCTTTTTGATAAATCCCCTCTTACTGCTGTGTACTGTAAAAAGCAGTGTGTGAGATAAACATCCAAATTTTTAAGACCTTTCCAATTTTTTGTAAAACTTCTCCAGATCTCTTTGGAAGAGGACTGGAGAAATGCTGAGAGGAGACTACTTCCCACAAGTTTTCTGATACTCTAGTTTGGAGAGAATGGGTCAGCAGCCTGGCATGATGTAATTCTGAAGAACTGCAGCTAGGGAGACCATAAAGCATGTGCAAAAAGATCACAACAAAAAGTAAAACCACTGAAGAACTCACTGTGCTAGTGCAAAGGCTCTGCACCATCAGCCCTGAGCCCATTCTTTCTGAACGGTGTAATTTGCAGCCGTTGAAGGCCAGCAAGGTTTCCACGAATGTAAGGAAAATCTGAAATGCAGTTTGAAATGGAAAGCTTTTGAGACTGGTATGGCCAGCACTACAAAGTCTCTGTACTTGTTCTTCTGGGGGAATTTTGTTCCTTTTGTTTCCAGTTGCAGACAAAACAAGGAAGGAAGGAAAGTTCTTAAAGATTCAAATTTGTGTTTTAAATAAATGTCCCACTGTCTTGCAAGAACTAGTCTTCCGTGGAACCAATGTCCCTCCCTCACACTATGAGAAAAAAGAGGAGGTTTTAGATCTTGACTAATAAAATGAATCTATGAAATACTGACCAGAGCTACTCCTCCTCACAAAGCTGCTACACAAAGACATCATTTTGTGTTGCTGATATCTGACCAAAGGCAAAGAGGCTGAGCAATGTGCCTTCATGTCGGGAAAAATAATGCGATGCTTAGATTGTGCCAAGAGTGTGGTAACCCATTGAGGCCGAAAGGGAAGAAAAGCAAACAATAAGCCTTTAGTTTCTCACTCCACAGCGCTACTCCGAGGCCAAACATCCCAGATCCATTCCAAGTGCTTCCTTCAGAGCCAAACAGTCTTCCCAACGCATGGCTGAAGCAGTTCTAGCTTCCCCTGCTCAGGGCAAAATAAGTAAAATAAAACAAAATAAAACATCACGCGTTTCCCTTCCTCCTCTGAAACAAGAGGCACTGTTATTAAATCAATCAGACATGGGTTTTGCCCAAGCATCTTGCAGCCTGAGGCTCATCCTTGCCAGCAGCTACATTCTGGGATGCCCCCAGAGATGTTGAGAAGGCTTTGCAAACTGTTAGCCTGATATTCCTCTTCCAAAACTCACAGCTAGAGTACTACTGAGGAACGACAGATGAAAAAAACAACATCCAGATGCCCCAAATGCAACAAAACTCAGAAACACCACTCTGCCACTAAGTTTGTGATAGCAACTTAAAAGCTCCAACACAGCCTTCTTACAGATTAAGCACTGAAAAAATTAACCTGTTCTTTTAACTTTTTTAATTAAAAAATGAATTAAAATGAATTAAAACTATTTTTTAAATTAACCTGTTTACCTCTTACTAAACAACTACCTTGGGACAAAAATGTGTGAAACACACGTAAAAATGAATATTAAACTCTTAATGTAAAAATACCTCCTGTGGATTCAATTTTGCTTTTAGACTCCTCTTGGGAAAATTATTTTAAACACAGGTGCAGATAACAGTAGATAAAAAACTGGTTTTCAATAGTTCAGGGCTGAATTAAGGGCTAGTAATTCCTCTATAAAGCCACAACAGTAAAGACAGCCTGGATGGGCCCTGAAAGCATGCATATGCACCTTATAAATCTCATGGAAGATTAGATATTGCTCTGAAGGGTGTTAAGAACCTGACAAAACCCCCACAGCTATAGTGAATAGGGCCAAGAAAGACAACTAAAACTTGCAGATTTGGACACTTTGTCCTCCCACAAGAGGCTGAATTGTCTGAGAGAGAAATTCAGAACATACCATTAGCCCAAGACTTTCCAAAAAAGCACTCTGACTCAGTCCTTTATGTAATTTCCATGCTTAGGAGTTAGGAATCTATCAGCTTTATAAAAACTCCCTGCAAGCCAATCTGCATCTTTAGATATCTAAAATAAATGTAAAATTCTGGCCAATACTGTCCCATTTTCTCCCATCTAGCCTCCATAACTTAATCAGCCAACTTATCACTTTGAAAGCAAGAGCAATTAATTTCTTGTATTAGAACTGGGTCCCATTAGGTCTCCTTCAGCAGAACACCTTCTTAAATGAGATCTGCAGGAAAAAGACACCTGCTAGAAAAACTGGGCTGTAAATGACTTTTTGAATGATGATGGCGTTTGGAGAAAGAAAAAGAAAAAAAAAAGAAGGAGGAGGAAAAAAAACCCCTAAAAGCATTTAAAATTCTGTACCTAGAGAGGTAAGCTTTTTAATTAGATGGGAGAGTTGACGAAGCTTGGAATAAAATATTTTCATGTGCTGTGCCTGCAAATACAGATCTCTCTTCAGTTCTAAGAAAACTATCATTTAGATGCAACTGTGGGCTAACTCCATTTACAGTGTAGTTTAACACATTCCACTAATGTGTTCCAAGAGACGTCTCCCTGGGAAAAACCGGCATCCATGCAAACAATGAAAAAATTAGTCTGTGGAAGGAATGCCCTGCAGTGCAGTGGGAGCAGAGGAGGCATTTGTACATCCTGCTGTATTGTGTCTGTTCTCAGATAGCCCCGCATTCTCTGGAGGCAGCTAAATATCTCCAAAAGGAGTACAACCCTAGTGTTCCACATATTAAATCAATTTGTCCTGAAGGACACTGTGCTAATGATGGCAGCAAACAAAATAAAGTCTCACTCTTTGTCTAGTCTGACTTTGGAAATAGATCTGTGGCAAAGGAAACATTTGTACCTGATCCAAAGAAGTTGTTACTGAATGAGTTTGACAGATTGATAATACTTTCTTTGACGCAGTAATGAAAATTTTCAAACAGAAATCAAGGTGCCTCCTTTCTATTTTAAAAAAGAATGCTGGGAGGTCCAGTATATTCAATTCAATATTCCAGATATATATTCAATTAAAAACAGCTCAGAAATAAATAGTTGTATTTTTAGTCAAGTACTATAATTAAAGAATGCTGTGGAAGGGCACCTTTTACCTCCGTACCCTGTTGTGAGCACAGAGATGCCCAGTAATGAGCCTGTAGGTGAAAAGGGTGGCAGAAAGGCCAGCGGAGGTACAGAAGTGTCTTCAAGAGGTCTCCCACCTGCCAGGCCGGCACAAGGCTAAAGCACAGTTATCCGCTGTCATTTACAGGGCAGAAGACAGATTTCAAGTGCTGGATAAGCAACACAAATGAGTTTGAGGAGAAACCAAGGTTAAGGAGACGGTTTGAGGGAGCGTTATTATGCAAACTGGATCTCCACCCATTTGGCAGGCCGTCTGATCAGAGGCTAAGGGAACCGCTTGCTCCCATGAATCTATTTAGGGTCGCAGCGTCCCGGCTCTCGTGTGATGAGCAAGAAGAGATCGCAGCAGAGCTCTGAGGTTGCTGCTGCAGGATGCGAGGCGAGCAGAAAGGTCTCTTATGGGCTTCAGAACCCAAGTACTTTCTTGCTTTCTTCCTTTCTTTTTTACATTCACAGATGCCCACAGCTCTTTCACATTTTAGCAACCTACTAAAGATGAGTGGATTGTAAATGTGTTGGCAGAAAATGGCAGAAATGGCAGAAATGGCAGAAAATGGCAGAAGAGCCACAGGAACAACCTGCGGCCTCCCCGCTTGCCTGGATTCACCAGGTAACGCCAGGAGTTTCATACACCCCGGGAGCTCAAAGAGCAGCACGGGCGACTGACTGTCTTGTGAAATGAGGATGATTAAGTCGGATCAGAGTAATTGTTTGCCTTTATGACCCACGTCTAGTCTTCCATCACATTTACAACACTTAATCCTTAATGGGAAATGCTCCATTTATTTTGACCACTGATGTATTCAGGACAGTCTCAAGGGTCAACACGGCTTCCATCATTCTTCCTCCCAAGCTACATTATTATTCCTGTCCCATGGGAAAAATCAGGCTTCAGCTTATCACATCAGTTTCTTGCAATCTGGTGAAGGAACTCCCTGACAGAAAAGTGAGCAGGAGGGAGACCTGGGGCACTTTCCAGCAAGGGCCTGAATTCTTCCTCACCTTAAGGGTGTCTGCCGAAAGGCTGCGACATGAGCTTTGGTTGCCAGTTCACAGGGAGCTGTCAGAAAGGCTTGGCTACCAGCAATAGCATGTCCCCCAAAATACAGACTATGAGATATTGTCACTCCACCTCAAATTCTCCTTTGT
Source organism: Caloenas nicobarica (assembly GCF_036013445.1). Classification (NCBI taxonomy): domain Eukaryota; kingdom Metazoa; phylum Chordata; class Aves; order Columbiformes; family Columbidae; genus Caloenas; species Caloenas nicobarica. The sequence goes on along the minus strand of NC_088246.1, from coordinate 43,577,564 downwards.
TATGTTAGCATGGCTAACCTGGGGTGATAAGCATTGCTATTAATAATTCTGTTTGTATTATTTAAATGCTTAGCATATTTGAATGATTCACATTAGGAGAATAAAAAATATATTACATTTAAGGAAAAAAAATCCCTTTTAAATCTGGTACTCTGTTATTCACAGAAGACCAATAGATACACATTTTTACATCATTACATTTTTACCGAAGCCTGTTCATTTGTCAGGTTTTGAAGTCAGGATTTCACATTTCAGAGAGATCCATGTTCTTTAAACTGACTTCCCAACTTCTTTTACAGAGTTTTTGACTAGGATAAAATGCTTTGCCTCACAAACACAATGTAACAGCTTTGCACTCCACATATTTTATGCATTTAAAATAATGCAATAGTAGACAACCAATGCAAAACTGACAGACTAAAATATATAGCCTTATAAAAGAGGAGTGCATAGACAGGTACATTTAGCAAAGTCATTTTCTACAAGCCTATGAGTATCGAATATCTAAATTCTTAGCTCTTTATTCATTCACCTTTGGAAGGTTTAGTTGCCAATTCATTTTCTCAATCTCTCAACTTCATAAATTTTCATTATTTGCATTTTAATATGAGCATGACCTTCATTCTAGATTCAGAATGGGTTAAGATGGGACAATAACAAAAAGAAAAAAGTATGCTTACGAGTGGTAGAAGTAAAATGAATGGAACGAAAAAAGTTGATCACAGGTATGGAAAACTTAAAAACATGAGGGAGAAAGCAATTTGTTAAAAAATGGAAAAGAAGGAGGAAGAAAAAGCAAAAATTAATGGAGTATTGGTTAACAAGAACCTATTATGAAACAGGAAGGAAAGATTTAAATTCTGCTAAAAGAATGAAATATAATATAAATATTAGAGGAAACCATAGGCAAGGGACAGCCTGAAGATGAGGCTGCAGATGTCAAAATGGAGAACATGGAGCGCAGAGGAAGCGCACCCTTAAAGGTCATTCTTTCCATCCATTGCCTACGTTTGACTTTGCCACATATTTCCAATACTCACAGCATTTTCTGTGGTATGTGCTGACCTTTTAGGTTTGTCTACTGTAGTATTTTCTTTTACTTCAATATTTTTCTTCAAACATTTTGAATTGATGATTTAATGTCCTGTTAGGTAGAGCTCTAGTAAAAATAAACCCACATACAGAACACACAGAAAAACCAAGAAAAATAACCCTTCAGAACACTTGCAGCTTCAGCTCTGGCTATGGGCGTAAGAGCTCCTGCTCAGAGCTAACCTCTGAGACCTACTGGGGTAGCTTCAGTGTTGTGTTGAAAAGCCACCTGGAATAAACACCTTTATAGGCAGCGTCTCTTAGGATGCTAAAAGCTTGAGGGTCGACGTAGGAAAAGTGTAAGTCTGTGACCGCTGCGGCACCTGAGTATTAAGCCGGGAACCGAAAGACTTGGGTTATAATGCCAAGCTCTGACATGATGGCCTCAACCAAGTGATTTAAGGTCTTTGGGCCTCTTTCTCCCTACAGACCACAACCCCTTTTGTCTCTCAACATTCCCTGCTCACGCTGTACCACTTTAGGTACACACAGACAGCCACACAGTGGTCCACTGCTGGTCGTGAAGAAGAAGGGAAAGCGAACATTTTCACACAAAGCAATAATACTATTGGTAGTGTTGGTATTTATGGTCTGGCAGTAGGGATGAGCAAGTCTGACAAAAATTAAACTAATAAATGAGGCTGGAATTCGTGGTCTGGTTAAATAGAAATGTTGTAGTATTTCTACTTGATGGGGGAAAACATTGAAAGACTATAGCAACTACATGGATTAAATCGGTCAGGAATGTGACCACAGATTATTAATATGAGAAAACAAAGCGACACAAACAAGTTAAAAATTGGATAAAAGTGGAAGGCCCTATATAGTACATCAAGATTTGAAATCATAACCCCACCATCATTTTCCAGAGTTCAAAGTCCACAGTTGTTTCCTTGTACAGAAAGGCAGACTGATAATTCCCTTACGTCAAATAAGGTCTTTTTTCCCTTTACTCTTTCCACAAAGCTCTTCTTGTCAGTGGGAAATTCCTTAGACAGCAGCAGGCCTTCTCGTTAAGAATGAACAAGACACAAAGCTCAACTTCTGTGAAGTACTGCTCATTCAGCAGATATTAATTTGAACACTGAAATCAAAGTGTCCGCTGACAAACAGCTCAACATCACTGGAGAAACATAAGACCCAAGGTATAAAGCAGTGAAAGGAGCTTCAGATTTGTACATATCTATGCATTGTTGCTGCACTGTTAAGCAGGAGTTTTAAAACTGATGCTCTGAGTCTCAGCATCTCACTCATTAATCACAACTTAAACAGCCAATTAAACTGGACCTCAAAAGACAAGGAAGCCTTTCACTTCTCCTATCTCTTTTGGAGCTGAAGTTTGAAGATGTTTTTTTCTACTTAATGAGGTTGGTTCCACAGGCCCCTATCTACAGATTGAGGTAAATTTACTTACAAAAGCTCTTTTAAGAAAAAAGCCAAGCAAAGCACATCTATCTTATTTATCCTCGCAGGGAATACTCAAAACAAAGCACAAACCTCTAAAAGCAATAACAAGTCCTGCTTCTTTCAATACTCTAGTTTCATGGTCTCGAAAAGTCAATCACATAAGTAAATTGTGCACACAGGTAGCATATCCAAAAGTAGGAATTTAATTTATTTGTACTTTGTTAAAGGATAACAAAGAAGATTCTTGAAGAACTTCAGAAGGAGAATCTCACTAATATTACCAAAGGTAACAGATTAGTTCTGATCAGGAAAAAAATAAACTAGAAAGGGAGGATCTGCAGCTCCTGAATATAGAACGGTGTTTACAAGAACCATATTTGCATATTAAATACATTGCTGTTCATTGCTATTCATTATAAAAATATATAATATATATTAAAAATATAAAAATATATATATTATAAGAATATAACTACTTTGGGCATATTAACGATTGCTTACATGACTCTACGAAACCCCGGTACGGCATGGTAGCACCTTCAGTTCTTAGAATTGCTGTGTAACTGCTGCTTCCACCAAGTTAAAATTATAAAAGCACCAATGCTTTCGCAAACCAGGCTCTTACATACTTTGTTTTCAAACTCTGCGAATGCATTTTTGAAGATCAGCTCAGATCTGGTACTCATTTGCAAGTGAAATGCCAAACTTGGCAAGAATTTTAGCTTAATTCGTCTTGCTGGGTCCTTTCTTCCCATTCTCCCTTTTGGCGCGTAATGCCTCCTTGTTGACTTCTTTTTAGTCACTAGTGTTTCAACAGAGACATTGGTATCTGTTTTTAAGGAATTATTGTTATTTTTAATTGGAGCCATTTGCCTTTCTGAAAAATCCACACCACTGATGCCAGCTTTTCCGTTTCTGACCTCCACCACCTCCCTGTCAAACTGGAATGGAAAACAACCAGCTCTTCCATTTAAATCAGCTCCTGCTGTCAGTGACAACACCCAGAGTTACACAAGTAACAAGAAAGCTGAAAAAATGCAGGACCAGTCTGTACAGACTGCTGCTGCAGAAACTGTCTTCACTCAGTTCAACCTCTTGAATCCAAACAAGGTGAGAAAGATGAAAGGGATTCAGATAAAGCAGAAATCAAAATTGAACTGTAACATCTGGATCCAAACATTCTTCTTATGTCACTGTAGGAAGGAGATACAGGGAGTTTCAGAACTGAGCTATGACCCAATTTAAAGCCCACTGCACGGGAAGACCACCAAAATTCAACTATTGCACTTATCAGGCCTTTTCTAGAGACAGAAGGAAACCTCATTCCTGGCTTTACAGGCAGAGTAGACGTTCTGGCCTGGCTCAAGAACGCCAAGTCTTGCAGGTAAGTCGGGTGCGTTAGCTCTTTTCCAGTTAAGCAAAGCTTAGGGAAGGGAAGACTGTGCCTTCTTTTTTTTTTTTCCCCCCCTAATTGAAACCTATTTCTGTTTTATGTACGGGTAACTAGTGCATATATCATGATGCTGTCCAGGGGCAAACCACTGCAGTCCCACGGGGAGTTAACAAAGCCACAAGGTGCTCAGTGGTATCTAAACTTTCAGGGAGTTCAAACCCTCGTCGCAGGGAAAGCTGAGAAGCAAGCACTTAAATATCTTCTGGCAGCACCCAAGAAGCCTCTTTCAAATACCAAGTGTAGGAAAGGCACACACTTAGAATATATCTTTCTTCTTCTACTGAAACAAGAGTAAGACATATCTTGCTCACTTATGAGAACAGTGGGTTGGACTGCGAAAACAAATAAATGTATGACAGCGAAAGGTCTGCTGCCCTAGCAAAAAATGATGAAACATTCAGGGATCAGCATTTTTCCCCCCAACTACTTACAATCCGAAGTAGATATTTCAGGCTGGCAAGCTATACCTCTGAGGACAGAGTTATGAAATAATTTCTCCCCCAGCTTGACAATAAAATGGGGGGGGGGGGGGGGGAGAGGAGGAATGACAGGCAGGATAAATGGGCCTATCACATAACTAGCAAATAGTGGAATCGAGCCTTAAGCACTGTTAAATAAAAACCAACAAAAGCAGAAAACCCAAATCTCTGAGCTTTTGTCACAAACTAAATGAATTTATCTCCCTGAATAATCCCCCCATCCCACCTTTTATACAATAGATATGTCATGTTGTTTGACACCTGGCCTGAAGATAACTTGATAATCTTTGGCTAAACACTAAGGTGTTTGGTTTTTTTTTTATTCGCTATGCCCCTTAGTTTACCATACTGTGGGCATTAGGGAGAATTATAAAAGGATCGAGGAAGGGCAGTTTTTTACAATATTATCAATGGCAGAGGACGACACCACTTTTCCTTCATCTTGGGACAACTGAAATGAAAAAAGCGTCTTTTGCAGTTAACGACTGATGGTGAACCGAGAAATTATCAACAGAGGGTAATCTCAAAGAGTGAAAACAAATCTGAACAGAAACACTTTATCATAATTTAGAAAAAACACCCTGACAACAAACAAAGCCAATGACATGATGCTCCTCTTGTGTCTACCATGGACTACACTGGGCTAAGAGCTCATCCCTAAAAGCTCTGCATGTGCAGCTGCTAATGCATGTGAAATGTGATTAACTGACTGAGAAAGGCCTAGAATTACTCCCATTCTGACTAGATTACCGGATAATTAGATTGGTGGCACTCTTCCCTTATCGGGCTGTCAGATTAAATCCTGCTGGTTTTCTTCAGATAACTGTCATGTTCCACAATAACAAACAGGGACTGACACCAACTGCTTTTCATGTTCAAAGGATGTAAATGCCTCTTCTACCTCCACTGGACCAACAAGAAGAATGCCCAGTGCACTTACTATTTCACTGAAAATGTCATTAAATTTGATTAAAACATACCTAGTTGATAAACCTGGCCAGAAACATTTAATTTGACTTGATAAAGGCTTTGAATACTCATCTGGCCGATTACTTAATGGAAGGGCAAAATTGAATTATGCTTTAAAGAGGGTAAAGAAGGAACATTTCAAAGTTCTGCTCACAAACAAGTCCCACATTCACATGCTGTTTCTGGGGGTCTGTTCAGCCCAAGAAAGGAGCTGTCAGGTATGTTTGGATCTTCCACATTTGCTTAATGTGAGGACTGAAAGCTTTTCATATTCCTGAATTCCCATGCCTGGTACTGCACCACATCTTCTTAAAACAGTAACAGGTAGATTTATGGTACTGGGTTGTTCTGTTCTCTTCTGGAAAAGCTTGACAGAGCTTGACATTAACTCAGTTATCTGACTAGACTGGAAAGCTGAACTACTAGTTCCAAAATACAAAAATAATATTACTATTGTCAAACTTGTACATTGGTATCTCATGAGATTGGCTAAAAAAACAAAACCAAACCCAAACCAGGAGAGGAACTGAAACTTCAGGAGTTTAAATATATCTGAAAAAGTATAAAATCCAAAATGGACTTCTTTGATTCTATGAGTCCTAACAATGTCATAGTTTCCATTTTCACTCAGCAACAAGGAGGATTAGAAATGCACCGTCCCTTTTTCTGTTTTTACGAAACTTTCACACTAAGGCTTTTCAACAAACATCTGTAAAACACAAGACTTGTGCTAAAATTGCAAAGGCTGCCAATAATTGCTTTGCTAATTTACTTTAGTGCAAACAAAAATCTAAATATATTGAAAAATATACCACAGCACTTTTAATGCTAAAACAATTAACGCTAACTCAACTGAAGGTAAAAACTTTGTCTTCATTCAGCAAATCCACTGACTTCATCAGAAGGATTTTTCTGCTTAAGTTCTTAAACCTAAGATAAAACCAGTAAAACACCAGACACTGACTTAAGAGGATCAGTAAGTTTGGTGTTTCTTCCTCAAGTGATCACTGGATGGAAAAAAATCTTCTGAAAGACAGATCAATTCCAAGTCAAAATCTTGATCTGGCTGAAAATAATGGTGAATCTCCCACTGTCCTGACCAACACAAAGCAACAGCCCTTGGTGGCCCTTGCATGGGAGCTTTGCTGCCCCATTCCAGCCCTGTCCCAACAGCAGCCCAGGTCCCCACAAATGGACCCGCACCCCTTTGCACTTCTAGCTGTTGCAGCACCACTGGGGTTTTTCCTGTGCATTTCAACACGGCTGCTATTTGGAAGAAGGTACAAAAGTTTACGCTTTAGACACTCCAGTATTTTTCTTTCTCACTTTAAATTACACAATAGTGCCAGATTTGGATTCTTTCCATAGCTAGTTAATAAAGGTAAAGTTTTTTGTACATCTGGTCTCATTGGCAAATTTATGCAACGTGATGAAAAATGTATCTTTTGAAGTTTGCACAAGAATGAGGAGATAGAAGCCAAAGAAAAGGTGGAACATCTCTGATAACGCATGTCAGAATATCAAAAATATTTGAAGCTGTAAAGCTATATCTGCATTTCTTTTTTTTTTCCTTCTAATGACTTTTAAATTTTTTAAATTATTCAAAGCTGTAAAAGTAGTTTACACTTGTATGATGAAATGAGGAACAGGTAGAGTTACAAACACAACCATGCAACGGAGTAGAGAGCAGATAAGTAGCTACGACAGCAAACTATGAATGTACAGAGCAAAAGCAAATGTTAAGAAATAAACCACTCTTATACAGCTTGTATTTACAATAGTAATATATATTTATCATATCTGATATGAATAATAGTTCCAAAGACTCATGACAACAGTTAGAATAACAAACCTAATCAAGCTAACAATATGGAGAGATACATATCTAGCGAACCCTTCTTTTTTTTTTCCCCCCACCCACAGTTTCTGCTTTTCATAGAACTAGATAAGAATCATTTGCCTTTTTCACTTATAGCTGAAACTGAACCACCTTGGAAGGAAAATGGACTGGCTGATTTACAGTGCCCAGCAACATCAAACAGCAAGTTTGGATAATGAGTGACACTTCACCTAAGGTAAGGGAGGGATTATAATAGGTTTCTTAAATTAGAATTTGACCAAAATGTTCAAATTAACTCACTCCAATCTCACAGAATGGGATGGACAGTAAGTATTTTGAGTTCCATTCTATCAAGGTGCAATAAAAGGGAATATATGCTCAGATATTTAAATTACTCTACTTATGAATACATACTAACTTGTTGTCTTTATGTTATGAGACAACCAGAAATTGGATTAGCAGCATAGCACCTTGAAGACACTTTGCCATTTACATATGTCTTTTGAATGCTACAGAAGACTGAATTCCCACAGAAAACTACCCAACAATTAGGGCCCATATGTGCACGTAACAGAGAACTGGTATAAAACCTCAAATCTCCCTTTGCTTCAATGGAGCCAGGCTGATTTGTATCCATCGAGGGCATGATACCCTCGGTCATTCTGATCCCAGAGCTATGACATTTCTTACAAAACTACGAGTAAGAAAATTGCTGCTGGCCAGAGCCTTGGGTTGACAATTTTGGGCTACTGGGTATAAACATGTTCTGATCACTGCTCAGCGGGGTGGGATTAAAATCAATACGGAAAAGAGTTTGGAGTCATCTTTTGATAAATGACGCTTCATCTGAGGAAAGGAAGGAAAAATGTCTTTGACTACTTGACAGAAGCAAAATGGCATTTGTTTAAGGTTGCTCAGGGAATTGGAATGGCAGAAAATGACCTGTGAGAGATGGATTAATATAAAGTTAATGTTGACATAAGTACAAATACTCGACTCACCTGTCTATGCTGTTTATGAGATGGACCGATGACACGCAGCCAAGCACTCATAAAACCTTGACTAAAATTTGAAATGCTCTGCTCTTGCTTAATTGCACTGTAACTGTTCCCCCTTTGAGGCTGCTCTGATAACACTGTTTGAAGGAAACCTCACCTGGCAGTGGCAGCAGGGGAACTCCATTTCCCTGGGCTTTCATCCCATGTTCGGGAGCACGTGTGTTTGGGCTCTCCATGATGGAGGTCTTCTCTGATATTGACACCTGTCCAACATGAGCTGAACGGAAACCACCGACACCTTTCCCAGTGCCTAACAACTATCAGATGTTAACGCATTTTGATAATATTGAGTGGGATTATGATTAAAGCCAGTATAGTAGGAGTAGGAGGGTTTTAATCCTGTTCTTATGTGCACTGGGGAGTGAGCACTCTTTAATTTGAAAGGCTATCATCCTGTCTCTTCACGAGAACTAAATGCAGTAAACCAATAATGCGAATAGTATCCACCACTTCACATACTTTGGGTGGCCTCATTTTAACAAAAGGTTATTCATGCTGTTACATTATAAGGATGCCTACAACCTCATTAGCAGCAACGAAGCAGATCCAGTGGCAGTAGTAAACTCTAGTTTAAATTAGAAACAGCTACATTTTGCACATTCATAGACATATATACAATCTGTTCGCTGATAACCCAAAATGCCAAATTTCTTAAAGTTTACCTAACTTAAAGAGAAAAAAATAACAAAAAACAACCTATGCATCTAGAGCAATAAATCCTTTATTCGTCATATAGCTGAGCTGTTCCTCTGATCATTAAACTGATTAAAACAGGGCTTCATATACGTCTGAAGAAAATTGCATCCCAGAGTGAGACGTAGTAGAGCTCACATTTATTTGCAGTGTGTGGTCCCTGCTGTGAGAAAACACACAACTTACAAGAGTCACTCACATTTTAAATATTTCCAGCTTGAATGTTCACTGCAAAACATCATTGCTAAGTGTGTATTCAAAACGCATGGCGTAGTAAAAGTTCTCTTTAAACACAGAAGGAATGCTTTTTGTTTTACAGCTAAACACCCCTCTCCATTCCACTGAGAAAAATGCTCCATACTGCAAACTCAAACCAAGGCAAATTTGCTTTCCTCTACAAAAATTTCTATTTCAACATCACAACTGCTATTAACCTCAAAGGAAGCTGACAGTTCTCTAGTTATTAAGTTAAAAGACGGCCAGCTTTCAGCTGGAGTCCCTGCAAATTAATTCTGCCTTACAAGGCCACATTAGGTCATTTCCTGAGCTGACGGTAATAAATAGCCTTTTCCGTAATGCAAGAACAAATGAGTACAGTGAGGCTGTTCTGATGTGCGAGCAGGAGGATGGGGCCAGGTTGGGCCCAGGGAGACGGTGTGGGGCAGCCTGACCCAGCCGTGCTCAGACCCGTCTCCACTCCAGCTCCACCGGCAGCTTGAATCTGCACCTCCACGTACAATGAACTCAGGCGTTTGTCCAAGCTGGAGGGCGACAGAAGGTATGATGTGACAGCACCTCTTTTACGGCCCCCTTTACTTTCTCATTTTACATTTTGTTCTAACTGTGCATTTGCCAGCTACGGGACAGAGCTGGCAGACTGGAAGAAAAACAGGCTGAGATCGGCAGGTTTTATCTTACAAGCTTGATCTCTACCATGTCCTCAGCTTTGAGAGGTATTTATTTATTAATGGATGTATAGGAAGAAATAGAGTTGGCAGGAACATGCTGTGTAAACAAGCATCGGACTACTGACATTTTCGCTTCTTGCTGAGTAATTTGCTACAGTCATGTGGAAGTGTTCGTTAACAAACTGTAAAAATCCAGGATTTTCTCTTCCTACCAAACTATTCTAGTAGTGACCTCCAGGCAAAACATTTCCTCAAGTGATGGGAAAAATCCTGCCTAAGCCTTGCACGGCCTCAAGCTTGTGCAACCCCCTCTCGCTGCATACAGAGATGCAGTGAAGATGTCAGAACACCCAGGTACGAGGCCAACCTCTAATACTTGATGAGTATTGTCCCATGTCTGTCATCACCTGCTGTCTCCCACCTGAATCTCTTCATCTACTTGAAGCAAGGGTTGCTCTTTTCTTTTGATTGGTACAGGCCCTAGCGGAGTCATGGGCCTGACCCATTACTACTCTAACACCAATAATGAAGTCTCCACAATGTCCATGTTAAGCTCATGATCAAACAACATGAGACAATGCAGAGCCAGTTTTTCTGAAAACAGGAGCAAAATGCACAGGAGTTTTGCCACTACCTTCAGTGAAGCCACTGCTTAACCCAGAAGGTCCACATTGCAAGCTGAATAGCAAGGAGTCTATGCTGGGTCTCCACCACCTGCCTCTCATTACGGGAACACAGAGTTTCCCCTCTCTTTTTCTGCTTTTTATCTACTGAAACCTCCATATCAGCGCTCCATGCTAGTTAAGTGAATTTCAGTGAAGAAAGCACAGACTAATTCTCACTATTACCATTATTATAATTATCACTGAGGTAGTACAGAAAAAGAAGAAAAACAAAAACTCAGACTCCCTGACCACCAAATGGTGCTTTAATTATAAACAAAATGGGCTTTACAGTAGGTTTTTTGCACAGTCTCAGACGATCAAAGCTACTGAAAAACAACAGGCGTTGTTTACAATCAGAATAAACTATTTTTTTGCTTTGTACAAAAGAAGGAAGCCCAAGAGCCAGGAGTGGAACAGTGTATCCCCATGGATTAAGTAGTATGTCTTAAAGCACACAAAATATTACTAAGAAAACCTATACAGAGATGGCTATGCAGCCCACTGTAATGTCTCTTTGAGGGAGGGATGAGAATGCAGGTCAGTAAGAATAACTAGTGGATTATCCTGCCTTTGCCCAAACCAGAAAAGAACATTAAAGCGTGAGGCGCGATCTGACAGCACGAAGTCCCACAGGGACTCCAGGCTTCTCCAGCAGGATGCGGGAGCTCTGGGTTCAAGGCCCTACATCCCTGATACCGAGCAGGCTATGGCTTTACTCTCTTGCACTGCCCCAATGATTATTCAATTATTCATACAAGGTGGGAAAGGTCTGAGCGAAAGAGAATGAGAGAGCCTCCTTTCAAGACAGCCAGTAATTTGCTGGGAGGGGGGCAATCCCCTGGCAATCACCTCCTCAGAGCCCCTGCGTCAAATTAGACTGACACAGGACTGAAGCCAAGCCATCAAAACCTAAATGAGTTCTTTAAGCTCTGAATTATTAACTGTTCTGAAGAAAATAGATTCTTTCACTATTAAAATTCATTTTGGAATCTCTAGGGTTTTTTTGCCTAAACACATTTCTACAGGTGCTGTTTGGTTTTTGTTGGTTTGTTGTTGGGTTTTTTTTGGTAAGGTCAAAAAAAACCTCACCATTTTCACCACCATACTTATCTACTCTTGTAACTGGCAAAGCAAAGTGAGGTTAGGTGGTCCAGTGAGATCCATGCTGAAGGGTCCTACACAGAAATAAGAGAGATGTAAAACAAGATTTTAAAGTCCAGGAGGAAGAGGGTAGAAATATTGAAAACTGATAAACAGCCTACCTAAACTGAAGCTTCACTGATTCTGCATTCAGAAAACTGCACTTGGAAGGACTTCAGCAGTGAACTGAAGTATTAGAATATTTAGTATCTTAATAAATAGAATTTCTTCATGAAAAATAAATTCGTCTAACATATTTCAAGAAAGAATACAGCAACTAGTCAGGTTATACTGTAGATTAATATACACAATCAGGAGAAAGATAATTTGTTCACACAACACATTGCAAAATAAATCAAGCAGGCTGAGTATCTTCTGTTACACTGAAGTCAGAGATAATTGCTAATACATCAGCATATGTTATTTATTACAATACTCATATCTTTCATCTCAGAAAGTAGCCCCTCATTGTCCTTTGCAAGCATTTAGTCATTTCCATTGCTTTGGGATCTTAATATGCTGGTTGTCATATAAAACGCATTATGGCTACTACACAAATCCTTTGCAATCACAGTCAAATTTTCTGAAAATGGAAACAAAAGCAGCAATATAACCAAGTGAATGTCGAGGAGCTAGAAGTCCCAAGAGAGCTGTACAGTGCAGACAATTAGTTTCTGCTTACCGGTAATGTTTTGCAGGCAAACACAGGGGAATCAAACAAACAAACAAAAAATCCTCTCATAAGCAAAGAGAATGGATAAGAACTCTGAAAGGGGCAAACTGCAAAGCATATGAAGAAAATAAAAAACAGAAAAAAATGTTGAGACCATCAAAGCTCGCCCATGTTTCACCTCTGTAGGGTCTCCCCTTTTAATTCTACCTATTGATACATATCCTGCACTGACATTTTGAAAACAACATGAAACAAAGCAGGTTTATCTGGAATAGCATCTTTCGTTATTTATTTACTTATAAACCACAAACTGCTATGCAATGCATTTGCTGCAACTGGAAGAAAAATACTTTTTATTGCAGTCTGAGTCATTTCCTATTTTCTTCCATTACCAAATAATAATTTAACACAATAAACAAATATACACTCATTAAAGTTTCTTAGCAGACTAAAGCTTTGAGTCATTGTTCTGGCAAAATTCACTTCTCTGAAAGCTCTTAGAAGTGCTTTGTGAGCAAACTTACACAGGTAGAGCAGATGAAGATATATAAGGTATCTTCTGTGTTTCAGCACACTGAAAATCCTACCACAGGCAACAGAAGAGCTGTACATTCATTAGGCCACACTCGTTTTACAGTCCTCCTTTGACAGCTCTCCAATGGCAATCACTAACCTTGTCACCAGTTGAGCCTGGATTAACCCTACGGGGGTCTCATCAGAAAAAAACCCTGCTAATTAGCACACAGCTCTGGGAGGCAAAGTCTTGGGTCCACAGTAGGCGCAGAGACACTGGGGAATAATGCTGTGAACAGCACGCGTAGCATGGGCAGTGATGACTGTAAAATCACAGCAAATGATTCAAAGGTACCTCCTAACTATCTCAATTAAGCTTAACACAAGCCAGGGTTCAAACCAGCCATCTCGAGAAGAACAGGGGAGTGTGAGCAGCTTTGAGAGGCCTGTATCTCATCTCCAGTGCAAGCACAAGTTTGCATGAGCAAGTACTGAAAGTTTAGAGATCAAGAGGGAGAATAGTGGTTAAAAAATTTGGTAGCAGGGGGAGAGGAATCAGGAAGGCATTTGCAGGTGCTGTTTAAGCCTACACATGGCAGAGCCCACAAAAAGTCTGAAGGAATTTGGCCTTCTCCTATAACTTAAAGGAGAAGGCGTGCATGAACTTTTTGTTTAGGTCTGTCTTCTTGTCAGCATTTTGGTACTTAGGGAATACTACTTGGGTTTAAGCAAGTTTTTTGCCATTTCTGACAGTCACTGTTTACGGTGTTCCCAGACAGCAGAGAGCTGCAGGTGCTGAGTCCAAACCAGACCTGCTGAGATAATCACCAACACGTGTTCCTGCTCTGGCTATTAAAATCCAAATATGGAAAAATTGCACAACCCTGTCCCAAGACAGGCAGTAACCAGGAGGCTGAAGGCTGGAAAGGATACCATGAAAATGTGGAAGTGACAGATATCAACCTGTTGCACAGACTATTAAAAATCCTGATTTTAAAATTAGAGAACAAAACCTCTTGTCCTAGATATCTATATAAACTTTCAGGTAAGGACAGGAAGACAGTGCCCATTTATCTAGGCAAACGAAGTTGCAGCAGACTTTGGGTGAGGGAGGCAAACAAGGCCCAGCCTGGGTGGCTTCAGTCAGCATCCCTGGCCTGGGAGGAAAGGCTGCAGGGTTACATTAGTAGTTATGGCTGGAGTTGCACCTAAAAACACCTCAGGAGCAGAGCAGGGAAGCCAGGCGGTCCCAGCAGCATCACTCCATTTGCATGCACCCATGCCCTTCTCTGGCCGCACGCCCATAGAAGAGCTGCTGAGGACTTCTCCTCCTGATTCGCAACAAAAGCATTAAAAAAAAATAAACAAAAACAAACCAAATCCAAAACCAACAAACAAAAACCCAGGCCAGACAGTCTGGCACAATCCTGGTTTTCCATATGGTTCCAGTGAAGGATTTTGAAGCCACAATAGGCTGCCATGAAGCAGAGCTGCTGTCTCTATGGGCAGCCCCACTGGACGTGCGTCTCCTTCTGTGTGGTGACACGGGAAAGGGAGACAGGGATCTGCAGCCCCGGGGCAAGCAAAAGATCAGAAATCATGGCAACACACGCCCAGCACGGGCTCCATCAGCACCGGACCGGCACCCACTGGCTCTCCCGTGACACTCTTTATCCTCTACCATCCAACACGATTTGCACAAAGAGGAATCGAGAGCCTCCCTCTGAATGATCTACCACAAATAAATTAGGTATTACTACTAAGGCAGATACTGCTCTTCTTACAACTCTGATTTATTTTAGGTTTCTTGCTGCAGGGTTAACACATCTAGAAGGGTGAAAATACACAAATACACCAGCACCGTCATGTACAGTGCAACCAGTGACACTGAGGAGGTTTGGACGATCTCATTTGGTTTTGGTTTTGTGTTTTGTTTTGTTTTTTTCCATTAAGCATCTGGGACAGGTTATTTCTCAAATCAGCCAGAAATTTAAAAATGGGCACCCCTTCTCCTCTCCTTCAACTCTTCATAAAACATTTCTTTTCCAAACCATAATGAAAATTTGTTCAGCAGGTATTTTAGCATCTGGGACTCAAAGAGGCTGAGGAGGAAGGAATAAGCTAAGAGAGATAAGAAGGTAGAGCAGAAACAACTGGAGTTGAGAGGGAGGAGGAGGTTCAGACTGCTTTTGTACATTTCAAAATATTTTACATTCTAAGATAGGACTATGAAGCTCCAGATGACACGGAGGTCTACGGCGATACTTTCCACCATAGTAATCTACTGCACTGATATAAAATACCAGGGGAAGAACACATGTAGCAGCCAACCATTATAAAACACGCAAATATCTGTTGGTTTGGGTTCCCCCTCCGCCTTTTTTTTTTCCAATTCTGAGAACTCAGGAATTGCCAATCTTCTCCTGTCAGAAGTGGCTCCAGAGACTTCTGAGCTCTGTTGTGAAGGCCTTGTTTCTTTATAATTTTTTCCACTTCTTCAGCTTCCTGTCTCCCCATTTAATTATAGAGGTGTCAATGAGGCTGATTAGAGCACAGTTTTTGGGAGCCAGGGGACTGCCATGACGGCAAATCTAAGGAGAGACAGCCCAGATGAGAACCTCTTATAAATAGCTTCAATTCGCAAAAAGAATTTTAGTCTGCTTAAGAAAGGAGGCCAGAGGAAAAAGGCATTTTAACTCTGCTTGCTTCTCTGCCACTGACCAGCTCTGGCACCACGCGGGACACCTATCTACACGTCATGATCCAGCCTTTGAGTACCTGGACATCCCCAAGTTTACAAAATTCCCCAAATCCTTGAAACATAAGGTGCAAAGCCATTACAGCAATCCTCTAGTAAATGTGTATTTAAACCCATCTGCGTGCCTGAGTCCAGGAACCTGCAACCATACTCAACGTGAGCAATTAGCACCCTAACTAAAGCTGTACCACTCCACACTTTGAACTGTGGGTCCTCAGCCCAGACCCTTATCTCTGACACATGGTGGCAGACACCATAGTAAGCAAAACCACCATTATCTCCATGATAATATTAGTCATGCATAAATCGCTAAAGTGATACTTTATAAGGAATCCAAAATGTAGATTAGATTTTTTCTTCTCCATGCTTTCAGATAACTGTTATTCCAGGTAGTACATGCTGCATTATCCTAAGGACACAGTGAGGAGTTCTGTTCCAAAGGGTCATCATGCATCAAGGGCTCACGTAACTGAAAAACAGAGTCTGCACTGTAATGAACAGATAACAATAAAGGAAAAAGACAATCCAGTATTTCGTTTTAACTTTCTAAAACAATCTGCTTGCTCTATTAGGCTCTGTTTCCTCTAATGGCTGTATTTACAACATAAATTAAGGCAATTACTACCCTTGATTCTCACTTACCCCGTGTGCAATTATTTCCATAGCTTAATGTACTCTCACTTGTTTCCTTCACATTTTCCAAGAGGTGCAAAGTAGCCCGAGCATAAACAGGCATGAAGCTCACTGAGGTTGCATCTACATTTGCATTTTAGTATGAATCACAAACGTGCCTTTGACGCAAATTTCCTAATTATTCCTACTTATCATGTGCTGGTTCACATCACAGAATGGTTGTGGAGCACAGGAACTCAGGTCTTTTCAGATTAAATTTACACAGAAGTTCAGTCCAGGACTACACTTGATGTATTTCCACCACTACCTGCATTGCAGTCCTCAGGACCTGACGAGAATGAGTGTGAAATAAAACCCTGCTAAAGTCCACAATGTGGCTGTCAGCTCTGCTGCACTATCTCTCTGCCCAGATCTGTTCCCATTAGTCCATAGTGCTTCTTACTGTAGACACAACCTGAATACTGGACTTGGGCAAAGACCTATAGTTCTCAGCTCAGCAACCACTGCCCAGCTGAAAACAATAGACCTATTTTTCTCTCTGTTAATGAATTTAACAGGATTATGCTGATCTGAAGATGAAGCAAGTGAATGAGGAGCTCCGGATCAGAAATCATTTTGGCCCCCTTCCCTCACTCCAGCATTGTTCTTAGCAGCAACATCTGAGAAGGTAACATACAACACCTTTCAGTCCTCATCAAGACTGCTCACTGCTGCCTCCAGGTCTGGACAGAAATGCTGAATGCTTTGGAGCATCAGTTCAAGCAAACACCACACAGAACTGGTTGATAAAAATTCTTTCATGATTTCTGTAGGAGTACTAATGCTACTTCCAGGGAAAACTTCCTCAGGTATTTGTACTCCTCTGGTGGTATGAAATTGGATTGGTTAACCATTTCCTTTTATTAAAAAAAAAAAAAAGAATGACCCAATCCAGTTTTATTAATGAGTACATCATAGATTTCACAGTGACCATATTCTGAAAAGCATCAAAACCACAAAAAACACATTATTGTAGGTCCCACTTTGAAACAGAACTTATAGCAATGTGGTCTTAGTGACCATTAACCAAGATCTCTTTCCTTCAAAGTCACAGCAAATGCGTGTGCTGCCTAGAGTAATGAAAAATATACTCTTTGCGCATAACATAGACTTAGCATGTCCTGAAGTGGTTTGTAGGACATTTAGTAGAACTTGAGTTTTAAAAATCATCTTAAATTGGTAGGATAAATAACACATCTGTACCTAACCTTTTATAAAGATAGTAAGCAAATACCTGTGAAGTTTGCCCACATATTTGCTGCCTACAAGACACAAAGCGTCGTCATACCCTCCTGAAAAAAAACCCTTATTTTGACGGGGCTTTTTCTTGTGGAAGACTGTACAAGGACAACATAAAACACACGCCAGAGAATAAAATCAAATACTTAGAAGAAACCTCAACCTATCTAAGTCATCCTTCTGTCTGTATAAGAAGTGGCTTGTTTAAAGATGGCAGGAGCATTTCTTGTCTAATTTGCCAATTCCATGTCATAATTACATTAAAGTTGTGTATTTCCTGGAAGTTTTACTATAAAGGATTTGCACCTATTCAAACATTCTCTTTTGCTTTTGGTCTATGTGGGTTTTCTCCCCCAACTCCTCCACATCTCTGTTTGCCTTCATAGAATGGAATGAAAAATATTCAAAAATACATCCAAGAAAACATTTTCATTATGGTAAATTACAGGAAAAAAATACTAGTAAAGCACCATTCCAGCAAAACCATTAGCTTTTTTCCCCCTTTTTTTTTTTCTTTTTTCCTTTCTGGACAGGCTGAGCAACAAAGCAGGTGCACTGGGGAAAAACACATCTGCTGGCTTTGCACAATGGAACAGAAAGTCCACTTTGTTTTATTGCCATTTCAAGCCGCTTAAAACTTCAGTGTAGAAGAAAAAAAAAAAAGAAAAAGAGCAAAATCCAGATTTTTCTTGTATATTCTTTAGCAAATTCCCTTGTTAAAGCAGAACAGTAGAGGTTCTCTCTTGTTTCTCTTCCCTCTCCTCCCTTTTGAAAGGACTGTTGCAATCTTGAAAACATAATCTGGGAAGAAACATCTGGTCTTCACTTTTTAATTACATTTCAATCATCTCAAAGGCTTTCCTGGAGGTAGACATACCTACAAGGGCTTCTTGTCAAAACTATAGGAGTTACAGGGCTGCTGTATAAACGGATCGACTGTAATGGTGGATTTGGGGCCAGCCTAAATAAATAAGATCATGCTACGTAAAACTTTCTCTTCAGAACTAGGGACTGATGGCGAGTTTTTGTCGCTGACAGAAGCATGGCTTGGGGCAGGGAAACCTTTGGGGGGAAGACAGAGCCAGGGACAGAAGGAGCATCCAAACTGGGCGGTGGGAGTATCCCGGCTGCTTGCCTCTGGCCGCTGCCCAAACCTTCTCACGTAGGCAGCAGGAATATTCCCTTTTAACCAGCAAAAGCCGTGTCCTCCCTGACCATTTGCATTGACCTTCGAATGAGGACAGAGGGGACACGAGCTCGGCGGCAGCTGGTACCCGCTTCCCGAGCCCCCCCCGCCCAGGTGCTGACACTCTGGAGACCACGCGACGGGAGCAGGAGGGCTGCCAAGTACAAGGTGTTATCCTGGACGCTGAAATGCCTTGCTATGGCTCTGAAGCACGCAGTAATGTAGATACGAGAGGATAAGGAATTTGCAAGTTGTTCGGGCTGCGATCCAGCAAAAAGCACTTAAGCAGGTGTGTTACCAGCAGAGCCACCAGCTCCATCACACACAGGAAGCCCATGTCCAGCTTCACAGCAGCAGGATCCACGCCATGCCAAGGGAGCAGGGGGGTCACACTGAGAAAAGCCCTTTTCCGTTTTCCTTCTATTTCCAAATTTCATGTCAACCTGGCCACAGTATCCCCTAGAGTGCAATGGAAACCGCACTAACAACTAGAGAAAAGTGCTTCTCTCGTCACTAATACTTACGCTACAGCAACTGAAGACAAGAAGAGTGCAGCTCTGCGCTGTGTTCAACACAGACAGAAAGTAAGGACGTGTCTGAAAGCAAAAATTATCAAATGTGAAAAAAAGCTAGCGGGAGTAACAAAGGTGGTGAGAAGAAATTAGTTGACCATTGTGACATGGTAGACATGCTATCCCAAATTTGAGTTACAGGAGGCTCTGTTGCCTCTTTACATTGGGGGTCAGTACTATCCGCTGTGTCATCCATGGCCCAGCAGCCAAGAGAGATGGAACAAAAATCTGAAGTAGCAGATGTAGATGTTGTTTCTATAATCAATAGTATCTGCCACGCTTTTATTTTTGAAGCAACAAATCTTACATCAGAGCCCTGAATCCTGGCAGGTATCTTACTATTTTAAATTATTTAGTAAAAAATGGTTAAATAGCTCTCTTTCTAGAGCTCAGTGTGTATATATACACATATAGGCATGTATTTAGATATTAAATCTAAATAATATGGTGTGTATTGACAAGACAAAGTGGTTTTTCTCCTTTCTTTCCTTTACCCTTTTATGAATCTGCAAGGAGGTTATGTCTCAAAGTACTATTAGTAATAGAGATGTAAATAAATGTTTCATCAGCACGCCTTTTAAAGACCTTTGCTCACAGTGTCTCTTGCTGGTAAGGTCAACCTGACATAAACCAGTTCTCAGCAGGCATCTCCTGGCTTTCAAAGAAGAAATAGAACTGCAGATGATAAAGCACCTTGTGTTAAAACTAGTGCCTTGTGACTTTGGCCTCACAGTTAAACCTCAAAGGTCTCTTCTGAAGTGATGTAATTCACAAATTATCTTTGTTCATTACTGGTTTTAAACTTCATAGTGGTGAATGGAGAATACCCTCTAGATCAACAGAAAATCATGACAGGATGGAAAATTGCATACAGGTAGCAAAATGACAGCAAGAATTGTTTTAAAATTATCATTACCCTTCCTTACTACAGATATTTAATAAGACTGAAACAGTTGGTGCAGTTCTAAGTAGCCTAAGGTACAATAAACAAAAAAGTAGTTATAATCTCCCACTTTGATTAGCAAACCAAAGCAAACCCTAGTAATCTCAGTTGTTTGGTGTTTCCAGGTGGCAAGGAATGGGTATGACTTTTCTTGTCCAGAATAGAAGGGTGCTAAACTCGAATTTGACTCAGACATGTTCAAGTGCTGGTGGCGTAGTCCAACCACAAAGGAAGGCCAGTTGGGGTGTGTATGTGGTTTCTTCACTACACTGATTAATTTCAGCAGCTTAGATGATATGTGATATTTATGGATTAGAGGCAAAGATGGGAAATGCTTACTTACATTTCAAAACTGCCAAGCCTTAAATATGGGACGAGAAAACACAGAAGGAATCCCAGCTCGGAGGGCAACTTGCTTTTGAAACCATCATAGCCAGAGGAAGGCATGTGTTTGGACAAGATTTACTCTTACATACTGAGGACTGATCAAGAGTAGAGCTCTGCCACGCTCCTTCCAAAAAGCTCAGAAAGAAGCAGCTGAGAAGCTAAATTGCTTCAAACCCTCTCCCCTTCCTCTCCAGAAACCCTGCTGCACACAGGTGACATGCTTGATGGAAGGATGTCAGGGAGACACAGAAGCCCAAAAGGTAGTATCATACACACATTATCTATTTACTTAGAGAGAGACCAAAGAAAAATTCACAAAAAAAGGCCTGAGGTGGAAGTCTCTCATTTTTGGGAACAAACTCTCTAGGAATAAAGGGCCCCATATACTTCAGAGTGAAGAATTGTTAAGAAAGATAAGGAAAATATCCTGGATATTCTGGGTATCAGAATTTCAGAAGTGCAGAGTATTTGAAGTAGGGTTTTACACCACAGGAAGTTTGGTGCATAGGTTCTGTAATGCCCTTTGGATTTCCACGAGGGAAAATTCTGTGAATAGAAACATAAACATGCTTACAAAGGTGCACAAAACCTACAACTGAGAGCGAGATACAAAGAATCTCGCAATGCTGTAGTTAGGCCAGCACCAGTGGCATACACCTTTTTGTTACCATAACATAAAAACATATGTACAATACTTACATCCTGCGCCAGGGAGTCTAAGCCCTGCAAGCTTATCCTGGGGTGGGAAAACCACTACAGAATTTCTAATGGGAACGTAACCTAGACAGGCACAGTATTTGGGATTAACAGTAATGAGGGGTAGTTGTCCGCTAGCTTTGTCACCTTTTGGAGAGGACGTTGGGTTCCAGCAGGAAGGAGGGCAGCAGCTCAGAGCCACGAAGCCTCCTTGCCATGACATGATCCAGGCACCAGCAGCTCGTTTCCAGGCTGCAGCGCTGGGCCTCCCATCCCTCTTCCAGCCATCAACAGCACTCCAAATGGAAACACAGTTAGGGGAATTTGTTTCATTAGTCTTCTGCACAAACATTTACACGTTTCCTTCACACTCCTTTAATCTTAGAAAAAGAGCTACCGATTCTAAATGTTGCTGGCATCTCTCTATCCTTCCACACAGGCCCATCCAGCACAAGACAGGTTACCAATACCTTTACATTTTCTTCCAAAAGAGTCTCTGGTTTCTAAAAAGAAAGGAAAATGAAAGAGATGGGATTCTTCTCTAAATTCTCAGTGGATATTTGTTTTCTCTGGATGACTATTTTCCTACATTTCAACAAACAGCCTGCCCACGTCACCCTCCCCCTCAGCACCTGGGAAGCACATTGTCAACTCTGGAAGTGTTTATTCTCTGTAGATTAAACAGCATTTGCTGGATGCTGATCACAGAAAGTTGTAAAAACAGATGGACAATGATCTGTCCAGACTTCCAGAGCTCGCCATGAGAAGGCTACTTACATAAAAACATTTTGCTGAAGGATCAAAGGATTTTCTTTCCCCCCCCTATACTCAGTTACATGAGGTCTGTTATATAAACATGGGAACACAAAACAACTCTGACTCTTGGAACTAATATTCCAAGTTAGGCTATTAGAATTCATGGATTGGTTTAATAAAAAAACATGACAAAAAAACCCCAGTACACAAAACCAAACCAGTTCTATGCATGATTCTTTTCCCATTTCACCTGCACGTCAAAGTCTTTTTCTTTTTTTCAGATATACTGTCACTCCTTGATGCAGTGGAAACAGAAAAACTATTTATTCTCACTAGAGCTCCAAATCAAGCTGATTTAAAAGTTGACATTAGTGTGCTCTCTCGTACATCAACATAAGCAAACAATGTGCTATTTAAAAAGCATCCAGGCTTTCATCTAGGAGTAAGAAATAAAGAACATTTTTCTAGGTGGTGAGTTCAACCCTGAGCTGTGCCTCTGGCAAAGTCTCAAGGTCACACTAAATGACAAGATGAACATGAATTCCCAGTGAAGTGCTGCTCCAAGAGGCTAATGCGATGAAGAGGAGATACAGGATGGGTAAGTAAGATGCTGTCTCTGCCTTTGGCTGTCATGCTTGCAATACAGGAACTGTGAGGTCCAAGTTCTTGCTTCCACACTAAGAAGGACTTGGAAAAACACGAGTGGTTGCAGGGCAAAAAAAAAGCAAGAAGAATGATGAAAGGATCAAAGCATTTGCTTCACAGTGTGAGATGCAAATGATCACTTTAACTCAAAGAGATGGTTTAGAGGTGACTTGATCTCAGCCTATGAGTAGCCATATAGGAAACAGAAATTTAATAGAGGGCTTTCCAATCCAGGAAAAAATTATTGAGATCAAACAGCTAGAACCTGAAGTTTGTTCACACTGTAAAATGATTCTCTCACTCTCCGATCCTGATTCTATAACATAACCCTCTAGTCCTTGTTCACATACTTCATCTTGAAAACTAAGCAGAAAACTAAGCAAAGAACTAAACGGAATAAAATGGGAAAGATAATTCAAGAACATACATGAACAGAAAAACCACCAGTGATCTCAGCTGTATCCATTAATATTTTCCAAGCTCTGACCTACCTTCCATCCCATGTTCATGTTTTTCTGCCTTCTACATTTTAATTAAGATCATTTAGAATATCAACTCCTCTGTCAACAAACACTTTATACTTTTAAACTCTTTCTACTTGTCTTCATGCAATCAGGTTTCTACATTACCTAGGAACTAAAGACACCTAGTACCTTTACTTTGTATACCAGGAAGCTGGAGCTAATCCCTAGCCTGGAGAGCAGCAGATTTCAAACGGGGGATGGGGGATTGCCACTTTAGTGGCCCTCGAAAAGGTTATCAAGGGGACATGACAACTAGCATTTCAGCTCCTCCATGCTCTCAGGAATTCCAGGCGACTGTTTTGCGGTACCCACGGTGTGTGCACTTTTGCACAGGCATTCAACCAGACAAGAGTTTGGGAAATCTTACTGAACAGTCATGTCAGTGCCACTGTCCAGAAGGCAGGTGGTATGAGAAACACCTTTTGTTTTTTACTAGAGAGGAATTCTGTACTGTGTATTTAAACATCTGAGTAACACGGGAAATTTCCATATGCATCGTTCAGTATGAAGTCCATTAATTTTTGACAGTGATTAGTGTTTTTCTTCTTTTTTTTTTTTTTTATTATTATGATAGTTACTCTCTGGACTTTGATGGACAGTCTACACATAAAATATATGGAAACTTCCAGAGCAGGTTTCAGTCTAGATAAGGCAGGTAAAAGGTTGAGAAAGGGAAAAACCTTATGTCAAGAACACCTTATTGCCTGGCATGCAAAGTAAGAGCGTGATTGTTTGGAGCTGCATGCTTTCTTGGACAGATCCTCAATATCATTATGCCTTACCCAGAAACATATAAGGAAACAGGCAGTATGCCAGCCTTTATCACAGGAGAATGCTGAATGCTTCAGTATTAAAAGCCCCAAACACAGTATAGCTGCCTGCTCTACATATTTAGTCTACAAGCACCAGCCCTGTGCAAGCTCTTCTGGACAAGCATTTTGCCTTGTGGTTGGTTTTTTTTAAAAACACATTTAAAGCACTTTGTAAGAGCAACAGTCCTGGGATACATACAAAGAAAAGCATTTGCCTTAGCAGTGTGTGAAATCCCTGAGCTGACAAGCTGTGTTATAATGCAGAACAGAGGAACATCCCACACTTGACTTACCTAAAGAGCTCTTCATGAGCAGTAGAGTCAGCCTCAGAGCCCTTAGAAGAACGCTAATTAAGAGCTTTCTGTTATGAAAAGTTAGGAACAAACTACAGAGATACAACAAGGGAGGATGAAAGTCCAGCCCTCTGCCTGCATCATCCTGCAAGGGCACCAGGTTGTGGGGAGCCCAGTGGTCGCTCCGTACCTGCCTGGAGCCCATGAACAAGCAGCTTGCCCCTGATCATCAGGGCAGGGGGGCGGCAGTCTTCTCCTTCCCTGTCTGTGCTGTCAGGCTGGGAAAACTCAAACACACCCTCTGAATGAATAAAATAACAGCTCTGCATCCAGACGCAGGGAGGAAAGAGAAAAGACTCCTCTCTCTGAAGGCCCCTCAGCTTCCACCCCATACCATGAGTTGCACCTTGGTGACACAGTTGTGCCCCTGGGAAAATAATAATTAGATGAACATCCTCAAGGTGGAGGAGAGAGATCAACTACCTTCTGCAGTGGTGACATTTATAGAAGATCTCCTCTGGTTTAGGCAGAGCTTAACTCCTGGCAGTCCCCACCCTGCCAGCCTGCGGGGTGAAGGCCCATCCTGCAGCGTGGGACCGGGGACATTCATTTTCTGATTGACACGTGTGTGTGTGTGTGTACACACGCTCACAAGAAACACAGCATAAGGGAAACACAGGCATTTGTACTATTACCAATGAGAAGAAGCAAAGCCATAACCATTTAACCTGTAAAGGCCAGGGAGGAGTTAAGCCTGTCTTCCACCTTTCTAATGAAGCAAACAAACTAAGTTAATTCTTCTGTTTTTCCTCCCCATCTGTCTCTGCCCTTCCCTTCCCTACTACTGAGTAATGCATAATGTATTATACATTAATACAAGTATCAAATGGGATCCTTGCCCCTGACAGTCAGCACTCTTCTTGCTCCCCGCCGCAGGAAACATGAGCTGTTTGGGTAACTCTCCTCTTCTAATTTATGGAAAAGAACTACAAAGCTGACTAGCAATTATAAGCAAGATTAATGATTTGCCAAGAAACCTCTTTGTACTTTCAACTACCTATACAAAAGCTGTTCTTTGTTTACAGAAAACAAATAGTGTTTTGAGAGAAAATATGACGCAGTTACCAGTTTGGAATTTTTCCCCAGAAAACTACAGACTGAATATTTTAAGCCAGCACTATGGTAAGCCCTGCTTCGCACAGTGTCTGTATCAAGTATACTCTACCAGGCAGAAACTCCTCTAGCTTACTCAAAGCCTAACACTGCGATGTTTTACAGAGGGAAACCTCCACTAGAAAGCAGTGAACATGATGCAGTTAAGCTGCATTAATGTCAATCAACATTTTACTCAAAACACTGTTACTCCAGAAATACTTACTGGATCAATTAATTGTAAAATCAAGTAAAGATTATTTATTAAACACTGAAAACATTTTTGGGAAAATTTAGGAATTTTTGTAGGAAATGAGGAGAGTGTCACTGCTTGGTATTGCAATAAGGCAAAATATGCTTTCTTTTCTCCAAATCCCTAGAAAGCACCAGTATGCTTTCTAGGTGTCACTGTCTTCACTGTGGGGCTTCCTGAATGTTCTGTGTTGAATTCTTTATCTTTGTGTAGCTTAAAATTTAAATAAATCCTTTACATACCACTGTGTGAAAACAAGCCAGAGGTCTACTAAAACGCACCTAGCTGTTATGTTTTCTTAATGTGTCTTTCTTGCTGCTTGGGTTTTTACCTCATTTCAGAAAAAAATACGAGCAATACTGAGAAAAATAAAGAAGAGTTATTCAAAATAGGAAGCACGGTGCAGAAAACAGATTTATATTCAACAGAATTATACATAATGTGCTCAATAATGTTTACTTCCACCAAATATGTCTCTAGCCTCCCATACACATACATATACAGAGGACAGATATTTTCACTCTACACAGTATCTTGTGAAGAACTGAAAGCTTTCCAATCCCACTAAAATTGGTGAAAATCAACACGCAATTAATCATATCCTGGAATTATTCCGTGACTCAGAAGAATAAGCACTAGGACAAAAGAAATACACCCAGTAACTAACATAAAAATATGAGCAATTTGTTAATAAAACCAAATAGCTTAACAGGGGATCATGCTTCCTGCCTTTTTGGGGGGGTTTTTGTTTGTTTTTTGAAAATGAAATCTATGAAGGGAAATCATGTCAGGGAGTCACTGTAGGTATTCTCCTTGTGACTACTTATTTCCACAATAAATCCATGCATAATTTCAGTTTGCTACTGATAGTTTCAGATTACCAGCAAAATGGTATATATATCGAACACCTCCATTTGCTTCCCAATACACACAGTAATGCCATTTGAAGACAAACAGGTCTGAGTCTTATGTCTTTAAACACTCCTACCACCTGTGTAAAAATTCCTAAGAACTGCGATTTTTGCCATTTTACTTTATGCTGGGTATTAGATGCCTTAGGTAAGGGTGCTCCTCATCTTCTTTCTCCTGTTACTCCAGGTGATTAAACCAGAAAGACTCTAATATATTTTATCTCACCCAAGTTCTGGAGGAACCAGTCCGTCTAAACACATTGGAAAGGCTGTGAACAGCTCTTGCTTACATTTAATGACCTAGAAGTCACCATCCAAAACTGCTACTCAAGCTAACACAATTTATTAAAAACCTTATATCCAGTGCACTGACTAATCTTGCTGCATACGACTCCATGCTACAAAGGCAGCTTCAGTCCTTTATGTTAGCTAAGGGGCTGTGTTCATGGGGTAATTTTGTATGGATTTCCCCAGGAACTCATTCTGCTCATGCTCCAAGTGAACTGAAAATCAGAGGGCAGCAGTTAGAAGAGAGTTGGGCTAGAGATAGAAAAGCTTTGCTGAGCAGTTCATATACTTCATTTTAAACCCAGCTAAAGGCTGCATCAAAAGAAGTGAAACCAGCACAGGGAGGGAGGTGATTCTCCCCCTCTACTCCGCTCTTGTGAGACCCCACCTGGAGTACCGCATCCAGCTCTGGGTTCCTCAGCACAAGACAGACGTGGACCTGTTGAAGCAAGTCCAGAGGAGGGCCATGAAGATGATCAGAAGGCTGGAGCACCTCTCCTTTGAAGACAGGCTGAGACAGTCGAGATTGTTCGGCCTGGAGAAGGCTCTGGGGAGGCCTTACAGCAGCCTTACAGTACCTAAAAGGGGCCTACGAGAAAGCTGGAGAGGGACCTTTTACAAGGACATGTAGCGATAGGACAAGAGGTAATGGCTTTAAACTGAAGGAGTGGAGATTTAGATTAGATATAAGGACAAAATTCTTCACCATGAGGGCGGTGAGGCACTGGAACAGGCTGCCCAGAGAAGCTGTGGATGCCCCATCCCTGGAAGTGTTCAAGGCCAGGCTGGATGGGCTTGGAGCAACCTGGTCTGGTGGAAGGTGTCCCTGCCCACGGCAGGGGGTTGGAACTAAATGATCTTTAAGGCCCTTTCCAATCCAAACCATTCTATGATTCAACTTCTCCTGAACAAAAATATGATGAATTACAATACTATAATTGCAGCATATTTTAAAATATTTTGAACCATGACTTGGAGATCGAATTTCTCATAGATCCTGTTAAAAGGGCTTTTCTTGCTAAGCCCATTGAGACATGTCTTTTAAATGACTCATAATTCAGTTGTTACCAACAATAAAACATTTAAGCAGAAGATGATACTGAAAACAGCACATGTAAAATAATGCACATGGACAAAAAAGGGCAGAAATTACAATGTAACCACAGCATTGCAAAAGCTGGGAAAATAGTGACAAAGTATATAAATGAGGAATGATAATTAGTATTCAATCATAGTGCTGTTTCCAAAATGCAGCCTTTTTCTTCTTTTTTTCCCCCTTTCTTCTCTTCAACATTTGACCTGCATGTCAAGTAGAGGAGCATGCAGGGAGGGAGAGATAGCTGAAATGAGTATTTACACAGTATTAACTGTTATTTTCAAAGATGAAATAATTAGCCTTAAAATCTGACATTTCAGAAACGACAGGACAAATACTGCTGGTTAAAAATGTTTGACTAAGGTAAACCAATTCATGATTATTTTTATGAGCCCCAGAGTGGAGTTTGCAGAAACCGTAGGTAGTTTGTATTATAGCTCATTCTTGCGTAAGACTTTTGGAAAAGTCTGCTTTGTATGAAATAAACAACTCTAATAAATGAAGACAAGCTGTCTATTTAAAGAAATACTTTCTTTCATCATCAAATACAATTCCTTGACTGAACATCAATCTTCCTTACAGAAATGTAAACTTTGAAAACTACTTCCTACCTCAGTAATAGGTATAGGTTACCTGGCTATGGATAGCAAACACACTGTATATTACTTTAACTATTTTTTAAATGGTGGGCATAACACCCAGGCACTAAAGAAAGTTATTAAGGCAGTATTATCACAGCAGACAGTTTGCAAGTTGGTTAGTGGAACAAAGTGTATTCCCAACTATGCATATTCCTGTTTTCTGCCAAAGAAAGAGAGTCTTTGTAATAGAAAATCATAGCACATGCCACGTGTATCTATAATCAAAGGTTCATCTGCATTCCTGTTCCACAGCACAGTGATCATTTGCATCCTAGCATCTTCAGAAAAAGTAATGTTTCTTCTATAATTGCTCTCTTTTCTATGCTACAATCCTAAGGTGCTGCCACACACTGGAAATGGGAATTTTAAAAGGGAAGAAGAAATGCTAGAGATGTACAGGATAATGGAATAAATTTCACCTGTTGGAAAACAAGGAGCATTTCTTTTCTGGATGAGAAAAAGACCAAATTTTCACAGAGGATTCATCCTAGGCTTGACATCTGGGCTATTACCAGCTTTCGCTAGATGTGAAACAATTTATACACAAAGATCAGTACTTCTCTTGTGGAAAAAAAAAAAACCCTACTGCAAAGTTCAATTACCTATATGCATAATCATCTCCTACCATTTCTTTATGCTGGCAAACTTTCTGTGGATTATGTACACAAGGAAGAATTTTACTGGGAGTGCTGTGAATTTGCATAGCTTTTTATCTGTCACTTAAGGACCTGACTGTTCTCTCTGCATGAAGCACTCAGTACCATTTATGCATCTGAAAGTTCTTCTGCTTATAGTAAACCAAAAAAGAAAAAGTATTTATTTCTTTTTTTATATATCAGTTCTTCTTTTCAAAAGTTTATACTCCTCACTCTCGATCCTTTCTTAACTTTCTTTTATTTTCACTTATGTCTTTTATCGACTTTCCAGTAAATATGTTCCGGAAACCTCTAGATAAGAGGGTGACAGATCCAGGAGAAATAAAAAATGCATAGCACCAAAGGCAAAAAATACATGAAACAACATGAAAACTGCAGAGCAGGCAAACACTTTGTTTCCAACAATCAGTTCTAACATACTTCCCATAAGTAATACTATCTCACAAACTGCATAGATAAGGCAAAAGCCTTATGTAATTAGACAAAATCTTGTAATGCCACAATGTGCACTAAATGTCCTATCTGACAGCCAGTAAGTATGTGGGAGGCTTTCCATTTACTTCAAAGTTTGCTGGACTAAACCCTGGATATGTGGGCTCACTAATGAGCAACCCGACTTGTGCCCATGAGCCAGGCAGAGGACATGGCTACAAGGAAATGCAATCCCTACAGCTCATAATTGTTTAGATGCCGGAAAATGGAAAACCACAGGAATAATGAACTAGTCGAGACACAGCCCACGACACATTTGGTTTTTTATGTATTCCACTAATCAAAATCTGTGACACATGACTGGAAGAGTAAAAGACAACCAGAAAAAAATAAGCTTAAATTTGCTATCTATAATGGATTGACAGCTCATTCACAACCTTGGCTAGGAAAAGCCAGTCATTTTACACCAGCGTGGAGACAGTACAGAGGGAGGCACACTTAGGAGCATGGTTACACTGCCAGACAGCAGAAACCCAGCCATGGTCCTAAAGAATTCTCCACAAGCTGATTTAACTTGCTAAGCAAATTAGATATAGACCTAACAGGAATGCTTCTCCCCAAAGCAACTTTAACCCTCGCACATCCACTGAGAAGTATCAATCTAATGCTTTTTAAAAGCATCAGGTCTTGAAAATATTAAGTTGAATTACAAACTTTCGATTGGTACTTTGATTTACTTTGTGCTAAAATACAGCCAGCACACAACATTAGCCCTTTACTTCCTTATGGAGTATACAATTACATGAAATACACATCAAACTCATCTAAATAGCTGGCCATTTAACTGTCTGTTTGGAGCAGTCGCACACTCCATCATCCCGTGTGATCTAAAGCAAAGAGTCAAGTCTGGCGACTGTTTATAACTTAAGATAGGTAGCTCTGAACAACAGGGCCTTTCCCCCTCCTCCCTCCCAAGGAAGGGAAAGCTCTTAAAAGGTCAGGCACCGATGCAGTTTACTGAATAAAGCTCAAGTTTGAAGAATGTGCCTTCTAAAGTGATTTTACTACCTGGGATGTAATGAGTTTTACAGGCTCTCTTTGTTAAATTGCCCTGACAATTTCCATTTCCACTTGCTTCCATCATATTAACAGAAGCTAAAGTTCACAACTAGTAAAATATTTCACTGTATTGAGTTTGGTCTCTAAAAAATAGATCACACACTTGACAAACATATAGGACATAACGTTTGGCATTCCATTTCATGTTTGGCTTGGCATGTCTCGTTTAGGGCAGGACAAGATGCCCTACCACAGTATCTCATTACTCATGGAAATAAAACACAGTTACACCAAGGACTTGACAAATCCCATTAGGTATGTCAGAAGGACAAGAATGTCCCAGTGAATTGGTGAGGGAAGGAAAAGGGAAATATTGGAGATGCTCCACTGAACGGAAATGTACTTAACATCCTAAGTCTCAAACCTACAAAATCTGGGTAAATAGGTAAGAATTGAAACAGGAAATCCCCCACTGAAATGAGAAAAGGGAGCGAAAAAGCAAAGACAGCCCGGGTATTCTGCTTCTCATTAGAAGAGCACACGCTCACCTCTGTTACTACCTTGTTGTGTATTTGCCTTTGCCTTTTACATCATACAGTCATTAGGAGATGGGATGGACCTTCTTCTGTCTTTGGTAAGTGTCTAGCACTCCTTGGAAGGTACTACAATCTAATGGACCAATGAATTATAGCTCCCTCTTTTCCAATTCTGAAATAGTTCAGAAAATTTTGTATAGTTTGCAGAACACAGGAAAGAAAACTCCAGTGAATGATTATGTGATGCAAAGCAGGATTTGAAAATTATCTTGCATTAATTCAAAGCAAAAGTTTATAACACACAAGAAGCTCACCCATGCCTTCATATTTTGATTTACAAATTTTGCTTCCCAAATGTTTTCCTGCATTATTTTCCTAAAGTGCCAAAGCTGTGACTACCCTGTAAGATACACCAGCACTACACCAAGATTTACTGTGACTTCAAGTGCAACCTGGTCCAACCAAGAAAAGAGCTGGGCCAAGAAATGTTTTTGTTAGGATGACCCACATTAAGTGGCACATACATAGCGAATGGAGCATCTTGACCTATGTGAAACATACAACAGCAATCTACAAACTCGCTGAGTGAGGGAGTCTGACACAGATCTCCAGGAAGCCCATTAATGGGCTACAGAGGCTCTTTGGAGGCAAAAAGATAAAAGGAAAACCAATGCTCTCAAAAGAATTCGAAAACAAAGAATTCGGAACAGCATTATCATCCAGTCATTCTCATAAACATTAATAATGCTGAAGCAGGTTCAGATACAGTCAATACTTAACATAAAAAAGAAGTAGTACTTAAATAAGTGCTGTACTCATCACTCATTGCTCCTCCTGAGGCCCAGAACACAGTAACTCGCCTGACAGCAGAGTAACCAGCTCTGATGTAAAAGATCTTTATAATATATATACTTATCTGGCGGCACTGACTGAAGGTGGCAGACAGTACGTGAAAGGAAGATGAGGGCATAATGGGAAGACGGTTCGCCAAATCCCAGGAGGAATAAAAACCTGTAGTGATCGAGGTAAATCAAAGCTGTATGAAAAGAAACGCTCAGCTCATTTAGATGTAAATATATCCAGACACCACTATGTACCACCTCTAAACAGCACAGCTCATCCAGTATTACTTCCATTGTACTGACAAATGCCTGTCTTCTCTATAATAATGTTCTCTTTGATGTACATGCCGTGGAAGAGTTAAGGCATATTTACATTCAATCAACAAAACTTCATCAGCACAGCAAAATGAACAAAGATCATATCCATAGCAGGCATCTGACCTTTTCATCTCTTTTTTCCTGAATGCACGTGTGTGAGGCTGGCAGGCATGCACACACACACAAGCTGAAACGATACATAATGTCTGAAATCAACCTCCGGCCAAGGCACCCCAATATTTTCTCCTATGGTTAAGTATTTTCTTCACTGCAAGAACTGGACTTTAAATTGTATCATCTACAGGGCTATGTAGAGAGTCGGTGCTCAAGAAATGAAGGAGAATAGAAAATACATTCATTAAATAACTGCAATACCTTTTAATCTACACCATTTATTTACTAAATTACTTATTTACTAATTCACAGTATTCAGCTAGGATGTGGCCTCCTTGTCACAGACCTCTACAATTAAACCTGTGCATACTGCAGGACTTTGGCCCAAGAACAGGCTATTGCTCATCAGCTTCATTTCAGAAACCATCTACGTGCGTGTTTTTCTCTGAAAATATATGCAGCAATTTGAGGTAGTTTATCCTTTAGTAAAGGAAGGATAAATCACCAATTTATTACTTTGAAATTATTTGCTGATGTGTCAGAACCTTTACAGGTTTTCACAGTTGGCCCCTGACCCGATCTGTCATTCACCACCTAGAAGTAACATCTTCACACTTAAAGTGAGAGGCAGAAGTTAATAATGTTCTTGATGTTCCTGTTGTAGCTTGAAAAAACACAGGACTTAGCAAACTGTAATGGTCTGACAGGGCACTAGATGGTCAGCTTTGGTTAACAAGGCTTCTTTTTTTTAAACTCTGCAGTCTGTAAGAAGCTATCAACCTCTAATTTGCAGCAAGCAGATTAATTGGGTGTTCCTACTTTGTTAAGACTGGTTCTGGAACCTCTAAACTGCCTTAACGCAGCTGAAATATTTGCCTTAATGTACACTGCTTGTACAAATCAGATGTGATCCTCTTTCAAAAGTGGTCCTTGAAGAAACTGCTGGAACATTCTGAGGATTTAGGCCCAACAGGCCTGAGTTGCATCTCCTTTCAACTCTTCAGATCGGTGAGGGAGGAGATGGTTCGTGGATTCAGTGGGCCAAAGCTACAGACGGCTCCATCACTGACTGTGGCTGACAACTTCGAGAGCGGCCCAGAAGGCCAGATTCTTAGATTTTGGTTCCAGCTTGGTGGGCCACGCTGACCTCTGGGCATGATTCTGTTGTCTCAGCTTTGCCTTTAGGCTCCCAACTATCCACAAGAGGCATGCAGGGCCCCCACTGACAGACACCAGAATTCTGTGGAATGATTTAATAGGGATATTTTCCTCTAGCTGCACTACTAAGGGTGAGAAATAAAAACGAGGCCTATACAAAAACAATGTTTGTTGTTTCTTTTTAAAGGAAAAAAAAATGGTATTTTTTTTTGGTTTTGCTTTGTTGTTGGTTTTTGGTTGGTGGTTGTTGTTGATTTGGTTTTTTGGTGGTTTTTTTGGTGTTTTGTTTTGGTTTTTTTGGGTGGGGGTTTATTTCCTAACCAATATGTTAAGTAGGGGTGGTTACATTATTGATGACCGAGCACAGCAGTATCAAAGATTTGAGGTTTTTTGGCCAAATACATACTGTCTTGGATTATTATTTTTTTAAAACAAAAATTAAGAACAAGTGCTAATGGAATTAAAATGAAAACATCAACGGAGGTATTTATTGTTCAAAAAACCCCAATATAATCCATTTCTGCTGCAAAAGAGGACAATAAGCACAGAGGAAACAGCAAATTATTTTACATATGTGGAATATCAGCTAGGGAAGAAGGATGCCAAAATCTTGAGACGATCCATCACATCTTAAGACAAGAATTTGTATTCCAGTATTGCACGCTGAATGCATCTGTTAACTTTGGGTCCAAAATATAGGTCTGTATTCTAAACCAGTAAACTTCAGAACCACAAATCACTGCTATATAGCTCTGAGGAGTTTTATTTTTAAGCATGATTAGAAGTGGTAGTACCAACAAGGCTGAGGGTCATCTAAATCATTCAAACTTCCAGATTTGAGCTCCTGCTCACAAAAGTTGGGTTCTGTCTTAAAACAACTGAACTTGACTCCCTGAAAAATATTTGTACATGGATCTGTCATTTGGATATTTATATTGGGACAGTAAGATTTCATAGTTGTCTAAAACAAATATTAGACACAAATATATCTCGAGAGTGTGTCTCTCAAGAGTGCCAATTTGAATAGGGTAGGTCATTCTCTTAGCAAATATGTTTTACATGTCTCAAGGTTTTTCTCTACATAATATTTATGTGAACATCTAATAAAAAAATTCCAAACAATGAAAATCATGAAAGGAGAAGTAGCAAAATACCCATTTGCTTCTTACAGATCTCAGGCCTGTATTTCTCACCATTCCATATTCGTGTTAAAACTTAGCAGTGAAATATCTGCATAGATAATACAAAGTTGTTGGGGGCGGGCCGGGGCGGGGAGGGGGGTGTGTTAAAAAATAATCTTAAAGGTAATAAAAACTTGCCAACTCCATGGACCCTAATCCTAATTTCTTAAAGCATTTGAGATTTTATCATGGGTGAAGTAAATGTCCCTTAGAGCAAAAATACCAAGACTTAATATGTTAGAAACACATCTACCCTCCACTGGCATTTTCTGATTTCCACTTTCCTTTATGAAATGCAGCATTTTTTAAAGCATTTAAAGTTTAGAAACACACACATTTAACTTGCTTTCTATATCTCCTATTTAGCTTACTATATTTTTTGAAATTATACACAGCTAGAAATCAAGCTCTAGGACACTGGGCAAGACTTTTCTAGAATAACTCAAGTGTTAAACAGCAGCCAACCAGCTGATATAATCACTAAAGACAAGTCAAAGAACAGAACTTTAGCTGTGAACATTTGCAAACACTTGGAGAGTCATTTTAAAACTTGCGTTTATGAAATATAACATCTGCATTTGACTCAAACTCTGGTAAAACATTCAGAGATTTAACTTTAAGAGAGCAAATGAAATTTAACAGTTCAACATGCAAAATAATGCAGTTTATACACTTGCTAAAAATGAGAGTTTCTGCTGCAAACTCTAGGGTGCTCATCAGTTGACTAAAAGGTAGTAAAAAAACATGTTAAGCAATACTGCCCAACTGAAAGATGGAACTACTGCATTGCAAAACACCCTTTCTGAAAAAGAGTGTACAGCTCTGCTCAACCACGTTCAGGAAAGATAGATTGTAAGCGGAAAAGGTATAGAAATGGGCTATTGATCAGTGGAATATCACAAGAAGAACTGGGCTCTCCTAGAAATGCCACTTCACTTAGCCTGCCTTGTGCAACATCCAGGTGCAAGCCAGCTTGGATTCAAAATTCACATAACTGCAATAGGATGGTGATAAGTGTGTAGGTATACTTAAAAAGAACGCAATTTATTTACAATAGCAAAAGGAAGGATGCAAATGGGATATCATTCTGTATTACAAGTGCTTCATGTGGATCGAAAGAAGTGGAAGAGACTAAAGGACTGCACCTGCGTGGGAACAAAGGGGGATGTCACAGAAGGAAAATCATTTGTGAAAGCAAAGTTCACTATGAAAAATTTCCAAAATATTAAATGAAAGACTGACACAGAAGGGGTTACCAAAGAAATACCAGCAAACAGGCAATAAATAGTAGTTACAGGTATCATTCAATGCCTGATCTGATCTACAGACTGTTAGGACCAAGTGATTTGAGAGGGCTGTGTTTTGTAAGAGGTTTCCATCACAGTATAAAGTGTTTCAGGTCTCAGCTATGACAAATTCAAAACACCTCTGATGAAAGAAACAGAGAGACCTTTAGTAGAATGCAGTATAAAGGATAAGGTAGTAGATGATGCTCCCAAGAGGAAAGTGCCTAAGTTGCTATTTTGTCAGACCATGTCCTTTAGATAAGCCTGCACCGGCCTTCCCAGATGTCTTGCGATCAAACAGAGCCAGTACAATAGTCACTCACAGGAGTGCAGAGCGGTACCCTGGTAACTAAGCTCATCGCTGACTGACATAAAATGTCCAGCCTCTTCAATGTACTCCTGAAAGCCAATCTGGAAATTACTTATATACTTGAGAGAAATGAAGAGCATGCAACAGTGCAATAACGCAAGATAACACTCTTTATTTGGACTTGGAGCAAAGCAAAGCAAAGTCTGTATCCATCACTCCTTTTTAACACAGGAAGCCTGGGTTCAAGAAGAATTAGAAGACTGATCACACAAAAGAGAGTCATAATGCATTTCAGCTAATGAAATTTTTATCCTGAAAGGGAAACATTTCCATTACCGTAGGCCTAGCAGCGGCAGCCAAAGCAGCGAGACTCCCATGACAGTCAGATTTCCACCTGGTTTGGATCAGTTCTAGATCCTTTACCAAACCCATGGTTTTACCACGTGAAATGTGCTGTAGAGTAAGAGGACGGTCTGACGTAAACTCCATCACACTATTAGCAGTAGGTGACCTTTCACTGATGAACAGTTTTTAAGCAAGGGAAAATAATTTTTGGATGTTAAGACACCGCAAAGACCCTCCCTGCACTGACTCCACATGCTGCTTTATGCTGCGTCGCTATAATAAAGCAACACAGCCATATAAATGATAGACCTGGTTTTCCATAACAAGCTATAATTGGAGTCGGTGACTAGGAAAATGTTTAGATAAATGGTGGGATCATAACCTTTTATGCAAAATGGAAAAATAAGTTATGGAAATATTTGGGAAACCCTGAGGCTGTGTAGCTCTACTTCAAGCCATAGGCACAGTTAAAGCAGACAGTAAATCACTAAATCTCATCTTAGACTTTACAATTTTGTTGTTGTTTTGGTTTTTGCCAGTTTTTGCTGACAGATGGAAAAAATACTGGCTGAATGTGACTGAGATTTAATTTACCTCTGATTTCCTTCCTATTTCTACTAAAAAACACACAGCATTTTATTCCCAGTGCTTAGAATTACTCATAAATAGTCACGCTCCAACAGTACATGCTACAAAAATACCACTGCAATACTTCTCGCTGCTCCTGAGAATTGCATTACATTATAAAATTTTCACAAGAATCTTTCTAAACGATCATCTATAAATGTGTGCATACATTTATATAAATATAGTTACTTGAATACTTATCAACTATGCATGCACATACTACAACCCCATATGTCCATATACAGAGAGATGGGACTGCGATGCTGCACTGAAACAGCGTCGTATATTAACTGAGTGGGAGAGTAAAGTGTCAAAGGTACCTTTGAAGATGGGGAAGCCTTTCTTCAAGGTGTCTTCTCTTTCTTTACCTGTCTCTCAGCTGCATTTAAGAACCAAGAATGATTTAGCTGCATGAAGAAATGATGTCTGAGGCACAGACTTCAGTGACAACTCTTGGAAAGATACGTCCACTTGTTCTGAGCAGTTCAAAGTCAAGCCTTCCAGTACCAAGCCTTAACTATCCCAACTCCAAAGTTTTCTGACTTCAGAAATGAAACATCTCATATTTCCTTTCTTCGCTTTTTCTTTTTGACTTTTGAATGTTGATAGAAATATCAAGATTGCAGATGAGCGACAAGTGGTAATTATTGAACACACTCCACTTCGTTACTTACTGACATCCAGGTAAGCAAAGTTATATCCATTCTAACATGGGAAAATATACGTCCTATCAAATATTACAAAAATCCATTCTAATTTCCTGTTCATACAGGGGAGTTTCAACTTTTCCAATGGCAAAAATGCATTTACAGGTGCTATCATAAAAGTTTTCGTTGTCTTCAGAGTTTTCAAGACAGCAAAGTTATGAGGCGTTGTAAGTAACTGTTGTACTTTCATTACTGCTGTGTAAGGGGTCTCTTTGGTAGACGTAAACTTCCCAGAGGTCCCCAGGATATACCCTTGCATAGGTTTATTGGGTATCAAACACAGAGTCCTTTTGCCTACACAGCTAGAGAAACTGGTGATTTGGGCTCCCTAGGTTCTCCCATGTGTCCACCAGTTTGGACTACAGCTCATAAAAGCATCATTTTCCTCTGTGAGCACTAGAGAAAGCAGAACAACATTAATATATGTCCGTCCTAAATAAGGATTCATCTGCACAGCATGAGATCTGTTGTAGTTCTTTCTCCTCTTAGATCTGAAGGCACACGCTGCAGCATTGCTGGTAACATCATGCCCGAGCAGTGAGCGCAACGTCAAATGCACAGGGGTACTTCCAGCAGCCCCTGGCCAAAGCGATGTCCTCAGGCCTGCCCACAGAATTGGCCACTGATCCACTGGTGACATTAGTTTCAGGTATTGTTCAGCAATATGACAGACAGTAATTTGATCCCAGATTTAAGGAAAGCTGAGATCAAACAATCTCAGAATTCAAGGCAGGCATTTATAATGCCTTATTTATGCACAGATATGAGGGGTTTGAGGGTGTATTTCCTTTTGACACAACATTGGAAATATGTCCACGTACCTGGGGTTGTACTTTTTTGCTTGCTGTTTTAAAAAAATAGTTCAGTTACTTTTTTTTTTTAACACTTCACTTATTTCTGGGGTACATTTTTTCTAAAGCTGACAGTTCTTATTTAAAAAATTGATCTTCCTAGGTTTAATCACATATGTGCATTTATCCTTGTACAAAATGATGTACGCCTCACAAAATATCCGACATCAGCCAAATGTACCCTTCCTCCGCGTGTCCATTTTCACATTTCCCAGGCTGCAGCACTACGCAGCATTAGCAAGGCTCATGTCCAGCATATTGATATTATATCAAATGAGCCTCTAAGCTTCCTGTCAGCTGTGCTCTCCTGTTACAAATATACTTTACCATGCTTCATGTTCATTACTTAGCAACTGCTCCTTGCTTCTAAGAACCACATCCTTATTTACGCATGCACATCCTGGCACATCTTTCTTAAAAGTGGAAAAAGAATGGGGATTAAGGGAAGCTATGATTGCATTTTATAAAATCGTAAGTGGCATGAAAAAGATTCACAGGGAATGAGAGCCTTCTGTCTCTTCAATACAAGAATTAGCAGGCAATCAATGAAATCAACACTGCAGGTCTAGAGCAAGCAAAGGAGATGGGACTTCGAAGAACATATAGTTAAACTGAAGAGGGATGTTGTGCTGCCAAAATTTTAAAGGCAACAAAGGTAGGATAAATTCTATATTTGGGGGTGGGGAGGCAGTTCTACAGAAGGCTATTCAATATAAGCTCAGGAAACCTCAAATTGCAAATTGCTGGAGGCTAGGAGAGTATTCTGGAAAAGTATCCTCAGATGCTTGCCTGGTTCTTGTGCTTCTCTGTTGGCAAGTGTTATAAGGCACTATCAGAAAGAGAACCTGATGCCAGGGGTATCTTTGTTCTGGCTCGATACGGCAAGTTTTACATTCTTACGTCGCATACATCTATTTTTGTCACATCAAAGTTAGTCTAACATGACTGCAAAGAAAATTCATCCCTTCATATCATCATAACCTCCGCTTCTGAGCAGAAATATATAAAAGGAAAGTCCAACAACTAAAAAATTCAGTGAGCTGCCATCATGACTCTGTTTGTTGCATGTATCATGAGGAGAGCCTAATCTGATAATTTTATACAATGGGAAAATAGAGGGTATTTTTCCAGTGACAAAAATTATCATTCATTAGTGAACAAAATTGCATCTAAAACTAAATTTATTTAGATTACAGCCAAACCACTCAGACGTGTTGGTTGAATGGGAGACATTCATTAACAAGGAAATAACAAGCAGAATATTCACTAATACAGTAACATTTAGCTATTCAGAGGGGGATGCATTTGTGCCCAGGGAATATCTATGTGTATTACCAGTAGATTTGTGTTTACTGGCAGAATAGGCACCTGTGTACTTCCAGGCTGATGAGCTGTTACACAGACACTCATATCAACTCAAAAGAAATGCTACTGAAATTTGCACACCTGCTTTCCAAATCTCACAACATAACCTTAAAGCGACCTGATTTTCACACAAACTGCATCGCTTTGTTGAATCTGTGTCTCTCTCCAGACTAAGTGGTACCCCAAAAAGGCATGCACATGTCCTCCCACCGGTGGTCATGTGAGTCACCTCTTCCTCCTCCCAAGGAAGCACGCTAGGTACCATGATATTTTTTGTTTCTCACCTTACAAAAGCATCGTCCTCATGCTGCGCTACAGAAGAACGCAATTAAATGATATGTCACTGAAAGAAAGGCTACGTCCATTTTCTACCACAGTAATATTTTCTAAAACCACAAGTTTTTGATCATTTCAGAGCGCATTGGGTTTTTCCTGGTGAGTAAAGATGAGCTTACTGAATTTAGAACCTAGTTTCTCTCAGTCTGAGCTGCAGATTCCCAAGCTGCATAGTTGTGGTCGGATAACGCCTCCGTGGGACGTTTGGAGTTTCCTGAGTATGGAGGGAAAAAAGAATGAATCTGACTCCAGTGTTTAACTCATTTGCAGGACTCAGATTTCCTGTTCTGCAAACATAAAGGGTTTGCAAAGAGCGCATAAGAGCTTCCAAGATGTATAGCTATGTGAGTGCTAAAGATAGGGAGCCCCATTCTTCTCTCTGGCTTAAATTGCCGAAGCTCTGTGGATTTCAGCTGTATTATTACCAATTCAAATGTGTTCTAAGTCAGAGGAAAGTTAAGAACAATGTGTATTTATGAAAAGGCCAATTCTTGTTTGGCTGAAGTTCATAACCCAAAAAGAACCCAGTAATTCCACTATTCTCCAGCTTAAAAGTTGGCCACATCTTTCACTTACCAGCATCTGTTCTGTAGTGCAGGGCATTAGTTGCATGGAGGTGGGTATATTTACTGAATTATTATAGTATATTACATTGCAATTTTGAAAGACAGAAGACTGTTTTAATCTTAGATGAAGTTACAGCATGAAAAAAAATCAAGTCAATCTAGAAACTAAAGAAGCCCTTGAAAAGGGAAGCAAAATACCACGGCAAGGTCTACTTGAGGAGAGAGCTAGAGAATAAACATGATTGTGTGTGCCATAAGATTTTCTAAGCTAACTTAGTGGTTGAGAAAGGTGCTGAGCTAAGATTTTTGGGAAGAAATGAACATAGCACTGACCTAATTCCCCTCAATTAATCAACAGAAAAGTCCCGCTCACTTCTAGAGGGTAGAATTATGCTAAGTTAAGCACTTCTGAAAACCTCCAAAGCAATTTTTGTGTATAAATTTGGCAGGTGTGATAGAAGCACTGCCGATGCAAACCCCCTTTCATACTGACCTACATGTCTTTAGGAGCGATGCATTCAAGAGTGAAAGGACACCTGGATTTTAATATCCCCAAGATTACTTGATGTTCTTTCAAGGATGGCTCCAACTAATGCATTCTATGTTGGCTTGTGAATGTGCATCTAAAAGCAGGAACAGGATCATAAACTCATTTCACATTGGCGACCATGTAGCTCTCGGAAAGAAGCATGAAATTTTCCAGGCTAGATGAGACTATGAAGTCTTTCCATTAACGTCATGTATCTTCACTATCACCCCAGTCCATCACTGTTTTCACAAAGCTGCTCACTGCTTTAATCTTGATTGTCTCGGAAGCTCATTAGACACAGTCATCTGCTACTGCAGATTTTCTGAAATTTAAAGTTAGCACTTTGCTATAGCACATCTGTGATTTGAATCCTGAATTTAGGCAATGTTTCATATGGAGAAAAAAAACCCAAAAACACAACAAAACTTTCAGGGTTTGAAAGCCACATCTTTTTAAGGAATTTTGTGATGAAATCTGATACAAACAAATAATTTAGTGTCTCTTCAATGCTTTTACTTTATAACTCATTATCCTTTAAGGAATGGAAAAATATCCTATATTTGCAAAACGTGCACTTAAGCGTCAGCTCCAGCTGGGAAACTATGATTCCCCATTACAAGAGTGAAAGATAGTTTATGCAAAACAACAACACAGACAATCAGGCAAGAGAGGATGAGGAGGGCAAGGCTTTGATAAGTAGCACTATATGAAACTTGGGGCTTGTGGTCACTGCTTTTGCAGGACTCCTTTGGTATGGTTGACTTAGCAAAAGAAATCAGAGGAGAGACGCGCTGGCACCTGTAATTTCCAAATCTAAACCAAGCCACCTTTTACTCCCTCCGAGCTATAATTTTTCACTGTCATTTAATTCAAGATTGTTATCAATTCAGATCAGTATTGGTCAGTCGGTACGTACCGTGCATAAACCCAGGGAGAAATGGTTCACATTTTAGGAAGATAAGAGGAGTATTCACTGCAGAGTGTTCCACACACACACGCTCGGTTGTGCCAAACGTCTCTGACAAGTGGTGGAGCAGCAGCCCACGCCTGGCTGGGCAATTCATTCTGAAACAATGTGGAAGGTGGCCAGCATCAGCACAGCCCAGTTCGCAGCTTCTCCTACATTGCTGAGCACACTGGGTTTCCAGAGTCACCAGCTACTGCTCTAGCAGCAAACGAAGAAAATCTTGTATAGAGCCAATACCAATATTTGACTCGAGAGAACAGTTTGCTGGGGGGAGGATCAAGAATGGGA
Source organism: Caloenas nicobarica (assembly GCF_036013445.1). Classification (NCBI taxonomy): domain Eukaryota; kingdom Metazoa; phylum Chordata; class Aves; order Columbiformes; family Columbidae; genus Caloenas; species Caloenas nicobarica. The sequence goes on along the minus strand of NC_088246.1, from coordinate 43,534,377 downwards.
TTAAAACGAAGCCCCACAATTTCAATATTCAACTCTAAAAAATCCTAGCATCCTGTTTTGGTATCAAAAGGCGAGTTAAGTCTGTCAATAAGGCTGTCATCCACGAATATTGTCCCAAAATGCAAACATCCAGTATCCCGAAGTTTTGTTAGCTAAAATTTGCAGACAAATTAGGAAACCACTTGTGGGGTTCAGTGTACCAGATGTTCAGTGTATAGTCCATTTTTTATATTTTCTAAGAAAAGCATTTTTATTAAATATTTTCATTACTTTTTAAACTTCAAAATACGGAGAAAATTTTCCATGAAAAACCTAGATTTAAAAAAAATAGGAAGAAGGACTTTCATTGGAGACTCTCTCTGTTCTCTGCAGTTTCCATTTTAAGGAACAGCCCATTAGAGTATTGGTATATGACAGAGGAAAAAAAAGGAAGTAATTTTAAAAAAAGAGAAAATGAAGCTGAAAAATGAACAGGCAGAATGGACTCATTTGGTCAGCGATCTCATATCAGAGCAGTTCCTGAAACCTACGCAAAAGCCTGGAAGATAAATAAGATTCTTCTGTGGGATTACCTTTTCCTTGGTCAAAACCTGTCTATTTAACTACAGAGCAACTGGCTCCCTGCTCCTCTTCAGAAGCTCTTATGCTTGGCTCTGTTCTGTGGGAAGCAGCTCCGTTTAATGTTTCACCTAGATGGTGGTTACTCCCTGTATTTATGCTACTGCATGATGGAAAGATGAGCAGATTATCACACAAGAAGCAAAATCACATTATGTAATTCCCTTGTCAAGCAAAACACATCAGAGCCTATTGGCACGGTCCTTTTTCAGGACCAGCATCTCCAGCGTACCTTCTGCATGAAAATTACTGCAGCAGAGTAGTCAAGAAATGTTCCTTGGACTTAGACAATTGCCAATGCTAATTAAATATTTTTCCTATGTCCACATTTCTCACACAGGTGCTGAGGATGTCTAAATGCATATACATACAAAAGGAAAACACACCGAAGACATGCATCATCAAATACATTTTTAAATCCTTATAAATGCACTTGGAATATCGGCAGGATTGAAAACATCTCCTTAGTGAATGTGTTTGTTTCGACACTCTTGATGGGCTGCTAGGCATTAAAGAAGCTGTTACATACTCTCTGCAAGAACCCATCTTTGCTTGAACTTCCACTTTCTGCAACCTTACAAGAGACTAGAAATGGAAATAAAAGATGGTAGAGAGGACCCCAAAATGTCTGTGAAGATATAAACTGATTATACAGTCCACCAACTTCAGGCTGACACAAGTTTAGACCCTCAAATTTATTTACACAACAGACTTCTATTGATTCTTCAGGTAGTTTAGACTCTTCAGCATCATTAAAAGCTTACACAGAAAACAGATTAAAAAGTGTCCTCATGAATATGTAATTCTGCGTGAAAGACTATTGCAAGTCCCAAGAATAGATGTCGGTACAGATTTTATTAGAACATTGATACGTTTTTCATGTGTACTAGCTTCCTTGCCTACTTGTCTAAGCCAACTCCCATATTACTAACATTCTCCTCATTAATTTTCCATGTTCTGTCTATAATGTTTTTCTAGAAAATGCAGGAAAGGCGCAGATGGAAAAACCCAAACTGATACATAAACCATGCACATAAGCATTGTCTTTTCTGTGTCATGTTTATGTAGTCCCTAGCACAAAGAGACAAACAAATCAATAATTCCTATGAGGTTATCCAGTGGCATATTAGTTGTGCTGTTTTGCCGGTTTTAGTTGGAAAACAAAACCAAAAAACCACCTGGACCCTACGAGCCTGGACAAGCAGGCACTACATACACACAAACGAATCTGCACATCTGAGCTATTTCCAAAGGTGAGTGGGAAGCACACAGTAAAAGAAGCCAGGCCAGCTGAGAAAGCATCACTCAGCAACTCCACAGCATTAATTCTTCCCAATAAATGAAATGGTTAATAAGCACTTTTGAAAATGATAGACAACTTAAATGAACTTCATTGGACTTGGGACAGCGGCAGTAGTCAAAACTTCTGCTTCGGGTACTTGTGTGAGGGAAATGCTAATGAAGCAAGGTGACAACACACACGAGTACAAGAGCCTCACGCAGATCTCATCTGGGTTGGAGGCTCTGAAGGTCCTTGTCCCACCAAGTGGGCAGCTGTCCGTGGGCCCATTAGACCTCACCTCCCAGCTGCCACCACTATCACTTCAGACATAATTCTGCTGTTCCCCTCCCTCAGCCAAAACCTCTCCTGACTACTTTACTGAACAGCATCCAAGAGGAAAGAAAAAAAGATAAAAAAGAGAGATTCAAACATGTTTAACGATGTTTTTTCCCTGCTTAGGGTTATGGGGTTTTTTTCCAACAGTGATGGGACTTGGAGCATTGATCCACCAGATTTTAACCTTCTTCCAGAGGCAGCACTCTGAAACAAAAATCAGCCAAAAATGTATCCAAATGCTATAAAAATGAGGGAGGTGGCTGTATTAAGCATTGATAAAATGAATAAATTTTACTCAAGTATCCACGAGATACTTCTGCTAGCCAACATTGGTGGGGGTTGACTTCTGCTTTTTGTTTTTCAAAGAAGATTCCTGGATTTCTGTGAGAAAAATTATATTGTGTTAAAACTGAGAAAGAACAACTCTTTCCGAGCAAGACTTCCCTCCAGGAAAACACCACAGACTATACTAAGACTTCAGCATACTTTCTTTCGCTACTGGAGAACGCCAGCCTATAACAAAAGACAGCAAATGCCTCTTTCACCTTTATTTAAAAGCATCCATGACCGGACTGAGATTTTTGACATTTGCTGAACACAGGTTACAGACTTTTCCTGGACATCTACACGTGGCAGTTCCTCTGCTTTGCAATACAGAACACGAGACGCAGGACACTAACTGTATTTTTTTTAAAGGTATGGCATGCAAAAAGTTTAGGGAATTTCTTCACACACTTTTTTCTTATATTTCATTCGATAGCCACATTCCCTAGTAATTAACGCACTTCTTGAAACAAAAGTGCTCTGGATAAGCTTCCAGAAGTAGAGGCTACGTTCTTCTTCTACCTCTTTCTTCAAACCTCTTCTGAGCCCCCACTGTTAATTCAGGCACTGGCAGGTAACGTTGTCTTTCAATCCTGTTATGCAACTTGGCTTCCACCATGTGCAAGAACCAACATGTTTCTCCAGACAGATTTTCTTTCCCAGGCTCCTGCCTTCTCAGCAATGTGAGGTACTTTATGTAGAGTCGTCTCAATTTCCTTTGAATTCCCTTTTTTTTTTTTTAAATACTTTGATTTTTTTCAGAGATAGGAAAAGTCAGTTGTGTATTTATCTTGAACTATCAAACGCACTAAAAAGAACCTGTCTGGAATTCCAGGCACCATGGCTAAATAACAAAAATACAGTCAGCCTTATGCAAACAAACCTGTACACACCAGGCGCCTCAAAATCATGCAGGGTAAAAAACCTACTCCCACCACAGATCCCCTAGAAAACAAACCTCAGTGGCTGGTACAGCCCTTCCCACTCTGAAAGCATCAGACTTTGCTTTTAGCCCTCAAAAAACCAGACAATCCAAAACACAGCAGTTTAAGTCACCTCCTGTTTTGGTATTTTCATGCGTGCAAGTGCTGAAATTGTTCATTGTTCTGAACCATAAGAATACCCAGTATACATTTATCTTTCAATCCTAGCTTTAAATCTCTAATTTTAAATCTACAACTTTTCCAATTTACGCAGCTAGAGACTCACTCCTCCCTAGAAACGGTTAATTGAGATCAACCAGTAGGACAAAACATCTCTCCTGCCTTTGGTTTCTTTTTCACGGCTTGACTAATGCATCAAATTTCATATATTTTAACAAGGAGATGCAGTGTATCTGAGAAATAAAATAGCACAGTCCTTAGTAGGTGTTCACATTGTTCAGCTTACCATCTTTTACCCATTTGAAGCAAATATTTTTTTATCGCCACATGTCAATAAAAACTAAGAGCCAATAAAACAGCACGGCTTGCGTTATGGGGCACTATGAAACAGAAATACGCAGATCACATCCCGATACTTTAAGGCACGGTGAGAGTAATTCAGTAAAAGGCAAAAGAACCTCGTTTACCATTAAGGGTTTTCTTTTTCTTAAAAGTTTTTAGTATGATACTGCTGAAAGACAAAGGTTTAAACCATCTGCATTCCTTTAAATGTTTTTACTGTATGAGATTCCAGGCTGGATTTGTTTTTGCAGAGACTAAATCAGGCAATATTAAGAGCTTTTTGTGATACTAGGGCATTTTGAAAGGACAAAGCAACAGCTATTTTTGCTGGCTGACACAGTCTAGAGCCCAAAGACACATGATTATGCCTTCAGAAAGGCAACAGCTGGAGCACACGATGGTCATTTACCATAACCCCTGTCTCCCTGTCAGCCCCTTTGCTTGGGGACAAAGGACAAATCCCGAACTGCAGTTATCTGAGCTCACTGCGCTTGCTATGAGATGTGCAGCATGGCACCCGCAGCCTCTCCGAACAACAGATGCCGGTCACCTCCAGACAACCTCCAGCTACCATTCTTTCAGCAACCTGCTACATTTCCATTTACATTCTCAAAAATAAAAAGACGGGAGAAGCCAAACCAAGGCAGATCAAACAGACTTGCCTTATGTTCAGTCAATCACTCCTTCCGAGAAGCCCACCAGCCACATCAGAAAAGAATAACCATTCCAAGGCAAAAGAACCAAACGAAGACAAATCTGAGGCAAAGAAAAGGCTGTTCTTTCACACCACAGGCAGCATGAAGGCATCTCCAACCACTCTACCACTCCAGAGCTCTCCATCTTACAAACCTCTTCAGAGAGAGGGGCAGAGAGAGAGTATCAGAGCAGAACCCATCGCATGAGACGCAGCTCTCAAGAACACAGGCAAATCATAAGGCGAACAAGGTGCTGGAGCCAAAGGACGAAAAAAACCATTAGAATAAGCAATCCACAACCTTAAGAAAAACAAGAGCAAAACAAACTCTTGGAAATTTAACTGAAGAGCTCGAATAATCCTGTAATAAAAAGGATCTTACCTTTGCCATCTGCGCCTGCACGCCATTTGCCTTGAGAGATGCTACTGCTTTCTGTGCTGCTGCCGGACTGTCAAAATCTACAAAACCGTAACCTGAAAAATAAACAGATAAACAGGTATTTCCATGACTATCCATGCGTATGTGCCCAGATAAAGATTTTATTTTTATAAAGAAGGAACCTCTTTCCATTCTCTCACATTGTCTCATAGTTTTCCAGTAGCACTGCCATCACCACCAGCCACCACACCTCTGTTTCTCACACCTTTCCTCCTGAACCTAGTGAGGTTTAAGGAAATGCCATGACCTGAAGCTTCAAAGTGCAGGAAGGTTTGCAGCAAAGGGGGAGAGAAGGCAACACTTTTGCCAGTTCTAACAGACAGAAGGTCCCCGGCAGCAGGAGGACACATTCTCCTCGGGCTCTGGTGCTCTGGAGTCCTGTCCCATCTCTTCCATAAGAGGAGGCAGAAGTATGGCCCTCCCCGGGATACAAAGCTGAAGCTTGCAAGTGCTGGTTTCATGAGAAAACAACACCCTTTCCCTCAAACCCATATGAGGATGAGGCTTCAGAAGAGGAGAGTAGTGGGTCTCCGCAGCAGGCTGGGGCCACCTGTGTAGGGGCAGGGAGCAACAGGCTTTCAGCAGGTGGGAGCAATTAAGGGAGAAATCGCAACCTGTGCTCTCCAAGTGACTGCCAGAGAGCTCGAGAAGATGGTAAAATAACACAGTCACAGCCTGGTTAAACCACATCCCTTTCATCTCACCGTCCCCTCTGCTGGAACAAGGGCCAGGTCCCTACCAGGAACTGCTTCAGGGTATCATCTGAACAGCAGCTTAATGAGGTTAGATCTCAGAGATTGGCAAGGGATAATTATCTGCTTTTAAGTGGCTTTCCTACTCCCGGTATTTGCATTAGTTTAGATTATTAATCAGACAGTCACTTCCTATCTTCTTCATTCTCCGTTTTTCCTTCTCTGAACCCACATGACTGGTATGTTCAAGCAAGACCAGTGCTGTGGAACCCCTACTGGATATCAACAAGTCTGGAAGTATTTTTATTTTCCTAAAGATACAAAGCAGGGCAAAGAAGACAAGAAAGGGACTTTACACAGCACTGAGCTACCTCTGATCTTCAGCAGCATTCAAATGCCTTGCTCATAAAGATTTCAACAGAGCTAGAAAGATTTTAAAATCTTGCCAAGCACCTATTTAGGCAGCTGCATATATTTCACAATCTATCCAAGGAATCCTCTGAAAACCCTAGCCTATATCTTATTAATCAATTACGGTGCAGGTAGGCACGTGCTGCTCGGACAAGTTGTGGCCAAGGGGCCACCTCTTTGGCATCTCCTCGGGAAGCCGCACGGACAAAACTGAACTGCCTGAAAGCTTTCATAATATTAGCACAAGCACATTTATAGCATAGCAGCTCCTTTGCAGACATCTCCATTTACTAGGTCAATACATATCACACAGGAGGCAACCACGGGTCCGCTTTCGTGCCATATCCATTTTTATTTCTTTTGCCAGCCCTTTTTCCTGCTCCTGGGAGGCCTTATGGCCTTCCTCTCCACACCAAATCTCGGTATAAGAGTGATTGCTTGTGATCCCCTTGCCCCTCAAGTTATAAACACCTCTTTATTTTTATTCTGGTGTGTATGCATTACTTGATGCAGAGGTCAGTCCAATGATGAAATAATTTTGTGCACATGGACTTTTTTTCTTAGCTTAAATCGCATTTGCAAAGTTTTAAGAAAATGAAAAAGAAATCAGAAAAAAAGAAACAACCAAAATCGCTAAAGAAACTGCTAACTTACCTAAAGAGTATGAAAAGCACTGTTTTGATAACAAAGTCAAAATCTGAACCTTTTCTTCTTATTTATTTTTGGGTTTGGGTGATTTTTTTGGTAGGGCATTACTACAAATGGAAGGAAAGTCTAGAAGAACTACACTGCGATGGCAGATCTAATGAACACGACCATGAAGAAGCGCACTGGAGTTTGGTCAGCTTCGGGAGCTGAGGGGTGTTTTACCTGCTCAGATTCCCCCTTTTGATTTTCCCTTTCTATTGCTACTGAGCATTCCATTTTTATATCAGCTTGTTTTACATCGCAACTTGCTTTGCAGTGTTATCCAAGCTCTCTCTTCACTGCAGAGCAGCAGTGAGGCTGATGCCACTTTGAACCAAAAAACATGCTACGAGAGAGCAAGAGTCCTCCCTGGATTTCTCCAATGCCTTTGCCCTTTGGGAGAGCAGCTTCTGGAAGGAACAACGAGATACAATCAGATGCAGCTTCCATCTTGCTAGATGAGAGATGCTGACAAGAAGGCAGAGCTGCCAAGTGGGGAAACCTGAAATGCCTTGGGAAGTCATGGGATGCTTTGCATCAAACACAGAGTAAATCATTATTTCTTAGGATAGCAAGGTGGTCATCTCAGGAGATTAAGTTTCCTTTTATTTCTCACCATGTTCATGCCCAAAAAACAGGAAGTGAAAGTGTGAAAATAATTTTTAATATTAGCATTTAAAACAGCTAATAGAATTAGATTTTTGATATTTATCATCAGTGTACAGTGCAGGACCAATGTATGCAGTAATAGAAGGGAAATTATTTAATATGACTTTCTAGATGGCACGGTAAGTATTCACATCTAAGTTAGCATTGCTGGTAAAAATAAACCAGAATGTGCAAGAATATCTGGTGTTACACTATAGAAATCAAGTATATCTAACATAGTGAATTATTGAAGATTTACATAATTCCATAAAATTTCAAGCCATTGATATCTTCTAAGGATTTATTCAATGGGCACAAGTGGCTATATAACCACAGCAGGGATCCAGTGAGAGTCTTGAGACAAAAAAATCTTTCATCTTAGCTGCCCATTATGCATTCTAATATTACTACTCCCAGCCTCACTGCAAAGCTGCTCCTTTTCTTTCCCTCAAGTTCATTTTCATTCCAAGTATCTTTTTCTGGCCTTCCCCCCTCCCAACACATCTCTTCACCACACACAGAACATCAGGACAAAATCATTCCATGGCTAAAAACCCATCCAAAGAACATCAATCTGCTGCAAGGGAAGCCAAGTTCCCAGGCTGTTTCAGCATTCAAGTATCCTTACAAGAACCCTGCAATGCTATATAACAGAAAACCAGGCGCGCTGCCTTTTTGTACAGTTTACGTTTTTTTCCATGTAGATGTTTATAGCACATGTTGGTGACCCACACTAACATATTTCCCTTGTTTATAATCTCACTTCATTTTTTGGGTCTCGGACATTAACAAACTAGCAGTGGCTTTTTTTGCTTGGCTTTTCTTTTTTGTTTGGTAGGTTTACATATTTTTCAGGATAGGTCAAGTTTAGTCCCCGCAGAAGTTTGTCTTGGGACATCCCCTCCAGCTCTCCCCATAGCACAAATGAATCCCCAAACTCCCTGTGCCCACAGTCCTTCCCTCCCGCCCACTCTGTGGCTGCCTTGGCTGCCCAGGGCAGGGGCAGCACGGGTGGGTTTGGCTGCTCCAGCACCACCCCTATCCAAATATTCCTTTTCCCTGGCTCCTCCTGCGAAAAGGCAGCAGGCTGGCTGGAGGCATCCCTCTGGAGGGATTCAAGACCAGGGTCTGCCAATTAGATGCTGCTGCTCTAAGAAAACGTCTACATTTCTTTTTCCTCTCTTAAAAACAAGTGCAAGCCCCAGCAGCCCCACCCTCTGCTAGCCTCAAATTCCACAGCTTTTTTTTTTTTCCTTCTTATTTTTTTGTGCGTGCAACTGCCTTGTAAACATTCTGGTCAATGGATTATACTTCCACTCCCTCCCCAGCTTTTGCGCAGAACATCACAAAAAATGCACTTGGATTCTAACCCAGGACCTTCAGACTCTGCTCACAAGAATCCATCACTACCACAGGAAACCAAAACCAAAACTATTTCCCCTTTTTTTGCCACAAAGCATCCTGCCCTTTTCCTTTCAGAGATCCAAACACAAATAGGGAAAGCTGCGTTATCCCCTGTTGCTTTGAGAGATGGGAATTGAATTTATCACTAACGTGAGCCCCTCAGCTCAAGTGTGCCGACCCTGAGGGTGATTTTGGCACCCCAACGCTACAACATTTATTCCAGGATCCTGAGGTTTTTTTGTAAAATGACATGTTACTAGTTTGTACATGCAGACACACACACACACAAAACCCCAAGACAAGGCTATCGAGAATAATTGTTAAACCTTTCCTCTAAGAAATAAAATGCCTGTAATTTTGTCCTGGCCTGACACCATTAGAGCTAAATCATTAAATTTAAGGAATAAAACCAGTGTTTTTGTACCTGTGGGGGGAAGAAAACAGCTAAGCATCAGCAAGCACAAGTTTATAGCTAGCTGCAATAAGTGCTACCCAAATACGCTGGCACACACTAAACATCTCAGTTTCCTATAACCTAAACGGCTGGGGGCCTCCCAGTCTCAGTTTCTCAGTTCCATAATTAAGCTTGGCAGCAGGTTCAAATGAATTAAAACTGAATGTCACTATTTCCTCAACAAATCCCTCATCCTTGTTTTTTCTTACTTGTCAGGAGAAGACCAGCAGAACAGCAATTAGTGGTAAGCAGTGCAGTGAAAAAGAACCAAGTATACACTAATTAGGTCACTCGCCAAACACATTCATTTCATTGGCAGATTTAATCAATGTTTTCCTGAAATGTCTTAAATCTCCTATGCTAATTTAAAGTTTCGTTATTGTTGTTACTTTAAACACAGATGGGATGCCTGGAGATTTTCAATTGCTTTCCACAAATCCATTTCAAAATAACAACCCCTCATATAGTACATCATCAAAATTTAGGCATACGTTTTAGGAAATGGCCTCTAATTTTATGGCAACATTTTTGTGCCTGCAAATACCTATGGGTGCAATTTTGTGGATTTAAGTAATTGCAGGTGTGTAGAGCTCTTAGACATCAAACTCTGAATTGCCCTGACTGATCAGGTACTTAAAGGTAATGCCAAATAATTTAAGGGACTGCCTGCCACTTGTGGTTCCCTCAATTATCGCAAAATGCTGGAGCAGGGGCAACACAGCAAAGGCTTCACAGTCCGCCTCCGGGGAGCCCCAGTTGTGGAGTGACAGGAGCGAGGGCCTGGCTGCCTTTTTGGACAACTGAGGCAGCTCCTCTGCCGCTGCTGGAAGTGGCATTAGTTGCTGGAAGCGGCATTAGTTACCAGAAGTGATTGGGAAAAGAGACTTCAGGGTGCTCTGGAAGCTTGGTCCCCCTATTAGCACTGGCAGCCAGCACACCACGGTCCTTTATCGCACGGAAGACTCTCCGTCAGCAGACGTCATTGCTGACGCCATCGGAAAGGGAGCTGTCACGGCTGCGGAGTAGCACCGGCCTAGCTCTGCCCGGTGTCCTGCCCTGACCGCGTGTCCCCACGTCCTCACAGCGGCTCCCTCCTTCCTGCCCCTGAACCGCCTCGCCACGGCCCCGCAACCACCCAGGGGCGGGAAGGGGCAACCGCACAGCCAGACACAGCTCCGCACCCACCCCAGCTCTGTCCTGATGACCCAGGTGGAAATACAATAGAAGAAAATAAAAAACAAGGAGCGGGAGAAAGAGCGCCTTGGCATGCTGCTGAGCTGGAGCTCCGCAAAGGCGGCAACCTCTGGCGGGGGCTGAGAAAGGAGAAGCCATAATGCACGAGGGAGGACAAGCCGGGGCCGGTAAGCGCTCAGCTTCACCCTGCCACGAGGCCAAACTCCACGGTTGGCCTCTGACCAGGTGCTGCTTTAAATCACTTGGATTCAAGTCAACCAGCACTCTGCATTTTCCAACTCCCCCTGCCACACGCAGACAGGACAGCTGATGCACCCAGCCGGGAGACTGGCATGGAGTCTGTATGTTAATTCCACTAATGTGCCCGAGTAACTAATCTTGTTATTGAAAAAAAAAAAAATAAAAGTACCTAAATATACTGATGGGGAGCTCACACTTACTGAGGAGCTCTTCTGGTTCCACTGATGTCAACAGACTCACTTCATGAAAAGTTTCTCTGCTGGGTTTCTCTAAGCTGACCCCTTTGCATCTATGGGACAACGCTTCCTCCAGCCTGACAGACGGGTGATGCTGACTGACAGCTGTCCCACGCAACCTTCGCTCTGCAGGTGCCTCTGTACTCAGCGGCTGACAAAGGAGTTTGAGGGACTCCAGCTCTGACATTATCCCACCTTGGAGAGTTTGACTTTGGAACACATGATTTTGTTTATTTTTTGGCAACATACAATTTGTGTTAATTTTGCATAACATTACACAATAATGGAGAATTTTCTTTTTAAAGATAAACCCAAATTTGCTCTTGTGTAACTACAACAATTCTGTTGTACCTAGACCTGTTTTTCTAGGTGTGATATACCAAAGCACTTGGAACTCTGCTTCCCAGTGGGATACATTGTCTTCTTAGTGTAAGGAAGTTCTCACTCCTTGTTTCTGGCCATCTAGAATTCAATGTACCAGATCTGAAATCCAGAATAGACAAGACTGAGCATATCATACCTGTTGGGACATCAAGAGGTGTAGGGGCTGTTTGACATAAAGGAGGACAGAGTCATTTTAAGAGAGCACCTGCTTTTTTTCATTAATGTTTTTGTTAACATTGCTTAGGGATTAGAAATTGAAAATCACTCCCAAAGGGGGTTGTGATGAGGAAGAGGAATATCAGCCTAGGGAAGAGGTAGCAGTCAAAATTACTTGTTGAACTGAGAAACTGTGAAATAACATATATTTACCACATTTTTTAAAAACTTTATGATGTCACCTTCATACATATCTGTATACATATATGCATACATTCAAAGACACCAGCACGAAGTTTTTACACGAACAGCAATACATATACACAGTTAAGTAAATATATAATAATCAGTGAGATGTTTCTCCTTCATGCTCAGATGAAACCACTTGGATTTCATAAGAACCTAAGTCAATTTGAGTTGTAAAATTCACTTTTGCCCAGTACTTATTTAGAGTGTCTCTTAAAAGGCAGCATTCATTCTGGCAATCAGGTAGTCCACAAAAAAGTGATTACCCAGTAATTTACTATGCCATTTTCAGACACTGTTTTATGCTCAGATAAAGAATCAAATTAAAGTCTTATAAGCCTTGGAAAATTAGAGTTATCAAGCAAAGAAGTTGAATCACCCTTAAACACAAAATTACTGAAAACAGCTTTTTCTTTCATTGTTCAAATTGTGCTAAAATATTCCTACAGCTCCAAACGCTCCGAGTAATAGTAACTAGTCTATATTATTCCTATATTTAAACCTTTACTTTGTAAAAATGTTCTCAGTGGCTAGAACGTGGTGAATCATCACCTTTTAATTAAAGCAGCTAATATATAGTTAGAAAAAATAATTGGAAATGAAGAGTCTTAAATGCAAGAAAGAAAAGATAGTTCCTTCATTTCAGATCACTCCCTAGAGACACACCTACATTGTTAAGTATGCATATACAGATGAATTTTTTTGTTTGCTTTAGCTTGATATGGAAATACGGCACAAAACTGTCACTTTGATTAGGTTCCTGCAGTGATTTCTTTTGCCTCTCGCATTATTTCTATCCCCTTTATAACAACAGAACCAGAGAAAAAAAGCACTATAGGTAACTAAAACACAATTTTTAGACATCTGTTTGCAAACGCATTCTTAATTTGAACATTCACTTACTTTGATGTAAACAGAGTGTATATGAATGCAAGTTATTATTAATTGCAGAACTAATTAATGATAATATTTACATGCAAAACCAAAGTATGGAACTGGTGATGATCTGTTCTGATATTTTAAAATGTCACTAAATTGAAACATTTTTGTAACCTCCAATAAGTAAAGACAAGACTACAAAGAAATCTATAGAATTTTGGTATGTGAGAAAAAAGTACTTACACAACAAATAACTATATGTATATGCATAGGCCTATGTATTTTTCTGGAAGGTAATCCTTCCAAAAACACACTCTGAAAGAACAGAAGCAGACCTCAAAACTGACAAAAGCTCTCAGCGAAATATGGTTGCGATAACAACAGCAAGTGGGCGAGGGGTGAGCAGTACAAATTTAGCAAATATACCTATCAAGAAAATGACATTGCACTTGACTACCATCTCCCAACATTTACTTTGCATTCCTGGCAATTCAGAACCACAAAGACTGACAAATTGGGGAAAATTCTGGAAAGAGCACAACTGCAACCATAAAAATCCAGATTTTGCAGAACTCTATTTGATTAGCCCTAACAATAAGCCAAGTGTTTGGGGCCATAAAAGTGAATGTGGGTGTGGGTGAGTACCTATGGGCAACCAAATTACAGCACATGACCAGCATAAACAGTGAGATGTAAGAGTTCACGAGGACCTGTCAAAGAAGGAAAATGTTGATGAAAATAAACCGAGAGGGAAGTTGAGAAAAATCTCCTGGTTTTCTGCTAACAGCGCGAACTCGGATTAATCGTACAAAGCCAGTGATGGAAAACTCATTGCTCAAGTTACTAAATATGGACTGAATAAAGAAGAGAACATATTGTAAATCTTGCAGTGGCAGAAGGACAAGAGATAAACACACTTTTCCATCTTTAACTTTTGAAGTTACTCTCTCTCCAAGTCCCATGGATTCACTGTCAAAATCCAAAATTAAGATTAACTCCATTTTTAAATACAGGGATAGCTCATGTGTAAAATTCCCATATAAACCAACTTATCATTATATATTACAGTTATTCAGTACCATAACATTTCTTATCGGTGTATTAGTTTTAGAGTGTATTCATTAAGATCATTTTCACTAGACTTGTTTAGCATGAGACATTCATTGTGGCTCTGCAGCTGAGCTAAATTTCACACTTGAAGCAGTGATTGAAGAAAGCAAAATGTTCTCCCAAAAAAACAAGTACTCCAAGAGCAGAGCTTAGTTACATATTTACATAAGAGAGAGGGAAGGATACAATAGCAGTTTCTTCCCCTGACTGAAGAAATATTCAGTGACTCACAAGTGATAGTATTTTGCAATACCCAGAACAAAATAGCCAGAACTTGCAGTTTTAGATTAAGATCTACTTTCAGATACAGAGTTACGATATTAATTAATAGCTTCACTTAAAAGCTTGAAAGGAACTTCACACTCCAAATTGAAAAAGGGTTCACTTTTTCAACAATTATTTTTCATATTAAGTTTTCTCTCTGATTACAGCAACCTCCAGATGCTGAAGTTCCAAAATACCACAAGAAAGACTCTTTTCTTGGTATTTCCAGCCAGCAGGGAACACTGACACTCTCACGAGAAAGTCTGTTCTTCTGAGGTTTCATGCTCAGTTATGCAGACTCCAGAGCTTTACTTAGCTTGGGTAATGTTTGGGTAAGATATGAAACCAAATCTCTTGAGATTTGTCCATCATTTATTTTAGAGCTGAGCGACTTGAGTAAAAAACCTGGTGTACAGAAACAGTTTAGAAAAAAAATCATTCAGCCATTATTTCCAAAAGCTCCCTGTAGACAATTTTCTCCTGTAAATTCTGGACCTCAGTTTACCCAAAGCTAAGCAAGTTATCCACCAGCTATTCACCTAAAGAGCATATAAGCTAGAAAGCTATGAGACTAGCTCCAGTGGTCCCATGGACTAGATAGAAATGAATGCTAATATTGTCGTGCACCTTTCAAGCCTGGTACCTGGTATGGCACTCCAGCAGGCACTTACGGCCAGACAGGGACAAAACAGTACCAATGGGAGCCCTGCTGTCAGCGTACGATACCTATGGAAGACAGCGACGAAATACTGGGGGGGAAATTAAGTCCACCAGCAGTCAAGTCTTCCCGCATTAGGTTTAAACAACGACACTACTCTAGGAGGCAAAGAAGGATGTTCTGTATCATCCAGTGCTCTTTGTCGGGAATGAAATATTCTATTCTCTTCCTCCCAATACTGGATTAATCAGCAATCATAACCTTAAGTAACTGCAAATACTCGTGAGTAGGAAGAAACAATCTGACATGAGAAGATGCACTTGGTGATCACACTGTGATTACTGTACTTTATTAAAAATAATTTTCATTTCAGTCTGTTTTGACAAGAAAACAGAAAGCATCTTGTGCAGGCTTCAGGAAATATTAAAATAACCCAAGGTGATGAACATGTTATTATCCAGTCTGTTCCAGAGGGAGGACGCTCAAGTACTGAAATGGTTTTCATTTCAAATACACATTCATTTTCAAGACACCACACTTGAAAAATTGGACCGTATATTTGTCATACAGTAAGCAGTGATAAAGAGCACAGCAATTTATGCTCTTTATGCAAACCACTTGTAATTCAGGAAACAACTATAGTTTCTAAAAGGCAGCAAAGTGATAGCACTTTCTCAAGAAACTGAAATGTTTTTTTCATGCCAGTTGGCCAATTCTGGCATGTCAACTTTTGCTGTGATAAACATTTTGGATAACATGCAAAGAGCTCCTGTTCCAAGCCATCAACACTCACAATGTCTTGGAGCTTTAGGCAGAGATGAGCAATAGCTTCTGAAGATTTAATGATTCTGATACTAAGAAAGGATCCTGACACCACCATCACCATAATGCTTAAAATACCAATGACCTTTTGAGCAAGAGGGCAGTGTGCTTTCAATACATGGTTGGTGGTCACAAGCAGGGTTCCACCTGTGCTGGGGAGGGGAAGCACCGCAGGGATACGCTAAAGATACTGTGGAGATTCAATGCCCAATGATTTTGGTCTTACACAGTATTTCAGACAATTAGAATTTGAGTATCCCTATAGTGTTATAGCTATATTGCCTGTCACTGTTCATAGGGTGTTCTTTTGCAATAAATCCTTTTGTGGTTAAATACCAGTTGCAACTTCTAAGCCTCTCGTCATATATCTACTACATTTATCTGTAGCCTGAAGTTCAAGAATGCTATTGTTATGGTAGCCAGAAATGGCTATTAGTTTTCTAGGCTGAGAGAGAAAAGAAGGAAAGGGAGGAAGGGAGGAAGAAAAGAAAGAAGGAAAGAAGGAAAGAAGGAAAGAAGGAAAGAAGGAAAGAAGGAAAGAAGGAAAGAAGGAAAGAAGGAAAGAAGGAAAGAAGGAAAGAAAGAAAGAAAGAAAGAAAGAAAGAAAGAAAGAAAGAAAGAAAGAAAGAAAGAAAGAAAGAAAGAAAGAAAGAAAGAAAGAAGGAAAGAAAGAAGGAAAGAAGGAAAGAAGGAAAGAAGGAAGGAAAGAAGGAAGGAAAGAAGGAAGGAAAGAAGGAAGGAAAGAAGGAAGGAAAGAAGGAAAGAAAGAAGGAAAGAAAGAAGGAAAGAAAGAAGGAAAGAAAGAAAGAAAGAAAGAAAGAAAGAAAGAAAGAAAGAAAGAAAGAAAGAAAGAAAGAGAAAAAAAGAAAGAAAGAAAGAAAGAAGAAATAACATCAGGAAATCTCTTTTCAAGATCTCCAATCCATTTTTCATTTTTCAGATTCAAGATAGTTCTACAATCTAGGTAAGTGGAAGATGCAGATAAAGTGGTTGAAACACTGGCTTTTAATCTAATCTGAATTTCTGAACCTGTAGAAGTTTTCCTATCACTACAAATCGCGTAACTCAAATATATGGAAAAAAATCAAGTGAATAAAATAATGTTTTAATCTTAAGTGAACACCTTTTATTTTTTTCTGTGATTTAAGGTAGCCGTTTAGTGTTATTTTGACTGTCAGCTTGCATTTAAAATCACTGTCTGGTACAGTACGTGGCAGCTCCCGACCACAAAGGTCTGATGCAGGATGCCATCTGGGAGCCAGACTGAAGCCTCCCAGATGATGACTGTGAGGCATCAGGAGGTCAAACCAGCAGAAGGACAATCCCCCGTGCGCAAATGCCAACATGTAGGAAGCTTCTTGCACACTGGAATTCACGTCCACAAGAAGCCTTCACACAGCTTGTAGAGAGAGAAGGCACAAAGATGGGACTGGAAGAGGCATCCTGGGTCTTTCTGGAAAGTGGATAACTACAACCCTACACTGGATGACCACATGGAGTCACCCCAGTGACCTACATAATTGCTCTAATATTAGACTTTACCTACTGGAAGGATCTCCCCTGATACATCCTTATACCACATCTGTTGCCTTCACAGCTGTGCCCATTCTTGGTTTGGGCACTAACAAGATCATCTAATACTTCTGTTAGCCTTTCCCTACTATTCCCTATAGACAAGCTTCCAACTTGCCATGCAGAGCTTTTGCTATTACTTCCTAAGTAGATTATTTTACCATTGGATTTTTCCCCGTTTTTTACAATCCAGTCTTCAGGATCATGTAATTACCCTTCTGCGTAATTGCTTAATGCTTCCCAACTTTGTGCAATGAGCAAGTACCGAGGGAGCTTTGGTAGCAATATCATTAAGTATCAGATGGGAAATCTGGTATATGCCTTAGAAAGAGAGAGGTAGATGGGTGTTGCCAATGATGCTGACTGGTATGTCCAAGCCTGCATCCAGATCATAATAGTATCAGCAAGGAGCTACACGAGTAGTGAGTATCCTCAGTAGTTCTTCCTAAATGTTCAGGCACTTTCTGAACATAAAAACATTTTGTTTAGGATCTCTGGAGAACCTTAACAGTTTAACTAAAGAGCAAACTCATTGACACATGTTGCCAGTGAAATGCCCAATCTACAATGGAGAACAACTTTCACCACGAAGACAGTTTAGAGAAAGGTATGCATTTCAATGCTTAATAAAAGAAGATAAATGGGAGGGTGAGGGAATTTATGAGCTGAAATATTCTTTTTAAAACTGAAAATGAGGACAATTCAGATATGATAACATTCTCTTATTTACAAGGGATATTTTATTTTTAAAAATCCCAGAATTTCTATGAAATTATACAGAAAACGACTGAAGAGATGCTCAAGTCTGTAGTAGGATCTGAGTTTGTTTGCAGAGAGTGGTTCTCTATCAGCTTAGCACATGACATAATCCAAAATGAAAGAGAAAGCAGGGAGGAGTTTTGCCAGGACACACAAACCCAGTAAACATATTTTGTCTAGCAAGCCAAAATGCCTTTAAAAAGACATTTTAAATGCCCAGAATCATCCTCATGTACTGTATCAAAGAAACAAAGAACCGGCAATCTAAAATTATTTTTCAGTCTTTCCAGAAATGGTGCTGAATCTCACACACTTGTGGGGGGGGTTTCTTGGTCAGTCACTTGGCCTGTGTTCATTGTAGCAGGCAAGACAAATAGTAGTCAACAAGACTGCAGAGCATCTCTTATGCAGACGCCAAATGCATGTTGGTGTTGTCAATGCAGAGATGTGTAAATGTTTTGAGACTGAATGTCTGCTTCCTGTCGACAGCCAGCATTAGCGAGACGAATATCCGGCATGCATGGTTGCGCTTTCTTACAGTAAAATATTGTACTACAAAATTTGCAGGCTGCTTGTTTTATCGCTGGCCTGTTGCTCTCAAAGCCATTTTTGTGACCAAACACAAAGGAAAGCAACTGCCCACACCCCCACTGGACCCTGGAAGCAGTGAGGTGTGTGGGCAGGAAGATGATGAGGAACTAGCTGGCTGAAAATTTAAGTGAAACACACAGAGTTACTCAGGGCCCATGACCACAAGGGTGTCTGCAAAAGCCAACCCATCTCATTTCCATTACGCAGAGATGGCAGCCTCAGTAGCAGCTTGCTACTCTGCCGTTACACCTTCCTAGTCACTATTTTGTATTTCTGGGGCAGACCTGGGACTCTTTCTTCCAGAGCTTCCATCAGTTGACACAGACAGGTGACGCATGAATCAGGAGATGGCATATCTGTCTATTGCTGTAGATAATGCCATTAGAAGATCCTGTACTGGGTATTTCCATTACACAGAGATGATATTGTGTTATATGACTCTGACAGCAGGTATATTTTTCACTGCTAAAGGGCAGGAGTGAGGAGGACACGGACCTCTGCACTATATCTGGCTGGGAAAAGAAAAAAACAGCCCATGTTCTCACCCCTTAGGGTGGCAGATGTCTAATTCAAGCAAACATTTTCCAGAGGTGCAGATTCCCTCATAGACTGGGTTTGGAGCATTTGAAGGAAATGGAGATCGCCAACTCTCATTTCTAGTCAAGGGGAGCAATAGCCTCACCCTCCTTAGCACTCTCACCTGCACTGGACGACAACACGATGTTCCAGCAACAGCCAGGTAAAACATTTGGAAAGAGGCTACATTCTAGCCTTGTAGAAATCATACCATCCTTTTCTCTCATTTTATTATTTTTTTTTTCTCTTTTCTCCCTGGATGGCTGGGACAAACACTGCACATGATTCAAAAAAAAAAAAAAAAAAAAGGTAGTAGTCTTTCTTTGCCTTTATCTAGAAACAAGCAGATGGGGCAGATGAAGGACCTCACACAAAACATGACAGTGAGACATGATGGGAGACAGGCTACAGCACCGGGCAGCCTTGCCCTCCCTCAGTCTAAATTGCAACTACCTCTAACTTGGCATGCCCACTTCACCTTCCTATCAGCCTGTTTGTCACTGAGGAAATCTTCATTTATTGCATCAAGGCATTTTTGTCCCAGCTAATGAAAATGAAAATCCTTTAAAAAAAAGTGTCCAGCAAATCATGTGATTCCAGCGCTCATATATCCATGTGGCAAAGTGCGTTGCACTTGTTTAACGGGCTAACCAACAGCATCAAGCTTCCCTCAGTGAAGTCAACATTGCAGCGTACACTAGGAAAATTGAGGAAAAGTCAGCTTCCAACCAAAAAATAAACTCCACATTTTATAGCTTAAAATGAAGCCACTGAAGACTAAACATCTGGGCTTTTTGGATATCATCCCAGATACTGCGTGTAGCACCGAAGTTCTTCATCACTGTATCCTCTTAAGAATTTGAATAAAATCATTCCCCCAATATATGCTGTTTCTCTGCAGAACATCACAAAAAAGTGCTTGTTGCAGTAAGATCTTGGGGCAAGGTCTGGTGTTTACTACATGTGCCGAGAATGTGCAGAACCACAGCGCTTGGGTTTTCTTCAGGATCTCCAAGGCTTCCCATAATACAAATCACCATTCTGCAGCAGTGGCAACAGCAACAACCCGTGTGGACCACAAAAAAAGCCAATTAGAGGGGGATTATCAGAAACACTCCAATAAATCAGCAGCGCTTATAGAAGTGCCACTGGAAGTCAATGGGATTTTCTGCTCCTGAAACACAACAGGCTCATCCACAGCACATCATGCCAGCATCTGTTAGAGATCTTCCCACCAGCACTGAACGAGGTGGCATGCCTACATGGCACAGAGCAATGCATTGACATCATGGTCCGTCCAGGATATTTAGGCCTGTTTCTCATCAAGTATAAAAAGATCTAGCAGAGCATCACCATGTTGCAATGACAGTTCAGAGAGGTCTACTCAGTACAGCCCCACACGGTGTGGTACTAGATGCTCAGGAGCTTTTGAAAACCCCAACTCCCGCACAACCTGCTTTGAGATCTCCACTGTCCCCATCTGCTGCGCTTCACGGTCAGTACCAGCCATGCTCGGATGCAACCTGGATTTACTAGGATTGCTGCAAAAAATTCTGTAGCTGGTTCTGCGCAGGTCAGATTAGATCAGTGCATATATTTAAACACTGCGAACTGCTGAGAAAGAGCATATGGAACATGGCCACTGGAAAGCAACTGAACCAGCACAACATTTCATGAGCCAGAGGCACATGGATTATAACTACGGCCAAACTACAGAGTGCAAGAGAGCCACACAAAAGACAAAAAGCATCGGATAAGGCTGAAACAGAACTAGCCTCCCTAGAGCTTTTGTGCTCATGGCCAAGCAAAACGGTTCTAAGCAAGACAACAAGAACTGCAGACTTCTGGCATGGCTCTTGAGACACCAACACTGCGAGAGACTTGTTCCCATAGTGGAACAAAGAGGTGAAGCAGACCCCCTTGAAACAAACAATTCCTGGCCATTGTACCATCCAAACAAGCACAAATAAAACTGAGTGTTTCATTTAAGTTTTCACTTTATTTATATATATATATAATAAAGTAGAAAATAATAATTTTAAAAGTTGCTGGTGTCCTTTTTTTTTTTTTTAATTGACCTTCCTCTAGTAAATCACACACAACCATTTTCTTCCCTTTCTTAGAGATATATTGGCATTAGAAAGCTCTGTGGTAGGCTTTTTTTTTTTTTTTTTTACAGCCTTGGCTATTTTCTTTCCAGCCCTGAGATGATCACTCCTATTCTTCCAGCTTCTTCTTTCCAGCTCCTCCCTGCTTCTCTAAAATGACTTTAAAAGAAAACGACTCAAGCATAGGCTAGGAAGATGGCTTGATTAATGATATTTCCACTCCTATAAGTAATGTCAAAGGAATCATTCAATCCAAATATGACAACAGGGAAGATGTTTCCATAAAACCCTGTATGCTCCCAGCAAATACACAATCATACGAGTAAAGGCAAGGAGAGATTGAAGACCTCATGCTCTGGCAATGCAATTTTTTTCCTTTTCTGTTTGTTTGGTTTTTCACTCCATACCTACTGCTTTTTCCACATTTCCTCCTACGTTTCAAACAGATCTTTACTGCATTTTACGTGTTTCTGTCATTTTCTTCCATCATCTCCTCTTTCCTAGCCTGTTTTTTTAGCTTCTCCAGCCCCCAGTTTCCCTTGTCTGCTAATTTGAGACAGTAAGATTAAAAACAGTAGTTCTCAAAAAAAAAAAAAAAAACAAACCAAACCACAGCTTCTAAAGTTGAAATGGGAAAACTACAGAGGCAACAGATGCCTTAGGAGTACAGTACAGAATATGAGGCCTTTGAAAAAAGGCAAAAAGTAAGCAGAAAAGTCTGTTTTGAAATGACAGTGCAACAAAGGAACCAATTAAGGAAGAAATAAAGTGAAAACTAACCCAAATCTTTACTTGGAATTGAAGCTTTTTCTAGTTTAAAAAAAGTTAACTACATCCATTATTTTTCTTGTCCAATATGTTTCCGTACTTAGTGATTTTATCCACAATTAGGAGTAGACTTGCCAAAATATCACAAAAGTCTTCCTACTAATGAGATTTTTAGACAGAGAAATTGCCGGAATTTCTAGATAAATTGGAAACAAGAAGTATAAGGTACCTATTCAGAAAATTTCTTTCCTGAAAGAGTCTAGCCCCATATCCCAAGTAAGACCAAGCCCATGAATTGCTGTACTTACCTTTGCAACCCTCCAACATATTACCCAGTTTTATAAAATTCAGTCTAGTTGCTTCAGGAGGGGCTTTGCTATCAACATCCCCCAACACAAAGGACAGCCTGGTCCTAGCTGAAGGGCCAAGGGCACCGAACAGAGAAAGTGTGACCTTATCTTGATGGATGCTGCAGTTTAGGGCTGCAGCACATTTCTAGGGCAGTGTGAGAAAGCCAATACTCTGCTGGTGTCAGAGCCTTTGGTTGTGTTCTGCAACAGTTCCCTGCTGCAACTTCCTTCACAGGCACTTGCTTTGGTCCCATAAAGAGAGCTAGAAAACACTCAAGATGGAATTGGGGCCTTGGAAAGTTTTTGAACACACTCAACTAATTTTTATCCAAGGAATGTGTATCAGGACATTATTATTTTGCTTCTCGAAGTATGGTTGCTACATGAGAGAACTTGTTCAGCAGAGCACAGCTCTGTCTGGCTTCAGGTAAGGTTGACTAATTTAGGAGGGTGGGAAGCCCAGGTTCCTCATGCGACAGTGGAAACGGAGAGCAGCTCCTCCATAGGACATTTCAGAGTGCCAAAGCTGGATTCCCTTTCTGAACCACCTTCTGAAGGAGCTTCTCTCTGCAGGTTAAGCACTTCCCTCCGCGAGTGTCACTATTCAGCCTTTGTCAAGCTTACAGTGTGGGGCAAGAGCCAACTCATGGCATGTGCCAAAGGGAGAAGAAAGGAAGGGAAAGGAGGGCAGGCTCTCACAGTGGAACTGTGCACAGAGGAACGGACAGGGCAGCAAGGCACTCATGCATGGCACAGAATAGGTGGAGAAGGAAATTAAAAAAAAAAAAAAAAAATCAGGGATACATGCACATTGGATTTTCATTCTAATAAATAAAAACTAGAGCAATGCACCCATTTTTATCACAAGGCTCCGCTAATGAGAACACTGCTAATGAGAACACAACATGGACAAAAGCTTCTCTCAAAGCTCATTCATTCAGCACCAAACACTTCCCAGTCAAAATCCAGAAAGATTTCCTAATAGGGAGCAGCTCATTTTCATTGTGAGCCATGGGCCTTTGGAACAAAAATACCAAGTGTTTGCTCAGGAAAACTAATCTGGGCCAAATATTGTTCTCATTTGCTTTCGGTCTTTCTTCCCATTCCTTCTCCGTTCTCTGTCAGTGATGATGAAGGGTACAACTGTCACCACTACTAGTCCTTGTTAGCACATAGGAAAGACTCAGGCAAACAGCTCTTGCTCCGATCCATTCATTGCAGCTGGGTCATGCAGGCAAACCGCAGTGAGCCAATACCATGAAAAGCAAGTATTAGCTGGAAAGCACAGACTTTTTTGCCTCAAATTCTTCTGCTCCCTTACATCTTTTTAAAGCAATGTGCTACTGTGTATATTTTAAGAAGCTGAATTAATAAAAACTAATTAATCCTTGCTTCTTTAGCTTTTTTTTTCCTTATAAAGTGAAGTATACAAGCATTCACAGCATTATATGTATACATAATAACTTCTAAATAAAAATAGAAGGTCAAGTTCTCGGTGTAATTTACCATATTGACTACATACTCTCACTAGTATTCAGCACCCTACTAAATCCTGAAGTGGCTTCTTAAATTTGCATAATACACATGTACTATCACTCAAATCCAAATGTGGATTGATACAGACATACCAAGGAACAAACAACTCACTACACAGATGCAGATGCAATCATTCTCTGATTATGGCTGATGCCCAACAGATGAGCTAGAGAGTGGAAACAACTCTGCATCTACGAAGCTGGCTTAGTTTAATGAGCATTTCACTCACCCTCAATGAGATTCTCTTTGAAATAAAAATGCAGAACCCAAGCGTTGTAGATTTTGCTGGCCTTTTACTTAACTGACAGAAAGTGGAAAAAAAGTATTACAGATTTCAGGTACGTCTGCTGGAGTTCATCATTACCATGGAAGATCAAAGCATTTTCCTTAATCTCTTTTTAACTAAAATAATTTAAGACCATTTTCATTCTTACTTCTCCAGGCTGTACCCTTTCAAGGACAGATCCACTGTTTTTAATCTAAAATACAATAACCTGTTTCATACACAACACACATAATTTCCAAATCTCTCCGTGCCAGGCAAGGGCAGTAAATTGAGGAAAGGACAACGACAGTAGCTTCACATGTGCAAAGCCTGTTTCCCAGCGGGGGATCAATAACAGCTGACTGCATTACAGTCACACGGAAAACAGCACCAGGTTTGCTGGTTTGCTGCTGGAGGTCACTGGTGCCCTCAGTACAACCGAGCCTGATGGTGTATATTCATGTCACAGGGTAGAAATGTGCAGAGATCCCTGAAAGAGCTCCAAACAAGCCCACCTGGGTGCTGGAAGCAATATAGCTGCAGCGCCCAGGGAAATTCGGTGCAGACTTAGGTTAGCACAGCAAGTACCTCGCAAATATTTTCACTCCTCGTGCAGCCTAAGTAGGAATTCTTTTATTCTTTTGGCTCCGCTCACTTCATAACTTTATCAGCTGCATCCATCTTCCTAGCAAAAATAATAATGCTAAAAAATCTCTAACGTATTTCTAGCTCAGCTTCCCCTTTGAGGGAGTTACTCTTTGCCCTCAGAAAGCAAGGACAAGTTTGTCCTTCTCACAGGGCTACAAACCAGAGGGTGAAATGAAAGCCACAGTTCTCAGGGATTGTCCTAGATCACCAAAGAGGGAATGTTACCTTATTTTATCTCACTTTCTATTTATCAGTTGAGCTTATCCTTTTTATTCCCTTCACTACACCAATGCTAAACAGTCTGCAGACCTTGCTATAACTTAACCTCTTCCTGCCTCAAATTCTTCTTCTGTAAAATGGGAATAATACATTTAGACTTACCTTTTGGCAATTAGACTAACTAATCCAATTAACCAGTTACTGCGCATTTGTGAAGCACTGTAAGCTCCTCAGATGCAAAGCATTACAGTAACACAAAGTTTTATTGTTATTGTTGTAAAAATAATCAAAATTCAGAGGGGAAGGGAAGATGCCAGCTGGCAGATTGAATATCCAGTCTCACTTATTGGCAGAAGTTTCACTGTAATAAAAGCAGGACCATTGCTGATTGTGCAGACCTGCGCTTCCAGTCTTCAACTGGTTAAGGAGCTGTTGTCAGCTTATTTCACAGAAGGCTCCTTGTGGCTCAAAATACTGTCTGATCAGCTTTTTTGCATGGAGCCAGGATTCCCAAAAGCAGAAGTCCTTAAGCACATGCTTGGAGTAAAACCAGCATTTAGGTGCTTTGGTTAATCACACTCACAATAAAAAAAGCTCCTAAGCATAAGGAAACGAAAATGTTTTTCCCTCCCAAAAATACAGATATGTTAGAGTATTCATGGTTAAAAATCCTCTTGATTTAACTCATCTCTAAACCCCACATTTGCCTAGAGTTTGCTTCAGCTAAGTATGTGCAGATATATACATATGCCCAACCATACATATACATACCATATATATTTCACTTAAATAAATCTCTTCCTTGGGGCATGTGCCTTGATGTTGCAGAAAGACTGTAAGAATCTACTAGGCTTTCACTCCTCTTCATGACACCTGAATTACGCAGGGCCAAGGGGTAGATTCCAATTAAAAGCGACCTTTCTGTCTGTCTAGGAAAAGTTACGCTAGCCAGTGACGCAGAAAGATGGATGCGTGGCACAGAATGTACTGAAGGAACAGACTCCATACTGGCAAGCACAGACTCTTGTTGAAAGCTGAAAAGTAACGAAATCTCTGAGGATGTCCAACAACTTCTGAAAGAGATTTTTGGAACATTTGGACCACGGCTGCATCAGCAAATGCCAAAAAAGGTTATGAAAGGAGTCAACAAACAGAATCTCATCCTGGAGTAATTACTCTTCTTGGAATAAGCGATAGTTAATAATGAGAAGCAGACAGAAAACCACTGAAAAACTAAAATAAAAACGTAATTTACTCAAAGAGACAAGATGGTTACCACTCACAGGAAGCATCATTAATTAGGACTTCTAAAAGAAGATTTCTTATCTTGTAGGAACTTATTAACAACCGATTGCTCCAAGGTAGGTTTCAAAACATGTGAAAATGACAATTATATAATGTTACTAACTAAAATATGACTATGATGATGAGATCAAAGTCTACAGGTTTTTTTATTGGCAAATTCCCAAGAATTAGAATGGGAAATTCCAGTGTAGTGTTGGGGATGTTGACAAGCCAGTAGAGAATACAAGAGGCAAGTCAGAAACTGGTAACCACTGTCTACTCAGTAAAAGAGCAAGCTGACCAGCAGAGCACTGTTTCCTCACATCTGCACCTATCATATGACTTGAAATCCATCTATGTATTAATGTTAGACCATGCCCCCATGATATCAAAGGAACCAACATCATGAGCCATCTAATTTCTGACTAGTAAAAATATAAATCAAACTCAGGAAAACCTGATGTTCTCACAGTGTTAGGAAAAGAAATAGCTGAAGGCTGGAGGATCCAGCAGAAGATTTGATATCACCAGAGAAATCTAAACTGAACCGAGGAGCAGGCGTCAGTGTTTTTAGGCTTAGTTTAGATCTCAGGAAGTCACTATTGACACACCACAATTCTGTCTCTATGACAAATGAAAGGCAATGCAGCAGCTACAGCTGCAAATAGTTTCCAGGGAGGCTCATCTGAAAGCGTGGATAAGCGAGGATACCAGCACAAGAAAGGGAAGAAATCAAACATAATATTAGTTCCTCAAAAATATGTCCTCAAAGCAAAAGGCAGGAAAACATAGTGTGTAAATTGAAGGTGATCTACATGACTGTGATTATTGGTGACAGACAAAATAGATGACCGATATTAGCATATCTAAGGGAAAAGCAGACTGGATTTCACAGTCCAGAAGATCACGTGCCTACCAGATTTTCACCTTCAGAACAGTTACTGAGAAGTACATCAAGTGGCAAAACAAGCTCATTAACTTAATCACTTTTTGATAGCATTCAATGGCCTCCATCACTGCCCACTCAAACACTAACAGAGGCATCTGAAGGTTGATGAGGAGCAAAACAGACCTTTGGTGTCGCAGACATGAGAGGCCATGGTTGGGTTGCTCCTGTCACGGGAGGAGAACAGCATAAACTCGTGTTTTTCCTGTCTTGAAAAACACGTGGAAAAAGCCCCATCACCCTTCCCCCTGTCTCTGCAGTAGCCACCCTCTTGGTTCAACTCAACACCTTGTTGGCCACAGCACTAAAACCCGTGGATTTCCAGGGCTCTGCTCTGGGCGACCAAGCCAGCCAGGCCACAGCTGTTTCGGTACAGGCTGCTCTTTGCTTTGCCCACTTGTAGCAACTCCGCATCTTTATATGCCATGTGTTCCCATTAAAAATTATGACAAGCCTTAATACGACCTGTAAGTGAAGTAATGAAATAAAGACGTGGAAGCAAAGTATGTTGTTTGTCTTCTGCAGGACACTGCCATGGACTTTGATATGAAGAATAGACAACTGGATGCTATCTAAACATCGTCTCAGCTCTCTAGCAAGGGATTAAGGTTTGGTATTGAATGCCAAAACAGCAAAGTCGCAATTCAACTATCACACGGGCATGCCTCAAAACTTCACACGCAGTTATGATAACACAAACAAGATGCTGTTAATGGTAAGCTAACACAAATCAAAAATCACAAATGAATTTGGAAAGAAAAACAGAAAACATGGCAGAATTCATGTATGTTGGTACTGACATGAATGTCAGGAGGAGTATTCATAAACACCTGTCGGCAAACTGTTAAGTATTTAGTCATTCAAACAAAAGCAAAATGTGGCCACCAAAATCAAAACTTAAGACTGAAATACAAGTATTTCTCACCTATAAGGAATTGGTATAGGCAAATACCCTGGAAAGACGTATTTGTTGAATTTTGTCTCTCCAATTTATCTTAAAAATAGGATGAAAATACCTAGTTCACTTGCTAAGAACAAAGCCTGACCATGTATCTTGGCAGAAGCACCACCAGGCAACTGGGGAACACGTAAGGAGACACTCCATCGGCTTTTCTGCATAATATACGGGACCTGATAGAGAGAATGCACCAAGCCCAGGCCAGGGATGTCAACATGTGTACAAGAGCAAGCTACTATTCGAGATTACAGGATGTATTCCAGTTACAATATGTCATTTATGTACACTTCTTTTCCCTATTTTATTATTGTCTACATTTATTCTATTGTTGTCTATACTCCACAGGATATACTGCTGGACCTACAAGCATTTCTGTCTTTTTTTTTTTCTTGCTATTAAAAAACGACTAGGTTTCTACTATTGGCAGCTCTTTCACCTCAGATTTCTTGGTATTGGTGACTTACCTAAAAGTCAAACTCAAGAGTCTGTTTTCCTAATCATTTGTGAACTGTTGTTGGGTTTTGTTTGTTTGTGGTTTTTGGCGGTTTCTTGATTTTTTTTTTAATGTTTGGGTTTGGCATAAGATGAAGCTTAAGTAATTAGAATAAACAAACCTGACTAAGCAGCACATAATGCTACCTCTTCAAGGGCTATTTGAAAAAAAAAAATAGGATGCTGCAATAATCATTGATTATTTGCATTATAGGGTAGAAGAAAGGTTCACACTAAGCTTGGGCCCCACATTGCAAAGCCTCGTAGAAACCAAAAAGGAAATATCTTCCATGTCTCAAAGAACTACAGATAAAATACATGTGATAATTTAAGCTTGGGAGGCCCAGAAACTTTATTTATTTTTCCTGTCTGGGAAAGAGTTATTTGTTTTTTTAAATGTACTGTCTTTTAATAAGGAATGTTGAGGAATCTTCCATTGACAGGAAAAACAATACAGTCCAAACCACTTCAGCAAGCATGCCTATTATTCACTGGATAGTATTATTCATATGACATGCATTGTATTTGCTGCAAACAGGAGAAACATTTGCTGTTTTGCTCAGCTGAACAGAGAACAGCTTCTCAGCCATGCTTTATCTATTTTTTCAAATATTAAATATTACATCACTGTGAAATAAATTAATTGACCTGTGCTGTGAACAAATAAATTACAAAATTCAATATGCTGCTTTGAATTTGCAGCTCATTTCAGCAAGCCGGTTTTGCAGTAGCTCTAACATATGAGTTAAATAAGCCTTTCTGACAGGTGTAAAAGCCTTTCATACCACTTGCAAGGTTATGCTAGCGAAATATGACAGAAAACGTGGACTAGTCACAATATCATATGTTCCATATCAGCAAGTATCATAACAGAAAGGCTCACTACACCAAATAAAATGTACTGTGTGGTAAAACAATGGGTGTGCGGAAATAATGACAGAACAGATCAGGCAGGAGCTGGAGCTCTAATTTGGTGGATTGCTTTGCCACAGGATTAACCCAAATGAGACCTCATTATCTGGGAAAAATAAAATAATGACCTTATCCATCAGGAGCATTACACTATGTTTGGCTAAGGAGGGAGGAAGCAACTTTTATTTATTTGTTTGCTTTTTTAATGTTACAAAGAGTTGTACAAGATTTTGGCAGTTTTCACGTGCCTTGCCTTCCTCTGCCATCCTGTTGCGTGCACTTTCGCAAAGGGACTTGACCGACCTCTCTTCCCAGATGTTCCATATTTGAGGAAGTGTCATAAATCACTGCTGGAGGAGATGTTGCTGGCTCTGACCCATACAGGGCTCCAAATCTGAGTTTGATTTTGTTTCGCCTAATTAGCGGCTCACATCCACCCCTTGGCTCACGTGCCTGCGCCCCAGCTCATCCAGGCCATACTCGGCATACTTCACAAAGAACATTTTAATGGCCTTGGCCAGGGGATGCTTTTGTTTTTTACCAAAGCTGCATGGCTCTGCCGAGCGCCTCCATTGAGAAGAACGGCAAATGTTGGAAGGAAGCTCTTTCTCTGTCATAAGACTGAACAGCTGATGAGCCAAACATCATCTAACTACTCACTTGTGCTCTGTGCTCTTGGAAAGAGCTCTGTCCTGGAAAAAATGAGTCTGTGTGGAACTGCAAGCTGGACTTCAATCAGGGTCTCTGTGCTACAAGGCCAGCACTGCATTTAGTATGTGATCCAGAAACTTCTGCAGAAGTTTCATGTGAATTGCACATTGCCTCATATCAAGAGTCAGGCAGCCAAAACATATTGTTCTAAACATCCTTGTTCACATGAACTTCAGCCACTATTTACTAGTATTCAAGGAAAAAAAAAATGACATCAACACTGATTTATTCTATTCTATGATCTAATGCTTTGATTTTTTACTAGAGGAACAGCTGTTTATACCAGTCTGCCTCATGTGCACGAAAAAAACATGGCTTACCAGGACAGCTGAGAGCTGGCAGTGAGCAGAACTGAAAACCAGGTGGTTTAACTTCCTCAAACTTTAACTCATGCAAGCAAAGTTGATTTTTTTCCCACCTTTTTTTTTTAAAATAAAAAGCAAACAAACAAAACAACAAAAAAAACCTCTCAGGGGTCTTCAGAGAAAGAAACAAGAACAAGTGAGGTATCAACAAACACAAAATCAACCCACCAGGATAAATGAACTGGGGATTAATTGTTTTGCTCTATGACCATCAACAAAGTCTATCTGCTAGCATCTATTTCTAGAACTTCCAATTCAAATTACACCTAATGAGTTTACAGTATAATTTTTAAAGGGTCTCGCCTGAGTCATAAAGACTGAAGCAACCATTAAGCCCCATTTGTTAACAGCTATGATAACTACACTGTCATTACGCACACTGTAGGACACTGTGCTACACAAAGGACTAATGTTATTGCAGCAGACTAGAAGCACTTTAAAGTCATCTTGTGCAACTAGTAAGACAGGCAAAACACATTTTCTGATCATAAAATGCATTCTGGAAATTGCCAAAAATGATGCATTAGCATCAACTGTACATTTAAAATATTATGTTATTCTACCATTTAAACAGACCCTATTCACCTGCCAAGTTTGGCTTTGCAGTTTCTGCAAACTATGGTTAACAAAACACACAACTGTTGTGGTTACATTTTCTTTTGAGTTTGATGGTAGTTTTGCCCTCTTATTCCCTTTCCATTATCTTCATTTGAGGCAGCAAATTCGTCCCCCCATTTTTTTCTAACAATATTTACATATCATTCTTGTTATAACTGTTCATTGAGTCTAGACAACAACATCTTGCGTCAGCAGATATGTTAGCAAAAGTGATGAAAGCTGTGGAGTTATACTTGAAGCTTGATGGGTAATCAGAGCTTATCTACTTGTAATTAATTTGTCACCATACCGAAGATTTGAAATTGAAATCTACTGACCAGACTCTGATCTTGATGCACACCTGGGAATACCAGGGATATGAGAGATTATTCGAAGTTACACAGGCATAGCTAACATTGGATTCTGGGGTTTTGTGTCTTCAATTCTGGAAAAATCATGTTTTCTGACACAGCACATACATCTGAGATATTGTTAGAAAAACTAGCTTCATGTCAGTCTTAAAATCTTTATCTTCCCACTTGTTTAAAAAAAAATGAAATGGAACAATGACACACCACAGGATCTTGTGGCCATGATACATCAGGCTGGAAATCATACAGGAGACCTTTGATAGCTCTTCTGTATGAGAAAGGAGGTGTCTCTGACAGACAGCATTGGCACAAGTAGTAGTACTGGATTGATGTTGAGAGGACTACTGGAATGGCTATCGAGTGATAATTACTGCTACTTTACCACCTAGGTGTCTGCCCCAAGAAAATATGTTGCATTCATACAGCCCTTGTGCAGCTCAGAAGTGTAGAGTTTCCCTTCAACATTTCACCCAAGGTATTCTCAGAAAGTCTAATGACTTAGATCCAAAGAAAGCAGTTGTATTATACAAGATGCGCTAGTTTATAGAGACAGATCAATCACACCTCAGTATTCTAATTTGCACAGAAGCATCTGAAAGGGAAGACAACTTAGAATATTTTTTTTTTAAATCTCCAGTTAATGATCAGTTTATATACAGCTTTAACTATGAAATTGTGAGCATTTCTCTAGATAAAAGGGAAGAATCAGCACACTCTTTACATAGGCTTAGCAAAACTGGAAAAAAAGAAAAATCTAGACAAATCTCTATGTTGAAGGTAGCCTTTGTATTCTAGAGAACAAATTATCACACCATTTGTTTATTTGCTTCAGAATAAACAAGGCACCACTGCAGGGAATGAGTCCTTGTACTCTCTTCCTTAACAAGTCATTTTATCACTATCATTTTCTGAAGGAATTATTTATAAAAGATTCTCTACAGATATTCATTTGGGGACACAGGCCTAAAGAGATAATCACTTAATACAACAAACATCTTAATTTAGAGTTACCGTTTGACAGCATGTTCCTCTTAATGTCCAACTGGTAACTACCAAAATGTCTTGGCTTAAAGAGGGACTTTTATCTGAGAGAGAAGGATGAGAGGTGCACGACGACTAATGGCAGAGCAATGTTTTAATCCTCTTATCAGTCACAAACCTTCTGTCTTGCAGTGCTTATACTAGTTACTGCAGCTATTTAATTCCTAAATCAAAGGTTTTCCCACATTTTACTATGACCTCTTGCTAGATGCTCCTGTCCACAAGGTTTTTGTTTCTCCTACTTCCCAGAGGAGTCAATATCTCTCTTTTAATGCCCCACAATTTCAAGTAGTCAGGGTCACAACTTGCTGTGTGCTGGTGGTCAATTCAGGTCTAAAAGTTGGACGTTCACTTTTCATTAAATGAAATTTCTAGGCCAGACTAGTGAACTTCTTACTGGTTTGCTCTAATTCCTTCTAGTCTCACACTCTTACTGCTGTTGCAGACTACAGAATCACAGAATGGTTGGGGCTGGAAGGGACCTCTGGAGATCATCTAGTCCAACCCACCTGCTAAAGCAGGTTCACGTAGAGCAGATCGCACAGGAATGTGTCCAGGTGGGTCTTGAATGTCTCCAGAGAAGGAGACTCCGCAGCCTCTCTGAGCAGCCCGTTCCAGTGCCCTCTCACCCTCAAAGTAAAGAAGTTTCTCCTCATATTCAGATGGATCCTCCAGTGCTTCAGTCTGTGCCTGTTGCCCCTCATCCTATTGTTGGGCACCACTGAACGGAGTCTGGTCCCATCCTCTTGACATCCACCCTTGAGATATTTATAAACATTGATGAGATCCCCTCTCAGCCTTCTCTTCTCCAGGCTGAACAGACCCAGCTCTCTCAGTCTCTCCACTAAGAAAGGTGCTCTAGGCCCCTAATCATCTTCGTAGCCCACCGCTGGACTCCCTTGTTGGCCTCCTTCGGGCTTTCCTCAGCCCAAATGCAGCCTGCGAGAAGCTCTGGATCCAGGCACATTCACTTTCCTGGGCTATGCTTGGACTCACCAAGGAATTAATCATTTACTTGTTCCTAAGGCAGACACAAATATTGCAGGCTCAAGAGCAGAATGGACTGGGAAGTTGCCAGACAAATAGTTTAACTCTGAAAAAATACCCCAGTCCATTTAAATTAACACAAAATAATGTAGTGGTTTCCACAGACCTTTCACCTCCACACTGTAATTTCTGCTTGAAGTTGCAACAGGGCTAAGGGCAGCAGAGCAGGCTGAGGGTCAGGACACTCTCAGGGGGTTGGAATTGGTCAAGCTGGGCACCGACCCAGAGCTCCAACCTGAGTTCTTCACCTCTGAGCCCAGCTGTCTGGATGGGGTGTTTCTTTCTAGTGGTTATGACACTGTTACAGTGCCAAGAACAGGACAGGAGCGAAGCAGGTACAGAGAAAATACCTTTTATTAGACCAACAGATGGTTGGAAAATACACTTTTACACACACAAGCTTTTACTCAGATTTGAAAAAGCAGCAGACTGGGTTTCCCTCCCACCCTTCTCTTCCTCCCTGCCTCCACTTCAAGAAATCTTGGCTTCACCCCAATACAGAGTAGGTAAAGAAAAAAACCTTAGCAGGTAGGAAACCCATTTTTTGCCATGTTTCATCCAACAGTATTAATTCGCTGCTGAATGCAGCTGACAGAGAAGTTTGATCTCAAAGACAAAACCAAAACAAAACGAAACAAACACAAGCATGAACAAACACAAACACACACCACCACACACACAATTGAAACAGCATTCCAAATGGACATAGGAAAGTACTAAGCAAAAGCTTATTCCTAACTTAAAATAATTGATGGAAGTGTTGTTCCAGCTGACACCGATTGCTCATATGCATCTTCCAAAAATAAAATAACTGGTAAAAAAGAGATGATTTGGACCTCAAAAAACGTGCAGAGATTTTGGGGCTTGAGTTTAAGGGTTTTCCATTTAAGATGGGTATTTCTAACTACACCTACTTATAATTCAAATATTTATAGACAAGAACATTTCTGTTTGGGAATGGTCTACATTCCTGGCTTTTTAATGACAGCCAAGAAAATAGTCCTTCCCTTAGTTCAAACTCTATTGACACAGCAGCTTTGCTATCCAGCCAGTGAAAACACAACTCAGCTGAGCTGCGCAGATGTTCTGAACTGGCCCAAAAGGCCAAACAATGTCATCAACATCCTACCACTTTAAAGTTGTTTCCCTGAGCATTCAAGCATGCATCTGTACTGTGTATTTCTTCCTTTACCAATGACATCCAATAAAAAGCAACTAATTTACCAAGATTGTCAGTAGATGCTTCAATATTTCACTTACACCAAAAAGAAAACATTCTTTTTTAAAAAACACAACTAGTTAATATTTCATTGCTGCTTGGACCTGGAAGCTGGGCATCAGAGACACAGCTTACGGAAGTCACTGAAACCAGGGAATAAAAACATATTTGTAAAACAGTATATTGATTTTTTTTATCTTTTTAAGGGTGTGTGGAATTTTCCCCGAGTGCAGTTTCACATGCCTTGTCAAAGAAACATTTTCTTTGTGTGTGCAAATTAAGGATTTATCCCTTCAGCCGTTTGGGAGCCAGCAGCTTTGTGCTCTTTGTGTTCCTCATGCCACTAGTGTGCATGAGGCTTCCTCATCCATTTCATACCAACCTCTCAGCATTGTGACCACTGGGGCCGGACTGAAGGCTTCCTCTGAACTGCATTCACTTCTGATATCTTTTTCAGTCCTTCAAAATGGACAAGCTTTGGAGAAGCCCTCAAATACTCAAACTTTGAAAAGACCCACTGCACTCTCAGCTTGCAGTCGCTGCTGGTGCCCACTGATCTTGCCCAAAGACCAAGAAAAACATTTCCAGCAAACACATGTATTGCCTCTTTCACCTTTCTTTTCACAATCCAATCCCCTCTTTTTTTTTTTCTTTTTTTTTTCTTTTTTTTACCTCCAGGTACTTCTAAAGCTATTCAGTCCTGTCCTTTTTACTATATGTGATCTATTAGCTGCATAACTTTAGAGACCAAGATTTAGGTTTCACAGTGATTCTCAGGCACCTAAAACCTCAGCAGGTGAAGGAAAAAATGGACGAATGGGGGCCAATTTGCCTGGCTGCCCACACCAAAACCATAAAGATGATATGGAAAAAAATCAGAGAAATAACCGCGTGGATAGGTGGTCTGGCTCCGAAGAAGATGGTTCTTGAGTCCAGCATCTGGGGGAGCAATCATTTTCCATGTATAATAAGCTCAGCTGCTTCTTAATATAAAAGTATTTTACAAAGGCAAAAGTAGTGTGGAACAAATACCAACAAAAAAACCCAGATCCAACAAAAAGGAAAAAAATCAAAGACATTTTAATTCTCCATATAATCTTCCATTTAATTTTCCATTTACTAATGTTTGTTCCCATAAGCATAAAGCATCCCTTTACAATTATTTGATAGCCAAGTATTAAAAATATAGTGATATCAGAAATGTATTATACAGAGGGGAAAAATGCCAGCAATAAAGTAAACTATATAGATAAACAATAGGAACAACTAACAGCATTCTCCAATTAGAAAAGTAACCAGCATATTTCCCCCTTAATTTTTTAATAAATGTTTAGTATTAAGAACTATTCATGATTTCCCACACAGACTTTCTGAAAATGCTTAATTAGCCCCCTAACTTCCCCTTATTCTTCAGCCATTGGAAGCAGGTATCTTGACAGTGGAAAATTAGCTGCAAGCACTGAAGTGTTTAAGGTTGGGAAAAAGGTGGAAGCTAGGTTGGTTGTGGGATGCCGCCCTAGCCTTTCACCTCTGCTGAGTTGGGAAAACAAACAAACAAACAAACCTATCTTAGGTCATAAGTCAAATGGGCTTCGTGATACGAAGGAATCCCTCAGGAACGCAGCAAAACAAGGAGTGAGAGAGACAGACGCACTAGGACTCATAACCTACTGTGAGTCTGCTACCGATTAAATCCTCCCACAAGCACGCTCCTCCCTGCTGAATTTTACCTGGATGCATCCTAGGAAATCCTTGAAAAGCTAGGCTTTCAGTCACTGAAATCACACCCACAAAAAGCCCTTCAACAGTTCTTGGACTTACATCCATCTTTGTTCAGTGGGTTGAGAGCTTGGTATGGAAAACGTTGGGCTAATTCCTTCTGCTCCTGCTTGTATAAACAGCCATTTGTGTCCCATGAGCTGCCATCTCCATCGAGGTGACTCCAACAGCAGGGCCCCTGCCACTGCCCTCTGCAGGGCTGTGCCACAAACCTGCTCTCAGCAAGTGGGTTTTGGATGCTCAGCCTCATCTTCCCTCTCTTGGTTTAATCCTCTAAGTCTTCATCTTACTCTCCTGAATCACCCTCCAGGCCAGGTAGTTAAGGAATCTCCTACTCATATCAATCCCGAGTAGCTCAGGACAGCAGCAAAATACCTGTGTGCCAGGAGAACGGTGCACACAGGATTAACTGAGCAGAGAGGTTTCCACTACGATACTTTTCCTCTCTGCCATAAGCACTAAAAAACGCAAGGCAAAGCCTATTATGTTTGCAGGGAATAGCAGTGACTTTCTCTAGTCCAGCTCACATAGCGAGGAGAGGAGAGGAGAGGAGAGGAGAGGAGAGGAGAGGAGAGGAGAGGAGAGGAGAGGAGAGGAGAGGAGAGGAGAGGAGAGGAGAGGAGAGGAGAGGAGAGGAGAGGAGAGGAGAGGAGAGGAGAGGAGAGGAGAGGAGAGGAGAGGAGAGGAGAGCTTTGGAGTACAAATGACTTTTTCAGGGCTCCCTGTATCATCTTTACACTGCTGCAGCCACAACTGTATTTCTACTCCTATGATAAACACTAAAATTATTACACATACTCATATGTGCATATATGTAACTATGCATATATAGATACATGCATCACACATGTATGTAGCAGAGGAAAAAGAGCCAGACAACGAGATTTTACAGATTATATGACGAACACATCGTACTACAGGCTTTGCATTAAAGGACAACTCCAAGTAGAGTTCTTTCCTCCAGCTGCTAAGCACGGTGCTTATACTGGACATATTGCAAGATAGCTGCAGCAACTGTATTTAAATTATATTCTGACAAGCGATAGTACATTTTCACGAGGCTTTACACATGGTCAGGGATTCAACCCTGTCATTAAAGAGAACAGTCAGCCAGTAAATATCTTGTGCAGTTCTTCCCTAGTAGGAGTGTAATTACACCCCAGCACACCAAACCGCTCTATCTCATCCTTGCGACCTTTGTCCTTTAGCAAAGCCACAAAGGAGAAAAAAAAAAAAAAAATCTGGCATTCTTGCTCCAAGAGCATCACATACTACTTTTAATCTGCTTCAAGATTTCACTGCCCTTAGAAACACTGAACTCTCTTCTGTGTGAACAACCTGACAAGAAGCCAGGCAAAGGGCCACTCGTCGGTCAACAGGAAGGGAGCTGGGACAAAAGGTCCAAGTTGAGGAACGCTCCTCTGGGCTCTCTGTCGATGCGCGGCTGCGGCAGCCTGTGCCTGGGCCAGAGCCAGCACAAGAATGTACTCCGGGTAACTGTGGGCTTTGATTAAAAAGCCACAGTGCTTAATAACAAAACCTGACCGGAGAAAAAACAGGACCAAAAAAGAAAGAGACGACGCTTATGAAAAATAGCTTGTGCCTTCAGGCTCATTTCAAAAACGTGTTTTATTGACTTTTTAGTCAATTTAAGGATATTCTTATTCTCTCCTTAGATACTGTCCCCTGCTTCACGCTGCACATCAATAGCTGGGGAACCAATGCAAGAGGCTTAGGTAGAGCAATCCAGAGCTACTGCGTGAACAAGTTCATGTTTCTCTCAGCATTTTGGAAAAAATGAGTTCTTGAACTATTTGGAAATCCCATTAAACCCACACATGGATAGAAAATAATTGCATTTCCAGAACGTCTGTGTGTGCATTAACACTAAATACTAAGTACGCGTAGACCCAACCAGTTTCTAAGCACTTCTGAGTTAACTGTTGTGAGAAGCAGAAGCTTCCAGGCAGCTGAACCAAGTGGCATCTCCAGTGCTGAATGATGTTTGTTCACTGAGAAATCTCCAAAGTGAGACTTCGGGTAGACATACGAAGGCTCTTTAGATATCACAACAGGTGTCCAAAACTAGCTGCTTGAGTACAAAACCAAATCACTTACCTCACCTGGAAGAGCCCTTTGTACGTTCAGAGAACATGTAAATGTCTCTCACGTGGGAGGATCCGTCTGTAGCCATCCCTGCGACTTTACTGTACGCAGCTTTGGGGGATTCATTCAGACGTCTCTCTCTTCCCTTCCTCCTCACCTTTTAAAAAAGCTTCTGAATTTCTTTTGCACATAAGGAAAAAATATCCTTAAAATGAGACTCAGAACTCAAATATGACTTCTAAAACAGGAGTGCGTATATCTCTCCAAGAAATTTTAACTGGATGACTAAAGATTTCAACTGAATTATTAAAAATAGAAAGACTATTTTTCCTTACTGCCAAAAAATTTCTGAATGCCCGGAAGTCAGTTGGCTCAAAACGTATCACTAATAAATACAAAGAATAAAAATAATTCACAATTTAAAATTCCTCATTACTATTTTTAATTTTGAGGAGAAACCTTTTCACATTACATTATGTGGCATGTTTATAAAGGCCTTTGTATTTAAAACACGGTTAACTAGGTTTTCTTATAGTTAGGATGAAACTGAACTAGTGATACAAGAACAAACTACCATCCATCACCTGTTTGGCTACCCCCTTTGCAAGTTCTCACTCTATGAAAAATGCAAAGCTTGCTGCTCCTTTGTTGAAGGAAACCTCTCCCATTAATAATTTGCATTTATCTCAACATACTGAGTGATGTGTGGACCTGAACAGTCACTGAGGAGCCTGCAAGTATCTTGCTCATATGAGCCTTCACTCCCTCCCTCCTTGCTTTGTTGACTTTGTCATATAAATAGCAAGAATAAAAAGTGGTGAGAAGAGATTTTGCAACAAAAGTAATCTAATATGATGCTTGGGTCATACTAGGGACATATTTTTAACTAACGGGAATGACCACCTGGCAACAGCTTTGAAAAACACAGGCTGGAGTTCACAGCACCAGCAAACTGAGCAATGCCATAGCAGCACCAGGGAGCAGAAGCTACTGCAACGCATGAACAGGAAAGTGGTGCAAGAATCAACTTAAATAACCCTCCCACTCTCCAGTTTGGAGGTTCGTGCCCATTTATGAAAGCCCCATTTCATGACCAACTGGTTAAGTCCAGAGTAGAACAGAAAAATAATTACAAGCCTAGATAGTCTGAGCTAAGAGGAAAGACTGAAATAATCAGGGTCGTTTATTGGAGAAAGCAGACGAGAGACAGGATAAGAATCTTCTGGCAAATTAACAGTTGCTGTAATGTGTAAAGCTAAAACTATTTTTCCATGTTCATTGGGAACACTAGCCTAAAACACAGCAAGGAAAATAGATTAGATGTCAGAAAAAAAACCTGTGGGTAAGCATAGCATGCATTGCCTGGGAATGTTCAAGAATCCAAATCATGGAACTTTCTGGGGATATAGGATGTTGGAAGAACTACAGGAAATACATCAGATAATGTTAAGCCTGCCTTAAGATCAGGTGGAGGGTCTACATAAATTCTTACCAGCCCCATCTTCTATAAGTAATATTTTTATAGAGCTCCATTTTAATCTCCCTTGAAACTGCCGAATTTACGTTAATGTTACGCTGAATATACACAACAGGTTTATACTACCTAGTTGTCATTGATAATTTGAAGCCCATAATAAATGTTTCATAACTAATGGAACATTATACATATTAAGCTAACTACCAGCTGAAGACCACATATTTCACTGCAGCATTTTTTCACTTCTAAGGGTACCCACATTTTCCTCATGTTAACCTCTGTAAATTAAAAGACAGATTAGCATCTGAAAGCTTATGTATAAAATGGACGTACAAATCTCAATTTTATAAAAATAAATTGCATAGGTATAAATTTCAGGCTATTCAGACAGTCAGTCATTACACAGCTGGCACTTCTGTTGCTTTGTCTGTTACAGTCTGTTTGAAATTACGTTCACCCTCTCACTGTAAAAGCTTCCAGAAAACTTGAGAATGGTTTCTGATCCCTTTCATTTTCAATGCCCAGTAACGAGAGCCATGAAGGCCACCTGCTTGTACCTTCTGGAAATAACTTTCTGCAATTTTAGTTTGACTGGTAGAAAATAATAAACCTCATAACTTCATGACAGTAGTGGCCAGCTCTGTCATACTGACTTTCTGTATTCACCCCCTCTAGAAGCCAGACCTTCAGATAGATTTATTAGGAAAATCTGAAAGAGATTCTGGAGTACAGTGTCTGAAATAAAAGGAACACTAATTTTCTGTTTCCTTCTTTTGTGCATTTTGTGTTGTTTTCCCTCTTGTTTGTTCTGTGTTACACTGTCAGGCACATTGGAAGTAACCAGAAGATATGACCCAGATGTCAGGGCATTTGTAGTGGAAAAAGGCAATTTCAGAGTCTAGTGCTTAATAAAATTTTTGCATGATTTCCTACAGCTGTTATCCATGTGTTATTTCAGGATAGCTGAATCACCGCACTGTTAAGGAACTGAAAAAAACATGGAAAACATGCCGAAAATGCAAATCCACAAGTTACTTTAATGTGGGATGTAAGTGTAACAGAGCATTTGGGGCTAGCACTGATAAATAACCACTATGTTATCCTTGCCACCAGATTCTGGATTCCAAAACCAAAAACCTACTAAACATATGTATTTGCCGTATATAATTATGACATCCTGATTTAGTCACCAGAGTCTCTTCTTTCCCTTACATTTAATCCTGTTTGTTTGTGACATGATGTGGGTTCTCACTGCATTCTAGAATCCAGAGACAAAATAAAAGTCTGTGGTATAAAACTAAAGCTAAACAGAATTCCTCCCAACTGAACTGTGTGTCCCATGGTCCTAAGCGTCACAACAGTGTGTAAGGTTCGGATGATAGTTCTGGAGCTTTAAAAAAAAAAGGAAAAAAAAATTCCTTTTCCTTTGAAATATTAAAGAGAACAGGAATTGCTTTGCCCTGTGTTATGAACAGGGATGTGATCACTCTTTATTGCCTACACCAGCTGTAAGGAGAGTTTGCCCCAATCTGTCACACAACAGCAATACCAGTTCAACAAGTGTTAGACTTACCCTAAAAAATACATGAAAACAAACATTCGTGCTTATGAACACACTGCTACTGCACTTGGGTGGCCATCTGCAAGAGAAGAGATGCTGGGACCGAAGTCTCCTCTGGTATGATTCCAGTGACCTCAAAGTTACACCAAGACCTACTTGCCCACTGCGCTTACTGATACACACCAGGAATTTTAAATAAAAACATATCTTGGGTGAGAGACTTCCAGAAACAGATGCACAAAGCCTTAGAAGGGTTTTGTACACAGCATGGTGTAACCAAGTGATCCTGTCCAGCAAAACACCAGAAAAACTCATTAAACAAGAGCCAAAAGCCCACACTCTGGATTTTTTGTTTATCTTCACATAATTTGTTGACATAAACTTTGCACAGTATTTTTCAACCCACTTTTCCTTTGGTATTTACTTGTCTTCCTAGAAAAAGCTTCCTGCCAAATAAATAATTAGAAATTAGATTTCTCTCTTCCTAATTATTAATTATTGCCACTAGCAAGAGATTTGATAGTCAAGAACAGCTTACTCTGATACGTTTGTCTGCAGCCCCACAATTTCAGCCCATCACACTATTTCTGACAAAAATATAGCATTATAACATTAAAAAATATAAGGCAGATGGCTGAAAAGACCGTTCCAAGTATACTAGGCTGTGGTTTAAGAAGGCCTTCCTGGAGGAAAGGAGATTTTGCAGCATTTCAGCTGAAGTGAGCTGCTTTCTCCGTGAAAGCAGGCAGGGTTTAATGGAGCAAAGCAGAAGGGACAGGGAAGGAGCACGTTAGCAAGAGGGGAACCAGTTGCATCCCCTGCACCCTGGGAGGCAACCAAGTATTCGCTTCTGCAGAGCACGGAGTAGGATCCAGATAAACAGAGAAACCCTACTGCATCTCAGAATGACCCTTCCACACCCAGAGCTCTGGCTATAATCCTAGCTAAGAACTGGCAAGGCTTCTCTCATGCTGCTTAAAAAATTTTCATAAAACTACTGGAAATGCCTGTGTCAAATCCCCTTCTAGCACCTTCATTAGAAGTCATTAGGGATGGAGATCTAAAGATCCACATCCAAATGGTGACCACAGGAGGAGTCGCTATGGGTTCTCATGACAGAACATGTTTTTCTCTTTTAAAATACCTTAAATAATCACTGAAAAAGACACCTTCGAAACAGGTTTGGAAAAAAAAAAAAAGTGGCCTATCAATAACAAAATAACACGCCCCCAAAACCAGCTGCTTCACATGCCATTCATCAATCTTTTGGTTGCTTTTGTCAAACATTGACAGGTTTAATGTATTGAGAGATACAAATTTGTCCTTGGCTCTAGCAGGAGGGAGGAGATGAAGGCTGAGCACCAGCACACAGACTAAAAAGCCTTAGGAGTAAATGGGGGCCTTGAAAACACTCATCCTTCCGTGCCCTGGGATGACCCCGTGCAGACACCACAGGAGACGCAGATGTGTGTGTGTCACCCTGAGCAAGGACAAAACCAGCCATCCCTGAACAACAGCACCTTCTTTTGGATACACTTTGTGCAATGCAAGAGTAACAGCCATAAGCCCCACTATATATCCTGGGCTATTCCAAAACTTCTCCTAGGCTTTATTAAAAAAAAAAAAAAAAGTCTATACAAATGCATACACCAGACTGTTCTGCATTAATATGGATCAAATAGCCCCTGCAAATGCAAGCATACACTAAGCAGCCAAATAGATTTCTCTAATTTCAGTTTTGTGGGCAAACCTGAAGGGTGCCAAGAAAGCACAGGCGTGTTCAAAGGACACACATGTCCCATAACTCATGAAGGTCTTGAAAAGAAAGACTGAGTCATAGTGCCTGTTGTCTGCTGAGAGAGTTGACAGAGAGAAGATCTACAAGTGCTGAGTGCTCTTGTCCTGAACTATCCCCACACATCACAAAATAAAAGATACCTGTGAAACTGAATTAGGACCTGTGCTTCCTAATGACAGTCTTGTACAGAGAGTTTGGGAAGCCATCTGATCACAACTTGGACTGGGGCTTTGTCCTGTCTTGCAGTGTCCCAGAAGCAAATGCATTTACCTTGGCAATCTGCTGGTTAAAGGCAAAAAGAGGGCTGCAAGGCTGAGCTCAAGTCTGGATCCTGTTTCCCCACAGAACGAGGAGCATCTCCAACACTTCTGAGGACAGTCCTCACTTTCCTTGGAGCTCCTTCCCCCCAGCTCCTTCACAGTCTGCTGTGAGAATCAGGGCAAGTTCATTCCCGTACACACATCTCCCAAGATAATTTGTTTGGGAATGAAAGGTATCAACTCCAACCACAAAGAGAGCAATCTTCCCTGTAAATGTGTAATACCAACATGTGAGCCCATCTGGTGCTGTAAAACATGTCAGCACTGCATGCCAAACTCAAGATACTTATTTTATCCTACACGTGGTTTACATTATTAATTATTAAATTCATGTTGAACATAAGATTGAGTATATTTTAAACATTACCAAAACCTGGTCATATTCCCATCCTTACACTGGGCACCATCTCAAAGATAAAAAAAAAAAAA
Source organism: Caloenas nicobarica (assembly GCF_036013445.1). NCBI lineage: Eukaryota > Metazoa > Chordata > Aves > Columbiformes > Columbidae > Caloenas > Caloenas nicobarica. The sequence goes on along the minus strand of NC_088246.1, from coordinate 43,489,949 downwards.
AAAAAGAAGGTTATATTCATTCTCTGGTCTTGGTTTTCTTTAGTCCAGGAAATGCAGTGGCTGGGCTACTGTACGACCAGCACCTCCTGCCACCCATCTCTAATCAGATTAGAAATATCCACAGCTCACTGAGAAATACCGGCGTTACAGCGTATTTTCTGAAAGACTGTCCTGATTATACCGTAAGCAGGGCCTACCTTGGATAGGACAGGCAACAAGTTTGGGGTCAGCCAAGTCAACTACCCAACTGACATGTTCACCCAGGAAGATAATATAATAAAAAGCCAGTGTTACTTTCAAGATCCTCCACCTTCTTTGGTATTATATACGGTCAACCAAAGGGAAAAATGTCTCATAGCAAACACTGATCTGGAAAATGTGCTCTATCACACACTTTCTTTAAAATTCTGTATAATGGAATTAATGGTAATTCTCCCACATCCTGGAGTGTTGGGAGATCAAATGCATCCAAGACTGTGAGACACTCTGGTACTTCAGTGATGCAAGCCGTGGAGGAATCCAAGATAGACAGATAATCCTCATTTATACCAGATGGGGAAACATTGAAGCAGAGAGAAGTTAAGCAACCTGTCACTCAAAAAAAATATGTGGAGAGTGTCGCAAAGAGAATTTCATCCCCCTCTCCCCAGTACTTCAGACATTTGGAACAAGCTTCAACACAAAGAATATTACTGGAAATAACAGCATGGGAGAGACGTGACTCGCAGATTCCCAACTACATCGTCCAATGAATATAAAACACCATCTCCTCTATCCCATCACTGACGTTAGCATATATAACCGCACAAAATGACTGAATACAGCACGACTATACTCATTTTGATAGCGATTGTTTAAGTCAGTCAAGGGAAGAGCTGGCTGTCACTTCTAATCCTTTACTGTGAAAGGTGGCAGCACCAGCTCTTCCTCAATCCTTCTGGCAGGATCTTACACCTCCGAGCACCAAGGGGCTCACTACTACCAAACAAGTTTCATGGCAATGTAGTAACTAATGACATTGGAAGAATGACTCTTGATTTCCACTGGTAATACCTCTGCCTGGGTGGTTTCAGGAAAAGAGTTATCGGGCAAAGAACAGCAATTTAGAAGCCGTAAATGCGGGGACAGAGGAGATGCCTGTGGGATTTGTGTGTGTTAGCTTTGCTTGCAACAATAGATTAGGAAATCAGATCGAGAGTTACAAAAAAAAAAAAAAAAAAAAGAGAGAGAAGGGAAAAGTTAGACTGATGGGAACTGCTGCAAACTCTGCGCTTTTGAAGAGATAGGTCTGATAAGAAGATACTCATAGGTTAAGAAGGTTTATACCTCCCACATTCAATCACAACAGTTACACAGCTACAGTATTTCCCATGTGCAAAACAGCCACGTGTGGCAATTTTAACCACCCAGGAAATCCACACTTTACAGTACGATTGCTTTTACTATCTAATGTTCAAATGAAAATTCGGGATTTTTCAGAAGTGTTTAGAAATCATAAAAATGTATTGCCATATCTGTAAACAGATAAGCACCAAAAATTCACCAGAAGTTTTATTACAAATTTATTCAAGCTCAGCCCTCCAGAAATGTCTAGTTGAAAACAACACATTTTTTTAAAAAAAATAAGAGAGCTGTAAAAAACATATATTTATAATATTAATGAATAATTTATAGCAATCTGTTATGACAACACTATTTCAGAACTCAAAGATATGATTAGGCAAGAAAAAAACCTACTTAAATATCAAGTTTTATGTACGTTCTTACCTCACATATACACACATATTTAAGCTTTTCCAGGAACAACATAGGCATTCCAGTCCATCATTTAAAAGGAAATACAGTTGTCTGAATTTTCGTTAACTATCAAAAACATGTCATTGTGTAACATTATATTCCGCAGTTCATCTGATTCTCTCTAGAAAAAACAAAGTGCTGAGCTCATAAAGTTTAAATTTAAAACAGCAAAGTACCATGACAAGGCTCCTGTTTTCTGATGGCAAATGATGTCAGAATACTCTGCTCCCCCCCCAAGACTAAAATGTGTCTCACACTAACCTGAATGGTACTTTCCGTGAACCCTGGCAGCAGTGAAACTCGCTGTGTACAAATATTAATGGAGAATGACCACAAAGATGTATGGCCACAAGAAACTCATCAATTCAAAAGCATATGCTTGGGAACATACCTTTGAGTGTTTATCCAGCTCTACTACTACATTTTTATTTACCTGAGTCACCGTAGTCATTATCTGCATAAGGGGTACTACTGCATACTTTTAGTAGATAAATTTGGAATTTTCACAGTAGTTCTAGTAGCTTGCATGGCCAGAAATCAGTACATTTCCTACAACTGTGCAATACAAAAACCAAAGAATTAAAGAGGCCATCTTAATTTTTAAAATCAGGTTTGCTGCAAGAGATTTTAAAATTCAGGCTATATATTTATCATTTAGTAATTATATTTCACTTGCCAGGACTCTGTGTTTTGGTTTTCTTAGTTACACCAGTTAAAGCAGTCTTCTTCTGATCTAAATGGGTTTTATGAATTCTTTAGCTCCTGGAAACACCTGTAAAGAGTTTTGTGAGATGCACATAGGACAGCAAAGAAAGCTCAGAAGGTTTGATCCTAGCTTTGCCAATACTTCCCTCTGTGACTGTGCATAAAAGACAACCTCTTCCTCTCTCCTCCTCTAGCTTCAGTTTCCATGAAAGGATCTCAAAATAGACTAATGGACCTCCTGTGAGGAGATCTTAAATTCATTAATTTATTTTAAAGAATAAAAGTTCTGACTATTAGTAATTTAGTCCTATTACTGATCCATTTAAAGACAGGCACTGCAAAATTGCGTCACGTGCCTATTTAACTACAACCTCTCAAGCTGACAGTAGTTTTCCAGTTTGAGCTTACTAGTTGCTCCTGTTGCATAAATTAGGAGCTTTCCATTATCTCTAAGGTAAGGACTAAAAATCCTGACTTTAGACTACCCCTTCAGAGTACTCCTTTTCTTAATTTTCCTGCTTAGCATTTACTATTGGCCTACAGCAATTTTCCTCCTGCTTTCACACAGCTTCATCTTTCCTCCTAATCAATCTTCCATGGGAACATGGTCCAGAGAGGATTTCCTCTTTGTCAGGTGACAGAAAACCATACATAATATTTTGATAGAATGATTAGCAGAAAAGTAAAGCCCTGTGGAACTTCCTGATGATAATTTACAGGACTTTTTGCAGAAGGAGTTGGCTGACGTATCCTAACGGACACAGTTGCTAGTAAGTGATTTGTTTTTTCCAGGCAAAGCTCACATCATTCCTGCGTTTTTGTGGTGGTATATACCATAGTTGCCAGATGACAAGGACATGCTCTTTCCAGCCTTTATTTGCTCATCATCTGGGACTTGGGTTTTTTGTTTGGGTTTTTGTGTTTATTTTTAAGATGATTGGTAATACACGATAGTGCTGTGCTCCCTTTGTAACTGGACAGCAGACTTGTAAATGGAAAAACTATCATAGGTGCTCTTTCTGGAAGAAGGAAGAGAAGAAATGATGGTTTGGTCAAGACTCAGATGACTAATGACAGACTAAGTATATGTTTCATTAGTGACTTGCTGAAGTTTACCTGCACTGGCATATTATGTCTAGGACAGAGAAGGTAAGAAAAGGAAAAAAAAATGAGGGAGGGCAGATGTGATAGCTGTCTACAAACATGAGAGAATGTCATTAAGTAACAGAAAGGCTGATTATTCGTATTACCGACAAAGGGCAGAATAGGAAAGAAGGCTTTTGCTTTGTTTAGAAGTCATTTCAGAAATTGTGCTGATTGGAGAGATGTGCAAACCGAGACTTTTGAAAGGTTCATGCCAGGTCACCCACGTGTATATGTATATATATATATATGTGTATACATATATAACATATTTTTTAAATCATCTAATCATTAAAATCACCAATGCCCTAGATACTTATTAAATAGGTCTTCCTAAGTACACTTAAGAAATGTCAGACTCTGGCTTGATTTCAAAACTGATTGTAGAACCCACAACTAATATTCCTCAAAAAAAAAGGAAAAGCCCAAGAGAAAGCAAATAAAAATGGTTTAAGGACACTGATATATAAATTCTCAGTTTATAATGTCACTCACACACTTACCTGGGGTAATGCATCTTGTTCTGATCACCTTGATACCAGTAATTTGTAAACAAACCAGAGGGTTTGCTCAATAACATTGAACAGAGGTCAGCAGGAACAGTTTTACAAGGAAAGATCACTGGAGCTAAAATATATCTGTTAGGCTGAGTAAATACAAGAAAAGAGGAATACATTTTAACATTGAACTGTAATACTGAAGGGTAAAAAAAGCAAAAACCAAAGAGGGAGATGAATTAATTAGCGTGGTGCCCAGAGGTAGGGGAGGAGGCATAATGAAGAGTGGTGGGATTAAATTAGGAAAAGCAAAATTTAGGCTGAGTATAAAGAAAAAAACCTTACTAATAATGAGTTTTATTATTTCGGGAATTAGTCTCTCAGGTGAAATGATGGAAACACCTGCCTAATATTTAGGACTCTCAAATTTAGGTTGCGTAAAGGCATTAATGCATGATACACAAAGTATGCACAAAGGCATGTACACTTTGGGGAATAAAACAGCACTGGTGGGGACAGAAAGAGCGGCTGCGGTCACATCCTGTCACATCTCCATGACTGAGGTACAGTCACCAACATCATCTTCAAGAACTGCCCAAAACGCAGCCTATGCCCACATCAGACAAGCTTTGCCCTGAAGCACTGCCCACAAGGAGATGAGATGGGCACGTGGGTGAGGGGACAGGCACGTAGGCAGGTGACAGAAGTGGCTGGACCAACACAGTCCCAAGCACGGCGGGGTAAGGACACATCAGCACACCCAGGCTTTGTTCCCAATTTCAGCTACAACTCTGTTTGCCACCCTTCTGGCTTTTCCTTAGCGTGCCCTTACCTACCACAGGCAAAACAGTTTGAAGACAACAGGGAAAGAAATCCATAAATAAAAATGTAGAATTTCATTGTTCTAATCCAAGTATTTTGTTACTTTGGAGATTAGCTAGCCCATGCCACAGCATTCAGAGGCCAGGCTTAGTGCTCTAGTCACAGCACGCTGGTTTTTAGAGCTTTCTGGAGTAAATACAGCAGTGCGGAGGCACGACTGCTATTGTTGCTGCCTCTTCATTTAGCTCCCAAAGGCCAAGCAAGTCAGCTAATTCCACCATAAAACAAAACAAAGCATCCCTTCAAAAACGGCTGCAAGACAAAAATACCAAAGTCCATTTGGCAATCTGATTTCTCATTTATAGCAGTTTTCTCCCTATTTTAAGTGGGAAACATCATCCAAACCTGTTCTAACATTTTTCTGGGTTCTGCTCTGCTTATCTTACGTAAAAGTAAAAATCAGAAAATGCAGAGAGCACTGCAGGGACCACAACTGGATGAACAGTATGTGCCTTGTAACAGGCACATCATTTAACCAAGTGAAGAAAAAAAAACACCAGGAAGGGTTAAACGTTGTAGCTGTATCAGGAAATTTGAGGCTTTAAACTGGAAGCAATTTGTTCAATGGCTATTTTGACCATAGAACTTCCTAATCTCGGTTCCCATAAAGTTTGGCTTGGAGCCAGCCAGAATGGTTCATTTTAGCTGCACAGATATCTTCCACAGAGGAAATAAAAGGATTTCAAAACCCGGAGTCATTTCCTTTGGTTCTCGGCTCATTCAGAAAAAATGTCCTTTCGGTCAGTGATATCTCCAACTTAATTCCTGCAGCATGACTTAAAAAAAAAAAAAACAAAAAAAAAACCAAACAAAAACCAACAAAACCACCAACAAAAAAAAGTCTTTGTGGGAAACTTTTTCTGAAGGTTTGGAAGTGCGCCCTGTAAGCTCTTTGCCAGTTGGTGTAAAATACCTTCTTTGCTCCCAGAAGCTTGCAAAGCAAAAGGTCCTCTCCTTTTCATCATTAACTCTGCGCTTTCCAGAAGTTCTTACTCATCTCGCAGTCCCATTTCATAATTAAAGGAGGTATTCACACTCATACACATAGAAGGGTTTGCAGAACTTAACATTAAAATAATCCACTAAAGGCACTCCAATCACAGGGAGTGACCTATGAGCAGCTTCAGGTGTAGCAGTGCAAGCAGAACAAGTAAGCATTTATCAAAAAGAGCAATATATTGTTTATGCAACAGCACAATAGGTTTTGAGGCATGTAAGCACAATACATTGAAAGTGTCCCTCTAGAACTTGGAGATAACCAGAAGGCAGGAGCAGACTGGAGTGATGGCAATCTCTCTCATCAGACAAACAGATGGAGGAGTTGGTAATCTTGAAGAAAATCAGGAGGTGATCACCAGATCTATCCCTCTTGCAAACAAAACAAGAGGCCAGAGAATCTAAGTAGACATACCGGGATGGAAAGTAACCACAGAGTCACTCAGATACTGTGAGGACAACATAACTGAAATACTAGTGGCTCCCAGAATGTTTTAAGTCTAAGAAATAAAATGGGTGAACTGGAATACATACTAGAGTAAGAAAAAACTCAGGTATTTGAAAGACTGTGAAAGTGAGGCAATCAGCACACCACTATTACCCTACGATATAACCTGCAGGGCACAGAGCAGGCCATGCTGATGGTGAGAAATGATAAGGCTAAGCAAGGCAGCAAGAAATACAGAACCTGCAAGAACTGAAATCCCAGGCCAAAACATGAAGAACGGTGATTGTGCATTATGGGAGAAGTACCTCTGTCCTGCTGACTGCCCCGCAAGGATGGCAAAACCAGCTGCCACGGGCAAAGGGAGACGCAGAAAAGCAGTAAGGGCAGAAAGCAAGTGAAGTGCTCATAGGGGACTCTAATTATCCCTACACAGATTGAGCAAAACGGAATATAATGCAAAGATCACATTTTTAGGTGCTGTTCAGAGAGCAGCTGCTTAGGAAGCCCAGAAGAACAGATGCAACTCTTAATTTGAAATGACCACAGAGGAGGTTATGGGACAAATTGACAAAAGTGAACACTAACAAATTGCAATAACAGATGGTATTCACACTCCCCGTTTGAAAAGAGCTCCAGGACGCAATAGCTGCCTACACATGCTAATAAGTGGTGTGCAGCTTCTCTTCTAAAACCAGCTTTGTACCTGAGGCCCAGGAGGTGGCACACATGGTGGCAGTGTTCTGAAAAGATCCCAGGTGAGCTATGGGTACCTACAGGTCTGCAAACCTAGCGTCCGATTACCAGAAATTACAGGAATAGAGTAAAATCAACGGAAATACAATATGTGGAAAGAGTTAACCTGGCTTTTGTAGGTTTGCCTCACAGACCTACTGGAGAGTTCTTTGAAAAGGTCAACAAGCCTGTGGATAAGGGTGATCTGGCTAATATAGTCTGCTCCGATCTCCAAAAGGCATTTGAGAAGGCCCTCACAAAAGATTTCTTAGGAAACAAAGCAGCCATGGCTTAAGAGGGAAAGTTCTCGGATAAACAATTGGTTAAAAGATAAAAACAGAGGGTAGAGGGCATGGTCTTTCTTACAAGAGGGGAACGGCACCAATGGACTTCCACATGGAGCTTTGCCAGGACCCGTACTGCACAACCTGTTTCTAAACGACAAGAAGAGGCTAAGCGCTAAGGCGACAAGATTACTCAGGAGAGAAAACTGGGGAGGCATCTGTGAAGAACTGCAGAAGGACCTTATTAAACTAAGCGACTGGGTAATAAACCAGAAGAATAAATTTAATGTGGATAAATGTAGTGATGCACATGGGAGAAAGTTCTAGTTTCACATTATAAAATTATGCCTTTTGAACTGTCCACAGAAACGTCAGCTCTAAATTTGCTCAAAAAGGCAAATCGAATTGTAGGAATCATTACAAAAGGAGGAAAAAGCAAGGCAAAGAATGTACATATATTTCCCTGTCAGCTCCTCCTTCCCCATAACTTCTCAACCGATTGACCCTACTCAGACAAATTTGACAGAGGGAGCAATCTCAAATAGTTCAGATTCCCAAAACTAAACCTCATTACTAGACACCAGAGAAAACACAGCAGAGTCACAAAACAGGCTTATTAACCCCAGCAGCCTCAGAAGGACTTATTGCGTGGCACATACCCTCTGCTTTAAGTGTAACTATTTTAACACTCCTACAGTAACAGCCCAAGAAGAGCATGGCAAGAACTAGATAAGCAATTCTTTCTGATTTAAGAATTCACATTCACCCAACCTGATGAATATGTATCTGTCTCCAAAAGTCAGGGCATATTTAACGTCTCTTCCATGACTTCCTCCTCTATTTTAAACTGTATGCATCAGCAGTACAATTTTGTTTCATTAAAAAGGAAATAACTACTGAGATAATGTGCAACAAGTAAAAATTAAACACTGACATTTAGAACACTACTTTTTCCTCAGGTTTTTGTTTGTTTGTTTTTAAAGATATGTTCCATTAATTATGTGGAATTTACCCAGCAATTTACCGTGAGCTGAAGTGACTGACAAGAGCAACCAAGATACCTCAAGCAAACGAGGTCACTCAGGCTTTTTCTTGCAGTTTCACGATTAAAGGTGACCACAAAAACCTTTACTTTCTACAGAATGACATGCTTCATTGGTTAAATATACAGGCAATTAACATAGAGATAACATGCATTTAAATGGAGGTCCCATTGACCCTCATCTCCTGGCTGCAACCTTTGTTCTGAAAGCAGGCAGCTTAGAAAAAATATTCAATTAATAAAAAGCCATGAAGGGCAACAAGCCCATTTTAATTCATTTAAAAATAAATGGTGTTTACTGCTCCATATTTAATAAGTTAATAAACAATAACACCACGACTAATACTGCAAGCAACAAGGGCATTCGGCTGAAAGATCTATACAGAGATCATATTAAAATAGAAAAAAGAATGCGGTTTTCTCCTTTGTTTAGAATAAAATTATTCTATTAGCAAAGAAGTGAACAAAGACTGTTGTCTTATACATTTTAGCCCCATCCTTCTTGTCTCTGCCCATGTCCTATCTCATGTGTGATGCTACAACTTGCTGCAGGAAATTGACTCCCCCACTCTGAGTGTTCCTTAATGCTCCCACCATCCCCTCTAATACCCGTGTCCTCCGTCCCAAATTCCTTGTTGGGAAAAACCAGCACAAACTCAGGCTCCACCATAGATGGGAAACTGCCAGTTGACTGTGGTTACTTCAGGTGGAGTAAAACCTGCTCCTGCAGGAGCACCGAGCCTCCAATCTACGTAGATGCCTGTTTTCTGCAAATTTTTAATTTGCCAAATCCCAGTCCTCTGGTACATTTGCTTGAAACTGGCCAATAAGTTGTAAAATTCTATGTCAATAAAGAATTGAAAGCTTGGAGACTCTGCAGTTATAAACCAAACCAAGAGATGTTTGTTTGGGTTTTTTTTAAAGAAAGAAAAAAAATGAACCATTTGTAATTTTTTGACCAAACTTGTAATTTGGGGGTCCAGAGGAACCACATATCACACCACTGCCATCTAATGGAGAAAACATCATTGGTCCTGATGAAGACCCAGTCAGACAAAAACTATTTCACCAAGTAGAAGAGTCATTTCTGCCACCCCTAACATGGCCTCCTCCTTTTCTCATATATAAATTTAGCTCTCCTCAAAACATTCAGAGTTGAAGAAACTCAGTAAATGTTATCCAAATGTGTGACTATTCTCAGGAGAGCCGAAAGACTGGTTTGGGGTTTTCGTTTTTGGACAATTCAGTTTTTAAAATTAAAAAAAATAGTAATAATTTAACTCCATTCAAAGTCATAAGATTACTCACAGTACCTAAAATTAATTGTGAATCCTGCTCTTTTTCAAAGCCCTGGACTGCAAAGTCCATAGGACAAGGTTGTATTTTAATTAATTTTTGTACAGTACAATTGTTTTCTGCACTGTCAATTAGCACCTAGAGTTTTACCGTTATACATCTACCATAACCTAAATAGATGGAGTAATATTAATAATGCTCACCAGTTCCATCCCCAGAACTAGTGTGGGTGGGTTTTTTGTTCAGCCTTGAAGGAGCCATATCTTTATTGCCAGAGGTTATGTTTTTTCCTCCTATGTTGCACATATATTCTGACACCGGCAATCCCACACCATGTCTAGACAGGCGGCCTTCAAATACCCAGAAAGACACTTTAAAAAAAAAAAAAAAGGTGGCACCATCATTTAGTGTTCTACGAAGAAAGAGAACATGTACTTAATTCACTTGGGTAAGACAGTCCTGCTCTTCTAAACAAAAGCCAGGGACATGCGCTAATAGGGGAAAACGGGAAGGGTGACTCCTGATTGCTGGCAACTGCAGAAGTGAAGTCGCTGTAATTAGCAGACCTGATTCAGAACGTTTCCTGTTGAGTACTCACGTTCAATAAAAGTCTGTCCATTGGATTTATTATCACGTTGTCACTATGTCGAGTAGGCATTTGTTTTGCATAGGCTGTATACTCTGAGAGAGTGGGATGGAGTCGGCTCTGGCAAAACCAAGCAGCTGGGCACTGTCCTCCTCTGGCCCGGGGTGCCACGGGTGAGGTGCTGCGCTGAAGGTCTTGAGACCTTGGGGAAACCACCTCCTCAGAAGAGTACCACCGCTCTGGGGAGAGATGACCTGTCTCCAGGCAACCAGAGGCCAAACAGATTTACTGATATACGAGATGCTGTGCCATGACTCTATGATTCTAGGGCATCAGAGAAAAGAAGTTTAAGCAAAGCGGTTCTGCAAGACAGTTAAAAAAGCCAATGCACTACAACTAAGCTTTCAACAAAGCTGACTATGAGCTGCTGTTCAAAGAGAAGAAAAAAATTCCCTTCTGCTCACTTCTGTGATATGAAATAGATATTTCTGAGTCTGCTGAGACCACTAAGAGCCTACTAACATTCCCCAGTCCCAAAATGCACTTCAAACGCATGCCAAGCTATTGGCAAAGTTTTATACAGACCAACGAATCAAAACATTAATCACTGTGTATAAATGGAAATTTTACTTTTTTATTTCTCTGGAAGGAAACAAAATTAAACCAATTATTTGCCAGTGATATGGGCCTGCAAGTTTTGGAAGCAGTAAATTAAGAATAATCACAGATTAGATATGTCACAGAATACTTGAACATCTTGGCTCTACTTACAGAAAATATTTGCTAGGCCATGAGTTCATCTATGAAAAGATAATGACCCAGGAAATATTTTCCTTAATTGCATAGAAGTCGTTTAAGAAAGTGTCCGGGGAACTAATTAGAAAGGAGTTTCCTCTGTAGAGGACCTGGCTTTAAACTCAGTAAGCAATTTTTAGAGGACTTGCTTGAGAGAGAGCACTGTTTAGATGCAGGCACTGATGTTTGCTGAGGTGCAGCAACATTTTGCAGACACGGAGGCGGATACGTCTCCAAGTCCTCACCGCAGCAGGGCAGCGGCCAGGGCTAGCGCTCTCCAGCTACGGTAACTTGCTCAGCACAACTCAAACGCTTTCCTATTTCACTTCAGCAGATGTGGAAAGCGTTCAAAAATATACATAGAGGAGAATCTCTACCTCCAAGCTAAAGCGACACTTTGCAAAACACTCACGCGTTTGCCAAGACACGTACAATGCCTGCTGGCCAACCCAACAGGAAAACAGGTCCCTCAACAGCATCATGTATTCCCACTGAGTGCCATTGCTTTGTTATGTTACCTAAAAATCTGATAATACATCATTTGTTAGTTCAAGGGGATAGCTTCATATGTATTTTTGAATATATACATGCACTTTTTTTTTCCCTCCATCTAGTACCTGGTAACTTCTTGAAATAGTCAAATTCATAGACCATCACAGTTAATGAGGGACGTTTAGATTGGATATAAGGAAAAATTTCTTCACAGAAAGGGCTGTCAGGCATTGGAACAGGCTGCCCAGGGAAGTGGTGGAGTCACCATCCCTGGAGGTGTTTAAGATACATAGATGAGGTTCTTAGGGACATGGTTTAGAGGTGGACCAGACAGTGTTAGGTTAATGGTTGGACTCGATGACCTTGAAGGTCTTTTCCAACCAGAACAATTCTATGATTCTGTGAGCCTGTAGAGCAAATAAACTTTCATTTGATAAGGTAGGGCATGAACTTCCAAGACTTCACTAGTGAGTAACGGCCTCATGGTTTCTTACTGGAAATTATTTTCATTTTATTTTAATGTAAGCCTGCCTTTGGGGTGTTTAGATGTCTCCTTTAGGTATTTTTTCTAAACACTTGGCTCCTAGTCTCACGTGATTACATAGAAATATCACTTTTTGATTTAAACAGAAAAAAAAAATCTGACGTTTACTTATTAAAAAAACAGGAGTGAAATTAAAGTTTCAAAAACAGAAAACAAACTAAAAAAACTTCCAAACATTTATTATACAACTTTTAAACAACCATTTGAATTGTTATCAAAAAATTAGCATGGCAAGTTTGCCCCCCTCCCTTTTTTTTTTTTCTCTCTCTCTTTTTGTTTTTTGTTACAGTTTTGAAATGGGGACTTAGTGACATTACTGAAGACTTTGTCCTTCTAGCTCAGGAGATGTTTGTTTATCAGCTGGCTTGCTAACCAAAATTGGTACAACTCAGCATAGTTTGTGCTCTCTGTTCAAGAGACCGAGGACCAGATTAGTTGGGGCTGCTACAGGTATGTACTGAGATGGATCAGCAGAACCACACATAAAACTTGCTAAGCACCCACCCACAATCAGCATCCATCCAGCCTTCACAAAGGCACTGTCAGAAAACCTGCTGAACTAATATATGTCATATTGCTACACTATTAGTAACTTGTGAGCTATTATGCCACTGATTACATAAAACTTGGGAATGGATCAAAAAAAGGGAAAAAATGCAAACTAACCAAGCTAATGGACAAAAAGTCACCACATCTATTGTCTACCCCGGCATCAAAAATAGGATTGATTTACTTTTTACACAAGTCTAGAGTTTCAAAATTAAATAAGTCTGTTTTACAAATTATTTACTTTCTACAAGATCCATTTCCCCTTGAAACGCGCTGTGCATGCCCTCCTAGTGTGAACAGTTTACTGTCTGTGATCAGGCACAGACCTACTTGGCTGGATTTTTTTCTGTCTCAAAATGGCAATTCTGAGAATCATAAATAACACAGCACAGTTATTGCAATTTGAGCTTATTCTCAATAAATGAAATTTATTAACTAAACAGCTTTCTATGCAGCTTAGCTCTTTCTTCACTAGCTTATTATTTTACACAGACTTGCTTCATGTTGCTAGTCACAACCAAATCGTGCCATCTCACGTATAATAGGAACAAGAAGGAATAAATAAAAAATATTTTATATGATCACAAATATCCTTTAATCTTCATAGAATATGTGCAAAAAATTACTTTCTAAAATTTGAAGTTATGAAAGTATTTTGCCTAGCAAACACGCCAAGGTATATCTACTATATGCTTATAAACTTTGTTTATCAGAATACGAGAGCAGAAGCCTGCTGCTCATTAAGCTGCAATGCATTAGAGTACTTAGGGATGCTGGCGAACTTAAGCAGATGAGAAGCACCAGTGACAAGGCAACACAGACTCCTTTTGGGAGATACGAAGCAGCACTTTATCATGCCATTCCAATTATCTCCAACACTTAAAGTAAGCCTCCAGTTATCCCATTTTTGTTACACAAATAAACTCTCAATTTATAAAATAGGTCATGGTAAATTTTAAGTCCTGGTCTAAAAACAGCAAGGCAACAGGAGAATTAAAATTGCGTGTGATATATGGTGGGTTAACACAGATGACCTCATGGCATTTTTTTTACCATAAACCCACCGCAATCCTAATGACTCTCTATCTGCATCCCCAGTTTTGGTATTTTAAAACGGCATACATCATTGCTAACATTTCTCAACAAGAAAAATGCCATAATGAAATATTAAAATTATAAACAAAGTCCCTAGAGTTCCCGTCATCATGTTAGGCACATTTCTCTCCTAAGACAAACACTGCTATTCAACAAATCAAGTCACGCATGGTTTGAAAAAATATACATAAAATGAAGAATATGCAGTTGAAGTGTTTGTGTCGTAGACATTACTGTGATTCATAGGTTTTATTTATTAAAAAAATTCCCACAGGTGAGATTTTGGACTTTTAGTCATTCTCCCATGCTCATCTTCTAAGGTCCGCGCAAAATGCTCAAAATTGTACGAGCTCCTGATTAAACCAGGAAGTAAATCTGCATGCACGCAATTAAAGTGTCTGCAAGGGCAGATGCAGATGACAGTAATTCATACTCCAAGAAATGGGCTTGTGTATTTGGCAGATTAACTGTTCTGTATTCCATTGCTATGAGGTATGGAAACTGTACTGTGAAACAACCATTACTCATTCTCTCGGCTCTGAGCACGTAGGTTCTCTCAAAGGCAAGCCAGGCTGGAGAGGCCGGGGGATGAGGGCTGGAAAGAGAAGAGTCTACGCGTTTCAGATTAACATTTCTCTTGAATGGTTTCTTTTATTCCATTTCCACTACTTTTTAAATTAGCAAATACAGTAGACCCAGAAGGGAAATACGCAAGGAGGAGAGGGAAAGAGGGGAGGGAGAGGGAAAAAGCAAAAGCAGCCAAAACTCTCCGACTTGTTCATTAGGGGGTTTGTGTTTGAACATCTGAATGAATCATGTGTCTGTTTTCCATTATTCTCCATATGTGATTGTTCCCTGCTTTGTTCAGTGATTTCTGGTCATTTTGTCATGACTGTGCTTACTTTGTTTTATATATTGTTCTATTACAGGGTGATTGTTGCTTTTCCTCTGCCTCACTTGGCAGTTATGCCACCAACAAAGAGCAATCTGAAAATGAGAGGTTACGTCAAAAGGTTTCCCTAGTGAACTCCCTTGCAGCATATATGATTACTTGAGACCCGACTGCTTAATTCATACCAGGGCAAAATCCTCAGATAACACTATTCCTTTGCACGACAAGAATGTAGTGGGTATCTTTTTAAAAATCTGAGGAATACTGGAGAATAACTTAAAATCCATTGCAGAGTGTTTTCCTCATTTTTCCAAGAGGATACCTAGCACTTCTTGCTAGGCAGTACCCTATTTTAACAGATCTGCACATTGATACATGGGGTATTTGAAATAATTTCTTTGCTATATTAACTATTCTCCACTTCCAGCTCTACTCTATACCTTGGTCAACACACACAGGACACTGAAATACATTTTGAAATCTCTAATCATGTGATAACTTCTTCCGTCATCTCCCTGAATTTAAACCACCCTACTGCATTGTATAAACATCACAGTTTCAACTTACGAAAACAATCTTAGAGCAAATAATCATATTAATCCATTCACAGACTCTCAAAAGTAACAGGTGATTAGTACCATGCAGCATGGATTTTGCAAGAATAAATAATGTCACATCACACTTCCATCTAGAAACAGGTAAATAGTCTTATGGATAGTTAAGCACTACATATTTTACCTAAACTTTAGTTGTGTCTCATAAATTGAGCAGATGGGAGAAATATGATCTAGATAAAACCGCTGTGAACTATGTGCCAAATTGATTAGCAGATCCAGTTTTAAAAAAGAAGTTCTCAATGGCTCAGTGTTGCACTATCTGCTGTACTGTGAAAGTTTCCACAAAAGTTTTCCCCAGGTCTGTTATTATTCAGTCTTTTCCAAATTATCTTCATTTATTAACTGTGAAGAGGATACTAAAGAGGTAAGTGCTGCAAGCACTCTGGAGGCTTAAGATTTGAGAATAATCTTGGCAAATTAAGGAGTAGCCAGGAAAAAATAGGATAAAATTCAATACAGACAAATGAGAAGTACTAGCCTTAGGAGGGAATAATCAACAGCACAGAGAAGAGCACACAATAAGGAATGTTGGGCTGGCAGCAGTAACAGAGAAAAGAATAACAGAATCAAGGGCTGCAGAGAATCTCTTAGCATAATTCAGCACTGTGCCTTCAGAAATAAATCTGTATTTTAAATATACGTAGTTATTTACGTGGCTATATCAACAAAGAGGAGAGTCATGTGATCACAAAGAAGACAAATGGATAACTGCTCCACACTATTGAAAATGGTGAGATTTAGGCCGCCCGACACCCTGTACCCAGTTCTAAGGTCTTCAAGTAACAAGTGAGCTAATTAGAGAGAGACCAGCAAAGTGCAGTATAATCAGAAACTTGTAACAAATTTCCTTTAAGGAAAAAGTGAAAGAACTATTGTTTAGTCTAAGGAAAAGATAAGACAGATGCATAGCGGTCTTCAGATATATGTCTGTTGCAAAGAGAAAAGGAATAGACTGTTCTGCTGTTCTGCACGTCCACTGGGGATAAGAAGCAATAGGCTCAAATTGCATCAAGGGAGATTTAGGTTAGACATAAGGAAACTCCTCATTATAGCGAGGAGAGGGAGCACGAACACAGATCGCCTGAGGAGCTTTTGAGGAATCTCCACCGCTGGAGGCCTTTGAGCACAGGTTAGAGAAACGCCCCTCAGCAGTGGGTTAGAGCTGATCCTGGCCCCAGGCAGAGGAATGGACCAGCTGATCTCTTCAGATCCCTTCCACTTCTGATCCCTGGGAAGCTTTTCTTTTTCCTTTTTTTTTTTTTTTTTTAATTTTTTGGCAGCCTTACTGAAGAGGAAGGAAACTGTACCAGCATTTAAAGCAGCAAAGCATCTACTCTTTTTTATGCCACAAAGCATACTATTAATAAATCCAATTACGTTTACGATCTTTTAATGGCACCACTTATGTCATAAAGATCCATCTTTGAAAATACGAAGAAATATCTTTACCCTACAGCGTAATACAACAGCGTGAAAAAAAACTTTTACAAAATTCCATCTCGCTGTTATATGGCCCCTACTACAATAATCTCAAAGCTAGCTACATTATAAAGAACACCAAACACAGATATTTTTCTTTCTCAAAATTCTACCATTCATATTCTTTACAATCTTTTCACTTCGTATTTTGTGTTTCACAAATGAGTCCATTCCTTTCCTTGTTTATCACAGGCAATGGGAACGGAAGGAATTTCTGATCACACAGCATCACATTTGTGGAGTGGCTACCAGTCAAATATGCACTTTAAAACAAAACAAAAATTTAAGGACAATCACTGAACACGCTTCCCCCGATCGTCCCCACCAACCTTTACGCACGAAGCTGAAGCAGCTACACTGACAACACAGTGGTCTCAAACAACTAAGATCAGCACAGACAAACAAATTTCTTTCTCCCATGGACTTCATCTCATTATTCAACACATGGCCCAGTTCAAATCCAACTCCACCTGCTTGATTTGTGTTGCCATTTCAGATGGACGAATGTCAGGAAAAAAAAAAAAAGGGAAAAAAGGATGGAGTTGACACATGAGAGAACAGCGAACACCATAGTCTTGCATGGTAGTGGGAAGGGGGACAAGGACCTACATGTCCCCGTCTCCAAAGGAAGGTCTTAGTTGGAGTGTAAGACAGTCAAGAGCAGTCCCAGGGTAACCTCAACCCACCTGATCACAGACTTTCTCTCTCACCCGTCACATCAGCAGCTCAGGCCCCTACAGCTTTCCCAGACCTAAGCCCCAACTCCTCCCTGCCCCTGTCCCCAAGTGCTCCTACCCAAAGCCCTTCCTATCCCCCCCAGCACTCTTCCTCCCTGCTACACCAGCTCAGAGCCCATTCAATCCACTCAGCCTCTTTGCAGTCCCATCACACCGCAAGTCCTCCCCTCCCTACAGCTCCCCACGTTGTACCTTGTCTCTAAAACTCAAATCTCCTGGCCACGCAGCAGCCAGCATCAGGCACATCCATCACCTCCTGGCTTTGAAACTGCAGCACACATCTCTGTGACCCCCTCAGCCATCCTGCCAGGGCTTTCTGCACTTGGCCCAGACTCTCTTCCCATTAGAATATTCCTTTATAATACCATCAAAAACAACAACAAAACAAAACGAAACCAACAAAAACCAAAAAACACCTAGTCTTGTTCCTGGTGTAATGTTCAAAGAAATACAGACAGAGCAATGTTACCAGAAGTCTGCCAAAACAGTGCTCCAAGGAAAGAAAACACATGTCCAGCAAACGCGTGACCGTACCACTTCTGGTTGATGGCCCATGATCGACCGGGTTGGTGGAGTTTTCTAAGACTAGAATTGCAATTTTCCAGCCTACTTTTCTCTTGAGTGGTTAGTGAATACTTGCTACTGTGGCAGGCAACAGGTAAAGGCACACACTTCTACAAACTGCAAGAATTTTACCTTCTCGTGTAATTTCCCCAAATGTCTTTGCTGCCTCTATTCACACCCTATCTGGTGACTTGAGACATACTCCTGTACTGAAACGTTTTTTTCTTTTTACCAATTCATATAGAAATGCTGTCCGTAATGTGCTTCTTATCAGAAGAACCCACTCTAGAAGGACTTATTACTACAAAAGGATTCTGTATACCACTCGTGCTTCCCCCCATAGACTTGATGGCTCTTCAGATTGGTAAATGAATAACAGTTCTAGTCCTGAGATACAACTGGACATGTCAGTCAATATTTATCTAGGCAAATATAACTATATACATACACATGAAACATACTATACTTTGCTAAAAAATGTCGTTGTACATCAGCAGAAAAATTAAGAACATAAAGCTAGAAGAGGAATCATTTTTATAACTTGGTATTGCAACTTGTGGATCTGTTTGTGTCATAAAGAATATTTTCTTCTTCCAATACTGTAGTCCAAGACTTCACAAAAATAGAAAAATTAAACCAGGTTTTGTTTGGGAAACTTTTCCCAAAGGTTTCTCCTTTTTATATGGGAAATCAATTTGCATCACTGATGATATCATTCAAATCAGACAGCACAATGTGGTTAGAAGGTAATTTACTTTTCTGTCGAAGCAATTTGATACTTGTTCTGATTTGTGATTTTCATTTTGTTTGTTAATGAAAAAAATTAATGAGCAATGTTACTGGAAACACCACTCAAAGCTTTGGTATTATTAAATATGTTTGTAATATATTGTACATTATGTTGATTGCACAGTTGGAGCCAAAGCCTTGGCAGTCAAGCCACCAGTCAATCACTCAAACAGACAATGAACTCACAGAGTGGATGTTTTGCACATACCTTTGCACTGATTTGTGTTTTTGTCAAGAATTGCCTTTGTGGATACAATTTTCCCATACCTATGGAGAAAACAAAAATCAGAAATACATGTTATTATATTTTAATAATGTACATAGTTATTTTTGCAGACATATAGCACATATACTAGGAAGAGATCTAGTGCTCTTGAACAATGTTTGCCTGATACTCCTGGAGAGGTTCCTTCTGCCACTGCAGTTCAACAAGCGCCTTTAGAGTTCACCTGAAAAGCACTGGTCGTTTGCCACATTCTGTCCATCTCTGGTCACTGTGCTGCCCTGCCAGCATAAATGTCAATTATAGCAGGGATTTTAAGGCATCAGCACTGGTAAAGATGTTTCTTTAGTTGAATTAATTAGGTTTGTTTGAAGATTTTTTTAATTATTATTTTTAGCTCCAAACAAGGTTTGTTTTAATACAGATGGACTAGATACCTCAAAAATTAACAAAACAGCAGGAGGTACGGCCATTTACTTACACACATGCACACACGACTGTGCCCATGTGTGCATCCACACCTGCGCTCAGACACTCTTAACTTCTGATTTAGGTGAAGAGAAGCTTTGAGGTTTAGGTGCATCTCCTCGCTCTTTCCAAGATGAATGTTAATACTCATTTGCATTTATGTTGCCTCCCATAGACAGCACAACACTGCACCACAATTTGATACTCAGCATGATGAAGGAGGAATTCAGGCAGCTATTATACTACTTGTTGCATTAAGCAGCTATGCCATACAATAGGTTATCTGTCTCTATCTCACAGAGGTTAAGACTAAAAATGCAGACTTAATAGTAAATATCACAAAACCCTGGCAAAAGATCACGGAAGATGGTCATTTATGACTGAATATAAGACTTCAGGAGAATAAGGAAAATAATTTTATTTCTCAAGTCACTGATATGTTTCCATTGCTGCTTCACTGAATATGACTTGCTCTCCCAGATTAAAAAAAAAAAAGAAAAAAAAATTATATATACTGGTATTCTGATAGATTGGGCTTTCATTTGGAAGACTTTTCCATGGAACACAACTTTCATCATCAAGGAAGGACATATTACTACAAAATATTATAGTAAAATTGTGTCTTCTAATGGCAGAGTAACATGCATGGAAAATAACCAAGTGTTCATCAACTATAAACCACTGAAAAGTATGGCGGACCAATTTTTATTTGGTTAATCTTTAGGAACAGCAACATAAATTTGGTGTTAGTGATTTCTAATTGGAGTCCAGAAACCATTATGTGTAAGATCTTGCTGCAGTTCCCTTCTCTGCCTCAGGAGGAATATCATGTCTCCTACTATACAGAAGAGGATTATAAAAGCCAGCTAGAGCACTGTACTATATATTCAAGGCCATGCCCTTCTTTGTCCTACCAGACTATAAACATAGCCAGTAAACCAGGGGGAAGAAAAAAAAAAAAAAAAAAAAAAAGACCAAAAAATGACAGGGAGCCAAAGAGGGAATGGTACTATAACCCACAAGGGAAAAGAGACCTTTGGGCTTCAGTCTGGGATGCAGCGAAACTTAAATATCTCATGAAGCGGGGGCAGCACCAACAGGAAAGATTGGGAGCAGCCTGCCTAAACATATTCTTTGGTACCAGGCAAAGAAGATTTCGGGCAATTTTGTGCCTGACAAAGTCCTCAGATGAAGTTTCCACACTGCGAGTGACACGTAACCACTCAGCTTTATATAAAGGCTACTGTTTCTCCATGACTCTTCACTCTGTCTTTGTGACTGATGTAAAGTAAGACTTTCCATTTCACTGTTTTTCCTTTCTTAAAGAACCCACAAAAACATTTGTTTCCATTTGAGTTTCATTTTGGGGAGGAAAAACAGGCTTTCTTTCTTTTGTTTCAGACTGAAACCAGTTAGAAGGAAGGTAAACTGACCTAAAGGCATTAACAGCTTGCACAATCTAAGTTGAGCCCCAATTCAGCCATCTTTTAGGAACCACAAAAATTGCAGAAGCCTTCATCCCCTCCATATACCACCCTGGCGTTTTTGCTGGCTCTGTAAACAGGCAAGGGTTTGTCCTCTGAAGTCAGGCGTAAGCCCTTGTGCACCCCACCATGACGGGTACATGGGCAGGTAGTCATGGGTCTATTTTGCCTTAGTTGGCTTTACTCCAAATGTATATACATAACCGATTTAACATTAACTATGAGATCACATGCTTGTCTAACCTCAGGTGTTTCCCGAATTGAGGTCTTTATACTCACTTATGTTCCACTTAGTTTTATAATTCTTCATGGTAATACCTGAAGTTGACTTTGGCCTCAAAGACATTAGAGTACTTATCTTAGGAAAGCAAAGCCAAGTTCTCTGCCACTGTGATTTATGGTTGTTCAGTGGGCCAACTTACCCAGTAGGAAATATGGCCCATGTGGTGCATCTTCATTTATTTGATCTATTTACATTTAAAATCAAACACATGAAAAACATGCCAAAACATGCCTATCTTGTACAGTAAAGGATCTCTGACAGATAGGTGGAAAAAGAATCCAACAAAAATCAGCGGCTAACCCACAAGCACCTCAAATAAAACACAACCCCCACCTAAACTTCCGCCAACAAAAACTAACACCCAGCCTCTATTTCAGTCCAGCCACTCCTAATGAATTGATATGTTGTTTAATCCAAGTCACGTGAAAGCTAAAAGTTAACATTTCTTGCCAGCAGAGACAGGCATTTGTGGTTCCACTGCTTTTATTACACATTTCCCAGAGTTATTTGCTACATAACTGTGATCCTGCAAACACTTAGTTACACCAGAGATTTTACTCACAGAAGTAATTCTGTTTGGTTCAGAAGAGGTTTCCTCCAGCATGTAAAGTTACGTGCACATCTTCACGTTTGCAAAAACAAACATCAGAGAGGTAAGAGGCACCACAATAACAAACACTGTTAGAGGCAATTAGCCATACGCAGGCGACTTAATCTACCACTATAGACCTTGATCGCTACCTCAAGAAAGTAATTGGAATTAATCTGGACACTTTTCTTAAATATTTCGAGTAATTATTTTACAGTAATCAGAACATCAGTTCTGATGAAGAATGTTAGTTTGTGTACTGCAAGCAATCAGGAAGGTATTTTGTTCCTACACATGTAGTTATATTTCTTTCTTGCATGTGTGAAGAGTGGTATTATGTCTCCTTTCCAAAGTTGTTTGGCTTTCTGTTTGTGGGGACCTTCAATTGTGATTTTACTTACCCAAAAGTATCAAAATATATTCTTCAATGGGAACACCCAAGTGCATCGCAAGAGCTGGCCTCTTGTTTTCTTATATTTAAATGGAAACTACTATAAAATCCAACAGCCTGCACGCCTCTGTTCTACAAACTACTGATATCATTAATGTAAAAAATACTAGGTTTGCCTGTCACAAGAAAACATGAACGCTGTTTAATTTCCTCCTAAGTTATGGTGCATGAAGGTATTCTTTCAAAGCTTTTGAATCCAACATTCCAGTCAGAAAGAGGTACCTGTGGAACTGAGTTCAACTCAATGCCTTATTACCAACTCTTTAACATAATGACTGTACGATTAAGGATAGCCTACTGCATCACAGTATCCGAAGGAATAGACATAGTGAATCTGTGAGACGGCTACCTCAAGAATGTGTCTAATGAACATCTGAACCGAAATTGCTATTCAAAGGATTTCCAGACGTACAACATGTGTTGTTTTTCATTAGATTCTTCCCAAAGTGTTATCTAAATGCACAGTAAGCACAAATAAAATTGTTTACATGTTTGGGTTTTTTAAAACTCCTTTTAATCCCTTATATTCAATTATGCTTTTAATGTTTTCCTATGTAATAATTTTCATTTAAAACCAGCTGGTCAGATATTTTAAAGATCTTCCATGTCAGGAGCAACTACACAGACTAGGACTTCAGCTTATTAAAGAAGGACCCGTGCAGTGAGATGGTGACTAGTTATCTTGTTTCTCATAATACATATAGACCGCCAAAAAAATGTTAAGGTTTAAAAACTGCAGAAGGTGATACCTCCCCAGAATGGAGTTACTTGTGGAAATCATTGCCACAGCCCGCACTGATGCCCCACAGAGCGCATCTCTACAAAAAGCTATGAGACAGCTTCTAGAATGGAAAATCTGCCATGAAACTAAAAGCAAAGACACATTTGTGGACCTTGAGTCACATACTGCTGGAAGCACGTTGTCCCTGTTTTAACATCAGGCGGCTCTACAGCTGCCGAAACAAACTCCTGTCTGACCCAGGCCAGCCATTCTTCCATTCCAAGAGAACATTAATTTGGTGGCAGAAATACCTTCTTACAAACATGAACGTTTCCACCTTCTCTTGTATCTATTGTTTTGGGTTGAAACTGTTGAAGTCATCTGATATCCACTATTAAAATGACAAAGGTGACTTTAAACCACTTCACTTACAAAGGACGGTAACACATACCATGTCACAAGGAAGGTAGGACCGAGGGAAGACCCCACAGAGAAACCATCTCCCTGCTCAGTCCTGGCTACAGAGCTGTGTCAAAAACCACTCTCAAGAGCCCCACCCCACCGCACCCCACATTTTCTGACTACTCAGCAGACTCGGGAAAGATGCAAGCGTTGCAGAATAAGCCCTTAACATACATCGAAGTTGCAGCATCAACAGATCATTTCAAGAGCTTGCAGCCAGGCGGTCGATCAGCACTTACATTGCAGACAAAGCTCGACCCGGTCATTCCCGGGAAGTTATTTGATAACTGCTGTTAAGATGGAGACAGTTCCTGAGGGAAGCACTTCAGCTGCAAGTGAAACCACTTGCAAGATGCAGGAATCTTACCCACTGCCCACGCTGATCCCAAACTGACTTGAATTTGCTGTCGCACAGTACGCAAAGGATTCGAGGCACTTCTGCTTCCCTGAGGGTGCAGGGAAGGCAATTTGGTGAGCAGGGGTAGGAGGCAAGTGAGATTCAGACAGGGTTTAACTCAAGGCAGAGGAACCAGGTGCCCCCCAGCCCGCTGCTGGCAGGCAATACCCCAAGGTGGGAAGCCACCACCAAGAGCTGCTGGGTCAACGAAGGGAGTTACTGAGAGGCCAGACTGGTTGGGGACACTCAAGTTTTTCAGTTATGGAGAACGAAAGCCTCTGGTATATGTACGTCTTACTCTGTTCTTCAAGCCAGCCTTTGGGCCGGCCGCAGCGAGTCCTGTAAGACAAAACGGCCGTCAGGAGGAACGGGTCAAGTCTCTCGCCACAGGTGCAGAGGCATGTACCAAACACAGCTTTTGCCCATTTCCACTTACTGCTTCTATATTTTAAATAAACGTGAAACTTGGGCTTTAAACCCAAGCAACCAGTGTACAGAATTCTTCCTTGCCTAGTCAAACCAATGGAGTTACCATGTAGTTTCCAAGTTCGGAGCTTCATAATTACATCCCCAGCATTAGAGTTCACTCAAGGCCTTACGCATTGCTCACAGCACAATTCATCCAACTGAAAACAGTCTGCATTTCTGGGCATTTAGGTAATATATGCTTTTATCTTGGGAACTTTTGTACTGGGATGAATTTGACCAGCAGTAATTGGATTTAGATAAGCAACTCTGAGGCTCTTTCATTCTTGTGAATTAATATATAAATAGCATAACTGGGTTTATTTTGTTTAAAGCAGACTCTATTAGGAAAATCATGGATTTCGGGAGGGAAAAAAAAGCCCGCATTATGAAAGCCAGAAGTACAGAAGGAACTGCTGTTGGGTTTCTTGGAGAGAAGTTATTCCTATTATACGTTGCCACATGAACCTAAGACATCCGAATGCACACAAAAGGGAAATTCACCCAGAAAGAAAGATCTGATTTGCATGATCATTTCTGGGCATTTCATTTACTGCATGACATTTTCAATGTTTGTGATTTTCTGAAAAATATAAAATGTTACTATTTATCTGTTAACAAAGACTGAGCTGCTTTGTTGCTATTTTTGTGTGTGTGTGCTATTTTTAATTTTAAAAAGGAAAAGTTAAGACTAAACTCTTTTATTCACATAAAAATACAGTAATGAAATTCAGGCAATTCAGAGCACCTTTTATTTTCACAAACCAGCACATGGCTTGGGGAAGAAACAGAAGGAGGTACTTGCAGGGGACTTGTGATGCTCTGGATTAACGAGACCATATTTCTTTAAGAGTTTAACATGTAGCTTCTCCATCTTCTCTACTTACTTCAGCCTGGCTGTCAAGTTTACAAAAATCATTCCTTCACTAAATGCACATATAGGTTAGTACAGCAATTTAGAGTAACAACGTGTCCAAGAGTTTCAAAAACAGCACAAAAAAAGGGAGTGGGGGGCTCTCAAATCATTTGGCTGCACATCTAAAATGGCCCTGGACTTTCAGAAGAGCTCCTGAGTCATTAGTACTGAATTCTATAAGGCCAGGTCCAGGTCTTGCTCAGCAATACTGAAACTCAGACCATGTATTTCTGTTCCTAACAATTCAGTCAGTAGCTTAGTTTTAAGCAAACAGTAACAAATATTGTAGCATCTATGAGGAGTGGATTTTCAAGAGAATGCAACGTGCTGAACCACTGAAAGAATGTATGCATATTCAATAGTATCTTCCGGCACAGATATTTACTATTAAGGATGTAGCGATTTGACTCATACACGGGCCTATTATTCACTACCACGGCATGGTCACTGAAAATATATTTTACAGAAGTATGAGAGAAAAAAGCTCCAAAAAAAGAACATAAAAACCCTATATGCATATGTCTATGAACACTACTATGACTTTAGACAAACAAAACCCAAGATCACACCGTTCTCTTGAGTCAGAGCTCCATGCTAAGAGGAAAGAACCTAAAAGGCTATTTCAGATTACTGATCGTGCCATTTACTTTACAGTGCATTTACAGATCATATTCAGAAATCTTGCTTTTCAGGAGTAGATACAAGCACCATTTAGCTCAAATCACAGGCCTCCAATACAGCCCTGAAGCAGCTGTATTAGATTCTCTGGTGCTCTTTTACTGAAGAATATGGAAAATTTGGTAGTTTTAGTGAGGTTTGCTTCTTGTACAATTTCAGCAACCTATGGCAGAGAATACTGTAAATGAACCTCTTAAAACGTGTGTAGAAACACTAACAACCAAAAAAATCCCTCTGCTGTTGAAATGTCAGCTTCCCTTTCCAGTGTCCCTAAAATCTACTGCTCCTGAAGCACAGGACTGCACCTCACCTTCATCTTTACTGAAATGATAGAAGCAGCTCACATTCAAGTTAGAAATGTATTTACAGGACAATGCAGATATTTACCAAGAAAGAGAGTCATATTTCCTATTCAAACTAATCTGCATTCTTAAACATTACATGCGCATTCACCTCTGGAAGATTAGTCCCATATGGAAGCGTACACGCTCTGAAGACTTATTGCATTTGGTTTTAGTACTTGGGAAATTAAGCCAGGTAAAACAGAAGTTAAAGTAAATGAAATTTAAACAGATACGAAATTTCTGGAAATAGAAAGAACTTGAACTTTCAGCCCTGTAAGTTGTATATCACTTTAGCGGTTCAAAAGTAACTTTTTCTGTAGCCTTGTTCCTTTCCTTGCCAAAATAAAAATAAAATTTTGTCTGCATGTAAATGAAATCAAGTGGCTTGATCCAACACCTGCAGAAATGAAAGGCAGTTTTTTCATTGCCCTCGGTAGGTACAAGCTCAAATCCTATTCACAGCGCTTCTAATAAGGCTACAGATTTGTCACACTCCTGATACCCAAGACAGAATAAAATGCCACTTACTGAAGTGGCACTCCCCATAAAAGCCTGATATTTTACAGTGTTTTTCCCCAGTTTGTTGCAAGTAAGACACTTGGCTCTGAGCTGCAATTTTATTCCTAAACGCTGTTTATTCTGAAGCGGTGCTATATCCTATATTCATATATCTGTATGTTTGAATACTGAAGCTATTTAAGACTATTTAAAATGTGATCACATTATTGTATATCATACTTAAATTAAAATTCTGACATTTATATTTTTGTTTGATAGAAAGCTATGTTTTTCCCTCACAGTTTTACCATGACAAATAACCAGTGTTAATAATTAATTAGCAAAATATTCTACAGTTGCTAAATTACATATGGAAAACGAAATTCATGCACAAATTAATAACTATGATTTCATGCAGAACAATTCAGTCCTTCTTCTGGCCCATCATTAAATCTTCAACCACTAATTATTCCATATTTGCAAGAATTCAGATGTCTTAAAAAAAGAAAATGCAACTTTTGTCTGCAGACACTCAGTAGCACAGCTCAATTTTCTATATGATGATAGGAAGCATTATTGGGAATTCAGATTAGCGATCTGAAACACTTCACAGAATGAGAGGGAGTTTACTACAGCCTGTCACAAATGATAGTGCCAGGCATACTCTGATCTTCAAAGAACAGGGTGGGGAAAAATGAAAAAGAAAAAATAAAATCCAAACCCAACTCTTCTGCTGTAAAGACGTTGGTCATCAGCATTGGAGGAAAAAAAATAAGCAAATCTTCAAACTTGCAAGAATTTCCTTTAACGAAAAATTCAATTATCTCAGATATTGTGGAAATAAAACGCCCCAACATATCACTCCTGTGTGTAGAATTTATTTACTTTGTATGTTCTTGCATGCTGTGCTGTCTTGCATCCAATTTCGCATTCAGAGTCTTGTTTACTCATGGAGGATTCATTGTTAAATTACAGTTGGTATGAACCAGCGCACCAGCATACCGTGATATTAATCTCTAAAGTATTCAATCATTTAACAATAGCCTCATTATTCAAGGGAACTCTGAGCGTTCGGTTTGTGCAGATTTTCTCATATTTCACTAAAACAATTTACTCTTAAAAGAATTCGATGACTGCAACATATTGTAATATATATATATACACAGAACATATATACATATACATATATATATGGTTCCTCTCCAATAATAGCCAAGAAAAGAAAAGGAATAAAAAAGAAAACAAATTAAAGAAAAAAGCAAGAACTCCAGCTACCACCAGGGACCATGAACTCAAACTGATAATTTAAAGCTAAAGCATTTTATAGAGTTCACACAGAGGCCATTTGAATCAAATGTGTGAGTGAGAATTCTGGAGCTCACAGAGCTCCCATTTCATTATTTACAAATTAGAAAAATCCAGGTATTTGGGATCTCTTTGGAAACAAGGTAGCTTTGAGAGGAACCACTTCTTAGGATTTTTACATTGCAAAATACATATTTCAGAAACTACATCATAGAATTGTTTCTTTTTCTTCAGTATACTTATTTTAATCCTTTTATTTCCAGGGCTGGAATGTCAGAGTTGCATTCATTTTCAAAGGCCAAACTTTGACAAAAGTGGTGCAGAGGAGCACATTATTCTCTGCCTGAAATTTTCAGGGAAAAACAACAAAAGCAAGGATTTAGATTTTTATATTTACATAGACAAAAGTTCACGCTGCTTGCTCAGGACTGGGACAGAATACCTCTGGGTTTGAGTTTATTTGAATTTTAGTTAACTCCACCAAGTACATTTTGAAAAGCAAAGATTTTTTAGTCCATTTATTTGAGCAACTCCGTAACATAAAGGCAGCCTCAGGAGAGGGTGTGGAAATGGATTCGATAAGCTGTTTGTCCACAATATTTTTAAATACTCGTGCACATGTACAACTTCAGGGATGTAAGAAGCCCAGCTGAACTTACGCCAGGACGATCCATGTTTCTGAAGGTTAAAGCCTATTTATACGCTCATAAATTAATGTGCTTGTTTGGTGTGGAAAGTCCTCCCTACAGCCCCAATACAGTAACCAGACTTACACGGGACACACAAGTGCATGTTTCCAGGCAGTGTGTGCTTTGCTTTCCTCAGTGCAAGACCTATAACTACTACAGTAATTAGTTTTCAGAAGACAGATCTGTTCTTGCTGGTAACTCATCACAACTCCCAGGCCAGGGTCCCAAAGCAGGTATTCTCCAAAACCTGCTCTTAAGTGACGGCTTTGTCAGCATTAAAATTCAAACTAGAGGAAGCTGCCCAGCATGCAATACTGACACAGAATTTAAGAATTGTGTGTTAATATTTTTTATGTTTTCAAGAGTCTTTAAAAACCTGTAAGCAAATACAGCAGTAAGTGAACTCGCCTGTTACAAAAGACATTTGCAGCTTTAAAAGTTACTTAGTTTAAGCCTTTGTCTATTATATAAATAATTCTTTATTGTCCCAAGAAAGATGAACAAAATTGAACATATTAGCCTCACTGTGTCAGCCTGGTAAATATTTTTGGAGAAGGAGGGCTTATTAAAAACTGCACTTTGCTTTCGGTTTCCAGAAAGGCGGTGCCCTCCGTCTGCCCCAGTTCACACCAACGGAGCAGCTGCCTCATTATTTTCTGCGTTCGAGCCCTGCAGTTACACTTTAAGATAACAACGAGGGGCAGGGAATACGGCATAATTAACATGTCTTGTAGCTCTTTGCTCATCAGTCAGCACTTCTGAGAACCAGTGAGCGCAAGACAAACAAAATCTTAGTCAACCAAACACTCCTCGCTCAGGCCTTGTGCCAGCTTCTCCCACTGGACGCCTTGGCCGTGAGGCTCCTACAGAAGAAAAGCCAATGTTGGCAATTGCCAACCAATTGCTCTCCTGTGGTTCAGCTCGCACCCAGAAACAGCCAACGTGGACCAGGAAGGTGTTAGATAAGACACTGGATTCACTAAATAAATACAGTCTTTGTATACTCAGTGTCTTCTGTCCTTAAAAGGACGCTTGGTTGGTCCTGCCAAGCAGAACCTTGGATGGAGAGATACGGAAAAAGATGGGCTATATAACCCGTGCTTTCTGAAATATACATGGGCAGATCTGGAGGAAGGAGCAAGAATGAAAATATTTTATGTTTCTGCTGGGAAATTTTACCCCAGGAATGAAAGACTCACTGAAAAATACAGTGAGCACATCTTGAAATATGATCAGTAACACTGGATTTGGAAGTGGTTTAGCTTCAGTTGCTTGGGAGCCCTCAAAAAAAGACTTTTGTATATTACTGGCTTCAAGTGCCTTCAAATAAACTAATGGAATAAGATACAATCCTCAAACCATATAAAGATATACATGGAAAAACTGAGACCTCATTTTGAGTATTAGGCATACTTAAAGCAAGAGAACTGTGATTCACTGGGATAAACCCACAATTCTTCCTGTAACTGGACAAGGAGTATAGTACTGACAATTCCTGTTGCCCTCTACTACACCAAAAAGGTTTTGAAATAAACTTTCGGTATTAAAAAATAACTGAGAAATAAATAAATTGGAGATGTCCTTTTATTTTGCTTATATATTTCGAGACTTCGTGATAGACTTGGGTTGTATTTTCATGCCTCTCTTCACAGCCATGAAGGAGGGAAACCTACATTTTTACAAAAATTGAAAGCTGAGATTCCCATCTCATGATATGCCTCAGGATCTAAGGGTTTAAGAAACAAATATTGCACGCATCGCAATAAACTTCTGAGGGTTGGCAACACCAAGGGCAACATCTTCATCAAATATTAGCGAACATCCTCAGCTACGGAAAAAACACTGCTTGGCAGATGCATGTTTTGGGTCCCAGAAAACCACCTTGCGAAGAAAAGAAAAAAATAAAATAAAATAATAACAACTAACAAATCCACCCTGTGTTCTATTCCCCACTTTATAATAAGAGCTGGATTGAAGGATTTATGAAAACCCTAGTGCTGACATCCATCACTTTACTACTGCTATCACACTCATAAATGGCAAGTATATCCTATACGGATAAATTATACTCTAGCAGCCAAAATATAATCTGCCAAATGTGCTGAGTTTAAAAATTAATAACACAAAACGTACAATGATCATCTCTACAGGCAAGCTGATGGCTTTTTGAACATCCCATCAGAAGCAATGAAAGCCCAAAACAAACGTAAAAGGGACACGGCCGGTCTTCATGGAGTCAAAGACACATTCTACAAGAAACAGACCTATGGCCTGCAAATATTTACAGCTATGAACAATTGAATTCATACTCTGAACAGTGCTGAACGCATCCAATGGCCAACTCTCATAAAACAAGCACCTGCAGTATCAAGCCATATATTTATGCATCAACAGCATTTGCACCCTTTCCCCCCACTTACTCAGACCATGGGAGTTTCCAACCCTTTCCCTTTCTACTGTTCAAGAAAGTTCTTAAAAGTCCAACATCTTGAACAAGAAGCCAAAGCAGAAGAAAAGGTCCAGTCCAGCTATTCATCTCCCACGTGCCTCTGCCCGTCGCTTTCTTTGGGTTTGCTACAGACACCACTGAGATCAAGAGAAAGACCTGAAGATATGCTCTTTTCTGCAGTTTCTGGGAGTCATTAAAAGTTACTCTACATGCAACATTCCATTTTGTAAGACAATTTCCTAAGTTCAGACTTCAGTTTCTTTTTGTTTCCCACATTCTCAGGACAACTGCTCCTTTGTTCAAGCTTCCATGTTTATGGGAATGTTATCTTATCTCTCA
This sequence comes from Caloenas nicobarica, assembly GCF_036013445.1. NCBI lineage: Eukaryota > Metazoa > Chordata > Aves > Columbiformes > Columbidae > Caloenas > Caloenas nicobarica. Next base: position 43,458,227 of record NC_088246.1, on the reverse strand, counting down.
TTTGGCCTTTAATATTGAGCAGAGTCAGAAAAGAATCATCCTCTTGTTTGAGATTTAAAGACTAGTGTCTGTTTACATTTTTAAGATACATAAACATACAAACATTCTTACAAAGTCTAAGCAAATTTACTCTTACTAGAGCTGTTATCTGAATGATGATATTTAAAACTAGTTACAGTTTAGTCCCCTTATCTCCCCTGTGAAATAGGGGTTTTTTTCAAAATCTGTTATGAGAGTAAAATGACAGCATCTCAAAAAAACAAGCTCTCTCCACTCTGTCTATAAGGCAGCTGCAAGGTTGGAGCAGCAAGGTTTAAGCAGCGAGAAATCAGCAGAAAAGACAAGGGAAGCAAATCATGCCAGTGTGGGGTAGGACTTCTATAGCCACTGGGCCACCCAAAGTTGAAACAGACACTTGGTGCCGCAGTGAAATTCTGTGATTCAGAGAAGACACGCAAACATGTAAGAGTGGAGAATGGCAGAAGAAAATTACTCCAGTCTCAATTGCCAACTACACCCACACACAGTGAGGAACACAATGACCCATCCACGCCACAGTCATGCAGGTTCTGCAGGAGAGCATGGAGCTACCTCAGCGAGCCTTAACCCAGCCCCAGCTTTCACTGCACAGCTCTAAAACCCAGAAGCATCCACAATACAGATGCTCCTTCAGGAAGTTAAATGCATTGTACTGATTGGGTTCTGCATTTTTGTGCTCTGCCTAAAAGAAAAAAGCACTTTAAAAAAGAATCACCATTTGTCTAAGCCTCAGGCAGTCTTCTCCCCAACCTCGTCATGTCTCCCTTCCCAGACCTTTGCCAGAAGGCCATTCTCTCTCCCATCTCCAAGATCAGCATGTTCAAGACCTGTTCAATTTTGACAGGAAACAATAAAAAATCCACCTTGAACAGAAAGCCTTTTGAGTCTTCCCTCACTTTGGAAGCTTTTGTATTATTTAATCCCTGCTCTGCCAATTTTATCTCCCCTTCCCCTCCTCCTCTTCAGTGGAAATTTTCTACTCTTTGCAAGCCAGGCTCTCTGCAGAAAATTGATTTCCCCTAGGATACAGTCATCCTACTGTTCTATGCATGGTCATTAATGACCATCCTGTTCACCACAGAGACAGACACGGTGGCACTCCTCCCCCAGCTCCTTAGCACAGAAACCTCACAGGGGGAAATTCAGAACCACCTCAGAGCTTAATCACACCGAGAGTTCATCATCTCCAGAAAGTGCCATACAAAAATCTCTAAATGAGCTATTATGAGAGTAAAATAATTCTTGTTGGTTTCTGCCACTCTTTACTTCCACTGCACTAGATTAAAATTTTTAAATCTCCCCAAATAATGACCATCATGTAGTTCTCTTTCTCCCAGAGCCACACGGGAATGAACTCTTGGAGCTCATGTTGGTTTTACCTGGGCACCAGTATCAGGCTATCCAAGGAAAGAATGCATTTCAGCACAGCCTGCAAAACCTGCCTGAAGATGTGAGAAAACATCCATGGGCTGCACTTTTTGCTGGTTTAGCTGCTTTACAAGCAGCGTGCCTCCTGGCTTCACCCTCTCTGGGAGATCCACAATCTCATGTTTGATTGCAATGAAGTCCCATCCTTGGAGTGACAGACATTTCTCCCCCTAGCTCTTGGTGGCTCTGCTGCCAATTGGTAAAATAAAACTATTGTACTCACAAAACAGCTTAAGCCTTCTCTATAAGCATCTTGTGGATAGACTGCAAACTGACTCCCTATCTCCTTCTTGACCCGTGAGGTTCTTGCAGGAACTTCCCCTTGTCCCCGCTGGTACAGGGCGGTACAATGGAGGACTGGAAGCCACAAGGAAGAAGACGGGGCAGTCAACCCCTTTTCTTCCATTTCCTACCAAGGATTTTTATGTGATTAAGTTAATCTTGCTTACTGACTTGCATTACCAGTTTCAGCAGGACCAAAAAGGAAAAATATGAATAAGGCCAAAAGATAAGTAAAGAGCTTTTTTTAAGTATAGTTCAGCTTAGTTACAGTGAATTTGCCTCAAATAAATAGAAGTATCTTTAAATCAAAAGGCAAACTTTAAATAAAGTCTTCTTTGTGACTGTTGAACAGAAAAAAAAAAAAAAACCACACACACACACAAAAATCCCCAAAACCAAACAAACAAAAAACCCACACACATAGAAATTAGTTCTGAAATTGGGAGAGTTGGGAGAGGGGCTTACTCGCTGAACTGCAACTTTGTCTGAAAAAAGTCAAACACAGCTAACGCCTGATGCAGCGCTTCAGAAATGCTGGCGTGGGTAAACTGCCCGAGCCAAGAAATTCATATTTAAAGCTCACATTGTCCAGCTACGCTCTGTAAATTGTGCCAGGATTTCTTTACATAATTCTCATAATGCTGGCTGATGTTAGCTGAGGAAATCCTCTGCAGACAAACAGGACAATCCACCCCACTGTAGGTTCCATAAAATCACACACTCTATGGAAATTTCCAAATGCCTCGGCACAATATGGGTGAGTTAAGGATAAAGTTTCAAGCCTGAACTCCATAATTTCCTGTCTTTTGCTAGTCTACACAGCTCTTTAATGTTATGTTAATATCATTTTTGTGGGTGTGATTGAATTACCCGCCGCTCTTGATGCCAGCATTAGTGGATTTCTCTGTAACAGGAGAGCATGCTTTACTGCACAGACTGTTACTAAATACCATTAAGCAGACCAGCTGCGGACCTCCTGATAGCAGGACTGGAGGGCTACCTTGTTAGGAGGCAACGAGCACTTTGCTGCTGGCACACGGCCCTCAGCATGTCCAGCTCGCCTTGACATCCCCACCAGACGGGCCTGCCGCAGCAGGTCTCCTGGCCAAAAAAAGTGCCCAGCCCTGGGAAGCTGCTGACAGTGCCGAGATCCCTCTCACGAGCGCAGCATCCCAAGTCCTGCGCGGTGCTGCCGTGACTTGGCAGTCTGAAAAGATAGAGATGTATTTACTTGGCGACATTTTGACTCCAGGTGCAACCGAGGGCTGCTAAATTCTCCGCTGAGAGCATGCCTCACACACTGGTGACAGCTACTAAATAGTGGCACAGTCCTTCAAAAATCCCTTTCAGAAGTCTTCACAGAGAGATTAAAATGCCACGTGTGTGTGAGTTGTAGCAGTTCTAGGGCAGCCTCTGAAGGGAGATTTAACACAGGCTTTCTCATCGATACCCTTGCACCACTAACCAGCACCTACTAAGCAAATGATGAGCCTGACTACTGGGCAGAAATATCCCTCTTTAGAGCACAGTTGCATTACAGAAGAAAAAGGGTGGCAGGGGGAAATGGAAAAAATAATAAGGGAGGACTAGGAATTTAAGCCTGTTCCACGTAGCTGGCCCAGTACACACTAAATTGGACTGAGAGACACTAACATCTAAGGAGTTGCCATGTATTCTAGTCCCTGTTCTTGCCACTCTGACCCACCTCTTCCTCATCAAGAAACACCTCATATGCTGGCTGGTAGAGCTATACCTACCCAGCTATACCTACCCAGCACCAGCAGGAGACTCAGCTGCCAGTGTTCACCTCACAGGACCTCCATGTCCCCAACATACCATGAGGACAGCATGGCAGTGATACAGTGGGGACAAGCGTTGTGGTCTTGTGATTAAGAGAAATTCTTGCTTCTCTATAGCTAAGTGTAGTCAGAAGCACCAAACAAATGCAGAAGCCTGATAAGAACTAATGATGGCAAATTCATGTTATAACAAAGCCAAGTTTTTCTTACCAGTCACTGAAAACAGAGATGAAACAACTAGAAGTCCTAAAAGTGCTGATAGTATTTAATAGCTATATCATTACAGTCTGTGTCCCACACCTGTAAGACCTGCAATCAATCAAGTCTTTAGTCCAATTCTTATATTAGACAATGAGCAAAATCACAGCACGAGTACACTACCCTGCTTTGATTTAAATCTCACCAGTGACTTGCTCGTATTCCATTTTGTTCCACTGCAGTCACCAGTTTTCCTTTCCATTTAGAAGCAATTGCTAGGAGTTCATTTTATTCTGACAGTTAAGAGACTGCGCTGTATGAATCCTTCAGCTCCTTGAACTGGCTGTATGTTTGAATACGTGATAGGAATTCATTTGTTATGCAGTTCATAAGGCATTTAATAAACTTTATATTGAAATATTTGTGCTAAATTATCATAGAGTAATTAAAAAACTTCATAGCTATACTCCATTTAATAGACAATCCTAAATTTGGTGTTGATTTAAGTAAAGCAGAGGGGACAGGAAACATTAAAGATGAGTGGAGAAATTAAGTTCTACAAAATTAAGTTAGGTATGGCTTAGATCCAAATTCCTTGATTTTTAAAATAAAGCTTCAAGGGTGCTGCAGTTTTCTCATTCCATCAGCTGTTGTTTCTCAAAGCTGAGGGTGTTCAGACAACTGATTTACAATTAAAGGTAATGAAAACCTCGGAGGTGGAGAGATGAGCCTTTCTTTCTGACATGGTGCCAGCGTACTGTGATCTCCACAGGGCACATTTTGCACCTCCTGACACTCCTGCTAGGACACCACAGCAGCTTTCGAGCACCCTTTCTCCTGCTCAGAAACATACATGTTCCAGTGATACATTTCATCCAATTAAGGACACATACAAACAGATATGGCTACAGAAACCATACATAATAACAAATCTCCAAAAAGATGAAAAGGAAATTATTTCTAAGCTGAAATAATTAGTTTTTAAAACATTTAAATGACCCCTGCACTCCTTGATGAAATTATCCAAAGGCTGGCAAAAACTGTCTTATAATCAGAGACTTAAATAGCTCCATCCATTTTTATTATTAAAGAAAAAAGACTGAAAAGTGACTTGATTATAGTGCATAAGTACATCTGGGAAGAGGACTGAGGGAGAGAATCTAAAAGGTCCTTAATCTGATTACACAAAGAACCAACATGTAAAAATCATCACCACAGAGTTGATTTGGAAGTGGGTCAGAAATTCTGACCAGAGAACTTGGTTGACAGGAACAAACTGTTAGCAACAGCCGTACGTTGCTTTTGCTTTCATATTTTCAGATCTAGAGTGGGTGCTTTTCTGGAAGATATACTTCACATCAAAATAAATTGCTATATTCAGTCCAGGAGCAAATAAGGGAATTTAAGGACCTGAATTAGACCAGAAAATAACAGTAGACCATTGCTTAGTCTCTTCTGGATCTTAAATTTTATGAATCTGTGGATTATTCTAACCCTTTTAATTACTAGTTCCCCACTATAAAGAAGCTAAAAAGTTAATGTTCTTCTTGAATCAGTGAATTACAGAAAATAATTGAAGTTTCATAATTGGATTATAACCCCAGGAGTATATGGAAATGCTGAACTGGGAAGCTGACGTAGGGAAAGCGTGTCTGTTTCCTTTTTTTTTTTGTATTTTATGTGATCACCAGGTAGTAATGGCCATAAATGCTGCACTTATTACCTGTATTACACTGAAACAACAACATAGCTGTGATTCTGCAATAACTGCTATTTGAACAGACTGCTGTGCTTCCATGAAGCTTTTGAGAAGCTGGGTGTCTGCTGGCAGAGAGTTTATTTCCGAATAGGACCTATATTTCCACATTTCTGTTACCTCCATTATTTTATCTGGGGTTGCCCCCAGAGCTGTGGCTGGTACTTTCCAAGAGAACCCAAATCCAGAGGTCTCCACTTTCCCTGCAGCTCATGATGGGGACCCAGAAAATACATGTGCAAAGAAAGATAAAAACTTTTCAAGATCGCTGTCAGATCAACATCTTTTATAAATCAGGCTGAAAACATTCCATCTTTCCTGTCTCTGTTTTATAACAAAGTGAATGTAAAACTTCTGATGTAGTTGCAAAAATTCTAAGAAATTCTTTCTACCACGAACATCAAAAAAACCCCAAAAAACGACCTTTTCAGTTTTTAACACAAATCTAGCAGCAGCGCTTGTCACACAAATAATTCCGGGAAGTTACCAAATACTTGGAATGAAGGACGTTGCATGCTGCATAGCACAGAGCTCTTGTCGATGCTTGTTTGGAACGCTTTGGGAAAGTCTCGCTGCTGAACACAATGACATTTTTGTTTCCGTGCCGATAATATTCAATAGCTTTGCCACCAAAGTTGGCCTGCCACTTCCCCTGTATAGAAATTACAGGCATGCTCTAAAGTTCTTGCCACTAGCTGGAAGCAGTGCCCAGGTTATTCCTGCTCCCCATCCCCCCCTTTTTTTTTCTTTTGAATGGGGGGTGGGGATTATTAAGCATAGCTGGTACTGTTTCCTTCCAGCAAAGCTTTAGGACAATGTATTTCTCAAACAGATCAGAACATTATCTGCGTCATACCTTCCAGACAAAGGTTACAGGAACATTTCTGCCACACAAATATCAGAACATGAACAGTGTGTCTCCATCCTCTCCTAAAAGTTGGTGACTCCTAAGGAGTATAAACCACACCCCAGTCAGGGCACTTTCTGCTTCCTTCTCTGCTTCTCTGTGCATGTGATACAGCCACCGGTTCTGCTCTCCCACTCCTGCCTCTCAAAGGACAACATATCAGAAAGACCCACTGAACTTGACACCACAAATACCAAAAATGTAGACTAATCTAAAAGACGTGGATGAGCTTCAAAACAGAAGAACCAAACATAACCAGAACTTTCCTTGCCACTATTCCAATTAGATAAACCACAATGACTCAAAGGACAGCAGCGAATGAACCTTTGTCAAACCACCAGCGCATCAATCAGCCACCTCACTGGAAAGCAGAGACCAAGCACCAGAATTTTACAGAAAGCCTTGAGGGGCTGGAAGATTCAGACTATCAAGAACCTCACGGTCATGAAGGCCCTTCCACAGAGCAACGCCCACACCACAGAACCAGACATTTGTCTGACAGGCATGCACGGTGCAGAGGGAGTCTGTCTGTCCTTTGGAGTGTTTTTGACCATGAGCACTTTCAGACTCTTAAATTCTTAGATCAGTAAGGGGAAGATAGCCTCATGGATGCATGGTGATCATAGATAGAATGTCCTGAGTTGGAGGGACCCACAAGGATCATCGAGTCCAACTCCCGTCCCTGCATACGACAACCCCACAGGTCACACCATGTGTCTGAGGGCCTTGTCCAGTCTCTTCTTGAACACTGTCAGGCTTGGGGCCGTGACACCTCCCTGGGGAGCCTGTTCCAGTGCTCCACCACCCTCTGGGGGAAGAACCTTGTCCTCATGTCCAACCTAAACCTCCTCTGGCACATTTTCCTGCCATTCCTTTAGGTTCTGTCACTGGTCACTAAAGAGAATGCCACTGTTGACTGACAAGTGATGCCCCTGTTGACTGGCTGCACCCAAAATATGGTGGAGAAACAAAGAGGACAAGGCAAGATGGGAAACACACACATCTCAGAGAGGTCAGAGCTCATCAAGTGTGTTTGCCCCCTTTCTACCTCAACACCCCTCCCACACAGTGAGCAAAACAAGTGGCTGTTACAGTCATGCCCTTCACACCACTACACAGAAGACTCAATATTTCTGCTATGAGCTCTCTGTTTTGTTATGAGTATCTTTGTACTTTTTCCCAAGGACTTTAATTAAAATTTGTCAGAAGAAATGTTTTCTGCAGCAGTGTCTAAGAACACTGCCCCCTCCCCTATCTTCCATTAAATCAGGTTCATCCAACTTGAAAGGAGATGAGAAACTCTCACTGACACTCTGTCACACTCCAGTGAAAAGACGGGCACGCTCAAAACAAGAAAGAGTGCAGGTGCTCATTTATTACTTTACACAGATTATTTTTCTGCCTTTCTTCCTGACAATGGGAACGTTCCCATCTCAGATGGAGCCCTCTGGAGTGCTGTGGGCATTTGCTGACCTACAGTTTTGTTTTCCTTGATGAACAAGTCCAGGTAAGAAGAGGATCGGTCCACTGCCTACTGGGGCAACTTTAATATTTGTTTTTAACAATGGAAGACATTTGAAGATTATTTTAATGGGGAGTGAATATACAAATAAATTTTTAATGATAGCAGGTAAAGGATAAAAAATCCTGTTTGTATCCATGCCCATATTTACGCACCACCAAGATGTAATATTTATGTAACTGAGTACAAAAACTGCACATCAACTCATTTCAGAAACCAAAATCTCACTGAGATGAAATACAAGTTGACTGCCTTGTACCATTTCAGACCCAGAGAGCAACACCACAATGTTTCTAATAGCATTAACAAGCACCATCACTAAGAACATGTCTTCAATGCAAGAATTAACAAATCATGTCCACAGCATCAGGTTCCTCTGCTTTTATGTCTATGCATCCCTAGGGTTCACCATTTGGTATTTGATCAAAGACATTTTGACTTAAAAGTATTAACCTGAAATTAATTTCTTTTCCCTTTCCTGCCCCTCTTAATAAACTTTTCGGAATAGTCGGTAATACAGAGTTCAAGAATACAGACTTCTCCAAGCTAACCCATCAGCGTGTTTTTCTCTGGTCTGAATACACACATTAACAAATGACAGGAACAAATTCACATAGTTCCCTCACTGCTTTGATTCGGCATATTTAGTCCAGCAGCACATCTTTGCTGTGCTTGGCCCAACAGTACACGCCGCTTGGGACTTGGTTCTCTCAACTTTACTTAGAACAACAAAGAAAATCTGGCGTTTTTTCTCCAAGGTTTCTTCCCTCTCCTCAAGTGTGGACATTTATTTGGTTCCCACAAAGACTGATCTTTTCAGCAGCTTTCAGAGCCATTCACACTTCTCATATTACCAGGACACACCAAAACAAAACATCTATGAAGGTTTGAGCAGGAACTGCTCTATATGATGCCACATGGTTCCTATATGAGCTAATCCCACTGAATGAACACTCTCACCTTCATGCCCTTTCAGGCTCTGCTATATCCAGAGCAATGGTGTCAGCTGATATTAATTACAGGAGAGACATAGATTATGTAGTTCTGGTGGAATTAATAGTGAATTCACAGTGCACCTTGCTTTAACATACACAGGTTGCAGAACCCAGTAAGTTTCTTTATGCCTTTAAAGATTACTTATTAAAAACAAAGGAAAAGACATACACTAACACTCTACTTCTACGCAGGTCTCAGATAGTTTGTGTTTTGTCTTCACCAGGGCCAGGATAAGGACACCGGCTTACACTGAGTAAAAATTTGGTCTGACTTCACTGTAGGACAAAGGATTTACTCCAGGAATTCTTATGGTCTTTTTGGTTTTGAGCTCACTAAGGGGATGTTATTTTTGTTAAACTTTATTTTGTTTATAGCTCACAGTAATTATTTTTAAATAACATTTGAATGCAGAGAAAAAGGAAAGCAAGGGACCTTATTCTCCCCACACCTTCACTTTATCAGTTCTCATCTAATATGGACTTCTTGTTATTTTCCCAAAAGAAAAGGAAAATAAAAATAGCCAGGAATGTTGAACTCTTGCTGCTTTAACAAATGGCAGAAATGGCCATCATGAACTTGTTATAAAGGCTGGTCTAATTGAAAACGTTGTACTTATTACAGCTATGAACAAGAGACCCTGTCCTGAAAGGCACCTTGAACCCCTCTGAAACCTCAATGAACTCAGCAGTTGTCTGTGGGGGCGACAGGAAAGCACACAGTTCATTTAAAAAATAGTCTAGGATTTAAGTAAAGTAATATGTATTTTCAATTAATAGCCTCGGTTACATTATCCTTGGGGCTAGTCCTTTAGTAGAATCCAAACAGAGACAGCCTGAATATTTATTCAGATGTTCCACAGGGACAAAACCAAGGACATTCAGAATGGAATGAGAGAGTAAAATCTCATACTTGATGACTTGTCAAGGAGACAATCAGGATACCTTCAGGAAAAAAAAAATAAAACAAAACACAAAACAACAACAACAAAACAAAAACAAACAAACAAAATCACACAAACAACAACAAAACAAAAACCCACAAGAAACCAAGGAAACAGCCCCTTCCCAGAAAAATCCACCCCTCCCCAAAAAAACCCAACAAACAAATCTAAAACCTTGAGTAACCTGCACAAAATATGCATCTAGAAACTATTTAGAGAAAGCGACACCCATGACAATCACCATTCAGTAGGGATTTCCCATTCATGGAAAACCATTTATCTGGGAGATTCCGGCTTATCTTCTACAAGAGTCAGCCTGAGCAGCATACAGACTTGCTGATCTTTAGGTTTATGTATTTTTACTACTGTTGTTTTAATTAAGTTTTTTCATTTTACCCTGGACCACAAATAAGTCAAAACTTGCTGAAGGGTGATGAAATAGCTAATCTAAACAAGAAGAACAAAGCAGATGGAAGTAGAAGATTTCGGAAGGTACATTATAGGTGCAAAGGGGAAGGACTAAATCACGACAAAAACATACGTAAGTTTAAACTATCAGACACTAGAAGTTTGAAGTAGCTTTCTTTCAGACTATAGGCTGGGCATGAAAAATTCATGACTAAATCAAGATGGACAGGGATTTTCTTTTGAATACATGCCAATGTCTTAATACTGCAATGCACAAGGCACGAATTCCCTTTCTTTTCTCCAAAACTCATAGTTTAAGAAAGTTTTGAATCTAAGTCTTCTTCAGTGCAAACATGTAAGAAAATACAGACAGAAAGACCAAAATACTGAGTGACAAACTGTGAGATTTTGAAATGAAAAATGTTTTGAAGTACCAAAGCACAAATGTTTAATTTGTATGTGAGATTTCCTTCAATATATCTCCACTGGGATGTAGTTAGTAAGAATGTGATGTGTCCAGTATACCAACAGGGGACTAAGCCATCTGTGTGTGTTTTTAAGAGAATTCTGGAATTCTTCTGGATGAAACGTAATGCATGCATGAAAATTAGAGTGAAAGATTGTGAATATTTCAAAGATAATGATTTATGGTTTGCTTGTACAGTGACACACCACACACATTTTTCTGTCCATAATCTGTAATTTTACATCTTAAGGTAGATTATCTTTCCTTTTCATGAAAGGCATATTTTGACTGGGAAGATACATGTATAGTGGTGTGTACCACTGCACCAGCAGAGACTATGCACCTCAGAGAAATAAATGCTAATAATGGTGATATTTAGTATTATTTTCATGAAATATTTAAAAATCAAAATTTTAGATTAATAAGTTTTGATGATCTACATGATCACACATGGGTATAAAGCCTCTTTTTTAAAAACCTCAAGAAAGCTTAAGATTGGTCAAGGTCCATTTTTGGAAGTTCCTTTACTCAGTGTTTATGAAAATCCAGAAGATACACGCAAAAAGGAAGAACATATTCTTGCTTACTAAACATTCCTGTTCATTCTTTCTCAACGTAACCTTTGACAGAGTCATTGTATAAGGTCTCAAAAGATACAGCACAACCCATCAGCTCCCTGCTGCAAAAGAGAATTTGAGGCAACTTTGCTGGACACACGTTAAACCAAATACTGAGGGTTAGAAGCACACACAATCTTCCAAATAGCTTTTTCTTTTATTATTTACTCAGCTACTGTACAGCCTATGATGACTTGTTTTCCTTTGGTTATATGAACAGTTTGACAGATTACTGTGACAAGGTTACTCTTAAATTGATAAAAGGTTTGATAGTGTCGGAACATTTGTCAGGAATGTCTGACATCACGTGTAATGGACTCTGCACTTCAAGCATCGATGGTACTCCAGTCTGCTGTTTTCTGTCTAGTGTGCGATACACACCACCTAAAAACACACAGCAGAAATACAGAAACACCAAAACAGCCCCATACTTTATCAAACAATTCTGAATAAAGGTTTCTCTTCCATAACCCAACCTGGCAAAATACATAATAAAAAAATGTTACACATCACTTAAGATGGTGGCCTTCTTGCGGGAATAAACCTGGAAATGGGATAGGCTACGATAAATGTACACAGCCATAAGCATTTCTGGCATTCCCTGTGGTTCTGAGAGAGAAATATTTTGGGTTTAGAACATTATTCCTCAGACCTGCCAAATGTCAGACACTGCAAGTGACAGTTGTACTGCTGGCAGCCTTGGCACATGCTGGAGTGGAGGAAATGGCTTCAGAAGGGCTCATTTTAGGCACTGCTAACTAGCCTTTGAGAACCAGCATCCTGGACATAAACCAGCTTTAGTGAATATCTCCCTTAAATGCAGCTCACCAAAAATCTCTTACTGCAAAATAATAATATGGTTTATGGATTGGAATTCAGGTTTTCCCTTCACATCTTACAGCAAACGACGCTAATACTTCCATGAGGGAAGCCCGAGATCCAGCACTTTCTGCTGGTTTGTGAATACCTGTTCACATGAAGTCTTTAAAGTATAGTGAGACCCTAGCCATGTAAGCTGAGACCTCTATAAAAGGCGATCATTTCTGAAGAGACCCGTGTATGTCTTGCTCACACAGCAGCAGACTGGTGCTATACACATTGCCTTTTTTTTGAGGGGTGGGGGGAAGAGAAAGGATTTAGACCTTTAGCCACCATCCATCTCTCCTATGTAACCAGCTGCAAAGGTAAACAAAACGTCTTGCAATATATTACTTTTAAAATCTATATGCTGCCACGACAAATTATTGTATTTTCAGAAGTTTAAGTTGCCCTGTAATGTCTTTCCCTTTTGCTTTGATAAATACTTCGAATATTCTGAAAAAAAGACAGAACAACTATCTGTTTTTTTCTCAGTTCCATTCAGCCAAAGGATAGAAAATCAGCAAAATTAATGTCAGCATTTTGCCTAAAGAGCATCTGTTCACACAGGAACTCCATGATAGCAAGACGAAGCCCTCTAATCATAGACCAGATTAAGTTTAGTGGAGCACATTAAAAATTTGGCCACAGTGCTGAAAAGAAGCTCTCAGATACTCGACGTGCACTCCCCATAGGCAGACAAGGGGAAGGGACGTGCTCTCTGAACTTCATGACTCGAGTAACGTTGCTCGTACCACAGCCGACATGCGGCTCACACCACAACTGCAGCACTAAGTGCCAAAGCCAGGAGGTTCCTCTAGGAATAGTCAGTTCATTCCCCCATCAGTTGCTCGGCTGAAAGCATTTGTCTGAACTTGGAGAGGGTCAGACTGCAAGAAGATGTACAGCAAAATAGCTTTTCGAATGCCAGCAGCCTACACTCAATTTATACCTACTGAGGATCTGGCCCTTGAACTGGGATTATCTGTGACTGTCACAAGTGGGAAGTGTCAATGAATGTAGTTTGTACAAATGTCAGACAGGTACACCCGCAATTCAGCTTGCATGAAATATGAAAAATCACCAGCATGCTACACTCCTGTGAACAGTGAGCCCGTTCTATCTGTAGCAGCTTTAGTAGGAGAAAGTCACAGGGAGGAGATTTAAGCACATGTCATTTTGCTATAGTGCAGATATCACTTCCGTAAGACTACTAGTTCAGTCCTGAACAGCCACGTCCGCATAAAGCACACTTAGAGAAGTCTTTCAGCATTTTTGGTCAAAATCAGGAAATGCAGAATGACATAAAATTCTAACATCCCATTAAATTGTTACTCCTATTGCAGGCTTCAAAACAACAGCCGTTTGGATTCAAGCCCCAGACACTTTACCAAACTTCATTTATTGATCTCTATTTGAAAGGCTGATTTGTGACGAAAAATATCAGAGAAGCTCCTGTGTTTTGGAATAGACTATTCTGTGGCAAAAGCACTGCAGTTCTGTATAATCACAGGGGTGGATTTTTATTTTTTACAAATCTCTCCATGTTCTTATTTCAACACAAAAATATGTGTTATCCTTAATTCCACCCAGGCAATCTCTGGTAAGAATCTCAAACTGGATTATTCCCCTCTCACATGTCATCAATAATAATCTGGATTTTGGAAATTCAGCCGAGTTCATTTCCAGTCCTATTACCCACTAAATTCAGTTGAGTGAGGAGGGGCAACAGGGGGCAACATTTTAGGAAACAGTTCTGCTGATGATGCATAAGGAGCAAAGAGCTCCTTTCCGCTGCTTCTCCAGTTTCAACTGGCATAAAACACAATAAAACTGATATTTATCAGTACAATCTGCAAACATGACTCTCAAGATAAACGGGGAGGTAGGAGGTGCTACTTTCTACATCACCAGTTTTCAGTGGAACTGCAATTAGATGTTTGTTACGAGGCCACCTTTAGTGGGTTTCATACTCTTCAATCTTTGAGCCTGGCAATGTGTGACACAGCAACCAAAAGATGTGATAAATGACTTGGGTGGGAACACCCATGTTTTGTTGTGCATGGTGTTATGATTCACAGATCATTGTAACTATAAAACCTCTCACTAGGGAGGTTTTCTTGCCATGCAAGTTCTCCTTTCGATATAAGAAAGAAAGCAGATTAAAATAAACATAAGTTAATGTGAAGGCCCTCACCTCTCTATCCCCCAAAACTCATTACCAGAAGGTTTTCAACAGGCATTAATTAGCTGTTCAAACTAAGGGAATAATGGTTAACCCTCCAGTGCAGGAGGCTTCTGAAGTCTTTTTGTGGGAATACATGAGTGTAAACTTCAAGGCCAGCTTTGACATTTTCCTGCTGGAAGATATCAAGTATTTTAAGTGCACTTACGGCTGGCACAGCTTGATAAGGTCCTGGTCGGTGGTGCCGGGTGGAAGGCCTCGAATGTACAGGTTGGTTTTACTCAACTGCTCTCCGCTGCTGTTGTTGCTGCTGTTGTTGCTGCTGTTTGTGCTGGGGCTGGGAGGAGCCATGGGGTGGGGAGCTGGTGCATAGGACTGCTGGAGACAAAACAAAACAAAAAGACTGTTACTGGAAAACTAAAGCATGAGGGACTGATGGGCTTTACCCAGGTAACCTCAGAGCTACACACTGAGAGCATCCCTGTCCTGCCCTCCCACCCACCTCCAGCTCCCCACTCCTACAGCAAGTGCACCCACCCCGGGCCAGCAACGCCTTTCAAAACACAAAACGGAGCCGAGATTTTGAGTTTAGCCATGGCTACAAAATGCATTATTTTTCTTTATTTTTAAATCTGGAATTAAAGTAGCTAGATTATAAGCCTACTTTATCTAGATCACAAAATAAATCTCTGAAATGACAGATACTTGGGAGTAACTGGTATTAAAGAAAGAAGTTAAACACAATCTGCTTTAAGAATACTCTAAGACACAAATAAGAACATCTAGCCAAAGGTACAGAAGCTGGTGCCAGAAGCCTAGTTAGTCTTTTCTAAACAGGAGCAGCACCCCGTGCATGCACAGTCAGGTAGCAGAGAGTTAGCCAGCCTGAGAGGAGAAAAAAAAAAAACAAGGCAGCCTGAAAAGACTCTGTTGTTACGGACGTCCTTCACAGTAGAGAAACAGAGTTTGGAAAAGATGATCAGGCTAGGACCTCCCGCTCTCAAAACCTTACCCACTTCTGAAAAACCACAAACCACACACAACAACTGAGAAATATCACTTTAAAAGGGAGGCGTTCTCGCAGGGAAAAACAACACCATCCCTTAACTCCCCACTAAATATTAATACATGCTATGAAAGAAGACACACACATGCTATAAAAATTACCTAAGCACCTCCAATCTTGGGCAACAACAGGGAATTTAAGTGACTGCAACCACCCCTGGCTCTTTGCCCACCAGTGTATTTTACTCGCAGCACGGAGTGTTTGTCAGGAGAACGAGGAGCAGTTGGAGGAGGAGGCTACGTCCTGCCACCACTGTGACCCCAGCAGAAAAGCTGAGATGCAGGGGAGAAGCTGGAGGATGCTGCGGGCCGAGCCTCCAGCTGGGCAGCCAGGGAAACTGGAGTCAGAGCTCCAGGAAGGTAACCACCAGCTGAGAGGGGGGAAATCCCATTTCCACAAGCTGATCAGCTAATTCTGCCAGCAATACGCATGGTTACAACAGCAGGTAAATGTTGGGCCAATGCTAAGTTAGCCACGATGTGCTAATGGACTAATAAAAGCTAAACACATACTATTTTCATTACAGCAGCAATGACACTTCAGTGACTTCTAATACGCTCATTCTGCATTTAGGCCTTGAACAGAGAAAATATTTAAGTCTGTGAGTAATTCTGATCATGCTAATTAACTGCCCCTTTCATTTCAGTGGCCCTACTTAATGCTTATAATCATGCACACACTAAATCAGAGCCTTGGTAGATGGATATTTTTAAATTTGTAGCTCTAAACTCTTTCAAACAAGTCCCCTTATCTAGAAGAACCCCGGAAAGTTGGACAACATACAGGAAGCATCGGTGACAGGTGAAGCTCAGAGGCTTTGATGAAATACATAAAACAATACACTTGCAGCGATGCCTTTCCTGCTGCCTTCTCCTTCCTTGTTCCCAGTTTCTCCCATTTAAACCAGTAGAGTGGGAATACACCATCAAATGTCAGGCCATCAGAATCCCTCTGCAATCTAGCCTGGTTGTAATGTGACTTAAGTAGAACCCATTAAAAGGAAAAATCAGTTTAATAGACAGCGCATTTGCCATGCTAGCAAGTAATGACATTCACTCTCATCTGCGGTAGACGAGAAAGGGCAATGAGCTTCCTTTCCCTGAGTATCTGCACAGATACTTTTGCTGACAACCAAAAGCACTTAATGCATACGGATCATATTTCTCTGCATACACATTTTATCACTGGGCAATCCCCACCCACCCCAGCTTCAATGTCATTACCAGAAATAGAGAGCTGAAGCAGCAGCCCCAAGTACCAGCATGGGAAAAAGTCTCGGCTGAGCCCTGGTGCCCTGGGCACGTCCTGGAAATCAGCTCCACAGCCACGGCACGGCTGGGTAAAACTGCAGGCAAAGGTAACCTCCAACATATACACAGACACACACATCTTAAAACATTCTGCCTGAAAGCATATTTAATCTCCGGGCACTGCAGGGCCATGGTACAGGTAGATGTGTATGCATGTAGCACGTATTTGGCTTTAGTATACAAAGACCTCAGGAAATATCCCATGATAATTTTTCACATTTTGAGAACTGGTAATGTAAAATTTAAAAAAAAAAAAAAAAAAAAAATCACGGTAACATTCTTACTGCTTTACCCCCAGACTTCCAATTTTAACATACACACTGAATGCATGTAAATTATGTAAAGCAAGGGCAGAATTTTCTGTAAGCCAATAAAGTGCTATATACTTTAATTATTAATTGTTATTATTATATATGTCTTAGAGTAAATGGCCTATTCTCACACCAATCTATTAAGCATGAAAAAAAAAAAAACAAGTGGAAATATGCCTTTGAAAAACAAAGAGCAATTTTCATTTTATTATAAGATCTTTATCCTCACACAGAGGAAAGCACTGGGGGCCTAATTCTAATTTAAGACATTTTATCCCCCTCAACCAGCTGAAAAGGGACCTAGAAGTGAACACAAATTACATTTACACTGATTTCAAGGCCATAGCTATTTAAAAAAAAGTCCTCGGTATACCCAGAGAATTAGGCCATGAATAGGTGGTCTCTCAGGTAAGAGCTGCTCAGACAATAGGCACACACAGGTGCCCAGGTTCACATCAGCATCCACA
The DNA here is from genome assembly GCF_036013445.1 of Caloenas nicobarica. NCBI lineage: Eukaryota > Metazoa > Chordata > Aves > Columbiformes > Columbidae > Caloenas > Caloenas nicobarica. The sequence goes on along the minus strand of NC_088246.1, from coordinate 43,440,672 downwards.
GAGATGCTTTAAGGGTGGGTAGAGAGGTGGCCGCACTCTGCTTTGGAGGATGCTGATCTCCTCAGACTGCCAAGCACTGATACACTCCAAACCCTCTTCACTAATAAATCTCAGCTACTGCAGCCCACAGTAATTTCCATGCCTACCCAATACCTCAGAATACCATCCACAGAAAGATTACAAAATTGCCTGTGCTAGGACTGATGACATCTTCTGGCTGGTTGCCAGGCTAAAAGCTTCAGGTCAGAAGAAAGCTTTGAATTCTTGTTTCCTGAGCTGATGAGCGTATGACTGATGGCAGAAGTATGCGTTTTGCCTCCAAATGAACAAAGGGTCTGGTTCGTTAATCTCCACGTAATAACTGGAGTGAAAGAAATGAATGTCAACCTGATGAGGATCCCAGATGCGGACCACTTGCTACTGGATCCCAGACAAGGCCCAACTGGGGCATTGCCTGGGGAGCCACCTGTGCTCCCTGCAGCAGGACATTTGGGCCTTGTTCTGACATCGGCCCCCTCCGTGGCCGGGAGCAAAGCACTGAACTTCTCTGCCATGAGAGCCACGAGGGGCACTGCTTTCCAGACTGGCTCAAAACACCCCGACACCAGCTGTAGCAATCTGGGAAAGATGTTTTGCCAACAGAGCCGAGCACAGGACCTGCAGAGCTAGGAAAAAAAAAAAGTATTAGGCAACATCTACATGTTGTACTTCAAAACGGAGCCAGAATTCAGAGCTGGCTTTGCCTTTAATTTTTTCAAATAACCAATTTAACCAACTCATTTTTCAATCCTCATGCTTCATTATTCAATGGGGAGTGTTGGGGGAATGAACTGGTTTGCAGATCGTTCCAAGCAGCTTATTAATTTAGCATGACTGGCTAATAGGATTTGTTTTCATCTTTGAAAAATGAATGAAATTTCTCCTTTTTTGTTATTTAAAAGTAAGAAATTAATGTGCTTAATTCTTATCCAGTCTCAGGAACACACCCTTGTGCTTAAACCCTGCCTCTGTGAAACAAGTGTCCCATGCAAGTGTGCACAGCTAAGCGTGAATAATGAGATACCTTGGTCTTTCTTACTCAATAACCCAGAAATACTGAACCAGAAGCGTCTCGGTTACTAAATGAACACCACTCCTCCTTCTAACATCCAACCTCTTTACGCAAGAATAGTATTTATCTTCCCATGGCAACCACAGCACTCATGTATTTTTTCATTCGTTGCAAGTTTAGTCTAAAGCATTTTTCCTCTGAAGCAAAACACTATTTAAAAAGACAAATTTCAAATATTTTTTCACATATAATTCCTTTTGGATGGGAATAACAGGCCCCAGATGCCAAGTTGTAGAGTCTGCTTTATTAGCAGCAGCTGGCTCCTTGGCAGGCTTGTGAGGCGGTTGGGCTTGTGGTTTTGGAGTGGCCTCAGAGCCTGGGATACAGCTGGACAGCTATGCTAATGGACTAGCCAATTTGTTTGTATTCACCTTTGGCTATCCCAAATTCATACTATTTTATCCACTTGAAAGTAAGGTCATGGAAAGACTCCCCATTAACACCGATACCTTGACTTTTCCTATCATAGTGCATATTTTATATTAAAAAAAAATAGTATGACACATGGTACTGCATTAAAACACGCATTCTTTAAGCAACTGTGAACTCACACTATCCATTTCACTCAGAACAGAGCGCTTTCCAGCTGCTAGATTCATCTCACTTAGACCCCAATTGCTATACAATTCCCTCAGCTCCTGATTGAAAGGATAAAATAAGGTGAAGTAAATACAAATAAATTGTGCAAATATCAGTTTAGAGCTCACACTAGCAAAACACTGTTCTCTTTACACCCTACTGTACAAAGTAGTAATTTTTGAGAGCTGGAGGGTTCTTACTGGCCAATTATAGTAATGATGAGAGGATGCCATCAACTTGGCAGCCTGCTTATGGGATTTTGGAGCTGATTGAACAGCAAATCTCGTATCAAGCAAAAGACGGTCATCACAGTTGCAGAGAAAACAGAGAGGTAGGGCAAATATAATGAAAAGAACGACACAAAATCCACAGCAACTCTTCTGCCTTAAAGTTGGCTTCCTCAGTGAGGAGCAGCACCAGAAGGTAAGCTGTATTTCTCATCCATAGCCAGGCGGGATAGAAAAGTGAATGAAATATGAACATTGAACTGGCAACACAGAAACCTTGTCTATTTTAGAAAGGCTGCAGTTAGGGGAGCTTGAGTCATAATGTCTTCCAGAGTTTGTAGGATATTCACTGGTCTTGCAGAATCCAGCCATGACTATAGTCTAGCTCCCATCTGGCCAATGTAGGCCTGGAAAACAGAGATCCCTTTGGACACCCCCTTACATAGGCAGATCTTTCCACAGACATCTAACAGCAAACAAACAGAAGTCATAGTGCACGTATTTTCTAACATCTCTGCACAGCAACAAAGCTTCCTGGATTGTTCCTGTAGAAGCAACAACCCACCACTCGGCAATCTCTTCCATTTGTAAAGGAGTGCCATGTGACAATGTATGTAACCTCCGAAAATGAAAACAGGCAATAAGCTTTAAAGTCTGTTCCATCACAGTCCTTTCAATCTGGAAACCCAGAACACACCGCAAGAGGACTTTGATTTCTCTGAATCACTCCCAAGGCCTTTAAAAGTGATTTGCTGGATAAGAGAAGACCAGTGAGTCAGAGCTGCTGGGTTACGCTCTCTCTGCTGCCACTGCATCACTGCGCTACCCCAAGCAAGTCATTTACATTCCTGATGTCTCATTTTACTGACCTGTAATGATGCTTCCTTACCTTTTCAAGACTTACATAATACTCTGATTACTGGATGAAAGATGCTATTGAGGACTGCAATATCACTTAAAGAGGGGGAAAATATTATTAAAAAGTAACTTAACAACCAAAGCTATTCCTAATTCTTTTGCAGATAAAAACGATTTCTGCATACAATGGTTTTACTACCTTGTATCTAAACTGAACGAACAAAATAATTTTAAAGCTTAAATAGGATGCCAATCTGATTAGCTTTCTCATTAATTTTTTAAAAAAAAAAAAAAAACAAACTTTGAATTGTTCAATCACAGTGCCCTCTTGCTCATCTTCTAACATACAATAAACTTTTTTGTGTTTCATTCTATTCCAACAGTATTTTTAGTCCACAGGAAGAAGGTATCATTGTGTTTTGCTTACCCTTTCTTTTTACACAGCAAAAAAAAGAAAAATGCGAAAAATTAAAATCATTAATAAAAAATAGTCCTTCAATAGGCACAGTAGTCATTCAACAGTCAGATTAAAACTGGCATTTGATGGATTGACAAGATACTTCGACATTTTTGTTTCACACACAAAGCTGTTGAAATTAGTAGGCTAAATACTCCTGGGGCTTACAATTCCCCTCAACCTGGCACAAAGCACAAGAGCTCCATAAAGCATAAGTTCGCAAAGAATTTGGCTCAATTTTCTCTGTTCTAAAATACTTCTCTTCCAAATCAGAACTGCCTAGCTTTTAGCATTTCATAAGCACCTACGGGTAGACAATACATAGGATGCAATGCATCCAAGGGAAGAGCAGTAAGTCCTTCATTGGACAGGACCTGCAAAGTACGTCTCATTTTATACAGTTTTCTGCATTAAAACCAACCAACCAACCAACAAATTTCAGAAGCAAATAGGCTGGGTGGCGACCAGCTTATTTTGAAGTATGATAGAGTTTAAATAATAAAGTAGATTGGAGCACATATCATGAGGACAGACTGATGGTCACCTCTCCTGAGGATGAGCAGGCCTCCAGTGAAACCCAGTTCAAGACAAGGGAACACCACAGAGATGAAGATCATCATTTGCAGACTGTGAACGCCCTGGCCACCGCTGTCCCCCGGGTTTTGGTCACTAAATAGATTTAAGCCGCAGAGACACCAACCCCAGCCCTTCACCCTCTCCTCCCTACATGCTGCTATACCAAAGGTAAAACTACTCATCCCTCATAAGCAATTTTCTGCTTATCCGTGGACTGCCTGTCGCTCTGGACTAAACTATGGTAGCTTCCCTGAATTAGGGTTTCTCACATCCAGACAGGAGGGTACAAATTAGTCCTTAACACTAAAAACCCAAAGACTACAAATAAGAGCTGTGTCACCAAATAACTATTTTCCAGAGTGGGAAATAACCTTCACAGCCTCATCTCCTCTCCTTTATTTCACAGCAGGAGGCTCCAGTGACAGACCATTCCTGTGGCATTATTTATTTCTCAGCAAGGGAGAAGAATTCTTCCTATAGATAAAATATTTTGGCACTTTGGCAAACTCGTAAACAATAACCTGTATTCTTTGACATAAATTAGTGTTATTACTTCATTACCAAATCCATTCATATTTTATTGATGTACTGAGACTAAATGTGAACAGATTCGAGATCTTAAAAATATTAAATCTAAGCAATCTGGATGATAAAACATTGCAATTCCCCTAATAAGAATATTTTAGAGCACAGATCAAAAAATGACAGCAATTACTGCCTGTGATACAGCAACTTTGTGTTAAAAAAATTGGGGGGGAGGGGGATAGAAGCAACATATTTGAGCAGAAATTATTATTTGCATTTAAATTTCCACTTAGCCAATTTTTGGGCTACAATGACAACATGTCGGTCCACTTGAAGGTTAACAATAAAAATGCAGATCGAAAGGCTGGTACTTAAACTTTCCAAAGGTTTGCAAAAACAAACAAGTTTTTTGGTTTTGAGAAACTAAATTTACTCTCTGGGTATTTGTTTACATGTGGCAGACTAAAAGCATCTTGGAAATAAGATGCAGGAGGCACGTGCTTCAGTGCATTGCTCTTCTGCATACAATCAACACATACCACAGCATCAACACCAGTGCAAGAACCTAAGCCAAATAAAAGCCCATCACATAAAACTGAACTTAAAGCACAGGACAAAACCAAAACATTGATATCATCTCTGTCTTCTCCACTTGAGAATTTCGTGAGCAGAGATCAGAAGCAGATGGGTTTTCGTTTTGCAGAATGGAAGCCAAACCAAAAAGTTTTTTTTTTTCCCAAAATCCAACCCATGTTTCCTCAGTTTGCCTTTCTTACGGAAGAATGAAGTGGGAAATCTGCCCCTGTTGATGTGAGCATTGGTGGGATGGGGGAACCAGGGGTGGCAGGGTTCCCCAGGAACAGCCCCCTTTATCTCCTCATGTTACCACAACAAGCTTTTGCAGATGGGGAACCTCTGTCCCCTCCACCCAGTGCTATATAAAGACGAGCTGTGCCTCCCCTCCTGCGGCTAAAAGAATCCACAGAACACAGAGTTTGGGAAAGGTTTGTCCCAAAGATAACAGCATGACACCATCAGGACAGAATTTGGGGTATTCCACAATAGCCAGAGTTGATGTTTTCTTCGGAGCCCCTTGGGCTACAGCAATGCACTGCTCCTAGGCCGGCGGCCAGAAGATGCCCACAGAAGATATGAGCCATCACAGACCTCACCACAAGTTTACTTCCAGTGCAAACTCCTCTAACAAGTTCACGACAGCAAATAGCTTTTAAAAAAGGTTTCCCATACAAGTCATTACAGTTGATACCTAATACCTTGCCTAAGAAGAAACCAATCTCATGAAACTGATGTCTGTAATGTCATTTAAAGGACAGCTAGAAAGCCCTCTGACAGTAAGCTGATACAGCTGGGACAAGGATCAGAGGGTAGTGGTTAGGATTTAGCTGTCAGGCTACGGGGGTAGTTGGCCAAGGCGGTGCTGGGCACCTTCATGCTTGTGACAGCCCTGAATCCTGCATCACAGACGGCTGAGGGAGGGAGGGAGGGAAACCGGGGTGGCCACGCATGGGGCTCACCACAGGCCACATGCTGCAGGAGGCAGCTGGGTCTGAAACCCCATGCTAGGAACCTCTCTGCCCTTCCAGGGACTTCTCTACATCCTTAAAATGAGTTGTCTATGTGAAAGCGTGGGTTTTGTAATGAAGTTACCATTACACGTGAGCTAGGAAACTCTTTGGGTCCACATAAAGACTGAAGTGAAGGAATGGGTCTGCAAGCCCTGGAAGGAACTTGGTACTGAGATGAATTGCTGACTTTCATCAGGACAAAGGCGGCTTTGAGCATCACACAACCAACATCCCAACACACACACTTGGGAATTTAAGCACTTCCATTTTCAGCTAGTGCCACTAAGTGCTTAAACTCATATGCTAAGGAAGCTGAATATAAACACTCTCCACTTTGTTATCATAGACTCTGGTGTCTTATAAAAAACTCACTTTTCTCTATATTTCATGTATCAGGCATAGGAGGTAGTGTAGGAAATGCTTGTTAAATCAAAGAAAATTAAATAGCATCTACTGTAATTTTCATTTAAATTTTCTTCCAGACATTAATCAAATCCCCTTGAAGAAAAAAAATCACTAAATAAAATAAATAATTAATGTAAAAATAGAGAACCTCTTTATTCTATTTTTGGAATTTTCAGAATTACACTCAATTTATCGACAGGCATTTCTACCTCTTTCCTTAAAATTCAACCTTCCATAAATGATATGAGATTTGAGGATTAATTTACCCAAGCAAGCTATGAATGTGCAAAAAAACCCAACACTGCTGTCTTTTTGAACTTATAGAATAAAATATTTCCATGTTTTCATTTCCATTCATAATCGTATTAGGAAATCATATATACCTTAGGCTGAATTGAAGCCTGAGCACTAAACCCTCAGGGATATATTCTATACTCACATCAAATGCAGACTGAGGCAAAAAATTCAAACTGATCAGCCCACCCTGAGGTGTATTTGACCACCTGTGTAACTAGATGTCACAGCAGTTACTGCCTACCATGCACTTCGTTGTGATGACTGGAGGTCCTGGGAATGCCCACAGGACTGCTGAATGATGAAAGTCACCTCCTAAATTTTATAATACTTGAAGTCATTGGAACATAACAATTATATCTTAGCACCTAGTGAGATTTTGACATCTGTTTTCACTAGAATGTAAATAAAAGCTTTAACTTTTTTGAAAAGTAAAAAACAAACAAAAAACAACAAAAAACCAAAACAAAACACACCAAAAAAAACCCTCAAAAGCAACCAACCAACACACAACTTCAGAAAGTCTACTTTGCTTCAAAATAAGTGAATCTGAATATGCATAACTTTGTCCTGCTGGTTAGACAAACACAAGACCCATCATTTCTTCCACTGTAACTCAGTGTTATTCAGCAAGTCCTTTCCCTTCTAATTCCTATTTCTTTCTTCAATGTTTCTACCATCTCTGGTTTTTAGCACTTCCCAGAGCAGGGGTAAATATAATTTTTTAAAAAGTCTAAATTTACTATGGTATAAGTTCTCAGTCTCTTCCCATTTCTTCAACAACAGACTCTGCTTCTGTGCTTGTCCAAAGTTTCAAATGTCATTTGACTCATGCACTCAGAAATGTTGACTCAATTAGAATATCCATACAAAACTAACTTGCAGTTTGGTGACAGTAACCTACCCTCTTTTTTTCTGATATGCTTAGAAGGGCTCATAACCAGTGCAGGAATTTAATTTCATCATGACAACTTTCTTTTCTCAGTTCCCTAAAAATCACCACTATTTTCTGCTAAACATTGTGAGACGATGAGCCAAATATCTTGCTAACATACACAGATTCAGCTGAAGACATTTCGCCCAAACCACTTTGGGCTTTGTGCCACTCACTTTTTCCATACTGTGCATAACAATATGAAGAACTGAACTTGCGTGCGCAGAGCTGAGAGGTGAAGAGCTTTGCAATGTGAGGACTCAGCTGCTTCGTTATGCATCTGTGTAAAAACCAACAGAACACTAATTGGGATAATGAGGTACTCCTATAGCAAGCAATAGGAATTCAGAGTAACAGGATACATATGTAAAAATTCCTGAAACAAACCAGAAATTTTAAAAAATAAATGAGATTCTAACACATTCATCTGTATTTACTATGTTTTTCATCCAAATTATATATTTCTTGATAAACAACAGCTTAAATTTCCTCTGCACTGCAACATTGCTTCCAATCTCTTCTGTTAGCTTTCCGGCTTTTTGACCTTTTAATATTCTTCATTCACACATGGTTTATTTTTTAAGTCTGCATTTTTTTCCTCTGGAAAGAGTATGTATTTGAAGTCATTTCAAATGTTCAAACAGGATAAATAAAAATAAGAAGAAAAGTCTCCTTAATACATTTCCTTAATAAATGTTGCTTGAATAATGTTAGCATGTAATAATAAGGTTTATATTTCAAATCAGATACATATAAATACTCTAAAAGTCTTAATACAACTTAATAACACTGTCTCAGACTCATGTGCATGAAATGTTGAGCAAAAATAAGGAATTCAAATCTAAAATGAAAAATAATTTACCTCATAAACCAGCAGAGTGGCAGCTACAATCACTTCTAACAAAACCATAATCAGGTTGTAATGGTAACATGCCGTGTTACCAGCTGGAGCAGAAATTGGTTGGGAATACCAGGGCAACATCTCTGGGCACACTGGAAGCAAAAGGAAGACTAAGGAGAACACTTGCCCACCGCCGAATAGGGCAGGGGACTACTGACAAAGGCCATGGAAGAGGAAAGGGCACTTGGTGCTTTCTTTGTCTCAGTCTCTCTGGGCAAGGTCTGCTGCCAGGACGCTCACGTCTGCCTGCCTAGACATCGGGCCTGGGTTAAGAGGTGCTGCCCCAGAAGAGGAGCGCTACGGTAGAAACTACTCCAGGAAGCCACTCACAGGTTACTCAACAACGGCCGCAAAGGAGACGGCCAATGTCACCGTGAGGCTGCTCTCCTTCATTTTTGAAAGGCTGTGGTGACTGGAGGCATCAGGATGTTCCTGACGACTGGAAACAGGGAAACATTACAATGGTCTTCAAAAGATGGGGGACCTGGGGAACCACAGGCTGGCCACAGTCTGGCAAAACTGAAGAGCAAAGCCTCCTGGGAGCTGTGTCCAAGCACATGAGGGACAGGGTGACCAAGAGCAGCCAGCATGGACGAATAAGGGCAAAAACCACTTGGCCAACTTGCTTGCCTTCTCTGTTGAGAAAACTGGTTCTACAGATCACGGGAGAGGAGTGGATGGTGTTTACCTTGACTTTACCAAGGCTTGCAACATGGTCCTCCACAGCAGCCTTGCAGTCAAACTGAGGAAGGCATGAGCTGGAGTGATGACAAGGAAAATAAAAAGCTGTTTGGAAGGTCAGGCTCAAAGGGGAGTTGTCAATGGTTTGAAGTCCAACCAGCAGCCAGGCACAACCAAAAGGTTGATAGTGTGGCCGGTCATGTGGTAGGAACCATCACCAACAAACTGAACAACAGGAGGAACTGCACCCTCGCTGAGACTGTAGGTAACACCAAGACAGGGCAGTGGTTGACTGACCAGAGAAAAGAGCTGTTGCAAAATATCAATATCAGTATGTCCAATGCTATAAGAAAGAACTACTCAACACAAATGTCCTCCACCTCATGCATTACATAGGTTAAAACCCCTCCAACTTTACTTACAAAGAAAATGTCTCCTAAGGGATTTCTGCAGGTGCGGATATATCCCATGATCAAATTCAACTGCACAAAAAGGATTTACTAAAACTGAGACATCTGAACTTTATTCCTTTTATATGCTTTGACCTCAAGTTTAGTTCATTTGCTGAATCATTATTAAACAATGTTCCACACAGATTTCAGCAGCAGTAGTATTTACATTAATGCAATATCCTTGGGTTAAAGGAATTAAAAATGCTGAAAATCCTATTCCTCAGCTTCTTTGAAGATCTACAGTGTAGTCTAAGGCAACACTGTCTAAGAAAAATCAGTACCACTTTAAAGGCAGTCTGATTCTCAAGAATTTGAAATAAACTGGCAGATCTTTAAAAAAAAAATCTCTGAGACTAAGTTACACAATTAATGCCACTGCCAGCTGCCATCACATAATCAAAGTTCAGTGATGGTAAGATTTCAAATTAAATGCACCCCTGGCTAAAAAAAAAAAAAAAAGGTTGTTTTGGTTTGTTTGGTTTTTTAACCACCTTCTTAAAATGGGGAAGGCAATCTGACTCTCCCAGTCATATCAAGGCATAGGTCCCAACGAGCAGTGTGCTCAGACCAGGCACTCAAGAGTATCTAAGTTCAATCTCAGACATAAAATGTCTCACACAATAGACCTAAAGCGGTAACTACAACTTAAGCCTCAATTTTGGGGAATTTGGCTCAAGAAAAATAACTTCTTCAGTGATCTTGAAACTGCAACGGTATAGTGAAAGACATCAGCACAAATACTGCAGGTCTCCAAGGTGTGTTTGAGGACAGCTACAGGACTGAATTCTACTTACAACACAAGGAACTAAACTATCACTAAATACCTCTGCAAAGGCTGGGATCTTGCGGAAAGCAGAACATGTCTAATGAAGTATTTAATGACCACATGGTAATGACTGCTCAAACAGGATCCAAATTCAGTTTGCACAGGCTCATGAAGAAGTCCAGCATTTCCCAACTTCTGACTCCTTGACTGCAGGACCTGAACTTCCTTTAACATAATTAACAGAGTCTGATAACAAAAGCTGACAGTTACTTTCTGTAAGAAACACCACGTTTGGGAAAACAAATACCCACCTAGCACAGATTCCTACATTTGGGAGCTGCTAATAACAAGTGTTTTGGGAAACGGCATAAGAAATGCAAGCATAGCGTAATTATTCTCACGGCACCTTCCACTTTCAGACTTCCGAACTAGAGGCTGCACATGGACCATCAACCTAACACATACCGGAGGCCCTATCTCTTCCATGATCTGGGCCATTTAGACTTCAGTCCTCAAAAACCTTTCCGTGGGAATCGGTTTTAGAATGTAATTCTAAAAAAAAAAAATCCTCTTATTTAAATCTGCAACCAAAATAATTTAATTGGTGCAGCTTTCCCCCCATTCTTGTTTTACAAGGAAAATTTTTCAGTGGTTCTTCTTCCACCTTCTTCCTGTCATTCAGAACATTATATGTGAAACTCTGTCATACTGTATCCAATGGCTTACATGGGTAATCCTCAAAAACATGCGGAGGTGGCAGCCACCCAGTCAGGGGGATTGCTATCACGTCTTTTTGCAAGTAAACAGAAACATCGTTGACATGGTGATACAAGTGCCAAAATACAGCGTCAGATTATTAAAAGTGCTAGATGTTTTTAGCACACTTTGAAAAACAAATGTCTATATTCAAAAATATTTCTTCTTAGGGATTCCTTCTACCAGGAAAACAATAAAAGGGAATCCTAGACCAAAAATGTATAGATATTCTTTTAACTCTGCTGGTGTTAAGTATGTGTTATCCCTCATAGGACTGTTTTGTTTGCAATGGCTTGCCATTAAATTTCCTTTCTCGAACCTGGCCTAATGCAGCACTTGCAGGGCAAAAAGTCCCTCCATAAAGGAAAAAACCCTGTTATCAGGTTATTATATATTTCACCGAGGTCCATTTATCATTACAATTCCCTCATCCTACCACCCCCAGCAACATGGCATCCCTGGGAAGGACCCTGTCACAGTTTTCTGCTGCCGTACAGAGCTGGGATCTCCATGCCCCATCTCTGGCTCCCCAAACTCAAGACCTCACCACGCTCCTAACACATCTGAAAGAGCCTCAGTAGCCAACGGACCTTTGACAATTGACTGGTCTGGCAAGGGTGATCACAATTTAGAAGTTCCTTTGTGGGTCGTATACTGAGGGTTTCTGAGCCACGAGTGGCCTCCTGGCACCCTCCTCCCTTTCTCTCCCTCCCCCCATTCTGAAGAGCAGCAGCTGCATAAAGATGCCTCAGAGCATCCTGAAGGACGGGAATTCTTCAGGCTCTGATGGTGAAACAGGCAAGTACAGGTGAAGGGCACTATGAAGAGCGATTCCTGCAGTGAGTACCAGAGCTCTGAAAAATACAGCAATGGCTACGAAGTTACACATATGTATTCACTGCATTTCTGGGTCTCCATATCACATTTACTCAGCAAAGAAACAGTTTTTCTTTTCTCATTAATGCTTTTTATGGTCTTTTGTAATTCTTCTGCAGGAGGCTGACTCGTACATTAACACGAGCCAGGAAAACAAGACTTTGAAATCTTTCCCCCCCACACCCCAAGTACGATGACACACAGTACTGCCTGGTTTTCCCTCCAGAAGCGTTAACTGCCAGGTTTCTGCAGTGACAGTCTGCAAGGCTAAAATTAGCAGGCAACACCTTCCCTTGCACCTCATCACATGATAGGAAACAAACATAAATAGGGAAATACAATATGTTCCTAAAGGTGGAGTCTGAATACTTTCATCCTCGTAACAGTTTAGAATTAAAGGACACTTACACAAGCAGCTTCTTGTGATACGTCATCTGTTACTAGCATTGTAATTTGCTTTCTGCGTAGTCAAAAAGATGACCAACTCTAAACGTGCTCCTTCACAACCCAGTCTGGCCTGAATCAAATCTCTTGATGTCTATGCTACAGACAAATTATTTTATTAGGCACCACTACGTTACCAGACGCCTATTTATTCTAGCACCCTTCTGCATAGATAACACAAACGTGTCAGTGGATCCATCTCTTTGGTAACTGTTATTCGACATTTCACTCAGGAGTATCACAAACTCCTTTGCCGGCCACATCCCTGCTTCCTGCTCTACAGAGGTGTAGCTGATTGCAGGCTGAACGGCAAGACTTGGAAGGTAACACACCACGTTTGTTTGGAGTTTTTTTTCTTTCATTTTATTTATTTATTTTTTTCTCTCAACAGTGCCGGGGAGTCCTTAACAGCCATGCAAAGCAGTCACAGCCCTTCTTTTTCTAAAACTTTGTGCAAAGGGTGCACATAAAATTGGGTGTATTTAAGTAAATTTGCTAATCCGAACATGGCAAAGGGTAGAATTAAACCTGCTGAAATCGGATCACAGTCTGCACACAGAAAGAAAGCGCAGCTAAACTATCAACTCATTTAGGACCTTGATTTCTCCTGCAAAAAGGACACAGGAATAGTCCTGTTCACATACACAAAAACCAAGACATATGTCACAGTGTTGCATAACACGCCATAGCATACAACAAGAGCACGTATAGCTAATACAACACATATTTCTCTGACAACCTGCTTTTAAGCTTATCAACACCTTGCTGGCTTAGTTCTGGCTCAGTTCGACCATCTCATCTCCTCTTCTTGCTGCAGCAGCGCACCAGTGGCTGAGGACGAGGGAGGACTTCTCCAAGCAAGACTCTGGCTTGCCCACAAATTCCCAAGGCAGCACCCTGGGTGCGCTGAATCCACAGGGATTTCAGCAGACCTGAGTTAGGGAGAGGCAGAGATTTCTCTGCAAATCCCCAGGGATCTGACTGCTTCTATTTTAGTGTCCCTAATTACAAACATCGCTGGTTTTGATTCTAAAATGTTCTGAGCTTTTTTAAAATTAGCCACAGCGTTTTACTTGAAGATGCCCTGGCAGCAGGAAACTCAGGAGGCCAGCAGCCTACTTGGTAAAATAGCGTTTATCAGCTACTCACTTGAACACAATAACATTTTTGACAGCTTAAACTTGAGTCTCAATTTAAAGACTTTTTTTTTTTTTTTTTTTTTAAAAAAAGGCCTCTGGATTAGCAATTCTCACCCAACATCCCATGTTTGTGAACTGACCTTGATGTTTAATAAGAACCATTTATGCCAATAAAAGGGAATTAAAACCAAACACATACAAAACTCTTTCCTCTGCCACAAGAGCTAAGGAGCAAACAAGGCCATCACCATCGATTCATTTCAAGCCATTCATCAAACTATTGGCAACAAAAACAAGGCCCAGCTTCATTACAAACAGAACAATGAAGAAAAAGGAAGTTGAAAATTAAAATTAAGGAAGAAATGCTCACAGACAATAGATGGCTTTAAGTTTTTTATTTATTTTTTTTGTCAACAATCCAGGCACCAGGGTTTTCTTCACTGCACTGAAAAATTACTAAGAAAAGTACTAACAAAATTATATGGCTGTTTCTAATTAATTTCACAACTTTGAATATTCAAACGGTTCTTGAAATATTTCATTATTTATCAGAGCTTTTTTAAATATATACAACATTAATTAAAGAAATCAGGACAGGGCAAACCACTTTCATCTTCATAAACAGTAGCTGATCTTACTCAAACAAACATCTAAATTAGCTTACTTTCACTCTCTGTGATCCTATCATTCCTGTTTACAGATTTTTAAAATGAGCTCTGCTTCCTTGAAAAACAAAAGAAAAAAATATAAAACCTACAAAACAAAAATCAACCACCACCAAAAACTCTCAACACTTTATCCAAAATAAGCCTACAATATTTGCTTTCAGCAACAACATCAGCTCCATTCTCCATCCCTTGCACCCTAAGAGAGAGAAATCCCTCCCACGGGGTTATGGTCCAAGAGCTTGGCCAAGCTTTCGTTGTCACCAAGGAGGGACACACAAGGACCAGAACGTTCACTCAGGGCAAGCGATGCCGGTAAGCAGGGGTGGACAAGGCACAAGATGCCCAGAAGTGCCCCATCAAGAAGGGGATGCAGACCACCAGCATCCCAGCGCAGCATCTCTCAGCTGAAGCCTTGCAACAGCACCCCATCCCTTCTTCACAGCCTTCCTGCACTTCCCACCAGAGGGGAGACTCTCCAAAATAAATGTGTACACTGGGTTTAATAAATGTCACAATAAATAATACCAACCATGTGACAATGCTGATAGGTGACTACCAAGAGGTATCAAATATTACCAAGATAAATCAGTATCAGCTGAGCCTATTTTGAATTTAAAAGCAATTAAGGATATGAAAGAAGAACCTTTCTTCGGGGAAGGTAAAGTTGGCAGGATAGAAGGTCTCTTGACATCTAGTATCAATGTTAACACTTGCGCACAAAGTGAGGTAGGAGGATAATTATCCTTTCTGAAGATCTGGTGTCATTGCTTAGGCTAGCAGGTTAATTTCCTCTATTTTCTAAAATCCTTTGCAGTGATCCAGCGATGGCTGGTCTCCCTCTCTAAGCTGACAGTTTATTCAAATAACTGACACTATTGTTGTTATCATTAAAATAGCTTCCATTGAAACTGCCATAGTTTAGTAGCCATGCTCTGTATATGTAAAAAGAAAACCCTTTAAAACTAATTTCAAAGATGTCTGTTAGCCCAGAAAATACTTAACGGCAGCAGTAGCTATGCAATGAGAAGGTTAAGCTAGCTAATGTTCATGACAATTGCACTTAGCTATTCTATCCAATGGCAAGAACATCCCTGTATTTATCAAGGGAACAGATTTAGTAAGAAACTGCACACAGCAAGAAATAAATGAGAGATGCAGGGAAAACTCGTATTATTGTGGCATCTGCTAGAGCTATTTTAGAACGGTGTCCCCCTGTGCAGCTCCACTGTCGGGCTTGTGAGTATTCACTAAAATTAAAATCCATTTCTCAGGCATTCATAAATAGGCCACGACAACTTAGCAAGTCTCAGAGTTGTGTGTTGGGTTTTTTGTTGTTGTTGTTTTGGGATTTGTTTTGGTTTGGTTTTGTTTGTTTGTTTTGAGTTTTCTTTTGGTTGGTTGGTTGCGGGTTTTTTTGCCCCATCATTTTCTCTGCCCATTTAGAAAATGTTGCGGCCTTTGTGCCCTGGACTCACTGCAAGAAAGGCTCTGCGCTTCCGTCCTCCTCTGTCAAAGAAGGCATTCCTTGTGGCACGTCCTCAGCCCTCTTGTATATAGGGCCTGTCTCAGGAAAAGTTTGCCCTGAGGGCTGTTCGTTCCTCAAACTGCGCTTTAGTATTAAAACCAAAATTTTTGTAAGGACAAAGCAGGTTCTTTGCTCCCGACAGCTTTGTGCATCCAATTTCCTTAAACGCATTGAAAACCCCGGTTCATCTTCTGCTTTGCCTATGCACAGGTACTCCTTGCACAGACAAGGCCAAATACTTATGTCCTACGACTTCTAGATTTCTTAAAAGGGCTGATTCACTGTCACATGAAGCAGACGCCACCTTTTTTCAAAGCAAGCTGTTCAACTCGCCAACTTTTACTACGTTTTGTCTCCTATTAGGATGCACCAGTCTGACCAGACAGCCAGAAAAACATAAATGCAGAAATAGCTTCCAGCAAGAATGCAAAACCCTCTGCTCCCCTTGGCAAATCTGATCTACGCACACAACCACTGAAATAATTGGGGAGGTGTGAAAATATACTCAACTGTGAGGTGCAAAGGTTGCATAAATCCAGCCATGACTAACCTCTACGAAAATGTATATACTATATACTATCTCTTACTCTGATTTTTATTTTTTTTAGTTGGAGTTACATGCTATGGCAAGGTCTATATTACCTCAAGAGATCAAAAAAAAAAAAAAAAAATTGAGAGCATAAACCAGAGAACTAAAATGGTATGTCTGAAATTTAAACTAATATGCTAATCTAAAAGCCTCCTGTATTACGTGACTGGGTTTGGAACACCAAAAAGCAGAATACATCATGATCTGAATAAGTTGCACTTAGCAATATGAAGGATAACTGCTGAATTGCTGACTTCTATTTCTGGAAAGATAAAGTTTATTCTTGTCCTGGCTATAGCAACACATTAGCTCTTTATGTTACCATTCTCCACACAGTAGTATCAAAAGGGCTTTTCTTCTTCTTCAACAGGATGATAAAGGCAAATGCCGCTCTTAGCTACATAAACATTCCCAAAAAAACCCCAAAATTGCTGATTTTTCAGTGAAAAAATTATATCTGTATCATCAAAATTGCCATCAGCTTAGGTAGAGAAAATTATTTGCATGCTGAAGAAGGAAAGTGCCAAATTGGAGAACAGAGCATCTGCTATGGAGGAGGCTATAATTATCTCATGCATCTAAACACCACTGGGCATTGAAGTTACACTGGTTATTTTGCCAGATCCTCTGTGTGCAGGGCCCTTACACGACACCAGCAGGAAATAATCAGGAGTTTGTGAGGCCTGTCATAGAGACCTTACACACTTCGAAAGGCTCTGCTTTCAACTGCAAAAGCCTGGTCTTCTTGCTATAACATGATGAAAATCTGACCTGTTTTGCTGTCACTGTCTTGTACAACAAAATGCTGTAACATTGCTAACCGTAGCACTCACAGGCTAACAGCTATTTCTGTACCATCCACCCTGGCGTGCTGTGCTGCTTAAGTGTTTTAATGGCATTCTTGGAGATTTCAGAAAGGTATGGAAAAACAGTGAAATTATCACTCTGCAGCCTTACCTCCATCCAGCAGAAAAAAAAAAAATCACCACACCAAAAACACACGAGAAAGTGGCTTCCCTCAGTGGATGCACAGTAAATGCTGTTGCTGTCACGGGAACTTTTCCCCCGGGGATGCAGAGCAAGGAGCGATTCCAGCCTGCTCCCAAACCTGCGGGCAGGGGCCACGCTCCTCTGCCTCCACAGGGGCAGCTCTCGGCCCCAGCCCGCACATTCAGATCCTGTCAACGAAAGCCTTTGACGGCTGCATTCTTTCCTATTTTGTTAGGTTATCATGCACTTCTTGTCCCCTCACAGAGGACATATCAACTGCAGCTGATCCCCAGCGAGTCTTTCTTAACTACCCTCCTCATGCCTGTCATCAGCAGATCACACAGGAAAATATGGAAAAGGGTTCTAAAGCTGTTGTTCTTTTAGGACAACAAATAACTACTGTTCTTCTTTTCCCACAAGTAATATGCATAGTTGTCCATTTCTGGAAAAACAACTAAAAAAAAAAAAAAGTAAAACACATTTTTCCCTGTTAATTCACAGTCTATGCCTGTGCTTTTCTGGGAAGGGACCAGGGGAGAAAAGGAACGATAAAAATACAAACTGCAGCAAGAAGAAGACTGTACAACAATTTCCTTTGATTCTGGGAGCGCTAGATGCTAGAAGAAACTCAGCTGCCCGAGTATCTCAAGGACAGATTCCCATGTGAGACTCCAGCCCGGCTGTGTCACCGACACTGACAGATGGGTTTCCCCAGCCTTGAACAACCTAATGGAGCTTTTAGCCCATTTGCATACTGGCTGTCGCTTGGTGAAATGGGGAGGTGTCAAGGACATTAAGCAGGCCAAGACAAAAGTGTAACAGCCTTGTATACAATATCACTTCTTACTGCTTGCTGGTGTGGTGGGGGTTTTTTTTTCCCTCCCCGGGGCATGAAAAAGAAGAGAAAGAGAAACAAGCAGCCTGGTTGGAAGCCAGTTCTGAGGCAGCAAGTTCCTGCTCCTGGGAAGGGGTTGAAGCAACATTTATTGCAAAATGGAAGAACAAAAACACTGTCCAGATAATTACTAGCTAGTTTCTTTTTTTGTTGTTGTTTTAAAGCAAAACATTGTTGGAGTCTCCCAAAGCCTGGCTATATTAGCAATCTCTTTTTGTCCCAATCCCACAAAGGGAGCACATGGAGCTGATTCCTGTGCCTTAACAGAATCCAAAACAACACCACTGGAGCCCCACGCGGGTACAAGGGCCCAGCTGCTGCCGCTCCAAACAAGAGCTAAGCCTAAGGCTAAGCTTTCTCAGGCCTGAGTCCAGATTTTCTTCCATATCTCCTAGCACCTCACACATGGCTGCGTCTTAACAAATTAACGAGAGGAACAAAAAAATTCAAATTGGACTCGCAACAAAACTTTGCAGCCTGATGTGAAATATAAGGTCAAGCCCTAAGGGTGGCTGAATTACCTGCTGAATTGTTGCAGCTCTCGCTCACTCCAGGGAAAAGCGCTCGTACTTCATATTTGCCCAGCAATCACCACAGCCTCCTGGCTAGACTCTACTCTCAATCACATTAGAATAACTCAGCTACTAGGCAATAAAGTGTGACTGAAAAGGAGGGCTAAACTGTGACTTGTACAAAAGCCAGCCCCTTCTAATCACTTCAGATTTTGTTGCCATGCCTTCTTCTCCAGACTTGTTCCCTTCAGCTTGTCTGTAGTGCACACTGGAGGGTCTGCCATTGTTTAAACTTACTTTTTAACACTTACTAGAGATCATTAGCATGCAAACAGAGACTTCCCTCAGGAAAGCTTCAGCTCTGGCAACCAAACTGTGCACATAGCAGTATAAAACGTATACTGGAAAGTATCAAACAATAGCTTTGACAACAACAAAAGCCACGCCAAAAAGGTTCAGAATTTAAGCCAGTTGAGCCATACTACTTCAACGCTGAACGAACACGCTCATACATGATGCTGCTAGACACTAGAGATACTTGGCAAAGAAGGATGTGCAGATCTGTTTATGACTCCTTGCCCATCTTGAGTAAACATCTATCATGAGAACATACAGAGGACCAGGAAGGTAGGTCCTGGTCCTGGTGCAGCTACCTTGGTGCTAATTTCTGATTTTGTCATTACCTGGCTAGATGATTTTGACTAAGCTGTCACTATGGACTTCCATTTCTTCTAATCAAAATGAGAATAATAATTTGGTTTTAGGGTAGAAAAGCTCTATAAATGAACATCATCATTGTCAACAATACTGTTTTACTACTCCCACGGTTATTCAAAATCAGGCCCAAGAGTAGTGCACAAAAGAGCTGTCTAACAGCTATCTACAAATCTAGCCCAAAGACAGAGGTCAACCTTTAAGTGTTAAAACACTGCAGGATTCCCAGATGAGCATCTTCACTCATTGTAATATCTCAGGCCCGTTTCCGAACTCCTTCTAATTAGAGGGGGTGTAGAGGGATAAAGTTCAGAGGGTGTTTTTGCTTGGGTTATGTGTATACCTCTGTTTGTTTAGTGTTACAAAAAATTCTATGAGCTTAAGTGTAATTTTAGCTGGAGTAGACTGTACTTGAAATAATGGGATTGCATGTGAGCAAAGCCTTCTATGGTGAAAGCCTGCTGATACTCTGTCAAATCTTCTCACTTGCTGAGAGCCATCCTTTCTCCCAGCTGATTTTAATCTGCCAGATTTTTATCGTGAAAAGAGGATTCACACTTGGTGTGATGAATACACAATTCGATTTAAAATTCCTCATTCAGTTCAATTAGATAGAAATATGCACGTAACTGCTCAGTTTCTAATGACAGGTTTTTTAAATACTCTTTCATGTGGCTTAATTTTAAGACTTTCAAGAAATATATAATCCACTTAAGGTGGAAATCGCTGATTTTCTACAAATTAGGTGAAAATCTTCTGGTCACCTTATAATAAATCAATTGAAAAACTTTTTGAAAACATGTCAACCAATAAAATATAGCATTTCAGCCCTTCCTTATTTCATCTCTCCTGCACGGCACAACCAGCAGCAAAAAGGACAGTAAAGCAGAGCCAGAAGTAGTAAGGCTATGGCTAAATCATAATAAGGCTAAGACTAAGAGTAAACTGCTTTTCACACCTGAGCTGGTTATTCAGCAGTAGTAAGCACAGACCCAGCAGCTTATTCAAAGTGAGTTGATGGAATTCAATTTAAGGTTGCATTATGCCAGGTAGACAGTTCCTCAGACAGTTTGAAAAAGTATAGAGAGTACAAAAAAAAAGGTATTTTATATGTAACAAAAATATTCAGCCCAACGATATCAAGTGTCTAAAAATCTGGAGCCTGTGCAAAAACCTGTCTTCCCAAAGGAAACATCAGAATAACACTCAACAGTGTTAGCATTATTTTACAAGTGACATTTAAACACGGCAGATTCGCCATTTCTTGTATATCTGTCCTGGAATTAGAATAAATTAAAGTAAAAAAGTCAAATCAGAACAAAATTATTCCAGGTTTGTCTTTGGTAGGCTTTTTTGTTTTGTTTTTTTGATTGCTTGGGGTTTTTTTTAACTCAACTGCATTTACTTGATAATACGGATGCCAATCAGATAATTTTAGAATAGTGAAGGAACTATAGAAGTGGAAAGATTATTAACAGTACTTCCTTCACTAAAGAAGGTTTAAGAGTTTTACATATACAGCAGCAGTCCAAAATACTGGCCTCCTTTATACCTTGGGTTCACACCTCAACACTGCAAGTCGGATTCAAGATTTACAGCTTAGTGACAAGTCTGCCAATTCATCACCACTAAACCATCTCAAGTCCGTTCTGGAAGCGGCACAGGTCAAAAGAGGAAACCACCAGCTGCTGAAGAGATCCCTTTCCAAATAAATTCATTCCATAAGTAGCCAGCCTGGCATGAGCACGTGCGGACACACACACACTGACTCTCCATCAATATCTGCACTAAAGTTGAGACATACAAATCTTGACTTTGCCACTTACCTTCCAAAAGTTTTTGAAAAGTCTTACTGAACTTTAAGATAATACAAAGAGGAGAAAGGAGAGGAGGAGGAGAGGAGGAGGAGAGGAGGAGGAGAGGAGGAGGAGAGGAGGAGGAGAGGAGGAGGAGAGGAGGAGGAGAGGAGGAGGAGAGGAGGAGGAGAGGACCACCACCAAACTCCAACCTGTCTGACCGTTCAGTTTTCTCTAAAGACAAAAGTGGCCACCCTGTTACCTTACAGTGTGCCTAGGCACAACTGTTAGACTCCTTAAGTCAAACAGTAAACAAAAGACATTTACTTCTATCCATCTTTAAAAGAAACTATGAAATAAACGACACAGCCTGTGGAAACATCCAAATAGAGGGCTTTCTGTGGAACTAATGCTGTTCTGGCAAAGAAAACCCAGGCAATTTAAGCTAGTCCAACCAATAAATGCAAACCCATATCTATGCACCTACAGTATATCTACCTGCATTAAATTTTGTCAAATATACTCACAGTTCAGTTTAAGAGCGACTTACTTTACCTTAGTTTAAGCCTTTGTCCTAATTAATTTAAGCCAAACTGCTATAAAGCCAAGTGAATGTTGACTTAGGCTTATGCATACGGTCTTTTGCATCAGTTTTACTACATCAGTTTGAAATAACACCATTAGTCAGACTAGTGTCATGCTGCATGAGCTCAGTCCTTGCAGCGTCAGACACCCAAACTCCATTGAAATGCAGTGACAGTCCTGTGCTTAAGTCCCTCAAATTCATTAGGAAATCCTAGCCTAAACTGTGAGCAGGAGGCAATCGCACCAAGACTCTTCAGAGATCAACTGGGTAGCTCACATCTCTACCAGAGCTATTGCTCCTTTCTTATCGCCCCTCATTTAACAGAATACTTTAACCACATGCTTAATATTTTGCAAAGGAACAGTAGCATTACTTGGGTGTTTGTAAATAAGTTATGCTTAAATTCTTTGCTGAGACCTCAGAAATTACTGTTTTGGGTACCTCTGCACTAGGTTTAATACCTCTGCTCCTCAAAATCTGTCATCTAAAAGCACCGAGGCAGGCTGAGGACTGATGGGTTGGGGACCAGCCTGCCAGGTCTTCTTCCCATCCAATGCCCATTGAGATATATGATGGGGAGGACTGGAGTGTGCAGAGTTCATCTCCCCCACATACAGACCCACACTAGGAGCTACCAGAGACAACACACAAACCCGTTGAGCAGCCTGACCAAAGAGGCGCTCGCTCCTATTTTAACTCTCCATCGATGCAGTTACTCGAAGGCAGCTGAAATGAAAGGATCTTATGGCTGTTAGCCTGTAACTTTGCATACCTCACCACCACTATTTCAGGAACAGCTTTCAGATGAGTAATTTGGTGAGATCCACTGTTTGCAAACGGCATACTTAGTCTAAAGAGCACTTAAAAACATTTCTACAGCACCAACGTTCAGCCCATAGGATGCTGTGTACCCTGCTTTCCAGACCACCCATCCTGCCTGCTTCTCACAGTATTGGTTACTACTTACTCTTATAAAAGTTCAGCTAATGGCTGTTACGATACATGGACTATTGTTTTGTTTTGGTAGAAATAGAGGCAAGGAAAAAAATAATTAAAAAGCTCAGCCTAAACTAAAAAAGTTTATGTCCTGTCATTCTCCATCTAGGAGAGCCACGAGGAGCAGTGGGATATAAAAAGACAAGTTCTCTAACTGGCAGCTCTCCACCAGCCTTTACAATTAACAAGCTAGCTCATTGTCTGGGTTGTTATCTAAATTACAGTCTAGGCATTTTCTGCTAACGTATTTTCTGACTTTTTAAACACTATACTGTACAGTACCTAGTACAAAGGCATCTTTCTCTAATTCTACTTAATTCTCTATTTTCCTGTTTTAAAAATTAACTACTGAAACCATAGCCTTAAGCAAAGAAAGGGAGAAGGGGGGAAAGGAAAAGGAATGTACTTTTAGCAAAGAGGGAAGAGAGCTGAAGTTCAGGTGCTGGTGTTTCCTCTGAGGCAGAGGCAATAAATGCTCACTACTTTTTTAAAAATAGTTGAAATAAAATTTAAACAGATCAGAAACCCTAAGTTTCATTAACATTGAAGATTCACAAGTTTCTATTTTTGGTCCCATCACTTTTGTTTTATCAGCACTTATCAACAGCATGGCAACTGGCGGGGGAGCAGGATCGGTCCTTTCTTATGAAGTTTCTGAACCATAGATTATACCTTCACTTTTTTTTCTTCCTTTTTGTGTTTTTATACCTTACCCCATTAGGAAAAAAACCAAACAAAAACCAAACAACAACAACAACCCCACACGCACACACAAAAAAACCCCACACAAACAAACAAACAAAAATCCAACATAAAAAACCCCACAAAACATATTTTAAAACTAAAAAGGGATCATACAGTAGGGGATCCAAAATAATAAATGTTAAGTGTCTTTACAAAAATATATTCCATTATATCTATTTTGGATATGGCAAGTAAAAGATAAAATATACAAGAAGTGCGAAAAGTATAAAACACATTTCACTAAAACATAGAAATAAGCATCTTTGGATCAGCCTCCAATAACAGGAACTTCTATTAGTTTTATTTAACTTCTTTTATTTCTTGAGATTCCCCTCCCAAGTCATCTTTTGTATATGCAATTTGTATGTATATGCAGGTATGCTTTTCAGAAGTTTGTTTGGTTGGGCTTTTTTAATTTCAGACATTGGAACCACTTATAAAACATTTTAATCACATCCAGACATGATCCCATCATACCCGTCTTTCGGCCAAGAGAAAAAGGGAATAGGTAAAAATGACACCTGCTTCATCAGTTATCCATTTTGCATTTGTGTAGTCACTAACGTTTCACTCCAAGTTAAAAATCATTGTTTTCTTCCATTCCTGAAACCAGAAAAGCTCCAAGGCTTTTTCACCGTGTATGTCATCAACAGGAATATTACTCTGTGACTGAAGGCAAGCTAGAAAAAAAAGAATTTGCCTTGAATTTAATTTTGAATTTATAAGACAGCCCATCAATAAAGCTATTTTAAAAAAATCAGCAGTAATTACAAACCAATAACTATGCAAGATTCCCATGCTGTCATTTATATTTAGTTTTCAGGACAGTTTTACCAGTGCCACTTGTCAAATCTGGCTGTCATTCTTTAAACTGGAGCGAAACAGAAGAAAAGCTTTCTTTGACCCAGAAAGATTACAGATATGGGAAACTTCTCAAAATTTACCTCATCCTTTTACTTAATGGTTGCCCTGACACACTAAATCATTACACTATGGGAAAACAAGTTGACTTCTCAAAGCCTCCTTTACAAGATTCCTACCAGCAAAAAGGTGTTTGCCGAGGAGCATGTTTTCCCTTAAAACATATACTGTTTTCGATCCTGCAGATTAATTCCAATGACTTGATATACCAGCAAAGAACACAGATTTGGTTTTGGTGAGGTCTTCACGTTTTGTACAGGATGTGGTGCTGTGTCTTCCCTGTAAAGGTGCAGACGCGCTTAATTTAATGTGTTTATGCATTGGGGCATTTTTCTGATGCAAAAGCTGTGGTTTCAGGCTACATTGAGACATTGATAATTTAAGAAATTAAGTTAAGAAACCCTCTCTCACTACTGTATATATTCTGGTGATTCTTACTATTTTTGAGACTTCTTTCACCCCCACTTTTTCCAAGGAGCATTTATTGATAAGACACTTTACCATCCCCCCGGTTACGGTTCCCCACAGCCAGACAGCACAGGTGCCTCATAGCAAACCCTGAGCATCAGCAGCAGGGTCACACCGGCGAGGTATAAAATGCAGCGACTTTTAGTCTGCTCCATCTGGCGCCTGGATCTAAACCAGTCCTCTGATGGAAAGCTGTCATGATGTCAAGCTAATTCTGACCCATTCTTTCAGCTCGACAGCAGCAAAGACACAGAGCCGCTTTGGGATCAATAACTTAAAATAAAAAGCCATTCGCTCTGATTTGTAATCCAAATAAGTACATGGGAGGCAAAGAACAGGAGGATTGAGCCCAGATTCATTTCTTCTAACTTTATTCTTATAGCAGTTTGCCTTAGCCATGCATTTACCAATTAGTCTAAAAAATACCCACTTTTCAAAGGTTAAACATATATAAACTGTAAACAGAGTGCAGCATATACTGAGATAGAGTTTTGAATATGAAGCATTAATATTTATTCAAAGTGTAGGTCTTTTATGTGAGAAAATAATAATACATTTTCTTAGCTGAAACATTTTTAAAGGTTCATCTTCTCTGAGGAAAGCAGTAAAATGCAGTGTGACAGATAAAAATCCAGCACATACCATGTCCAAATTCACAAAAAAAAGATATTTTCAACATTCCCATTCAAAGACCAGCAATAAAATTAAAAAAAACCCCAAACAACAACAAAAAAAACCACCTTCTCATATCCTCAGGATGCCAAAGAATCATTTCATCCATGTCTCAGTATTGACTTACAAAGACATGACTTGACTTTGCTGTGTAGCTTTCATATACAGACGAACTGCGGATAACTCATTGCTCCGGAAGTCAGTGGGATTGTCAGCTCCTTTACAAAAAAAGGAAAGAGCCAGCTAGATGCAGCTGGCTCAGAACTCTGGAAAAAATATTAAAAATGACAGAAAGAGCGTGATGTTTTGGCTCTTCTGCAGCCATTACGATATTGAGCAATATGCTGCACAGAGCTATTGCAGTAAAGTGCTGCAAGACCACCTCCTTGATGAATAAAGGTCACGCAAGGACTCTGTTGAATACACTAAGCTGTATGGCTAAGTCTGCATCTTCGGAGTTCTTTTTGCATACATCTTTCTGCCATGAGTTTTGGGTTCTTCACATACCAACAGAAACGCTGCGGTGGTGACTAAGATCTTCCAGTTCCAGACATGGCCAAAATTCTAAATGATTTTATTTTTTTCATCTTTACCATCAAAACCACATTGACTGTTCTACTCAAAATAGCCAGAAGAGGCTCTCCACAATTCCCACTACAGAGCAGAGAGACAGAGGTGTCGTTCCTGCCTTCAGAAGAAACAAGGGGATACTGCTGAGAGCTCTTCTCCAGGGAGGATGCTGATTATCAGACATGTCCCTGCCACCCGTCCCCACCACAGTGGGTGGCAGTACAGAAAGCAGCATGCCGGGACACCCCTGGGACACTCACCCTGCCTGTCAGGCCAGTCCTAACACCCACCCAGTGCCTGCCCTGTCTACACGCCCAGTACCCAGCACCATCACTAGTCAGGAACCCAGTGAGGTTTACTGGGCCTGAGCAGTCTTCTTGGTTTCACCTTCCTCAGTTTTATTTCCGTTACGTTATGTTACAGCACATTAAATGAAAATATAGAGTATACATTATATAGATACAGACATGTATATTTCTGCCTGCATAATGTATACGGCATATAAATATATAAACATGGTAGAGAACACACACATCAGCAAAAGGTCTCTTTATACTACAGGTACTGCATCAGTCACATTAATAGCTGACATGGTAAAACAATTCTGCAATTTGTAGTGTCTTCCATATTCTATATTTTCAGAAGAGGAAAGCAAAGAAGAGACTAGAATTTCTCCCTCTAGTTACTCAGACCATAGAGCCAATGTAATTCTGCTGTCTTCATTACATTATTTTTCCCTAGAAACAGTAGTACTCCAAAAAGATTAAATTAAATAATACTTTAAAAAAATCAAGTAGTTCTTTAATTTCATTTCAGTACCATCTTGCTCTTCCAGCAGCCTCTGAGATGTGCAGGAAATGGCTTAATGATGTGCCTTTATTAAAGGGAAGTGCTGAGGTATCTCTGTAGGTTGCTCCCATCCCCCAAAAGTTTGCACAGCCACCGCTCAGAGACTATATATCTGCCAGTGAAAATGTCTTCACCAGAGCCTCCTTTTATCACAGAAGCTGCAACAAAAACAGCACTTAAAGGACATAATCATCTCTACTCACAGTACCTCCTGAACTGTAAACACAGTTCAAAAACTGCACACTGTGGAGCTCAGGCATGTTATCTAATCCTTTAGAAACTTTATCCTACTACAAACATGGGGAGCGGCAATGCCAGCCAGCCCGATGTGCTTCCCCCTACCCACCCGCTCCCTTTCCGCAGACACACACCTGCCCTCAGCCCTCATTGCCCATCGCAGGGAGGCAAACGCAGCTCCCGTGTCCAAAACGATCTGGGTCTCACCTTGGAAGCCCTGCTCTGCCTGATATCCTCCCAACACCGCAGGTGCCAAGAGCAAGTGGAACTATACATTATATAGTGTTACACACACTGTTGTCTAGAACCCAAGGAGCTATGCCCCCTCTCCCTTGCCCACATCCCCCCAGTACTACAGCTGGAAAAGCTAATAAAAGGAATGCTTTTTTTAACAGAGGATTTGGAGCTGCTGTCCTTGTTCTCATTGGCAGCCTGTTTGAAGCGGTATTTACCTGAGCAAGCGTTGCAAGGCTCTCACGACACTTATTTTGTTAGTAAAGCAGCCAAACAACCCCATTGACTTTGCAGCTGCCTTGCAGGGCAGCACTACAACAGACTGGGATTTGACAGCCAGACATGCCATAACAAGGAGGACAAAAGAGGATGCAGACTTTTCCTTTTCTTTTTTTTTTTTTTTTAAAAAAAAATTCCATTTACACTGAACAAGGTAATTTGAGATTTTTTTTTTTTTTTTTTTTTTAAACTAACAGTCCTGAAGACTCCTGACAACACGTGGGAGCACAAGCTTCACTCAAAGTAGCCTTGGGAGCAGCAAGAAGTGCTTGGTAGCAGTTTCAGAGCTGAGAGTGGCTGGGCTGGGAGCAGCCGTTCAGACATCCTCCTTCCAGCCACCAGTACGGGGCCACAATCCCACTCACAGCACCGATACCAGCGGCTCACTGCAGTGATGCTATCATAACTTGCAATGGGAGGTGGCCACTCCATAATAAAAACCGACACTGGTTGTCAGGTGAATAATTCAGGGTAAGAGGAAAGTACAACCGATGGGTGTGGGTTTTACCACCTGCCCCAAATCCTGCCAGATCAGACTGTGCCTGAACAAACTCTCCCTTTGGTAAATCTGATCAGTGTAAAAAGCTGTCACTTTTTTAGAAAGTGTCAGCAGAGCTGCTTTTTTCCTTCTCCTATACCAGGGGTGTCAAACTCATTTTCACTGGCGGCCACATCAGCCTCGTGGTTGACCTCAAAGGGCTGAATGTAATTTCAGGACTGTATAAATGTAGGAGTAGTTACATTTATACACTCCCAAATACTTCCCTATACTTTCTCTCAAGCTTACATTTGGGAGCAGGTTCACTGAGGACCATAGCACATTTTCTAACAGCTGTTACCCATTCCTGCCTCCGTTAGTCTCTGTCCACACACTCTACAGATCATTTGAAGTGCTGAACCAGAGAGCATTTAAGTCGTAACCTGCATTGATTTTTTTAAATCTACCCATAGAGAAAGAGGAACCCTCCCCTACAGATCAATTTACAAGACGGTCATGGGAGTAAGGTCACACACACACAGGAACAACCTTCTGCTGTGCTGTTACCCTGTAGGACCCAATCTGTCTCCCTCAGTGAAATCAGCTTTGTCATTGGGACCACATGGTACCCTGGTTAGGGTTATCTGAGACTCAAAAACTACATTTCAAAACCAGACACAGAAGAGGACCATGCTCAAAGGTTTATCATTCACTACTTCTACTTCTTACACAATACTAGTTTTAAAAAAAATAAATGTACCTTTGTTAAGGGATAGCCATACTGTAATGACATTCATTTGTACTCAATACACAGTACTGATCACCTTCATGCAACAGCTCTCTTGCACCACAGATCACATAGTCAACAAGCACAACTTCAATACCAAATCACTGTTCACTCTACTTCAACGTTCTCTACAAACTTTGCAAGATCTCAGAGACACAAGTGAACATCTATACAAGTATGGAAACTAGAGCAGAACATAGTGTATTCCTTTGCCAAAAATCATACATCATAAGAGAATTCTTTTATTGTCCCCAGATGAATTACTTGCTCCAGTACAGGGTAATTATTTACAGGATTATCGTAAATTGGTCTAGCAAAGTGATATGAAAATTTTTGTTTGCTTCAGGCCAAACCTGACTTCCAAACATCACTGGAAACCACACACTACACTAGACCTCATTGGCACCCACATGGAGATAAAAGTCACGTTGCATTAAACCACATGAAATGAAATCACAGACCATATCCAACATGCAGATTGTGCCCTAGCAGTCCAGATGTTGCATGCATGATTAACTACCAGCCTTCTAGGGGAATGTGATGAGCATACTTGTATATCCTCCACTGCCCATGAAGACCTATTCTTTTACCTCATGAAACGGAGTTACGCTGCATCTCAGATCACGGGCGAAGTTTGGCTCCCATTGACATGACCTATAGGTCAACTGATCCACAGCAAGGGAAGGCAGTCCCGGCTCACAGGGATCAGGAGTCACCCTGCAAGTCCTCACTCTGGAGCTCTGTTGGGAGCTATGCACAGCTGTACACCCAACATGCACTCCTATAATCAGTCAAACCACATCACGGCCTTCAACTTAGCAAGGATTAATCACAACAAGGACTGAAGACACCTGCCCAAAGGTACTGCTGCCTTAACTACCTAGGGAGACACATCTCCACTGATTCTCAGGGCAGAGATGGGGTTAGGGACCTAGTTATGAAACTGAGAGCCAAGGGAATGCAAGGGGAAAGAGTAGCCACAAAAGATCCTGTCTGAGAGGGATCTGGAGCATGAGGCAAAGTGGAGAAGGAAGAATGAGTAAATCCTACCAGCCTTCTACGCTTGCGACACTCAAAAACGTAAAAACTCACAAGGTGCTAAGCTGACATGCAAGATTTGGAAATGCCTTGTGGTTTTATTCTTTTCGTACAGAACAACAAAAAAAAAATAGCACAACATTTAAAAATGAAATAAATTTATTTTAAAAGCTTCTATAACATGGAGTGCGAGTAAAGGCCTTACAAATCACTCTTGCCTGAGAACTAAGGAAGACCTTAGAGAAACCTCGTTCCCATTTTCTAAGAGAGTCTGAAGACATTGTATCCATGTTTATCTTATTAGCATCAAGCAGCTGACACTACCATGATCACTGCAATGCAAAAGTATCATGAATCTGCACCATTCAGAAGTGTTTCTGCCGTACAGCTGATGACTTAATAGAGAGAGCATCAGAGGGAGGAGGAGATTTTTCTGCTTCCTAATTAGCTGTCAAGTGACACAGTGCCTCTTATTGTCTGCAACAGCATTTTGGGAAATGGCCCCTCAGCACTTTAGGTCACAACCCATGGAAAGCTAAACGCACAGTTACTGGCACTGGATGAAGCTGCTTTGGTTCTCACCAGAACTAATTACTCTGTTCTTGTTTGCCGATTACCTCCGTTTCCTCCACATCTCACTCCTGGTCCACATCCACCCGCCCTCGAATGCAAATACCGTTTATTTTTGAACTCTTGAACAAATGGATTGTGCAATGCAGACTAACTGTTTGCCCAACAGTTCTTCGCCATCACTTTGCAGTCACTTGACGTTCCATTGGATTCACTAGAATTTTAAAGCTTGCCAACAACACAGTGTAAATTTTTAATCAGCGCATACTTCAAATGTTAGTCAGGACATCTAAGAAAGTACCAGAAGCACAGACTGTAAGACATTAATGTTTGCAACCCTGGGGACGGAAAAGCAAAAATACTTTTAATTGTGTTGCTACCTTCCTCTCTCCCAGACATAAGGTGAATATCTGTAACATTTTTGGTTGCTTTACTAAACTTCTAAACTATTATTTGAGTCTGATGCTTCAACTTCCTTGAAAAGCGTTAAGCCCATTCTGCTTGCATTTGTGCCAAGTTCTTGGACTCAAGTTATCAAGCTAGATAGCTGCACCCATAGGTCACTGAAAAACAAGCCTCCATCTAGACGCTTTCCGCATCAACAGTGAAGGACTATCTC
The DNA here is from genome assembly GCF_036013445.1 of Caloenas nicobarica. NCBI lineage: Eukaryota > Metazoa > Chordata > Aves > Columbiformes > Columbidae > Caloenas > Caloenas nicobarica. Next base: position 43,409,368 of record NC_088246.1, on the reverse strand, counting down.
AAACTGGTTACTCACACAGGGAACCACAGCTCACAAGACTGCAACTCAGATGCTCACCACTAGTTGAGCAGCTTCATGAACGCTTTTAGCTCATCAGCCCCTCGCATTTCATGATCATTTGTATTTCTGGATGACTTTTGATTATGGCTCAGCAAATGTTAGATAAAAAATAATTAACCATAAGCGCATTCATTACAATCAGGCACCCATAAACTGCAATATGAACATCAACTATGCTTCCCTAAGTGACAAGGAATCCCTCAAGGCTCAATTATTTGCCACTTTTTGCTCGATTTCAGTTGTTAGCAGTCCTACTCTTTCGAAATGTGCAATAACTACCACTAACCGTTTACAAGCAGCAATTAAGAGTTTTAAACTGATACCAATGACTTCTCTCAAAAGTGGAACCAAGCTTTACTTATTTTTCCCAACTTCATAGATAATTATCTCAGTGTGTTCTATTTCCCACATAACTTACTCCAGTAAATCACTATTATTCACAACATACACACAGCTAGAAGTTTACTGAAAATGTCTCGCCTGTAACAAGGATCTCAGCTGAAGCTGAGAGGAATATTGATACATCAGATAATTTTTTATCCACAGCCTAGTTCCAGAAACAGCGATTAATGATGGATGAGACCATGTTAGTTCAGAGTATCTGCTTATACCTAAGTGCAATGCACAAAACAAGATGAATGAGCTCTCAGAGCCCCATCTTGTCTAGAAGCAACTCCTATCCCTTTAGTCTGTCAAATACGCAGGGTGTTTCAAAAAGATGGATCAAATTTGAATCTCTATAACTCTGCAACCACCAGCTGCCCATGAGTGAAACTCTTCTAGTCCGTACAGCAGGTGGAGGGAAAATAGAGCATTTATAAAAAGTTTACTAAAACTTGATAACTCATTAAACCGTTTGTAAATTTTTGTGTAATTGTAACTTGTTGGGTCGATCTTTTTGAAACACCCTGTACTTCTAACAAATACTGGTGTTAGGTTGGTGCAAAAGTAACTGTGGTTTCAGACCGTGAATTTAAAATCATTATAACTAGACTCAGACACATCTTTATTAATAAAAATAGGAACCATTATGGTCAACACATTTTTGCCAATAAGAAATAAGTTTGTTTACTCCTGTAGTGTAAAAATCCGTGCTTCGGGATTCAACGAACTCTTGGAAAGCATTTTCTAAATCCTGCTGGTTGTGGAAGCATTTTCCCTGCAAAAAGTTGTCGACATGCTTGAAGAAGTGGCAGTCGGTTGGCGAGAGGTCAGGTGGATATGGTGCATGAGGTAAAACTTCATAGACCGACACGTTCAACTTTTGAAATGTTGGTCGTGCAACATGCAGTCAGGCATTGTCGTGGAGAAGAATTTAAGAATTTAAGAACGTATCCAATATCAAATGGCAAATCTCAACAATGCAAAAACTGCAACTACTTTTGCACCAACCTAATAGAAATCAGTATCACATAATGATTTATCATGTATGAATTGATTGTCTACGGCACAGCCACATAACCACACTTGCATGGCTTCCCGGCTCCCACCCACACCTGTTAACTGCACAAACCCGGCCAGACAGAGCACAACAGCAACAACGAAAACCCCCAAACAAACCTGCCTTGTCCCAGCAGCCTCAGAAACTGATTAGCGAAATCAGTGCCTGGTAACACACTCTGGATGTTGACAAAATATCCAAACCTCTGACAACCTGCAAAAGGGAAAACTTCCAGAAAACTTCCAGCAGAGGCATCTGCAAAACTGTCAGTTCACACCGCGGTGAGTGGGTGCAGAAGCAGCAGAGCTCTCAGTACCACAGGCCAGAAGAATTACCCCCAGTAATCAAATACGAAGTCAGGTGTTTCTAAGTCTTCATCAGTGGCCTTTAAAAACATTTTCTTCATTATCTAGAACGTTTGGGTTTCTTTTTTCTCTTTCCCTTTTACTCTGAACAGCATGGCACTTTGCATTCCACTTTATTAGTACATTAATTAAGGTTTTGCTCTCATAATTTCCATTAACCAGTGCCATCTATATACCAAACAGACATTTCCATGGACTCATAAAGGAAGTAGTGGGTTAGTACTGCAAAGAGGATTTTGAAGGTAGTGCAAATTTTGCCTGTGTTACAGTGAAGGATGTACCTTGCTTACATTCCTTTTATTTAGGATTCATTCCAGAAGGGAAACCTTTCTCTTTCAATGTTCTCATCTGATTTTTTTTTAAAAGCCTTTTGTACCACCTGCATCTCTCTTCCCCAAGGTTACACAGCTTGTGGCGAAGCATACATCAACATAGAAACAGAACAAGAAAATGCCCTTTACAGTTGTTACCCTGAAACCAAATCAAAAGAACCAAGAAAAATTAAAATGAAATAATCTATTTTTTAAATCACATGTTCAACCCAGATTTTAAGGCTGGTGGGGTTTTTTGTTTAGTTTTTGGGTTTTGTGTTTGGTTCCCCCCCGCCTTTTGTTTTTTTTGTTGTGTTGGATTTTTTTTTTTTTTAAAGCTCTCCATTTAAAAAAAAAAAAAAAAAACACCCACACAATATAAAACAATAGGGAGTTTGGACACAGTGCTTGCCTGGTGGTCTGGGTTGTTGTTGTTTTGGGTTTGGTGGGGTTTTTTTTTTGGGGGGGGGGGGAGTTGTGAGGTTTTTTGCCTGTGGTATTTACATATTCTAGCCAGAGAGGGACTAAGAGAAATAAGAGAGAATAATACTTTCATCTTTCTTCAGAGACACACAGAGATGTGCTTGAATGGGGCTAAGGGAAAAAAGGAATAAAAATGATGTCTCTTTTTACAGCACAAACTTTCAAATGCATACTACATTAAAATGAAGTATCTAAAAGCAGCATCTGTAGTAGTCGACAAAAAACACGGATCCAGCCACAAGACTTTTGTTATTGCCATGATCCCTGATGCTAAGCTCATGCAGACTTGAAAACAATGAAAATTAAGACTCGTAAGCAGCAGCAGTCAAACCGCTCAAGAATGTTGATACCTCTCCCGCAGATGCCACCGGCTCCCGACAGCCGGGTTCAGACAGGCAAGGTAAAACGTTTCAATCTGCGCATCCCTCTGGTCTGTCTGCAGCGCAACGCACGACTTCAAACAGCCCTCAGTAAACAGTCTTCTCATCACTCCAGCCTGGGCTGAATTTTAATCAAGGTCCTTTAAATGCCATTGAACAAATCCATATACTATGGATTGCTTCTTGTTTGCCTCTGGCCAACCACTAGTTGGAGGGTCATTTATTATTTTTAGAAAAGCGAAACAATTCAAAGCAATGGTACAAATTACAGCACATCTCGAGGCAAGCTGCAGTCATTTCTGGTCATTTCATATCGCATGTGAATGCAGCTTTTAATTATTCCTTTAACATGACATAGTGGATGCATCCATCTGTTAGTCACACGAGAGGAGGAGCTAGTTTTATCTCATGATTAAGTGCAGCAGTTAAGTTTTCAAGGCCACTCACATGTTAAACTTGGATTCTAAAATTCATGTATTGTGCACTAAAGGCAACCAAAGGACAGAAATATGGGAAGAGCTCTCAACGGTAACAGTAGCAATAAAGAGTCCACAATTCAAAAGGGATGCTACACATGATGAAAACGCTAAGGCTGCTTGTAAACCATTTTTTTGCAAATCCATCCCAGGGAAGGTTTGACTCTGCATATCAATTATCAAACCAGGAGCATGTCCCCAGTAGATCTACAGGCTCAGCAAAAACTCATTAGAAAGTATGTATGTGTGGAGGGGAAACATGGTCATCATTTGACTGCTCTGTTCTGCAAAGACTGCTGACTGCTACAGTTCTTTCCATCTCCCATAGATAAGTCAATTAATCAAACTTTGCCTACGACCTGTCAAAAGCCTGTCTCTGTCCTCCTGTTGAAATACAGCAAGAATGCAGGGGCTCTTCCTCCGCCTGCAGCCTCACTCTTACTTAAGGAGTGGTTCGAGTCATTTGTGGAGAACATTATTTCATGCTGTTAAACAGCCTTACAAAAATCTCCTTCTGTTCTCTGTCTTTCTGGCAAATAGGGCAGCTGACAGGCAGAGAGAGAAGACTGTCACCTGAAGAGGAGTTGGGCTTAGCCCAGCATCCGAGCACGGCATTTAAAAGCCACTGTGGTGCTTCTGACACCTTCCTCCTCTAAACTGCTGCCCGCAGGTTTGGACCAAGCATCAACATGGGCCACCCTGCAGCTTTTCTAACTAGTTGCAGAACCGTGTTCTGAAGCCACATGAGGCCACGCTGGGCAGACACTCGTTTTGTAGCTTCGGTGTGTTGCTTCACGGAAGAACGTTCCCTTTGCGTTTTGAATTCCTCACAGACAGAGATCGAGGTCAAGTCTTCAGTTCGGTTCCCCCAACTTCCAGCCTGGCTCCACCACAGCAGCCAAAGCAAGGTGCTCTAGCAAGCCTGTGTGTCCTAGGTCTCAATAATCCTCTGGCATAGGGGGTGTAAAGACGACAACAAATGAGAACCACAATTTCCGTTTCCCTTTCTCTAACAGATAATGCCAACATGACATTGCACTCTGGCATGCAAAAACCAAGGGAACCGCATGCAAGCAAGACACAAATTCTATGAAAATAAGCAATACAAACAATATGCAGTATTCATTCTTTCTGCAACTTTGCCCAGGATGATGGAGTTTGAAGGCATGGGCACCATCCCTTGACTTTGCAATTGTCAGACTGGAATTTCACAGACTGGAAGGGCAGTCTCAGAACTAGCAATCTTTGTCATTCTGCAAGTTCAGACAAGAATAACCAAAGCAGATCTTTCAAGGAATACATGTCTGGGAAAAATGTTTTCCCTGTCTCTCCATGTCAGTACAAGATGGGATGCTGGTTTTCTTCTATCATTACAATTACAGGCATTCACATCCATCATGGGAAACTTCTGTGTATATTCAAGATTGGAGGCTCAAAAGTATTCTTTGAGAAATGTGTTGAGTCCTCTTCCCAGGAGCAAAGGAGGAGGAGGAAGAGTGTTCACCTCACACCTTGAAAAGCCCAAGAAACTGGATTTGTACACATCTGGAGGTCAGAAACCTGCTGAAAGCAGTTTATGCCTTTTTGGTTCAATTGCTGACAGCACAAATTAGTCCATGTGCAAGTGGCCCCTTTGTTGTCCTAAAAGAGGGATGGTTCCCAAAGACTTTGAAGAAGAAGAATGGAGCTCCACGGAGGCTCGTTTCCATCCAGACTTGAGGAAGGCATGAAAAAGGCTACATACATAAATTTTAAAGGATTTACATCAGGCAAAACAAATGCAGGTAAAGGCCATTATTGCTATTGTTCACCCAGGCCAAAAGGAGCCCAGAAATCTGGGCAAACAGTCACCATGCAATGCATTGAGAGTCCACTGAAATCATAGAATTCATCGATGGAAACACTACCACTTGTTGCCATTTGTTCCATTCACATCGGGATTTTGCTCTGTGATTGACAACGTTCTTCAGTACTTTAATAGCAGATATTTATTCCACGCTGTTGCCTGATGAAATGCTAAAAATGACCAGTTGTTGAATAGAACCAATTCACAGAATACACTTGTTTTGGATTAGTTTCTGAATTAGGTTCAGACTAAGCATTTTTAGGTCTATTTTTATTTGTGTTGAAATAGATGTTTCAGTGTTTTTAGCTGTTGAGTAGCAGTTGTTGCCACAGACTACTTCGAGGCAGTATGAGCAAGAGTTGGATTCAATGTTATTATTTGGAAAGTATTTTTTCCCCAAAACTCCTTTGCATATAGATTTTTTTCTAACAGTTCCTGCAGTTTCTATGAGAAAGAATCAAAATGTTCTTGATTAAGTTCCTCAACCCAAGCATAGGGAGAGGCCACACTCACATTGCAAAGACATCATTCTGGCTGTGGTTGAAGTCAAAAAGACACATTTGATTTCAGTTAAAGTTGTAACCCTTCTTAATTTTTATTTGCCAGACTTTAGCTAAACCACTTTATTTGGCAATCATAGCCTAAGGTATCGAAAAAGAAACAAACTTCTGATCAGACGATCCAGCATTCTCCATAAGCATAGCCTCTAGACATTAAAACGAATCCACACGAGCAAGAAATCCAAATTTTTCCACTCCCTAACTCTTCGACAGCATCCTTCAAATCACAATGATCTATTTCATTAATTGAACTCTCCCATTCTGGCAAAAATCAAAATTTTGGGAATGGAAGAAATTGCAACTTTTGTCTAAAAACAAATATCTTTTTCTCTCTAGTAAAGGCAAAGTAACTTTAGTGAAATTCATAAGGGAGCACTCCACATCAACTAGTCAACATATATACCAAATTCTTAACTGGAAGACAAAGATTATAGCCTGCTTGTAAACCTCTCTCCAACTCTACTATTTTGGTCATGTATTTGTCTTCCCTCATGCATTCTGTGTTCCTCCCCTTCCCTCACACGCATGGCGTTGGGTGAATTCCCTGACATGCGTTCGATAATTCAGAACGGCTAAAGACATTTTTTTTTCAGGTCAAGTAGCTAATTCTAGTGGTTCTAGAAACATCAGTTTTTGACAGAAGATGAAGTATATTCTTTGGTTCTCCCCACTTCATAAACTGGCTGATAAGCAGCTTGAAACATCTAAGCAAACACACTCATCAAATGAAGCAATTTAACGCGAGTGAGATGTTTTTGCAAAATCAACACTAAAAGACAAAGTTAGCTTTTCATCCAGAGTCGACTACAAGATTCATGCAGGCAGTAGTCTCAGATTTTTCCATGAAAGAATTGTTTCCATTGGCTCGTTGGCTTTTGGACTCTTGGAGTTATTCTTCTAAGAGATGTTTCTCCAGTTGCAAAAACTGATGATTTCCATTTGTCATCCTGATTACACAATGTATGCAAAGAGTCCATTTTACAATATAGTATTGACTAAAATATTAATAGAAAGTGATGACAGGAACCAATCCAAAATAGCAACATACACTTCATCATTAGCTGTGTAGCTTCCACCATTAAATAGTCTATTCCCCTTAATTAGATTTTAGCTGTTGCAGAGCTAGGAGTCAAGAAAGGAAAAGAACCTTTCAAAGCATTAGTATCTCAAGCTCTGCAACATGTTTCAGGAGCCAGTGCAGCCCAGTGACTCATTATGCACGTAAAACTTTGCAGAAGATCACCAATCTGTTCCAAAGTCTCGTTTCTTTAGCCTTTGAGTTGAAAATTAGAACATGGCATACAAGGAATTTTCACCTGAAGTTTAAAATGCCTGTATACATAGAAGTTTAATTTATTATTCTAATGACTTTCACAGCTTGAGATTCTCACTGGGAGACATGCCTGTATGCATTTAATAAGGCTGCAGAGATTGGGACTATTCCTGAAGGACTTTCTGAATCATTTCCAAAGCATCTTTTTATAGCTAGCAAAGTATAAATTATGTAAAAAGGCATTTAGATAGATACCATCACATCTATTTGACTGTTAACCCCTCTTTGTTAGATTAATCTATAAACCTGAAAAGAATGCACTTTTAGCATTCCAAGACCATGCTCGCGTATTTGGATGCGAAGATGTAATCATCCAAATAGCCAGGGTGGGGGTGGTAGGGGGAGGCAGGAAGGCTTCATGCTCTTCTCCTTTACTCTCGGGACCAAAACAGCACGTTCATGACAAATTTTCTGTCCTATTACTGTGATGTTGGCAACTCACAAACATAATTAATGATCCCAGCATTAGATTTTTGGAAATCTAGTAAAGAGATCTGATGCACTCACCTAGTAAATGGATGTTTATATCTGCTCTCCTTACCGATGAAATCCTAGTTCTTTGGGGAGGCAGGAATGGAGAAGAAACGTTCCCACAAACCACATCAATCATCCAGTAGCAGAGAATAAAGAGAGCCAGTGGCAGAAAACAGAGTTCCAATTAAGCCACATGATTTTTTTTTTTTCTCCCCACAGGATCTCCCCACAGCAACATCTCTCTGCTCCTTTTCAGAACAGGCACTTCATTGCCTCCTCAGAGTTCGCATATCATGGCAATGAATATTAAAGACTGGCTTCACAGAGAGGACAGGAGTGTCCAATTCTCTAGATCGGCTACCAGGGGCTAACTCCAAGTCAAAAATTTCTCTCTTCTCCTTACAAGGAAGTTCTAATCAACACACCATGCCTTTCTGCCATTTGAGGCCAAGACACTCCTGAGAACTGCACATCTCGTTTCAGTGCCCTTGAAGCCAGACAAGATCATTCAGCCTCTTAACACAAACTGCAGCTTGCCTGTAATCCAGACTCAGATCTGAACACCCTCTTCTTCAACCATCTCTAATTACGGGTAACCTTGATTTGCTTTTTAGCTGGGTAAACAGACAAGCTGGCTTAAAGCATTTCTCACGCCGTGGCAGAAGACTAGATAATACACACATCAAAAGTGCTTTCTTCCCCTTCACCGCATGTCTTCTGTTTTACGAGGCATGCCCAGAAGTAGAGATCATGTTAAACCATTTGACAAGAACATTTACTATTTCTCCCCCATCGCAACTGACTGCGAGATTCTAGTTACAAAGACATTTTGTCAGTTCACCGCTATGTAAGTGGCCACTTTTCATACGTGCCAGCTAAGCAGAAACAACCTGAGACTTCTGAATACTTATCAGATTGTGTGAAAGTCACAGGCATCACCCTGCTGTCTGACTCTCAATAGCAGGGGACTTCTGGGTGTCATCTGGGAATGAAAGGATGCTGTCATTACTCCAAGGGGCAAGAGAGAGCCAAATGGGACTCCTTGTGAAAGCAGCCCGATGATAGAACATTTTGATTAGAATAGATGACACCAAGAAATTGTCTGCTGGCAACCACACATTTTCCCATTACGACGAGATACAATAAAAGGAAATTTCTTTTCCAACTCCAATTCTACAGGGAGGTTTCTGAAACTTCAAGTTTCATGAGACAACAGCCTCTAGAGCTGAAGAAACAGGGGAGAGAAAGTATTTGCAGCAAATATTTTTCCACTGAAGAAAAAGAAATGTTTCCTTACTTGTATATACATGCAATTCCCTTCCTACAACTGATCTTGTTCTTCTACAGGGTAACATCTTGCATTCCAAAGAAAACAGGCTATCAAAACCACTCTTCAGTAAAAGCATGCTGCCTGATCTTTACCCGAGAGAGCGGAGTTCATCGATATTACCACTGCTCGCACATGGCCAGCACAACAGATCCTGGCAAGGAGCAGATAGATATATGTAGAGCATTTGTGAGCCATTGGTACCCAGGCCTCTCTGCTTCCATCACTTCTGTCCCTCCTTCCCTCCCTCCCTCCCCACGTTTTATAGATAGCCTTTCTATTCACATACATGTCTGTATTTATTTTGGGGGAAGTTTTAGCATTAAAACATAACTCATGCCCTTTCTCCACTAGTTTCTTTTCCTTTCAGTCCCCAACCAAATGCTGGACCCTGGAATAAAGCTGTTTTCTAGACTCCTAAAACAAATGGATGGATTCCAAGGAGGTCGTGCTGCTGCATGTGCCACAGCAAGCACCCAAACCACACAGTCAGAGCGCCAGTCCCTCTCAAATGAATTTATACTTAGTTCTATAAAACAGAACCAATCTAAGAGACAGAAAACACCTTGTTTTGGGCGCAAGAAACCCAGAAACCAGGGCCCACATCCAACTTGAAAAACACCCAGGAACTGCACTGTGATCATCCTCTCTGCAGGTAACTACCCCAAAACCAGGTGTTAGCAGCTATACCAAAGACAGTCTCTCTCTAAACTGAAAATTCTGAAAACTCACCCTGCACCTTAGAAACGTTTACATAAAGAGTTTTGCTGAAATCAGTACATACGTCCGTAGGAAAAGTTTAAGTCAGGAAGAAGAGATATTCTGTGACAAAACGGTCCTGTCCAGCTTTGCCTGCAACTCTCTCCAAGTTGTCAGACACAGTGAAAACTGGTTTGAACACCCCCTGAAAGTCCCAGCAAGCCTGAAAACCAAACTGACCTTGGATTAAGTTGAGTCACAGTTTGCAGAAAGCTAATCATGTACCTGCAAGTCCAAATAAAAATAAGCACATAATACTTTCAGCTATGTCAGGGAAGGGAGAGGAAATCAATACTAAATATACTGGAAAATGTATTTAGTATTTTGAAATACAAACAGAAACTATCCATAGTTCAAACTCAGATAATAGTTTCAGTGAAAGGCTTCAGCTGCTATATTAACTGAAATACATAATATATAAAATGGTAAAGTTTTTCTCCACATTTTACACCAAACTTTTCAACAGTTCACTTGAAGTTGACATTGTTTAAGTACCAAAAACTAAAACCCAGAAGTGAGCAACACACAGGATCTTCCAAGCAGAAAAGCTGCTTTTTTTAATTTAAGCACCTTTAAATTAAAGGACAAAGAATCATTAACTAAGATGGAAAGCTTTAGATTTATTTGGTTCAATGCAAATCAGTTTTTCAGGCAATTGTTCAATTCATTGACAGATTTGAAAGCCCCGTGAACATCCAGCTCCGCAGCTAACACATCCTGCTCCTTGGCCCAGTCCTCCAGCTCTCCTGTGGGTCACTTTCTACATGGCTTGGGGTGGATGTCCCCAAGTGATGGTAGCACTCAAGTACAAGTGAGCTTCTGAAAAGCCAGTGGGTAATTTCACCAGTCCTACATCACTGCAGCTTCATTGACTTCAATTGCTCAAATTTCTGACAGGGAACTTGCAATGGGTTAGTGCCTGGGAGAAGGTGGTTCCAGTGTTCCTCAATCAGGGGGCACCTAACTCAAGTATCTCATCTAACGGGAAAAGCGCCGTGCTGTCAGGTCAGCCCTCCAGTGCTCTTGGGAAGTCACCCAAGTGGGAACTGCAGTTTCCCCTACCTTAAGCCACGCTTAAATGATCTGAAATCCAGGTCCTGCAAGCAAGTTAAAGCCATGGCCTTTTTCACATTTTAGGCCAAGACCTCGATGTCCCCATTTGCTGCTTTCTGCCACATGCCAGAGGTGCGGTAGCAAAAAAGCCTTGCAGCTGACCTGTGTAAGATGCCCCAAAGACAACTGGAACTGAGAAGAGTCTTAAGGCTAAAGCAAGTACCACATTTCTCCCAGGCACTTACCCTATAAAAAGCTGCAATGCTCTCACATCGCTCACACAGTGACCAAAAGCCACTTATCCAGCTTCCAAACACACGGTCAATGCCAAAAGCGTTTACTGGAGCTCTTCACGCAACAGCTTTGCACAAGCACAGCCACGGTATGGCCTACAGAATACAGACTCTACCTCGCTGTTTTATAAAGCATCACATGCATCCTTAGGACACAAGAATACACACCAATAGCAAGAAACATTTAAAATTAAGAAGTTGTATTCGTCCTACAGTTGTCTCTGATCACAGCAAGGCACTCAGGCACAGAGGCCTTTTCGAGCTGAGTTCACCTCTGGCAAGCACACGCATTCTGTAAGTTAATGCAATTATTAGAAAATAGCCATTTATGTCTTTGATGGTACACAAACAATGAAATTCTGTGACCAAATCAGACTTCACAAAGGTTCATCTAAAAAATTAACTACTCGTAATTTTATTTAGAGCTTGTGGCTTATGACTATTTGGTTTTGTTTGTTTGCTTGTTGGTGTTTTTTTAAATTAGCTCCCCAAAAGTGTGTTAAATTCCAGCCAGATACACCAGGTTTAGTACCATTCTCACACTCTCTTTCCAACACACTTTATTTCCACACACCACAAATAAAATCTATTGTAGACCAAATGCAGAATGAAAACCTTCAGTGGCACAATGCAGATATCAGACATTTGAGTAAAATAAAGGTTGCAGACCTCTTGATATAAAACGTACAAACAGCAAGCCAAAAAAAGATGGAGAGGAAATGGAAAGGAAATTCTTTCTTTTACATTAAAAAGTTAGTTTTGTTATGAAAAATGCCAAATGAAATTGTAAAAATTCTTGCAACTGAAGCTATATTATATTCATCTGTCTCCACAACAAAGCATGTTGCCACGCTGTATAAATTAACTTTCATTTTCTGAAGACAGTAAGTGCCGAGTGTTTTGTCTAGCTATATGGACCATGAACAATGTAGCAATTTCAGAGCATTCCCTTCACGCATAAAAAAACCTGCATACTATTAATATATCCTGACTAGATTAAAAATCTTGCAAATGATTTTGCCTGAAATGCCCTAGTATGAGATCTCCTTTAGGGAAATATCTTCAGCACCAATTAGTTTAATTGACAAGGAAGCCAAGAGAATAGCAGCAAAGAGACAGAGACAGAGTAGACCAGGAAAGGCTCCGTTTTCCACATTTGCTCTCACATCCTGGAGCCTATTTGCTATTAGTATTTGCAGCCTTCCCCACCCTAACTATTTATATTACTACTACTTCATGGATATGTTGAAACTTTAAATCGTGGGAGACCAGCGGAGTAAAATTTAATAGGTTATCAGCACCGCAGCCATGCCTTGTACATTTTTTTTCCTTTTTCTCCTTTAAAGGCCCCATTTTCATCATTTGCTGTCCCTAAATAGCTGGTATGCTTTTGAACAATTTTAGCGCACCACGATTGTTTTTCACCATCCTCCAGGGAGGAAATAGAGAGAGCAAATTTAACCTACACAGTGCGATAAAAACCGTGAAGTCTTCTGCTTTCCCTCCCTCGCTCCCCCACCATGCCCTCCAGAAGTAACGGGAGCCTAACATCCCATCAAATCGTTGACATTTTAGGGTCCCTGTGCAAGAGGGGAAGAGAAAAAAAAAAAAAAGTTGTTTCAACCTTGGGAATCATGTGGAATCCACATAATTTACTATTTCCTGTGATTCATCAAACTTCCTTCTTCCCAAGAGTAATTGGTCGCCACTTATTTATACACCACAGTGAGGCTTAACTCCAAAGGTCAGTCCAAGATTAAAAAAAGCAGATCATTTGTTCAAGAAGTCTGGGTGGCTAAGGGGTTGGGTTTTTTCTTTGTGGCTGTTGGCATTTTACCTTTATTTTTTTGTTGAATGTGTAAAGAAAAACTAAGATGTATTAAGCAGGCATTTAGCATGTCAAAAAATACATGGGCCACCATCGCTAAAGCGGTATCACACAATAGCTCTAGGATACAGAATCTTCAGCAAAGAAAACTGCTGGTATACATAGTACACAAGGCCTCAATTTCAGGCAGAAGGACCAGGAAAACCGGGAACACGCAATAAAGCATCACACACTCCTTTTGGCAACCTCTTTGCACATTTTAAAAGAAAAGGATGTTACACGTATGGAACAGTCGTGCCTTGACACCTATACAGAAGGAATGGGCGCTGGTGTCAAGAATACTTTTGCAGGAAGAGTGTGTGTGAGGTTTTGTGTTTACAAAGCAAAACATTCGGCTCCTCGACAATAAAAACGTTTCATCTTTACCATAATAAGAAGGAAAAGCAATTATGAAGCTAGAAGCTCAGAGGTGAGCAATGATGACAAGCTAGTCCTCAAGCTCCAAATTTCAAACAAAACTGTCATTCTAACATCAAACATTTACTCTAAACATACATGCACTTTTAATATACAAGCATTAAGACACTACGGAAATGAACGCTTTCTCTAGCCAAACTTCTGCCCGGTTTTAATTTTCTCTCTGCACCTTACAGTTCTATAAACCCCCGCCTACACAAAGATATGAAGCAACATAAAAATAAATGCTCGACTAGGTTAATGCCACATAAACTGCAAAACCCAGCTTGTGTGAAAAATTAATATTACCCATGTTAAAATTTTCAGCAATTAAATGCTGAGATATAAAACCTCAAATCAAAAGTAAAGCTTACATACGTAAGTTTAAATGCATATATACAGCAGCATCCATAAGAACACAGCATGTGCCACATTTGACATTAACAGTGGAACAGACTAATTCAGCCTATTTAAGACCTAGAAAATGCAGCCCAGCTCATATTTTAGGACATAATTAAAGCATATCAAATATATTTAATTATTATAATGGGAAAACAAAATAAACTAATACAAGTTAAGCCAATTGTTATAGAACAACCGTGCATTTTCTAACCTTCTTACAGATTCCAACGATCTCCTTTATGGGGAGCAAAAGAATTCCAAACATCCTTGCAGGGCACTTTGCCCCAGGCATTAACTGAAATTCCCACCATGATCCAGACAGGGAGAAAAAGAAAAGGAAACAGATTTTTTTTTTTTAAATATATAGATGTGCACATATAAAAAACATATATATTCAAACAACATGTAGTCATTGGTAGAATTTTGATGCAACAAAATTGGTATCTTTTTTTACCTTCCTCATTTTTTTGTAAGGAAATATTTGATGTCTGATTAAAAAAAAAAAAAGGAATCTGAGACAAAAGCTTCCCTTCTTCAGCTTTTTTTTTTTTTCCTTTAGTATTTCTATGTACCTACCTAACATAGGTCATATGTATGGTCAAGATCATAGCCATTTTTTCAAATTAGTTCAAAGTACTTCTTCTACTCCAAATTAATCATTTTAATTATGCTGTCAACAGCTGCATCGGGGCTTCAAATCAAATCTGTTTCCTTAATGAGATCCTGCTACCTACCATACTTTTTTTACCCAATATCCTTTTAAATAGCTAAACTACATGTTAAGATATTCCATTATAGGCAGGTCTTCCTATAGACAGTCACTGTAAATAATTTAAAGAACACACATAAGCGGGGGGGGGGGGGGGGGGAGAGAAGGAAAAAAAAAAAAAAAAAGAAAGAAAAGAACACACTCCTGGAAGTTCTGGCTTAAGAAGGCAGGAATTTGTCTTTCATTCGAATTCTCATAAAAGTAACAGAGGGAAAATTCCTTCAAATGGAAGTATAGGAGAGAAGAAAGACAACAACAACAAAAAAAACCTCACTGTGAGAGTTTACTCTTTTCCTCTTTCCTCTCCGTGATGATCTGTGCTCCTTCCTGTTTCTGCATTTGCTTCAGTGAAACGTTTCTAAATTGGTAGAATTTTGATGCAACAAAAATATGTACTGGTAAGGTCAGGATTGAGCTTTTTCCTCCCATCCCTGGTGTTCCTTTAAACCTTACAAAAGAGCCTGTAGACAAGACTGTCAGGTAAAATTCACAGAACAAAAGAATGCAAATTGCCACCTATTACCTCTGGGCACATTTCAAATAACCAGAAGAAGTCTAGATAAATGATAAGATTCCAGTCAATAGCTCATTTCTGCTATAACCAACCACACAGTCCTGAAAGGAAATGCACTGCAGTTAAGCCAATAGTGATTACTGGACAAGAAAAATATAGTTACCTTTTAACCATGGCATAATAACAATTGCAGATCAAAACCACGTTATTAAACTCCCAGGCTGGCCACTCTCCATGTCTTCTCAGAAATATTTCTCAAAAGCTAACATTTCAAACAATACAGCACCTGAAAGTATTCATACCTTGCATTTTCTTTCCCACTTCAGCTTCCATAAATCCCATCTGACTCTAAATAACTATACTTTTAAGAAAAGTATTAGCTTTTGTAAAGTCACACGCTTAAATCTGCCACTGAAGCAAGGTGCTTACAAGCACTTTGTGTTGGCCTAACCCGTACTCTTTTGAAAATACCACCCTCAGGCAACTAAATCCTTGGCCTAATTTTCAAAATTGCTGAAGATTCAGCAGTTTCTAATCATTGCACAGGAACTACTCGGGTGTCCGTAGTTGGAAAAACAGGCCACTTATTTGAGTCCCTTAGGACCAGAGCTTGGGATGCCTAATTTTACACAGCCATTTTAAAACCAAACAGCCTGAAGTCAGACTTTTTGCCTAAAGTTTGGCCAAGGAGCTTGCCCCTTACAATGAGAGGCTAAAAAGGCTGAGAGATTTGAATTTGGAGACGGGATGGCTGGTGTGGTGGTGGGCAGTAATATAGTAACAGCGAGGTTCACAAAAATTGTGCAGGCAGTGGAAGAGGTGAATGCAGAACTGCTGTTCCCCACATCCTGTCATTCTGCAAACCAGCAACGATAGTTGAAACTGGCAAATTACCAGTTTAAAACATATAAGAGAGAGAACTTCAGAGTACAGTGGCAAGCTCCTGGAATCTGCTGTGTCCAGAGGCCAGGGAGGTTGGTGGCATGAGAAGGTTGTAAAAGGGATAAGAACGTACAGGACAACAAATCTGTAAACAGACACTAAAAAGCAATGGGCAGAGATGTCCCCTCTCTGATGCCAAATCCGACAGCCGTGAATGTTGGGGCAATACAAGAGGAACAGGCCAGGCTCATGGTCGTGCCACCATCAGAGGTGGCGCACTGAGCTTGTGGGGCTCGTGGCCTAACCCAGGAGGGCATTTCAGCTTCCTTAGGCAGAGGTGGCCAGGAGCAACACGCTAAACTCCTAGAAACGCGTCAGACCTCTGAAGCCCTTCCCTGCAACAAGCATCATCTACTAGAACTGTGGAGGTGAATATACTTTATGCTGTCTCTGGTACAGGGTTAGCCCATCTGTGCTTCAGCCTCAGAATGAAACAGGAGAGAGTAAAGCAGAGACCCGAGAGGAGCAGGAGCCAAACACCTTTTAGCATGAGCTGGTCATGTGTGATATTCAAACCAGAGAAAGGTCGGCAAGAAACAGAGCAGTGTATTACATGCAGAATCACAGAATGGTTGGGGTTGGAAGGGACCTCTAGAGATCATCTAGTCCAGCCCACCTGCTAAAGCATGTTGACCTAGAACAGATTGCACAGGAATGCATTCAGGTGGGTTCTGAATGTCTCCGGAGAAGGAGACTCCACAACCTCTCTGGGCAGCCTGTTCCAGTGCTCTGGCACCCTCAAAGTAAAGAAGTTTCCCTTCACGTTTAGATGGAACCTCCTATGTTTCAGCCTGTGCCCATTGCCCCCCAATCCTATCACTGAGTACCACTGAAAAGTATCTGGTCCCATCCTCTTGACACCCCTCCTTGAGATATTTGAAGCAAGAGGACTGCAGCTGATGCTGAGAAAATAAAGCAGAAAGATCAGCTGACAGAGAGCAAAAGGAAAAGGCCCAACACTCCCACCCATATTTGATGTCACTGTTCCTGCTCCATTGCAATGCTGATGTTATTGAAGCGATGTGCTTCACCAGTACTGCCCAGAACAAACCATTACTCAGTGAGAGGCGCTGAGACTCACTGAGAGTTACTCAGTTTCCATGTATGAGGCCCAGGCTGCAGTACCAGATCTTACCAATATGCCAACCTCCAGCATTTAGACAAAGACCAGTTTTTGGGTCATCAAATTAAAAAACTGCAATGATTGACAAGTATAGGAAAGGCTGTTAAAGGAGCTGGATTAGACGTGGGTGTTGCCATTTTATTTATTGAAATACTGCCTTAGGAGCTTTTTATCAGAGGACTGAGGGGCAGGTGCACAGGTGTCAGGAAGCAAGGAAAGAAAGCAGAACCATCATTAATTTTCTTTCATTATTAGCTTTTTGGAAATGCTATATATTTATATCCTACAGGAAGACACAAAATAGGGTTTATAGCCCTATTGGTTAGACTCGATACTGGATCATAAAAAAATTGTCTTATAAAAATGCCGCTTCCCAAATGTCTTATCTGTTCTCTGTGCAATACTCTCCCGACAGCACTCCCCAGGGTAATTCCTGCTGGTGGGCCATCAGCAACAACTGGGACAGCACGCTGGCATTCCTGACCAAGCTGGTGCGGATCTGCCCTGGCCTGTCCAGGAGCAGGAGGGGTTGGATGTTCCCAGCGCATTGGGAAAGGCCTCTATACCTAACAAGGCATTTGCAGCCACACGAGAAGCTCCACCTCATTTGAACTTAAAAAGCAGCTTCCAGTTGCCACCATACAGTATTTTGCTCCATATTACAGCTGCTTAAAAATTAAAAATAACAGAGACAGGAAAGGGCAGCCTGCAATAGGAAAAGCAGTTCTCTTGATAAAATATCAAGTATCTGGGGTTTGTAAGGGAAGAGGTGGTTCATTTGTGTCACAAAATCTCTGATGCCTTATTCGACAATAATATCTGATACTTGACAATGCTGGTATGCAAAATCAGCTAGCACCAGAGTGGTACTGGGCAACTAAAAGGGAGAAAACAATTATACACAGGGCCAAATTCTAGGGATTTCTACAACTTTTACACAGATCTGCAATGTCTATTTTCATTCATAGAGCAAGCAGTGAAAACAATAATCAAGGCTGGATTTAAGTCCTCTGAATATCCCACAGGAAGGCATTTTATAATTCACTGAATCTATTTAGCAGTTTGAGAACATGAGTATCATCAGCCAGCTAATAATGAAGTCAAAGCATTACCCATGCAAAGTAACATGCAGAGAAATTCAGTCTCCTAAAAGTCTGGGCTGTGATAATCCTATGGTTGTATGTTTTCTACATAAACATTACTGATGTAATCCAATAGATTTATAAGATTTATTCTTAATAGCTTGTTATCAAAGAACATTATTTTATGAATGATGCTACGTTGTGCTTTATGGGAAGGTTCTAAGGTAAAATTTTAATTTAAATGCATACAGTGAAATGGTCTAAGCATTATTTCAGCAACTTCATCTGTAAGGAATTTCACCCCTACTCCAGTTTCATAACATCTTTTATAAGTTCTTGTAGACTGAAATTGTGCCTAGCAATTATTTAAGAAATATGACTCAATCTATATATAGTTTACAAACATTGCTAAAATGTTTGCCAGCAAAATATGAAAGTCTTTTGACTTTTCCCATAACATAGTTAGATTTCTGATTAGTGGGTTTTTTTCAGCGATGGAAAATAATTTTTCCCTTAAGATTAGAGATACAAGTTCAAAGGACAGGTCCTGTCCTGGCTTAAGTCAGGCAGTTCTGGGGAAATTTATTTCACTCAGCCAACAATCTGCTTAAAAAAAACCAAAAAACAAAAAAACCCCAACTCTTGCTTTTTATGTCATCAAACCACTTTTCCCACCATGGATTTCCATTGCGTCTTTCTTTTACGGAACATAAAATCCATCAACAGCCTACATATCCCTTCCATTTCCATTTTGCCTGCCTTTACTGCAAAGTTTCATTGGCCTCTACTTCCCTTCTTCTTTTCCCCTGTAGTAATTGCCAGGATCGGTTTCTTCTATGAAATGTCCTTCACATAAAAACGCTGGAGCTAGGCTGGGCAGTGAAATAAAGAAGGTATAGATCTCTCCCCTCTAAATAACAGGAGAATAAAGCCACCTGAAACGATGAATCAGAAGACTTTTGAGCCATTTCTAATTTTAACATCTCATGTTCAAGTAATGCTGATCACAGCCTTTTCTTTTCCTAATTACCGTTTTGGATGAACTGTATGATTTTTAGAGCTGGTGGAAGAACATCAAAAAAACACAATGAACAAGCAGCATTGCTGAGAGCATAACACAGGCCAGCACAGCAAAACCAATAAATACAAGATTGAAAATGGGAATTAAATATATGCATCATTAAACAGTTTATTCAATGCAAGATAGTTTCCATAAATCAGAATTTCAAACAAAAAAAAAAAAAACACTTTCTACTTGATAATCATATAAGTCATGTTCATGTAATTCAATTCCCCATACATTACCTCTTTGTATTTAGGAAGCACTAAATACTTGCCTACTAAGAGAAAACTACAATAGTTGACTATTTTACGAAGCTGTAGTAATTCTAAAAAATATATTTCTAGTTAAACTTTGGGTCTCAGCAAGACAATGTAAGATAAAGATCTATATGCTTATATAAAGGTGTTTCCGTTCCCACTTGAGAAGCACCAGATACAGAAAGAAGGCAAGTTGAAAAACTTTGTATTTCCAAGCAAGGAAATAAAAATAGAGCAAATTTAATTCAAAATGTATTTCCAACTCAGAAATATATTTCTCCAGGTCTCTCTGCATGCCACAATCTTTATTTAAATAAGAAAAAAAAAAAAAAAAAGACATGTACAAAACCCAAGTGGCTTTGTACTAGGCACCTGGAAGTAGCTTTTAACTAAGAATAGGACCTGAGAAATCAGATCCAAAAAAATACTTCACGGGAAAAAACTTTCAGAAACTGGTTTCTGCCCAGCTGCGGTTGCCTTGTCCTAAACCTGTATGTGTGCATATTCTCGCTATAAACTACTGCATTTTGTGCTTCCCGTCGCACACACACGTGCATACACAAGCATATACGTAAGAGCTTAATTGAATGAGTTACAGTTATTAGCTTTTAACAAAGTGACTAGTGATGTATTTCCACGGTGCAAAATTCTACTGAGACAGATTAGTGCTCAATTATCAGGCACACTTGACTTGGTCCTTAAACTTCATTGTTCTTTCCCCTCCCATTTCCATTATCACTGGTCGCTTTCTTGGTCCAGTAATCATTTTTGTCCTCAGAGAATTTAGCATTATGGAATTTGCTGGATTGTTGCCATATAAGTCACAAATTTTTTTAAGAAGTAGATATCTAGGTTATTCAGTGTCAAATTATTTACAGTACACTCTACAAAGAGTAAGTCCACAGAGCACCTGGAACCCAGGTTAGCCAAACAGAGCATCTTCTAGATCTCTAAATTAAGGGGAACTATGAGAGGTCAGCACTGCTGGGAAGAGTCACTTCCAAAAATCAGGGTGTAAATTAGCGTAAGTTTCATTATCACCATTAGACAGTCAATTACCAACAGTGAGGGTAAGCGTGAACCCTGTGGTCATATTTATCTTAATTTTCAGCAATCCAAAACAAACTATTCCTTATATATTTAATAGAGAAATTCATATGCAGACGCTCACAGACCTTTACTGTAATCTCTGTCTCTACTGTTATCTAGAGAATGTTTTGATATGTGCATAGTTCAGTTGACAAACTGTGGTATATGAAAAACAAGTATTATTATGGAGGGTACCTTTCTTCAAAAAAATAAATCACTTCTTGCAGTTCAGCAGGCCTGATTAAAATAAGTACATGGCATTCAGTTCCTCTTTACGGCCATGCATCAGGAACTGAAGACTTTGTTACCTGTAAGTTCTGCAAAATACATTATTTCTGAGGAGCACTCAGTAATTGTGAACCTACATACACTTTCGTCCCAGTCTTACACTTTGACCCCAATGAAAGGTTTTTTTCTCCTGCCCACTATGACTAAAAATGATTTTCAGGACTTGCATCTCATCATGTCAGCTCCTCCTTGCAGAGCTGACCTCTTTGCATCTCAAAGTTTGGAAAAAAATGCAGAGCAGCTTAAGGAGAAGTCATACATCACTTACAAAGACCAGAGGAGAGACCAGAAGTCACATTCACATCAGCGACACTGCAGTTAGGATACAAAATCTGGTCCAGGAGTTCCCTCTCTCCTTCCTGGCTTTTTTCCCCTTCAGTGATTCCCTCAGGACTGTTAAAGCTGCACATTCCTTAAAGTGAAGTGTGTGCAAGGGTAAGATGATCACTTCAAATCCTTAGAGCTGAGCATAAGCCACAGTTTAAAATTGCAGATTTCTTTTTTTGGGCTTTCCCAACATTTTGCTATGTTTCCCAGAGGAATTTTTGTAGAGACCCTTTTCTCATCAGAACAGATCAAGAGACAGACGAACCATAAGGAAGCAGTAAGCAACTGCAGTAACACTTGGAGAAGGGAAGACAGGATCCCATGCCCCGGGTACGACCACCAAGGCAGAACATCTGCCGCTGCCCATTTTCCTGCCAGGGCTGTGACTGGAAATGGGAGTCAGGATCCCAGCCCAGCTGTGCTATACAGAAAGGGACCTTTAAACTCTGCCCAGGTCTGTAGCGTAGTAAAGTGAGACCACAACTCAGGTGCGTTGGGGAATGAATTGCATCTGCTGAGAGCACGTTTCTCAAACTATATAATCCTGGACTATTTTCTTGTCTTTTCCACCTTACACAAGTCTGAAATTTTGAGTGACTCTGTTTTCATCCTTGAACACAATGCAGGAGTCCTGAAGGACCTGGGAAGCACTCAGGACTCACACCACGATAACATATAAGAAACTGGTATTCCCTGATAGCACCTCATTCATGGTTAGACCAAATGGTTTGAGTTGTGCTATGTAAGAGGTATTATTACTATCATTCATCTTTTCTGTGCCAGACAAAAACACTCTGAATTGCAGCTTTCCTTGTTTACATTAAAACAAGGAAATTAGCTTTCTATCAATGCTATCTAGGGAATGCACAAAGGATGCCCGAGAAGACAGGCTTTCCAAGTTTGCCACCATAAAGATACTTACGGGGCAGTAACCTATGAAAACACCTTTGAAGTAGGAAGTGTTGCTCAAGGGCATCCTGAACATTAAATATATTATTGTACATATCCAATTATTATTCTATCTACTACGATTTATCTGTATGTTAGTACACAAGCACACGTTTGCATCTTTTTATAGTTGTTATATTAATACTGATTATATCACATAAATATTTATATCTATATATATAGCAAAACATGTTACATATATAGTTATTACATTGTACATAGCGGCACATTTTCAATTCAATACACACATACACGGAATGTTACGAAAATTATTTCCTGAACATTTTAGACACTGGTTTTCATTATAACTCATGTACTTGTGCAGCTCTGTCCTGATTGCCTAGCTTTCTTCTGTAAGAACTGTATGGCAGACACATCATATGAAGAAACAGAGAAGATCTGGACTCACTTTTTTTTGTTTGGTTGTTTTTTGGTAGGTCTTGGTTCGTGGTGGTTTGGGTTTTTTGTGTGTTTTGTTGGTTGGGTTTTTTGGTGGTTTTTGTTTGGTTTTTTTAACATATAACAAGTACATTAAGGAACAGGAAACACTTCATTTTAATTGTGCTGGCCAACAGGAATACTTTGCAGTTAATTGCACTGATGTTTTCTCAGGTAGCTCAAACACTGATGTCAGAATCCTTACACGGTGGGAAAATATTATCTTTTAAAATGAGAAGGCAGGAATAAAGATAAGACACTTCCTCAAGGCGACAGACAGAAGAAGAAAAAGCAGGAGAGTCAGTCTTTCACTCATTTGATCTTGCCACTACAGCCCGAAACAGGTCCATTAGAAATAGCTTCAGTTAAAATTCAGAGGTTTTTTATTTGGCTTGCTGAGTTAGGTAGAATTGGTAAGTAATGGAAGAGACTCATTAACTCCTGTGCTTTTCACCACTGCTTTCAAAGCAATCATGGAATTAGCTGAAAATTGTTCTCTGGCCCATCCGTGTTTTCTATTGAATGATTCTCATGATGGAAGAGTCAAGATCTGTGACCTTAACTTGGCTCCAATAATGCAGAGAGCAGCGTCTCCTCTGTAGTGAACTGAGCCTTGAACAATTTCATTAAAAGGAATCATTGGAACAGATGAAATCGATGCTCTCATAACACAATACTCTAAATTGTTAATGCAGGCCTTAATTTAAAGCAGGCAAGAATGTAAATTTTCTCCATCTTCCCTCACAAAACAACATGTCAGGCTTTCATTGAGGCACAAACACACCTGCGGTATCGACAGCATAAGTTCGACATTTTTATCTGTTTCAACATCAAAAATAACCAGGGTGCCTGTTCCATTTCGCAACATGCAACTGCTCAGACCTCAGCGCAGAGCAGAAAGCAGGTGGTCTACCCTGTGCGATAGACGGACATAAAGAAATCAGCATGTTTGTCACCAAACAACACTTCTGCTGTGAAGCAATTCCAGTCCACACACAAAGTTTCCAAACACAGGTCACGGTAAACCATTCAGTTCAATACTGCAAACTTTATCGTATTATTTCACATGAAGAAGAGTTATACAGTCCAGCAGTCTGACAGCTTTGCATAGGAAGGACAATTTCTCCAAATCAAATGCCAGCAACTTATTAAGTTACCAATACATTGCTAAGCTATAGTGACTTAATGCCACCAGACCAAAATATTTTCAGACTATTTTTAAAGGGCAGCACTGGGAAGCTTGCAAATCATACATTCACATTTTAATGAAAGGTGCAATTACCGAGCATTTACCTTGTATTTAATTAGAATGAAACATCAATAAGGCTCATTTAGCATCTCTAATATGTCAGCAACTTCTTTAAAAGGTGGTAGCAATATTAGTTTTTGATTTATACAGTTGTGCTGCAGAACAGTATTGCATTTGCTGGGTTGCTACTAAATGACTGAATGACAAATGGCGCAGTTTTGTCATTCTAAGGCAAAGATAACTCGGCTGTGGTTCTCACATGGAAGACAAATCAAAGACTAATTTAAAATCAGTATAATTTCCTTTAAAATAACAACAATGGAGAGGATTATCATATGCAATTACAACAGAGGAACGCATCTGTTTTTCTGACCTAGCTGTCACTGTTTTGACTGCTTCCTAATGCATTCAAAATTACAGATAGCTGGAATATGTCTTCTGAAATAAAAAAAAAAAATGAAGATAAAAGGAAGACAACATGAGAATTCCTTTGCTGAAGACACCATATGTAACACAAGTGATTCTTCTCTCCCATTCTAGTTTCAGCATAAGCAGTTTCTTATGCTGCATCCTTCAAACTCCCTTCCAGCTGGTGGCACAGTTACAAACCTGACACAAGGTCTAATAATAAATTTCCTTCTGGCTCCACTGTCTTTTGCTGTCCCAAGCACCCTTGTAGTCACGAGACGCTAGATCTAGATCTAAGTTTCTACCAAGATCTGCTAATCAAGGAGCAATGCAATAACTCCAGCTCTGCTGGACCAACTGCTTCATGGTTCAGAATGGTAGGAACCACCTGCAGCTTCTTCCCTAGAGACTAGAAAATGATGAGAGGTGGCATGTGACATAAACAGAGGGAATGACAACACATCTGCAGCCTCAGAAAGCTTACCCAAGCAAATTCTACTCTCAGCCCAGAGCTGGACCTGCACCTCCCACCCAAGTACTCCTTGTATAAGCTTGCCATGTAACGCTGTGGCAGCTGGGATGTACAGATACTTATGAGAAAGACCATGGCTGGGTTGGCCAAAGAGAGGTCACAATATGCTTGATTAACATCCTGCTCCAGAAAAACTCGTATGCCAAATGCCATTATAAGCGATGTCCCATTAAAGCCAACAGAACAATTTCTGTGCCTTTAACCTACAGCAGCCGCTGCACGTGCCAGTTGCCACTAACCAGACTCTTCGGGACCTGGCTGTTATGAGATTCTTTTGAAATAACATCCTTAATGCCTGGAGTAGCCACTTAACTATGAAAGTACAATAGCAAAGTCTTACTTTCCATGAGTTCAATGCTTGTACATTACAGGTTGACACCCCAGCAATAAAATAACTTAAGAGAAACTTAAAAGAAACTCAATATTGAGCAGCAGCCTACCAGGTAGGAACATGTATCTGTTATGGGAAAATTTAAATATTTAACATCCTGTGTGATAAATATCTAATATTTACTCAAGCCCATAACGAATGCTTGTCTAAGAGAAGGATATGAAACTGCACTACAACTATGTCATTACTTAATTAAATTTCGCTTTTTAAAAAAAATTATAATTTGCCAGCTAGCTTGCTAATGATTTCATGGCCATGCTACATAAATATTATTTCCCCAATTCGCTTTAGATGCGTTCAAGCAGATATTAAAAGGGCATAAAGGTCTGCCAACAGCCTCTCTGCTCTCACTTACAAATACCCATGACAAAAGATCCATCATAGCGGGCTTAGAAATGAGAGGAGACGGTCAGAGGCATTCAGAAGGCATCCGGCACAGGTCAGGGCTTTGAAATAAAGCATAACAGAACATCTCAGTGCTTTCTGATTATTTCCTGCTCCTTGCAGGTCACCTGTACACGGTCAAGATATGTTTAAACAGGAACATCTTTGAAAACGAAGGAGTGCAAGAGACAAAAAGAACAGTTCTTTGAAGATCCAGACTGAATCTCTTGACTTGTGAGTCGAATTCAGGATTCTGCCAGGAGTTTTCTTCAGGATTTGAGATGCTTCACCCGCTCTGTGTGCCAACTTCCAACAGGGCTTAGTTGTGCTCCCTACGCTTTTACAAGGGATTCACCTACAACAGTAACGGGGTGTAGGAACACGCACATCCCTGGGTGCATTCTTCAATTAAAAGCAGAAATCCGTAAGTTTTGAACAGATTGCAAGTGCTACAGGAGAGGAACGAGCTGTGAGCACGTGTGTGGTAACGCTGACCCCGGCTGCCCTTGGAAGCGGCTGCCAGGTCTCCATGTACTCGCACAGGAATCCAAAGCTCTTCTGTCGAGTCAGCCTCAGCCAAGTGCCAGACATCCTTCTGCCTAAGCACACACCGAAACTTCTTCTGACTCACACTGGCAGGTGAAATTTGTTTTATCCAACCAATGCACACACACACAGAGTAAAAAATAAACAAATTTTAAAAGCTCAAGTTAACATTCTCTGATGGAACCAACGTAACAGCTTGAAAGGGGAATGAAGCCTCGGAAGGAGACTCCAGCAAAACCACAGTTGTATGTGGTTTTAGTTTCTAACAATGCTAAAATCCGGGGCAATTATCAGCTTGGATTGTTCTCAGTACCTGCAGACTCTCTTCTCTCCAGATTAATAGCTCAGTATGTCTTACCCTCACAATTACCACGGTCTCCTAGCCTCATCACAGGTGAAGTTAATATGAGGAACGAAAGTACAGCTCTGCTTATCTTTCTGCAGGTAGCAATTTTGTTACATCAGGCTAATACACACCTGTCTCTGAGAAAACTGCTTTGTGTCACAGGCCGTCTTGTAACCATCAGATGACAACTTTTCAACACTGCCGATCTGAACTGCATTGCAGGTAACGACAACCCTGACAATTCTTCTGATTTTCTCATGTTTGATGTTTTATTTAAAACCCCAGCTCCTCCAAACAAATGATCATCTAAGAATGTCAGCTTTCACTTCCTAAAGCATGCTTCCAGCCCTCACGTTGTACATAAAAGCCTGGGAACGGGAACCAAATGTACCTTGATGTCTCAAAAATTCAAAGCAAAATGAAAGAACCTAATGTGTACTTTACATATCATCATTTTAGGGGATCAGACTCCTTTCCACTAAGATTAGGAGATTTTTCTAAAAACAATGTGACTACCTAGAAAATTTACTTTGAATGTAAGTAAAAAATTTGCTTTTAATAAGAAATGTTCAAAAGGCAAAGGTGTATGAGGCAAGCTTCAACAAAGCTGCTTTTTTCTTTCTCCTTGTTTTTCCCTCCCTCTTGAAGAGGGCTCATTAATCCCAAGAGATGGAAGACTTCATATTGGCTCTGCCTTAGCAATTATGAGGTGCCTGCAAACTTCAGCATAAAGTGGATCTGTTAGGAGTTTGTGCTTGATGCTGTGCAGGGACCTGGGGATGGACTGATTGGTTGGAAGAGGTGTCCTGAGTATTTCAACAAAACCTCTAAAGCAAGAAAATGCTTCGAGTTATCACAGAAGGACAGCAGGGCACCCAACTAACTTAGCTGAAAGAAAGACCACGAGGGGTTAACTTCCAACAGATTTGTGCTCTTTCCTCATGTTCCACTCAAATGCTAAAGAATGAATTTATAATGCCAAGTTTCAACTTTGCAAAACACCACTCTCCAAACATTATGCATTTTTTAAAATGGTTTAATAATATACATTCATGCACAAACCAATGTTATAATTGCAGATTCCTTAGAACAATGAAAGACTAAACAAATCCTTAATTTGTAAGGCTCTGCAGTGCTATTTAAGGACATCCCTGTATTACTGTAGGATTTCAAGCTCAACTCTCACACTCGCACATGGCAAGGACCTAGCTAATCCTACCCAGTGTGGCATTTTAGTAACCCCTCCACAACTAGTCCGAGGCTTGAGATGAAGCAATGCAAAGCTGTCACCTTCCTCCACCCCATCTGCTTTGGGGCGTGACATGCTTGGACTCAATAAGGGTTAGAAAGCCCTGCTCCTCCTGGCAGAGACGCAAGGGAGGTAAGCACAGGTCTGATGAGGAGCGGCTGAGGGAACTGGGGCTGTTGAGCCTGGAGAAAAGGAGGCTGAGGGGAGACCTGATCGCTGTCTACAGCTACCTGAAAGGAGGTTGGAGCATGGAGGGTGTTGGTCTCTTCTCCCCAGTAGTAAGCAATAGGACAAGAGGAAATGGCCTCGGGTTGTGGCAGGGGAGGTTTAGACTGGATATTAGGAAAAATTTCTTCACGGAAAGGGTTGTCAGGCATTGGAACAGGCTGCCCAGGGAAGTGGTTGAATCATCCCTGGCAATGTTTAAAAGATGTAGAGATGAGGCTCTTAGGGACATGGTTTAGTGCCTGTGCTGGGTTAATGGTTGGACTCTATGATCTTGAGGGTCTCTTCCAACCAAAAGAATTCTATCAGAACTTCTGGTTGGGCTGGATGTGGGGGCGACATCAGTCAGTGATTATTTGTGTGGCACTGGCTGAACAGCATTGTTATTCATATGCCAGCAGCTCGCATCCAGACCACACTTGATGCTGCAAGACCAACAACCTGCACACACACACCTTCCTGAAGCCTTTGGTAAGAGAACATCCAGAAAGCAAAATATTGGTAAGGGAAACTTGAGCGTCAGTACAGCATCCAGTATATTCATCACCAAGGGATTTTAATAAGAAGAATAGGATCTGAAAGAACAGAACAGTTTGCCACAGAATACAGAAGTCACCACAAGAAAAGAGATTTCAAGTCAGACCTATCAGTCAGGGAGATTTGAGGCTTCGTTCTCCTCCCCTTTACCACGTGTAGTCTCAGTATCGTACCTAAATTCAAAGTGATTTCACAAGAGAGGACACAGTATGTAAATGAAAAAATAAAATCTGGTGGGACATATTTGTTAGATGTGTAAAAGGAGCAATTACAGGAAGGTAACGGGTATTGTGGCACTTCACATTCTTAATCAAAAGGTGTTAAAGAAAAAAAAGAAAGGCTTTAGGTCTCTCCAGCTATGCGTTATCCACAACTGTGAAAATGAAATTCAAATTTGGAGGACAAAGGCTCCTACCTCTTTCAATGAGTCACTATATGTACATTTTCTATGCCTATTTCACTAAAAATCTAAACAATTTCAGAATTAGTTTAAGAATGCTGATTTTGTGCTGTCTGATGTTACAGACCAAGACTTCAGGAGTCACAAACGACAAAGCGGCACGCCATACTAAATTAATTTCTCATTCAGCTTTTAAAATCCTGTAAACAAATAATGTGATTTGCACACCTATCACCCACACGCTACCTTAAAACTGTTCCCCAAACTGACTATGTCAGAGAACATATTGCTCTTTTCAAATAAAATTGCTTTTGCAATCAAGCTATATAGGAGCAGAGTTTCCCACACTCATGTAGTTTCATGGTTTAAAAAACACAAAACGAATTAGAAAAAAAATACTCTAATCAGCAGACATACCATTTTTTAAATTTAGAATAAGACATAATTATTTATTTCTTTTCTAGGACTATTAATATTTCACTAATCTGCACTGTAGACCCATCACGAGTAAGATGTTTGCAACACCAATTAGACAAATTCACAAATTACAAGAGACCACATAAGCCTTCATTTATCCACGGTCAAACCTCGTTATAACTTCAGTTATGTGATATATAACTGAAACCACACGTGTCCACAGCATTTCCAAACAACAGCAACCTGTGTTTTAAGGCAGCCCTCACAAAATACTCTCAAAGAACTGCACGACATCGCCACTGATGGTTTGAAATAAAACCTCACAGGGTGAAATATCGGTGGGAGTGAAGAGTTAAAGAAAGAGCCCTACTTTAATGTAAGGAAAATCCTTTTTCACTGTTGTGTAGATACCAAGAGAATAATTGAAGGTGATAAGAGGGTAAGTGTTACAGGGGGCAAAAGTATCCTTCCACCCCCCTGATTCTCGTGGAGTAACCCCTGTTCACTCCAAACAGAATCTTTCCTAATTATTGTTCGATAGGGCTAGAGGGGAGGAAGATGTACAGTCATCTTAAAAACTTTTGATAATGTTTCCCTTAAATTTTATTAAAAGCACATGGATGTTTCTTCCACTCAGCAGTCAACCTAAAGGCAGTTTTTAAATACCAGCTCCATTCTCTCTTTAGTTCCCCTTTATTAGGGCAGCAGAACAGTTCCTACAGCAGAATTAAAGCCAGATGCTGACAACTGGGCCGTGCACTAATGCATTTCTTAAATCCTAAACATACACACCCCTGACCTCCATGGTATCTCTGGGCAGCTGTACCTAACACACCTGTTGCACAAGGTATTACTTGTGATCAGGCACCGGGCAGTGTGAGGAATGCTACAGTCGGGCACCTCCGATTTTTAAAACCTACCTCTTCATACTTCGAGGCCTGCATAAGAATCACAGTTAAAGATAGCGTATTACGTAAAGGGCTAGCAATATATTTTCGGAATCGAGAAAGAATTTTATTGAACCATTTTAAAACCGTGCACACAATGGTAAACTCATCTTTCTCACTTGCATTGAGAAAGGATACATTAGCAAAAAGAGGCAGTAAAACCAAGCTGGTGTGAATAGGATCAGATTCCTTCGCTTTCAGACCATGACTTCTCTATTACCGAGGGAGCACATGAAAGAAAAACGAGGCGTTGACAAGGAAAGAACTCTCAAAAGTTAGAAAATGGACTTCAGTACTAACATGTTTGGTAATCCTGCCCTTCGACCCAACAAGCTTAGCCATGCCTAATACAGAGCTGGGAGCTCTGGCAGAGACAGAGTTTGAAGGATGCTGCAGTGATGGAGAGAAACCTTCCCGCCTTCTCCAGGCACACGGGCTCCTGGTTTGGGGCAGAGCGCCTGGAATCGACACCACCTTCCACAGTCACCGACAAGGTGTGAACAGCTTCACACTGGGTACCAGCACTGATGCTCATGACTCTTCCCCCCCTGCCCTCCCCAATAGTGAGTGGCAGCCAATGACCCCCCCAGTGAGTGAGTTTGCCAGAAGGTATCGCTGAACATTTTCTTCAGTCAAATATCATGAATCCTACAAATTTAATAGGAATGGAAGGAATCTGATTCTACAGCAGTGCCTTCAAATAGCAAGCAGAAATGAGTGGAGATTTATGGGTCTGATCCAAACCCCTTTGAAGGCAACGGAAAGACCGCAACAGGCTAAGGCAGGAATTGTGTTCATGCTGCAGAAATGCACAGGAGAGATGTCATCCTCTGTTAACTATTTTTCTTCTACAAGGAACCCACAGGAAAGGAAAATTTAGCCCTAAAACATGAGAAACAATATATATTACCGAACTTTTAGACCCCACAAGGACTGATTAAAGGATTCTTTAAAAGGTATTGATTGAAAATAACATCCAAGTTTGCTTTAGCAAATCAATAGGCTTTTCTTTATGTTTCTTTTTTTCAATAAAAAGAACAATCCCCTGTCTAAATTAGAAGTATTTTGATTTTAAATCACAGCTTTAATTACACCATATAAGCACATACAGTAAAAAAACTCTTGATTGAATTATATTGGTAGGTGGTTAAGAATGATAGCATAATTCACACCTATGCGTAGCTACCAACTAGTGATGGCTGTTTAATATCAGCACTGGGTAAACCTAACTGATTATTTCTTACAAATATACCCTAAAATATTTACTGTATTCTCACTGTATTTGGATCTTTGTGATAGGCTTAGGAAAAGTTCATAAAAATTTATTCTTAACTGCTTTTCACTACAGTTTCCAACTACCATTTAAGCTGGATGGACTAAAGTCCAAACAGAATTTGAAATGCAGTATGTTCAAGTTCCACTTCAAATTTGCATGACTTCTCACACTTTTGGTGATACTCCCCGCTTCAAAAAAATTTTTTTCCTAGTAGCACTGACACATCCAAGTCAAAACTCTGTTCCCTGCATAAGCTCAAAATGCTATGTCTCTGCTCCAAAAAGTTTACAAACTAAAACAACAGGAATTCAAAACAAATGGGAGGAACAGCATCCACTTGTTTAAATCAACATTCAATAACAGAGTGATACTGGAATCTAATGATTTTTCTTGCATACACTTCTTATTTGTAAAGCTGCATTATTCATATGCCCTGCACTTCAGAACCACTGACTTAGCAATTCCTTGGGACCAAGGAGGATAAAGATACAGAAAAGTCTTAATTAAAAAATAATTTATTGCAATACTAAAAGTTGTTTTCTTAATGAAGACTGGATTCTGCTGACAGCTGTCTACATTGCAGTATCTACATTTTAAGGCCACTATCACTTTATTCCTTTACTTTTATAAATGCAGAAAAGGTAACACTGCAATAAGATTGATGCAACCAAACTGAGTTCTTGTAGTGAAATGTCATTCTTCTTTATTATCTTTATTCTAATACTGCTTGCAAATCATACTCTGCCTGCACAACTATTTATTTCAGGTTTGCTTTCAGAAAGCTAAATAGGAAAAACACTGTTTGCCTCATAAAAACACTTTTTTGTTAGCAGTATGAGGAAACAGTTATAAAAGCAGAGTTTTCACAAGGAAAACATACAAATTTCCATGGCTATATTTTTGTTTAGTAATAGATGAAGACACATGTAGAAAACTAAAAATTTAACATTTGTTCCTGGTTCCATTGTCAGCAATGAAGGCCAGATTTTGCTGGGGCTACTTGTGTGGCATCCCACTACACAGGCAGCTCTACAGAAACTGCTGGGTTTCTATGTTTGGCTCAAATGTGACTTACCACCCAAAACGAGCAGAGAGGCCCTTAGCAAACGACTGGGTATTCGTAACCACTGCATCTTTACTCAAAAAGGAATCAAGATTTTTTTTTCCAAACTGTTGCACTGGTTCTGCAGAACAGTATGAAACTGCTGCCCAAATGTCTCTTCTGCATGTCTGAATGCTGCTCCCATTGCCAGCATCACCAACAAAAACATCAAGCTGCTGAACTCTTGCCCCGACCTGTAAATGATACCTGTACTCTGAAACACCTCCGAAGGAAGCAGGTATTTTGTTTAGAGCTCAGCAAATTTCTGCTTTGCTTTTGTAAGGGTTCTAGTACTTGCAGAAATGCGCACACAGCTGCATATTTTAAGAGTTTTAATATTCATGATGTATTATGTTGGAATGGAAATCAGCCAATTTCCACTGAGGCTCAAACAGGAGTTGGATACCATACTCTTTTAGGATCCCACAGGGGAGGAAAAAAAACACAACACCACCCCCACACACACAACCCAACCTAGACCAGTGTCTTTGCATAAGAATCACTGGCAATGGGTGAGGGGAAGGAAAACAGTGTTCAAGAGATGTCTAATGGGATAAGAAGGCTTTCCTCTTCAACACAATATGATATTAGTAAAGAAGATGTCAGATCTGTGATGACATATCATTTTTTACCAAGCCTACAAACATATTACCTTTTGAACCTCAAGTTT
This sequence comes from Caloenas nicobarica, assembly GCF_036013445.1. Taxonomy (NCBI): domain Eukaryota; kingdom Metazoa; phylum Chordata; class Aves; order Columbiformes; family Columbidae; genus Caloenas; species Caloenas nicobarica. Next base: position 43,376,002 of record NC_088246.1, on the reverse strand, counting down.
TCACTCCCATGCTGCTTCTTAACCACCATAATGAGATTCAACCGTGCTGGGGACTGCAACCCATAACCTTCCTCACACCATTCAGCTGTGCCTATTTATATAGAATCTTTGCACTGAAGACGGGATAAAGATTTAAGATCATTTAAGGCTAAGCTAAAATTGGAATACTACTCTAGCATGGCAAGAGGCAGTTGTGCTAATGTGCTACACTACTTACCCAACAGCATCAAATTCTCAGAGGAAAAGAAAGGTTTACACCAAGCACATCTTCAGTATGTAGCAACACAGCCGCTGTTCAGACTGTACTCATAATGTAACTAAACCTTTAAATTCTGTGTCAAGCATACCCTTCCTCACGTACAAACAGTTCACCAAATACCTATCACTTTCTGAGCAGCAAAACCAGAGATTAAAAATAAACACTTCTGCTTCATGCAAAATAATGTATTATTATATTAATAGAACCCTGGAGAGAAACACAGTCCTGCCAAAAACCACTTCTACATGTAAGAAAGCCTACAAATCAGAAGTAATGTATAGACTTCCTCACATATCGAGAAAATAAAGTGGCAAACAGGAAATTTGATACCTTATTTATAACTACATCTCAGTAATAAAGAGGCTACAGGCACATCATAGACTGTAGGCATAAAGACAGCTTTTATCTCTACAAATGGTCGACCCAACAAGCAATGCATGCGTGCACACCTGGCTGTGTGTTTGTGCATGTGAAAGTGCAAATGAGAGAAACGTTCAGCTTCTTGTATAAAATCAGAACTAAAGGATGTTAATTATTTGCTTACAAAGCATTTAGGTGGGATACTCTTCCCTGGTCATTTCCTACACACAGAAATACAAGTCAATTTCCAAGTACAAGCTGAGGAAAAACTCATAAGCAAATTTAGAAATTATTATAGCATACGTTCTGGATATATGAAATGAAAAGGATTCACTCTCCATAATAACGAGCAAGTCATTTTCTGACACTCTCCTCCCTGATCTGTTTATGTCTAGCAAAGTTGTGCTTGTGGATCTTCTTTTTCAAAAAAAGGATTTTAAAGTAAATACAGACACATTTTGCCCTATCAATCATGATCCTAGGGATCAAAGATCCTTCGTAAAGAGACTTTCCACCTCTTCCTCTGAGATGCATTCCTTAGAATATAAATATTCATAATGAGACAAGTTGTATATGGTTTTCGCTCAATAAGCACCAATGCACAGAGAAGACTTGTAGACACACACCCACAGAACCGGTAGCAGACTGATGACAAAGCAGCTCAACAGGTGACTTTCAGTATCACTAATCTCAAGGCCATTTGGCCTATGTCACTCCAGGCAAAGTCACTGCTTTGCCTTAAGAGCCTAAAAGTTCTGCGGACTACATTTGGCAGTTTAGCAGAAGAGAGAATGTCTCTTAAATTTACTTTGGAAAAAACTTGTGAATGAGTTGAGAAGACTACCACTCTGATTTCAGAGTATAATATTAAGCTTAAAAAACTCTCTGATTAGAAACAGGGCCTCTAAATATGTCTATCTTGCTAGAAAAAGTAGTAAAATATTTATTTTTCAGGTATTTGATCTGGACAGTAACACATGAAGCAGACTGAAGTTTCAAAATAATATTCAATTACTCTGTAGGACTAAGGAAGAACAGACTTTTCTTGCTTGGACAACATTCTCTATAAAAATACAAGCCCTCCTGAAGGAATTATTTTAACATGGTCTTTAAACAATCAATTTTGTCTAAGCCATTACAGTACATCTACTTTTCTGTGTCTGAGAGACTAGTAACAATTTCATTCAAGTATCCGTTTCAACTCATCTGGTCCCAGATTTCATTGTTGCAGACCAGCTCTGCAAGCTCAACATACCATATTCAGGGATACATTACCCAGATAGGAACTTTAGCTCAAAACCAGCACCAACAGCATAACACTGTTCTCCACAGAGTCTGAAAAAAAAAAGTAGATTAAGAGATACCGCCCAGTTCTGCGATTCATACTTCACTCTGAACGGAGAGGCCACCAAGTACATTACTAGTCTTTCAAGGTGTAAAAGTGGCCAACTACTGAACTGGCTTCGAGTGAAAAGGAGGAAAAAGAAAAAAAAAAAAAGATAGATTTAGGGGTTAAGTCTTCATTCTGCAGAGTTCTCCCTCTGTTAGGCAGCGCTGAGAGATACAATAAGCTTTGTGTCATCTAGGACAGGTTTACTCAGTAAATGAGCACCAGTTTGAGTAAGTTAGCTGCTCGCAGAAAAAGCAGTGCTCTGCGACCTGAGGGAATCACTAAGTTCAGCTGGGTCGAGTTTTTGATTTTGGACACAGATGAGCACCTCTCCTCTCAGCATCTGAATGAGGATCAAACCGATCACATTGGTCATACTCCGTATTCAGTCAAGAGAGCAGAGAAAGAATAAAGATTAAGATGATCATACCCAAGGTATCTTCTAATGTGCAATGGGGAAAGCATACCAGGAATTTATGGGTATCTTTTTGATCCACAGAAGACCTTTCATACAAGAAGGGCTTTCCCAAAGGCTTCAAAAAGGATGCGTTGTTTTGATTTCGTGGCAACAGTTCTTTTTCTTCATAGCAATTTTCATCTTCAGTTAACATTCATGTCAGCTGAAACTTGTTCTTCACAACATTCATCCCCCTGTGTCTGCGGTTATCGCAAATTCAGGATCATCCAGGAACTATATTACCCTGGATGTTTCCCTCAGCTCTGTCTCTGGACAGAGCTCAGATCAGAGGAGGAAAAAAGTCCAGGAAGAAGTAAAAGTGAATATGCTTTTAATTCACAACTGCACTAGTTTTATCTGGGAATACACTCGAACGGCAGCAAGGGCTGAAAACAAAGCTGCAATTCATATTCAAACTAAAGAGAGAATATGAAGATGCACCTATTTTTAAAACTTATCTAGATACACACGGGACAGAGGTTTACCCAGGTTGGTCTAGAGGTACCTGGAGTCAGAAAGAGGATACCGAATGGGTTGCACTGCTCCAATTTCATGTAGCTGAAAAACACAGCTTCATTCGTGTCCGTGCAAGTCAACCAGTAACAGCAAGGGAACACATCTGCACTTCAGATTCTTGCTCATTTACAGAGCACTATCTTGCTGGACACAAAAATTCATTATGATAAATGTTACTGGCAGCCAGTGTCCCCAAAATAAAAAGACGGGCAGGAAAGGTAGGAACAAAAGAGCTCAACTCCATAGATGCAAAACTTTTCACACCACCTGCATTGCTCTCCATGGAGAACAGATTTTAAAGTCACTTTCTCCCTAGGAATAACTTACGGTTTTCCCCCAAAGCTCTCAAGTCAATCACTTTGCAGACCAGAACCCTCACACAACCTGTAGAACCTGCCAAGCTCCACAGCGAAGAGCTGAGTAAGGGAGTGGAGGGCAAGGACACTTGCTTTCGTCTTCAGCATCTCTCAGCTCTCTTTCTTAAGGGTCTGTAAGAGCAAAAGGTGCCATGAACTCCAAGAAGCAGCGGAATTAAGATAACAGTGTCCTTGTGGGAGAAAAGCTGTCCCGTGATATAACGAGGAACAAGACACAGATACAGTTCTGCTAGTCCAGATCTTAAGTGTGTCTAACAATTTAGAAGCATGAAGGCTGTTTTGAGCTGGAGAGCAGCTCAGCACAGAACATTCATGGTTACTGGTGTCTGAAGTTACCCCTTACCTTAACTGATCAGGCTAAAGCATCATTTTAGGCAGAGGACCTTGACATGATGAAAAAAAGAAACCCATGGCTCACTGAATACTAATTATTCATGAAAAGTGAGCTTATGAATAGGATATTTGATAAGAAATGGTTCCTTTCTACCAAATTTTTTTTTCTTATCCAAAATATGTAGTAGTGCTATAGCATTAGCCCTATCAAGACAAATGCACACTCACACTGTGTAACAACAACAGAGCTAACGAAGAAGATATCTGGGAAAAAAATAAGTCAGTGATATTAGGAAAGCTACTGAGCATTAAAAGAATAATCAATATAAAACTAAATTGGTTCTCTATCTTATGTCTGTTGGGGAAAAAATAAAAATCAAAAGCTGAACTCATTTTTCACTGGATCATTATTATGCTCCTCTGGAAATTGTGTGCAGTGACTTTAATTCCAGGAAATAATATAAATCTAGTATTAGAGCTGAACTCTGGAGTCACACACGCTTTAAAACCACAAATTTAATTGGGTTCTGGGATCAAAAAGTTATATCCGGGTTGCATTTGCCATTCTTTCCGCCTCCAATTGTCCTTTCCAAATCAGAATTGCTAATAGAAACTTTTACAAGTCTACAATAGTGAAAACTCTCACATACAGATAATGGGCTGGATTGTGTCTGGCTCTGTGAAGGTGTGCAACAGGGAGAAAGATCACAAAGAGCCTACAATACACAAGATATTTTCTGCAGGGCCAGCCAGGATTCACAGCCTTCCCATTGATGGAGTGTAGGCCAGTGTTAGACTCTCAAAAGCACTTGAGGAGGGTTGTGGCTTGTTACTCCTGTAACAACCAACTTGCCTTGCACAAGGGAAAAAAGACAGGCATGCTGCACCTTCTCAAAAGGGACAATCATGGCCAGTCTTTTACAGAGCAACTAAAAGCTTTCCTTCTGCTCAAGCCATAACGGTCTCCAGATCTTTCAAACTATACTAATCTCATCCCTGCTTTTAAGAACCCTGAAAATTCTTGTATTTGAGTTTTGGCCAAGCCAGGGACATTCATGTTGGTTTTGAAGAGAAAGCAGATTGAAACTGGGTACTTATTACGTGCTGCTCCTGGGGAATGGTGCTCCTCAGCTCTGACTGCACCCTACAGAGCTCAAAACCACATCCCTTTCTGTGCCAAGAGGATGATAAGCTAAGCCTAGCTGTTCTCAGAGAGGATGCTAGAATGTGGAATTGGACTTGCAGTAGTTGGCTGACAACAATAGTTTTAGAAGAAACACATGTTACAGTGACAGTAGCAAGTTTAAGCTCTGGGTCATATTAGTGACACTCTACAGAGCTGATAAAATCATAATGCCATATTGCAGCCAGCAGACCAATACTTTATGTAATAAATGTTTTTTTTTCTCTGCTATACAATAGGCACTTAACTTTTATTCCCTCAGAAAAAAAAAAAAAAAAAGAAAAGAAAAATCTCTTATTTGTCTTCGCTATCAGAATCAGTCACCAGTCTTTCAAAAAAGACCAGGAAGTCAAAACATCAGGGGAGTTTTTTTGCTGTTTGTTTGGGAAGTCTTATATCTGTAATTCAAATTATCTTCTAATATAGTGAAATTTCACTTAAGTTGCATATTATCTGCCATTCAAATATCATTCCAAAATGCTTGCTGAAGTTAGATACAGTCACTTGACAGAAATATGAAGGAAAGGAATGAATATCAAGGGAAGAAAAAAATTCCTGCCATAAAGGTGTCCTCACATCAAGAAATGACTCAACAGATGGAGTTGCAGGTTTTGTAGCCATCTTAGCAAAAGAGTGGGGGGAAAAAAAAAAAAAATCTCATTTACCTTGTTTGTGGAACAATAACTCAACATTTTTCTTTTCTGTTAACATGTACTGATAAACACGAGTCCAGAACAAATCCATCAGCTGCAGGGAGTGCCTGTACTTTCAACATCTTTCACCAGCAAAGAATGTTTTCCATTCTGCTCAGGAAGTGAACCCCTATATAAACATGCAAATCAAAGCCCTCCATTCTTTAACAAAACATGTCTCAAATTAAAGCATTAAATCTTTCCTTAATCAAAGGAGCAGCAGAGGTTGAACATCTGAGCAGAATCATTTTGCTGTTCAGATTTATCATTATTATTACTATAACAGTGAGTAGTGACATAAAATGGACAGAGAGCTCCTTTGAGCAAAGCACCGTGCAGAACACAGGAGACACACCAGCACAACGGGAAGCTGGTGAGTTATTGCACTCCAGGATGCTGCTCCGTCTTACCTGATACACGTGTGCTCCTGACCTATTACAATTTCAAAGTTAGCGTAAAGCATTTTCATGGCAACGCTTCAGGATAGTTTAATTTAATCTCCTTCAACTTACATCCAGAATGAAATTAAAGTGTTCACAGTCAGCTACCAAATTTCAGCTGAGAGGCAGAACTTCCAGCAGCGCAGGGCTAAGTCCTTCAAATGCATTGCCTTGCTCGCGGCTGTGTGAACAGGGCCTAAGAAAGTCCTCAGCTGACAGAGCTGACAGCTGAAGTGGCAACATGGATAAAGGGTGCGTGCCAGGAGAATGGGAGAGTCGAGTTAAACAGGTGAAATAACTTGTCCCAAGCTGAAGAGCACACTAACAGCAGAGCCTAGAAAATAAAGGATTTCCTTCCTGACTACCTGCTATCTATCAAGGTAGCTACCAAAGCTACCAGTTTGTGTCACCATAAATTTGCAAACAATTTCTGCCACCAATATACATCAAACACTCCTACAACGGCAGGACTCTCAGATGGGTTTATCAGAACAGTCATCTGCACCAAGCTGTCGTGCCTATGGTTGCAATATTCTACCTCCTGCTACTTCTAACAATATTCTTCCTCCAAGTCACAAAAAAAGGCTATACTTGGTCAGAGCAAAGTCCACCTGGCCCCAAAACCTGTCTTCAACAACCACCAGAAACAGACACCAAGAGAACAGCACAGGAATGGAGCAAACATAGAGATAATATCCTACTCTTGAGCACACCCCAGCCTTCAACAACTCGAGGACACCCGGGCACTTCACAGATTCAATTCATATGTATCTAGTATCCTCAGCAGATTCCTATGCAATGAAATCATCCATTCTCATTTTGAACCCAGGCAAGCTTTTAGCATCCCCAATACCTGTGGGAAACTACTATGGGAACAGAAATTAGCCTTGAAGATATTAAGGCCTATCCATGAGAAAGATGGGAGTAAAGGAGTATCTGGAGATATTAAGGTGTACCCATGAGAAAGAAGGGTAACATTGACGTTAGCAAAATTAGCCAATGATATGTTACTATTGCAGCCTGTAACAAACAGCAAAAAGACACATGAACTGGTAAAGACTGTATTAAAAAGCGCTTGTGGCAATAAATGGAGACTGCTGTTTGTACATAAGAAGAACTTCATCTATGTCGTTTGTCTGTCCCAATCGTGACAAATACCCTGTGGCAAAACCATGCATTTTTGCTTAGACAGTGCTCAGATCTCCAACTCTTAAAGATTCAAAGTGTAGTGCTCAACCCATGCAGCTATCCAAACAGACCCATCTCTATGGCTTCAAATACTCCTAAGGTTTTACCTTCGTTCACCCAGTCAAAAGATGTCCTCACCTACAAGCACCACTTTCCTCTAATTTCCAATCGTCCCTGCCCTCACCTTCCACCACATATTCAGCCAGCGTGATCAAGAATCACAGGCCACAAGAAAAAAAAAAAATCTGTCAGTGAAGAAAATCCTCTTGGCAAAAATAATATTGCTTGGAGTAGGAAGCAAGCTGTCCATCTCTACACCCATTGCCTCCCTCTGTGGAGGCTCTAGCATGTGAGCAAATAGGCATCACACTCTCGCAACACATGGAGATGGAGAACAGCAGTCTATCTGTATAACTCAGGTAGAGACACAAATTCATTCCCCTTCTAAAGTAAAACCGTTCGTGTCATGTTTGGTAACCGTGGTATTGACATCACAACCATGACGATAACACGCAACTGCTATCAAGGCTACCAGTTTGTCTCACCATAACTTTGCAAACAACTTCCGTGAACAATACACATCAAACATTCCTATGAGGGCAGAATTCCCAGATGGGTTTATCAGAACAGCTGTCTACACTAAACTGTCGTGCCTATGGTTACAAGAATGTGCCATGGCTAATCTGGATCTGGGTGGGATTAACTCCCTACAGCTGCTGGTGCTGAGATTTCTGGCTCTATTTAATTTGGCAAAGAACCACACAGGAAGCTGAAAGACTCTGTCACTATAGTGAAGCTTTTGACATTTTTGTCCCTGGACCCAGAAGAACCCAAACACAACTCCTGCCAGAGATGAGTAAACTATTAAATTTACACAAACAGGCATGTAAACTCAGGTTGTAGTTTCGTTACCAATTTAAACTGCCTGAAGTGCAAGTTGTTCCTGACAGTGGAGTCCTGCCCTCACCACCTCCCTTGGCTGGGTGTTCCCAGCCCCTCTCGGGTGCCAGCACTAGTGCTCACTTGGCCATGTGCTGAGCTGGCTCAGGGTGCCCAAGGACAGAAGAAACAAAACAAAACAAAAAATACCATACCAAATTCGCACTAAACAACCAGAATGCCTTAGCTTTCAGCCAGATCTGCTCCCTAGCCTGATTCACCTGGTAGCCAAGCAAAAGCAAATGCCTGCACCAGGGAAGAAGCAGCCACCAGCAAAGACAGAATTACCTCTAGTGCTAGGACTGAATTAAATAACCGTAAACCAGCAGCGTGGTAGGACTGTGCTTGCTTTCCACAGAGCTCAGCAGTGTTGCAGTGAAGGGAACAGGTCTGTTTGTCTGTAGCACTGCGTAGATCACGATGCTGCCATGCCTCTGGACAGCCACTTCTTAAAATGATTTAAGTGTCTATAAACATTGCCTGTTCAAGATTAAACAAATTAGTTGGTTTGACAGTGCACATTTACTAATCACTTCACCAACCTTTGGATAGTTTATCTAAGCCATTAAGCCTGCCTTTCTTAATAGAGAACATACTTTAGTAACAATGTGCTGTTCAGATCCAGGACTAATTTCACAGCAGCTTCACAACCTGCCATCTTCACCTCTGCTGGAGGGAGAAGAGGACTGCCTGGCATCCCTCGCTCTCCGCCTCTGGAGAAACACAAAGGTCTATGTGAACCTAGGACATAGAGCACCCTATTCTCCACAAGACCTGATCTCTCCATATGAACATTAAAGAGGATTATCAGGGAGGTGTGGGATACTTGCACTGACCATGTCCGTTTTGTGTTTGAGACGCTTAGGTTGCCGGGAATGCCAAGCTGGTGCACATCCGCAGCCAATTAGTGGTAAAAGGTACCTCCTGCAGAGCCCATCAAAGCCACCCCACCCCTAACAGGGCTTCTGCGCAGAGATCTGAAGCTTCTGCCTTCCTCCTAGAGGGAGGCAGGGATTCCCCACACCATACACCACAGTAAAAGATCAAATCCAGGAATGAAACTCAGATATCTCACTCACGAGATCACTCAGGCTGGCAGAAACGTCGATTTTAATCAAAATCAAATAAAAAGTGAGCCAGTGAACCCCCAGAGAGCTGCCATGAGCAAAATATATACAGCTTCACTTTAAAAGGCAACAAAAATCTCATAGCCACATCTGTACAAAAATGCATTTGACATTGGCCACGTTTGCCATCCCGCTCGACTTACTCCCACTGGCACGTGGCTGCAAATTGCATCCCCTTATACAGGAACGCCGAAGAGGATCTGCCCCAAGAGAGATGACGTGACTGCACCAACCTTTCTGCACCTTTTTTTTCCCAATGGAAGAAAGCTTTAATTTGCAGCTACTCCTCTACAGTACTTTCTCCATTAAAGGCTGCAGGGGGGGAAACAAACAAACAACAAAACACAACACCATACCACACACAACAACAAATACATTAACACACCACTAAATCTGTGCATCTCTATGCAACCAGGCCCAACTACAGCTGCTCAGTCCTGCAGAGAGAAGGTATGTTGTCCTTTTTCTACTGACCTAGTCATTCCTATCGCCAGCATCTTTGATCCAATGTCCTCACCAATGAGGGGTCAAGGCTATAGACGTATTTTCTCAAACATTCAGTGCCTCTAGCACTCCTCCATTTACTGCTTTGATTTCTCAGGCAACTTCATCACCAGGAAGCTTAACAATGGCGTGTCTGAGATATGGCCAGAAATGTTTCTCCACATATCCCCTTCAAACCTTCCACAATAAGAGCCATATAAAATGCCTGCTATTCTTTAAGGACTTTTTATAAATAAAATCAGAGGCAATCTGTAACATACTGCCTCTGTGAAGCTGTTAAAGGAGATTTTAGTAGTAAACAGAGGTTTAAGATTATTTAGATGACAAAGAAAGAGACACAATGTCTACACTTAAGTACTGCAACATACTTTTTTAGACCTGCCCAGCATCTTTTTTTTTCTCCTTTATCCCCTTCTTTTCATCGATATCTTCCTTCTGCATGTAAAACAATTTTCCAGCTCCTTTGCAGCCAATGGATTCCACTAAGCAGAAATAACTGAAAAAGTAGAAAAGTATAAAGAGAACCACAAGAAGATGTAGTAGCAACAAAGACTCACCTTGAAAACTGGCCTTTTCATTTTAGTTAATGAGTTTCATCTTTGTTATAGAAACAGGGACAATTATGTTCTCTGGTCTTTGAGGAGGGTGGCTGAAAATCATTAGCAACACCTGCATCTGCAAATCATTTTGTAATGCTCTGAATGAAGGATGATAATAAATTGCACTGACATTTATGGAACATTTGCAATTTCATCATTCAAGAGAACACAGGGATTCTGGAGGAGAAGCACGATAGAAAATCTTATGTGATAGGAAATAATATGGGTAGTTTGCATTTATATAGCTCCCACCACCTGAGAATATTAAAAAAAAAAATCAACTGTATCTCTGATCATCTGATATAGCATTCTATAGCATTCTTACCAATCTCAGGTCAGAAAAGGAAGACTTCAGTCCATACAGCAGGGTAAAACGCAGAAGAAGAAACCAGTCAGGAATTCCTTGCTCTACCTACCCCATGGCTTCTTAAATGCTCAAGTGCCAACATCAGAAAAAAAAAAAATCTCTAAACTATAATGAAGTAGCACAGAAATACTTATCAGCATTGCAATCTGGAAGAGAGTTTAGCCTTTTAGAAATATACTCTGAACCAAGAGATGAAATGAGTTGCATAGCATGTATGTAATTTATTCCTAAAACAAATTCTACTGTAACTTAATTAACACACAAATACAATTTTTCTTCCACTCAACAATAAAAGGAAAACTCTATTCTATTCTGTAATGAACTACAGTCAAAGTTTCCTTTGTTTCAGCTCTCTAAGAATGGAAGTGTTACTAGTTTATTTCTTGACATTTTCTTTTAACCTTATTTGTTGCACGAATTTCAGGGAGTACAAACAAGCATAAATTGAAAAAACTTCCTAAAGCCATTTGGACTTAATTGTTTGCAACACAGCAGTTTATATTCCAGCATTATCATGTTGTTTAGCCCCCTTCTAATTCTCCCCAAGTCTGAGAACATGGTTAGCTGGGGAGCGAAGGAGAAACCAGGTGGCTTATGAATAATTATAACTTTTTACAGTACTTCTCTACACGCATTTCTACTGGCACACTGTTCTAAATTTAATGGGATTCTGAATAGGCTGAACATAAAGAGAAGTATTTACACGGAGCGGCATTTTCTGACTTGGTTGATTTACTGTTGGTAGAAAGAACTCATTAGCTGTCAGGCCAGTTGTTGAAAAGACCATAATGCCAATGCACAAAGTTGACATAATGAAAATAAAGGAAAGAATCTGGGCCAAATTCAGAGGCAATCTGTAAGGTAATGTAATTTATACCTACTTATGCTCACTCAGATTCCCTTAGAAGTTGTTCTACCCAATCTATTGATGCATGAGGGACTCTAAATTGATGTAATTTATATGCCAAAGAGTCAGAAACGCTATAAGGCCCCAATGTCGAGGGCACTTAAAGTCACGCTTTCCTATAATACATATTGTTCTCTTCGTCCACCTGTCCTGAATCCTCCTTCCTTTTACCACTTCAGCCTGTGATTTATGCCCTCGAGAATCCCCAAGACACCAAGTGAGAGGCAGGGTGCAGGTAAGTGTGCATGACTCTAAGGAAATTGAGGTTGATGTAACACAGAAGCCAGGGAAGCTGGGCGCCTCCCACATGCACATCTACTCTCCCCATCACTTAGATTCAATTTGAGATTTGGCTCTACATGTCCTCCATTACCACTAGCAATTGAATTTGTTACTCAAATGACACAAGCAGCCACAGCTCACAGAACCTCATTTTAGGGCCAGGCAGAACATTATGATGATCTAGTTTGACCTTCTGCACAACAGAAGCCATCAAATATCACACAGTGATTGAACACAGTGGATTGAACACAGCAAGTTGAAGATGAATGAGAAAGACACTTAATGTTGATTTAAAGACTTCAAGTTATAGGAAAATCTGCTGCATGCTTCGGATATCCGTTCCAGCAGTAAAATACCATTACGCTTCAAAACATGCACCATGTCATCTCTTGAATTTTACTGGCTTCAGCCATTGGCTCTTCCTTTGTTCTACGAGGCTGGATAAATTTATTTCTGTATTTCTAATAAAGAATATATCAGATTGCCTCTCAGCCTTCAGCTCAGTGTCTCACATTTTCTAGATCTGAAATCAAGAGAATACAAACATTGTAATCAAAATAGTTTTAGAATGAGTTGAGCTTGCACTGAAAAATATTTATACAGGCTATCTCGATAAAAGCCTTTTCATCTGGAATAGGAAACATGACAGCTGGAATCTGGTGACCACGGCTTCCTTCTTCAGCTTCTGAACACTCAAGGATACTATCAGTTGAAGTGTTTAGTTTACTCTCTCTGCTGGGCTATCTGAACATACTGGGAGGAAGGGACAGAGAGCCAGGATTGTAAGCAGCTTGATTGTTAAGCCACTGGTCTTCAGTCCTTTCTAAAGGTCTCTGACTGACAGCTGTTCCACTCTTAAGTGAACACTCCATCACAGACAAAATCATTGCGTGTATCCACAAATTTAGATTTGGTCATCATCTGCTACTCTACAGAGGTACATGGTCAGCAGTAACTCTGGTGGCAATGATACACAGTCATATTTTCTGGTTTCCTGTTGAACTACAAAATACTGTGTAATAAACAATCCTAACACCTCAAGGGAAATCTCATTTCAAATTCCATTACAACTTGCGGAGTTGCAGGAACGCATGAGAAACACACAAAGGGATGCTCTGGAGCGGTGTTCTGGTCTTCTACCAACCAGTAAATGGGATTATCCAGAACGGGACGTTTTCATGTGGTTTGTGTGCTTGTCTCTAAGCCCTACAAGAAGATTCATCAGAGAACAAAATATGCCATTGTTGTTTCTGATTTCAGAGGTCGGCACGCTAATCCGTTCTGCACATGAGCACTTGATGCTGCCTGTCCCAGCCAGAGAGATGTTAAAGGTTTACACTGCTTATGAGTGAAAGGCTGATGCGTAGACTGGCCTGATTTCTCTTTTGGTCAGAAATCTAACTCCTGGATAGAAACTAGCTGGCTCCCAGCAAAGTTAATGTTTCTCTATTATCTGTAAGGATTAGCTGCTGTTCGTATGGGACATCTGCTGCCCAAGAGAGGCACAGCCTTCTCACAGGAGCAAACAGAGCCACGAGCAAGCGCATCGCTGCAGCGAACCACGAAGAGCAGCTAACGTCAAACACCGGTTCAGTGCTTCCCATCAGTTAATGCCTTTCATCCCATGGCCTCCTTCACCTCCAGACTTGGCCTCTGTCTGCATTTACACCTTCCCAGAATAAATTCCTTGTTTCCCCCACCCACTTGGTAACCATCATTCAGCTAGTTTGTCTGTGACTCATCCACTTCAAAACCCTGCTGACTCACAGCCCTCAAAAAAGAAACTTGCTCAAAAGGACGTACTGAGCCGCGGGTATGGCATCCACACCGGCCAGGAATTCAGCCAAGTCGACCTGGCCTCTTTACCAGTGAAAGGCAAGGAAGATGTACTTTGTGTGTGAATCACTATCGTTTTAAAACCCAATTAGCTCCCAGGTATTTATATGTATGTGTATTTCGACGGCCTGATTTCCAAAAATATTATGCACCCAGTAGCACCCACCAAATCTAATGGGCACTCAATAGTGAAAAATGAGATAAGGGTACACAGTTAACTGTTGAAACAAGAACATACAGGCTGAATATCTTGAACCCACTGGTAAAAACTGTGACTTCCACATGTGATAATACATGTTCAACATCTTTGAAGAGTATGAGAAGTCAAAACAACAGTTGCAGAAAAAAGTGTAATGTAAAAAATAATAGTGCTCCTTCACCTCTACATTTTCTATTCAGAATGACGTGTCTTTATGGGGGAGGGACAGCAGGTCCTCCTTGAAGGAAAAAAAAAAAAAAAAAAAATGAAGGAACCAGAAAAATCTGGGCTTTTGTTTTTTCTTTTTCACTATCAAATTATTAGCACACTGGATGAGGTACCTCGGAAGGCAGCAGAACCTCTTTCACCAGCAGGTAAGGGCTTCAGCTTCCTCGTGTCTCATCATACAAGCCACTGACTGAGAAATGTCAGGTATAGATACTTTAAATGTACTCAATTTCACCCCTGAGCAAGGGAGGATGGTCTGGATGACTTCTTGAGGTCTCTTCTAATATTATATACCTTTTAATAAAATACTATCAAGAGCACTGAGGAAATATAACTTCTCACTGCAAGATTACCCTTCCTGCTCCCCCCATTTCTCCTGGGCTCTATGAGAATTCCTCCTTTTCCACAGACTTCCCATTAAACGCACTCTAGTTCAAATCCTGGCCTTAATATTCAGTGGTTTACCTTCAACTCCCTCTAGCTACCACCAGCACCACTTCTCAGACAAAAGTTACCACAGACATCTGTCTTCACTAGGATGCAATTGGGAGGCGCTCATAAATGTTGGCAGCAGGACAGGTCTACGAGTTTGCTCGAATACCTGGAGTTCACAATTACATGACATTAAAAAAGAAAAACAACAAAGAAATGACGACAGGACCAGTCATCTTCTGAATTAAGCACAGGGCTCATCGCTACAACTTGAATTTCTTCAAAAATTTCTCACTGTTTGCATCCAAGGAAGGCACCCACGCATATAAACTAAGTATAAACTAATCAAGGTATTTCTCTGACAGAGCGGAAAGAGAGAAAAAACAATGGTGTTATTTTTATTTACCTTTGAAATTGGGAAGACTAAGTACCTTGTTTAAACAGACAGATTACATAGTGGGATGGATAGATTAGCAACACAAGACTAATACTGAAATGGTTCAGAACTGAATATCCAAACCAGTTAGTAAATCCCCTCACTGTAACCTTGCTAGTTTTAAGAATTTATTCCTATCTACTAATTTAAACATTTACTTTTACTCAAATAATTTTAACAGATAAAAGACTGCACCTAACAGTTCTCATGAGCTGATACAGACTGGTATGCATCACCTGTAAAAATGTAAATATTATTTGAATGATTTTCAAACAGTCTAGATAACACCGAACAAAAAAGAAAACCTCTGTAACATTAGATACTTGATAACTTGCCCCTTATCTGCCTGATGTGACATTTAGGAAAACACATTTTTAAAAGTCAGTAATAGATTCTGACTGGCGCTTCTTGTACCCAGAACCTCAGTAAAATCATAGAAAGAAGGAAGAGAAAATTTAAAACTTTAAGAACATATTCCAAAGCAATAATTTTCAAAAAGCTACTTTGCTATGATAATGTAAAATTAAATAAAACTAATATTTTATCTGAAAAATCTCACCCAACGTATTTTCTCAACCACCTAAAGAAAGATGTGCCAAAGATTGCAGAGTTCACTGGGGACTTCAAAGTTGCTATCAATCTCTATATAGAAAGCATTCAGATACTGCAGTGATGGGTAGCAGTATAAAACCCTAAGAGAGAGAGAAAAATAGATAAAATGCCCTTAGGAACAAGTTTCTTTCCAGGAAAACTTACTAAACCAAGGCTTAAATTGAAACAGTATTATTTTTCTATGTAGTGGCAGTTTTTCATCTCTTAACTCTCTATTGTTTGTAATACGCTCACAAAATGAAATTTCTTTCCTGAAGGCCAAATTCTGCCCATCCTCTTCCCAAAGAATAATTCCCCGTCGCGTCTGCAGCGCTGGAGTTTCGACAGAGCTGCTTGGGAGGGGACGCTCCAGCACACCCAGAGGGCAGGATGGGGCCCACGGGGAGAACATCTCCAAGCCATCAGTGTCCCAACATGGGCACCCTGTTTGTCAGCGAATCGCTTCCACAGACAACAATGGGAAGAACATTAATACAACTAAACAGATCAGGCACAGGTTTTTCCTCTGTGTGGCTGCTTTGGGATATTCCCACTGTTAATGCTGAGTAAGCAACAAATACAGCAGCGCTCAGCAGCTACGTGAAATGCAAACCCAGAATTTCAAAATACTTGTCTAATTCAAAAAAAGTTAATGATCATCAGCTAAATGTTAACCCCAAAACCTCACTCTATAAACTCACAATATACTCAGGACTGCAACCTACACCTAAACCTAGGGAGCCCTGGTGAGGCCGGTTGTTATATCCCAAGCTTTTTAGAAGACTGAATTCTGCCATTTTTTTTTTTAGTGTGACTTTTGAGCCTTTTAGGTATATCTGGGTTAGATATTCAAGCTTTTTCCTGCAGTCTAGAGGGAGATAAAAATTAGTACATATACAAACACACATATTGAAAATTTAGATCCTTTTGAACTAAAGTACCTTTAGGAATGATAAATTCCTACCACTTAATTTAACTATGAGAGCTGGTAGTAGACCAAAGCAGTGAGTATTTTTCAAAGCACTTGTTTCCTAAAAATAGACTCCACATAGCTGCTACAAAAGCTTCCGTCACCTTTTTCCTTGTCTATGCAAATAATTATTTCCTGACAGTCCTTGCATCTTTCCCAAACACTACAAGATTTTTAAAAATTAAAAAGGTAAAAGGGAAGAAATTATGTCCATCCTCATTATCCAATCTAAGTTGCCAAAGGCAAATGAACAATCAAGTTATTTAAATCATAAACATTATGCTGCAAACAATATGATGTGTTACCTGTCTAGAGATAGAGGTAGTTGCTTTTAGAAATACATTCTACCACTGCTCTGAGGAAAAAGGAAAAAAAAAAAAAAAAGTCCTTACTTTGGTCTCCCAACTCCCTTTTTTCACCCCCTAAGAAAAATACAGTAGAGGTGAGAGAAGATTTCCCTGACAGCTTGTAACTGCTATTAAAAAAAAAAAAAAGTAACATTTAAGCCCTAAGGAGCTCCTGGTCTTCAAAAGTGCAAAGTACATACGGTTCTAGTTGAAGTTAATAGGAGCTGCAGGTGACCAGCACTTCTGACTTCAAGGCCACAAGCTACTGTACAAAGCACTGTCCCTTTGAAATTTCAGCCTAACATTTATCAGCAGCCAACTTGCTGAAGTGCAAGTCATCTGCATCCCTTTCCCTCTCTAGTACTTATTTTTTAAAAGCACTGAACAGCCATTGGAAACATGGCTCTCCTACAACGCTACTGCCCTAGCAAAATAAGAAGCAAGTATGAAAAAAAAAAAAAAAAAAAAAAAAAAGCTCGAGTCCTCACTGAACCCCCAGCCATTGCACACCATGATACTTCTAGAGCTCTCCCCTGCTGGGAATAGACTTGCTGTCTCATGCTGACCTTGGCTGCATTGCTCTTTTGTCCAGTTCCATTTCCTTCCCCACGAAGCCAGCCAGCAACATCAGCTAAGCCTATTTTTGAAGTGCCGGCACACCAAGACGGGCACCTCCGGAGAACCACATCACGGCTTCCCTGGCTTGGCTGGCAGCACCCAAAATCTGCCACACAGCACCACACAGCAGACTGACCACCAAACGGCAAAGACGAAGAAATCAAAGCCCAGGGAAGCATAAAGGTATTTGTGAACTGAACTACCCTAAATATTAGAGAAAGAAATGAAAAAAAAAAACCACCTCAGCCATGCATGAACTGGGAAGGTAAAGTGACTCATCCCCAAGGTGATGGAGTAGCCCGTGGTAGTAAATAGACACTAGTTACCATCAACCATATCCAGGTCCTGGCACTGCTCTGCAACACAACCTCCCGCCAGGCACTTTGCTTCTCTCCTCTTTTTTCCTACCCACCTTTGTCAAACTGCCTTATTTACATCACTCATAAACTCCCGCAGGCAGGGACTCTCTCTTACCCTGGTTTCGTATGCAGCTCAGCACAAGAGAACTGCACAGTCAGAGGCGGTCTGCAAACAGTAAACCATCAAAAAAAATAAAGAGGGGAAGAGTATGACTGGGTCAGGAAACACAACTGCAATATCTTTATTAAAAAAAAAAAATAAAAGTTGTGAGAGTCCAACAACAGAACAAGCACCATGACATACACATACGCATTAGGTGAAAGAAAAATGACAAACAGGAGAGCTCTTAAAAGGATGAAAAAAAAAAAAATCCAAAACAGAAAGAAAATGGTAAAGAGGTAGATTTGCTAAATCACAAAAGATGGACAAAGCACAGAATAAAAATAAGGCTTCTGGCTTTCCTTCCACTCATTTTGTGCTAATGGTGCCCACACTTGATGCCTCAGCCTTTTAAAGGTCTGTCCTTATCACCTAAGTGTTGGATCACCTCTTTGCCATTCTGGCTGGTTAAAAAGAAGGCATGAACTTATCTGACAATCTCTCCTGAGAGCAAATACGAATGCGGGAAAGATGAGGAAGGAAATAAAATTCACATATCTCTACCCCAGAACATCTGACTAGCACAGAAAGAAAGTCACCCACTGAAGGTTAAGAAATAATAAACAACTACTAATTTACTCCCTTACTAAAAGACCAGGAGAGACGAAGCATAAATGCAGTCAACTTCAACGGCTGTTGTTGGAGCATGGCAGTCATACTTCATTCCTCAACACACACTGTAAAATCACAATCTACATGTTTGTGGCCATTGGCACAGTTCCTTGTTCTGCTTTAAAAACACCAGTAATCAACCCTTGTTTATAGTGTTTTCACATATTTAAAACAAAACCCTTGGGACACAAGAAGTTATCGGCATCAGAAATATCATACATTTCTCTCCCATCCTCAATGTACCTTTGAGTCAAACGAGCTGTAATTTTTAAAAACACAACTACTTCCAACACAACAGGAAGGGAAGCACATATGATAATGTTACAAGCCAAGACGAAACGAATAAAAAAAGTAATGACAACAAAAAATCTAAAATAAGTCCTGGCAAGACATGCAACATCGGGCATGAGAAAACCAAAGCCAGTTGGCTCTGATTAATCTGTATCTATCAACTACTATTTAGCTAACACCTACCCGTACATAACTTCTTTGCTATTCCCTTGCTGATTAATAGGGTGCTATAGATTGGAAAAATTATTCTGAAGGACTTGAACACAGACCAGTCCTTACATGATGCTGATCAAATTTTGACAACCATTCCAAATACCCTTCCCATCAGTGCCTGACAGGAGGCTCCGCAAGGGCCCATGAGGCCGGGGGCTGTGCAGGGTCACTGTTTGAAAGAGTTTCTTTCCTCTGTTACTTGGAAAGATGAAGCAGTCCTTTACATCCTTATCCAGGTGTCCATTAAGTTTTTTATGCCTCCTGAAAAAATTTAGGCCAAGCACTGTTTGAATCTCTACAACAGCACAAGCTGGGCCTTAATGTGCCCCTCATATCACTGGTCACACACCACAAATATCTTTTTCACCCGGGCACCTTAGTAGGAGCACAGCCAGCCACCTTCCCCACCACTGAAACAACGGGGAATTCATCTCCTCCAGAAAGTGTGTCCTTTTACCCCACTCTACTTCTCCTCTTCTTCAACAGAAGGGCTCAAGGGCTGGAACATGGAACATTGAACCAGCTAGGTTGGTTCAGGTGCTCACTTCAAGTACGTGATTGTTCAAAGTGCTCTATAATCCTGGATGCCCCATTTGGGAGTCCTATTGGGTCTGGCTTCAAATGTTTTGGAGACCTCCATCTGCTGGACTTGTGGGTACTCAGCACTTCCAGATAAACAGAGATTAACATGCCACCTTCAGCAAATGTTTTCCCTTTATTTTCCCAGCTTTGCCTCTACTCTTATAATACTCACACACTGTGTTTGCTCATAGAGCAGAAACAACCTTCCCCACCTCTGGGTTCCGCCCAAAAGGAGAAGGTGTGGATGCTACACAAGTCTATCCCCAAACTCTCAATAATCCAGTACAGGCTTCTGGAGGCTGAGGCCTTTATTTGAATGCAACCATTACATGAGCAAATAAGGTGTTTAAGGCACCTCTCAGAATGGGCTCTGAAGATTAGTTAATGTTTATACAGCCCTCTGAAAACCGAAATGACTGCTACACACTAAGTATGACCATCACCAGGGATCCATTTAAGTAAAAGCAGGGCAGAAAACGAAGGAAACAAAACTTATCCCTCTGCCCAACACAATTATTGCCAGACTTATGCATGCTGAAAACACCCAATAACCCATCTAACACAGTAAATGAATGTTTATGCTATGAAGTTTAGACAATCTTATGCTGAAAGCTTTTCAAACTACAGGAAATTGCGCGTTGCGTGGGGATAACTGTACACGATTACAGTGATTTTGTAAAATGGCAGAGATACAAAGCAGAAACTCAGTGGTCAGTGAGGCTTCTAACTCACACAGACAACAAGTGTGTCCTGGCAGGCCAGTATTCTACAGCTTTCTCACAGTTGTTTCTAGAGACAGGAATTACAGCCATGATCTCAAAATTCAAGATGACTCAGTGCATTGCACACTTGTATCTGCGAGGCAACAACAGCCAGGTGGGATCAGCGTGGGCCACTAATGCCATCCTGGAGTAACACACATCAGCCAGATTTATTATTACCCCGTCTTGCACCACCAGCCAGCACCCTCAGAAATGGACACTTTTCGTGGGAATACTTGGATCAAGCCCCAGGTTTCTTCAGGATACAAAAGCTCCAAAGAAACACAAAGAGCACAAACACAAAATCCAGTGAGTACAATGCTCTCCCAGGCAGAAAGCTCCCAGCTGCTTTGCTAAAGGCCACAGCAATATGTCTGCTTTACGCCTGTTTTCACGAAGGATTGTTTAACAGTACTTAGTGCAGCTCTACCTTGACATTAGTAAACGTCGTCTTAATACAGCCTAGGTAAAGCATTCAGCTTAACAAGTCCTACTGCACGCTTTGTCAAACATCTGAAGAACTGCAGTGCCTCTGATTTTTTTTTTTTCTGATGTCTTTCAGGTATAGAGTGGTATTGAAGGCAGGTTTTGTGAATGCAAAACCAGGCAGGGACTTGTATAAGAGCTATCAGTCCTGTTCTTTACTGTATTCATTGTACCCTTCACAGCTCTTTTCATCATCACCAGTCTCCCTTCCACTAAAGAATTTCAGAAGTGTCATTTGCACACGAAACGAGTATATATTATACCATTCAGTTACATATGGTAGATTATCGGTTTGTGTGTATCAGCTAAGCAGAACATCAACAGCTGTGTAGACACATCTCAGCTGATACTAAAAAAAGTCTTGCCGGCAGTTTTGATCTTAAAGTAAATACACTGAAAAACTTAGCTCTAATTAGGCTGAAAGGCAGATAGGATTTTCCAGAACGAACACTAAACGAATGCTGCCGATAACACCATCTTTGCAAAATATCTTGTTTGGTTTGCCTTAAAAAGATAATATTTTCAAGATAAAATATTCTGACTTATGAGTGATATATCCCTGCTGGTTTTGCGTTCACAAAAAACTGAATTTTGTATTTTAAGCTGTGTGTTACGCTTCATTAATATGAAATCACCATCCTGCATCACAGACATATTAGCTGAGCTCCGAGTGACCTAATTCATTTTTAATATTTCATAGTTTGTTAAAAGCTAAAACGAGAGATAACTAACACAGCTCTGACACCCCCTGTCATGAATCTAAAGATGTAGGGAAAAGGTCATGTACTTACTAACTGGCACCAGACCAAATTCATCACTAGAAAATGAGAGAACAGAAATGAAGACTGCATTTCCCATTATGCTTCTCCCTTTGTAAGAGCATCCATCAACTTGCACGATACCAACAAGCAGAATTTATTTATATGCATGTCCCCCAATAAAAGGTCAGAGACATGCGAGAAAGAGAAGAAATAAGGATTTCAGCCTTTGCCTAAGCAAGAAACAGTTCCTCCCCTTTAAAGCAAACTCAGCAGCAACAGCCTTTGAAGACCAAAAGGAGAAACAATTCCCAACCACATAAAGAAACTAACAAGTCCCTTATATGGCTAAGAATTGCAATGCCATTTTTTTTTTCCACAGCCAGAAAAATTAGAACAAGAGAGAAAAATAGAGCAAACTTTAAACAGGCAGTACTCTGAGCACCAGGGAATTCAAACAGGCACATCATTCCAGCTTTAAGAACTGCCAAATACTTTCTTCTTTAAAGGGAAGGAGGACATTACACCAGGTGAGTCCCTGAAATCTAGATTTTAACTCTCCTGCTGTAACTATGGATACGTAGCTTTAAAAACCTTTTGTGATGTAGTGGTACATCAGGCTCCCTTATCTCCTCCTCTGGCAAAACGCCTCCGTGTGAAGTCCCCTCATCTCCCTTAACCTCACAGGTCACCAACACACCACCTCGAGGTTTTGCCAGCTCTGGCACCGTGTGTCCAAAACAGCCCTTTGCCCCATCTACTGCACCTTCGGTCCTCGCCTCTCGCCCTCCCGCAACCCGGGGGTGACAGGGGCCAGCTTCTCACCCAGGAAGGCAACTAGATCACGTCGCACGTTGTTTCAAGTAACCGAAGAGTTTCTTGCAAGCAAGTCAAACGGGAGGCGATGGTTGACCCAGCCCTGCCGCCTCCCATCGGCGCGAGGCCGGGTGCGGAAAGGTCAGGCTCCCGCGCAGCCTCCATGCTCGGCTCGGAGCGGCTCAGCCTGGCCGGGCTCTAAATATAGCTGGGCAGAGGAAGGGCTGTGCAAGGGGGTGGGGAAGGGAGCGGGAGAGAAGCCAAATGAACAACCAGTTAAATAAAATAACATCGTGCCAGTCCACCTGTAAGACTCTCCCGCTCCTCTTTGCCACGCTCTGCAGCCGAGTATTTAGGCGCAGCTTCAGGACTCAGTCTGTCAAAGCAAACTCACACAATAAGAACAAACTGCTGCTCGAATTATACTTGGGAAGGGGGGGATTCAAATCTGTTCAACAACTCTTCTTGAATAAATCTGAATCACATCGCAGTGACATCACTTCCACTACATGACAGCCCATAAATCATCAACCACCACATGGTACCATCCATAAAACATGTGTCATGAAGACATCAATGAGGAACAAAATATCAGAGAGCTTTACATGATAAACATGCAATCTTATGCGTCTTCAGGCTTCTACTATGATCTATAAACGTCAGGTGGTTTATTTCACTCATTTGCATCTGAATGAAGTCAATACAATTAACAGAGGAACCCTTACAGAAAAATCTGTCCAAACACTTTCATCTGCATACATTTACCACAAATGAAACCCTTTAAAATGTAAATATTTACTTTTTTTAAAAAAAAAATAAATGACGATGCTTGATACTGAGGTTGACTTTACAACAAATAAGCAGAGAGAATTTATTCCTGCCATGGTTGCAAGCAAGCAAACACAGAAACAAACAAGAAGGATAAGAAGAATGGAAAAAAAATATATATATACACACACATATATATATTTGCATCCAAAAGTAGGAAAAATAATCTTTTTCTCTTATTTGACACTGTAAGGCTTGAAATGTTTTTCCACTAACAAAAACTTCTAGAAGAGATTAGACTTTGCTGTAAACCAACAAAACCAAAAAGACAGTATGGCTGAGGAATTCAACAGGAGCCTCCGATCTGCAACTAGAGAGAGGACAAGCAACCTCTGCTTCCTTCTCCTTTTAGAAACACTGTATCCTCTGAAAAGACCTACATAGAAAACTGAATTGTTTCAAATTTTAAAGAGGCTACACGGTATTTTTATCTTAAGAATTATAGAAAGACAAGCAAAACTAGCTCTCTGCTCTATCCTTTACTTTTTGTGGATTAACCATGCCTTCTCTCTCACAGAAATTACTAATGTTCATTATAGGCACTGGCTCCACGCGAGACTTCTATCGCAATTGAACTTCCACTATGTATAAATCATATCTCAACTGAAGCAGAAAAAGCAACAGACAGAAAGACAGAGTACCTGTTTTTTTGCTGCTCATTCTCTAAATTTATACATCAGCATAAATAATGTAAAATAGAAATTACAGCCACAGAAAACCCAAAATGCTGTTAAATACCAGATGAGGTACGCCCTCGCCCACTTGCACAATTTAGAATCATTTTGATAAACAGTTCGTTTCTTTTGTAATCTCTATTTTATTTTTTTTTTTAAACCTCCATATTGTTCAGCTGATCTGGTTTTGCCATAGGAACAGTATGTGCTTTGTGGGCCTGATTCTGCCTTCCTGAAGGCAACTGAAGCTCTTTCATTCATTTTTCAAGCAAAGCAGAACAGATCCCTCTCACTGTAACTTTTCTTCAATATTATTGCTAATCAGCTACTTAAAATACTGGTATGTCATTCTGCATAGACACCATTCTCAGGCCGATACCCTGCTCATCTAGACTAGCTCTCTGTGTGAAAATGTTTCTTTCTAAACTTCTCTTCATCACTCAATCTTGTCTATACCAGTGGGAAAGCAACTGAGAAACATCACTACACAATCATTCGCAATACAGGCTGTGACAATATCCGAGTAAATCACTGTTCTCCATCTCCCTTCCCTGCCCATCTGCAGTTTCTGGTATGGAACAACTATATCATAAAAGCTCTTATTCACACATGCTTTTGATATTACACTATTTAATCACATACAGCTGTAGCTGATGAGACTGTTACAAAACACAATTTTAATGCAGCACTGGAAGCAAGTTCTGGAGACACATCAACCATTTTCCTCTACATAAAATTTCTAACATTAAAAGACTTCTCTTCGAGAAAAACAAAACAGGGGGAAAAAAAAAAAAGTCCACTGTTTTTTTTGGTTTTGTTTTGGTTTTTTTCAATCTGCCTCTCTTCCTGGACACTCCGGAATGGGCTTGTTTGCAAGTGAACTCGAAGTCCCTGCCTGGAGTATAGATAGTGACAAACCCACTTCCCCCACACCAAAAAAATAATAATTAAAAAGCCCTGCTTGCAATTATATGCAAAGGGAACACTATCCAGGCTACTTACAGCAAGACCTGAAATGAACTCCGGCATCCTGCTTGGAACACATCTTTTCTTATCTAGTTTTTAAGTCATGGAAATTTAAGAACTGACCGTCTGATGATTTTTACCAAGATACTTGAATTAAAGTGCAAATGTACCATCATGCTTGCTTTGAAAGGCCCCCATGCATTAAAAACCAAACCAGTCCAGTTCTGAAGCACTGTACTCGACTTTCAAAGGTGCACCTTGTATAAAGCATTCTAAAGTATAACTTAACACACAGCACTTGCCACAGCAAGACCCATGTAACCTAATCTGGCAAATGCTTGTACCTTCCATCTTTTGTTATGCAAGTAAAAAACACGCTTACAAAATAAATCTCTGTAGCATACAGTAATAAACAAAGGTTCAAAAAGAGTAAAAATTTTAACTTAACTTTCCAACAGTAGGTTTGTTGGGTTTGGGGTTCTTTGTGTGTGTGTGGTTCTTTTTCTTTTTTTTCTTTTTTTTTAATTTAAACAGACTTGCATTGAGGCCACACATGAAAGGAAGACCAACTACGAAATTCAACATTATTTTAATGTACATCATGGTGTCCCGTACAGCAGCAAAAGTATTTTTATCCAGACATGTAAGGATAAATGGCAAACAGAAATGGAAAACAAATGAGTTCATGTATTTCTGCATTTTCCAGAGAAACATAACTTCCTTATTGTTTAAAGCAACTGGCAAAATACAAGAGTTAAGATATTAATATTACTGTCAAAATTACAGCCAGGCTTAAATATCTTTAAATGGTATTTAAACGAATTCATATTTCTTTTGAGTAGCACTCGGATGCATTTAAACCACACTGCAATGTACTGAATCACACAAGGGCTAAGTGCGAATGAACTTCATTCCTCGAAATGCATTTCTCTGTTTGCAAGTGTTTGCCTTTACTTTGGCACGATCACATGGGCTCCAGCTAGACTTTTGAGCTCTGGCGGCAATCCAAGCTGCAGATGGTTGGAAATGCAGCCTGAAATCAGTGTGTGGTTGATGAATTACTCCTTACACCTGACCCCTGCTTCACACCAGGCACCAAACACAATCCCAACACTACCAGCCAGAGAAGCCCTGTCAGGCAGCTCCGTATCTGGAACACTTTTCTTCAAGGCCTTCTGTATGGCCAGATGGCCAAAAGGGGGGAATGCGGTAAACTCGCTAAACAGAAACGTGAGTGAGAAAAGAGCCCAGGATTGGTAGGTACAAGGTGAAGAGAGGCAAGAGTTTTGCGCCAATTCCAAAAATACGCTTTCTAGAAGAGGCCGATGGAGCAAGGAAGGAGGTATGTTCCCGGCATGCAACTGAAAGAGGTCCCCGACTCCTTCGTGCCCTAAAAATGGCAAAAAGGAAACACAGCGAAACACGGACGCACACCCAAACATGTACCCGTAACACTACTCTGTTAAGCTTAAATTCTTCTGAGTACACCTGTTTGAATTTCCTCAATTGTTTTTTCCTCAGCTGGGGCACGTATCTGTCACTTCACAGACATGCTCACTAAGCTGCTCTTGCCTGCGGGCCAGCCTGCACACTTGTCACATCCACTGACACAGGATTTTTATTCACGTCGGCATTGGGAAATCACACTTCTTCCTTTGGCATGTGTTTACATGTGCATCAGGCATACAGTTGAAGAGGTATCGTGGGTACAATAAACACTGCCTCTCCATTTGGGGTATTTTTACCCCAAATGCAGGTACAGTGATTGTAAACCAAACAATTCCCCTTGGCGGGTAACTGTGGCACCTCCTCCTTTCAGCTCAAGTGATTCAGGTTGTTTCAGTAGACTGTTTGCAGAGAGAGCTTACCCCAGTGCTAGGTTTAATCGTAAGCTGCAGAGGACAAAGATAAAACACAGTATCTACTAAATTCAAGAGATTCTTTCAAATATATTCAAATAGTTCAGTTAAGATTTTTTTCCCCCCTTTTTCATATCATCACATGATATTTCATGGTGCTCAGTTTTGTTTTCCTCTGTGCAAAATGGCAAAGAGAAAAGAATTTGCTTTGGCAAGCAAGAAACCAAAGAAAGAAATTCAGACCACGATGCAAAATTTGGCATCATTATTGTTTCATACGCAACCATTTATAACATAGTCCTGGAAACCAGTTGTTTGAGTAGTTATGCCATCAGCAAGGATGCAACTAAGGAAATTTATTTAACGTCTCAAAATAAAATTAAAAACTACTGTAGATTCTCATCAGATACACAAGCTGAACCACCCCCATGCAGTATTATTTGCAGCAAGAACACAAGACTATCCTTCACTTCCAACAAGAAGCAAAAACATTTATTCTGAAATAAACTCCTGGGACAAGCAGACTCTGCTCCCAGGATCTGCCTGAAGAAGTTCCAACACTGTACTCTCGAACTGCCATTGTCAGACAGCCTCGTGCCACAATGAGAAAAATAACTTTGTGTCTTTCCTCAAACTCAGTGCTTTGTCCTTAAGAGACACGTTAAATTCCTTGCAATTGTCTCTTAAAAATGGACCTCCCCTCCACCCCTTTTATTATTGGATGACAACAGGTTTGTCCAAACCTGCAATTAAAGTTTTAGCTTCAGTGGTGGCATCTGATGTTGTAGGAGCACAAGCAAATTGAATAACAGAGCGTTGTGCTTCATGTTCCACAAAAGGCCATGAAACACTAAAAACTTAAAGCAATCAGACAAACATATGGAATCCATTTTTTCTATTTATAATCCCATTACCCATATAGCTATTAATTTACACCATTTCTGCACAGCAACGTGCAGGCTACGTTAGAAGACACAAACGCAGAGTGTAGACTGAGATCTTGCGCAGCTCCGTGCTCCCCCGTGAGCAGGACGTGATGTACAGTAACACGGCACTTCTCAAAGGAGAACTGAGACAACTTCACCAAACAAGAGAAGAAAAAGCAGCGCTTCACCCAGATACACTGAGGAACACGGATTTCCAAACTTTGCCCGTTTAACGTGCTCCCACTCCATGTTTCACGAGCTGCACACAAATGCCGTAAGAAAGTCTAGAATTTCTTTCTTAATTACAAATGAATGCGTCCCGTCCCCCCCCCAGAGTGTGCATGACTATGAGCATAAAAACACATTCTTTCTGCAGAGCTGAATCCTACCATGCTCAGTACAAAGAACAGTTTCAGGAAAACAAAAAAGCCAGAGTTCACAGGACAGCTGGAATCATACAGGGGTTTATTAATATGTGTTGCTCCGATAGGCATGATAAAAGATGGAGCTTTCCACCACAACGATATTTGATTACCCGACTATTAGCTTTAGACATACAATGGATCGAACTGCTTTAAAATGTCCCAGAAGCTGATGGCTAGTTTTAAGGTAACAAAATCCAGATGCTGCCTGTCTGCACTAATTTAAACTCTTAAGGTCTATAGAAGAAAAATACTTGTATGCCTGTGTATATATTTGTGTTTGATATGCATTTATTATTTAGGTTTTATGTATGCACTAAACTGCAGCAAGGAAAAAAATAAAAATTAATGCCATATAAAATGTATCACCAATTTGAAATTTTACCTGTCCTTACAATAATAACGCATACATGCAATGACAGACACACGTGACTTTTCACAGGGTTCATAATTTTATATACTGGCTATAAAAGTGCGTTTAATTTATTTTTTAAAGTATTGAGTTAAAAAAAAAAAGCAATGGCATGGAAAAGCTATTGTTACTATTTTAAGCTCAAATATAAGGCTGATTTCCCCAAAAAGCTTATTTTACAAAGTTAAAAAATTGAGGAAAAAAAAAAGGCGGAATAAAAAAAAAAAAAAAAAAAAAAAAGACTGGCAAAACGCAAGCTACGTGAGTAAAAGGCATGGAATGTCCAATATTTCTCCTCCAATACTGGAGGCTATTGTTCTTTCAAAAAAACACCATCAATTGTTTCATGTCCTTGGCTTGCCAGGTTTTGAGGAATAGCATCAGTCTGCATCCCCCAATCCCCCAAACAGTTAAAGCTATAGGCAATATTGCAGTCAAGCTAGTGACGGGCTGCTGCTGCAAGAGCAACAATACACTCTGAATGGTCACAAAGGTAAAATGCAATTTGGATCGACCTTGAAATGAAAGAAAAAAAAATCATCACTCCAAAACACGAAATTAAAAAAGGCTAAATTTTATACCAAAAAAAAAAAAAAATCTGCACAATACACTGAAGAAACAGCAGAGCAAAGAAGCAAGAGGTAACCCTGCCATGAATTACAAGGCTATAATCATATTGAGTGGTTCTGGTGTCATCACAACTCCAATCAGCCTGAATCACAGTTTTGACAATTAGTTAATTTATATAATGCAGCAACCAGGCTACAAACATTAATGGGAAAATAATTTTATTAACAAGGAAATATAACTTATCCTTTCAGAGAACTGCAGCCAGTTCAACGTGCTCCAAACCAGAAGTCTGGAGAAGTCAGGCTCCCCCGTGGCACTTCACCACACACAGACGCACATGTCAAGTGTCCCATGTGTTAAATTTGCCACCGAAGCGCAATGTGTATATGTGTATATAGTGCCACATGCACATATGTTCACCCTGCCTATTCCCTCCCCCCAAAGGACATCAGTTTATTGACTGAAACTGTTAATCTGTGGCTGTGAGGTCACACTTCAGAACAGTTGTGGTTTGTTGGGGTTTTTTTTAATTTTTTTAATTCTTTTTTTTTTCCAATACAGCGTCCTAACAGGGTTTGCAAACTTTCGGTTTAGGGATTTCTTTTGTTACTGTCCCTTGGTCACACAGGAAATCTTTTCAGAGAACAGACTATTACACAATGGCATTAGAAAAATAAAGCTTCAATTAACTAACTCACGGCCAGGTAGCATTGACTTCACTCAGCCTCTTTAAGAGATGCAGGCCTGCTTTCCAGTCTGCTGGCATTTAAAAAAACATAAAGAAAAAGAAAGTCCGTGCTTTAATACGCTCTCCTGAAGTGGCTACCCTCTATTTCTAGACCTTTTAAATGTAACTGAGTACAGCTGTATCATCCTCAATATTTGAGGAAATATTAAAATCAGTGCAATGCACTGAAACAAACTCCACCAGATTTACAGTCGGTTAGATCCAAGCTCTCCTCCGAGCTCCACAGCATCTCCTGCTCAGCTGATTAAAAGTTTAAGTTGCCACAGACAGCTTTTCTAACAGCAAAATGCTTTCAAGCTCCAAATACACTGTAGAGGTCACTGGAAGAGCCACCAAAACAGCATTTCGTGCCTGATGCTGTCCAGAGCAATCTTTATCCTATGCCATAATAAACACACTACCTGCCTGGTGTTACGATAGCGTTAACTGCACCGGTCTCCACAAACAATAAAAGGAATTAGCCGACGCCAACAGCCCTCGGAAAAAAAAAAAAAATTAAAATTAAAATAAATAAAGAACTGAAGGCAAGGGCAGACAGTAACCTTCCTGCCTCTCTCACGCCTGCTTTCTGCCTACCAGCTCGGCTCTGCGTGACACCGAACCCGAGGAAGCGACGGGAAAAATCGCCAAACAGGAGAGGCGAGCCCGCAATTTGCGCCGCTCCACTCTCCATCACCCGCCAAGCGCCCGGCCCCGCCGTACCCTACCTTGGTTTGGAGATAGTGGGGGTAGTAGTAGGTGTACTGGGGGTACATTGGCTGCTGCTCCAGGCGTTTGCCCATGTAGCTGGAGTCCTTCTGGCTGGTGCAGGGAACTCGTTGGCAGGGTGTAGTGCCCCAGGGCCTTTCTTCCTCTCACGCCGCTATTCCTGACAGCGCGGGCGACGGAGGAGGCTGCCGAGACTTCCTCACCGTCTACCGTGCGCTACTTCCAGCGCAGCCAAAAACGCGCCCGCACGCACATATATGTGTGAGTGGGGGTTGGGGGGAGGAGGGGGGCGTTCTGGAGGGGTGCGTGGGGGGGTGCGGGTGTGTGTGCGCGGGGCTGGCTGGCTGGAAGCCCCCTGCCCGGCTGCCCGCGGCGGAGCAGCCCGCCTCCCCGCTGGCAGCACCGTGCCTCCGGCGGTGCCCGCTGCCCGGCGCGGGAGGGAGGGAGGGAGGGAAACGTCCTGCGAGAGGAGCCGGGAAGACAGTGCAACTCCGAAACCTCCGCAGAGCCGCCCGCCCGCTCGCTCTCCTCGGCTCGCCCCACTCTCGAGCCCTCCCCTCTCGCTCCCCACCCACCCCCCTTCCAACAACAACAACAACAAAAAAAAAAAAAAAAAAAAAAAAGAAAAAAAAAAGAAAAATAAAGAAAAAAAAAGAAAATAAAAAAAAGGGGGGGGGGGGAGGGAAGAGCCTTCCCCAGCCTAGTTGCCGCTGCCTCCCTCACGGAGTGACATGGTGCTCAGGGCTCGTCCTGTCTTTCATTCAAACCCCCTCCGCGCCGCGCCGCCGGTGGGAGGGACCTCGGCGCGCCGCTCCCCCGGGAGGCCGGCGCAGGCCCGCGCGGCCGCCTCCGCGCCCCCGCCCGCCCCCGCGGCTGCCCGCGGCCCCGCCGGAGAGCCGCCCTGGGCTCGGGAAATCCTAACGCCGCGGGGTGTGTGTGAGGAAGAGAAGCCCCACTACGCTGCTTTTTTTTTTTTTGCCTTTTTTTTTTTTTTTTTAAGAGGCAGGGGAAGGTCACGGAGCCTGGGCGCCGAGCGGGGAAGTCGTCGTCCTCCCCCAGCCCCCCTCAGCGAACCGCTCCGTACCGTCATCCGGCGCTTGGCGGAGAGGCGACCCGGGGCCAGACATATTAAATACATAGTTAGACCGCTTATATAAGACTTGGGTTTATTTAAAGTTGGAACAAAATGGAGGAAGAGGGTAAAGAGGGAACTCAGTCGGCCTGACTTAGGGGCACCTTCAGCCAGACGTGTGAAAACACCACAGTGACACTAAAGTTACCAGCGGCTCCGTTTCCCCCAAAAACGGCCGCCCCCCGCCCCGGCGGCAGCAGCCGCCCACCCCACGGCGTCCCCCCCGCGCCCAGGTGAGGACCAGGTGTGGAAGCCACAAATCCCAGGCGTGAGGGACCTGTGTCAGCACAGGGGTCCCAAATATTTATCTTTCAAAAGAAGGGTATGGCTTGCAACGGGGCTATAAATCACCAGTAAAAGTGCGTGAATAACAAAATGTTTCCTCTTGTACACAAATCTCAGCGTTTCTCCTTTTTTTTTTTTTTTTTTTAGTCACATATTCCTTTAACACGTCATCAAATTCCTGGGCCTTTCTACAGTGGCTTTGCCTATTTATAAATTTTTGGGGAAAAAAATGTGGGACAGCAGTTTCTTTTTGTTTTTATTTAAATCATCAGTAGTATTGCAGCAGAATTGTCAGCTGCTGTATTATCAACCAAATTGCTTCAGAAAAAGAAAAAAGAAAAAAAAAGAATTATAAAAATAATTTCTTTAAAGGGACACTTCTCAAGGCTGGTAGAGCTAAAATTAGACCTGCCAGCTGTGTTTTGGTTTGTGGGCACGTGCTCGAACATGACAGGAACATGGAAATATCACGCTTTACTCTGGCAGTTTGCTGTTCTTGTAAGCAGAGGGGTTTTTAATGGACTCCTATAGCTGCCCCATAGCCAGTTAGTTCACAAGCAAAGGAAAGCAGCTGAAAGAAATGGGCAGTGCTGGAAGCCACGCACGTGCTCAAAATACTGCCTGTGTATCTGTGTAGTATACACAGAGACACTGTGCTTTCATTTCTGGAATTAATAATTATTAATTATCGGTATTTAGGTACCAGTGCTGTGCCATACAGTGGGAACAGCATGCCGTGCTTACACAGGTATTTTCCCCTTGTTTCAGGAGAAAAACTTTTGCAAAGCAAGCGCTTTGTTCCCAGAGCACTGTACAGGCATTAACCTGTCGCTCTTGCCCACCCGGAGGAGCACTGCGGGCACCACCACCGCCCCAGCTTCCAAACCTGCTGAAACAGACTCGGAA
This sequence comes from Caloenas nicobarica, assembly GCF_036013445.1. Classification (NCBI taxonomy): domain Eukaryota; kingdom Metazoa; phylum Chordata; class Aves; order Columbiformes; family Columbidae; genus Caloenas; species Caloenas nicobarica. The sequence continues at coordinate 43,342,951 of NC_088246.1, read as the reverse complement.
GAAAGGCCAGGCTGGGTAAAGCATTATTTTCAATTCTTACTGAAGTCCAAGCTGGCCGGGACCACTTAGTCTCTTGGAAGCTTAGACCAGAGGTGAATGAAGAAAAGACAGGCAGGGGAGGAGAAGCCTGCGATTCCCAGCTCCCAGCCCTATGGGTTATATCGCTGCTCAGCTCTGTATACGCTGCCTCTCACGGTAGTGTGTGATACTCCGGTGATATTCTTGCTTACACTCTTTTTTCTCCTCCCCCTGCTTTCCCCGAGGGTGAAATAGACTGTTGGAGGGTTGGTGTCTGCAGAAGTGAATAGTGATTACTTGAGGGTAGGTGATACTTTGAGCCTGACAACTTTCAGATTGTTCTTTCAACTGCCAGAATTAAGTTGTTGTGCTTCTCTCCCCACCTTCTCACTTTTCCCTCAGGATATTAAGGCAGTTTTTCTTTCTAAGCAGTTTGCTCGTAGAAGTGGATGTAACCAGATTTGGGGGAAGAAAAAGCCTATGTGTATAGGGGGAAATAAAAAGAAATGCTGAGGAAGTAGAAAACCACACATTCTGACCAAGAGATCTATCTGAACATGCAAGTTTGCTGTGGCAATTATTTTAAGTCCAGGATGGACCATTTTGGCTGTGTCACCTGACTACTGTATTTCACATCATGCCATAAAATTTCACCATACACACACCCCCCCATCAGATACACTGACCAGGAGCACCAGCAGTTCTTGCAACTAAGAAAAGGTCGGGAGCTGCAGGAGAAGTTGGACTGCTACCTGAGCAGGTAACAGCTCCACCTTTCTCCTGTTCTCTCCCAGCAAAAGTCTTAAATATGCAGATGGTTTGGATTTCCCTTTTCACCTGTAATCCTGACAAGGTGCTGAGCAGTCTCTGCTGTTTGTTCCGAGCGCTCGGCACCTTGCATGATTGTGCCTTCAGAGATACAAGATAGAGTGGAGGCAGCAAAAATAGGAATTCAATATAAAAGAGTGGGGGGCCAAGGGGAGAAGACTGGAGGCAATATAGCACAGCAAAAATGCAAATGAACAGCCACAAAAGCAGATTTAGATAGCACACAGCCTCTGAACAAATGCTAGCGCTGGAAAATGGAAAATTTCCATTTGCAAAATACAGACATCAAAAAGATCATCTGTGACTCGGAAGCACACTGTTTAAATAGAATACCCTTCATTTTCTGGCCTGTGCATTTGAATAACTGAATCCACTTGCAAACTGAAATAGCAGTTTGCCTACCGAGTGTTAAGTATAAATGTTCCTCAAAAGAAAAGACAAGCTGTTTGAGCCTGGTGAGCAACAGCAAGGTAACTTCACAACTTTTTTTTCCCCCTCCTGTTGGAGGCTCATTATCAAGCCAGAGCCGGACCTACTCGTGGGAATCCAGCAAGCGAGGCAAGTCCCAGCGCACCTGCAAAGGTGCTGCTGCCACCGGTGTCACCGACCTGGGGGGAGATTCACAAGACAGGCGAGCAATAAGGGTCTCTTCGACGGGACGTTTACAAATGAAATAAAATAAAATAAATGGGAACAAATCAATTGTAAACTAGACAGTCAAGTACATTTGAAGGCAGGCGCCAAAGGATATTAACTCGGCAACAACCAAAGCTGTGGATAAGAAACCCAGAGTTAACTGACAGAAAAAGAAAATAAAAAAAGAGAATGCTTCTCCTGGCAGCTTGAACTACAGAAGTTACATATGTTTGGATGTATTTTTACCTGTCATAAAATGCAGATTTCTTCATTCAGAAAAAATTAAGTTAAAAGAAAAAGCAGGCACCCAGAAGATGAACATACTTCAGGGGGTCTTATTTGCCAAAAAAAAATTCTACTGACATTTCTTTTTTTTTTAATAAGCTTTGCACCTATCCTATGAAAACCTTCTAAACTCGCAGGTATCAGAATCAGGAAGCGATTCAAACATTTTATAGCTCCTTACTCTAGAAAAGCAGCAATACATATTCTAGAACTTCTGACAAAATTATGTCAATTATGTCAGGACTGGGAAAAATGTGCTCATTGAGCAGCAGAAATACAGCTACCACCACCTAAAGCAACACAATAGGTTAAAGAAAAAAAAGAAAAAGCACAACCATTATCTTGGGCTTACATTTTTGACACTGTCTCTCTGCTTTTATTCTCTCTATTTACTCATTAAAGCTATTTCAAAGGAGACCATAGTGATGCTTGACAGCTTGTTTACAATGGGTTACAAGACGAATACTTATTTTATTTCTAGATCTGTCAGCTCCTTCAGTCCAGGTACCTTAAAACTATATTGATGAACACAGAATCTTGCCATTTAATAGTTCATTAATCAAGCTGATTTGCCTAAGGATAGCTAACTGAATTTCTAAGAAGCGATATATCCTGGTGCAACCATCAGTAAAGCATGTAATAGCCATGGAGGAGATGAGTGGAAAAAAAAAAAAAGACAGAGGAACAAAACACTTAGCTTAACAATGAGAGCATTAAGTGTCTGGGGTCAACAAAATCTCGCTGAGGTAGGGGATGCCACCATTTTCAGATGTCCTCCTCTCCTGCACGCTGTACCTTCTGGAAGAGCCAGGCACAGCTCACCTCTGCTCCCTCTCTCAGCAACCCAGGCCTTTTCTTAATAGGACGGTGCATTAGATACCATTTCTTGCAATAAGGGGAAGGAAATGAAAGAAGGAGCCACTGGAGGCAAACACCGCCAGGGGTGGCTTTCCCCACACACTCACACCTTGTGCTGGCATGAAAACTTGGCCAGGTTTGCTCTCCACACTTCAGCACTAACCATCGCAGCAAGACAAAGTCTAGGATTGGGCAGATGGGCATAGAGTAAATCTGAAGGAGTTAATGTGTGAGATTTTGGACAACAGCAAAGGCATGCCATCTATATATCATTAGATTTTATTATTTTTCGCTTTGTCATCTTCTATCTTAATACTAGGTTCAGCTCTACTTTTACATAAAGCCCCAGTCCTAAAGGAAATCTTCAGACAGCTGCAGAGTGAAAAATTTTGGGAAAAAGTGAACAACAGTGCAAATTCACTAATACCAAATTGTGTTTTCCATCTAATATAATCTCTTACCTGCACAAGTAAATGAAACTAGCAATCAGTTGTATAGCACAAAGTCACGCATTAAAGCCCTCTTTCTGCTGATGTTAATGGATAGAACCTAAGTAAATATTATCTTATTCTTTTGGCTACAGTCTGTTTCCTGTGCATCTCAGAAAGCTTTGCAAGTGTTAATTTATTCTGCGATGTGGAAGAGCATCAAATACCACAACCAGTCAATGGCGATGCCCCAGTTGTCATGAAGAACGGTGGGTCCCTCTCTCCTCACAAACCCTCATTGTGTGCCAAAGGCCGAAGCGAATATGACTAATGGGGAGAAGGACTGGTTCTTCCTTTCAGTTCTGGTGGAGATTCATGAGGGAGAGCGGTGCAGTGGCAGAGAAATGCAACGAGAAGAAACGGGAGAGGAACACTGGCTGTAGTGCATCACTGCTGTACCCTTAAATAGGATCTCACATCAATAATTTAGGGCTTTCAGAAAAAAACAGGATTCTGTACATGTTAGAAGACGTGCCTTTATTTGATATTTGTGCAGGTTAGATAACGTGCTTTTATTTGATATTCTGTAGCAGCTCCCCATCACAAATTAGTAAATATTGCGTTTGTTTTTAGTCTAAACTCTTAGGATAAAAAGGGCAAACAAACCCCCAAACAGTAAGAGTACTCACCAAGGCCATGTCACTCTTGCAGCATATTAACTTAATACTACCAGCATTAGATGGGGTACGATTTCAGAGGAAGAAAATTCTCCACTTCCCACCTTCCTCCCTCCAAAGTCCTGCTTACTAGTCACTTTCCCCACCCCTCTGTTTACTTAAAATCAGATTGTAATCAGGGAACATGAGATTTTTTTTCTTAAGGAAGTTTATTTCTGAAGGTAATGGGGAGACGTAAATATGCCGCCTGTTTACTGAGGCTCATAAACACGTAAGACCACAGGCAATTAATTGTCACTGAGAGAGTTCCAGCGAACACAGAAAATCCTAGCTTTTTAGGGCATGTTTAGCTAAACGTTCACCCATCACGTACTGAATTACTTAGGGAGATATTAATTTTGTGCTCCAGCTGAGGGTAATCACAGAACAAACTGGCATTATTCAAGTTGCTCTATGAAATTACAGTGAGGGTAAGCTTAAGAACAAAGGCCAGCAGGAGTCGAGCCTCTCAACTTGAAAGGAATTATCTTTTCCTCTAATTGAAGTGAGGGCTGTTTTGTTGTGTGTTTTTTTCTTTCCTTCCTGTTGCTAAATTTCCAACAACACTCCTTGGCAGCAGGTCTCCTTGCAATGGAGTTTTGGTGGTTAAAGCCCAGGAGCAGGGGCTCATCCGCCTGGGAAACTTTACTAAAGGAATTGCACCAGCATCCTCCCCAGCCAGAGTTACACCAGCAAAATGCCTCATGAGCATTCTTACCCAGGAGCAATTACGCTGGTAAATGCCCCTATTTATGTTAAGTGCAGAAGGATTAGAGGTCTGGGTCCTGTTTTCCTGCTGGTGCTGCCCCTGACCTACACCGTGACCTTGGACAAACCGCTTCTCCTCCCTCCCTCCCTTCTGGCTCTGTCTGACAAGCTTCGACTGGGAGCTCTTTGTGGCAAGAACAATCTCTGTGTTTTTACAGAACCACAGGGGAACCTCGATTTTGGTAGGGCACCAAAACAGCACATCATCAGAAATCTGTAATAATGTACGTAAACAGCTTGTTCTTCCACCGTCCAGACAGCTGCTGTGCGAGAACTCACAGGCTGTGGCAGTTTTGCATGGGAAAAAGTTAACAATAGGCACGAACAGAAGGTCATCTCAGGCTACATTCCAGCACTATCAAATATAATACTTTCTGCTTTCTCCATACTTATACTCCCCAGCATGCCAAGACACATTTCTTCTTGTCTCTTTCATATCTGGCAGGCTTATTTGCCCACTAAATAACTCTTTATCTAATGCTGGCTGTAAATAAGGCCTGAAGGAGCCTTTGCTAATAATTTCCATTTCATCTGCTAATAGACCCCTCCTAAAATGCAGTACAATTAGGGCAATACCCTTGCAATTTAGCCCAAAACTTCATTCAGAAGTGTTTGTAAAAATATTTTTTCATTTTGACTATTACGAATTTTATGGTTTTGATGAAATCTCAAAATAAAAAACAACCTTTATTTTCAGTTTCATTCAATTTTTTTTCAAATTACTCTTTCATACAAATTGTGCCTTGACCAAACTGCAATAAAAATTTCCCTTCTTGGTCCCTCTGAAAAAGGAAAAATCAAAGTCTAAAAAAAGGTCTCTGCCATGTTTTCAAAAAGATCCTAAACAAGAATTATCTTTTTTCTCTACACATGTAGGTAAATATTGTTTAGGAATTATACAGATGAAATACCACTATTTCAATCAGTCTCTAGGGAAGAGTGTTGATCAATTGTTTGGTTTTAATTGACGTTCATGACCGGGAAAAGCAATCTGCACTTTAGCTTGTCCCAGTAAGCCCAACAGTAATTTAGACTCTATACAGTACAAAGTATTTTATAAATAAAGAAAAACCCAGGTTATGAGAAGCTGTAATCTTTGGCCATAACAAAATGCTATTCTTCTCCTTCTCACCTACACACAATCGGGAAGTGAAGTGGAAAGCACATAAAGCCACTTACTAGGACCTCTAGTGCCTTGTTATCAACATGTAAAGCTTCCCCGTGACATTACAAGAAGAACTATAAGTGTCCACTAAACATGGAATCAAAAGATTGTGCGTAACGATTCCCAACAGAGGGGGAATTTCCGGCTCTCAAATTCTGTCTCACTCAGATAGGGAGCAAATGCATAGCAAATGCAGAAGTACAGTACTGGGAGCTGGGTAAAAAGTTCCATGTGCAGGTAAGCTGGAGACTCGAACCAATTCTCTGTTTTTCAAATCAGTTCACTCTTTTATAGGAATAATGGCATTTTTTGTAATGGACAGCTTCTTCCATTTACCACAGAACCAATGCAACCTGCCGTGCAAAATCAAACCTTATGTCACGCCAGATTACTGTCCATCATAACCAAAGAAAATGTATTGAACTGAATATATTTGGTTCACGAAATCTGTATTTTGTCAGCTGCAGTATAGCTCATTGTCCATTAAACAGTACCAAAGCCATTCTGAACAGAGCACACTGTAGAAATGTTTAACCTCCCAATCCTATACTTGTCAGCTTTCCAGAACAAAAGGGAGGGTGATACCTGACATCTAACAAAAACAGAGTTAGAACTGCCACTTTCCTGTACCAGAGAAATTCTTTGGGTAAGAGATCATTTCTTTCCTGCAAACAGACAACTGCTAATTATAGCCCAAATCTTCCCTCTTGTTTTTTTCCCTCTACCATTTTTTTTTTCCTTTTCCTTCCTCCCCTCCCTGGTGCATCTTTTCTTCAGTCTTGTTCATCAAATATATTTTACCTTCACAAAAAATCTCATCAAATCTCTACATTCTCCTTCATCTAGAAGTTATCTGTTTTGAGAATAATTTGCCTGCTGCCTTTTTTATATTCCAGCTGGAGTTTTTAATAAAGCACAGGGACTCAAGGCTACTGTATTTTTATTAGAAGACGGTGGAAACTTTATAATGATTTCTATTCACATTCAGCAAACGCTCTTCCCTATTGTTCTACCCTATTCACCTCTCCCAACATCCTATTCCCAAATCATTTTTACTCTGTAATCCTTCATCCGTTTTGTCTCCTCTTCAGTCCTGTCCCCACCTAACCCCTATCTTGCCAGCATAAGTACTTTCCTCTTCTTAACCTTTTCTCTTCTTTTTTTTTTTATTGCCCTGATTCCTCGGTCACAGATGTTTTAGGCTCCACTGATACTTTTTTACTTATGTCACAGTTCTTTGAATGTAGAACCAAAGTATTCGTGGCGGGGGGGGAAAGATACCACTGAGCTATTCTTTTTCACTTGGAAATCTATCCTGCTAGGTGGGAGAAGAAAGCACTGTGTGCCATAAACACCTAAATTCATGGCAGCTGAGGTGCCGCAGCAGCATTGGGAACAGAGTTAGGAAGTTTAAAACATAGTAGAAGGTGAGGATATTAAGTTCATTAATAGGGGAAGACTTGGGTCTCATAAACCGAGGATCTAATCAATCTCACCTCTTACAACTTATTTTCAATAAAGGGATTTAAAGACGTTTCTGCTAGGTATAGATGTGCACAGTTTCCCTTCTCACAATTTTAAGTTGCACACCCCTGCTATCAACACGCTTGTCGTTTCAGGATCCTATGGCAGCAAAAGATATCAGCCTAGAAACATAAAAACTGTCTTTGCCAAAGATTTCTCATCTCACATACAACAGGGTAAGAATGACAAAGAGAAAACACTAAAACCAAGTAAGAGTGAAATATTAATCCTACGATACAGTTTTCTAGCTGAAATACTGACAGAAATTCAGCTTGCAGATAATTTGCAGTTTGGCCATTTGGTATGTTCCCACCAAGCAAAGGTAGATGTTTCTGTACTGTGAAGAGGTTGTAGGTGAAAAAAACCAACAACTTAATTTCATTTAATTTGGGAGTTGTGTTTTAGCAACAGATATTTATTTCTGCTGGTTGTCTTATTTGAATATTTTAATAGAAGGGCCAGTAGTGTTCTGTCACTATGGTGCTTTGACATTTCCCATGATTCGAGACCTTAATTTGAGTGAACTACTGGATTGGCAGATCTCTATCACTTCAGCTGAATATTCCCATCCTATAGATCACATTTTCATTTTCAATTCATGGTGAGAAATTTCAGTCAAACCATTTATCCTCTTCTGTTTCTCAAGAAAGACAAGAGGGGGTTTTTGCCTGTGTTGCAACCAAGTGGTGCCAAATAGAGGGAAAAATGTTGAAGATCATCCAGCTGCTTCTCCTTGGATAGTGGCTGGAAGGAGCCCAAAGGAAGGCAAGGTTTCTCACTACATGTGAAAAACAGACTTGAAATTTGGCCACATGGGCGAGTCTGTCTGCTAGGTGTGTGCCTTTTGCCTTTCTTGTGTAAACTTTTCAGATTTGGCCACCTGAGAAACATTTGAAATGGTGTAGTCCCTGCATGCTCAACAAATACTTTCTAGAGTTTCTATACTCACTTCCCTCCCAGCTCCCACAGACAGAATCATAGAATCAGAATAGTTTGGGTTGGAAGGGACCTTCAAAGCTCCTCTAGTCCAACCCCCCTGCCATGAGCAGGGACATCTTCAACTAGATCAGGTTGCTCAGAGCCCCGTCCAGCCTGGCCTGGAATGTCTCCAGGGATGGGGCATCTACCACCTCTCTGGGCAACCTGTGCCAGTGTTTCACCACCTTCATTATAAAAAATTTCTTCCTCATATGTAGCCTGAATCTCCCCTCCTTTAGTTTAAAACCATTACCCCTTGTCCTGTCGCAACAAGCCTTGCTAAAAAGTCTGTCCCCGTCTTTCTTACAGGCCCCTTTTAAATACTGAAAGGCTACAATAAGATTTCCCCTGAGCTTTCTCTTCTCCAGGCTGAACAAACCCATCTCTCTCAGCCTGTCCTCACAGGAGAGGTGTTCCAGCCCTCTGATCATTTTTTTGGCCTGCTCTGGATCCTCTGCAGACAGACACATTATCCCTTCATCTCAGCTGTGGGGAATTGTGCACACAGAAACAGGAGCTGCGCAGAGCAGCGCTGGACTCACCTGAGCACCACAGCACCAGGCATGGACATGGCAGGAGATGCTGGCACCTAACTCTGGTAGTACTGTGGGCTGTTGCATTATTTTTGCAATTATGATAGTGCTGCGGTGCTAGGATATTGCCCATCACTCACCGAGATGAGGAGATGTGGAGGAGGGAGCACAGAAGGAGACTGAAGAGTAAAAGGGGGAAATAGCTAGGTTATAAGGGGAGATGAGGACAATACATCAAGGCACTGGTGTTGTAAAAGAAGCTGACTGTTACAGTCTAGAGCAGAGAAGAATCAAACGGGGATCTGGAAATACCTGTACAAAATGGGATGTGAGATTAAGGATCAGGTAAAATTAAGAACTGGAAAGCAGCAGCAATGGCAACCAGATAGTTAAGAAGAGCCGAACTGATTTGGCGGCCTAGACAGGAGAAGAGAGGAGCAAATGGGTGAGAACGGAAGGAGCAGAGATGTGTATGAGGAAAGGACAGCCCTTCCTCTCTGCATCCTGGCTGTAAACTCCAAATTCCTGATGTTGACTGCTCTTCTGTTACCAAAAAATATCATCTACGCCCAGCTGCAAAGTGATCCAGCCCCTTCTAGCACTGGTCCACACAGACGATTAAAATCTAGTGCTGCCAGACTCTCTCTATGTCTCTGTGATAAATAGAAAGATTTCAACCTTACTGACAATCTATTTGTCAATATGCCATGGGATGGCATTTTCAGATTCTTTTTTTTTTTTAAGCTAAAACTTTTCACACATAAATTAAATTAAAATAACAACAGGGAAATTCCATGTGATCCCACATTTAAGGTTAATGAGTAATGGGATAATTATAATGAATAATAAAAAGATAATGAGTGTTCACAGAGAAGCCCATTACAACTGCGTAGACAACCATTACTCTGTAATTTTATACCTTTTGAACGCTTGACTTTGCAACCTTAATTTTTTTTTAACATTGTTTTTTCCTGTGTAATGATATATAACAATCTCCAGACACCATCTGTAGTCTTCATATTTCCTTCATCTCTTTCAAACAAATTTTAGTACTGGGTGTGAGAAGAGATGAGTGATTACCTCATTGAGCAACAGCCAGGAGATGGAGAGGGATGCATTTGGTTGCTTCCTCTCTGCATATTCACAATTCCTATCTCAACAGCTGGGACCACGCTACAAGCTCTTGGGCTTGGTTTGTCTGCTTTTAAGGTCCCAGGTTTATGACAGTTCTGTCAAAATTTCTTGATTCTGTGGTTTGCTTCTCCCATTGGTCTAACAACCAAACCCAAGTTAACAAGGCTTCAGGACACAATTAAATATTTAATGGTTCAGTTAGGGTTGTGGCCAAGAGCATGGCATCAACCATTTTCTTGATTCCTTTTCATCTGACACAGTGCTGATTACTTCAGTTGTACGTGCTGTCCTTCACTACTGGATCCCTGTGTAGACATGGTACTAGGCACATTTTTTTAATTGGAAGAGGTATTGCACGCTTACAGACTACCATCATATTTCAAGTTTACTGCTAGGAAAAGCAATATTAATAAGGGTTGCCTTTGCATTTCTTCAGGCAATACATATTTTAGCTGCAAATGTCAGCTTTTAGCAAGTTCTTAGCTCTTGTTTCCAAAGTACTGTAATATTAATAAATTCCCCACAGGACTGTCCCAACTCCTTGTCACTCTAGCAACGCCAGGTCACCTTAAAGCCACTGCAAGTCCCTAAACATCTGCATCATTCCGACTGGAATCCTAATGTGTACTGTGTAGCAGCCATCACTACACTACCTGCATGCTTATATGCAGGTGGTTCTCTTGGCAGCTGAGATTTCTGTTTGCAATGACAGAAAAAAACCTGTTTGCAGTAAAGAGCAGACACTTTGGGGGACCAGCTTAGTGACTCGACTACCTGTGGAGCACACGTTCTCATTTCTAGCTGCATGACCCTGAAGCAGTCATTGCAGTCTGAGTGGAAAGGGGGAGTTAACACTAAATAATATTAGATAAGAGCCAGTCTCTACTCAGCACTCTTCAAACAGCAAGAGAAACATGTATTAGGTGTAAAGTGAGAGATCAAGTAGGAAGAAACAGTAGTGAAGAACGACAGGGCAAATGAAAGACCCTCTCTGCATGCCTCTCTGAATTGGTCTTTTCTATTATGAAGTTCTTGGCTGTAAGAGAAAGGTGACAGAGATCCCATATTCTCACTGTCACAGCAAGTCATTCACTTGTTCTTCAACAGTACAAAGAGCACTATATGAACATCACAGTATTCATATCTCTAATTTTATGCAATAATTTAATTGCCGCCTCCTTGCTTGAAGGAAACACTATAACGCCTATCTCGTAACAGCAAAAAAAAATACAATGATATATGGATACTTAGTTGAATGACTCCTATAAAGATGAATGAAAACAGACTGAATTCCAATGTGCTGCTTTTAAAAGGACTGTCTCTGAACTGAAACAATGGACAGCTTTCTATATACAAACACTTATACACATGTAACCCATGATCCAAGCAGGCCGGTAAGATGACAGCGTGCCATTGCACGCTTCGGTCCCACAGGACTGTCTGAAAGCAGTTTGACCCGTTTCAGCAGAATTGTCTCTTAAACATCGCAACTGCTTCCTGCACCAGCTATTAACAACCACTTCCAGCAGTGAACTTTGCAAGCTGCACGCCCTGCCACTTGCTCCAGCTCCCCGAGGACCCACAACGCCCGTGGCTCTGCTCAAAGTGTGGCTCGGGTGCACCTTCAGCGCTCAGTCCCCAGCCCTGGGCTCCTCCTCTGAGCTGGTGCTCGTTGCACATCCGCCAGCATGAATACCAGTGCTTTTTGACCAGGGAAGAGGTGTCATACCAAGCCCAGGATTTCTGGAATGTGATACTAGGATTTCTACATTAGCCTGATGGAACTTCTAGATTTCCACCTCAGCCGCTTTATGTAACACAACAGAAAGTATATTAAAAGACAAATTGCAAAATAAACAGCTAAAATTTCTGGTGTATCAAAATTAAGACTGCTTCTTCCACCTTAACTACCCCCTTGATCTTCTTCATTAGAATAAAATCTGCAGAATTACATCTAATTCTAACATGACGCACCCTTGCCTTGTTCTCAGTGTTGGATGGGCATTGCTAACCGAATGACAAAGCATTTCATATTTTGTTTTCTCATCGCTTTTTAATGCCGTACCATATTTACTGTAAAGCATTCAAACTCTGCTCTGAGGTCAGAATTATTAATGCTGCGTGGACTTTGGAGCAGGTGTTTTTCACTACAGTGACAGCGTGCTTTATAACACATGTAAATTTATCTTCTAATACCCAAGGAGACAAAGAATTATATGTTCATCTTTGGTTAACAGTAGGCAATGGAGGCACATACGAAATTAACTAAAAAGTCAGCATTGGGTTTTGGTGCATATTTAAAGGAAGGGCCTACATTTTGAGAATAGTGGCACAGTCCTGCTCAAAGCCCAGGCTTCCACCAGGAGACATGCACTTCTTGGTCTCAACTCATACGTAAACTGTGGGCTTCAAGTAAGCCATCTCTGCCATGGTTCCTCCACAACATTAAAACCTGCAGCTCCTTCTCAAACAGGACTCAGTCACAAAGCTATCAGAGCGATCCCTGGCAACAAGACCTTCATCTCCTGCCCCGTGGGGTCATCCCAGTGGATGGCAGGACCGAGCCCCGGGGGTGCCCGGGCAGCAGAGCGACCTGCTGAGCCTCCAGCCCGCGTGCTAATCTCAATCTTCATGCTCGGTAAACTTAATCCTACTCTAACAGCAACTGCAAAGGAAGATTTTTAATGGGAAAGGATGGGAAACCTTAACAATAAGCAGTTCCATCAATCCCTTTCTATGTATAAAATTAATGATACTGAATTGTAAAACTATCAGAGAATGGAGCAATAATTTTCTGAAATAGAGAGCTAAAATAGACTCCAAAGGATTAACATCCACAGTAGATTATCCCCTCCATACTAAATTGAGTAATGGATTTCCTGAATAGAATATTTCTTTATAACAGAAGCATGAGAGATACTCTTTTTAAATAGATCTGTAGTATCTTACTTTACATATGCTTTTTGTTTTCTCTTGCTGTTTGCTACAGTCATTTAGAAGCAGTGATCTTGACTGATGACACAGGCACACATTCTTGTTGAGATGTCTTAATATCATGGGAACACACAAGCCACACGTGATCTTGTTCGGAAAGATAGAGCAGAGTTCTCCACTTGAAGATTTCTGGTCGCTAATGGAGTACAGTGGGACTCAAGTTAGCAAAAATAGCATTGTGGTTAAGATATTGGACTAAACTTCAAACATATCTTCTGGTTCCTGGCTCTGCTGCAGACATCCTGTGTGTCCTTGGATAAACGCCTCTTGTGAGGCTAATTTCATTTATGTGCTCATGTACATAGTAATGAGCCTCATAAACAGCCTATAAATATAATCACTTGAAATAATTTTTAAGGTGCAGTCTCTCATATTCAGTGAGGGATTTCATGTTCTCTTGGGAAATGGGACGGTGTTTGCTAGGCTAAAGGCATGAGATGGATTTGGATCTGTCTCAATTTCAATGGCATCTGTGTGCACATTTAAATTTGGCATGTGCAGGCCATTACGATAAAAAAGAGTCTGCATTATTTGCGCTATTTCTTATGTTCTTTCTCAGACTGGGATTGTTCCCAATTATAGGAACTCAGACTGCAGGAAGCAAGGAGAAACACACATATAGATGATGATATCTTTGAAATATGCACTGGCTCTGTGTCCTTTTTGTTCAAAATTCTTGGAAACATCCTGTAAAAATCTGTGTGCATGCACACCAGTTGCAACTATTCATACAGACGCTACTGTAAATCACGGCCTCATATGTACATCTGGAAGTTACGTGTCTCAACACATACAATGCATGTAGCTATACAGTTCAGAAGTAAACTTCAACAGGAAAGGTGGTCCCAGAGCAAATGCAGATCTGCCAAATATTCTCAGTAGGGTGGTATTTCACCATTTGTGGCGCAAGCTACTCCCTTGCTGCTTCAGAGGGTTGGGTGGTGCTCTGGCAACCTCTGCTACAGACATCCAGAAACCCCAGGTAACCAAATGCTGCTCACAGCAGGTCTACATGAGGCAGGCAGCAAGTGTGATGCACCAGGGACCTTGGGACTCGCCAGCAAACACAAACTGTGTCAAGGTTAGACCACCACAGTACTCCCAGTTTTGTTTCTCGATCCTTATTCAGCTTCTTGCTTTTCAACAAGAATGCTCTCCTCCAACATGTATCTTTACACAGTTGTTGACCCTCTGTGGCTTTGATGAAGCAAAAACTAATAGGAATAAGTAAAATCTACATTTTGTGAGTCTGTATCTATTGTCTGTACCTACCACCTATATCTAACACAGGTTTCGTAAAAATACGGCTACCGACATTTCAAGGTAGGCATGCCTTACATGAGGTATGTTATTGTAGAATTTTTAACTTAATATATCCAGTTAAAAAGCTATGCACATGCAGTCATTTCTGTATGGATTATTTACAGGCAAAACAGTGTCTGTGCTTGAAATCTCATCCCATCAGGAATAAATTTGCCACAAAGCAAAGAGTTTCATAACAAGAAAGCGTAGCTGAAGATACTCTTGATGATAAGCTAGGAACTAGTGTTCATTATTCATTTGTAAAATAACTGTTGTTTCCCTTAAATCTCTATAGCATTCTTTGCATAATGTTACTTTTTTCAAATAACTAGAAATGCCAATACCTTAAAGAATCAGACTACTACTAAATAACGTAAGATTGTTAGCATACCAAACAAAAAAAAATCAATTTCTAACATAAAAGGGAGCAGGCAAAAAGACAAAATTAAGGACATAAGCAAAAGATACCTGAAACCTCCCAATGAAAAGCATATTTTTAGATGAGATGCAATGCAGCTAGAAAACCTGTGTCTGCAGCTTCTACAAGAGCTGATAATTCAAATGTGATCACTTACACGAAAAACAACAACAAAAAAAGCAAGTACATAACTACCGTCTGGTTTTGGGTTTGTTTTGGTGGTGGTTTTTTTGTGGTGTGGTGGTTTTTTTGTTTGGTTGGGATTTTTTGGGTTTTGGTGTTGGTTGGTTGGTTGGTTTGGGGGGTTGTATTTGTTTGGTTTTCATTTGTTTGTGTTTTGTTTTCTTTTCTTTTTTTCTGGACAGGAGCCCTAGTGCATTACAGTTACCCAAGTGAATTCAGGGTCATTTAAGGGCAAAGGTATGTTTTCTGGCACTACCCCTGCTGTCTGGTCTGTCAGAGAATTAACAGCCTTAGCAATTAGGAGCAGAGCCTTACCAAGCAGCCCCCTTTTCTAAGGGAAAGGAGACATGAAATGCAGCAGCAGTGCCCCTCTTTCTTTGCCTCTCAGGAAGGGTCTGAGCTGTTTGTTAAATGCCTGGGGTGTCTGGGTAACAAAAAGGCCTGCGGCAAAGCAAGAATCTTGACACTCCCAACAACTTGTTAATTTTGGCAAGTAAGTTATGTCTGGGGAGCTGAAGTGCAGAAAATGAGGATATAATAATGTTGCATTGCAATATTATAACATTATGAATAACATTCATAATGCCATCGGATACCTTCCAAAAGAAGACTACTGATACAGAAAAAAAAAAAAAAACTGGCTCATGTTTTATTAAAGCTGAGGATACAGTGACAGCTCAATAGTAAACTGTATGTAACAATTACTTGATAACAGGTTTTACAGCAAGCTTGGATACTTTCTTATTTGTATCCTTTTGGGGTTTGTTTTGGTTTGTTTTTTGTAGTGTAATGACAAGGGCGTTGCTCACGTTCACTGAAATATCTCCAGCTATATACAAGCTGTGATCGGTATCACATTTACCACTGTCTCACGCTGTCCCTATATTGCTATTTTCTGTTTTGCAGGGAAACACATTTAATATACATGCACAGAGTAAGTACAAAATGAGCCTTAAATAATCTTGTACAGGGCAACAGAGAATAATGACTGTGTCTTCAATGAGGGGCATAATTACAACAAGCTGTCAAAGGAAACTTTAAGAAGGTTTGGGGGCAGGGGGAATTAAAAGCTATTTACCTCTATCAAAGCAGAATGAATAAGGGTAATGAGTAATAACCCTGAGAAAATGACAACAAAGGGGAACATTCTCAGCACCATGAGTGGGAAATTAATCAAGTCCCTCTTTTGTTAACAGGTGTTACACAATAAATTCCCTCTGTTCCACCCTGAAAAAGCATCCTTAATATCAGAAAATGTTCTAAGAAGAAGTAAACAAGAAAAATGCTACCTTGTCCTTACAATGCATCGTTTGCAAATGTCTCCAGGCACCTTTCAGTTCAATACAGTAAAAGAACTACCAAAGCTCAGTATCTTACCGCATTTGGATTTAAAATTATGGAGAAAATACAGTGTCCTAAATTAACCAGTAGGCAACGGATCCATGACTATGAGATCCATTTGGACAACATAAACGACTTTCAGGAAGCCTCATGTAACAGCAAACAACGTACCGGTGTGCCTGCTGGAGATACGCAAACTTGGGACATCTTGATCACATCTACGACACCTCGGTCCCCTAAGCCAGGGAAATACTTAGTTCAAATCAGAGCAGCGCAATGCAGTTGTGTAAACAAAAGACTGAAAATCAGGAAATCCTTAGTTCTAAAATGGGATCCAACTGTGCCCTTTTTTCCTGTCCACAAAAAAGTTAACGAAGCAACCTAAGTCACCCGCTCGCTCCTCCCTCTCGGACAGAAATAGTAGTATATAACTACCAGTCTCAGTGAAGTGTTGGGTGGATTAAATAAATTAACATGGATGGATTAAATAAGTTCACATCTTTAACACATTTTGAGAAAGAAAAAGGCTCTATAAGAATTAAATATTTTGAAATAGTGAGCAGAAGATCTCTTCAAGGGGGAATTACTACATTTCCTTTCTTTATATATCGATTACTCATTAATGCAGCAAAACAAAGAAAGATTAGGTTTGACACTTCTCAAAGAATGGTTTTCACTGTTACATATGCTCTTGATTTGACACTACAAATAAAAACGTTATTCAGTGGACCCTGATCATGTTCCCAAAACATTCCTGAGGGCTACAATTTTAAGACTTTCTGTACAAATTATCTTCTCTAATATCCAGTCCAGCTTAGTCATACACTTAAGAAACAGGCGTACACAAAGCATGTTACTGCTACTCCTTTTAAAATTATTTGAGGATGACTAGCTTAGATGCTTACTTATTTCAGGGATTGTGAAATATGGCTTGCATCTCTGCACCTTCAGATTTATTTAAAAATCTAAAAAACCTAAATCTATTTATTAAAATAAATCTAAAAAAAAAAACCTGAAAAAGGCCACTCCTAAGCAAAAAAAACAAGCGTATTAAATGTTCTGTATGAAAGAGCCAATGTGAATGCCCAAGAGGTCTGTGTGTTTTAATGAAAAGCTACGAAAAAGGCGGGTAAAGGTGTTAGATCATAAAATTGTAAGCTTAAAAACAGTTCAGGAAACTGAAACACAAGAGGGACTCCTTGCCAAGATAATTTTGCCCTTTATATCAAATTTACAAATTGCAGTAAATTAAGGATTAAAAAAAAAAAAGGCAACCACCACCTTTTCTTCAGTTTTTCCATTTAGGCAACTGCTGTAGTTGTGGCGGGGGATGTAGGCAGCTGAATACCAGTAGCTGGTATGAATGAGACTGAACAGGAAGGTGGCCTTTGGAAAAGACCCTCTAGGAAGAAATGAACCATGTAGAGAAAACATGAGAACCCTTTTTCAGAATACAAGGCACAACATTGCTTTGGAATTTTGCCTTTATTTTAGAAGCTATTTGAAAATGAATAATGTTCTTCTAGTAACCATAAATAATTGTTTTAAAAGGAGAATGGTCCCATATAAGCAATTTCAGTGTCAAAGTCCAAAGAGAAATAGAGGGTTCTAAAAGGCACAAAATTTACTCTCAAGCCAGGCACCTTCTTCTACCATCTGTTTTGGAAAGTCTTCCCCAAAAAGCTTTCATAGCTTTTTTATTATGCAGTTTTGCTTCACATTGAATAAATACAATTAAAAGTAATGGTACATAAATGTGAGAGTCATGGGCCTTGGATAAGTCAGTGAACCCATGCCAAATTATTCTAGCTGCATACTTGCTCCTCAAGTGAGATTTCCCACGGATGTATACGAGCCTCATATTGTGTATTAACTTGCTCTGTTTAGAACAAGACGGGAAAGCTGATCCAGTCCAACTAAATCTTGAAGAACCAATATATGTCCTGAAGCATGGAAAAATAAATCTCCTTTACCCAGACGACATGCTTAGAATACATCCAAACTTTCTGTGTGTCACTGGCCATGCTGAGCAGGGAGGCTTATGATTTCTAATCTAATCAACCTCAGAGTGATTGTGAAACCAACAGCTGTGTCTGAGCAATTGGAAAAATAGACACAGAACAAAGGGGAAGACCCATCTCAACAGGGCTTCTCCCTCAAGTGCATGAACTCAGCTTCAGTGGAAAGTATAAATATTTCATTCACTATTTTGTACTGTATTTCTCCTGTGATTTGTGCTCCAACTACGTTCTTTTAAAGGTGCATTAATGTCTTCTTTTAACAGCATCCCTCCTAAACTTTTCCCCTTGCTTAATGGGCCTGAAGGGATTAAACCCGTAGCAGAAAAATGCATCTGTTGTACATAACATCACAGTATTAGACTATCATAATACCGACTCATTTATTTTCATTTTGTGGAAGTATAACTTCCCCTGAGAATGATGCTACAGGGTATATTTCCTTCCTGATGCTTCCTTTCATGTATTGTATGATATTAAGGAGAAACACTTGTATTCAGACATCAGAAGCCCAAGGCCCACTTTTTGCCTTGCATTTTGAGGCCACATTTTACCTGAAAGACAGCTAGGCTGACTAGCAAATTGCTCCAGAAATCCTGCCTGTCTCAAAAGAAAGCAATGCACATTCTTTGTGTACGTCACAGTTCTGGACACTGATCAGACTGAACTGGCTTAAATTTGCTTTTGGTTTAGGTGACTTCCTTGTGCATAAATTAGAGAAAGGTGAGCTTAACATTTCAGCAAGGTCAGCTGTGATCTCGGTGCTGGAACACGTACCACAACAGTCAACACCAGCACAAACAATAGTGTCATTCATCTTGTATTGTTGGGAAAGTCTTCATCTACATGCAGTTACAGCTACTGCAGTCCTTTGGTTTTTGCAACAAATAGGATTCCCTGCAAAGAGTGCTCATACTCTCCATCACATACAAAATCAAACCAGGTAACCAAACTAGCCTTGAAATCAAGAAATTTGAGGGACTGCAGTCATCAAAACTGGTTAAATACTTGGTTACTTTGGTAACTTAGCTTTGGTAAACTTACCAAAATTTTTATAGTTCGCTCAAATGGAAAGGTGTTACTTCATCTGTGAACTAACTTCATTTTAAGCCTGCTAAGAGAAGCTGTGTATATTTGGTGCCAGAATCATAAGGGTCTTCAGTTTCTTAAGCAGATACATGACAGTTCAGTAGGATTTTCCAAAAGCATCTGGACACCCACTCCAGGGTACATCTGTCTAGAGTCTGGGCAACTACGTCTGCAGTCACTGGCATCTAATTTCACACTTACATGCCAAAGCCTACCTGACTTCCCAACGCATTCCTAATGAGCAGAATAATGAGAAAAAATATTGCACAACCATTTGGAGATCAAGGAGACTTTTTCAATGTTTTCTTTGAAAGAGCATGGGCAGAGTGCAAAGCATTTCCTAGATACCCACAGAGGTAAACTCTTCTGGAGCGACAGCTGCTGCAGGCAACAGTAGGAGCAACCCTCAAACTTGGGTGCAGTTCTCTCAGTGAGAGGTTCAAACAGCCAGACTTCCTCTCATTGCTGCAAAAAGCAGGATATAGAATAGTATTTCAGGGAAAATTACAAGGATGCAATCACTTTTATTAGCTATATAGCACCTCTACATAGCACCAGATAACATTATATACAGCCGTTGGCAGCCTTCAGGACAGAAATATGTGAAGTTACAAACAATATAGTGCCTTGCTGCTTTTAGTGTGAAAATTATCATACTGGGAGGACAGGATGACAACCACCTCCAGCATTCAGGTGGATTTGAAATGCATCCGTTCCCTACCCAACAGCAACACGGAGGAGCTAATACCCTGTACACTTCCTGCTTGGACTTGTTGAAAAAAAAATAACAATGCTCTATAATACTTCATAAAAACGAAACATTTCCAAACATGCCAGGTTTTCATCTTTTATCTTCTTTTTGTTAGCCTACTGTGAAGAACTTATACTTTGTGATATAATTCCACAAACAAACTATGGAGAAGGATTCTAGTTTTGTAGATAAATTGCAGAGGTTGCATGTCGAAGGATAAAAACATAAGACAGCTGCTTTCCTATTAGGGTAAGAGAGGAAGGACAGCCTTAGGCAAAAATTTCCAGGGGTAGCTTTGAAGAAGCAGTTTGTCAAATTGAGTGGAGAAGGGTGTTTAATTCTCCTACCTAACATGATAGTGATCAGGAAGAAATACAGAGCCAATGCTTAATGGTTCAAATGGAGATGCTGGCAAGGAGCTGTTTTGGAAAGAGACAGATCTGCAGTGGTTTTGACTCAATTTTAGTCTGCGTTGAACTGAAAACCCAAAGTGCCGGAGAGTGAAAATGTACCAAATTTTCCTGACTGTTTCTTCATGCTAGTGTTTTTGCAGGATCCTGCACTCTTCTAGGGCTAAGGGCAGTCATCAGTCTTACCCTAAAAGAAATTTAAGATGTCTGGTAAATAACACAGGCAGAGGATGGAGGGGTGGGAGAAAGAGCCATTATTTCTCTCAGTCAGAAAGCAGATTATACAGCCTGCAGTACATTTGCAATGAGACAGACTTCCTAGAGTACAACAAGTATGCCAATCAATAGTTAGGAAGTGTCTAAATGTATAACAAGCTTCGTCTTTTGGGAACTTATATCACCTAAGGGGGGGATTAATGAACATTAGCAAAAAATAATGAATATTAGCACAAAACAGAACTATGGTTGCAAAACCCTAAAATTACAGGGAGAGGAAAATAAGACCGACTTGGAATCACTGCAGACTTACCCATGGAATGATGCTGAGAAGGGCATAGTCCCTCTTGGCTGAAACCGGAGATGAATTCAAGCCACACAAATTCCAGCTCAGTTTCAGACTTGCCATTATTTTTGCAACCCTGCTCAAATCAGCAGTCTACTGTGACTGGACTGCCCTTGCTATCCTTCCTTCTCCCAGTGCAAGCAAGGAATAGTCTGCTCTGCCTAGTGCACAGAATTACTGAGGAAGAAACCTGTGCTTCTTACCCCTTTCCATGACTTTCCTGTTTCCTGTAAAGCTTTTTCAATTAGCAAGAAAAAGCAAATGCACTTGACTTCCATCTTGCAGCAATGTATGGTTGCATAATCTTTCAGTCTGGTCAGCTTTCCCAGTTGTCTTTCATCTTCCCTGCCTAACATCTGTTTTTCAAAGAGAACAGATTCTCCACTGTTGTCTTGGGACAACGCTGGGACATCTTCCCCAAGGGACACGTTTTCTTGCTGTTTTGCCTTGTCTAAATTAGCAGCAACGTCTTCTGAGATTCTTGCTAAACCTTCGGGGCCAGTTTTCCTTTGTGCACTGTCTGACTAAGGTGTCCACTGTGTTTTTGCACTGGGCAGCCAACACATAATACTTTGCTGGTGTTTTCATTATGCTGAACTATATAAAAACCAAGAGACAGTGTGAAAGGCAGAGCATAACAATATTGTATTATTAACATGAGCATCTGAAATATTTTCAGGTTCGTTTATCTCAGGATATGGATAGGATACCTTAGTTGGGGTGGCAACTGCTATTAGACAACTGTTTTCCATACCAGCAGTACATGTGCAGCAAAAATACACAGCCCTATGATGCAATTTTGTGGTCTGCTTCACTTTCCCCTCAGCTGATAGTTCTCATTTATTTCTTGACATCACAGTAATGTAGAAGCTGCTGCAACCAAGAACTTTACTGGAACATAAAAATTGACTTGCTTTGGTTCTTCCTCCACTATGGAGAAATGCTCAATTAGTAATCCCCAAGAGAGACCAAATCCTTAATGTTTGGTATCTTGGCACTTCTAGAAGATCAACCCATTTTGACTTCCCTCTTGTTAAGGACTGATGATCAAATTTGCTTATCAGTTTTGAAAATATTACTATATCTATCAATCTATAAAATTCCTTTCAAATCCATAATGCTATCCACACTTTTAATAAATCTGAGATGGGTCCAAGACTATATTGATCTTCAGACGTTGGCTGTGTATATTAATCTCCACTTCTTTTTTTCAGAGTATATTTCACTCATTGACAAGGTAATTGAACAACTGGGTAAGTATAAGGCTACAGCCAACACTGCTTCCACAGAAATCCTCTTTCTGATTGCATTTTAAGTTACTTTTCCCCAAGTCTCCTTTGTCAATAAGTGTTGTCATTTGTGCAGCAATGGAGGATTACCTGAATGATGTAGAAAAGGAATATATGAAATTACCAGGCGCTTGTGATGGCTGGCCAGAAAGGCTATAAAAGCAATAAGAACCTGAGTCAGGTAAAATGTTTGAATATGTATGCAATATGAGAATATTGCCAGTCGTAAGTACTCTGTTCTAGTCAAATCTGCAATAAACATTACCATGCAGGCTGAGTTTGAACTTGTCAAGCTGATCAAAACCGAAGTTGTGCATGTGAACTGAAAAGTAGGAAGAAAAAAAAAAAGGAAGCTCCATCAGGCAGTAATATGTAGTTCATCTTTCAAGTGAGGAAAATAATGACTCTGCATGCATGCCTTTCTGCAGGATGACGACCGCTGGTTTTGTGGAAGACAAGCAAAGATAAGACCCTGGAAGTTAGATTTGCTTTCTTATCCCTTAAGTTGGCACATGACAACAGCTGTCCTAAGGATTACTGACAGGAAACAAAGGCTGAAAACTCTGCAAAGATTTCAAGGTACCACAGAAGCTAAAGTTGAAAAGACTGAATCAGTATTGGGTCAGTCAGAGCAGCATCCCTCTCACTGCAGGCACAGCGCTAGCCCCATTTCCTTCTCACTGAAAGTCGGGAATCTCCAGGTGGTGATGTTTGCCGTGCTTCAATAGGAAGATCATTTCATTGTACTGCTCAGGCCAAATTCTAAACTCAGATGTTGTAATATAGAGCTACTTCATCGACAGCAGAAGAGCTGCTTCGAATTATGATACAAAAATACAATTACAATTTTTAACTGAACATAAGGAGACCATGATTTTTATTTATTTGCACACATACGCATCTTTTTAAGAGGGCAGGTATGGCCTTGAATTCAAGGAGACGTCAACATGCTTCTATCCTGTAAAAGAGAAACTCAGCCTCCCTACATCCTCCTCTGCTCTCCCATCAGATCCCTGCCTGATATCCCGCCTCCTGATCTTTGTTCTCCAAACCCTCTCCCTCCCAACCCACTTTTAAGTGCTGAGTGAGATAGCGGGAGCTGGAGCCTGCACTGAAATCCTCCAAGCCCACCTCACGCAAGGGCAGGTTGGATGCTGAGCAGTCGAATCTTGCTGAATTCCTGCCGGCTGCCTCGCACAGCAGCAAGAAAGTGCAAACCGGCTGATTGACAGGGACCGGCTCCTGCTTCACGCATAGATAAGACATTGCTCAAATGTAAGGCCAGATATATTGCAGAAAAATTACCTTGAAAAAAGGATTCTCCTATCACTCAGATTAATATGGTGGAATTGAGAACTTGTGTATCCTTTTGGTTTGTATTTTAAAAAAACAAACAAACAAACAACAAAACCCAAAAAACTTTAACTTCCGTTTTGGGCAAGCTCCATGAGGTAAATCCCCATGTCCTCACTCCACAGTCTAAACCAATAAATTAACAGAAACTTGATCAACTTCAGAAGTTGTTCAGAAATCGTATTGGGCAAAAAGAAGACATAGTTTCCGTCTTTCTTCCTAGTTAGCTAGTTAAGTAACGAATTTTTCTCGAGGGACTCATTTTGCATTCTTCAACTACTCCTGTTGCTCTCATCCCTAAGAAATTTAATAAAGAATAGCTTCCTTAGACATGGTTGTTTAAATTGACCACCAAGAATAATGTAGTTTTCATCTTTCCTCAAGAGGAAGAGGGTAATCGATTTTATTTTAGCACAGATTTCACCCAAGCTATATTTCTTTAAAGTCAACATTCTTACTACTCTCCAAACAACTTCTTTTCAAAATGATCCTGTATTTGCCACACCTACGGATCATATCAAAGCTTTGAAGAGATTTAACAGCAGACAGCCACTAGCCAAAAGAAATAATTTGCAAACTCCAGAAGCTATAGAAATTAATTGCCTCTTTTAGCTGATTATATAGCTCAGCTTATACAAAACAAATTTTAATTATTGCTAAAAAGCAATAAGAGTGTAAATTCAAGCTGGGTCTCCCCAGAAAAAAAAAAATCAAACAGTCCATAAATAGTATCTCAAAATAAAATGCACTAGCTACACTCTGTGCTAAAAATACATGATCCTGCTATTATTCTAGTGAAACATTTTTTAAAACCTTCTAAAGTCTGATCCAAGGCCCCCAGCCAATAAAGCTGGTTAGAGAGAGATCAGATACAGCTCACAACTACACAGTTAACACCAAAATCTTAAGTTTCATTTGTGGAAAAGGACAAACTAGTTATCTCTGCTGTATAATAACATACCCTCTTCCCACTTTAATGGTAGTCAGACCACTGCAAGATATCCGAGATACATGATTTCCAATTCAGGCAATAGGTTCGAACACACCAAAACGTTAACGAAATATTTCTTCCCAGCAAACATAAACTGTGGAATTCATTGCTAGAAGACAGCGAATAGACCAAAAGCATGGAAAGGCTGAAAAATTGTAAGGCCATCAGCAGTTACAAAGTGTTATGATTTACATGTAACTGGGATAACGAAGTCATATACTGCCAAAGGTTGAAAAATCACTATATAGGTCCTATTAACAGTCTGTTCTTTGACCTCTGGGCTGGCCTGAGCCTGTGTCCTCCTGCACATCCATAGGCATGGCCAAGAACTCCTCTCCACCACTCTCCGAGGCACCTGCATCAGGACATTATGGTTGAATTGACCTTGCTCTCTCCTGAAGGCCCAAGATGTCCAGGTATATGCATTTCAAACTGAGAGTTAACTGACAGAGCAGTAAACATCTTGGAATTGACGGAAATATGGAATTTGTCGGTGACCCGCTAGGAAGGAAAGGTCATTATCTGCCAAGGACCGAAATTCTGATCAGAACATATGGCCTGTTTTGCAAAGTGATTTAGCCAAAATTTGGCCCATATAGAGTAACTATAGTCTATAATTAATATACGCTTTGTGTGTCATTTATATCTAATTTTAATTGTGTGGTTTATTTAATTATTTTCCCTCAAATTTAAATTAAAAAATGAATTATTTTCCTTCATGTGCCTACAAGCATGGACAGTCATCTACCTCACTGAATATGATATTACTCCAAAAACAAAGAGGTGGCAGATAACAGATGTACTGGAAAATGTTTACTTAATGTGACAGTGCTCCACGCGTATTGATAGTCTCCATACTTCAACAACGCCGACCAGGCGTTCTGATGACATAATTAAAATTAAACCTAACGAAGACTTTACTATATTTCAGTTTTATACAGAAAAATATCATAGGAACAAGCAGTTTTGTTTGTTTTTTAAAATATTAAATTCTACAATTAAAAAAAAAAAGTCTCCTCAGATTTCAAGCTATTTGTTACACTTGTTCGCGAAGGGGGTCGTACATACATCCAAGAACTATTGACGACTAATAAAACAACTTACTGGGAAAAGAGAAATATTTTCAGTTCAAGTGCTTGCTCAGATGAGAGGTATCGAGTCAGCTGGCAGCAGCAGCTTAAGTAAAACCTCAGAAAGCACTCAGGTACTTCTACCATCTTAGCTGTTCCTAATTCCCAACTCTTCAGCCCATAGGTAGCTTGACTTCAGTTTCGGTACTACTAATGGGCTATTACAGCCCTTACTGCTTGGGGCAGCGTCTCCTTCTTCAAGCCCTACAGGAAAGAGAAGCTTCTCAATGCAGACAAATGAATCATTTCACTTCCATCAGAAACAAAAATCTTTCTCAGGAGATCCTCACTCTCACATGCAACAATGATGCATTCTTTCTCATTTTGTACCAGTGATTCAGCTCCTACTTGCAATTTTAACCTCGGTCACTACTCAGTATGTATTAAATTGTCAAAAATACATGTTTTTCTCAGGTTGTCCCTCACGTGAACTGCCTATGGGAGGACCTTCTCCATAAAAAATCTGCAAGAACCATTGTTCTTCCCATCTTTCCTTCGAATTGCTGTGATGCCTCCAAAAATGTTGGTAGTTAAGGCTGGAAGAGCAGCAGTATCCAGCACTGCAAGTTTGCTCAGCTCTCATCCCATGGCTCAGTCATCCGTGACTTTCATCGGTGTTGTCACTGGTTGAAAGAGGAAACTGGGTGAGACAGACCTTTGCTTGGCTTATCTTCCATTCCCATGTCACCAGTTGCCTGTAACCTCCACCAAGACCATTGCACAGCTTTTCTGCACTGCTCCATCTTTTTCTGTCCGCTTGCTGTCTCTCGTGCCAACCCATAACTTGATTTTTGGCAAGGGTGGTCTTTTTTGCTCTTTTCCAGTTCAGAGGCAGCCTAGCAGGGATTTGCTGTGTGCACTGGAGCCCCAGGCTCTGAATTTATGAAAACGAGACACAACAGCAGCTACAGGGTAATTTGTTAGCAGATAATCAGGCTATCTTTGAGGGAATATTTTGAGATACAGCCACAACCTTCTTTGCAACCCTCAAACTTTTCAAGAGAACGGGGGAGTCCAAGCATGGGGAATGACGAGCGAAGCCACCTCATCAGCAAGCGAGGTGTTCCTGCCGCTTCTCTGGCAGAAGCTTCCAGTCCCATCCAGATCATTCAAACCAAACCCCCACACCCTTAGCTCTGCTCGTTGAAGAACATCATGGGAAGACGTCTCAAGATGGAAAGAGAAGTCTGAACTGCAAACTGGCAGATCCATACTACTTGCATGAAGATGAAGGCTAGAAAAAAAGCTAATCTATGTATTTGAGGAGTTAAATTACAGAGCAGCATTTAACAAACTGGTTAAAATTGTTAGTGTGTCATGAAATTACTAAGGAACAGCAGGGGAAACTAAGGTTACTTCGCTGAACTCTCCTTCAGCAAATAAATATTCATTTTTTCAATGTTTTCTGTGTTTAATAGATATTCAGGCAGATAACTTGCCTTTTTTTTAGGATGGTGAACTACTGTCAAAAAATATTTAGCAATGTCCTAAACTTCCTGTGGCATCACACCATGGCTCATCATCAAATTCTCAGGGCTGTTCCCTTTATATGCTCATTTAGATGTGAAGCTCTCTCAGCTTGCTATTTATTTACAGCAAATAGAGCTCAAATGGAAAGTGCCGCTCCTTCTGTACCCTAAAATTAATCCTGATAGATGTCTATGGCTCATTGTAGGTACTTCAAAAAAACCAAACCAACCCAACCCACAACCCTCCCAAGTACAGGACCTCCTGCTTATATGACTGATGGCAGGATGTCCACATGGACAAGGAAAAGTGGCTCTTCAGCTGGAGTGCCATATTAATGGAGAATGGAAAAGTTTGCCATTTAAATCTGTAGCTGATCTCTACATCATCTGAAACATTACAAATTACATTTCTCATTATGAAGAAAAAAAAAATCACTTGGGAAATTAGTTTTTCTTCTCACCTACTTTGTGTTAAAAGCAGAATGTGAAAATCCAAAATGAAAAAAAGGAATCATTGACAGTCTGTTTCCCCAGTGAAAGGTTCTTATGGGAACATATAACACTGGACAAGTATTCTAAATTCATCCTATAAAAAGAAACCAAAAAACTTTTATTTTTGTTTTATGCAGGTATCAAATAAAGATCTTTCTCTCCTACGGATTACAGACTTGAAGAGCCACTCTAATATATTCTTTTAAAATCTCACTTATCGTCAGTTCTGAATTCAAATGAGTTTCAAACATACTGAACTATCGCTTTGCAACATATTAGCCAAAATTGTTTTAATTTTCATCCAGTGCTACTAAAAATTCAGCTCTCCTCCTCTGCCACATCTTTGTGTACATAATGAACTTTCTTACAGGCACGATCTATTGCTTTTGGTTTGACTTTCAGGTAGTTTTTCCCAAGTCATTTTTCAGTAAATGAAGAAAGCCCAAACACAACAACTTGCCTTATGAGATTTGTCATCTTATTTTATTACGAGACAGGATACTTGGGTTTTTAAAGATTAATGTACTGAATAGGTCTTTGCAGAGCATATGCTTTAGAAACATTCACTCTCGTGTCACCTCTAATATGTCCAACAGCATACTCTTTTGGAATTCAAAAACAAAAAAACCCCAACCATACCAACCAAACCAATAACCTATGTAATTCGTCTAAATCATAGATCAAATTTGTGGAGGCTTCTGCAAGTCTGTTGAAAAAAGACTTTACTTGACCAGGTCAGATTTCATTTGACTCTGCACTTCAACTTTCAAAGTGGGAGATCAAACATGTTGAGGAAAAAATATCCCAAATTCTGCAGGGGGATCCATGTGGGGAGTCCAGCTTCATTCCTACCTCAGGCAATTGTATCTATGGACATGGGTTTAACACTGTCTCAGAACTGATATTAGTTTCAAAATATCACGATGGCTAATGGCAAGTATTATCACATCATTCTGCTACGGGGGAAAATGTTACAGAAAAAAATGGGTGAGTAATACCTTCTGGTACATTTAGTGAGGTGGTAGGTAATAAGAAACATGAGTTCCAACCTCAGTAATGCTCCTCATCTAATTTCACTGTACATCACTTCTCCAAGGCTATAAAGGAAGTGTTCCCCCATTGGAATACTGAGGATACTGCCCATACTTGTAGGAGGCTACAGATCCTTTTATTAATGAATATGAAAATCATCATCAACCAAAGTGTGGGGGAACCTCACGATTCCTGGCTCTAAAGCCAGAGCTTCTTTCAACAGCCCGCATTGCCTCAAAGGGCACAAAAGCAATTTGCAAATAAAAACAGTGGTGAAGACATATCTTCCACAACTACCACAATAATTTCTAAAAATTAACAAAAATAAATTCAAAAAAGTGTTAAAGTAAGCAAAAGAAAACAGCAAAGGTATTTCCATGGGACAGAGCTAGGTGCTGAGAGAAGAAGAGTAGGGGGATGAATTCCAGCTTTGTAGAGCTCTGCAAGTAGGTGGTTGTGTTAAATATACTTTATACCAGCATTTTTAAGCATTCTGAATACTTCTAGCAAAATAGTTGGAAATAAGAACTATCCACAATTGACAGAACAAATGTAAGCAACAGCAACCATACAAGCAATTATGTAAAATGTGTCTAGGGAATTTCCTTCCATCAACTGAGAAAACAACACTGAACAAAGCCATATGGGGATGGAATATAACATGAAAATATTTTAACTGTTGCATCAATGTAAAGGACGTGAGGATTTTTTTGTGGGAGCATTCTCATAGACGCCTTTCCCTAAAGACTATGCATTTGTCTCTCTTACCAATTGCAGGAATACTGTTATTTTAATATCCATATTATTTAAGAGCAGATACAGAAATGAAAGGTGAATTTCCTAATCACATTCAAAAATATTCCAAACATTACTACTTACACATTCTGGAAGTGATGCAGCAGAGTATTATCAAGGCAGCTTGTTAAAATGAATAGTGCTACTACCTCTCTCCCCACCTGTTCTAGAAAGTTAGTTTATGATCATGCAGTACTCCAGGAAAATTATTGCTATGTTACGATTTTATTTATAGACTTTATTTAATAAAACACTACTGAGATAAAGAACATTTTTCTCCAAAATTTTAGGTTTAATTTGACCTATAATGAAGGCAAATCCTTTGTAGGATTTCATTTTGTGAGATTTGGAGTCTTTTAAGGATTCATCAAAATATTCAATGGTGTTAATGTCTACACTAATTAATCATAGGAAGGCTTTTTTTTTTTTTTTTTTTCTCCTTGGGTTCATTTGCTGTTACTACTGCACAGCACTCTCCCCTCCGACGCATAAAATCCAGTGGAGGCAAAGTGACTAGCCAAAAATAAGTTCATTTTTGGGTGTACACTCCCATTTACAGGTGCTGGTCTTTGAATTTTTCACGGTTTGCTGAGCACTTTATTCGGGTTGGCAGTTTCTAGTGGGTCATATGGTGGCAATTCTCA
Organism: Caloenas nicobarica; assembly: GCF_036013445.1. Classification (NCBI taxonomy): domain Eukaryota; kingdom Metazoa; phylum Chordata; class Aves; order Columbiformes; family Columbidae; genus Caloenas; species Caloenas nicobarica. Next base: position 43,312,817 of record NC_088246.1, on the reverse strand, counting down.
TTTTCTGCAGCATCTGAAATGTCCACTCATTGCATCATTGACAGCTAAAATTAGATATTTGGCAAAGCAGCCCTAGGAACTAAGGGCTTGATTAAGTTGCCTAATTATAGCTGCCTAGCGCCATTTGAGATGCCCTAGAATACCACCAACAACCACAGAGGTCTGGCAGGTACCACACAAAACCTATGGGAGATCCGTGGTCCTCCAGCACAGGAGCTGGAGGCAAGGAACGATAATCCCTTGGACATCTCAAATGGCACAGGGAACTTTTGTTTAGACCCATTCGGGAACTGAACACTACGTGTTTGCCAGCAGGATATTGAAGAGATCAATTCTCCTGTCTTGGCTCATTCTTGCATCGCATTCCCTCTCTCTGCAGGCGTGAACTCTCCGTGCTGCTCTGTGCCTGCTCTCCTGCCCACAGCCCGGGGAATAAAATATATTAAAATAGGCCAGAGCAAGCTTTAATTTGGGGGAGGTGAGAGGGGTGGTGGAGAACCTCTTCCAGGGAACAGAAGGGCAGGCTTGCATACTTTTTCCATATTAATCTCATCACTGTTCACTCAGAGGGAAAAGATATCTGCTTAAGGAATTGTGCATGCTAGTTCCTATTGTATCATGGGTTTTCCTTGGAGATATCCAAAGCAGAATCCAGTCTTGCTTAATTTGTGAAATTTGACGTGATTACAGACTGAGGTGGATAAGGTTTGTGTTTAGGGAGCCTTGATGGCATCTCTGATGATTGTAATTCTTCATCCACCTCTCTTTCTTGACAAGATTGTATAAAAGTGAAATAAAAAATTGCTTTATTCTTCTTTTCCACATTAAGCAGAAAATGGCTTTCTTGAGAGTATGCATTTGCACTGGACTCAAGAAAACAGACCCCTGCAGAGCATGAAATGACACTGGGGAATATATTTTCCTTGACACACTAGGTATTTTTCATCTGTCTGAGGCAGCTCTGCACCATCCCTCTCCCTCCTTTTTTTAACAAAGTTATGCAGTACCTTATATCAGCACTCATCCTTATACTCTCCTTAAAAAGAAAATGAGCACCAACAGTACAGAGAGGCAAATAATGCTTATCATAATAAAAACAATATGGTCTCAAAGAACCAAGCACTACTTGGAAAATGGTATAAAAACATACAATGCCCATACAGTTTCCTGATGCCCAAAATTTCACATTTACTCAAGAAGGTGTAAAATATTTCCTATAAACCTGCTGAAGTTACATGAAATCTAATAGTCTGATGCCAATCTAATAGTCTGATGCCCAAGGCAGGGCTAATAAACTTTCCCTGCTTCAGCCCAACAATTCTACTGCCTGAATAAGCAATATTCAACAACTACCACAGCTAAAGAGCCTCCTGAATATCAAATCCTCATCTCTGACAAAATAACTCTCATTGAAGCAAATATTTATTCTGACTGGCATGTATTTCTGTTCAGATCAGCAATTTGCTTTTTTTCAAATCCGACTCGATGTACAAGTGAATGGTTTTATATTTTTATGATAGGGAAACTGCTTCCAAACCTCTCCACCTTCTGCATTAACCTGATCTGTTCAGCTGCACAATAAGATGATTACGAGTGAAACTACTAAAGTTATTCTGCCCACCATTGATATTAAATAGTGCACTCAGAGCAAGAGCTAGAAATAGCATGCTTCAAGAGTGGCTAAAATGGAACAAATGTTTAAAACTAGTATGTAGCTAATGAACAAGGACATTCATTGAAGTACTTCTCGAGTCAGACACTGAGATTAAAAGTTTGCTGTTGAGCAAACGTCATTTAAGTTATTTTGAGAGCCCATGTAGATTGGTGGTGGCATGAGGGCCATGACAAGAGTCCCTGGTAGTCGGTGACTTCTGTGGGGTGATGGAATAGCCTGTATGACCGCAGGTAGACATCTTTGTTAAGAGTTGGTTTGGTCCCATCTTAGTATCTACAAATTTACACATCCTGGTTTGAACCATTTTATTTTTTTTTTCACTGTCAGTCAGGTTGTTATAAAAAGAGCATCCCAGAAAATGTCTTCAGCTTGATTAAGAAGCATATCTCAAGTTTTTACCATCTTAATATTGAAGTAAGGACACTTGAATTTGGTTCTATATTAGCAAATGAAAATATAAAAATATCAATATATTGATACTCTATTTAAAAAGTATCCAACATTCAGCAGTCCCAAATGGTTTCAAGAAGTTTCAGATACAAGGGATAAGATTTGAAGAATTTTAAAATATAGGTTAGTCTATTAGACAAGATTTTAAACAGATTTTAACAAATTACATTTGGATTAAAAGATCATCCATTCATTCATGCCTTATGCTTCAGCATTGGTTTTAATTTTGTCATAATGCCACAGAGAAGAAAAATATTTTAAGAGGGACAGAGACAGGAGAGTAGGAGAGAAAATGAAGAAGTTTATGAACTGTTCTCCATTTCCCACCCTGTAAAAGAAATGCACGCTCCTATTAAAACCCTGTGGCACCCTGATGCGACTATCACTTCAGCAGCATCTGGCAATGTCAGGTAGAGTTTCTTGAAGACTCAGATTTTTTGGCTTCTAAAATAGTAACAAATAACCTAAACCAACACTTTCCTGAACCACCGTACCAGGCGGAAACAATCCGTACAGGGAGGCAGATTTTTTGAGGGATTTTGTATGCATGACACTGGAGAAATGCTGTGGCATTTGAATCGCTAATACACATCTGGTGGAAAGGTTCCTTCATTTGCTGTGTGCATTGTTTAAAAGTAAACACACAAAGAATTTGACAATTTTAATCTTCTGTTTATCTGAGAAACCGGACACCTATTCCTTATACTTAGAAAGAGATTTCCTGTCAGCATTTAAGAATTTCTCTCTTGACCCTGAGCAGCGAGAGAAGCAGCCTGAGATATATTGCAAAGCCAAATGTTTAAAGTTTATATCAATATACACGTGGGACAAAGGTAATTTACTCAGTGAAGGAAGAACCCCCTGCTACATTTAATCATGCTCAAGTACACGGAAAGTGCTGTTATGGCTGTTGTTTCTCCCTGGCTTTTTAACCCAGCTATTGAGAAGCCCTTTTCTTCTCATGGAACACCTTAAACCCAAAGCCTAATTAAACTAGTGAAATGCCATTAAACCCGGTGAGCAGACTTCTCTCCAGGTACTACAGATGCAGTTAGATTTGGGTGAGGGTAGAGGAAATCAATGTTATGTTCACCCCTTAATGAGAACATAAACACTTTCACATTAAAAGATTATTTTCTTAAAATCCCCACAGGTAGGTAGGAGATTCACTTCACTTGTGAAAGAACAAAACATAGGAAAGAAAACAGTGGAAAACACACAAAAAAATTTACCTCTTATGAAAATAAGTATCTTCCCTTCTGCTACAATCTCAAGCAAAGCCAGAAGGGGACAGAACAAAACAGCACATATATATATATATATATATATATGTGATTAAAGCAACATGGTCAGGGTAAAATTCAGAGAGCAGATTTGCCCTTTTTAGAACCACAGGAACCAGGCTTGTTTCAGTGTGGCCATGCAATAGGTAATACAGACTTGAAATACATGACAAAGAGATCCACGTCAGACTTAAACACGCGCTTCAGCTACTTTTGCTCCTCAGATCATCAGTGAGTACAAACAGGAATGTCTTGGCAGAGACCAGTGGGACTTCATCACCTCTGGCTATGTGAGAGCCTGGCTGGTCGCACTGCCTACACAGAACGAGCAAGTTTGCACTTCGGGGTTTTTTTAGAGGGAAACGCAAAAGCGAAGCATCTGTGGGAGACACTGCGCAGTGATACACACCATCGGCTCTTCAGACTGGAAGCTGCATTATAAGTATCTGATATATCAGCCAGGAGTCTCATACTCAGCTGTGGGTCTGCTGATACCACAAGCCAGCATGACATTAATGCAGTAAGCACTTTGGTGAAGAAACCTTCCCTTCCTAACAAAACTCAACTATCGTGCAAAGCAAGAAGGCGGCTGCTCCTTCCAGCCACGTAATTTGCACAAGATGACTCTCGAGTTTCTCCTCAAGTTCCCTCTTTGGACCAGCAACTCACCCTTTGTGACTGCTAGCCTTATTTACATCTGCTTTTGAATTATATTTAATTCACCTTACTTCAAATCAGAATGAAATATTTTCAGTTTAGGTGTAGGAAGCCAGACGTTTTCACTCCTCTAGACTTAGGACTTTTTAAATGTATAAGGTCAGTGTAAAAGCATTCCTTAAGTGGCAATGACATCCCTGTTAGGTTTGGGTTGGGTTTGTTTGGTGGTGTTTTTGTTTTGTTGTTGTTGTTGTTTGGGGGTTTTTTTGGTGGTGGTTTGGGGTTTTTTTCAGTTTGTTGTTGGTTTTTGGGGGGTTTTTTTAGGACTAACTTAAACATGATGAGAACAAAATTTCTTAAGAACATTACAGCTAACAATCTAAGTTCACTTTTCCCGAAAGAGATTATATTTATTTTTCCCCTCCTTCTTTGTATTTGCCATGTTGTTTATAGACAGTTTAACTGTTTTCCTCAAAACATAATTTAATTGGCACTGTTCCTCCTGTGTGGGTTTACCTCTCCTTTTTCATATGAGAAAAAATCTTTCCTTTCCCCTCCTTTTTTTTTTTTCTCTTAAATAAGGGAAAATATTTTTAATCATGCAAGTTACTCTATCCAGAGAGACCAGCAGCAATGCAAACACCCCTAATGATGTTAACAAGACTAGCAAAAGGGTTTGTTCATGTGGAACATCTTACAGTAAAATACCGAAATTAGATGTAGTCCTTCAAATCAAGTAATTTCTTTTAGTCAGCTAACAAGATTTCTATGCTGGTTGCTCTTTAAAAAGCAGTTATTCACGAAGCTATGCAACTTAGCCTTCACAAAAGCACTAACATGCTTGGCTTTCTTTTATTAATGTTATGTGATTTTTTTTTTTTCTACTTCACTAACATTGCAAGAGAAACAAAGTGATTGTCATGTGGTACACTCAGTCCTGGAACAGCAGCACAGCTGTTTATTCCCAGACTCTGAGCATTTTTTAGATCTACACAGCAGTCTGTATTTTCTCTGAAGGGAATTGTACATCTTACCATAAGCAGATATAGTTTCCATATTCAGTTTGCCTATTGTACGATACTTGGCTGTAAGAACAACAAATATATGCTTTATCCTCTTTCTGTTGCCCTTTTTACCTCATATTAACTCCTCTGGTGCAAGAAAAGAGGACAAAAAAGCCATGGCAAAGAAGCACAAAATTACTCCATTTTGCATTTCAGAAAAATCAAAATGACCAAACATCTGTTTCAGACACCCTCTACTGGAAAGCATCAAGTTTATCTCTCTGCTCCTGAATTAAGTGATCACTTTTAAGGGGGGGAACAGGGGAGAGGGTGGGGAGTACGAATGTTTAACTCTTCAAAAGAACTGGTATCCATTCTATAAATCATTGTCTTGCATTTAGGGGGAGGAAAAGATTTGATGATTATTTATTTCAACAAAGGTGGGAAACGTGCATCTGACTTCTTTGACTATTAAGCAGCAAAAAGGACTCTACTCATAGTTCTGTGGCCACTTGAGTTTAGGATTAAGCCAGACCTAATAGGTTTCTCCCGGGAAGGTGCAAATGTCATCCACCTATCAGCGAGTCAAAATAGGGACTGCAATAAAAAGACTTAGCCATGATACACACGGAGAGTAACCTGACTCATTTTCCCCACGGGTGAGGAAAACGTTCTTGAAACTTGACCAAAATAAATTAAATCTGTACATTTTGTGTAATTCTCACGCAACAAGTATGCTGGGGCACAGCTGCTGGGCAGTTGTGAGTGAGCACAGCTAGAAACTCTGTTAGTTTACCCAGTGCAGGATTTTGTTCTGTAAAAAGATCTCTTCCATCATGAAACTAGTAAATATCTACTGAATATATTCACTCTGGGCTGAAACCTCTGTGTAGTCAGACGGAGTCACTTAACTCAGTGGTGGGCAGGGCTGCCCTTTAAGGAAAGGTTGAGAACTTCCTCTCTCCAGAAGCAAATTCTGTGCTACATTTTGGAAGTGGTGGCCCATGTTTTCATCGTGGTAAAAGAAAAAAAAAAAGATATTAAATTATATAAATAACAACAGATCTACTACCGCTGCTTTAAAAATCTACATCCCAATGAACCTTCAGAGAAGCTTCACACATCCTTTTCCTCACGTAGCAGTACCAAGACATTTTGTCCTTAAATGACTGAAAAGACAATTCTATCGAGCTTCAATCTATAATTAATTATTTTACTTTTCTACTCCCAAATAAAGTATTAAGATAAACAGCCTGATTTGGTACCAAGCATTGTTCATCATATGCTCTCCTTGACGATGCTACAGCTTTCAGAATTCTGTTTGACCTGCATAATGTACTGTATGTGGGGCAGTGAATTACATTCCTTTCTAAGAGAACATGCTGAATTACTATTTCTTTCCCAAGACTCAGAGGTGAATAATTGCACCTGTCCTCCTTAAGCAGACAAAAGACATTAAGTAGTGGCCAAATGGAAAGAGAGATTTAAAAAGAAAATCACTTTAGAGTTGGGCAGGAAAACAACTCAATCCAACCTTTCATCCAGCTCTATACAATATGAGGATTTCTAGTAGTGCAGCTTCTGAAGAAAGGGAAGCTTTCAATCAAAGAACAACTACCATGATAACAAAGCAAAAATTGAGGTGCTTGCTAGAAGTTTAACAGAGTCTACTTCTAAAATAAATCATTGACAAAACAAAAAAATCAGCTGCACAACTAAGTGTTCGTGGGCAAGCTTTCTCATTTACATGATACAAATGAAGAAATAAAGTAGGATGGGGAAACAAATAAGCCGTATGGTTCTTCCAAGGCCACACAGACACACAGTAGTAGAACCTAGCATAGAGCAGAAGTGAATATGCTGGAAAATACCACAACCTAGATGATCTGACAACCTTCACACTGTTTGTGACCCTGCTGAACATAAAAGCGGGGTTTTGCTCTTACTAACTGCAAGTGCTTAGCAGAGAGGTCCACAGTGGCCCTGGGTTCATCAGAGCTATGCTGGCAGACATCCAAGGAAAGGTCACCAGGACAGAAGGACAGAGCCTCAACAGAGCATTGCCTTTGGTGCCAAGAGATTCCTAGCACCTGATCATGCCAAAGGTCAAATGCTTAAAAAGATGAGAAAAAAGTGCCCAAGGTGAAATTACTGTAAAGAATCTCGATAAAGATCTTTGCAATATTTCCAGGCCCTTTAAAATTTTTTCTTCTTGCATAGAAGCTGCCTCTATACCCAAGGAAAATAGCTATTTGTACAGGAATGGACCAAATGGAAAATATTCCGCTCCTCATGGAACGTAAAGGTTCTATTTGGCAAAATCCAGGCAGTCCATCTTGCAGCTCTAATGAGGAACACCATGGAAAGCTATACTAAAATATTGACATCCCCCCAAATAAAATAAAAACGAAGAAACAGAGGAGTGGTGCCTTGGGAGGGAGGTGACATTGCAGGAAGCAGGTCTCTTTTCACTGAAAGCATCAACATCTGTATTTAGCATCCTCAATGAGAACCTGATATTGCACAGAAAAGAGACACTGACTAAAAACAAAGAACATAACTAACCAGACCTGCTTTCAGCTAGAAGTTTTGGTCTTCAAGAAACACCTCCATCCCCTTATAGTTACAGGTTTTAGAACAAAATTAAACTGCCTAGTTATAAACTTGGAAAAATACAGAAAAACACCCTGGTTTGACAGATAAGGCACCAAGTTGGAATTAAAGAAACCCAAAGCCTACTGCCATTCTTTTCCTGCAACAGCTGCATGACCTTGGGTAGATCCCTTCTCTCTGTGCCCCAGCTTCCCTTCCTTCTTTCTAGTTACGCACTTTGGGACAGGGACCTTCTTTAACAGCATGTTGGTACAATTCTGAGCTCAACAGAGTCCTGTTCAGGAAAAAGCCAAGAGAGCACTGTCATGAGTTGTGCCATGAGCAGTAGAAAATAAAACCAAATCCACCCTGGTTTCTTGCTGATTTCTGTTTTCTCTCTCAAAAACTCCAGCTCCCTCCTTCATGTGTCCTGTGGGAACCCCTTCCACACAATGCTTCCAGTCTCCCCAACACAGAGTAAGTTCTCCCAAAGCAACCTTCATCTTGACGCTCACCCAAAGTAGAGAAATGACTGGAAAACAGGCCCAAGACAGACACACACATCACATTATGTCCCAAGGTGCTTCTTCTAAAGGAAACCCAGCTAATAAAAGCAACAGCAAACACTTCAACAAAGGTGACAAAGATCAGAATTCAGATTGCTTAGATTAATCATGGGCACGCACGGGACTCTAGGATTTTGGCCAGTTTTAGATCATGTGCTATCAACGAAGTGTCTAAATCGCTGGTGGAACATATGCTAGAAGATAGCAGGGGACAATCTTGCTGATCTTTGGTCAGCATTTGGTTTTCCAGTAGAGCAACAACATTTGAAATTTGTTAAGGGTAAAAAACCTGAAATTTCATCATAAGAACATTTCAATTTTGACAAATCAGAATTTCCCACAGACATGCATTTCTTCCAGCTCCCTTTGTAAGCAGAAGTTGCTGTTGACAGTGCTGTTGTATATCATCCCATTTGCAAGACTGGTGTAAATAAGACCTCAAGGCAAGGAGGCAGGTCTAAGCGCAGAAGCAAAATTTTCATCCCCTATGCCTTCAATAAATCGGGTAGTTTTATATTAAATCGATACTCGCAATTAAAATAAAGAGAGAAACGAAAGACTCCATCAGCAAAATGATGTGAAGCAGTATTCGTTCAGACTAGTCCAAAACTCTTCACCCTTGGGGGCTGTAATACAAGGAAGACTCTCGAGTGTGTTAATTATTTAAAATGAAAGCAACACAGTTGCTGGCCTTTTGAAATAATCAATCTCTCAAAAGGTGTCAGGTGTCTCCAAAACATGTGACAGGTTGGCAGTTTGTAGCATCTACTCTTGTGCCCTAATACAAGGATTTTCTCTGGAGCCTGAAGGAACTCATCACCTTTAGTAAAAACAACCTGTCTGGCCCACTGCAAATGAGCTGGAGAAGCTAAATGAGTACCACTGACCTCCTATTTGCTGAATTAAACAGAAAACCAGGATCAAAATAAACATTAGAAGCATGTATATACATATATATAGACACACAAACACACATATATGAATGCAGACACAAATACATGTAGAGATATGTATAGACAGATATGTATCTGTAGCTGTAAATTATAGACCTTTATGGAGATCTGTATTTACTGTTTCCTACAGGTCTGTTTTACAGTCTTTAATTTAGGAAATTTTCTCCCCTTCATTAAAAAAAAAAAATAGAAAAGGAAACAGGGAGCATCTGGTCTGTATTTTCCAAGTCCATTAAAAATACCTTCTTTCTGCGTGTACCTGCCACTTCAGTACGCAAGAATAAAAATGTACTATCGGCAAGAAAACTCCTGTAGAGTCTGTTTGTAAACAAAAACTTCCCATCTCCAAAACAGTTGATCTTATCAGCACTAGGAGGTGGTGAGAAACTTTTCAGCAGTATATATTTTACCAATACTGTGGATATATAATTATACATACTTTTTGGTCTTTTCAAATATTTAAATTATATTTTCCACAAAGAAATCTTTATTATTGAAAATAAGTGCACAGCAGTTACATACAGAGGACTTTTTCCAAACTTGTACATATTAATAGTTCAGAAAAATATATTTTGTCCTGTGGTTTTTATTGAAAATTTGAATTTTTTAAAATACAAGCTAGAGAGAAATCTATAAAAGATGACAACAAATATCAACCCACAATATCCTCTAATTAATCTGTTGAGAAAAAATAACAAGACATAATATATTTGATATGTGTAAATGAGTAGTGAATACAGGAAAAAATAACATTAAAACAACATTCACACACAAAAAAAGTAGAATTCTGACACCAACCATCTCCAAACTCAAATTTTGGTGGAACTTCTCCATTTCCCCAGACTTTTTGAAAAGGATTTGTTGCAAGTCAGTTGAAACGTTTTGCATTATCAGTGCTCTCCACTCTGAGAGGCCCTGCCGTTTCTGACCAGGGCAATCAACTTCAAACTGTAATTAGCATCCACCGAATGTCCTCCAAAAGGAAAACCTCACTTAGTCACCCTGAACCACCCACAGGCCTTTCACATAGTCCATGTTGGCCCTCCCAGGTCTGTCAGTCTGCACCCACATAGTTGTACCTTCGGAAGACCCAAGCATAGCCACGGACAGCATTTAATACAATTATCACAGCATCATATATATATTTTAAAATAAAACTACTTTTTGAGGTAAAACATAGGAAATTACTTTGGTTAAAGTCCTATATCACCAGTGACTTCTCCCTACAACTCTTTACTGAAGATCAATTTCAAAGGTTAATACACAAAACAAAGACACGGGATACCTCAAAGGCTGAATGTAAAACACATTCACGGATTTTGTGATTTTTTTTTTTTAAAGGCCTGGCCAAGTTTTAATGGGCTGTCACACACGAATGATTATGAAAGCACTACAATGAACTGAGCTGATAAGCTGATCTGATCAGAACTAACTGCATGTGATTGCTGCTTTGAAAAGCTGGCCTAAAGAGGCAGCATTGAAAGCAATCACACAACTCACTGGTACCGCTTGCCTCAGCTATAAGTAAGCACAGATGGCGAGAAAAGTTAATTAAGAGACATATTTGTTTGGGGGTTTGAAATTTCCACCTTCTCTTCTCCAAAGAAACCAAGCCACGGTGAAAATGTGTTTTACATTTGTGGCCTAATAAGTTCATGTTTTTGAGGCTCTGTTCCTGTAGATGGAGGTAATAGATAAACAGAATAAATAATTTATGTCAGCAGTTAGCATATGGATTTGCACTTGATCCCAAAGCTACTCATTGCACCTGATAGCTACAACATTGTGTCAATTAAAAATATTCCTTTCTCCACAATTCTTCATTTACTTTCCTCCTACCCAGCACAGCTTTTCTCTTGTACCACAACTGACTCCCAGCAACGGAGGTGTCATCCTTTTCATCCCTCACTTTAATGACCGCCTCTTGCATTTGCTTCCTCATTTCTTCTTGCAGCATTTCATAAGGAACATATCAGCAATTACAAAAAATAGCTTCTGGTGACAAAATCTTTTTCTCTCCTGGTTGGGAATTCTCTTTCCCACCTCTCTCCAGCCCACTCTTGAGCTTTCCCCAAGTTAACTAATGGGCTTCTGAAGCTGGGACTATGACAGCGCTCTATAAAGTCATCACCATCTTTAGAGAATCAACAGACATCCCTCACTCTATATATACTGGAACCAAAGTATCATGTACAATAGCACACATTTTGTCCAGTGGTCCTTCAACAGCGTATGATTCTTTGGACCCGTTTCCATGTTTTTCACCTGGGGCTACTATGATGATATTTGCCTGTAGCATCAAAGAAATACTGGCTGAAGAATGGTAGAGATCAATCTCACATGAAAGACCCTTGCAAGTAAGAAAGGGTTAACAGTAAGGACAGAGAAAAGCAAGATTTCAGAACTTCAAGTGAAATTGAGAGGTTCTTAGAGAGACATTTCCAATTCATGCCTACTGTACTATTTAGTTCGTTCCCCATCATTGCTGATTATAAGGATGTGCCTGTGTAAAAGGAAGTTTCTTCATCTCTAATCAGACCAGCTCTGTTCTATGAATCCACAATCCACTGTTCGTGACGTTACAAAATGAATCAGGCAGAAGGCTCAAGCCAGATCAGAAAGTGACAGCTTCTGTTCAGACAGATATCTCAGAAATTAGTGATGACTGAGGACAGTATTATACTGCATAAGCATTTAACTCTTAGCACTATCTCATTCTCTAAAAGGAGGTGCAACAAAATTACCCACTGGAAAGATCTTGGTATAAAAAAAACCAAATTGGATTGCTGATCTGTTCTACTTATATATCTAGAGAATTAAAGGCCTGTTTTGAACAGTACACCCATGCTATACATATTGTACACTCCCTGGATTTAAGGAAATTTGCTTCATAAAACATTAACTTTGCATTATAGTGTATTGGTCACATAAGTTATGGTCTATCTTAAGAATCTGGCAAGTGTCAGTATATTGCTTCTGTCAATCTTATTTCTGTGCTACAGAACCAATTTTGAGTAGGATACTGCACTTCTTACAAGACTGTGTTCCCTAACTAGGTTTATCTTTCAGATGACAGGATGACATTAAAAGGCTAGAGATCAACACCCAAGACCAGCCCCGCAGTGAGAACCTTTGTATGTCTTTCTGCAAGGATTTTAGCCAAAAACTTGATCTGTGTACAGAAACAGATATATACAAACTAATAATTTAGCCAGTAGAGATATATGCGTACATATAGAAATTAATAATCACGTTTCACATTCCCAGGTGGTCCCTAAACATTGTATTATCTAATCATATAAAAATGGCAGGTTTTCTTATTTTATAAATGTATACAAAATTATTTGTTTAAAAAGTCAATCATGGAGAGCTCAGTACAGATGTTAATCTAATTTGTGTGGTAATGATCGAAACAGTCTGTTTACATAAAGCATTACAGCTGTTCAGTGTTGCAGTCCTGCAATTCTGTCATCAGCAATGAGGGTTACCTACCTGCCACTGGAAATTTTTGCGACGGACTCTGCATAGTCATGCTGACAGTCAGTAGGACCTTCCATTGGTGCTGCCCACAGCAAACAGCCTTGCTCCCTTGCCGCTTTTCTGTCCAAGGATCGTCAATGGGAAACTGTAAAGGGAGCTATAGCTCCTTCTACTGGGTCTTAAGATTCCTAAGATTAAAGATTTGAGATCCTACTGGGGCTCAGAGAAGAGAGTGAAAGAAGACCAGTAGCGTCTCATAGAATTCTGCATCTTTTTTTTTCTTTTTTAATTCTGCTTTGTACATTCCCACTAACAGCATAATTTCAGCAGCAATCACGCATTAAAAGAAGTTAGCAAAAAGAAGTCTGGGGACAGATTTTTGGAATGGGGACAGAAGTACGGCTAAGCAAATTGATTGTCTGATCCACGTATGACATCTCAGATGTAACAGCTTGTAAACATTATCTGTAGAGCTCCAAATAATAACTTTAGAGATTTAACCAATCATGCTTTGAAGGCTGTCACTGATCTAGTCGAGCATGACCAAATCCCCTTAGAGTGCAGAATAGATTCTAGCGGAAAGTCTTACATATGCTGAGCTGCATATCTAGATAAAGAATGTAAAGGCATCACATATGCTACGGAGATGTATGCACATGAAGAAATTAATACATGCAACTAAATTCCTCAGCCCATGGGCCTGCAACAAAGGTTTCAATCCCTGCAGGGTAACTCAGTCTGTAGCAGTACTGTGTGCTTCATCAAAGAATATCACATTGACAAATTCCTTCATAAGCAAGGACTGACTTCTGCCTAAGTGAGTGTGGCAGATATCTGTGACTGCTACGTGAATGTTCAAGAAAGAGGTAAGAGACTCCCTTATAGTTTCAACTGAAACAGTCAAAAGCAGATGAGGTGCCGCTGATGGATCTGTGTTTTGTTTGCCCACTTTACACATGTACTTCTTTAGAATTTCCAGATAATCTAAGCAGTCATTTGTTAAAGTTAATTCACTGGAAAAGATTTCTTAAAATCTGCTGAAATTCTACCATCCTTCCAGTAAAATGTGCAGAAAGGGAAATTGAGTCTTTGAGACACTGGAAGAAGCATGAGTAGGAAACCTGCACAGATGTGAAAGTGCTCAAAGGACGGCTCCTATATTGCCCAGTGGGGACAATCAGAATTACTTCGACTATTTTTTAATCTTCCTTTTTATATTCCTTGGGTGAAGAAAGTTCAAGAGGAGAGCATGTTAGATGGCTAGGTGTCTCCCATTCTGAGCACTACATGCTGTAATTCTGTGGCTGCAAGCTTCTGCATGTGAATGCCAGGGGAATTTCTAGCCCCCAATATCAAAAACAAGTCATCGTATGCTTTGTAAGGGCCGTTTACCACATTACCACTCTTATTAGTATACACAGATCCTACAGGGTATCCTCCCTCCCAGCATAGCTAGGAGAAGTTAGCATCTTCTTGTTTGTTCAAAAACTGCATTGCACTGTTGACTGGGATGACATGTAGTCTTTTTTTTTTTTTTCTCTTCCCTTAGATAGCTCCAAGAGCTGAAAAATTACTCCGTCTAAACAAACTTCCTGTTCTTGTCTTTCCTAGGGTGGAAAGACTGCTTTTAATCAACGATTGCAGCACTATGGAAGAGAGATGCAGAGTGTGCTCTCAGATAAAATAAAAATCTCACCTTTGGCTCAGACATATTTCTCAGGATCAGCCAGAGTCATAAAGGTCTTTTAACACTGCACTTTGTATGATATTTTTTCTTTCATTTATTAAAAAAATGAATTAGAGCTTTTTTTTTTTTAGTTACATTTGGCCCAATTAACATGAATCATTTTTGTCTCCTACAGCTTTTCTCCACACAGGAGAGAAATCCAAAGCTTTTCTCTTGGCTCTCTCTCCAGGGACTAATATCTTTAAGTACTTCAAGGCTGGATCCAACTCCCTGACATTTGTTTGCCTTGAACTTGCAAAGTGCTCATAAGTTTGTTAGCCTTCAAGAAACTGCAATGATCTTTAGACATATTCCATGTGGGAGGTTTTGCAGAAACAGCTTCATACAGCAATAAAACCTACAGCTTGTTCTACTGAACCTGTGTCAGATGAGGGCAAATAAAATCCCCTGAAGTATTGTAGATATCAAGTTGAGCATGTTACACTGGGAAGATTCACGAATAAAGGAGCTCCTCTATATCCAGCTCTTATTGTTGTCATTTGCCATAAAAGCGTCAGTCTGAACCCAGATTAAACAAATCTAAGTTAGAAACAGGAACCAGACTAATTCTAACTTTATCACAATACACTGCAACAGATATTCAGGCAGATATTAAGGCATCGTTTCTTCTTGGAAACTTGACCTTCACCTGATGCTGCAGGAGGGAGGAGCTGAGTTTGCTGGAGTGCTTTGCCCTGGCCCTGCTCAGAGCCTCATCCTCAGAACGTGCAGAAGTAGGGAAGGTATGGGAAAAGTATGTGATCACAGTGGTTAGACACTGCAATGGCAGCAAACCTGTTACAGCTTCTTACCACCGGTCCAGTGATCTGCTGAGTAGCACCACAGCAAAGCTCCTCAGAGTGCAGGAGCCAAAAAAATGTGCCAGTTTTTCTAAACAGTTGAACTGGGGGCACTGAGGGCAGAACTAACTGAACATTTTATTTATCTTACCTACTTGGTTTTGGCATTTCTCATCTGCAACTCTGGCTATTCTGAAATCTCTACTTCCCAGCAATCAGCTAAATCAACTTCCAGATTAAAGTATGATTTCCAATGACAACATATTAATGGGCTTGATGGAAACAAATATTGTACAGGTAAAGCAATTCTATTTGAGGTACCATCAACTTTAGTCTAAACAAAGGAAAGAGACACTGTGGAATTAGCCTAAAAAAGAATCTCGTGCCTTGACTGACATTTTAATTCATATGGATACAAAGATGTCTCCATTTTTAACCCATCTTACAGGCAGTACACATTCTTCTTGTACACTCTGTTGCTATGTAGAGTCAAAGCTTGACTCACAGAGAGGGTAGTGTTTATTCTAAATGATCAAAGCTAAGGAGCAGTCAGTACTTGAATACCCACAGTTTAAGTTAAATTAAGCTGTGTAGGGACTCTTTTTGAGCCATCATTCTAAACAAGGAAAATATCTGTGCCCTTCTGATGCCAAATACTGTTTTTTCCCTCACAACGGTTTTTACCATTTTCAATGACACTGTAATGGAATTGAGCAAACAGCAGAATCCATAGAGATGTTTAATTCACGCTGAGATCTCACCACCTCAGAAAAGAGATAAGATTTTACAAATTTATTCCCCTCCTTTATTTCAATTACCATGTTAATGCTTCAGACAATTCCTAACCCAAACTTCTGGCCAAAAGTCTGTTAGCAGGTAAGCTAGCAGATCTAAATCAAATCACAAAGATCTTGCAATAAAGATTGCATAGCACAATTTCCCTTCTGTAGTAAGAGCTGCACTTTCCCCTATTTTCCTACTGGAATTCACCATAGGATGACGAAACTTCATTACATACACTTGACAGGATGTTAAGACAGTATGTTCTTTAAGCAGTTCTAACAATATCCAAAGCTAAGTTCAAATCCAAACATTAAAACAACAAAGTGCAGAGTGGGAAAAGAGGAAAATTGCTTACACTAACAAGGTCTTAGTTAACTCTCTCAGAGTCTTTCGAAATCAGAAACTAAAAGAAGGAAAAGGTTCTTCTATAAGCACTCTGCTACACCAATATGACAAAAAACCACCATGGGACTTCAGTTGTGACTCTTTCATGGTTGTCGAATTAAAACACACAACAACAGTAAGCCTCCCTCCCCATTCTTTTTGGCCACCAGTTCATGGAAATTACAGAAGACCAGTAGTCTTTGCCTAGCAACAAGATTGCATGTTCACTACTGATCACAGCAATGATGAAGTAGTGAATATTAACAAATCTAATGATGGCAAGAGATGCCTTCCTTCACTGACTCATCCATACAATTTAAAATCTCTGAAATAGAATAACTCATTCATCTAACAGACTCAAGAGAAACAGGAAAAAAGCCATCAATAATACTGCTTTCCAGCCCACATCCCTGACACTGAATCTCAGGCACACTACAGTAATTGCATGCAAGGAGAAGGATTGCTAAATGTACAAAAATATATGTATTTCTACTGAGCCATGAAACTTCCACAGTTGCTCACGTCTTAGACTCATTCTAATAACTTCTAGAGTTACGGTTAGTACACATGAGCTGTTCTGACTGCCGTGGGACACAAAGAGCTCTGGTGAAGTGTACTGAACTCTCAGCCCCTGAGCGCCTCCATCTCCCAGGGAATCATACAGCTCATTCAGGTAACTGCAGAAAAAGTTATAATTACTTACAGCAGGATGTCCAGTACAGTAGGTGTAGCTAGCATGGGACTGGTAGTGCAAGCTTGCTCTTGGAAAGGTGTATGTATTCCAGGCAGGTTGGCTGCTATTCCACTGGGAGCTAAAGCCAGGGCTCATGGTCACTCTCGATTTACTGCTTTGGTATGTTCTCACTGTGGAGCTGGACTATCAAAAAAGAAAGAAATGCAACGTAAAAATAGCTTTTAGGGTAGAATACAAACAATGCAGCTACACATCATCATTATGCATATACATACTGCCGCATGGTCTGGAATAAACTTGAATGTTTCCTGTAAGGAACTGAGAAAAGCAAAAAATTGATTCCTTCAAAGATATCGGTGAAACAGCTATACCGCTGTAATGCCCCAAAAAGACTGATGACTGTTAGACTTTGGGCTGGGATGTAAATCAAATGGGCAACGGATAAGTGATAGAGATAAGGGGATGTTCTGAAACAATCTTACAAGATTAATAGTTGAAACATCTATGGTTATTTATTATAATGAACTAAACACTGGCATTTATTGAGCTCCTGATCAGCTATGTCCATTTTACAGTAAATGGCAATTTAGGGCCAGTGTTCTCGATAGATTTCTTGAAGTCTTAAAATCCCATCTAGTGGCTAGGTAAGGTCAAGCCTTTATAAAGCTACCTCAACAACGCAAATATGTAACCTTCCAAATAGGCTATGAAACTTCATTACATTTTTTAATTTCTTAAAATGTGAAACAAAAACCCCCAAAATATTTTTTTAAATTTAATTCAATAACTTCACCTGAAAGTAACCCAGACTATGGATATGTAGTTCATCACTTCAATTCTTTCTCTCTCTCATTTTGCTTTATTTTAAATGCAGTTTTCTGCTTCTAGTTCTCTTTTTATAAAAAATATTCTTAAAAAATGCTTGCACTGATGGGGTAGTTTATTAGGAAAAAACCTGATTTCTAAAACGAGTAGAAAATGCGTTAGAAGTGGACGCATTTTTAGCAGATATTTAGGTTGGTCTTCAAAGACATGCAAATGTACTTTTCCTTCCATATTCTGTTCTGCATTTGAGTTTTGCTTGCTTTCTTTTTATTGGCAAAGGTGTTTTCAATATCCCAGGCAAATTTACACCAGCTAACTGTAATCAGTACAAACCCAAAACTGTTATTTTTGAAGCATTACATTCACGATGACCTTAGTAATATTACAATGAAAGCTTGAGAAATATGAATGCAAATAATATTTCTTAGAAATGCTTATAAATGTCCCTGTTAGTAAGTTGATGCTATCAATTTCAAAAGCTATATTCAAGAATGACGCTTCATTTATTTTTACCCTCCTTTCAAAGACAACTTTTATACACGATAGATGTAGCATTAACCAAATATCAATATGGGCCAGCATCGAACAAAGTGTTCCACACAGTCCAAGACCATCCTTACCCTGAAGTACTTACAAGATAAATGAGAAGGTCAGGAAAAGGATGAAAGAGCAGGTTCTGATGCAGAAGCAGAGAAAAGAGCTTTGTAAACATGACTTTCAGTTTCATTTCAGTGCTTCAGCTCAGTTTCATTGGGAGAGGATTAGTGAAATGGAAGGAAAAGGGGATGGTGAGAAGACATACAAAAAGAGTTTTCAAGGACACATTCTAGCTATAAAAATATATATACCCTGTATAATCTTTCCAATTTTTAATACCATATTTAGATGAGCTGCTTGTAGAAAACTACAGGCCATACTGGCATTGGCTGAACACGCCCTCTTTATCTCATTTAATTTTCAAAAGTTTAAGTACACAAAGTTTGCCTCAGTTATCAATTGCTGTATAAACTTTAAGTTCAAGAAAAGGCCAAATGACTTCCTGCATGTGTTTATTTCCTGCGCCGCAGATTAGGAAGCCTGAAAAGAGCAGTTTCCGCTCACCAGTTCTCAATATCTCGACGGATTCGCCTCCCGCCCCCACCCCTAAGCGAAGGATTCCTGCGGTGTGATTTCTAAAGATTTAACTTACGACTAGCTGAACACAAAGCATATGAATGAACACTAAAACCCACACTAAACTCTCATTAGTCACCGTGTGTGACAAGTGGTTACTTTGTTCTTACAAAAGGCTTAAAGGAAAAAAAAAAAATCTGCCCCTACAGTTAAAGAGCTTTATTTGAAATGAATCTTTTTATATGAATTTAAATCATGACAAATCAAAGGGGAGAAGCTATGGCTACAGCTAGGGAAAAAAAAAAAAAAAAAAAGGTTTTAATGTTTTGCATTTGTTTGGTTTTTTCTTTTCCCCCTTTTTTTTTTTCTTTGCCTTTTACCCTCTTTCCCCAAGGAGCAGAAACTGCATTTTTTTTTCTTTTGACGTATTACTTATCTTTCAGATTGCTCCTCAAAGACAAATCTCTCTTTCTAGGCCCCGGTAGACTTGCTTCTACATGAGACATGAAGACTAGGTTTTGTTTCGGACAGATCAAGTAGGTTTTTAGCCACAATGTACTCCTCTGTGTACATTTCTCCCCTTTATAAACATCAGGTATTCAAGTGTAGCTGCTTATTAACTCCTCTTGAGGAGTTCATCCCTGGCTGAATATTCTGTGAGTATTGAGCTGCTGTATCCTAACAATAGCTTCGCTCCTTCTTATTATTTCTGATGGGTCTGCATTGTATGGACCAGTAGAAAATATCTGTGGCTGATGGGATGTGAAGCTGCATTGTCAGCTGTGATAATTGTTAACTGATTATTTGCACTATGGCAGTGAACTCCACTACGGTAAGGAGAGATGTCCTGTTAGCACTATACAGACGTGCACAATGCCCGTTCCTGTATTAGAGAATAGGAGCAAAAATAAGCCTGTTTTTTAAAGTGCTTGTCTCAGATGCTGAACAACCTTCTGCCTGTCGAATGAGTTTTGTTTTGTGCTTGTGTGCTACAGAAAACACCTTCCCGTATCTGCTACTGTGCTGGCGGCACGGTTCAGAACTAAATACAGAACTAAATACAGGCACAAAGATGAGCTGCCCTGCCCCCTTTCTGCTCCTCCACCCAGCTCCCACCCCATGGTGGAGGCATTAGAAATGGTGAGCCATTCAGACCATCAAGGGTGTGCTGGGTGTCTGTCAAGGCCTTTTTAACAAAACCAGGACATTGTCCTACCTGTGCAGGTCACTTGGGATGCAGAGGCGGGAAGCAAGACCCCATGTACCCCGCTCCCCCTCAGGGTGGCTGGGAGGTCCCTGCGAGGACAGCCCTCTGCTCTGAGTGGCTTTGTAGAAGGGCTACTATTTCTGACCCGCTAAAAGCTTGTCTTTCTGTGGCTTACCTCCAGAAAAAACAACAACAAACCAACCAACCAACACCCCCCAAAACACCACCACCACAAGTCAATACTTGACGGAACTCCCAGGATAACTGGCTTTGAAATCTTGAAGCTACCTAGGTTGTCAGCCAGAGATGAGAGACATCTGCACTGTCAGCCGCCAAGCCCTGGGACAGCCCGGTCACCCCGCGGCTCTAACCTCGGGTGGCGAGGGAGCTAAAACGTGAGATCAGGAACCTCAAAAGTCAACGTGTTGAATTCAAGGTGTCCTCTGAACAACAAAACTGCGTATCTCTGCAGCCTTCCCAGCTCAGCACAGAGGTGCCCATGGGAAAGCCATTGGGCCAACTGGTGGAGCTGGGAAGGGAAAAGGGTGCACTGGGTGCAGGCACCCAGGTGCTGGCAGCATGGGGTGCAGGGCGGCCTCTGTGAGGAAAGGCCAGGGCTGCCCCATGCCAGACATGGTTGGTTCTAACCAGCTCCAACCAACCCATCGCAGGGCATAGTTGAGCCCCTCAGCCGAGACGGTGGTGCCTCTGGGAAAATGTATTTAAGAAAGGGCAAAATGCTGCCTGGGAGTGAGGGAAAAAGTGAGAAACATCACAGCGAGCACCCAGAGGAGAACAGGAGGAGGGTGAGGAGGTTCCCCTGCAGCCCCTAGAGAGCCTGCCTGGAGCAGGTACTCCGAGACAAGGTCTGTGGAGGATCCCATGCTGAAGGAGGTGGATATGTTCTGAAGGAACTCTGGCCCATGCTGGAACAGGGGAAAAGGGTGAGAAGCAGGAAAGAGGAGCTGTTATTCCCCATCCCCCTGTGCCACTAGGGCTGGGGAGCGGGCACAGGGTCAGGAACAGAGAAGTGGACTTGAGCCTGGGAAAATGGGGTAAAGGGGGAGGTATTGTCTTAATTTGTCCTTGCTTCTCACTATCCAAAGTTATTTTCACTAGCAATAAATTAATTTCTCCCAAGTTAAGTCTGGTTTTGCCTGTGGCAGTAATTGCTAAGTCATCTCCCTGTCTTTATCTTCACCCACAAGCATTCCCATCTTATTTTCTACCCTGTTTTGTTGAAGAGGGGGAGTGAAAGAGTGGCTGGGTGGGGTGTCCGGCAGCCAGCAAAAGGTCAACCCACCGAAAACTGGTAGGTCTTGTGGCACACAAGCTTCTATTCAGGATCTGAGAGTGCCTCTATTTCCCCCTAAGTCTATGGGTTACTCCAAGAAAAGGTAACACCTACCCCCATAATCCTGTCTTATTTTTCTCTTGGGCTGTCAATGGTAGACCACCACTGCCGCTCCTGGGACAACCTGATTAGCTTTCACAGAATCACAGAACCACAGAATGTTAGGGATTGAAAGGGACTTCAAAAGCTCATCTAGTCCAATCCCCCTGACGGAGCAGGAACACCCAGATGAGGCTACACAGGAAGGCGTCCAGGCGGGTTTTGAATGTCTCCAGAGAAGGAGACTCCACAACCTCCCTGGGCAGCCTGTTCCAGTGTTCCGTCACCCTCACTGAGAAGAAGTTTCTTCTCAAATTTAAGTGGAACCTCTTGTGTTCCAGCTTGAACCCATTACCCCTTGTCTTACTGTTGGTTGTCACCGAGAAGAGCCTGGCTCCATCCTCGTGACACCCACTCTTTATATATTTATAAACATTAATGAGGTCACTCCTCATTTTTTTCTCAGAAAACTTCTGCAGAAAGTTATCAGACTACAACAAAAAGAACTGTTGCCCTCCTTGCTATGTTCTGCCAGAAGTAAGAAATATTACAAAACTAGGGGAGAATTTTCTTTTCCTTGAATAAATCTCACCAGTATTCTGATGCAATCTAAATTTGAGATCAGTAATATGTAAATGTCTAAGCATATTTTAAAATATGACCCTCTTTTTCCTGTGCCTTGATTTCTCTGACTTATAATATGGATAATCTTATTTTAAAACTTCTAGGCTAACCTTTTCCTCATGTTTGTAAAAGTTTTGAACACTTTTGGACATAAGAATGAGGGAAATGCAAAGTATTATTAGTATTATTACTATTTCTTGAGCTTAAATCCTTTCAGTTCTTAGTTCTTTTAATAGCTGATATGTGAAGTTTAACAGTGGAAAAAATAGAACATAGTATTTATGGAGCACTTTTTATCTTCAAAGCACTGTGCAAATGTGAAATAGTGGCAAAATTTTTGACCAGTGCAACATTTCCAACTTTTAAAGCAGTTTATACTAGATGTAAGAACAAGCAGACACTCCTGATTTGTATGTGAATAAAGGACACCCTTTGACTAGAACATTAAGCAACATAAATAGTTCTGACATAGACTTAGTCTTATATCATCACACCAGTGGCTCTCCACACTTTGCAATACAGAGTCATCATGAAGTAAACTAACAGGAAAAATTTGTGCTAATTCTGAAATTCTACATCATGTCAAACGCAAGACTGACTACCTCTATCAGACACTCTTCTGCCAGCTATTCCAAAATGTTGTGATTATTATTGGCTTTGTCATTCCAAAAGGAGAGGCTCAATATTCTGCTCTACCTTACCCCTCTACCTGAATTGACTTTAAAAAGACAAGAGGGATTAAAGAGGTGTAAATAACATCTGAATTCAGCCTCCCACTACCTCATCTTTTAAAAGCAACTTCCCAGAGCTATGATGTCATTTTCTTAGCCCACACAATTTGAGCTATCTCCAGTCCCTTGGATTTTGATTACAGAATGGTTCTGTCTTCAGCTCCATCTGGGTTTTTTTTTCTGAAAGGAATTATTTTTGAAAGGGTGTCCACCCTTTTCCCCCTCTCTCTCCAAGGGATTTGACATCCCTTATTTTGGATGTCAAAATTATTACGAGAGTTGGGAAAGGCCAAGTACAGAAACTGCCATTCTGGAGATACGGTTTGCAGGAACCCTGTATGCCTGTACTTGGATCAGACCATGATGCAAAGCACAGTCCTATGCTCTTAAAAGTTTGGATGCTTTACAAAATACTACCGTTCCCATAGAAATCAAAGTTTTCCTATAACCTGGGAAAGTCAGAAATGAAAATAGCTGCCCTGGAACATTATTGCATGAGCTAAAATGATGTATTTGTTTTCTTGCTCAGAGAAAATATGAAACTGGCAACCTAAATCTGAAGTTAGTTCATCACGAAATCCACCTGAGAGACCTTAAAGATTGTGGTAATTGCAAAATTGAAGAAGGAGGGGTGTTTTTGGGTTGTTTTGAAAACTAAACATGGAAGATATTGCAGATTTTTTTTAATAGCAGGAAAGATGAATTTTGCGCTGCTACTTTTCTCAACATAATCTTTCACTATTGCTTGCAAATCTTTTACAGTCTAGAACCAGATTCCATCTGTTCCAGTAAGAACTGAGCTCTTAATATTTGGCCACTGCAGATTTTGAGTTTATCAAGTTTGTCTCATAACCTTTATGAAAAAAAATTCAGAGACATGATCAAATTTAAGAGAAACATTGTTTTTCCAGACATGGGATTGAAACTCAATACCCTATACCTGGAAAAACAGGATCAACTGAGAGAAATGGCATTCCAGTGAAACCACAGAGAAATGATGAGGCTATATTTCATATCTCAGCATACAGGGAAAGCTATAGCTCATCCAGAGGATCCAAGAGCACTGAGCACTAGCCCACATCAGGTCAAACCCCAGGGTGTGCAGCCCATCTGCCTCCTCCCGGTAGGTGGGAGAAGAATGTTGTCCTTGGGCTGGCTGTGCTCAAACAGGGCAAAGGGGACCCAGCCCTGCACGACACAACCAGCACAGCTGAATTACTTAAAGCTGGGGCCCAATCAGAACGCTAAGTTGAGAAACTTTTTAGGATAGATCCCAAATTATCGAAGTAACTCTTGAGGAATGTATTCTAGAAAAAAAAAAAAAAAAAAAGTCTGCCGCTCATTGTTATTTTTCCCCAGAGTTATGCCTTGAAAACAAAATATGTATGGTTTTCACACTTTTCTGGTTAGAACTCCTGTCATTTCCAGTGACTCAACACAGTAATTCATGTTGTACTTTTAACTGTTACTTGAATCCTAAGAGCATTTTTTTTTCCTGGGCAAAGTATGAAACATTGCTCTTGTAGTTACAGAGAGCGAGCAGCTGAAAAAATGATGGCCTTCAGGTTTTGAGGAAGAGGCCATGAAGAAAGAGCCTGGATTTCTGCCATCTTATCATCCACATCAGTGCCAAGAGGCAAAGAATTAGTAACAAGAGACAGGCCAGTGACAGTTCAATTTAAAGCCTTGAAGTCTCATAGACACCTGTGTGAAAGACCTGGGTGTAATCAGAAGTTGCTGTTACCTGGTGGTTCTCTAGGCAAGAGACCGCTGGGTTTCAGTCAGCTTCTGCAGACATGCACCTCTTAAAAAGCATTATCACAACCAGTATCTAAGCAGGCAAGCTCAGTGCAAAGACCAACGTAAAGCCACAAGAAATGCTCCTATGCTTCAAACTGGTTTCTCCAAAATAAGAAAAGGAATTTTGCATGCACAAGAGAAACCTGCATTGGTTTTGTTACCTATGTTGTACCCCGACATAGGGAACGGGGACACTCATGCTCCTGGACTACGCATTTGTATGTCTTCTTTCCACAGAAGGAAAAGTGAAGGGAGACTTTCCAAAAGATTTGTTGGTTGTTTATCTTTGTTAAGTTATTTGTAAAAAGTAAACTGGGATTAAAAGGCATGTTTTTCGATGGGATTCTTATTGGCCTGGTTTAAACCTTTAATTCAGGTTTGAACACAGTGAATATCTTGACTCCAAGTCCCCTCCTCCTCCACCTCCTTTATTTTGAAAGGAGTTAAGGGCATGCCCAAGTTTCTTCTGTTCAGAATATTATTTAGTCAATCTATTGTGAGAAATTTAAGTCACAACAACCTCAGAAGGACACCGAATGTGACCTTGCAATGGTAGGTCATTAAGTAATTATTTTCTAAAAATAAAACACACTGGCATCTGTTAAATTTACTCCAGCTTTTTTACAACACCAAAGTTATGATTTAAAGTAGCGAAGCATTATGTTAACCCAAGATGAGCGTGATCTGACTGATCCCAGTAAATCCTGGCAAGAGAGCACTGGTTAAGACCCCACCACAGATGACCTGCATGTGCTGCATCGTTCTGATTTCTTAAGAAGTCACCCATATGAAATAATCACTCAGTCCAATCTAGGAATGCACATACAGCTCATTAGTGTGGAGTGACTGAAGAAGAGGATGTTCTTCCACCAGGAGCTGGAGAGCACACAAGACACAGAGGTAAAGAACTTGAAAGGGAGGATTTGTGCCAGATAAGAAAGTCAAAGGGTGAACACTAATCTTAAGCAAAGTTGTTGATTACATACAAAACATATCATATTAAGTCTCTGATCCTGTAAGATCTCTGGAGTAGTATTTTTACGAGGTCTAAGAATTCCTCCCTCATATAAGACGGTGGCCATTCTTGAGATCTTTTCTGCAAACTACACACCAGTATTTGTGACTTGCAGCATTTGCTTGGTAAAATAGAGGACACAAAGGGATGCTGCAAAAATTGAAAAAAACCACCACCACCACCACCACCACATAAACAACAACAACAAAACAAACACAAACAAAACCAAAACCCATGATAAGTGCATTTGCTAGTATTACATTCCCAGGTACAGAGGGCTCCTGTATTAGTTTTGCTGTAAGTCAACAAACCACTTGTACCTACATATTATGTTTCTATGTGGGCCTATGTACCACTGACTGAAACACAAGTTCAGGAGTTTTACTGATTAATGACTGATTTTAGCATTTACTTATCTGCTAAATTGGGACTTTTTACAGACAACTATCTTTTGTGAAACTCATTATTTTTTGACAGTTTGGGGAGAAAAATATTTATTTCATTAACACGTGAATTTGTTCCTTTTTACAGCACCCAGAGGTATGTTTCACTGTGTTCTGCAGTATCTTAATATTTTTTCTGATGTATCTGTTTACTACATGTATATTGAATTACTCCCTGAACAATAAATCAACCACTGTTTTGGATTCAAAATGATTTTCCTCACACTAGATCTGCAATATACAACTTTTTTTAGATAATCCCAAGAGTAACAGCTGGCTGACAATTTAAGCAAGTCTGCAACATTAACCAGTGAGTGCAATCCAGACTCACATACCGGAGAAGAGGGATGCTTGTGAACAACATCACTTCTACAGTTCTACCAAGTGAGAAAAAGTCAGATTTCTTTCCTCAGCTGCAGTAGGCAAAGCATTAATTCCAGCATCACGTGTATATTACAAGTCTTCACATCCACAAAATGCTTACTTTACTGAATGCAACGCAGTTATGAAATGCATTTGGTCACTGGGAAGAATTCTATAAATCCTGCAAAGCTACCCAATGTACCACTCCCCAGCTAACTCCTGTGGATGGGCCTGCACGCTT
Source organism: Caloenas nicobarica (assembly GCF_036013445.1). Taxonomy (NCBI): domain Eukaryota; kingdom Metazoa; phylum Chordata; class Aves; order Columbiformes; family Columbidae; genus Caloenas; species Caloenas nicobarica. Next base: position 43,286,015 of record NC_088246.1, on the reverse strand, counting down.
TTGCAAACCTCACTGTGGGATTAGGACATTTATCAAAGCTATGATTTCTTGGCCACAATGTTATATCTATTGTATACCAGGAGTTCTGCAGGTGCATGATTTATCCATCCTGTCATTAGCTACAATACCCTGCAAACAGTTTTTATTTTCTGCTGGAGAAACAAATACTCCTCCCATAAATCGTTTTACTGCTGATTGGGGAACAGGCTCCTGCTCCCTTGACAATAAACCAGCTTGCTTTCTCTGACCATGGAGTTATAATTTTCAGCATAACAATCTGAAGCTCAACACCATTTCTTCTGGAATTAAGTAATATAGGGAAAATTGTAGCTTACTTATTTTCAATATCACACCTGAACTCTCATTATCTGTTAAGTGCCAACATGTTTGATCGCTTGAGGGACATCACAGACAACATAGCCCCTAAAGATCCAACCATGGGAAGACAGAAGGAAGAAGCAAACATCAGGTAAATCGAACAGATAAAATAATCTTTTAAAATGAAAATAAATTCTCAATATGAATTTTGTTCCTGGGATCAGGATTTGCTAAAGGTTTCAGTTTCTCTGAAAATGTTCATGGAACATTTTAAAAAGCAAGAAAGCAAACCGGATATCCAGGAAATCCAGAAATGAAAAGCGCTTTCTTAGTCTGTGAAATCAAAGTCAGACAGGCCTTTCACTCAAATTAAATATTCATAGAACCACATATATTGTATATGACACATTTGAATGTGAAAAGGCTAATATCCTCTGGCTTTCCCAGTACTCAACTAATCTATTAGAAATGTAATAGTCAGTCTAACCGTTCTGTGACTTCAGCAGGACATATGAAAAATAAAAGAGAAAGCAGAATGAGCTACAGAGAGAAGAAGAAAATAAGAAGTAAGATGTATCCAAGACCAGCTCTCAGGGTACTCAAAATCAATTTCAACTGCCCCAGATATCTGTTAAGTATCAAGTACAGAACAGAGGAACATGCACACAGGGCTACATGGTTGCCTAGAAAAGCTGCTTTTTCCTCCTTTAAGCTTTGGGCACTCATGCTGGAGAAGAGCGAGATCATTCATTTATTAAAAGGGATGAGCAAATTATAACTGGGATGTCGACTATAAGCTCTTTGAATTCAGTGTAGCAAAGAATGGTTTTCCAGAATACATCAATACAAGGTTACAGATTTCTTTAAAAAAAAATAAAACAGCAATGAAAAATGACATTAAAATTCCCAGTACAAAAGGCAACAGAAATACCTAAGAGACAGTGTGTTAAGGCACAAGAGCTGATGGGATTTTTCTTTGGTTTGGTTTTATTCCCCTAGGGAAAATCAAAAGCAATGAAGGCTAGTAAAATCCAAATACTTCTGCAGATTACTGACAATTCCGTAGTATAAAATGGTGGAAAGGAGACATCGGCATCAATAAACAAAAATACTATTAAGTCAATGAAAAACTTTGTGAATAACTTAAACGAAGGAATAAAGTAGCGTGAGGTAACACATGCTGAAGGTTTGACCATGCAAAGTTTCTCTGGCCTGGGTCAGCGCAGAATTTAAAATAATGGGACTACTCATGTCCTTAAAGTAAACCATGAGTACAAGCAAACAGACCCCTGACAAAGCTGTGGAGAAACTACTCTCTGAGTTAAATACAGTTCTCTCCTGCATAATTGCCTGCCACACATAAAGTACTATCATGTGGCCAGATCATAAAAGAAAACTCCTCTCTAGATAACATCACTCAAATGTTTCTAAATATATAAAAACACTTTTACTTTCAAGTATCAATGTGAATGCAAATAAGCCACCTTCCCCTCATAGTACCTTTCCTTCACAATATAAACCACTCCTCTTATTCTTATCAGCTAACGAACAAGTGTTTTATGGGCTGACTTGCATTTCCAACATGCCACAAGTGTTTCATGTTGGCAACTTGCACTCTATGAATTGGTAAACAAACCAAAATAACAACAACAACAAAATTCCAATAACTTAGATTTTAGTAAGGTTACTGCAGTAAGCAAAGATCAGACAGGTCTGCAAATAGCTTCAGCTTTCATGAAATTACACTGCTGAGAAAAAATAGCCCAGACACATTACACATTGAGGGGCTCAAAGAGCAAAGCAGAGATCTTTTGAATCCTGTTGGAGGGTGCTCAAACAAGAGAAGTCATCGACCCTTGAGAGAGAAAATCCAGAGAGGCTCCTCAGAGCCTCCTGGCATGTGGAGCTGCACTTCTTCGCTTAGGAAACACTGACAGCTAGGGGAAAAACCCCGTGTGGCTCAGCCTACGGGATTTTTCTGCCCTGGTGCCCAATGGCATGAAGAAGATTCAGATCCTTCCTGTTGAAGTTCAACATCATAAACTTGACAGGCAAAAGGAAGGGAAAAAAATAAAGGAAAGCTCTGCTTTTGTGTTTCTCCCTGCTGTAACCAGAGCCCCCTTCCCTACCCCCAAATGTTTGTTAAGATGTTAAAGTCTAGATTTTAAAATGTAAGTACAGCAGTCGTGTCCAGGCCGCAAGAACTAGATGAGAGATGAGGAACAGAGACTGAGGACAAGAAAGATGACCAGAAACCACAGCAAGAGGCTCCGAGGATAAACAGATGCTACCCTATCTCATCTGTGTCTTCTGTTTTGTGGGTTTGAGCCTACTTCTCGGAAGACTGGACATGGAATGAATGCAGATGGAGATTTCTGTCACATTGTTCCCAGTTGGTTTAAAACCTCTGCTTCTCGAGTCAAATCTTTTCTAGAGCTGTTGACTGCCTTTCCAAAGCCTGAGAATGGACAGAATTTCTTACCACTCTATAAGGACACTGGTCTAAAAAGGCTAGAGGATTAACAGCAAATTAAACTAATATGGTTACCATAGAAATCCCTTTAAAAGGTATATTTTGAATTTCATATTTCTTTGTCAGTAGATAGTCTCTGCAGCTCCATGCTTAGAATATACATTTCAGGAAAATTTGCCATATAGCATATTCAGTTGTACATTGTAGTTCCTGACACGTGTGGGTGTCGTAACCTTCCAGCAGAAACAGGAAAAAATGGTAATATTAACAAGATTTCTACAGAAGCTTACAACATTAGTTACCCTATTATCTAACAAAACAGTTCAGAATGACTGGTGGGAATATCTTTGAAGATTTCTAACAGATATTTTTAGAGATACATTATTTGTTCAGTTCCAAATACTCCAAGAATCGCCTATACGTAGCTTCAGTATTATTTAGTGTCTAGTGAACTGTTATGTAGATACTAATACAAAGTTAATGGGTATAGATGTAAAAGAGACTCACCTACTGTACCTGGAAAGAAAGGATAGTCTTTCACCTAAAAACTATGATTTAGAAGATCAAAAAATCACCATTAGCTGTGAAATAGGCTTCTTACATGAGTCAAATTTCCCGCAACTCTTTCCCAGCCTCTGTAATGGGGATTTTACTACTTCTTTTGCATCCTTTGTGAGAGGGTATGACACCTTTTGTCCATTCGTATAGAACAGCAATGTCCTAAATCACCAAATCAATCACCAATGACCTGATCACCAAATCAGGTTTTTTGTCAATTTTCAGTTATATAATGAGTATAAAAGCTACTATAATTAGGAAAAAAGCAGAACAAAAGATACAGAGAGGCTTTCAGTAATTCATATACATATACGCAAGCATAATTGAGTGAAATAAAGAACACAGGCAGAATACAGAGGATATTTCCAATGATGTTTAAATCTATTGGCAGACTAATTTCTTAAGGAAGTTAATAGCAAAACCATGAATTAGATAGATTTAAGAAAACTAAAGAATATAACAAAGGCAAAGATGGGGGAAAGTAGATTTGGGGAGCTGAATCACAATAATGGAGTTTTGCTCTGTCTCATTTATCTATATATATTTACACGGGGGAGAAAAGTGTTGTGAAGACATTATTTCATTCATAGACATAACAATCAGAAATTGATCCAACTTTTTGAATATTCTTTCTAAATTTTGCATTTTAAAAGAAATACCTAGAAACACTGATTCCAAGGGAAAAGGTAGTGGATTTTTTTAACTGTCTGCTGCTAAGATTTTATGTAACAAGGATGAAGGGCACAGGAAAAAAAGAAAAAAAAAAGATGCTGTTCTACAGCTTAAATATAGAAGAAAAATTTTATCTCATATTCTAAAACAAAATATATTTATGCACCTAACCCCTCTAATTTTAGAAATATCTGCTGTAGACTGTCATTATACCCAAACTGTTTGCAGATGCTGCTGCACAATTGAATAGTCAAACTGTTTAAATATTTTATGCCATTGTCAACCTGTTAACAAAAATAAAAAATATTAAAGGGACACTAAATAGATGCTAGTAACACCAAGATCTGAGGTTACAAATTGTTTTTACAGATCTCTTTTCATTTTACAGCTCTTTCATACAGAAAACCACATTTTTTCTAACTAGACTCACCTAATAAGAGTTGTTAACATGAAGAGATAAATCGAATTGATAGAACGTGCATGGATATTTTGCCACTCCCTAAAAATCTGATTTGAAACAGAAACATTTAAATTTATTACATTCTCTAGAGAAATTATTATTTCATGCAAACCAATTTAATTAGTTTAGACAAAATATTTTTACTTTTAAAACTTAATTTTAAGAAGTAGAACATTTTAGTCTCAAAAATAAACACTATAACCTCAAATTTAAAAAGAAATACAGGGGAATATAGTTGCTATAAATAGAGTAGAATTCAGTTTTGGTAGGACAAATTATCAGTAAACATTTGATCTCATGAACCAAATCTAGCTGATCAAAGGAGAGCAAACTTGGTAGATGAAGCAGCAGATACACTGTTTATTTGGTTCTTTAACATCAGAATCATACGGTTTGACAGGATTCTGATAAACATTCATCTGCAAACATTTCATAACTTTAGGAAATGTCATTCAGGTGCTGGACGTCAGTTTTGTTCTAGATGCTAAGGTCCCAGTGCATTAAGATCCTTATGCAGATGCACAACTGTTAGCACAGGAAGAAATCTACTGAAGCCTGGAGGATTCATTATAGTACCAGAGTCATACATAGACTTTCAGTTGAAAGGCTTAAAAATATCTAAAGGAACTGATCTTGTGCTGAAGACAGAAATGCTATTTCTTTGCAAGAACAAAAAGATGGAGACTTAGATAGGAAAGTGGGGATTTTGTTGTTTGTTTTAAAAGGATATAAATCTCCATGATGCAGGCTATAAAAGAAGGCTAGAAAGATTAATACTCTCTGGGCAGCATATTCCGCTCGTATTATCTACACGATATCTTGCACCTTGTTCTGAAGCATTTAGCAATGGTTCATGGAACAAGAGATGTTTAAGGGCCTGATATGGCCTTGCTGCATCGATCACTGTGATCCAGGGATCAAAGCCAGAGGGTGCTTATGGCCCTTTTTGATCTTTACAGGAGAATTCCAGTATGCTAATCGCTAAAACATACCATCGGATTATTCATTTCTCTCCCTCGTGTATTTCCTTACTTAAAAATAAATCAATCAATCAATACAGCTATCATGCAAAATTTCTGAACTTGAGGGAAGTCAATAGTGTCTGTAAGTGCTTGGCCTCTGTGCATATCGGGGTTGGAAACTGTGAGGAGCCCTATTGACCCTTTTCTTTTAATAAACTCATTTTTGGAAAAAACACACACATTCATCATGTCTCCTACTTCCTGGAGGAAATATTGGTGCAGCTGAGGTCTAGAGACAGAGGACTCACCAACAGGAACAAACAATTGAAGTATTTCACTGTCTTGCTTTTCCCTTCAATATTCTTCTAGACAAGCATTCTTCTTACCTCTAATTACTTCGTATTAGGGCTAAATTGCTCAAAAGATGAGTCATCCATTGTATCTTTTAAAAAAAATCCACATTTTTGCATTAAAAAGGATGACCAAACAGAAAATAAAAGGCTGCGTAATTTATACCTGAACACTTACATTTGCCTTTAACATTTCAAGAATTTGCAGAAAAAGTAGGTGTAAGTTGGCAACTTGCATCTAGCTTTGAAATTATTACCAGTTTCAGGCTATTTCTTAAAATCTTGAGTACGTATTTCAGTGTACACATCTCTTCCATTCTTCCCTTCACTTCTTTGCACACGCTCCTCGTGAAGCTTTTTTCACTTCTCTTTAGATTTTGTTAACAGTTTAAAGTTAGGTCAATATATAAAGAATTCTCACCTGAAAATTTGTACCCTTATAATCTGTCTCACAGGAAACAGACAACGATTTAAAGTACAAGATTAGGTAATAAAAGAGTTTGAGGTTTATAATGGCCAGCAAAGTTTCAGTATCCAAATGCCTGACATGAAGGAATCTGTTTTTATTAATTGCCTCCAATAAGGACTTCTCCACTGATTTTAAGAGCTGATATAAAGTGGAGTGGGTTTGTTGGGGTTTTTGTTTGTTTGTTTGGGGTTGATTGTTTGTTTGGGGGTTTTTGTTTGGTTGGTTTGATTTCGTTTTGTTTTTTACTCTTCAGGATTGACTGAGTTATGCTGAGATAGACAACCACAAATTTATAACATTCTTGAGAAGACAGATTGTGAACTTTTTTTTTACTACTAAAGTTTGAATGTATAGGTTGCAGAGTAGTTTCCCTAAGGTTCCTTTTGCATTTTAATTAAATAATAATAATAATAATATGCGAATTGAACCTTAGGGAACCTTAGTAGCAGCAGTAGCAGTAAAAAAAAGAAAGCAAAATAGTCACAAGATTGTCCCAGTGGGAAGGATGGGGGAAGTTAACTGGAGAACAAGAATTCCTGCTGAAGTCCCAAACTGAGCAGCAGCAGAGTAAAAAGGGTTTCAAAGAGAAAGCCTTCTGCAACGCACTGTTACATGCTTCATTGTCACTACAAAACCCGGACGTACCGCTACTTACTCTCAAACACGTTCTTGTAAGCACGCTCTATTAGCGTCAGTATCTCCTTATAAAAAGACCTCTTTCTGTAGCTTAGCAAATACAAACACCCAGGGGTAGCCCTCCTTCCACTTAATAATTGACAACTTTCCTGATGAATGCACAATCTAGGGGTTTCCTTCTTCCCAGTACAATTTAAAGTCTACAAAGAGCAGCACGTGTTTGTCACCAGTTTTTCAAGTATCAGTGAAGAAAAAGGGGATAAGCTGAAAAAAAATCCACAGATGACAAACCCTGGGTGAAATTTTGAAAATGACAGGAAAAGAGCTGGGAGCACTTCCAGACTTTGTTATGCAAAGATTATAAATAGAGAAACTCTATTCTTGCTTAACGATATCTACAAATAACATTAAGTAACATTTAGAGCTATACAATCATGGGACACTCCACCTAACATTAACTATTCAACAGATAAAAACCACTATAGGGCACTGTGAAAACCAGTAAGTTTCTTCTGCTGAATGTTCCCTAAAGGTCATTAAATGTCCGATTCACGCTGAGTGTGTTATCAACAATACACAATTTTCTGCCTTTTAATGTTACCTCGAACTAGGAAGAAACAGGAGGAGCTAAGTAGATCTACTTTTTACTTTTGTGAAGGGCTGTGATTAAGCATCAGTCTGACCTGCATAGATGCTAAATTGATTCTTTTTGCCTGTTGTATCTGAGAGAGAAGGTGGTAGCTGGAGAACACAGTTCAATTGCTAAATTAATATTCACAATGTAGTTCCACATTTCTACCCCAGAATGAGAAAGGTCGGATCATGTGGAGACAGATCTGAGGGGGGAAGCCAACCACTGAAAGGAGAGCGAGGAGAGCTATAGCCATGTTGTGCAGTGCAGAGAGTGGAAAGATCACACAATAAAGCACTTTGACTTCTTGCCAGGTATACCCTGTGAAATGAATTTCAAAATAAAGTTTTAAATTACAGACAGCTTTTCCAAACCTTTGCTGGCATGAGCACTACTGCGGAAAAGCTATGACACTAGCAATTAGGGATAGCAGAGTCTGGGATATTAAGGGAAACTTGTCGAGCAGAACTTAAAATATCTAAATATTTCTCCTACATATTTGCCAAAAGAAGAAATAGAAATTGCTTTGGCTGTGCTTGCCTTTAAGTTTGCACCTTCTGGATTTTTTTGGAAAATATTCACAGACATTAGTTCAGAACTTCTATAAACATAATACTAATTCATGTCTAAAAGTATCAGGAACAGGGAGGCTAAAGATAGAATTAAAAAAAATATATAGCATGTGGTGTGCCAGCAACATGGTCCTACGAATTTTATGTTTGTCCTATCTGTTCAAGCAAAACACATCATGAGCATCTAACCAAAGCTCCTTGAATCCCCCGCTTAATGTTTTCAAGGAATGCAGATGAAGTAGTATTTGCTGAAAGAATTAAGTTGATGAAAATAAAGCATACACATTTAATGAGTGACAAATAAGGCAAAGTACCTCAGTCCTCTCTTAAATGACCCTTATTCCATGTTAGTACTAACCATTCATGGAAAAAAAACCCAAACTAATAATTAACGTTTTAAAGCATCACCATCAGAAGTGACGACTGCAATGAAAAGTGTCATCTAATATTTCCAGAAAACCTTGGAAACTTCTAAAGAAAAGATGTATTGAACAAACAAGTTCCTGGTACTTAATAGAAAATTATGTTTGTCCTAAATACGTATCACATACCAGCTAATGAGCCTGTTTTAAAGTAGGGCAGAAACAAGTTCTACTGGACTGCAGTGACGAAAATTATTTGGTACCCTTTAACTCCCAACAGAAGATGCAGAAGGTATTAAACGTAAATGTGAACAACTGGGCTGGTTCCTGCTTTCATGAGGTCAATGACAAATTACCCTTGGCACAGTTTCAGGAATGATTTATTTTTTAAAACATCACCTTAATGTATAGTACCCCTCTACTGGCTCCACCGAGCTGCTTGTCACTGTCCCCATCTCCTTATGAAGAAAAGATGTCCAAGCCACGTGCTGGTGAACATAAGGTTAAATTCACACAGCTCCAGTTTGCTGAAGGAATGATTTCAGTTCTTAGTAAGTCTCACAGCACACAGACTTTGCCTTTTACTTCTCCTGCTGGGTCTAGCTAAGGATTGAGCCCCATTGCTGAATTTTGAGTATCCTTAAAGTTTGTGGATTACAAACTGTAACAGATGTCCCTGCTGTGCAGGGAGTTTTGTTTAAAGGTCCATCTGCCTGCAGATTAAAATTTGGGATTCTTTGTTCGCATCCTGCAAAACCAGATCTTTCAGACAAGTCGCTGTAAAAATGCAGGGATTTTTCTGAGCGATAAGGAAGATCAGTACATTGCATACATTCCTGCCTCGTAAAGAAGTAGCTGAGACCATCTCAAGGTTTGACAGGACACAGTCTTATTTGTGTTAACGTTCCTTCTGTTGCCTGCTGTGGGAAGGAAATGAATATATGCACCTATGGCTTTTTTCTTTAAACCCCAGATCTGAGACTTCTGTGTTCATCACTTCTGGAGGTGTGGAGAGTCACCTCTGCATGGCTACGTGGGGTACATGGGCCAGGTGGTGGAACACGGGGTCCAAACTATGGTTATTTAGAGGAGAAAGGCAGAGAGACTAAAGCACTGGCATATTTAGCAGAATGATTTACATATGTTTCCAAAATCAGAGCAAAAGAAGACAGGACAATGAAATGACAGACAAAATCAGAATGGAAGAGAAGTGAGAGACTATGAAGGAATGAAAATCAGGAATAGGGAAGAGAAAATAACAGGGACAAGTGAAAGGAGAAGGAAAAAGTATTTACTATGCAATTAGATTTCATGCGAGGAGGCACTCAATTCCTTCCTCTGTACAGCTTACAATACCACTTTTCAGAAGAAATTCTCCACACTCCACTCGGCATATGAAGGGGGAGAGGGTGGGTGGGGGAAGGGCATCTTCATCCCCCCTCAGGCTCCTCTGCTCTTTTCCAGGTTCCTCCATTAGATCACTACATTTTGGGTTTCAGAGGAGAAACTTGGAGGAGCGAAGGAGATACTTGTTGGAGCTGAGCCAACTCCAACCCTAGGGGCTTTCCGTGCAGGCACTCACGATACCCTTGGGAGAAGAGGCTCCGGTTTCCTTCCTTGGCTTCCTCAGCTGCCTTTCAGCCCAACAGCTCCATGTTTCTTTACTGAAGTAGCACCTCACTGCCTCTACATTCACCAATCCTTACCAGCTTCCAGTGGGCCAACTTCTCTTCTGCTCATCTTCCAATAGCATGAGGGCATCTCCCCAAAGTCTGAGTTATCCTGTTCACACTTCATGTTGTTGGTGGCCAGCCGGCAGGCAGGCTCACAAACTTGAGAAGGGACTCTCCAGCCAGCCAAGAATTTTTTTTCATTTTCTAAACAGTCTCAAGTGTTGTCTACACTTAGGTCAGACCTTCCTAAAAAAGTCCTTTTTGCCCTTCCTTTGACTTCTCTACCAAATCATACATAACCTATGCTGTGTAGCCAGCTTCCTTCCTCCTGGATCAGGTTGTGCATATGCAATCATGTCCAACACAAGCATGCATCTCTGTTTCTCTCTCCTGTCCAAGCTGAGGAATGACATACCTCTGGATTTGAAGCCTCAAATGATACAGTAATTTCATAAAATGGACCAGAATTCACAGGTTGTGATGATGTCTCCTTACTTGAAACTGCTTGCTGTCCTTGTGTCTTCAGTTCTTTATTGTCTTAGAATGGTGTATTTTAACTCCACTTAACAGCCAAAGGAAGTCAAAGAGCATATCTTCCAGCTATTTCAGAACACATTCAGCAACAGGAAATATATTTTTTCAGGCAGTTATGGTAAATGTTTGCCATTGTTTTATAATCTGGTGTCATGTTCACCAGTTTAGAGGTAATCTATTAGGGAACTTGGAAAACAATCAGTATTACACACCTGGAAAGGTGAGCGATGTTATTCATGAGCAGAGGTTTCTTTATCAGATACATTTATATCTTGAAAACTAAGAATGAATTATTTTTATATTTAAATCCTTGTAGAAGCAGAAGATACTGGTCATAATAACCACAATGTGGCCACCACAGCCAGTATTCTCCTGTAGAGGTATCGCAGGTTCGCTATTTTCTGCATAAAGTATTACTTATTTCTATGGAATGCCTTTATATTTTATCAGAAATCAGATGTCCGTGTTCTTTGATTACTGGCAGAATTAGAGGAACAGGTCAATACTTCAGCATGGCATTCATAGTTTTTCATGTATCAGTGAAATGTTCTACACCTCCTTTGCAGGTTTATTCTGTCATTTTGTCAGTCATCTATACTGTCCTTCTCTTTTTCACACTTGAAAGGAAGAGATGTTCTTTATATTCTGGATTTTTCCCTACTCTTTTCATATTAGACAATTCAGTCATGACTCTTGACAATAGATTCGTGTGTATAGTGGTCAAAATTTGTTACAAGACTTCTTATAAGGCCCTGTCAGCGGCAGACTTACTCTCCATTCTTCTACTTACAAGCATCTAGATAATATATTTGCTTTTAACTACTGCTGTTTGCCCAGCAAGATCTTTTACTGCCTATCCATGACTGCACCTCCTAAACTGACAGTCCCATGAGGCTTGGAGAATTTTTAATGGGCATTCAATCTTACTGATAGCTAGAGAGCAGTTCAGTCCTCTTTCCAAGGGAAGACTCCTCAGGCCCAGTGCAATCTTTAATTCTTTCCATAGTCTTTCAATGTGTCCAAGATCCGGACACTGCCATACAACTCCATTTTCCATTTATACTAGTGAGTGACAGGCATGCTGAAAAAGGGTCGGTTTTTAAAATAAAGAAATTTTTTAATTTTTTTTACCAAAAACTAGAAGATATACTCAAAAGCAGATGAAGAAAAGGCATGCCAAAACCAAAAATTAATTAGCTCCACTCCACTAAAAGAAACCAACAAATGCTTTTACGACAACAGTGAAAAGCTGACTAGGGCCTGAACTTGCTCTCACTAGTGTCAGTAACACTTTGATTCAATGGGAGCAAAGTAAATCCCATTAGAGCCTTTTATAGAAAAATCCTAATAAAAGCAGACACTACAAAGTAAAGGCCCCGTTCAGCCTTTGCTTAACACCATAGCCATTGTAAAGTCACACCATTGTGGCTGGCGTCCGCAGTCAGACCTGGAGCATTTCAGTCCTACTCACCACGTCACAGAAAGCCGAAAGGAGATGCTGTACCAAAAAGAGAATTGCAAGCCTCTCCTGGCTATGGATTTAATACACTATTGTTAGGTTTACATAAGATCTGGCTGGGTCCCAAACGTGCATTCTCAGACACTCATACTGCCTGATTTATGCTGTCTTATTTGGCTGGTAAAAGAATCAAATTGGTGACTGGTTTTGAATGAAGGCAATTAAGGTGGTTGATTGGTTTTGTAATTTGGAGAACACCACTCTAGAGTATAAGTCAATTGTGTAGAACTATCCAGGTCTTTAATCACTGGTTTCCATGTGCAAAGAGCTGATGCTTTACATCACCTGAAATTTATACCAGTTATAATCAATTCCATTCTCCCCATTACCCCCCCTGTTGCTTCCTCTCCTGCCCTGCACCTGGCAAAAACATGACATCTTACTGGAGAAAAAGTTAACTATAGTGTGGCCAATTATATTTCAAAGGTGTATCTAAATTTAATTTGCTTGCAGGGTCAACCAAGTATGTGGGGGTAATTATCTTTACAGAGCATCTGACAGCTGTTGTGATATAGTGGTCCAACAGTTCCCACTAGAAATCTGTCAGGAAGCACTTGTTTAAATTTGAGTAAGGTTAAACAACAGACTTCTGTCTGCAAATCCTGGAAAACAATGTCACCAACAAAGACACCAAATTTACCTAAGTCTCTTGGGTCCCCCTGAAAGACTGAAAATTCTCAATGCAAAGAGTTTTCTTTCTGAATGGATCCTAAAATAGGAGATCTGCAGGTATAACACACAAAAATTAAGCCACAGGACAGGAAATCATACATAATTTGCCTGTGTATAGTAACTATATACCTTTACGAAAGATAGTTTCTTATTTAAACATACAGGCTCCAGGAATTCCAAAGCCGAGAAATAAAATTTCACTCAAAAGTTGCAACTTTTTATTCTCAAAAGTGGACAGGAATTGAAGTGTACATTCATGGGATGAATATGTAAAAAACCCAAATTCTGAAGAGTTACATGATATTTAATTGGCTTCTATGCAACATCTTCTGTTGCCTCACCGCAGTCACGTTTCTGACGTTCATTCAGAACAAGGCTATGTTTTGCACATTGGCTTTCAGATCACTAAGTCCCAAACTTTTGGGACACTGCCTGCTGATGGTGTTCACCACTGATCACTGACCACCACGAAATTATACCAAACATTCAACTGAAATGTTGGTACACCTATACAGTGCTACAAGCAGACGTGAAACCCTGAATTCCACTTGTCAGCAAGGGCATATAATAAGCTGTGCTTCACTGAAGGCTGCCGTGAAACCTCTGGTCAGCTCAGAAGTGATGCAACTTCAGGGCTTTCCTTAATGTGCTGTATCTTCACACTCCTCACTGAAAGTCCTCCCTGTAGCTGAACCCTGAAGCCCTGTGTGAAGTGGTCACCACTGACAAATGGTTTGGAGATCCAAAAGTTACATTAGTAGTTAATTAGGTAACTAATTAAGTTATATTAGTAGTTAATAACATGTAAAGTTATGTATCTTTGTACAAATTCCCTGTATACACACTTAATTTAGTATGGTCCTGGTAGTCCTCAGATTTTAATAAAGTCTGCAAAATAGAAGGAAATGTTGGTTCCCACACTCAAGTAGCAAATCTTACTGATTAGGAGGCAGTAATAAAACCACCTCAAAAGGTTTGTACAGCATGGAGTAGATTAGGTAATTGTTAGCTGCCTTCAATACTACTTACAGGTAGCAAATTCCATAACAGTTGAAACTATTCTATTCCTTGAAAAAAAATACAGAGAAAAGAAGAAAAGTCTTGAATTACAGTTTTGTTTCACCACTTTTAAGCAACAAGGAATAATTGAAAATTCACTATCATGCTGGAAATATTGGTCCTCTGGTACTGTAAACACCTGTGACATTGCTAAGCAATTTAAATACCGAGTCTTCTCATTTCACCTCACCAGACACTGTACATTGTATGTTTGAGAAAACTGCTCAATCTGACTTTAAAGTAGCTGCTTACCTAATAACACTCGCATGCAACAGTACACATAGAAGGGCTTATTTAGACAAAAATTGCTTTTACCACTGCAGCCATTCTGAAATTGCCCAGCATATATCTTTAATAAACCCTAGGAGCATTTCGGGTAAAAAAACCCCACAGACTGGCTGGATGCTTTGATGGAGTTTCTCCTCCTAGGTGCCTGGGCCCAGTGGAGAAAGGGTGAGGAGTCACAGCTCTGCCAGGCCCCCGGATCACCGTTCGTGCCTGTGTGACATTACAGGGCACCGCGTGGAGTCGGCAGACCAGCATTTCGAGCACATAACAGATTAATTTGTATCGAAAGAAATATCCCCAAACTGACTTGAGCACTTTGTAGTGCTGATTGCATCGAACTTAAAGAAAAATGCTTACAGCCCCAAGCTGGGCTTCCTGGGGCCTACAGTCAAGTGCTTCTTCCAAGGGCAAAGGCACAAATGGGTAAAAATCAGCTGTGACAGTGCCTCAGAGTCCTGGTTGGAACATATTAACCCTCTGTAAGAAACCCTGAGTTATGTCTCCTCTTGAATTCATGACACAAGCCTGAAGGGACACATGGCATATTGGTGACAGAAGTTGCATGTCTACACCACAACTGTGCTTTGCTGCCTTCGTATAGCTAGAGAATAAACTCAGAAACTCATATCCCAGCTAGGAAAAGGAAGTGAGAACAAACACGAAAAATACTGCCCTGGGGCCAGGGATTCACATCCTCAACAACCCATAGATAAGGAAGCTACATCAGGGTCCAATGGTGAAGCAGAGGAAGGTACGGGACCTTCCACTGATCCCTCATTTTGCAACGTGTGGTTTAGGTGTCTGCGGAAACAAAGGAAGATCTGAGAGATCTGGATGCAGACAAACCAGTGCCAGCCTACTGGCCGCATCACTTGCCTTGCTGAGGTTATGGAAGCAGGGCAGAACAGGGCTATTTCTGAAACTGCCTCCAGAGACAAGGAAATGAAGGAACAGCTCCATATCAAAGGCTCCAATGATACCAGCCAGAAACACAACCCAAGGCAAACCAAGGAGCATCAAGCAACAGCCAGCAGGTTGGGGAAATTCTTCCTTGTGGTTAGTGGCACTTCCAGCAGTGTATCTGAGGGGGATGGTGGCAGAATAGCTTCACATCCCTCACTTAGCAGTGGGGAGGTTGGCTCCAAATGAGTCAGGAGATTGAGGGATCCAATCCTTTGGAGGAACAAAGGAGGAAATAATTTTCCAGAGGCCTCTTGGGCTAAAATCCTACAAGCTCCTGTTTGAGGCAACAGCAATTCAAAAATATTAGGAGTACAAAAGGATGCTGGAGAGAAGAGTGGGAGGGTAAGAGAAGGTGCAGGTTCTCCTCCTAAGGGCACTGGCCTTCCCCAGGACCACAGGCTGAGCTGCATACAGAGCTCTAGGCTACTAAGCTAAAAGGTTTGAATAACATCTCGATAAAGGTATAATTATCAGACTTTTAAAGGTCTTTTAAAGCACATGACATTGTGACTCACAAAAAGGTAGCAAATGGGTATTTCACCCTAGCACTGCCCACTTCTTATGGAGAAATCAGACCTCCAAGAGCTGGGAAATTTAGAAAAGAGCAATCCAACACACTTGAAGCTGACTTTCAAACTATCCTCTGAGGCTCTGAACAAGGCACAGAAGACAGAAGACATTAGCTTTTCAGCCTGCAGTTATGCTCACAAACTCTCCATGCCCCCTGCTGCTCAAATTTAGTTTTACCTTCAGGCAAAAGAGCCATCATCCCATTTCTTAATAATATGAAGAATTTTCTTGACTGCTCTGTTAGCTGCTCCCTGCAATCCCTAAGAGCCACACATTTCTTCACAGAGCACTGGGATGCAGGGGGAGGAGGTAAAAAACTGCTGCTGACTGATGCTAGTAAGAGAAATGCTGATTTAAAAAAAAAATAGAAAAAGCATCAATTAAAAATGCCATAGCTGGGCCAGACATGAGAATTTTAAGATATTTTCCTCAAACCCCAGCTCTTAGGCATCAGGATTTTGCTCACGTATCTAAGAGCAAGGCTGGGTTCATGTCATCAACTCCAAAGCCCCCACTAGAGAAATTTCCCACTCCATCCCCAAAAAGCCTCCTAACGAGTGAACTTCGTACAATGCTGCAAGATGCCAAAACCACGCAAGGACTTTACAGGGGATGGCTAAACAGGTCCTCTTGAAATAGGAGCATAATGACTCCCCTAAAAGACACAGGAGAAGACTGACTTGCAAATGTTTAAGAAACTTGTCAATGCACAACTGACCAATTCTGATTGATTTTACAAAAGTGGTCTGTATTGCTGAGCGGCTATTTACAAAAGCAGAGTTTAATCTAGTGAGACTATGTTCCCACCAGAGCCAATGAATAGACATAGGTTTGCCCTGGGCAATGTAGAGAATGAAGTCATGCTAAAGACTGCCTCTGTGAAATGTTCCACTGTTTCCCACCACCCACTGAACAACCATTTGCTGACATGGACCATTTCATGTATCATGCACCCTTTTTGGAAGCAGTTATATGATAATCTCAAGAACAACTAACATAGAATGATTCCAACTAATTAGAATAACGAATAGAGGTCAACTGAAAAAGATTCTCATTTCTCCACCAGCTAACTTGCAGAAAACAAACAAGGAGGGAGTACTAGAGACTACTGTTAAAGGTGTTTAATGAGCAGAAAAGACCTGTAAGCCTCCTGAGCCAAACAGATTAAGGGAGGGTACCGGAGGTACAAAGAAAAAAAAAATCTGAAGACTGATCAGAAAGAAAACAAGCTTTGAGGACCCTGGGGAAAAACTAATCAAGACTATGATCAAGTAAGGCCAGAAAAGTTAGTTTGGATGCATTTCGAATCATGTAAGATAGGTGACTGTATACATAAGCATGGGAAAAAAGACTCAGTAGCTCCTACTACAATAAATCCACTCATTTTAGACATTCTAGTTATTCTACAGATTACTGAAAAAGTTACAATTCAAAATTAAAGCATCAAAATGCTGTTAATAACATCAAAATGGCACATGCCCTGTATTGGACAGTTTTAACAAAATATTATCTTCTGAAGGCTGTCAAGTGCACTGATTCTTGAAATAAGGGAAATTGCCTAATTCCTTTTGAAAAACAATACAAATATACTTCTGAGAAAGAAAAGAAGTAAAAAGTCTGTCAATCATGCAGACTAATATTATTCTAGATAATCAAATATTGGCAGAAGTCTTGGCAAACTGACTCTTATCACTGCCACCAGATCACTTAGGCTAACTTGGCTTAATTCCACAGGCAGACACAATTCCAAATATTTGGTGAGCACTACACGTTCTTCTTCACTTAAAAATTATTAATATAATCTTTATCTGATATTAGATGTATAGAAAGTGGTCCAGAAGTATTCCTCCTAGACATTTTTATTTTTAACATAGGAGAAATTCAATTTCAGTTAGTCTTACAATCTCTGTCAAGGAAGCCTACAATTCTTACTATGCCATCCTCAATTGAAACAGCTCTTGATTAGAGATCCTACCCTAAAAAAGCAGTATAAAGCAAGCATATCTTTGGTCACTTCATCTGTTCATTCCACACATTCAGCTCTCTTCAGTAAATACCTTTGAGTCTCATGGGCTTCAGAGCACTACTATCCATGCTCACATAAAGAAAAGAGAAATCCTTTCATATTAATATCCTTCTTCCTTATAATCATGTGCAAGCCTCTGTTCAGTGCCTTAAAAAAAAAAAAAAAAAAAAAGAGTCCACTGTAGCTGGTTTTCACATAAATGTGGACAGTCAGGGTTCTTGTTCATAAGCAGCCAGATGTGGTAATTTTCCCTGCTGCATTTCCTATCCAAGAGCCTAAACAGCAGAACTAGCCTGTCCTCGTTGCTTAATCTCTTATATTAAGACTGGCTGACTGAATAAAAATTGAAAGGATCTTCTCTGTATGACTCCTCTCCAATAAATAATCACAGGTCTTCTTACCTGCTTGATTCAGAGCAGAATTCATGCACAGTTATTACAGGAAAATATCTGCTTTGCTTGCCCAAGTCCTGAGACAGAAAATTACCCTTAACAAGGAACTGATACTCCTGCAGTAGACAAGCCAGCAAAAGAAAACATGTACTTACACCTTGATTATTTGCCATCACAGTCTGATATCCCAGCTAAAACTGCTGAAATGGGGTTTCCCTGAAGCAAGGTTTACCAGAGTGGCTAAAACCGCTGGCCTCTGTACCATTCTGCTGACTGTGCTCTGGCAAATCCTAATGCTGCACATTTGGATGTTACTACTTAGAATCTTCAAAGTTTGCCATAGGGTTTGTCAGAATTTCCCTGCCAGGCATAGCTACTGAGCAAGAAGCTCCATGATTCAGGAAAAAATAGGTAACAGAAACATTTTATGGAGTAAACCAAATATGCTCATATTTCTGTGGCCGCCTCCTTCAGGTACAGATGCTTGTGAGTGACCATTCCAAGTTCCACATTGCCTGAAATTCGCTATGAAGAAAACTTAGTGGGAGCAAGGCAGGTACCTCTTTTGACTCGTCAAACAAACATTTCGAAGAGCTTCATTCAATTCACCTCAAGAGTAGAAGTACTCAAAAAAGTGCTAATTAATCAGCTCATTAGATTATGCTTGGATGACGGAGCCAGCATTATATAGATCAATTCTGGCTCTCAATTCTACATTTCATTAAGTTCCAAGCAGACTGTCATTTAAGGGAAACACACTTGAGGGAAGTTACTTGTGAGAGCAATTCCCTGCAGCGGGGTCACGTCAGGGTGCAGAAGACACCCACCGTGCACAGAGAGCTTCCCTCAAACCTACAGACACCACGGAGGACAACCAGAGAACTGCAACCAGTGAGACACCTGAAAATCAGATGCATTTATCATTACTGAAATAAAACCTGTGTGAACTAAGGGATTCATACATAAATATCAGAATAAATAAACAAGCAGATAACTTCCCAGATTCCTAAAGCTACCAAATCAACACCGACACCAACTATCTGGCCAAAATACTATTTGGAGCAGGAGGAACAATGAAGAAAAGATTATTATTTTAATAAATATTATCAATATGCAAGAACACAGACAAAACTAAGCTCTCATTAACAGCAAGCAATGCCTCAGAACACGCTTTTTTTTTTTTCCTTGGCAAATGCAGAATACTTTAGTTCTCCTTTTCCTTTATCCTGAATGCAATACAAATAAAAATGAATATTTGTCAGTAAAATTGCTTGAAGGCCTTTCCTCCTTCAACGCTGTTACACACGATTTTTTTTATTCCTTGTCCAGCACAACTCATCTCATGTTTTAGCTATCAATTATCAAATAAAGAAAACACAATGAGTATATCAGAATTTTTTGAAAATTTTAAAAAGGGAAAGAAAAAATTTAGTTGGAAGAAACAGCAAGATGAACAGAATGAAAAAGAGTTTGGACTGCAGGAATGGGAAACAGAAAAAAAAAGTTTTCACTTCTATAGTTCCTCCCCTTTCTTGCTATTTCCTTTAGTCAAGCATTTTCATAGATAATCTACTTCATCTTGAATAGTTTTGCAAGGCAGTAGACCTCAAAGTCTTTTTTTAATGCAGCAAATTGGACTAAAATGGACTTGCCTTACTAGCATTATTTGTCCAGGTCAATTTATTTATGCTCAGACAAATTCCAAAGTCATATTTTAGAGATCACCACGTAAGGCTAGAGAGGAGAACAAGACCCGATGACTTTTCCTGATGCCTGCACTGACTCATCCTGTGATTTCCAGGCAGCGAGTGGCTGGAGCACAATGTGATAATATTACGTAAAGAGCTCATTGGGCAGCAAGAAAACAAGTTGTTTTTAAAGCCCATTGATATCATTAAGGATTTTACTGGGGATTATGATACTGCAGCAAAAATTCTGCTCAAAAAAATTACTGCTCAATTCTTCCATCTTTCCTGTCTTTAGCAGTTCCCCTGTCCTGTGAACTCTAGCTGCAAAAGGAGCATCAGTAATCCTGAAGGGGAGGAACAAACACAGATTGCACTGGCTTGGACCTTTCCCAAATTGAGATTTAGTGACTTTGCTAATCTTTCTGGGTTAGTCCTATTTCCTTCAGTGCCTGAGACAAGAGGAAAGGAGAGATAGCAAGGGATCATTTTATGCAAATGCAATATGACTTTGAAAAAGCATAACAGTCTAATCAACAGCTGGTGTAAAAACAACTGTATACCATTAACGACATCAATATTAGATCAATGTGAGAAATTTTCATGAGGCCAATCATATCTTGGGCTACATCAAAAGGAGCGTGGCCAGCAAGTCAAGGGAGGTGATTCTGCCCCTCTGCTCTGCTCTGGTGAGACCCCACCTGGAGTCCTGCGTCCAGCTCTGGACGCAGTGCAGGAAAGACATGGACCTGTTGGAGAGGGGCCAGAGGAGGCCACAGAAATGATCAGAGGGCGGGAACACTGGAACAGCTCTCCTGTGAGGACAGGCTGATAGTTGGCTGTTCAGCCTGGAGAAGAGAAGGCTCCGGGGAGACCTTATTGTGGCCTTTCAGTACTTAAAAGGGGCCTGTAAGAAAGATGGGGACAGACTTTTTAGCAGGGCCAGTTGCGACAGGACAAGGGGTAATTGTTTTAAACTTAAGGAGGGGAGATTCAGGCTGGACATGAGGAAGAAATTTTTTACAATGAGGGTGGTGAAACACTGGCACAGGTTGCCCAGAGAGGTGGTAGATGCCCCATCCCTGGAGACATTCCAGGCCAGGCTGGACAAGGCTCTGAGCAACCTGATCTAGTTGAAGATGTCCCTGCTCATGGCAGGGGAGTTGGACTAGATGAGCTCTGAAGGTCCCTTCCAACCTAAACTATTCTATGATTCTAAAAATGGATCTTTGCAGGAATTGTTGATAAAGAAAAAAATAACTTCTTTATTAAGTATTTATGATGATATTATTATTTAAAATACTGAAAAGATAAATAACAATGTTATCAAGAGAGTCCTTGGAGTAAAAAACCTGAAAAATTCTGCAAAAATGGAAAAAAAACAAACAGGTTGCAAACTATAAACCAGAAATCATTGTAATATTTAGCAAAATGGTATTTTTACATTAATTTACATTAAATAATCTGATTCGAGATTTGGACACAGATAATGCGAATTTATTATTTCTGCTTTATAAACTGCATAGTAACCATAGTCTTGGTAAAAACTCTGGGTCACAGATGCTGAATTCATGAGGCTAGTCCTCAACTCCTCTCATTGCCAGCTGCAGCAACTGTCCCTTAGGAGCAGAAAAACTCCTTGCTCGCAGCTCACTTTGTACCATGAACACAATGATGAGACTAAGCACTAGATATATCAATATCTAATGATGTGACCTACATTACCTACCAGTTATTATTAAATTAACTAATAACAAGCACACTAATCATCTAACAAAAGTCTTTGCAATTCACTAGTGCAATATATTCTTATGGGTTTGACTTACAAAGATTTAAAAGCACTCGTGACCCTACTTGTGTTCTTCCTCAGCTGGAAACAGCCTCATTCAATAGTGGAGGAGTTTGGGGTTTTTTGATTGGGGTTTTTTTTGTGGTTTGGTTTGGGGTTTTTTAAGCTACTTACTAGACTTAAGAGATGGGACCTTGTTATTGCTATTTCATTTATGTGCACAACATAATACACCCTTTCAGGGAATTTAATGAACCACGGGAAAAGAAGAAAAGAAAATATCAAAGGACTTAGTGACCCTTGCCCCAAAGTAAATCGTAAAGTTTTTCCAGTATTTTTGCTGAAGCATCTTTTTGTATTTCTACTGTATTTATGCTGGAAGTTGAGTTGTTACGACAAAAACAAATTGATGTACAACTTGGGAAAGCTCATTGAGGTGTCAAATGTCCACAGGTTTAGAGAACAATGAAATCAATACAAGAGGCACAGGGCACACAGTTTGTATAGGCATAGCTTGAGTCCTCTGGTGCTTTCTTGTTTATTTACAGCAAATTGGAAAGTTCCTCTGTATTTGAACCAACAGCCGACCCACTGAAGTTCCCACGTGAAGGCCAGATGCCACTTGTAAGAGAACTTCAGAGGATTCCATCATCCTTCTCCTCCTTTTGCAAGAAATAGATTCAACATGCTTTCAACAGAAACAAAACTACTCATCATTCCAACCCAGAGCTCTGGAGCCAAAATACTGGGATTTAGGAGAAATCTAGATATAGATTTTGCCAGTCCTTCTCAAATTTGTCATTCTTCACTGCAAGTAGGAATAAATTGGGCAACTGTATAACATCAAACTATTCGGCTAATTTTAGTTTTCAAGTACTTAAGTCCCATTGTTGAATCAAAAAGGTGGCTGTTTTTCTTAGGACAATCTCCATAATAGCCCAGTAGCCAGTGTGTGCAAATAGCATATTTCTGATGATTTAGATAGAACAGTTTTAAGTGAAAACAGATCACATCATTTCAGCCCAGCAGTTTTGATTTATTCAAGCTGAGAATTTGAATTTAAACACTAATTTAGAGGTTAGTTTTCTTCATTTTTGTTCCCTCTACTTATTTCCCTGCCATTATTTGTGGAACAACCTACCAATATTAAAATGTTTTATTTTCAAATTAATTTCTAGGGTTTCCTTCACTAAAATTGCCTATACGTACTGCTAATTTGGGAGAGGGAAGAAATGTTTAACATTTAGTAATCATTTTATAAAATGAAAGCACTCCTTCAGAGTTGTACTTTATCAAGAGACCAAATGCAACAATAGAAGCAAATTGCAGGAAAAAAACTTTCATTACAGGCAGAAAAATAGCCTGAAATGATAATTAGTCAAATCTAAACCTCATAGAACCATGAGAGGACTCTTTGGGTAACAAAAACATTGCCTTAATGTATGTTAATGTGCCAAAAAATGCAGAGACATGCTGAAGAATCCAACAAGTTTGACTCTCTCATTTCACTCTGACTGATAAAATGATTTGGATAAGTGGAGCTGTTATCTCGGCATAGAAAATCAGATACTTTATTGGTAAGAGGAAGAACATAAAAAAGGCAGGACACAACCATGCCCCTTATACCTCGGCAGTCAGAGTCATCCATGTTTAAACAAAACAAAATAGAAAAAAACCCCAAACCTATAAGCTAAGCCTATTTTTCTGTTCAAAATCTGACATTTTTATGTGGCACTAAATGGGAATTATTTCCCTTCTTATATCTCATCATAAGCCAGGTGCTGTTGAGAAGTGTCTGGTTTGGGGGTAGAAATAAAGAAATCAGTATCAGCAACACTTCACTTTTCAGAAAGGCTCGGATTATCATCAGGGTTATTAGAGTAAGAGATACATAGAAAAGTGAGGAACGTGAGATTGCAAATCTACAGTTTTTAATGAGCTCCACTACAAGAAAGTGGGTGGTTATTTCATGCCAAACCAGAATTCTGTCGCTGATAAATATTGGCACCTTGGGACCATCCTTTCGGAGCTCAGTGGCACAGGAGTCCCCTGAGTGGAGGGGCTGAGCCCTGGGCTAGAAAAAGAGATTCCTCCAGAGCGACAGAACATTACAAATTCTTTCAGAAAGGATATTAAACAAACAGAAAAGGCCCTATTATGTTCTGCTGTGACTGCAGCTGAACTAGTGCTTGGCTGTCTGAACACCTTATCTCATGATGAGCACGAACAAGAACAAGAGAAGTTACAGGAGGTGGCAAAAGAGTGATCACGGGTGTGAAGCAGCTTCCATCTTGGGAAAGAGACAATACCTGAAGAATGGGGCAATAAAGATGTATTAAAGAAAACACGAGCAATGTGGAGAAGTGGCAAGGAATACAAGGATGAGGTCTTGCCCACAGAAGCTACTCAGTGGACTCAAAGCCAACAGAAGAAAGAGCTTTTTCAGGAAATGCCCAGTGAAGCTGTGCAGCTCACAGTCACCAGATGCTTTGATAGCCAGAAGTACAAACAGCTTCGAAATGGATCATGGAGGACAGATCAGTGAAGGCTAATAGCCTGGATGCAACCTTGATCTCGGAGCCACCAAGCCCTTTATTGCCAGGAACCAGGGAAATAAGCAGCACAGCAGGGCTGTTCTCAACTAGCACTTTTCGTGTTCAATACATATTCAAGTTTATACACGCAATAACGCTGTATTTCCATGAGAAATTCTATCTGGCTCTTTCCCAGCAAAATTTCATCACAAAAGGTATGTTCCCATAAACACTTCAGTTTTGAAAAACAGGTTCTTCCCACCTTGGGAGAACAAATAAATAAGAAAATCCGACCAGTTTTTACACTCCATGTAACTGAACCCAGTGGTAATTTTCTTCTAAGCTGCGTCAAACCTGGAAACGTTCCAGTCAAACCAATGAAGATACTGCAGAGTTCATAAAAGAAGCCGCCCACTGAGTCGCCATGTGTACGGGAGCTGTGTATAAGGTGAGCACTCAATTATGTCTGCTGCTTACCAAAATGCATTGCATTTTGAGTTGATAATTTGAAATAATGAGAAGGAATGTGCAGTCTATATTTCAACACATTTCTAAAAGAAAACAAATCTAAATTACTAAAAAATGGAAGTAATCTTCATTCCTTGCCTTATTTTTTCCCTCTGACACAATGGCAAAACGAACACAACAAAAGAAAGAAAATATACCATATATGAATTCTCTTTCATCAATTTACATGAAGTAGTTTAAGTACTATTTCCAGTGCTATTGCAGCCACCACAGGGATGACCCGCTTGATTAGAAATAAATGCTAACTAAAGGCAAAGGGTTCGAAAAATACTAACTATATTTACAAAAACAAAAAGGGTCCTTAAACTGCTGGTGCTTACACATGGTGACATTCCAGCAAACGGCTCTATGTATATTTAAGTCACTGTGCCTAAACTTGAACATGTACTTGTTTGATCCATTAGGGAATAATAATAGCAGCAATAAAAAGCAGATTTTTAGAAAAAATTCTTTGTAAAGAGAAAACAGCAAAAAGTCTCCTTTAAAAATTACAGATGCCACAGGGGAAAAAAAACCTTCTCTCTCCACTTGGAACAATTCTAAAATCAGACGAGAAGGAATGAAGGAGATAGAATGAGAGAAGTTCACTTGAGAGCACAAATCAAGCAATCACTTCTTAGGAGCATAGCTATTTTTGAAGTTACCACATCATTTTTGTTAATATTACAGGGCTCTTAAGATCAAAATGTAAGACTTTAAAAGCTTTTAAATCTTATTTTTTAAAAGTCGTCTTATTAAAATGACTCATCACCTCACTGAACTGAAATTCAGTTCTGTGTTAAAGATCAAAGACACAACGCAACCCCAATGTAATTTAAACTTAGAGTTTACTGGGGTACCACCTTACAGAAGTTAGCATGGGGGATTTTTGAAAAACTATTAGCAGTTCCTCCCTCAGTGTGCATCATGGTACGATCAGTAAGAACGTGTCAATGTTAGAGGACATGCTCAAGTGAATACCTCTTCATACTTTTCTTTCTTTGAACATAATTCTTCTATTTTTAAGGCATTAAAAACAGGACCAGAAAGCAACACTGAAGGCAAAATACCTTGCCTTTCTCTTGAAAATATCCCTGCTTTTATACAACGAAAATGCCACAAAAAATAGAGAACTGTAGGAAAAAAAATCCCATATTTTTCAGAGAAAAATGCTAATTTCCATTCCCAGTTGTGTTGAGGCAGTGCCAATGATTGGCTCCATATGTTTCAGCAATTGGAGCCATATTAACATTCTTACAGTTCTTTTGCTTTCACATACTTTGTCTTGGTTACATTATGCAAACCTGGGAAATCTAGCATTTCTTAACACCCTCTCCCCGCAAATAAAGACTGATTCAGTTTCCTGGCTACAGCGGTTTCTCTGTCCCACTCACAACAATGGTGATTTCTCCAGACAATGGAAGGAGGTAGGAGAAAACCCATACTTGGCTTCCAAAATATGTTCATTTTTGAGGAAATTATGGTTGACTGCATAGCAACGTACAAAGATCACTTTTAAAAGGAAAAACATCCTTGCTTCTTGTTACAGTAAAATGTTAATAGATTCTGCTTGTATTTTTCCTTGGAAAAAAAAAAAAAGACAACCAGAAGTATTCATCCTAATCCAGTGACAAACTAGGAGCAAAACACTAGTTGGGCTGAGATAAAGCAGACTAACTTAATAGCTGTAATTTTCATCAGTACTGGAATATGAATGGCAGGATGGAAAAATCACTTTCCAATGCATAACACTGGCAAAAGTATATTTCTTCTGACAAAGTATTTTTCCAAGACAACCTGTTTTTCTAATGCCGTTGACCACAAAGCCAATCAAATGCATGTTTTTTCTTGAGAGGAATGTAGATCTGCTTAAGATGAGCAACAGTACCACAACATGAATTTTACTCTGATGGTTCAAAAAAGTTTATTCTTCATCATAAAAAGTATGGGACAACCCCAGCTGTGAGAGAATTCAATACTTCTCTTTCAAACAATATTACTGAAAGTCAGCGAGTCAAACCATAAACCTTTTGCCCCATTAAAACTCCTATTGAAGTTAGCGCTGGGAGCAGAGATGTAAGTAAAAGCAGAGCATTGAAGAAAGGAAATACTGATTTCTTGGATTTGACTGCCTAGCTGCTTGTAGGATGGCAGATCATATCCCCAGTCCTAACTAAAAGAAAAAACATCATCATAAACCAGGCTGGCATGAAACAAGTGCTTGTGGTCTTGCTGGCGTGTGGGTTTTTAATTTTAAAATCTGACAAAAACCAAATCTGATTCTGACGCCCATTAACTTAAAACGAAAATTCTCGTGTGACTTTCAACCAGCAATTTCACAAACCAGAGCTTTGAAGTGCCACCTAGCCGGCAATAAAGGGGGTGTCTATGCTACAGAAACACAGGGGAATTCAGAAAATTCCTTTCAAGGACAGTGGAATTTTTAGGACTGTGCTCCATTTAGAAATACCAAGCATTTTCAAAGAAGTAAAAAGAAGAAAGTAAAATTAAAAAATCCCCTCAAACTGAAAGCAAAAACCTTCTCCTAGCCAAACCACGGACTACGGATAGGCTTTCTGACATGCATTTTATGGTATTTAAAGAACTTAACTAATGAATCTCTCAAGCCGTCGGTGACTGAGCTCTTGCTGCAGCAAAGCCTTTAAAGCACCTACTTAGATTTAAGTCAGCCGGAGCGAATGAGTTTTCAGCATGCATCAAAGATTACTCAGGTTATAAAGTCATGAGGATATGCCAAAGGAACAAAGTAAAGCAAATGACAATTAATCAGATGGTATTTATGAAACACACACTTTCAAGTCTAAAGTAATTTCTTCATAAAACAATGCAGAGCATAATCAGAAAAGGGGAAGGAAACTACCCGAAAATTATGAAGGAAAATAAGTGACAACTGCAGGCAGCTGTACCACTGAGGAAGAAATCATAACAATCACTCTTATATTCGACAGATCTTCTTCCCCCCCGCCTCCAAAATGTGATGATGGGAACTCAGCAGACATAACAGATTTGAATTTTAGTGCCGCATTTGTCAAATGCCATTGTGAAATCGTACAGAACTATACAAGTTCTGTTGGATGTACATAGTGCCATGCACACTTTTCTCAACAAAAGTCACGTGGGTTAAAACAAAAATCGAGATCGTGCAGAGGCATTAAACAATGCTGGCAAACTGAATGAACTGTCTAGGCAAAGCACATCATCCCCTACAAACTTGTTTTGCAGACAAATATCCTTCACTGTCAGGGTATTGTACTGAATCAGGTAGGAAATCTCTACTACCTCTAATTTCTAAAATCCCATATTCTATCATTTGCAATAGAGATTTCATTTGAGAGTTGTGTTCAAATCCTTTCTCATGTAGAGCTCCTACCTATTTGAAAAGACTTTGAAAAGAATTATTGAGTACTGAATATGCATTAAGGAAATCCGTAATGTGAATACAAGTGGAAATATTTACCTGCGCAAAAAAATACTTTGTAGTTTTCCAAGATCTGATGAGCATGAGCTATATTTTGCCTGACCATCCTCATTTTACAGCGTGGAAACAGGGGCAGCGCAAGTTTAAGCAACTTGTAGTGGCGCTGCCTGACCCTCAGGGAGAACAGGACCTAATCCTCAACCCTGAAGGCCCTAAGTGTAAGCTCGGACTACAGCAGTTCCCAGCGCCTTACTCTTTAGATGATGCAGTTGGCATGAAGACAAACACACAAACCAGGCAAACTTTGGCCACTTTGGAGATTTTTATTGAATCTCCTGATCTCTCACTTACAGTAGCCAAATAAGTTAATAGAGGTCCTGCTCTATACCAGTACTTCTCAGCAGATCCCTCAATTACTCTGGAAGCAATGGAGGAGAATGGTGTCACATGCTGCTATTTTAACCAGACAGTTCTACATCATGGAGGAAGGGAATCAGTTTTCTTCCTTTTTTTTAACCTTATTTGCCTGCAGAGGGGCTGCTGAGTATCCTTGAATGGGGCCAAGACACTAAGGCTACCTCTGAAGTATGAAGAAACAAAGTAGCACCATCTCCCATAGCAGCAGAAGCATCAGCCTCAGGAAATCATAAATGGAAGTTGGATTAGCAGTGTTCAGCAGCAAGTTTCGGCAGCAGTCACCAACTGGCTCTTCTCTCAGGGATGACATCCCAACAGGAGGTACCCATTTTTCTCCTGTGTCCAGTGGCATATTTATAAGCTGCAGAACAAGGACAAGCGACCATTATGCACAGGGATTCACACACTAACCTTAAAAAAGGTGACAAGGAGGTTTTTCCACACGATGACACCCACAGACATTACGTGGCAAAACAGATAATGAAGTAAAGCAACCTGGTGACAGTAAATAACTGCTAAGGTGAACTTGGACTCCTTTTATTTTGGAAACAGTACTGCATGCCATTAATTATGGGCAAAACAAAACAAGACTGTACCTCCAAGGGGGATACTTAGCGAAGCAGAACATGATGGCGCCAGAACGCTTCTCTCCAGCAAAAGGAGGATGCACAGGAGGGAGTTCCAAATGCTCAGACTGGAACCTTAATACTGCCTGAAACACGTAGCTCATCAATAAATTTGTCTCCCTAACACGTATGTACACTTGATTAAAAGCAAATATCCTGAGAAAAAGAGGGATTTGCTACTTTCAGCACAGATGTAAAAAATGTCTGTGTATTTCTGTATGAAACAAGTGAATGAACGATAAAACCCCTGCTCTGTGTTTGTAAGAGGCCAACTGTCTTTAATATGAAGGAGAATAGCACGGGTTTTAGCTTTTGCAGAGTTTTTTATTTATTTTCTCATCACCACTGTTGATAGCAGTATCAGTTTTGTTTATATTTTTAAATTAACAAATAATCACCCAGTTTCAGAAATCTGCAAGAAAGGAACTCCTACCCGGAGCGTGGGGAGACAGCTGTGTTTACAACAATGTCATCAGTACTTTTCTGTCAGTAACTAATAGATCTCTTCAAGACTCAGCAGTCTGGTGGTCCGGACACGCTACAGTGAGAACTAACCCATGAAAGGCCAAGCCCAGAGATGTTATTCATCTGCCTGCACTTCACAGAGACCTGGCAGAACAGAGCCACGCTGCATTTCCAGGGTACAGCTCAAGGGGAAAGGCTCCTGTAGAAGACAAATTAAGCTGTCACAGCAGGGGACCAGAGCGACGGCAGAGGCAGGTCCAGCTTTTTGCTATCGAACGAACGTGACTTCCCTAACGGGCAACATGGAGAATGGAGAGATTGCCACTGCCACGACTCCCTTCTGCGTGGTTTACCCCAAACAGAAGTAACCTGGCCAGAGTTACCATGAAGAAGCCCATTCAAAAAGCAAATGCTGTATTCTGTTCTGCACATGTCTCTGATTGCCAATTGCTTCTTAACCCCAATGTAAGAGCAGCACACAATGTTGTTGTCAGGCTGATACAACACACAGCTTCAATTTCCAAGCTGGGGATGCTGAGCAAATGAATAATTCCATACACTCCCAGAGGAAGCTAAATTATTCGTTCAGAACACCTTATTTTTATGTATTTTTGCATTCAAAATCTGTTTTCACCTGTTTGCATGAGTGCCAAAATGGAAGCCTTCACTTGCTCTATTTTCTATTTATACATTAAATTTTTCCACCCAGCAGAATGTAGCTTTCTGCTGCTTCCACAAAAATCTTGTCAACAACCCACAATTAATGATACCATGTATTATTTCACTGAGACGAAGTAATACCATACACCTCACTAACATTTTAAATAAATGCCCACCACACAGCACAAGGAGGAAATGTGTGTAAGGCCAGCATCTGCTAAACCACCGTATTTATCATAACATCTCTATTGGAAATACTTCCCCGTTCTGAAGAGGTTTGGTAGAAGGCATTCCAAGAAAAAAAAGAGGACAGAGTTGTCAGAAAGGCTCCTTAAGTTCTGTACAGGAGTTTGCACATGTTCCCATTTTTCAGGGTCACTTCAAAGGCTTTGCTTCCTACCTTGTGGGAAAGAAGGCATAAGAGAGGGATCGTGAGGGACCACTTCACTGCCTCTTTTCCTCATTTTGTTAACAGCTGCTATGGAGGGCACTCGGGATGAGGAGTGGAATTATTATACCCTGTTGTACGCCCTTTTGTCCAATGCCGGACACAGGCTGCTCAGGCTGTGCAAGGGTTACAGTACATGGCCAAGGACGTGCAAGCTTCAAGTGCTGCCTTCTTTCCCATATGACACTTCAAGAAAGTAGGACAAAAGGTACCTAGATCTCTCCACTCATGAATTGTTTCCATATACCACAACAAAAGGCTCTTGGGACAATGTAATTTTCAAACTAGCTATCTAATTCATTGACTTTGGTGGAGGCTCTGCGCAACTTCAGTTCATGTTGAGAGAGGAGGTAGGGGTAGCTGCTTGAAGAATTACAGCCCTAAATGCAAAGCGGAAAACCTGCATTTTAAAGACACAGATTTCATACAAAAAATACGAAATGACAACCCTTGTTGTCTTCAGCACCCTCCAAACTCCCAACGACCCCAAAAGAGAGGTTTATTTTTTCATTTAAAGGGCCTCAGGATCCTACCACTCATCTTCCAGGTCTATCACATTTCATGTGTGACATACAGGCCATTCCAGAATAGGATAATAACATTTCCTAACATGCCTCTGTCTCATCTAATTAGACTGAGTCGTTCACGGAAGTCTCTCTTGAGGTTTGGGTAGAGAGCTTGGAACAACAGAGTTGTGATTACTACTGACACTTCTTGGGAAGAAAAGGTAATGCAAGAAATACACTTGCAAGAAATCTACAAGAATTTGTAGGAAAAAAAAGTAGTTTAAACATCTAGAGCATCTACTACTGCTTCCCACTACAACTGAGCATGTGGAGACTCAGTAGTTGTGGCAATGTAGTAATGGACCTAATGTAGTACCAAAAAAATAAACATCTGTTTTTGAGGACCCCAAAAGGTGCCAACATGACCCTCACTTAGACAGAAGTTCACTCTCAATCTTCAGAATCATTTAAGAGCATGAACGACCCTTTTGTTTTGTCATGTTTACGGCAAGAGAGGCAGAGGACGTAACAATGACTTTGCTCAAGGTTACACAAGAACTCAAAAGCCAAGGGAAGGACAGAACTCAGGTGCTTCATTCCTAATAAACTGCCTGACTCTCTAAATCATTTTTTATATTGCCATTTCCTATGTACACTGGGGCACAGCAAACCCGTTAATTTACTAACAACTGTTAGTAAACATTTCCCTGTAACTTTTCCCCAGTTACCAGCTAATGTTTCATTTGAAAACTGAAGCTTTTATTGACAAAGCCATTTAAAACGGAAAATGAATCATGCAAACCTGCAAACAGGAGGGGAAGAGTAATCCGCATAAGAATTACGCAGGGATGTTTCCAAACATGAGAGAGGAGGGCTGAGGAGACGCAAGGCTAGCGGGAAAGGAGAGATTTCACTCTTAACTGGAAGCAGCTGTCGTAACCTGCCTAACCCCATTGGAATGCATGTGCCGGGGCCGCCTCTCGCCAGGGCTCTGGCACCGGGACCGTGGCAGCTTTCCTGTGGGCAGGCAGCTAACTCACAATTCCGGTATTTTATCCCAAAAGAAGTTACCATGGAGATTGGCATGAAAATGGCAATAGGCCAGCCAGATAGAGAGGGAAAAGTGCAGGAGGCAGAGAGTCCAGCGCTTTTAATAATCTGGCTGAGATCCCCAACTCCTCCGGCCGGGTGCTGGGCTTTCCATGGAGCTCAGCTCCATCTCTCCTGTAGCAGCAGCCTAGCAAACAAGGTTTGATGGAGTTGGTAAATGCCAGCCATTAAAAATAATCTATCACAGCTCATGAACACCCAGTTAACAGGCGCCGTACTGCTTAATATGTATTTGTGTGTGCAAAAGTTGTTAAAAGCAGCATTAAAACAACAAAGTAAAGGTAGATGTTTATTTCCCAGGACAAAGCATAGAACACAAACAGCTTCCCAAGAGAGTCTCTTCTCTTTTTTGATGGTTTTTTTTGGAAACAAAATAACATTGATCAAATATTGTCCTACAATTCCCTACATGCAAGAGTGATCTTTCTCAGGGAATCAGGAAAAAGTTCTGATGTATTATGGGAGGTAGTTTCACATTTCTATTTATTCCTGTGCACTTTGGGAAGCGCTGGTGGGAGCAGCAGGTCTTCACACCAGAGCTCAGCTTTCCGTGGGAAGGACCTGAATGAACAGTCTCCTCCGAAGACTTGGGAATAGTTTAACCAAATCATAATACGCGTGGTGGTGAGGAAGAGGAAGGGAGGAGATGCCATTCCCACCCGGAGGTACTGGGAGCCTGCAGAGTGCTGGGTGCAGGCTCTGGCATCTGGAATTCATTGAACCTGAGGGCTGAAACGCGCTCCCCATCCCGTCCTATCTGGGCACCGCTCTTCAGAAAACATTTATGTAACATTCAAAGCTTAAGGCTTTGCCCAGAACAACAATAAAACCTATCAGAAAAAAAGAAAAAAGAAAAAAAAAAAAAGGGCTCAAGATGAGAGGAACTTCAATGTTTTTTGTTGTGTTTTGTTTTCTGTGCTTTTCCCTTTTTTTATTTTTCCTAGACGAAGGCAGAGCTGATGAACCGCAGGCTCCCTGCCGCTGAGTTTAGCCAACAAGCACTATAGGATTCCAACACACATTTCTGCTTTTCAGACCCATTGTGAACTTTATGGACCATGTTCTTCCTCCATCCACAGGGCAAATGTTCCAGGAGTGATTCACAAGCCCTGCCACTCGGTACCAAAACATGCTCCCCTGAGCTGGTTAATTTAAGGCTGGAATTAGTCTCTTTGTGCTGACAACCTTTTTATGAAGGCAGCATAATCCCACAGAGAACTTACTGCAAGCATTTCAAATCCTGATGTTTTATAGTGTTACTTTTTACAACATATGTGTATATTTGAGAGGTTTCTTTGATACATTCCTTTACCGAAGTACAAAGCATAAACTACAAGCCACAGAGCTCCCAACTTATTGACATTGCTCCTTGCATTTGCGTACATAATGGCAACGTCATTTAAATTGTTTTGAAGTACAATTTACAGCATTAAATAAAATGTTGATTTTTACTACATTTCCAATTTTACTTTTGTACCACAGTGTAACTTCTGGAGTCTGTCTAGACAAAAAGGTAGTTTAATCCAGTCATCTTTCTATAAACCACTGAAATAATGCCATCTATTTCTGCATATGTGTCTCTGGAAAAACTAATAGAGTTTCTGACATTTCTGGAGATACTAAAAAAGCCATAAGTGACATGCAAGTATTCTCCATAGAAAGTTCTGAGGTCAGATGAGGAAACCAAAGTATTTTAACAGACTGAATAGCTCCAGTTTGCATTTTATGACACTGAGTAACCATACATACCCTACAGTTTTACCTCCCTACCTTAACTCCTCTTAAAACTCTCCTTGGAAGCATAATAAATGCTATATGTCTACAGTGGCAGGGTTGGTCCTGAGAGCCTTGGCAGAAATCCATCAGTCACGGTCCTCAGTGATGCGCCTCTTCTTTTTAGAAGGCAACTTCACAGACAACAGTGTCTGCACAGCAGAGCAAGCAGCAAGTCAGGAGTGGGAGGTGCTGGAGCAGGCAGGAGCTACTTCTGCTCCTTTTGCCCCCAGATAAAGTATGCTGAGACTACACCCCAATTTTAAAAAGGCCTTGCTTCTGTTCTCTTCCTGTGTCTAAGATCTTCAACTTGATGTACCACAAAAGCTGCAATTTCAATTGTCCAGTAAAGAAGACTAGATGGACAAGTCTTTCCTACGTAGCAAAGGGCATCAAATAGTCTGGAAGCAAGCTGCCGATCTGATAATTCGTTACATCTGGCTTCCAGAGGGAGAAAAAAAAAAATGGGGAAGAGGAAGATAAATATCCCATTCTTCAAGATAACAAATTGTTCTTTCCATCCTGAGCAGTCCAAATCAGGGCAAACTTTTATAAACTGAAGAAAACCAAAAAATACAATTAAAAGTATGTTTATGAACTTGTGAAAAAAATTATACACTTTTACTAGCACATTTCTCTATAGTAAGATGCATTTTATACCTGATTTTCTGAAAAGGTCAAAATAAGATATGTTTGGAGCAGTCAGAAGGGGAGAAGAACATGCACAGCTATGCAATTCATTCCCCGCGTGCTCCTTGAACACCCATACAACAGTATTGTCCCCTTTAAAGCCCGATTTAGTAGCAACTTTCTCCTGCGACAATATCAAAGCTGACTCTTTCCTGCTTCATCTGATCAACAACTTCCTGCCAAGAAAAAAAGGAAGGGGAAAGAATAAAATCCCCTGAAACCACAGGTCCTGAAGCTCTTCAAATTAATAGCAAGTGCGATAATTGATCACAAACTACCCTGAGAGAGAGAAATGAGTGCTCACAACCTTTGCCTAGGGTGTCCCCTGCTGCAACTCACCTTAGGGTCGTAAAACCTCCCTAAGCACCTGTCAAATGTATTACTATGGCTTTAGTTCACTACTTTCAGAGTGTTACAGATTTTGAAAGCTAGGGGTTATTATTACTCACTTTTGTTTGTGTGTACATACATAGGTGCAACTTTTAATGCCCTCTTGTCTGGCACTCCTAGAGATGTTATATAGGACCTCTTTAGCGCGCCCTGCACATTAAGTCTCTGATTGATGAAAAGACATTTGGATGAAAAAGAAGTTGCTATCAAAACAGAAGGAGAATTATTATGTCCAAAGAATTCCTTCTACCTTTTTTATGCCTCTCCCCAAATATGTTTCAGGAACTGTTCCTACCCTCTGACTCTCAAGCACCAACCCGTGTACTGCCATAGACAGAATACAGTGCAGGCAAAAAAGTATCACCATGGCTGAAAAGCGTCTCCATGGAAAAAAAAAAAAAAAGGCAGACATAGTTTTGTTCACAAGACAAATTTGCATATTAAAGGCTGTATTTATCAATATTTGATTTAAACGTCTGTGCCTGCACATTTATTGAACAAAGCCAGATGGGTGCAGGCAGTTGCACATCTGTATTCATTAACAGAAAGGAAGAGAGACATTCACAGACAGCCACAGCAACAAATAGAGGAATGAAAAGTATTTGCTTGGACTGTAAGCATTTTACCTCTGCTCATCAACAAAAATGGAGCCTTCCTCAGGCCTACCTTCATCCTTAACTTTAAGGACCCAAGTACTTAAGTTAGGAGAGTACCTGAAGCAATCAGCGGAGAAAGAGATGCTTGCAAAGGTGCTACAGCCCATTTAAGACATGATTAGGTAGACTTCTCCTCCTCGGCCACACAGGGAAAAACTACGATTCCTCAGCCAGATAAATTTCAGCCTCAATATTTCACTGCTGAGAACAAATCTGTGTTTATAGTGAACTAAAATAATAAAATACCTTCTGTAGAGTGGGCTTAGATTGTCACAAATGCAATTAAGTTTTCAAGGATGTTTTTAGCATTAAGGATTGAAGCAAAAATTTCTACCTGTCCTTAAACACCGAAGTGCACTTTTTGACTGAAGCTGTGGCTGCGCTACTTACATAAGCATCACATGCAATGGAGGAAGATATACAACCCAACTTCTCTTACATGCAGTCTCTACTGATGGAACCAAGATAAAACATGTTCTACAGGAATTCATCAGTTTATAGGATGAGGCCAATCATTTAGGGTGACCTACCTTTAGATGTCAAATAACCTTTAGGCATCCGAAAGAGCCATCAGTCTCAGAGCTACCATCAACAGGTGCAGGCAACTGCTTACATCCAGTTTTTCAGGAGGACTTGAAGACTCTGGTCAGCAAGCCTCACAGTTTTCAAGAAACTCAGTTTTGGAACAAAAATTAGCCATGAAACTCCTTCTAATTCCTAAGCATGGTGCGCACCTAACTTTTAAAATCAAAGATGTTTTCTTGCTTAAATGAGGCTGAGTACTTCAAAAAAATTAATAGTTTCATAAGTGCTGATCACCTGTAAGGTTGAGAGCTGAGGAAGACAAGTGGAGGTCACCCATTAAATGCAAAAATGAACAAATTCATTATTAGGAGAGAGGATTGAAACAGGCAGCGCACTTTAGTTCTGACGGACCATTCTCAAGGGCAGGACATGAGAACTGGGGGGAAGCCGCTACTCTGTTCTGCCAGCATAATGCAAATCAAAAATGAGTCTGGCATAAAAGCGAAGGCATCGTGAGGAAAGTTCTTTTATATTTGCATCTTCCTTACAGCACTTGCACATGCAAATTCAATGGGATAACAGGACCTCAGTGCAGGACGTACAGATAACAGGGCGCCAGTAAGAGATATGACACCTGCCATTGCACTGAAAAACATGTCTTTTTGGATAAATGGATGAGATCATAGAGCCCAAACCATGCTTGATTTACTCTGAGTGAGAAGAAAGATCTATGCCTTTCAGCCTAGGTCACTCCCACCAATAGCTCTGCTTCCTAGAAAGAGAATCATACACAAAAAAAGTAACTGGATACACTGCTGTGTGCAACAGAACTTAAAATTAAACACTGACATAATCGAGGAGTTTAGATCATAACAGTCTCCTGCCAGTCTACAATATTATTCTTAAATCTGCCAGTAGAACGTGGAACAACATAAATATTGCATCAGTGCTTTGGAGCTTACAGCGTGTTGCAACTTTGCTTCACAAGGAATATACTTCTTGTACTCTCCAGTGGGAGCTGATAGTAATTCAGCAACCCACTGAAGTGCTTTGTGCTGAATAAAGGCAAATACCTTAATGCTAGAAGAAAGAAGTTACTTGTTACACACAGGTTAAGGAATAAAATCATCCAGCTTCCTATTTCTGATTTGCTGGGATGGTTGCAATGAAAATGGTGTCTCAGCTCCAGCACTGTGCAGCAGGGACCGAGCAGGCAGCGCTGCCATGGGAATTGCTGTGCCTTGCATCCAAGAACACTATCTCTGCAGAGAAGCCTTAGCTACTTATCTTGGTTGCTAATCACCACATCTGGGAACACAACAATGTGATAGGAAAAGCTTCAGTTGTGTTCTAAAATCTTCAATACAAAATGGCAAAAAAAGCATGCACCTCTAAAGATTTTAAAAACTCCCTCTTTACAATTATTTTCCTATGTCTCGTAAATAAAACACAAAGACAGAAATCCTGCTGATACCCCATGCAGCCTGAGAATGCACATCTAATTTTGGAGGGAGGGGTGTTTCCATACACAGAATAAGTTATGCACGGAGTCATAACCTGCGTCAGCTTCCCAAAACCACCTAGGTAGGCTTCACATTGCAGCGCCAAGGGCTGGGCAGGCTCCTCCTGCCTCCAGGAGCTCTGCTGGTCCCTCAGCGTCCCTCGGGTCTCAGAGGCTGCTCTGCCCACGGAGGGTATTTGTGTGCCTCACTCTTTCTCCACACGCACTCTGCAGGAACCTGCTGAAAACTTCACCCAGCTCGTGATTACACTGACGTTTTAAATAGGCCGTCCCGACATCTCTGTCATACACACACACACCTTGTCTCCTGATGAGGAAATCAAGAGCCAGATGAGAGGTGCCTGGGGTGGCATTTCTCAAACAAGCTCACAAGAGCTGCGTGTGAAGTTCTCCCGTAAATTGTCAAACCACCAGCTACAGCAAAAGTATTATACTTGCAGCTCTTTGAAATGCTATATTTTCACGTGGTGACCACACATGAAGTCTCTCATGGTCACACATGGCCACCAAGGCAGTACTCGAGGATGCCTTGTTTACCAGCACAATTTTATGGGCCTTTTCCTGCCAGCAAACTGGGATGAGGAGAACTGGGGGGAGCAGAGCGTTTACATAAGGGAAAAACATTTCTGAGCCTGTCAGGAGGCCAAGCCCTTCAGGCCCAGTGGCCTTGGCCCTCCTATGGTTTTTGTTCATTTCCTCATGGCTCTATTGGAACCCAATACCTGCCCTTTCAGCAAGAGAGCACTTGCTTTGTAAGAGGAACCTGATAAAAACCCCAGGAAATACAGCTCCATCGCTGAGCAGCTTCTTCAAGTCTTTTCCTAAGGGACGAGATTTGGTCTTGATTTAGCTGAAGCCATAAGCATGTTTTTTACACAGTGGTAAAAGCCTGAGGAGTACCATTAAAGGTACCTTCTATTCTGTGGTAGATATCACAGCAGCTTCGCCAGTCATCTTCTGCATTATTTGCTCTAGTAGCCAGCACAGTAGGGAAAGAGGAGATGTTTCAGTCTGTTTTCATGTACCTAAGAACTGCGATGAAAATCACTCGAGCCCATTTTCCAACCGCTTTTCCAGCAGGAGCAGCCCCTGGGCACCACTGCGCCACGTGGAGCTGTCTCAGGCTGCAGCCTGCACCGCCACAGCACTTAGAGGCAGCCACAAAGAGGAGACACCTGGCAAGTCCTCATCTCAGAAAACCAAGGGAAAGCAGATGGAGAAACGTCTTGTACTTACTGTGCACTGAAAGCAAAAACCTCACCTACTGCCAGGCCTCAGATCAGAGTAAAGTTACAGCTCCTGATTTGGCTCCAAAGAGAAACTCTCATGCATTTTAATAGTTCAGCTCTCTACAGCATGTCATGGTAGATGAAATCACATATATTTCCTTTCTGGAGTGCTTTTAGTTGCCTGTAAATTTTGAGTGTTGATTAGACCAAAGTCAAGGCCTCAGTTCCTGCACAGCAGAGGCAGACCATCACCAGACTGCGCCATAAAGCTGCCCCTGTCCTGACACCTTTTCTCCTCTATAGTGCAGGGCAGCCACATCTTGACTAGAAGGGCCTGGAGGCTGCAAGCGAGCGTTGCTCAGCCAAGGCACTGCCCCTGTCATGAAGCGACCTGACAGGCAACCGGTTGTCTGCCATCGCTCTCAGAGATGGTGGGGCTCCCCTGAAGGTGCTTCAGCAATTCTTTATAGATTTGACACCAGAAGAATGGCTGCTTTGACTGAAGGATCAAGACCAAAACACTGGGCTTGGCCGATTTTTAATTTCCTCAGCAGGGCTTCTCCAGCTCTTCCTGCTGTAACTAAAGAGAACCCTGTCTCCACTTCTTGAGTGGCTCCAGCTGCTGCAAAAGCTCTTTTCCTCTGTCACCATTCACAACTGTCTTGTGCTGCACAGTCCATGAGTATATAGGTAATTAAATACAAAAAAAATTCCAAATTTAAAATGGGAAATTCTAAAGGAGTCTTTACTACCTTTGATAGCCAAAAAACTAGTCAGGTTTTCTTCTTTAAAGTAAATCACTCCAGAGCAATCAAAGTGCTTATTTGCTTTTAAGCCAAGCACACAGATAAGCTTACTGCAATATCCTGTGAACACCTGAGATTTCACCTGTGAACACATTGATTTCAACTCTTTTCTCCCCCCTTGCCTGCATGGATATAGTCAAACACCTCTTGCTTCAGGCCTGTATCTCACACAGACCCGTAGTCTCACAAATAATTTTGCATGTAAGGAACAAATAAACAATGATTCTGTGAACGACTCGTTCCCTCAAAATATCTGTATACTTGAGTAGTACAACAAATCAGCTATCCTCAAATTAAGAGAAAAGATACTTAATTTCATGCCAGTTAAGGAAGCTGTCCACATGAAACACGTTGCTGGTTTCCTGCACACACACGTTTGGTGCCTCACCACTGGCGATTCACTACTAACCTACTGAGGGCTCACAAACCCAAACTGCTCATCTCCACAGGACAAAAGAATACCAAAAAAAAAATATATATCCTAGGCTAAAATTCTCCCCCTTTGGTGGGGGGAAATGGCATGAAAGGCAGACCATGGCAAAGCCCTTTATATTAGAGGACAGATCCCACCACTCTTCTGCAAGCGAAACTCCCACACGGAGCTCAGCGTGCACAGAGTCCAGGGTCAAGTTTTGTTCTATTTTTTGTATAGAAATTGCTTGGAGCGAGGCTCCCTTATCTGTGCTTTTGACAAATGTGATTTGCCATTAAACTATACCAAGGCCCACGTGCTTCTCTCTGCTTCAACAACTTTTTAAGTCATTATACCCTGGAAACAAGAAATGTACACAGTGTGTGTTGTAATCCACATCACAGGAGAATTCTGTTCCACTTTACACACAGCCAGTGTTATTATAAAAAGAGATATTTGGCATAGACAGGTAGATAGATAGCTGTAGATAATAGATCTATAATCTCTGTTTATGGATGCAGGAAACCCTAGATCGAGCTCCCTCTTTCATCTCAGGAAGAAACAGCTGGGCGAATGCTTGGCAGTAGGGCATTTTATAGTTTAAACAACACACACCATCCGTAAACACAATTCCTACCTGAGAAAATCCCATACTGTGCACTGACTGACACATCTCCTGAGGTCATTTTAAAAGCTACTTTTGTCCTATGGGTTTATTTTGTTGTAGAGTTGTTCTTTAATCTCCCAGTACCTGTACATCAAGACCTTGTACCATCTGTCAGTTAGCTGATGGGCTGAGGCAGCGTGATGGAGAGTAGAAAGTGATGAGATTTCACTGCCTCTTGTCAGTCACTGGGAGGGGATGTGTGATTTTTCCCTGGTGGAGCATATAATGAAAGGTTGCCCACTGCCACATACTTGAGGCAGACAGCACGATGATGAGCTTCTCTGAATCTCCAACAATTTCGGCACACATTAAGGACTTTGGACGTCAGTGCAAGAATGTATCCAAACTGCTAAAAATGTCATAGCTATCAACAGAACTC
The DNA here is from genome assembly GCF_036013445.1 of Caloenas nicobarica. Classification (NCBI taxonomy): domain Eukaryota; kingdom Metazoa; phylum Chordata; class Aves; order Columbiformes; family Columbidae; genus Caloenas; species Caloenas nicobarica. The sequence goes on along the minus strand of NC_088246.1, from coordinate 43,244,621 downwards.
ACTCACGGATGAGAGAAGAAGCCATAGCTGAAGAATTGTCCAGAGCTAAGCCTGTGCGAACCTCATGAAGTCCAACAAGGCCAAGTGCAAAATCCTGTACATGGATTGGGGCAATCCCAAGTACAAATACAGGCTGGGCAGAGAATGGATTGAGAACAGCCCTGAGAAGAAGGACTTGGGGGTGCTGGTTGATAAGAAGCTCAATGTGGCCTGGCGATGTGCGCCTGAAGCCCAGAAAGTCAACCATATCCTTGGCTGCATTAAAAGAAGCGTGACCAGCAGTTCAAAGGAGGTGATTCTGGCCCTCTACTCCGCTCTCATGAGACCCCATCTGGAGTACTGTGTTCAGCTCTAGGGCCCACAACATAAGAAGGACATGAACCTGTTGGAGAGGATCCAGAGGAAGGCCATGAAGATGATCAGAGGGCTGGAGCACCCTTCCTATGAAGACAGGCTGAGACAGTTGGGGTTGTTCAGCCTGGAGAAGAGAAGGCTCCAGGGAGACATTATAGCAGTCTTCCAGTACCTAAAGGGGTTCTACAAGAAAGCTGGAGAGGGACTTATTACGAGAGCATGCAGTGATAGGACAAGGATTAATGGCTTTAAACTGAAAGAGGGTAGATTTAGATTAGATATAAGGAAGAAATTCTTCACCATGAGAATGGCGAGGCACTGGAACAGGCTGCCCAGAGAAGCTGTGGATGCGACATCCTTGGGAAGTGTTCAAGGCCAGGCTGGATGGGGCTTTGAGCAGCCTGGTCTGGTGGAAGGTGTCCCTGCCCACAGCAGGGGGGTTGGTACTGGGTGATCTTTAAGGTCTCTTCCAACCCAAACTCTGAACTCATGACTCTATACAAGAATTTTGGAGGAAAGGCCTAGTCTCTCCTGAAGCTATATGAGACCCTATTTTCCTTTTTATTGTCATTATTTGGTGTTAATAAGAGAGGCATTTAAAAAGAGTTCATTGCCAGTTAAACACATAGAACAGTCTTTCGTTCCAAACTGCTGAGGTTTCGGGCTGCAGATGTTCTCCCCTGCTACAATTAATTCTAAAGAGCCTGATGGTGCCAGGACCCTTAGCGCTTGCTTGGCTTATCATTACTTCTATAGATTACATTCATGAAAACAGAGCAGGGCAGTCTAAATGAACTGCTTTTCTAGGAGCAAACACAAGCAGTGACGCTGCTTGCCACAAAAGAAAGCATTTTCAGTTATCTTTTTGGCATGTGATGTGGTTTCTCTTCTCAGACCTAAGCAACCTGAAGTTTCCTATGCTGAGGCAGCCTACATTCCCAGAGTCCACCAGCTGACATATAGGATTCCGTGGCTATAAAGACAGATTGAATAAAGCATATTTGGAAATGCAGTACTCTAGCCAGAGCTCTGGGAAACATTTGAGCCCAATGCCTCAAAGCTACAAGGGCAGAAAGAAGGGGACAGGTGTAGAATTAAGTTGAACACAGAGTTCTTGGTTCTGCAGTTGCCGAAGTGAACGGGAGGAATGTAAAAAGGTAAGGGATTTATTTCAACCACGATCTCATTCCCTCTATGTTTCTGCAATGCGCACAAAAATTTTGCAGTTTTGCTTTTCAATGGCTGCTGTTTCCATGGGCACAGAGGTAGTACTGGTTTGCACAAACGCAACTGCTCTGGCTGTCCACAAAAGGCAATGGATATTTCTATCAATCAGTATCACTACACTGGTATTCACTAGTGTCTCCATATAAAGCTACAGACCTTCCCTCCAAAAAAACATCTGAAAAGGCAGCATGCTAGTTCTGTCAGTAGTGGTAAATTCATATAGACACAAGCACAGAAAGGACCAATTTGTGCTTTATTTTTGCATGGCTTTGAGTGCCTGCTTTCTAAAGGCACCCACATAGACCACAACATATGGCATACAGCTTCTGCAAATATCACACTGGGTGGGGGACAACACATTGAGGGAGTTCACTGGTGATGTGGCTTTTCTGTAACATCTCCAGAAACCAAGATCAGTGGCCTTGTTCTTCTCGCTGTATAAGATGGTACAATGACATGTACTGCTTTTGTAGAAGAAACATCTGTGTCGCTTTTGTTTGCTAAGTGTATACAAGCAGCTTCATGTCATCATATGGGTGCACAGGCAATTAATCCTGGCATTTCCATTACCTTATGCAACAAAAGCAAGTCCAGGCTGCTTCTGCAATGTTACACTTACAGGTCAAGCCAAACTTAACCTATCAAATCTGAAGTATATTTGTACTTTATTTTGACTCATCCATTACCAGTGGTGAAAGCATCCATCCTAGTTTCACAGCTAGTTTGATTTTAAGTTTGTCCTCATTCACATTCCCTTGCAGATCAAGTCACTTCAATACACATCCTTTGACAGGACTTCTTTCATAAGTTAAGATCTCCAAACATTTAAATGCTCATGAGAAAATATGCCTTCTTGCAGATGATGCCCACTTTAGATAGTGATGACTTCTACCTACTTTTTACCATTTGATGGCTTTTCTTAAAACACCCTCATACTCCAGCATCACGCAATTGCATGAAAAAAACCTTTCTGTTTAGTCATAGCTAAAATTTAAGCCCTTAGGAGTAGAAAACCAAATGACTCAATCACAAGCAAATGTAAGACCTTATCTACCTTAAAATTAAAGAGCTTTGTGAGATTTTGAGGGAAGGGGAATGGCCACGTGATTTCCAATTGCTGTGCCTGGCTTTCCTCAGAAGAGAAAACTGCCTTTTCACCAGCTGGGCCAAGTTGCACCTGGCTGCAGCTTTGCTGCTGCAGCACCTGGGCTAAGAAGGTGAGGTAAACGGGAACCTCCTGCTGACACTGCAGGGCAGGTGTCATCTAAGACTAAATTTAGAAACCAAACCCAGAGCATTCAAAACTAGATAGAGTTTTCTGGCAACATCAGTGATAATTACTCTAAAGCAGGCTTTTTTTTTTTTTAGCAATGTTCTTCAAATTGCTTATAAATGATGTTGAATTTATGCTCTAAGGTGGGGAAATGAAATACCCACTACCATTTCTCTGTACATATGAAGAGCACACTTTCATACTTGCAGTAGTGGTTGTACAATAGATGGTGGGAGCTCTCTGCCTTTGATGTTGTCTTAATGAACTCAGCATAATTGCCTTTGTGAAACAATGGCAAAGAGCACAGCGGTACTTAAACACAGCTCCACTAAAGCAAGGGCTGCTCTGGTAGTGTGCCAGCTTCCCATCTCCAGGTCCTTCATAACTCTGTCTCTCCCTCTTTTCCACACACTCCCTTTTTTCTCCAAACTCCAAGGCCAGGATCTCAGCCAATGTAAAATGATGCCGCCTCGTGTGATCTTTACCAAGTCGTCAGTCCAGAAAACAAGAGACATAAGCGTATCGCAGCCTTGTCCATGCTCCACACTCAGCTGTTGCGGCTGCCCAGCTCCCTCTGACACCCACCAGCCCCATGTAACAGGCGTGAGGTTTGTTGGGTTCGGTATCGGTCTGCTGGGATGGGAATGGAAATTCTGCAGCTCTCGCGGCAACTTTCCAAAGCAAAACACTTTCTCTAATTAAATATGAAAAATCGATTAGCACAGCACTTGATTAATCTCTATGCTTATTTGATTCCATAGTTCAAGTTTTCAGTGTTTTGCAATATTACAGGTTAGCAACACACAGCTGTATTGCACAGACTAATAAACTGAGCACAAGCAATATTTTGGGGTAACCACTTATTCGGTGATTACAGTATTACAAAGTGGATGTGACAGGAAAGTTACAGTGAAATCATGCCTCTGTTGAAAGCTAAATTCATACCTGAAAACATCTCTCTGAAGCTATGCACAGCAGGGTAGACTTGTCATACCTAATTTGGCAGTGATGGGCTTGGCTGATTGTGATTTAGAATTCAAATGTTCACTTTGTTAAGGGAAAAAAGAAGGTGAACTCTTTTAAACCTGGCAACTGAATTTAGATCCTTGAGTCTCATCAAAATAAAAGTGCCCTGGAATATGCTGCTCCCTTCATCTTTAATGGATTTCAAAGTGATTTCAATAGACTCCCTTACTGAGAAAGCAATGCACAACAAGTCTCATGTGACATCCAGTGAAACCAGTGACTGGTTTTGTGCAGATCTGATGACTACTGAAGAGCTGGGCTGGGAACGGTGGGTACCTTCATGCTGTGACTTTTAATCCAGCTCTGACACTGCTCACACCAACTGAAAGTCTTCTGACAAAGCCGAGATAATCTGAGCTATACCATTACATGATCAGAATGATTGTTTGTCTTTAGATTTCTCTCTAAATCACCTACGACCTTTGCATGCTATACAAATAAATTACAACCAGTATTTTAGCTTCTTTCCGACATGGCCATTATAAGAATGTCACTGACATTTTAGTCAGGATATTCTATTTAGTTTGAAATATGATAGGAGCTTAATGAGGTTTTAACCAAAGAAAGGCAAATGCTTAGAAGCCTGAATCCAAATATATCTAGGAAAATTAAAGGAAAAAGCCTATAAAGACTATACAGAGAGCAAACTGATGGTACCTAATGTCGAGCACATGCTTATCTGGAGCTCTAACAAAAAAGCAATACCAGGAGGACTGCAGCAGTAGAGATTTTGCTCTGGCTGCAGTACACTTAGGGCAAGAACAAGTACTACAGGTAAGAACATAGCGACCGCAAACGATAAGTCCTTGGCTGCAGGACCAGGCTCACACGCAGCAGGGTAAGACAACACTTCCTGCGGTACATTTTCCTTCATCGGACACCGGGTGATGCAAACCAGGAGATGAGCTGGATGTCCCGGGGACACAGCACCAGCTGGGGCTTACCCACCACAGAGCCCTTGCCCCACCAGGGCAGAACTAAGCATGGATGAAAACATTCTCCTGTCTTCCCAGTCGACTTTACCTAACACAAGGCAGGGTGCAGCAACCTTCATGCCTTTCCACTGTTGTACTCTTTCATTTTTTATGGCTTACTACAGTATGAATTGCACAGTTCACCTAACAGCAAGCCACTTCTTTTGTTTCTGCTTGCAAAAGCTGAATACAGAGGTCCTTCACACCATTAAACATCCATCAGTAAAACAACAGTGTAGTTAGTGAAGAATTAACATATTCAAAATATGAATCTGTTCTGAAGTTAATTAATTTCTAAGTACAAGTCACTCACATGACTATCGGTTAGAACAATCTAAGAGCCATGCTTGAGCAGTATAAATCAAATTGAACTAAATTAAAAACCAGTTCTGAAGCTGTGTTTTTAAGTGGCGTCCCCATAAACCTGTACAAAATTATGAAAACTAGGAGTTAGGAACAAAATTCTGACTTGACATTCTTTTCTTAATTTGAGTTTAACTGGATTACACATGAGTTACTAATTGTTGTTTCTAGTGACCCATGGTGATAATATGAGCTCTGTATTACAATGACCTGACATTTAATTAGTTTGTATGAGCAGATTATGCAAAATTTTATCATAAAGTGATTTAAACTCATATTGCCCTTGGTAATGCAACATAGCAATAGCGAAGTCTACGCATTGGTACAAACATAAAATTTCAAAGAGAATCCATTAAAAGAAAAGTCAATTGATTAAATGTAAAATGAAAACAAGCTCTGCAAAGTATTAGGTACTAAATTCTATTCATCCAAGCTTCAAAGTTTGTAATCATCAACTTGAACTATGTAAAACAAGTATTAGTCACACTTCAACTACCAAATAACTCAGTTTGTATGTTACTTGCAATTCAGAAAGATCCAGAGAGAGCCACGAGACATTTATATGTGAGTTACAAAACCAGCTAGTCTAGAAATGGTTTTGTGTGGGAAGCATTTGCCTGACTGGTCCTCAAATAGAGTAACAGCAGCAATTTTGGCCACTTTAAAACACCCCAAAAATGGGCAGAGGAATAAGCTGGGATGGGCATAACACTGTGGGAGGGAAAAAAGAAATCACTCCATGACAGAGTATCTTCCCAGCAAGTTGAGCATGTTCCTGAAGAGCTATTAGCAAGCTCAAACAACATAAAACAACTAGAAAGAGGCACAGATGCCACTGAAGACCATGCACCACTTAATTTACTGCTATCCATCACTGTAATATCTGATACAAATCCATAACAAAAATGTTAGCCCTTTCTAACTTAATTTACCCTTTCAGGGCATGTTCTGATACAAGATGAAATTTTGTTTTGAGATTTTAATATTTTATATTTTTTAAAGTTCTTAAAGTTTTATTAGAGGAGAGTATTGATTTGGAGAAATCCTACTCTTACACTGAAAGAATATTCCTTCCAGTGAAGAAGAATTTACATAGATAACAGAGTTCCTACAGGTTTCATGTTTACCTAATAACCTCTAAACTATGTTTCCTTGCTGAACCATTTGACTGAGACTGTACAGGACTGCTTCTTCAAATTTTGGGCATCTCTACAGAGAAACAAGTCCAGGCTCCGGAGGAAATGCTTGCTTGTCTAGGACAGTATGGAGTAAGAAAGGAAGGCCAAATGCCAGTTTTGCAGCCAACTATCAGGGACACATTATGATGTTGCCAAATAACCGAGACAGTTGTTGAGCAATAACCCAAGGCTTGTGATTGGAAAACAGATGCTGATCTTTGGTATGGAAAAGTGAGTGATCAGATGGGTCAGGCTGTGCTGAGGAACAATAACTTCATTTTTGTTGCTTCTGTAGCCTCATCTAGGTGTTCCTGCTCTGGCAGGGGGATTGGACTAGATGATCTTTTGAGGTCCCTTCCAATCCCTAACATTCTGCGATTTGATCTGCAGGCTCTTCCTGGCAAGGCTCACACAGCAACCCCTCGCAGGGGCCCATCTGATGTAGCCCGAAACATTTGGCTTAGTAAATCTCCAAGGAAAAATTTCCACTTCACACTTCTATTTCTCAGATGTGTGTGTGCATATCTTTCTAGTTTCAGATTTCCATCAGCGTTCATAAATGAACATACACTTCCAAAATTATCATTCCTGATGACCCTGTTGACCTTCTATCTGTCAGAATCCATCAAGATACTCAGAACACAAGAGTCAAATTTGAAAAGGACATGAGTACTTGGCAGTGTCGACTGGTTCATCCAAAACACAGAAACCAATTGTCTGTAAATCCAGTGCATTGCTTGCACCTAGGAAGCTTTTTCCAGGACAAAGTGTGGCACACCCTGCACTTGTTACCTGTAAGTTACGTACCAGCTGCTCCCACACCTCTGTGCCTCAGGTCATCTTTGCCATTGTTGCCGGCTGGGCACAGAGCCGGGCTCCTGCCCCAGCAGACTGTTCCTTTCATCAATGCTTCGTATGAGTGCACTTCTGCAGTCTGGGCTGCAGGATCGCAGCTGCTGCCCCACAGGATGGTACATCTCTCCCAAACCAGCTCCAACACACCTTAGGAGCACCCCAAAGGCCATCCTGCCTCCAGCAGGGCTTACTCTGTTGGCCTTGGTGGCAGCCATCCCAGGCCAGAGCTGCCCTCTCGAAGTATTTTATCGCTTTTCAGCACTGTAGCCACCCAGCCCCTTACTGCGTCTGGTAAAGGAGAGCTGACCTCTCACAAATTAATTACATTTTTGAGTTAGTCTCCTCTACAGCCTCTAGAGACGAGAAAACAAATAACCAAGAACTTGCATGTCACAGACCACTGTGGCCATATAGTTTTCCATGGCCATCTGCCCAGTGCCAGGGGAATTTAACTTCACCCAAGGAAAACATAAGAAACAAAAAACCTGCAAGAACTCATGCACTCATTTGCCATTACTCTTAGAAGTACAAGGGTACTTTGCTCATTTGCCCTTACTCTTACAAAGATGTCTGTACTTCATCGAGTCAAGACTGGTAATTTCCAAACCATCTACTGGCAACACCATATCAAAGCCGTCCATTTTGCATTAAATATTAAGTCTTTTAAACATATCGCTGGCTTTGAAAACTCTATGCAAAGTGTTTATCTGCAAATTGTTTGTAATATTTGAAATCTACTCTACAGCCTGAGCTTGAAAATTGCAGATAGCTTAAGTCTACCTCTATTACTCACTGACTTCAATGAGACTATTCATGCAAAAGGTCCAAGGCAGTTATAGGGCTTTCACTAATATGTATGTACATTTATCTTTTTACTTTTAAAAATGAAGAGGGATTTTGGAATAAGCGTGAAGCCCATAAAGTGGGTAAAGATTTTTTTAAACTACTACCAAAGCGCAATCACGCTGGAAGAAGCTGACAAATTTCAGCAGCTCTTTTTCATTAAAGTACATTACTTTAAACAAAACCCCCCAAGGCAAGCTCTGTAAGAAGTTTGCCATGATGGGAATATACTCATGTGAAAGAAATATAGCACAATCTAGCACATTCATAGAAACGTCACTTTTAAATATAAAGTCCATTATTCATTATTAAAAGGAACGGATACATATGCGAGGAAAAAACCCATCTTGTGGCTACATGCCTGGCAGCAGTTTATATTCTTTGCAGAGTATTTTACATCCACAATAAATGTGAAAGAGACATGTATATATCTAGCTTTTAGGATGTTTCTTCAGGTTTATAGTCATTGGGAAACAGTTGTATCTGATTCAAGAAGAAAAGAAAGCCACATTTATCACATAAGTTATAGCACCAGGAAATTCAAAGATGTGGGAGCGCTGGACAAGTTGAGACACAAACAGCAGCGGCTGCATTAGGCTGTAAGACATGCAGTACCCCCCGATAACAGAGGGGCATTGTCAAGAGCTTGGCAAAACAAATTTCATAAAGTGGCGTAAGTCTGATTTCATTAGAGTTACAGCAGTTTACGACACAAAGTATTGCCTCAGCATTTTGTGAGGAATTAGTTTGGTCTCCGGTTTGAAAGCAGACAGAGACGTAGATGGATATTAATAGCACTGATGCACAAGCAAGTTATCAGAGTGCATCTATGTTAATTGCTGTTGTATTTCTTAGCCCATAGCAGGACAGTGCAAAACACTGAAGAAGTCCCTTGTGCCAGAGAATCTATGTTTAACCAATACATCAGGTTAAGACTCGGACTTTTGTTCCGCAGGATATTCCCACTGTTAAAATTTCCAAATGACAGATGTTCTGAAGTTTTCCCTAGTAAAGGATGGCATTAATATTTTTAAGCCTTTTTTTTCCCCTGAAATTGGATAGGTGGCAGCTCCTTAAGCCCCAATAGTCCTTTCCAGCTGTGCAGTGTCACAAGGCTTGGAAACTGGTGGTAGTGGTTTTGGTTCCAGAAGTTTCTCAAATCGCGCTGCCTTGAAGTGTGGCAATTTCAACATGTCAGAGTTTTTTCCTTCCCCCCAGCAACAAAAGGAAACTCATACCTGGGGAATGGAGAGAGAGTGGAAAGAGACAGAAGTCACTGTAGATTGTTTGTTCCCATCCCAAGTGGAAGGAAAACTTAAATGGAAACAGTTTTTTGATGCACCTGGCCTGATGGAAGGCCTGATGACAATGAGGTTGATTCTGCAGCCATTATCCTCAGAGTTGAACTAGTTGGTTGAATTAAGAGCTGAACTGTGGTTGAACTACTTGGAGACCCACTTGCACAAGGTTTACGTATGTGAACACACACTGGAAGTGAAGCGTATATTGCCTTGCACACAGGATAGTATAACAGGGCAAGGGTAATCACCAGAAAACCCTGCCTCTGCAATACCATACAGCAACAGGTTTTAGTCAGGGCCTCTGTTAAAATTGGCAGCGGCTTTTGCTGGGGTAGGAGTACCAGACCAGACTTAGCAGGTGATGCACAGAGGAATCAGGCTGGCTTCTGGGGACACACGAGGCACTAGATGACTCAAAAGGTCATTCTGAGCAGTTGCAGAGAGCCAGCAAAGGATCCATTTGCTTCAGTAACATGAATTAGGTTCAAAACATCTAACCACCCAGCCACCTTACTCTGCTGCATTCAGGAAGTTGTTACTCAGCTTGTAAAGGTGGCCTACCCAACATCTCCAGTGCTTGGCTTTACAATGTCCCAGTGCAGCTTGCATTCAGCCACCTCTGTGATAATACAGACCACTGTGTAGTATGTCACCAGACCTTATCTTTCAGAGTACATGGGCTGAATATGTGTGATGAAGTTTGAACATTCCTGTTTGGTATGGTTTTTCCCAAAGATGAGGAACAGTTGGAGGAGCCAGGTCCTCTCAACATCTCAAGAAGCTCTAGCCCCGAGGTGGTACATTGGAGGAGGTTGAGCAACAAGCTACTTGAAACCTGTGTTGAGAGAGACAGTTACTCTCCGCTCCCTGGAAAGCGAGATGCTGTTTTTAACCACTTAGCTATAAGTAATCCAGTGCCTTTTGAGAGTCATAGTCCATTCTCCACTTTTGCATTTGTGACACAAGTGAGAGCCTGGTTTTAAACAGTGTTGTGATTTTGGTGGGCTGCCAGTGCCTCTTGGAGCACACAAGGCAACAAAGTGAGGTGGCAAATTTTTGTATTTGATATCCTGAAAGAAGTTGGGTGCCATTCTATGGAAGAAGAAAAAGAAAAGAAATTTAAAAAAAGAAAAAAGAAAAAAGAAAGGAAGCAGTTCCTTAGCCAAAGAGGATCTTTCATGCTGCATATCAATGATGCACTGCAAACAAGAGAAAGACAGAAACTTCTTAAAGGAAAGACTGCAAAAATCTTTTGTAATGGAAAGCTTTAAGCAGCTTAAAAGTAGGCACTGCTAGCACCTCCTCCTATAAAGCATGAAAGATAAATCAGTTAATCTGGAAAAAATATACAAACCCAACAAAGAAATGAAAAGCTTCTGAACAAATCTATTAAAACTAAGAGCTGCTGATCTGGCACAGGCAGTGCTCGTGATTAGAACTGGAAAGCCGAGTTTGCTACAGCATTGTTGGTTGGCTCTTGTGATTTTGAAGCGGTGCGAAGGGCAGAGAAACACGTTTTAATAGGAATTACATCTAGACTCTGCTCATCACTAAAGGCAGAATGTAATCACTTAGTACAACTAAGGACACTGGAGGAATGTGGTGAAAAAATTCTAGAAGTCAAAAAGCATTGTCAAAGTGACAGCTATATTGCCATGAGAACAAAGCTGCAGGAACTAATCTCTGCCATAGCTAGATCCTGACACATTAGGGACCCTGAAAAAAACAAGAGGTAGATTTAAAAGCTTTAGTCATTCCCATACATTTATAAAGTGCAAAACCAAGGCAGAATATGTATCACGGATTCACAAGCCTAAGCGTAAACCTGCTTGCTGTATCTATGTACCATTTCTCATTCCAGTTAGACTTGAACAGAAGTTCTCTTGCCTAATGGAGGGGGAGAAGCCTATTATCCCAAAGCACTGAAAAACAAAATAATTCCCTGAAGCCTGAATGAACCAGAGCAAAGAGGCGGCAGAGATGGAGGCCAGCCAGCCAACCTAAATTTTGTAGCTAAATGACAAGTACCTTGAAATTTGGGACTGGAAATCAAGTACACATTAAGCACAGATCCTGCTGCCAACAAGCATATCCACATAAAAATGCGAGCGGATAGGTAGACAAAAGCATATACGTGTTCGGATAACCACATGAAGGAAACCTTGATAAAAAGTGTTTCACTTTTTCAAATACCTTGAGGAGATTTACAGATTAATCAATGTAACTTCAAATCCCAGAAAGATATAGAACAAAATGAAATTATTTGCAAGCAGTAATTAAGCAGACAAGGGAAGTTATAAACAAACATAAATGACTCACATACATAACATATCCAACAAACAAGTTTTATTCCATGAGGGGATGGGTCTTACGGAGAATGAAAAAGCAGTGGCTGTACTAGGTCTTGACTTTAGTAGCGGTTTTGATACTGCTTCACAAAGTTCTCATAAATAAGGCAATCAACTAAGGTTTAGGTGAAACGGTTCTATTTGGTTCCTGACTATTTGAAAAATCATACACACCATGGTTCACCACCAAATAGAAAAGCCAAATTAAGTGCAAGAACCTGTTTTCATTCTCGGCCTTTTCAGTATTTTCATTAAGAAACTGGTATGGTGAAAGATAAAACACCAGGTCTGAAGAGAGTATCGAGCTGGGAAAGTACAACAGATCCTTTAGAGGAGAGATTTAGGGTTCAAAACAATCTTGAGAAAGACGACAAAGTGTCTGAGAAAATGAGGATGCACTTCAACAACTATGAAGTAGCAGACTATGAAACGTGCCAACCGCATATACGTAAATCCATCTGTGCACCTGACAAAAGACATGAGACAAGAAACAACTGGAGAGGCAGCGGATCTTCAGATAGGGATTTGGGAATCATACTGGATCACAAACTGAACGCGGGTCAAGAATCTTTTGCTTTCGAGAGAAAAGAAATATCAAAGTGGGGGCATATAAACAGGAGTGCTGCTCGTAAGACAGCTGAAGTAAACCTTCTGCTTTGTTAAGAAGTGCTAAGGCTCCCACAGCTGGAGCACTGCAGCCGAGTTGGGGCGCAGTATCTCATGCAAGAACAACACAGGCCAACTGGAAGGAGTTCAGATGAAAAGAATTATCACCAGAGGTCTCAAAACCTATCCTGGGAGGAAAGTCGGGGAGAAGCAGAGTTGTTTAGTCTAAAAATAAAGACGTCTGAAGGGAGATGTGATAACAATCTTCAAATACAGAAAAAGGCTGCTAGAAAGAGAAAGGAAATAAGCCCTTTTCCATGTTCGCTGAGGGCAGGACATGTAGAAACAGGCTGAAATGGCAGCAAGGGAGATAGAGGCTAGACTTTAAGAAGCGCTTTCTAATGGTAAGGATAGTTAAGCCCCGGAAGAGTTGGCCTGCAGAGATCCTGCGATCATAATTATTTAAGCCTTTTAAGAATGGCTATATAGACATTTGTCTGAAATATATCAGTTTTATCAGTACTGTCTTGAGGCAGGTGGATGGTGTGAATGACCTCTCCTTTACAGCCTTTTTTTCCTTCAGCTTTCACTGTAACTATGAAAAATGAGTGTGATTGGCATATTAACATGTTTGAGTTTCTGGCAGACCAGCTCTCTCTTTGAAAATGTATGAGCACTGAGTAGACCAGTGCTTGGTGTCTTCACAGCATCACCTCTGAGCTTTGGTACATGGACCAAGGTAGCAGAGGGGAGTGCAGCAGAACTCACAGGCAGACCCAGCTGTGGTTTGCAACAATAATTGTCTTCTATTCTGGAATTAAAGAGGAGACAACATGACAAGCTCAGTCACTATTCCTCCCCACGGAGCAGGTATGCAGTGTTTGCTCTCCACCATCCCAGCTCAGAACCAGAGGGACGGAGATCACAGAAGAGGTGGGAGCTCACTTCTGTGCCATACTGCACAAGAAACATTTTCATCCTTCAGTTTAGCACAGTAGCTTTGAAAACAAGATTTCCTCCATCAGTAAATGTGCAAGCAGGAAGACTTGGTCCATTTTCTGCTAGGTATTGACCCAGAAGACCATAAAAGCTCTGCATACATTTGAGACTAGTATTTTCTTGTGGGAGTGCAGTAAAACACCAGCTGCTGTTAATGTACCTTGGTGAATAATCACACTCAGCTAATTTTCAGCTATGAATGATTAAGCACTTCATACAGTATGTGACCATAAAGAGCCATTTCCTCACACTTAAAATACATTTGATTTGAGAACCCAGTGGAGCAAACCCACCCCATGCCAGTATAAGGACAAGTTGCAGAATTAAGCAATTACTCTTATGCATCCACGATGTAGTGTGACATACAAATTCTGCAGGAAAGCTGTGACACTCCGACACAAACCAAAATTCCTGCAACGCCATTCAAAAGCAGACTGCAGGCTCTGCATGCTGTTACCTTTGAGTTGTCATGCATGTATTATACATTACAACTTCCAGAAATACCTCTAGAAAATTTGAGCACAGTTTACAAAAAGGAAACAGTCTGAGTTTGTCAGGTGACTTAATATTGAATTTTGGAATCTTTACCTGTTACTAGGAATTACTCCTGCAAACTGTTCTCTGGAAGTCAGTTTCACACACATGCAAAAAAAAAAAAAAAAAAAAAAAAAGGCTCATTCAGTGATCTGACACTGAAATTGCCAAGTCATACTATCAGCCTACATGAAGACAACTGCTGTTGCTTTAGCACAGACCTGGGTTTGGGTTTTGAGTCTCAACCAAAACCGCGCACTTACAAAGCTTTATTATTAAAAAGACATTTAACTTTCTCCTGAAGCTAAGAAAGTCAAATGTCCCGACTGTCTAGAGAGCTCAGCTATGTACTCCCTCGTTTGCTCTTGCTTCCTACATGAATACATTTCATTAAACAGGAGTGAGGACAGTGGGCTTGGCCACAAGAAGCACGCTTCCACCAAGCATGGCTATGTATTGCTCTCCACTGCAAAAAAGTGAGAAAGATGCTGTATTGTTTTACTGCCAATAAGCATTTTAGAGGTCACACCCCCTGGAAGAACCCTTGTAGTTAGGCACAGTAGGTGGTCATCCTCTCATGAGGGGTTTTCGTTATCCTACATCCCCAAGAAGCCCCTTTGTGTGACGCACGCGACACAGCTACAAGCAGCACGGGCTGTCAGGAAATAGCCGTTCTGATTCTGCACTGCCAAACGGAGGTCTCTGCACATGGTAATAACAATTTACTTTTTATAGAATAATAATAGGCTTGGGTAATTCCTGTGCCAACAGATCAGCGGCTACTGTTTCCACTCAGAGGTTATGAAAGATTCTGCCCTCACCCCTTTCCAATGGCCTCTTGTTCCAGAACAGCTGAGTGTTATTTTTAAGCCATAAAATTGTAGGAGAGTGGCCAGGCAGCTATTATTAACAATCATACAGAATTCTGCATAATGCGTATCTCAGTCCACTTTATACTCTACCACTTAGACAGCGGAGAAAGCACAGACTGAAATAATTTACAGTCAAGTGACATTTTTGCATATATAAAAGATACCTCTATTTGAACAAGAAGGGTTCAAATCTGTGGTGCCTCCTCAGAGAAAACTTAAATATAAGCCAATGAGAAAAATGTCTGTAAAAACAGGACTTGCCTGGCTGCCTTCAGAGCATGAGATCAAGTTTATTCTTTCAAAAATTCCTTAGTGTGCAGCTCAAGACTGGCTCTTTCGTCTTCAGGTTCTCCGTTCCCCTGACGGTCCAGCTGCAATTACTAGTCCAGCTGCCCTTTTCCTAAATATTTGGAGTTTTTCCCTCCCTTTTTCTAGTTGATTCTCACCTGCCCCCTGTTCCCTTCCAACCTCTTTCCTGACAACACCATTCTCCTCCCCTTGCCCATTATTTTTTTTTTTTACGACACAGGACTTGAGAGCAGGTAAGGAGAGAAAATTCCAACAGTGGAATAAACCAGCAAAGAGAAGAATTTAGGTCCTTTTGGGAGAAGCAACAGCAACTGCTATTCAGATTTTATAGGGATTTTTTTCTTTTTTCCTTTTTCAAATTTGAGAGAAGAAAACCAGAACTGAATCTTCTCCTCTCTCCTTTCAGGTTCACCAGGAAATTAGCCAAACAGCTAACTGCCCACCCCGCAACCCTCCCCCAGCACACCGGATGAATGTCTCTGATTGCTACAGTTTGTTAATTGCCACACAGAAGTTATCACATTAATGCAACTTGGATGCCAAGAGTAGTTTAAACGAAGTTAAATGAGTAAAGCATGCCTAGTAGTTCCCATTGTTCAGCCTCATAGACAGGCAGCGAGTTGTATAATTGGGCATTCTGACACTTCCAACTCATTTGTTTCATTACACTGTGTCACTTGCACTCAAATAAACATCTGCAAAAATTGTGAACGAACAGATCTAGGAATTCTTATTGGAGAAAAAGCTGCTATTTACTTGGATTCAGACTGATTATGCACTAGGAACTTGTAGGATTAGGGGATTATTTTGGTTTAGGAATGAGGCTTTTTTCCTCCCAAATGAAGCATGTCACACAAGAGCAACACAGACCATTGAAGTCAAAGCTTTGAGTATCATGCAATGGACATCTTATTAAAAGCAGGCTCCTGTAAGATCCTGAATTTCTCCTAACATCACATCCCATTATTATTACGCAGCTGCCCTTCACCCTACAGGGACAAGCAGCACTTTGCAGAATCGGGTTCCCACAGCCAGATTATTGCAGTTTCTGGACTTCCACCACTCCCATGGGTGCCAAGAGGTATCCTGCACTTAGAGACAGGCATTCATCCTCTGCCAAATAAAATACTCTTCAATGGATATAATTCACCACTGGCTTTTTCTAGCTTTTTACTGGTATAGCTCCCCTGACTTCCACAGATTTTCCCAGCACAAAACCGCTCTGACAGCAATAGTTGCAGAATTGTCAAATTAGGCACCACTCATTGTTGTGGCCCAACGTGACGCTGGAACCCAAAGATGACTCTCTCGGTGTCTTTACACTGGTGTTATAGGACGTGCCAAAACAGATCAAGTCCACTTGTACATCTAGTTCAGTAACCTGCCTCCAGCAGTACCTTCACGCTTCAGGGGGAGATAAACCTTTTGTACTGTGTATAATGAGAGGAGAATTTCCCCTCTCTAGCAAGTCACACAGCAATTTGTGGATACCCTGATGGATGAGAATTGATTAGCAAGACTTAAAAGGTCAGAGGTATGCATAAACCTCATATGCGATATAAAGGACAGTTTATCCTTTATATCACAGGAAGCATATAGTGAAATTTTCATTGTTGCTGATATAATATGTAACATATTGCAACAGCAGGGTGCATTCTAACTCAGCCTTTATCATTAAAAACCCTATTACAATTATGCTATTCTTTTAAGCAGACATTTTCAGCCTCCCCCACTTAGCTGGTTTTTTGAAGGCTAGTGAATCTCACTTTTATTTGCTAAAATAAATTCACAAAGCTTCACCTTCTCGAAAGGCATCAACTAGCTGGCTGACCAAACCCCCTCAAAGTCCTAGCACTAGAGCTGATTAATTTTATTTCTACATAGGTACTGAACTTTTCTCATCTTGAGAAATGCTATTTTCTAGAAACAGAAAGATCAAGGTTTTCTGCAGAAATTCATTCTCCAAAATTTCATTAAGAAAAAGATTAAGCAGACACTGTATTACACACTGAAAAATAATTGCAGTGCAGCAGTTGACAACTCAAAAGCCCAAGATGTTTCCAGTTTGGAATGAAATAGTTCAGGTGTTAACATTTCTACAGAAAGGGCATTCTGTGTTTGAACTGTTTCTTTTCTAACATTATGAACTGGTGAATCGATGGTGGGCTATTTTTTGTGGGGTTTTTTTGGTTGTTTGGTTTGGTTATTTATCTCCAGCAATTCTCACAGCACTTTATAGAAACACCATAGAATCAGGTTTAATTTTCTAGCCCTCAAGGTTGAAAGGAACCATGTAAAATCATGAACCCAAAGAAAGAAGAACAGAAAAGTTGATGCTTTACAGTTCCTAGGAGTTTTGATTCAATCTCATCTTTTAGGAGCTGGAACCGCTTTCTTGAATGTGAACATGAGCAAAACGATGAGAAGGGAAATGAGGAAACAAGCAGACAGTGTGCCATAACACAAGTCTTGCACCATCTAAATATTTTTATACTACAGTTGCACAGCACAAGATTTTTGTGATGAATGCAAAGAACAATGGAGGGAGCTGGGGTAGCAAATACTTGCTCACCTAGGATTCAAAATAGTTCTTTTTTGTTCTGTCTCTTATTTCATATATATATGCATATGCACATGAACACACTCTAAATAGCAATTACAGTCATGTTTTAATATTACTTTAACATTTCAGAATTGGGATATTAAGTACCAGGTGTTGGAAGGATTTCCACGAAGTGATGCCAGTGCAGTCAGTGGGATTATACCAGCAACGTAAGTAACACTGACAGAATCAGGCCCTAAGGTCATAACAGCTGATCTCTTGTAGCAAGCAACTCAAGCAGAATCCCTGGGAATGCTGTAAAAGTTGCAGACCATTATGTATTTTTACACTTTCATTTAATAATTTTGTTAGTTATTTCATTCTTGCACCCTTTCTCCCATATTTCACAACTGTGACAAATATTCCATTAATATACTTTAAATGATTTAGTTTCTCAACTTGCAGCCCCTGCATGAATCATCATTTCCACAAGAAGGGAAGGAACAGCTACACTAAACTCGGGACAGTGAAGAACTCTTAGAAACCTCCATACATAATTCACACATGTTCCCATCTTTTTTTTTTTTTCTATAGCTGCATTCTTTTTATTTCCACACCCCCTGGCCAGGAAAAGTCAATAACTGCAACACAATGAAACCTCACAGCCTGTAACAGGGCTCATTATTTATTTATATGCAGAAGAAGAATGCTCATCATATGACTTTTTACTGCTTTATTCAAGTCCGTATTACAGAATTTTCTGATATCTCCTGAAGTTTATGTTTAGTCACATACACTGAATGCTACCCAAAGTGTGTCACTCAGATAACCAAGGTAGAAAACAGATTTTCATTTGGATTCAGCCTCATTAGAATAGAGGCATCTCGTCATTTAAAAGGAAGCCTATAGCTGATAATACAAACATGATGAAGTCAAGAACATAATATTATTTGAATATGATCTAACCCCAAGACAGGGAACCAGACCCACTATGCTCTAACCATTGTTTCAACTCAGGACTTATTTTGTAGGTTTTGAAGAGCCACTACACAAAGAAAAGAAACCAATTTAAGTTTTATATGTGCACATAACACAGACCTAGGTTAAAAAAATATAAAAGAGGGGGGCAGGGCAATAGTCTCACTCCACTCAATAGTAATTTTAAAGCATTTCAGAAATATCTGGTTAAATCTGCATTTCCCCTGCCCCTAGTCAGATTTTCATACGTTCTTGACCCTTAAAGTTCTCATTGGGTGGATGTTTTTCCCATCTCATCCTCACACATACAGGAAGTATTAGGGCGAGGTTCTTCCATATTTTGAACTCACCATGAATAAAAATCACTTGAAATTATTTTGGTCATGGTCTCTTAATGTACTTAATTCGAAACTGACTGAATTGAAAAAGTGGTATTAAAGTGACTAGAAGTTTGGGGCACGCTGCTTACAATGTCTTTAAAAAGCTCCTTTCCAAAGATATCTTCCCAAAACTGAAAATTTCTTAAAGCATCTTGCATTTGGCACTCAAGTAAGGCCCCTCAGTTAAATTTCTGAAGGTCTAAACCAGCCAATAGTGTGCAAGCATGCTGGAAAGAAAATAAACAAACTGGGGGGGAAAGACCTGAAGCAAAGAAGCATATGTGGTAGGGTAGAAGAAGAGAGGGAAGAAGTAGGTGGGGTGGGAAAAATGGATAATAAATCACAGCTCTGCTCAATCAGCAAAGATCAGTAGGTTTTAGCTAAGCAACAACAACAAAAAAATAAAGTCAAGCTAAAAGATTGAAATAAGATTGAAATGAGATTCTAAGCACCAGAAAGTTTAATGAAGTTACAAAACTAGGCCGAAAAATCAGAATTTCTTTTTTAAACACATTACGCCGTTCTCATCGATGACAATAAGAGCTTAGCCAGTAAAACCAAGCAAGGGCTCAGACACTGTTTTTGCTAATTCTTGGTTCCTAGTATAGAGGCATGAAGTGTGTGAAGCAGCTTGGAGCCACCCAGTAAAGTACTGAGTCTCTGGCCTGTGCCTCGGTTATGGGCTGCATTTCGACATGAGTACATGGGTTGGAGGGGGGCAGGGGGCAAAAAAAAAAATTAAAAAAGAGAGAGAGAAAGAGACAAAGAGACACTCATTGTCACCAAGTAATATTATATCGTCATATGAATTTTACAACACACATATGTATGTACATACCATTATAGACATGCACAGACATATATACACTATTCAACTAGAAGCAGACTAGCATCAGCTAAAGAAAAATACACAGATTTCAAAGAAAATCTCACAAGGTACAAAGTGCTTGCCTGCCTGTGGCATCAGTTTAAGAATAAATATGATAATAAAAATAATCATGAAATGGCATATGGTACATTTTTGTACACATATTATTCACTCATTTTTTATTGTATTTGACTTGACACTGACAATATATCTTACTCATTAGGGGAGCTTATATTTCAGTCTCAGCTGTATGTTAAAAATCTCCCACTGTTATGTGGCAAGAATACATAAAAAACAAATAGGCAAAAGCACGCTTGCCTGGAATGACTTAATATTTTTCAAAATGTTCAGAAATGATTCTTCCCATTAAAAATCCAAAGTCAAAAGGGAAAAATACAATTGTTACCCTTGATTTTTCCCTGGTGTTTCATTTATTACATCAAGAGCTCCTTGATTGGATTCAAATGCAAAGTTGCTCCCATGGCTTCAAAGTCAGACTAAATTGAAAAATGCGCTTCGACAACATTGATACTGAAATAACATCCCAGAATACTGTCTTAATGGCTTTACCCTTATTAAACAAAAACATAACAAAACTTTGGGGGTCCTTTTAAATGAAATAACAGAACAATAATAAAAAGCAACAAAAAGAATCATGTACTAAAGAGAACCTTGTCCCTTTTTTAAACCCCTTCTGGAAATACTCCCAAGTTTAAGCTTTCCTGTGGCTCTGAAGAAGCGCACACGGTTGGATCCACTGGCGTGGACATCCACACACCGTGTCCGCGCCAACAATGCCAGATGCTGAAAGGAAGGCGGCTGCTGTGGGCAGCGCTTAGAGCAAACAATTGAGTGTAAAACCAGAGCAGAGCTGGGGAATCCCAGGAAGCACCGTGTCTCAGAGGGAGCATTTAGAATCGATTCTCCCCAGATTTCTCTCCGGATGTATCCGGCTGTCTGCAGAAAAAGAGGCTGGAAAGGAGGTCCACAAGTTGCTGCTGAACAAAAGCTCTAAGTTCTCAAAAATCATTTAAATAATCTATGCATACAGTTGGCCTACAGTATCTATTAGTATCTACTCTCTATTTTAAGCTACGCTCTGGAATTTTAGACAGCTGCCATTTCATGTCATTTCTGTGGATCAGAAGACATCAAATATTTTGGAGGAGGTGATGAAATGGCCCAAGAGCTGCTGCTCTTTGTGAATAATATCAGATGATGCCATTGATCCGATTGCAGTCTTTTGGGACTACATGTAGGTTGAAACCACACTAATTCCAACACTCCCTTCCTCTTGGCAAAGCAGCAATGTGGGGAAGGAGCAGTGACACCTCCACTGCTAGCAAAGTACACATTACCTTCCTGCAGGGGGTCACCCCTTACCCCCCTCCCAGGTGAGCTTCCGTCTGCCACGGATTTCTTCACAGCCAAATCAAGGTTTGTCTTGCTCTTTTTTGCTGGTCCAATTCAGGCAAAACCAGTGTGTTTGTGAAAAGCAAATGTGGGGAAAAAGCTATATTGTTCTCAACCAGATCCCACTTCTGGGCAAAGCAATTGCAGAGCACAGGAGGAGGTGCAGCGCAAGTAGCAACATCGCCCTGATCAGCCGTAACAACTATGCCATCCTCTTAATGACAGGGGATAAAGATGGCAAACAGTCACGAATATACCAAACTGGGATTGTGTTGCTAAAGTCAGTCAGCTGGACAAAACCCTTTACAGCCACATGAACACATCGGGACAATGCACAGGCTCAGGGCTCATCTGTACTGCTAATGCGCTGTCAGGGTGTCCATCAGAGAGACTTTGCCACAGAGGGACAGATGCACAGGATGGTGTAGATGGAGATGTTCTACAAAAAGCATGTACTGCTCAGAGGAGATGCAGCCAGAACAGTCTATTTTACCAATATTCCTTGCTCAATAAGATATGAATATTCTCTGACTCCTTACCTTTGTTACAGAACACGTTTTTAGATGTTTTTCAAGGGTAAGGACAGGAAGCGGGCAAAGTTAAGCCAAGTCTAAGCTCTGAAGTTCAACTGTGGTATTTCTACATCATATAACCCTTGGAATGATGGTATTTTACAGAAGGTATATCACAGTCTCACCTAAATCACAGTGTGATTGAATAGGTTTTTTAGTTCTCATTTTTGCCCCTCTAGGATAACATACCTAGACTACCACATGAGCTATTTCAACTTCAACAATACTGTGATGCAGCATTGCTGATTAGTTTCCATCCACAGAAATAATACTTCCAAAAGCGACAGAGAATCTTCTCCAGAAGGGGAAGACCAGGGTTAACGGACGCGGGGTTTAGGAGTGCATCCATTGTCACCCAGCTGGCCCAGCACAAAAGGATGCTGCAATCTCTGGCCACTGAGATGCATGAGGGCACCGCATCTCCAAGCCAGATATGACTTTCATTACATTTATGAGTTATGCCTGACATTTAATATTTGAATGTAATATTTTTTATTTTAATAAAGAATCACTGGATCATCAGAATAATGGATAGCACTGGTGCAAATATAATGAAAATGCCAAGCTTTAAATAGCTTGTTTAATTATTAAAAATGTTACCGGAAAAAACTAACTTTGCATTGCTGTCAAGATCAAATGAACATGAATTTCAATCAAAAGGGAGGCTATTGTACCATATATTAAAACATGAGGTTCTGCCTACAGTAATTATTGTGCACAGCGCACAAAGGGGAAAAAAGGCAACACTATCAATCACAGTCTGTCCACATTCAGTCAATAAGAGCCCCTCCCCTGCTTTGTTTCACAGTTTTTCCTTTGTTAGCCATATTATACAATACATGGGGCTTTCAAGAGCTTGGCCTTGGTTGTGCATTAAGGAAGACTCTTGAGATCCTTCTTGAAAGAAATTCAATATCTTTTCTTGTTTGGGAAAATTGCAATAAACTATACAGCATCTTCTTTTTATTTATTGTTTTTTATTGCTAAGTCATCAGTCATCTGCTACTTACCACATTATCCTCTCTATATGATCAGGACCACATGCTACACAGAACACAACCTCCTCACATGTTCATCTGCATTACAGTGACAGTACAAGCAGCACTCATTCAGGCTGCTGAAGGAGTTATATCTCCATCCAGGAGAAACACAAGGATCAAGATTTCTCTTTCGCACCACTATGGCAGGTTTGCTGACTAAGTAGATGCTCTTAATTTCTATGTTAAGCAACTGCTGAGAATAATACAGAAGATGCTGTCTTGCAAGAAACCCACCACTGCATCTGTGTATATTAAAAAACTAAAACTGCATAAGCATATTAAATCCAGCGGCTCCAGTATTTTTCTTTGGTTTTCAGAGAAGCAGGAGGTAACACTATGCGTGTATGAACATTCAGTTGCATGTCCTTCTTATCCATTTTTCTGCTTCTATCTTCCAAAATTTTGCTAGTAGGCAATTTCCATGTCAGCCAGGATGTGTAGTGTACATCCTTGGAGGGATTCCACTGACACTTCAAAGATATTTCCTCTGCTGCATTTGAAATTCAAGTTCCTTCCACCCCCCAATTTTTGTTTGTTTTTAATCTGCATTATTTTAAAAATATCCTTTAACAAAATTGGCTAGGAGGTTGAGTTGACTTTTTATTTTTCTGGTTTTTGCTGAAAGTTTGTGTTAATGCAAAGGCTTTTGTGCTGTATTGCTCATTTGGATGTCACTAAAGATAAGTTCTGTATTTTAAAAGGTGAGGTTCAACTTTTATTAAGTTATAGCTTTATGATGACCTAAGTATAAATTCTGAGCTATATACAATGCATACATTGAAAACATTAAAATGCAGATACATGTTTTCCTCCAGCTGGCTATAACATATCCTGTTTCTATACACCTCCCTGCATCTGTGGATCTAGTAGTAAAAGATTCCCTTTCAGAGGGGACTTTCTCTCAGGGAAAGCATATACGGGACCAGTTCATGCTGAAGTTGGTGGGAATTTTGTCCTCAGGTTTCCCATCAAAGTTACAGCAGCCATGAAAGTTCTAACACGACTGTGCTAAAAGTGTAGGACTTGCTGCCCATTTTACTGAAGACAGAGGCGTTTGTTTATTTACCCATGTCTGTGAAAAT
The DNA here is from genome assembly GCF_036013445.1 of Caloenas nicobarica. NCBI lineage: Eukaryota > Metazoa > Chordata > Aves > Columbiformes > Columbidae > Caloenas > Caloenas nicobarica. The sequence goes on along the minus strand of NC_088246.1, from coordinate 43,220,684 downwards.
CTTTACATGCTCTAAAGTGAAAATTCACAGGGGTGCTTGAAATTAAACGGCAGAAACAAAACGTCCTCATGCACACGCTTGAGGGAACGGTCACAAATTCTGTAATCAGGTCTTTATCTCAAGAGAGCTACAAAGCCATAATAAAAGTCATTTTATTGCTACGCTATCCCACGGTGGGGCTGCTGTCCTCTCATGAATATTGGAGATGTCCTGCACTTAGCCATAAATGCCCCCAGCATCACAAACCACTAAGTGCTTGAGTCATTCCAGCAAAACACTTTAAACCCACACAACCTGAATCATGTTTCCAGCCTTATGTAGACTATTTCCAGTTTCATTTTCAAATCAGTGCAGGAGAAGGCTGTAAGGTTTCACCCCATAACAGTGTTACAGACAAAGGGAACCAAAGCGGGGTAAAGACAAGGTCTTTGTATCAGTACAGTGGATAAAGCCTGTAAACTGACACCAAAGCTGCGGACCGGCTGTATTTTTTTTTCCATAACTTATGGGACAGAGTTCATCTCCTCCAACTTGTAATGATTTTCTTTGGAAGAGAGTAGCTGTTCCTTCCTACCATGCTACCGCCATGCTACCTTATTTAGGTAGCCATGAAAGTTACAGCCAAAATATACAAGATGGATTAAAGAATGTGTTAAATGCAATTAATGAAAAGCTTGGAGTTGAAAGACTTGCATGAAAGCCTTAGTCGTCTTTCTCTTCCTGTTATTCATACCCCAGGCCCACCACACAAAGCTGAAGAAAGCAAGATTGCTTGACAGAACCCTCACAGAAGGAGGCGGCAGATTTATAGCACAGCACCACATTTGTGCAGCTAAATTTCTTCCACCCCACAACTGGCTTATCGGTGGCTAGCGAGGGACCTCACAAGCTCAGCTTCACCTACTTAAAACAGTGCTTTTTGAAGACTTGTGCTTTTCAAAGACCAGCATTGACCCTGTATCTGCTCAGTCCTGAGCATGGGTTTCCATTATGAACCACAGTCGTGTTAGGCCTAACAGTACAGGAGATGCAGAAAAGTATAATAATTGCGGTGCTGCATCAGCTCTGTGTAAGTCAAGGGGAAAGAACATGTTCAAAGCAAGCTGAGAAAGTGCCAGGTATTGAACTAATAATTTACTGAAAAAATGCCCCACATCCCTCCACCCCATAGCTTTTGCGGACACAACTTCTAAGGATCAAACAAGAGTAAGTGAAACTTGGCCAAGGCATCTAGTGAAGCATCAGGCGCTCTCTGCTCGAGTTACAACCTCTAGGAAATCTGTTCCGTGAATTTTTTTTGAGCACTAGTTCCAAGTTTCACAGATCTTAATGCAAACATCTTAACTGATAATAGCATGGAGAAATTGTTTGAGGAAAGTCACTAGCTACTATAAGACTGTCTGTGTTGTCCCAAGTGAATTAGTTGAGAGGACAGGGGCAGAACCCATTGGGCTAAAACACATTGGGCTAAAAGCAGTAAGTGGCTTCACCCAATATTCTGCAAACCTTGTTGCATTATGCTGTATTAACTTTTCATGGCTTCACACAGTGTACATTTTTTGACATTGCTTTGCCCTTGTCCCCGTGAGAGCAGTCTGTCTATTCATTCATCTTTGTTTGCATTCTTTCAATAAATTATACAGATAACTCTCTTATTTTGCCAATTCTTCACTGCTGGCATTTTTAGTTTTGCATTTACAGAAGACATTCTAAGTTTATGAATTGAATTGGAGGCAATAAAGTTAAAACTAACAAGGCTGTAAAAGCAAATTTGCTTTGGTACTGCAAACATGCTCATAGCAAAACAGTAGTTGCAGGAAGCTTTTCCTCGTTTTCTCCTGCTTCCCCTTCTCATACAACATTTGCCTCAAGCCACAGAGAAGGCACCTCACCCAAGCCCTTCATTAGCAGAGTCTATCACAGCATATAGAGGAGCATCTCCATTTATAAATTTAGTTCTGGGGCAATCCACAGCCAGAAGAATCTGACCCAGCAGCATCGCTGCCATTTAATGTCGCACAGTTTAGGGGTAAAGGAGCTTTCGTTATGTGGAATACAACTGGAGGTGCACTAAGCTGCTGCTGCTCAGAAATGTCTCTACAGCAGGTCAGAAAACGCGAGACTTATAAATATATTTCGGAAAAAATAAAATAAATCAAGATTTTGCAATTGAAGAAAGAAAAAGAAATATTTCCACAAGACGAGCTGCTAACACCCAAACCAAAACAAAGAAAATGAAAAATAGATGGGGCCGCCAGGCTGCTCCACAATTCAATCTTTATGGCATCCTTCTGGAAGGGTGGGTGCCAGTCAGTAACTGTATTATCATACAAACAATGCAGACATCAGTTAAGCCTTTTAGAAAAAAACCAGACCTCTGCTGAAGAGCAAGTCTCATGCTAAACCACCCCCCAAAAAAAAGAAAGGTGAGGTGCTGCTGAGCTCTGTTTAACTCATACCACCTGCAGACACAGCCTGCACCACAGCTGCATGATACAGCCCCAGGGAGGAGCAGGACACAAGGCAGAAGGTTTGCTTGCTCTTAAACCGGAGAACTTGGGTACAAAGATCTAAGTCTATGCTAGCTGAGGAACTTCAGACACTTGCAAACCAATGGCTTTCAAGATTCTGGACAAGAGACATGTATTTGAAACTGCAATGCATGTAGCTGACATCACACAATAGAAACTATTATGAAACAATGTATTAAAACACTACTTAAAAACATTTTCGCTAGATGTTAAAACCTTGCTAAAATTCTAATGTCACCTAAGAAACCAGATGCAAGATGAGAATAAATTCAGTGGGATTTAATCATGCATACAGGCAAAAAAAAAAGTGAAAATAATTTGACCAAAAAATGAGAGCCTAGTGGCAGATTTGATGATCTGATCCTCAGAAAGGCTGCCTAACAATTTCATGTCATTGATATGAAACCAGTTTCTAGCTTAAACAAAGCTAATTTAAATGCTTAATATGAGTTATTAATTACAATTAGAAACACTTGTCATATTCTTGACAGAAGATTACGATTCTTTCCTTGCTTCACATGGTACATTATACTGATAGTATCTAAACCCACAGCATAAAACAAACAACAGCAAGAAAATATCATTCCCAAGAGCACAACAAAGCAACCTCTTAGACTTAGTTAAAAGGACATTTTTAGCCAAAAAAAAAAAAAAAGAGACTAGTTTTCTCCTGTGATTTGTATTTAAATTTTGGCTGGCAGAGCTTGCTAATCAGTAAAACTTCCAGATTATAAAAGACTTTTGTAACACAACTTGGGGAAGAAGTCCAACTATTTAAGGCAAGAAGAAGCAGTTATAAGAGTTGTTGACAAATCCAACATTTTCCAAAAGAACATTTCCATGGGAAAGCTCTTCTTTGTTAAAAATGGCACTTATGAAAACACAATTTCAATCAGGAAAAACAAAACAAAGCATTCACATAAAGCCAAACAACTATGACCTTTTCAGAATGCAATTTGTAGCTTGTGTTGTCTTATACGAAACAAAAAAAACACCAGACATTAGAAACCGTATGGTTTACTTTTTTTCTGAAGGTGAGAGAAAAAGAAATAGATCTTTCAGATGAGATTTTGAAGTTTTGCTCTTCGTCTGCTTGGAAGAAAACTTTATTTGTCCCCAAAATTTGTATGAAATGGAAAAACCCAGCTCCAATGTTTCCATAACCTCTCCCAGTGCCAGAAGGAACAGGTGAGTGCATGCACAAGCATGGGAGCCATAAACAGAAACTACAGCTGGGCACTTGCTGCTCATCTTTCAAAGGTAACAGGAAAGACCATGGTGTCTTATAGGGCAATTTAAGACTTGCATTACTGCTGAAGGAGCACACTAGAAAAAAAAAAAAAGGAGGCTCAAAAGGTAGGCAGTCCTCCCTAACTACTTTTTTGGGGATCAGAGACCCCAGTGTGGACAGGAAAGGCTGTACAGATACATCCCCATCTCCCACACAGATGGATCCTGGTCTGTTCCTGGTCAGGGCTGGCAGAAAACAGCACACGCTGCCACACACAGAGGGGTGGCAGGCAGGGCTGCACATGTCACCCCACGTCACAGGGCCACCACCTGGCAACGCAGCAGTTACAATGCCCCAGGGCAGGAAAAACAGAGCATCCTTCTGTGTCCCAAAGCCAGCCTGCCCGACAGGCATCCCAGAGACATCCAAGAGCAAGTTCTTGAGGAGGCAGTGGAAGTAATGGAGGGAAGAAGAGCAGAGGCTGGATGAGGCCGTCGGTGGCTCCTCACTGCAAGGCCAGCTCCTGGCAGGGCCACATTCAAAGTCCATCTGATGGAAGAAAATCCTTTTTCAGCCTTTGAGGAACAGACACCAGCTCCTCATGAAATCAGAAGAACCACTGAAACACCAACCCCAGTGGCAAGAACAAAGGAATGCCTTCTGGAGGAGCACTGCAGGGCTCTCTGTCCTCATCCTCTGTAGAGCCAGGGGCAGCAGTTGTAAGAAATGAGATGCATAAGTGTTCAAGGGATCTCGGGGCTTTGAGCATTCCCTGGTGTCCTGCAGGGCACAGGAAGGATTTTTGCCTTCTTCTGTAGCACTGAGCACAGCTCCTTGCCCATGCTCCTTTGGCCTATTTTAGCTAGATGCTGCTGCTCCTGCTCCACAAAGATGGCTCTTGTGCCCCGCATGCAAGGGAGAAGAAACTTTCTCTGTTCCAAAGGTGGCCCCTAGGGGTTGCTTCTTTTCCTCTGTAGCACTGAGCACAGCCCCTTGTCAGGGCTCCTCTGGTCCATTTTGGCTTGGCTGCTGCTCTTGCACCTCCAAGGCACCACTCATGCCCTGGTGCTCTCTCGGGCTCTCTTTCCTAGTGCAAGTTTGCAGCAGGAGCATGCCCTGCTCTTCCCTGGGTTCCATTTCCCCAGATGTTCTTGCTTGTGCAAAACAGCCTGTGCATGGAAGGGCTCCAGGCTTGCTGCACGATCAGAAACTGCCACCTTTGAGCTCTCCCTTCATGCAATACAAGCACCAGGCAGGCACAAGAGTGCTTTTCATGCATCACTAGGCCAAGCAGCACAGCATTGGAGCAAGTTTCAGAATGCAAAAAGTCTGCTTCTCGTCACTATGTGTCATGCTTTGGGAAACACCCTGTGGTACCACACACCTCTTTTTTCCTTTTGTGCATGGTGGGTCCTGATCCTCCTCCTTCACATTCTCACTCCCCAGAAAACAGGGAGTGCTTGGCCTGTGTTCCTGCTTCTACTTTCCATATCTCTGTCACTTACCCTTGCCAGACTGCAAAGGATGTTTCTTCAAGCTAAACTAGAGAACATACCAGCCTGCTGCTGGCTACACATGTGCATTGTGTTAATGCTTGTGAGCACTGGCTCCGAAACAGGTTCAGAAAAATAAAATCAAATTCTGTTTCCACTTCTAACCTTTGTGATATGCCTCGAAAGTGTTTTTGGAGCTAAAAAATCCCTGGCATTTCAGACAAATAAGAGTCTCATTGTTACTCAACTCATGGGTAACACAGGGAGTGGAACAGAATAGTTACACTATGTCATGTGTCTGTGCCTCGAGTTCTGCGTGACAAGCTATGACCAAGGCCTGAGGGCTCCATCCAGAAGAGCAGCTCTCTGCAGGGCAGGTCCCAGGCCCATCCAGGAGACAGGGTCAGAAATGGGCGCACACACCTACAACATGGCTTAGGCAGGAACAGAAGACCCCAGGTTAAGATGAGACACATCCCCTGGGCCTTTGGCAGGAGATGATGTGGGTGGAAGTCCCAGCCATTGAGGCCTAGGAGCACCCCCACAGAAGTAGACTCGCACTGATCACATACTCCCCTTTAAACATTTATGGTGGCCATGCTGGAGACAGAGTATTGGGTTAGATGGACATTCCCACTGATGGAACACTGCTGTTCTCAGACTCTTTTGTTTTATGTTTTTCAAAGAAAAACACCTCTTGGCATTTCTGAAAACAAAACAAAAACCAACCACAAAACAAACCAAAAAAACCCCAACACGTAGTCCATGGGGAAATGAACTGCTATTGCTCACATCAAAGAGATTTACAACCATTTAGTTCAGGAGCACGTCTTGCTTCAGACTGAGGGCTTGATCTTTGAGCCTCACGAGCATCAGAGCTGAGAGCTGTGGGGGTTTTGCCATCCTGTGGAACCCCAGCTAAAATGGATGAACATAGAAGACTCTTTCAAAAACTGCACTTCACACATGCTTTTTGCAAATTTGTTCAGATGATCAAATCACCTAAAGACAATCCACAGCTCTCACCCTCCATGAGAAGATACATGCCTCCTTCCCACAAAATGACAGAGCCAGTTCCTAGGCTGGAGCACGATTACTCATTTACTGCCTTCTGCTGGTGCAGGGCTGGGAAGAAATGTCAGAGGTTTCCTCAGCATGTACTGCTAGGGAAAGAAGGAGGCAGGAAGAAGAACAGAACAATTCAGCTGTAAGGGACCTACAACGATCACGTACTTCAACAGCCTGACCACAAGTTAAAGCATGGTATTAAGGGGCATTTAAACAATGCTCTTAAACACTGACAGGCTTCGGGCATCAACCACCTCTCTAGAAAGCCTATTCCAAGGTTTGACTACCCTCTCGGTAAAGAAATGTTTCCTAATGTCAAGTCTGAACCTCCCCCAACAGATGCAGCTTTGAGCCATTCCCACACATCCTATCACTGGATACCAGGGAGAGGAGCTCAGCACCTCCCTCTCCATGTCCCCTCCTCAGGAAGCTGTAGAGTGCTGAAATCACCCCTCAGCCTCCTTCTCTCCAAACTAGATAAACCCAAAGTCCTCAGAAGACATTCCTTCCAGCCCCTTCACGAGCTTGGCTGCCATCCTCTACAGGTGTTCAAATACCTTACCATCCTTTTTAAATTGTAGGGCACAACTTACAGGATTACATTTCTGTACTGTGTTCCCTCACAGTACAGGAATGCAATTAGTATGGCTGTAGCTAATTGTTTCAGGATGTGCTACATCAGCAGCATATGGCCCTTTGCAGAGGGGAAAGCACAGTCTTAAAATGCACTGGCTATCAGTTGATTTTCAAATGTAACTCAAAGCATAGGTTTTAGGTCATAAATCCCATGTCATTTGAAAGCCTTGCTACTTAAAGACTTTCCTAAAAACTGCTTGGACAGAGGGCACTCGTGAAAAGGAAATTCATCTCTATTATCACTCTCCCTTTTGATCTATCAGATCCATGTTTGGACACACTGAGCTTGCATCAAAATATTAAGATTCTTTTACTGAACAGACATAGTCTGGCAGCTTTCTGCACTCACTGCACCAGTTTTGCAAACTAATTACTATGCGTGTGCTAAAAGATTGTTTTTCATAGTTTCTTTTATTAAGTAAAAAGTTCCTTTGTATCTGAGTATCATTGTTAATTTCACCACACTGACATCCTCAGGTGGTTTCAGGTGGGTGTATGAAATCTACAGTCAGTCTTTGCAGCTATTTTACAGGTGCATAGAGACTCTTTGAGAGAGGCAGATGCTTTTTAGTATCAGATGGCCATCTGGCTGGCCAACTCCTTACCCTTTTCAGTAAATGCTTGCAGAAATCCTTTAAAAACTCAGCAACCTTTACACACATTCCTAGAGAGTAAAGCATATCCCCACAGGCAGCAGTGCCACTAACTGCATCACACTGACCCACCAGCATTTCACGTTCTGTATTTTTTTCAGCATCTGGGCTGATTTGGCACTTTCTCCAATTAAACTTCCAAAATGGGAGCCTAGTTAATGACATCTGTGGTTATTTTCCTTCCTAGGAGGCAGACATCCATTCTGAAAGTGCCTGAACTGACACCACCAGCTTCATGTTCAGAGCCCACACACACAGGCCATCCATAGCTCAGACAGCTGGTGGAAGGCTGGATGTGCAGGTCATGACTACGTGGAGCTGGGCTCCAGCAGGCTGCTGATGGGCGAAAGCCTCATTAACACATCTCTCAAACTTCACCCTTCACGCTTTGATGTCATCAGGTGTATGAAACAGTGAAGCGCATGGTCAGGTTTTTTGAATTGAGACTGCAGAAAAGCGTAATTCAAGAAATGTAGGTTTCCTTGTCTACATCACATTCAGGATTTCATGGCATCTCAATGAAGTAATGCATTCTACTTGCTGCTCTTGATTAAACTGAGAAAAGCAGTGAGCAGAGAAGATCAAAACCTCAAATGGAAGATCTCAGTCATGGACAACTAAGGCAAAAACTAAAAATTCAAAATGTCTTTATGTTAAAAAAAGTTATGTATTTTATTTGCCAGTGCATAAGCAGCTAGGACTGAAGTCACGTGTCTACACATCGCCTACAAGACCACACACCACACTGAAGCTCTTGCAGAACCTACCTCTCTGTTTAAGGGTAGAAGCTGTGCAAATGTAACTCAACTTAAAAATAACATCTTTATAACCTTGTTTCCCATTACAGAAAAGTTCAGTAATTTCTTCATTGTTATTACTTTTAGATCTCACATATCCTGCAAAACATTAGTCTCTGTAGAAGTTTTTCAAACATTAATATTTGGGAGTAAAAACAATATGATCTTGTTTACAGCTCTAACTACAACACATTTCTTAGTTATGTTTAAAAGCTTCTCTCATAGATTGAGGTTTCAATTTATTTATTTAAAGACTTTTCCTAACCCAGCCACATTACACAGGTGAGTGTAACTAAGCTAAATTCAACATGTTATGAAGATACAGAAAGATGTGAACAAAGAGCCACACTAAAACCCAACTCTGATGGCTTCTGCTCTCCACAAACAGATAAGCCAGGGCTCAGATTTAAGCACTCCCCTATACTTGCATGCAAAAATAATTTGCACCTCCAGTTCTCAATGGCTGAACTGCACCATCACATGAACCCACCTGCTCTCCCAGAAGTAAATAGCTTTCTTCAGACAGTGAAAAGCACAAGCCACCAAGCCCTATCAACTATACCAAGCACAAGCATAGCCAAAGTGGGATTTTCTGCACCACCACATAGCTGGCCAAAAACCTGCCAGGGGGAGGAGAGTCAGACTGAGTCTTTGTGCTGGTTCTATCCACAGCCCGTTGCACATCTCTGTAAGGCTCTTCCAAGCCTTCCACAGCAGTCATACAACCAAGGGCTTCCCCTCATCCTTCTGATTCTCTAACACTAGTATGGACTCTTGCTAAAGGACTGAATCATCTGTAAAATAATCTAAATACACAGATACTAAATAGGAAAAATGTAAACAGTGCCATTCATCCATCTGTCCTATAATGAACGTTTTGCATATACATTTTTTAGGCAGCAACTACCACTTTCACAACTGAAGAGCTTTAAAGATGCAGTGGTGTGCCGTTCCCTGTGTGGAACAGGCCGCCAACTATGGAGCTACATTTTAGTATTCCCACAGAAGACAATTGCTGGGATACCGGGAAACTCTTTGTCCCACTTTCTGGCATGGCAATGTCAGTTTCACAACTACACTTGCTTGGCCTCCAGTTCTGCCGTCAATCAAAGAAGGCTGTTAGAGGCCTCACCTGTGGGACTTTTTTTTTTTTTTTCCAAGCTACATGCACAACTCCCTGGTTCAGATGTCTAGATCCCTGTTAAGTTTTCAGCAAGTGTGCTTGAACACCTAATGTAGAGAGCCAAGCTTATTTTGCCCTCAACAGGACCTAATCCATGTGCTCCAGAGTCACACTGTGTATCAAGCCAGTGCCCTGTAAACAAGGAGGTTTAGCAGACTTGCTCCAGAGCTGCACTACCACTCTGAACAAAAATACATCCTGCATTACAGTTGGAACAAATCTTTTCCCAAGTATAATAATTTTGGTTGGAAGACACTCAGGATGATCATCCAGTCCAGCCATAACCTAACCGTAGCACTGAATCATGTCCCTAAATGGCTTGAGAGGCTCTAACCAGGGCAGTTATCTGCCTTTTTTGCTTTTGCAAGAGGACGCAGGGTGGTTTTGTCACATCTTAGCACCTCCCATTTCAATGCTGTAGTTTGGTTCTGCTTGCGAAGCCTCATACCTATTGAGTCCAGTGCATTCCTATTCAGGAACGGACTCTTCTTCTGGGCCGTGCAGCCAGGTGCTGCCATTGCCCACTGTTCCTCAAGTTGCTGCATTCCCCATCCAGGCTCTCATGCCTGTTGAGCAGAGGCACCTGCTGGGAGGGTGCTGAGTCACCACAGTTGGGACTCGAACTCACAGTCCTTGAGTTTAGGAGGCCAATGCCTCATCCATTAGGCAATCTGGGGCTCCCAGTAGTTCAAACTGGAGACTAATCTCATGAGGAAAAGTGATCTCCACCAGAAATACTTCTAGGCCCAGTCTTTGGAGTTTCCCCATTTACAAAGAAGGTTAAAACTAGTCCTGTAACTATTAACCTGTGTATCAAGCACCAAATTAGGATGCACTTGATGTCTGCTCAGCTCAACAGGAAAAAAAAAGTACTCCTGGTTGTGGGAATGTAACTGAGCAGCATCCTACTCTCTTTCAGCAGAACAGCCTACCAAGGGGTATCGTGTGCCGGGATCTCTGCCCCATTCTTCCAGCTGGCAGGAGGTCCAGTAGGACCAGTTACTTGTTTTCCATGTTCAGTTCTGTTCTCTTTGGAGCACTTAGAGTTAGACTAGTCTATAGAAATAGTCATAAAAAGATATTACATTCACACGTAATGCAATGCCTAGAATGAAATGCCAGTTCCTAAGTTTTGTTAATTTACTGTATGGTACTTGACTAAATATTACAGAAAAAAAAATAAAGAATTATATATGTATAAAGTCTTTTGGGCCTCTTTTCCTGTTTTCACTGGTCAGAATTAAAAACACAGACATAATTACAATTTCTTAAATAAAAAAGTGTAAGTGAGACTAGCTAGGAAAATACATGTTAATCAAGTATTTTTCCATCCTCTCAGAATAATTTATGTACCTTTCAGTTTTAAAACAAAAGTTTCAATGTCTTAATAGTGAAAACTGAGCTCTTTTACAGCACTGTTCTTTGACCAATTCTGTTTCTTGGCTTTGGCTTTATTCTAGTACAGAAAACCTAATTGAATGAAGACAGCATTGGTCCCATTTCTTCCAGAGACTGCCAAAGAAGACGCACTGCAGCCCAATGTGCTAACATCTATACCATATATTCGCACATATCATGATCTCTCATTTTGATGGAGCAGCCTATATTCAACAGTGTGGCCATTCTCTTACTAGAGGCTGTGGGGTACAATGTACATGAAATAGCCACGTGAATATTTTCTTTCATCCCCAACCATACCGAGAGCAGATATTTCATCAGCTGTCAGCTGACAGATGTATCGCTGTTTACTCCATGTCCTTGCTTGTGGGTTACTTCTCTGATCTCTAACAGGATCCATTGGGGCTTGCCAAACTTCAGCTGCTCAAGTCTCATTCACGATCTCTCTTCTCACAGAAGCCTGTAATGCTCATCACGGGAAGCCATGTAAAATTCAGCTACAAGAGCATCAGATACTTGCTAAAAATCCAAGAGGGACAAAAATCAGCCCAGAGATGACAGTGGGCAGACCTTAGTTTCAAGAAAAACAGCAGCCACACACTTAAGGCTGAAATATAACCCTAGGAATAAATCCCCAGTGCTGGGAATAATCGGGAACAATTTCTAGAGCCAAATACCTGCTTTTATCATTTTGTGTTTTCATAGGTTTCATATCGAGTTTCTCTCCCTTTATTCAGCAGCAGAAAATTTATAACAGTGGGAGCATCATTATTTGCTATCCTTCCTTAAAGGCTCCGTTTGATTTATGCAGTGAGCAAACCAAAACAAAAAATCCCTGCTTCTAAATGTATGAGTTAGTGCTACAGGCTGTCAAGTTTTTGTACAAATGTATCAAAACGGCTGAGATAATCAACTCTCTTCCAACATTAAGATATTTTAATGCTATTTCCCTTAACAACTCAGGCTGATGCTGCAGCAAGTTGTCATTCCTATAGTGTACAGTACCTTCTAGGGTAAATGGGCAACCTAAAAGGTCGACATTGTTTATGGGCAAGAAGTAAACACCTTCCCACGAGAGATGTAGAATTTCTAACCCAGAACAGACAGGCAGAAATACTGGTGGCAGAACCCCCTTGTAAATATAACCAGGTCAAGATTAATGCTTATAGGAAATTTCCTATAAACTTGCCATGTAAGACTGGTATGGTCACCCATAGAGATGGGAAGAAGCTACAAGCAACCGAATTACACCCTTCTGATAAATATCATCTTCACTGCTGTCATGCACTGAAGTGAGACCCAATTAGCTCATACTGGATAATGACCAATGTCCTGCAAATATGCTCATCATTGACAGTAATCTCAGATTTAGCCATCAGAACCTAGCTAGGCTAACAGGACAGTCCAACCCAAGGCTGATATAATTAGCAGCAGGTCTACTGTTCAGACAATAAGTGTTAACACTTCTGAAGGAGGCTGTAATAGGATACTGGGGTTAAAGCTTCGTCACTGTACTATCAGTAAACTTACACTTGCCATAGGTTACCATAGACTTTAAGTATGAGGTTCTTGCATTTCACCACCTAAGCATGGCATATTAGGAGCTTTCTACTAAAAAATTACAAATTTCTGATTTAGTTCACATCAAATTAATTGAGAAGCCTCTAATTTTCACTAGTTTAAGTGAAATGTGCAAGAAGATTGATCTAAAACATGAAAGCCTAGACCTATGACAAGGTAAATGGATTAACCAAGACAAGAAATGCTCCTGGCTAACAGTTAAGACATCCCATCAGTAACCTAACCCTAATGGCAGGGAACATTTTACAAAATGTGATAAATGGCAGATGTAGTGGAAGTTGCAAAAGAAGTTGTCAACTTCTAAGCTCAGAAGAAAGAATGTAACCTTGGATGCTCTTTCTGAGCTCATGTGCACACTGTAAGTACAATTTGCAGTGTGATGATGAGTACTGTGGAAGAAGATAACACATATCTTACCGTGTTACTGGCCAGATTACTATCAGGTTATTAAATTCACTTTTCTGTTTATTGTACCCATCAATATACTAAATTTCAGCCTTACTGAATTTGAAATTAACATCTCGAACTCCTTTGGAGAGATTAAATAACTCTTGCTGAATCTTAAAATACAGCAGGCTCCTAAACATACAAGAGCATTTTCCAAAATATTCTACAGGAAAGTAAATATTGACCCATTCTCCCCAATTTGGTGTCATCTGCAAACATAAGAACGTTCTCCATCATGTTCTTCATGTCACTAATAAAGACATTAAACAGGACAGGTCCCAGAACAGACCCCTGTACTACTCCACTCAAGAGTCAGCTTAGGTAGAACACAGCCCTACCTGGATCTAGCTACTAGGCCTGATCATCTAAACAGACATTTTTTTATGCATCTAATTAAACATCCATCCCTAACTTGAATAAAAGAATATTGCAGAAGACCTCTAGTGTTGCTAAAATCAAGGTAAATGACACCAACAGCTCCTCCCTTGTCCACAGACCTAGTCATTTTACCAAAAAAGGTTGGTCAGGCATGATTTACTCTCAGTAAATCCATGTTGACTGTTTCCCCAGTCACTCTTTTTTTTCTTTCATCTGCCCAGAAGTGTATCATTCAGCTGTAAAATAGATCTAGAAACATATTGTGTTTTTTATTTTCTTTTATTGGATTGATTCAACACTTGCTTATAATAGTAGTCCTATGGACTGGACCAGCAGGTACTAAGAACAGAAGGCACTATTTAAAGTATCACTCAGGTCTGTTCTTTGCATAATAGTCCAAATTCAGAACACTTGTGCCATTTCATATTATCATCCATCTTCAATAAAGAACAAAACCTAGTAAAACATTATATCTATTTAATGTGTGCACACAAAGCTTGGATGAAGCCTTGCAACTAGTTTACACTTGAGACCCCTAGAAACGCACAACCATAGAAAAATTTGGCCTCAAACTTAGCTACCAAGGGAAACATCAGTAAGAGCACATCTTTAAGTATGCATGTTCCCATTTACTATCAGTGACTTCAAGTATCCATCAAAGTCTTTCTGCTTGAAGTACCAAACTTTCATAGCCTCTAAACTAACAGATAACCACCATTTTGTTAATGCTCTTTGAATCCAATAATACCCAAAAAGCAAATACTTACGAGCAACTGAGAGGCTTGTGAATAAATAGTGGTTTGTAAGTATCAGCATTTATGACTAAAGCTTACTCTCATATCAAACGAACTGTGTACGGTACTGCACTTCTTGTTGCTACAGCTATCGATGTAACACACTAACTTCAAGGTTACTATATGACAACTAACAAATTAAGTGGCAAATTTTGTCTTCCAAGTCAGCAAACTCTTTTAATTAGTTCACATGGAAGAGCCATGCTTTCAGTCCTCAAGTTAGTCTCCTTTAGAAAGCTCGACTATTTAACTAGTGAGTGGTCTGTATCTAAGATGGGATAGATGCTAAGAAATAGCAATCAAGTCAGTATGGGAGGGAGGGGGGTGAGCAGAAAAAAAAAAAAAGGTTGTGTTCAAGAAGAACATATCCAAGGAAGAGCCTCGACTTCAGTGTTTCCCAGTAATGTCAGTCAAGCCTGTCATTTTGCTCAGGACCTTAAGGTTAAGTAGATACCTAAATACTTGCAAGATCAGACCTTCATAGCTCAGGCACAGAGACATCAATATAGCACATATTCACATATTGTTGGGGTACTACACTGACATTTTACGTATTAAAAAAAAAAAAGGCCAAAACAAGTTGCACATCAGAAATACACCAGAAGACAGACACATCCTTACTCTTGTATATGCAGCCCACTACCTTATATTTAAAGAGGACCAAAAAAAGCAATAAAACAGGAAAAAACAAAACCAAACCTATATTTACAATCACCAGAATCACATCGATGAAGATAAAACAGATTTTTAAACAGAAAAAACTGTGTTTTTCCAGGAACTATACTTTAAGAAGATGTTCGAAAAGGGACCACAAAACACATACGGGAAGTGATTAAAAAAAAGAACATTTCACTGTCTTGCTTATAACACATGTTAAACATAAAATGGGACGGAAAGCCAAGGCAGCTCTTATGTGTTAGAAATTAAGAGTTCTGAAAATGCTGCAAACGTTCAACAAAAGAGAACTGATGTAACACAAGATCTGTGTTAGAGCAGATTGATGTATATGCAAATATGTTCATCAGCAGAATATCTTCTGATCAGAAAAGGAAAAACAAACTTGAAGTCTTTTAATTTGTTAAAAGAATGGATAAAAAGGACAATAAGAGTAACCCTACTCATAGCCATAACAGGAGCTTGACAAAGTCATCTGCACATTTTAACAGTAGAGAGGAGGACCAGTAAGTCCTAGAAACCCTATGCAGGTACGTCACTTAACATATATGCCTTCTCAGATATTCAGGAGAATCACACTTCCAAAGTGCATGTGATGACAATCATATACAAATATTAGCCTCCAAAATATTCATCTCCCCAAATTCAACTGAAACACAATCTTTGCTTGGAGAACAATAGCACCAGGAGTCACTTTTCCTCTCTAGGTTCATTTTCACCTGCAACTATAACAAGGTCTGCCCCAGGTACTCCTTGCAAGCACTTTGTCAGTACCTACACTGAAGATATTTATTCTCAATAGAATATCTTATTTTGGACTAGAACTTCTTAGAGAAGGTGAAGGACTATAATGGTATTTGCCTACAAACACTGTATGTCATCACACAAAGAAGCCTGAAACACAAGTGTCAGTTGATATCTGCTAACAATACTTATTGCAGTGGAACTGGAAGACCCCTTCTCTCCTTTTTCAGAGGAGAAGAGAATAGGTGTATTATGGGGAGTAAAATTACTTAAGGTCACACAACTTGAGATATGTAGTTATATGAGCAGAAGAGTGTCAGATTTCTCATTAGAGGGTATCCATATGCTCACAGTTCCCTAGAAAAAGCACTTTTGGGCTGACTCCTCCACTCTACAGCTGAAACTCCCATTAGGCCATTAAGGCTCAAACGACCAAATAATCTCGCGTTTTCTGATTGCTCCTCACACACTGGCTGCTGCAGCTATTATCTAATAGACATGTAATAGATAGATAGATAGATATATACTAGATTCCACCAAATGGCAGGAACACAGCTTAGCAGCAGTGCCTTAATGAGGATGACAGAAGAAAGCACATTTGAGCAGATACCAGCCCAGTTTTTTTCTCCACTGAAGACTCAACCTTAGTTTGGGTCAGAAAGGATTTTATACAGTTTGTCCTTGGCACATTTTAGGCTCAGCTCATACCATGAGCAGGATTTACTGGTAGTGGGCAAACATGAAAGATGGAGAGAAGAGTTCTCAAGCCCTTCTGCAAAGCCAGCAGTAGCAAGTGCCTAATGGGGAACTGAGATTAAAAGGAAGAAACATGAGCTTTTATAAGCATAAAAACCTTGTGCATGCTGAAGAATTATAAATGGCTAATTCCCAGTGAGGACAGCAAGGAAGGCAGGAGCTTTCATGCCCACTGCTACTGAAGTGTGGGAAAAAAGAAAAATTAGACTCCTAAGACTCCAGTCCATTCAAGCATCCTCTTGCAAGCCTTTTTGATTACCAAGAGCCTCCAGTGGCAAACTGTTGTGGAGGAACAATTCGCAAATTTTTCTGTAATTCCACTTGGATATACTAGACTTGTCAGAAAAAGTCTCCAGAAAGACACAACTGATGTTCCCTTTGCTCAGGCGGCCTCATCTCGTCCTGTGTTTTAGACTGAGTGTGTTGCTGAGTGTCAGAATTTGAGACTTCATTTCAGCACATGTAAAAGAGGAAATTAAGGACTGGCAGGAGAAGAGTCAGCATACAATCTCAAAATAGTCCAAATCTCTCAGTCTCGATTTTAAACTTAGTTCTGTTCTAGTCACCAAAAGGAGCAGGTCTGAAAAAATACAGTTATAGTGCCTTCATTAGGGAACCCACCTCCTTCTATGAAGAGCACAAGAATCAGGAATTTATGCAAAGCTTTAGAACATGGTTCTGCTCACTGGTCACTTTGGTCAAGCAGCAGAGCTACCATTAGCACCAAAACTGGCATCACACTGGTCTCATCTCTTGTTTGAAGTCATTATAGGACACATGACCTCCAAATGGTGAGTAGGAAGTAGAAACAGGATCACCCTTCTGAGCATCATAGAATCACAGAATAGTTTGGGTTGGAAGGGACGTTCAAAGCTCATCTAGTCCAACCTCCCCCTGCCATGAGCAGGGACATCTTCAACTAGATCAGGTTGCTCAGAGCCTCGTCCAGCCTGGCCTTGAATGTCTCCAGGGATGGGGCATCTACCACCTCTCTGGGCAACCTGTGCCAGTGTTTCGCCACTCTCATTGTAAAAACTTTCTACCTTATGTTTAGCCTGAATCTCCCTTCTTTTAGATTAAAAACGTTACCCCTTGTCCTATCATAACAGGCCCTGCTAAAAAGCCTGTCCCCATCTTTCTTATAGGATGACAGCCTTTAAAAGAGGTTTTAGAGGTTTTCCTGAAATAGTCCTGCAAGCAATGCTACCAGACTTATTTAGCACAAGATTTAAACACCTCCCAGGAATTCCACTCTCCTTCCAAGCAATAAAGGCAACAAGAGCATCCAGGTGAATTTGAGAAGCAACTGTGACACATAACACCAGGTTAGAAATCTGCCATGAATACCAAAGCCATGCGATGACAGCCCAGTTAAAAACCAAACACATTGAGCTTTGTTTCCAGGAGTGGTAGGATGGGATTCTGAAGAGGGAACCTCCCAGACATCCAAATACAGAAGGTTTCTAGAAGACATAGAGCTGTGCCCAGAGTCAGAGAAAAGGAAGCCCAGCTGAATGATTTACACCACAGGCTAAGAGGAACGGAGTAGAGAAAGGTACTGTCTCTAGTACATGTAGGAGGGGAGTTGTATACATAGTGACTATGACAAGCACCTTCCGGCTTTCAGGGCTCCTGCAAAGCTACAGAACAGAAGAAAGAAAAAAAAAACCCCACACACCCACCACCCACACACAAAACCCTCCCACACAACACACACACAAATATATCACAACAAACACTTCAAGAAAAATCATTTCTGACTGACTATAAGGACAAGAGATACATAGTTGCAAAGACAGAACTCGGAAGAGAATAGAGTAATTCCACCAAGACTTAGAGACACGGAAATTGTTGGCAAACAAGTTCACACTGAACTCCAGGAAACTGGGGGAGCAGGCACACAAATAATGCACTGAGCAGAACTGGAAATGCATAGAAAGAAGGAAAAATATGGATTTTGCACAAGATAAAGTTTAAAAGTTTAAACAGACATACAACAAATAAGTACAGCAGAGAAAAGCCATGACAAAGTTCATAGGAAAGATTTTGCATATGGAATCAAAGCTAATAACTATGACAAGAAAATGACACCCATCCTTGCAAACCAAGGGAAAGCACACAGCAACAAGAGAACAGGTAGTCCCAAAAGATGAAATATTTTATGTATATGGCAAAACTAAAAAGAATGAGAGCAGTTTTAAATCACAGACTAGTATCAACACCAAGGACATGTTTGTGTGTAGCAGGCACAAAATAGATAACAGATGTATATGTCTCCAGAGATAGCAAAGGAGATCAGAATTACATCTTCACCTCTTTGCTAGAAATAGCCAGGAAAATAAAACACAAAAGAAAAACAATATGAATCTCTGATTGAGATTAGAACTAGTCCAGGACCATATGTTTGTTGTCCACCCAAAGATCACACTGTTACTTGAAGAGGCATGAGCATTAGAACACAAATCTTTCCCTGAAGAGATTAAGTAAACTCAAAGGTTATTCAGCTTTTATATGCTGTAAAAACATACTCTGATGTTTTCAACTCTGCAAACTGTGCTGCAGTTATCTAGTAGTCAAAAAGAGTAGAGTCTCACTGAAACTGTGCTAAAAATCCATCCCAGTCCTTAAATTCTTCAGTGCAGAAAAAGGGACCTTTCTGCACACACTTCTGCAGCTCCCAGCATCCAGAGCTTTCATACCAGGGTCACTTCTGCTGAGGAAACAAGTGATCGCCAAATGGGGAAAAAAAAAATAATAATCTGACAATTAAACTTGCACCATACCACCGTAATAATTTTCAAGAGTAGGAAGTTGTGCATATGAAATATCACCGACAGACGGAGAAAACTTTAAAGTAAGGTCACTGGTAGCACAACTACAAAGAAAGAAAAAGATCAAGGGATACATTGCTGACTTCTGTAAGACAGTCTTGTAACAGAAAAGCCTAGTATCTAAATGAGAATATAAACTGTTAAACCAAACTAGTTTGGTACCACTTCGAGGCAATGGCTAGGAAAAAAAAAAATAAAAACAAAAAACACCACCCCCACCAAAACAAAACAAAACCCACCCCCCACACAAACCAACCACACACACCCCCCTCAAAAAACCCAAAAGAGCCACACACACACCCCAAATAAAAAAAAACCACACCACCACACATGAAAAATTTATATCAACTCCACTTGCATAGTCAGACACTGCAGAAAAAAACTTGGCACTCAAGAACATTTTAACTCTCAAGGTGATTTGAAAAATACTTCAGTGTTACGCACAGCAAGACAAAACACTTTGGCTGTATACTACAAAATGCTCTTTAAAAGTTTCTCAGAAGTGTGTAGGAGTCATTCTGAAACAAACAAACATTTGTCTGGAGGCTCTAAAGATACAGCACATTCACCAGCAGGGCCAGGACTGTTCAAGACCCAGTGCAGAGCCGTGATGCGTGTTGGGATATACAGACTAAGCAATACACTACATTCATGCTGAAATATACAGCGGATTTTTAAGCATAGTAGGAATCGCCCATTTCAGTACAAAAAGCACACAATAACATCATTATCACAGACTATTATCTAGACACCTGGGAACTAAAAGAAACCTGTCAGACATTACCTCAGTGACCACTGTAATCAAGGCAATGGACCATTTGCTCAGCCATGATATCTGAAAACGTGAAGTATCATTACAGTAAACTGGGTTCCCTTGTCTTTGTGCAATTTACCTGGAAATGGGAAGTCAGGCATATCACACATCATTTCCATAACACAGAAGTCAGTCAAATGGGAAAACTGAATAGCAGTTAAAATTGTTATGGCTATTCAAGATGAGAAAGAAAATGTGTGGCAGGCCATTCTTAACTGAAGAAGCTGATAAAATACTGTGACACCAGAACAGGCAAGTGTAAGGCAGCTCCTGTATGACAGCAAGACGTGGACTTTGCCATCTGCCAGACATGCACAATGGTTTGCGCAGCATTGAGATGCACAAGAACAACCCTCCTAAATACAGCAGAAGAAAGGTTAGTTGCCCAAAAGGTTAAATGATTACTTGCATTAATAGTACAGCGCAAATCTTATTGGTTGTAACAGGACACTAAACAGCTTATGTATACAAAGCATTTATCTTATGCTCCTCATAGTGTTTTTGACAGTGATCTCTCACAGGAGACAAGTTTACCAATATGTAAGCCCTATGGCAGAACAACACATAGCATAGATTATTTTTTTCTGGAAGCACTTGATGAAAGCATGAGAAAGTGCAAAGGAGAGAGCCTGGATGTTAAACTGTTTTGGCTATCCCTTTTAACATTCAGCAACAAAGGAAATGAAAATAATAAAAATAGAGCTGCATCTAAACTGAAAAAGTGAGAAGTAGAAATAATTTTAGGTCAGAAACTGGACTTCATTGAAATTATTTTACTAGAAGTTTATGATTATTTTCAATTCAAAACTTCCATAAATCTCGAAAAATTCAAAAATCTCCCCATTTAAAAGTAGGTATAACCACCTCTTGATATATACAGTACCCTAAGAAATATTGCAAATATATTGATGCTTTATTTACTCACCACCTTACATGCAGTCTCACTGGATATTAACACAAGAAAATGTCCAGTGTACTTAATAACTAATTAGAGCAGAAGCTAGACGATGCGATCCCAAACTCAAGCCCTGGCCTGCGTAACGACGTGCCCTCAATATGCTGCTGAAATATAAAGACGGCACTTGTAGCGTCAGAGGGTTGTGAGCCCCATGGAGCACAGCATTCAGCATTCCACAATCTCCAGATCTCTGCTCGTGCGTTGCAGCAGAAGAGGGGGAGCACAAATCTGCTCTCAGCAATATGCTTTTGTGGTCACATACGGGATGACAGCGGAATAGTATGCTGTTTTACTGACATGCAGATCTGCTATCAAATGCCTTTTTTCCTTCCTTTTTAGTTGTAAGCCAGTAAGCCACAGGAACGTCGTGACTGCATGTCTGATTGCTGCAAGAGTATCAGAAAGCACCTTTGAAGTGTCATAATCTGCAATTTAAACCTGTAATACATCTTTATACAATAGACTGCAACATCCCTTTACAGGCAGAAGAGGTTTTTGTTACACGCACATTTTTATTCAGGAAGAAATTTCTCTTTTAAGTGCATTTCAACACATGAACTAACTTACATTAACAGAGATTAGCAGTCTAAAGCACGCAGAAGAAGATTTGTATTTATAGGCAGCCAGATGAAGTCTGACATAGATGGTAACAGCTATGACATCTGACATTACGGACGATACCATGTCTTTAAACAAATTCCATTATAGCCAGGTATGTATTGAGCTGCAGTTGTTTCAGATAACGAATGACCTTTCTGCCATATGTGCTTTGATACCTAAGCAAAGCAGGCTGAATTAAGGACAAAATAGAGCTTTCACTCTGAATTTTGCCTCCCCTTCTTCATTTCTCTCACGTGCATTACAGAGTATAAAAAGCATACACAATAAACCACCATCAAGCTTTCAATACTCTGTTCACCAGGATGCAAGTGGGATTTCATTCGCATTCAGCACCACTGTGTAGGGATCAGACTCAATTAAACCACTCACGCTTTTTAGAATTCTCTATAGCTTTCTTATAAGAGAATTATCACAGTGCAATCAGACCACATCCTCACCAAGAAAGTAGTCCAGAAACAAGAATATGCCATGCTGTGTTTCTAAATTACCACAAGCAGCTGAGTAAGCAACATATTAGCTGAACAGGAAGCCAGACATGTTTGAAAATACAATTACGGTAATGTTAATGTGTCACTGTCACTGATCTGGACTTTAAAGTTGCCTTTAAACGGTAAGTGACCAAAAATAATAACTACGAAATGCAATGAATAGGAAATTATCAGATAACTGGTGCTATGGGGGGGAAGGAGGGTTGGTGTGGGGGTGGATCTTTGTTTTAATTGTCTCTGCTATATTTTTATAACAATTTTTTACAGCCTATCAAGATACCAGGCAAAAGCCTACAGGAACTTGTCTGATGCTTTGAATTCTCACCTGCAAAGCTTCCCTCTCCACAATCACCTGTGTACATCAGAAGCAGCTATAGATACTCCAAAGCATAGTTTTAATAAACTGAGATATGTATCAAGGATCCAGTTCAAAGTAATTTTACGATTTAATGCTTCTGCCTCCTTGTGGCACACACTGGAATGAGCCTCCCTCAAGAGGTAGTTCAGCTGCAAATGCATCTGTTAGCTCTGAAAAAACACAGGAGCATTGGCTCTCCTATTAAAAAAAAAAAACCACACAACACATGGGAAAGCAGCTTACAGTTAATTTTTTAACTGAGTGAAAAACCACAAGAAGTATCAGGACAAAAAGCATGGCGAGAGGGGAGGAAACTCACTGGAAAGTCTGTGGTTGTTTGGCAAACCTCTGCAGGCACCAGCTCAAGGGAAAGCAAAGCTGAGCAGCATCCCAGTACTCATCCGCAGGCCTCAGCAAGCTGAGCTCAAAATTCTCCAGCACCTTCTGAATGCTGACTTTGCCTCACTTATCCTTCATAAATACTGTGTGGGTATTGGTGGCTTTGACGTGGAAAGCCTTAAGTTGCTCAAGACTTGGTCTGCGCGATGCTTACTTCTCTTTCTGCTATATTGACATAAATACAATGTGCCTTGGTGATGGATTATTGTCACACTGCAGCAGAGGCTGGAAGATGTCCTTCCCTATATGTGACAAGTATTTCATATAAACCTCACACAGCCTTCACTTTTGAGATACTTCACACAACATGCATTTAAGTAACAACAGAACTGTAGCAATTCAGACTAAAGGTCCAAGGGGGTCCTATACTCCTCCACTCCTGAAGGATAGCAACTGCTTCAGGAAAAGGTACAAGAAATACTGCAAACCTGGAGTAGTACCGCTCTAGAGTGGGCAGTCCTGTCTTCTGATCCGTACTAAAATCAGCAGCTTTCAGAGCCAAGTGTTAGACACGCATCATTATGTTGAATACACCTCAGCAGACTTTGTTTTTCAGGTCTTGTTTAATCATGTTGAACCTATCTACACTTTCTGCATCCACGATACTGCAGAGCAGTGAGCCTCCTATGTTATTTATTCCTTCCAGCAGAAAAATCTTCCTTTTGTTCTGGAACAGATTGCCCCATCATTCCCTCACAGGCTCCTGAGAAATCACAGATAACAGGAGATGGATTCCCAGGTAGTTTTTTTTCCAAGCAGCTGAGATTCCAGTTAGACCCTGCTATAATTCAGACCCTCTTAAACTTTTCTCAGCACAGCTGAGCTTTCAGCCTACTCTGCCCAAGTGCTCCATTTGCTAGAACTGCACCATCTCACTGTTATTCCACTTTTTCAGACCATTTTAGGAATCTACTGATCATGTGCATGAGACCAAATCCAAATTGCATCTAAATGGCAACTTTTCCCTACTGTGAAATAGGATATCTTTTTCCTATGCTTCCTACATCTTAATCCACAGAAGTGCTTTGCCTTATCTTACAATGATTTGGCAAGTTTTTCAGTTTAAGGCACCTTCAGTAAAGGACTCCACTCAGACTCTTAATATTTCAAACCCAAGTACATTGCAGGACCCATACCACTTTTACCTAGGGGCCTGCCAGTCCCTTGACAGAGTTCAGGTAGATGCTCACCTTCCCTCAGAAGATGCCCTCATGTCACTTCTAAATGACAGAATAGTTTTAAAACAGTTTCATTGCTGGTTTCAAGTTCAGAATACATTACTCTAGCACCTCTTTGTGAGATTGGCAGCATATTCAACACCTCCAAGATAAGGGACAAAACATAAATTAGAATCGGAAGTTTGGTGGTTTCAGTTTAGTTGACTTGTGGCTCTTAAGCAAGCCCAACCAATAGTGACAGTCTTATCGTATTCAGGGACCAAAATGGAGTGGTTCTTGAGGAAGATCATATTAAGAGCAATATGAGAGAGAGACTCAGAGTCAAAATACATTCCACAGACATTTCTATACTGCAATGTAGAAAAGTACATAAGGAATTACAAATTAACTCTTGTTCAGGGACTTACATGCTCTTCTTTCTCACTGAAGACAACAAAATAATCACTGCAACCTTAAACATGAGGAGATACGAACAGTTCTGGCACAAGAGTAACCACTTAACTGTGACACAAGAACACTCTGGTTCATGGACGCTTCCTATATCAGTCAAAACCCATGGCCTTTTATGATTTATTTCTCATACTTCTTAATGCAGCTATATCAACAGTTTTACAGCCATTATTATAGGCGGGATTTCATATTAATATTTGCGCTACAAAGGCTGGTACAGCCACTATTGCTTAGTAACTATAAAACTTCTCAGATCCAACTTTTGGGAAATATCATAGAAGAGACAAGACGAAGGAGAAGTCTCTGGATTTCAAAAAGAGCAAAGCTTAAGATAAAATAAGTATCTAGTTCAGAATGCAATTTACTTACTTGAATAACAAACTGAAACCAAAGGATGCCAGACTATTGTAGTCTGATAAAAGACTTGGACCTGGTCACTAGAACTGAAAACAAGTAGCCAAAAGGAATAGAAAACCTTTTATTCTGAACTGGCTGCTTATGTTGGCCTACATCAGAACTTAATGCTATTTTCACTTAATTTTCCATAGTCACTTTTCCAAAAAAAAAAAAAAAAGTGTTTTGGCACAACATTCCTAGATAAAAATCAATCCACAGAAAGTCATACAAACAAACATCATGACATCCAGCTCAGATAATGCTTCACAACCCACAGTTTGTCAATATGTAGTAATTTGATACTAGCATTGTCCTGTTGCACAGAACAGGGAACACAAGTGATTGAAGCTTGAGGGTAACATTTATTTTTCCCAACTGTAAACTAACTCTAAGAAGTACAAGATCTCATCATCAACTCCTGCAATGACCTTTGCTGGCAAATTCACACTTTTAATTTTTACTATCCATTACCCATAGTAAGACAGAGAAACTCCTCCCTCAGAAGTTCACGGGGTAGTACATGGAAGCGTACCACATTCTTCAAGGGAGATAGTTTCGTTGTAGTTTTACTTTCCAAAGGAATCTGAACAGAGCTTGCTGGCCTACTGCATAGGGTATCCTACTACGAGGACTAAGTATTCTTCAATTTTCTCCTTGTATGGTCTATTTTCAGTTCAATACAGCTAGATTTCCACTGAGACCATAACATCATCTGTTTATGTATTCTGTCAAGTGTTCCCAAGACCTACTTCAATTGTTATTTTAAGTGTAGGGCCTCTGCTGTAGGTCCTCAAATAAAGTGCGTGCAATATTGATCAAAGTCCTGCTTGCACCCCATGCGAGATTCAATGTATTCCTATTAGATGGAGACAAGCAGAGCTTGATCTTTAGCAGGATAAGCAAGAACTCTATTGCAGGAGACAATAGAGCTCAGTTGTTCTGAGTGGCCTAGAGTTTTGTCTAGTCTTTGGAGACCCATCTAGAAGTCATTGAGAGGATTAACAACATTTTTTCCCCTGCTTCTTAGAGTCAGTCATGGTTATGGAGGCAGACAGCACAATTTTACTTACTATTTTCACTGCCCACAAATGTAAACCATGAAAAGAAAGTCTGAGTGCCTTAAGTCTAAGGCACCTGATCATACTCTGCCAGATTATTCTTTTCCTCCACAAATTTTGGAAGCTCCAGACTAGACAAAGACTTTAGAAAGGGTCCACATTCAGAAAATAACCTGGGACTAACAGACCAACTTTGAAGACAGAGAACATTTGTTCGCTGACTTTGAGTTAAACTCAATTGTATCTGTTGAAGAACTGGTCCATATGCTCAGGAGGTATTTTCCATCTTCAGCTTTTATGATTCATACATAGATTGCAATTCCATTGCTACAGGGTAAATACATTTTAAATTAGACTATCTAAAGAAGCAGTAAAGTTACCATGACAGTTGCAGCAAAATGCCTTGTCTTTTCTCATTACAAAGCATAGCCTATTTTTATAACCAAATTAGCTTTTTCAGCTCTTCCCCCAAATGTAGCCTGCAGATCTGTTTTTGTTGATCCACCAATTGTTTCTTTCAGATTTGCATGGTTAATTATCAAACAGAATTATAATCATTTAGATTATTAAAACAATCCATCAGCCAGCTTTGTTCTCTTTCTTGTGAAACACAGGAAAGGTGAAAAGTTTTAGAGAACTTTTTGTCAGGAACTTGTTTAGAAAGGCAGAGAAACAGTTCTATGCCACCAGCCCCGATCTGACCATCTTCCCTAGACATGCCCCCAACCCTAGACCTGCCCCTGGACACAGCTCCATGCCAGCTGTTTCTCCTCCAAAGGTCAGACCTACCCCTCAGCTAATGTTTGCTCTGGAAAATCATCAACCCCTTTGTTAGTGCAGCTGATGGTGGACCCAGCCATGGTCTCTTGGCTGCATTTCCTTTCCAGGTTTAAGGCTTCGGGAGTATGAAAGATGAGAGAGAGAGTCCATCTGTTACTTTTAAATAATAGGAGAGGGGGACAAAAGTATCTTAAAAATAACCTAAACTCTTCTGCTCCCACCTATCTTCCAATCTTTAAAGACATTGGAACACTAAAGAAAGCAGGAGGACATGACAGTATGTATGCAGGCTGCAACTTATCATACTAATTATCTTCTGCATCAAATTGATTGCATTAACCAGAAAGCAGAACTTAAAAAAAACCAAAACAAAACAAACTCTATGAAATGTTCATTCTAAGAACAATTAAATCTAAAGTAAGAAGAATCATGATGAATTGCTGACAAGTGTTAAAACATCATCAGCTGGCAGCTTCTTTTTCTTTTAAGATGTCACAGCCAAGCCAAAACCAAGAAGTCTACAATAGAAGATATCAAATGACACTTTTAATAGAACATGATGCAAGATGTTCATATGTAAAATCCTTTGTCAATCTTTTCTATTAGTCAACATGAACACAGAGATACAGCATAATGGAAAGACGTCACTGTAACAATATTATCTGACAAGATCTGAACCTTGAGAAAAGTCAGGAATAGCAGAGCTAGATGAAGCAAGGAGATAGTTTCCTTAAAAGACACAGATTGAGAGAGTTCTGAATTCAATCAATCCAATATAGAATTTTGTTAGAATTCAACTGTGTAGCTGTGTGAACAACAAAACTAATTAAGCCTGATAGTGAATGCACATGTGTCTTGCAGCTGATTGACTTTAATCGAATTATTCCTTAAGCTCTGTGGTGAGCTCATCCCTTAACCAGAAAATCTGCACCGGAGAGGAAGTTTAGCTTTGTTCTTGAAAAAACACAGGCACCAACACCTGAGTCTTTTGCCCCATTTTTAGGAAATCCGTAACATCATTCTCCTCCACGAATTGCCTGACAGCTAGTGAAGGGTGATCTCAGGCTTTCCTTTGGTCTGGAATTACCAGCCTCTCTCCTCTCCTGGGTTCCCACAATTCACATAGAAGCTTCCTATCTCCAGAAGGTTCAAGCAACTTGCACCCTTGCCTTTCTTCACTAAATTCAGTCAAAATAGGCCAAGCTACAGGGAGCAGTCAGCATTCACAGACAGAATATCAATAAGCTTCATTAGCTAAGAAAAACAGGCAAAAGAGTTATGAGAGGAACATTCCAGTAAGTTCTCAAATTGACTATCTGCAGTGAGGTTTCCAAAAGAGGTAGTGCGGCTTACGGTGACAATACACGATGTGACATGGGGGAAATTTTGACTTTATTGGTTTAAAATTAGTAGAACCCTGTTGGTTTCAGTTTTTTTAAATCTTCTGAAGTTCTCCTTCTGGAAAAAAAAAAACCAAACCACCAGTTCAGAGCAACAAAATAAGTGCAGCTGACAGACACTTTTTGGAAGTGTTTCATGTCTATGGAAGTCATCACAAAGACTGTCACTTCCTCCTCATCCCCAGCACACATTTTTCTATGCAAACTTCAGCACACTGAGCAGACACTTAGCATAATATAATCACTTAGTATTTGTCATCAAAAATAATTATATAACAAGCTAATAGAGTAAAAAAGTTCACCGATCTAGAAAGAAAATCTTACCATGGCAGCTGTTTAGAAACATCTTTTTGAACAGAAGTTTTTTTCCCTGCATACTGATTTTAAGATTATATGGGCTATAGATGGAATCTTCTGAACCTCAACTTGAAAGTACAACAAAATACCAATGGTATCACTGACTTTGAGTAACAATTAGAAAGGAAATCCATTATATTTCCCTCTCATACTTGTAGAAAACACAATACTGAGTCTTAGAAGAGCCCTCTTATGTTTCCATAACCATTACACCTAAAGTTTCAAGTTTAAATACCATAATCAGAAGAAAGTTGTAATCTTTGAATCATCAGGTCATTGCTGATACAGCATATATACAGGAAACCAGAGCGAGGTGGGGTGGAAGGTGGAAATCATTAAACAGACCAATTAGACAAAAAGGTACCTGGTTATAGAAAGTGTAACAATATATTAGAAGGGCTTGAAAAATTTAACATAATTAGTTTACCAAGGCTTAGGTTATCATAACTTCTTCAAAGCATGTACTCACCAGACTTTCAAGTACTGCAGTACTAAACTGATGTAGTTGTGGTGTAATGGTAACTAATTCCCAAATCCCATGTCTAGTGAAGGATTTATATCTCTAACCTGCAGGGTGGTCTAGCGGGACCAGTCATACAGATTACAGAGGACAGGTAACCTGCATTTTATCATTTACACTACCACGTTAAGCATAAGCCCTGCTTTTAAATATAAGGTTTTGTTTTTCTAAATACGCATAACTGGTAACACAGTACCGCAAGATGAAGACTACTGATACTATCAGATAGAGTGTTTCTCCACAAGCAGTAAAATAAAGAATGAGGCTGGAGTTCTATCTGCTGCTATAGCTTCCCTCCAGACACAGGGCCTCATCCTGCTTGCAGCTAATGAGACATTTACATTCAATTCAGTAGATCACTTGGTAATTCTACCAATACAACAGGTAGCATACTTGGATGAGCAACCTTTGATTAACACCATGTTCATTTACTCATATTCTGCTGCTGACCAGAAGCAATCAGTTTCCTTCTTGAGGTCCATGCTTCTTACTTTGATTAAAAACACCTTAGATTTTGAAAGCTAAGTTTATATTGTGCTTTGTTTGGCAACAGATACAACAGCTCCTGAGTCTCATTTGGCCGAGTTACCTTCATACAATGAAAATAGCTTACACATCTTGCTGTCCCTATGCATTTAACAAGTCTGCTCTGCCCTTGCCAATGACCTTGGTGAAGTTGGGTTTGTGAGCTCAGGCTCCAGATTCCCACTGCCTTAAAAAACAGATGCCAGGTTCAGTCTTCCCATATGACGGCTTACCAAAAGCATCGCACTAGAAGCAGTAGCCCACAGATTTTACTGAAGAAGCATCAAAACTTGGAGTTAAGCAGAGCCTTTAACATCAGGTTTCCAGTTGACTGGAAGAAACCAACGACCTCTAGCAGAAGAGGTCAGCAAGTGCTACAAGAGGTGAGACACACAAGAAAACCTGTGTCTATTAGTCAAGGTTGTACTCAACCTGGCTAGTTACTACATGGGTCAGTCTTTTTAATAGTAGACAAAATCCCACAGCTATAATGTGCATAACATGACATAGTCTATGGATGTAATAAGAGCAGCAAACCTGGAGTACTGAGCACAGGTATTTGATTTTTCCAATCCTTCAGCAAACTTTGAAGTGTAACAGTTATTTTATATACCATACCTTGCAACAAGTATTTAACTAGCTAAACCTGCTTCTGCAAGGCACTGCCTCCACCCCAAATTCAGGATTAATGACTCATCTAAGGTAAGTCTAACAGAGGCTTGTTGAAATTCAGTGAGTTCATTTGACAACATGTCAAAAAAAAAATCTTAAGAATTCAGTTTTTTTCATTCTATATTTTATTTTGTTCCACGTGCTTACCCAAAGAGGATTTTAAAACAACTGTAACTAGGATTAAAGTGCAATGAGAACCAAGTTCAAATGTTGTAAAACTATGATGATGTATGGTGTAGAGGTATGTGTAGTTCTGAAAAGATGTATTATGGAAAGGAGGTATTTAGGGATTTTATACTCTATTTATTGCAAAACTGACAAATTTCCCTCATTAACTCCGATTAAGTCCGCTGATTTTTGCTACAGTTTTTTGGTTATACGCCAAGTGCCAGGAGGCAGTAACATATTTCTGTGGCTTGGGTTGTCTGGTCTGCTTTTGGAAAGTTTCCAGATCTCATTTGACCTTTATAATAAGGTTTAACCCTAGTAGTTGGACTAAGTCACTCTCATTTAGATGAGCAGACTGGTACAGCTCAAACCTAGGTCAACAGTGAAGTAATGTTGTTGCCATTTGACAGCTGTTCAGTGGCTTCTGGGAAAATTGTTGGTGTTCTCAGTACATTTTCTAGTGGGCAGGCACTTAACT
This sequence comes from Caloenas nicobarica, assembly GCF_036013445.1. Classification (NCBI taxonomy): domain Eukaryota; kingdom Metazoa; phylum Chordata; class Aves; order Columbiformes; family Columbidae; genus Caloenas; species Caloenas nicobarica. Next base: position 43,189,868 of record NC_088246.1, on the reverse strand, counting down.
GAAAGTTTACTGCCTCCATTTGCAATGCTCAGCAAAAAGGCAAACAGCTGAGTCATCAGGGAGACAGTGACTTTCTCAATACTGACTTTTTCCAAATCAGACTTGATGTACTGACAGGGGAAAAAAAATAAAATAAAACCAGATGAATATAGAAATCTTTACAGTATTTAGAACTACATATCTTCCAGTTAAAAAAAAAAAAAAGTCACTTCACAGGAATGGATCTTCCGAGTCATTCCTAACAAGTACTCCAATAACCTTTGCGCTCAGGTAACATGCCAGATCCCGTAACAGAAATTCACCATTACCCATCTCCCTGCTCTAACAAACAATGAATTCCACATGCAGGTCCTTGTTATTCTTGATACAAGCAGGCTGCAATAACCTCAACTACTACTACTTGAACCATCCCAACTATTACCAGCAGCCATACCTTCTTAAAACTGAATAAACACTCTGCTCATACTGAATGATGACTACAATGTTCATTTTGACCTCATGCACTGCAAAAGAGACTCCTGAACTGACAACTATGTATAATTATCTGCTTATCAACACATTATTGCTCCAACACGTATACAAGAACAAGGGCAAAAACAAGGCAAGGGGAAAGCAGGGACAGATATACTCCCACTCCCCTCTCCCCGTATATAATATGGAGCAAGCAAGAGAGCCAAGTTACATATACTTAAGTCTCTGATCTGGCATTCAATGAAACAGCTGCCACAGTAAAGCTGGAATATAACCCTTCCTAGCTTCCATCTTCTTGACTGGTATTTCCATCATCTCAATCACAAAGAAGCTGTACAATTAACTACCAAACTATCTCACAGAGTAGTCGAAGAGTCAGCCTATTTAAAAATTAGATCCTACACTGAATGTTTATGAACATCCACTGTCTGCTCTGATTCCTCTGAGAAAGCTGCAAACCACTAGGTACTAAAATATAATACTTATCTCCATGTTCGAAGAGCACGATATTGAAGAAACCAAAGCATTCTCACCTTAAGGCAGGCACTGATGCCAAGTCCAGCAATGGACAAAGCTTTGACTGTCTGCAAGAAAGCAAGAAGCTTGTGTTGCCAACACCAGAAAGCCAGAGCAGTAATTCTGTAGAAAAGCAGCAGTGGAGCCAGACAGAGGAATATTATGAAAGTTTACTTGAGCGTCCTCCTGTCCTGTGGCTCATTGGACACCGTTTCACTTTCTGCATTTTTACTTCATTAGCTCGTAAGCTAATGTCTTGCTAAATGGATATAGGGAGGGGAAAGATGCTGAAGTGTTCTATATTATTTTTAATAGCATTTAAGACACACCAATTTTTCTGCAGGCTCATTTAGCACCGAATATTAAAGATACATTCATATATTTCTAGAACGTAATATAATCTAGGCATCTCTAAAGATACTTCTGCTAACAAGTCTTGTTCAAGAGACCTGGAATATTGTCACGAAGGTGCCAGCCAACAGTGGCAACCAAATGAATGGTCTGTCTTGACCAGCTCCCCAGTGTGCCCACAAGCACAAAGAGACAGTGTGTCTCATAGTCATTCAGGGGAAAGGTATCACTGTCTTCTGCTTGCATATACAGTGGATATATTTATGAGATCTGCTTAGGTGTTATCCACTTTTTGCTTCTTATCAACAGTAGGGACATCGGCAAGTTAGGAGGATTGTTGTCCCATTTTTCCTTTTATTTAGGACACTTCACCTACGGTTTATTTCAATGCTTTGGCTTTAAGCTGCCATCTGAAATACTGCATTTCTTCTGTTTTTCTCAGAGAAAAAAAATCAATTTATTTTTTCTTCATTTTTACATCTGTTTTGGCTCTACCACCTCAACAGCTCCTAGCAGTTAGCTGTCAAGTCATTATAAGTAATAAGTGAATTGTTAATGTTAAAACTGATTCTAGGGACAGCTGAGCTGCAATACTGAGTGCCTCATGTCCCACCCTGCTTGCGTACCTGCGATTCCTAATGAGAGACAGACCGTCCCACACATGGATATGTCATCACTCTAAACCACTGTGCCTTGGGTGCCATTCCACTCAGCAAAAGTGGCATGTTAAGAATCAGCTGTATCATCATGCCTGATAAAGTCCCACTTCCTCCTTAATTTTCATCAGCAGTAAGAGGCAGTTGCACTTGAGGAAGCATACACAGACTTCAGAGAAGCATGGAAGCACGGACTAAGTTCACTTCAGAGCTTCTCACAAAATTACTGCAGGCTTCTTCACACATCAAGCGATGCCCCTAGCCAAGAACAGCAGCATAGGTAATTTCAGCTCATTAGCGTCAGTTTGTATCTTCTCCTTGATTCCACCCCTCAAGCCAGTTTAGTGCATCTGAAGGCAGCGAGGTCCAACACAGCTCCATAGATGCCAGTTCAGAAGCTGAGATTTGGTTTGGTTTCCCTGCCCACCTCCCACGCCTTTAATTAAATAGATTAATTCCTTGGCTCCAAAAAAGATCAACCTTTTAGACTATTGGCTTCCTATTCTGACATTGAGAAAGTGGAGTACTTGAAAGAAGCTAGCTTGAAGCAGGTAGTAATGCCTCTTTCCCAGAGCAGTCAGAAGGAACCTCTTCATCAAGTTTTAAAGATGCCTCCCTTGCAACAAGATAGTTTCCCTGGCTCAAGGAGCATGAAAAAAAATTATCTGAACAGCTTCACATCAAAAAAACCTGAACACAGAAATTCCACATGTCCATGAGAGCAATGGGTTAATAGGAACTTATTAAAAACCTTCCCCAGATAATGTATTTGAGATAGACATGCTTCGGCTTATCCAATACAAAATATAAGCATGTCTGGGTAGCACAAAGCAAAATAAGTCAGTGAAGCATGTTATTTTCAGTGACTCATTGACCCTACCTGCAGAACCACTTTCAAATCTCTCACCCAATGGACCTGCAAACTTCACACAGATAGGGGAAATGAAAAAAGAAAACTTGGGGGAGGGAAGGAGGAAATCAATTTAACTTTTAACATTTCTTAGATGCATCAAAGGTCTCAGCCACGTAGTTCTATTAGGTTTCTGTGTGAATTCTTGTAAGATGTACGTAGAAAAGCCTTCACTGGGTTCACTGCATGAGACTGAAGCAGATGCAGACAATATGAATTTGAACTTTAATCTTTTTCTTTCCTGGAAAGCCATCTTCAAAAAAATGTTTAAATAAACTATATATAGATGCTGGCAAGCTGCAAAGCTGAATACAAATCTCTGATCCAATACAAATATTTTGCCACTCAGCTCATGAGAGTGCACAGCAGTATGCACGTCTCCCAAACTGAACCGCAGCATGGCTATACATCCTCACAGTTGGTGCTGGTATTTGTAATATCCGCAAGGCAAGTTTATAAGCTTATTAAACCCAAAACACAGAAGACAAAAGCTTACAATAAACAAGCATGAAAAAGAAAAGATTAGAGCATAAATGACAAAGGAAGATGAGATTAAAAGGTGTGGGGTGCAACACAGGTAGAGGAAAGTTACCACAGACGTGCTTTAATACACTACAACAATTTTTTTCCTGCAGATGCTGGATGGTCTAGACATACTTTCAAACAGCATTCCTGGTAGTTAATCCCTCAACTCCACTAGCAATTTAACAAGGTTGTAATGCTGTGAACAATCTTTATTATGTACTTATCTCCCCCTCCCTCAAATCAAGTGTGCAGAGTATAAAGTGCATTTCATATGATTTGTTAGGATGATCTCCTCCTGACTGAGGAATGCGACTCCCATTAACAGGCAACTGCAAACACAGAAAGAGGGGAAGTGTCACTGCTGTTTCAGCCTTGTACATATTTGTGGTACTCCATGAACTTTTTCTTGCTCACTGGCTGATCTCCTTGGATGGGGCAAGCAATAACCACTGAAAAGAATTAACCTTCTGCCTACATGTTCTTCATTTTTACCACCCTCTTCCCCATAACATGTTCAAAAAGTGGAAAAAAAAGAAAACATGGAAACCTTAGCAAGCAAAAAGAACATTTATATAGAGTGGAGGCACAAGACTCTTAGCAATGAGGAAGCAGAACTATTAAAACATGAAGGATGGTGAAATACGTAGCTAAAGGCCCATAAAGCATTTAGCCACATTCTTTCCCACCCTCATTTGAATACAAATGAAATTCACAGTTTCTTTGGCTTTAGTTTTCAAGGCCAAATCTCAGCTTATTGGAAGTTTCCTCTCTTACTGTATACACATCCTTCATAAAAACAAAAATCTAGCATGTCAAATCAAGGATTTGCTCGCCAAGGTAACTTAAATTTTTCATAGTGTCAAGGAGAAGGGGGTTGTTGCCTTTTTTTTTTTTAAGAGATAGTGTGTTAGAAAGTGGTCAGAAAGAAACAACAGTAGAGGTTGGGGAAAAACTGCTAAATATGATTAGTACTGAACAAAGTTCTTAAAGAAAAACAAAGAGTTTTTAAAGAAGTTGCTTTAGTTGAAATACACTGTTCTTTGATTACAAAGCAAGCCATGTTCTTGTCCATAGTAAAAAAAGTCTTTTGGTTTTGATAAAGTAACAGAAACCCTGAATAATATTCAAATTCTTATACTAAAAAATCATTAACAACAATACTTCTTCCTGGCTATCACTGAACAGCTTTCCAATTTCAGTCTGGGTTTATAACAAGCTTTCCTGAAAGTTTTAGCCATCATAACCACTTCATAGCTCAGTTGTTTTAAGTAGAAAAACGACTATTGAGGGCAGGGCAGCATGGGAGAACATGACTTCACGCATTGCCGAGGAGCAACAATCAAACACACTCAAGTGACAAGATGCAAAGGATTGGGGGATCCAGCCAAAATAACCACCCCTGACAAGCCCCAGAGAGGCACCACTGTATTAGAGGAGTCACAGCTGCACAAGCCCCTCCGTGAGCAGCAACAGCAGCTCACAGTTTGCCACAGGATGTCCTGCAACAACTTCAGAGATCAGCATGACCTAGTTGGGCTACTGCAGGTAGAGAACACTCTCCAGTCCTCCCACAGATACATTTTAAAAGGAAGCATGTGTCAACCTGAGCTTCGTGTTCTTTTTGACAAGGGCATATTACCTGATGGGGCTGTGAACTGGACCATCTGCTGTAGGAAGGCGCACCAGAAGTCTTGTTGGCTGTAGATCTCTGCAAAATAAAAGATAAGCATGTCAGATATTCACTAGCATCTCCATCTCACACAGCCAACTTTATGAGTCTCAACCATGTAAACTCCCACAGTAAAAAAACCTCTAAACAAAAACCTCAAGAAACCATAAATACAATACAGTAGCACTGAAATCACCGAGATGAAAGCTTGCTGAATTTGCTGCCAACGCTCTGCTCAGCCTTGGGCCTCAGAAACTCAATTTTCACCTCAACTTCTGCACGTCACTTAGGCTGCAGATTTAAATGCTGAACCCTGACCTAAACCAGGGCTACAAAGCTCTACCCTTGAGCCAGGTAATTCACTCAGATTAAGCAAACATGCTCTAAATTCACATTTATTCCAGAAAGGCATCATTAAAGGGGTTTATCTGCCTGTTCTGAGAAGTTATATCTCTACTTTTCCTTAACTCATAGTCATGTTTCATTCCATACTTGATACCAGTTTTATAAAAAGCTGCTCTTTACACATAGAAAATAATACAAAATTGTTCTGTCAGGATCACTTCACCTTACTCAAAAATGAACCCTGGATGTTTTTGGAATAGGTAATAAAAAAATATTATTTACCAACTTATTTTTGAAGAAAAAAGTCCTTTTAATTTTATTCCTATATTTGTTTCACCCACTTTCTTATATTTGCTTTCTGATGCACTAAGGAAAGAGAACATACCATGGACTTTCAAATCCATATCACATTTTAATATCCATACCATGTGTGTCACACACAGACCTTACAATCTAACTACTTTTGATATTGCAGAAGCAATGCAATATGGTGTCTAGTACAACACCATCAGTTATTTTAATACACACTATCCCCAGTTTGAAGATTATTTTATACCATGAACGTCTATGCCATTTATTCCTAGTTTAGGCTAGAGTCCAGCATAACACAGAGCTCCTCCAAATCGACCCCTCACTTATGTGAATTGGTGCTTCTAAAAACACCCCAACACACCACAGTAGCCAAATATCTTGTAAGTATATCACTACTATATTGTGTAAGTCCAAGTATTACAGAAACCTTGTGACACCACAGCTATCTGCATGAGAAAGATCAGGTAGGTTTGAGTTACCTACTCATGAGATCTGAATTCAAACAGGCTTTCCAGACATGAGATACTAATTTATCAGTACATTATGTCACCAGCAGGATGCTAATGAGGGGACAGATTCATATTTGAACCATATGGACATAAATTATACTAAAAAAATGCAAGTAAGACAACCCATGGGAGATTTATACCACAATGCAGTACACTCTTTGTAAGTATGGAAATAAATAGCTTATGGCTTTTAACACCCAAGGATATAGTACATTTCTATGCCAATTATAACCACTAGGCTTATACATCATTACATTTTCTAAAGCTGGCATGTAATTCCCACTAACGAGAAACGGCCATTGCTGTAATTGTGCTTTTGTGTTAGCCTATCAAAAAGCAGTTATTTTACAAATTTAATTATTAGCATTACTGTATAGTGTATTTAGCTTCTACCAGATACCCTTAGAAGGACAGGCATTTTTTAATAAACAGATACACCACACAACAGCATAACATTTTTTTTGATAGAAACTTCAGAAAAGACAAGCTGCACACTACGTTGATTTCAAATTTATAAAGACTCATGAAAACTACCTCCATCTGCTTCAGAAGTAGGACTGGTCAATCTATGAATAACAAGTTGAAAGACAAGATAGCTGGAATTTCTCTGGAAGCATCTGGAAATTCTTTTCCAGCAGGATGCCTTTCCACAAGCACCACACACCTTTCTTAATTAATAAATATATAATCTGTGTCTGCCTTTAGTATTGTCCAACAAAAATCGCATACTCCTCCTGTCTAGACACATAAATAGCAGTCTTCGACTTCATTACTTACTCCAACACCCGTTACCTCTAGTATGTACATGTGCTTTACAGCGTTTACTCTTTTGAACTCTTTCACCTCACTTTCAAGGATATCCCAAAGAAAGATATTGCGCAGAGACACAGTACTGCAGTATTACAGAGAAACAAGAGAGCCCTTTCCAGGCCAGGCAGCCAGCAGACAAATGCCTCCAAAGACAAAGGCAGAAGATAAATTTTGTCTAACTTCACAAGAAAAGACCAAGACTAAGTAGTATTTAGAAACTGACCTCCATCTTCCAATTTGATTAAGAAGGAAACATTAAAAAAAAAAGAGAAGTATAAAAGGATTAAGATCAGCATTTACTTCCCCTATCCTCCCAGGCTTTTTTTTTTTTTTTTTTTTCTCTCTCCATTCATAGATCAATGACTAGGAACATTTACATTTTCCAAGGCAATCAAAATATTGGGCTATAGAGCAAGGCTTACACTGCTCACACACAGAAGGTTCTACGTCAGATCATTTGGAACAGATTCTGAAAGATCTAGAAAATACTTCCATCTGAGCTTCTCTCCAGGTTCTAAGAGGCAACAGGAAAAAAACCTGAAGGCTAGACCACATCCCCTGCTTGTCTCAGCAATTAAAATATTTGAGTCAGGTGACTTAAAATAACATGCATGAAAAAACTCCAAACACACACATACGCACCCTCGCTCCTGTTTCACTGCAATCAGTAGAAATTGGACAACCACCTACCTTTAGGAGTTTGACCCTTCACACCTACCAGCCAAGGTCATGAGCTAGACCACACTCTCTGCTGGATGAACAGCTTTGCACACAACTTGCACCAAAAAGGAGACCTCAAGGTGTTACGTTTTCACTAGGTTTTTTTTACCAGGGAGAACCTGGGCTGCATTTAGCCCCTTAAGCCACATCCCTTTCTTCAGCTAAAGTCACCTTCCTCATCACTCTCCTTTTTGAGAAAGAAGCAGCACATACACAGAACATTAAGGACTTCCCTTGTGGCATAACTAGCACTTCTGCATATAGCCCTAAACATAAACCCCTCTCTGGTCTCACAGAGCTCCCTGACAGCATCATTTGAAACACTTAAACTAAGTAGCTCTCAGCTCCCCCAGGACCTCCAGCAAGCCCCCACTCTCAGCTAATTTTCTATCCAGTCCTACCTCCCCAGCTGATTTCTGCTTCCTGCAAGCTGTTTTGCAGCCATGTGTAGGTACAAAAACCCCTCCCCAACTATTAAGAAGTAATTAAGACTGACTGTTCCAATTACCTGCTAGCCCAAGCTGTTCCTTATGTCCTTGCCCCTCCTCCTCATTCCCCCTACTTGTGAAGCGAGGTTAAACTCAGAGCTGCAGGTGTCCACCAGTCGCTTTAAAAGACCTATTAACTTCTGATGAAAACTTTGGAAAAGTATAACAATTTTTACAGTAGACCATACTTGTGAAGGCAATAAAACTGCTAACTGGACATGTGGGGTTTGGTATCTGAGATGGATTTTATGAAAAAAGAGAGGGAGGAAAGCTGGTGGGCTTATACTGACAGCAGTCAGTGTAAGAGGAGAAAGTTTGATGGAGGTTCAGGTGTAATGCGTGCTACAGGCACATGGCTGACCCAAGCCTGAACATGACGAATGCTGATGAAGCATCAGGCTGCCCCCAAATCCCAGTAACAGCAGGTTAAAAGTAGTTTTCACAGCAATACAGTGGCACGGATAAGAGTAAATGATGCACTGTATGTACAAAGCTGCTGCTTTATATGCAGTTTGCAAGAAAAGTGCTTTCTCAGAAGATTCCTACTACTGAGCACAGTAGACAACATAGCAAGAAGCCAGGACAAAAAACTTTCCGAATACACGCAACTCTGAGTGTGGCTCAACAGAATAGCTCCTGAAAAGATATGTTACTATTTCATTCTTGGGCTAAGGCTATTGATTTCTGTATACAATATGAGATCATGTAAAGTCCATACAGAATTTCTCATTCAGTCAAGAAGAGCTTCAAGGTAAAGCCACACTTTAAAACAAGAAAAGCAGAGCACAAAGGAAGAGTTACAGGTGTCATTACTCTGACAATATTTCTAAAAGCAAAAAAGAGTATATGTTCTGATAACAAAGCCAAAGTTCGTAGCTTATTCTACAGCCAAATAAACTTATAAATCCTTCTGATGAGCACGGCAATTCATCCCATTAGGTTGGGAAAGTATCTTAAGATGGGTTGAATTACTGTCTGGAAGCACCTGCCTCTTTCCATCCTCTCCCTGGAGACAGAGGCTAAGCAGCCAATTTGATTGAGACATCTAACTTTGGATGGCTAACATTAGGTGAAATTAAACCTACCCACACTTCCTGTCCTCCTTCCTACCCAGGGACTTAGGCAATTTGTCCTCTTCTAGGGTTTAAAGAGTTATTATGGTAGCAAATTTGCTATGTAATTAGGGTACTTTTGAACTGCCTTGTGAACTCCTACCAACATTGTTAATCTCTCATATGCAGCTCACTGGTATAGACGTAAAGTACTGTCTTTCAGGACTTAGTCAGAATTTTTTGGCTGGGCAAGAAAAAGGAGAAAAGATTTTTACTTGTAAATAGAGAAAATATAATATGAAAGTAAATGGACAATAATACTAAACATAATCATATAAAAAACATTTTTATCAGAGAAAAAGCTACTTAGACTTTTACCTGTAGTTCTCTGGGAACACAATTATAGTTACATGATACACTACAAATTCCTCTGCTCTTCAATTCCCTGGCCAAAAGTCTTACTGGCATTCAGCAGGTATCCTGCTCATCAGCTTTACTGGAGATGTTGCTTGTTTAAAAGATTATAGAGTCCAGCTGTTTATGCGAAGGCTGACATCAAATTCAGGATATATTTTGTACTGTCAAATATCTAGATTACTTTTTTTTCCCATTCTTTGCTACGGAATTTCCCTGATTTTTCCATAAATTGAAAAATTCATTTGCTGAACAACATAATAGCGACATCTGAGAACATTGTAAGATGTTGAGGCACAGAAGTTCTTTCTTTGAAGTTTGCATTCTTTTTTTCATGGAGTTTTGCATATCTGTGACTTTTGCAAAAAGAAGCCAGTAATGTTATGTTAAAAAGGAATGATATTTGATGGCTATTTATTGACAGGCTTTTGGGTTCACTTGTTTATTTTATTTTATTTCTCAGCAGGAGTTTATGAAGAGAAACCCAAGTGAAATATAAAGTTTTAACCTCTCAGACTACACAGGGCTATAATGTCCTTCATGACTTTCCAGAAACAAATAGTGGGTAAAGTCCTTTTGCCATTAACTGTAGCAGACTAGGCTGAGGGGGGTGTGGTTTTCGAAGTATTATTTCTTTGTATTTATTGAGCCTGTTACACACCACCACATTATATAAAATGACAAGTTATTAATTCCTATATGCAAGTTAAATAGAAAAGATGACAACTTATTCTATCTGATCAAAAATAGTGCTTAGAGGAATTACAGAGCATGAAATTTGAACCAGTTATATCTCTTGAAACAATACAGACTTCATGCCTACATATCAAGCCATCCCTGCCTCTGGTCTTGCTCCAGACACCCTTCAGCCTTGTTGGTTCCCTGTGTGGGGCAAGACCTTGCACACTTAAAGATACTAAATCCTTCATAGCTTCTTCCTCACAAATGTCATCTCAACAGATCAGTGGTGTCAGCTCAGTGGAAAGGGTCTCTCTGTGCTTCCAATCTGGTACCACATCTGGTTCCATGGGGAGAGAAACTTTGCTGAAGCCTGTTCATTACAGCTGTGCTGCTCACCCATAAAGCCATTTCCACTCCTGTGCCATAAATATACATGAGTCCTTGCTCCCTTCAAAACCTCACCCCCTTTTTCAACAATACCCATATAATGCTGGAAATTCATAGCTAGTGCTGCTCTGGACATAAGACAAAACAAATGGCAAATACTTTAAAGATCCATTGGTTTTTTAATACCATAGAAGGAAAATTAATTTTCAGGTTCTCATTCCTCACAGTTAAAAATCCTCCAGAAATGCCTGGAAAACTACCTGTTTTCTAGTGAGACTAGCACTATGAAATTCCAGAGAAATGGATTATTTTTTTTTTTGGTCAGAAAAATGAAGACAGAAAAGGTTGATAATTAGATTAATAACAGGAACATCATTTCATTACAGCTGTGCAGCAGTTTGTACCACACGATGGCTAACATTGCTGATCACTGGGTTAGGACACAAAACGAAATGTAGTGGTGTTGACAGCAGTGGAATGATGGGACACGGCATGACAGTATGGACTTCTCTTCCATGCAAGGGGTGCATGATGCATTCTTCAACTAGCTTGGCAGCTGAGTGAATAGCAGATGTCAAAGTGACATCATTGTTTTGCCGTGATGAGATGACGCAGGAGAATCATCAAGTATGTTGTCCCATGAAAGTGGAAGATCAAGAAGCAAGCATTAAAAAGCAACTGATTTGGCTACAGTGGTCAGGGCGTAAAACGTAACAGAATTATGAGAGGTAAAGTTTGTAAGTAAGTTGTAAATGAAATACATTTATAAATTGTGTATGAAAAAAGTGCACAGTGGGAAAGCAAACTTTCCTTAAAATTGTTGCACAATGTCATCCAGGATTACTTCCTCTAGCTTACAGAAATCAATGTTATGACAGGAAGAGACAGAGCAGGAGAGATATTGACTGAGCTGTCAACCATAGGAGTACATCTCTCTGAACCTGTGAGCTTCAGCTTTGATGAAGCAAATGGATTCAGTAGACGTTTTTATAGGAACTCAGGCACTCACTCAAAGTACTCACTTGCATTTTATATCCATCAACAATGACTCATCATTTTTGAGGTGAAATTGCCAAAAGTAGTATAATTCATCCATTACTCACTCATTATCCTTATTATCTAAGGATAGTGGATTCTTGACAGTTTAGCAATTTGACATGGGCTCTGAACCATAGTGTAGGGCTTGTCATGACACTGTGATTCCCCCCTCTTTTTCTCTTCGTCCACTCCTGTTCACCAAGTTAAGACAGATATTTTGGCACCCTGGAGGGAAAAAAAATTCTGGACAAAGCCAGGGATGAAAACATCCTCTCTTCAGAAACTCTCTTTACACTTAACAAGGACTTCTGTGTTAAACAAAGAAAACACTTCACTTCATGACCTCCCCTATACAACTTGATTGTTAAAACTAATAATGAATGTATTTGAAATTTCAAAGTACATCTTTAAAGGGGGATGAAGTCCACAAGCCTTTTATATCTCACAAATCAAAGAAGAACTGATATTATAGATTGTGCTACCCATCTCAGACCACATCTACCTTCGCAGAACTGACTGATCAAGCTTTAGCCAACAATATGGTAGCCACTAATTCCTCCTCCATTCCCATTTGTATTGGCCAACAAAAGTGCTGTGTACTTGAATCACAAACAAGCTTAATAACTGTTACTGTTGGTGACAAGCAACAACTTCTTTCTTAGGAATTTTAATACGATGAAAGGACTTCTCATCTCTGTGGAGATCCTACATACACCATGATTTGCTGTGCAGTCAGCACCTTCTCCCAAAGCCAGAGACTTTGATGATAAGTTGCCAAGAGATAGAGGAACAACCTTCAAGTCTTTCAGATGGAGTTGACCTAAAGTTGGCGTCTTTATCCCATAAAATGTACAATTAAGAAATTGTAAAAAAGTCACAAGACTTGAAAACACACAGTAAGATAAGGAGAGATCATCTCAGCTTGAGTGAAAAAAAGAAAAATGAGAATATGGAATCATTCAATGTTTTAAGGTCAAGAACTCTCCCAAGCACTACAGAGAAGGTAGGGGAGCACATCACAGCCATATGAGAGATAATATAGTCAGAAAGTGCATTTTTAAAAGTTAGCAGCTGCTTCTGTGAAAAAAAGACTACAAGGTAGGAAGTAAGTATAGTATTAAGTGATGTTATATTATATTATCAGCAATTAATAACTTTAAATAATCAGTCAGGGAACACAACAGTACTAATATTAGCAGGACATCTGCTCCTATTGAAAGAATGCACAATGAAATATAAGATGCATTATCAGAAGAACTTGGAACATATGACATCTTTTATGGCCTTCGGACTCTCACCATTTTCCTGAGTAAATGAAATACTGGGGCACAAGGAACTGCAGGGAACTAACTACAAAAAAAGACAGTGGAATGGGATTAGTTTTGTAGGACTGAAAGATGTGGCTTTATTCAGAAGTTTGCATAGGTCTCCAAAATGGAATTAGCAGGTATACTTTGATTTGAGACAAAGGAACAGCACGAGGAATGTAAAAGAATTTCATTGTAGTGAGAGCTGTTCTCTTCCAGCAGCTATTCTGAGAAAGATACCCATGCCATTAAGAAAGCAGATAAGAAATAGGAAGAGTGACTCAGAATCTTTGAGTAATATCAGGTCTGAGGTATTAAAAGATAACAATGCAGAAGACAGGCACTGAGTAGGGGACCCTCAGTGATATACTACAGAGTGTATCAAAAATCATTAGAGGAACAAATGCACATATAAAAACGATGGATGCTTGCATAAGGTGTGGGGGGATCTTTCCTCCTTTTATGAATGTTCACTGAAGATAATAAGAATTCAGTGTTGTGCTTACATTTAATATTATAATAAATCCAGAACAGCGAAGTGCCTTGATAAGACAAAGAAAAAGACAATAGTGCAGAAATTGAAGTAAAAGATGGTATACAGTAGCTGTACTAATCAGAATGTTTTACATGTATTACAGTACTGGGAGTTAAGGACATGAATCATGAAGTTTCAGGGAAGTACAAAAATAAAAATCTTTATTTGCAAACAATGCAATCAAAGAAAGGTGGAGGAGGTACTGTAATGATCTCTTTAATGATGAGACAGATAAAAGAGAGCAACAAAAGCCTGTTTTCTAGATAAATGAGTCATTCTCAGAAGAATCAAATTTTTAAAGTGTTCAAAAGGCAAGCAGACATTCAGGAAAAATTTCCTGCTAAATTATTAAGGCCAGGACGCAATAAACTTAGTCAAATTTTTTACAACCTATTTTTGAAAACATCCACAAAGTGTGGAAAGAGAAAGTCACATTTCCAATTTCAAAATAGGGATGCATAGGAAATGTAAGACTTATTTGTACATTTCTTCTCATTACAGCCTCAAAAATCCATCCTCCATACCTTTTACAGACACATACTCATTAAGAGAAGAAAAAGTAAGAGACAGCAAGTATCGGTGTCTGACAAAGAGCATGATGTTCCCTACCAAGATTAGTCACAAAAAAATGAAAACAAGCAATCAGTTTCAGTTAGATGTTGTCTCAAGACAAAATGCTGATATAAACACATTTAAGGTGTAATTTCTTAGAGGATTTAGGAAGAATATGCTAGTGGGTCTTTGGTCTGCAGGGAGAGGATCTGATATCTTAGAAGACCATAGCACAAGCATGTAACTGTCTGATGTGTAGAAAGTTGAATGCTTTCTAAGTAGGGAGACAAAAAAATTTCTGCTGTGTTTCATAGCATTCCAACACTAAGGCGGGAAGAGGAAGAAGCCTCATAATTTGCAGAACAGTCCAGTCATTGGGACAGTCTGGGGTTGGGAAGAACTGAAGCATCTGCCTCGACTTCTGAGCAAGTGGCCGCTGTGGAAAAGACAGGTAGAAAGAAAAGGGTGGTTTTAGATCAATAAACATAACAAGAAAAATTAAAGGAATATAAAACCAGATAGACAGCTGTGTAATTATAAGATTTTGAGCAAGCTTTCTGTCAGGCAATGACCTTGGGTTGCAATGAGTTCAGTAGCATAAATACATGGCAGTGTGCGGGAGGAAGAAATTCAGTTATTTGCTACTTGGACTCTAGCAACAGTGTGGGAATTTGTCTTTATATTCTTATTTTCCTAAAAAAAATAAAATATCACCATAGTAAAAAAAGTGATCATTTGACTAGATTAGCACTGATGCTGCCTAATCATCAGCTGCGACAAGGAGCTGACAAGCTGAAGGGGTGACATTGTGCTGCAGTTTGTCTGTAGCCTGTGCAAGCATAATGCACCTAGCATGGGTGACAGCCTCGGTGACTGTGAAGCGGTACGAGGTTTACTACCTGTCAACAGCAAACTCGCCAGGCTCCTGGGCACATAAAATACTCTCATTTTGCTGCAGACATTTCCACAGAGAATTACTGAGAACACAGCTGACTGTTTTGCACGGGACCCACACTTCCACTTTTATTGCCCAAGCAATGTGATTTTTTATAGACATTCTAGTAATCTAGATAATACTCTTTTGCAAACAGTATGCTCGCTTATCTCAAGGCTCTGCAATCCTACACCTATTCTCTCCACCTGCCTTCCTCTTCTACCAGTAGGAGCCTTTAGGTTCTCCTTGTTTGAGGCCCTGTGCTTGCTCCCTTCGTTCAGCTTGCACTCCTGCTCCTCCAGGCCTGTCACCCAATAATCTAAATCCTGATGCCACAGAAAGTGAGGCAGGCGTTCAAAACCGGCTGCCCCTGCAAGAGAGAGATGCGACATAGTGGGTAGAGAAGCAATAACTGTGAAAACGTACCATTCCAGTTTCTTCAGATGTCCCTCCCTGCACCATGATTGAGGCACACCATGGCAATAAATTCTTCTAAGAGCCCTTAAATCTATCACACTAATTGCTAAATGTGGAGTGGCCATTCATCTTCCCTGGTAACACTGCAATGCAGGAATTTGCTGTAAGATTTTTTTTTAATATTTCCTTATGATTAAAGGATAAAATAAAAAGTAACATCACTCCGTCTATTTTCAGGCTAATACTTCTTTTTGAAGCCTGCAGAGGAAATCAGGACGGAAAACAGGAAAGATAAACGGACAGGTATTTTCCTGCTCTATTCACATGCATTCTTCATACTTAAGACACTTATTTCTAGACTGGAGAATGAATAAACACCACCCACATTTTCAGAAATTTCCTAATAACTTTCTCTTTTAATTTCTTTACAGAAATATCACAGGAAGTCTCCATTCATATAGCACAGAAAGTAAGTGAAATTGGACTGTATTTTAGCAGAGAGGTCAAATATTTAAAACAATATTCTTTGGAGCTGATCAATAAATACACGTGGAAAGTGACTTCAAGGAAAACACAAGCAATAATGAGAGGCAAACTTGGGATCGTGTGCATGTCCTTTGTCAGTTAGTTCAGCATACAGTAACTGCCAAATTAAGAAAATTCCAAGTGCATTAGGAAAGGCTGCCCTCTTCAGACAAACTTAATAAAAGGTACCCAGGAGAAGTTAGAAGTGTCTTGAAGTTAAAATAAAAATGTGGTGAAATGAACTGTGCAGTGCAATATCAACATAGTATCACTTTCTTCTGCTTAATAACAATTTGCTACTACATAAAGTGCCTCTTGTCATCAGCTACATATTAATGTGTGTTTGTTTAGACTCACTACAGATCCATTTATACATTTTCTATAAAGCTGTTAAAACTTTCATTCATATGCTGAAATACAGAGACATAATTAATTAAGCAAGCTATTGAGTCTGAGCTTTCCTTACACTGTCGTATGTAAAAATAACTCATTTTGCAGTGCTGAATTTCTATCACAAGGGAATTTTCATTAAATAAAATAAACTTGCTTATTTTCTCTAATACAACTTGGGATTTATATATATTCTGATCTCCCCAATGATCCAAAATACTGACTGGAAAAATATTTTTGTCAAAGTGATTCGTGTTTTATACTTGACGGCTCTTTTTAATTTCTTATCCCTAAATCTTTCATGAACAACTAGGAAACCGAGCTTACTTAGCCAGAAAGTTACTTTTCTTTTTGTCATTATTGGTCACCTGAGTGTCTTCTCAGGTAAAATTGTGGATTTTCATCTTGCATCACACCAGGTAGCAAAACACAAGGCCACCAGGTACTTTCCTGCCAAATATGAATGAATTTTCATAATGAAGATGGCCTGTATGAAGAAAATGACTGCATCTGGGTTTACTACTGTAAATAACAGCTTTCCATTTATTGGCGAAGGTGAGGTGGGCATACAAGATTTTTAGTGGTGTTTTACTTCGAAAACTTAAAGGTGTATCATGTAATCTGCTCAGGAGATCCAGAAATACAGATTATGCTCCACAATACCAAACCTGAGACTTATATATCAAAACTTTGCAAGTCCCTTAACAGGACCCGGGACTGTACTAACCAAACTTTTTAAAACAGTCATTAACTGTCAGTATAGCCCCCTGAAGTTGCTCCAGAACAGGGACCAGAGACGATGCTACTAAGAGAAGCAGCATTACTAGTGACAGAAAGATACAAGGGATTTAACTGCCAGCTTGATGGAAGTCTCTCCATTCATCCTTAGACAAGGTCTTTTTTCTAGCTTTTCAGCAAAGCCTCCAATGTCATGATGTCTTGGGGGAACACACCTAACTGCCCAATAAGTTTGTGAGCTGAGATATGGCTCTTTTTCATTGCAAAATACCCTTTTTTTTTGGTCTCAAAGCACTTTCCCTAAGCATGATAAATCCAGTTCATTCTATATTCTGCTCTAAAATATGAATCAAGTTTCCTGCCCGCTTCACTGCACCGCACAAGCGTACTGGACAACAGGTAATATCTTCTTTAAATCAGCCTCTTGAGTTTGTGACATAGGCAGCATTTCTAAGTTCACTTTAACAAAAACCCCACACGCTTCAACTGTTCGCTTTAACGATGTGGGGAAGACCCTTTGAAGCCGTCCTTTGGTTGTTTTTTTTTTCTTCTTTTTTTGCCTTTGTTAAACAGGATTTAGTTAAAGATGTACTTTAAGTTAAGCATTACTGAAATGCTTTGTCGAACTGGGGCCTGAAATGGGACTTTAATTTCCTTAACAACTCTCAATACACCATTACTAGAATAAACGTAGAAAAATCAGACTTTCTGAAAAAATGTGTCTCAAGGGCACTAGCACAAGCGAATTATGGAGAAGTTAAATAATGCCAAACTATAAATCTTGTATCTACCAACACTTATCCATCTGTCTCACCAGTATGCTAAGGAGCAGGTCTTGTTTAAAGACTGAGACGTTAGCGCTGGAAATGAGTACTTGCCTTTTAGTCCCCTTCTTTGCTATGGTATTCAGTTTCATGTATAATTGATGGGCTGAAATTTTAAGATAGATAGAGTAAATAAATTATGAGTATTCAAAATATCACCCTTTTGCCAGTAAAACCCGTTATTCTTCACACTGACTCAGCCACCTCTTGTGCTGCTATCTTTATTTATAGGAGTAGTATTTTCTATGATTTTGTGGTATACGCTTACTAAAATGATTTAGATGGAAAACATAACCGTGATTTTGTAATAAGCAAAATACAGTACAGTTTTGTTTGGGTATTTTTCCTTCATTCAATTGAGACATAGTGTAAAAGAAAGGCATATTAGTTGAATACCAGCATTTTATATGCTATTGCTAGTTCTCGCACAATAGAATTCCTGAGAACTGTGCTGTAATTCTTTCCTGCAGTGAAACACAGGGGTGTCCACATTGGCATTCTTGAATTTTCTTATGCTGTTAAATTATAAGACTGCTTGTGCTATGAAGAGAGATTGGGTTATGAATTTTCTCAAGTGACAGATTCTGTTATATAAACCACTGGTGAGTCTGGGAAAACCATTCAACATTTTCAGCTTTGGAATTAATTTTATTCTCCCGCTTCCCATGAGGAAATTAAAAATGTTCACAATTTTACTGGTCAGGAGTGCAGTTTCCATGACAAAGTCACATCCCTGGGAAAACCCCAAGTGCTTCCTCCAGCCGTGGGAGGACAGAGGCGTGGGTGTGCAGAGGTACAATTCTGTCCTGACAGCACCTGTTGTGAGTGACTGAAAAAGTCGAATGAGCATCTCAAAATTAAAAGGCTGCTCTACAAGATAGCTGCAGCATGCTTCTTGTTATAGACAAGACTAATGGACTTAGAGAACTAACAGAAGAAATACGTTTTGTGGAATGCATTATAAGCCTTTTTTTTTTTTTGTAAAAACACTGGTCTTTTCTCCTATTACAAGCAGGTCTTTCCACTTCTTTCAGGCCCAGGCTGGTGAGAGAGTTAGTCAGGTATGTCCACTGTCCTTCAGCATTATAGTTGTGGCATCAAAAGTGAACTGTGAAATAACTGTCAGATACCACTTATAAAAGTTAATATGATATTCTTACCCAAATTATTTCCTGCAGTGACAATTTCTAATTGCAGCCTACAGAGTCCATTCAGGACTTCATAAATAACTCAAGCAGTAAGAACTCTTCTGCAGACAGCAATTTTCAGTGAAAAGAATTTGAACAGGTAAATGAACACCTGGAAATTTATTAATAGAGAAAGAACACAAGAAATGAAAGTCTCTAATGGATAAATTACAAATTCATATTGAAACATTAGAGGAAGCCAGCAGAAATTCAGGGTCAAGAGATTACTGATTTTTCCTTACATAAAACAAGAAAGCAACCTAGCTGTGTCCCAAGCACTGGTTGATAAATTCACTCAAAGATTTTGCCCATCTCCTGTTTCTAGGCAAAAGCCATCAAGAAGGTAGCAATTCTATTATTCCAAAATCCGCAAGATTCACAGCTCTTTCCCACACTCACCTTCAGACTTCTAACCAGAAAATGGGGGAAACGAACAACACCCTTCCCTAAATATCCAAACCTCTCAAATAACATTTCTGTGTAATCTCATTACCTCTGTTCAGAATTACTTTATATTTAACACCGCCCCCCCCCCCCCCCCAAAAAAAAAAAAAAGTATAAAACTTGACGCTTCAGAGCATACCTGCAGGTGTCTGCAATTACTGTGGGCAGAAACTCCCTAGATGTGCACTAGGTGATTTCTAACACCTTCTTGTCACATCGAAGACAAGCGACAAACCTAAGCTGATCACCAGGCCCACCCACGTGCAAACGCCAAGTCAATTTTCGCATTGCTTGACCTCTCTGCAAGCATCAGCGTGGTCATTCACTAAATGCTGGCAGCCTGCTTTCAACACCTGAGCATTTTGGAAGGTGGAGTATGAAACTTTTCACAGCCTTAAATGTACGCTTCAGTCAGCAGGTGCAACTCTTGAGTCAGACAAGTAGCTCTAAACACCTTAGCGCTGGGTTTCAGGAAGCCAGGTGTGTGGAACAGAAAAACTCACATTCATAGACCCAAAGTACAAGTTGTCTGGAATATCGCAGTAAGAGCTGAAATACAGAGGAAAAGCAGTTCTTCCTGAGATGTGGGACAAAAAACATATGCTCTTGCAGAAAAAAAAAGAAAAAAAAAGAAAAAGTAAAAAGGAAAGCGAGCTGATATTCATTAAAAATGGAAGAAATTGCTCAACACACAGTTTTAGGGTACTTAAACACAGTATAAATCCATTCAAGTACTTGGCAGAGGGGCAGGGAGAGGTTAGTTTAAAATTTAATCTGGCCGTTCAGATTGTGGCAGAGAAGCCACAATTCAGCCTACACAAGCTGCTCAAGTTCAACGAAAAAAATCATCAAGCAAGGGCAGAGATCCAATGGAGCCCCAACAAGTCCTTTACCAGGTGCACAGAAGAGTTTCAGTTGCGTAACACCAGCACTGTTTTAAGCCAAGTCCTCTGTCAGGGTACTCGGCTAGTAGAAATATAATGCGCAGTTGAAGCGGGCTGGCTTTCCTTATAACATGAAAGTTATATCCAGTACGATGCATGTACACTGGCTGCATTAATAGGTTTAACATCAGGACTTCTAAATTGCCACTTTAACCAGTGGGTATTTCAGCACACTGTACTGGGGAATTACTCTGTGCTCGGCCAGTACAGCTTATTCCAGTCCTTTCAAAGGAATAGCCACTTCTCTTCCAGCTGTGTGACGCTGGACTGATGTCAGATTTTGTAACACCCCTTAGGTCCCGCTTCACTACACCAACACAAGATCATTGTATAGGGTGGGACTGTACTCACAGACACGGATACTGAAAGAGACCTTGGCAAAACAATTACTTAACTCACATTTGGCTTGTGTCCTTGTACCTTCAAGCTGGGATTTTCAAAGGAGTTTGAATTTCACTGGTAGATGAACACATAATACCCCTTCATTCCTTTGAAGAGTCCAGTCTGAAGCTGTAATGAGCCTGCAAATAGTGATTAGCATTTAAAGTGGCACCCTCAATAATAAAATCCCTGTGAGCCAGATTCTAGTTTTCTGGAAGTGAAAGACACTATTCACATTTACCTCTCAGGAGGTCTTGTACTGCTAAATGAGAGGTTGCAAGGTATCAGCTCTAGCGAATTGCTCCGAGGCTTTTCGGGTAAGATTTAATTCTTGGTTTTTCATTTGCAAGCTTTCTGGAGGCTGCAGTTTGCTGCTCCCTGCTCCGTTCCCCGTCCAGCCTGAAGAGCGGTACCTGTTGTCAGCCGGGCTGCATGAGGCTGGAGTGAATCCCTCCTAGTCCAACACCTGTGAGTCATCATCTCTGAAGTCTGAATTTTGTATCGCGCTCAAAAATCCTGATGCCTACCTACATTTGGAGCCAGACAGAGTTCTGGGGCTGTGTGGGTCTTTGTGGTGTGTTCTGCACTTCTCCTGCCTCCTGAGACTGAGTCCACAGCAGCCACAGCTCAGTCTTCAGAAAAGCATTTCATCAACATGAACATTGTAAGGGCTAGTTAAAAGCACACGTGAAGGATTTATCTTGCTATCAAATTGAAGCTTAGTAAAACCAAAATAACAAATGAACAAACCTGCAGCCAGGTAGAACTGTCTGAACCCACAAGTGGGGAAGCGTTCAAATAACAGTAAAGCTTTCATTCCCAGCTGCTTCTGCAGGTGTTAAGCAGAAACGCCTCATGGAAACAAACCTAACCTGGGCAGGCTCTTTTGGGAGAGTAAATAGACAGAAAAGCCTCTTGATGCCCATGTAAACGCCGTTACCTCTCTTTCTACCTTCTGTTGCAGCCCACACAAAGACGCTGGTCAAACAGTTCAGCTAAAAGGCCAAGCGCAGGCTTAGGAGCTGCACGTTCCCCAGAGAAGACCTCCTCTGCTCTGAGTTTTAACAAACAGAAAGTCTCTTACTTTTCTACATTAATCTATAAATCTGTTCCACTTTCCATGCTTGACTACAGAAACACCCTCTGAAGTCCCTGTAACGAAAATATTAAGCGGAACACCGAAGTGTTTTAAAAATGCTGTAGCACTTGAGTCTCTGTCTGTCACTCAGTGGCACATAGCAATTTAAAATTATTGAAGCTCTTAAATTAAGTGCTTAAATTTAAAGGCGATCACCACTCTGAGCATGTGAATTGTACAGCTATCTGAACTATCAAAGTGCTTCAATTTACTCTAAGCAGGTCATTTTTTGAAGTGACAAGGGAGCCTGTGATTGCCCAGCCTGCAATGATTTAAAGGTAGTGAATATTTCTATTCATTTTTATTTATAAGTACTTGAGCAGTTCTGGTAGCCTATAGCAAGCCTGTGCTGAACACATTTGAGTAAGTTGGGGGTATTTGTGTGATTTTTTTGTTTTGTTTTGCTTTGCTTTTAATTAGCAATTATCATTATCCTTCAGGAGTCAAGTCAAAGCAGGTGCTTTTTGCCTAGTTCTTCCACAGTTGTGTGGATACAAAAATTGAACACTCATATCCATTTTCCAACTCTTCAATTCACTTAATATACACTGTACAATTTTCTGAGTGTACTGAAAATTTCATTGCTTTGTAGCTACAAATTGAAACCTATAATGCACATCTCCAGGAAGCAATCATTAATGGCTTTTTTTACAATACAATGTATTTAGTCTTTCAATTTTGGCACACAGTGCCTTTTGAAAGTATTTTCTTAAATGAACTAGTAATAGCTAGTTACCCCCTGTAATATATTATTCAGTGATGAAATAGTTATATTCCATACACAAACCTTTTATAGCTGCAAGGACTATAGAAACACAAGAGATCCTTAACTCCAGGATGATTCTTTGCCATCCAAAGTAGCTTAGGGCCAGAATGAGGCCTTGCCAGTTTTCTTTTTTTATTTTCTTTTAATTTGGACAGCTTTCTACATATTCCCAGAATTGTTATGATATTGTACTATCTCCCACACTGCATAAAGTTCAATTAGAGAGATTCATTTTGTGGGCCTTTCATTTGTGCTACTCCAAGTGCCCCATGGCAGAGCTGTCATGGCTGATGTTCTCACTTGATTCACAACTCCCAGCAAATATTTCCCATTTTCCTTTCTGAATAGCTTTAATGATAAAGCATAATTATCTGAAAACTCTGATGAATTCTGGTATTTGTTAAAAATTAATTCCACTTAATGTGTAGTCTTTTTAAGGCACTTTATTTCTCTACCAGAAATAACTTCTGAGTTTAAGACCTGTCAGTTAGCCTTCCAGTTGTAGACCTTTGAAAAATCAAGTCTCTTTTAAATGGAAACACATTTTGGCTATTTGACAGCATTTCCTTTTATACATTTGTGCTGACCCATGAACTACTGCAAAGGCTGTGCATTACCGCTTGTATACTTTGCCTCCTAAAATAATGTGTGAGCTGGGACCTGGGGGGTTCTTGCTCCAATATCTGTTGTTTACTTACACCTGATTGATAACCAGCTCATGTTTATGATGCTGAACAGTCTTGAACTACATGGGGGGGACTTTTGCCATTTGGAAGACTTCTGCAACCAGCACAGTCTCAATAATTCCAATGTACGGCTTCTGATTCTTACAGTGCCAGTTTTGTATCCGTCTACATTTTTCAGCATAATGGCCAGTCAAATACCAGAGGTAAGATAATACAACAGTGCTTGACATTCATTTATTATCGAATAATTTGCTCAAGTTTACATTGATTTAGCTGTACACGCTGCACCTTGATAAAATTATTTTTATTGGCATACCGCGACACATGAAGATGTTTCAGAGTAATTTATAAAGAGCTATGTCACATGATTTCAGAAAATGTTTTAAGCCATTTGTTGTTCTCTTGAATAATTGACCCTCACATGAAAAGTCAGTTGACGGGTCAATTTTTCAGGTTGAAATCCAGTCTCCAACTCAACCACTCATTTAATTTTCTTTTATATCACAATGGGGAAGAGTTTGCCTGTCACTGGAGGAAGTATAACACTCACAGTTGCTAAGTTTGCTAACTGCTATGATTGCTTACATCTCTGCTCTTTGGTACTTTGACTATAATATGCTGCTATATGCTCCTTTCCTCATTATTCTGTGAGATTTTCCTAGTTCCTTGCTTTGCTGAAGAGTTTGGTAATTTATCAGGCATCTCCTTCTCACAAACATTTCCCTGAGGTTTTGAACTTCACCTCAAGTTTTCTCACGTTTATGAATGTTTATCATATCTTTCTACTGTACCTTAAAGCAAGTGCCATAATAGCAATTTCAGAACGGTCAACATCTTAACCAAGTTCAGTAGCTGAGCTGGTAGAATATTTTACTACAATTCCCTTAACCAACTGTTTCACTTCTTGATGAAATTATCCTTCTTGTTCCTTTCATTTCTACTCATGTTGCCTCATACTGCACGGTCCTTTGTTTTAAAACTTTTTGCTGTCTCTTTTTTCAGAGGTATTTCTGAGGAGCTAATGCTTTTTTTGGCTTGTTTCTTTTCTGTTCCTCAGTTATGCAGACTAAACTTCAGGAACTTCTTTCTGAAAATCAATAACAGCTGTTGAAGCATCTACAATACGATCATTCAAAAAAGACAATGGCACATCAGGGCTGACTTGTACAGGATCCGAGCCTCGGCACACGTAGACTCCTTTCAGGGGTACAACTCGAAATTTGTTTCGTTGTGTCTTGATTAGCTTCATCCTCTTGCTTTTTTTAGGATCTTACAAAAGAAGAGTTGGAAAAGAATTGAAAGGCTGTTTTGGCCCCATTCTCTGCATTAAGTTGAGATCAAGCAGTTGTAGACTATCCCTGGCAGAGTTTCCTTTAACCATTTTTTAAAAGCCTCTAATGAGGAGCCCTGAACGACTGTCCCAGTGTTGGAACAATTGCTCACTATTCCTTCCCATCATTCATGCATGTTTTGGGGAATGAAGTTTCCTCTCAGGCCTCTTTTTGCTAAATTAGACAAATCAGTTCCTTCACTTTGTTTCCATAAGTACATTTTCTAATCCTCTTTTCCTGCTACCTTCCTCTGGGGTCTATCCAGTCTGTCTACTCTTAAGCTCAGCTCCCAAAACCATATTTCAACTGCAGCTACACCAGTTCCAAGAGCAGTAGAGCAGTTTTCCTGCCGCTGACAAAAAGGTTAAAACATCCCAAAGTGTCAGTCTCATGTTTTTGCAGCATCATCATAAAAGGGGTGTGCTTTTTTAATGAATATGTTCTTTGGTCTGATAAAACAAAAAATCTGGTAACTTCTAATATCAGCTCATCTAAACCATCTCATGTCTTCAAGACCTGACCTGATTTTCCTTTTAGGAACAGTTAAACCAATTAAACCAATTCCGGGTGATGCCATCTGGATGACTCCTATGACTTGTAGACAGCCACATTTAACAATGGTTTCTGCTCACTCCGAACTCTGGCACTGGGCACTGGTTATCATTTTTTCCTCATGCTGATTTAAAGTACAGGGATTATGCTTGCTCATTGCTTTCTCCAATATATTTTGCCTGCCTCAACTTTTGTTATTGCCATTATTGCAAAGATACTGGCCCAGCGATGTTGTCATTTGTAGCATGCTGTTGAGTAACTCCACAGTCATAACTGCCTCTTAGCCTATGAGCAATGATGCTGTTTCTGAATTAACGTTATGCTCACTGAATAGTAACTATCTTGCATCCTTGGATATATTACAGATTTTCTCATTTTTAAATTGCTTTTTGTCAGCACTGTCGTTTGCGTACTCCAAGGATTTAGGGCTTGCATTTGTCTATTTCTTTCATTACCGCTATCAACTTTTATTATTACAACTATTGTTCCAATGCTCTAGAAATTTACTTACATACTTAATTTCAGAAAAGACTGTCGTAGAGGCCTGCCTTTACCAACAACTCACATCAAGACTTATAAAAATCGTGGAGTGCATTACCTTACTTTTGCGTATTTTTTGATGCTTAACTTTATTTTGCTAATGAGAAGTTGCAGAACTATCAATCATCTGCCAGTCTGGCAAAACAGTGAGCTTCATTTCATCTGGCCTCTTTGACCTGTTAGACTTAAGTGGCCCTACCAGGAGTTAACACTCCAGCCAGCAGAGATGATAGGATCATTGAAACACAGGCTTTTTCATTACCACAAGGAGTAGTCCTCAAAGACTGAAATCTCAGTGGTGGTGCTCGTAAAGATTAACATTCTTGCTAGAAACCGCTGCCCAGCATTTCAAAACACTTCTACCTAAAGCTAATGCCTGAATGCGTGCTTAGGCGATGAAACCAGAGCAGCCCAGTTTGGGAAAGTGCCAAGTACTCACAGCTTTCAGCAATTTTTTTTGAATTAAATGAAAACAGTAGGTGTGATAACAGACCTAAGAGAGACAAACACAGTGGCACACAGCTATAGTCTTTTCAAGATAGAAATACTTCTTTGTATCAACTTAAATAAAAAATTCTTAAAAGGTAAAGTGACTAATTGCTTCTTTCTATATAGTTTAGTTAATGGCCTAATGCCAAGGACAGATTTAAAATTAATCAAAGTTTCATAAATAATTGTGACTTCGTTATGATACAACCCTGAATAAGGGACTGAATAACAGGTTAATCAATTGACTGATTCTTTCACTGAACAGAATATCAAATGAAAATATTCACCTATTATTTATATTCATTTGTATTTAGATGTAAGCATGTACAAATCTGATGCTTCGGCATATTGAAACAGGATGGAATATTACAGCACGAAGTCATCAAAGAGAATTTGTCATCCACCTGAAGCTGCAGGCAAGGGTGACTGTAACACCTCCTCTTGGCACACATGGCCCAGCACATCCTGTGTTTGATGTGCCAAAGAAAAAGTACCAACACTTGCCCAGCCCATCCATTAATATCACTTCTTGGGAAACTCCCATCCTGTCCTCTGCGAAAGATCCAGCATCAAACAAACAGGGCACTGAATCTGGGTAATATAATCCATTTACACAGGCTGTACACAGCACACGAACACCAGCTTGCAGATTTGGGGTGGACGCAGGGCGACAAATGCCCAAAGACGCTCTGCCAAGTGGAGGAGTGTTTACCCCTGTACGACCGATACCACCGCCTCTCTGAAGGTTTTGGTGCTCCCAGATAACTTCATACGATCAGGTTTTGGAGGTTCATATTATGAAAGATTCAAGCCATCTTATAGTCTGTATGAGCATAGTTAGCAGATGCTCACAAAGGATGTGGAGGAAGACACGGAGATAACTACTGAATAAATACATCCATGAGTCTGCTTTAAAAAAAAAAAAAATGTTTTGAATATAGGGCATCTGTAAGGTGCTAAACTAACAGGTTGGCAGGCCAGAATGTTTTCTCTTACTCCTTTTGCTAGTTCCAGGTTATATTTTCAAGTGTCAAGTCACATTTCAGATCAGTGCTGCATATTTTCTTACCAGCAAAGCAAAGCAGTACTGATCTTCTACAATAAAAGCGCATATTTATTTGAGAGCACCCTGCAATATACCAGCAGCCAAATTAAACTGCATTTAATATTTCCTGTGTTGGTTTTATATCATTTATCAAATGCTTCACTTTAGTAAAAAATATATATATTATATGAGTATCTTTGACACTACATTACCATTTCTCAGAACCCTCCAACGAGGGCTTTGTTGTTCAAAGCTGCCGTAAAGAGAGCTGTGCCAAAGGGAAGCTATTTGGACTGCACAGCGATGAACTTTATTGATCTTGCAAAAGCCAAGCCATAAACACTGTTACATATTTCTGAGTGCCATCTATGGGCACATTTGCCATCATGTGATAATGGGAGAGTATGCGAACCTATGTATTGTTGTTAAAGACAATACCACTAAGCACCAAAGAATTCACCCAACACGTGCTCCAAAATTTCCAGTTCTGGAGTGCAATCTTTGCAACTTTAACTTTCTCTTGCTGCAATTATATAAGTTTAATTGGCATCAACCCTGGACCCACACTGAAAATGAGACCTTATCCAAGGCTGCAAAGATCTTCTGGCGTTTTATTTACAGTAGGCTAAATCATTCCAGTTGTGGCCTTGACAAATACACGTGTGCCTCTCCATTCACTCCCATTAAAAAAAAAAAAAAAAGAAAGAAAAAAGGCATGTGCATACAAGTAAAATAACTGTGCATTTCACTAAGTGTTTTCACAAATCATATGGCAGGGTATTCAGGAAGCACCGTATTTGGATAAATCCTGTGTGTATAAAAAGCACTAAGATACAAAGTAGTGTCTGTGTCAATGTGTGAATTTAACAGTGGTGGTACATTAAGGTACGACTTGTATTCCTGCGCGCCTGGTCTGGCAGGACGTCTGTTGGAACATGTCTTTGCTCCTACCCAGGCACATTTCCCTCCCTTAGAACCCTCAGTCTGGGAGAGTGGCGTACTTCCATGTCCTATCTCATATGGAAATAAAGCGTGGCCAGTTTGTGTGCCCAGATTTGGGAAGCACAGAAAGGAGAGCTCCTGCAGCCGGGTACCATAAGCGCAGCCAATGTCAACAGAGTTTATTTTACAGTGAACATTAAAGAGAAGATTTTCAAAGAAACATAAGAAAGTCATGAGCGACCAGGGATCAAACACCTTTAGGATCCCCTGCATAGCACAAGGTAAAACAAAACAACCAGTACACCATCCCATACCGATTTCCACGTTATAACACTCCCTGAGGCTTCAGTCCAGGAAATCGGGATCTTGCTTACAGAAACATAATTAAAGCATTTTCCTTGCTTTCCTGTAATAGACACTTTAGTACCTGGTAATTCAAGGGAAATAGCTGAAAAGTCTGTCCTTGAGTTTCACTAAGACCATGCACTAGAAGGCTATTTGCCTTCCTGGTCCCAAATTCCTGTGCCAGGGCTTCTTCGACTCGTTGGTAACAAAACAAGACCGCACCACCCCTAAATCCTCCGTTGCTTGGAGAACATACCTGCAGAAGCTTCCTTCCCCCTCCCACCAACAGGAATTTCACTATCACACACTTTTAAGAGGCTCAAGTGCTTTACGCTGCTTAAATGTTTGGACCTTTACACCCGCTGCGATGCTGGGAATATCAATTGGGAATCCTGCCCTTAACACCCACAAGCAATTCACATCCATGTCTCCCTTGGCTCAGCCTGTGCTCGGGCCCATCTGTTTGACAGCAGCGATCCTGCTTACTGGTCCAACGCTCACACAGCGATGCCAAGGGACGGGAACACCGAGCAGGATAACGCTAGCTTGCATAAGGCTACAAGAGCCCTTTTCCTTTGCTTCCACCCCTGCAGTCACACTTCTGCTGTAAGTCTTGCTGAAAAAGGGTTCACATCTGCTCAATGGAAGTATGCGGCCATGGATGTGAGACATAGTCCAAGGGAGCTCCAGCTATACATGGTGGCTGCTGCGGATGAAGTCTGTCTTCGCAGGCTTGCTCACGAGCTTGGGCCTGTAGCAGAAATCTGTAGCTTAAGAAACAGGGATTCTACTGCGGACAAATCTCCTTATTTGAAGGAATTAATGTGCTGGAGGTGCCAGAGGGAGCCTCACAGATCTCCCCACACACATACTCGAGTTCTAAAATTCTAATAGAAGACACAAGTCAGAAACAAAAGACTCTGAGTAACGAAGTGATTAAAGAGAAAATACAGTTGAAAACTCCTGGAACACATTATAATTTAATATCTCATTATTTACTAGGCACATTGAACATAACATGAATTTCCCTCTGCTCCACCAAGCCCACTTCACATTCCACAGAGCCTACGCTTCTGTATCTCATCCAAGTTGAGATTAAATTGTCTTGTATATCAGACAAATGTACTAGAGAGTAGCCTACACTTTGATAACATACAATCTGAATGTTCCCAACAGCCCAACTTCCACATCATTTAGAGAATTTGCACTCACACATTTTCAATGCATAATGAGTGGCTTTAGCAGTTCATAATTATTAAGTAGTTATTTTACATGCCCTTGTGACTGGTAAATAATACTACAGAGAAAAAAGTAACCAAGGGTTTGAATAAATGATTCTGCATAAACCTAGAAGTTCTTATTTTAAATCTGCATTATCATGTTGGTTCAGATCTGTAAGCTGGAGTCTGAACAAACATGAACTTCAGGGACATTTGAAATTCAGCTCTGAATCCTGACCTGGATTTTCTAAATGACCTTTGAAATTTGGAACTAAATCCAAATCACGCAGAGTCTCTCCCTGGAAGCCATTCACTGACGGATTTTCATTCAGTCTAATGTAGGTGGCAAATTATGCCGGGAAAAAGTCATTTTCAAGAGATTCAAGGTCTGGCACACAGACTACTGCATCCAGCAGGTTTAAATGGAAAACAAAGGTTCTTCATTTACCTCTGAGGCTTCTGTCTGATTTATTTTGCTTCTCTGGTTTGCATTTATTTGATTGTTTGTGCCAGGTATAATGGAGAAAATGCAGGCATTGCTGGGGAAAGCTGTAATCTGCAGCGCTCCGAGGCAGTTCCTCAACCACATCGGCCTCTTGAACACACCTCTGAGTGGGAGCAGAAAGGAGAGAAGGCAACTCACAGCTGGACAGGCCTTTGCAGCCTGTCCAGATGTCAGCAAAGGAGTCTTTACTGGCCAAGATTGAGACAGCCATAACTTTTTACACAGCGGTGAAGCACATACTTAACTTTACTCACGTATTTAAAACTTAGGAATGCACTGAACTGCTCTGCTAAGTAGGGGCAGGCACAGCCATGTGCCGTGCTGCTCTGGGGACACGGGGACAGTCACTCTCAGAGCACTGAGAGCTTCTCAAAAACTCCTGAAAATGGGAAATACAAGAAATACTATTATATCAGGTAACTACTCCAGTGTCAAGAGATGGCAATTAGTAAAATGTCCCTTTTGCAGTCTCCGACAGCATCTGCTACTACACAAGGACAACCTCAGCCTCTTCTGTGAAGGCAGACGTTCAGTATACATTGGCAAGCTCGCACATCTTTCCCCAATAGAAACCAAAGAGAAACAGCATCATTGCAGTCCTCTTCTGAATTGCACTATAACTAAAATGAATATATAAACATAAATCTGAAAAGCTGACTTGTACTTACTATTACTATAACTTTTCTAGATTACACAGGACCATGCACAATTAAAAATAACAACAAAGAAATACATTTTACAAACGCACAAATACTCAGAGGCAGAAGTCAGTCACCTTTTCAGATGTATATCAGTTGCTTTGGTGATGTGTTGAAGAAAATAAATTAAGATTTAAAAAATCAGCCTAGTTACTACCTGCAGGAACTGATTGTCCTTTAAAATAACTTCAGTTTTATAAAAATATAAAACCTAAATGCTTCAATACAGATCGAGAAAAATGTCCAAGTTCCAGGGACAAGAAGGAAGCAACCCAAGCCAGTATTTTGTTTGCCTTTCGACCAGTTCTGCATGCAGAATTCTCTGCAGTGATGTTCAACTCTGTATCCCCAGTGGTTACTGTTAGAAAGAAGCAACCTACCTCTGATCGTGCCTTAATCTGCATTTTTCAGGACAAAAATTTCTTGGCTGGTGTGCTGATCACCCAACTAGAATTTTTAAGTACCCTCTGAAATTCTCCCGTCTAAATAGTGCTATGTCCTCTGAACATCTTCCTGTCTCACTGTTCATCCTCTTTTCTTAATGAGAACTATGAACACGTTTTATTTCTGCTGTACTGGCAGAAGATTTATGTCTCTACAGATTCTTCAGCATGATTGTCTCTGCATTTTGTGTGAGCAGTGGTATTTTTTTTAGTTGCACTGTTTTAACTCATATTTTGGATAAAAATTACACATAGATAAATAGAACTAAGTTTCTACTGAGATGAAGACCACTGGGGTCAGGATTATCATACTGGTTTTTGACTAGTATTATGTGTGGTTCAAAGATGACCTGAACTTTCTTCCCTCATCTTAGAAAGAGACACATGAATCAAAAGTCAGCCTCTCATTTTAATCAAATTGCCCTGATTATCTGGTATGGATCTTAAGGAGGAAGGTTTAAATAGCTCCTACAATGGAAATATTTCAGAACTAATCTGACAGTACAAGGAAAAAGACGTAATTAATAAAAGTAAATGAAATTACATTGTAGTAATCAGGGAATGGCTCAGAAAAGGGCACAAAGATTACAAGAACCAGCTGATTACTGGAGATTGTTTCTACATTAAAAAAAAAATCCATGCCCTTCACACTACTGACAAGGAAGAAAGAAAAAGGAAATCATGAATTTGTCTGTCTATAGAAATATATTGCTGGATTGCAGTTTGCTGGAATTCATGAAAAGGAAGCAGTTTCATATGGATTAAAAAACCCAAAACCAACAACAACAACAAAACAACCAGATTTGATTATGTAGTTTTCTTTCAGGGGAATCAGGGAAACTTTTCTGCAATGGAGTTAATGTGGGTCTTAACTGAGTGGCAAATCTTGAGTCAGACTTCTTTCTGAATGCTTAGGAAGGAAAATCAAAACCCTTCCCTGAGCACAGAGGTCCCATTTCTTGCCCTTCCTAGCACAGCTCTTGGGAAGAAAAAAGTTTTGTCTTGCCCAAAGAGCCTCTTACCTGGACATATTGTTGATAACTCTGTTGACTTCTCTCCTGGGTACAGGAGAGGAAAGATAATGGAGGAAAGACATCGGATTGTGTGGACAAACCCCAACAGCTATGGAACAGCTGAGGTTTACCTCACATCAAAAGGCAGGTTTGCCATTGAGCTCTGGCCAATGTGACAACTGACAAACCATAAAAAATACTGTGACCACTCCCTGAGTCCTTCTTCAGCCAGTGAGAAGTATCTCAGGTGTTCTGCCTCAAAAATGTAAAGCAATCATGATCCTTACCACAAAGTGCCAATGAAATCATGTATCCAAAATCATAATTCATTGAAGGTCAGACAAAGTCTATCACATGCTAACAGATAAGCATCCTAAAATATTTTAAAATATTTTTTCAACCTGAACAGATTAATTAGCAAACTACAAAACAAGCTGTTGTTTGGGAGGATGTGTTACAAGGACATGATTGGATTGCCTTTAACAACTGGTTTTCCCTGTAATATTCATGCTTTAGTTTTTCAAATGTTTGTTACAGGCAGAAATGAAAGCAGAGCTGGATGCAGCTGTAATGCCCTGGAAAACCCTCTTCTGTAAGAGGATCAAGTTAGGAGACTGCAAATTGAAGAGCTGGAATATAAAACAATGTATAGTCATCATCAATTGAGGTAACTTAGAAACTGGGAAGCCTTGTCTTAGAGTTAATGCTTTAATCCCAACATTTCATTCATGCTGTGAGAAAAAAAGCCAGAAACTGAAAATCCATGAAACGATGTTATGGAAAAAAAAAACAAAATAAACATTGTGACTGACAATGTGCTGATATTAAATTGTTTTCATTCCTGCAACAGGTACTTGCTTTCTGGTTTGCCAAAATCTGACAGCATCCTTTATGTTCAAGTTATTCTGAGGCTTGATCCAGTATGTCTTTAACTAAATATTACTTATGAGTATCTACATCAACCATTGCCACTAAAAATTGAGTATTTATCCTGTCCAATGCCTGAGCTTGGAGGTATTCACCTCTCAAAGTTTCAGGTTGCCAGAAAATAAAACTTTGATGGTAAAGGATGTGGTTATGTGGTAAATATTGAAGAAATTGCCTTTTAACTAAACACAAAGAGTATATGAGTTTCCTGATTATTAATGATAAGCTTGTGCTCGGGGCCTAGCTAAATCAAAACCAAGTGTTCTCAACCACAGAAACAGAAAAAAATTACAACTGCATGATTATCATATGTATTTTTGTTACATGCCTCCTACAGTCTCCTCCTAGCACTCAGTGCAGGCCTAGCTCATCTGCTGTCCCATGGCCAACCATGCCAGCCCCAAACCAATCAACTTCCATAATTCTGTAGTTGAAAAAGTGAGGAGGAGGTAGGCAAATGTAGCCCAAGGACCATTTTGCCAGGGCCCTGCCTATATCTGCTCCCCTGGAGCACACAAAGCAGCAGAGAGCCCCTCCTAGCTAAACTACGCATGTACATACATGGAACAGGACTCAGCACCCTCTGTGCCGTGACTGCCACGCCAGGACTCTCCAGCATGCCTCATGAGATCCTTTCAACATTTCCCAAGGGGATACAGAGGGATTTGGATGCTCTTACTCTTAGAGAGAGACTTGGTGTGGGAAAGGAAGAGAGGAAGGGAAAAAACTCATTACTGGATTTTCTATTTGTGTACACAGGTTTTGGGGGACAGGAAATGGGGACACTCGTTGGAGAGGCATCATCAAGATTCAATGAACGAACACAATAAAGACCATTGCAACAGCCACATTGCCCCTAAAGTTTTCTGTTTAATGTTCAGAGCAAGAGCTGTCTTGATATATACCAGTTACAGGTCAAGATACTAGAGACAAGCAACTTATTTGCCCTCAAGGACTATATCAATGCTGCCAAAATAACAAGCCCAGGTCATGGGTTTCAGCATTTTCATTCCACTGGCCATTCTGGGTGTTACCTTAGTCCTTTGCCTCACGTTTCCCATAAGATGTTTGAATCAGATCACCAAGTTTTGAGGGGCAAGAGAGTTTAGCGGTGTGCACACACACTGTGCCACACTCCTTGGCTTCAGAGCCAGCAAAAAGTCTTTAACACAACTTACTTCTTAGTATAGAGAACAGAGAGCGTAAAAGAAGTCCTAAAAAGCAAAGGGAGAAGCAGCCAGAGTGTTACCAGTGGTGAAATACAGATGAGAATAGTACTTGTCTTCAGTATAAGTATTAGTAGCAGAAAAGTTCTGCATGGCCCTGGTTATTCATTCCTGCAGAGCAAAAATGCACCCTGGCATGAGTGCTCATAATGCAGGCGTTCCCATACTATGAAAAACATCATGAAAAAATGATGCTTGCACCATTTCAAAGCTGGAACGAGTCAGGATGTGTCGTTGTTGCTGATGATGGTACCTGCTGCCACTGCTAACTGTAGTACCCTTCAGAACAACCTCTCCCCTAAGAGAAGGTAGAAAGGACAAATTGAAGTGTTAATTTGCTAAACTGCAATAGCACTGTCAAATTAGCCTGGCTTCTTGCTAAAAAGAATTCTATTCATTACTACAGAGCCAAAACAAGTATCAGCTACAGAGCCCAAACAAGCATCAGACCTTTTGATAGTAAAATTCTGTGAGCGGAGTCTTAAGAGTCCGAGAGAAAAA
This sequence comes from Caloenas nicobarica, assembly GCF_036013445.1. Classification (NCBI taxonomy): domain Eukaryota; kingdom Metazoa; phylum Chordata; class Aves; order Columbiformes; family Columbidae; genus Caloenas; species Caloenas nicobarica. The sequence goes on along the minus strand of NC_088246.1, from coordinate 43,154,469 downwards.
ACAGGGAAACAGGATGGTGACTCAGAGTATTCAGCTCATACGAACAGAGCAAGTCCGACAAGGATGTTGCCTCTGAAGACACTTTGGAGAGTGAGCATATGCATCTGCCAAACACCCCTGAGGTTCACCAAAGAAGTGTTTTGAACCCGAGCTGCTCTGACTGCTGCTCTGGTAGCATCAAAGACTGTTCACTCGTGACAAAACCAACAAGTAGCAAATTGTCTCCTAACATATAAAGAAAAAAATACACTGGCGCAATTTTTTTTTTTTTTTTTTTTTTTTGGTGGATGGAGGCCAAGCTGAGTCCATTCCAAGCATCAGGGCCAAAATATCATCTACAATTAAAGCATTGCTGACAATGTTGTTGAGGCTACATGAGACGGAGCAGATTACAGGTCACCCTGCAGCTTGGAGGTATATTGGCACTGTGATGGTAGCAGTAATAAAAATGTGTTTGTGTCAGTAAAGTAAGCAAATCTGATTCACAGGCTGTGTAAGAATTCACTTTTCTACACAAAATCACAATTTGAAGCGCCAAGGCATGGTGGCCTACAGAGCCTCACCGTTGGACAGCTGCTGCAGAAATCTAACAGGACATAATTGAAATTAATGACATAAGAAAGCAACATGCACAAGCCTATCGCAATTACTGCTTTGCAAAAGCAAAAGTTCTTTTCTATCACTGATATATTCAGGAAAACATTAGATAAAGTGAACCTGCACCATTTGATAAAATTCCATTGTACAGGGGTAATTAAGAATGGGCAGTAGGTAAATGAGGGCAGTGCAGAGGCCCTGCCATATTCTTACAGCAGGAAATACAGAGTGGTGGGGAAAAAAAAAAATTAAAAAAGCAAGTACAACTGGAACAGAGAGCATAGCCCTCACCATCTGGGAACTTACTCCCCTTGTCTGGGAACGATCTCTAAGCCCCAGTTAAAAGATCAATGAACTGCAAAAGATGTCTCAGTTTGCCTGGGAATCTGAAGAATGAGTGGAATTTGGTTTTGCTTTGATTTCAGTTTACCCTGCCCACATTATGATTTTGTAACATACTATCAACCTAAAAATGTTTTTTCTGTTACCAATGTCCTATCATCACAGAAAGGGAAGCAGTGATATTTTGATCGTGATGGGTAAATGGCAAAAGCATATGAAATAAAGCGGGGGGTGCAGTGGTGGTGGGAGGCGGGGATAGCTGGGGGAAGAGTCATTCCCTAAACAACCCAGTAAGCCAATGCTTTAATACTCATTCTGAACCGTGATCACGCTGCTAATGAAGCAATAAATCCTCCCTTGCATTGACGCTTGAGGGAGGGGGGTCAGAAGGTGGAGAGAGCTCCCTTTCCTTTCTCATTACAAGCAGCAATGCAAAATGCTTTAATAAAGCTCAGTAATGTCCTAGAAGGAATAATCAGCTAATGCTTCTCCTCATGAACCCATGCCGCAAAATGGCATGGCTCCTTGGCTCCTCTGGCTTTCCTCTTAGGAACCCTCTCCTACAGCCAGCACCAAGGCTGACCCTGACCTCCTCATCCTCCCTACCAGCCTTCGTCCACTTTGGGACTTCGATACTTGACTTCCAGACCCACACCAGCCAATTTAAGCATAAGCATCACTGATTAATGCCTAACCCCCTACATGCATAGATATACTAAAATGCCTTTATTTAAAGTCATAAAGGAGAGAAACATCTACTTTCCCCAAAATTGAAACTGGCAATGAAAAATGAGCAAAGCTTCTCTCTAATTAACGCTAATCTGTCTGCCTTGCATACGTGCTAGTGAGGGAGCCACAGGACGCTGCAGATCAGAAGATAAAAGCACACTCAGGAGTTCAACTGCTTTAGAAGCACAACATCTGTTAGCCATGTTATTCTGCAGCTACCCAACAAGCAGAGCACTCTTCATAACGCTTAATAGCTTATGCATTATGGATGTAGCCGTTGATACAGAGGCGTTTGGGTTCAGGGATTCATTCTGCTCAAGCCTCAAATTAAAAAACTATGGGCAAATCTGGGGAGTGTCTCTCCCGTCTCCTTCCTTGCGTGGTCAGTGAGAGCTCAGGGCCAAATTCTGCTCCCAATTACACTAATAGGGCTTGTCTCAAAATCAGTCTGGCATAACACAAGAACGGTATCTGACTGACTCCATCCTTAATTCAGTCAGTGTGTGGAATTAGAATAAAATTGCAAGAAATCTCATTAGAACATTTTAAGTCACCTATTGTTGTAATATCCTTGGTTGATCTATCCACTACATTATTATTACAAATTAATAAAGGAAGGGCATGCATTAATGGAGTTTATAGGTTTTTCAATTACTGTTTTCCTATTATTCTATTATTCAATTCACCAGCTTCTTCATATAATTTATCTATAACTCTAATGCATTATAGTGCTTCAGAATTTATGAAGTATATATAAAGCATATAAATCCTATTAACTCATCCCATCATACTAATAATTGAGTCAACTAAATGTTCTGTGTATCTACAGTATATAAAGGGGATGGAGAACAAAGCTGAGACCAAGGGGTTAATAAATTCTTCATTATTTGTATTTTATTAAACTTCTCTGCCACAACTGAGCCAAGAGGCAGCATAAATACGCTGCATTCTGCTCCTTAGACCCTGTAGCCCAGGATGCACTGTTCAGGGAATATAAGGGACTGGAAAGCAGCTTACAAGGATTTTCATATTAATTTTAAGGCCAAAGGGACCATTACGTTCTTCTAATATGACTACTTGCATGACACAAGCCTATAGGATTTCACTCAGGGACTCCTTTATAAAGCTAACAGTTTCTGGAAGAGTTTTGGTTTTGTTTTAAAGTATCCAACTTTCATTTAGGGATTTCCAGCTATTTGTTCCAATTTTGTAACATAGCGTCGCTGATAAAAATATATATCCTGACAGGTTTTCATACCATATATGCTCACCCATTTTGGGTATCTAGCTTAGGAATAGTTCAACAGATCAAAGTGAAGGACTTGAGTTCCCTGCCTAGTCAATGAAAAGAGGCAGTCAGTCAGCTCCAGCCTATTGAGTCAGAGCATCTGAATGAGATGCCTGAAAGAGCTAAAAACAGACTAGGAGAATAAATACCTACCCCGACTTGTGTTCTGAACTGCTCGAGATCCTCCTCCTCCTGATAGCTGTTCCTTCCAACTATTGTTTTTGGCAACATGCTTCATTTGCTAGGTCGAATAGGCAGCTACTTTCTCTATAGCCATACATACAACTCTGTAATAATTAGAACATACAGAATTTGCAATGTGATAGCGAGACAGATTTTCCAGAATTCGGAGCATTCACAGAGGTCTTTTCTCATGTCTTCCCTTTATCCTTCCCTGCTATCTTTATTTCAATGCCAACATCCACTGCAACTCAACACAGGGTTTCGGGAACAGAATTGTAAATGCCAATGAATTGGAATTTCTGCTACAAAGTCATTTAAGTGCCTTTGAAAATCACACCCTTGAACTCTTGATACAATTGTAGCATTATCCCAGCCACAGAATTCCTGTGCAACATCAATGTACTAATTCCTATTTGTAAGGTGCTTTCAAGATGCTTATACTACTGCATTGCACCCTCCAGATTTTCTTTGGTGCTAATGTGGTACAATGTCGTTTTCTCCCTCTCCCCGGACTGAACCAGTCTACTGAGAGCAACAAGAAAGACCAGAAAGTGTGTTTTTCCCATACACTTGAGAAGACAAATTTTGATGTCCCAGCATGAATTATTCCACACCACACAAAAATGCTAATTAAGCCTTTATTCTATAACCTGACAGATGTTTCTGATGCACTGTTCATTCATTTCGTACTGTACAAAAGCTAAAGTTTTCAACTTTTTTTATTATGACGAAATTAGCATTATTCATGAAGACGAGCCATCAAAAGTCTACTTGAAGCGTTGTCCCATTCCTCAGAGGGAAGAATATTGAAAGACCTAGCTGAAGATTGCCCTCTCTCGCGCATTAGGTAGACAGGCCACATCCACACATGCACATGAGGAGTCCGCAGGCCACCATTCATCTCCGCACACACCTTCACTTGTCTTTCTTACTAGGAGCATCTTCTGCTGCACATAAATTACATTCCTGCTGGGTTACATTTATTTTACACACCCAGCCCACACAACTTAATGCTATTCATATAGAGAAACAGTTCACACAAAAGAAATGGCTGTGTCTGATTGTAACACCACAGAGAAAAAGGTGAATCCAAAGATTTCGTGTCTGATCATGCTATTCGTTTCATTCCTCCATTGCTGCTGGGAAGTTTGTCTCTCTGCCCCGTCTGTCCCAACAGCGACCAGTGTCCGTCTTGGGAGCAATCTGCTCTGCAATCCCCAGGCATCCCCCAGCACAGCACTGGAGGAGGGTAGAAGCAGCCCTGTTGTTTTTGGCCGACGACTGTGCTGCACTTCTCTGCTGTTGCGCTTGCCAGGATGGACAGGCAAAGTCAGACCACACATCTACCTAATTTTCTTCTGTATTTTCGACTCCTCTTACATATCACTATTCCTTTTACTCCTCTGTTCCCCTAAAAAAAACCACATTAATACTCCAACCTACCCAGTCTCCTCTCCTTGTCACCAAACCAACATTTGAGAAAACACTTGTCCTTTTCTCTTTGCTCTCTAAGGTAACTGTCAGGAAAAGAAATATTTCTTTAAAAATACAAATTCAGCAACTACACACTGCTACTTAGAAGGAAGGTTGTCCCTGGGGTAGTGATTATACATATAAAGACAACAATAAGACTGAAAGCTGTAAAGCTGCATAGCAAGGGTAGATATCTGAAAGTCCGTCTTTACAATCCTCCAGAGGTTTAATATAAAGCATAAAAGAGCCTATTTTACACATATGTAAGTGCTGTGAAAACAATTCACTTGTCTCTTCATCACAAATTACCCTACAACACATCTCAAGAAATGCATCAGTAAGAGGATAAACAGAAACAAATATGCATGAAATGGAGGCACAGAAATTAACATCTCTAATAAAGGTTTGACCTATTTCTTTTCTATTTGCAAATTTTGGAAACTGTATTTATTGACAATATATACAAGAGTTTCTATCTGTTACTATAAAGCTGAAGATGTAGGGAATGTGGTCTATTACTTATCAAAGAAAAGTCACGTAGTCACCTGATCATTGCTTTATGTACTTACGTAGTGCATCAGTAGATACTTACACAGGATGAAGAAGATTTCTAAAAGCAGAATTTAACTGATCAAAAATGGCCTATGCCAAATTCAGGGCCCTACTGCAAAGACAGAGGTAACCAAAACCTGGAATCATGGCACAGATAATTTAGCTACAAGTTTATCAAAAATCATGATGGAGCATTAGACTAAGAATGTGATCAAAACCAGGAAGACACGAGGACTTCCCTACTATGATCTGCAAAACCTAAGCCTGAGGTTCTTTCCTTCTGCCAGGTTGAATCCAAAGACCAGCTTTATATACGTGGTCCCAGTTCATGGGAAGAAATACAAACTTCAAAGAGGCAGCCCAAAAAATCCACACACTGCACGTATATCTAGAGCAAGCAACTGAGCAATGCTAAAAAGAAGGATGTGATGCTGACATGATCCTTCCTGTGAACGTGTAAGAACTGGGAGAGCCAGAGACAGGCTCACCTGCTGAGCTGCACGGGTGGCAGGGGAAGCAGAAGAGGCATCTTTCCTCTCCTTCCCCCAACTACTGTGTCATTCAGGAATTTTAACACCAGAGAATGATAAAAGCAGGGATGAATTTTCAAATACCAGTTGCACAGCGACCTTTTTCACAATAGCCCTGGGGTTGGGGTAGTCTTCTCAGATACAGGACGTTGGGGTTTGAGTGAACACAGACTGAGACAGGAATTGACTACAGTTTTTCTACTGAAAAAAATTAATGTTTGAAAGTGTTCCTGATCCATATACATTTGTATGGAAAACAGCTCCCTTTCTTTCTCTGAACAGTTAAAAAGACAACAGCCATATCTGCCTCCTAATGAAGTACCAAATCCAACCAGCACATGCTCAGGGGACTCAAATGTACCTACGAGGTGGTGGCCAACAACAGATTTGTGAGCACTCTGAATAATCTCAGCATCGCTTCAGCAAAAGCTAAGAGTCGAGGAGCTGTGTCTTGAATGTTTCATGGTGTTCCCTATAATGGTGCTCCTGCTTGTCCAAGCGGAGGAGTCACCAGCCTGTGCTCCCGCATCTCCTGCTCCCTCAGCTTCTCTGTGAAGGCCCTGGGGCAGCCAGGCATGGGACCTGCAGGCGGTCAGGCCGCTTTCCCGCACTGGAGGCTTTGCACTTGCTTGGTTTGGAAATGCTCAGTCAGATGAGGGCAGCTCTGGCTGCACACACCAGGGAGAACAGCAGCACGGGGAAGTCTCAGGGACAAAATACTTTCTGAGTTCAGGCACCTCCGAGCTCAGGCAGTGACTGTCGAAGGATTCTTTATTTCACTATTTTGTGGGATATATGAGACAGAGTGGGATGGATCTGATCTATATTTTGATGGCCGCCATACATGACCTAATCATTCTCAACTCCTTTTTAGTCTGTGGACATTTTTAGTCCAGGTGTCTTTAGGACATGGTTGATTTAAACTGTTTTAGATGTCTCTCTTAAGAGAGGAGAATCACATCTGCCCTCTTGACAGAGGAACGGGTCTACGCGGCCAGTAAGTAGATATCTGCTGTATGCACTCTGATGTACTATCAGAAGCTGGATCTGTTTTATGTGACTATGTCCTGTGGAGCTAGCCCTAAAGATCACGACGACTCCTCCTGTCCTTAAAATCTATTAATCTTCTAATTAGAGCTAATTAATATGAAATGCATTTTTACTTTTTTTTTTCCTAGACAACTCTCTTTTTCATCATTAAAACACTGACATTTTTTAAATGAGCTCCCCTAATAACAAGAGAGCATTAATATACCTTATTAGTATTCTTTTCTAATAGTAAGACTGCAGGCTTGTCCAATTACACATTTTTATACCATTAGAAAATGAAGTGTGAAGCTACCATAGGAATAGGCTACATGTAATGGCACACTCTGGTTAGCACAAAGAACCCAATGTAAACAGAAGCCAAACAATTAAGTGATTCTTCCAGGTATTGAGGTCCAGAGGAACACATAGTGCTGGGAAAAACTCCACTACAGTTCAATACTTGTCTTTAAGTGTGCATGCAATAATTTTGTATTAAATAGTTGGGAAAAGGTTGAGTGATATTAGAAGCAGGAGAACAACAGGAAGAAAGCAGGGGGTTGCATAAGTAGGACATGTCTCCTCTCAAGCTTTCAGCTCTCTCTTTATAGCTCCTATGAAAAGCTTGCAGCGGCAGAAGACAACAGGAGATGTACCATTTAAACACAGGTAGGCCATTAATATATTGTTTAGAGTAATTGAAATGCATTGCACAGGATTAGTTGCCTGCCAATCATCCCAATTAAGCAGGTGTGTCATTGATCAGGATAGCAATTAAGAGGATTCTAGGGTATCAGCAATTTATTCTTAACAGCCTCAAAACTAATTGCTTTCAAGAACAGAACCAGGTTCAACATTCTTTACAAAAGAGAAAATAAAGAGTTATTGGGAAATTTCTTGTTCTTCTCCCATGAACTACCTATGGGCTAAGCTAGATTAGAATAATTTACAATACTCCAATGCTCTAACATGGCAACAAATCATTCTGTCATTATTTGCTGTAAATGACAGGAAATGACAAGACAAAATGGAGTGACACTTTGTGGTTTTTTTAAATCTGGATTTGCAGTGTCCCTATAAGTCAATGAGCAACCCAAACTCCAAAGCCAGCACACTGTGAGGCAAAGGCTCTGTGGACAGTGTTTTCCCACAGGTTGAGAATGAAGCGCAGCCCTGCAAACCACCAGACTCTTGGCACCCATCCGCATCCGTCCAGTTCCAAACTGGTGGGAACCCCCCATACCTACACGTTCTGGTTGGTGTCCTTGGGCTCAGTACCCACTTACACTCAGCTCTAACCTCTGAACAGATGGATCAGTCTGACTCTTGATCACCTGTGTTACAAGCGTGTCGGGCTGTCTGGTGGTCTCTGCCGTGTCAACCGTGCTCAGGAACTCCTCTGTGCAATCAGGTGAGACCGAAGGAGCAAGGAACCACGTTCGAGGTAGCTCAGGGGCTCTCAGGAGCTGAGTCACCACAAGGATGACTTGGACAGAAAAACCTGGATGGGCAGACTGAGCAGTGCTGGTCCACGGGAACACCAGAGAGTCAGGTCTGGTCATAACCTCAGCCTCGGCACACATCAGAAACCTAATAAACCTCATCAAAGTTCCAGAGAGAAACCTTGTGTGGGCTGCAGTACATTGCTCTACTTTTTCCAGGGTTTTTTTCTCCTTTTCTGACTTTTTTTTCCTGTTCATATATTTTTTAATCATGTGCATCAGTAAGGAAATAAACAACAGATATCTTGATTGGAATATTTACATTTTTGTTTTTCTTATTGTTTTGTTTTAACTTCAAAAGCACTGTGAACTGAGCAGAGAAATTTCAAAAATATGTGAAACCTCCAAAAGCACACTGATGATATTTGAATGCTTAGGTAGAGCTCTGTGTATGAATATTATTTGGAAGTAAGCTTCATATCTTCGCATAGGATTTTACCCATCTGAAAAATAAATATATGGAACTACAGAAATAAATTCCCTATTTTAAAATATTTATTATGCAGAGAGCATCATGTTTGCTGTCAATTATAGGATACATTAATTACCTCTGTATAAATATGCTACTTTACAAACTAGTTTTTACATAAGATGCATTTCACCTCTACAGGATCTGTGGTTCCTAAAGGGAGATGGCAGAAGTGATGCAGACCAACGCACTGGAGACAGTAAAAGGAGGAGGAAACTCTCTCCTCCTCAATCACTGGAAAATGCCAGATCTCTGGCCAGTTCAGTCTTAAACCTCCAAACCCTTACGTAGAAAGTAAGGACTTTACTGGTGCGAACAGTCCACCAAGCCTGTATTCTGGCTCCATCCCCATAACAACACCTAAACATCTCCTTTCTCTTTCCCACCTGAACGTAACCTCCCCAGGCCTCTAGACCGGGGAATTGCTAATAGCTCTGTTTTAGAGATGTGAGGCCCAGAATGAGTCACCCACCTGAGATGACACAAGAAGCCTGGGCAGATCCTTGCATGGGATTTACAAGTCCATAGCCTCAAAAGTCTGCTGCCCTAACTCCTCAACGCATGAACGAGGAGTGGTTTTAAAAAGCATTTATTCTCCCTTAAAGACCCCGGGGCTTCCCCTTACCGTTCTGCTTTGGTTGTTGTTTTGCACTCTTGGACAAACTGCCATGTCCCTTCTCCCTGTAAAACTAATGTTGCCATCCTTTTAAAAGGCTTTGATATCCTGGCCTGAGAGATGCAGGTCCTGTTTATCCATTAAATTCTGTTTAGCGTAGTGGACCCTTGCACCTGGAGACAAGAAGAACACCCTATTAACCTGCTCCTAGCCTAAACAATAATTGCAATTAAATTTTAAAATGGCTTTTGCAGAGGCCAGTGAGGCTGCTGTGGGTAACAGGGGACAGAAAGTGCAAAACTCACAATTAAAATAGCCTCAGTCTCTCCTAATAAAAGGTGCAGGATACTGTATATACACATACTGATTTTCCAGCCAAGGCAAATATCTTTTGTAAATGTATATATGGCAACTCAGCAGGTAAACAAATGGATCAGTGAGTTAAGAAAAATTGCTTCTTTGCTCTGTCACTTGAGGAGGGTAAAGCCTGCAACAGCTTGCGTTTTAAGTAAACCAGACTCTTTCTACTTGCAACAGTGGAACTGTTGATTTACACAGCTTCATGGCTAAGTATTTGCTCAGAAAAAGAGAGCCCTAGTCCCCAAACCAGCCTTTTCCTATTAATTTCACTTTGCTTGCTCAATGTGTAATGCAGACATTTGAAATCCTTCCATCTTGTTTGCAACTTGAATCACGTCTCTATTTTTAGAGGACTTGGAGCTACACTATGCCTTTACCAAATGGAAAATGTAATCATGTCTGTGTTATGTATAACAAAGTGTGTACTTGCCCTGAGCCAGATGAACTGCATCAACGGGATTTTGGACAGAGTCAGATTTTGGGGATAGTAACAATCCCAGGAACTAGCCCTGCCAGCAACTTTGCTTTCCTAACTCGCATGAGCTGGAAGTTTGTGACAGTTCCCCGGAGAACAGTGCTGAGGCAGCACAGCAAGAAGACCGTGTCTCAAGAATGCACGAAACCAAATTACTCAATTTGTCTGTATAGCGGATCGGGATCTGGTCTATTCAATGGGCAGGGACACAGTCAACTTGGAAAAAAACCCCACATTTCTTTAGGAAAAGCATGTATGTTGTAACTGACTCTCAGCTTAACTAGCGCTGGCAGAGATTCAAGAGGGTGAAACACTGCTCCCAAACTCCACAGGGTCTGATCTATGCCACGGGGCTGCATTTGCACACAATGAATTTCCCTCCCAGAGGGTCACATTTACTACTTCTGCCCTGCTCCGGAGGCAATTCCTATCTACCTTCCAAGCTCTGCATTTAACAGGAATGAGAACAGGGAAGCTGTCAGAGAAACCGAAGAAACATATGGCAGTTTAGTGCACAGGGAAAGGAGAGGTGTGACTGGGAGCGTGCTGCTGCTCCTGGAGCCCCTCAAAAGACCTATATACATGCAGCAGGTAACAGGAGACCTAAGTTGTTTGTTTGTATGCTAGTTTTCAAAGTTTCTTAAGCTAACACTTACTAGATCTATTATTCAAAGCATTCTAGATTTAAAAAAACACACCAGCCATTCTTTTAAATACTTAAAACATTTAAATATATAGCTGCCTTTACTGATGATAATAAAGAAGCAGAATGCAAAAATAACTGCATGCATCTAATCTGGTTTTCCTCTCACAGCAGTTTTATACTGGTGTAACTTCATTGATCGCTAAGAAATTGCTACAGATTCAATGGAAGAGAATCCTGAGAGGGAACCAGCCAGCAAACATTACTGCATTAAGTCTGGTACATGATATTTTAAAATGCCATAGTAAATGCCCACAGAAGCCAAAAAAATCCATTGCAAAAGGAATTCTGAATCATCCACATGTAGGACAATTGTTCCTCAGTAGACTGGTCTTCCCTCAGTGGAGGAACTGTCAGCATAAAATTATAGATCTCTGAAAATCATTAAATCTCCATGTTTACTGGAAATGCATTAGTGAGAAAACACCATTCTATTTCTCCAAATGTCTTTTGAATATAATAGCGCTTTTTTTTCTGAAAATGAAATTCCCAAATCTGCTAAGGAATTACCACAAAATGTCACATTTCTGTAATTAATAATTCAATCCTTTTCCCTACCCAAACCCATAAAGAAATCAAAAATACAATTAAAATGTTGTTTGCTTGGCAATATGTATTCTACTTCACAGCAGCAGTTGTCATAAAAATACTTTTGGTGTTAAGAAAGACACTCTGGGCTTGGTTTATAAACAAATTTTTGCTGGTACAATTGACATAAATCAGGCTAACTACATGATTTACATCAATTGCATTAGATCAAATTAACAGCTATAATTGAGCAAAACCATTCAGTTCTCCTAAATATGGCTAAACGAAGAAAAGCAATTCACTTCAGGCAATCTGTAAGCATTTCCTAGTTGTTTGAAAAGTTATGCTCCCACTTTTAGAAATGCTGCAAAAACATTTGGCATAACATCCCTCCACCATACGACAACTTTGCTCTGTATCAATTATAATCTTTCCTTAGCACTTTGCACTTCAGCAATTCCAATGCTCTGTAATGTAACTTTGCCCCTGCTTCCACGTGGGGGAATAAAGGAACAGAAGGAGTGCACTGAGCCACGGACCCAGCCTTTTTTCCACTTTCTAAATAAAAACCTGTGCCAACCAGCACAGCTGTGGCAGTAAAAAGGCAGAATAATTTGCACAGGTAAAGGATGATAACAAATGCTAGGGTCTGGGGATCCATCAAAAACATGAGTGTCAAAACCACCGTCTACAGAAAAGTAGAACCTTTTAGAAACAAAGCGATTTGCATCTTTCAGTGCTCTCTGGATTTGGATGAGTATCTGATGGTGTGACGTTGGCCCTCCACCCCCAAACATTAGTCTGTTCACAGACAGACACGTTGTAAAAGGCTGCCTGCAACTGAAAACCTCCTCTCTTTGGAGACCACATCGATCCACTTTGGAAGTTCCTGGCATCATTTTATTGGATCTCACAAAGCGTCATCACTAGGCAACCACTTCTTGGTGGGCTCCAACTTATTGCTTAAGACAAGTTTTTCTGTGCTATATCCATCGTCTACCACTCCTTCCCTCAGGGTGTTGAAATCTGTCAACATTTCTTAAGAAAGAGGCAAACAGTTCTATTTCTACTTGACCTCGTGGCAAGATTGTATTGCTTTCCTTCACTGCCTTTAAATTCCTTCTCAGCATCCAACTGCCACAGTATCATATATAATTAGCCTGTGGCAACTTGGATTAGGAAGTTTCCTAAAAGAACTATGCATCTATTTCACCTGTTGAATTAAAAAAACGATACTTTGCAGAAAAGATTTTTACGAGGTAAAATTTTCCTGTACGGAGGAATTTTCTCCATGTAGGGGAAATTACACCAGGTAGGAATCTTGCTGAATCTACTGTTTGTAATTTTTTTAAAAGTATAATTAATGCATCTGCTCAGGGCATGTGTCGACTTCGTGTTTGGACACAAAAGAGTTTTCCATATTTCAAAAAAAGGATTCTTTTGGAAAAGTCTTCCACTCCTGTTGAATGATGCAGTTTTACCCGCTGTCAGTGAAGGCAGATAGAAAATGTTGCCTAAGGATAAACATCTCTCTCTCTGTGTATGCATGTATGTATGTAATAAAATTAATCCTTGAATGACTCCTTTGACGTCAATTTTGCATGATTGATGGCAAGACAACAAAGGAAAAAGTAATTATTTGTTTGTAATTCAGAAACATGAGAAACCTGATTGTAATAAACTTATTGCCTTATGCTGAACATGCCTGTATTCCCATTTTGAAAAGCGTGTGCTTTTGCAGCCTCAGCATTTACCACAAGGAGCATATAAACCTCGCAGAGGAAATCCCCGAGACTGGAACACAAACAGCAAAACCTGACATCCCATACCAGTTCAGTGGAAAGCTTGTGCCAGTTGAGTGGGAAGTTAAAGCCCTGTGTGGTCCACGCTAAGGTATTAGTCTTGCAAATTTTGAGGTGCCTATTAAAATTATTTAAAACAGCTATCAGGAGGTGTCTTTGTGAAAAGATGCCACATAATAATAAATCAATGCCAGCAAAGAGGTACTGCTACCAGTTTTGCACTATTCCCAGTACATCTTGTCCATGGCCTGTGCAAAGTATTTATAATTTGTGTAGCAATTCCACATAGAAGCTCCAATAAATGGTCTGGACTCCACTGTACCAGGCATTAAATGGATACAGCTGAAAGATTAATTCTTTCCTACAGAATTTGATGAAGGGATCCAAAGCAGAAGATTGACCAAAGGGAGGAAGAAGCATTTTAGGAATCCATCTAAACCCAAAAATGTATTCTTCAAAATGTAAATTGTCATTCTTTCATTCACTTTACTCTGTTTTGAATGCTTAAGTTTCTACGGTCCAAAAATCATCAGATACCTCTTTTTATCTTGCAAAGCTCGTAAGGAGTTTGATAGACCTAATTATGCTCTCCCACCTTCACAAATTCAGGGTATAATTAGTTAAACTCTTGGTTTAGGCAAGTCTGAAACTTATACAGAGCAACATCACTTATATCAAGAGATATTCAGTAGGAAACAGAGGTGACGTGGACAGGAATAATTCTAAACAAGAACATTTTGCAACTCCATCAAAACATTAGGAAGCTAGAAACCATAACAAATGAAGCATGATAGACTGTTTTACAACACTAATTCATTGGTAGAAGGAATTAATCGAAAAAAAATAGTTGTGGTTGTAAAGCAATCATGGTATTATATTATCAGTATACGAGGCTAACAGTTATGGTTAACCATTACACCAGAGGAAATAGTTCCAATGGCAGAATACTTAAAATCTGCATTCAAACGTGCTCTGGTCGAGATACATCTTATCAGTAAGTCTCAGTCGAACAATCTCATCTGAATCAGCTAAGGCTGAGCTGCTGATACCTAATGCTTACAAAAGACTGATAAATTTTAAACTAGCAAAATAAAGGTCAGGTTTAGGAAGTTTTCATACTAGTAATAGAGTGATCTTTCCTTTCTTTTTGCCTTCTTTGAACAGTATCTCAATGAAAGATCTATTAGTTTAAGAAAACAGTGTTAGTAAACATAAACCAGACTCAGGTCCTAAGTGGATAAAAAAATAGCAAAAACTAGAGCAGTCAGGAGGCAGGACTGTCGGAAGCAATTAAGAAATAAACCCCTATCACTCCTTGGAGCTCTGGGTCAATACAGAAGACCGTGTATCTAGGCCACCAGATCTGCAAGTTTGTGTTTGTTAGAGAAGTGAGAAACCTCTCGTGCACGCTGATAACAACTCTGGCTGTCCCTTCTTGCTTATGGAGAGAGATGGCCTCAGGCAAAGCAAGAATCTTGCAATGAAAAATCCCAGAGTCCATCAGACTTTGTGGGTAAGGCCCGGAGGGTGCCAGGCAGTGTATGAGGACACACAAGGTGGATCACTTCTGCCCCAGGAGGCTTAATGTGAAATGTATCACCAGCTTTTGATTAGCAGCAATTGGAGATGGTTTATTATTTTAGTCAGAAAAAGCCTGAAAAATCCTATCTTGCTGTGTGTTTTATCTTCTATTGCAGAAAACTAAAACAGCATCAGCAAATAATCCTTGTACCAATTCAATTTGGAAATCACAAGTTCAGCAAAAATGAAGAGACACAACAAATTACTGAAGTTACCAGGTTTGAAAAGACCTTTATAGGTAGACAAGGTGAACTAGAGGTGTAAATAAGTTTTTAAAATTGAATGAGTTTTCTAAGAAAGCTTTAAAACAGACAACTTACAAGGCGAGCATAAACCAAAGATTTAGAATGTCATGTAACCATGGGAATTCAAACTGAGGAACGAGGCTGCTCACCTCTGGGACAAATCTTCCAGCTCCCCAGGGAAAATGCTAGAGAATAAGAAACCGAGAACTGTCCCAGCAGTAAGTGGAGCCTGGCCACACAGAAACCCCTCCGGCAGCCATGCCCATGAAGACATCAGAAGGCACTGAAAGTCTGCTCCCATAGATCAACAGGGATGCAAATTCACATGAGGACCAGGACACACATATAAGCTTCCTAAAACATGCCAAGCGCCCCAAGTGGGAAGCAGAAATGCGTAAGAAAGGTTCTACATTATCTCCACAACAAGAATTCTGGTGTGATGAGAACGACAAAGGCCATGTGTTGCCTTGATCCATAGACTCACGTGAAACAGGCCAACACCACAGATCCATCACTTCTCCTTTTCCCATTCATGTAGAAATAGTCCCAAAACACAAGCTATTTTGGTGATACCAGTGAAGGTGACAGAGCTCACAAGCTTTTGGCTCGAGATCAAGCTATTGAAAAACTTCTCAGACCTTCACAGCTCCTTGCAAGACTGCCCTAAGTACCTCTCCTGCAAAGAGTGAGTCACCAAAGAGCTGCCTAAAGAACTCGGGTTTTGCAGTTTGTGAGCCTTCCCTTTTCTCCCCACTCATCTGTGCTGGCAGGTTGATTTTCTCCTCAATCTGGACTGAAAAAAAAAAAAAAGACATCAATTTATTTTTTAAATACTAACAAACCCCAATGGGAGAATCAGGCAAGAAGAAAATTGCAGGCTTTTCAGTCTCCTATTGTAGGGAAGTATGCTGGAAAGACATTCATAAAATGAAATGAATGTAAAGAGTACATCCAAGAGTGCAGATTAGTGAGGAACGCATGTGCTAGGATTTGCATAATTCCAGCTGGTTGGTGGAACATTTCATATTAACAATAATGCTAAAAATAACGTATTTTGAATATACTTGAATAGACTATGCTTAAGCACTGCTGTTTTCTTCACAGTTGATGGGTGCTCTCCAAGAATCAAAGGCAAATGCAGGGCAGGAGAATTCATCCTCAAGTGAGGTGGTTGCAGACAGCATCGCAAACAGCTACAGCTATTGCAGTGAAAAATGCCAACATATATAACCAAACAAGACAAAATTCCTCCACATACCCATCAATAATCCTTTAGTGCCTACAAGAATCCGGACATAAAGTTCTTGGTCAAGTGAAATTCCGATCAGTTTGATAGTGGGTCTAAATTAAGCATTGCAAGGCTGAGAGACTCCTGAAACTACACTGTCTTAAAAACTCACGTGGTTTCAAGGGTCCTTACTTCAGTGCCTCTCAGCTTTGAACCGATAAAAAGATATTCTATCTTTTACGCTTTTAGTTTGCTCTCTGTCTAAGGCTTCTCTACCTCTAGCCCATAATTTTATTTTGTGTCTTTTGATTTGGTGTTTTTCTTAAAGCCCAGCTCCTTCAATGATATGTTTATGTAAGGATTTCATTTTTTGCTTCAAAATAAAAACCCAGATGCCCTTAGCCTTTGCTATTGAAAAGAGGAGTTTTGAAAATATCACTAAGCTGAAGATAAAAGATCAAAAACCAGAAGGCAAATAAAAAGAATGCACATTTTGTTTTAAAGCCCTGTATTTTTTTCAGCCAAGATCATGACGTTTTTTGAAGTATAACATGATTTATAAAGGTTGGAACTGGAGAAAAAAAATAAAGTGCCTTTTCCTGCAAGCACGAAGATACCTGTTTTAGTGTACATACCTGTATTGCCAGCAAGTTAATAGAGCTATTCACATATATACATGCAAAAATGCATGAATATTCACAATACGTGACAAACATCAGCGGAAATAGCACTTTTTGCTGACTCGGGTTGGACAGAAATTTTTATTCATTTTTATTTCTATGTATTAAAAGTGAATAGCAGCCCTGAGGATGTAACCATGGCTCCTACAGACCATCCAAAACCTCTTATAGGTCAGAAGCGTTGTGTGTAAACATGCAGTATGAAGAAAAAAAATAGAACATCCACCAAGCTCTGGAGGTACCAGGTGCCTCAGCCAATAAATAAAATGGAGGCAGCGGCCTATGAATGGAAAATACCAATTACATGAGGCTAAAGTTTGGGTAATAAGGTGACAAAAAGAGGAAATTCTCAAACTGGAAATCTCCTGACAGACTATGCTAGCAGCCTCCATTAAACTCAGAAATACCCAGCTTGTAACTCTGACTAACGAATGAATGGTTAGATATATGATTGACTCATTCATACCTCAGCTTTAATTTTTCAGTATGTCAGTAGTTTGATTTTCAGTCCCAGAGCACCTACAGCTCCACTGAAGTAGCAGGAGATGTGAGAATTCAGCCTCTTTGAAAATTCAGCTAAAGGCACTTGGAGTTAGGAACAAAACGCAGACTCAGTTGCACACCTATTACTGTATGATCATTACGACTACTCACAAATTAGGTCCACAGTCGCACACACAGTCTTAGTCACATGGGGGAGAGTTTCAGAGACACATCGTGGGATGATAGGAATCCAGCTCCCCATAAAAGCACATACCTTTGAAAAGCTCACCCTGGGCTTTGAACAGCTTTTTACAATGGCTCTCTTCTAGAATTTGGTGGTAATAGAAATAGTTCCTTATATATTACTGCATAATAACTCAAGATTATTGAAAAAATGCTTAGTTTTTCGCAAGAGGAGGGAAACTTGGCACATTGCTCCTAGGAAATGTATGTTGCAGCAAGAGGAGCAATGCAGGACAGAGTGCAACAGTGAAAAAGAAATCTAACTGCTACACTGCTAGACGAGGGACATTTTAGCCCCCTAGTTAATCCCTTGTTTGTTTACAGTGAATTCATGCCAGAGGGGGCAAAAAAATAAACTACCTTCCAGTCAAGCTCATTCACAAAATTAACACAATTTTGAACCATCCCTTGTATGCTTTGTTCCCTTATAGTCTAAAATTAACATAAGCTAGTTCATTGGGTTTTCATATTCTTCAACGTTTGCATTTTTATGTTATACCCAACAGTTAACCATAGGGCACATAACTGGGGGCTCGGGAAGGGAAGTAAACACCTTGATTAACCTCATTCAAGGGTCTCAGTCTCACTCAGGACTCAGAGTATAATCATGCAGTTAGCTTTTAAAATCACCCAAAGGTATTTAAAATATTAGTTGAATCTGTTGAGTCTTGATGACATCACTCTATACCATAAGGGTATGGCAAGGAAATGTATGAATGATAGCATTAATAAATAATCATTATAAACTACAACCATGCCTTAATATGCTCTTTTGATCTTTCCTGTGTAAAATGCATTTAGGCAACAGGTAAAACAAAGTTCCTTGGAGTATATCATCTTCTGAAATGTTAGGAAGGAATGGAAGAACACTGATCCATAGGGTAAAGCTGTGATTTCACATGCAGTCTTAGTCTTGGTGAAGTCAACAGGAATTTTGCTGCTGTTGGGGGATTTTACCCTATCCAGATACTGTTACCTACATTTTTTTCTGAAGACAATAAATAACGTGCAGCTAAGCAGCTGGTTCTGCAACAGGAGGATGAGAACAAGACAAGAAGCCTTACAGCCCATGTAGGATAACAAAGTAAAACACCCAGAGCCTGGGCAGTATCTTTGCAGGAGTCACGTTCATCACGTGTCCCAGAAACCTGCAGTATCAGCCCACACTTCCAGCTTCATGAATCTCTTTATTCCCCTGTTCCTCAGCTAAGGACAACTCTGGCCTCTTGCTAGGGGAATTATTGTTAAGGATAGGTGGGTTATTCAAATAATTTTCAAGATGATTTACGGTAAGCCTGATCTCTACGAGAAAATTATGAAACTGGGAGCTGGACATCTGAATATTCTCCCAGTGGATGAATGCGTAATGCCATGGTAGGTTTTGGTAATGAAAAAAATATGATAGATTCTTGACCATAAGCCCTATAAAGCTTGATTTACCATCTCATCCCATTTTTAAAAGAAACCAAGAAGGTGAGCAGAGCATAATTTTGATGGGCAACTTCCATCCAGGAAACTTAAACAGGTAGTTTGACATGCTGGAGACCAGATTTTCAATTTGAAAACAGAATATAACCTTAGCTAAGGATATGTTGGAACACTATCAAAATATTATCTGTCCACAGAAAATCTGCAAAGAGGGGGGAAGAAACATTTTGGGAATTACGACTAATCGATTACCCGTGATCTAAGAAAAAAGAAAAACAAACAAACAAAACCACAACAAAAACCCAAACAAACACACAGAACAAAAAAAAAAAAAGTGAAGACCTCATTTGAAGAGTACATGATATTTGGAATAGTTTCACAGGCAACTGATGATGTTATGTATTAACCAGTCTTCAAAACATTAGCTTTTCCTCTCTGTTCCTTTTATTTTGCCAGAGTCTGATTTCAACCTGAAACTTTTCAGCAAAGTATTTTTTTCTTCTGCTTAGTTACGGGAATAGTCAGGAGTTCTGTATTTTATGAGTTGGATGCAAAGGACAGATGCTTATACATGCTAAAGTACAGTTCATTTTCTCATAGTGCTTACAGCAAGACAGGAGAGAAGATAGCATTTTGCAGGCTTTTTTACAAAGAAGAATACCAGGGGAAGAGTTGCAGTTATGCATTACAGTTCAGTCACTAAAGCTGGATTGAATCCATATAATTTGCTTACATCTTTGCAAGGTTTTCAAGGCATATCAGCTGCAATGCATTATTCGCAATGTCAAATATTCTAGACAGGCCAGAAATAAATCTGTCTGTGAGCTATGACTAAGAAACCATCCATCAGCAACACAAAAGTAATCTCTGCTGTATTCTAGTCCAAAGTCCAATTGAGAGGTCTAACATATTGGCCGAGATCATTGCTTCTGAGGTTGGCTTTTTGCCATTTTCTCAGTCATCCCAGAAAGAAACAAGAAATTAGGCAGCGTGTTAGCTTGCCAAACCAGTGACATCAAAAAAACTTTTAGCGCTGATTGGATTATTGTGTTTTCAGGGAAGGTGATAAATAAAAAGAAAAAAACTTCTACATTACATATGTAATGGAAAGACTTTTTAGACACTCTCCATTATCTGAGGCATATCAGCTACTTTTTCCCCAGGTTCTTCCTCTCTCATAAATCCTCTCCAAATTGCTGATATGCATCAAAATCTGAAGACCAGAAAGCCCTTATGAATTTATTATCTTATCTTCCTCTCAGGTTAAGGGGTGAGTTTGGTGGCAGACACTGGAAAAGCATGATACACGTAAAAACCTTCAAATGGTGTCCTATGAGATTTGATGATCCATCATGCATCATGATCATAGGTAAGCACGCTATGGACACATGCTAACGATTCTATTCTATGATACACTGCAGACCTTCGTCTTAGTTGTGGAAAATGGGTGGCTTGCAGACAGCAACTGTTGACCAGAGGCCCTTGGTACCCAAACCGTCTCAGAGCGGCTCCTTGTGGTGACATGTTCTGCAGTGTCAGTGCAGATATCCCAGCATCTGCTAAACTGGAGGGAAGGAAAGCAACAAGCCGCAGACCTACTTCTTTTCTCACAACATGACGTAGCAGACCTTTAAAACGGGTCTAACCCAACAGAAAGGGGGGCATAGAAAAATAATTTAATTTGATACATTGCCTTTGTGCCTGTATGACACAATGCAGAACAATTGCTTTAAATGGAACTTCATGTCACTGTAATCTAACAGAGAGTTTAAAAGCCCAAAAGCATTTATTGCTTTATCCGTAGGTCTCCTGCACATAGATTCCTGTCAGAAACAGCTAGTTTTGAATGGGGGAAAGGGCAAGTTATTCTAAATATTGCTAATTTCTGTTTGTCCAGCATACTTCAAGTTCCCTCCTCCTCCCCAAATCGTGCCTTTCTCAACACTCTGGACAAACAGAACATCCACTACTGTCATCTTAATTTCTGTCGACACCAAACTTCAATCCAGGCCTAAATCTGCTACCACTGAAGTGGATAAGAACGTTGCTCTAACAGGACTAGCACTGGTCACTGCTGCCAACATAGCCTTATAGCAAAGGTCTGCCTGCCCTTACTCCACCTCAGGTTAAACCCCAGTCCCTCCAAACCCTTGCCTTAGTGACAATCACCAAGGAGAAAGGAAAGCGTAAACTCCGAGTATTTCCTTCGTCTTGTTTTGGTTTCGTTTGGGGTTTTTTGACAAAAGTAAAAAGCCAGCCCATGAACTTCCCTCTAGAACAGGGTGTACTCAACTCATATGCTTCGGTCTTGACAGCAAGCAGCCCGTGTTGCCAGGCTTCACTGCTATCTGGCAGCTCCAACCACGCAAACTTCTCCAGCAGTTCTTGGATGCTGCAATCCCATAACTCCCTGAAAAAAAAAAAAATCAGAATCCATTCCCTCTCCAGTATTTCGGACACCCCTTGTCCTGAAGGTTTTTCTATGCAGTGTACACCACGTAACGATGGTCAGTTGACACTATTACTGGTATGTTTGACTACAACTCCACTCAGACCACATTGCAGGAAAGCACTATGTTTGGGACAGGATTTATCCCACCTAATTTACTTAATTTCAGAGTAAGGGCATGTAGCCTAAGCTAGCCAGCTAATTTCCATTATAATCAATCAGGACATAGGCAGCTGAAGATTAATTTGATTCCAATACAGGCTTCTAAATTAAGTGCAATGAATTTACCTCCTGACTGTAGAGGGAACCCAGAGAATTAGGTTGGGCTAGTTGCTTCCCGTTTTAGATCTGGTTAAGCATCGCTTACATGATCTGAGCTCCCCACAATAGTTTCAGATCCCAGCGGGAATTTGATTGGTGTATATATTCCAAGTATCTTCTTAGTGGCTCTCTGTTTACCCAAAACACTGTATGTTCGGTAACTTCAGGCCAACCTATAAGAAGTCCAGCTGAGGTGTCCAAATGTCTTAATCTCTTCCTCTTAGGAACAGGAAAAATATGGCTTATAAGATAATATAGCAGAGTCCATCTTTTCATATGACAATCAGCAATACTTTGGTTTATGTTCAGTTTCAGAAATGGGCAGAAGTGTGGCCTGTATTTTTCAATGTGTGATATTTTTCAGTCTGATTTTGCATCAGGCTTTCAAATCTGGATGTAATATTTAATTTTTCAGCCAGCTGAGCATATAAATAATACTATAATTGGTTCTGGCATTCGACAGAAGAAATGGAGTCTCAGGTATCTGTGAATTCTATTACAAAAAAACATTTTAGTTACATTTTTTTAAACATATTAAAAATTAATATGCAAGAAACTATAGTGGCAGGCTAAATCTTCCAAAGAAGAAAACAAATTAATGATTCAGTGGGTGAAACTCTGGAATGCTGACAACTGCAAGCTAGACTTCTGTAATGTACTGGTAGCATGGTTAACAGCCTGCAACCAAAATGTCTCATAATCTTTATGTGAACCATCAATTTATGCCTTTAAACTTACACTGCTATTACCCCATTAGATATTTCTTTTTTTCCTTGGCAAAGCTTACTTTATTTTCTTGAGCAAATTCTACACTAATACAAAATGTTGGCCTCGGGTTGTTTGAAGAAACAGGTGTATGTAGAAAAGAAATGAACGTCAAACTTAGTCGGCCTTCACACAGAGTAAAACAGATTTATCTTACATGCTGGAAGGGTGAAGTATCAGGAAGAGTAATTAAGAATAAAATACAGTAAAAAGCCATGTGTCCCTTTATCTTACACTCTCTTTAACCCACTGCTTTTCCTTCAACCTCCTTCCAGTCAGATTTTCTTGTAGGTAACTTACATATTAAGTGTTTTCATGCTCCATGTAAAAATAGAGCCAGGTCATAATAATTTCTAGCAGGGTAATTGCTGAGACACAGGTGGTGTGAAAAAATGGATAAACGAAGACTTCCTTCAGACCCTTGTAAATGGAGAAAGAGAAACCAGACGTTGCATTTTTTCCCCTCTGCTACTTTATTATCATACCCTCTGACTTAGGAAGTTCCCAAATCTAGGAAAGTATAAGGACAAGGTATCAAATGAAGCTCACCGTGACATCTGCTACTTCCCAGGGCTGGAGACGGGCATGGGCAACCTGGCCTTTCACTCTGACCTGTCTCTGGCCATTCTTACATCTACTTATGCCCACCTGATGAAACAGACCCATCAGCCTACAAAACCAGGCAGCCCTGAGGCCATCCCTGGCATTAGGCACGCTCAAAACCAGTCGAAAGTCATTTTTTTTCTCCCTGCAGAAACCTATGCCAAGATCTTGTCTTTTTGAAATCTCTACTATAACATTTCATGGCCATTCCAAAAGACACCGGTGCTTACAGAATGTAGTTATAAAATACTATCCCATAAACTCTGAAAACTATTTAGGGACTATAAAATCGTTACAGCAACTCCCTTTTGTATTACTCACAAAAAATAAAGGGGAAGAAGACTAATAGAAATTCAAAGTTCTTCCAGGAAGGATAGCAAATATGTATTTATTTGATGGTAATTAACTCCATCTCCTTATTACCTTCAGATCTTTTAAGGTGTCACTCTAAGTGATAATTACTGAAAAGTTAATTTTAGCCATTTTAAATGGCTGAAAACTTACTTCTGAGTAAGAAAGGTAAATCGCTTTTCTCAAAACAAGATATTCAAAAATTCTTACAGTAAGTATATCCTGGCAGAAATAACTGCATTTAAGACCTAGACATTCTACTTTGTTTTTATGTCTATAGTGTTACATCCTATTCCCTCAAAAGCCAATGGAAATTTTGACATCCATTTCAATGGTGGCAGAATTTCACTCACCGAGTTCAATGACATTTATTAGATTTTCATGTTAAATGCAGTGGAAAATCCTGTTCAGATTTCCTGCTAATCCAGACTCAGAGTTTCTTCATGGCTAAAGCAAGAGAGTTGGTAACCTCAGATCTTTTCTAAACTGTACAGAAATGACCCAATTTCCCACATTCTTTTGAATACTAAATCTTTGAAGCCTGTGATGTAGGGAGGAACTGCTATGTTGCACTTTGAGTTTCACTCAGTATTCTGACTGCAGTCTTTGTAAGTCTGCAAGGATTTACATTCATTGTCTCTCCAGAGTCACTTGCAAAATGATTTCTAAAAATTTTCTCTTTCAACTGCTATTAGACACTGTCTAATACAGGAACAAGGAATTCCTGGCCCAAGGGCTAGATACAATCTGCAACTTAATTTCAGGCGGACTGCAGCCAAATGAGTTCACATGTGAGTGTATTTATTATTGGATGGAAAACAAAAGCGCTTATTAACATATGACTTGCCAAATGCCTCTGAGGGACCTGGCTGGTCCTTCTCCGGGAAAGGCACTCTGCTCCAGGGCTAATAAACTCCAACTCAACATTACAGCTACCCGCCAAGCAAGACAGAAATACAATATTGCAGAATATTAGACAATACATAAATGCAGTACTCCAATGTGATTGTCAAGCGGGTTTGCTGCGCTGGTGCAAAGGGCACCACTAGCAGACAGAGAAGTTACTCAGTACTGGCAGCTTCACTTTAGCTAATGACAAAGATGGGGAGAGAGGAGGAAAAAGGGAAGAAATTACTCTACCTTGAGTTTCAGAGTCCAGAGAAGATTTGGGGGCTGCCAGGAAAACAAACAAAAATATCCTTTTGCTTTCAAACTGAGCATTTGATACAAAAACTGAGGAGAAGACAAAATGAATATGAGTCCACAATGTCATTTCTACAAAGTTCCTTTTCAAGCGGAACTGTACTTTGATATCAAACAACATTAAAACCAAATACAGAGATTAAGACGGGGGAGAAAAAATGCTCAGAACTGTAGGATGTCGCTCACATCCTGCTGCTCCTTGATCTGAACCACCTCCTATCCATCTAGATTATTCCTCTTTCCTGCTATCTGTCACTGAGAAATGACTACTCATGCAGTAAGAGCCACTGTCATGACACAGCTGTACTGGACATTTTAAACCTCCTTGGGATGGGAAGTGAGAGGAAGAAAGAAAGGGAGGAAGGAGGGGAGGGAGGGAAGAAGGAAGAGGTGAAGAGAAGAGGTGGAGAGGCAAACAAGGCAGAGGAAAATGTAACGGGTTTACATCGTCACCCTTCATAAATCTTGATCAAGTCTTCAACAAGACCTAGAAAAATCACAATTTCACTCCAGGACAGGGATGTTCATTACCCAAGTTCAAACTGTATGAAAGATTACTGTGGGAAAATCATTCACAATTGATTTATAGCTAAATTGAAGTGGAAGTGCCATGGCCAATCCGCTGCCTTCAAAATATCTTCCAATCTTGCACTCACACTAAAAGCTTTGCACAAAGCTGCTTCTGTCATTTGAGTACCCAAACACAACACATTAGCCCAGCATATCCCATTAATCATTCCAGCTACCTAGAAATGAAAGACGCAATAAAATGGAGAAAGGGAGAAAATGAATAATTTAGTAATTGATCTCTATCTGGAAAAATACACCGTTCTAAAATAAACACTTCTCTCTTTACAAGCCTGAGAGGGTCCTTAACAATATTTGTATTTAAAAATCTAATCAATTTATTCATGTTTCTTTAAGAAAAAAAAACAAAACAAAACAACACACCATTCTGTCAGAGGGAAGACTCAGGCTTTGGAATTCTCGTTTGTCTTATTTTAAAATAATAACTAATTTCTTGAGAGCTCTTCAGAGCAAGCTAAACAAAGGGAAGGCTATGTATGACAGATCTTTTCTGAGATCAGCTGTTCAACATCTCCATATATTTCAAATCAGTACAAAGGGCACATGGATGTTTAGATTAATACCCATGTTCCAAGAAGTGCAAAAATATCTAAGGCCATGCATTAGCTTCTATGCTCTCCAGCAAGTTTATCATCAACAGACACATTACTTTAGAGCTGCCTCAAGCCTCTAGGAAAATTTAACTCATGCACTGCCATGGCACAGGGAATGTGTGGATCCACACCAGCAGCAGAATATTTGGGCAAGGGAAAGGAAGGGGAAAACGATGACTCTGCTTCAAGGAACAATCTCTCAAAGCAGCAGCCATCCTTCTGACACTCTGAAGGCAACGAGGACCCACTGGGGAAAAAGCCATCTGTGTGCAACCCTGAAAGAAGGAGGTCATGGAAGCCACCGGAAAAAAACAAAAATCCATGTTAATTCTTACTTGCATCCTACTGAGCAATCCTCTATTGTGTTTCTTACTTGCATCTTACTGAGCAATCCTCTATTGTGTTTCTCTGTAAATTCATGTGTGCACACAAACACCCATCCACACACACATTTGTTTCATATAGACCTGAGTAAGTGGCTTCGGGCCAGCTAATCAAGCAATTAAATGCAGTTTTTTTCCAAAGCACACAAAGTAGAATCTTGAGACATATTAGAAAAGATATTTTAAAGTTGCCCTGTAGCTGAATGACACTATAACAGCAAAAGCACTAGACATCTCTATCAAAGGCTTTTTTTTGTAAATGAGCACAGTACACTGAATTATTAACTCCCCTTACGAAATGCAAATAGGATTTCAGAAGAGGGATGAATCAGGAAGAATTCAAGTAACAGTTTGAAAACTGGAGCATAAAGTAACTAAGTAACAATCCCTCTGAAGAGGCACATTTGTCAGGAGTTAGGGTTTTGTAGGGCTGCAGCTGTCACCTATCCTTTCCCCCCTCTTAAAATCTTAACTTTAAAGCTGAGTTTACGACAAGAAGCCTGAAGTATTACTATCACCTCCCCAATTAGTCACAATTGGTATTTTTCTGAACAACTGTGAAGTTTCGTCCTGCGTCCCTGTGGGCCTACACTATAGGATGAGAAGAGTAAGTTCCTGACTTCTCATCTCCAACACAATCACCGTCCTCTGTATTTTTATCATTTCTCTGTCTTCTTAGGTTAAATTTTTGGTCCCTTTTCTAGCAGGAGGTTTCCAAGGCTCTTGAATGTTCTTGTCCTCCTTTTTCCAATCTCCCTTTTTCAGTCACGTCCTTTTTGAGCTTGGGAGGCCAAAACTGCACACTGTGTTCTAGCTGAGACCACAGGCACAGCTTTATACAAAAGGCTGTGTAACATCCTCCCGGTTACTTGATTTTTTAACAGTCTTGAATGACACGCAACTTAATATCACAGTTGGTTTTTAATTGTGGTTGTAATTTGAGCAAGTGTCCCCACTGATGTCTCACACTCAACTCTTCTGGATCCAGCAGAATTGACTGTTCAACTCAGTCTTACTTTCTTTTATTCACCACTGATCTTTACCCAGCCCTGTTCTGCCCACTTGGTGGAAAACCTTAAAATTCTCTGAAGGTATTCATAACTCTTACTGCTCCCAAACAGGCTAAGTATTTCCAGTACAGATTGTGCAACTTTATGACTCCAGCCCCCTCTCAATGCCAGCAATAAATGGATTAACAACAGGAATCTGAGTTAATTTGCAGGTGTCCAAAGCCCAAATCTGGTCCCTTTCTACCCCAGCAGATTAGCGTAACCCTCTACTTTTCCTCTCCTCCCCAGCTTTCAGCCCTAACAGTATTTTTTGCCTTTCACTCCACAACACTGGAGTTGCTGTAATCTTTTGTCCAGAGCTTTGTCAAAGAACTGTCACTCACAGTATTTTGTTTCCAGTTACTCAAGACTTCTCCAACACGTTCTCACTGAAACATCAGCTCTCGTTAATCTCTCTGGTACTTTACTATTGTTTTTAAATGAGGATTTCAAGTTGGTTGCCAAGTCCAGATGTAAAGTGTTACTTAAATATATCACTCAAATAACTAACTACGCCTGTGACTAACTCACAGCTGAAGCTCTGTTTTCAGCAGAATTTTTAGAAGAGACGCAAGCCTCAGATCACTGCTAAATCCAGCCACAAATCAAAGTCCTCCGGCATATGGGACCAATTGGTCTAGCAGAGGTTCGCTGCTGGAGCACTCTGCAGTGTGTGCTCGTGTCACAGCCGTTTACCAAACCATTTTTCTCACAGGGCTTTGCTATCTCCAGTGTTGCCTGGCTCTCCTTGACGGACCTACTGTGCACCCATGCAGATTCACTGGTGTTGCTGTATTACCTCCAGGAATCAGAATGTTGCCCAGAAACCAAACTTCTGGGAACCAGAAAAAAGTGCCCTGCTATTCTAGGAGACCTTCAAGGGCTCCTCTTGCTGCAAAGCTCTCCAGAATTTGAATTCTCTTCTTCAAGGAAAGCAATGGCCAGGTCCAGATGCCATGCAGGAATTCAAGATTTTGATATGGGATGAGAAACGGCAGTCCAGGAAGGATGAGAAAAATGAGCAGGACACAGTGTCTTCCATGATCTCTGCTGCGCCAAGGGGGCAGCTCTGTCAAGGAGTTTTATTTCATCCTTCTACTCTGTGGAAAGGTCACCTGGATGCTGTGTCCCTTTGAGGATGAAGGCTAGGAAAAAACTAACCAGAAGAATTCCACTGACTCAGCCAGCATTTGGGAAGAAGGAAAGAGAGGAAGAAAGAAAACCTGGCGTGTATGAAATGGTCCAACTTCACTTCCATCATCTTGGAGGGAGAGTAAGGGACTACTGAAACCATACGAGAGGCCAATGACAGCAAGGTTATTGTAACTGATAGCCATCATAAAGAAATGCAATAAAATTACAAGGAAACACTGGTGTTATTACACTTTAGAAATTAATTCCAACACTGAAAAAATCACAGGCATAGACATACTCTGAAATCTGTCAGACAGCCCTCACAATGACAGCATTTCTTCCTCGGGGTTCAGTCCTCCCTTGACTGAAATCAGAGTCTGCTTTCTTTCCAGTTTCAGCAGCCACAGGACTAGGACCTTGGCGGCTTTGTCCCATGGGAGCATTCGCACATGGTCAGTGGGAGGAACTGCAGCTGCTCTCCCCTGGATCCTTGTCCCACACCTTGTTCGTTCAGGAGTTTGCAATGTTATTGAACGTCTCATTATTAGAAACAAATACCACCACACTGATTGAAACGCAGCTCAAACATAAGCTTTTCTTGCTTATTTACGCCAAAGTATCCAGCACACAGAGCAAAAGGACAGGACCCACAACAAACCCTATGTGTGTGCTTCCTCTTCGCCACCACGGACGCATTTCACCATGTCACTCACCCCAGAGTCACCGTCTCTGGATTGGGAATGTCGTGCTTCTCCCAACATGCTCCCTTTTTGGCTGTCATCAGTTCAGCATGACGGGTGCTATGTAACCCTCCTTCTTCCTTACGCCAGCATCTTTAAGGCTTTAATATTCTGTTTGATCTGTTTGAGGCTGTGGGAGGAGTGAGCAATTTTCTGTCTGGCTTGTTAGCTAGACAGGGAATATTCCCCAATAAATATATCCTGTAGCATTTCCTTTAGATCTCTTCTCCATGCTGTTGTTCTGCCTTTTTTTTTTTTAATACTTTTTTGTGTAACATTGAGCATTCAGGCAAGTGGATATAATGCAAATTATCTGAAAGCCAACATTATTTTTAACATTACTGCACATAACACCCTCATTCTCCCCACCAGGCTTTTACTCTATAAAAATATACAAGAGTAAACAGACAGTCCATAAAAAGAAACATCCAGGCATCCAGTGTTAAAACTGAACAGCTAAGAACTCAGCAGCAGCAAATATAACCTCACCTCCTTGTGAATAATGCCTTGCTATTTAGTCTGGTTACAAGATGACGCACCATACTGCAAATACTAGGCTGGGGTATGAGATTTTCTCTACAATCTTCAATACAAGTCTAGAAGATTATGTATGTGGAGGTCAAACAGCCAATTTTAAGGACTGAAAGAAAGCAAATATGTTTGAAAATTAAGAGTGTTATAAAAAAAAATTATACAAATCAGAATGAAAATGCTGAAGCATAGGCAGTGTAATGGGGAAAAAAATGGCATATACTTCAAAAGGGAGGATGTCACTGCACTTGAAAGGAAAGAAAAAAAGTAATTATTTTAGCTGAACAGCTTTGCCCAACTTTCTGCCCAGACCTTGTGAGCAGAGAAGGTTCACAGCAGTTGTCTTTGCAGTTTCTTTGGAGGTGCTGATAAAGGGGTAACTGTGTAACTTAAAATAGAGACATATAGTACTCGAGTCTCCTGCTCACTGCAGATGAGGCATATCCTTGGTTAACAGTGTGGGCTTCATTTTTGTGGAGACTTAGAACATTCTCAGAACACTTGGCCAGAAGTCCCAACAACCCTGCCACCAGGCTGAGAAGTGAAGAGGCACCCATCTGCTTGTTTTGTGTGGTCTCATGAAGAAAATCTTTAGAAGAATTTTACAGGGAAGCTTTTAGAGAAAATAAAAATATTTATTTTTTTCCTCTACTGAGGATTTCTGTGTTCACACTGACATTTCACTGAGCAGTTACTTGGCATGTTGTACACCATATTTCAGTTACAACAACAGTGGATAAAGTTCCCTTTTTCTCCAGAAGATGACAATAGGTTATATTTTTCATAGAAAGTTACATTTTTTCAAAATTTTTTTAAAGGCTCAAATGAGGGGGGATATGTTTGAAAGGAAGGATCTATGGTGAAAGTGACACTGAGTCTGGAAGTACAAAACTTGTTTCTACGGTACATTAAATATCCTACCATGCTGAAACAGACACAGACAATAACATTTATATGTGCAAAGGATCCACAGTCATAGGTCTGCCACCTCCTCTAGAATTTGCTTCAGCAGCAGATTTCGTAGTCATCGCCAGGCACCTGTAAGACAAAAGAAGAAGGAACAAGCATTAGCAGAGAGATATTTCTCCCACCCACAGCTTGTTGCTCAACATGATTTGCAAGAATCTTTAAGATTTATTAAGGAGGACTAATTCACCTTCCTGTGCACCATTCTGTGATCAGCGGATGAAGGAGATCTGATTTATCTGTGATCTAGGTGTGCAGCAGGGACAGCAGGACTATCCATGAAGATACCCAGTAGCACCCAATTTATAAAAGACTGAGGAAATGAAGCAGCATCACACCTGTCACCCACATTCAGCCAGGCCGCCCTCCATTCGGTGCGCAAAGTGGGTGTACCCACTTCGTACCCGCCTGTGCAGAGGTACCGAGAGGATGTAGCATTATGTTTTGGGATTATGTTACTCATGTTGTTAATGGCACGCTGGGGAAAGGTAAGACAGAGAGCATGCATTTGTAATACACTACCTAGCTCACCAAAAGGAGTAGTAAAACCTTTAAACAGACAAAACAGCAAAAACAATTAAGGAAACTCCTCCAGTTCAGAGCTACCTGGGGTGAGCACATGAACTGGCATACAAGCTGCCTGGAGGCCCTGGAGAGCAGTTGCTGAATTAGCAAGGATTGGGACGACTAATTGGTGACTGTTTATCAAATAATACACTGGCAATTCCACTGTACTCTAAGGGGGAGGGAAGAATAAAGCTCTTTCAGGTGCCACCACTGTGAACTTAGCATATTTCTGAGGTACGTAAGACATATTCTTCAACTCTTTTAAGTGTCCATATGCAGACTAGACAGAGGCTGGCAGGAGGCACATTTGTAAGTGCATTTATTTCAAGTGCCTCTGCTAGTTCAAAGCACTCAAACATAAACAGTTGTCTGAAAAAACAAAATATATAGATGTGTTTTGGAGAGAAGGAGGGGAATTTATCACTTTTGAGGTGAGAGGAGGGGATGGCAAATATGGTGCTAATTAATATAAAACCTTCTCCTTCCTTGCTACCCCCTTGTTCCCAAACACACGAAATCAAGAGCCTACTCTGCTACACTCTCTCAATACGCTTAGCACGTACCTCCTTCTCCCTCACACTCTCTCTCTCTCCCCATAAAGGGGCATGAAATGAGAAATTTTAGCAAGGCTTCTTTATAGGAGGGATGCTTGGCTTCAAGCCCAGTATACAGATGTGGGAGGGAGTCTTCAAAGAGAGACTCCCTCAGCACTGCCCAAGAAAGAGGTACTTCTCACGGTTCGGAAGCGAGGATTTCTGGAACTCACCATCTCAAGCCCTACCAGTAGTACTTAGTCCCTCAGAGACAATAAATGCCCAAGGAGGTAAAAACATCTGCGTGATGCTGTCTTGAATTTTTCTGAGTTTGAACTTTAGGCAGAAGGTGACTGCATGTTGAGAGGGGTGGTTAAAACAAAACAACCAAACCAAACAAAAAACAACCAAAACCAAACCCCCAAAAAACTTGTGGCATCCTTGGATTTGGTATTCTTACATACCATGTCCAGTCATATGTATTAGTTTATACTAAGGATTGTTTGTTGTCTTTAGCTTTAGATAGTTTATTTCTTTTCAGCAAGTCCTTGTAGACTCTTGTAATGGTTTATTGATATAGTTATACAAGCATAGACAGTTTACACTAGCAAAAAATGCTTTTGCAGATACAGTTTTACAAAACTTCCATGAGCAAATTAAGTTGTCCAAGACAAAAAAATCATTTGTTTGGGGTTTTTTTTTTCACCTGGCATAACTTCATATGTACTAGGGCTTTTGCTAGCATACCAATGATGACAAAAATATAATAAATCCCTTCCTGACACAGCTGTGCCAGCAAGACTAAAGCCTTCATCTCAATGAGATTGAACTACTTTGTATTTCAGCAACATTTATATTACAAGCATTTTCCCCTCATGGCACAGCGCATCCTCCCCAGTTGCCTGGCTTTGTCTTGCTTCCTGCGCATATTCTGGTAACTGTGGGGCTGCCAGGCAACCTTTACAGTAACAAGTATGCAACTATATGCTCACTAAGACCATTTAAAAGGTGCTTATTACATACAGTTTAAAAAAAATTCTCTCCACCTTGCAGACAGACTTTCCACAATTTTTGATGGGCTGTCAGCCCCAGCTTATAGCCAATCCTGACCCATATCTTGATATCGCAGCAATAAACACTGTCCCACATGGCTGCAATGTATGTTTGCTTTAGTTATGTCTTTCTCTCCTGTTTTGAAATGCACAACATAAATCAAATGCATCTAGTTTCCACAGCTATACTTCCACTTTGAACATTTCTGGACGTAAACAAAACAGCCAGCTCTTAACTGACTCTTTTTCTGTATTTAAGAAGGAACTTCTTACCATGCCCAATGAAATCCAGAACGTTTCAGTGCGGATGCCTGAAAGAAGAGAAAAGAGTCTTTAAAAGACAGTCTTCTGCTCAATGAAAGTCTAACTCTGAAAAAAACTATTGCCAGTGTAATTCTATAGGTTGAGTTAAATAAATAAATACTTATCTGATTAATTGTTGCCTGGAATCCATTTGTGCTTGTATCTCTTGAGTTAGAGGCCATATTAAAAAAAGTGCACGGGAGATTTGAAATCTGAGGACAACCTAAAGCTTGATTCTAAGAAGGCTCAATGCACCAGTACCGTCCCATGGCGTGGGTGAGACAGGTTTAGTCATCAGGTGTGACAGAGAGCAGTCTGTTGCAATCCAACATTACATGGAGAGCCAACTAGAAAGCAACGTATTTAGCACATACACTGCACACATTACAATACCCTCAAAGAAAAGAAAATCAGGTGTTTCGATCCGCAGGTTTATTCAGGTCAGCTGCATTTCAGTCTCTCTGAAAAGCTACAGCAAGTGCCTGGATACAAAGACATTCACACTTTGGAGATTATCGCCAGACGTCAACATCACTGTTATTCACATGTGGGTGACATACTAACACACGATGTATAGCTATTAAGACAAAAAGACCCTCCAAAAGTATTAAAATATCTTTGCAAATTAGGACTTCACCCAGTATACATCTTCGTTCATCTCAGCCTCTTTTTTTTTTTAATTCTTCTTCCTCTCTCTTCTGCAAGGATACCCACTGAAATCCTTCCTCCCACAAAAAAGCTAAAATTGATTTTTAAGGGTAGGAGCTTCTTTTGTCATATGTTTAAACCACACCCTGGCACAAGGTGGGTCTAATTACACAGGAACAGCCAGACAGGATTGGCTGAGAGACTGAGGAAGTCAAATGTCCTCTCACACTCACAACTTACACCTTTTCCTCTTCAGGAAAGTGCAGTCAGTGGCAAGACCCCCCACCACAGCTTCCCAACCTCTGGGCCTCCCCAACTCCCAGCAATCTCTGGCGAGGTGATTCCCTGTACCAGAACTGCATTTTTTGCATACAAGAGCCCCTGGGAGAATTTTCTTTAAGGGATATATCTGAATACCACTGTCAGCATGGGAACTTCTGGCATCTACAATATCCCTGGGCAATTTCACAGTTATGGGAAGTCCTTTTTGGTAGTTTTAAAATTGCCACCTAACCATTCACGTGAGGCTTCTTGGCTTACAGACATTTTCTATTTGCTTTCTCCATGCCACTTGAGAGGTGATAGACCTTTGTTTTCTTCCTGCCCAGACAGGAGGTTGAAAATCCCCAAGCGTTAAGTTGTTTTCCATATGAAAGTCACCCATATCTTTTGTCAACATTTCCTGTACCTTGTCCCCTTCTCCTGAGTCCTTTGTAAAATGAGCAAGCAAGGATGCAATATTCAAATGTACCATGCATTTATACTGTAGCATAAACATCTTCCTTTTTGTTCATGATTCCTTTACCAATAGTTCCTAGTATTCGGGGTTTTTTTTTGCTTTTCTTATTTCTACTGTACATTCAGCAGACATTTTTATACAATTATTGTAACCCAAGGTTTCTTCCCAAGGGATAGTTTAGATTCCACTTCTGTGTATTTCTATTTAGGATTGTTTCTCCTCCTCTGCACTATTCTATATTCATCAACATTTAATTTCAACTTCCAGATCTCCCTTCAGTCACTCTGTATTGTGAGGCCTTTCTGTGGTCCCCTATTACATCCTCACCTCAGCCACCCTGCCTGACTTGGTATCTTCCGAAGGCTTATTTGTCTCATTCTCCATCTCTTTCAGGACTATGCTGAACAGCACCAGACTCAATAGAGAGACCTCACTGGTCACCCCACTCTGGTTTTAATAGCTGGTCACTATTTCCCTAACATTTATTTCCTAAACTGAAATGATTATTAATCCATGTAAGGACCTTGCCCTTTATCCCATGGCAGCTTTATTTCACAAAAAGTTTTTGAAGAGGTATACATTAAAAAAAAAGTAGATGATTTGTTTATTTGATTATAACACAAGTAAAAACATTCCAAAGCTCAAAAATCCCTGCCATTGTCCAATCCTTCTTTAAAACAACTCTTACCCTTCACATACCAAGCTTCAAGCTTTTAGCTTCTTAAAATAACAGCACAGGTATCTATCTGTGCCCTGGAACAACTTCTCGCCAGCCACAGGAGCTACCCGCCCCCTGTGGGGAATGTGTCCCTCAGCTTTGAAGAGGGCTTTTGTCACCATGTTTTCTTTGATCACAGTGAATTGCTAAACAAGAGGGCCCATTCCAGTCCCGTGGGATCACCAGCAGTTATGGGCTGCAAATGCCTCATTCCTTCCAGGACCATTAAGCCAAGGTAAGCAGTAGGAGACACCAGCTCTGCAGACCTTTTCTGTAGAGTCCATCTGGAAAGATTTATTTTTCATGTTCTTTCTTATTTTAGAAAAGCTGCAGCTCTTCTCTCCAGTTCTCAGCCCTCTTGTACACACGCATAGGTTGAAGAACACTGCATGTTCTTTCACTGACTGAGCTATATTTTCAATGACATGTTTACACAAACCCTCTGGTTTTGAACGTCATTCAAACAACACAACACTACATATGGTTTCTCAGTGTTCAAGAGTAGCTCAAAGTCCCAATTTAGAATCTGAGGCCCATCAAATAAAAAGGAATGTAATGCATATGTTCCCAGATCTAGCTCAGCAAATGTAGGCTAGAGGAAGAGGAAAACATCAACCCTGGTTGCTTAATATTACAGTAGATGAAGAAGTATAAACTTATAAATAAAAATATTTGACTCAAACACAATGCCAATAACCTTTCAGATGACTAGAGCTAGTGAGTACCTTTGAGAATAATAAAGGAGGCAATTCTTATTGCATTCATGCACTTTAACTACAGAAACCCAATATAAGAATTTTAATTCAAATTATTTGGATAAAGCTGGCTACCCTAAATCAGCAAACAAAATACATGGGTATGGCAAAGCACAAAACCAGAAGAACTGCAAGTTTCAGACAGCAATCCAACCTCAGCCAAGCACAATTCCAGGATCGCTAGGACAACACATGAGGTGATGGCTGTGCTACAATACGGAGCTTCTTTAGGAACAGGACCTCTGCCACATTAAGTGCAGGCCCATGGCCCACACTGGTCCTGATGTGGCTGGATGGTCCTCGCAATGCAGTGCAGTGGATTGAAAGGTGTCCACTCAGGCCTTGCATGGCCCTGTACCAAGGTACAGCACCAGGAGCAGCAAATAATTGCTCCTAAGCAATAAAGAGTCGAAAAAGTAAAACCTGAAGAAAATAGATACTGGTAAGATTCTGCTTCTGCCTTCTCCAGCAGAGCCCTGCCCATTGCAACCTTACAGCACAGAAGTAGCTGGTACTTTCTCTTCCCAGGAGACTACTCCAGTGACCAGTCAACATCAGTGATAAAGGATGCACTTACTCATTACACACACCCTCTAGATTTCTGCAGGGCACCCAGTGGAAACCTAAATCTTCCCTTTTCAAGGACATAGACACTATGGGAAGAGAGCAGTCAACCTCCTGCAGCACACGCGGCTTCCCTAGGACGTTGCGCAGCAGGGAGCAGGGAGTGGATTCAGCCCAGCTCATTCGCTGTTTAAAAAATAATGGCTCTAGCTGCAGATAAGTCACCTCAGAGACCTCTGGAAACTAACGTCACCCCTCCAACTCCTGTTCCTATTACAGCGTTAATCTTCAAGTTTCATCCACACACCGGTAAATGCTTGAAGTGGCCTGTAAGCTCTACCACAGGACTGATTTTCACTCAGATCACATACACAGAAAGGTAAATGCAACATACCAATACACACATTCCACTATCAAAGAAGGACTTAGAAGTGTCAAATTTTTAATATCACATACTTATTTACTGACACTTTCCTTACTAGGCATATGTAACCTAATACTGTATTTTACTGATATTGCAGATGGTATAACCAATCTCCTAAACTCTCTACACTCTCAAAGGATTAGTATGATGTGTAGAGCACTTTTAGCTTACAAAGCACTACTTTAGTGTGTAGGGTTATTGATTTAAGTTAGAAATCCTGCTATATAGTGTAGTTTTACTGATTTACCTTTTACAGTAGCGCAAGAATATCTTTTCTCCCTCAAAAACTTTGACACACTTCATTATTCGATACAAAATATTGTTCCGGGTAGGATTTCAGGGCAGGCATTCAGTAATCAACATTATAGACTTTTTGAAAAATTCTCTGTTGTTGCAGGGCTCATCCCTCCTTACCCATGTCTTTTTTACTAAATAAACCTGGCATACCTCCTAAGCTTTCCAGAAATTTCTCAGAGAAGCACCCACAGTTACATAGCAGCATACCCCCTCCCCTCTTCCAACCTTAAGCCTTTGAGTCAGATCTGGTTTGATATATGGCAGATACTGACACGGAAGGAAGAGTTTCACCCCCCATCTGGAATTCTTCCCAAACGTGCTGATATATTTTCCTCCCTTCTCAACCATAGTAGTCATTCGAGCCTCTAGTTTCCTCTCCTCTTGAATGCTGCCGGAATCTCCTGTGTGCCATCGCCAGTTCCAGCTCACACGGTTCCAGCACATATGGAAAGCTGCAGCTGAATAGTGCATACAAATGACAGCAATAAAATAATCCTGTGACAGTGGTAAAAGCTTTTTTTGAAAGCGTGTTTTAAAAACAAGACCAAACCCCAGAACCACTACTGATGGCAGTCTTTTCGATTTTTTCTTCATGATCAGCTGTCTCTGCAGCCATGCAACTCTAACTCCCACCTTCTGCCCTGCACCACTCCTTTCATCACTGTTCATGAAACTATATTCTCTTCTGTTAACTATTCTATATGTTTAAATTCTCCTTTATTCTGCTATGTTAATCTCTCCCCTCCCCCCGCTTCTATCTTTAATTGCTCTGCTATTAAATGTGATAGGGAAAGTGCTTCAATTTTCCCTTGTGATGACTTCATATGGCACAAGCCATTATCAAAAAGAAGCCAAGTCTAATGTCAATAGCTATACTTTCTTCTTCTTTGCAGATGGAGAGTTACATAGTTAAATCTGTCAAAAAGCTCACCTAGTCTGCACCCTGAACTATACCAACTCATTGTCCTTTTGTACGTTCAATGAATTCCAGTCTTTAACTGTTTTAATCCAACACCTACATATTAGCCCATTGCCAGTAGCCAGTGATATGACAATATATGACTGTATTATAATAAGGGCCTAGACTTACAAATCAGTTGCTGCATATCTGTTGATTCACATCAACCGGCCACATGTAAATTTTTCTGGCTTATGGCAAATACAGGATAATTCACACTAACTTAAAAAAAGTCTTGCCTCAAGGAAATGGTTATATCCCACTCCAACACCGCAAGGAAACAGCCAATGATAGATAAGAATTACACAAAGGTATTACTTTAGTCTCAGACACTTTGCCTTGTTTTAGAGTGTTTCCACATCTTCACACTTTAAGATAATATTATCATAATATCTGGACACTCCCAAACTCCTACTATGTTAAAAAATATATATTTTAAGTTTACATCTAAACCTCTATTCTGCTAAGGTAAATAAAGTGCTGTGATTTCAAAAGGCACATAGATCATAGACAAACTGGTCTAGCAACCAAAGCCTTTTCTCTCACACAATGATAAATTGTGCCATTCCAGCAGCTATTTAGACCTCACTGCCTGAACTCACACTGACCTGAAACATACCCATTCCTTCATTACCCCAAGCTTTGTGCCATGTACAGCATCAAACAACTTATCTTCTTCCTGCTTGCAACACCTCCAGCAATAGACTTCTTTTCAA
Organism: Caloenas nicobarica; assembly: GCF_036013445.1. NCBI lineage: Eukaryota > Metazoa > Chordata > Aves > Columbiformes > Columbidae > Caloenas > Caloenas nicobarica. The sequence goes on along the minus strand of NC_088246.1, from coordinate 43,115,456 downwards.
AAAAAAAAAAGGCAGACTATTTAAAATGGACTGATGTTTATGAAGTTAAAACAAAACAGAACAGCATACCCAACTCTGTTCTGTATTTTTCAGCAGCACAACATCCTGCGGTGGCCTCAGCCAGCTGGGCTCTGTGACCCCCTGAGTGATCCCCCGAGTGTGCTCCCATTTTATCAAGCAATGAACTCTCTGGCCCCAAAGCCAGCAAGAAGTTTGTCACTGACTTCAGCTGGGAACAAGAACTGGCTCAATCATAAGAAACCCTGAGCTAAATAAAGCAGCAAAATAAGTGCAGGCGGAAGGTGGGGGATGTCACCTCGGAGTACCATGGGGCACAGCTCTGCTTGTTACCAAGGTTACTTGATACTTCCCCATGTAAAATTTCATTTTCAGTCGCAAAAGTTTGCAAAACTTTGACCCCCTTCAGTGGGAATCTGGGGTGGAAATGCGTTGAATATGTGCTGCAGCCTGATTTGGGGTGAAAGAGAAGGTTTCTAGGCAGAATATTGCAGGCACTTCTGAGAAAGAGGTTACAGGGAAAGGTGTAGAGGGGAAAAGCTCTTTTCCAAAAAGGCCCCCCACTGCCTCCCTGTTTTGCATCTAGCAATAAATAAGACACATTAAAACTTTGCCCTGTGTGTCAGGAATGTGTTTAAACAAAAACCTACCTGAATTTGCACTAGGTGTAAGTCCTCAAACAGATCAGAAAAGAAATTGGCAGTTCAAAACCTGCCAATGACGACGTATTTCATTTTTAGCTGGTTTAGCCAATAAGCTGGTTAGGCAATCGGAGCCATTCCCTCAAGGCTCCCAAACCAGCAGGTTTGTTCCAGCCTGGGGCTGCGTGGGACCTTCCTTTGAACTGCAATTCCAGTGTGCTGAATCCTGCCAGATTCAGACGTCTCTAACAAAAACATGGACACCTCCTTCCCCCCATCAGTGTTTTCCAAGCCAACATCCCCTGTTTGGTCCAGGGAACATGGAAGAGAAAGTTTTCAGAACCAAACGTGGCAAGGACAAAAGTGTTTGGCTTGTAAAGTTTAGGGAGAAATAGAGGGAGACAAAGTATGTAGGTGGGGAAATGTCTCCCTAAATTCCTAATGACTGGCTCGGAGAGGCTGAAATAGGAATGGATATGAAATGGGATCTGAGAGTCAGGGAGACTGAGATCACTCACAAGGCTGGCACTGAAATTTGCCAAAGAAAAACATGGCAAGGAGTCAATATAGTGTGGAAGGGTGGGCAAGAGTCACAGTTCTGATGATCTTGGATGCTGAGAATATGTCCAAGGGGTACGAATTGGCTGAGGTATCTTTGGAAAGCAGCTCAGGCCTGACATTCAGTGGGAACAAATCAACATGGCAGAAAATACCAAAGTCCAAGCAGAGGCAGACTAGAATGAAATCTGTGATCAAGGGACTTTGTGTGACTGAGCCAAAAATTGAGATTTCTGTCAAGTAACTGTGAAATGAATCATAAAGCAGATTGATGGTCCTTCATGTCAGCCTGTGGGGAAGATGCTTGGTGGCCAATTACTCCACTAGCCCAAGTGGCCCTGATTGGTATGGTGGACAGGAAGAGCTGCAGTCTACCCAACGACTCACAGAGGTGTATGTTTCATGCTGTATCATCAATTTGTTCATCGTAAAAAGTGAGTTGGCAGGGAGTAATCTCTTCCCCTGTGCCTCTCACATCCCCTGCTCCATTCACATAGCTTTATTTTACAAAATTAATTTGGTTACCTACAGCTGGCCCCACCTCTATGGTGTCTCACTGTGTACTCATCTATCTTCACCTGAAGAACAAAGAGAGTTAGGAAATTCTGTTGTCTTTCAGTTGCTGGGAAATGTGCATGTTGTCCTTGCATAAAGCCCTTGCACTGTGGAGGAGATGAGAAAAGGGATATTTTACATGCTTGAGAAATAGTTATGGCCATATTTAACTCTACAGCCCCTCAAAGAGACCTTTAGTCCTAATACCATACAAGATGATCACTTGCACACTAAGGTAAAAGCTGATCTGAGCAGCCTTATTGACTTAGGACAGCATTCCTTCTCAGGAACGAGCACAGACAGTATTGTTCTGGGATTTGTTCATGAATTTATTTAAAACATGGTGATTTCAAGTTTTGCATAGCACTTTCTGTCAGCTACTTAAAAAAAATTCGCTAAATAAAATCTGTAGGAATCATTATAGATAAGAAAAGCACAGTCCTGAGAGAGAAGAGTATTTCCCCCAGATCCCCATGCAACCCGGGAGGTGAAGTGGAAGAAAAGACATAACCTCCTGGAGCACAAGCCACCTGTATGGGAACAAAAACCCAGATCCAAGATTATGTAGTTCATGGTGACACTTGCCCTTCAGTAAAAGGATTGGAAAAAAATCTTGATCACTGTCATAGTCCATGAACTTGCACAAAATTTTCCAGTTCAAAGCACAAAGTAAATCTGGCATACCTGGACACAGAACCCTGTCTCACCTGCCGCTCTGAGAACTACCAGGTCATTTGTTTCCTGGAAGGATCGCCTCATTCAGACCCTGGTGCCGTTTCCTTCCCAGTGCTACGCTGATTACATGGCTGACAAAGGGAAAGACAGTTCTTGGTAAACCTGTAGTATCTCAGAAGTTTGACCACCACCTTCAGGGGATCTTCTTGCACTTGCTTTACTATTCCTTCCCCCTTCAGATGCTGCGTCTTGATATTTGCCATTCAGCACAGATGCACTGTTTGCTGCACAGGGATTGGGCCAACACGAGCCATTTAGCCTGGCAGTTTGAAGAAAAATGTTAGAATGCCTTTTACAGAACAAACATTGACTCATGTTAGGAAATGCCACTTATGTGATGCACTATTTTGCAAGACCACCATGGTTGCCCCGCCTCACTCTGATCGGCCACATTAATATTCGAATACTGGATGACAACAGTTGAAGATTAATTCCAGTAAGTTATTCACGCCTGGAGGTTCAGATTTCCAAGCAAAAGCATGTGGGCTAGACTCTGACATTTCACCACAGCCCCAAGGAAAGCACAGTGGAAAGTCACCCAGCCCCAAGAGGGTCAGAATAGCTTTTACCTTTGTAAAATAATCCCTCTTCCCATCTCTCTGTATCCAGGACACTTCACCGTAGGAGATGATACACCAAGGGCCTTTTCTTGCTCCCAGCCAGCACTGTCAGACAGTACGTTCGCAAAAGGGGGTGTGGACATACTCAACCTTGTATCCCCACCGGAGAAAGATGCATCATTTATTTATCCAGGGAAGGCCATTCTCAGACAAGCTTTCCTTGCAAGACCAGGATGTTTTTCTGTGACTGATCAAGACGGGACCGATTTGGCCCTCTGCGTTTATTTCAGTTCCACACTCCTTACATAAGAATCTTGAAGCTGAGAAGGACTTGATAACATGACAGTGTGAGAAGAGATAGTGTCAAAACAAAAGCGTGAAGGCCTGTGCGGTGAAGAGCCTCTCAAGGATGCTTTCTGCCACAAGGACAAACCGTTTTCCTTGGATTGGTACTGATGTACAAGGAGCATGAAACCTCAAGATTTCAACCCCATCCGGTCTTAAACACATGAATCCAGCTATACTCACTGCCCAACATCTCCATAGAACAAGTAACAGAATATTAAAATGTTGGGTACATATCAATTAAGAGATATACAAAGGGGTAGACTGAATTATTCAATATACTGAACAGTAGTTTAACAACTGAACCCGTGTTTATGCTAGCCAGAAGTTCATACAGAAATCACGTTGAAACATATGGCTTTCAGTTTCCAAACAGGGACAAACTACCATAAAGCGACTATTAAAAGTAGCTGCAAGTTCTCTACTGGTTGGTACTCCAAGTCAGAAAGGTTTTTAAAGTAACTAATAAAAGTGAGAGAAGTTTTCTTAGGCTAAATATAAACAAGACAAAACATTGATCTTTTAGGCTCTCTGGAAAAAAAATATATATCCAAAATTACAATCTTCTCCTCCCTTCTACAACTTGGGCAGGGACAGGAGACATTAACAATGATGTGTAGTAAAGTCAATTTTTTCCATTGCTTTGCAGTCACGTACGCCTCTGTAAAACGGACAGAAGAACGCTGCCAGTGAAAAGACAGAGAATATCTGGTTGGTGCCTTTTCCTGCACTATTTTACAGCAGCACGGGCATGAAACAGGCTCACTCTACTCTCACAGATCATTGCAAAAGTCCAGGTCAACAAAGATCAGGCTCCTTGTCTAAACTGTCAGTCGTGACCCTGATGCTTGGATTCCTTCTTTCGGTCTCAGGCCTCTCCGTTTCCCCTGACTTTCTGCGAAGGACACGCAGAGCAGCAGTGGCAGCTGAGATTCACCACCTTCTTGTGGTTCCCTGGGGATCGAGGGGCCGGGGGTTTTGCTTACGTGATGCCAGGCTACCCAGCAGCACCCAGTGCCCTGAGGATTTTTGTGGGGTTGCAGATATCCCCTCCTCCAAAACACGCAACACTACGCTGGCAAGAGGCTGCTGGAAGTGATTCAGTGCTGCTGTCTGTTGAGATTACAGGAATTTGTGTTTGGGTTGTGTCTGCTTGCTGGCTGCCACAAGCTCTCCAAAGACTTCCACTGAGTTCAGAAAGCACCCCTTTCACATCTACTAGCCAGCAGCACAGGTTATTGCAGCAAATTATCCATGCTGTAAAGAGACAGTTTTACGCAGTTACAACTTACTCAAGATCACCAACACCTCAAGGAACTGAGAGAAGAAAAAAAAAAAGGGGAGGAGGAATAAAAAACCCATAAACCCCCAAACCAGAAAACTATCTTCACCTTTATGATGGCCATTTTAGAGGCTCTGTTTTAAAAGCAGCAAGCTCATGATTTCAGCCTGAGATACAGACAGCGTTGAGACAATGGGTTTGCTCCAAATTCAATATAACTAATATTTACCAGAGGAGGGAAAAGGTTCAGAATATAGAGCAGGTCCAGTAAAAGGATTCTGCAAAACTGAAAACACCTGTGAGGTGGGGCACATATGGAAGATGTGCAGAGGAGGAGCACATTATTAAGGAGCAGACAGAAAGAAAAAGGGGCTTGGATTATGGCTGAGTAAAGAGCTGTCTAGTGACACGACATCTGACACTGTGAAACCTGCTACAGCCACGTTCCAAAGCGAACAGCATTAGATGGGGCTGGGCTTTCCTGTTTCATCTCAGTCCTTCCCAGCTATTAGCCTATACCTCCTGGTAAAGAGCAAGTTCAAGTGTGAACAGGCATTTGGGGAAGTGTTGATAGTCATCCTGCTCAGGCTCCTTCAGCCTTAACTAAAGCAGGGCAGAGACATCATCACTCTGAGCAGATTGTGAATAAAACATTGAAAAAAGAAAAGGAAAAAAAATGTATCTAAGCTACAAGGGGGAGGCAGTGAGCTAACTTAATGAGTTGCTTTTTTTTTTTCCCCCCCTAAAATTTTGCATAAGAATCATTTACCAGAGGAACTAATGAGATAGGCGAAATTCAGGAAGAACAGCTGAAAAGGTCCAGTTTTACAGCCTCTCTTCCACAGTATTTTTTCCTAAAATAAAATTTCCTCGAATAAAGTATTAAACATCAGATATAACAACCTATTGAAAAAACAACATGTTAAACATTTGCACAAAGCTCCGTAGCAGTGTCCTTCCAGAGACGCACGCCAGGGCCAGCCAGGAGCTGGCTGCGACAATTACGATGCTTCCAGAGGGCACAGACAGCAGTAGCTCCCTTGGGGCAGCTTTCACCATTACTCACTTTTTCTGAGTAAAAATCCCAAGAAGAAAACTGTGCTCCATTCCTCTTTTACTGCTCCATATAGGGTTTCTCCCCTCTCCTCCCAAATGCAGTTTCCCGGCACGTTTAGGTCCTGATCCTAGCTGTCCATATGTGTAATCAAGTCCCCTGCTAGTCAATAAAGGCATGAATTATTAATAATAAATAGACAATTAGGCCTAAGTATTTTCATGATCCAGTTCTACACTGGCTCTTGCTGCATTAATCCACGCACAAATGGCCTTAAAGCACAGGTGATTAACACTGCCTGAAAACAGACGTACTACTTCTGTACTTCACAGCAGTTGAGCATCTGAAGATGCAGTGTATCCTTTCACATTAACTGAGGCTCCTACTAATCAGAAGCCCAATGGAGCAGTACTATTGGAAATGCCACTTGATTAGCCTGTGACTTAAGGAGAGGAGCCTTATTTATTATTAAAGCAAAAATTCTCATTAAACTGTATTTTTCAGTAAACCTGGGACAGGCTGATCTCCACAGCTTTTTAGCTTGTTCTGTTACAGTCTTAAGCAGCACACCAAATCCAGCGCTTCCCAAAGCTGGCTGGAAAGAGCATGCAGAGCCTTTTTACCTTCTTCTCATTTTAGCTAGTATAATGAGCATGAAGATATAAATATTTATGGAAAAAGTGAACTAATGTTTTCCCCCTTCCCTAAATTCTTACAAAATTTCACTTTGGGAGCAGTACAGCTTCCTTTTGGAGCTGCTCTTAGAGACCTTCTTAGATCAGATACCAATATTCAAGATTTGGAAAGTGAGAGGTCACATAATGCAATGACTTCAGATAATCAGATCTGCAGTTACTGAGACATCAGCATGTTTGTCACTGTTTCACAGGAGCTTAAAGCACATAAACAAAATCAATTCCAAGTCCAGAATCCCAAACAAATAAATCGGTTACCCACACAGATGAGAGAGAGGGAAGCAGTTTTCCCTGAAGCCACTCAGATTTACATCAACAGAACACAGTAACCTACTGTTTCCGACCACTTTAGAATTGTTAAAGGCAAACTACAAATTGACCGTAACGTAGTCTTAATAAATACAACCAGCATCAGCATCACAGTCCTATCCTACCTACCACTGGTCCAGCCTACCACTTTGAATTTATTATCGAGCAGAGAAACAAAATGTGAAGGTGTTTCTCTGTTTGTCTTTGAAGTTAATTGGTGAGTCAGTATTCACCAGCAGGTAAGTCAGTACAAGAACACTTCTATGCATGGTCCTATTCCGTGATGTTCCAGCAAACTTTCTGCAGAAATCAATAAGAGTTGTGTCTGTGTAAGAAAGCGTTCAGCCAGGTACTGAGAGAATCATGGCGTAAACACCTATTCTATTAGAAATAAATGAGCTCATTTACATTTTAATTCTATGGAACAAGCCACTCTCAACAGGGCAGTTTCTAGAGTTACTGCAGATGCACAGAAGTTATAATTTTCATCATAAATGCACATTACAACAAAAATCTCATCAGAGAAACCAGAGAACCAATAGGCATATTAGAGAAACTGCCTGTCTGGAAGGTCCCTCCAGATCTTCATGAACACAGCCTCTTCCTACCTTGCAGTGTGTTGTTGCATTGCTAAATACCACAAGAAGTCTCATTAGTCAGAATGGAAATAAGTACAGAAAATATTGTCCTTTTCATTGACCCTTTGAAATGATTAACACCATACAGATAGAAATCACGCCAAAATATTTAAAGCCATAAATAATTTAAATGAACAAGCTCAAATAAATACATTACAATAACTACAGAATGTACTGATTGTCCTCTCTCTTATTTAGGGTTTTGTTTCTACGAATCTTGTAGTCTGTAAACTAAGAACCTGCTGTCTCTGACTAGATAAGAGGATGGAAAGGCAAGCTCCATTGTGTAGGTGCTGCAGTGCACCAAAGCTCCAGTTCAAATTTTTTTCTCTCCTAGCAGGGACTGCAATCAGGGCTGGGTCAAAGTCTGCTTAGGGAATGAGGACATTGGTTTTATTGCATGCCTTTTAGATTCACAGTGATTTTAATATTGCTCATGAGAAATTCAGGTAATATTTGGCAAATAACTATAGCTCAAGAAAACAACCCAAACTCCTCAAATATTGAAAAACCTTGGAATACAGTCTTTGTAAGTTATGATTTCTACAGTGACAATCACATATTTATGAGGTGGTAGCATTTATGACAAACAGGGAGACAGAGTCCTCATTTAAAGTTGCTACTCTTAGGCAGGGAAGGAACATTAACCCAGGGCTTTCATTTCTGAGGAGCCAGACCTAATCATGAGGTTGAAAGATATTCTGAAGTAGGTTTTTCTTCACTATTTCTACCTGCGCTTGTAGCACATTATATAGAACAATCATGGAAGCCCAAATCAGAAAACTTCCCAGTCACTTTCACTCTCAGGACATTATGATCATTAACATTATTGTTTTCATGATGGAAGAGCTTCAAGATAACAGACCACCCCAGGAGAACCTATAGCTCTGTAGGGAGAGCACTCCCAAAATGGGGTGAGAGATGGTTTTACACAAAGTGGAGATCTGAGCCAAGGCCAAGTGCAATTCAGACCAGGTGTCTTGAATCTCCAGTGGTGGGGTGCAATGAGCACTACTTCCTTCTTTCTTCTCTCGCCTTCCCATCTGTGACTTCAATCCTTTGGTTTTCTTTAGAAAAACTCAAGATGGAGTGGGTTTCCTTCAGCCTGAGTCTGTTTGTCACACACAAGTGATTTCTGTAAAATGTTTTCTCCCAAGTTTCCCGGAAAAAACCAGAAAAAACTCCTCTTCCAAACCCCTCCTTCCTGCCACCCCAAAAGAAGCAAAGAGGGCTAAAACAGCATTATCCACTGATTGAGCATTCATTATACCTTGAAAAACGTGACAGCAGTCAGATCATTTTCAAGAAGCAGTGAATACTAAAAAAGAAGTGGCTTGATGAAATATTTTCCTAGATTCAAAATTTTACATGTAAACAGAGAGTATGGATTTAGCAGTTCTACCCACGCAAACCTCGTAAGTATGCTATTGTCAAAGGAAATCATCACCTCAAGGAAATATTTTAAAATTATTTTATAGAACCTGACTTAGAACTGGGGCACCTCAGGAACAATATATTAATACCTTGCAACCCCACGCAGATGCGTGAGTACCACTGTTCTCTAACCACACACTGAAACACGCCTTGTAGCAGAGAGGGAAAAGAAAAGCTGAAGCCTCCAGAGCCAGGAAAGAGTCAAGGCCATTTTACTCATTTGCAGCCCCTCCTCTGCTTATCATCATGCAGGAGGAGAAGGAGGAGGGCGATGTATTGATACTGGGTGTAAAGACAGCGGCTCTTCTGATCCAGTGTTGCTTTTGTGAACAGCAGCTGAGCTGGTGAAAGAGAACAAAACAGCCTCCCCTACGTGCATTGTTAGTGTAGGAAACAAAAGAATACCTGTTTTGAATCACTGAGGGCTATTACTATAACAAAGTACAAGATAACATTTCGCCAGAGGATACAAGAGATTCTGAAAGGAGCAACAACGAAACCAGACAAGCTTTCCATCATCTTATCAAAGTGCTGGGAGTACTTACTGAACAGTGGGGGGAAATAATAGCAAATAGAGAGCAAACACAGTTAATCTCTATACAAAGGCTTTTTGATAAATAATAAAGTAGGCCTAAGACTGGCTTGCTGGCCTTTGCCAACTCGCATTGCTTAGAAGACAGCATATAAGACAGGCCTAAACAATTTTAAGATAAACAAATACATACGCAACAGGGAAATGCTGCATGAATAGATTTCCTTATTCTCCTTTTTCAAGCGATTCGAGAAGCAATCAAAGCACTCAAGAGGTTTGGTATGCTTTTACACACGTTTTTTGTCATGTTGCTTTACAGAAGCTTCATAACAGCCCACTATTGGTATCTTTGGTGTCACTGTATTGTATGTAAATGGAATAGGCAGATCTTTGACATAAAAATAAATATATCTGGTAAAATTACAGCACTACAGTGTATCATAGCATCAGAACTGTGGAAATATTAATACATGGATCTTTGACAATACAATGTAAGATGTCACTTTGAGCAGTTATTATGCTAATAACAGATACTTATTATAAAACAACATGAAAGAGGTAAGCTATGTGGGTGTAGAAAGAGATATTTAGTATTCAGAAAATGTATTAAAGAGGAAGAAAAAGCAAGTGCTTCATACAGCATCTAATCCCACATTAGGCAGATGAGGAGTTCCCTGGCAGATGGGTGTCAGGGTACCCTGGGACTTGGATGAAGCAGCGCATTATCTCTCAAGGGAGCACACATGCCAATATAACTTACAGCATCCTTTGAGCTTCTTTTTTGTTATGCAGTGGGCCAAACTGGGACTGAAACCACGAAGGCAGGGGAAAAGCGGCACTGGAGCTTTGAGGATTACATAGAAAAACTACTCATCAAGTCTACCAGGGTTTCAAGAGAATGTATTCTGCTCTGTGCTCACTGACTTAAAAAAAAAATTAAAATACGCTGACCCTAAAGAAAGAAAGTAACATACCACAATGAGGAAAAGTTCTCGTATCAAATTCTCTATACAAAGAAAGCAAACAAGCCAGCATCATGACTAGTTCTATTTAAGCTACAAGAAAGCATCCATTTACACTATGGAAAAAATCTAAGGCTACGAAATGTTGCATTTAAAGCCAAAGGAAATATTTCCAAAGGGTTATAAGGAGGAATCCAAGGAAAGAGAGTCTCTGTTGGCCTGACAGCTGAAGAGTAAATTTCTCTAGGGTTTGTCTGCTTGCGGAAGGAGCAAGTTATAGCTATTCTACATTAACTCACCTGGGCCTTCTTACGCCACACTAAGGCCCCCTTTTTCCACCTAATCTTAACTACTCCTAAGCACAGTGCTACTACACTCCAAATGCAGATCCCAGTGGTGTTTTACAAAAACTCTTTCCATACAACCAACCCGCACGCAGTGTGTTCATGGGTAACTGAAGCCATTCTCACCCTTACAGTTACACGCCTCATCCCTAAAACACATGCACCACGTTTGTGAATACTAAGCATGAGATGCAACACTTCAGACAACAGCCAAACAGCCATAAATAAACTCTTACATGCACAAACGTAATCCATTTCAAACAGGAATGCTGGTACTTAAGCTGTAGTGGTTGGAAATACCTGTCTTTCAACATTAAGCCTTGCGAGAATAATGCTTAGCTGCAATCTAAAGCTTAGTGATTGCAATAGAACAACCAGAAGCAGCTGTGTGATTACTTATCACAGCTCCCAGTCTGGGAGCGTGAAACCCGCCACGTAGCTTGCATGCAGATATAGGGAATAAGGCAGACCCCTAACCTCAAACAAATAATTCAGGGAATCACTCCAATTTTGCTTACAGTTGCAAGGGATTTCCTCATACATACTTCTACGTACAGACGCATTTCCAGGACAATTGCACTGACCGTGGACTAGATCATAGACCTCTCTTTTAATTGCTTGGCAATCTTCTGAGTCAACTTTATTCAACCACCCACCCACCTATCCTTCTTCCCCTTTCAGATTCCTACAACTTTTTCAGGGTAGATACAGGTTGCCTTATAACTTTGTAGCCTACTATATGGTTTTAGTTTCCTTTTGTGGTAGAGAGAAGGTAATGGCCACCTGCAAAAGCTATCAGCAGAAACATGGGAGTCTGCGAACTACATTGAAAGTTACCGTTTAAGTAGCACGACACCAGTGGACCTGTGATCAGCCACTGATGCGTTCACATTCATCTACAACTCCTGGGGCATGTCCACTGCAGAAAGAAAACTTGTCTTTCCCCTACTTTCAATGCCGAATTTGATTACTGCCCAACATACTAAGAGCAAGATTTGGAGACTGGCAGTTTCTTCCAGTAGAAAGCACTACTGCAGTTATCATCAGTCAGACCCGGAGCAGGCTGGGAACACGATGACAACAGGGGGTATATGTGAGAGAGCAGTAAAAGTTTTCCACTATACACACCCTTTAGAGACACGCAGATCCAGGAGGGGGGAAAAAAAAAGAAAAAAAAGGCGCTTAAGCGCATTCCTGCTCAATCTCATGATCAAATTCCTACTTTTACATTATTTAGTTTTTTCCCTAAACCTTCAGTTCTAATCATCAAGGATTTCTGTTACACTTGCAAATTTCTCTTAAAGAAAGGTAGTGGGACATGCATAAAAAAAAGCTTGAAAAGCTTACTCCAGAAGCTAAAAAGCAGAAGTCATTCATCATAAATCATTCATCAGTCCTAAGCCATACTCATCATTGGGATCCTGATTCATGATTTGAACTGCAAAGTCTAGCAGAACTGCTGAATTTCCCTTCCCGACAGGTGAACATAATTTATTTTACTCTGTGTGCTAGGGAGCCCTAGAAGTTTTCTTGGCATTTTAAGATAAACTGTCCCTTCAGGCTCTAACAGTCTCCTTTTCACTTCTAATACCAAAGCTTCAATTAGACCATGATTAAAGAGGTTGTACTTACAGATACTAGCAGAAGAAGGTACAGGTTGTCAGTTTTATTACAGGTCAGGAATTTGTCTCTCTGTGTACTTTATACTTCAGGGTTTAACATGGGAATACAGTTTACTAATGGGCAAGTCAGATTTCCTAAACAACAGGATTCAGTCTTGATTATCAATTAAACAGGCACAAAAACATCTACACAGATGGTTTCTGCCAGTCAACAGAAGTTCTAAGGAGAAGAGAACTCGCATTCATTCACAGAAATATCTTATGCAAAACTAAAACAAATCCAACAGAAGATGTGCCTCACATGATGTTTTACACTCCTCTTTGCTTGAAAAAAAGTGAAAGCCTGTATACTGCAAAATATTGGTTAAGCAACAGAATTCTGCAGCTCCATTTTCTTTGAGAATTTGTTTCTTACAGTTCAGAGTGCTGATCAGTCTCTAGAAAAATATGATGCAAAATTATTAGCCGTTGTTGCTACTTAGGAGTGCCAGATTAAGGATCTCAATCTCACTGCATTAAGTATGTCTACACACACACATACACACGCGTGCACACACACAGCTTCAGCCCCACAATACTACTGAAAGTAAAGGCACACAAGCCAGGCCTCGGAGTCCTGACCTCAGTTTCACTGAGCCTCAGCTCCAGTTATTCTCCTTTACTTTTGACCAGTTTCCCTCTGCCTTTCTCACACTTCAGCTTCTGCACAGGTTCAAACAGATACCTATTTTTTAATTGCCAAAGAAAACGTTGCTTTCTCCTGCACAGTTCATCATGTGGTTTCCTCACAAAGATGACACTGTCCCATAGTGTTTAATGGGCAACATTCAGTTTTGGATTGATAACAAGTTGAAAGTCTGGTAACGTGCACTCTCCTAATTTAGAAATGGAGCTTTATAAAACTGAAAACACTGCAAGAAGCTCCAGTGCTTGCCCTTCCATTAATTTTGTTACTTACTGTGTTGGATTCTCATCAGCAATTCTTAATTGATGTACTGTGAGCCATGCCATCAAATATTCTCTACAGATCTGGTTGGCAACAACGATTAGTTTGTAAATATTGGTAAGCTACTGATTACTTAGTTTGTGATTATTTCAGAGTAAAGATCCTCTTAATGTTTTGGAAAGCCCAAATAAATAGCGGGCGCTGCTACAGATAAATAATATACTATAATAAGGATTCTTATGACGGTAACGTATGATGTACAACCATTTTTCAGATGCTACAGAACTAATTGTGCTGCCAACTGAAGAAGCCAAATCCAAAACAGATCCACAAGAGGAATTACTGTTGAATCAATCTCAACAGCGAGAAATGCTTCAGTCCTACAAACCCTTGTTCACATTAGCGTAGTCTTCATAAAGTTAATGAAACACTGTCTGCCCCTCATACAGCTGTAAAACCAAAGTAACTCCCACACAGGTGACTCAAATTAATCTGAATCAGAACTGGTGTAAAGGAGAGCCAGGACTAAGAACATCTTCCATCAGAGCAAAAAGTGATCTCCTAAAAGAGCGGTGTGACACCATCGCAAAGCAGCCTCTGTGTGGAACAAGAGCTGCCTGACACAGGCTCCACGTTGACCCTGGAAAACAATGGAGAGGCCCGACTCTGTCACTGGAGCTGCTTCACCACCCAAATGTCCTTTACGCCCACAAGTCTTACAGCAGAACTGGCCCCATTGGTTTGTCTATAGGGTAAAATATTTCTGCATATAAAGAAGAACCGTGTTCCTCCTCAGGTTTGACAGAATTAGATAGGTAGGGTGTATGGGCTTTAAGACCAGAAAGGATGACTAGAACATCTAGTTTGACATTCTTGAAACAAAAGCTGAAGAACTTCACCCAGATACACAATACGAACAAAACTACCAAGAGGCAGACTTCCATCACACCCTTTCCTAGTCATCACTTACCTAATCTTTAGATTTTCAGTCTTTTTAATCTCCCTCATAAATCAATACCTCTAGCTCCTCCTCCTCTCTGAGGTGTATTGTGTAAAGAAAATTAATGACCTTTAAAACAGAAAGTTTACTTACACGGACATTAATTGCTATTGTGGCACAGATGAACTGCTAAGGAGACCCACGAAATGTTTTACTCCAGCACCTAATTCCAGAGACGGTAATACTTTACTCAAATCCTTGGATAACAAAGGTCAAACGCGATGAAGTTCCTACTGGAGAAATAACCTGCTCAGGTTTATTTGCCAAGTACTGCGAACAAGTTAACCATATACATCATTAAGTTCTGAATCCCATTATGATCATACGGCATAAACCTGATTGCAATTACAGTGCCTTAGGCAGAAGATGTCATTTTAAGTAGAGAATCACTACTCTGGACAAGTTTTATAAATGATTCTCATTGATTATAATTTCCAATTAGAGGAAACAAAAGCATTAAATGGCCACTTTGATGTTGGAAGTGACCTTTCACCTGGACTCTTTCCCTAACAGATGAGGGTTAAATTTACTGTGACAGCACCTAACCCCATTTGGTATGGCCTGTGATTTGATGGTACTGGTATCACAACAGCAGCAGGCTGAGTCGGTAAAACCATTACATGCAGTGTTTGTATCAGAAGTATGCTTATTAGTATCCTAGGGAGCTGGAAAATGTAGGCATTTTCCAATTACCTACTTTACATTTCAGTAGCTAAAAAGTGACACATAGCTATACTATTACCTACAAAGGAATTTTTCACAGAAATGCACATTTTTCTCTTTTACATTTTTTCCTGCCTAATGGATCTCGACCTTATTAATTTTAGCTCCAAAATGTTAGTGTTCCAAATAACAACCAATAACTACAAGTAAGCAAATCACAGGTAACATCCTCCACTCCAAACAAAGAAAATATTGTATTTCTAACATAGCACTGCCTCTTTCAGTTAGAACAGCCATGTGAAATTAAATATAAAAGCTCTAGTGAGTGATTTTTTTGCTAATCCTGTGTAACACATTTTGCAAAAGTGTCAAAAAGAAATATAGTTCAGTTGCTGAATACGGAATGGAAATTATTTATTTTACAATCCAAACTTCTCTATTTACATAAAAATAACCTTGCTACAGCAGAAATTTTAGGCTAACACACAAAATTAATGAAGTCCAATTGCATATTATTCTAAATGGGGTATTTTATAGCCATCATAACATTAGATCTAAATACAAGACATACATTCATACAGCGTATTTTAGCACACAAACAATATTTCCAAAAAGTGCAATTGGTAAGCATCAGAAAAGGACTTTTCTAAAACTACCACCCTCTCTATTTGTATATGTGAACAAAAGACTTATTTCGGTATTAATGTTACTTAACTCAGAATTACAACTGATACTCCGGTAAGAAAGACTGACAGGAACCTCCTGGCTGTAGAGTGAGCCATGTATCACCTTTGTTTTATTTCTTCGCTGACATTTTTTTTAGTGTTCCTTTTACTGGCACGGTTTTATTTTATATTGGTTTTTACTAGTGTCCTAGCACTTATCGCTGTTTGTTACACGTCTCTCTACAGTCCGTCCACGAAAGAAATGAATCATTACAGCTTTTAGTTACAGGGCTGGAGTTTTTAATGCAACACTACGGCTCACAGCTTCCATCCTCAGCATCACCCAGCACAAGGGCCCTTCCATTAGACTGTGCTATTAGCCAGAAGTCCTCTGGAGAGCTTTACTTCCACTGGGAAGAGCCATGAACACGGGCTGCAGTGAATGCCAGCTGGAAAGAGAAATGCATTGTCGCATCTCTTTAACAGAGGTTGTTGCTCCCCAGTGCAGCTGGCAAGCCACTCTCAGGCTCCCCTTTGGAGCCAGCCAGAAGCCAGCACTTTATGTTCACCAGGAATTACTTTCTATTTGCTTTCATTTTGCTTTAGACTGAAGCAATATTTTAACAAACAGAATAAAATCTTCAAAGCTGAAACCACTGTCCTGGGACAGTCTGCAGTCTGCTGGTTTGGGAGGGAGGTGGCCCCCCACCACTTCTCTGGGGCTGAGGGAAACTGGTATTTGTGCCAGCAGCAGCCACGAGCCTGAGGAACATGTCCTTTCCTCCCAGCAGCTGCCAGCCTCCTAGGGCCACGCTGTCAGGGGCTGGGAAACCAGAGCTTCCAGATCTTTGGTCCAGCTGCCTCTCCAGAGCTAGCTGACCTTTGGAAATATCTAGGCTTTTTGCTGGGGACCTACGAGGTAAGCACCAATTACTGCTGGGACTTCCACAGTTTTCAAAGTCTTGATTCCGCATCACCAAGTGTGGAAGTGCAAGGGTATCAGGCTTTTCTGCGAGTAATAGGCTCCCCTTCACCCTGCCATGAGTCCAGATCTGACTGTGAGAACCTGTCTTTGATGTACTGAAATCAGATAAAATCTGAAGTGTTTCCAACGAAATATTTTGGAAAAATCTTTTGACCAGCTCTCCTCCTCGACCCGTCAACTCTACGTCCAGCTCACTGGGTCTGAGAAAGCTGTGTCCTCAGAGATCCACAAAGAAATGTAGGAGAAGAAAGTAGTAGGAAAAAGTTAATCTTGACTCTCTCTTGTCCAATGCCTGATTCTCGCTTACATTAATGAACAGCAATAGAAGAAAACAAAACAAAACAAAATGAAAAATACATCCTCTGTACACAGAGGGTACTTCTCAGCCCTTGATTATGACTGGGTCATTGTCAACAGCCTGCTGTAACCCCATAGAGCATACAGTTTATGAGAGACAGTCAGAAGAGTCGGCACACAAAGCCGGCCACAGTAATGAGCAATGGCAGATCTGCATGTCAGGTCTTTCCACCACAGTGCAATTAGTCTACTGGTACTCTCGGCATGACTAAGGACGATGGGATGTGAGGGCAGATGATAGGGACAAAGTGAATGATTAAATGGCCTCAGACTTAACTTGTGACCTCATTCCATCATAAACAGCAAACAGTGAGAGAACTTGTGTGTGGATCAAACAACCTGGCAGGGTGAGCTGAGCACGTGAGACAAAAGAAAGAGCATACTGCACACATTCTTGGGCTGCCACAATGTGCAGTCTGCAGCAGTGACACAGAAGATCCAGGTAGCAGTTGGGTCCCAGAACAACCCAGCTGCCTACCTGGGGAGATGATTAGGCTTCTTCCACAGATAACAAAGCAGCAGCTGCTGACTAAGTAGAGCCAAGAGGCAGCACAGACACCCTCAGTGTCTGCTACACAGCAGTAAGCAACAAAAAGGCAAGAACTCGCATGAAAAAGTCACTTTCCAGACCTCTCTTACTTGCAGCACACAGCTCCCCAGGTTGAACTGAGACCAACCTAGAAGTGCACTGCCGTCTTTCCCATTGCCTCCACAAACACAACTCAGGAGCCTGATTCCAGGGTCTCCTACTTTGACCAGCAAAATATAGTCCCCTTTAAGTTCTAGAAACTGTGTCCAGGAGGTGTCTTCGTATGCCTAAGAAACTGGAGTCACCAGGATGAGGCAGCAGGATGAGAACAGGTCATCCTTGGTTTCCTGCTCTGTCTGCCTTGTTTCTGTACAGCTATTTACAAAGGGACCCCACTTCATTCGATTAGCAGCTACAACCATGAACAAATGACCTTGTCCTGTGACACAGTTCCATTCCCAGGGACGAAGCATTAAGCAATACTGAAAGTTTTCCAGGCCTGTCCTATTTCATACCCTGGTTACCAGGCAAAGGTACTTTCTATTATCCAAGTGTGTGGGAGAGACAGTCAGTCACCTTAAAAGATGAATCGGTGGCATTCGCTCCTTAGAAACACTGAAATGCAGTGATTCAAACTCCTAATGAGATTGCAATAGTTTGCTGTAGCTTTTAAGGCACAACCAGACACGAGGAGCTTTTGCAAGGAAATGGGTACAACTGTGGTGATCTGTACAGGAACAAGAAATGGCTACTGGAGATCTAACCAGCCAGAATCCTGCAACCAAAAGATGGCACAAGCAGCTGCATATAGGAAGGACATGGGAATAAAGTCCTTTTGACCTCATTAAGAGCAGAGCAGCTTGAACCAAACAGGTGTTTACCTTTTCTACTATTCTTTTTGGTTTTTAATCCCTACCACTGCAGTTGAATACCCTTGTTATCTACATAAACAGGTGACTGCACACATTAGTGCTGAGCTAAGCATAGGCACGCTCTTGCACCCTCAAGCTGCACAGCTCTTTCCTTCTTCACTCAAACCTCTCCCTTTTGTTAAGTCCAGACCAAGCCAACCCTGCACGTATCTCTCTGTTCCTCTGGAGTCCTGTTAAAGTCTTGCCCTCAGCGATAGGTACTGACAATGAGTTCTGTCAGCAACTAGTTAACTCCATGACAGAGATTTTCCTCTTACTTACTTTTGACTTTGCTACTTTTGAGCTTCACTGAATGCTTCTTGTTCTTCCCTGATGGTAAAACAGCATTTCTCGCTCTGTAGAGCCTACACCTTCATTGTCTGTAACCTTTTATCATCTCACTTCTGATTCATCTGATTCATTTCCTCTCCAAGGTAAACAGTCCCAATCTTCTCAGTCTTGCACTATATGAAAGATTTTCCTTGTCTGTTTAAAAACTGACTTGGGTAAACAGTTAAAAACTTACTCTGTTAGCTTAGCTTATACGTATAAATTGCCCATGCATATTAAATTTGTATTAGCTAGGTTTAACTGAATTAGGTGTATCCACACAGGATTTTTCACCACATTCCTAGTCAGTTTAAAATCATATATTTTGTTAAAGCAGAGTAAATGAAAGTGTAGTTAGGCCGTAGACAGTTTCTGATCCACAAGGACTGCCAAGAAGAATTCAGGCAGTGCTTCGGGGAAGGGTGTATTTCAGCAGACCCCTCAGAGATAGTCATCTCCATTATCCTGAAATTCATGAAGCCCCTGTGCACAGCAGAGGGTAATTCTTCTGGAATATTTTCCATCAGCAACATGGGGATTTGTTACAGAATTAACTTAACATGTTTTATCTTGATAGCACTTCGATTTACAGGAGATAGTTTATTGCCTAGGCAAGTCAAACTGCTATTAAACCACAGATTTTAATTCAGCTGCAAGTGAGCTGCTCTACTGTACCCAGAACACAACAGAGATATAATGAAATCTAGTATAAAACTTAATTCTGAAAATATAAAATACAAGCATTGTTAAGTTTAAACAAAGGCTATTTGCTAGTCCATTCCAAGACTTAGCTGCATTCAAAAATCCAATGAAAACTGGCTTTTACACACAGAGACACACACAATTTCACTCATGGAATAAAAGTTTTAAATTATGGCTATTAAATGCATGGTATTTCTTAATGATAGCACTCATTGTTATACTCATAATAATACATTTGACAGAGGAGAAAAAGAAGAATTTATCGAAAAGCTGCCAATGGATTTTAATAAAAAGTACTTTCCAATGGAAGGCAACATCCTTATCTACTAGACTTCGAAGTGCTTGAGTATTTCACAAGGAATTTAGAGCTACTATTTTGCAACAGAAACTTACTAGAAGTTACAAAGAAGCAAATAATTCTAAAAATCAAATATCCAGGCCACTGAGTTGAAAGAAAGTAATTTCCCGCGTTAACATTAAGATCTATTATACATGCATGCAAATTTTCATGCAAATCAGACTTCACTTATTGTGTCTATTTGCCTTATCTTATTAAAAATGAAAAAGACAGACGTACACCTATCCCCTTCCATTTTGCCTGCCGAGTTGTTTCTGCCAACAGGGCCCTCATGATGCTGTTTCCATTGAGGTTAATCACAGCGAAGACGTGTGCACATAAACACAAGAAAACTAAAGCTTAGGTTGGAGAGAGTGGCCACCCGGCCTGTCCATCACGTTCACCTCTATTCACACGGTAATTGCTGTACTCTCTGGAAAGCTGACTTGACCCATCATGATCTCAGAACACTAGTTATCCCCCTGCTGAATCATTTTCAAAATTGGTAAATAATACAGCTAATACAAAAGGCGAGAATGTCAGGCAATTCAGCCTGAGAGGCCCCACTTTGACTGTACACAGTGATTTGGTGAAAGCAGCTGAAATACACCCAGCCAGTCCCGGTCACTGCTACGGCTGCAGTGCTGGCAGAGTTGCCCCTCGTTCAGACTTCTCTGTGTCCACCCCATGTGTGTGCCCCCTTGCCACTTCCCTACAACCTTCATTCCCCTTTTCCCACGGGGAGACAAGCCGGCAGCCTCCTGCCCTCAGCTGCACCATGCCAGCGGGGCCTGCTGCCTGGATGGGCAGAGCTGCAGTGGGAAAGGATTGTTTGGAGCCCCATTTAGCTTCCAAGCACCTCCCTGCCAGCTCCCTTCCCTTGCCTAACGCCACTATCTATAGCTTTCAAATGCCTTCCCTTCGTAATCACACCTCCTACTATTCTGAAGACTATTTTGTGGGAACGCTGAACATATTTGTTGGCTCACTGGCCCCTAGCACACTGACTGCTCATTCAATAACATTCACACAAGACTGGAAAAGACTTGTCATCCTTTTACTCTCTGGCACTCTGTTACTAGCTTACTACTGTTTCCTTCTGCGGTGCAGGTCCAAATTGGATATGAGACACAGAAAAATGCCAGCAAAAGCTCCAGTCCATGCTCAGGAACCAGTCACCGGACACAGGCCAAAACCAGACACGCATTGGCACGCTACCATTAACAAGAGGTTTGTCATGAGCAAGCCCTTTGCCATTCATCTTTTTGTCAGCAAGGGCAGGGAAAAATTGGGTTATTGCAATATTTTTAAGTATTTGCAAGGTGCTAACATCCTATAGTGATGGCATTAGTCAAAAACTCAGGCAGACACCAGGACAAACAGATTTTCCTGCTTCTGTAGCCAGGTCTTCGCAGGAACAAATTCCCACAGAGATCATTCCTGGAGGTGTTTAAAAGGCATTTAGACAAGGTTCTTAGGGACATGGTTTAGTGCTAGAGTTAGGTTAAGTTATGGTTGGACTCGATGATCCTGAGGGTCTCTTCCAACTGAAATGATTCTATGATTCTATCACGCAACCTACAGCATAACTGCTCCCTGGTTGTCTAAATATGCAGGCAAGGAAGGAGGGGATCAGGTCCCTAAGTCCGTCTGCTCACTAGCTGGCCTGCCTGGTACATCCCCCCACCCAGCCCCATTCTTCCTGCTATCTGGTTCTGCGACTTTCCCGAACTCGGCAGAACCACATCAAATATAGCCAGGGCATTCCTGCCAGCGGCTGAATTGCCAGCCGAAATAATCACCTGGCTGTCACCAAGAGCAATACAGGCAATGCAAAAGGGAATAACCCAATACACGTGCTTTTCAGTCAATATGGTAAACAGCTGACATATGGTAATTTTAAAGAGCTTGACATGCTGCAGCAATTATCAAAAGGCTGACACTGGGCTGAAGGAGCTGACAGTTGGAAGTTACGCCCTAGCACGAGAGAGGAAAAAAGAAAGCAAAATGTGACTGAACTGTTGTCTCACATGCTCATATTTTGTTGACAAATTTATTTGTAGGTATGAGAATTCGGCCCTTTCTTAAGAGTGTCACCACTGGCTGCTGATAAAAAAGCAGCCTGAATCTAGTACAGATGTGTTACTCTTCAAACTGATGCTCCTGCAGGAGCAAGAGGACAAAGCATTCTGCTCTTATAAATCTGTTGTGCAGGATAAGGCTCCGGTATCAACAGCAACAGTTGACATTGTTACGCATCCCTTCTACATAGAAAAAAAGAGACTAGTTGAAATGTGAAATATTGTGTTATAATGAAATACTTCTTTAAATGTATCACCCTAGCAAAATGTAAGTTTGCTGATGGTGTCAAGTTTTAAATGTATTTTCTTTTTAAGGTGCTTCAAACTATTGTTCAGTTATTATACTAGCACTTTTTATGAACTATCTACTATCAAAAATAGATTCAGGTTAGAGACAGTCTTGTAGGATATCACTTCCAAAGCATACTTGTTTTACTGAGCTCTAAGACTGTTTCAGATATAGCAGGAAATACACTTTTACACAATTATACTTAGTACTACATGAACATATAAGTATATATGTTCCATTGTAGCAGCAATGTTTAAATACATAGAGAGAGATGGTACTTGCCCCTCAAAAGTTTGAAATGGCAAGATCTGGTCCTGCAAGTGGACACTCCTGACTGAGAGACTGCAGTGAGTAATTTTATTTACAGTTGCATTCATTTTATCCAATTGTCAGGTAATTCATATCAACTTTTGAGGTGAATGCATCTGGAAACCTGTGTAGATGGAGTTTCTTTTTAAAAAGCATATAAGTATTTTCTGGCACAAAATCATACAAGAATGAAGTAGAAGATCTACAGCATTCTCCTGTTCTAAGGCAGGATAATTCCTAATCCCAACCAATAAAGGTTGTTTCTGTCTTTTGTGTAGAATAGAGTAAGATTTGGACTACGCATTTTCAGTGGAATTGTTATTTTAACAAACTTTAATCCCCAGATTTATTTCAAACTGCAACCTGTCCATGTTCCCTCCTTTTTCTCCAAACACAAAAATTATTCCCAAAATTATACCAGGCAAAACAGTTCCCTTACAACTTTGAAGCACTTAATGCACAGGAGGGAGTTTCAATTTCCCATTCATGCTACAGCAGTCCTTCTGCTAGGTGTGGAAATACAATCCTTTAAACTGCTAGTGTACTGACAACACACACCCGACTACCTCATCCGAGCCTACTAATCCACCTTCTTCTGGATTATTTTTAACAATCTGTACCTCCACACTCCTTTCTGCACAGTTTCTATTAATAACAAGTTTTGCTTGGTCATAAATAATTACAAGAAGGTAAAATATAACATGCTTTCTTACCTGTGAAAAAGTGGTGAATTTCCTTTGCCAGTAGGATACAAAATTTGTCCTTAGTCTACTAGGAAGTAAAAAATTAGATCTCAGCTTTAAAAATGTTGTTGGCATTTTAGAAGCACTTTTGCAAACTCAGTGGTGTTTTTTTTAAATTTATTAACTTATTGGTCCTTTTGACCTGTGCACAACCAGGCTGATGCTAAAGTGCTAAAGCTGCTGTCAGAGAGATATGGTAATACTCCTGTCAAAGGTGCAGTCTCTGCCCTCTGTTCCCAAGTCCGTAGAAGCCTTGCCAGTACATGCTGGCACAGGTTTGGAAGGAGACCAGGAAAGGGGACAGCAACAGACAACAGACCAGAGGTGACACTTTGTCCCCCACTATGGCCAGTGTTGCACTGGCATCCAGTACCACCTGGACAGAAAAAGTACCCAAAGAGTATTTTACCTGTGGAGAAAGTGCCCCAGGTACTTCAGAGCACACAATGGCCTGCCATACGCACAAGTCCCATTCCCCCACACTTGCTGACAACAGAGGAAGATGAATAAACTACCTTGTTCCTCTTTTCCTCAACTTTGCACTTAAAATTTACCACTGGATCCCTTTGCTGCATTTATACATTTTCTATTGCTTTGGCTTCTAAATATGAGTTTTATTATTCTTGCCTACCTGTTGCACATGTGCTTTTTCACCAGTACTTTTACCCACCATTATAATATAATACAACAACTCCCGGTTGGAAGCAGAACTTAGTATTTTCTGCCTTTACCCTGAACTATACATAGAAACCTGCTTGTGCACAGCATAGCTTGATGCAAAGTGCATTTCTGTACTTATCATTTGGTACCTCACCTTTTAAATTCTCTGCAGTGATGTTCACACCACCTTTCAGAGGTCCTGACCCTGACTGCTGAAGTCCTGTCCTCATCATCTTCCTGGGTAGCTGTGACAGTCTCTGCTGCAGAATGAGAAGGGAACCCATGAGGTACGACAAAGCAAGGAGTCCACTGCGTGCTGAAACTGTTGACACCACAGAACTGTATGTCAACAGGTACAACTGCTCCGGCCTGCATCTTAAAAGTGGCAAAGGTTCTACCTATGACAGATTCACCTCTAATTCTCCTTTGTGTAGGTGAGAAACAAGTCACCTGTATCAGCAAATAAGAGAGTAACGCTTTAGGCACCTGTTAACTATTTTATCACTGTGTCGTCCTGTTCCTAGTCCTATGTAATAATATACAGTACGTAATATAGAAGCACCGGTTATCTATGCTTATCTAATTTTAATGGCTCTGGTCTCTTCCAGTTACTACCATCAGAAAAGGTTGTACGACTAAGAGGTGTCATGACATGATCACAGGTAACATGCACAGAGACTTGCGAAATGCAGACTGGCACTGCAGAACGACATATTTTCAGGTACTTCACTTGTATCTGGAGACAACATAGGCGTTATGGATAGTTCTGAGATAACGGGAATAAAGCCAGAGTCCATGGGATAGTGTGAGCTAACAGATAGCCTATTGTGCACTTGACCAGTTAGTCAGAAAGACCTGTTCTGCATCAAGAGCATGCAAAAGGATATGACTATGAAACACTGCCTAAAGAAGAATCACAGAACATTAGGTATTGGAAGGGACCTCGAAAGATCACCTAGTCCAAACCCCCTGCCAGAGCAGGAACACCTAGATGGGCTTACACAGGAATGTGTCCAGGCGGGTTTTGAACGTCTCCAGAGAACAAGACTCCACAACCTCCCTGGGCAGCCTGTTCCAGTGCTCTGTCACCCTCACTGTGAAGAAGTTTCTTCTCATACTTAAGTGGAATGCCCTGTGTTCCAGTTTGTACCCATTGCCCCCTGTCTTACCATTGATTGTCACCAAGAAGAGCCTGGCTCCATCCTCGTGACACTCGCCCTTTACATATTTATAAACATGAATGAGGTCACTCCTCAGTCTCCTCTTCTCCAAGCTAAAGAGATCCAGCTCCCTCAGCCTTTCCTCATCAGGGGGATGCTCCACTCCCTTAATCATCTTTGTGGCTCTGCGCTGGACTCTCTCAAGCAGTTCCCTGTCCTTTTTGAATTGAGGGACACAATATTCCAGATGCAGTCTCACCAGGGCAGAGTAGAGGGGAAGGAGAACCTCTCTTGATCTACTAACCACCCCACTTCTTATACACCCCAGGATGCCATTGGCCTTCTTGGCCACAAGGGCACAGTGCTGGCTCATGGTCATCCTGCTGCTCACCAGGACCCCCAGGTCCCTTTCCCCTACACTGCTAATAGGTCGTTCCCCAACTTATACTGGAACCTGGGGTTGTTCCTGCCCAGATGCAAGACTCTACACTTGCCCTTGTTATATTTCATTAAATTTTTCCCTGCCCAACTCTCCAGTCTGTCGAGGTCTTGCTGGATGGCAGCACAGCCTTCTGGCATGCCAGCCACTCCTCCCAGTTTTGTATCACCAGCAAACTTGCTGAAAGTGCACTCTATTCCCTCATCCAAGTCATTGATAAATATATTGAATAATACTGGTCCCAGTACCGACCCTTGAGGGACTCCACTAGATATAGGCCTCCAACTAGACTCTGTCCCATTTACCACAGCTCTCTGGCTTCTTTCCTTCAGCCAGTTCACAGTCCACCTCACTACCCGATCGTCCAGACCACACTTCCTCAGTTTAGCTGCAAAGTTGGTGAGTCTTACCAACAGGCAGAACATGCACAGCAGAGACCGGACAGAGAAGCCAGAGCCTTGATCCTGCCCTGAGCAACATTTCCAGCAGTGGGTAATTCCAGTTCTGATGTTGATCCGGCTGAATATCTCATGACAGTCCTGTGGTATGATCCTTCTTGTAAAGATTCCCTGAACCACATTGACTTTGATTGCTTCTGACTCTCTAGCATCCACATGGCTTCTCTTAGAATTGATTCATCGTGTACTTATCTTCTGCACAGGGTGTGTCCTCTTGACAAGTTCAAGAAGAGGCATGTTTCGTCACCATTTTAAGGTCTAACAAGGCCAGGCTTTGAGTAAGACCACAATATCAGGTGACAGTAAGCTTCCACTGCATTAGCCACCTTCTTAATGTGAGAGGCAGATAAAGTCAGGTTCAGGATGAATGTCCAGCACTTTGTTAATGCCTTGCTCTTCTTGGTCTCTTGGAAACTAATATGGCTTTCCTTCCCATTAAGCTTACTGATTTCCTCCCTTCTCCCTGTGGAAACATATTCATGGCCTCCTCCAAACTTAAATGTTCTCTGTTTAAACAAAAATTTCCCCAAGTGCACAACAGGCATGCTTTAACTGCACACACGTAAGAGACTACAGAACATCTGTGGATGTCTGTCTTTGATGTCAGGCCAGCAAGCTCACCATTTCCATCGTAACAGCCAGCTGATAATGGTGTGTCGCTTCCTGTGTCACATTGTGTGTACACGGATGTAGATGATAGTGTGGATGGTGGCTGCTCTGCTTAAGAGAAATAAGACAGGACAAAAATTGGGGATTGTTTCACTTCTAAGATTTCTGGGGATATCCTTTCTAGCATGTCATATCTCAAACCCAACTAACCTAAATATTATTTTATCTGTTGGCTTTGGCAAGGACTCACTGTAGCTTTTTATTAGATATGAAGCAATAGGTGGGAGAGAAAAAGCCAATTAATTATTAAAAGTGGCCTTCACATACTTCGAAAGTCTGCATGTCCTCGAAGCACACTCAATAAAGTTAACGAGGCTAACCAGGGCACTGTATAATGTCTGTGAAGCATAGATAGGCATTTTGCGAGGTTTTCTTGTGGGCTTCCTTAACTCCACGTGGACCCAATACACACTTCATAAAGTTCTTTCGTCTCAAAACATGAACCTTACAAACTCTCTCCTTTCAGTCCTACTCAAAAGTTGCTGTTTTCAATTTGTTCTCCTGTGAGGACTCCCTCTGTGCCACTCCCTTTTGCTCTTAATTCACCTAGATGATCTTTCGAGGTCCCTTCCAATCCCTAACATTCTGTGATTCTGTGTGAAGCGCAGAAGTTATTTACACCCCACCCCACATAACTTGCTCACCTGCCTGTCTGTGAGCACTTGTACTTATCCTTCCTGCATTATGTCTGATTCACATAGTAACTAGCTCAAGGCAATAACTACTCTTTTTTAATTCTCAGCAAAGCATGATGGATATTTATTATACTATAGCAAACATCAAATTACTGCTAGACATAACAGCTACAACAATTATCTTTGGTAGATACTACTAGACCTTTAACTCCCTTTCCACAAAGACTTATTCTGAGCATGTTAGCTTGGATCCAAAAAGAGATTTTCTGCTACAGGTTCCTGGAAATGTGTATAGACTCGGTAATAATCTCAGTGAGACAACCATCATTAGTTAATAGCGAAGAAGAGGTGTCAGTGGTGCTTCAGGCACTTGTTGTAATCAATTAACATGGACCCTGTGCTAACGGAACAGGCATAGGTTCCACACCATTTTTATTTTCATTCTCCAGTCGGCGATAACTATCCTTTGCAGATGGTCTAAAACTAAATGGGGAAATACCTGCTTTATCTCCCTGCAGTATTTTCAGTTGTTAATCACATTATCACTTCAAACAACCTGTGTATTTTTCTGGAATGAATAAACTATGAAACTCTAGGCCAAGGTGTTCAATGGCATGAACTTGGAAGCCTGAGAACAGTAAGTATATTAACCAAGCTGTAATTTTTATTCACCCAACACTTGTTTTTCAGTCAAGGAAACTATTTCTATTCTGCTTTTATAACAAGACGGGTCTTCACTTAATAGAATGTATAATGAAAATAACAGCTGTATTTAAACACATGGCAGAAGCTGTTAGGCATGGAAAAATTACTCTTTTTTCATGGCTGTCTAACAAATTTTATACATGACTATCCTTGTCCATAGTATGAGCCAAATTGTGTCTTGTTTTATCCTAGTTAAGAGGCACTGGTTATTATCGTTTCTGGATCAATTCATATTCCCCTTATAGCTCAGAATGCAACATGGGGAAATGAAACAAAACAGAAGCTTTCATTATAGACAGAAGAGAATTCCAGAGCCATGGAAAAAGGATGAGGAGTGAGGAAGGAAATAAACTGTAGAACACTTAATATCTGTAATATCTTTCAGATTTGTCCTTTTTTCTTCTACATGTTTAAACAACCCATTAGAACCCGACCGGAGTGCTACTTTCATGGAAATTATTATCAGTGCTCCTGTTGTCATTTTTTGTATTTACAGCTGCAGTCCCATTTTCTTTACTATTTGGGTATTTTCTGAGACAGGTGGTTAAAAGCTAGTAACTCTACCGAGACTGTGCAACTTTTTCTGCTCTTACTGGATAATTACTACTGGCAGCTAGTCAGTACAGAAATCCACCTAGCACAAGCTACAGGGAAATAATCTCAGTCACTGTGTGAGCGGCAATGGCTACTGTCAGGCAGAGAACAACCAAATATGGACCCAAACAAAAACTGAACCACTTCACACATCAGTAACTATTCTTCTCTCTTAGCTCTGAGCAATCCAGTAAACCTTAACCTCAATATAGTAAGAATTACTGTGCTGTAAGTGTGCAGTACAACACAGTAAGCTTTTACCACAGATAGAGATCGTCTAAAAACACTGTGAGCAGCTAGCAAAACACTGGGAATAGCATGCAACAACACGGGTATTGTTCTTTTCTAGCTTAATTGATTAGCCATTGTTTGAAGCCTCAGATACATTACAAGCTGGCACCCAACCCTGGGACGGGAATTCCTGTGAATGCTGCGCTTTTGAGAACAAGTTCTACAGAATTGGGAAGGCTATGTCATGCACTGGCCAAGCGCTGGGCTGTCATGTGCAGCCCTGAATAGGACTGCTTTCCAGTCTCAACACATAGGCACAAACGCATACCACGACATCTGAGCCAAGGCAATGTCCCAGCTGCTCAAGAGGAGGTAACAATGCCCTTTTCAGTGCTGCATCTTCCTCCGAGTAGGAATCCTCACAACCCTTCTGCAGCCAGGATGAATTTGCCTTTAGCCAGAGAGCCAGTTCTGTGTCTTCTGCATGCAAAATTTGTTGTTGTGTTTCCGACAACTCAAGAACGTCATTTAGCTCCCACCCATGATGTTCATTGTTTATGTCCCTGGATTTGTTACCTAATCAACTACATATGCACTTGATTTCTCTATGTAATAACTCTAAGAAGCACTTAGTTTTCACAAAGTGTCTACATTACAATGAGTATTTCTATGTTTACCCCAGGAATCATTCAGAGTGATCAGCTTTTCAAGCTTCATCCACTTATTGATCAGTTGGTTGAAAAATTTAAAGAGCTGTTCACTCCTTGCCAAAACATTTCTCATGCAATTTATCTAAGGGGACAACTATTTTAAATAGCATATTCTTCTTTCGGAAGTTGCAGCATTGGGTAAGATTTTAAAAAATCATTCATATGCACTGTCACGTATGTTGTTTTAGCATAGACACAGGCAAACGCAGAAGTCAGTTCCTCCCTCTCCAACTTTATGCTTTAACTCTAACACGAAACCAGTGCTGGACTTCATTTTCCACATTCCAGATTCTCAATATGCCACCTGAAAATAAATACATTTAAAATGTGTATTTACATTAATTTAGGTAAGTGTATTTCCCATATCAATAAAAGCATTTCTCGGAATATGAGATAAAAGGTAGTTTTGCAGCTATGAAAATTATGAGGCCTGATTCCAAATATCTCTTCTCCTTATGGATTCTCTGATGTCTAATAAAATAGTTTCATAGTCTTGCCTTCAGTTGAGGTACTGACAATTTCTCTCTTTCTCTCTATTCCTCTCATCTGCACAATCCCAGGTTCATTTAAGGATTCTCTCACTAGAAGGCAAGAGAAGTGTGAGAGCTAGAGTACATCAAATGCATGGAAATGCAGAAGTAGACCTGCCTGCAAAGCAAGGCTTTCAGTTCACAGTGAATATACTCTTTTTTATATTACTTAATCTGATTTTTTTTAATTCCCCTCAAAGCAGATGGCCCCTGGGCCTTGCTCACTGAAACAGGTTAACGGCATGGTTAATAGCCTTGCTGCCCACAGCAGCAACAGAAGGGACCAAAACCTCCCTTCCAGAGGCACCTGCCAGGCAATGTAGCTCTGGGCAGCTGTTCCAGGCACACGCGTCTGGGAGCCTCCCCATGCTGCTGGGAATTAGAGCCTTCCCCAGAGCCGTGACCTTGGAGTCTGCAGGACAAAGACCCAAATATAAGGGACTGAGCACGTCCTGAGTCTGTGGCTTTGGGACAGACTCACCACCCAGACAGCCACCAGGCCCTGGGAACTCTGGAAGGACAGGGTGCTAGCACAGATTATGCTTTTCTTCAGATCATTTCATCAGGAAGACACTGAACTATGTAGATCAATATCGATATCATGACGACCCACAGCAGGAGCAACTTAAGAATGAGGAATAAGTGCTTAAAACTGGACCTGAAAAAGACAGAGTTGATGTTGCTGGGCTGAGGAATGTTTTCTGAAACATTTTGAGCAATGAGTTAGGGAAAGACCCGTTATTCTTTAGCTCTGTCCATACTTCAAAGATACACTGGAATTTCTGTCTGACATCAAACTCTCAGAATAGCACAGCCGCAGGTAAATTTTTCTGCCATCTCTGGGTGGCTAAGAATTTGTCCATCCAGGCAGACAATGGCCTGACCTTGACTGCTCATGCCTGGATTACATCTTGGCAGGACCGTAGCCCATGATACACCTGGCACAAAGCCTTCAGTACTTGGCAACTCCAGCTAGTACAAGGTGTTGCATTTTATACAGTTACCAGGAGAATCTGCAGCCAACAGCAACTGGTAGTGCTGTCTAACCCTTCCTTCTTTGTCCCAGACAATCCAGACTTGCTCCTCTTATCCACTACTTATTTCAGTTTCAGCTTTTGGATCTTAACTTCAAGTTGCTCGATGGGTTGTGCCCAGTTTATCTGACAAAACACCTAAACCTCCAGGAGAAAGACAGCGGTTGACAACTACTCTCCTGTGCACAATGGAACTGCCTAAGGTAAGACAGGCACCTCTAACCTGAGACTGGAGTGATCCATCCCCCAAAAAGAAACTTCCCACCATCTGCTTCAAGCATAAACCGCACTTCTTCGACCATCTCTTCTCTAATGTAAATGCATAATAACATATGGCTTTTCAAACCACACAAAAGCAAATACATAAGAGAAATCATTAAAAAAGAATTGCCCATGAAGAATCTTCCTCTCTTCCTGACCTACTCTTGTGGAGGATGATTGAAAAACCACCGTATTGTTGATAGCAGCAGTCCTGCAAATACACTAGCGGAAAGCTTTCGGAGACTGGCGATTAGATCAGACCACGTGCACAGCAGAACAGAATTCCCAAGTTAACACCAAGTGCCTTTCCCCAAAGCACTCAGCTTTTCCCCTCCAGAAGCTCACACCTGGGTACCACTCTCACACAGCGATATCACAGGCGAGAATTCTGGGAAATGACATACATATAAACCCACAAAACACTTCAGAACTCTTACATCAAACACTGGCAAATTGTTTTTGAACCAGAATACAATGTAGCCAGCCTAGACAGGCTTACTTTTGCTGTAACCTTGGTGTGCTGATTTCCATGTAAATACACAGAAGGTTCTTCACCTTGGAGCTATTTCAGAGGGGGTTTTGTATATGGAATGTAGGTATAAAGTGAAAGCTCTGGGTGGGCTTGTAAATCATCTGTGCTAAATGATTTGTGGAAACCTCAGACATACTGAGGTTTTCCTCTGTGGAAAACAAAATAAAATTTTCTTATTTATTTTATTCGTCTTTAACTTACCTAGGGTTAAGTATCTCTATCTGTAAATTTCAGTGATTGGCTTCAATCAAACGCCTACTGAAGATTTTCCCTTTATCTTTGGTTAAAGGATGATTAGACCTATCTGAGTTAATGTTTATAAAGTACTTCGATAAAGTAAAATATAAAATTTTACCCTAAATGTAATGAATTATTTTCTTATTATTGTAATACCTCTTTAGATTTAAACATATTCTTCTAATAACTTTTAATATTCTTCTAAAGCAGAGTTTAAAAGAACATTTCCTTTTTTTGCTTTCCTTTCTGTTTTCTGGGATTGCACTAGACTGTTGTTAGTGCAAGCTCCTGGTCTTCTTTAATTGAATTTCCTCTGTTTTACTAGCATGCATTTGACTGGTCTTTTTTTTGGAATATAGAATCATAGATGAGGTTCTTAGGGACATGGTTTAGTGCCAGAGTTAGGTTATGGTTGGACTCGATGATCTTGAGGGTCTCTTCCAACAAAAATGATTCTATGATTCTATGATTCTATTTGGGTGTGCAATGTTACATTATCAAATCCATACCTAGGACCAACTTTTGGAGGACTGGGGGGCTACTAAGTACTTCAGAAAATGGAAATACTATAACACATTGGCTGTAGCTAAGGGTTTGAAAGTCCTAACTCAGGCTACCACTCCTGGGAAAATCTTGGTTGTAATGTCAGTGGTGACAAATGTCACCCATAGTCACGGATCTGCAAAGGAATTGCAGAGTTACCTTCAACTCTCAAAGCACACCCTACACTGATCCTTGCAAAGATGCTATCGCTCCAGTATAACCTGGAAAGAATCCTTGGCAACGTGTATGGGCCAGCGTCCCCTTTGCACCAGTCACAGAGTGGCAAGACGGGGTGAGAGCCCAGTCACAGGCATCGGGCACCTCCAGTGGGAACAAATAGCTGGGATAGCACGTTTTTCCCTCCTCAGGTCACCCAGGACTCCAGTACGACTTTGTCATACTGGAGAATGTCAACATGCTATATATAGGGTTAGACCTACACACTTTTAACTAAAATAACAGGAAGCATCATAGGAGTGTTGAAAAATATTTTCTGATGTGTTTCACTTTAAGAGAAAAACAAGTATCCTTATAGAGTCAACCTAAATCTTACACTCTACTATTTCTGCTTAATTTTCTCTCACTTAAATGGCAACTATGCTTTAAAACACCAAGTACAGTATACTTAATAAATTATAAAGTCAATCTTCGTAATTTCTCTCCTCATACACTGGTCAGAGATGGTTTCAACACAGAAATATGTATGGATGGTAACCTAGGTCTTCCTCCAACAAAGTACTTGAGCATACACTTCAGCACATCGGCATCCCAGCTGAAGACAGTGGGATATATTTCAAGTTATGCATATGTTTCATAATTTTATTGAAGTTCAAAGATAAAAAATGAACATGCAGCAGAAAAAAACTACAACAGCCATATAATTGACACTATGGTAGTACCTTCTACTGAAAATTCCATAGAATCAGGAAAATACTTTCTTCGGTTAATTCAGCAATGTTCCTTTTGGAAGTAGTGACAAAAAAAATAGCTTTATTAGAGCACAAATTTGATCCAGTTCCATATAGATGGAAGCAAAACTCTTTTTACCTCCAGTGGAATTGGAGCTCAATGATAAAAGACATTTTATAACTCAACAATGACCCAAAAAGCAAGTCCTGACAGTGGAATCATGAGATTTTGTGAAGTCTTAATACTTAGCTATTCATAAGTATACACATGTCAGGAAATCAGGCTCTTCTAATGTCCTTTACAATTTCCATGTAGAGTGCTTACTCTTCTAGGATATATCCATGTTCCTCTGACATTTGTGTAAGAGTCAAATAAACACTGGAACTGTTATTTCAATCCATTTAGAAAGTTCTTAGATGATGTTTCCAGCAATACTTGGGGTTTGTTTTGTGGCTGGAATGTCTTTTTCACAATAGTGTTGGATTTTGCTATCGCTTTAATGGGTTTTCCCCTTCTCATCACACTTCTGGTGCCACTATTTTACCAGATATCTGAAATACTTCTGCACTAATAAGAAGTACTGTTCGTCCTGGGACAGCATCCAGAAAAGATACATACATTTAGGGAGGTTTGAAATATCACAGCACTTCCCAAAAATACAAGTTAGTCATTGCAACCACCTTGGCAATGGTGAGCCTGGAAACGCTGATAATGGATTTAAATATATATACGTGTGTGTATATATATATCTCACAGTACATTAGCAAGGCTACAACTAAGAAAAAAAAAGGTAGTGCTTTTGTTTCTATGTCCAGAAAATGCTGGCAAATAGAGAAGAAAACAGTACAATACTGAGTTATCTAAACACATTAATTAGCCACACCATAGAGACTCAGGCCTTCTCTAGTCCTCATTCACCTCCAGTTATACTTTGTTTGCCTTCCTCACGTCCACAATTGGTAAAACATTAGACAGACTGTGCAACACATCAGAAGGTAACTATTGAGCATGGATTTCTGCTGATGGCAGGGTTTTAAATGCTCAAGGCACTGGCACAACCAGCTCATGTAAATGGCAACCTTGGCTCTACATTTTAATTATTTTGAAAGAAAACCATTTTAAGTTGCAGTAAGTAACACAATGCAAGGAAAGAGATACTAGAAGTAAACACACACAAATCATTTAGCTGTATACAGTACCATGCAGTCACGACAGAAAGATATATTTGCAAACTCAAGGGAGATGAAATTCTGTGTTCCCCTATCACAATACGTAAACCACCAGTTATCACCTTAAAAGTAAAGCCCTTGTATCCACCTTATTAAATCGTACAGGCCCTGTTTAAGTGATCAGCCGTTGACACCCTCTTATAATTAAAACAATAGGACAGATTTTAACAAACAGTAGCAAACGTAAAAGTACAGGAGGTAAATACCACAAACTCGGGCTCTCCAGTTAGAGACACCATTTTTCCAAAATACCGTGTAATTCTCATGATAATTCCAACTCTAGCCATGCAAATACGTGGTGTGACATAGTTGTTGCATTGATTCATTACATCGCTGGTTTACGTTCCTTCATTGTGTTACTGTTCTCTGACACATCTCTAACAAAACCAAACTATAGTAAAACTAGTTGAAGAAACACTATTCAAATCCAGTACACGGCAACATTTCTTTTTTCATTTACGACAGGATTATAATCTGTTTGGGGGTATGTGACCACCCAGAGAATTACTCGGATTTCAATAAAATATAAACGGATGTGGTTTACGGTCCAGCACACACCGATCACTCCTTGCAGCAATCAACGTATTGCGATGGAACTTACACGTTTATCAGTCGCTGCCCGTAACAGACCTACAGACACAGCAGAATTCATCGGCTTCAGTTTGGTAAACCCATGCCGAGAAAAATGAATGGAAATGAAGACAGTGCCCACAGACAAAAGCACTGATCAACGCACTCCGCTGACATTATCTTAACGGCAACCTTTTCCCAACCCATCCTCCCTACTTTCCGATCCTTCCAGCAGCAGACACATCCGCACTAAAAGGTGCGATCTGACCCATTTCTCGTTGAACTCCGTCACCCACAGGTTTTCACTCGGCAGCCAGCAGCCGTCCCCCGGTCCACAATGACACAGCAGGGCTGGAGGGGGACTCGCCCCTCGCCGCCGAGTGAAAACCGAGGCGAGGGGAGGGCAGCGGCGGCCCTGCCGGCACTGGCCCCTCGAACTGAGGTAAACTTTCGCGGCGGCACCTGGGCCGCCGCCCGCGCCGCCGCTCCCGCAGGGCGGGCGGAACAATGCCCGGTGCCCCGCGCCCCGCGGCGGCCCCGCGCCTCCCCGCGCCGCCGCCCCCGTGTCCTCAGACAACCTCCGCCGCCGGCCCCCCGCCTCCCTGCCGCCGCCGCGCTGACAAAGGGCGGCGCGGGGGCTGCCCGCGGCCGGGCGGGAGCCGGAGCGGGCCCGCCGCCCCCCTCCCGCCCGCCCCGCCGAGCGCGGCCCCGGGCAGCCGGCCCCTCCGGCGGGCGCGGCGCCGGCCGGCCGGCGGCGGAGCGGACCTACCTTTTTGTCCTCTTTCTCGCTGCCGTGCCTCCGCTCCGGGTGGCCGCTGTCGGCGGCGGGGGCCGGCTCCGCGGGCTGCCCATCGCGGTGGTGCGGGCGCTGGTGCGGGCAGCCGCCAGACCCCGCCGCCGGGGGGATGGGCTCCGGGCACGGAGAAACTCCCTTAACATCCATCTCCATCTTCCAGTTCACTGTACTGCGAGACAAAAGCAGGCAAACACTTTCCACCGCCCCGCGTCTTTCTTGTGCTTTCCTTTCTCTCTCTTTTCTTTTTTCTTTCTTGCTTGCTTTCCTTTTTTTTTCCCTTTCTTCCTTCCTTCCTTTCCCCCCCTCAGGAGGCCGTGACACGCATGGCTCTGGCCGCCGCTGCTGCACCGATCCGGCGGCTGCAATCCTCCCCTAGATCCTCCAGACTTTTGTATCCAGCGTGTGTGTGTGTGTGTGTAAGAGTGAGTGTGTGTGTGTGTGTGTACGTGTGCGCGCCTGTCCTTGGTACGATGGCCTTCAATCGCCCCGAAACGGCAAACGCTAACTAAGCAGATCTCTCGCCACGAAGATCAACTCCCGGCCCCAGTCTAATTGTGGCGGTTATTTACTTTACGCTATCTATGTCCCAGGCCCGGGCAAGCCCTTCTGGCTCCAGCCCTTTGAACAAAGTTAAGTGGAGGGAGCTGAGCCCGGGGAGGGGGTGGGGGC
This sequence comes from Caloenas nicobarica, assembly GCF_036013445.1. NCBI lineage: Eukaryota > Metazoa > Chordata > Aves > Columbiformes > Columbidae > Caloenas > Caloenas nicobarica. Next base: position 43,078,754 of record NC_088246.1, on the reverse strand, counting down.
GAGGGGAAACCACCGGGGTTTAACACGGAGGAACTGACAATAACCCGGTAATGTCAAGTAAAAGTTAAACCTCACCCTTCCTCCCCTCCCCCTCCCCTCTCCACATCCCAGGCAAGCGCAATACAGCAAAGCAAAACGAGCGATTTCAGACCTGTGCAAGGTGCTGGTGGCGAGAAGAGACGAGCATTTACCCGATTGTTGCTTTTATTTTATTTTCCCCTCGCCTCCCCCCCAAACCCCAGCACCACCCGCTATTGCAAATGTGGGCTCCTGGATGTTAATCTCTTCTCCGCGGTCGGAGTGCATGTGTGTGACTGGAGCTCCCTCTCTCTCAGGCTGCCAGCGCCACGCAGCACTGCACAAGGAGAACTGGAGTAGGGAGAAAAACAAGAGCAAATCCAGGCTGGAAATCTAAATCAGTACCAGCCACCGGCTCTCCAATGTTATCAACACAAATACAAGAAGAGAAAGGAAAAAAAAAATCTCGTGTAAGCTGCTAAATCAGTCCTGACTGCAGTGCACGCACGATTGTTTTATTCCTTGTGTTAGCTTTCTTCTCAGACTGAAGTTTGACATGGTAGGGAAAAATGCAATCTCATTAAGAGTGTTTTATACCTAAACAAGAATTTCCTTAGTGGCAAATTTCCTCAGTGGCACCAGAGCCAGGCCAACTCTTCAGCTATTCCCCTTTTCGTATTGAAGAGATGAATGGTGAGCATAGACCCAATCGTTCTTAAATCAGGACACCATCAGGTGACCAGTCTGCACTTCTAAATATAACACCACATTGTCCTGAGGAGCAGCTGCTTTGAAAGTTAACTGGAAGCATCTCCTGAGAGCCTGCAGTGTCAAGATACGTATCTGATCTATACCTCATCCATCTGATGCATATACTGACCTCTCCAATAGCAACTACCTGCTCCACAGTGATACTGGGACACGTCCTCAGGAGCTGGTCTGATTTTCTCCAGGAGAGAACCTGTCTCAAGGTAGTTTGGGAAGCAGGTGACTATCAGGTATTACGTGACGCCCTTTTATTCCTCGCCTTGAGTTCCCTTATTCCCCAACAGGATTGTTACTGTGGGAACCTGAACAGACCTTATTGCAACAATATATTTGGACAAAGGGCAAGGGCTAATCTTGCAATAGAGAAAAAAAAGCCTTCATCACACACCAAAGTTCTATTTTTAAAATACACACCTCTAAAGATTGTTCAGTATTATTCTCAAAGCATGTCATATATTTGTGAGCCCTGCTGTCATCACAGATTGGCACAAATAAGCATTTCTAGTGAAACTATCATCATCAATGTTTAAAATTGAGGTAAGTAATAAGACAACCAGGCCCTGAAGGTTGAAGTTTATAATCAAGTACGCAAGACTTCTTACAATCATTTTTTATGGTCATTTAAATGTAGTCTACATTTTGGGGTGGAAGGATTTAAACATTCTGTATATAGTTTTAAGCCTCATTAGCAAAAAGCAGTACTAACTGCAGGCAGGCACTTTTCAGGGGATCTGTTTGCACAGGCACCATGGCTGTGGAACACACACAAAGGTGGACTTTGCTGCAGAATTGCCCAGAGCAAAGCAATGAGGCCACATAGATGACAAGCTACCCCCCTGTCAGTCCGCCTGCGCAATGACCACCTCCCTCCGCACACGACAAAGCACACAAGGAATAAAATTCTGTGCACAAGAGCTTTTCCAGTTTGGGTCAAAGTACTTCCAGTATCACAGGCTGGAAAATGGCAAGATAAAAGTGAAAATAAAAATCTTGTTCGTTCAGGCGCTGCAGCGCACACTTACAAAATTACTGATAAATGACATAGAAACCTTCCCATGGTGGGTAATACTAAATAACCCTGTTAGAAAGTAACAATTCCCAATTCACCATCTCCAGATCCGTAAAGTAAAATTCAAAGCAAAACCAAACCATCTAAAAATAGAGAAAAGCTAACCCAAATACCAACATTTCACCATGTGGTCTGAAGCTTACTGGAGCTGGACATTGGCAGAGAACCAAAGAAAACTAATTCCAGAGGTAGGGGCCCTTGACTCAGAAAGCTCTGCTGCTAACCCTAGAGAGTTTAACCCCCAAACCAACAGAAACTTCTTAGGTGGCACGAAAGAAGAGAAGGGTAGGCCCCAGACTATACGAAAGTCGGTACAAAGTCTTGTGCTTGGCTGCTGAATTTCAATTTTCCCTCTGTCTTTTCCCCATCTTTCCATTTTGTGCTGCAAAAGATTCACGACGCTTTTGCAAAAATAAAATTATTAAAAATAATTCATCACAACAGTGAGCTCCCAGTTGTTCTCTGCACAAACCAGATTGCTGTCCGGCTGCCGTTATTCAATGGATTTCAAGAGAATCCTAAGTAGAACATATTTTGTCAGGCTTAAGTAAAGGTCTGAATAATCAGCACAAATTTCTGTGAGAGAAATAATGGTCTTCAGGCCAAACATACTCTGAGATACAAACAGTAACTACAAATCTAGAAGCACTAACAAATTGGATGGGAAAACAAAATCTGAACCAGCAGGCTGAGGAGATAAGAAATACGACCTCCTTCCAGTCTCCGAAGTAGTCCTTGTGACAAGTATCAGGTGCCTCAAGTCCACACAGATGCACTTGAGCTTTTACCCTGAATTATTTTTGCTAAGCATTGTGAGAAGAGTGGGACTACAGACCGTAATAATGCAACAAGCCACAGCACTGAACAGTTACCCGTTATTGTGCAAGAAGTTTTTGGTACCTTCAACTAGGTTGGTACATATGTTGAACTCAACACATTAAGTGCACAGAATAGTATTTGGAGCTGAGGTGGAAGAATGGCAAGCTAGAATCCTCTATCACATGGCAACTGTCTTGGAAGACAATGCATTGAGAAGCAGAAGCCAGGGAGTCTCACTGGAGGGCAAGTCAATCCATGTTGGTAAGAAAACAACATTGTGTTGAATGCTTTCCAGATGTGCCAACAGATGAAAAAAAATTAGCATCAATCCTTCACCCACATTCATTGTGGTAAAACAGCATACAATTTAGCTTCCATATAGAATAATAAAGAACATTACTGAATATGGGCTGTCTATTACCACACACAACATCCATCAAGAATTTCTGAGATCTATCGTTAATTTTTCAAGAGAAACAGCATTAAAATATTGCTGGTGAAATCAATACTACAACTCGTTAACACACGCTCCATGCTCCTGCATGTTTTGCAGTTGTGGGTTGTGCTGTAAAACAGGTGTAGGTGACTAAATAGATTCCAGAGACACAGATTTTCTAAAATGCAAAAAGAAAACCTTTCAAGAGCTACTGCATTCTTCATGTCTCAAAAAAATAAAATTAGGGAGTGATGAGACTATGAATTTAATTACAGGCCAAGTATTGGAACAATTTGATGGAAAGTGTCAAAGATTGCTTCTTGTAGAAAACCATGTCATTTTTTACATTCTTACTCTTGGTTATGATCAGATGACAGTACAACATACTGTGCAAGCCACATGGCAGGGGAATCCTCCATAGTCCTAATTAATAAGGCTAGAAATGGTGGGAAGACATACATGAATTAAATTATTTATCTAAGATCATAACGTAGTTCAGTGGCAGATTAGACAGAACATTTATGCCCTTTCCATGGTCTCTTCTGTCAGTCATTTTTTTCATTTAGCAATTTGTCACTTTTTCTTACGAATAGTTTTAAGATAACTGCTCAGACACTCAATCATTTATTGATGTTTCCCTACATAACAATTCTTGTTTGAAGATATTTTCAAGTCTTTCTCATGCACATTTATATTTATGTTAATGTGGATAAACTGAAGATGTTGCATATCAGAGGTACAAAAATAGCTATTACAAGTTAGCAGGATATATGCAATCTTCATGAAAACACAGCCCTCATTGTATGAGAGATGCAGCATTCAGCTTTCTGCTGCCTCACACATCTGTTGGTTCAGGATTCACCTACCCACTTCATTCAACATTTGAATAATTTTGACCTTTTACCACCCTTAGACAATTCAAATCAAAGGTTTCCTGTTGTCAACACAAGCTCCTTGGGGCCTCACGCAACACTGTATCTGTCAGCTTGCATTCTAGGCTATTTCATTTCTTGCTTGAGAGTTGCAAACAGAGTTGCTTTCTCATGAAGACTCTGACCTTATCGATAATTCCCTCTGTACTATACATTTCAAAGTGGCTGACACAGATATTCATTGAGTCATTTTCCCACCCATCGATCTCTGCTTCTGTTCTCTAAGGTGTTTTACTGCAAGTATGCAAACATTCAGTAACCTGGGGGCTCCTGTAACTTTCGGGATCTATCTATACAGGTATTTTCTGTCTCAGAAAGTCTGTAATTGTATACACTTAATAAATGCAATCCTGAAAGAATTCTGTTGCACAGGGATATAAAGACATTCTGTGGATATTCTTAGAGAGTAAAAGCTGAAAATACTATTTAAATTCCACCATTCTCTACAAAGTCCGACATGAAAATGGATACATTACAAGCTGCGCTTTCAAAAGCATCGTCTCTAGCTTTCCACTCACAATTTTGATAATATCAGTTCTCCCTTGCATTCTAACATTTTTGCTCACAAGTACTGAAATCTCAAAGAATGTCTGCACAACTCAAGCCTTGAGTGATATTTTTTGAGCCTTTCAAAGACTTATCTTCATTCCTTTTTTGGAGCAAAAAATCCTGTAACCCTTGGGAGGTCTCCTGAGCTCTTACAGCTCCTTTTCTAGAAAGCTGTCAAAACAGAATTGATAGGCTTCATGACTTTTAAACATGAACATAACTCCTTGTAGTTTATATTCTACATAACCAACAAACAAAACTATTCTGGCCATAGCTAGAGCTTCAGCCTTCCTTGCCCAAGATATTGCAAAGAGAGCAATGGCCATGCAGACCCTCCACTCACTTTCTAAAGCAGTGTCATCATTTGAGTATGTATCTGTTCTGCAGGGTGTATGGGAGGCTTTATTCCCCTCAAAATTGCTGTGTGAGGTAGAAAAAGAAGCAGCTATTTCTGCTGACTTTTCTGAGAGCTGGCCTGGGCTGATAGTCAAGACATCACTGGGTGGGACAGAAGGCCTAACTTAGCAGACTCAAAGAATGGAAATACAGCTCTGAAGAGAATGGGTGGGCAGCACAGCCACATACACATTTGTTTCACACAGCCTGAAAACACCTGTATTTCACTGGGTGATGCTGCAGTCTCCTCGGTTCCTGCGATAAGCTTGGATCTGTGCCAAATGGACAAATTTGACCTAGTTTTAATTTTTTTGGAAAGGAAAATATCCACTGAGATAACTTAGAAAATGGAGGAAAAGTAATTTGTAATAATAATCATTTGTTAGAAACAAATAAACGAAAGGGAGATACATTAAAACAAGGGAAAAGGAAATGCTCTATATTATTTCTCAATGGATGCCAAACCTTCATTGCCAGAAATTAAACTTTCAGGAGCAGACAAAGACACGAGAATGCCCTACAAGGGATACGACATCTCTGGTGGCAGCCAAGGGTTGGTGTGCAAGAGCTGGTCCACTGAAGTTCTGAGTCCCTCTAACAGGGAGAGACAGACATGACAGAGTACGCGTGGGTTTAGCCCTCAGGCGTTTCTGCTTCACCAGCTGACCTGAAGCTGCACACAGCTCTGCTCTGTAAAGTGCAGAAATTTGTGTAGGAACTAGTGCAGGTCTTAGAAGCACTAAGTTCTGCCTAATTTCCATGCTATGGAGTGTTCCTACATGCCTTTATTACTGACATGCCCAGTAGGATTCTAGAGAAACTTCCTCAAAGCTGGGTCATGCATGGGGTAAGGAGGGTGCCCAGGACAGTTATAGATGTTTAGTTCCACTGATCCCTTTCTTCCTTGATTTTTTTTTCCTCTCCCAATCTCTTCTCACTGTTTCTATCCTTTGTAACTGAGAGAAGCATAAGGGCTCAATGTGCAAATAGCATCTTTTTATTTTGTAGCAGACTGCATATGTACATATGCAAATACGGTTTTGAGCTATGTTGTGGGCTTTTGTTTAGTACTGTCAAAACTGAAGTCTGGAGAATTTTTTTGATGATGAAAATAGAGGAGTAATCCATTTGGTTGTATCTGTGTAAACAACATGCACAAACCCACTTTCTAGAAATGCTTCTGCTTTTAATTTTTAAATTAATGCATACTGCTCAATTTGCTGACTACTTCCAACTTTTGGTAACTCTCTGGCCCTGTTGAGATATGCTCCATTCTCTCCTTGTTCCTTCTGTAGACTGGAAATACATTTAAATCCACCAATTTCTTAGAGGGAAAAAAAAATCTGTGTTAAGCATAAATTAAAGAAACAAAGTATGTTTAAGCATAAATAAGACCAAAGACAACTCATTTCATCTTCTTCTTAAAACTAAAAATTGAATACAAGTATGTAGATCATCAATTACTCTACTATTTGACTGCTGGGACTTGAGTTGAGGTTATTACAGTTTTGTCCACTAGATTCAGATCTTAATCTGCACCAGTCTGAATCCAGTGAGTCAGAGGGTATGCATTTAAACAGTATAGTCTTCACTACTTTAAGTAATCTTTAGGAAAGAATCTGATTTTCTTCTCTTTGACTAGGTTTAACCTGTTTTGAGGTCAATACTATGACTAAAAGGTGGAATGAAGGACTGGGTTTTGAAAGAGAAACACAAATTCATGAACTTTCGCTTTCCAAAATAGTTTTAATTTCCATAAATAATTTCAGTGTATGCGTACTTTGGATCTAGCAATGTCTCCTTAATTGTAAAGACGACATTTTCACTTTTTCTGCTTTTGCAGCATTCTATAGGGGAAAAAAAGCCCTAGTAAAAATTTTGAAGAAACATTTGCTGAGTGGGGTATCATACACTTTCCAAAAGCAGCATAAGAAATTTATTTTAATTAAATTTTTCTGCCCACAACTGTAGAGTTAAAAGCAGACATTTGAACAATTGAGTATGAAGCAAGTTAATGATGACACATGAGAAGACTATAAGATGCAAAAAACATAGGAAATTGATGAAAGTGAAAACCCCTGCAAACAGTTTTCTGACTTCGAATGGCAAACTCAAGAGAGATGAAAAGATGAATGCATCAAAAAGAACATCCTTTTGTTCCATGAAAGAATAGGTTATTGTCTACTTGTATTTCTTGGACACCATCACTGGTACTGCACTTGCAAAAAACAATGGAAGACACGTCCCTGCCCCAAGGAGTGTACAATCAAAAAGCCAATGGAAAGATGTCCATTAATTTCAAAATGAGTAGGATTAGACCCCAAATTAGGCAAATGTAGTTGCATAGCAGAGCCTGCCAGCATACTAGCAATAGTTCAGCAAAAGGCAACAGTCAGCCTACCCACTCAAAGACAGATGTTTTGATGACAGATTAAAAATAAATAGACATGTTAATGGATATAAAGAAAATAAACTGAAGTTGCAAGGAAATGTTTTGATTAAAAAGCTGATGTTCTCAGGTCAAATATGCTGTCAACAGGGTATGACACTTAAGGTCTCAAAAAGCACTCAGGCTAAACTTCCACTTTGTGCATGCAAATCACTGGTGTCTGTGGTTGTTTATCACTGTCACTTGTACAAGCAAATGATAGAATTTACATCTGTAAAAGCCCATTTGTGCTTAGTTTGTATTCAGTTAGCACATACAGCTGGGGTTTGTATGCATATCTGTATATTTTATCATTTGCTTGCAGAAAAAGCAGTGCTCAAAATTGTACCTGAAAAATAGATGTCATATTTTGAAATTCTGGTTCTGAGCAGTACTCAGCAAAAGCAAAAAACCCCAATACAATGCTGCAGATACAATCTAATCTATTTCCAGCAATGACACCAAAATAAGATAACATAATTTAGGATCAAACAAACAAGATGCCAGGCATCATGTAGATGTTAGAGTGTGTTTGTCTGTTTCCTTTCCTGTGCCCTTTAATTGACAGTGAAGTAGTTCATAATTCTGACAATCGATAGGGGTCAGCTTCAGAGAAGTTACTACTCCTTTGCTACAAGTAGGCACAATTCATAACTCTTCATACTCTTGTTTGATCCTGCCATGAAGACTTGTAGCACATCTGCACTTTACAATGGTACCAGCCATGTAACCAGAAGTCAAATTCCTGGATCAGGACAGGTGTGAGGCCAAGTTAGTCAGGTAACGTCCCCCTGTGCCATCCTCAGCATTGTGCTAGGTCCTTCACCGAGTTCTGCACTAGCAGAGTCCCAGCTATCCCAGCCCAATGGATTCCAGTCCACTGGGATCCACTGAGGTGTGCTTATTCACCTTTAAAATATGTTATTTCATTATTTGTGTTTGTCAGGGTATTGTAGCAAGAGCTAGAGAAAATTTATTTAGAGTGAACGCTTAGATTCTGAAACACAAGACTCCACTGCCAGGGAAAAGAGCTGGGCTGTTAAGTTGTTCACTGTCCAGTTCAACTCTTGCACTTGCCTCTAAGAGACAATGTTATCCCTCATACAATAAATCACATTCACTCACAGTCTATGAGCTTATGTGTTCGGCTACTTGTCTCCTTTCACATGGGCACCAGGAGAACTCTCAGCTGCAGAAAAGAGTTGAAGTCAGAGTCCAATAGCAATTTGAGAGATTATATTTTCACTTCTTCATCAGCCACTTAATCTATTCTCAAGCTCCAAAAGGTACTTTCTTTTGATCTACCTGTACCTACTTCAATTGAAATTTGGTTTCCAGAGTTTAAGCTCTGGCCCTCTGGGAACACCGTGCCAGCACATGAAACCTGAGTCCTCACATCACTCTGTGTACATGTAAAAGCAGCCAGGATTCAAGCTCTGAGCAGTAATACTGCTTAAATTACCTTATATTCTCACAAAAGTCACTTCACAGCTGAACACAGGACAAACAGTATTACACCAAAGCAGAATTTAGTATTCTTAAAAGTGGAATTCAAGTTTGAGAGCTAGAGTGTGTGTCCGTGCAGACAGAGCCCAAGGGAAGTAGCTCTAGTGAATATTTTCTTGTTTAATGCAACAGTTTTGTCTGCAAGACAGTCAAAGAGCTAAACAACTATCATTAGTAATAACAGAACCGTCCATTAATCTGAGCAGGTCTGATACCGGGAAAACTCCAGTCTTCTCAGAGCTGTGCAATAGCCAGCTGCCTGCTGCCTCTCATAGCATTATCACACTGATGTTTCACAATAACAAAACAATTTTGCAGAAAAAAAAGTATTTTCTGTGCCTTCTGTGAAATCAATTTGCATTTTTATTACTTTCTAATGAAAAACATTCCAGTTTACATACTTAGCTACATTTATACAGATTTTATAAGCATGTCAAGTTATCTGTTTTGCTAACCCTAGAGTAACTGCTTTGGAATAATTATTTCCGTGTTTACTATATTAAGTACTTCTGTCTTTTCTAAGGTGAATCAGAAGAAAATTAGGAATTGACATCCTAGATTAGACCAACAGGCCTCCTGCTCCAATACCCTGACAGTGCACAGTGCCAAATGCTCTTCCAAGGAAAATAAGTGGGCAAAAGTATGGAATAAGTCTGCAATAACTAGTCTGTACTAGACATATCCTCTTAATTCCCACCACACTGACATTAATGTATGCCAAAAATAACAAATTTTATCTACAGTGTAAAAACCAATTCTTACTGTAACTCCTGTAACCATTGATGTTCTCTTTACCCATGCAAGGGTCTAATACTCTAAGAATCTTACAAGGCTTTTTAAAAATCCAAAATAAGGTACAGCAAAGCAAATGCAAATCAGTAGACATTACTTTTTCAAACAACATGGCTAATGACTCAGTGTTGTTTAGATGTGGATTTGGATTTCTACAGCTGCATCCTCCAGTGCTGTGCTATCAGTCAGACTGCAGTTCTAAACAATCTGGCGGTTCTACAGTCCTGTAACATCTAATAGCTGATTTTTTTTTTCTTACCTGTCATAACAACATAACAATCTATTTAAGCAGAACATTCAAGCTCTTATTTAAGATTTGTCTCCTACTAAAGAAACCTGTATTCTGGGACATAATTCAGAGAGATGGGAGGGTTAAATAAGTACAAACAGATAATATTGCCTTTCAGTCATTCTTTCTCAGCAAACTAACTTCAAGAATGCCAAGTTGAGAATTTTCTTATTCTCTTTTTAGGAAATACTTTGTGTTTCAGGTATATCTGCAGCTTACACAAAGACAAAGAGGACAAGAAAATAGACAAAGACAAAGAGGACAAAAGTGAAAAAGGGCAGCCTTTACGACTGATGGTGGTATTTCAATAAATGGAATCTCTGTTCTTCTTCAGAAAGAATTATCAATAATCTTTTTCTCTGCACTGAAAAACAGATTTCAAAACAAAACAGTTCAAAGAGAAGTTTTAAAAATTTCTCTTGAAATCCATCATTTGGAAAAAACAGTTTCCTCTTACTGTTCAGATGCTCATTGGTAATCAATTTTGGTTTTACTTCTCGTCTTTTAACATCTCTAATAACAAGGATTCACTCAACATTGTTCATTATCTTGAAAACTTTTCAGTTGTCTGATAGCTCTAAGTTTTAGGAAAAAAAATATTCATCCTAACTGCAAAAGCTAATTAACCTGTTCAGTTAAGTACAATTAAAGGCTTACCATTAAACCATCTTAAAAAATCCTCACAGTGATATTCCATGATTTTCGCAGTCTGAGAAAAGACGTACCTAACAGTATATCCAAAGGGATTAAGGTGGATTCATTTTTTATAGAAATAAAATAGTCAAAGGGAAACGATTTAGAAGTTTCATTGGAAGGCTTCAGAAACAGGTAAATACAATCAAGCTTCACAGACTTCCAGCTTCTAGAGGATGATATAGCCTATTTGTAAATAAATGGTTATTCATTAGTTATGATGTCCAAGAGAAGGAGACTGCTAGGGATTTATGAGTATGTCATCTCATTTCTCTTAGTCATGGAAATTACTCAATTTTCCTACCTAGAGTAGAGTTTCAGGATGTTCCACTGATCTTGCAATTGACTTTATCACTTGGATGTTTGGTTTTTCCTTAATTCTAAGCAACAGTGGCTCTAAGACATGGTATCTATGGGGAGAATTTACCATGACAAAGCACTGTGTACTTCGCAGAACTGTAATCAAAATATTATTTTCTATTTCATTACAAAACTTCATTTGTAGTTTTATGTGGAAGTAAATATCAGCGCTATTTAGAATGACAGCAAGCAAGAAATGGTAAATAGGAAAAATAGTATTAAGTTTGCATAATAGCACGGTTGGTGCTCCTGTACAAAGGCAAAGGCAACTCCTCAGTGCTTACCAACACAATCGAAGTTTGTAAATACAGAGCACCACACTGTGTGTGGGAATGGATCGATTCTCATCTCCAGAGCTCTAGTAAATCGGGCTGAATGGCCAGAGAGAAAGCGACTGAGTTTCTGTCCTTAGTTCTTGCAAATTTCTCATCACTGAATGTTGTCCAGGCAGCTGCATTTTGAACTTACACATATATCCTTGGCTTTTAAGCTCTACGAGCTTGAATGTCGTCTCAAATATCCCCTTTCCTGGATATTCTGATTTAGAGTTTCCCTCCTCAGAGATGTGTGATGAAAGAAAGACAAGGCATATAGACTCTAAGGGTATTCAAATAATGACCAATTCATATAGAGTTTCAGTGAAAAACTTGCCATTATTAATTTTCAATGAAGTATGTGTATGTTAAGCATAAAAACCTAAAGAACAGTAAGACTGTGTTTGGAAAGTCAGTGCAACTTCCTAGCTTTTAAAAAGCAAAAATTATGAACAGAAGTTACGTCACGTGCACATGCTCTCAGCTGGTTTGAGTTTTTAGGTGTAGCACAGACCTCTGCCATGCAATCTGGGAAAGTATTTGAGCAGTGAGAAGCTGTCACTCTTCTGTGAATCAGCCACAAGAGGCAGGCGAGACACCGATTTCATCTGGCCTACAGAATTATTACCTTGCAGAGGCAAAAGACTAGTTCTAGGGAGCAGGCAAAGGTATATGCCTAGGTATCATCTTCCAAACATACATCCTCCACTGGTGTTATTTTCAGTACCTCCATATTACACCCATAGATTCCCTGCTGGCATTCCCAGTCAAATAATTCCTTTCTGAGATCCAGACTGTTCCCAAACCTCTCTATTATTTTTACATTTTAACTTCACTTTTCACTGTCTTCACATCCTTTAGCTAGAATTTCAGTTACTCTCTCTTCTCCTGTGCTCCATCGTTGGCCTCATCCTTGTAACACTCAGTTCCAGCTCCTAATGCTCCACTTAGGCAGTTTTCCTTTTATCGCTATGGTATCAGCAAGGGTCCTTTGACACTCAAGGAGAGACAATCTCCTGATACAAGCTCTGTTCTCCAAACCACAATACTTGTCAAAGAGAGGAGGAATTGCACAAAGTCTCACTCAGCCCCTCCAGCCCAGCCAAGGAGCAGACCCAGTGCAGGTGAAGCTTTGGAGAAGACAGCTGCCAAACCCTCATGGCTAAAACCATGAAAGCTGCTTCTTTTTTTTTTTTTTTTTTCCAGCAGGTTGTACATGTGAGCCAAATGTAGGCAGATTTTCACAGGATAGCTCATGCCAAATTTTAGGCCACTGCTCCAGAACACAAAGATAATACAGTTTCCTTGGTACTTGTAAACATTTTTCATAGGGGCAAAAATATTTCCCTATGAAACCTACTGTGAGGCATAGATGTGCTCTGCTTGCTTAAGCCTTCCAAAACAAGCGAAGAACTACATGCATTTATGCCTGAGGCAGACACCTGCCACAGGAAACTTCAACTCGAGCATTTAAAATTTAGCAAAATTGTATTATATCTTAAGACACTTAATAATGGGGAAAAAACAATCTCTTAAATATACGGTTTTCTTTTTCTGCCAATTACATGTGTGCATTTTAGATTTTTGACTGTACCAGTATTTCTTCTGAAACCCAGCATTGTGGGGACCAAGCTAATTCCTCTCAAGAGGATGAGAGTCATTTTGCAGACAATCTTAAAAACAGAATTTAACTAGAGTTGGCTTCTTTGTTCTTAAAGGGCATGGGAGATGCTTCAAAAAGGCTAAACTGTGAACAAAGCTTGTTTTAATAATTTTCGTGTATGCACTTGCAAGGCATCTGAAAAAATACCCATGCGACTTCTCCAGTTGCAGTTGATAGTGGATGTGTTTCCCAGTATGAGATTAGGCAGATTGCCTTGGGCTCGCTCCACAGGGGACAGGTCAGCTACCTTTATTGCATGTCACCAGCACTGGGCCACTGAGGCCCTTCCAAAAGACTGACTATTTCTCAGGATTAAGAGGCCTGGTTAAAATGGAAAATGTCCTCTTTTGGTTTTGCTGCATGTAATACCTATTAGGGGGCTATAAAGGGGATTACGGAATCTTAAATCACCAACAGTATCATTTGCTGTGGTCTTTTTGTTCTTTTTGCTTGTATGTATGAAAGTACATACATTTACAAATTGTACATGCATGTCAATATCTATTAAAATAAATGCAGAATAATATGTTATTTAGCCTCTCTAGACAAATGCTGCGTTTCTCCAGTCACTGGGCCAATTAAGCTTTGCTTTCTGGTTGAGGGTGGCAGTTGGTATAATTATTGAAGAAAAAAGATTGTCAAAGATTGAAAGGATTGCTTATGAGCAAGTACTTTATGCGGCTCCATAATACTTCCCTGTTCTTTAATAAATGAGGTTCCTTAAAAATTCCTTTTACAATCAAGAAAAATGAAATGTAAAAAGTATGTTAATAATGGTAAACTATTTCTTGTTAATGATGTCTCAGTCTCGCATAGTCACTCAGTTTATATTATCTGACTGAATGATACAAGATGCACTTAGTTTGGAATTTACACTTTTTGACTGAAATGTTGAGTACATGATACGGTGTCTCAGTCAATCAAATAATTATTTAAGTGATTATCAAAGCTTCACATGACACTTCCATATTTTATTTTTAAACAGTTTTGGTGGAAACAGTTGTAGCATTCTGTCCCTGTGTTTTCTCGTCACACAGATGAAGGCTGGCACCAGGTACATGATTACACAACACCACAGGTCAGTCTCAGAGTCAGCAGGACTATAGATGGAGAATCTTATTTTTGGCATAAGTCTCACAGAACCCCCCTCTTTATCTTTCCAACTATTTAACTCCTGAATCTGACCCTGTCTTTAAAATGGGAGTCATGCAGTGAAGCACAGAAGCTCAGACAGTAGAGATCTATTTTGAAACTTTTACTCCCAATACATCTCTTCTAGAACTTTTTTACTTAAGAAAATCAGTATCAGAGCAGGGCCCCATTGTGCTAGGAGCTGTACCAAAAAAGAGAACAAAGATGACTCCTGCTCCAAAGAACAAATACAAAAAAGAAGACTGGAGCGGGGAGAGGATGTAATAATGCCAGCAGATCCTAATAGGCAGTTGGGCATTAGTATAAGCATTAGTAGACATTAATGCCTTGTAGGAAGATAAATTTTGACATTAGAGACCATGCTGAATAAATTAACGCTTTTAATCTAGGTAGGACAAAAAGAAATTTCTAAGGAAGTGTCAATGGACAAAGTCAGAGACCAGTAGCACTGTACTTTCCACTCCTGCCAGAATTAATCTCAGAGTAACAGAATTAGTCTAAGGTCTGACTTAGCCTAGCTGGAGAAAGGCTGACAAAAATAGGTACATCCACTTGCCACATTTGTACTAACACTGCTTCAGGTTAGTGCTTAGATGATAAAATGGGGCCCTGCCCTGTAAGAACATTCCACTGGCACTGATTTCATGTTCACACTCAGCTTCCCAGCTGCAGATACATAAGATCCTTGCATCTTTGCAGCCTAGTGTTTAGAATTTGGAAAAGGTTTTTCCCTAACAGCTGGCCAACTGTTAACACTTTTTTACTCTTTTAGAACTCTTTTTTTTTTGTGATAGGGTTGCTGACTGTCTGCCAAGCTTATATGTATTTCTTTTACAAAATATTTATATTGCACTGTTTTTAAATTATTTGTTCTGTCTCATGTCTCCTGTTGTCAAAATTTTTTTTAAGACTCAGTCCTTTGAAATACTTTCTCTCTTTGGGGCAAGAACATTGAACTCCTCCTGATGCCCAGCTCAAATGCAGAAATCAACACGACGTACCACATATACTAAGTTTTGGATATTGAAATGTCAAGTGCAATTCTGAGGAAGGTATGAAGGACACACAGTGCCTAAGGAGACAGACTGAACCACTGTTTCCTAAGATACCTGCAGCCAGAAAGGATGAATGCAATCATGGCATAAAATAAAGCTGTTCAAACCTGGCAGCGCCCTTAGAAGATGATAGCTGTGCAAACTCTCTATGTTTGGGTATATATGCACAACAAAATGACATGCAACTGTAGAATATTCTAGTGACAGTAGCAATGGAAATTTCCAGTACATTCAGCATGCTCTGGCATGCAGGGTACATAATCCAAGGTCTCTTAAGAGTTAGCACATACTAACATCCTAACACTATTCTCGTTTCCTGTTACTCATGTTAAACTGTATAGGTACTCTTTCATATGCCAATTTCCATTTTATTGTACAGTATATATTTTGTTAGAGGATGCTTATTAAGTTCTCTTCAGTTATCTATTAGACATGTTATATAGGCTTCATCTCTGGTTTTGTGGAGTGTATGTTTAAAGGCCATTTTTTAAGGCCCATAGTTGTCTCAGGCCGCACTGTTTGGATATGAATGACATGTTTGTTGTGAACTTTAAGTGAGATAGATTTGGGGCATGCTGCAGACTGAAAACTTAGATCAAATCCTAGCAAGTTTGAGTACGCTTCTGTCTGAATTATACATTGGCCAAGCATCAGCTGCCTTGCAGTGACATAACATGGCCCACGACAAGTCAGCTGTGTGAATTTTCCTAGGAGGGTCCCAAT
Source organism: Caloenas nicobarica (assembly GCF_036013445.1). Taxonomy (NCBI): domain Eukaryota; kingdom Metazoa; phylum Chordata; class Aves; order Columbiformes; family Columbidae; genus Caloenas; species Caloenas nicobarica. Next base: position 43,062,792 of record NC_088246.1, on the reverse strand, counting down.
GTTGTGAAATACAAAGGCAGATTGATCTGTAGGATGGTTGGGCTCCAGAAGCCTTTCTAAGCCTGCAAGGTGTGCTACAGGTGTCCTATATTTGACCATGCGAAGCACTGAGACACATCAAGGGGCACAGCAGCTTTAGTGAGCTCCGTGGTCCAGCCCCTAAGGTGCAATGTAGACATAATCATATTCATGAACATATGTCTAGTTCTTTTACTCTCTTCCAACAAGCCGACCCTTCTAGTGTCAAAAAGTTTTTCATTTCAGCTCTTCCTTGCAGAGAAAAGGAAGCTCTGATATGCTGATAGCTAATAATGATATGAAGTACTGGCAGTATTACTGTGTTCCACCTTCTCTCTTATTCTCCACCACTGCACCAGCAACTCACTTGTTCAGTCATAACTTCAGTGGAGCACTGCAGTTTGCTTCTAGCTCCTCCAGTGCCAGAGAGAAACTGCAGTGCTGTGCAGGACCTGAAAATAGGAGTGCAAAAAATATGCTTTGCAGCTCTTAGGTTGGCAGCATGCCCCACTGTATGACCCAGTCTGCAGGGAATGACCTGAAACAATGAAAATGGGACGCAGCATCCCCCTTCTGCCATTAACAGCTGTACAGTATCTACCTCTGGCCTCAAATATATGGGGAGGGATTATCATTTCTCTGCTTATAGCAATGTAGCTCACATCACGCATTAACTTTGCACATGATGAAAATGCTGCATTGTGGTGATACATCCTCTTTTGCAACCAGCTCACAGAACTGGTGAGGTAAACTTGAGAGAACAAGATGCACTATCCTGAAAGATGATACAGTTTATTTATGTGCTCTGCAGATCAGAGAGCTGAAGAAGGGAGTTCGCCTCCCAAATAAAATTGCTTGTTTCTTCCATGTTCCAGTTCACATTCATATAAAATTTGCTGTTCAATTATTGTCCCTGTAGCTTCTTTAGTGTTACTACTTTCCATATTTCTAATACTGAACTTTTTTCATATTATTTTTCTCTATATAATTAGCTTTGAACTTTCTAAGCACAACTTTCCTTGTTTTACTTATTTCCTTCCTGTATTTGTAACCTCCTTTTGCTCTTCTGTATTATCTCTGTTTTCACTAATATTTGCAACACCTCCTAATTTAGCATCACCTGTGAAACTTGCTGTTTTCTTTTTAACAACCCTCCTCTTTCGGATTATTAGTCATAATGTTAAATAAGACATGTTTAAGAGATTACGCAGCTTCCTTCCTTGCATTCTCAATTACTATTTGCAACATGCAGCCTGAAGAAATCTGTTTCCCTAAAGATCAATCTGAATAAATGGTGGCACAAATTGCCTGGGGAGAGTACGGTGTTCGGAGGAGCTGCCACCTCTCTGATCTTCCATCAACAAAACCCACTCCCACCTCATTCTCAAAAAAGTTCACAAACTCAGGTTTTACTGAATTTAAGTAGAAGATTCACAAATTGTAGATGTAGCTAGAGACTTCATAAATCCGCTGTGCTGAAGAAACTGTGCCCTTCCCAGCCACAATCAATTAATTCTAACGCAGACCACTTCCATGCATGCTAAAACACTGCTATGTATGCTGCTTTTGTCCAATGCTGAGGGCCAGCTGAAACAAGATGATGTGCCGTATAACTTCTCGCAAGGTAATCAGGAAGGGTTCTACACCCACGCTGCTCATCATGCTTTGCCTGTCAGTCACCTACTGCTAGTACCTGAATAGTGAAAAGCTCAGAGATGACTTCTCTCCAATATCCATTACTAACTATCTTTGGTTAAAATGTTCAGCTGTAATCAAGATACCAAAGAAACAGGGAATTGTCTCTTACATCTTTCTCACCTCTGCATTTCTTTTGGCAAAAATTTAAATTAGCTAAGCTATTTATTAACTTAGTTATTTGAATGGTCAAAGACTTACTGCTTTGTTGGGGCCTCTGTGTGACAAATAACTCTCAGACCAGCATTTAACCTAACTAATCAGCTTTTTCTGTCTTGATTACTACTAACCAGTTGAAAAAAGGCTGAAGATTGAATTTTTTAATACATGTGAAATATTATATTAATATGCATGTTTAGTAAAGTACATCATGCAGGCTATATTTTATTTTATAAACTTTCAAGGATTCTATAAAGTTTGGTTACATTTTTCAGTGTTTCTAATCATAATTTTTAATGTGTTTTTTAATGATCACCAATTTGACTGTTTATTAAGCTTAGGTAAAGTGAAATGGATCCCAATATAACTGCCTGAGTTATACATGAATTTTCACCAAAGGCATATCATACTTTATTACAGCACTCTTAGAATATCCCTCATCATTGCATTTATCCCAAATCTCTCACCATTCACATTTACATCTGTGCTAGAAATTACTAGAGTTCAAGTTTGAACTGGATATGATTGATTTCACTACCTGTTCTATTTGGAGTTATCCACGCCTTCAAAAATCACATGAAGCAAGCAAAAACAGGGGCTGTCATCAAAAGAAGGAATCCCTTGCAGCCGTTATCCCTGCCCTTGCTCTGTTCCCTCTCTTATGTCATCAGATGTATTAATATTTATGTGGCTACTCGGTGAACTGGCTCAGCAAAGTAACCTGGCAAAACACGAACTCTCTGCTGGAGGCGATATGGGATTAATTTTCACCCAGATTGGTTTTCTGATTTAATTTATAATACTAAACACCCACACAAATACTTGAGCTGCAGCAAGAGACACTGACAAAAACAAAGCACCAAAGTCAGAAGGACTGGACTGCAGCAATGTCAGTTTGATGCTTTGAAGCTACAACACTAGAAAACAATGTGGTTAAAACCAAATGGTACCTAAACCACATCGGTGGTCCTACCACAGCGAACTATGATGAAAAGGCAAATCGTGAAGAGATTTCCTGGAAATCACCAAAGTAGGTAACGCAATTACTAGAATAAACTATTAGCTATTGGGTAAAACCATAAAACTTTATTTTTTCCTTAAGTGTTTCATACTGCCTGCTAAGAATTCCTCCCTAGCCTGTGAAGAAGCTATTTATTAAAACTGTTTCTTTTGGCTTACTCACTTTTAATCTTTCTCAGAATTTTGACCTTAAATCATGGCTACTTTATTTTTCTTACTAGTTTATTGTGAGAGATTTTATCAGAAATCCTTTTGAAAAATTAAAGTAAATTACTTCCTCAAGATGTCCTTTGTACACTGTACTGTTGAATCAAAGAATTTCACCCATCAAGAATGCGTGATTTACTCTTGTGGCAACCAGGCTGGTTTGATCTTATAAGCATTTCATTACTTTGTCCTTAGTTATAATCTGTCAGTTTTTCTAATACTGAAGTTTGCCAGACTGTGATACCTTAAGACATTCCAGAATCCTTTTACATGATGGTAACAGTGCTAGACACTAGACATTGTTTTCAAACACAGATTTTTTTTTCTTTAAAGAATGTGTAGATGTTATAGTTTCATAGTTTATGTTACTATTTTGCTCTTTGATTTCTTTCATTCTTCAGTCACAAGCAAACTGTAGCAAAGAAGTATTTTCAAAGATAACTTATATTTGCTCGAGGCCATAAAAATCACCATAAGACAACTGGCCTAAATGAGGTGATGTATTACTTAACATTTTTCTTAACATTAGTATGTAATTACCTGAAACTTTAAAAAAAAAGTTGTTAAAAATATAAATGTTTTGAGAATAATTTCAGTGATACTTTTATTTTTCAAAAGAATTCTTTTTAATTACTGCAAATAGAGCATAAAATAATTTTAAAAGGCTTTTCATTGAAAAATTCGTGTAAGGGTGATGACCATTTATGCTGTAGAATAGCAAAGTGAAAACCTTCACATTTAATATTAATATTTTATCTGTCTCTTTCTGCCTCTTTCTTAATTCCATTTTTATCCACTTTGTTCTGTTTCTCTTTTTCTTCCCTACTCCTGGGGGTGTGAGGAGAGAGATGTGCTTTGATCTTAATTATATTTTCTAGGTTTTTCTTTTTTAAGTATAATTTTAGTTGTAGGGCAGTGAAATGAGCATACTTAGGGTGTTCTCTAACATACCTAAAAGCCATGTAGTAGCTAATACTCCTCTGGACAAACACACTATTTTTGAAGCGAAAAAACTCTTAAGAGACAACTTGGAGTTTGCAAAGCTGAATTTTCCGGTACTGAATTTAAACCTAATGTTAACCAAAAGGGATTATATGTGAGGATCAAAGAACAATGAAACCTCATTATTGTTTAATACTGAAAAAAGGAATGTAGTCAAGATTATACACTTGAAATGCAGTTTCTAACTGTGGAAAGATTTGCGTAAATCAGTCCCAACATGTAAAGATAAAGCATTTTGCTGGAATGCATTGAGAACTGAAGATGTGTTTAGAATCAGAGAAGCTTGTCTGTTTTCATTTTAACAGTTATCTAAACAGTCATATTTTGGTGATCTAAAGTTTTGTAAAATCTCAATAAAACTATTCTCTGTGAAAAAAATAAATACAACTTCAGTTTTCAACCTTGAACACACAGAAAGCTTGTTAGCAACTTGGTCATCTCATGTAATGCTCAGTTCAAATAATTATTCCTTTGAATATTTCAAACCATTTCATTAAGAATCAGTGAGTATGTGAGCAAGTGGGCAACACACGAGCACTTCAGCAGGGGACCGGTGATAGCAGTAGTGATACAGGTTGCCTGATTCTTTGGTGGCTGGATTCCCAGATGTATTACAAAGTACATGCTAAGGATCTGGCTTTGAGCAACCTGATACAGTGGATGATGACCCTGCCCATGGCAGGGGGGTTGGACTAGATGATCTTTGAAGGTTCCTTCCAACCCAAACCATTCTATGATTCTCTGAAAAAAAATAAGCCTATCAACGCAACATTTCTTATATTCTGTCATTATTTCGGTACCATCTTAGCATATGAAAAATTATATTAAAAACCAAACCAAACCAAACCAACCCAACAAACCAACATTTACCAAGAATCCTGTGAATCCTTACGTATTCCATAAAGGGCCACAACGTTATTCTGCACTGCGCAAAATAATGGATCGTCAAAACATGGTTAATTATATCTCATATGACTGTGTGGCTCTACAGTATTTTTCCCATTATCAGGTAGGTTCCAGAGTACTCTTCAAAGCTGAGGTACCATGGTTCTGAAGATGGTACCGATAAAAAAGAGTAAAAAAAGCAGCTGCTTATATAGCATACATGGTACTGGTATGAGACAGTATTCAGTGCATCTCCAGCTTCAAAATGTTCTCCCATTAACGATAATGAGCCAGCACTGTGCCCTTGTTGCAAGGAAGGCTAATGGCATCCTAGGATGCCTTTGGCAAAGCACTGCCAGCAGGTTGAGGGAGGTGATCCTTCCCCTCTACTCAGCACTGGTGAGGCCACACCTGGAGCACTGTGTCCAGTTCTGGGCTCCCCAGTACACGAGAGGCATGGACATACTGGAGAGAGTCCAATGAAGGGCCACAAAGATGGTTAAGGGACTGGAGTGTGTTTCCTATGAGGAAAAGCTGAGAGAGCTGGGACTGTTCAGCCTAGAGAAGAGAAGGCTCAGGAGGATCTTATCAATGCGTATAAATACCAGAAGGGAAGGTGCAAAGAGGACAGAGCCAGGCTCTTTCTAGCGGTGCCCAGTGACAGGACCAGAGGCAATGGGCACCAAATGAAATACAGAAGGTTCCCTATGAACACCAGAACAGGTTGTCCTGAGAGGCTGTGGACTCTCCAGCCTTGGAGTTACTCAAAAGCCACCTAGATATTGACCTGGCAACTGGCTCTAGGTGGGCCTGCTTGAGCAGGGGAGTTGGACAAGATGAAATCCAGAGGTCCGTTGCAACCACAACCATTCTGTGACAGTCATATCACGATGGAGTAACTTGGCCACTAACAAAAGCAAAACAATGCAATGGTACAAAAGCACAGAGTTTTTGCCCAGATTTTCCTGCAACTTGGATGTGTCCTGAAATATAAAAAACTTTCAAAGAATTTGTAGTTATAAAGATCTGGTATTGAAGAACTGCAGCAAGAATATGTTGAGATAAAATACTTTTGGAGATTGAAAACAGCCTAGAAAGAAGAGAGGCAAGACTCTGTGAATGCAGCACACTGATGAAACAGAACAGCATTCTGTGCCTTCTGAAGGTCACTAAACTATACTGATAATTACAAAGATCAATTTTCATTTGAAAATTACTTGACTGTTGTCAACTGGGTACCAAATATAAGTGTACAGTCCTTTCTGGTACTGCTGCTCCTCCTATTTTCTTTAAAAGGGTTTGTGGGAAGAGGTCAATTTTCTAAACAGGTTTTAGAAAAATTATCCCTAAATTTTCCATTTACATGCTCACTTTCAATAAATATGATCAAAGTCTGATATATGAATCTCTGAATAACAAATTACAGTGCAATTATTCTTTCCAGAATTGTTTTATAAATTAAGAGATAAAATAATCAGAAGATTACGTTCTAAAGAACCTAACACCATAGCAAAATCATCCAAAAGACAAAGATAACAATGAAAAGTTTGTAATTGTTAGAAGGCCTTTCAGGAAACACTGGAATAAAACAACTTTTTCACAGGAGATAATGTAAGTAGTAAATAGCAAAGTTAGTATTTTATCCCAGTTTGCTTTTAACATTCGAAGACAGTTTATTTATTCTGAGAAAGAATGAAAGAACAAAAAACCCCCATCTTCTTTACTAATATAGGATACACCACTACCATCATTTTAGTTTATTACAACTCAATAATTGTTACAATTTTTCTCTGTCACAAATAATTCAGAATCCAAACATAAACTCTGTACCTAAAATATGCATAGGTAAAGCCGAAAGACAAATGCTTTTGGACTTTCTTTTCTGAGTTCCATTCCCATGTACTAGATGCCTTGCATCAAATGCCTTCAGGATAACTGACTTCAACTACATGAAAATAGACTTACTGCATTCAACTTAGTTGAATATGCATTATTTGATACCACAAAATAGAACTTTTGGTTTTGCACATTTTGGAAAGAATTATAATAAATTTCAGATGAAGAAATGCCTTAGGCCAATATGGTTGTCCTCAAAGCACACTGCATTAATAGACAATGCACAAGTCTAAGGTTTCTCTTAAAGCAAAGATTATGACCTGTTGCCTTATAAATGCTGTTAACTTCAATCTGATCTCCCTTTACACATAAACACAAAACCGCTCTGTCAAAAGAATCAGCAAAGCTTTCAGAACATGCAAAATACTTAAACACTGTACACCTCTCCCCAGTCACTTTTTAAAGTAGATGAACATACACAGAAAAAATAAAATAAAATAATAAAATATTAAAAAAAAAAAATTAAAAAAACCACCACAAGATTTCATGACCCCTTTCCAAGGGTGGGGAGGGGGCAGGAACTGCCTACCCCTTTCACATCATGGTATACTTTGGCGCAGAAATGGCCCCTGCAACACAGGTAAAACAAATACCTTCCAAAATATGCTCAAGAGGCTCTACAAACAGTGCACACGAGGATGCTTTTCAGTGCTAATACATGTAGATTATGTAAACATAGCCTTACTGTGTCTGACCTTAAGAACCATGATGAGCAAATGAAGACAAGAAACGGAAGAGAGCTGAGAGAGCTCAAGTATGTCAAAAGCATTTCTCTTACATGGCCTTCCTATAATAAATAGTATAATGGGAACCGAACAGCCTATAATAAGATATAACAAGCCTTGGGCTTCCCTGGGGTACTAGTGCCAGGAAGAAAGAGCAAAAGAAATGTCCTCTCATGTCCAAAGACAATGCTGACCACTAATGTTTCAAGGGCTGTGAAAGGACCAAAGCATGACAGAGTCTAAAAACTGTCCCAAGTTACAAGCAGCATTTTTCTGAAAAAAGTTAGTTTGCCATTTGAGTACTATCCAAAATGTTTCTTTTTCAAATAAAAGAAAGTATATAGAATAACAAATAATAACAAATATTGAGTTATAATGCTGTATTTAAAAATATACTGCAACAGGCTGAGAAATCGTCATGAGGTATGGAAACGTCATTCTTCGAAATTATTCCGAAATAAGTCACATAAAAAAGGCAGCCAAATGTATGTTCTTACAGATTCCTGATGTTTAATACCAAATTTCCATGGCAATCAAAGGGTTGAAGCACACACACAAAGTGGGGAACTACTCAGTCATTGTCTTTTCCATTTCAAATGTTGTATTTGTGCTCAACTTCCAGTGTGTGCTACTCATAGTTAAGTTTGTAACACCCACTGGAACAGCAGGTCTATACAATCAAAAAAGATTTCTGTGAGATTGTCATTCTCATTTGACTCTTACAGTTCATAATTTCCACATACCACCATATATACTAAGATTGTATAAGTTACCATTTTCCACAGTTCTTTAATTTCCTGTTCACAAGATAGAGCTTGTATTAAACCCAGTTGAGGTGAAATAGTTGGGCAGACAATGAGGCAGAAGGGAGTAGGTCTGACTTCTTTTCTAAAGGTCTGAGCATAGAAGTACACGCATTAAGAATGTGCCATCCCACTTCGAGGCCTACAGAAAACAAACACACTCTCATTCCAATCTGTGCATCTTGCCTTGTCTGAGAAGAGCAGCAGAAACATCAATACGATGTGAAAATGAGTTTCCACATTTGACTCCCCTTGATACACTGGATAAAGAAAAAAAAAAAAAAGCCTTTCTTAGAAAAGAGCAGAGAGACGATGCAGCCCTTTTGAATTGCAATGCTCTGGACTTGATCCATGTCAGAGTGATCAAAGCAACCAATTCTCACTGATCAAATGAGCTACCAGAAAATACAGCTACTTAACCGGACATGTGGACAGAGTAGCAGTTCTGGCTAATATAGTATATATAAAAGAACTTAAACTAGGCCAAGAGTTGTCTTCCTTTTTACAGATAGGGCAAGTGACTGCAGAATGAATAGTACTGCACCCCTTAACAGATCTGCAATTTCTGCATGCCAACAAGAAAATATTCAAATTTTAGTATTGAAAATACACGGCATTCCTCATAGGAGCAATTATTTATCATACATGCAATGCTTGGAGTTCTCAGCAACATAACTTGTTTTTAGAAACAGTTTTTATTAATTTCCAAAGAATTTTAAAATTGCATTCTATAATTGTAAATGAATACGCTGCCAAAATGCAAGAATGTCTCTAGTCATCAGTTATCAGAAAAAATATGTATACTTTGTACCTTTTTTCCTTGTATCTCTTCCTTTTCGCTCTACATGACTCACAAGCTGTTTTAAAACAACAGCTCTGCAACATGCCTCAGAAGTAGTTCCAGATATTTTAAAAGAATTGCTGTGTCAGAAATAATTAAAAAGCAAAATTTACCTAGTATATACATTACTCTTTTCTGCAATATTATTTCTATTATTTGATCATTTAAAATATTTGTAAGAAAAATTATGATTTAACCATAAAAAAGGGTTTGACATTGTCAAAGTGTATACAACCAAAAATAAATTCAGCTCTCATTGATGCTGATGTGAGTACAGAGTAACTGTCTTTGCTTTAGGTTAGGACATAACTTATCCCAGAGTTTTCACCTATTTGAAATACATGAATAATATTCAAATCATTGTATCTGAATATGAAATTATTGGGTAAATAGTATAACTGACATTAGTAGAAACATCATTAAAAGCAAATACTTAAGACAAACATTTTATTTATACACACAAATCAAAACAGACACCCTCACCCTTTGGGGCAGAACACTCTGTAAGAATGATTACAAAATACCACATGAAAAAGTACAGTTCCTAAGGTTGAACTCTCTGGAAAGGACTACTTTTTTTTTGTCTCAGTGGTTTTTCCTCCTCTTTCTCTCAGATACAGTATTAGGGTAACTGTGGTAGTTCTACCTGGAGACAATAGGGTTCTGGGGACAAAGTACCATACATGGCCATCTTCCATATTTCTATACATGGGTATAAGACAAGTAGAACAGGAGAATGCAGTATTTATACATATATGTTTATATGTAAAAAAAAAAAAAGTTTATTTCGTGTTTACCACAGATACTTTTTCATTGTGCCCGCTGAAAATAAGATAATTTTAAACTGGTCATACTAAACCTGGTTAATATTATTATTACCTCTGTGGCCAAGGATCACACTGGTACACAGGAAATCATTAGGTATTTTACTGCTGTCCAACATGTTTGCACGAACTAATTTTATAACATACCTGCGGTGATGGAAGAAGCCAAAGAATTATTGCTGTTAGCTATTTTTAATACAATGTAGTCAGCAGATAATTGCGTTTGCCTTAATGTTAACTAATGCCCCTCCTACTGTGTTTTAAAAGGAAGTGCATCAGCAGGAAGCATTTAATTTACAGCAGCTTCTTGCTGTTTATGTGAAAATCAGCTATCAGAATACCAAATGGTTACTTTATGTATGATTTATTTCTTCCTTATTGAAAAAAATTCCTCTTTTAGAAGAAAACCTATATACCAAGTAGCAGGGAGAAATATTTTAAAAATACATGAAATGTCAAAAGTTCGCTTTCTTGCATTTATTGCAGCCTATACCCAGGCCGTTTTGTAGTATTAAGAATACTTGTGAAACTGTGTCCCTCAAAGCTTTAGCTAAGGAAACATAGTTGTACATAACAATTATATATCATAAAACTCACTACTAATCACTTCAAATGTTATTACTGAGGGTGCTCATCAAGAAATCTGAAAAGCAAAAAGGGAAGTATTTTTGAATACTGCTTTTATAATTTTAGGAATTTCTGTCTTGTTTTCTTGCTGGGGAACCAACTGCATTTTCTCTTTGTCCAATAGACTGCAGTCCACATATTCATAAATACGACCTGTGGATATGCTTACACAAAATTCTAGACAGTATTTTCAAGGGCTTTTTAAACTGGACCACAGCTAGCCAGTTTGGAATGCTGGACAAGAAAACAGCAAAATAAATCATTGCCATTTAGCCTCTAGTATACTGGCAGAATTACACTAGGGGGTTATTTAACTTATTTTCTTACACTTCTACTTACTGTAATTCACAGTCACGTCATAGGTCTATCTAAAAATGTTTTTAACCTCAAAAATACATGCTCCAGAACTGGTTGTGAAGTCTAGCGGATTTAAGTAAATTTTAGTGTATTTGAGAATGGAGTTTGGGTCAAGCAGCTTTTAATTTCCTGTTTCTGCCTGTCAGCTCTTGCCCTGGAAAGCACAGGCACAGCTACCAAAAACAATGGTGGCCAAAGAAAATGATGCAAGAGATTGAAGAGGTTTACACATAAACAGCTGGAACTCCACTTGGAATCACTGTGACAAAACAACTCATGAATACTTCCTCATGTCCAATTAGTGGGGGGAAAAACCTCTCACTGAAATTGCTTCTATGATTATTGTTTATTTCAAAAATGCTTTTATAATTAACAGTACAGATGAGGTTCAGGTTTCTTAAGTTTCACTTTGTTGACCTCCTACATATGGAACATACAGAACTGTATCTCTAGCCAAGAGAAAAGCAAAGCAAGTCCAGCTTCTCGTCCCTCAATCCTGTCCCTCCTTTTCCACTCCTATATTTTCAAAATGTTCTTTGGCTTATATGAAGATGCATTTTGGCTAGGAACTATAGCATGGCCATTTCAATCTCAATTTTTCAACAGACTTAGATTAAAAACTCTGGGGTTTCATAGCTCTTCCTGAGTGTTTTGGGTTTTTTTTTCATTCCACACAGTTTATAAACAAATTAACTGATCATCCAAGATGCTGCCCAAAACACTCTGTGGCACAGGAAGCCCACAGAACCAAGCCCTCTACTATGGCAGATCCAAATCACACGATTTAGTTTTATGTCAAGTTGGATCAACTGGTTTTAAACTGAAGCTGGTTCTGCAGAACTATCTCAACTAAGTAAACAATCTGAGACAAAGTAAATGTTGTAATCCTTCATTACCCAGTGCTTATTAAGATAATAAGGTGGGCCAGGAGACTAGCAAGCCAACCTGTGTTCTGCCACTGCTTCCAGTACCAAAATGAAAATGTTTCTTACACTGAAAGCGTATGGATATGGCTCCTAAAAACTAGGGGTTTACTTGCTTTTGTAATTTATATTATCTTGAAATTACTAGAAGTAAAAAGTGATATAGCAATAACAGATGTCTTGTATTTGGGGTTTTTTTCCTTATACTATTTATATATACTTACTATAGTAATAGTAATCCCATTACAATTGTGATCATCTGAGGCTATTAAAAATAAAAATTTCTATAAGAAGAAAATATTTTCTTAGGCCAAATGATACAGCTGGGAGAAAAAAAGCACTAGCACAGAAGCATGTTTCTTGGGCCTGAAGTATACATCTGCTAAAATGCCTGCTAAAATCTTGTTATATCAGAAATAAACTTTTTTCTCCTCCTAGAGAAATGATTAAATATTATACATGCATTGTATGTGCATATAAGTAATTTCTGATAAGATGACTCTCATAAATAAAGACTTCTATGTATTTTACATTCCCCAAACTGTTTCAACAGAGCATCTTAGCACACTTTTCCTTTAAAAAGATTAGATCATTTTGTGAAATGTCATTAAATATCCATAACGCTCATAATTTCGAAAAGTTGAAATATGATCTCCAACCATATAATTTCATAAAAGAGTTAGTGGCTGAATATCAACTGAAAAAAAAGACACTTTCTCTTCACCATTTAGCAATAATTATAGTACTTAGTTTATTCTGTTGCAATTTATTAACAGGGCAATGATTCCATAGTTCCACGTCCTGAAAAGCAGCTTTTGTCTGTGACCAATGAGGGAAAACTCTGTTGCCTAAATATGTCACAAACTAATTTAAGTAATATAGGTCTTACGTACTGAATTTCCCTGATAAATCAGACATTTCATGGTCTATGCTGTTAGCCAACAAGAACTGCATCTGCTGTTGCTTTCATTGACATAGTCTGGACCAAAAATTAAAGCTTGATAAAATTCACAATGAAAATCTAACTCACTAAAAGTAGCAATAAGTATTTAGCAAAGTGAGCAGATGTGAATTTGGGAAAAGGAATTATTACTCAAGAGTGTTTCTAACTTCTGAATAAAATAATTTTATATTTACTTTCTAGGGATCCTTAAAATTTTTAACTATTACCTTATCTGTGTCTTCTCCTTCAAAATTCTTCATTGTAGGGATCTTGCAAATACAGGGAGCTTCTTCCTTTCAACAGCATTGTGAATTTACTACTAACAGTGATTATATCCGAGAATAGGGTTTCTATTTGTCCCTACTCAGTCCTCACTGAAATACAGTAAAAGCACACTTGGATCCACATGAACCATGGATACATAATGACTAGCTGAAGAACTTAGAAATAATTTAGGAAATTACTCTGCATGTTAGTGTTATTAAGTAATGAAGAGTTATTAGTTTATACAGTTTACAAGATTACCTAAAAACATTTTTAAAAGCCTGCTGCAAAACTTCCAAGATCATACCTATTTGTATGAGTTTGTTCTCCTTAAGAGAGTGAAAATAAATTCTCGTATTTGTGTGACAATTAGCTCTAACACTATTGTATGTTAATACATTTGGCTACAAAATGAACATGAACCTACAGATAAATTTATCATTAGAGAAGTTTTTCCAATTAAAAAGTAAATGAGAGGCTACACCAAGCATGTATGTGTAAAAAGTCAAGATTTGAGAATTTTGCTTGTACAGTTAAGACTTGATACATTGGCTGAAACATAGTGGGGATTTTTCTCTATAAATACCAAAAGGGGAGGGTAAAGAAAACTATGCTAATGGACTCATGACCAAAAGATTAGACATTGCAAAAGGAAAGAAAACCTATTTAATATTAAAAAGCTGCTCTTCATCACCAGTTTTCCTTAGATTGCCTTAGTTCCATGATACTACAGGGAAAGTAAATTCTTGGTCATTTGGTTAAGACAGTTTGGTGATGTGGGTCTCGCCTCTGGCTGCCACTGACCTGTTCTGAAATACTGGGTAACGTGTTTCATTTCATTGAGTCTTCATCTTCCTTCTAATTATCTGTCAGCTCTATTTATACACATTTTGAAATACTTGGAAGGGGTTACCTTTCAGTGTCTTTCTACAGTGTCCCGGGGAGTAGGCTTTTTGATGTACTTAATACATACCATAAAAATTTACTATTATTTATTAAAATTTTCTAAATTAGTATAAAGTAAGGAAAACCAGGTAAATTTATGATGGTATTTCCAACAAATGGTAGACAAGTAATAATTTAAAAATACTAATGGTTCCAAATCAGTTCAGAAGAACAAATCAACCAAGCAATAAACAGCTTTATTTTCAAGTGCTGCTTGTGCTAACACTTAAAATCTCAAGCTACATCTTGATTTGTCAGCCTGCACGTTGAAGTCAGCTTAAGGAGTTCCTGCCCACACCAAATCTTGAACCACTCTGCACAGCTGAGATTTGTCTTTGCAACTGTTTCTTTCTAGGACCACAACACAAGCCCCGTGGATACTTCTGTGCAAACAAATAGAAACCTAGGCTCTCAGACTTTTACCTGTGATTACATAAATATTATATGTAGTTCTCAGAAAGTCACTGTTTTAAGAGAATTTATAATTTAATTGTGTCTCAACCTTTTTTCTTATATACCTAAGACAGTAAAGTTCCTTTTCTTTCATCAAGCCTTTCTCTCATTCCCAAACCTCATGAATTTCAGATCCTATTGACCTTGTCAAAAATGTCTTTGGGCATTTGTAGAAAATCAGCAGTCATTGATACTTGTTTTTCAAATGCTTAAAAGGGCAAGAAGTCCTGAAGTTGCTACTTAGAAATGCAATCAAAAACACGTCACTGTTCTCCAAGTCTGTTTATTCCGCGTCTTCAGTCACACCAGTCTTACTGGTTATAACAATAATTATTACTTTCCCTCCTTATAATAGTAACAACTATGTAGTTAGAAGAGTGTGAATTACATCTATTATATTATAATTTATTTGATTCTTCATACTCTCAGTCCTACAGTATTGTTCTATTAGGTTCTATTGTGAGTGTAGCCTATCTGCAAACCTCTTACTTACCGGTAATAACATATTCAACAACCTCAGCTTTTGTGCTACGTGTATTTTGAAGAAATTGCAATTTAAATCTTTTCAATGTGTAAATTTAACTTATTTTTAGAGTGATACTAATTTTATGCCTTCTTAACACTCTTTTGTTCACTGTAGATTTGAACTGTTTGTAAGTTCAAGCAAACAAGGACTGACTGCATAAACAGTAGTATGCAAAGTCCTGCAGTCCTGTTTAATAAGTGGTTTTTATAAAATGATGCTGTACAAAGAACAAGCATTTTTAGTTAAGAGCAGCAGAAATGGCTACAGAAAACTCCATGTTTCTGTTGAGGTTTGTTCTACTAAATTGTGTATTTTTTAACAAGAAAGCTTAACTAAGAAGTATGATACCAATATGCCGATTATTTTTAAAACCTCTCTAGTGAGAATATACTTCATATCAATTAACATGGGGCATTAGTCCTAGCTGCTGTAGCTTTTTCCTACACTTTTTTCTATAGGGCAAAATGGTGCACTGAAAACCTGCTGAAGCAATATGGCACTATTTAGCAAGTTCAACATTAAAAATAGAATAGATAGTATCTCTGTATCCTCTAGTGGATCATTGTAAAAGCCACCAATTTGGCGTGATTTAACATGACATATACAAACTGCTGTGAATGGAATAGCAACAATATTACAACTTTAAAAGAATATTATAGAATGTAAATTATACAGAAGAGCTCACTCACATTATCTTCAGCATTAAAATAAATTTCTTTCTTATAGTTCTTTCCAGTGCAACTCAAAACATGAAGCTTTCTAAATATCCTATTTAATGACTAACATCATGCAGAATTCATCCTGGACATCTGCTCTAATTGACAAATCCAGATGAACTTTGTACTTTCTGCTTCAAATTTTGCCCTTACAGAATGAAATTATGTAATGGTATACTATTATGTTTAGCCTCACCACAATTCTAAAATAAGCATTTCCCAAACCCCTTTTATGTTCAAATAAATGATCACAAGTATTTTTGACCAAAAATACTCCAGATAAATATATCACAGAACTCCAGGGAAAGCTTAAGTACCATAGTGCCCACTTATGCTTTCATTATTTCATTACATAGAAGGCGAAAGTAAAGGCTTCTCCAGTAAGATTCCATAACATATTTTTCTGTTCTTGAATCAGGTGTCAAGCATAAAATAAGTATAATTGTGGTTGAACACCTAAGAGTATTGTATTCTCTTTACACAGTTCTGTAAGAAACAGTGGATTTCCTGTCCTTAGATCCTCAAGATTTTTAACCAAATTCATGACATTGAATCAGTTTCAATTTTCTGCTAATGACATTGTCAATTTATTTGTCTCAAAAGAGAGTACTCATTAAACAATTTTGTTATTAAAAGTGTACTAGATGATAATCCATTAATCCATCTGTCAAAGACTGCTCAACCATATTTAATTCTCTCATCTAGGTTAAAATTTCTCTTAAAAGGTCACAATTAATTCAGTCCTCTGACTTTCACATTTTGCACAATGTCAACGAATGTTACTGCAATAATCAGTAGTTCTGTGCTTTTAAAGTGAAAATGTTCCTAAAGTGAAAAAAACTATGTTTACCTCTCCGTTCATGCTTCTTTTTCCTCAAATGGTGATAACTTTTAAATTGTTCAAATAGCACACAAACAACTGATATGACATGGGAAAACCAAAGAAGAAAGTGATAGAATTAAAGATTTTAAGGCGCAATATTCTTAATCTTGCTCTTTTTAATTTCCTATTCCTTCTAATAGTTTAATAAAAAATTCTTCCTTAATTATTCACTAACGAAGTCTGGAGAGATACAGAGGGTTAAATAATTTTCCTTTTTTTTACACCGAATGTAACTATAAAGCATAGAACTTATAATTTTTTATTATGAAAACCCCAGAGATTCCCATGCCAGAATAACTTCAAGAACTGGCCTATCTACTCCTACACTTGGTACAGCTGACAAAATCAGCACCACAGCTATTCTCTCTGTCTGCCCATGTTTCTCAGTTAATTTTTCTCCATTTCCATGAAACCTGGCTCCAAAAAAACCCAATACTTCCCTGTATAGTTTACAACTGAATTCCCACATATAACAGAAGTGCAACAGTTTGCCTTTTAAAGTGGCTACTGCTATTTTTACAAACGCCATTACATTTTTATAGTTCTCACAGCACAAAGAAAGCAATGCTTATCTGAAAAAGACCAACTAGGCATTAATTCAAGCTCAAACAATCTTAATAAAATGGCAAATTTTCCTGTATTATAAAAATAAGATAGAGTTTCCAACAGTTTATGATTATAAAATACCATATTTTGCAGATTATCAAGACAGGAGGGCAAGTTGATTTCATTCTAGAAGGCCTTTTCCTCCTAAGTATAGAAAACAAAAATACATGCATTGTACGTGGCAAATGGAAAACAGAGGTTAAGGTTATTTCCTTTCTTTTGCTTTTTGGAGGGACTTGTTTTATATTTCAGGATTTTAATAGAGAAGTAGAAAAATATCAAGGCTAAAAGGGACTATAACTAAATTAGCATGATCACACTTCCTATATGGGCAAGGAATCTCCTGCCATTAAATTAAAACTAAATGTCTTTGTAAAGATTTCAATCAATGACAACCTGAATCATGTGTTCCAAAGGTTAACTATCCTCACTGTTAAAGATATGCACCTTATTTATTAGTCTGAATTTGTCTACCTTCAGTTTCAAGCTTCTGGACCTTCTCATATTCTTTACTGTTTTAAGGTCATCAAATACTTTGCATGCACCTATGTGTGGACTCTGATCAAACTACAGCTGAATCCTCATTCAAACATATTGAATAGATTGAGCTTTCTAAGGCTCTCGTTATAACTCACATTACAAGAAGCCCACAAACAACATAGCAATTTCTGAACATTTTTTCAATAACTTTTCCTTTTTGAAATATAACAACCATAACTGAAAATAATATTACAGGAACAGTCTAACTTACACCATTAGCTAATGTTGTCCTACTTCTCTATTGCTATACCATTTCCATG
This sequence comes from Caloenas nicobarica, assembly GCF_036013445.1. Taxonomy (NCBI): domain Eukaryota; kingdom Metazoa; phylum Chordata; class Aves; order Columbiformes; family Columbidae; genus Caloenas; species Caloenas nicobarica. Next base: position 43,044,674 of record NC_088246.1, on the reverse strand, counting down.
CAAGCAGACAGTACAGAAAAAAAGTGACCTACACACCTAAACGCATTACTCTGATCTTAGAGTACAAAAGATCTAAAACAACTTCGGAAGAAAATAAACCACTAAATATAAGAGGGTAAACAGAAAGTGAAATAAAATGACATGACTACCAAGGTAATCCTGTTAGAAAGACTGGATGTCTTTGATAGAAGAGCAAATTTTATGGACAAAGAAAAGGTAGGAAAGGATTTATCCAGACCTCTGCAATATGCTACGAAGAGCTTTTACATAAAATGGGGGTTAATGCTACAATTGTAAGCAGCGAGGAAGTGGCTATGGAGGAGATGTCAACTCCTGTGTGCTTGGCCTCTTCCCTAGAGTGAGGTTAGTAGTGGAATTCCTCAAAGATCACCTTTGGAAACAATCTTATTAAATATTTTTAAAACCACCTGGCATAAAAAGTAGAGGTGATGTCAATGCCTCCTAACCATGTGTCAACAGAGAGAACTGAACTATGATAAAGGAAAAACTGGGTGACTTGGGGACTGGAGTAAAAGAAGTGTCATGACATTTAATAATACGAAGTATGAGGCTGGGACACAAGCTCAGCACTCAAGGCTTCTTAGCAGTGTATACCAAATTGGATTTCGATGCCCTCAAGGAGAGGATAAAATTACTTATTTTCTCAGCATGAACAGGCATCAAAACTATATTTCATGGTGATGACAGAGGAGCCAGGACAGGAACATCTTCCCTGAAAAGTTTGTGTATTGCTGAGCTAAGCAACATCCCTGCCACAAATAACCGATGGCCACAGTCCCACTGCCTTCTGCACAAACCCCCTCTGACTCAGGACTGGGTCAGTGCATCCTGCCCAAGGAGGACAGAGAGGTGAGACAGGCACATCCCAGGCCAAAAGCACTTCCAGCTCCAGCATCAAATATCCAAGATCCCAGTGCCTGATGTGCTCACCTCCATCAATGGCCAAATCCTTCTAGAACACCATGGCACCTCCAATCTGGACAAATTAAGAGGAGGGTAGAAAAGCCACAACTGAGTAAAACTTCCCAGTCCCAGTAACATGTGGCTATAAAACTTAAAAAACACCCAGCCCCACTAGAAGCAGGGGCCAGCTTTAAGCCCTTAAGTCCATCTTCTACTCCCCATGCTGAAATGAACTGCTTTGTGTTTTGTTATCCCCTTCAGCAGCTGAGTTGACAGGGCTGGGAAGAGGTGGGGGCAGATGGGGCTGAGCACATAGGCAGCGTAATTTCATGCGGCTGCTGCTAATGCTTCAGTGATCTTGGCACCTCGAGCTGCAAAGAGAGAGTGAGCTATGGGAGCAATTCTGTACCACCATGATTTTGCAGACACATCAGTCTGTCACCATACACAACTATTTATGCCTAAATCTAGTTCTATGACAGTTCCTCAGAAAGTAATACACTGAAAACCTATTAGGGAAATGAAGATCATAACATATTATTCAATCTCAGGACAACTGAGCCACCAATGTGATGCAACCCTACAAGGGAAACATGACCTTAAATCAGAAAAGATCATTTCAGTAGAGTAAGAGAAGTCTTTATGCTATTTTACATTGCATTAATGAGCTCCTGTGTCTATGGCTATACACAATTCTGGCAACTTCTATTAAAGAAAAATGGATTTAAACCAGGACACGTGCAGAGAAATGTTACTAGGATGATCAGAGAATGGAAAATCCCATTTTATAAGAATTGAGTAAAATAACTTATACCTGCAAAAAGTGATGTCACACTACATGTTTTCCTTATCCCCCGTTCCACCATTTTTTGTTTCTGCTTCAGCATTACCTGCACCTTTCTGCCAACCCAAATGCTCATGTATCTATGCAGTGAACTGGGTCAAGGAAATAATTACTCATTAAAAAAGCTTTCAATCATCAGTTTCCTTATGGGATTTATTTTCTGAGCATGTAAGTCTATGCTCGCACACAGAAAATAAGGCTTGAAGCTGAGGTAAGAGTAACAATGCCAATTTATGGTGCAAGTGGAGATCACTGTGTGCTAATTAATACATGTTTAATGGCAACACCAAGAAGGAACATAGCTGTTTAAACACACAAACCAACACAACACAACACAAACCCGAAGAAAATGGTTATATCACAAACCACTTCAGGCTGGAGGTCAGAAGGCTTTTAACTACTAGTTAGCCTGCCCATGGGAAATGGTGAATGAACTCTTTGTTTTGCTTTGCTTGCGTGTGTGGCTTTTGCTTTACCTATTAAACTGCCTTTATCTCAACCCATGGATTTTCCTACTTTTACTCTTCTGATTGTCTCTCCCATCATGGGGGGTGGTGAGTGAGCAGCTGTGTGATGCTTAGCTGTCAGCTGGGATTAAACCAGGACATTATGTGGCACTAAAGAGTAGTATCAAAAACTCTCAGCTGGTTTTTTGAAAGACTGCCTTTTTAGATGTGTAGATCAGTGGTGTCTTTAACTATTATTTTTAATAAATAATAAATAACATACAGGTAATAAATAACACCATTTTTTTTAAAAAATGATTTTTTCTTCTTTTTCTCCTTTTTAAATTTTTGTGTATGTTTCATAATCTACATATTAGTACAGTAGCACATATGTATATTTAGAAACTAATATATAAAAATAATATTTTTTACTGAGAGCTACATTACTGAATATGTTTCTTTCTTTTTTTTTGATCTTTGTTTAACACTTCGTGATATAGCAATTCAAAGGTCTGGTTCTAAGTTCAGTTTATTTTGATAATTGGTTTTAATGGATTCCATAAGTGAAAAACATACCTCACAAAGATGCATAGATCCCAATGGAAGACATACGTTGTTGCCTGCATTTACTAAACCATGATACTCATTTTTCAATCCCAAACACAATTTTTGCAAAGGTTTTGCTTTTAAATCAGGCTAGTAAATGATCATCTTCTTTGATGTCAACCAATTGTTCTTCCAAAATAATTGGAAGGTGTTGCATGTTTATATTTTTAACAAATAAGTTCAAAACCCACTGAAGTTCTAATTTGGAAATTTTTTTAAGAGGTTAGAAAATTTGGCATCTATGGTTTTGAAGTATACAGATACCGAAGATTTTATAGGTGACACATTTACATTGTGTTCAGCAACAACAAAAAAAAAAAAAAAAAGGAGGGGAACTTATCCGAACATGTGTTGTCAAAATGCTCTCTCCATAGCACAAGTTTCTTTTGAAAAGCAGTTACTTTCTCACCCATCATTAAAACATCACCTTCACCTTGAAGGGACACATTAAGTGTGTTTATTTTTTGGAAACCCCTGTTAGGTAGCAAACTACTCACAAGCACCTGTCATCACCAAAAAGGTCAGCAAATTTGGAACACTTGTCTTATTTTAAAAGAAAAATGTGTAAAATTTGATGATTCTTTTAAGCACTTTGCCACCAATGAACCTCTGCATGGTACAAGAGATTTTCATGGTCCCTTCCTATCTCATTACAAAGTCTGGTAAAGATGCTGCTCCTGGAAGGGCTTGTTTTTATAAGGTTGACCACACTGATGTCATCCTGTAGCGCTTTGTGCACTCCTGGCTCCAATGGATCGTGGAACACCCACTCCACCATCCTCCAGGATACCTCCTGTACCCCACCTGATGTGAGCATCTGACACACCGACCAAGTGATAGCATGAGCATCAATTTGTATAATAAATATTAGTAAAACTGGTTTGATGATTTTTTTTTAAAATAGAAAATAAATACAAGTGCTAATATTGTTTTCCCCACATGCCAGCGGATAATCTTGTGTACCTGCTGATGTGTGCACACTCCACTTTGGAGACCACTGGTTTAGATGATCACTAACCAAATTATTATATCCATATAAAATTCAAATTCTTCACATTTTATTTTTTAACAGTAGCTGTAAGAAAACCGTGTTTCTATTACTATCCTGCAGACCCTGCTTCCAGTTAAAGTTTTCTAGAAGTACCAGTTTCTCTTGTTGAGAATCAGGTGTAGAGTCAAAGAAGTATTGCTACATATATATTTTTTGTTCATTTTATTTTTTAAATAGCAGAACAAGGAATTGCTGGAACGAAGGGAGAGAACAGGGAGGTAACTGAATTATCTTGCTCTACAAAGAGGTTGAAACTTCCATTTTGGGTGGATTTTTTTCTTCTTTTTTAAAGCCAGACAAGTTGGAGAAGCTACCAGTGAAGCAAGTATGAGCAAAGTGACCACAAGGAGAATAAACCACAGAAACAAAGAGGTCATGCTACTGGTGGCACCTTTTAGTCTGAAGTTCTACTGAAAGAAAAAGAATTTTCCCAGTGAGGCCTAATACGTCTAAACATTTAAGACTGGCTTGTGTGTCTGAATGTTGGCTTCATCAAACCCCGAGATGCCATTCAAGTGAGCTCTCAGTTATTTCTGATCGGTTGCCACTACATTCCCGCAGTTTGTTCCTCAGACCTAGTTAATACCTGCTTAATTCTGCTTCCCACTCCTGACTAGTCTGCCTGCCAGCTTACTGCTTTTTGAAATAAACTCTTAGCCTGTCCTTCAATTTAGTTTACATTTTGATTCCGTGGCTTTCTCATTCCAAGTCTAATTCCCAAATTTTTCTTTTTTTTTTTTTTTTTTTTAGATTTTTTTAGGTTTCTATTTCAACTTTGGCTCACCTTAACTTTGTTTCCAGACTTGATTCCAGTCCAGCAGCAATCACTAAGCTCAGCTGTCTATTTATAGTACCTACCTCCAGATGACAGTTGTTTGATATCATGTGAAAGTTGGCAGTATAAATCAAGAAGTGAAACTTCCACAAGTGCTGAACATGTTTAGAAGCCGTTACTTGAAAACATCATCAAAACAAATTGAACTGAACACTGATATAATTTTCTACATAGCTACTGAAACATGAATATTCTCTGGGCACCTTTAGGAAATCCAGTGTAGCTCTCCATCTTCCTCTACGAATGCTGTTCAACTCACATACTGTAACCATTCGGGATGCATTAGGCTTCTAATTAACTATGAAGTTTCAAGCAGGTAGGGTGACTTGCATGCTATGACATTACCTAAGCTAAAATGCAGATTATTTTCCTACAATTTCTGAATTAGCAAGATGTTACTTATGAAAACTGGTGATTTTGAATCTGAAAAATTTTAAGTGCAAACCAATATAATTTAAAATTAACCTTTTTAGCAACTATTTCTAAATCTGATACAAGTCCCAATACTATTGTTTATTAAGCATATAAAGTCTTGAATGTAAACCATTACATTAATAAAACAATAATAAAATCTATAGGTGTGATTTGCTTGAACAAACATACAGAAATAAAGACCGATAGTTTCAAAATCTACTTTACAGCTTCTCTTCAAAACTCATGTCCTTTTGAGATTTCTAGTTTGGCAGCTTTGAAGAAGTCTATCTGAAAGTCTCTATAATGATTGAAGAGCACTGAATTGAATCTTAGTAATTTGATCTAAATATCTTCCATGAAGGATCAGAGCAGATGGGGTTTGGGATCATGCTTTCCACCTTCCGACAAGAAAAGAAAGTGAATGTCTGTAAATTTTTGGTTTATGAACTTAAGCAAACTCTCACATCTGAAAGCAGAGATAATCTTCAATACATTCATAGCACTCTTGGATTTTGCTATACCCATATACCAGGACTTGCATCTGAAGAGACCATATGAAGTGAAAAGACTACTTCAAAAATATGGACTCTTATACTAGTAATTTTTTAGATGGCATTGTAACCTGACAGTTCCTATTCAACATAACATTTACCTTGACTGGAATATAGTTTAATCACGCTGGACCGGAAGCATCATTGTAGGACACTAACGTAAGTTCCATTAAACCTTTCTGAGAGTAGCATTGTCAGACTAAACTTCGATAGTTTGCTGTTGTGCAAAACCCATCCCCTCAGGCTGCTGAACAAAAATCTGTGTCTTCTGCTCCATACCGCTCTTTAGGGTGGAGCTCCTGATGAACTACATCCTGCCAGTGAATTATGAAAAATAAATCAGCGCCTTAAGAGAGTTTTGAAACTGGAGAGACTAAGTCAACAGGAGAATAAAGATTCTCAAGCATATCTTGTTGAAGAAAATTTACTGTTAAGAGTTACTTCTGTGTATACTTACTTGTGGAATTAGCAGCCTCTGATGATGAGCTTACCAAATCCTTAACAAATCTCAGGGACACTGAAATCAGCATTTTAAACTGGTATTTGTCTTAAATCTTATTTCCAAATATAAGTATATTTTACGCTGGCATAACCAACTGGAAATTCACCCCTTGCCAGTTTAATTTCAATCTTTTTTTTGTTTGATCATTGATCAAATGATAGAGCAAGGACAAGCAGGATGGGGATGAGGACAAGTAATCAAAGGGAAGAGTGGGAATTCCTTCTTCAGTGGCACTGTTCTCGGAAGCATTCATAAAACATGACTTGGGAATATATGAGAGTAAAGTGGCCACATACTCTTCAACTGTGACATTACCTTGAGCAAAGCAAACTTTGATGCAAAAGGAGCAGTGGTAGAAAGTTTGTGTATATGGTTATAATGCTTAGGAAACCGTCATTATTAACAAGGAAATTACGTTTCTTCAAGGACCTCTGTACATTTCTGTGGTAACAGTCAGAAACACTGCACACGATATAATGAGGTGTAAGTTTTTCTCCAGTTAAATATAGGCAAAAGTATTAGACAAAAGTATTAAGCAAAAGAAAAAGCATAATATTTAAGTAGAGTTACTGATTAAGGTACTGACCACTGATTAAGGTACTGACCACTGAAGAAGAGATAGTAACTCTGTTATGGCTACTCTACATACTTTAATTTGTGTATCTACGATTAAGGGAGTAGTACCTAGAATAATTCCAATTCAAGACAGGAATTTCAGTCAGAGTTACCAATGAAGATGGATCAGTTAAGTATGTAGAAAATCCAACATGTCATCTTAAGAACAGTCAAACTGATACTTTCATTCTATTAGCACTGCATTCAAAGAGAATAATGTAGGTAGTAACGAGTACGTATTTTTTCAAAGTTTGATAGTTTTTAAGCTTTGGGGAAATGAAGTGGTGCACATGGTTTGATGCTAAATGAGCCATCAGGAACACAACAGGTAACCTATTAATCAAAACCACAGAAAAAAAGAGTTCAAAAGTACAGAGATCAAACAAGGCTCCTAAAAACCAAAACCAAACAAACAACAAATGAAACAAACAAACTACCCACTCACCTAATTATCTATCTACAAGACAAAGTACTTCCTTTTTTACTCAGAATATTTTCTGATGGCAGATTTGCCACTGTGCGTTAGACTGAAAGGTTAAGACCACAGGTGGCAGCACACAGCATAGCATCACAGTGCAAGTAGGGCCATTTTTCCTTTCCTAAGAACTTGCACCCCAAAATAATCTTCTTTGCTTTTTCTTAACACTAAAGTCGTGTAACTGGGATAGGCAATGTCATGACTGAGGAAACATCCATAATGATAGTGTAAAGGCTGTACCAGATGAGCTTTAGGATACAGTGCTGGAATGTATGGGGCTAGTATGGAGAAAACGGGTGTATGCAGTGCTGCTGAATCGCTGCTTTGAAGAACTGCTGCTCTTCAAAGAAACCCCTGTTCTTCAAAGATCCGTCAGTTGATGGGAATACTGAACTCATTGCCACATTGCATAAAAGTTTATATGGGTCCAAAAGCAATCGAATAATTTCTGGAAAATAAAAGAACAAACCACCAAGACCTGTGCTTGTAAAGGAAGGCCTTAAAGCTACAAACTGTTAGCGGCTGGGAGAGCATCTTAGAGAAGTACTACTACACATTAGCATTGTCTGTACGCTCTTTGTGGGACATTCTGTACTGACTGATCCGAGAAGGGATGGTGGCCTAGGCAGACCAACAGTCTGACTTGCTACAACTATTCCTATATTATAATTTTGTGTTATATACACTCATTATCACCACTTCCCCAAACCTACACTTCCTGGCAGTTTTGTACGTGTAGCCTAGCTTTCTTTCAGAAAGAGAATACGTCAACTTATTTGGAGGAAGAACATGAAGACAGGAAAAATGAAGATTTTGGAATAATGAAATAAAAAGTTTGTATATTACGCAAAACGAGGAGAATTTTTTTTAAACAGTAATATATTAGAGTACCTTTCGAGATGTGACAAAATAAACTGACATTAGAAAAGAACCACTGTGGGAGGTGGATTGGATTTTTTTTACAACGGTAGATGTCTTGAAATAGAATTCTGTGTCTAGCAAGAAAATTCTGACCTGAAGAGTAGTGAAAGGCCTCTAAAGAACTCACTTACTAGCAGAAATATTAGTAAGATGACACCGCTTTCAGAGATTTGCCACAACCAAAAGAGAATCAAGAGACTTCCAGAATTCCTATGGGTTTTTTAACTTTTATTTCCCATTTTATTATGTCCGCACAAAAATAAACATCTGCAACAACAACAAAAGGGGAAAGCCATTACTTAAAAGAGAAAGCAAAATAGTAAAGCTGTGAAGAAAGTCTGAACGAACGCTTGTCACAAAACAGAAGTATTTTGACTACCAAGTTAGCAAATGGAGAGGAAATGATAAAGGCAGCTGAAGACAGGAACATTTGCCATTAAGAAACAAACCCTTCTCCAAAGACAATATTAGAATTCTGGGAGAGGAGAAAGAAAGAAAAAAATCTTTACGATTAGGTTATTAAAAAAGCAACCAGTATGTTAAACTGTTACACATTCACAGATGGGGTGTGACATCTAGTGGTCAGACAAAGTAAGTGTATTAAAATATAATGCTGTAGAGCACATTTAGTTTTGCTTTCAGTATTTAAAGCAGAGACTCTGAAGCCATGATCAGTGATGGGGGTCGGGGAGGGGGGATAAAAATGAGGAATATACACTACTTATAGTACATATATATATATATGATTATTCCCTCTAAAATTTGAGAAGAAGGGTTATTAGGAAAGCCTGTTAGATCTCATGTTTTAAAGTGTCAAGTTCTAGAGTGATACACAAAAGAAAGAAATAGTTGACGTAAATGCTGTTCTACCATTAAAACAGACATGCTTTCATTAAGGCTGTTAAATACGACTTCGGGTATTGAGGAAAATGGACTAAATTTTGAGCCTAATCTGAACCCAAAAGTCACAGATCACTTGAATAACGCTCCTGCAGCTGTGGATGGAACTGGACTTGAGTTACAGTGCAGACATGGGGTACGGTTTGAGCAGACACAAGGACACACGGCATCTTAAAGACCCACATGTGGGAAACAAAACATATCTCTCCATTTGGAAACTCTTCTGGAACACAACTTTCTCCTAGCTCTTATTTTGGCACTGAGCACCTTTTAAGAGCTATTGAACTCAGCACAGCAAAAGCAATAGGAATAATTTTGAGATCCTTAAAAGAAAGAGGTATATAGAATTTGTCACAACATCAACTATTATATTACAGATACTTTCATTTCCGTACATTTAGGTTTGTTAAGTGATTGAATATTTCATTTTACAAGTAATATTAACATATAGTTATTGTTGAAGTATAAACATATTGGATAACATGTTCACTGAGATAGCTATACAAATGCAAATTTCCGATGAAACTAAAAAGAAAATCACACCAGTTGACAGAAATTTAAATCAGAAAAACAATATTTCTTGAATAAAATAAGGATGAAGTGACAGGACACATTTTTAAAAAACATTTTATCTACTTACAATCATTTAGATATTATTTCTTCATGGAATTTGGTTTAACAGACATTTTTTATTTAACTTGCATGTTGACACAATTATCTTCTGTAGTGAGAGTAGTAGAACGAGAAATTTTTGTAGTATAATAACCTGTTTCTGTTCCTCAGCTCTAATTCGTTCTCTGTATTTCCAGCACTTCTTGTTAAAAATAAACCGCTTAATTAGCTTTCCTTACAGGTTAATAGTTTATTTAAAATTAGTAATGCAAATATAAATTAATGGAACTAATGACAGAACTTTATTCTTGATAGTCTAAAAAATAAATACATAAATGTATCTAATGCATACTCATAGCTGAGATGGCTCTGTCTAAAGGTGTTAGAAGAAAGACATACTTCTCTACCCAAAGATTTATTTTAAAGTGAGGAATGTAATGAAACATATGAGCGGAAGAATAGCTGGATTTTCACAATCACCCTCATTTGCTGTCTACAGCCCATATTTTAAGTGGTGAATGCTCCTCTGAGAAGAGCAGAAGCTTGCCTTTTAGGGACAGCCAACATTATATGAGCTTTGCTCATGACAATCATTCTTGGGATGCACTTTCTCCTGAAGCTACTGTGTTGTCTGCCTTTGCTGAATCTGTCCTGTTTCATTCACTTACAATAACCACAAAATACTTCACACCTTTAAACAGTCCTACAAAACTTTTCTATTATGCGTTCAAGGGGATTTTCTTTGCCCAAAATCTCAATTAGTATTTGGTCTGGCAGTTTAAAAGATGTTTATATATGACAAGAGCTCAGCAGTGTTGCAAATCACAATAAACAACTTCTTCTTAAGCAATTTATAATCTTGACGTGAATTTAATATTAACCAAATAAAATGAGCATATGTATTTAAGCTGGCGTTTAAGTTGCAAGTCTGCTTTCCTAGATGAGAATAAAATATATTCTTGTGGAATACGACAACGTGAGGATTAAAGTCTCCCATTCCTTTTTAAAAAAACAACTAATAAAAATGCTGTCTTCAGCAACATAAGCAAAGAGCATTCTGAACATTTCAGAAGGAAAAAATCTAATTCTGAGAAATAGGATGAGGTCATGTAACAGAATGACTTTTATGACAAGGACAGAAGTATTACTAAGACCTTTCAGAAGACTCCCAGTAAAGGCATAAGGAAAGTTCAGCAGGAATACAGAAGAACCCAAATAAGAGGCCCAGAGAAACTAGAAATATCTAACAAAATAAATAAATAGTGTGACTAGACAGATACAGGATGAGGGGCTCTACATTGCTCTACTACAAGTAAGTATTTTCTCCCAAACATAATGTTGTATAGTATCCATGTTTCCAGATAGCATCTTGACTTACACACAAAGTCAGTTATGTTCAGTGCTATATGAACTAAGCCATGATGTAAAGATATGGATCAGACAAGCTTTTCTGAATTAGCCATATGGAAAGGAGATATTGCTAAGAGAGGTGACAGAATGTCTATACCACTACTGTCAGATCTGTATAGAAGAAGTCATTATGATACAATGCAATTCACAGTGTATCTGTCTGATTACTACTGGGATTGACAGAAACTCACAAAAAAAACCAAACACAAACCAATTCATGATCAAATTTCTATCCACTCATATTTGACAGCAAAAATGGAAAATACTTCCTATCAATTAGGTCACAATTTACCTACAGATAGATCATTGTACCTCCTGAATAGCAAGCCTAGCACAATGCCACAACCTAAGAAGCACTCCTGAAATCTTGAAATTTCAGGTTGAGTTCAGGTGGTAGAGTTTAACATCCACTTGGCCAAGCTAGCATCAGATGTACTTGAATGTCAGATACCAGTCTCAAAGCGCTACTAGGATGAAAATAAATATCCTCCTTTATGTTCATTAAAATACAGCTTTCTTATTTGTGTTACCTGCTGAAAGACGCGCTTCTTGCTCAGTTTTGAGGGAGGACAGAAGGAGAGGGGTCAGAGTTCTGGAACTCTTACATAAAGCTGCATCGCCTACTCCGCCCCTCTCTCAGTCAGAGATGGCCTCTCCAACAGGGAGATCAGATGTGTCTAATGATCAGAACAGATGGATGTGAAAATTGAAATAAAGTCCTGAAGCATATTATCTTGGAGTTCTCACTAGCAGATGGTTCTGAGGACTTTTGGAGGAATACTCCACAGACCTCATGCGTAGTACCCATTTGTAGTTAATTTTGCTGCCAATCAATCCTGTAGGTAATCACCTTCTCAGACAGGTATTAGGAAAAAGTCTATGGAGGAGTCAACAGGACTATTAAATTCAGCTGCGTTCTTGCTTCTCTTGCAGAGTGGCATAGCAAGCTTCCTCACAATCTCAACTGTGAGATATGCTTCGGCCAAAGGCAAGAACACGGTAATTCCTTTAAGAATTTTTTTTTTCTTCACAAGAATGGACAGGTCTTTATTGAGACAAAGAACTGAAGTGTCTGAAAATAACAGAAATTAGTCTATTAAGAAATACACGAATGAGTTGGGTGAATTAAGCAGAAGTCATATCAGGTACCCGGCAAATATGTTGGGTCCGGCATAAAAGCCAAAAGGTTCAGTTTGTCTCCACACACATAAAAAAAATATTTCAGCCAATCTAAGACAAATTGGAAAACATTTAAATTGTCAGCACTGCTTTAGGGCATATCTGTCCACACTCTACACCTTCACTTTTTAATAATCTGTTGGAAGTTCTAAAGATCAGTTGATAACATGCTCTTTTTCCTAAAGAAACCACTCAAACACTTCTCAAAGACATAAAAGGACAGATGGTCTTCTGTGGTGGGTTGACCCTGGCTGGATGCCAGGTGGCCTGCAAGCCACTTCTATCACTCCCTTCCTCAGCTGGACAGGGGTAGAAAGGCTCATGGGTCAAGATAAGGACAGCAAGAGATCACTGACCGATTATCGCCATGGGCAAAACAGACTTGACTCAGAGAAATTAATTTAATTTATCACCAACCAAATCAGAGTATGGTATCTGCGCCACCATGGACCTCTATGGGCTGCAGGGAACAGCCGGCCTCACCATGGTCATCACCACGGGCTGCAGGGGAATCCCTGCTCCAGTGCCTGGAGCACCTCCTCTCCTCTTTCTTCACTGACCTTGGTGCCTGCAGGGTTGTTTCTCTCACATATTCTCACTCGATCAGCTGCTGCTGCACAGCATTTTTTTCCCCTTCTTAAATATGTTAACACAGAGGTGCTACCACTGTCACCGATGGGCTTGGCCTTGGCCAGCAGCAGCTCCATCTTGGAGTCGGCTGGCACTGGCTCTACTGGACAGGAGAGAAGCTTGTGGCATCTTCTCACAGAAGCCACCTTGTAGCACACCCCGCTACCAAAACCTTGCCATAGAACACAATACACCTTTTCAGATTTTTCCTCTTGGAATGGTAGTCTAAAAACTAAAGGACATTCATACTTCGGTTGGTAAAGTTACACACAAATAAGAAAAGCTCACGATAATGTTACAGAATGTTTTAAGAAATGATTCAATACTCCTTTCTGCACAAAATATTACATCTCTGAGGACTATTTTTATTCATTTAAAAGCAAATTCTTTTTAATTTCAACGTTCAAAATTCTGATTTGTGGGTGTGCATGTATGCACGAGTATATATCCACAGATGTGGTGCGCCTGAATACTCAAAAAGGACAGTACTTCAACAGTTTCTGTCCCAAATAAGTGAACATTGGGAGTCATAGACTCCTTTGTAAATATATTAGCATTCTGCTATTTCTATCAGTATAAAATAAGCACTGGCTATGGGTAACATAGCAAGTAGCATGCAATGCATTATTGATTTCTTGAAAGTTACAGACATCTGAAAAATGGTTCAGATAAAATGAAACAAAAAAGATGGCACTTTTGAGCTGGATGTTTGGCAGTTCTGTAAGTGGGATTTAAGTGATAACATCTTCCAGAAAAACATGCGTGCCACTGAGGAACAAGTGCTAACGCACTGAATAACTGGAGGAAGAGAGGATTATACTTGATGACAGCACACAGAACATCCTCTCTTGAAATATCCATAAGCTATTTTACCTTCAGAATTCCAAAATAAATAAGACATCTATTTCATATTTTATTTGTTCTGGCACAAATCTGGGTAAACTAGAGTGCAGGGCTACCCAACACAAAGTTATTAAAGGAAAATTATACTCACAGTCTAATCTCTGGCAAGCACTCAACAGCAGTCAAAGCAACGGCCATGCGATAGTTTTATTTTATGGTAAATACCTGACATTTTCATTACTATGCACTGGCAAGAAATGCATACTGATGTTCTGAATGCCTATAAAAAGCAAAAATGAACACGCACACACACACAAAATCACAAGTAATTTAGGAAGAAAGTGCTCTTCCTTTTTCATATCAGTAGTAAGCTCCTATGATGGTGCCACCAAGTGCTAGTAGAAAAAAATATTTTTGGGACAAAACTGGAAGGTTTTATGTCTAAGAACTTTGTCCTGCTAAGTCAGAGAAAAGGTCCACCTAGCACAGTACTTCAGAGTAGCAAAAAGAAATGCTATTTCGGGAGAACACAGATGTCCAGTTTCTCCTGCCACACTCACACAGCACCCACAAACATTGGGTTAGGGATACTAGAAGGTGAATACTTGCCTAATCCTTTTCTTACTAAGCTGTCATTTTGTTTATGACAACAATTCCTTTTTGAACCTGCTTACAGTACCTGCCTCTACAATCTCCAATAAATTCCAAAATTTCAATGCTCATTGCATACAGCAGCTCTTTGCTTTACCTCTTTTAAATTCATCTCCGACTACCTTAATTGTCATTTAGTTTTAGTACTGTGAGATTTGGCAAGTAACAGTTCCACGTTCTTTCATTCACTGCCTTTGTGATCACAGAAACTTTAATCATGTTTTTGCACCTTCTTTCCAAAGTGAAGCTATAACTTTGGTTACACTACCTGTTTTTCACACAACTGCTGTAGATACACACATGGTCTAACTGAAAATATACAGAACTTTCATTTTTAAATCTAAACTGTATTTAAATTATATTTTTGAATAGAATCTTTTAATCCACTTCTAAAATATGCTTTAACATTTCAATTTTTGACATGACAGTAAAAAAGTCTCCAAATTCTCTAAATTATGTCCGTTGAGACCTACATAATATGCAAAATCAATTTCCGACTACTGTCAAGCCTGAATATATACAGTAACTCCTATTGAAAAAATACTGTATCAGTCATTTGTATATAATGTAATTATCTTCCCAACCTTAAAGGAGTTTGGAATAACTGTTAAGATGTTGTGCTGCAACCCAAGCTGTGGAACAATGACTAACCAGGCCTTCAATGTCATGGCTTTAAACAAAGCCATCTAAATAATATATCACGCACTGTCTGTTAGCAGGATTGGAACAAAGTGTGTCAGGCCACCCTAAAAAGTAACTGAAAGAAATTATACCTTCACTGCTGGTCTATGTGGGCGATGTATCCACTTCTCTGTTACCATCAGCTACTGCATGGGATGCATTAGGAGGAAGAAATTAAGTATTTGTTTTATACTGAAAATTCTAAAGACGAACAATTATAGCATCCATATTGGCTTCATCTGATTTTTTTTATAAACCTCTGTATCAACAGAGAATAAGTCCAATCTGACACATTTAACAAATTTAGTTTCTCATTTCATTGATTTTCCTGCAGTGGTAGGACAAAACAGCTGTTCAGTTTTTTGACTTTATGGATTTGCTTACTATAATTTAAAAATACAGAAAATATAGACAAAAGCTTAGAAGATCCTTCAATGTTCAAATTTCAAATTGTGCTTGTCTTTATAGACATTCAGAAATTCTTACCATGGATTTGGAAGACCTGTCAATACAAAAATCCAACAGTACTATGACACAAATAACACAGCTGTGCAATTTTGTTCAATTAGGGATCATCTTAGTATCATCTGACCCCAAAATAAACAACATTTGTAAAACTTCAATGGAAGGAACTTCCACTGGAATAGCATGCAAGATGCATGTTTTGTAATTTCTACATTCATAACATCGTTATAAAAGCAAAATTCACAGACGGAATTAGAAAGCTTTCCTGTTTCACGGCAAAGGTCGGTGCATTCTGTCAGTGCTACAGCTGGCAAGCAAGAGCCAATCTTTGCTCCAAGGAGTGTCGCAGATGTTTAGAATAAATGCGAACAGGCTTGGGATCTGTAAGCCCGGGCACAGGATTGTCTGTGAGCACTATAAAAAGCAGTGCTGTAGGCACTGCTTACGACAGGGTAGTGCTTGGCGTGAGGTTCTCCAGAGAGATGGGCAGAGTTGTCTGTTAGAGAGCATTAGACAAACGTTTGGGAGAGTTCAACATATTCATCTGTGGGCAAGATAATGATGTGGTTTCTACAAGAGTAAAATGAATAGAAAGCCTCAAGGAATAGAAAGCTTTGAAAAATGCAGGGGTGGGGTGAGGAGGTCGGGTCAGATTTTGGTCTGTTGAAAGGCTAAGATTGGCTTGCATGTTTCTATTATTTCTGAACAGCTAAAAAAAAAGTCTTAGATCAGCAGAAAAGTCATCTTTGCTCAAAGGCAACTGGTAATAGAAACTGGAAATCTTCAACAAAGACTTCTTACAAAACAGTCAGTAAAGTTAAACAGGTATCAACTGAGAAAACATGAAGTACAATCTAATAAAAAAATATCACTGATGCTGAAAATTAGATATAAATCATCTTACCCCGATAACTGAGCACAGATTCAACAGTGACAGAGACAACTTTAAGTGTTTTTTTACAACTCATTTTTATTTTTAATACTAAAGCACACTTGAGAAAAAGAGCACATCTAAATTATTTCTCCACATAATACAAAGTGAGTATGTGCCTGTCTCAAGAAAAAAGGAAGATGACCAAAAAATTAAGATTATAACACCTGTAATCTTATCTTGGCCATCTGTACGCTCTTACCATAACTACTTCCTAGAGGAAGGTCTGGACAGACATACTTCCCCTTTTATGGAGTTCAGAAAAATATTTGTCAGAAATAAAACACTTATTTAATCATGGATGAGTATCCACATTGCAATACCATGGCTAATTTGAATAAACTTGTATAGCATCATCACTTGGAAACAGTCCCTGTTTTAAACATTTTCCACTTTCACTCTGAATGCACACTTTATCTAGATAAAATTTTCATTTCTTTCAGCCATAAGAAAGTCAATTTATTTATTCCAATCTGGGAAAAAAACCCAACTTATAACAACTAACACAACAGATTTTTTTTTTTTTCAAGGAGGAGTTACTTATCAGTACAGTTATTTTTAATTTTTTTAATGATCTAAAAGTAGCAACTTGTACCAAAAGCATCATATCTTAACAGTCAACAAGGATATCAACAAACTGTCAGTCAGTGGATATGTAACAGATTACCTCAGCTACTTATTTCTCTATCAACTAATGAAAAAGCTAGAAGCAAAAAAAACCTGCAAAGAAATATATTTGTCAATACAGTCTCTTGACATGTCCATTTTTCCATAATTCTTACATCCAAACCAATATCAGATATTTAAGCTGCATAATTAATTATATGCACATTAATGACACTTCAGCAACGAAATAGTAACGTAATCTTCTATTTTCACTCATTTTGTAATTTATAAAACCCACTCTGTTTTCTTTTGTCACAGAAGCATGACTATATCTTAACATGTTCTTTGCCTTTAATTTTGTTAAATCAGAATATCGCATAAAGGGAGCAAGGGAGTCCTCTTAAAAATTAATTGCTTTGAGGCTTGCAAGTGACACCAAGTATGATAGCAAAGACCCTTGCCCACATTACCAGGGTCAGTGCAGTGATTAGAGAGCACATGAGGCAGAACTTAAGCCCAGGACTGTTTTAAGTGGTTTAACTGCAGAATATGACATTGCTGGTACATGTATGCACACACACAAAAAAAATCAACAATGTATATTGATATAATGATGAAGTGTCTGGGCCAGACAATATTCTTTTTCTGTCGGATACATTCAAGACTATCAGGAAAGACACCCCAAAATGCATTCTCATACAAGAGCCCAGTAGAACAAAAGAGAAGATGAGAAGTACAAAGAACACTGAGCCTACCTTCACTACAGAATACCTACATATACCTCTCTCTCTTCTCATGGTTCGAAAAAAGATGGAAGAAAGAGCCCTCAGGAAAATGCTGCTTTTCTGGTGAGTACATCGATCTCTCCCGAACTGCGATTACTCCCCCAAAATTAACAAAATTAGTTCTCTTTCTTGGCCTTCTAGAACATACTGCAGATCCATCAAGGAGCAAACCGGGACACGTCTATACATTTCTTTTCACACTTACTGACTTACGGCTTTGAAACTGTCACCTTAGATCTTGAATAGTTCAGCAGTATTTAATGGTATAAAACAGAGGTGGAAAATTATGCCAAAGGACCTTCCTGGTTCATGAAAGGGATCAAGACAATTAAATTAAACAGTATTCCATGAAAATAAACAGTTTATTTTAAAAATATTATTTAAGCTTCAATGATTGTTTGCTGCTACCATTATCTACAGTCATGCTGAATAAAGCTATAGCTAAATGGAAAGTTAAATGTAATCACAAGGTGTTAATGTCTACATCTTATTATTTGCAGTCTCTCAGAGAAAGCAAAAGTAAGTGCAAATAGCACTATGCCTGAAACTGGTTTCTTGACCAACAATGTTGCTTCAGCATGCAATGAACTCGTGCATTCTAAAGTGGTCACAGTTGTTGACAATGTGGTCACAGCAGTAGGACGATGCTTACGTTACCAACAGAAGGTCCCAAGAAAGTAATTCCTTTTTCCTGAGCTGAGAAGTCACCATTTTTTTGAAACAGCCAAGATATTTAAAACACTGAAGACATTGAAAAAGAGTTCCATTGGTTAGGGAAGACTTGAGAATACAAAGCATTCATGGTGTGTATCACTGAATTGGAGACTTATTAAGCCAGTCTCTAATTAACATAACTATCTCAGCAGAAAATGACTCATTCTTCTAGTACCAAATCAGGTATTTATCACAGTACCACTTAATAACTGCTGGGAATAAAGAGTACAAACATTTCTTTCCTATTGTCTTCCTCTCCATCAAAAAAAAAAAAATCCCAGACACACACAAATTCTTCTCCTCTCCCTATGCTGTCTTAATGCATTTCACTAAATGTTGTACAAGAAATCAATAAAGAAAGAGTCAAACAGTGGGAAAGCCTATATCTGAGCAGGTTCTGAAGACCTTTAGCTACAGAAGTACCTAAATTTCCAATTCTAAATACTAGTAAAAGATGAGCAGTTTGAGATCAACACTGAACTAAAATTTAAAAGTTTAGTCAGAAAAGAGTAATGGAATGCTTTTACCGTATTAGCATATGGAAGTTCAAACTTGTTGTAACTAATGAGAACAAGTCAGAATGCTCAGGATCAGACCATGTTCTCTTTGCTTAGCTGGAAGGCCACCAGAAGACATTGTCCTGACAGTCAACAGACCTCTCTGGCTCATATACCTTGATTAATACTGCTAAAGAGAACGAAATATTACACATCAAATAGTTCAGAGTATTCCACAAGTGAAGACAGTGCTGTTGGCTCAGTATATGGAAGTTTTTGAATTCAGATAATTTAACCTTTTCAGAGAGCTACAAGTTCTGAACATTGCTACCTTGTATTTTTACATTTCAACAGAATAACAGTTTGTTACTGGAAATAACAATAATACTTATACAATGTAAGGACTTAATATAAGAAGGCTTGTGAATAAGATGACAGAGGACAGTAGGCTACTTACCCATAACTCATTAACCTATACGGCAATTCGGGTTAAGATTTATATAAGACAGTAGAAGTATTTCAAAAGGAAAGAAAACATAATTAGCCATAGGAATTCTGTCTATGGAGTCAAGTGAACAAAGAGAACAATTTGCTATGGAAAACTGTCATAGCACACTGGAATTTTCTGGGGATATCACTGGCTCTTACCACCTTCTTATGCTGTAATCCTTGAAGTTATCAGTAGATAGACCATGGCTTTAATGGCTTTAATTTAGTATACATTTGACATTAAAATTATGCCAGAGCTAACTACCACCTTGATAAAGATATTACTCAGCTTATGAATTCTGTAATAGTAATAATTACACACGTTTCTTTATCATACTGAAAATATCTGTGTTTCCTCTGGCCCATTTGTGCCATATCCTAATTGTACCACAGAAGAAAACCAAATGCACATAGCCAACAGGTAAGAAAAGAAAAAAAAGGTCCATTAAAAGAAGAAATGTTTAATTACCTTGATTCCATACTTACTAAGCCAGCAGCAAAACTCAGATATACTCTAAGGTTCCTCTCCCCATCCCCAATTCCTTTATTATCCAAAACCTATTCTGCTAAAAACTGCAATAGAAGTTTGTAAATTGCCATAACGGGCACGGCAATGCTCAAGTGCCTTGAAGTTCATGCATTTTGCTGACTGTGTTCTCTTTCAGAACACTGTTTCCTTCATGAAAATAACAAATCATTTGCGGCAGATGCACTTGACGCACCCCCCAGCCAAACCAGCAGCAGTTTGGTCCAGGCTCCAGAGGAGGGAAAGGCCTGAGCTGCAGCCAGGCCAAGAACTCCTTCCAGGAGACCCACAAGGAAGCAGAATGGCATACTGAACACTGATTACTTGTGAGTGCAGGGAGTCTTGTGCAGACCTTTCCAACTCTCTGCAATTTGACTACGAGTCAACCACTTTATTCCATAAATCTGACAGCCTGGGTGAGCCTACTTGGAGCTCTCTCTGCTAAATAAGTGAGCTGTATGGCAATGGTTTTACTACTCACAGGTCAGCGGATGAGCCCAATTTAAGTTTCATATTAATCATTTAGCTGAAGTAAATGCATATTGAGTATAATCAATCATCTAGAAGTACAAAGTTGTGTGATTTTTAATATACTCTCTGCTTCATGTTACTTAGTAAGCTGAATTTGCTGAAATCTTAAGCTGTAAAGTTCTGCTCATATTCACCAAAAGCAACTACAAACTACACCGAACACTTGCAAGGTAAGGCCTGTTTTGCACTTCTCTGAGGAGTTTGCTATCAACGCCTAGTAAAACTTCCAGAAGTGCTTTTTGGGCAGAAGAAGGAGTAAAAAAGGAAGGAGATTTAAAGAAAAAAAAGGCGGAGGGGGGAAGGGACCAAAAAAAAGAAAGGGACAAAAAAAGGGAAGGGGGGAAATGAAAAAGGACAACCTACAACACTAAGACCTTACTTACAACCACATCTTCACATCTTCCTTCAACCTGTTGCAGTTCTGGGTCAGGGAAAAGAAGGGGGGGTTTCACTACGAAACCTGTACCTTTCCAAAGTGCTGGCGCTCCCGTCATGGCTGTGAGGGACCCGAGGTGGCCCCAGGAAGGTGTGCGGCCAGCGGAGGTTGATCCGGCCCCTTCCTGCTGGCACTGCACTGTGGCGAGCTGGTAGTTCCAAAGGGGAATGGAAGCAGGCACGGTGCCCTTTCACCTGGGCTTTGGGGCGATTTCTTAGGCTGTCACTGGGCTCGGTGCTCCCGCCAGGCAGCGCCCCTCCTTTGGCGGCGGCTGGAGGATGAGGGGCTGCGCCGGAGGGTTGTGTGGGAGGTGGTGGTGGCCCGGCCGGGTTGTTGGTCCACCGGCACCTTCAGAGCTTGTCACCTTTTTAACGTTGAGCTTCATCTTCTTTGCTGGCAGCTGGCTAAGGCAATTATTAGACAGAAACATGTCTTCATAATCTCTTTCAACACAGGACTTGCTGGCGCCCAAGTCGGCAAGCCCTGCCTGGTGAAAACTAGTTTTACACCTCTTTCTCAAATCCTTTTTTTTTTTCCAAACCCTCTAGATAACACCAAATTGGGTGGGAGTGTTGATCCCCTCAGTTCAAGAAGGACAGGGAACTGCTGGAGAGAGTCCAGCGCAGGGCAACAAAGACGATTAAGGGAGTGGAGCATCTCCCTTATGAGGAAAGGCTGAGGGAGCTGGGTCTCTTCAGCTTGAAGAAGAGGAGACTGAGGGGTGACCTCATTCATGTTTATAAATATATGAAGGGTGAGTGTCACGAGGATGGAGCCAGGCTCTTCTCGGTGACAACCAATGATAGGATAAGAGGTAATGGGTTCAAACTGGAACACAAGAGGTTCCACTTAAATATGAGAAGAAACTTCTTCTCAGTGAGGGTAACAGAGCACTGGAACAGGCTGCCCAGGGAGGTTGTGGAGTCTCCTTCTCCGGAGACATTCAAAACCCACCTGGACACCTTCCTGTGTAGCCTCATCTAGATCTTCCTGTTCTGGCAGGGGGATTAGACTAGATGACCTTTTGAGGTCCCTTCCAATCCCTAACATTCTGTGATTCTGTGATTCTGTTATCTGCTGGAGGGTAGGAAGGCCATGCAGAGTGATCTGGACCGGCTGGGTCATTGGGCTGAGGCCAATTGTATGAGGTTCAACAAGGCCAAGTGCCTGGTCCTGCACTTGGGTCACAACAACCCCAGGCAGCGCTACAGGCTTGGGGAAGAGTGGCTGGAAAGCTGCCTGGCAGAGAGGGGTCTGGGGGTGTTGATTGACAGCTGGATGAATATGAGCCAGCAGTGTGCCCAGGTGGCCAAAAAAGGCCAACAGCATCCTGGCTTGTATCAGAAATTGTGTGGCCAGCAGGACTAGAGAACTGATTGTGTCACTGTACTCAGCACTGGTGAGGCCCCACCTTGAATATTGTGTTCAGTTTTGGGCCCCTCATCATAAGAAAGACATTGAGGTGCTGGAGAGAGTTCAGAGAAGGGCAATGAAGCTGGTGAGGGGCCTGGAGCACAAGTCTGATGAGGAGCGGCTGAGGGAACTGGGGCTGTTGAGCCTGCAGAAAAGGAGGCTGAGGGGAGACCTTATTGCTGTCTATAACTACCTGAAAGGAGGCTGTAGCATGGAGGGTGTTGGTCTCTTCTCCGAAGTAGCAAGTGATAGGACAAGAGGAAATGGCCTCAAGTTGCACCAGGGGAGGCTTAGATTGGATATGAGGAAAAAATTCTTCATGGAAAGGGCTGTCAGGCATTGGAACAGGCTGCCCAGGGAAGTGGTGGAGTCACTATCCCTGGAGGTGTTTAAAAGGCATTTAGACGAAGTTCTTAGGGACATGGTTTAGTGCTAGAGTTATGTTATGGTTGGACTCGATCCTGAAGGTCTCTTCCAACTGAAATGATTCTATGATTCTAAATTGTTCTCCCAGTTCTTTTGCTACTGCAGGAGGAATAAAATTACTAATGCATACTATAAGCTTCAAAAGAAAAATGTTCTCTTTTGCTACAGTGTCTGTAAAGTCTTATGTTTTATTCACAGCTTGATTCAATAGAAGTGTCACGTGTCCCTCATGCAGTACTGAACTTGTGCGGAGCGTTTTTTTCAGTCATGGTTTTTTCCTTAAGAGCAAAAATACTTTAGAATTAACTGTCATCTTTGATAAGAAAATAAAGGTGGGGTTTGCTTTTCTTTCATCCTTAAGTCTTCACTTATTCTTTGCCAGTCATAAAACTAGCCAGTTATGCTTCTCCATTTTAATTCTTAATGAAGATCTTAATAAAATAGTGAAGTATAAACATATCCTAAATTACCTCACTAAGAGAGACTTATTTGTTCTATACATATTTATTTGTGTTATCAAACACTTCCTTTCGTATCCAGCCAGGACAGAACAAGCTGCACCGGCCTGAGTCACCGAAAACATGGGGATTTACCTCCCAGCATGTTTTGCTGTCTGCCAAGATAGCCAGGTAAAAAATATCAGCCCAGTCATCTTACGAAGCTTAGCAATTTTGGCAAGAGGTGTGTTGTTCTAAGGTTTTTGCATAGCCCAAAGTTTTCTAAGGGGTGTTACTACTTAGACTTTTTTTTTTTTCCACATCTAATAAAGCTCTTGGTTTTGTTAGAAATCCATAAACAGTGGACTGCAGAAATTGCATAAGGTGGTTTTGGTTGGGTTGAGAATTTTTGTTGCGTTGTTTGGGTTTTTTCCACCTCTACCACTAGCTGCTCACCTTGAACTAACCCATACTGATAGAAGTCCTGATTCTGCTTACCATACCTGATGGGTGTAGAGCTATGTTCCCATCTATCTTTCCATAAGACATACTCTGCAGACAGGAAAATTCTGCACTTCTACTCTTACGGTGTCTGAAGGATGAATGGGGTGGTCTCTTGTTTTGCATAGGTTTGTGTATATGCTATTTCTCTCTGAAGGACTTCAGTTCATTTGTTACAAACTTCTATTGTGAGTAGCGTGAAGATCCTTGATGAGGTGATGAAACTTGATACTGTAGAATAGGTTCAATCTAATGGGTGTTTGAAGAAAAATTATGCTGTAACTTTGAAAACTCTGTTCAGTTCTTCAGTTTGAGTGATATATCTTGGAAAATAAATGAATGACTTGTAGAATAATTTATGCTTAATATAATACAGAAGTGTTACCCTATAACTAAAAGTCAGCAAATTCTATTTGTATTTAAATGTTACTTGTGCTTTATCAACAGTCTAGAGAAATATATGGCAAGGATTTTAATTGCATACATATTTCTTTAGTACTCCCAAGTTTTTATTGTAATGCACTTTTGTGTCCTACCTTGAGTGGTACGGAAGGATTGTAAAAGAGAGTGTAATGACTGCTAAGGTGTTACCTCTGGGCAGGACATGTTTTATGCTGCTTCTGTACAATGTCAAGCAAAGGATCTGAGCAGAGTGACTATGACTTATTTTTGTATTTTCAAGGGTTTGCACTGTAGGAGGAGAAAGTAAAACCTATGATTACTCACATTTATTTCAGAGGCTAAGCTAATCTAAATGAATAGATGGGAGTGCTTAAAACAGCTTTTGCATCTGCCAAAGTGATTCTAACTTAATATGTTTTACAGCATGCTGATTTTTATATCACATTCATTTTATTCTAATTATATACAATAAAAATTGTGTATCATTCTAATTATACCTTATTTAAATCACACAAAATAGGGTTAGTGAAGAGAATTCAATGGAGTACAGGGAATAAGCTGTTGTAGGCGCATACTTCTAATGCATCAGAGTTATTTAGTTGTCATCTGGGGCCTTAACATTTTTGAATCTCATATCTTCTATTTACAATTTTCTAGAGGAAAATCTGATGTGGTTTGGTTTAATATAGCTCATACTAAACAACCATATTTTATTATTTTATTTATTACTTTATTTATATTTTTATCAGTGGTTTTTCCATAATAGAATTTTTAACTTTTTTGTTTTGTAGTAGAGCACATAATCTTTCTGTAAATCTGAAAAACAAGCTATGGAATCAGTTTATTTAAGGGGCATATTTCTCTGGCGGGTCATCAAACCAGAATGTAGTTAGTACTGAAAACTTACTGGTCTCAGTTACTGATACACCTTTTGACACTGGATGTTCTGGCCCACATCGCTGTGGCCGTTTGTTGTGTTGAAGTATTTGCAGGAGTTTGAAAAGATTTGGGATTTGGTTTTGGTGGGGTTTTCTTGTTTTGTTTAAAAAGTCCAGTGTTCTGGTTCTGCAGGCTAATGCTTGTGCCTGGCCATATATTTGACTCTATGTGCTTAGTATGTGCCAGAACTAGCATGTCAACCTGAAGTACAGAAGAATGCCTTGCTAGTTAGATAATAACGTTTGATAGCTTGCAAGACCTAGGCAGGACAGCTTACAAAGAGCTATGTATCAACATGATGGTGTTCTAAGAAAATTCTGCCAATCAAATGGTACATTTCATTCATTTTTTTTCTTTTGGGGGGGTGGAGTGTTTGTTTGTTTGTTTGTTTTGATTCCACAGTTGTTCAATGGAAACATTGTATGCTCACATGCAGGTGAACTATATGTCTTTACACTTTATAATTAGCTTTTTAATCCATACCCTTTTCTAGTACTTGCTGTATAAATGGGGTGATAATAAATTAGTTTTTCTCTCTTCAGAAATCAAAGTATCCATTTTTTTCAGAAAAGATGACTGACACTATGAACTGTTGTCCACTTAAATGTTCGACATTTCAAAGAAAAAAACCAGACTCCCTACCATGGGAATAAATTGACATTAATTATAATATTACTGTCTTTAAGCTGGTTTTTGATGTGTACCACTAGGTTTTGCAATATTGGCCATTGTTTGTGGCTAGGGTTTTTTTGTTTATTTGTTTGTTAGGTTTTATTTTTTTAAATTTCTCTGCTTTATGACCCCAACTATGGGAAAAAGACTACAAATTAAAAAGATAAAAAGAAGTGTGATAATTAATGTATTAATGCTACTCACAAACATAGTGGACATATTTGATAGCTCAAATCCTTATTCTTTACTTCTGGATTGCATAATAGCACTATTTCAAATCAATGCTAATTTATGTGATAAAACCTCTGTTCTGTAACTCAACGACATACAAACTCATTTGTATCCATGCCACATTAATTATAATGAAGAGGTGTTAACTTGGAAATGGTATTTTTGGACCTTAAAAGAAGGATACTACTTTTGGTATGAAGGATTTTAAATACAGCTGAAAGCAGACCACCGTACTACTTTAGCTCCTAGAAAAAAAAAAAAAGGCAAAGTTTACATCTAACCTAAACTTCCGCTGAAAATCTTAATAATGGTAGTACTCTGAAAACTTTGAAAAGTTGTTTTGAGGTCTGTGAACGTGATTAATGGAGGTCTTGTGGTTTTGGTTGTTTGTTGGGTTTTTTTTGTTGTTGTTGTTGTTTTTAATGAGATACTTGTCCAAATAACAATTCCTTCCCCTCAGCAGATTGGGAGGTCCTGTTTCCATTTGGTCTTTAGGTATTTAAGGAATACACAACACTGCAGTATTCTTCCGTGTATATGTAGGTTTGGCATGCTAATGCACTCCCCTTGCTGCAGCTGACTTTGTGACACAGTTGCAAAATGTCCTTTGGGACTCTGCCAGACAGCTCTCACAACATAAAAGCAAACTGCTTATTTTTTTAGACAGAAACTCCTCTTAGTTTTAGATTAGTCTTGAACAGTACAGCTGCTCTCTCCTGTAGATCTACATTGGCCTTGTTGACTCAGCTTGTGTTTATCCCTAAAACAGAGGCCCTGAACTGTGATGTAGATTTATTCTTGCTTCACTTTGAAATTGGCTGAGGAAAAAAAGCTGCGTTTTTGTCAGATGAGGTTACATGTGGTGCCCTTGTCACGCTGGTGCAGCAGGAGACTGTGCACTGCCCTTCGCCTCTGCCTTAGCAATTTACCTGTGCTTGTAGAAGAAAAAAAAACAAAAAAAGAGTAGGAATGCAAAATGTTACACTGTGGCTCGCTAGCTCTTCAATCGTGCACAGGTGTGAACTTCTCAAGAAGCTGGAAATAGTTTGAAGAATGTAAAGGGGAGAGGAGAGGTGACATTCTGTTCAGGAGCTCCCAGAGCGAGCTGTGCGCTCCGTCTGCTGAACCGCCTTCCTCCCCCGTGCACCCTCGTTGTCTGGGGGGGCAGCTTCCCAGGAATAGGTAACTGAACTTCGCTGCTTTATTACGGTCTTATTTTGAATCGGGCAGAGGAGCTCGGTGTTGCTCTGAAGGGGAAGGTTCTCCCACCGCTGCGTCTGGAGGCCGTGCCCGCAGGACAGCCGTGTGGGCAGAGCAGCTACTGGCGGGCAGGAGATCACAGAGAATCATAGAATGTCCTGAGTTGGAAGGGAACCATCGGGTTCAACTCCTGTCCCTGCATATGACACCTCCACAGGTCACACCATGTGTCTGAGGGCCTTGTCCAGTCTCCTCTTGAACACTGTCAGGCTTGGGGCCGTGACACCTCCCTGGGGAGCCTGTTCCAGTGCTCCACCACCCTCTGGGGGAAGAACCTTTTCCTCATGTCCAACCTAAACCTCCCCTGGCACATCTTCCTGACGTTCCCTTGGGTTCTGTCACTGGTCACTAAAGAGTTTGGCGCCTGCCCCTCCTCCTCCCCTTGCGAGGAAGCTGTAGCCGCCATGAGGTCTCCCCTCAGTCTCCTCTTCTCCAGGCTGAACAAACCAAGTGACTTCAGCTGCTTCTCATACGGCTTCCTCTCCAAACCCTTCACCAACTTCGCCGCCCTCCGCTGAGCGATCTCCCGTAGCTTTATGTCCTTTCTATACTGCACACAGCGCTCACTCAGCGAAGCGCGTTCGACGCCGCTTGGCCTGCCGGTAAGAGGCGGGGCGAGGCTGCGGCGCAGCTGCACGCCGGGACTTGCAGTCCGCTCCCCGGCCCGGCGGCGGGGCCGCCTCTCTCCTTCCGGGAGCAGCGAGCGCCCGTTGGAGCGGGAGGAGGCCCGAGGGCCGCGTCATGTGAGGCGTTTGTTGACTTCCTCGCCAGGCGGCGGGCGGGGCCGGCGCCCCGGGGACTTCCCGCGGAGGCCGAGGCCGGTACCGGCACCCCGGCGGGGCGGAGGCGATGGGAGCCCGAGGGGGCCCGGGCGGAGAGCGGGACGGCCGTGGCGCTGCCTTCCCGCTGAGGTGACCGCCCGCTGCTGACCCGCCAGGCCCGGGCAAGGCCCGCAGAGGTTGGTCCCGGCGCGGGGGAGGGACCGGCGGGGGCTGCTCCCCGCTGCTGGGGAGCTCCGTGCTCCGTCACCCGGTGGAATAGGAGCGGTTCCCCCCGTAGACGGAGGCGGCTCTGGCCGATCTTTAGTTTCTCTTCTAAAAAACATGGTCGTTCTTGTAGGAGGAGTGGGGTGGCCGGGGCTTGTGTGGCGTCTCTGGCCGCTTCTGCTGTACGGGCCACATGTCACCGGGGCATCCTCGTTGAGGGACGGTGGGCATCGATTGAAAGTACTGCTAACCAGTCTCAGGTAGGCAATAAACCTGGTTTAAAACCCGCACTAAATGAAGGTGAAAACCTGGGTATTTTTGAGCAGCGATTTGTGCATTAGAACAGGGGAATCTGGCCAAGCAAATGAGCAAAGTAGGTTTATTATCAGCACAAGACGCGAAAACACAGGAACATGAAATACTGCAGCAAACTGTAATACAGGGTGTTTCAAAAAGATGGACCCAATTTGGAATCACTGCGTAATTGAAATTGGGTCCATATTTTTGGAACACCCTGTACAAGCGTTGCAGGCCATGTTGGTTGGGAAGAAAGGAGTACAGGTGAGTGCTGAGATAGTCTTCTATGCTCGTGATGCTTTCAGAAAATTACAGCTTTAAATCCTGGTGTTTCATCTGGTGGAGAAATACTCTGACCTCCTTGAGTAAATCGGTTTCCCAGCAACTTCCAAGCGAGAGTGGGTTGGGCTGTAAAACTGTTCCAGTGAGTAGTTTTAGGAGCTTTTACATTTCCCAGGGAACCTCTTAATTCCTCTGCTGTCTTAACACTCTGTGCATGCAGTAACATCAGTGTACTGAAAGCCAGCTCTGGAAAAAGCGGAGTGAGAGGAGGATTAGTGTCTTAACAGTCAAGTCTGCTCTGGGCTCCAAAGGTCAGGTGCTCTTCTGAGACAACGTTTTCAGAGAAGTGTTATTTGGAGTATGGGGAAACATTTAATTTCCTGGGTCTGGGTGTGTGATCAAATGCTACTACTGCTGATAATGCCAGTTAATCTGTCAACACATGTATGCTGGAATTTTTATCATAGAAACCAAAACAAGTGTAGCATTACTATTACATTTTGTTCTTTGAATAACTGGTATTTTATAGAAGAACTTGTGGTGGAAGTGTTCATCAGGTGATTGCACTGTAACAAGTAGGAGACTGTCACCCCAAATCTAAAGAACAACTTTTGAGCCAACAACTCAGAGTGAAGTCAGAAGGCAGCAAACACTGGTCGAGTGAACTCTAGATCAGATTATATGAGGGTTTTAGCCACCTCCCCCCCCAAAATCTCCACACTTTTTTAAAAACTACTTTTTTCCTCCAGTCCTTGTATGCTACAGTTTACAGTTTAGGAAAGTATGAAGTGACCAGTGGCAGGATGCAAGCTAGGATATGTTTTAGAATGAAAATTAAAGATTAAAAAGTTCTTTAAAAGAGCAAATGGGATGAAGCAACATTGTTGTGCAGCAAAAACGAGTAATAAATCAGAGTTAATTTTAAGATTGCCTAAAATTCAGCAAATAGTCTGATTTTCTATATGATAGTTAAAAGGTGGAAAAAGTGTGAAATTTTCAGATCAAATACATGAGCAAACTGTATTTGGTATATGCAGGGTGGAGAAATGGAATGAGTTCATCTCTTGGTGTTGGAAAAACTGTACATGAAACTGCAAATCCAGTAACACTTGTTCTTAAGATATCAATAAAAGCATTGAATTGGAGGTTGTGCATTATGACTGGAAAACGTTAATAAGAGATGCCTACTTAGGAAAGTAGGAAAGTGAAAACTACCCATGAAAAAGTGCAGACCTGTTAGTGGATATGCTATCGATACCTGATTTCTTTAGAACAGATTTTGAAGAAAATAAGCAAGAAGGTAGAAGTAAATGGGGTAAAATGCAGTGTGGATTTACCTTTTGATGTATGTTTCCAGTCTTTCACAGGTATTTTCTAGACAGAGAAAGTCCAGATAGAGAGCCCATATTCAATAAAACAGCTACATTGGCAATGAGGTCCCGTTTGTGAAAGTGACAGGATTAATACAAGAGTTAGGCAAGTAACTAGCTTGGGAGAAGTCAAGGGTGGGTTCTGCTGAGGAGGACTTTGAGAGACCACGTATGCATGTGATATATCCACAATCAACTTTGCAATCAGTCTTACGTCTTTGTTATATGTTTATACTATAATTGCATTAATTAACAATTATTTATGTGATTGTATAATATTTTATGTGGAGTTCTTGGTGCATAAAATGGTAGATGCTACTAAAATTTGACAATATGTTTGGGGAGAAGAAATGGACTTTGAGAAGTGAAGCATAAGTAACTTGAACATTCAAAGTCATTCACTTACAAGCTGCTAACAGGAACTCGTGTTCAAATGACGATGTTTCTCTGAAATAATGAGATGTAAACATGAATATGGAATCATACAACAGCCCAGGCTGGAAAGGACCTGGAAAGATAGAATTATTTCAGCTGGAAGAGACCCTCAGGATCATCGCGTCCAACCATAACCTAACTGTAGCACTAAACCATGTCCCTAAGAACCTTGTCTAAACAAGATCATCTAGTCCAACCTTTTTTTGGAAAAGAGAGCCTAGATGAGATTATCTAGGATCCTGGCCAGTTGTGGCTTTAAAGCCTGCAGACTTTATGCTGATGAATTGCAGGATGACGAAGGGCCATCAGCGTGACTCAGTTTAACTTTCCTTTTCATAGCTCTAACAGGTGAGGTGTGTTTCCAGTTGAATTAAAAGTTAATGCAATTATACAAGGCTTTCATAATACCTTATTACTGAACTTGTGAATTTATTAAACATTAATTAATCTGACAGTTGGATTGAGTGGGAGGTAAGACCTACTGTTTGTTTTACAATAGAAGATTCAAAATAACCCAAAACAACCCCTTTAAGCTTTCATAAGTAGTTTTTCTTTATAAACATTTTGAAATGGGAAGGAATGAACACCAAAAAAGTGTGTATTAAAATAATATTCAGTGTTAGCATGAGAACATATGGGTTCTTCAGTAACCTTTGAATATACTTATATTTGGTGCTAGGAAGGTTTAACAGCCAGAAGCCATCTTGTTCCTGCTTGTGTTTCTTTGACAGTACTGCTTCTGTTAGCTTCAAGATTAAATTTAGTAGTTTTATAAACAGGATTATATGATGCTGAGAGGACAATATTTAACTGACTCCAACTTCTTTTTTTTTTCCCCCTCTCCTTTTCTAATGGTTGTCAGGGAAAGTGGTGGTTGTGACAGCATCCACAGAAAGGCAAATTGAATACATTATATTGAGGATACATAGGGTTTGCAAATTAGTGATGAAGATACCGAAGCGTGAAACCATTCAGAGAATGTAAAATTTATGAAGCACCATGGTCATAAAATGGGATTTTTAGTACTTTTCTAGCTTTTGTGAGAGTAGATGACCTATTGTGGGAAGCTTGAGATTGAAAAAAATTGCCTGTTGTACCTGAGGAGATTTTGCTTGTTTCCTCGAATTTACCTAGATGTTCACGATAGATGAACCACAGTGATCTGGCTTGTGAGCTTAGAGACAGTGACTTTCCATTTCCTGGAGGCAGCAAAATGAAAGCAGTTTGGAGGTCCGATGGAGCTGTTGTGCTGACGTGTGTCTGAAAGAGCACCACGCGTGCTGAGGCTGCAGGGCTCTGCCCTTGTATGTGCTTTGGGGCTGTGGACTTTGTCCGTGTGGAAGGATAAGGAGTGGGCAAAGCTAGGAGCTGCTGAGATACGTGTATGCAGATGGTTTTTTGCTCTAAAAATGGAGGAAGTATCTGTAAAAAGTGATGCCTCTCTCTGTAGAACAGGCTGTTCACGACTAGAATCAAAGGGAACCTACGATTTCTGAAGGAGAGATGCAAAATGAGAGATGCTTAAAGAGACGGGAAGTTTTGCTTGTTTTATCATCTTGTGTCATATACTCCATACACTGTGTGGAGTTTTTGATGCTGACTGCAGGAATTCTGTGTTTTTCTTTGCTGTGCTGTCTTTTAAAAAAAGAAAAAAACCTGTAATTTTTGAAATTAAAGTGAGGACTGCAACACACTCGTTGAGGATTGCCGTGAGTCAAAGGCATTTCTTGAATTTAATGTTTTATTTTTATGACTACATGCGTATATACCCTCTTTTATGTAAGGCAAGGTAAGCCAGTACAAAAATTATACTCTTATTATTAACAGCTGGAGACTGTTCATACTACCATTATAAAGTCAAACCCCTCAAGTCTGGAAGGTAAATAAAATAAAATGGTTCAGGCTCTCTGTAGCCTTGAAAATATCAGGAAAATATCCTCTTGAAATTATTTGCATTTGACATTTGGAAATATTTTGAAAACCATTCTGTTCTCTTTCAAATCAGAAGAGGGGGCAAAATGGGAATCTGCTTGATACTGGGAGAAATTAATGTAATCCTGCTTTTACTATCTCTGCTCCTGACGCAAGAATAAGATTAGCATTTCAAACTACAGAAATCTGTTTTTGCAGTGGTCTGCTTGCTGTTAGAGCCTCTGCATCCCGTGTTGCTCTTACATAAAATGTGTTTTATATTTAACTGCCTCCCATGATGTTAATGACTAATATTTATAAAGCTCTATGAAGAGAAAAGCTATATTTCTGCATTAGCAAAAAATGAGAAAACATCAAGGTATTTAATATATTAAAGCTGATCTATAACCTACATTAAGTGTCAGTGAACAACAGAAGTGGTTTCTGGAAACCATTTTTGTCTGCACTGTGTGAAAGAAAACTTAAGTGGTGCCATCTCTTCAAACTCATACGCTTATAAACAGGGGACATAATGACTCCTGCTAGAACTTCATACTATGTCCTGTCAACAGTGTATTCATGTTGTTATTTGGCTTTTTAAATTTAAAAAAATGTAATTATTTAATACAAGCACTGATACTATTCATTTAATGCATTTATTTTTGGAAGTAAATGTTAAAGTCCTTTTAAATTGGCTGTTTTGTGTGCAGTTCATTCTAAAAAAAAAAAAAGTTAACATTAACTTGTTTGTGTATTACTTTAAATATTTTAGTGGGAAATCTTTCACTTTAACTGGTTTCTCTAGTACAGATTATCTCATGAATTACAGCTCCAGAGAGACCAACGTTCACTCAGGTGCTTCAGAGTGACAGCTCAGAGGCATTTGCAGCAGCGCACACAAGTGTAGCTTTGAACTGGGGAACCCGAACAGAGTAAAACACGGGCAGAGATCTGTGATTGAACTTGGTAAACCATGCTGGAAGACCTTCTGGGAGAGCCAGATTTAAGGAATAGTAACTTCTGGAATAATCTAATGCGTGTATTCTGTCAGAAAACACTATGTCAACTGTTGCTTACACTTCATATTTTTTAAATGATGTAATATAATACTGGAGAAAGAAGATTTTTGTTTATTGTTCTTAAGGAGTAAAATTAAGGGCTACAGCTGTAGTCAGGGATTTCTTACAGATATAGTTCCATTTTGTAAGGTTTTGTCTTCTAAGTGTTTCTGTCTATTGCTTTAATATCGTGATAGAGCTTTGGATAGAGAAATAAGTATTTGTGAGCATGCTTTCTTTTTTTTTTTTTCTTTTTTTATGAGAGCACAACAAATAGCTGGATGAACTGTGCATTTCACCATGACCTTTATAGAACTGCTGATCTTACTCTGTTTAATGGCTAGGTTTTATTCTTGTATGAGCTGATATCTTTTATTTGCCTTTTAATACGGGCTTCGCAGGTGCTGGAGAAGTAACTTTGTGTTTATTTTTTTCTTTGGAAATACTTCAGTAAATTTTTTGCAGCACAGAGATAAACTGTTCAGGTTTTTTTGTTTGTTTTATTTTTTAGGTTGTGTTGATTTATTTAGATATATTTAGCCATGCTGCTCTGATTTTTCTAATGTGACTTTTTCCTCATTCTCATCTAAGGTGTACTGCTGCGGTTAGTGGTGCATATATCATAACTTACTTTTGAGTCATCATGCACCTCTCCAATACAGAAGTCATAGCACATTTTTTCTTAGGAAACTATCATATAGTTCTGTAGACCGTGAGATTTGAAACTTTTTGAAACATGCAGTAAAATGAATATTTAGTAAGCACAGGCAACAAACTGATGTTTACTAATAGAGTTAACTGTTAAAATTACCAGAGATTTGATTAAAGGATTTTTCTTCATTTTTTTTCTTCTATAAATTTGTTACAATTTTTGAAGGTGTTTGGTTTTTTTTTTTTTAATTAATTGTGTGGTTTTGTAGAATAACTATTATGGGAGAAAATTGGGAGCTATTTAGAACAAAATATGTCAAGGCTTTTCAGATTGACTGATAATAGCATAATGAAATCTCTTAGAAATCATAGTGGCTTTTATTTTGTGAAGAATAGATGCTTTCGGTTTCAAGAGCGGTGCTCCTTTCCAAAAGCAGAAATGTCCTTCAAGAGACAGGGATGAATCTCAAAGTACCAACAGCTTTTTGTTTTCTGAGTGTCTATGCTGTGGCTTTTTGAAGTGATCTTATGCTAAACTTAAGAGTAATCTAAATATCATATTATTATTATTATTGTTATATTTCCTTCATGTGATGCTCTAAAATTCTGAGTAAATTTATGTTCAGTGGCATTTAAATGAAAGTTTATGTAAATCTGTCCATTTATTTGAAAGTGAAGTCAATCTGAAGTCTCAGTTTTCTTTCCATGTTGTTGGGCACGATGGCAGCAGTGACTTGAGTTGTGTTTCTTGTAAAGCTGAAATGACTGCACTTTTTTGTGGTCTTAGCAGCGTAATGCGGTGTGTGGATATTTATTAATACTTTATTTTTATCTTTCATTATATCTTTCAACATAAAGTGTAT
Source organism: Caloenas nicobarica (assembly GCF_036013445.1). Taxonomy (NCBI): domain Eukaryota; kingdom Metazoa; phylum Chordata; class Aves; order Columbiformes; family Columbidae; genus Caloenas; species Caloenas nicobarica. The sequence goes on along the minus strand of NC_088246.1, from coordinate 43,009,467 downwards.
ACACTGTGAATATTGTGGTGATTTTCTCTTCCTGACAGGCAGTTGAGCTTCCAGTACAGAGAAGCATGTTTTACGATAATTTTATTTATTTTTATTCACTGAAGTAAAAAGTTTTAAAATTGCACAGTTCCTTTTGAATATCCCACTTAGTTCATGTAAGCCTGTGTAAGGTGTTGCCTCTGTGCCCTCCGAGGTGTTAAATCATCAGATCTGTTTTTTAAAGGAATGAGCCAAGAGGAAGGTGTCTTATTTGGGCACTTGTCACAGCGGAAGTAGACTTCTGTTTTGTAGGTAGTTCGTTGTCACTTAGTATCCAATAAGTTTAGTAAAAAATGTGTATGTTGGCTCTTTCTGAAATGCTTAGGTTGTGTGTAGAAATTTAGAAAAACATGTATTACGCGCCCCTTTGAAATATGTGGAATTCTATGCTTATCTTCTAAATAGCATCCAGTGCTGGCTTAGAGAGCCGCATCAAAAAATCAGAGTTGAATAATCCTGTAAACTAAATAAGATATTTCAATTAAAAAAAGTTAGTGTAACTAGTCCTCCTAATAGGTGCAGGTGAAGTGTGTACCTGAATTTATAAAATAGTATTTATGTATGCTGAGTCTTACTTATCTCGGAGGGTCTTGCTATTTTGGAAGTTTAGTATTTAATTAGCAAAATGCGTAATAAATATGGTCTCATCTTCTGATGCTGTCTCCTGTTTTCCCTTATTACTGTCTCCTGGTGGAACTGATGGGTGCAAGAAACAGAGAATCTATGATGATCAAGTTCAGGAGCCATAGGAAAGTGTGGGGATAAAAATGTATTTTGTACAAGGGCCTATAGTGACAGGACAAGGGGTAATGGCTTTAAATTGAAAGGGGGTAGATTTAGATTAAATATAAGGAAGAAATTCTTCACCATGAGAGTGGTGAGGCACTGGAACAGAGAAGCTGTGAATGCCCCATCCCTGGATGTGTTTAAGGTCAGGTTGGATGGGCTTGGAGCAACCTGGTCTGGTGGAAGGTGTCCCTGCCTATGGCAGGGAGTTGGAACTAGATGGTCTTTAAGGTCCCTTGCAACCCAAACCGTTCTGATTCTATGTATGAGGTCACAAAATCTGCTGCTTTCTTCAAGAGGTAACAACAAGCTGTAATGGCTCTTTAATGACTTTTGAGTCTAGTGTTCAGAGAAAAGATGTGTTGCTTTGAGAAGGCAAACTCTTGGAATTTGATGAGGTGGGTGAGAAGACTTGCAGAGCTCGTGGTAAAACAGGGTAGGAAAAGCTGGTATGTTATGCTCATCTTAGAAGGCAAAATGAGCAATTCCTTCAGTCAGTTAATGCAGTTTAAATGATGTAGTGCTTGTGGTCAAGGTCACCTTGTGCATGGAGTGATGTTATTCTTGCAATGAAAAGCAAACCTTTTTGCGAGGCTCTTTTTACTTGAGTATGAGGCAGAGCAACAGGCAAGGGATGCTTAGGTGACCTGTTTTGCTAGAGAACATCAAACAGCGTACAAGGCATCAGTTTGCCTCCTGAAGATAACCATTAAAAGGACTTCAGTTTTGGTTTGTAGTTTTCTTGTCCTTTTTTCACTGTTGCAACTCCGTTGCTGTCTATTTAGTATAAACAAGCTGTCTCAGTTTTTTATCACGTTGTCTAACTGGCTTGAAGCAAATTGAGACAAATGTGGTAACACCACCATTGTTCAGCTGTAGCTGTATGACAGCTCTTCATGCTGCAGCCCATGTAGCATTCCCATTGCTAGCATGCTGAGAGAAATTTGACCACATAGCTAAGCTCCCTTTACCTCTTAGTATCACTAAAGAAATGGAAATCTAGTTGGAATTTAAATAGCAGATACACAGTAGAGGCAGCGATTGTGGCAGTGGGTTTTTCCCCTACTGATGGTTTTGGGTTTTCTGCAGGTTCTTGTTTGCTTTTAAATCAACCTCCTAAACTTGTTCCTGATAACTAGTAACATTAAGATCAGGTTATTGTCAGTTTTATCCACATGTGTTGAGGCAGATCCTGTTATTGAGTATGTGTTCATTCTTACCATATTTGCAGTCAAGAATTACTGTAATTGTTCAGCAAGATGTTTTCTACAGTAACCAAGTGAAGAATAGCTACTCATGCAGCCTCTTTAAGGACTAATGCAAGTTTGCCTTAAGATTCCATTTTAGGGTTTGGGAAAAGAATAAAGATTTGTATTCAAGAATGAAGGAAATTTGGCACTTGTGCTCAGGAACCACAGTAGTTGGTAGATTTCTTGCAACTATAATCTCTTTTACTGCTCAGTGCTGGCTTGCAAAAACTTTTAATATGATATTCCTTTGGAGTTGAAATATTTGGTACCAGTCACATTCTAGGATGATGTTAAGCCTTAATAAAAATTAATGTGGGGGTTCATAAATCTGATGCATACTCAAAACATTTTTCTCAAGTAACAGTGATGGAGGCTTGTTTTCTAACCAGCGTATTTTCAATGTAAAAAGAATTGCATGATTTTTCTGCAAGATTAAGATATTTCCTAATTATTCAGTCATGTCATACTTAGAGAGAAACACCCTGCAGTATTATTTTGGAAGGTTTTCAGACTTGAGACTCTTGATGAATTTGTCTCTGTGAAAATTTTACACTTGTATCTGTCTTTTTAACAGCTGTCATGGAGGAGTTGGTAGAGGATGACATCTGTATTTTGAACCATGAAAAAGCAGACAACACTCATAAGAGAGACAGGGAGATTCCTGTTTCATCTTACAGTGGAGATGAGTCTGTTGCCTCGCACTTCGCACTTGTCACTGCATATGAAGATATCAAGAAACGACTAAAGGAGACAGAGAAGGAGAACTCCTTCTTAAAAAAAAGAGTGAGAATTCTAGAAGAGAAGGTAAGAAAAAAGTCGATTTACCAGCTACTTTTTTGCTCCTGGCTGGATGGTGCAGCAGATGGTATTTAAAATATGTACTTAAAATAATTTCCAAATGTAAAAGTTTTGGTAAATTGCTTTATTTGTTTAAGTGAAACACAGTTTGTTCCTCTGGTAGTCTAGTTACATCATACCGGGATTTTTGATTCTTACTGGGCATGTATGTGATGCGATGCAGTAGTGCCCTGCAAAGACACTGTGATTCAGAAAAATGTGTAGTTGCATTGGATCATTACTATATTTCATCTGCCTCTTTGTGGTCTTTATTAACTTGGGCACATGTGACTTAGTGTTTTTGAATGGTGAGGTGCCAAGTCTGTAAACTGTCAGAATCCAGGAATTGTCTGTCAAAAGAATCTCTGGCGCTCAGTGTACCGAAGTGATAAGGAAAAATAGGTTGTTAATATCTAGCTAGGTCTAGCTAATAGCAGTCTCAGATATGAAATACAAAGGTGTAATGCTTAACATAGAGGTGTTAGCTGGCTATTTTTTAATGCAGTAATTCTAAAATATAAAGGAATCTAGGAATTTGTTTTGTATGTGGTTTCTCATGGCCTTAGTCTAGTGAAGTTCATTAAAACTAGAAATGGACTGTGGTGTAGGCTTTTCTCACCAAGTAAAGAATGCTGTCGTTAAGCGTATATCCATTATTCAGTAGTGAGTGTCTTTGTGCTGCAGAAGGTCTTGCCTTTGATAGCTTGCTTTCTTATTAATGTAAGATGGAAAGACAGATCCTAGAGTTAAAGACGAGACATTTCTTAGGACTTAGTCCTAAGTATGTGCTACTGACTATTAAAAGCTTACAATGTATGTATTATTTTATGGCACCGGAATGAAGAACTTGAGTCACGCTCAGAACAATTTTGAAACACTTACTCGGGAATTCTTGGTGACTAGTTTGACAGCATTGACCTTCTGTCAAAAAGCAAAACTTTCTCAGCATGTTCTTTATCTAAGGTCCTATGGGGCTGATGGGGGTAGGAATTAGAGCTCTAGGCTGAAAATGCTCTGAACCATGCTGAGTGTAACATCTTTTACCTGGTTATTCAAAATCACAATAAACAGGTCTTGACCGTGACAGTCCCTTTTAGTCTTGTCTTTTTGTTCGGCCTAGTTCAGCTTAATTGTCTTGAAGATGATACTTTGTTTTCTATAGAGAAAACTTTTGGTTTATTATGTGAATACCAGAAGAATGCTTCTTTGAGAGAGGAGCATTGAGAAGGGCTAAACTGTTGAATAACAAAACTGCCTTTCAGTCTTGGTTAATGGGTAGTATACCTGCACGGTAAAAAATACACAGGGAGTTACCCCTTTTCAGTTTTAAATTTCAAAGTTTATGGAAGCTTCCAGAAAATTTGGTAAGGCTTATGTTCTATCTGAACAGCTTTATTTGGGGGATGAATATATATCGGACAAAACTGAAAATGAGTAGTAAACCTATTGTGAGGGTCGATACAAAAAAGCAAAGCGCAGAAGCTTCCTGCCTTTATGGCTTGCTTTCCCATACTTTCTTTCAAATGAACACCTAAAAGAGGAGATATTTGAGGTAGATACATAACTGTCACCTCTCTGATTTTTGAGGGGCTTTTGTGGCTCTTAATTTTTAAGAAAATATGTATAAATGTGTTGCAAATATCTACATTAGGCACACCGAATGTTTTTAAAGTGTGCAGAATAAACAGAATGAAAAGGATAATGCATTACTAAGTCAAAACAAGAACTTTCTATGTGAACAGATGTAATTCGATGTAAGACTTCTCTTCTTGCTGTCTTATTAAAAATACTGAATGTATTTTAATTCTCCTCCCCACTTTCTGACAATCTCATTGGCAGTGCTTATTCCCCCTTGCTTGTCTTTTGCCTTAGCAGGCAATGAGATAGTGGCGAACCTGGAAGTTAATAGTTATTTGTTAGAGAATTCTGCTTTGGCTTTTCTTACATAAATATATTGAAAAAATATTTGTTTAAATTATGCATCATTAAAAAAACATATGTTCAGTTTCCTCTGAATTTTCTGTGTATTATATCTTCATGTGCTTAAAACTTTTTCCAATAAAGCAGTTTGTACATCTTCAGAGCGTGGAAAAAAAATATGACTGAGGGATTGCCAGTGTGAATAATCATGACTTGTGGATGGTTTTTTAAGTACTCATAGCAGTAAACTAGCAAGCATTATGTATGTTTGGAGACTGCAGAATTTGTAAATGGTCCTCTGTAAAAAATGGTTGTCTGTGTCAATATATTTGATCAATTTGTTTTCTAAAGTAAAAAAAATGCTTTTACTTTAATGTTGTGGGCTGTACTATTGCACTTTTGAAATTTCCCATTCTCAGTTTACTAACATACGAAACTTCCTATTTCTTATGTCTGTTAAACTTTTAGCTGCTTGGCTCCCGACTGGAAGAGGAATGCAGTTCAGTTGGACGTGAGCAAGTAAATAAGGCATACCAAGCCTATCGAGAGGCCTGCATTGACCGAGATAATCTGAAAAGCAAACTGGATAAAATGGTATGCCTTTTCAAGTAATGACTTAAAGGCATGTTATATAAGTACTGCATAGTTAGTAAATGTTTGCTGTAGAATGAATTTTATTTGCTGAAGATCTGTGGTGTTTATTTTATCACTTCTTTAGATTTTTCAAGTACATGACACTGCTTTATGTACAAATAACAATTTTAAGTATCTCGGTTTTATTACTGAGCTAGGCTAATGCTAAAAAATATCAAAGCAATATTTTTCATTTTTTTAATAGCTGAATTATCAGACATGATAGAAAAAAGCTTCATAAATATTTTGCTGTGTTTCCCCCCCCCCCCCCACCCCGAAAATAGATGAAAGAAAGTGCGGAGTCCTTGAAAACCTTGAATGAACAGTTGCAGTCTAAAGAAGTAGAGCTGTTACAACTAAGAACTGAAGTGGAAACTCAACAAGGTATATGTTCGGTTTTAATGTATGGTGACTAGTCTTAGTGGTGATATCAGGATCTCAGGGCAGGAAGAGGTTTAACCCTCTTTAGTGGGTAGGTAAGACAGGTATATACTGCAATATTCTGCAGTGAGGTCCTTTGAGCTTGTATATGGCTTTCATTCTTGTACATGGCGGCATGCATGTTAGATTATCATAGGTGAGGAGCTCTGTGGTAAAGATCTGAGGCTGTTGTCTTCTTCCACTGTAGATTACTTAATAATTTGAGGAATGTGCACAACCTGAGAGTTTAATAGGCTAGTCAAGTACATTTCTGGACCTCACCACCTTTTCCTCTGAGTGGGGTGGGGACATAATTGTTCAAGTATTGAACACTATCCAGTCGGTACCACTTCCTCTGGTACCTGCAGATGAACCAGTATATTGCTTTGTCTCACTGTTGATATGACAGGTACCAGAGGATGTTGTACAGCAGGAACTGCAGTCAACAGCAGTTACTTAAAGGGCTGGGAGATGAGGAGGAAGGGTAGAAAGATGCTGGTTGTAGAGAGCCTGGTGGAAAGACGAAGGAGAAACCAGCAGTGTACCCTGGCAATTCCAGAAGCCCAAATCCAGGTTCTGTTACTGCTGTTGTAAAGAGTGCTGTGTAGAAGACAGGTATGTAAAATAAAACACTTTGGACGAAAAAACTAGTCTTTATTAATATAGTTACAAGAAAAGAGAACAAGAAAATGTGTAAAATTAGAGATACGGACTGGACTTCATATTCTGTACAAATGCAGTTGTTTGCAGGGCACTTGTAAGTGTTGCTGTGCTTGAATTGGATTACTTTCCAAGAGGAGCTCAAGCATGTAATGCACCAGTTCAGTTGCACAAGTTTTTAAACCTAGAAGAACAAACCACAGGTACTAGTAGTAGTATCATTGTTGAGGACCTCACGGATTAAGGAGATAAGAAGTGCAGAGTTTATAAGGAGAGTTCTGAAAATGTGGTGATTTCAAGCCTTACTTAATAATCAGTTGTAAACAGGCTCTGGGTACCTTGTTTGAGAAAAATCAGTGCAGTTTAAGCTTGTTTAATCTGCTAAATCTGGAAATGAGTGTTCCAAGCAGTTGAAGACTTGGGGTTTTCTTCCAGTCATGTTCTTTCTTTACTTCCTCTCTAACTAGCCGTCCTGCTACTGATTTGATGCTGGGATTGTCTTAGATTGCTTCTTACTAGTGACCATGTAAATTTGTCCTGTCTAACAAGAAGACTTACTAAGCTTTACTCTTTTATTTTGATTGTATCTTTTGTTGTTATCTTTGGAACTTGTTGATATTAAACTTGGGGAAAAGTTATGATAAATTATGCAGTGATATAAATCTGAGAGGGAGAAGGCTCATGTTTTCAGAGCATGTAAGAAGTATGCAAGTTGGTTTATATATCATGCTTGTTTGCCATTAACTGATTTTTGTATTTCCAGTGCCTTTTTATGCTGTTAATGCCTTTTTCTTCATGTAAAATCTCTAGTGCGTTCCTTGAATTTTGGGCTCCATACTTTAAAATCACCAAATAGACTACTTCTCTGCCAATAACTTCAACAGTGTTACTATTTCTCTGTTGTCATAGGCTGCAGTTTCTTCAGAATGTACAGGGTAATGTTTTTCTAGGTCATGGGCTGGTTGAGGTGAAACCTTACATATTGAGTTATATTCCTTGAACTGAGACTGAAATATGATTTTCTTGCTTGTCTTCTTTACAGTGATGAAAAATCTGAATTGTACTCAGTCCAGCTGGGAAATAGAGAAGCTGAACAGTGACCTGAAAGTGCATAGTCTGGAACAGGATCTAGAAAAGCTCAAGCAAGAGTGCAACAGTCTCAGAAATGAGTTGCAAAAATCCAAGCAGAAGGTACCTTTTTTTTAAGGAATTTTTGCATTGATAGATTATTTTAAATCCCATGTTCAAGCAAAACAAAAGATAAACACAGAGATATAAAGTATGTAATTGAGTGAAAGATGAACATCTTAGTAAAATTAACCTTAAATATTCTCATAGGCTGTCTTGTTTCTGGGAAGTAGTAGCAGGCTCCCCAGGGAAGTGGTTATGGTACCAAGCCTGTCAGAAGTCAAGGAGTGTCTGGACGACACTCTTAGTCATAAGGTTTAATTTTAGGTCATCCTGCAAGGAGCAAGGAGCTGAACTTGATCCTTATGGGTCCCTTCCAGCTTGAGATATTCTGTGATTCCACATAGGTGAGATTTCTCAGCTATAGCCAATGTAACAATAGAAAATAAAGCTTTATGATTTCTTGTAAGTTCACATCAAGTGTTCTGTGTTGGCATTTGTCTTGGGCTGGACTACGTAGAAAGTTTGGGCAAAACCTGGTCTCTCTTTTTTTAATGACAGCAGTAGAATGCTTATGTTAAAATATGTCATGAACTTTTAAGGAGCTCTCGAACTTTTCTTTAGGGTAGTCACATGAAGCTTGTCAGGAGAGTACCTCTTCTGGTGCCCTTCCCTGCCATTTCTGGGGCAAGTGTCTGTTTTGAGGGACTCGTTGGTGTAATGCAGGATCTCAAAAAGAAAATTAAGATAGGTTAACAGTAATAAAATGCATTAAGTTTAAAGAAAAAAATGTCTGGTGCATGCTTACTGCTTTACATCTTACCTTGGGAGGGTACAGTGGCAGTCTCTAGGACTCTGCAGTCACATTGCAATTACACAATAAATTTAAAAGATCTAAGTGTGATTGTTTGAAGAAGCAGACTATTTTAGGTTCCTTATGGTCATTAATAATTATGATTATGTAATCTTGATTCACCTAGTATTTGAGTGAGACAATATTCAGGGTATGTAAAGAACCCATCCTCCATGGCCATCATCCTGCCTGCAAACAAGATTTGGTTTAATTTAGGAATATTTCTTTGGCACATTTTCTTATGGGCACATTGACATCGCTACAGAAATGTACTTTTGAAGCAAATCTCCTAATCACTGCTGCCTACTGTGCCTCGTATTAGGGAGCAGTCTGGAGTATGGGAACTGGATTCCTTTTGGATGGAACTAATTAAGATGCACCACAAGCTCTTCTGGGCATTCAGGGACCAGACCAGAGCAGGCCTGAAGTCACGTCCTCCTCTCCTGCTGCCCACAAAGTGTCTATAGTTGGGGTGTTGGGGGTCTCAGCTCTGAATGTCTCTCCACAGATCTGCTGCTGTCACACCACATTCCTAGCTTACCTGAGACAGGCTTACCTGAGACAGGCTTAGCTGCATGGATTGTCTAGTCTCAGGTTTAGTCTGTGTTTTTTCCACTAGATGGGGATACAGTGCGTTACCTGGAAGGCATGTGAGGTGTTTTGTTAGCCTCCTTTAAGCTTGGTTAAGCTTGGTTGTTGTCTTCACTTGTTATCAGGAATTATTTTAGAGATTTTTCAATATCTTGTAAATTCTGAAGGCATTCTGTAACTTGTATGCAGTTCTGGTGCCTTCAGGTAGCTCTATAGAATAGAGGAACGGCTGTATAAATAATTGAAGATTACAGATTGTATTGTAAGAATGAATGTTGCTGGACAGAACAGACTAAAATAGCAGTTTTAAGGACTAGATGTGCCACTGTTCAAATAATGCTTATGCCAGCAGCTTTTGTTGCAAAGAACAAATACAAGGAACAGCTGTTTTTCTTCTTTTTTTTTAAATATCGCTGCTTCTTCATCATGGTAACTGCTTAATATAGGAGGTAGAAAGGTGCAGGTTTTCAAATGTGGAATAGTATAGCTCAACTGTTAGTTTTTTGAACTATGAAATTGAGTCTCTGATGGGTGGTGGTGGGAAAGTCTTCAGAAGGGTGAAAAACTGTCAGGTGAAATACAGGGAAATGTGATCAGTGGGCAATGACAAGTCAGCATTTGTGTCAAACCCAGCTGCTGTTTTCATTATTAGTGTTTTTAATTACAGTAGTCAGCATTTTCAGATGATTTCTACCTTAGGCAAGTATATTTTCTATTTCTATTTTTAGATATTCGGGTTTTGCATTGTAGTTGATGCAGTGTGTACATTATATTGACAAGTTGCTTGAAATGTATATGGGCCACCATGAAGCGACAGTAACAGGTACCAAATTCATAACAGCTTTGGCTTGAGGGAGCGATAGTAGGAAGGGAACATGGAGAAGGGATGTGAATGGGAACTCATGTCTAACAGAAGCAGGACTAACAAAGCAAGCACAGTGTTTGATTTTTTTTTTTTTTAAACAGTCCTGTTAACTTCGGTGGGGCTGCTTGTATGTACAATTTAAAGTGGTTTTTCAGACTTGGGGTAGATTATGTTCTATCGTAAAAGTAACTTGTGGATGTAAATCTACGCTGAAACAATTTAATTTAAAGGTCTTCATATACCGGGGCAGGGAAAGAAGACTCTTTTCTTTTTTTTGATGGAAGTCAAAAGCCTTTATCAATTTTTGCTTTTCAAAGAATCACAAATTCAGAGAGCTCAGCTGTTTAAAAAAAAAGAGAGAGAGGAGAGAGAGAGTTTGGTGGCTGAGCAATGCTTTCATATAAGTAGGTAATATAAGCATTTTAAAGTGGAAATTCTTAGTAGAAGTCTTTATGTCCATTTTGAAAACCATTGCAGCCAACACAAATGAAGACTACTTTACTTCTGAATTTTAGTATTAGTGAACTTGTAGTTTCACTGCAGTATTTTCAGATAGAAGATCTAAAATCATATGTTCATTCCTTCTCTATCTTCTTCTCACTTTGTTATGCAGGACCAGGCTCAAGAAGAAAATCCATTAAATGGAGACTTCCTTCAAAAGCAAGACATCCAGAGGTATGGAAATCAAGTGGCTTTCATGTTTTATTTTTAGTTTACTGAGGGACAATTATTTGAATAGGTGAATATTCTTGCAGCCTGTTCAAAAATGTTATTTCAAATTACGTAATCTAATCTCAAGTCTAGGTATACTGATTTAGCAAGATCATTGGAATTTTTTTTCTTCGATATTTTAGTAGTCCAGGATGATGATAAGAAAACATTTCCATCTTCAGAGTGTCATACAGAAAATGAAAATTAAATTCTCTTGGATTTAAAAATTTACTTTTTAATATTTAGCTGGCTTGAGGATGTGCTAGATAAATTTCCAAGTCTCATCCCAGCTATAGAATATCTTCATTCTGCATATGGGGAGGTTTCTGTATTTGCATAGGTGGTGGTTTCAGATCTCTTGCCTAGTGTTGGAACATACATTCTTTCTTAGTGCAGTACAATAATATTTCTACTAGAAGACATTTTGAAGTATTTTTTGTTCAATATTGAGGAGCCATTGTGTGACCTATTCAAAAATTAATAGCAATTTTCCAGAAAAATACTAACATATCAGTAAGATTTGTTCTCATTTTGCAGCCATTCAAATAATAATTGTGCTTATGATATAAACTCCTATATTATCCTCTCTTGACTATGTGCTGCATTAGAAGGCATATATACCCTGTAATTCTTTCGGCAAAGGAATAATTCATGAATGTAGGGAAGTTCCCAAATGTTCTGCTGTGCAGAAATGAAATACTAACTGCACCTCTTATACCTAGCTATGCCTATTTTTGTGTACTTACACAATTTTCCACAAGAGGGAAGAGTGGTCCTTCACAATGACAGATTGTTTCACGTACCTCAGTGCTTACTTGGTTGTTGAAAAGATGGGAAAGGGAACCAGTCACTGAAAGAGAACAGCACAGATCTTTCTTTTCATATGTTCTCTGGTGTAATGATGATAATATTATACACACTATACACAAATTATACTTCCACCTGCCACCTTGGCTGGATAGCTAGCTAGCTAATGCTTTTTCTTGTGGTTTCTGCTGGAGCTTCGTAGTCTCACATACCTGAAAAAAAGATGTTATCTCAAGGTAAAGCAGATATTTTTGATCTTCCAGAGCAGATTTATTCCACAAAGTGATGTTCAGGTGGCAACCATCTGCAGTAGCATATGTACACTCTAGTGTTTGTTGTAATATTACATAAATAATGAATGTACGATGTATACTCTCCAAAAATCTGTGGAAAAACACTTGAAAAACCTTCTATGCAAAATATTTGTTGTAGCAACCAGTTCTGCCGTTTATGGGAGGCGGAGGCATTGGCAGTTAGTTAACTTTTTACAAAGTAATTATTTCACGTTTGTCAGCAACCTGCAGATCAGACTTTAAATTCTTGGTTTGCAAATGTACTTTGCTGTAGATTTAGATAGGCTGCCACGTTCAAGGTTTAAACGACATCTTAGAAGGCAGTATAGGATAAGCTTCCAAGCATGTGGAATCCTTTGTTTTCAATTGCAAATGCCTTGAAAATTAGGCCTTGCAATGGCATACCAGGTGAGTATCCATAAAAAGAGTAAAAATTCATTCTGTGTGATTTAAGTGGAATTCTGGTAGCTGCATCCCTTTGTGAGATGATTTTACAAATGCTAAATGCATGTTACAAAATTTATCTAAGCATTTTCCTTCTGACTGGTGGCAGACACCAAGCTGTTCTTATATTTGCCATTGTATGTATAAATATATTTAAATACTGGACAGTTCTGTTTTGATATAACTAAAGTTTGTTTGATCTTATTTTTGAGATTGAAACACATGAATAAATGAAGTGTGTCTGCCACATCAACTTAATCTTAAAATTGTCATCTCTTGAAAGTTCGAAGAGCCAAATGGATTCTGCAGTGAAAAGGCTTTCTTGAAATAAAACTTGAAAAATTTTAACTTTCTATCAGTCAGAATTGCTGATACCTAATACATTACCTATTAAACTTCAGCTTCCTCTGTTCTTTAGCAGTCTTGGAATTTTTGTATTCTGGGGAAATATTTCTGTTCATAGAAGAAAGTTTAATTCCTTCATTTTAAGAGAACTCTTTTAGTGTTAACTTCCAGAACCAAATAATAACTGTTTCTCAAAGTGCTTTTGGACACGTTCATGTCTGATAAATTTCATGCAGGACTGATCCTAAATTGCACTTTTAGAGGGACAGAAATCTGTATATATGCATGCTTGAAGATACAGTTGTTATATAGCTTAATAGTTCTTAGTCACTGCAGCAATAGTTTGAGGTACTGAACTGTTTTCAAATAAGTGTCTTTTAGGTGAATATAGTGAAGAAAGAAAAAATCTTCTGAAAACTCTCATCCGTGATACTTGTCCTGAAAAAATGTGTTTTGGTAGAATATTAAGCATTAAAACCAACCAAACAAAACCCAACAACAAAACAACAACGAAACAAAACAAACAAAACCCACCAAAACAACAACAAACCCTAACAAAAAACCCAACAAAACAACCAAACCAAAACAACCAAACCAAAACAACCAACAACAAAACAACCAACAACAAAACAACAAAAAACCCCACAACCAAACAAAAACCCCCAAAATAAAACAAGCAACCCCCCAAAACATTAAATCATTGACATCATGTTTAAGTTGAAGTAACTGCATCTTTATGTGTTTGAACACTAAGCTAATTATTAATCAATGTACATGTGGTGTTCAGTGAGCCTTTGCTTGAAATTTTTGCCAAGAAAGGTGGTGATGCTGACTTTCCTGATTTTTTTTTTTTTTTTCTTTCTTGATTTTCTTACCAGCTATTAATATTAACCCGAAACTTCAATGTTGGAGCAGTGCTGCTGTTGCTAAATATGTTTCTCATATTATGCTGTCTTATCAGAGAGTGAATTGTGTTGGTATTTTTTACATTGTTTGATAAGGCAGTGTCGTAACATATTAGATGACTTCAATATGAAACACTGTGGTTTATATTTTAGTTTGGTCTGTGTGGGTGCTCAGTTTGGATCTCGGGTACCTAGTCTGAATTCATTTTAGCACAATGAATGGTGTAAAGACCCAAATACTGATTTACTGATTTTTGGTTGAATATTTAAAACTACGCTTGATTAACATTACTAGGATCATAACATATTATGGGGTGTGTGTGTCATTTATCAGAAGCCATTCAAAGTTAATGCTCTACCTTGTTTGCAGTCTAGTGTCCATTTAATGTATTTTTTTAAGTGTTCCTTGGAGATGACTAATTTTATGGTAAGATGCTTAGTTTCAAATAATGAAATTGGAGAATATGCTTCATATTTATTTCCATTTGGGGAACTTAGCATCATCTAGTATGTTAATATATAATGCGTTATATAGTGATATGCAAGAGTCAAAATATACAAACATCCATCAGTTTAAGATAATTATCAGTACTGCTCAATTCATTTTGAATTATGGCACTCCAGTAGAATTGGCAGTGTATGTCAGGCAGAAACAATTGATTAACAGTTAGTGCTTGATAAGTCTGTTAATAGGCATATGGGTGCTTTAGAGGCGGCAAGTATTTAACTTTAAAAAAATTTTTGTTTTAGAAGTGTGCAACAAGCATATTGGGAACTGAAGAGAGAAATGTCAAATTTGCGTCTAGTGAGTGAAATGCAAGCTGAGGTTCTACGGAAACTGAAAACAAACCCAACAGCGACCAAGAAAGGCAAGTCAGCGTTTGCAATAACAGACCTTACAAACACAAACCTTTGATTCAAGCTGTACCATTTTAAAAAGAAAGCAGCTATCATATCTTATCAGAATCTCATCAATTGAAGTTGATAAGCTCAGCTATATTGTGGTTCCAGCCTACCCATTTTCTGCTTTTGCTTCTGTCTCATACTGGTCAACTTCACACATAAAGGTGTTGCTGATGTGTTTTTTCTTCAGTACTGTATTCTGTTCCCCTTGTGGCTTTTTTCTCAGTCAAGTGTTGCTTATGTGCACAAGGCTGAGGTGTTAAGTTTACTCGTATTTGACCTTTTACCACAACTACTTCATATTAGGGGAAAAAAAAATCTTTTTGCAAACACAGTCCTTTTTTCCCAGTATAGAATATATAAAGTATTAATTTGGCAACATTTAAAAATTTCAATTTAATAGACTGAAATTCCTTCAGGGTTGCATATTTCTTTATGTTGGTATTCAGAAAAGTTGCCTTTTCTTGCAAAATGCTTCAAGATGACATTTTCTGAATGTCAAATACTGAGGCTGCAAAAATGCCTTCTTTCTGGTGCTGCCTTGCAAATAATTAAGGGGATAATAATTTCTGCATAAAGTATGTATAATTTCTTTGAGCAGTTCATCAGGTGGTTCTTCCGTTTCACACGTATGTTCCTCCCAAGCCAAATGCCTTAAGAGAGAGCGTTTGTACTCTGGTGGGGCCAGACTACTGCTCTGTTTACCACAGCGTTTATTTCCTTTGTTTTCTGCTCACTTGCACTGTGGTATTTACTGTGTTGGGAATACAGAAGATGCAGGTGACAGACAGTGAGCTTGGTTACAATATGATGGTGACAGTCTCTGATGTCCCTGTCCTGTACAAGATTAAGATGTTTTGTTGACAAAAAGCTTTCATTGACTTGGTGAGGTAACAATGGGATTCACCTCCAGGTCAATCCCTGCCTTTGGCCGTGGCCAGCAGTGATCAACGATCACTCT
This sequence comes from Caloenas nicobarica, assembly GCF_036013445.1. Classification (NCBI taxonomy): domain Eukaryota; kingdom Metazoa; phylum Chordata; class Aves; order Columbiformes; family Columbidae; genus Caloenas; species Caloenas nicobarica. Next base: position 42,994,116 of record NC_088246.1, on the reverse strand, counting down.
CTGGTACTTGGCTGATAAAATATCAACGTGTTTTTTAGACTTGATCAAATTCATAGGATAAAGTTGAATAGAATCATAGAATCATTTCAGTTGGAAAAGACCCTCAGGATCATCGAGTCCAACCATAACCTAACTCTAGCACTAAACCATGTCCCTAAGAACCTCGTCTTTTAAACACCTCCAGGGATGGTGATTCCACCACTTCCCTGGGCAGCCTGTTCCAATGCCTGACAACCCTTTCCGTGAAGAATTTTTCCTAATATGCAATCTAAAACTCCCCTGGCACAACTTGAGGCCATTTCCTCTCATCCTATCACTTGTTACTTGGGAGAAGAGACCAACATCCTCCATGCTACAACCTCCTTTCAGGTAGCTGTAGACAGCGATAATGTCTCCCCTCAGCCTCCTTTTCTCCAGGCTCAAGAGCCCCAGTTCTCTCAGCCGCTCCTCATCAGACTTGTGCTCCAGGCCCCTCACCAGCTTCATTGCCCTTTTCTGAACTCTCTCTAGTACTTCAATGTACTGGATGTACAAATTGCTACCACGTGAGTCCATGTTCCTACAGTTCTGAGACACATTTGTGAAATAATTTCAGCAGAGAAACTCGGAAGTGAATGAAGTTTTAATCCTTAAGTCTGTCAAAGTTTGATATGATCGTGTATCTTTCTGTCCTGGTTTTTAATTTGGACTTACCTCCCTTGCCACTGCACAAGTACTGATTTTTCTCTTCTGCTACCTGGCGAACAGTCTGATTTTCTGTAGTGGCTAATGAAGTTGTACATCCACAGCTGGAGAAGACATTATTGATGGATTGGGAAACAATGGATTTTTGCCTTTTGCTTTGTAAGCTTTTTTCCAGTAATTTTTCAGGTCCAGCAGAAATGAAAACTGGTTTTTTGTGGTTTTTTTGGTTGGTTGGATTCTTTTTGTTTGTTTACCTTGCTTGTCAGCCACACGAATGCAATGCAGATACATCTGTGCTTACATTTATAGAAACATCTTGGCTTATGCAAAATATGGGTACAATTGACTTAAAACTTTCACTTCCTATACTTGTTGTATTAGCTGTGGTAAAATACCATATACAAACTAGTTGCCACTATAAGAGATGTGTCAACTCTGCAGAACACAATGTATGGATTGCTGTGTGTATGATGTTAACAATATCGGTTAACATGCACATTCTACGTAACTGTCACTTATGTATGGAGGTGTTTTCAACAAACGTGTGTCTGCCTGTGGGGTTTTTTTTACATTTTCAATCCATTTTCGGTGGATTACATTTTTCTTGAACTTCTAAAGGTCTGTAGACCCCAAATTGCTTTTTATACCTGTCAGCACAAGGAGGCCAAATCCAGTTCCTTTGCATCTTTCAGATATGATGTTTGGGCTACTGGAAGGTGCTTTTGGCTGATGTTTACAAATTGGGTACTGCCTTTTAAGTTATTGTGACAAAGGTTGTATTCTTTGACCAAGATACTGGCTCTTCTTTCTGTCCCTTAAGCACTAAAGCTACAAATCACAGTTTATACTTAAGATTCATAGCTGTTCTAAAAAACTACCTGGAGGAAATGAGTTTCTTTAACTGTGGGAATCATTAATCTACTGCCATTCCATGTTTATGTAAATTTTCACTACAATAAATGACCTGGTTGTATTTGGCCATCTGCTCAGATGTGCTTTGAAGGCGCAGCCCTTTCATTTCAGGTAGATGCTGTTCCGTTTCAAAATCCTTCCCTCCCTCGCATGGTTTAAAACCCCCCTGGAATTTCAGATGGCTGATCATTGCTGTCTGTCGCTTTACTTTCTGAGGTCAGGCAGTAGTGGAGCACAGAGAACTCACAAACACTTTGTGTTTCCCTCTTACTGCTTCATGGACATGGACATGGAATTCGGGTTCTTGGCAGCCTGGGAACACAATTTGTTAAAAGAATAAGTAGAATAAGAAGCAGCGTGCTCTGTGTAAGCGCTGTTCAGAATCTGGTGGGTTTCTCCAAGCGCATGAAAATCCTCTCTGTTTTGGCATTCATTCCAGTCTCGTCGAAAAGATTCATCAGTTTATTTAAGTGGGAACTGGGAGGTTTCCTTGGTGTTGGGTATATTTTGGACATTACTTCAGGATCTCTGGTTCATCTTGGAAAATCAGACTGAGGAGGTTACTGTGTTCAGTTTGTAACTCTTAACTAGTTACTGAAGTAAGATGCAGTCTGAAAATGTGTAGATTGAAAACACTGGGTTTAACATAGTTGCTATATACCGTACTATATTTGGAGTATATGAAAAATGCATTAGATAATGTAATTTTAAAATCTTTTTTATCTTTCTTCAGCTGCCTCTACTGCACCAGTACAGTGTGTCGACTTGAACATCTCAAAGCTGAATTTGACATCTGGGGTAGTCTATAAAAAACTGTCACAAAATGATCGAGCGCTCTGCAACGCTGTGTCTCCCCCTCTGCCGAGGGATGTAAGAATCCCCTCTGAAAGGGTGACTCTACAAGCATGGACAGATGAGAGACCCATTCCAGTCGATGGCAAACCATTTCAGGAACACCATTCTTACGGAAAGAGCTCTCTGGAAGATAATTCCTGGGTATTCCCAAGTCCTCCAAAGCCTAATGAGAATGCATTTTGGGAAATGAAAAATAAAACCACCTTGTTAAACTGTCCAGCGGATTACCTGGATCAGTGTAATCAAAACTGTCTGCACAAGAGTTAAGGAGTTTTTAGAATGATCTGAGGCATTTTTTTAGAATCATTGTGAATAGGCACCTTAATGCTTGAACTTTTAAAGAGGGAAAACAAATTGCCTGAAATGGTCATGGGTTGTTTGGATTTTTTTTTTTTTTTTTTTTTTTTAATTTTAGTCCTGAAACAGAAAGCCTAGTCTTCCTCTGCTGTAAATCAGGAGCAAGTTTCTTGAAGTTAAAGCTGTGCTGGTATAATGTAAATATAAAGAAATCTAGCATGGGGCCTAGGTAGTCTTGTATTGCAAATGGCATACATTTGCAAAGTATGACACTGAAGAGAGAGTTCTTGGAATAAAACAAAATAATCCAGTTTGGTATTTGTTTGCTACTTTTATGTTATCCAGAAAGTACTTGGTATCCGATGTTAAGATGTGTAACAGCTCTGAGCTTATTTTTTAACTGTGTGGTGTTTTTCTTCTTCCAGAGTAAGACATAAAATGAAGAATTGTGTTCTCTCTCCCTCCCCACTTTTGATTAACTTTCTGATTCCTCTGGTTTAGAAATGCATTTTTATGTAATTTTTAGCCAAGAAAGGTGAGGTATTTTTTTGGTCAAAATCTTGATTTATATTAGTGGCAAGAGGAGATTTCGCTCCTAGGCTATCCGGCTTACATGGCACCATTTTGGGCCTTATTGTGAATTACAAAGGATGATGAGTGATGCTGCTGGACACTGCGAATCCTGCACGTGCAGCTCGTTTCCTTCAGTTCCTGCTGTAGGAAAGCGAGTGAATTCCGCACGCAGTGGTGCGGGCTGCGGACCGTCCGGTTTTCAGTGCGGTGATGCTCACGGTGCCTCCTTTGCACAGCACCAGAACCATGACTTTTTATTTGTGTGGTGGTGAAGGTGAAAGTAGTAACTTTAAGACATAAAGCCTTAATTTAATCGGATTAGGTGTGGTAGCATTGTTGATCTACATAAGAAGTGGTTTTCTGGTATCTTTAGTATGCCACTGAGAACTATCTGAATTGCAACTGCCCGCTTTATAGATTATGGGTGTCTGAGAAGTACTTTGTTTTTTTCCTCTTAAGGTCAAGAACTGGTTTTAGACAAATACAATTTATGCCTTTTTTTTTTTTTTTCTAAACTGCTCTGCTTCATTTCTGGCTTAGTACAACAGGGTTAAGTGAAATGCCTTGACTGCTCAGTATATTGAAGAAAAATGCTTTGTATTTTGGATCCATGATACCTAACTCGTAATGGGTGGGAAGATACTTAATACTAAATATGTTATTTACTGATGTGGGTGGGTGAAGTATTCAACTTCACAGGTCCAGCTTAAGATCAGTGTAATAAAAATTAATTTCACAGCTGTTTAGTAGCGAATTATGTTAGAATGGCTTGCAAGTACGTGGGGAAGCTGTGATGGTACCACAGCCACAGTAATGATGGGCAGTAAAAGTGTCACTGAGGTGCTCCATGACCTGTGTGGTTCCAGAGCCTTCCTCCCCTCTGGAGTACGAACTTCATATGATGCCCATTTTCTCCTCTGCTTTCAGTTTGTCTATCAAAGTTTAAAAAATGCCTCGCAGCTACCTTCTGCTGTATTAGTGAACAGCATACATAAATAATGTTTCCCACTCACCAGATACTGTTTTTATCTTTCGATTATCTTGCTCACGTATACTGGCTTGTCTGTGATTAATGGAAATGGTGTCAGATGCTGGAATTTATTCTGACCAATGAACACAGCTGACTCAGGGGAGTACAATCTCTTGGAAAGTAATAGAACAAAACTCAATATGCATAAAACAAATCCAAGTCACTAGGCTTCAGCTGATAAAACCAACTACCTGTGTAATAACAAAGCAGCAAACACTTCTCATGTGGCTACATAAGATATATGGTATCTAGTTCTAATGTAGCTGACTTTTTGGGGTTCCCCACCTCCACATCATAGAGGTTTTTTTTATTAAGTAATGTATTATTTGACAGGCATCAACATGATTAATACTTTGATTTGTGCAATGAAGGAATTCTACTGTGTAAGACTTCAAATAAATTTATTTTTGTTTGAAATTGGTTTCACTTACAAATCTCCTTTTGAGTATTTGGCCCAATTTTTTCACTCAGTTCTGATTTCTTGATTGTGTATAAAGGTTATTCCAAGTACATTTAAGTTTGAGGTTCACCCTCCTCCATTCAGGAGAAAGAATCCTCTGTAGACTGCTTCATTGTATTCTGGGACAAGTATTCTCTTGGATGTTGAAACCTGAAGAACTGAGTTACCTAAACAGCGGTGTGTTCCTGTCATTTGACCACTTGTGTCGTAAGGTTCCTGGTCAGCCTGTCCTCTGTGAGAGGGAAACTTCAAATCACGCTTCTCTGTGCAGCGCCTGAGGATTTCTGGGCTTTTCCTTTAACTGGTGGTTTATCTCCTGTGCTGGTTCCTGTGCAGGAGAAGGAAGCAGCGACGTTTGTCGAGAGGGACGGCAGAAGAAGCGCTGATCCCTGCAAGAGGAGAGCAGGATCAGAGAGAGCTGCTGTAGGCAGCGTTTCCAATCGATTGCTCATCGCTGTGGCCAAACCGTAACATCTGACAAGGAAGATCCCCAGATCTGAAGTCACTTGGGAGCCAGCTGCCTTGTGAAGCATCTGTTGGTCCGAAGCATACAATCAAATTTCGACTCGGGCTGGAAAAGTCATTTAAATCCATGCTGCTGGTGGCTTACAGTGCTTTTTCCATTTCCAGAAGTGAAAGCTTTTCATCACGGTGACAGCAAATTACATGCAGGAGGAGCTGTAATAAGGGATTCTGGTGTTTTGTGCACACACACACGTGCATTTGTTATTTAAAAACCATAAAAATGTACAAAGTAGGGACCAAAGTCCTCAAGTATGTTAAATGACACCAAAAAAAAAATCACTTGAATGCAAACTGAACATTTAAAAACTTCACCCAATCCACATATTTGACAATTTTTAATTTACGAAAGCATTAATTCCATTTAACAGAAACAGAATACAGCTTTTGGGGCAGGAGGTGGTTGCTTTGCATGTTTGAGTGTATAGAAAACTGATGAATATGTGTTTGGATATTTGGCGAGTTGGACTGACTAACCTTCTAATGACTCATAAATAAACTTCCACTGATGTGTTAATTTTAAATATTTTTTAAATCCACTCATTTCAAGTCTCCTTGCCAGTTTTGTGGCTTTACAACTGATGAGTTTTCCTTTTATGTGAACTGGCCATATTGAAGAAAGCAAACTCTCAAATTAGCTGCGATGCCTTGTCCAATTTTTACAGCTGGAAAAAGACGAGAGCAGCACTGGACATGTGCTGGAGTTACAGTGAGACAATACCCATGCCAAGTAATATAACAAACACAGCCCCAGGTAAGTAATATGAACTATACCGGTGATGTAAAGTAGATTTATTTCAAAACCAACTTGGAGTAGACTCTGAGGCTCCTACACTTGGACACCTGTATTTGCAGTGATGCTGTGGCCTGGTAAAGAGTGAGAAGCTGCGGCACCAGACTGACTCGCCTGCATTTGCCTCTGATCTCCGGACAGGCCCTGTGAAGAACAGTGGTTGCAGAGCGGTAAGGTGTTTCCCTTCTGCTTCATGTAATTTGAATAGTAAAAAGCATGTGGGGTTTGGTTGGTTGTTTGGGAGGCTTTGAGTTTTTTGGGCTTTTTTTTGGTTTTTTAGGGATCGGGCTCTTGCCCCTTTATGTAGGGGGAGTAGTGTGCTGCTTGAAATTACATGAACATGGCGCAGTGGACAAAAACATTTTTTTTATTATCAGCACTAAAGGTGAACCCTGACTTTAATTGAGTTGCAGTTGAACCATATCTTAAAAAACAAAACCCAAACCAGTTCCCTGTAGTAAACGTGAACTAAGATCAGTGTCCAGCAGAATTCATTAAGAGCATCACGAACATCTCCATACACCCTCAGCTTCAGGTGACAAATAGACCAGCTTTAAAGTATACTCAATTTGTGATCCATTAATACAGCTTAAATTATTCTCCCTTAAGTTTTTATGTAGCCTGTCACACTTAACTAGACACAAGCTTTACATTCCAAAAGGTCATTTGTAAATTGGTAACAAAATCTCAGGTCCAGACAGAGGAAGGGACCTTGCAACTTCTCTTGCAAACTGTGCCCGCATGCTTGATATCTTTAATTACAGAAAATGAAAAAAATACTTTCAAATTCAGAGATTATTTTATTCTCCGTTCATCTCATTTTGCGTATTTCAGTTAAGTTCCACACAGAGGAGTATAGATGATTTAAGTCTGTTTAAATCAAGCCAAATCAAAATTGGATATAAAATTTGAAAAGTTAATTGTAAGTTTTAACTACACATTTGAAGTAAACTTCTGTCTTTTTTTCTTAATTCCAGTTGCTCTGTATTCTTCTCTTTGCTTCAAATATTCTGTTTTGCATTCTTCGTAGAATAATGGATCGGAATAGCTACAAGACAGACAAATACATAATACTGGTTTTCATTTTGGAATATGGAACAGATATTGCATGAATCATATTCTTAACTGATCTTCCTTTCACAACCAAAGAAAATGTGCCTGCTTCAATAATAAAATACCTTTTTTTAAATCAAGTACATAAGTGGTTGAAGTTATCTTCATCAACTCTTAAATATTAAGTTGGTCCATATTCTCTCATGCTATTGCTCTCTCTGGAGGTGTAGCCGTGTTCAAGCCTCTACAGTGAAGCCATGAAGAGGAAAGGTAGAAAAAGGGAAAGACAGCTGGTACTTCAGTTCAGCTAAATAATTTGTTATTATGTGCAGTTAGCTTCCTCAGTGTGGGAATTTGCTGGAATACACTCAAATTTTTTTATGCACCCAAACAACTACGGGGAACAGGTTCAAGTGTATGTCTTGAACAGTAGCCGTGTAGGCCCTTGATCATTAAATTAAATTAATTTTTCTCATAACTTTCATTTTAAATATAATTATTCAAACACTAAACATTTTTTTCAGTAGTATGTATTGGGTTTTGGTGTCATTACTTTTTTTGTTAACAAAAAAAAGGGGGGGGCAGGCAAAATTTAATGCAGGGACATATAGACAAGTAAAACTGAATAACTCCAGCAATTTCTCACTGCAGTTAGGCTTGAAGTCTTGCCTGGCTGCACATGTTTTTTTCATCAGTTCTCAAATACCTGAGAATAACCGTCACTAGTTTAAAGGCATTTACTCTTAATCTTGGGTTTAACAGGGCAGGACACACGTTCCACAAAAACACAAACCAACCCCCTTCTTCTCCCAGTGAAGCTCAAAAAATGTCCAACCCTCATCCTGGGAAATTCAAGACTCTCACACTTTGGCCTGGGGATAAATGAGGACTCCCCAAAGTGATGTTTCAGTCCCCCAGGGCATCAATTGACCTCTCTAGTATTTACCCATTTCCCATTGCTGCTGCTGTTGCTGTTCCCAACAGCAGAATGCTTTCAGGACAAAGACTAAATCTTAAAAAAAACCAGTTCAAGAAGCAAAATCAAACCAAACTTATCCTGTCTCAAGAACAGGGTATGAAGGCACATCTACTGCACTGATGTAATTTAGCCTTGTGAATTCAGGGCTACATGTCATCTGGGCTTAAAATCTAAATCCGTCACCATTTTGATCAAGAAGAGAGTCTTTACAACCACAGGACAGCCTTATTAAGGAGATAACATCTTGTCAGTTAAGGCCCTGACCAGCACATTTTTTTAATAAAGTGAAGATACAATTTTCAGAAAATACATCAAATTCACTCATCTTGCAAAACCCTTTTGAGAAGATTTAAGATTTCTACTCATTTCTAGATCAGTATAGGTCATGCAACAACAACAAAAAAACCCCAGCAAAAACTCATGAAGGACTTACTAGCCAACCAGACAGTCTTTCAGTGCTGAGTTCTCTTGCCGACACTTCACCACCATAAGAAGACCAGTTTCTTGACAGCATTTAGTAAATGCTGGGAAAACAGAAAAACAAACAAACCACAAACTAAAGTTAGAAAAATGACCACTGGTAAACAAATCTTCCTAGGTGACTATTATTATTCTATATAAAAAACCCAACTCCTTACAGACCAGATCTGATTTTTTATTATTATTATTATTAATATAACCATACTTGGCCTGGAGTGTCATACTGTTTGTGAGGTCTTTGCCATTTGCTTAGCAATGAGATTTTAATTGAGATTCTCCCCTCTTATCGTATAACACGTTCATACACATACTGCTGTTGCTAATACCAACGCATTTCTGAAGTTATTCTTGCAGCAAATCCACAATTCTTGTGTCTGCTTTTCATACTGACTGCTCAGGTCTATCACAGCAAAACAAAAGGAAGCATGAAAAATTAGGTAAGCCGGCGCTGTTCGCGTTTCCTCTGCAATGAAAGCTTTTGACATTATTGAAGCGTGTTTGCATCTACAAATTAAGAGGTCAGTAGCATTGACAGCAACGACTGTCTCAAAGAAATGCCATGGCATTCAGCTCTTCTGAAGGTTCCCTTGGGACAGGAGATAGGAAACTGTAAGGTCATGGTTCCTTCCTGGCATTTCCAAAAATCCCTCCTGGGAGTGCAAGGAGAACTCCAGCAGCTCCTTCGCTGGGAGTGCCGGGTTGTTCTCCATGGCACGACAGTGCCCCAAGAAGGACTGCTGTCTTCTCTGTGTCTTCTCTGTGTTGCGTAGTGGCCTGTAGCACTTCAATATGGAGTTTCTTCAAAGTCCGAATGGCCAGTAAAGAGCACTGCCCACAAAAATGCTAAGTTTCTGGGATCATGATCTCTGGCATTTAAGAACAAGAGAATATAAAAGGGAGGAGAGACAACGATCTGTCTCCTCCCAAGAGAAACGATCTTGCATCTGCTCAATGAAGTGAAAGTAGCCGGTCAGTCTTAAAGGTCTCAAGACTTAAAAACAAGCCACTGAGATACTGAAAAAGAAATAGCACTGGGGGCTGGAGGAGAAGCAAAGTCATGGTTAAGGGTGTGGGTTTTATCTGGGAGTAACTCAAATTATGTCCCATTGTTACTAGCACCCTGTATAGATATTTCACTAAATAATAAACTAGGTAAGAATTTGCTGTTATTCCTATCAGGAGACTTCAAACTCTTTTGTTGTAAGGGATCTGAGTTAGTAATCGTCTGTGTTTAATAGGCGGAAAAAGAAAGAGAGAGAGAGAAAGCCAGTTGTCCAAGATCAACTGGTGGCCAGGTCAAGAACAAAGTCAAATCTGCCATGTCCCCTTCCAGAGTTCCAGCCATTTCTCCTCTTCTGAGCTTTTCCTGGAAGTGATTTACTATCCAGCAAATCTAGGGCACACAGAAATGGTTACATTGTGGAACATCTCTAGCAAAACCTACAGCTGATCTAGTAACACCAAAACTTAATGATGCTACATCATACAAAGGGTAAATCACATTATTTATATACTCAATGTATATGTACCTTGAGTAGATGCACAATGAGTATCATATGTATATATATGCTCAATGCATTGCTCTTACGCTGTTTAGTCCAAAACCCTGTACTTGTGTACTCACACTAGAATCTTCCACTTTTTGTACACAGCAATCGGATATGTAATATTTACACAAGTAGCAATTTTTTTATCACCTCCATTCTTTAAACACACAGTATCAATACAACTTCTGAAGTCATGCAAGAAACCAAGGCAGCATCTCAAACACCTCCAAGTTACTGACCATGTGAAAACATGGGCACGACTGTTAAACCTACCAACTGTAGTGCAGTCCCGTACCTGTCCTTGTATGTCTTCAAGCTGAGGTTTCAGAGTTGCCTACCAAGTAACTGTTGATCCTATACGATGATCTAACTTCCATCACATCAAAAGTTAGATAAAAAAGGAAACAGAGAGTTGTGCCTGTAAAAGGGCAATCCTCTCCTTTGCGCGTAGCAGATGGCCACCCAAATGGACATTAAGCAATCGCGGACCTCAGTGGAACAAAATCCACCTTCTAGTAACCTGGACACTACTAACAGGACTTAAAGCAGAAAGTCACCCAACAGCTGCAAGCAACCCCTACATGAGGCTAATCTGCTTGCCCATGACTACATTAATTAGGCTTTTCATAAAATAACTTAGAAAAAAAAAATAACTGCTGAATGTGTTGCTAACAGCCTAAACTGTCCTCACACTGCCAAACTTACATATATTTTTGCAAAACTTTGCAAATAACTAATGTCTTCTCTACTTTGAACATATTATTGATGAACACTTACAATGTGCTTCAACGCGGCACCTAATGTTAAACACTGGTAATGTCGCCATACGCCACTTGAAAACATACCAGATGAAAGTAGGCAAAACGTGGGTTTAAATTAACCAGTTAATTACTTGTTGGGACATACCCATACTTAATTTCTAAGATTTTGTTTGGTATGTGTTTTAGTTTAGACCTAAAATCATCCAAATTCACATGCACAACTTTCGGGATACTTCTGGATAGCTAAAGTTTATGAAGCAGTGTAAGCTCAGAACAACATGAGAAATGTGTTATTAGGTTATCAACATGTTTCTTTGGTTTTTGAAGGTGAATCTGATGTTTCTTCTTTTCTTTCCTGGACTGTGTACATTGAATGTCCCTACATCAGCATCTCGGAAAAATCATGCGTATTATCACATTTCTAAAAATGTCCTTTTTTCTTTTTTTCTGGGAAAAACATCGGAAGCCTTCGAGAGCATACGGTTTGTCTAGTGACCAGTTTGATTTCTACTCTCTACAGGCACTTTCTTAAGTGCTGTGCTGGTTTTTTTTTTCCTTTTTTGTAGTAATCATTCCTTCTGGAAGCTGTGAAGTAAAAAAACCACTGAAGACAACAGGAGGTCCCTCTCACTTGTTAGCTCACCAGTCTTGATTGGTTCAAGGCGTGATGTCCCAGTGAACAAGACCTGCACTGCAATTGCCAGCACCCCTGCCTTCCGAAGGCCCCACCTGCGGTACCTGGCCACGCACTGCTGCAAAGTGATAAAACCGCTTCCAGCTACCCAGCTCTAGCGTTGCTGATGCTAAAAAACAGAGGGGAAAACAGGAGCAGGTTAAAGCATATTGGGCATCCTCATATAAGCACACAAAACTTGATTAGCTCTCTCTCCTCTTACTTCCAGCCTTTTAAAATCCCTTTGGCAGCCAGCTAAGGAGTGTGGTGCAAGGCAGGCTTAGCTATAAATGTTTAGCAGAAACCTTATAGGAGCCTAGAGAATGTTATTTTTAATTATGCTCTGTCTTGCTCACAACTCTTTCATGAAACAAAACATCTCGATGTCGAGCAGCACAAAGAGTGTTAAAACTACTGGTTTGAAGAATAGCCTCACAAATAGTGCACAATAATTCCAGATATAATCTCAAACCAAGAATCAATCTCCCTCTCCATAATCTTGACAATCACCCCTCATTCCTCGCTCAAGCAAAATCTGTGTCATAGACTAAAGCCTCAGGGTGCGTTGTAGCAAGATACCACAACGGGAGCGGATGCACAGGATCTGATTACAAACCCATTGTAGTTTAGCACCTCAGCAGCTAAAAGCGGTTATCAGAACGCGAGGAAACCTGCTCTCACACTCAAAGGAACCTCTTTCCTGATAGACTACATGTAATACAAAGAACAATTAATTGCTCTTTCAGAGCAGAATTGAGCTTTTTAGAAATCTTGTGCATCATCCAACCTTTACAACTGTAGCAAGTGGTTTTCCATGACTTTACAAATTTGTGCACTGATATAACAGAATCACAGAATCACAGAATGTTAGGGATTGGAAGGGACCTCGAAAGATCATCCAGTCCAATCCCTCTGCCGGAGCAGGAACACCTAGATGAGGTTACACAGGAAGGCGTCCAGGCGGGTTTTGAATGTCTTTAGAGAAGGAGAATCCACAACCTCCCTGGGCAGCCTGTTCCAGGCTCTGCCACCCTCACTGAGAAGAAGTTTCTTCTCATATTTAAGTGGAACCTCTTGTATTCCAGTTTGAACCCATTACCCTTTGTCCTATCATTGGTTGTCACCGAGAAGAGCCTGGCTCCATCCTCATGACACTCACCCTTCATATATTTATAAACATTAATGAGGTCTCCAACATCTTCTTTCCCTTTGCAAGCAGCGAGCTACCAAAACAGACCCTCAGGCAGCAGCAAAACTAGTTGTAAATTTGGGCAAGTCTGCAAATTCATTGTAGATTGTAACACAACGGAAAAAAATGTTTCAAACAAACAGTAAAAGTTGTCCCCAATATTTACAAATACCAGCTAAATAAAACAAGGGACAGAGCTCAACACAACATGAGTGAAAATGCCTTGTTAGAAAGGGGATAAAGCCTTGTCCTCCATAAAATGAACTGTGATGAGGCTTTGCCAGGACAGGTGCGCGTGTGCATCACTGAATGCTCTATGCACAGATAAGGACAGATCCAGAACTGCGTCAACAAGCTGCAGGTGCCTACCAGTTACCACGGAAACTGGCTGTGGACCCCTGTTTCACCTCATGACATCATATCTGACATAGGCTGGCCCCACAGGCTCCTCTCCGTGCCACAGGCTGTGTCTAAGGGGATGCACACAGAGCAAAGAGCTCGTCTGGAGGCTACGGCTCAGACATAGTTCACTGAACAGTTCATCACTGATTCGAGGCCAGATTTCATCTCCTTCCTCTCTCTCAGAAAGAAAGCCTTGCGCTTCTGTTGTAAGGCAAGTCCAAAATTAGTTTGAGGCACAGTTCTGCGAATTTAAGTCTCATTACTTTTTGTCCATTATAGCCAGACAGATTGTGACCGCTAAGGCAAGCTTGCAATTTAGTACCTTATCTAAATCAACCCAGTATGTAAGGCCAAACAGCACATCCTTGCCAAGATGAAGGTCTGCTTTCAACGGAACAAAAGCCGAAAAAACATGTTTGAATACAGAGCAATTCAGCTTTGCCAGTCCTCACCTGCTTACAATGGCACGCTAGCACATATATGCCTACAATGGGAAGACCACTCAGCTCCTACGATTTTCAGGGAGAGACAAGAGGGCTTTGTGGCCGCGGCCAGTGATGAGTGAGCCCTTCCATGGCCAGACTCTTCAGCACGGAGCACCTCGGGCCCTGAGCAGCTCGGGGAAGCTGCTGAGTTTGCTTCCAGGCACCTCCAGATCTCCAGCTGCCCAGGATCCATGAGCAGCATTCACTGGGTCTCCCTATCTCGACTTACCTACCTGAGAAAGCAGGACACGGAAAACAAGGAGGAAAACAGCTGCACAAATAAGATTGCAGAACAATGGAAGAAAAGAGCTTTTAAAAGCCACTTGAAATTCTTTCTAAAGCTGTCTGGACATCCGTGGTTTTCTTTTTATAAAAATCCTATTCCAAGTCTTTGTAGAATTCTGTTCAGATACAGAATTATACAAATAATGTTGGAGGTATCAAGAATTCTTTTGGAATGTCTGATTCTTAGTATATTTCATGGTCGATTGAGAACTGATTTAAGTTACAGAGCACTCTTTTATTAAGGTTTTTTTGATAATTAGCTAGAATTAGACACAGTAAAGAACTTTGTTTACAAAGATCTTTACAGTCCACATAAATCTTTGCTGAAAAATAGTCAGTATCTAGGAAGAATATTTTTAATAGCTTTTTCACCCAACTCTGTTTTATAACTTTACTACTATACAAGATAATATGGGAAGCAGGTGGAAACAAAAGTGCAACTGGGTAACAGTTAACCTATCTCAGAATAAAGCCTGGATAAATGATTTCCCTGTCTTTCCAAGCAGTCAGAGAGGCACATGCAATAATGACATTGAAGTGTTGATTTTCAAATTTTAAAAGATCAGCTGCATTACCAGAAAGTTAGTTACAAAAAAGTTGGTGGGGGTCCACCAACAGATGTCCCGGTACATACACTTCTTAATTTTTAAAAAAAAGGAAATAAAAAGCCAGGGTACTGCCCCCTTTCATGTCAGAACTTATTCAAAGGTTCAAGAAATATTTGCTCCTATATGATGAAAATAAAAACTTGTCGGATTTTGACTAAAAGAGACACACCAACATCTGGCATTAACACAGAGCCACAGCTCTGCTGCATAAAGATTTTCTTCCACACCATTAACATCCTTAATCTCGGTGTCTGCAAAACTACAAACAGGGGACACCAAAAGAAAGCACCATATTTAATATGCAAGCGTTCTTCATGTAGCCTGCAACAGCCCTCCAGCCCCAAAGAGCAGCAGGTTGGTCTCTTCACTGTGCTGCATTCAAAATGAAATAGCAAAACGGGTGTGTTGGACTGTATAAGTTTCAGTTACATCTATGTAAAGGAAAAACTTTATGAAAAAAACTGTAACGCCCTGCCCCAAGCATTAACAATAAATTTCTCATTATTTTGTGATTTTTTTACTAAAGGCAACCAATCAGCAAGCTGATTATATTTGTAGGGGATTTTTTTTAAGTTGTTCGGGTTTTGGTTTTGGTTTGATTGGGGGGGGGAGGTTGTGTGTGTGTACTTTAAATATTTTAAAATGTTAGATACTTAACTATTTTTTTCTGCAAATATGAAAGTCTTTCCATGTCCAAAGAAAGAGAAGAACAAAAAGTGTTTGGGATTATCTCCAGACAACAGCTGCATTGAAACTGTGTTGATATATAAGAATGCCAAGAGATCATCATTATTACTTTCAGTGTATGAACTGTATGTAGCAGGAAGACCACTTCTGAAAGTTCATTTTTTGCAGATTCAGATTATAACAATACCTGGCACTTTCATATTGACTCAGAATGCAAAGAGCTGTGCAGTTCATATAATATTAGAACTGTAGTTTTATCAATCATAATTATGTAAGTATTTTGCAGATGTTCATGTACACAACATAAATGAAATATTCTCCATTATCAACATAAATTGATCCTCTCAGGTCTGGCTCTAGTTTATTTAAAGACTTTACAATTTTACTACTTAAGAGGAAGTCCTACAGAGGTGTTATCTCACCATTTATATTTTCTCAACACTTATGATACTGCTATCACACTCTTAAAATTAAAAAAAAAAAAAAAAGAAAGAAAAAAGCTCATATCATGATCCAGACCAGGCTTATGTTCTATTCCTGGGGTAGGTTTTTTCCTTTACATAAAAAAGGAAATAGTTTTTTCCAACATTTGGGTCATTCCTTAAGCTCTCTCTACCACTGGGTGGAGAAAAGATGCACAAGTAACAATGGGGATCTGGGGGGCGATGGTGGAAGCAGGAGGAAACAGTTCCCTGTAACATGTAAGCAAGGACAAGATTTTAAAATCTATGTTCGTGAAATGGGTACAAAACATTAAAATGATACAAAACATTATCAGCAACATTTTATGGTGAAGTTATTATGCTTTTAATTTTATATTAAATTGTGATTTATTAGCGTGTTACTTTGAAGATTGCTCAGTATGCAGAGAACAGATTACTGGTGCATTAAATGAGCCAGAGGAAGTAGTAGGATGAACATGAAAAGATTGTTTTACATTGTAGAGTACGAGCTATTTGGTATTTCCAACACAGTACAAAAGAAAGCTTCTCTGTAGATTGATCATGGTTCAGTTAACATCACTGAATATCTAATACCTCCAACTCAATTAATTCTCACCTGATTAAGATCAGTCTGATATTCAAACTAAATCATCTCTCCAGTCAAGTAGAAATCAATATTTCTGATTTTACTTTTAAATTACAATAACAAATAAAATACAGGCATCGTCAGTATGCCAGGAGTAGCTTTCCTATTCTAGTCTACTATGGCATGCATAACACAGCTGATTAAAGAATTATTCTAATTTGAGCAACAATATATATAAGACAGATTAATTTGAATAGAGGGAGCCAGCATGAAATAATTAAATGCATCTTATATAGGGCAAAGAGAAAATTGACATAAAATAACCTTGATTCTTTCAAGTGAACCTCTGTTACCAGATCAAATACTTTGTCTCCACAAATATTCATTTGCCATAACATAAAAATAATGACATACTTTCCTTCTTCCTGCCTATCATCACCCCCCCAAAAAAGCTGCTCCATTTCAGCTTTTGTAGCTCCAACATACTGCTAGGGGCATCTTTCTTGGGGCAGATGATTCCAGGAATCCAGGAATTTTAGGGAAGGGATATTCCCCATGTTAAAGATCTATCCTCCTGCCCAGTCTTTTCCAGGGCACTCCCAGCACAGAAAACCAGCTTTGTCTTAAAGTATACAATGCAGAGGATCCTCCAGTAGACGACAGCATCTCTCGCACACCAGTATGAAATGCTGAAAAGTCATTCATCTTGTGACTGAGAGGTGAATGTACAGCAGGAGAGAATCATCAGGAAGGCAAATAGCCCAACTGTGATCTGCAGAGGCAGAATATTTCCCCAAACAACTAGAAATTGTTTCTCTAAATACATTGCCTTGGGGCAGAGAATTCGTGTTATCAATATCCTAGAAACAAATGTGAAGACTTTGCTTTAGGGGACACTTAGAGATGAGAAAACAACACACTGAATCAGACAAAGGGCCCACTCGTCCTGTATACCATCCTTCTCAGCAGCTAGTAAGAGCTGCTTCAGAAAAAGGTGCCAGAAAGTCTTCATTATGGAAAAACATTTTCTGAAGTGAAGCTTCTTCCTAACCCCTATCTGTAAGCTTGGCTTATACCTTGGAGCATGAAGTTCTCACATGCCTTTCAAAACCCATATGATCACTCGCCCAGGGGATCTATACTGACAAGCCTCCAAGAGAAGAGGAGGAATGAATAGATTAAAACCACCCCAATACCAAAACCACATACGCTAACCTGAATTCCTTCAACATTTATCTGCCCTGGCTGGCTAAAGTCCTGCTGGAGTCACAGCTATTGCAGTTGTGCTCGTTTGTGTCATACTATGAATGCCTCTTTCATTGGCAAGTTTTCAAAACCCTGCTGCAAAAATTCAGTGGCCTCAAAGTGTCCCTCGGCTGGATGCACAACAGGCCACAGCAGTGGGGACTAACGGCACTCCGACCAGACCAGAAATGGTTGGGGGTTGGGCTTTGTTGGGTTATTTTTTGTTGGTTTGGGGGTTTTGTTTGTTTGTTTGTTTGTTTGTTTGTTTTTCCCCAGAACAATCCAGTTACTTGTTGTGTAAATGCCATTCACCTTCACTTAGAAGCGTCAGACTTCAAAATTTTAATCTCTTAAACACATAGGTATTATAGGTTTCTGGTTTTGGTTAAATGCTCACACCTGGCAAGAGCATTTCTTTTCTGTAATTAAGACTTAGAAGGTGTTTTTCAAATGAATATAGAAAATCTATGGCTTATTTAAATTTTCTATTTCAAAAGTGATAAAAAAATTATTGTGTTTTGTTTGTTGGTGTTGTTTGTTGAGGTTATTTTTAGAAACCACAACACCACACCAAGTATGAAAACACCTGTAGGGCACGTAGTGATTCTCCAGCATCACTTAATTCAAACCAGAATCATTGCTCGGCTGCTGATCTACATTTTGTTACACAAACATTAACAGGGTTTCCGTTGTTTTCATATCCAACAACCATTAAAGACCAAATTTCTGATGACCAAAAAAACCCAGGTTTTAAGAAGCTAGCATAAAGGAATGATAAATAAATCCAAGAGAGCCATGAATGATGAAGACACAGTGCCGTTCCCACATGATGCAGAGGCTCGTACTGGGGGAACCTCTCTCCCCAGATTCACTATCCAACCTCTATAGCCTAAAATTTGCTCCCCTTCGGATTGAGAATTGTGGATGTTTGTCAAAGGTATCTCCAGAAACCCCAAGCAACAGCGAGAAGGTATAATCCTTCTGTCTGTCCCAATTAACACACACTTGTCCACAGCAGATTGTTGGACCTTTTCTTCCTAATTTCATAATGAGCACTAAGAGACAGTGAATGAAACTGAAAAGCAGCAAGTTTAAAAATGAGAGAAACTGCATTGTTTAAAAAAAAAAAAAAAAAAGACTGAGGAACACAGCCAAACACAGTAATTCAAGTCTATCCAATCGGTACAACTAACAAAAAATAGACAAATACTTAAAACAGATAGCAAAAATATGCCAGATTAAAGCAATTAGCGTTAAAAGACAGAGTTCTGAAAAAAATATACACATGCAATCTTACAGTATTTTCAGCAGCTCTTAGTTCTGCCACTCGGACGAGGACAGGTCAGCTCTCCTCATTCTATCTTTCCATATCAGTACTGCACACATGAGATCTGATCAAAATTACTTTTAAGGTACGAGGGGTGAAAAGATTAAAGCTAGTTTTCAGTGTGATAAAAATCCTGAACACACACACACACACACACACACACACACACACACACACAAGAAAATTTACTAGGGAAAATGTTTTCCTAAGTAATCACAGAGCCAGAAAAGATGATGTTTAAAAAACCATCCATCTTAATGTCAGATAGTACTTCCCTGACTATTGCTGAATACTGACAAAATGCTGTGGTAGGCAGAATTTATTAGTAATATGCTTTAGTCGCCAGAATTTCTACAGAACTTGGTCTTCAACAGCAAATGGAGCTTTGCCACAGATGACGCAGAGAAATATCTGCTTGTTAGCTTTACTGTAGTGGGCATAAGCTCGACCTGATCTGATCTCCCATCCTGGATTTCCAGATTTTTCAGCATTTTTTGTATGTGTGCGTATACACATGTATCTATACATGTGTGTATATACACCCACAAACGTGTGTATTTTACCCCAAACACACAGAAATCTAGTACACTGTTACATTTACGAAGCTGCAGCAACGCAGCTCTTTAAGAGCTAAAAGCCAAGTCCTCCTGCCTCTGACTAAGCAAGACACCTCGAGCACAGCAGTGCAAAGAAGAGGGTTTATGTCCTCAGAAGACAGGGGAGAAATAGCAAGGGCAGAACTAGCATGTATAAGGCTCTGCAGTGACTGTACTTTGTCAGGCAAGGCAGATTTAAGTGCTCAAAGATCACAGCCTGCTAGGCTTTTCAGGCAGATCTGTCAAGAAAAGCAGATCTCCTTTTCTTCCCATTGAAATTACAAAAAAAAAAAAAATTCCTTTTAAGCAAACACATTGCTGTTGAACAGTTTACTTGGTTAAATCACGATTTGTCTAGTAGAGGTACTTGCTTTAGGAATGTTCTTGTCATGTATAAGCACTGCCTTCTACATAAGGCTCCAAGTAAAGCACGCCTAACAAGCACAGCCACCTACTTAAACTGCACTGTTTTCAAACAACTGCTTCCTTTAAGACTGACTTGATCTAATTTTCCTCCCACCCTGCAGTAAGTATCCCTGACATTAAGCGTGACCATACCAGGCGCTGGAAGAGGCAGAACTGGAACAAATGCAAGTTCCCCCATGGCTACTGTCTGTCACTGCCTGCTTCTATATAAACAAGTGCATCCGAGTTGAGCTGCGCCGAGCAGCCTCGCTGCTGCTTCTCCTCCCACCTCCTCTGGGAGCTGTGGAGCCACTCGGGGACAGCTGAGAAGTTAGCATAACAGATGATTAAAAGAAACAACATCCCCCTCCCTCTGTCCCATAGTGATTGACTCCTCAGCTGAACTCCAAAGTTTAAAAAAAAAAAAAAAAAAAAAAAAATCTATTTATAAAAGAGATTCAGCGAGTGGCAGAAATAGCAGTGATGTCCTTCTGCCACAGGGTGGAGATAGAGCAGGTCGTTTACGTAAATCCTGAAGAAACAACTGCTATTCCACCGCAACACCAGCACACTGTTTCGGGGATATTTTTCCCCTGCTCAGTTCCATTTACTGTATTTACAAAAGTATGCTTTTAACTCAATATTCCAATACCGAAGGCGTATCATTATCATTATTATTATTATTATTATTATTATTATTATTATTACTATTATTCCCCCCTCCTCTGAATGAAATAAAATACCCTCTACGCAAAAGTGAAGCTGATTTCAGAGTTCCAGCTAGAGGATGGGGGTAGGATGGGGCATGCAGGACAGGGTCAAAATTTCGGGCTTTCTGGGCACTCCAACAAAGGAGACAATATTAAAGATCAGTACACTTATGCTCTTTTAAATGAGGAAGTGACTTTCCCTTACAGGTCACAATTCAGCCTATATTCCTTCCCAACCATCATTCCAACATCTCCAAAACAGGTTACCATGTACATACCTTAGTTTGCAGTATATGCACAGTCTCTTTCTTTTTGTCAAAAAATTCCTAGCCTTCAGTGTATTCCAGTGTGGTGTGAGAACAAGAACTGCTGAATAAGGTACTATTCAGGATTTGTAAGGACGACAGAACCAGAAGCACAATTTTTCAGGAAAAAAAAAAAAATGCTGTGCCTATATTCTGAACTGTATACTGAAGAGTAACTTGACCCTTTGCAATGGTGGTCACAGTGTGATAAAATGTGTAAAATTACTTTTTCAAAAGGAAGTGCATCATTGACTATGTAGGCACTCAGAATTTCAGACTTCCAAGAGATGAGTTTTAATGATATGACAAGAAAGCACACTACTGAAGCTTAGCAAGATTTGGAAATTTGGTATTGACTGTGTAACATTTATTTTCCATCTTCTGTAAATTGTTTTAAATAAATGACTGTGATAACCCAGTACCTAAAAAGGACTGAATACCAGACAGCAAATAATCCAGCCCCCATACCCTTCCTGTATCTTTGAAACTGTTGCACGAAAGCTTTTTCAAATGACAAAGCACTACAACTCAGTATTTTGTTCAGGTCCTGGAAAACCCTCCATGAGCTGTGAGCACCACATGCTGCCCTGCAGGAACAGGGCGATTCCAATGCTCCCCTTGATCAGGAACTCCTCCGTGCCACACACCCTCCCCAAGCTAGTAACACAAGTTTTCTTCAAACTTTTCAGAGACATTAAACTGAACGGATGAGGCCAAGGCTATTCAGAACAATGTGAGATCAGCAGCTTATTACAACCTTCCTTACAGAGCAGTTCCATTCTGGAGCAAAAGCTTGCCCGAAGGCAGCAATCGGCTCACGTGCTCCTACTCACAGAAGGAAACTGCTCATGGAAGTGGGGAAGAAAAATCCTGAAAACAACCAGCCCACCCTGCCCTCTGACCTACCATGTCTTTTGGTCCGACGCACGGCTCTCAGGAATCATTTGCTGCCCAGGTAGATTGGGCATGGACATCAAGCGTGAGAGAGCAGAAGGCGGAACTGATGACGTAGAGCTCTGCTGATAAAGTCACTGGTTTTGACAAGGAAGCACCGGGCTGAAGCTGGGATGTCGTGCCCAAGCACACAGCTGATACAACCGAGCAGATGCTTCTGTGATGCTACCGGCTGTTGGAACCAAACGGTATCAGGCTAAGGCATTATGCGTGTATAATAACAAACCTAATTCTGCAGAAAAATTAAGAGATGGGGCCATTTCTCCACAGTAAAGGTTGTAATTTTGAATACAGGAAAATGAAATACTTGCAGACAGAGGATTTGCAAACAAGCCTTTGACAAATCCACAAAGCAAAACAAAATGCACCAGGAACTCTCTGTCAGCTATGAAGGTCCCTCAAAAAAGAGGAACTGTTCTTTAGTGTAAAGCTTAATGGGCAAATGGCACAGAAATCTCTATAATACCTAGACTTTACTGGCACAAATCCAGACTCCAGTTTGGTATAACGAAGCCTGAGAGACAGTGCTCTGACTTCTGACAGTCAACTACACTGTGTTCCTCAACCTGTATGCACTCATATGCTCAAATTAGGCATGAGGTGCTTGTTTAAATGCATCTATTTTGCCTGCTGCAAGTATCTTATTTCTGATGCCAAAAGATTTTAGAGTAATACAGTGACAAGTTTCAACACTGTTTAAAAAACAAAACCAAAAAACACACTGACCAAAAATAATCAAATAAATGTGGTTTCTGTATTGAGAAAAACAACTGCACTTTAAAGAACTTGTTTGGCAGTTCTTCAAACAAATACTAGCAATGCGTGTGCTACAAAACCATTGGCAAACGAGACATTGAAAGTTTAGACAAGGAGAAATATATCTGTGGCTTTAGTTTAAAAGACATTTTAGTCATACTTCTTCCCACGGCATGAGGACACTTCCTATGAAGTATCATATGTTAGCCAAACAAACAAGAACTGCACAGTTTTTATCAACTGTTTTTTCTAAAGAAGGAGACAAAATTTATTTCTACCAATTTCAGTCACAGGATCCATAAACAGGGCTCGAAGCAGCAGCTGAGGCCACTGAGAACGCAAAGCAGCGTTCGGTGGCTGGGACACGAGCAGACACTGACTGAGGGTCTCAATGCTGCCCTTACTGTGGCCTTCTCAGCAGCACCATTACATCCCTGTGTAACCTTTTGTCTTCCATGTCTACTTAGGACTGAAAACTCTTTGGGGTATAACCTGGCTTCTTTGTAAGGATCTTCCCTGGTTGGGACCTCTCGGTGCTATGACTGGATGACTGTGAGTACCATCTCCACTGGTACACTGAAATTATAAGAACATAATCTGGCTAAAAATCTTTCCTCCATTTTCCAGGTTCTGAACATTCTGAGCTTTACTCACTGAATGCAGATGTACACATGCCTCCACCACCACAGATTTGTCAGTATGTAAGTTTTTCCAAAGACTTCTCTCACCTCTATTCTGAAAGAAAAAAACCCACCCAAAAGCTAGCATATGCTGTATTAATGTAAAACCCCTAGAGGGCAACTAAGCTTCAATTTCAACCTGCATAAATATTCAGCTCCTTAACTAGTTTACAGATTATGTAAACTATTTCCTTCAACCTTGGGGTTTTTTCCCCTCATTTAAAAGAAATGAATCCTTTTCATTCTCAAATCACATTACTGCTGCCTATTTAGTGTAAGTTAATCACCACTGTCCAACCAGAGACTGAGTTCTCAACCCAACAAAGCTCAAACGTGTGCAAAAGAGAACAATAAAGAAAACACATGCAAGGGCCTCACTTAAACAAAGACAGAAAACAAGCATATGAAAGTCTGAAATCACTTTCTTTGCATTAAAGACCTTTAACAATACATCTTGTTTATTATTCAGCTTAGTATTAATTTATTGCATGGCATCTGTTTTCTTATACAGCAGGCTGGTTGCAAGTCTCAGATTTATGATTTTAAGTTTATACTGTTGAGATTATTTGTCTGTTTTCTCCTACATACTATGGTTTCAGCTTTATATATCATATTCAGGGACAAAAAGAAAAAACTGGTGAAACAGGAAATAAGATGTCAAATTACTCTAGTTCTGGAAAATAGCTTCGTTTATTCTTCAGTCCTCAACTAAAGTCTGGGGGGCTGCTGCTACTGGTGAAAGAAAAAAAAAAAAAAAGGAAAATAATTTGGACCATAAAAGCCAAAAACCTTCATTTGATTCCAAGCGTTCTCCCCAGGTTTTAAAATTGGTAGCTCCAGTGTTCAGCTGAGCCTTGTTGGTAATGAAGTAATAGGCATCAACAGCCTTTCCTCGACTTTCCACTAGATCTTGGTGGGAGCCGAAAGGCACTTACTATCCTGCCAGTCCACAGCTGCACTGAACCTGTAGACACATTGATGTTTAATATTAGAGGAGGCACTAACAAATCAATGGGACTCCCAAGCGATGTGGAAGCAACCTGAGACAAAGGAAAAAAACAGCTCAAAGGAATCCTTAGCAAATGCTCAGAAAACCCAAGAATTTCTACATGGCTTTTGCAGATCAAATATGCTAACAAAAATTCATAGCATAGCCATCCTTGCTTTACGCATACCAATCCAACATCGCATATGCACTGACTACGATAGTTCTCCTTCATATATGGTCCTATCCTCCTTTACATGTGTGAACAGAGACTAAAAACAACTACCAGCAAAATTCATTTGACCTAATTCTAGCCATGTAAATTGTACATGTCTCACCTAAAGCTGATTCTGGAAGTACCTTGCCTTGGCACAAAACAGCAACAGAGCGCAAGGTACTTCCAGAATGCAGTTAGGTCCCCCCTAAGCGACTTAAACAGGATGACAGGTTTAGACTAGACATAACTTTCGGATGACTAGAATTGGGATTAAATGTCTCCCATCCTACATGACTTAACAAAAAATCACAAAGGAGGAGTTCAGGGAGCCAACACAAGTCTCCATGGCCAGTGCTCCACTCATGAGGGTCTCTGCTCTGAACAGTGCAGAACAGTATGAAGTAACTGCTGCCCCACCGGAGCTTTGAGAGAGCACAGAAGGGAGGAGGGCCAGACACTGCTTCTTGTTCAGATCCATCCGCTCTGATTGCCTGAAATATAACAAGCTTTAAGTGATCGTTCTGACTTTTTGCCACAAGTTCAGTCAAGGCTGAGAGACTTGAGAACTGTCAGTACAAAACCTGCCCAAGTACCATGTTAATGTGCAACCAGTTAAGGTTTGGACACAGAAACACTGGTTACTACCATATCGCTTTATATGGATGTCCAAAGCACGCTGTAGAACCTAAAGTTTAGCATACCAACCTTCTAGTCAAACTTACAATAGTAACTATTAAGTTAGAAACTACAGAATTCCACCTGCTGCACATAAAGCAACTATATTCACTGTTACAATTTACCCTTTATGTGAAATGCATCTATGTGGACCTGAAATATGGTAAATTACCTTTAAGTACTTTTAACACACTCACAGAGGTGATTTTTTTCTCCTTATTAGAGTGGCTGAATTACCTTTCAGGAAAGTCGGGTTGTTGGAACTCAAACAACAGGGCAATGGGGATAAGTAACATCAGGTCTCGAACAAATGGTGCCACACCAAGACCAGTGCTTGTCCCTCAGAGTGAAAATACTTTTGTGAACTACAACTCCTGAGTAAAACCATGAGATCAGAATTAGGTTGCACTAAAATAGTTGCCTGTGAAATGTTGCATCAGTTCCCTAAGCTCAACTAGTTATCATTTAGAAAATCATTCTGTAGTCATGCCAATCCAGCAGTTTTCAACAGAGAAAATAATATATTTTTGCATTTAAAAATCCAATATGGAATCTTACTTTTCATTAACAATAGCAGTAATGAGACACTAACTAAATTCAGGTACAGAAATGCCTATTTGAATACCTAAGTATTTATCTCAAAGAGAATGGAACTAGCATATTTAACTCGGGCAAAAAAAATATTATTCACAGGTTGTATTTTCCTGAATTGATATTTAAATGGCAAGAGCAGAAGAGAAAAAGATGAGACCAGAACTGTTCATCTAACATTAGTTTGTTAGGAGAATGCAGCTAAAGCAAAAGTTGCCAACTCTGTTAAATATCTTCCTTCTACAGAAGTGTAATTTTTTTTTTTGGGGGGTGGGGAGGAGGTTATAATTTTCTAAGTATTCTCTGCCTAATAATGAATATTTCTCAAAAGCTTATGCACAGTCAGTAACCCGTATTCACAGGAATTTGATGGCAGAGTGAAGAGGACAGATTCCCCAAACAGTATTCTGTCTTAAAACTGCTGAAGTTTCATACTCACTCAGCACATGAAGCATATAAAAATAAACTTAAATAATAGCCTTGCTGAAGCAAGAGGATTTTTTTCCACATCATTCTCACTCCCTACAAAGGACTTAAAAATTCTCAAGCTGTTTTAAATGCATAAAATTTTAAAATTCCATCACATATACATGTTTATGCTTTTTATTTTACAACTAGCTAAATTAGGAATAGCTTTCAAAAGTATAAGATGAGGACACCTCTATTACAAAGAGGAAGCTGAAGAATCATTAGTACCACTACTCAACAGCAATGAAGCACCTTTAGGTGTAGATAACATAAAATATTTTAAACACAGGACATTGGATAGAAATCATTGAAGACACCACAGAAGCTCTGAGCTCTGCTAGTACCCTGTTTAATGAGTTAATAACTAATTTTTTGTTGTTGTTATATAACCCCAAACAGTAGACATTATTTTATATTCCTATTTTCTGTATTATACGGAAAGCAATGGTAAGTTTCTGTTCAGTACCTAGATACATGTTGAAGCCTACATTAAGGTAGTAACCCAGAACACCTCCTTAAAATAATAGAGGAATGTAAACATTATGGCCTGGCAGAATTTTATCCTGAACTTCCCAGCAGGCAGAAGGAATATGCCCTGGCAGTCTATGTGCATCTCCTGCTGCACTGGGTCTTGCTCAGTTTGCCATGTTTCTTCAACCATGTTGACTTGGGCTTTTCAACATCTCCTTCACTGAGGTGCTCTGCAATGTGGAAAGAAATAGAAGGGACGTTTCCTGCACACCCAAACTTCATGCAAGCTGCACTGCTGGGGTAGGAAACAGGATGACACACATGCCAGGCGCCACTTTCTCCAGCTTACTATCCTATAGCCATACCAAGGATAGGTATCGCAGACAAATTAATACTTGTGCAAAACCTATAACACACACGTTTTTCATATTCAGGAGCTCAATTTCTTAAGCCATGTTTAGACTATACTGTTGTGCTTCTTAATGAACAGAAGGCGCACTGTGAGTTAGAGAGTTTATATGCATTAAGGAGCATTAAAAAAACAAACAAACAACAAAACACTCAATAAACAAAGCAAAGAAACAAGAGGAGGAAATCAGGACAGATGAGGAATGACAAAGATTATTTACACCAGAAAAAATAAAGAGTACTTTTCACCACTGGCCTTATGAATTGTTTTGACTGGTCTGTCAGATTCACTGTGGAAAATTACCACCCCAAAGGCAGAAAAAAAGGTAATGGGCAACAAAGTATAGTATTTGAAGCTGAAGACTGTGGTAACACGTGTTTACCAGATATCATTCTCTTCAACCTGAAAGTACTGGTTCGTCCTGTGAATTGAAACATAATTTTTTACATAGTGACATTAAGGTTTTCTGGTTTAAACTCTCCATGCTCCTGAAAACACCTCTGGAATCTCAGGGTCCAACACCTTCTCTAAGCCATCTGAGGGACTCAGAGGTAGAAACAGTTTTCCAGGATGGTTACTGAACAAGCCTTTTCCTTCTTCTTCTTTTTGCCTTTTTAAGATAAAACAGACAGTCCTATTTATTCCATTCAATTCTGCTTTTCCATTCCATCCTGCTTTTATTCAGACCACTACCACGAATCTGCCTAATGTCTGAGAACATAAATGGCTTGATACACAAAGAAAAGTTAGTTTAGACATTAAAAAAAACCCCACCAAAACTCAGAAAGCCAAAAAACATTCTGTCTACAGAAGCTGCAACATTAATCAGATTACAAGACCAACACAGGCATACTAGACACAGCCACAAGAGAAGATGATGGCCCAAAGTGTCTTCTCAAGGTCCTTTCCAGCCCTGCTCTTCTCTTACACTTGATAAATGTGCCCTCCAACACAGAGACAATTTTCTAGAGCACTCAAGCTTGACAGTCTCTTTATAGAATTGAAGTTAATGCTATTAAAGCACAGTTAGACCAGTCTAGATTGCATCACTTCAGCTCTCTCCTATGTGCTTCAACATTATACACTTCCTAAACATTTCCCACATATTAAACGATAGCATTGAGAAGTGCTTTTTGCCAATGTAAGCTGCACCTCCGTAAAATGACTTTTGAAAGGTTATATTGACAGTCTACAGCCACAGGTGAGATGACATCTCAAGCCACACCTCTGCAGTGCATTTTCACTCATGTAATGAGAATTCCATTACTGCAAGGTGTATAGGATATTTCTGTCACCAAGAAACAAAGCAAGAACTGTATCAAGCCTGGTATGCACGTGTAATGAGGAATTCACACACATAATCAGAATGTATGATTTAGTGTTTCAGAAAGGACTATTTAAATATCCTTAAAATACGTTGTTGATCTGGAGGCTTGGAGGGCATTTTTAGTTTATATTGAAGAGGGAGGAAAAGCAGAATGACTAGATACTTCCTTGAGAGATTCTGGATCACAGACAGAAAAAAAAACCCCTACAAAATGCAAGACCTTATATGTGATAAAATTAATACAAGAAAATCCTGAGCTTGACTATTAGAAGTAAAAAAGGGCATTTCAGACTTAAAAAAACCCTTTCTTTGAACTTATTTTAGGAAAAAGGTAAGAAGACAGATCCCTTAATATCATAATTAAAATCCACAATTCCCCACACCTATTTTAACTCCTTCCTAATGCAGCGGATATCAAGAGAAGAACCTGTTCACTCCATCCAAGGGAAATATTCATGCACTGCTCTTCTATACCATTTTCTTCAAAATTCCTAATGCAAGTTCTTTTCCTACTCATTATCACATCAGAATGATTACCTTCCAGCCCTTATATGTTTCCTTTCAAAACCTTTACTAGTATCCCTCTAAAATCTAGAACACAGCAGCTAAATTATTTTTCTTGCTCCCTGATCATAAATGTAAAGCCTCATCCATACCTCCAAAGCTCTGCACAGCTCTAGTATTACTTGTCCATCCCTTTCACATCCTCTAACCAGCCCTGCAGCTCTTGATTCCTCATGCAAAATACTTCTCACCTTCTGTCATATGCTTACACTTCATGTAAAGGTTTCTGTCCTCATCTTAGGCAGCACACGTTCCAGGCGCTCTTTTCTGCAAGGTTCCTTTCTTTTTATTTTTGAGAGTGACAAACTCTTAAAAATAAAATTCAGAGGGATGACAATAGAGCACAAGCATTTTATGACCATGTATTACTGTAGCCTTTACTCCCTCCTTAAGCATCAGACCTGTAAGCAGAACACTCTTCAGAGCACATATCTCCTACTCTTTTTTGATGCAGCACCACAGAGACGACCATCGGAAAACAATTACATTCGCAACAAAACGAAATTTGGAGATGGGAAAGAGGAGGATTATTTTTTCTTCCCATTAATAAAGGGACCTGAACAATAATGTACAAGAATGTGCTTTTACTCAGCAACAGACAACATTGTTTGTACTTTAAAAAAACATGTGTATTGTCACTGTCGTTACCACAGGATCCACTCACTTCTATATGAAAGGATACGTGGGGGAGAGACAACTCTCTTGGTTTAAGCTAAGCAATCTTTAGAACTACTGTTCCACATGGAAAAAGAAGTTTAAAATGTTTTCATCCCAAAACAGGATGAAAATTTGAGATTTCATGAAATACACTCTGATGTTTCCAAAACACCATAAAGCGTGAAGAACACTTGGACCATCACATCTTGCTGAAATTGTGTTTGTTTGCCAAACTGTATTTCAGCTTTAACTTGCATTCCCCTATTGCCTGATAAGGCCTGTGTTTCCTGCCCTTTTCTTTGAATGGCTCTGCTGACTCGTTCCACACAAAGATATGTACAACAGGTACAGCTCTCCGGTCTACAGGAAACAACGGAGATCAAAACTACAACTCTCATAACGCACTGCCTCATAAAATCAAAGCATATTAGACGAAACTGCAACTACTATTCTGATTACCATTTAGCTCAACTGGAATTAATACTTCATTTCCATCTCTGTGATTTGGATGAGCAATTTTCTTTGGCAAATACACTTGCCAGCTTCATGGGTTTTCTAAAGAACAGTGGACAGAATTCTTCCCCTATTACCCTACCTTGAATATCATACGTTCTACACAAGGTCAATACACTGTTTGTAGGCTATCTGGAAGTTCACTATTTATTAAATTTCTGAAAACACAGTAGCTACTTTTTGACCAAACTAAGTTCTGTTTTTCCACTGCTGAATGTAATGGTATCTACACAAGACGTTTTGACTTCAACGGTTGAAAAATAACCTATTTTCTGTGTGAAAGTCACCCCAGGGTAATATCCATAATTCATACACAATATAAATATTTATACACATGCAAAGGGAATATAGCATGACCTCTTAAAAGTATTAGATTTATTTACACAACGTGCTAACTGTGCTACTGTTGAATGTAGTATCCAAGAGGGGTTTATAATCCAAAACAGCAAAGCAACTACTTAATACATCATTACGGACGTGCAGTTAAAATAAGTTACCATTACTCATGTTTTTTGCCATTAACAATGCATTGCTATGTACAGGTATGCCACAGTAACACAATACTGTAATACTCTAATACTAATACAATACTGTGACACATAAGCTACAGTATCTGTAGGTTATCACTGCCATCAATGAATGGATACAAAAAACCCCTACAGAATCCCAAGTACGCCCCCACTTGCTGACTGACACAGAAGACTCAAAACATGTCAACTGGGAAAGAAAACGAGGAAAATAAGCAACTACTGTATAGAAAATCTAGGAAAAGATAACAAACCTGGTATTAGTAAGAAGCTACAACAATAACCACCCCAGCCTTTCCCTTTTGTTGGCAGGAGAACTTGACCATGTCTCCTCTCTCCACTAGCTGCTGCCCCATGGACACTTACCTCACAGTCAGTAAAAGTGGTTCTCTAAAGACTGATCTAAGTACCACAAAATATCTCAGGATCAGCAGCTACAGGCTAGTTTACACTTCTGTATCTTCACAGCTTGCACCAAACCAAGCTCACCAGGACCCTAAGACATGGAACGAGCTATTCAACCTGACAGTATAGAGTTTACCAGTGGAGAACTGGAAATAATTAGCTCATATAAAAGGCAATCCTAGCCTCAAAGAGCTCAACATGAGACATAACCCAAGCAGATGCAATTCTTCAAAAGTCACAGGATATACATTAGTGCTAGCATCTTTCCTGAAAGAAATAAGTTTGAAGAAAGGATGTCAAAAACTTTGACACTTTTCTCATCACTGGGCAAGGAATTTCCAGGTACAGAAGTCGCATTAAGAGAGAAGCAATGATCTAGATTTGACAGGGAGTTTGTCTGGAAGTAGTGATATGACTCAAGGGTAGAAAAACCTGATGATCTTGGATCTTAAGCCCAACACTTCCAATAATCCAAGAAATGGCACAGAAGGACAAAAGCAATTTTTCTTCTCCTTTCTTTATGTACAGTTGAAGTACTTGAATTCTGCCGATGTTATAGCATGATCGATCCACAGTCTGAAAGAAGAGTTCTCCTCCTAAAACAGGATCGCCAGCTTAACACCACATTATAATAATTGTATCTCACCATAAAAGCTGCAAAAGAAGCAATCCTATTGTTCAGCCTTCAGCAGTTAGCTTGGTCAGTGCTCTTGTCATCGATGTTACTACCATGTACTACAACAATCCCAAACCATGCAGGTGTCCTCTACTTAAACCAGCATTTGTTAACATCATGTAATTATCTATGCTATATTAATATATTTGTGCTGGACAGAGAAAACACTTTGAAAATCAGGATCTTAACTGGAAACCAATAAAATCTCTAACTTGAGAAAACCACATTGAAAGACTGGACAAAACATAGGTAACCTCACCTTGTTGTCATCTATGAGCTCTGAACTACCAATATCACTTTAATATCTACACATAAAAATCTCTACCAGGTAAGAGAATAAAAATTGAGACAGTGCTTGCAGGATATGGCAACCTGGCGGAAATTGATATTCATTAGAGGACTCTTTGCATGAATAGGAGCATTTGGACTCTGTGGTCTTTATCAGAGCCCCAGCTGGTAATGGTTGAAGGTTAATGCCTTACTCCATTCTGTTCAATTTTCTGTCCTAATTAGTCCTCCAAATCTATAGCTGTGAGCACCAAGTGTCTGTGCTCAAAAGAAACTAATTAATGCTAGCAAATTAGATCAAGTCCAAAGATCCAACAGCCAAACTCTTAAATGCTCCTTGTTAATAGGAAGTGTAGCTGTCAATAACTGCTGTTGGTGGCTATAATGAGGCCTCTTTCTCTCATTGAAAGTGATTTCATTTCTCTTTGTCCCTGTAAAAGCTGTTCCATTCCCTAATAAAAAAAAATAAAAAACCCCACACAACTAAGTTGCAGTGGTAAAGCTAGCAGTCTGACCCATTTCTTGTCATCAGCTGGGTTGAAATGACATGGAGGGGGGGAAGAAAAAAAATAATCCAATTCCCTCCCCGAACATTTTCTTCAAAGTCCTAACACTAGTTAGAATACTTAAATTTCCATCACCAAGCAACACAATATGCTCTTATATTTCTTTTCTATAAAATCCCATAAATTAGCTTAGGGTTGATAATGCTTTAAGTATCATTTAAAAAAAAAAAAAAAAAAGACCATGAGATCTAGGATCTCATTTCTTCAAACTGTAATTTACATATAGCTGTTCTCTCTGCTCAGTTTGTTGGAGCAAAGCTCAATATACCATAATCCCTCTAGAGATTGTATTAATTCACATAGTTAAATGTGATGAGAGTAAATGTTCCTTGGAACTATATATAGCTGAATCATTTTCCCAAAATAAAGCTACTGTGCACAAACAAGATCATATAAAAATGCAGCATCTTACGAGAAATGCTAACCAGGGAAAAACACCTACTAATTTATTACTCTTATTAAATACAGCTGTACACTATCAAAACATCTAAAATAATTTCAATAACTGACAACTGCACAATGTGTGCAACAGTAATCTCAATAGCTTAATATAGGGTCATGAGGTCACATACAATATGACTTTAATGTACTTTAATATTCAGATAATAAATACAGCAACAAAGGAGAACATATTTCTCCCTTTCTCCACCTGCAGTTTTGTTGTTGGATTGAACCTATATTCTCAAATTAAATTAACCTTCCTCTCACAAAAATGAAGGCAATAAGGCAGCATTTTTTTTCATTCTCTACGAGGGCTATTCCGGTCATAAAATCTACAGTCCCTCCCATGTAACCTCTCATCCCTTTTGATAAAGCTCTAAACAATAAGTACACAAGCACATTTAAGTAATTTCTAGTCACAGTAGCTCAATTTAAAAAAAGTTACCAGGAGTTCTCATGTTAACTCATTGATTTTTATCCGTTACTTGATCTTTTTGCTTTGGTCAATTAGAAGATCACTGTATTCCCAGATACTCCTAAAATACGTGAATTTAAAAAAAAAATTATAAGGACTACATTTTCACAACGAGGCAAAGCAGATAAGCAAAGTTCAGTTATAAATGGTGGGTTTAATTTTAATTTTCTTCAAGAAAATATGACTAATCAAAATTTTAAAATGTGAGCTGTCATGTGATTTCCCTCTACTACCAGCCTTAGCATCTGCCAGTGTCAACCTCAGCACCAACTGACTGTAGGTACCAACAGGTTAACCCTCCCCCAGCACTGGGCAAGGCTTTGCATCAATTAACAGAACTTGGCCTGCAATACAAAGGAAAGTGAGCAACACCACTCAGTAACATCAAGCTGAAATTTGCTATTTCACAGTTTTCATTACCTGCATTTTGGATAAGACAGTATATATAATAAGACTTTTTTTTTTTTTTTAAGAAGGAATATCTAAAGGTGTATTTGGGCATTTAAATGTGCAGCATCACACGTAGTTCAATCAGAAATTTCTCTGGTTTTATGGGCCTTGATGTGTCAGGTGTAAGGGTCATGGTCTAGAGCAGGTGGCCCCTACGGGGACAGAGATAATGTCAGTGACAGGACTGTTGAGTAACTGCACGTTATCAAAACTCTGGTTGACACTGGTCATGCCCAACTGTAGAGAAGCCTGCAGTAGTGTTGCATCCCATCATTTTCACTAAGTATCAACATGAGCCCTGAGGAGGAGAGGGCTAACGGGGAAACTGGAGACAGGGAGGAGGATGGCTGCTTGGAAATGTCCTTTTCCAGCCACACTTTCCAAACCAATTTTTTAAAGCCTTCCCAAGTACCAAGAGTTTTTTCAGCAACATGAATCCAGTTGCCTTAATTACACAGTTCCTATGGACAACAGAACCAACATAACAGTTTTCTCCAGGCAAGGTCCTCAACTCAGCACAGGCTGAAAAATCCCCCTTTTGTCTCCCTTGCATAACGAAAAAAAAAAAAAAGACAGAAACACTTGTCATCTTGGCTAAACGGATACCTCCCACAACAAGCTTCAAATAAGAAATGGCCACATTCTTATTTGCAGAGTCACAGGCAGAATCGGGCCTTCACTCATCCACATTATTTCCCCTACTTGACCACCCCCCTAATGGCAGGTCCTGGCTGATTTGAACTCTGTATCCCAGTATTCACCCTGAAAAGCGTGTAGCTCAGTTTCCTGCCTGAATCCTTGAGCCTTTCAAATGAGTCACAATTAGAGAAAAAACATCTGCAAGTCACTCTTGGTGACCTTGAGAGGACCAAACCCAGCCCATGTATCAGTAGTAGACAACAAAATTTGGAAGAAAAAAGTTTAGAACTAAACCCCCTTGTCTCTGGAGCAAGATTGTTTTTCCTTCAGCAAAAAAAAAAAAGATTGTGAGGTTTTGGAAGGTGGGCAGAATTGCTTTATAATACAACAATTACATGAAACATATACAACAAATATAATACAAAATTATGATCTCAAGACTGACTCAGTGATCCAGCAATTCCTTTTTGGAATCTCAACTTAATGCAACTTCTTCAGAGTTCAAACCCACAACCTGTTAAAGTCAGTCAGCTGTTTCTGTTTTTATTTTCCAAGCCAAGTAACCCAAAATCAAACTGAACTAAGTTCCTAATCCTTAAAGTTTGTATATTTCTGTCCTCAACAGTTCCTCTCTACCTAAACCCATCAAATTAATTTTCAGAATTGGTAACTCTGGACTGCAGACTCAGCGCTCTTAAGAAACGGAACAAACATTTCTGTAGATATGACCAAGACCAACCGAAGCTCTAAGGTTTTTTTTTAGTGAGTGTCCCTAGTTTCAGAGCAGAGAGGAGGCATGGAAAGCACAGCTAGATGAAACTACAGGCATTTTGATAAGCTGAAGAAAACCTTTCTGATGAAAAATGCTAACTTCAGGTTCCTGAAATTGACTATGATTTTGCTTTAAATGAGTTTATTCATATTTAAATTTTATAACTAGAAATTAAAGCAAAAAACTCAGTAATTTTAAAGGAAAACAGCTTGCTTAAGATATTATTTCATAAAAGCAATGGATGAGGCAATGGCAAATAGGTGTTCCTTTTATCTACTTCAGTTTGAAAGCACATATTTTTATATGCCAAGGACACGCTTATACAGAAATACATGGATTTAATATGATTTCAGACAAACTCATGCTACAGTCTGTACAAATACAGTGAAAAGTTCCTGTGTGAAAACGATGGTGTGGTTTTTTTGTTTGCTTATTTTTTGCAACACTTTTGATATACCTATAATAGCCCACAATTTCACATACACGCAGGGCATGGATATTAACACAATAAAGCATATTTACATAATGGTCACTGAAAATTGGCTAGTGTTTTACAGAAAGCATGTTTACCATTTTAATGAAATTACCAATATATCCATTTTCACTGAAAAAGTGCTGGAAAATCTCAAAAACACAGAAGTTACTCTGCAACCGAGATGTACTAAATTCCTGAGAAACACGCAGCACAGGCAAAAACTATACTGGAACAATCTGAAAAAAGTTCAAAGTAAATTTAAGTAATCTAAGTAAAATGAAATATGACCAGACACAATACTTAATTGTTCTTAAAAATTATCAGATGGACACATTTTCATGGTTCTTTCATCCCTAAGCGACTCTGGTACGCTAACAACCAAGCACAGCAACGGGTCACCCATTTAACCGTGCTGGGGTAGCAGGATCACCTCTTGAGTTAACAAAACCTTTATTTCTTCTTTATTTTTTAACCCTTGGGGTTTCTTTCCCCTGGATGGCTCTTGAACACGTGCTGGACAGGCTGTCAGGACTTGCATTATTAGCTCTGATAAGCACACAGCTCTAGGTGGTATAGCTGCAGGCTAAGGTAACGGACTGCATACAGATGGACCCCGTGCTCACGCAGAGCACTATTCAATGTATAGGGGCTCCCCATAGGGACACATATGAACCTAGCATGACCAAGTAAATTGTAAAGGCCCATACTTGTAGAATAGCTTTATTTCCTATATCACCGACGCATTTACCACAATTTCCTTAAAGACAAAATTAAACAAATGTGTATTAATAGGAGGCATTCAAACAAAACTAACATAAAGCAGAAAAATCCTACACTGAGAGCAAGTTAAATGAGTAGCTCTGCCATTTAGTGTAAACTGCACAATTTTATGCACATGTGTATACTCTGTAGCACACAAGCCAAATCACAGGAGTTTTGACTAGTTAATTATAAGCTATCAACACAAGCTGTGTAATTGTTTACAGCATAAAAACCCACAGCCTATTTACTCTGCTTAACACCTATCCCTGTGTACTAACAAGATAAATTTATTCCAGGAATAATTTCACAATGGATTTAAGAGATGATAACTTCTCCTGTTCACAAAACCACTTAAGCTTAATTTCCCGTGGTTTGGTCTCTCCCCCTCCCCACCCATATTTAAAAGTTTACAACAAAATAGCTGAACTTATGTTTTGCATGCCTATTTCATCACAAAAAATGCATCAGAAATATTCAGTTTCTGCTTGTAACTTCCACAGAGTTGGGTCAAAAGTGGCCTACAGGTGACAGAGGAGTGAGGGGGAGACATGCAGCCACAAACCTCATTTTCCTGAAGATGCACAACAGAACTCTATTCAGGAGAAAGAAGAAAAAAATATGGTTCTGCCTAACGCCACAGAAAGAAAAAAAAAAAAAAAAAAAAAAGGACAGCATTTTCCTTTACAGTTTATGGAGGGAAAAACATGGAGAAGCTGCAAGGGGATGGTCCACAACTCACAGGTCGAGAATCTCCAACACAGGTTGCTGCCACAGAAAATTAAGATGCCGAAACCAAAGTCCTCATCTTGCACAGAGGAAGTTCAGAGCAGAAAAACACACACACACACCCCCTCTTTGGCCTACCCCCAAACAAAATTATACAAATAGCATGCTCTCAAAATATTTATAACTGACATCCTCTTTCAATGACTCACATTACTGTAATTGCTTTTCCTCCTTATTTTTCTTTCTCAACAGGTATAGAGTTAAAAGTAAAAATGATTCAACTATCATTCAAACGAAAAAAAAAAAAGTATTAAGTCCTTCTGGCACCACCAAAAGTTATCAGTCATGTGATGTCACTTTCCTTTGGAAGATATTCCCAACTTTTTTCCCACTTAACTCATCTCAAAATTATTATAATATTACTCTTTAATGTCTTTTGGAGAACCCCTAAAAGCAGCTGCTTGAAAATACTCCGGTCCACTTTAAATAGAATTGA
This sequence comes from Caloenas nicobarica, assembly GCF_036013445.1. Classification (NCBI taxonomy): domain Eukaryota; kingdom Metazoa; phylum Chordata; class Aves; order Columbiformes; family Columbidae; genus Caloenas; species Caloenas nicobarica. The sequence continues at coordinate 42,956,259 of NC_088246.1, read as the reverse complement.
CTCTAAACCTAGTGATAAATGTCTAGAAGCCTCCTTTGAAGTTTCTTAGGTAATAGGGAAAGACAAAAAGCCACATATCACTGGGGAAACAACTGTTCTTCTTGCCACGGTAAAAATCACTGAAATAATACATGCAAAACAACATGGCAACAAACAGAAATGCACTCCTTTGTCATCAAATACTGTTGGAAGATGCATAGAACACATTGCTGAAGACTTGAAGAAACAAGTATTACAACAAGGTACACAGTGCAGAAGGTTTGCTATACAGTTGGATGAAAGTATGGATGTTTCTAACTTCTCTTGCCTTATGGTATTTGCATTTCAATAAAATAATGCACAAAGAACTTATATTTTTTGTGAACCACTCAAGGAGAGACGTACCAGAGAAGATAGATTCTCAACAGGAAATGGCTTCTTTAATAAAACCAATGTTTTCTGGAAAAACTGTGCAAGTGTAAGCACTGATGGAGCAGCTGCTTTGACTGGAACAAAAAAGGGATTCTAGGGTGAGGTTGCAGAGGTGGCACCGCACGTGGAACCGCTTTGCTGTGTCCCCCATAGGTGAGCTATTGCAGCAAAGGAGTTGGAGCCAGGAGTGCACTAAGTGCTACAGGATGACATCAATGTGGTCAACCTTATAAAAACAAGCCTGTCAAAGAGCAGCATCTTTACCAGACTTTGTAATGAGATGGGGAGGGACCGTGAAAATCTCTTGTACCACACAGAGGTTTGCTGTTTATCTTGTGGCAAAGTGCTTAAAAGAGTCATCAAACTTGAGGCATTTTTCTTCTACAAAAAAAGACAAGTGTTTCAAATTTGCAGACCTTTTTGGGGATGACAGGTCCCTGTGGGTAGTTTGCTACATCGCAGGTATTTCCAAAAAATAAATACACTTATGTGTCCTTTCGAGGTGAAGGTGACGTTTTAATGATGAGCGAGAAAGTAACTGCTTTTCAAAAGAAACTTGTGCTATGGAGAGAGCATTTTGACAACACGTTTAGATGTGTTCCCCTCATTATGCGATTTTTGGTTTGGTTTTTTTTGTTGCTGAACACAACATGAGCATGTCATCTATAAAAACTTCTTGTCTCTGTACACTTTAAAAGGATAGAAACAGAATTTTCTAACATATTAAAAAAAATTCCAAATGAGAACTTCAAGGGTTTTGAACCTATTTGTTAAAAATATAAACATGCAACACATTCCCGTTATTTTGGAAAAACAACTGATTGACATCAGTGAAGACGGTCATTTACTAGGCCAATTTCCAGCAAAACCTTTGCAACAATTGTGGATGGGATTGAAAATGAGTATCGTGATTTAGTAAGCGCAGGCAACGATGCACTTCTTCCATTGAGACCTACACATCTTTATGAGGTTTTTTTTTCACCTATGGAACCCATTAAAACCAAGTATTGAAATAAACTGAACTTAGAACCAGAACTTTGAATTGCTCTATCACAAAGTGTTAAACAAACATTTTAAAAAATAATGAAGCATATTCAATCACATAGCTCTCAATAAAAATATTGTTATTAATAGTAATATTTTTAGAGCAAAAAGGTTTTTGTAGCATTGAAAAAATAACATTAAAATGATTTTAAAGTACTGTTTATTTCATCTTAATTTTATCCTTTTTTAATTTCTATTTATATGTTTTATAACGTACATAATATACAAGCACAGTGGTACATGTATATCATTTATAAATAAACATACATTGGGATTGCATGCTCAGAAATTTTTTACTGATGGGGTGCATGATCAAAAAAGTTTAGAAAGCACAGACCTACACGACAAGACACAAGTGCCCTCTACTGAAAGCATGTCACTTGTATAGAATAATTCTGTGGCCTTTTTTTTTCCCATTCTTAGATCTCTCTTAAAGTGACATTCTCAGCCAACCTGTGCTTAAGTAGCTCTATCTTTTTGGTACTTCAAAAACTTCCACATTTCTTCCAGGAACATATGAACAGTTGGGTGTCAGAAGAAGTGGTGATACCCAACTTTTAAAAGTTTTTGTCCAGTACTCTTCAGAAGAAAATGAAAACATGCAAAGGTGGACTGTACCTTCCTATTTCAATGTCTGTCTAACAACATGTGTGTGTTTATGTGCATGTATCATTAAAACACTGGGGCAGGGAACGGATGCAGTTAGTTAAGAATATTTAAATAAATTTATCACAATGAGGGATGATCTAACTGAAGGCCCACATGAGGCAATTCCATTTAGACAAGTATCAAATATTACATATAGGAATACAGAAACTCTTCTGTTGCTCTGTCATCACATGGCCTGGACGGAGATGTGGAAAGTTTTATATTCATCATACTAAATTCCACAGCCCTTGAGAACAAGTCATTTTGGAAAACAGTCCACATTACCAAGCAGCCAAAGCCAACACAGCAGATTTAAACGCTTTACTCCTGGTTTCACACAGAACAGATAAGATTCAGACAATATGCATTAATTCTCTGACTACCTGGCATCAAAACCAGGGATTATATTCATGGCACAAAAGGGAATACATCTGATCTCCCAAAGAATATTTGACTCTTACCTTGCACTTTGTCTGAACACAGCTCCTTGGCTCGCTCCCTCATTATTTGTGGAATCAAAACATCTTTTTCTACATGTCTCAGCTTAGAATTATCTGCAAGAGTGAAAAAAAAAAAAAGAGAAAGAAAAAATAATTTTCTTATCTATACATCGGAGAAAGTCAGTCTACAGAAATAACACAGCATTGTTTATATAACATACACTAGTACACTAAAACTGACATAAACTAGCAGCAGGAAGTACCATGGAAGGACTACACGTATCAAAAGGCTGGGGAGTCCAAGATTTAAAATTGCTCAGATACAAATATGAACATTATCCCAAATATTTCTTTTCTGCTCAATGTGCACAATGAACCAAAAATAATGGAGAAAATTCTGGCAGCACATTCAAATTTGTGCCTTACTAAATAGAAGGTCTGCATACAGACTGCACAAAGGTTGAGAATTACTTTTATTTCAAGATACTAATATTTTTCTATGTACAGTATCTGTACAAAGTGGCTTTTTTACTCACCATCACAAAGCTGAGAAATAGAGTACATATTAGAGCACAACCTGGAATTTGTATTGCTATGCAGAAGACTGAAGTTCTTAAAAACAAACAAACGAACAAAGAAGCCTCTTCAGCGGAGGACCTAGGAGTTTTTTCGTTAAGAAATTCAATTTAACAAGAACAAATGCTGCTGCCTGAATTCTGCACTTAAAAGTACACGTGCAGTTTGCATATAGTTGTCTCAAACCAGAATTCAGTACTCTGAGTACAGCTAGTGATTTTGAATAGATAAACAACACAGTCCATTTAGAAAAAACACCCACTGCATTTCCAAATCCACTTTCTTCAAAACAAAGGGATGAGAATCTATCAAGCACAGCTTTTTACTTCTTAGTTGAGTTAAAAACCCTTTAAAGGACATTTGTTCAGAACATCATATAGTCCAACGCAGTTACACCAAATACCTGGTTTTCCTCCTCAAACACACTATTTATTCACGCGTTGATGTTGATATTACACTTTGGAATAGTGTTGCCACGATGCTCACATTATGAAAACTCTACTGTCAGATACTCTGTTATTTTGAGTGACAATCATTTCATTTTAAAATTGCTTATAAAACATCTAAATGAAATGAAAGAAATTAACAGTGCAATGCATTGAAATTAAGGAAAGAAGCAGAATTTAAGTTACCTACTGTTTTCAAACACCATCTATTTTTCAGAGCATCTTCAGTTACTTATTGGCAACAGAGACTAACATTTCTCTAGTCATTTTTAAGTCATCATCTTTTAAAGTTTACTCATGCTATGAGGTTACATTATGAGGTTACACAGTATTGAATATGTGACATTACTAGGTGAATCTGGCAACAAACCAGAGGATTACAATGAGCAATATACAGAATCTGAACTAAAGGCCTATATTTCTCCTCAAACGTTTCTTACTTGGAATTTCGGCAGCAAAAGAACGGAAACAAAGTGTCTTCTGTAAATACAACAAAAATACCAAATATAAGTAGCTCATAACTTATATTTGCTTTTATGCTCCGATCTTCACAACCGAGAATATCCTTCATTTTAACCTTCTGCAGAATATCTGTGCAATTACTGCACTGAGGATTTATTATGTTACAGACATAAAACTTTTTAAGTGTGTTTTTTCTAAAGAAAGGACAAGTCAGTTCAGCTGAATGACATGGCAGGAGACAGCATCAGCAAGCTCCATGCCTCAGTTCCAAAGCCAGCTGGCAGCAGCCGTCCTACCCTCTATCCATCCCTATGATGCTCTTTTCCCTCTGCCGACACAGATGTGCTCTGCAGCCCTTGGGTGAACTGAAAGGGGAAGGCAATTTGGTCTAAAAGTAAATAAATTTCTTGTCAGGCAATTGTTCAGCTTGATAAATTCTCTGATCCACTTCACGATATAAATGCATAAATGGCCCATGAGAGAGAACTGCATGAGACTAGGACAAGAAGGAAGACTAAACTCTCAGGAGCACCACTGGCTCAAATTACAGCCTAACCTTTCCCCCTTTATTTTAAATTTAAGTTGGTTATACTGGTGCTTAGAGTAGGCACAAGCTAAGGAGATCTACGAATGTGAGTAGAGATACGCCGGTTGCTAGCCAAAAGCGAAGTTTTAACAGTCTCTCACTGCCCTTGTTCACTCCCATCACATCAGCACTGTTATGCACTTAACCACACAGCGAGTGACCAGCTCAAGACACAAGACTCACTCAATTACAGGCAAAAAAGTGCTTCTCAGCTGGTTTACACTTTGGAGTAACTAGATCTATTTATCAGAGTCCTGATAATTACTTAATTTAACTTTTACACCCCGGCGTACACGGAAATGTAGTGGACAGCACAGCAGGCTTTAAGGCCTGGGAAGGGCAGCTGGGCTTCCCCCGCTGGCAGAGGTTCCAACAGCAAAGCACAGGCCTCCAACACAGGGATCAGCCACCTACCACTGACAAAGGGGGCAAGGGTATCCCCCCGAAAAAATGAAAAAAAAAAAAAAAAAAAAGAGACAGGAGGCCTCCCTGTTAGCCTAGAATAGTCAAAAAGGATTTTTGGGTTTTATCTTCGCTTAAGCACCCAATTTGATTATTCAAAAGGAAAGGGGCGTAAGACTGATAGCAAGAAGTAGCTGTACTGGTCATACTGGTGTTAACACCAGGTCAATCGGAATCATGACAGAGCTGAGCCACACGCAAACCCTCTCATTTTATTCTCACGTTTTAAACCTGCAGAGGCTGAAAATGCGGGACAGGGAGGGCAGATGAGGCCACAGGGCAGTGTCCAGTATGAAGAAACAGAAGACAACTACAACGGTAATTCAAAAGCAATTATTTGATGGTATAAAGGAAAAGGGAATAAAGATTGCTTGCAATCCCACCCATAGTTTTTAAACGAATGTTTGTAAGTACGAGGTTTTAAACCATGAAAAGCACAAGCAATTCAAATCATCTTATAATATCTAGGAGGTAATTTTAAGCATCTGGGTGCAACCATCTCTCCAAATAGCTCAAATGCAGATGTTCCATTGGGCAGTACTGTATCTACTAATGAGTTTCAATTGTAACATCTGAAGTATTCTAATATTCTTCGTTGATTCTAAACTACCTGTTGCATTACAATAACAGCAATTTTCCTTCAAGGATCTTAAGCCACATTACTGAAGTTGTTATCCCTACCCATTTATACAAAATATGAAAGAAAAATAAGATACAAATATTAAGAATACCAGCTAGAAAAATATTTTTATGTGCAGAGTAACTGCATTTCTGATACCAATGTATAAGCACTTGCAAGGAGATCATCATCAATCCAACCTAATCAGCTCTGCAGTAACATATGGCAAGAACTTTCAAAGAAACAACACCTCAGAAGCAAGACTTCATCAAAAAACATGAGACAGCCACGTTATGAAACCATCAATTCCTTTTGCCTTTTTCCAACTATATAACAGTTTCTGGAATAAGTACCTTTTTCTCCTTTTGAAAGTTCTGCACTAAGAAAGATATTTCTTATTCTAACACCAGATTTGCTGCAGACCAGTCCCTACAGAAGCATGTGCATTACAACAGACCTACTACTGTTTTATTTTACCTTCAAAGATTGAATAAAATTATCCCCAGACAAGCAAGAAATAAGTTTTCCTACAGTTTGCCTTCTGCATTTGAAAGGTGATACTTTTGGTTTCCACCCACATCCTGCACACACTTTGCTTGGTCTTCTGTGTAGGCTGTTTTAAGATGGTCATGGCTTTGGCCACAACGAGTACCAACAAGAACCCACTACCTCTTACCTTCCGGAGAGCCACACAAATGTTGGCAGCAGCTTTTCTTTCTCCCCTTGCCAGCCAAAATTTGGGCATTTTTGTTAGAGCAAATTAATACTCCCAGATTCTACCTTTACATTGACCTTACATTCTGTTGAAATTTGTTAGTACCATCAAACATTACAAAGGGACAGACAGATGAACACAAGCTAATTAAAGGTAACAAAAAACAGGCTAAATACAATTACCAGTAAAAACTACGTTGTTTTGTAAAAATAGACACAGAAGTTAAGCCAAAATTACAACCAGATGCAGGCTTGCAGGTGTTACAGCATCTAAGTCACCAGCTCCTTGAAAAGGTGAATAACGCTACAGCCAATCTGTGTGGTAAAACTACTGAATGTTTCCTAAAGATGGAGATCAGCACATTCCAGAATGCTGCTGCTTCTTGTGGGGACAGAAGACAGAATAAAGAACGGCTATAGAGGTTATGAGCTTGCCGTTGCCAGGAACACACACACAAAAAGACAGAAGGGTAGAAAACTACAGAAAAGTGAACATCTCTGTGAAAGAGAAATTGTTTTACATATCACCTCAGTCCAGTGTAAAGAATTAAAGGAAGGAGTGAGATTGCTAAACTGGGAGATATCCCTGTTCGGCAAAACACTAAGAATGAGTTTAAGACATTTTTGCAAATCAAATCTGTGGGTTTTGGCAAATCTCAACATTTGAGACAGTTCTCTGGTTGCATACAATACGTAGGGCACAAGACTACGATTCTAATAGTTTTCTGTCATTGATTAAAACCCTCAGCTGCAAAAGCTATTTATTGCCATGGAAGGCCAAGGACCACAGCCATTTGGTTTAACAGTTTTCACTATTTTTGTAAAATGATCAAAAAAACCCCACCAGGAAATAAATCCATCAATAGGAATGAAAGTATCACAACCACTAGAACAGTACAGAATACACATCAAATTCACTCTGTAAGGGAAAACAGATGACAAATACTCTCCTGGCTTCCCAGCCTCTGACCACGGGGTCCAGGATAGCCTTGGGAAAAAGACCTGTGCTGCAGGCAGCAGACCTTCATGAGGACAAGAGAAGAACAAAAAACACAAAGCTTCTGCATAGACCTAATAAAGAAAGGGACTGTAGAAGCTTGTTATATTACTTAGAAGACTAACACAAAAAGGGGATACCAAGATGAAAAGCTTTCCTAGAAGAGTGTCCTGAGAAAAGTCGCATCATTTCCTCTCTTCATTCAACACAGCTGGTAACTGACTTACCCCTTTGTCACTACGTCCTGTCGGTAGTTTACAGCTCTGCTTTCACCCCTCTCATGACTTCAGGTAGCAGGGACACAGATTACTCAGAAGAGTTGAGAAAAAGTTGAAAACTTTTCTACCTAGATATTTGCAGAAGCCTCATACCTTCTGCATCCAACAGGAAGCAAGTCAGGTGATTCCAGTGACAGTTTTTGAAACATGCATTTCTCATATACAAACTGTAATTTGGATTTTCTTGGTTCAGTGTATCTACACACATTTAAAAAAATATAGCTCAAAGTAGTACTTTAAATATCATACCTATTTCAGTAAGAATCATAATACACCCTCCCTGGAGGTGTTTAAAAGATGTTTAGATGAGGTGCTTAGGGACATGGTTTAGTGCTAGAGTTAGGTAGATTATGTGTGGACTCGATGATCCTGAGGGGCTCTTCCAACTGAAATGATTCTATGATTCTATATGAGAAGAACAGAGAAAGTTTTAGTAAGATTTTAACATTTTCATTAGCAACTGTTACACCATGTTTTTTTTGAAGTCCCAATCATATCAACTTTTAGACATCAGTTATATTATTTACTATGTAATGCGGAATGCTATAGAAATTTCAGTCAAGGTTCAAGAATCCAAGTTAAAAAAATATAACACTCTTCAAAATACAAGCATTTTTAAACAATCACTTTCATTATTTGGGGGCCTTGGTTCAAAAATGTGGAGTCATAAAAGGGACTTCTTTTTCTTTTTTAATAAACTTTACTCTTTTTTTCCTACCAGTTGCCATCAAAGAAAAACAGTTGTCAGTGGACAGATTTCTAAGATACCTTCCTTTTTTTGAAGCTAAGAAATAGAACTTGAAAAAAGTATCAACAAAAACTTCAGCAGCAGAAATAATAGAATTATTACAGTGACAAACAATAAGAATATACGTGCAGAACTCCCATTCTTTAACTTACACCACATTTAAAGAAAATCTCCACTCTAAATAAGCGTAACAGTTCTTTTCCTGGAAGGGAGGGTCTTGCCATCAGCTGTGATGACCCAAGTAAACTTAAGTGTACCAGCCATTCTTTCATTTTCCCCATATGCAGATCTATAGTGTAAACAACATTTAAGATGCCTGGAGAATGAATAACAAATTTATAGCTAAGCTGCATAAGTGCATTAATTTGGGGGATTCAGTTATTTTTCGTACCACTTGGTAAAAATTACTTCTGTGCAGTAAATGTTCCATTTCACCCCAAAGTTTTGTTTTGAAACACTTGCCTATGAGCTAATTATAAAACTACATCGGAAAAGTACATTTTTATTAATAGTAGAAGTAGCATCGCAGTGTCAATTGCATGCTTCTTGGCAAACATTCCTTTTGTCAAGCAGACTATTGGCTCTGGAAGATCAATTTTTTCAAAAACCATTTCAGATTTATTTTAGTGTACTTTTAACAGTGTTTTGAATGGGGAAAGACAATTATAGGTTACTGCTTCTCCAGGAAAAGAATGCTTTCAACTCAAAATTTTCAGCTCCTTTATTCTGCCTAGTTTATCCACTTTGTATTAAGTTACCAATCTTACGTTAATTCATGCAAAATCATCTGCATATACGTGCATCATAAAAACAGTTATCAAAAAAGTCTCTATCATTGAATATATTATCAAGTACTTAAAACCTCTGTTCTAAAACACTAAGTCATACATCAGAACAAATTAATTTATAGATAGACCCACTAAAGTCAGGGGAGGACGAAACCATATGTTTCTAAGATGTAAGGGTTTTTTCCTACAATTGTAATTTTATGTATCAATGTAATAAGCATTTTCAGTACTTGGTCCGTAGCCTGTGAGGGAGCTCCTACGCCCTTACTGCCAAGGGGTTCGTGACGCCAAATGACAAATACTTCCAACATACTGCTTTGTAACCTCCGTTCCACAAAACCACTCAGGATCCTGTTGAAGGTGATGGATTTTATCAGTCAAAAACATCCAGTGTGAACTGACTGATGATGGACCAGGGCCAAATATCTTTATGCACACGTGAAATGCTACTGAGTTTGGTAATTTCATTTGCACACAGGCGTTTGCATACAAACTAGAGTCTTAAGTACTTTGCTCTCTACTAAGGTTTTAAAGTATAGAAGGACAACACGAAGTAACAGAAGTGTTATAATCCATGTGAAATAACATACGTGATAACCTGAAACCCTGATTTAAAAGCAAAAGAGGCTGATCACTGCTGCTTCTCTACACAACCATTTTTTTTTCTTTAAATGTATATGAATAAATTTCTTGGTATTTAAAAAGTCAAAGATTTTGAGATTTTTCTATCTAATACTGACATCATCTTAAATTAAGACGGAGTACAGGGATGACAATACCAGGGAAAATTTCCAAGGCTTTAACTTCTCACCATTCTATCATCACCTCAAAGTCAATTTTCACCTTTTTCACCGGCTGAATTTGTTATCTTACATTTTGCTTTGGGGCTCATGCTCCTGCAATATGGCAGTACTGGATTACGAGAATACTGACAAGCCTGTTTGCTAAAAATGAACAATGGCTATACGACAGCAAGTCTATAACATCTAGAAAGAAAAAGGAAAGCAGACTCAACAAAGCACACTTGTTCATTACACTTGGATTGCAAATGCTCATCTATCTAGTGAGTAATAAGTAAAGCCAAACCTGAAACCGCTTGTGAAGATTTTTGACACAAGGAGATTTTTTTATACTCCTGATCACACAGCAAAGCCAGTTATAGGGCCCAAATAATTAATTACAGATCAAGGCTTAATATTTACTACTGAAAATAATGTGGTTTCATTAACCCCTTGTCTGAATTATTGTTCAATTATTATAGCAGTTAAGAAAACCTGGGGTGTAAGGTGAGGGAACGCCTCACCCCATCTCAAATCCCTTCTAACAACTGTACATGAGGATTCCAGTAAAATGCAGAAAACACCAAGTCAGTAACAACTTGTGCCATGGCCTGGCCAAGGACTAAAACAGCACAGCCAGCCTTAATTCTGCCATTGTAAAGCTTTTGAACGCTTCACTTGGTAAACTGATATAAAATCCTCAACACAACTTTTTGTCACTTAAACAAAGACACCATGCACCAATACTTTAGCAAACAAATACATATTTTGGTTTTTTTTTCCTGGGATGGCAAAAATATAGTGACATTCTGGTTTTTTTCTGGGACAGCAAAAATATAATAACAGCTCACATATGATTAGATTCCTACACATAGGGCTCCACAGTTTTTAAGCTAAACCCAAACTTCTGAGTGCCTCTTGTCTGAAACCAGGCCCAAGTTTAAAATCCCTACTTCTTCTATGGCGTTTCTAACCAACAGTGGATATTGTCCAAGAATTTACTGCTTACTTCCAACCTGGAATAAGAAATAGAGAAAGGTCCTGCAAACATCACAAACTATCTGAAGCATATAAACCAAAGACACCACATGAAATTGAGCTAAGCAGTGACCTCAAGAACTGTGCAATAATTTGCATCAGGAACAAGAGATCAGCAACAGCTAAAACCTACATAAAAAAGAGCAAAGTACCCAGCATCAGGATAAAGGCATGCAAGAAAATCTAACAACCAATTAAACCAAATCATTATGAGAGGGGATGCTAGCCACCTAAGACTTCCAACCCTGCCCAGTCAGGCTAATCGGTGGCTACAGCACTCTATACTCCCTTTTGCTTATTTTCAGGATTGTGCAATAAGGCGTAAATAAAAGCAACGTAAATCACAAATAAAAGTTCAATTAAAAAAAAATAATCTTCCAAACTCCTTGAGGACTTGAATATTTAACTCTTTAACCACTCCTTTCAAGGTACAATTTATACCTTTAATTCCAAACGACGAACACCACACACAAATTAAAAGCAAGGCTTTTGAATAACAGGACCAAATATCATTCTTCCAGCTATTTTTTTAAAACTGGAAATAAAGATTAACAGACAAGAAAAAACAATGCCTACTTTTGATTTCTGTACCTATGTATTTAATGAACAATCAGTATGTATAACACAAACGAATGAAGATCTTCGAAACTAACATCATGGATATGAGCAAAACACACCAGTGTTTTCGAAAGTTGAAGAGCATGAGGTGTTCTGACAAGATGAGAATGCTGAAAGCCTTTTGGTTATATTAACACAAGGACTGCAGATTTATTTTCTGGATTTTAACCTCTAAAGAATCCTTTCAAACCACTCACTATTATAAAACTCACTGAGTGTCCCAATATATCTCTCATTTTTTAGTTTTTTTCACAGAACAATTCTCTAAAATGTGATGTCAAACAACTTCAGGAAATTACAATTATCTTTTCCCTTCATGTTCCCAAGACAGGTCAAAGACACTAGGAATATCAAAAAGGTCATTCTCATTCAACTCCTCTCTTCATGGTGGCAACTTGTGTTCTGAATCACAACAACTGTCTAAAAGAAGTTTAATTAAAAGCTGAAACTGTTCTTCCTTTTAGTTATATGGTTTTGCCCTTTAAATTCAACATTGCTTTATTTCCCATTATTTTTCCTTGCTATCTTTTGAAGCTGTAGTTTCACTCCTTTCAGTGTATTCTTCTAGCTCTGTCTTAATGCCCATGCCACTTCAAACCAAGTCACAACCATTCGAAAGCCCAATTCTCTCCACTGTTATACTGCTGCTATATTTAACAACCTAGATTTCCACATGACAGTAAGAAACAGACATTTTAAGTAGCTTAGGAAAATAACAAAATTAGTCTTCAACCCCTCTGTTTTTAACTCCCCCAAAAATATCCAGGATAGCTACCAAAACCTGTATTGTGTATCTAAGCTACTATCAGTAACCTCACTTTTCTCTTTACTTATTTGTGAATCTTCGACTAGGGATCCAGACATCACCATCTGAAAATGACAGTTATAACCAAGTGTACATTTAAAAGAAAATGAGCTTTCTAATAACCCATGACCTCTGCTACTAAAAACAGCACCCTAGAGAATTTTGGAAGTGCTGCATACAAAAATCAACTTCAATGCTGCACTGCAGTACATTCGTTCTGAAAAAGGATAAAACAAAATAGTGTAATACAAAAATTCTGTCAACTGATTCATCTATCAATTTATTTACCGGATGCAATCACCTAATGACATAGTCACAGCTCCTTCCCAAACTGGGGTTGTCAAAAACCCCCTGACATACAAATCAAGACAAAATTCACAGGTTGTACATTCTGAGCTTCAGAGGAATCCTTGATACTCACTCCCAACCACCTGACAAAGCCATGAGAACATGTGTCTTTTGTGACCACAAAATGAAGCATCAGTCACAGTTAACAATTTACTAAACTGTGATTCTCGCTCTTTTTTCTCGTGTGTGAGCCAAGAAGCAGTTAACGATGATGACATTAAAAACTACCACACTGGGGTATCCGAGTTAACACCTTACTGATATCAACAGGGCAGCTCACACCTCTTGCAGCTATTGTTCCAGTTTCTCTACAACCTTACTTAGCCATCTCCGCTCTTAGTTCACATTCTGCGGTTTTCAACAGAGCTGTAACTGCCAGGGACTGATGAGGGGGGTGAGGGGGAGGTAAGCAAGAGATACTGGATAACAGGTAGCAGATTTAGAGAGGTGTCAGTAAGCAATGCCACTGCTCAGCAGATGAATCTCAGTATTGGTGTCACATAGTATGTACCGAAAGTACACCCTCAGCCTTGCCACAGCTAACGTGCAACTACAACATGGGTTAGGAGGGACATATAGTCATTTTAGACAGAAACAGGGAAGCAGGATGCTGATGAACTGCAGTGTTTGGAGCCATACAGTAAAAGTACAACAGCTTGAACTGATCTAGTGTAATAACTAGACTTTTTCCATAGGACAACTGGGAAGGAAAATAACACTGTAGGTGAACAACCATCACTTGAAATGCAGCGGTAAGTTTTATAACATTTTAATTTAAAAACAGATCAATGCTTAGATTAAACAATCAACAAAACCAGAGCTTGATTACAAATGTGGGTTGGACTAGATGACCTCCAGAGGTCCCTTCCAACCCTAACCATTCTGTGAATGCCTTGTCTGCAAGGCCTGGAGAGCCAGGCCCAGGACAAGTTTCCATCACAAAGTGAGAGCTTGGCCTTGGCTGACATCCTGTGGCTTTTGAAGTGGCCACCAGCCACGCAGACCGAGACAGACTTGCAACCGCTGCAGCTCACCACCAACTACAGGTGTCTCAACACGCTGTGTTAGCTGAAGCTGAACCGTACCAACGCCTCTCTGGGCTCACTCTTGGCCTTCTAACACAAACACACTCAGCCAAAGGCTCCTGCCGCAGGAACCGGCTGGATGACTGAATTACGTGGGTGGACGCACATGGGATTAAGTTCCCTTCTGGGGATAGGTGGCTGTAACTGCGAGGGCAAGAACTTGATAACACGATGCCAAGGGCCACACAGCCACGATATTTTGCTTTCGCTGACAAGGAGGCTCCGGGCCGGGCAGCAAGGCCCGCGGGCACCTCGACGCCCTGGATCAAGACGCCGGGCCCCGCGTGCTCCCGCTGGAGGTCACGGCGGCGGCCGGAGGGCGGGAAGAGGCGGCGGGGACGGCGCCGCCCGGCGGGCGCTAGGACCCCGCTGCGGGCGGCGGGGCGGTAACCCAGCCCCTCGGGGCGTCCCTTCCCGGCCCCCGCCGGCGGCGCAGCCCAACCCATTCTCCCCGCCGGTGCGTGCGAGGAGGGAGCAGAGAGCAGCGGGGATTCCCCACAGGAAGCCCTGGCAAGGCGGGCGGAAGCGGGGAGGAAAGGGGGCGATCCCGCTGCCCACCCAAGGCTGCGGGTGCGGCGGGTGCGGCGGCCGCCCCTACCTGCGGCGCCAGGGGGAGGCTCCATCCGCGGCTCCACGCTACGGCGGCAGCTACGCACACGGCGCAGCCGGTCCCCGCCCCTCCCCGTGCCGCGCAGGCGCGGCGCAGCCGAGCCCGGCCCCCACCTGCGCGCGCCGGGCACAGCGCGCAAGGCGAAGGCCGTTGAGCGCCGGCGAGGGAGAGGGGGTAGGGCGCATGCGCCGGCTGCGCTGTGGGAGGGGCGGGGAGAGTGTGCGCATGCGCGCTGCCAGTGGGTCGGGCAGATGCGCGGTGGCGGCTGCCCCGGCCGCGCGGCTTCGCTCCGCCTTCGCGCCCTCGCTCTCCGTGCCCCTGCCGCCGGGGCAAGGTGCGGTGAACAGGGCTGAGGGAGCGTGGGTGGGCCCGGTCTCTGGGAGTCACTGAGGGGTCCGCGCAGGTCCGGGTACACGAAGCACCCGCTTCCCCGCTCGCCCCACGCGAGTTCTGTGCGGGCGCGGGCCCTGACGGGGCTGCGGGCCGCGGTGTCGCAGCCTCCGCCGAATGAGCCCGTGGGGTGTCTGAGGCTTCCGCAGCAAGAGCTTGGAGTGGAAGATGAGAATTACAACGGTGGCCGTTTTTATCGATTATTAATAGTTGGTTTGTGCCCTTTAAGAAGGGCTCCCCAGTGTGTGGGCAAGACACGCTCTCTCCCGTCTGTGTCTCTGGGACCACGTTCCTGCAACAAGTGTTGAGCTGATGGACGAATCTGGTTTCCCACCAGAAACTCGGGAAAAATTACAGGAATTCCTGTTTGCATGGTGGCCTGCCCAGTGAAATGGAGGAGCTGGGTTACTCCATACCTCAGTTACTCACATTCTTTTACCTCTATTTGTGCAGTTCAGCATCAAGAGCTTCAAGTATCTCCGTTTTATATTGCGCCAGTGTCCTGTCATTTTTTTCAAGTGAGGACCTCACCATGTAAAACATTGCATAATAAATGCTAGGAATCAAAAGGTCAAACACATGCTTTTGATATACTATAGAGAAATGAATACGGGCTACTAGCTAGCTGCTCGGTTATTAAAAAGATGCAGATTTTAAGGCAATATTTGAAGAACAGTGAAGTTGCTTATGAAAGACTTTTATACAAATTAGGAGATGTATAGAAAGAATACAAAATGCTTTTTTTGGACAGTGTCATTAAGAGTTTGATACTGTTAAAAATTACTAGTTGGGTGTGTGTCCTTTTGATCTGCCTGTGTAATTAAGCATTGAGATATACGTGGAGTACACTTCAATGGCAAAGGAGTGATTTTGGTGGCATCTTTTATTTATGAGTCTGTAGTGTATTTAACTGACCAGTCTTTCTGTAGTTATTAGTGGCATGAGGCAGGGTTGACACTTCCAGAAACAGAACATGGAATTAAAATTGAGAGAAATTACCATACATTTAAAAACCTGAGAACATGATTCCCCAGAAATGTAAGAGAAGTTATAAACAAGGAGAAGTAGCAAGAGCTGAAACTCAGGACTTATTTTAACAAATACAATACAGAATTTTCAAAGAGCCTACTCTCTTTTGCTCTCTTCAGCATTTTAGACTGACAGGTGGTATGGAAAATTAGTTTATGTAGTAGCCTCTTACACAAGGCTGCAGAAATTCTTCTAAATATAGCATTTCCTCTGATAGCCTGCATTGTTACGTCCTGTTCAGTGGAAAGGTGAGCTTTAAACATGACATTCTCAGGGAAGTGAGAAGTCCAGGCATCTTCCCCAAACACCAGATCGACCAGATGCCACTGGAAGATAAGCAGTCTAGAAAAAAGTCAGTAGGAAGAATTTTGATCACAATTACCATGTTATTTATTCTTTAAATGAATTTTCATTAAAGGTATGAGTTCCAAGTCCACAGTTTTTTTCACAGATTTACATTATTTTCCCCATACAAAAATCTGCTCACTTTATTTGAAAATGGATTGTTTCAACTTGAGGCCACACTAAGAGCAAAGTTCTTCATGCTGATACATTCACAGAAATTAGTAGAGCGTGATGTAGGCAAAATCTTCCACATGAATGCTTTTGGCCTTACTGATCTAGAGCTTTTCTGTTATAGAGCATTAAGTGTGTTTATGGTTTTTTTTTCAATCCACAAGTTTGGTCTCATTCCTTAGTGTAAAGTGTGGATATTACAATTGTTTTGTGTGACTTCATACCATTTCAGTTCATGTTTATACACTGATTTGATACTTTTAATTGAACAGGGTTGTGAAAATACAACATATCAATTTGTTTGTATTTGTTTTATTAAGGGTTTTTGGACTATGCCACTTCTGCTATGAATGTAAGAGAGTGTTAAAAAACAACAACAAAAAAGATACCAGCCAATCTGTGAAGAGTTGTTATATATATGCAATGCGGAAATACAAGAAAACAGATGATATGAAAAGGAGCTTTTACCATGAGCATCAAAAAGGAGAATGTACACTTACAACAGTAAGTTGAGTTAAAAAAAATAATTAAGGTTAGTCATTTTTGCAGCTCTTAAACTCTTGGCTACTGGTATTTATATATGCCCTGGAGAATCAGAACTGTGGAGATTTAAGGTGAGGATCTTTGAACTTAAATGTCAGCTCTGTATATTATGTTAATTTGATCGTTTACAGGGACAGGCTACTAGGCTAGACAGGACTTTTCTTTGAAGTAGTATTTCTATTCTTTGATGAAGACAATAAATACAAAAAGAAAAATCCAACAGCTTTGTGACTCAGGGAAGTTGTCCTCTCCTGCTGCTTCCAGCAGTAACATGCCTGGAAAGCAGAAACAGGATTTTTCTGCAAGTCTTATTTTAATGTGTGACAGACAAGAATAAAGAATGCTAAGAACTGCAAGGGAATAACAGACGTCTTGGGGAAATAAAAACAAATACAAAGGGAAAAATGGATAGAACAACTTTGTTGTGGAGATTTGAGGGGCACAAATAGTTTCTGAGTGAGGGAATATGCAGATATGGGCCTGATAATAGTCTCATGCTATTTGGGACTATTAGCAAGTACTGGAAATGAGAAGGTATCAGAGAAAGTGTTATCTTGACAGATAGGTAAATGAGACTGGCATTGCGTGGAGTAGAAATGGCATAAGACAGCAAGACAGAAACTGTCCACAGAGGGTTTTAAACTAAGACAAATAGCTTTTGTCTGACTTGGGAGTCAGTGCAGTGATCACCAGGGGTGGTACGGTGGCTGACTCAGTGACACAAGAAATGTATTTTCTTATAGCAGTGTAAGTGAATATAAGCAGAACAATTTTCATGACCAGAAGGGAGGAGGTGACTCTGTTAGAGATGGGAAGTGTTAAGAGCCATATCAAGAATTTTAGTAGTATAGATGAAAAAGCTAAACACTTTGGAAATACATGTTCTGCATGCTTTTCTATGCAGTCTAGATCTAAATAAGACCATCAAGCTATACAGAGAGAAAGGATAGATTTGAATAGAATAGACTAGAATACATTATTTCAGTTGGAAGGGACCTACAACAATCATCTAATCCAACCGCCTGACCACTTCAGGGCTGACCAAAAGTTAAAGCATGTTGTTAAGGGCATTGTCCAAATGCCTCTTCAACACTGACAGGCTCGGGCCCTCGACTACATCCCTAGGGAGCCTGTTCCAGGGTTTGACCACACTCTCAGTAAATAAATGCTTCCTAATGTTCAGTCTAAACCTCCCCTGGCGCAGCTTTGAACCATTCTTACATTTCCTGTAACTAGATGCTGGGGAGAAGAGCTCAGCACCTCCCTCTCCACTTCCCCTCCTCAGGAAGCTGCAGACAGTAATGAGCCTCCTCAGCCCCTCAGCCTCCTTCTCTCCAGACTAGACAAAGCCAGTGTCCTCAGCCACCTCTCACAAGACTTTTCTTCCAGCCCTTCACCACCTTTGTTGCCCTGCTCTGGATGCATTCAAGGACCTTCTCGTCCTTCTTACATGGTGGGGCCCAGAACTGCACACAGTACTCAAGGTGAGGCTGCACCAATGCTGAATAACAGCAGGACAGTCACCCCTTTTGACCAGCTGGTTCTGCCATGTTTGATGCCCCCCAGGACACAGTTTGCCCCCTTGGCTGCCAGGGCACACACTGGTGGCTCCTATTGAGCCTGTTGCCGACCAGCATCCCCAGATCCCTTTCCACAGGGCTGCTCTCCAGCCACTTCCCTTCCAGTTTATACTTGTGCCCAGCACTACTCCATTCCAGGTGCAGAATCCAGCATTTTGACTTGTTAAATTTCATCCCATTAATCACAGCCTGATGATCCAACCTATCCAGATCCCTCTGCAAGGCCTCCTGTCCCTCAAGAGAGTCAACAGCACCTTGCAGTTTGATATCATCAGCAAACTTGCTAATGGTGCGTTCAACTCCTAGATCCAGATCATTGATAAATATATTGAATAGGACTGGCCCTCGAACTGAACCCTGAGGAACCGGGTCACCAGCCAGATGTAGCCCCATTTACTACAACCCTTTGAGCTCTGCCCTTCAGCCAGTTCTTCATGCAGCAGACCATGAACCTGCTTATCCCACAGCTGGCCAGCTTGTCCAGAAGGTTGCTGGAAGGGACAGTATCAAAAGCCTGACTAAAATCCAGAGAAACTACATCCACCACCTTCCCTTCATGAGGCAGGTGACTTTGTCATAGAAGTATATCAAATTAGTTAAACAGGACTTTCCCTTTGTGAACCCATGTTGACTGTGCCTGATGATTGCATTATTCTTTACTTCTTATTTACTTTATTCATTCATATGGTAGTGCCTGTTATGTGAACTCCACCTGTAGGAGTATCCAAGGGTATAAACATATAGTTTCATTAAATTTAAAAAAGAAAAAAGTGTGAAATGGGTCTCCCTTAAACACAGGTCTAACTTGCATCTTACCCCAGGGGAGAGTTTCAAAATGACATCTGGAGTACGTATTTTGTATTTAGTCAAATCTTTTTCAATACGAATCTTGCACAAGTTCTGCAGCCCAGTGAAGTTGTGCTGAAATGTGTGGGACTTTTGCTGTGTAGAACTGGGATACAAGTTAGTACCGAATGCTTCATTTAACTGACATACTTATCCAGGAAACTTGCTTAATTGGGACATCTCTTGGGGCACTGATGTAAGACCAATAGTACTTAATACACACAACTATTACTTAATAGGGCCTTAATGGGACAGTGGCTACTGCTGCCTAATATCTGCCCCTGGTTATTCAGTGCTGCTTATGTCACCTGTCTGTTACTGTCTCTTGGAACTTGGCTATACAAGGAAAATGTTCCCTGCAATTAATTCCCTGAGGGTAAAATACTGGGTGCTGTAGTGAAAATAGACTAGTGATGGTGATCACAATTTTCTGCACTGATTATTACAGTGGGGAACATTTGGTAACTTCCCTTATAGTCTTGAAGGATGCTTGAGATATTTTTCTTATAAAATTGAAAATAAAAGTATAGTCGTAAGTAGTGTTGGATTGCAGTCATTTCTGTGTTTCTAAGATTCATATTGTCATTTGATTAGTTAATTGCCCATTTTCAAAAGTGTGAACATATTTTCACACTTCAACCAAGACAGTGTTAACAATGAAATGATAGATAGCAATAGAGATTAATTATCTATCACACAAGTCTATGCACCTTGTTCTTACCAGATAAAGAGAGCCTATCTGTCTGCACACACGTGTGATTTTCTTTTTTTAAATTCCAAACAATAGCCTTGGTCAAATGAGTTCAAAAAAATATTTTCAAACGGCACCTCTTCAACGTGTTCGCTATTGACATTTTAGATCTTGTTTCATGAAATGTAACTTCCAGTAAAAGGCTGTGATTCTTTGCTGAGCTTACTTGTTTGAAATACATTCACTCATAGGTGAGAGATGTGGGGGAGCTTTAAATTAGAATTAACATTTAGAATAAAAAAACCATTTCCTTCTCTTCTTAAGGGAGCATACTTTTACTGAAGCCACTGTAAAGTTGTTCACAGCTTTATTTCCAATTGGCATCTGAGATTTTCACTGACTGGAGACACGTTTTCCAGAAGAGGGAAAAGATGATGGAGGAGTTTGTAGTGTCTTTTTGTTGTGCAAAATGCAATATTTTATATTTATTCCCCCATACAAAATTAAACCCATATGTCTGGTTTCTAAAGGCTTAAGATCCAGGGGTGTTTACAGCAGAATCTACTATTGTAGGAAGAGGAAGCACTAGACATATTGAACTATTTCTGTCCTGTTTTATTAATCTATTATTCTGCTTGTTCTAATGAGTGGATACTAATAGCTTGCAGACCTCCGAACCTGCAGCTTGTCAAGTCTCACATAACTGACATGAGACTTTTACAGTATCTTCACAGTGCAAACACTAGCGCTGTGTTTCCTTGGCTTCTGTCTTGCTCTAAAAGAGCTGCAGCTGGCGTGTTGCTAGGTGGCTAGCTCTATGGTGGTGGTGCCTATGTCAAGTCCTGTGGCCTGTCTCTTACCACTTCACCAAGAATGAAACCTTTCCCTTTGTGGGCCAGGCCCACTCATGTTTCAGGGGAGTTGGAAGCATCCGATTGTGGTGACTATCATAGTTTGTTTGTTGTCTTTCTAGCAAGAAGTCACTGAAGTAGTGTCTAGGGAGCTGGCCATCTGCTCAACTAGAAAAAAATGCATCAAATAATAATTACCTTTGCCAGTCACTACTAGATCTGATTGACAGAGTGAAAAACACTTCAGTTCCCTTCCTTTTCCAAAGTCTACACACAGCAGGACAATCTTTCATGGGCTTTTGTTTCCTAAAAACTTCCTCTTTTATCTCAAGAGATCCACATGTACCCCAAAGTTATAAACTATATACCAGAAGTAGGTGACTTTACCAGCATCGAGATTTTCAAATAATAGTGGTTCAGTAATGTAAAAGGAAGGGAAGGTCCACCACCCAAACAAACCAGTCTATAAACTGTAATCGTTTGATTTAGCCTACAATTACTTTTCAGGCTACGGTCAGAATGTTTTCTTGTCTGAATACATTCACAACAATTATAGAGTGACTCTCACTTGCATTGGAGGTTTTATTTGGAAACTTATTTCAGCCATTACTGAAGCCTTGGATTTTCATTTTCCCTCCTTCGGGCTCTGCAGGCAGTCACAAGTTTTCTTTCTGTTTATGATTTTCTTTAAAAAGCTACTTAGCCATTCTCCTCCTTTCTCCTTTCCCATTTTTTTAAATGCCATACAGAGAAGGGCTAGTCTCTAATCATAAATGCTTAAAAGGAAATGATTCCATGTTCAATATGGCTTCTAGGCTGCAGCAACTGCTGTGTGGTGCAGTCCTCTGGGCATGTGAGGTGGCACTAGTGCCATCCCACTGTCTTTCCATTTGTACTAGCCTCACCATTTTGTAATCACTCCCCAGTATGGTTTTAATTTGTTTTCTGTGCCATAGTAGAGAACATCTGTATGGAGGCAAGCTCTGAAGTTCAAAGGTACTTTCCAATCCATTCCTTAATGCAGATGGGTGTTACAGCTCCATGCCTGGTGTCAGGAGCTATTACAAATATAGAAAGAGAAACATAAAGGTTTAATAACTGAAACACGCTAGGTAGTCAGCTCTGTTTGAGTACTAGTCTTGTTTGTGCATACTCTTTTTATGTAGTAAATCCCTGCTTAGAGACACAAATCCTCTTAACTGCTGGTTGATTCTCTAAGAGTCATTATCTGTTTCTTTAGTTACAGAAATGTTTGCTTCTTACAGGACGCACTGTCCTGTAATGTAGGATCACAGTTCAGCCTTGAAGTTCAACTATCGAAGTGCTTTTTTCATCTCTAAACATTAGAAAGCCTTATAGATAGGGAAATGACAGTATAAAGAGCTTATGCAGTTTGCGTGGCTTTGTAGAAGAATACCAGTGGTAGAGATCTGAAGATTGAGCTCCTCAATCTCTAGTCCATTGAGATGACATAGATCATAACGCTACTCATAGTTCAGGAAATTAGGCCTAAGTACAATCCATACTTTTGCATTTGGATTGGTGTCATTGGAAATGATAAGATATGAGTCATCAGGGCAGAAGACAAAGGTGATAAAACAAAAAATACTTATTAATCTATGTAGAAAAGGATGCCGAAATGAATGAGAAAAAAATGTAATTGCGGAATGTGAAGCTGATACTATCTAAAACAAATCTGTCACCAGACGGCTTCTTTTTGCAGGCATCAAACTCTCAGTACTTGGCTTATAGTAAATCCTCATACTTATCTGTACACAAATTTACAGCAGAATAGTGTCATATAATTATCTATTATATTACATTTGCATATCTCCTTAGTTTACATTGTTGAGAAGTCTGTGGTTGGTTGTCTCCTTCTCCATAAAATATAAAAAACAATCTGAAATACAGAGATTTATCTTCCTGAAAACTTATAATAATTAAATATAGTCACTACACTTTCACTTGTTTCAAATTCAAACTTAACACTTAAAGGCTGGTAAACAGGATGTGAGTAGAGGAAGATGCTTTTCCTACCATGACAGATACGATCAAAACATTTTTTTTTATAAAAGCTTTTTCCCTCCCTTTAGTTTTTAGGTGTATAAGAGTGATGCAACAATAACGCTGAACACTTAGCTTCTCTATATTCACCAGTCTGGAAAATTCATTCTGACTTTAAATTTAACACTGCTGTGCTAAAGAGCCTCAACTGACCAGCACTGACTGTGGTTTTACTTACTGAGATCTGGATGCTATCAAGAGGTAATATTGGCAGTCATAAAACTCCATAACCTGAAGTTCAGTAAGGGGAAAAAAAGTCTTACTTGCTTCTTTGTGTTCATCCATTGCTTTGGAAATCAAGTTCTTAGTTCCTAGTATCTTATCCATGCTGTGCAGTTAAGCACTTGCCTGTTTGTAAGTGCAAGACTCTTATTGTTGAAGGCAGTGAAATTATCATGTCACATATTTTTGAGCTAAGAAATAAATTGTATTATAGCTGCAAAGAAATGTGATTTCTGTCCTGGTCTGCCTTTCTTTTTTATGTTGCTGAGTATGGTTTTACAGCTGCTCTACTTTCATCTACTGACATCCATTTCGATGTTAAGGAAACACTGAATGCAGGGAAGGGAGATCTGGTTTGAAACAAACTCAGCTCTCGACATGTATTTCCCCACAATGTGATTCTGGTATGTTGCTAATTACCTACCTTACTGGGATGTTTACATCCTTAAGTAGTACAGGTTTTGTGCAACTCCAGTTCCAATGGCTGGTTGGTGGGCATGTGGCAAGGGTTAGTTGGTGCTGATGTGGCAAACCTTAGTATCATCTGTAGAATCCTGAGTTTGGTTGGTGGTGGTTTTTTTGGCTGAATAATGTAGCATTGTAAGACATAGAATCCAAATGAAAACTCAAGAGATTTGTCCCATTAATTCTGGTTGTATTTAGAAGGTCATAAGAGCCTGATGACATTTCAAATTCTTCGCTGTAAGGCATTTAATTGACAGTCTCTTTTGCTTTACAACCAGTGTTCAACTTTTATTCACAATTGAAAAAGTATATGAGGATATGTAATGTAATGAAGATGGATACAAAAATGGATACTCAGTGGAAACTCTCGGCAAAGTTAGTAAAACAAATCTTATAAGATCTGAGAAGTGCTAGACAGTTCTGAAATTTCAATGACAATGGTAACAATTTTAAGTTAGGGCAAATTGAAACTGGAAGTTGAATAGAGGTACTATGATTCAGGATTTCATACTCAATCTCTCTGTTCTCCAATTAAAACAGTGGTTAAGGTGTGGCCTATATTGCTCGACTTTTCCTAACAAGCTGCAATTTGGGATTATAGACTTTACATAAGTATTTATATTATTTACCTAGTCTGATAATTGTGCATTATTAACGTCAGTATTAAGGACTGGGGTCTCTTTCTTCAGGCGTTTTCTGCGTATCTGTTCTAAAAATCTCATAATATAAACAATTGAAATGACATAACAGGCAGAATTGAATAAGGGCAAAGAGAACAAGAAGACGTTACAAATGTCATATTTGCTATGAACACATCTACTGCATATCTTCTATCATTATACCTACGTGATGTATATGCAATGTAGTATATGTATTTTATATATATGGGTATTTAATTCTCTTTCCTACCTATCCTATAGAATTAGGAAGGTGCACAGCACCAAAAAAGACATAACTGAATGGTGAAAGTGTAACTAAAGTTTAACTTTCTGTTATGTTTTTATATAACTAGGGCTACGTGTTAATCAACTTAGAAAAGCAGGGATTTTTGGTCAGGCTATTTTGAATTCATTGTTTCTTGGAGTTTTTTTGCCCCACTTTTTTTTTTTTAACACCTTTTATTTAATTTCAGTGACTAATTCACATTTTAGAGAAAAGAATAGTCAGTGCTCTAAATTTACTGTAACATTCATACTGTCTCTGAGATTTCTCAGAACTTCTACAACAAAATTATGGGAGAACGAATTTGGTATTGCTGGTGAGTCAAGGGCTTGAAAAAAGCATAAAAATATTATTTTAAAAATTAACAGTTACATAAATTAGCATAAATAAGTAGAACAACAGAGAAAATAATTAAAACACCAATCCTTCCAGTCTTTCTGTGTTTTACTTTGAATGGGAATTCGGAAATGTAACTCAATTCACTGCAGAGAATAGCTCAGCTGCTTTTTTGCTGAGCATTGTGTTCTACAGCATAAACATGTAAATCTCCCTCGGTATCATAATTTGTATTCAGTTAAGTACCAAAAAGTTGATTGCAGAGTGTGATGAATCAATTCCCATGCTGGGATAAGCCATAGAAAGGGGAAGCTGAAGTTTGAATTTTATCATCATATGATATGGAATAGCAGATTATGAGTAACAGCAAGATTTTAACCTCTGTGTTCTAAAAAAGACATTGCATTTGGAATTTCAGAATAACCATTTTCACTTGGCTATGCTATATGCTGTTGCTAGCATCTATAGAAATAAAAGTTGTGTTTGTTCTGAGGGTCTCAGTGTTTAGAAAATAAGGTTTTAAGATGTGGAAATTTATTTCTGCAGCTAGGAAATCTTAGCAAAATGGAGACAGCCAAGTTAGCAGGAGAAATCATAGCACCTTTAGAGAATTGCATTTTTTTTTCTTTTAGTATGTTTTAATTGGGTTCTTAACAAGTGTTTCTTACACCTTGTTATGCTTCTTGATTTTTCATTCCAGAAATACATACTGTGGGTATAATATCTTAATGTTACATCTTTTCTTCCATTGCTATTTCCTGCATAGAAAAACATTTCTTATTCTTTTGCTCTCTGTTCGAGGTGTGAGAGCTTGGCCCTTTGTAATGCAAAAGGATCACGTTGTGTCAGTTTTAGCTTGAGAAGAAGCAGTATGTTGCAAACCTTTATCTACCATCTCTGGCAAATGATATTCTTGTTATGGTTCCAGTTTCAACAGTTAACGCTGTTGTCAGGTATCCTCCAGTTCATTAATATCATTCCGTTTTTACCACAGTTCATCTCCAAATTTGTCATATTAATTGTCTTTCTTGCCGTCCTTTGTTGTCCATCAAAGTTTTTGTTTACATTTTTGAATATAAGCGATGGTAGCTATTAATACTGTAACTGAAAGTAGATAAATACCTTTTTCATTCAGCTTTCATATTCTTTGAATTGACTTGTTATTAATACTTGTTAGTTGAAAAATAGCGGAATTTTGAATTTAGTTTTTTTTTAAGCTCCTGTATGGTTTACACAAGCAGGAATATATGTCAATTTAAAAAATTGAAACAGTTCGCTATATCTTTAAGCTTCTAGAGTAGTATGATTAAGAATGTCTTGCATTGATTTGAATTGTAGTTTTCATTGTGGAAGACAGAGATGTGAGAGACTTAGAATATGATCCTAACTTGGACCATCTGGCATCAGTGTAAGCAAAGAACCTCTAGGAAGGTGTAACCCATTGTGGTCGCAGCTTAAGCTCCATTCATGTTCTTATCGTGTCTTCAACAGAGATAAAAGATTGTTCCAAAGAAAATATGATGGTACCTAGCTTTGTATAATGAACAGAGCGTTTTAAACAATTTAGCAATAAACTAAAATGATTGTCCAGATGATGATTAGGACACCTATCTATTGAACACAATTTGTATTGAATTCCATCTTACATAGCCCAAGTTCTGCCTGAGTTAAAGCTCAGCTGGAACATGGAAACTGCACAGACATAATTCTTTCAATATCAGGGGAATGTACATCAGCCATTTGTTTGACTTTCTCTTCAGCAAGCCATGTTATTCTTTGAACCTAAAGAATTAAAAATGTCCTCTTCAGCTGAATTTTTTAATAACAATTTCATTCCACTGATGTAGCAAAAACCCCACAGTGTAACACCATCTGCAAATTCTGAGTCCCAACCAGGTTAGGCCCCTGCAGGCCGCCAGCTGAGCTCTGGTTCCTTGATACAGGTGATGCTCGAGTCTCCAGGGTCGAGGCCATAGAAGGCACCTTAGGGAGAGAGTTCACCACTGCTGTGGGTGGTGAACCAGCACCAGAAGGCTGAGAAGCAGCTGGGGCGAGAGCTGCTGGCCAGCCTGCCTGCTGGAGGTATGGGGCTGCGGCAGCACAGAGCCAGGGTGGGGGAAAGCGGCAGAATCTCAGCAGCGCGGTTCTTGCCAGGTTAGGGAATGTGTGACGGAGCAGCTGTTGGATATGCAGTGACAGTTACCACGACCACCATGGCTTTGCTGGCTGACAGCATGGTTCCCAAAGGGGGGTAAAGCATGGGCTACTCTAATCAGATGTTCATTCAGAGAAAAATGAACTTTCTGTCATTCAAGTCCTTGTGGGTACTGCAAAGAGAACAAAAGAATACAGTCATTAAAAAAAAAAAGTCACTGGCTACTGACCTACCTGTCAATAAGCATTAAAGAAATGTGATGCTACTGCTGAGAAACTAGCAAATTTGCTTTAAAGAGCAATGCTAATTTCCAAGATGAAGTCAGAATTGGTGTTGTTTTGTAACAATCGTGCTAAAAACCAGGGGATGCTTTTGATTTTATTGTGAAGGAAAAATCCTCCACAACAGATATTTGCATTCACAAGGGATAAAATCTGCTGCTGAAATAGGGAGAGAACGGAGCGGGAAAAAAGGTAGTTGTTCATTCCAGGCAGAGTTTGGATATAGTATGTTCCTCACAGTTCACAACAGCAAGTAGACTCTGGAAATTTGCAATAAACCCTGGGAAAGGATGAACATGTTGTCAGAATAGGTTTTTTTTTTTTTTAAAAAAAAAAAGGTGCATTCGGTCTGACTCAGGGAGAAGCTGGAGTCTGCAGTGAAGGGAGAGTGGCCAGCAATAACATACTTCAGGGCTTTGACTTATAGTTTCTCATTGGCATTAGAAGCTCTGCTACCGTGAAACAACCATTTTTCTAGGAAGCATCTGCGAGACCCTCCTCAGGAGGAGACATGCACACACCAGTTCCATTTCTGCAGCCTTAAATTCATATCCTGTTTCAGAAAAGAGAAAGAACTTTGTGGTCTCGCTTCAGCTTTTACTGTATTGGATGTACATCAGAAATACCCTCCTAGCTTTTCACACACTACCAGTCAGAAGACTACTGTAATTCTGTAAGTGCTATGCTGTTCTGGCAAGGTGGTTTTGCCGTAAACTTTTCTTAACACTTTTTCATTCAGTTTCTCTCTATCAGTTACGATACTTCAGACCAATTATGACTTCTGCAGTTAAAAATACCAAAACAAAACAAAACAACTTGTACGTATATAAACATGAATGATACTTGCTTAAAACTAGTAGGTTTTTTAGTTCTGTCAATTCTGCATTCATGTATGAAGCTTCTACATTTTTCTTGTATTTTGGGGGTTAGTTGGAAGGCCATATAAACATTTGGGCCTTTGGGAGAGATTCTTCCTGCTTTTCATTTGAAAGCAGGTCACTGCTCTTATTGATTTCTGGACTTCCAGATATTGTATGTGTCAATGTCAAGTTTTAGGTCTCCTCTTGTGTAGGTATTGGTGGTGAAGAATCCAGTATTTGAGTTGTATGGGGGTACACCTCAGTCATTTTACCATTAAAATTACCAGAAAACAAGAAATGCTCTCCTGTTTTCAACTAACGAATCTCAACATTGTTCAAATGTATTTATAAAATTCACTAGCATAATTGTTTTGTTGTAAGTTTTGTTGTTGGTTTTTGTTTTGTTTTGTTTTTTTCTTTTGGCATTTCCACCAACAAAGGACTTCTTTTTTTCTTTTACTATTTTATAAGAACTAGGCTCATTCCCGGAATGTTGATATTAGTGTTACCCATCTTAGAGAAAAAAATTGAGATTAAGAGAGGGTGAGTTATTTTCTTGCAAAAATGATGATGAATGATGACAAAAAAAGTCCATTGGGGAATATGTAAAACTATTAAGGTGTGTAAGAATTAAATGGTGTTTTATTTAAGATTTGTATAATCTGTCTGAAATACAACACTTTAAAGAATGTTGCCAAAATTTTAGCTGGAAATGTATGTGTTTCTGTCCAGATCATATTGTAAATGTGACCCACATTTGAAAGGAAAGATCTTACCCTTTTCATGTTAAAGTTTTTGATACTTCAATATTACCAGGAAAAATTATTGATAAAGCTTGTAAAACTGAAGGCCATTTTGGTTGGGAAAACGATCTTCTCCCTGTCAAGTAGCATTGGATATTTTGCAACATCCAGAAGTGGAGGCCAACAGCAGTCTCTTTGAGAAGAGGATCTCAAAAGATTCAGATCCCTTAAAACTACTGAAACATTCCCATGAAACTTACGAATACAAACCAGAGAATAAAGCGGGTATGTTTATTAATGACACCCTTTCCCCCCACCCCCTCTTCACTTCCACTGTCTGGAATCTGCAGCAGAAACTGTGTGACCAGATAACTGCCTTTCAAATGAGTTTTAAAATTAACCTACTATCCTTGAAAATATAAGCAAACCTAAGAATACCTTAAGCAACCCCAAACATTTCCAAATGAGTGCATGCATTTGGTGAGGCAGGCATGTACTATTTCTTTTAAGCATAAATTGGCATATTGCAAAACGAAAAAAGTACACCTAGTACTTGTACATATAAATTAAAAAATAAATTCTTGTAAGCAGTCTAGGAACTGGTCATTCACCTGACAAGGTTTTTGTCTGAAGTCTGCATATGAGGTCCAGTGTGTTGAATTTCCAGTCTGAAGTTCAGGCAGAAGAGAAACTACTCAACAGTTACGTTCTGATATGGATAGACAAATGGACACATTCTTACTGACTTACTGAGCTTGGCTTGGAATTGGCTGGTTCTTGACTACAGGAGCAAACTTTCTCCATTTGCACCACATCAGTTTACCTTGGTCCAGAGTTCTCTCTTTCCAACAGAAATGGGATAAAGTTGACAATCAGGTACTCTGTAAGCCATCTTTATGTGGTTGAATTGATTCTTTTGTCATGTTAAGGCACCTTTCCCGACTGCTTGGGAAGGAGCCCTGACATCATTGCTTTAAAAAGTCCAACAGCAGGGGAAACTCTGCCTGCCTTTAGCAGCTGTCTTCTTTAGTTTCTTTCATTCCCTCTTAAGCAGGATCAGACTTTATTTGCCTCATGCCTGTGACCCACAGTACCCAGTGGTCTACTCTTCACAGTCACAGGCTTTGAAAAGTGTCCCTAAGTACTCGATGTGCTTGATCTGTGCGGCGGTCCTGTGGCAAGTGGCTTAAGGGCTGATATGATTATTTCAGAGTTTTCTGAAAATCTGAATTGGAAAGTTCTGGTCAGTTTTTTAACATAGTTTGCTTTTATGCTGTATTATCTTTTAGCAGTAGTTGCCCATTATTTTCATGTCCTCTTTCTGATGTACCTGTTCCATATTTGCCAAGGGATTGTCCTTCTTCATCAGGAAATAAAAATGGTCCTATGGAAATGGGTTCTTTACTCTTCTTAAAATTGCAAATCTAGAGGACAAGAAAGAGAAGGCATGTTCAGCAAGAAATGAAGAAGAGCAATAAATTACTTAAAAGTTCACTAGGATATCACACAGCTCTTGAGACAACTAAAAGAGCTACTACCAATCACTTTGAAGAAATCACATGGAACCTATGCCCCAGCAGTAATTACAGTGACCAGACAGCTCTGGTTTTTGGTGTGGGAGCACAGATCTTTCCACTCATCCCACTCCAGCAAGGCAAGGTATTAGGCCTTCTACTCAGCTGGAGGTGAGAACAAAGACAATTGCTGTCCTGATCCAAGCATTAGTATTCAGTTCTTTTCATAGGCTGTTAAATGTCTCCTGAAAGTGTTTCTGTTTATTGCTGAAGTGTCTTATTTTGTGAAAGCAATGATATGTTTAGTTTGTTTTGAAAAAAAAAGCCTTCTGAAACCCAAAATCTACTATCCCCCACTAGTTTTGTAACATTTACAACCAATTAATCAAAACTCTAGAACCTGCCAAGGCCAGTGTATTGACAAAGTTGCAAAAACTAATATTAAGTGATGTGTTGCTTGACCATGGCATGTTGTCAGTGCTTTTAAGACCTCCCCTTCACAGCTCAGCACCTCAATGTGCCAGAACAACCAGGCAACCACTCCATTTGTCCTGACAATGTGTCCCCCTCTCCTCCTGTAGCTTCGCAGATGCTCTAAACCCAACGTGCATCAAGAACAACAGCAGTATTTGTTCTAACTGCTATGTTAGTCCACCAAACCGATATGCAATATGAAGTTACAGAATGGAGAGAAGTGATTTTAGGACTTCTGCTTCCCTGAGGGGAGAGTGGGTAACCTGCAGTGCTTTGGGAAAACATTCCAGGACAATGGGTTGGCCTGAGGAATAAGGAATGCTTGAGATAAGTACTCACATAAAGGTCCTGGATTTTGCTCTCAAGCCTCTTAATGTAAATAAGAACATGGTGTATTGGTAAGGAGAGAGAACATTTCATGCAGTCTAGTGAGTTTAGACTGTGGCTGTCTGTCACTGTAAATTCACGGACATTTTTTTCTAGTTTAACCTTGTTTTGGTGATAGTGTCAGTTTGACTCATTATTACTCACTGATAGACTTAAAGTGATGGAAAGCTTCAGAGTCATGAGACATGTTGCATAATCTCATCAGTCTTTTTTTGTTTGCAACATATACTATAACTTTAATTTTTAGTAATTTGAATTCTTCATAGTTAAATGGCCAAAGTATCGGGGCTTCGTGTCAAAGTTTAATTACAAATTATTACAGAAATGAGTAAGTTGCATGAAGCTGATCAGCAAAGCTTGTGGAAAAAGCTTTTGGCAAGAGGGCAGCTTAGGACATATTTTATGGGTTTGTCCAGAGCTAGCATATTTTTGGAAAAAAAGGCAATTAGGAAAATTGCAAGTAAGACAGGCTATTTGTGTTGACTAGCAGCACAGGAGAGAACGATGTCTGGTGAAAGGTGGCACAATTTTTCTTCTTACTAAGTTTCCTTTTGATCGTATGAAACATTTTGGGTTTGTTACCTCAAGATAAAAATGCAGGAGGCTGAGAGATTTTTCCTTGGTACAGGAGGAGAGGGGCAGAGAAAGAAGAAGAATAGTGAAAACATTGGCAGAAAATAATATTTGGCATCATAAAATCAGTAATATATGAACTTCCTAGTTTGAATAAGCACAGAAAATTTTCATAGGTTTACCATTTCAAATGTTTGCATTTCATTGAGCGTGACTTTATTTTTTTCTGTTTATATCTGCTCTTTTGTTTCGACATGAAACATTTGTGTTGTATGTGCTATCTGAACTTCGGAAAGTATACCCAAAATGCAGTGAGAATGGTGGTTCTGTGAGGCTTGCTGAAATTATGTAAGCTGTGTGCCCTTTGGATAAGATCATTTCTTGTCTCATTTTTTTGAATGTTTGCCTGTTTTCCTAAAATACTGAATAGCCTGTGTCAAATTCTGGTCTTCAGTGCAACAATAGCTCCCTGCTTTGGGACCACCCATTAGTCATGCAGTAGGGAGCAAAATTTGTTACTGTGTGTTTGCTCTTCTGTCTCTGTTCCTTCATATTCTCCACGATTTGTTTGGCAGCGTGTTAGGAAGAAGTCTTATCTAGTGGTTCATTTAAAAGAACAATGTACTTGAGTTTGTTGAGAAAATAACTACCACTTCTAATTTGAAGATCCTAACTGTCCCAAGATGAGTCCCCAACAGCTGGTTGCTTTACACACTACTGCCCAGTGGAAGAAGAATCTGTGCTACAGATAGTTGCCACATCAGGAATCATTTGAAACTGCAAGAAAGAGAAAAATAGAAATAACCGAAGCTCCAGACAAATTGGCAGGCTGAGCTGTGTAAATAAAATGGCCAGCTAATTGTATTCCCTGGTGAATCCAGTCCAAATGGACCAGACGGGTTGAGTGCATAATAGAACACATGCACCACGGTTTGAAAATCTCTGGGAATTCTGAGCTGTCTTGTGCCACCCCTGATGGAGCTGAAATTGTAGTGAACAGAATGCTGGAACCATGTTGTATTATCAGAGGACGTGGAACCACTTATTTGAACTAAACACTTAGTGCTGTCGTGCTGGTGTGACAGAAAATGGCACTAAAGCACAGCTGAGTGGCTATTTTTGTCTGGATAAATACTCCAGTTTGTCAAGCTCTGTCTTCAGATCTGCTAATGCACAAAGGTAGAGTTCAAAATTAGACGTTAACAACTTTCTGTTATCTCAAGAAGGAGTATCATCTCCTTTTTTTGCCTTTTTTTTTTCTCCTGTGTGCAGTTCCAAATGCCTAATAAGTTAAAGGAATGGGTCTCAGGTTGTTGAAAGAGGATACTTAAGCCTATGTTTCATACTGTATTCCATAAAAGCAAATTTTGTATAAATTTACTTGTTTATTTCAATTCATCAGTTTCTGCCCTTGCTGCTGGTGGATGTAGTCTCCAGTTTAAAAACCATCCCTTATAAGAGATGGTCTTCACTATATAAGTACGACCATAGTTCCCACTGGTACAATTATCCATACTATGCTGGAGCACTTAGGGTATTTGCTTTTGTGTCCTAAACCTAACAGCAAAATATAAAAAAGATAGAGGTTACAGATATTAATATAGAGATTAGAGTCTTACTGACTGAGTAACGAGGCTTAGGACCTAATAAGTGGGAGTTTAGGGTTTCCGTTCTTCAACTAAAAGTCTAAATTTAATAGTTCCTTAGTAATTCTTTTGGGGCTTTTTCTCATTAAACTTGGCTAAAGTTTGGGTTCAGGTAAATCAGGGAAAAAAACGTAAATTTAGGGTTCTTCATTTCTCTGAAGCATTTTCTTCAAGTGTGTGAAGATGGACCATTATCCCCAGACCTGTTCATGGCACCTTGTGGCTGGGGAATGCTCTGTGGCAAGCTGAAGAGGATCACTGTCAGGCTGTTGTCTGGCGTTGGGTTGAAGAGCCAATAAAGAGTAGACACCCTGTTTCACCCAAAATAAGACCTACCCCGAAAATAAGCCCTAGCATGATTTTTCAGGATTTTTGAGGATGCTTGAAATATAAGCCCTACTCCAAAAAATAAGCCCTAGTTACGGTTCATTAAAAAACTCAATTTAAATAGTGTCCAGGCAGCTATACATGTAAAAAAGTAAGCATCTTTTGGAGCAAAAATTAATATAAGACCCTGTCTTATTTTCAGGGAAACAGGGTAGATGTGGGAGAAGTACTTCAAGCAAATCTCAAGGCACCCCAGGGCCATCACTGTCAGGGTACAAAACTGAAGAGATACCCTCAGTATATGGGCTACCCAGACAGAAGAGCTGTGCTTCTGTGCAGGAAATCTGGTTTTCTGGCAGGGCTGCTCGAGCGGAAGTTTTTTGTTTGACCAGTAATCAGGACTACGATTTTAAATGGAGGTAGTACACAGGACTTAGAGGATGGGCTCGGTAATACTGCCTTGAGCATAGCTACCGGGTGTTCTTGCTAGGCTGGTGATGGAACGCTGCTGACGTTGCCTTGCAGCCAGGAGCGCTACGCCCTGGGAGAGCGACAGGAAAAGATGAAAACAACGTTTTGCTTCTCTGGTCCCCTAAAGGCAGCCACCTCGAACTTTCACTACCCTCTTATGCAAGTGAAGAGAAAGTGGTTTGGTTAGTGGAGAGTAGTTCATCTTTGTTTTCTTTCTTTTTGTTTGAACTTAACCTGAAACTGATCTGTGTCATGTAAATAGTGGTATCCAAGATACCAAAGCTAAGAATTGAATATTGCTTTAAAAATATAGCGTATTCAAAACCTTTTACCCTTAAAATTTTAAGAATTTTTGTAACCCATTTTTAAAATTCATAATTCTCATACTGCTTCACAAGTGTTGTTTCTGAATTTTTAGATCAAAGCATGTTAAGAGGTAGAATACCTTCTAAAAAGTTTTGTTTCTGATTGAGGCATATGTTGTACAGCCAGACTGTGCATGAATATATGTGAGGACATTTTGACCTCTAGTCAGACTTGAGCTGACTTCTGGTAAATCTCCTTCTGCTTGTTGTCTGGTAAAAGTATTGCCAGGCACAAAATAAATAAAATAAAAGTTTAAGATCAATAGATTTACTATATTAACATATTATCAGAGATCTAGGATGGAAGGATTTTCTTTAGTTGTATTTCCTTGGTTTCACTGCAAATAGGATTAATAGCTAAGGCAAAGATATGACAAGTATTTTTAAGTGCATTTGGTTAAATCCTCTAGTCCTGATTATGAATTTTAAAATATATTAGCTGGATATCTTCCACAATTCTTGAATATAACTATACAATGCAACACTGTTGGCCATTCTAGTAGCTGGATAATGTACATACACAGAGAAATACTGAGTTATTTACAGGGGTAGCATCATTTTTGTTCATGGCATTGCTGAAAAAAGCCAAAACCAGGAAGCTAGGTCGAAGATAGGAAGGGAGCAAAAAGGAAGTGTGATGGATAGTCAGAATACTTTGTGTCAATTTTAGTTGTCAGTATTTTTTAATGTTAAGAATTGGAAAGGAATGTTTAAAGTCATATGCGTATTTGACATTAACCTGGTTTATAGTGATAGTTATAAATACCTTGATATATTTAGCTTATCAGAAAAAGAAGACTAAGATGGCAATTGGTCCTCACCAGCATGCAGTAGAATACTGGGAGAAAATATCTGATGATTCATACTGTA
The DNA here is from genome assembly GCF_036013445.1 of Caloenas nicobarica. NCBI lineage: Eukaryota > Metazoa > Chordata > Aves > Columbiformes > Columbidae > Caloenas > Caloenas nicobarica. The sequence goes on along the minus strand of NC_088246.1, from coordinate 42,920,616 downwards.
TGCACCCATTGAAGAAATACGTTACAAGATTCAGAGGCTAGAAACAAAAGCAATACAAGTGAAAATGAGTAGCATGGTCCAGTTTTTAACGAGCTAAGTAATAAATCCAGTGTCAGTCACTTTTCCATTAAGAATTTTTATTTTCTTCCTGCATATCCTGTAGTTCAAACAGAAACTGCAATCTTCATTGCTCAGGAAGTCAGCCACAATAGTCAGAATTATTCCCTCAAAATATGTATATAAATACATGAAATGAGTGGAATGCATGTATAATATGTAATAGATTCATTATCCACCTAAATCAAGAGATCATGACAAAACTGGTGAAAGCAGCAGTGGATCTGCAAGAATGCCTAATTCTTGAGAATATCTAATTGTACTATCTCAAATATGTGATTTTTCACTTTTCTACATTTTATTTAGGCAAAAGATTATTTCTTTAGTCTTTAACATTTATCCAGGTTAATAAAAAAGTTATTTATATTACAGTCATAGCAGAAGTTCCATTGTGCTGTGTGCACTGTTCTTGTCACAGAGTAAATATGCTTACAGTTAGCATGGCCTGATATTTGTTTGAAATTCTTCCTGATTGGAGTCTGCTTTGAGGTCAACTTTTTTAAAAAGGGAGCAAAGCAAATACAATCCATCTGTTTTCTGGAAAAAAAAATGAGGAAAAATATGTTGTTTTCATTGTGTATTTGTTTGCTTAACTGCTGCTTTGCTGAGAAATGTGTCGCCTTAATATTTTCAAACAGCACCTAGCAATTTTCACAGATTTTACTGTGTGCAAATCTGTTCAAGATTGATGGCATTTTAGTTGTTGCATGCATCTAGAGAATGTGTGCTTTAAACAAATATGTCTTAGCATTTTACTTTTTGCTGCATGTTCTATTCCTAAGAACAAGAAAAGTACTGAAATAAAGTGGAGTCCTTCTGGCTGTGGGATATATCTACCCCTCGTTATGCACACAGCTCCATTTGGTGCATGTCAGAAAACACAATGCAATTATTTGAGCAAATCAGAGTAGAAGACCCTGATCAATTTAGCTTTGATTGATTCTTATGATCAGGTCAAAGGGAGTGGTCTGAGACTATAGCATATGCACACCTAAAAAAGCAGACTGAAAACAACTGATTTCATTATGGATTTTTTTTGTCCTGACTTGTAGCTTGGATATCTACATAATAACTTTGTTTTTCATTTATTCTAGTAATGGAGCTACTTATTTATTTCTAGAGAGAAAAAAATGCTAATATTTTGAGGCAATCAACTTGTAGATATTTATTTTTTTGTTTTCACCTTTGAACAGGAAATAGACTCCTCTGCTACTAGGCTGCTTCTTGTAACTAGTAACACTGACAGATACCATGTCAGAATTGCTGTATGTTTCTCAGGACAAACCCAAAGCAAGTGTAAACTTCATTATGTATTGTGCTCTGTACAGTTTTACATAGCTTTTCCACAGGCTAGACATGAAATGAATTTCGAATTTCGAAATGAATTTGTTAAGATGGTTTACTCTTGAACAACATGATGCCAACCTAGAAAATTGACAGGAAGCAATTATTCAGATTCTTCTAAATTTTTAATTTTTAAAGCACATTGTTGTGTATTTCTCTACTAGGTAGGGTAAAGCATCTTCCTGGCAATGCTGGAATGCCCTGAGGATCCCCAAAAGCCTTTCAAAGAATATTTTATTTACTGTCAGGAGGACTTGAGATAACCTTGCAAGATTTGTAAAGTATGGTGAGAACAGATTGGCAGTGGATGCCTTCGTCTCAGGCTTCACCGCAGAAGGTTTCCTGTGTATGGTTTCAGGGCACTGACAATACTATGAGCATTAAGAGTGCCCTTGTCACATTTGTGTCAATGACATGGGAGTTAACATGTGTGGCTGAGGCCAAGTCCTTTAAATGCTGAACCACCCAAAACTCAGAAGTAGGTTTCTTTCCTGCTGCTCTGTGGTTCCCAACAATCTTGTTTTACATACAAAATCCAAAGAAAGAGGTGCTGGGCAAAGCCTTACTGTGGTGCTACTCATTTGAAGAGGTGCCATGAATATAATTTGGTTTCGTCTTTTGGGTATTTGGTGGGACAGACAGAACTTCTGGCAAAGCATTTCTGGTTTATGGTTTATTTGCAAACAACTGTAAACTTGCTTTCATTTTATATGAAGAAGCAAATTGTCTTACCAGTTTGCAACTCTTGGTAGCAGGTAGAAGACCTCTGTGAGGAAGAGTGCGGCAAAAGAGCTATCTGAGTCGGCACAAGAAATTAGGTTGAATCTGGGTATGAATGCCGTTGGAAATTCAAAGGTTTTTAAGTTTAAGAAGAGTGAGCTCTGGAATAACCTCTTTGAAGTATTAACGGAGAGAGCAAACCGAGTTGATTTAAAGATGACATTTCATCAGTTCATGAACAGGATTACAGGGCCCAACTGCCTTCAACAGCAGGAGTCTGACATGAGTCATGAATAAGACAGAAAACACTCCTGAGATCTGTGTGTTACCAGTTACTATAGTTCTGGTTCTGCCCCATCTGTTTTCTTCCAAATCTTCTGTTTTGGGGATCCCATTTCAGTTGAGCTAACTAAATGGAAGACCCACAACATCTGTGATCCTTATACAAATACATTTTCACAAAGGAGCAAGTTCTGCACAGCAGAATTGGAGCAGTTCTACTGTCTTCAGGTCTGCCAGCACAGAGCAGGTTTCTTTCCCTGGTTAATGTGAAAACCCATGATCAAGGGGGTGGGTTGGCCAGGCAAAAAAAACCCCAACAAACAACATAGTCATTCTGATTAAACAGCCTTCAGAACCATCACACATGCTTTTACTTCTGGTGCTTGAAGAAAGATTTTATGAAAAACACGGGGTTTAACTAACAACTTGATACTGATCTCTCTTTTGTAAATGAGTAGTGAAGTCAGAAGTTGATTGCACCTTATGAAAGTATGGATTGATTCAGTTGAATCACAGGGTGACAGACGTGTTCTTTGGAAGGAAGCTATGGAGGTCACCTGGTCCAGCATCCTGCTCAAAGTGGGATGATTGTCAGCGCAGGAGCAGGTCAGCTGTGGTGTTGTCAATTTAAATCTTGAAAACATCCAAGGATGGAGATGTGTAGCTTCTCTGAGCAACCTGTTCCAGAGCTACACTGCCCTGCTAGTAAAGAAATCTTTCCTAATGTCTGCCATTAGCATTTTAAATAATACAAGCATAGGTACAGGTTAAGGTTGAAAAAACTGCCTCTTAGCTTTTTGTTTCTGTCTGTTTACTTTAAAAACTAGGAAGGAGTAATTTCCTGTGTGAAAGTGATCACTTGCCGTTAAAATGCCTACTGCCAGACAAAGTAGTTACTGCTAGTAGGTAGGCAGGTTACCTACCAATGAAAAGGAAGAAATTAAAAACACTTTGTAGTCAACATATTTAATCTATGCAGCATACTGCTAAATGAAATGTAATTGTGTAATGTAACTGAATAGATTTTGAAAAAAATAGTTGCATCCAATAATGCTTATTCTATCAGGATGTGGTTAAGATAACATCATTCATGGTATGTTTTTCTCAGCACATTAGGCTGAGATTGTTAAGGAAAGAAGGTTCGACTAGAGGGTGGATTGAAAATGTCAGCTTGTAACTGGAAATGTAAAAGGAAGCATACAAAATATGAAATAAAAAGTAGAAGGACACTTCCCTTTACAGAAAAGGAAGTGCTTTACCTGATAAAATATGGTGCATCTAGATGTCTTAAACATGCAGAATGGTAAATTACTAACAGAAACAGATGTAATTCTTTAAACGACGCAGACCACAAGCTCTAAATCTGATAGTTCCGTTGTGAGCATGGATTACTTAATGCATTTGCATTCGCTGAGTCAGTTTTGTAAAGGAGCAGAGACCACAGGAAGATATCTGACTGCAGAGATAAAATAATGGGAGATTTAACCATGTCAGACTTGCAGTTTGTAGCAGTATGTAAACTGATGAATGGTCCTCCATTTTGCAAGTGTGAACCTACATATTTTGATATATAGAATGTCAGTAAATTGATTGGGGTCATGATATGCAAAATGAGGAAGACTGATCCTATTTAGATAACAAATGCCTGAACACTTTGTCCAAAATTCAAACTAAATTTAAATAATTTTTTAAGGTTCAAAAGCATATAGTGATCATTCTCAAATGATACATCCTGTTTTATTTTCACTAGAATTCTGTCTAGAACTAAAAAGAATAAGTGGAAAAAAAAAGTGGTTGTTTTGACATAAGCATCAGAAAAAATGACCTGTCGTCTTACTGGAATGTCTCTTTCCACTCAGTTTTGCAGATCCAAAAAGATCTTGTAGTGCAAGTAAAATTACTACTAGCTCTAGCTGAACTTATTTTACAGTGAACATAAAATCAAAACAGTCAACACAAGACAAAAGTTTAGTCATCTTCAAGTATATAAAAGTTACCTAATCTTCTTTTTGGTGGCAAAGTAAATTTCATGTATGTATTCAGAGTGATATTAATAATAAAAATACTTACATAATTCACAAATATTAAAAAAAAGAAGAATCTCACAGCTGTTGGGTTTGATAGTAAAAGATATAGATCTTCTTAATTGAAATGCTTGAAAGTTTTTTTGGGAGGAGAGCTCTATCTTTTAAAGTTTCAAATATCCTTTTGTTCCATGAGGTAAATGTTCCTACATTTAGCTATCTAGTCTTGCAAGGACCGTATACCAAGAAGGGAAAAAGAGGAAACAAAACCTAGGAAGTCAAGACCGGTACAAACATTCTTTGGTTTTTAAAGAAGAGTTTGAAAAAAGTTAGAATACAAATCCATTCACTTTCTTTATATGTAAATGCACCCATCTTTTTTTCTTGTTCATAGCTCTTCTAACCATTCACAAATGAGTTTCAGAACCACTACAAATTCAGATTTCTGTATTTCCACTGGTGTTGTGTATACTGAAATACCGTCTAGAGTTTTAAGATTTACCAGGACTGCAAATATGACAATATGTATTGGGTATTTCTTTCAGTTCTGAAGGACAATACCAAAGAAATTCTTCTCCCTGATTTTTTGAATAAAGACTCACTGTATTTAGCTATGATATGAGTAGTCCTAGACTTTATGCTACAGTAATTCATATTCAAGTTCCATTTTAGTTCAGATGTATGATTTCACTGCTTATTTTTCAAATATGCGTATTTGCCCATTAACATAATAAATATATTCTTTCTTACCCACACACTTATGTATTAATATTATCAATATATTCCTTCTCAACAGATCATGGCAAACATATCTTTCCAAATTACTGTCTGCAAAAGATTTCTTTAATTATAACTTTTAAAGAAGCTCTTGATAATAACAATAACCAGCTGAATAAAACATTCCTCTTCTTTAGCTTTGAAATTTTCTCTCAGCTGGCTTACATGTACCATAGGAGTCAGATGTAGGAAAAAAAAAAAGAAAAAAGAAAGATAGATGTGCAAGTTCTTTGACTCAGGCTATACAGCATATGATTGAAGTAAAGAACATCATCTCCTTTTGTTCGCTGAGGTTTTTTATTATTATTATTTCTCTCTGGTCTTCTACTTTTCTGCTCCTCAAATAAGGCTAATTACAAAGGAAAAAAAGTTGAAACTGGTGGAGAGAGATCCTTTAAAGCCATTCCTTTTGCAAAATGGAACAAAAGAAAGTACCAAGGGCATGGATAGGCCTTGAAAAAAAGAAAAGAGAAAAACCATCTAATGAGGATGTTGAGATAAGTGCTTGTGAAGAAAACTGGCAAAAAAGGGCTTTTAGTCTAAAATCCATAAATAAGTGGGCATTAGATGGGTACTAGAACATTTTTAACAAGAGAGGCCACCAAACTGTATCATCCTATGCAAGAGCTACAACCCTAAAAACTCTTCTTCTTAACAAGATGAGGGTTTTTCTCTTTGAAATATTAATTTGAAAAAGAAATACTTGAAAATTAAGGAGTATTATTCATGTCTGTGAATCCATTATAGAGGAAGACACCATCAAAGCTGCTTTAGATATAATTATGAATGCTGTAGACTTTCTAAAGGTCAAAGATCCTAAACAATATGAAGAAATTGTTCACAGTGTATGATGGTTCAGACAGGATTTGACCTCCAATCCCTTTTTGGGTCTTCTAGGCTGCGCTAAAGAAGCAGCATATACAGCGTCAACTGGAGAAGAGTTTAAGAATCAAATCATTTGCCCATCCTCCAAACCTATTTCTTAATACTCCTGGGTAATTGGGCACTCAGATGTGCTTGATATCCATAGATGTGCAGGTCAGGTGTTTGAGACTCAGTCTAATTACCGGAGAATGACTGCCAGCTAAGCATTGTCCATGTCAGCTCTCAGTACTGCTCTTGTAACACATAAAGGAGAAAAACAAATCTGAAAGGGAGAGACGATAAAAGGACAGAGAAAAATATACTATAGGACCTGATCCAAAGACTGTAGAAGTTAATGGAAAGTCCCATTAGCTTCACTGAGGTTTAGATTAATCCCTGTTTTTAACAAGACTGGCAGTTCTTTATCCCATCGTTCATTAGATCTCCTTTCACCCACGTGTACCAGAAAGTTAGTGTTTCGTACTCGTGACCTGATTTTTTAACATATTCTGACAGATTTGGTATTTATGAATCCGTCAGGGAATTATTTCCTATTACAACTTTTTTTTTTTTTTCCCCAGAAGGTTCTCTTAATGTGACATTTTAAGGGCTTTGAGAAAATATTACAGTACAACAACAGTAGTCCCCAAAATATAATAACAAGAGCTTCTAAATCCCTCTGGCCATAAATCGAAATCTGGTGATTTTGCTGCCTGTGGTGCTTTTTGATTTGGAATAAGAAAAGTAATGAAATAGTGCAGATTTATGAACAAGGTGTTTCCTAAACACATGATACCATTTACCCTGCTCCTTTCTTATTCACCTTTAGTGAAACTTCTGGCACATGTTCTGTGCCGCAGATGGACCAACAATATACACATGTGTCTAGTGATCAGGTGTTTGAACTTGACTGCCAGCTTAGCAGCTTTTGGTGCGATGGAGGGTTCACCCACAGGTGTCCTACACGCTGGAGAGTAATCTTTTGGCACTAACTTTACACAGCAGGCTACCTGTGTGGCTGATAGCCATTGGCCCTTTTATGTGACTCGCTGTGGCATTTTCCAAATTCTGGGTCAACGACGAACAAATATAGCAGGATAATAACAAATGGTTTGATATATTGCCTGCAATAATTCAGGTTTATTTATTATAGTTTACAATGTCATTTACTAAATAGTGAAGCTGAATTAATATGAATGTTGGGTAGTTTTCTTTGTATCAGTGATTTTCCTTGTATCAGAGTTTTTCCAGAGCCATCACTTGTAAAACCTATGCTTTATGAGTATTTGAGAGCACAGACATTATGATAGATAATGTCTTCTGCATAAAGATTAATAAATCAGCAACAACCGCATAAGAGATGGCGAGTATTTTTGTGTTAGATTCAAGCTAGAGAGATTAATAATGTTTTTTACTTGTGAGACAGTCTTTTATTTTGCTTTATATGGTACATGCAGTGTCAGTGAGGAATCAGAATTCCATAATTAAATTCTGTTGATACTTACTTTTAAAGCATAATTGTAATCCTTCTGTTTCACACATTAAAGATTGAGTTCAGTCTCTGAATAACTCAGTAACTCTTCACAGGACACTTGAATTTTCTTTATCACATTTTAAGAAAAATACTGACTGTAACAGAGGAAATAGGTATAAATGCCCTCTTATTGACATTTTGCACATTTTTCTCACGTCTTTGGGTTCAATTAGCTAAATAACCACAATTCCCACAAATTGCAAACTTTATAGACTCAAATAGTGTCTTAAACATAAGATGCTTTTGTACTGTGAAAATTGAATGTGCAGAGCTATTTCTCTTATTCCTTGTTACCTACATGAGTTTGACCCAAGCTAGTAAATGGAGCTACTGAGAAATAAGAATTATTTATGTTTTCCAGGGGAAGGGGACCGGGAAACCCTCTCTTGTCTTTTTTTTCATCAAGGTGTTATAGAAATTATGCAGTGAGACTGAGTCCCACCTCAACAATCTATACGCACGTTGTGTTGTAGATAGTAGAAGCTCTAGGTGAATGCTGGTTGTCTGAGACTGAATGGAAAAAACTGGATTGATGCTGATTGATTTTGAGGAATAATTAAATGGGAAGACTGTTGAATGTTGTACCTCTATTAAATGTAATTAAATTAAGAAAGGGACAAAAAGGCGTGTTGATAATAAACTAAGTAATTTAGTTGTTCATTTCTTTTCCTTTTGTAATTTGTGTGAGTCCATTTTTTTTTTGAGGGGTGCAAATTGTGTTAAATTTTTTCTGTGCTCCCTTGTTATCACACCTCTCCATGTCACGAGTGCTGGAACATCTCTGACGTCTTTTTCTGCTTAGAACAGGGGTGTCAAACTCATTTTCACCAGCCACGTAACTACTCCTCCATTTATACAGTCCTAAAATTACATTCGGCCCTTTGAAGGCAACCATGAGGCTGATGTGGCCCCCAGTGAAAATGCGTTTGACACCCCTGTCTTAGAGTAAATACAGGGCAGCTGGTTCAGGAGGCACCAGGGGATGTGCTCTGCCACAGAGGGAATTTCCTGCTCTGTACCGATTAGGTGACACAAAGTGGTCTTCTGTGATTAGACAATCCAGACAGAAGATTAATTATTTAGAGAGAAAACATTTTATTATAAGAAGGGGAGGGACAATTTTCATTTTATTGAAAGCAAGCTGGTCTATAAATTATCATCTTCTTCACTCCAGAAACAAATGTATCATCAGACATTAGTTGAATGGTGCAATTACCTCCTGTTTCACCCTAGAAAAATGAAAAGAAAGGGTTTTTTAAAATGTAGTTGTAAAAACCTTATTATATTAATTCTGTTAAAAACCTTCTGGAGAAGAATATTTGCTGGGCTTGGACTCTCAGGAGGCTTTAAGCATCTAACTGATGATGCTGAGAATCTCAAATACCACTCTCAAAAACAATGTGAAAAAGAAACAGTTTGAATTATTCCATTCAATAAGTAATATACAGATAGTCAACAGTGAAACACTGCAACTCAAAACATTGAGTATCATGATACATTGTCATTGGATGTTTAGAGTATTGTCAATTATTTATGAATTACTATAAAGCATTAAGATACAGTATTTTAATGGGGCAGTCATTTGGGTAAAACAGTATTCATGTAAGAAAATAAATGCCAGTTTGTGGTAGGTCTAATGTTATTAATATTATGAATTTGTATTAGTTGAATGAACATAGTGTGCTTAAGTGCAAGTTTGATGACAGATAAAATGAATCAAAACTCTTTTAGTTGCTGATTTGAATTGCTTCTTCTACTCCCTGCCTCTGTCCCCCATTTAGCCACTAGCTGTGTCTTTGCTTTTACAGTTCGTGTATGAGCTGTAGAAAAATTACATGGACTGCAATGAATTTTTGGTGGCGATCCTTGGTGTGGAAAAAGTGCAGGATACATGACATTAAAATGTATGCTGAAGCTGTTGTTTAAACCAGGATACCTAACTATTTCTTGAATGTGTTTGCAAGGAAAAATGGTGATACACAGTTGAATGGATGAGTGACAAAAGTGGCCTTGCTGGAGGCTTCGTTTGATTCTTGAGTGTAAGCCAGTTAATGGAGCCCAGTCATGGAGATAAACAGAAGTTCTCTGAGAGTAAAAACTAGTCTACACTTAGTACTGCTCTCTGTGCACTCCTGGTAGCTCAGCACAGATCTGATTCCAGATCCCATAAGTACCTGCTCTTTGTTCACCTTCACCTTCTTTGCTACAAACCAACTGGCTCCTGGACAAGAAAGCTTCGACTGGAAACGCAGAACATATGTGATAGTTGCTCAGACTTCTGTGGTTCACTTGAAGAGGCTGTTCAATAAATCTGTCATAAGCCCTCTGAGGCCCATCATGCAAGTCTTGGGAGTCTTTCTATGTGGAAGTGTCTTCCTTGCTGGGACAGTACCCAGAGTTAGCACGATTAAAGAGCAAATGAATGCTGGGTCCTGTAACTCCAGGGATGTTGGCTTCAAGGCAGGGGAGCCAAATCACCCTGAAGGCTCCTACTTGTGTCCCAGACTTCATCAGCTCTGTCATGCAGTCTGCTTCTGCAGGGAGTTCAGTCCTGACTGAGCCAGTCAGGAATAGACATGCCAAGGGTGTTCTCACAGAGTGTGCTGGGAGATGATAAGATGTGTGAAATGCACAAGAATCACTTCATGTTTAATCCTGGAAAAGCTGGTGCAAAAGCAGATGAGCCCAACAAGCCTGTTAAAGCGAGTTGCATGCAACAGGCATCAGTCGCAAATGGCTGTGGGATGACAATATGGACACAACTGGCTTTAGCCATTTGGCTTTGAGAGCCTGAACCTGTTGATGAAGAGCACATAGACATGCTCATAAAATGCACCAAAAATATGTGAGATTACTAGCCACTTTTTTTCTCGGTGATGCAACAGATCTACAATGGTACGCTGGAACAGATTCATTGTGTCAAGCCATAAAGAAAATCTAAACATGTTGTATGTTAACAATTACCAAATTGTATTCAGAGATGAGTCTGCTTCCTTCTGTTTTTTCTCACTAAAATGATCTAAATTATATAGCCTATATAATTTCAGTAGCACCTATCTGGTAAGACACCTGCAGGTTTGATAACCATCCGTATCTAATGTAAACAGAATTTTTAGACCTAAGTTTCACATTTTAGTTGTTGTTTAAGGACTGCAATAAATACTAGGAGATAATAGGAAAGCAAAAACGAAGGAACAAAGCTGAGGATGGCAAAGCGAAACAAAGAGGAAGGCTGTGCATCTCTTTCCGCTGGTACTGCAAGGTTTTAGTCATCACTGTGGCTGAGTTTCTGCTTCTGAAAAAAGTTGGATGGGATGAGGTATTCAGCGCTAGGACTGCTTTACTTGTTTTAACTGACTGTGCTGCTAAATCTGCAAATAATTGTGTGAGTAAACATAATTTGTGGAAACCAACTGTATCCACATACAAATGCTGTTGTACCAAAGGTATCATTTGGATAGCTACACAGGATTTGTAGTAAATGAGGCAGAAACAAGGGGAACAGAAACTTTTTTCTGAATGGCGTTTTGCTTGAAGACTCCAGGAGGCATGGATCCTAGGTATAGCACTACACCGTGAAAATGTATCTTCCAAGTATGTAGTACTGCATTTGTCTACAAATACTAAAAATATTAGCAAAATGTACAGGCTAGCTTTTGTTGTTCTTGTTTAGTGCACGAGTTAACAAATATTATATGACCAAAAGTATATGTACTTTTGGAAACTATGTAAGTTGCAGTCAGTGAATCACCATGTAAATTAGGCCAACATATTTAGCTGAACTTTTATGCTTATGTTTATACAACCAGAGATTCGAGAATATCATATCTTGGCATAGGAGATTTTCACTGACCATCCAAATATGCCTACTTTGAAAACTGAATGATTTGCATCGACATTACACAATACTGTAGGACAGAGAGTGAAAGAAATGCCCTGTTCAATGGGTCTGGAGAACTTTCTCTTTTAAAATTTACCATGTATTAATTATGTATGACATTTCAGGGAGTGAGAGTTGTTCATAGCCTATGGCAATGAGCTAGTGAAATAAGACATTACTGAGACAGAAAATAAAAATGTGTCAGCATATCAAATACACAGATATTGGTAGCCTAGATGTATTTTCTACTTTGGAAAGCTATGTTTGATATTGTGAAATTAAAGCTCTGCATAGTGGTTTTAGGTAGCACTACCACATTTCTTTGAAAATAACAATATCGAAGTAGCTGGGAAAAAAGAAATTAAATTCTCATCTTGTAGCATCACTGCAAAGAGAACCAATAAATAAAATACCTTAACGTATTCTGCAGCTAATAAAAATGATGGTAGAACTACTGAAATGCATTTCAAAACCAGAAGAAGCTTAGCAACCTCCTTCTCATTCAACAAAATAAGGAAAAGGCTCATTGAGGATTTATATGCTGTGTGTAAATATTTTATTTGTTTTTCCTCTTCTTTGGAAGAATATTTTTCTCTTGTAGTCCACTTCGCTACGAAATTCAAAAGAAATTTATTCCATCACATAGGGGAAGGAAGGATCCCCAACTTTCTGGGAATCAGTTTTTGTTTTAATAATGCTGTATTTTACAAAAGTTGGTTGTCACATACTGTATTAGCTGTATTTTTACAGTATGTTTGGTTGTTCTTATTGTATCTTTTGATCCCATGGAAAGAGAAGCCGTCTTCCTCACAGCCGAAGACAAGCTGTTGAAGTGGCTACCAGCAGAACTGTGGTGTTAAGAGAAAAAAAAAAAAGAAAGAAAGAAAAAAGAAACCCACCACAAACAAAAAACATCTTGCAAACTGGAAATGGTTGAGCCAGTGGGAAGTCTTTTAACATTCCTCCTAGCTTGCTCACTTGGGTGCCTGTCTCCCTCCTCCTGAAGTGTGAGCTTTGTATTAAAAGAGCCACTTTACCAACAGTATCTGCAGAAGATTTCATTCTAGCACCTCTGATATTTTAAGGACGTAATACTTCCCCTCCTATTTTATGTTGCTATGAACTCCATTGTTTTCTTTAGTCTAGGGGAATTTGAATGTGAATTACTCAGGATTCACTGCTGCACAGCGCTAGATCATCCATCCTAAACCTGTGTAAACCTCCTCATCTGTGCTGACACATATCGTTAAGGATTTGCAGTCCTGCAGCCCATCTCAAGGATTAAACCAGTTAGGTACGTATGATGCTCAATGGACTTAACATTCCAGTTTATCAGAATGTAAAAGAAACAGCCTTTATCTTAGCATGCAAAAATTTAAGGTGGAGTAGATGTTCCTACGGTATGTGCAAACTGTGGCTATCAGCTGGAACATCTGTGTCCTTCTGCATGCCTTACAGTGCTGCCCCTGTTGGAAGTTCTCTGGTTTGGGCTGTACGTATCCAGTACTGCCAGCGCCTCCATAGTCATTATTCTTATAGGAGGCTTTGAAATTTGTAGGAAAATGCTAATAATTTCCATCCTTATTGACTTGGGGTTTGTAGCATCTTCTAGCTCACAGTTCTCATTTGTTTTTAAACGTAAATTTTTAAAAATGTGCTTGCTGCAGATTTTAATTATTTTAACAGTTTCCAAAGTATTTCACATTTGTTTTGCAAAAGTAGTGTATATTGTACTGTGGTATTTATAATGATTCTGTACTGAAACTACATGCTTTACAGAAATGATAAGTGCTTTTAATTTCAATGACTGATAGTATTTTACACTCGCCTAACCTTTACAGAGGTTTCTCTGTTCTAACATTGTGCAATGCTAGTGCACTTCCAGTCAGTTATATCCATACTGAAGTATTCTGTTCTCTTCTCCATACTTTTTACTATTGTTATCAATGTGCCTTCCATCAGCATGTTAAGCAGCGTGCAGATGATTTATGTCTGTTCTGTTTGTTCTTGGACTCCAGAGAGGCAGCAGTACGTTCAGTAAAGTGGCTTTACTTTCAAAAGGTTATATTAGGAAGCTTAAAAGTATATACTCTAACTGGAATAGGCAGACATGAGTTTTGTGACGGTCTGTAGTTCCTTGAGAAGTGGTAAAATGAACAAGCAGTCCAAAATCTGCATCTTCTGTGCAGACAAGATTTTCCTGATTGTTGAAAGTTCCACTGAGCCAAGCAGAAAATTGTTGTCAGTCATGTTCACCTGTGTGCATTAGGCCTTCTTTCATATCGATGCTCTTTGTGTCAGCAAATTAATGCCCTAACTTTTGATATTCATTGGCAAACCACAACAAGGGGTACAGGGTAAGTTTGATACACCTGATACACAGTCGCTGAGAAGACACACTGCAGTGGTTTGTATTGGTTATGTCACGCGTGTTTTATAGTATTGCTGTAGCAGTCTAACAACCACATGTCAGATGCAATTTTGGAGAGCAGATCATGGTTTAGCAGGATGGAGAAGTCACCTAGCCAACTGGAGATGTTGTTCTAAGACCTGCTATGCAAGAAGTTAGTGTTAGTTTGCTAAACTACATACCAAGCTTGTCTATTGTAGAATGCAAGTCATGAATTGTGTGGCTGTACAGATAGTGCTTCCTTTTTAATAGAAATGTTTATAAAATGTTTCCCTAAAAAAATCAACTAACAATAGAAGTATTCCACTTCATCCTTAACTGAATGAGAGGAACTGTAGTAATGGAAGAAGTAGTAATAAGAGCAGCAAACTGTGCAGCAGCTATAAAATCTTAACGAAAATATGTTTTTTGAGATAGTTTGGGCACATGCTGAAATTAACTAACAGCAAATGGAATTTAGTAAAGTTATTACTGTTAAAAGTGAAAATCATGGTAAAATGTGCTGTTGATTCTTTAAAACAGCAAGAAACCTCTCTTCCCTCTTTAGCCGATATAAAACAAAATTTGAACAAAATATGGAGGAAAAGTGACTAAAATTTAGACATTCAGACTGCATTCGTCTCTGTCTATTACTGTGTTCTCTATTACATATAATAAATTAAAAAATGGAGCCTGCTTTTGACAAAAGCTAGGAAAATATCTGTGAGGATTGTTTCTTGACAGTGAAAAAAGGAAAAATGGCTCTTGGTTAATCTTCCTAGTCCTTTATGTCTACAAGGACATGCATTACTTCACTCTTGTTACCATGTCATCTTCCTCTTCAGTCCCTGTTAATGTCTTCTTCTGGTCTTATCCTGCTGTGACTGAGCATTACAAAGTTTTTCACGCCTCCATGCGTAAGTCCATCAACCAATTAGTTTTCGGAGCACATGATACATGTAGATGGCATGGCAGTGGGTTCAGACCTAGGTCAGCATGCTCCAAGCTTTCAGTCAATATGAAAAAAGTATAGGTCTACATTATCAGTTTTATCGATTTAGAGAGTGGATTTTTCATTGTCGTTTCTTTTTCAAACTTACTTCCAGCTGTGATCACTGCAGTTATTCTGATTTTTATCTCAACATTCGCCACAGAATTTCTCACCATGACAAACACTGATTTTAAACAAGCATCTGAAATGTATCAAAGTATGTGTCTTGTATTGACTTTTTATAGGTTTTTGTTGCACATCTGACATATCTATCTTTTAGAACATTCCAGTAAGGTATCCAATTTTTACATCTAATCAGCTGCTGTTTTCTTCTGAAAATGTTTGGAGGACTTGTTGGTGAGGACTTGGGTGGTAATTCTGCCTCAACAATGTGTCTTGCTTGTAAACTAATGTAGAACACTATGGGTAGTGTATTTTATTTGGACTAAAGTGTCAGGTTTTCAAAGTCCAAACTAAAATAATCAGGGATCAATTATTATTGATTGTGTTAAATATAGATTGAAACAAATGTGAGTAAAACAGTGAGGTGTCCTGGATTAGAATGAACCCACCTTGGCATTTTTATGGATGCAATGCATCATTGTACAAATATACTAAGAATTTGGATTAAATGTATCTCAGCAGAAAAAAGAGAAAATACTTTTCTGAAAAATATGGTGGAGATTTTTTTTCCTCCATTGTTATCCACAACTTTAGGAGTTAGGAAAACACTTTTCTGTTTGTTGCTTTGTCTTTTATTTTGTAGTAAAGAGGGAAATTACCCTTGCATAATCTCTTTAATTTTATTTAGTATGCTGAGGCATAGATCTGTTTGGCTGCGATCTGCCTCTGTCTTGTAATACTTGATTCTTTTTGTATAATTTCTGTTTTGTCATTAGAACTAAAATGAGAAGTAGTTTAGAACAAATTTAACTTTATATTATTGCAAAGTTTTGAAATTAGAAAATGAGATGGTACTACCTATTGTTAAAGCAACATAAAACTGGAAGCAGCTCCATTCAGCTGCAGTCTGAACGGAGATAAAGAAGGGTGTCTGAAAAAAAAATATCCAGTAATTGGAATATACTTACATCAAAGCTTCCTAGGGTAGGTTAAAATATTATATTTATTTATATTGTTGCTCTATTCTTATCCATATCATAATGAAGTTCAAATGATGAAATCTGTGTCCCACTATCATTTATTTTGGTGGGGCCAGAAGTTTAGCTTAGATTTGGAAACTTCTTGGAAATTTGCTTTCTGTTCTCAGTTACATGTCTTTTTGTACAATCAGTCTGTGGAGATCTGAATGACAAGTATTCTTGTGCTGAGACACAGTCCCTCTGAATTTAAGTTAAAGACTACAAGGATCTCCTTGCAGGTTTTAGGTAGTTTAATGGATCATGCGTATATGTTCAAAGGGTTACATCTTCTTTTGCTGTTGTTCGTAAGAAAAACGGTTGCAAAAATGGGAAGCTCACAGAAACATATAACTTTGAATTCAGAGCATGATATATATGAAATCATCAGAGCCTTTCCTAAACCAGATAATTTTTAAAAAACCTTTCTAGTCTATACGTAGAGTTGATCTGGGAAGGAAGGTAAAGGTGCTGTTATGCCTTGTGAGATTCTCCTGATAAATCAGAGTTTTAAGCAAATAAAACATAAGTAGGCTCCCACAGATCATTTCAAAATATACTCACTCAGGCCTCTGACGTATCCTTATTTCTACAGCAGCCAGTGGCAAAGATGTTTTTAAAGGAAAGAACAGAACAAAACAAACCCCACAACTCCTCCACCTCTGAATCCAGACAGTGGCATAACAAAGACTGGATCAGGGGACTGCCTGCCAACACAGAACTGAAAGTGAGCATCCACCATCAGATACACAGCCAACAACTCAAAATACTTCTGGAAAGCCTTTTCAACTTCAGTCACATTACCTTTACTACATAGTGAACTGCTACTATATGAGTAGCTTCAGTTAAAAGAGGTAGGAGCTTGAAAAAACTTTCAACTTTAAATAAGTCATTGACCCTCGGTACATACCAGACACATACCATGAGTTAAAAGAGGAGATGTACCAAGAATATTTAATAAAAATCATCCCCCAAATTTTCACATCCCAAAATCAAACTGTCAAAATCAACAGACTTCCATCTTTTCTAGACAAATAGCCTCTGCTGGTTCTGTTTTCTTTGGCAGGGGCTGAGCTATTATAGCTCCATATCATACACCAAATAAGTGCATTGTAATACAATATCCATTTTTAAATAATTCTAACACTACTAAAAATTGTTTACGTTGTCTTTTTCTGTGGGAAAGTTGATTATCAGTGAATGTGAGAGAATGAAGTTGGTAAAATGCATTTTTTCCGCAAGATAAAAAGAAATGGCTATCCAGGATAAAAATCTCAATCTATATTTCGACATAAAATTATTTGATATTTTAGAAGTAGTGATTACTGTGGGCAAAGTAAATGGAAGCTGCTGGGTAACCAGCAGTGTTGATTATGATTTTGCCAGACTGAGTAAAATATAGGTGTAAAATATAGTGTAAAATGTAGGTGTTTAACTTTAGATATCAATCAAAACAAAAAATAAGAGTCTTCATGTTTCCTTCTTTATCATCAGCTGTGTCCTGCTTTACCTTAATTCCCAAATCCACTGGACTGGATAGTTGTTACCGGTCATCTCCAGCCTGTGTGAACATAGACAATTTTTAATTATTTGACAAAAAGAGGTGAATATTGCCCAGATATCTACAAAAGAAAGTATGGAATTCTGAACTAGACAGGGTACTGTTGTGAGATAGATGGTCTAGAGACAGTTCACTAAAGCCTTTTTTATTTTTCTGTTTACTTTATTTGAACTATTGACCTTGCAAAAATATTCAGCTTTCTTTGTGGTGGTTTTTTTTTTTTTGGAGTGGCTTTTGGTGCCTGAGCCTGGAAACATGTATGATCAGACCTAGCTTATCTCTGAGGCTGCTGGGTTTTCTAACTCGCCGTACTGGAAAACACACCAATCTTGGGAAATCAAGCTAATGTCTCTCAGCTGTGCAGGAAAAGTGTGAACAGCTCTGTCAAATGAGCTACCCCCATCTCCTTTTTTTCAGGCAGCATCTTATACTCAAGCAGTCACTTCACATTTGCCATTTGAGCAGTTGTGATATAACTGCTGGTTTATTGCCTATAGGAGAGTTTCTATGAGGAATGAGAAGCTGGTCTTTCAGCTACCCTGGCCAAAAAAGGTTTTAGTCACAGGACTCTATTACTGGTGAATGAGTAAGGAGTCCTGACAGGATAACAAGGGGATATGAACACATAGCTCTGGCCTAAAGGTTGCTAACTGACCAGGTGGTAATACGAGAGGAAGTCTTTTCCAGCCCTGAACCTCTTTACCCCCAGATCAGTATATTAAATGGCATCAGTTAACCCCTTGAGTGCAATGACCCAGTGCTGCTCGGGATATGGCTGCTGTGACAGACCCTCACGCTTCCTAATCAGCGGTGATGTGTAAAGTACGGTCATAGGTCCAGATGAGTCATAGATCCTTTCCTTTGTTGGATGGAAAGACATATCTGGGCATTTAAAAGGTTAAACACAAAATTTGTAGTGTACAGTAAAAACAAACAAACAAACAAAACCAAAAAACAACTCAGGAATTGTGCTTTGGAATGGAGCTGATTTTTTTTTCCACTAATTTTATTGGATTTTTGCTGTTTTGTCCAGATAGTTTCCTGAAGAGTGAATGTGCTGAGTTATCTCCAGCTTAGTTCCTTCCCATATTTATTATCACATCATGGACATTACTAAATTTCACCTAAAACTATCAAAGCTATTATGTCAAGTGGGGATAAACTTATGAATAATAAGTTAGACTTTGTAAAAAATTTACAGTTCTATAAGATATTTTCTACCTTTTTTTTTTTTTAATTTCATTTCATTTCCAGGCAGAATATTTCTGTTGTCAGGATGTTGTCTTCTAAATCAGTATTTTTCCTGTGGTAAGAAGTTGTTAAGACCCATATCAATTTATGTGTGCAGAAAAAAAAAAGCAGCAAACATTCAAAAATTCACTCTTGTTGTCTTAGAAGACGTTTAAAATCAAAACTGTCTATTCTGGGCGGTGAGAACTTCCCTCCCAGTTTAGTAAAGACCAGAGTCTTCTTTGTACTTACATTATGCAGGACTTTACCACTTGTCTAATTTCACTGAAATTAATGGGGTTACTCATGTAATATGGTACCAGTCAGAAGATATATCAATGGCAGACTCAGCCATGTGGAAGCTGTAGTTATTTAACAAAGGTTTTGTCTTCACCGCCATAGAGGTATTTATCTATCTTTTACAGCGTGATGACTAATTCTGTTGTTTATGATCGGTGTCTTACAAATAATGTACATTAGGCCACCAGAAACCATCTCAGTTGCCTTGAGGCACCTCACATGGTTGCATTAGTGGATGAAAAATTACATTTTCCATTTCATAATCTGTTTCAAGTTTTTTCATGGTTTAGCATGAAGTTTGATACTCTTAGAATGCAGTAACTTGTAAGCTCTGTTGTTGACTCTTAGATGTGCGATATGTTACACTGGTTTTATCAAAAACAACACTCCCCACTGGAACTACTAAGAGAGCCAAGTGCTGGTTCTTCAGGCCAGAAAGCCGAGCTCGAAGGCAAGAGTTCAGCTGAGATGTGCAGTCGTGAGACATGGTAGGCTTTGCGTGTCGCCTTTGAGCATGAGCTGGTATGGTAATGGGTATGGCATTATCTTTTAAAGAGGAGCACTGAAAACTGTAGGAAGGAGAGAGAGACTCAAGCTGTACATTACACAGCAGCGCACATCAGCAGTTCTAGAGTGTGGAAGGCTTTTTAACTTTTCATTTTAAAAATCCGTCTTTCAAAGCACCAATCAGTCCTCCTTGGATCACTTGGCACTATATTAACTGAGGCTGGAACAGGTTGTTTCTCAACCTGATTCTATGCACCCGCATTGTTTCCAGCGTCCTCCCTGTGTGACTACAACCTGAGCTGAGGCTTCCTACAAATACTATTCACCAGTCTGGCAGGTGATATTCTAGATGTCCCTCTGTCATGTGCCACTTGAATACACTTCAGGCTTATATGTGCTTGACCCAAACTGAAAGGCTGCATGAACCTGAAGTTTTCTCCTGTATGGACAGCTGAAAAGTTTGGACTTTGAGTGCTTACCCAAATCCTGGAAGAACTATACTGCCCAGTTTCCTGCCTGTGACCTTTTTGGTGTCCTATAGCTCCATAGACACGTTCATAAGAAGTTTTAGCCTGCCTGGAAAAACAGCTGAGGAGCATGGCAGCTGGGAATCCACACTTGAATACTCACCAGCTGCAGGTCAGTTGCCACATTGTGTAGATGTGTGCCCATCCCTTACAAGATGCAGCATAGGTACCAAATAAAAACCGGGTATCCCACCTACAGGGGAATAATTGTGCTTTTTTTCACCGTCTGTTTTGCTTGCAAGATCCTGCTTCACAAGTGCTGCCAGGCTGATGAGATAACATGGTTCCCTGCCATACAGCTGTTTGCATTGATCGGCTTGGAGACGTACTAATGGTGCAAATTAATTATATCATAATATGAATAGCCATGTTAACTGTAACTTGTTAAAAAGGTCCATGTTATCTTTAGAGTGCTAAAAATATACATATTAATCCTGTATTTAAATTGTCTTTTTTCTGATTAGCAAGAAATCACCACTTTAAATGTAACTGGTGCAGCTGGTAGGGTAGGTATTTTCTAAGAGGAATAAAATTATTCTCCTTTTGAAATGTAAAGCTTTTTACATAACCAGTCCTAGGTTTGTCTTGTATGCTCTAAACTCCAGAGCTGCCTGAGAGTTGTGTTCTGCCCTCCCCAGAGTACATGCGCCACCAAGGTCCCTTTCTTACGTGAGGCATTAGAGCAGGCGAGTCAGAAGTCATACTTTTTATATTTGTTTTAATTGGTTTTGGTTTCTGCATTATAATACATTTAATCAGATTATGGTCACTTGACCCCCAGGGGCTCAACTCTAGTTTGCTCCTACTGCCTGATCGTTGGTTAACTAGATCTAGACATGAACCGTTCCTGGCAGGGTTCTCTACACATTAGTTTAAGAAGCCATCATTTTCGTATCCATCACCCTTGCCTTCATTCAATCACACCTCTAAGGTTTCCCAATTATACAAGAGGTAGAAATTCCCCATATCAAATTGCCCTTTGCCATGTATGCCATCTTTATCCCATCATGTAGTACACATCATTCTGAACTCCCTCGTTTCTCTTGGGCGTAATGAGGTTTGTGCCATTCCACGGGCCAGCAGAATTTGTGTGCCTGTACTGTACCTTGCTCTAACTATAGAGCTCTTTGTCCATCACTCCTTTGAAAGTTATTAACACAAACTCACAGCTGTGCATCAAGACATGGGGTAAATAGACAATCTAGAAATATTCAGATCTGGTTTTTACATATCTCTTTTAGCCTCATTTTCTGAGGAAACAAGATTTCTGCAATTTCCCAGGTAGTATCTATACAAGTTTGTCTCCCTTCCCTGAACCTATTGAGCAGCTTCAACCAAATCTGACAGAGAGGTCTCAGGCCATAAAGTTCATCAAATTGCCTGAAACAAGGCATCTGAGCAGTGTGGTAGAACATGGTCCACAAGAGAAAGACAAAGACTGCAGTCTAAATTCAACTAAGATTAGATCCCAGAGAGTCTACACAGTACACAGGGGAAGCTATTTAGAAAGACCTATCACGGAAGAAGCTTTAATTACTGATAAAACACAAAACCAAGAAAAACTAGGAGACCTCGGTTCTACTTTTCATGGAATTACCTTTTTTTTTTTTTTTTTATTAGTAACATATCTTACTATTCCAAATAAAGCTGTGTCGGTGATCAGTAAAGAGTATTATACTCAGCTTTACCAGAGACTTCATTACATAGAAAGTAGCTTAGAAGATGACCAAAAATGTGAAAGATTATTTTATCTGCTTTTTTACTTTTCCTTGTTAAGAACATTGTACTAGAAAGAAATATTTGAATATTTGAGTCCAGTCCCTGCTAACCATGGAGATCACACTGTGTAATCCTTTTAAGTAACTGCCTATGCTCCACATACAGAATAACAGTGTTTCTTGCCACACATCTTGCTCTACACTGGACACACTTGATGCTTTACAATGTCGGGTTGATACTGTCAAAAAACATCATTTAGTAAGGTGTAAAACTGTTTGGTTCACATTTACTGCTAATGCTTGTTTTACCCAAACAATTAAGAGGGAAGTTTGCTGTATAATGGTTTCCACATTTCATCTCTTCATTTCAAGGCTAAAGGTCAGTCACAGGAAATTATGAGCAAAGCTGGACATTTGCAGGAATATTTCCAAGGCACAAAACAAACACTCAAAAAAATTAAGACCTGTATACATAAAAATAATGTAAAAATACAGTGGAGATTGCAAAAATAAGGGGAAAGAAAAGAATTCATGGTCACTTAAGACATGATATGATGAAACTGTCATTGCTTAATTCTTTACTTGTTACCAAATCCCTGTATCCAGAAAAAAGAAGTGCAAACTGTTAAAAACTATTTCTTACTTCCATCACTTCTGGTTTATGCTTTTGTGTCACACAAGACAAGTTTAATTCTTCTGATATATTTTATTGCTTCCTGCACTGCATGTAATTAGCAAGCATGAAGTGCTTTGTTCTTTTGTTTTCTTTTTTCATTGAGTGAACAGTTGAAGAAAAAAACATTCCTCTTTCCTCTAGAATGGCCTAGTTCCATTGACTTAATTAGTGTTATTCCTAATTTATGAGAGCGTTAATGTATTTATTTTCTGATAGAGTTTATAAGAGATCTTAACACAGTAATTGCCATCCGCTGTAATTAATTTGTCTGATTACGTAGTCAGAAGATAACTTTGCTATCCTACCACTTCAGTCACTGGGAAACCTTTCTTACTGTTCTCTCTTTTCAGATGTCTCCCCTTGCTAATTATGAATCTACCAGACTCTGATTTCCTTACCTCTCCCATCCAGCTGTTCTATATTTCTGTTATTACTTTGCCCAATTTGTTGCTGATTTTCCTGGTTTCAGTGAACAAATTTCCAGGCATATACAACTGAAAACTATGTGAAGCATTATATTCTGCTTAGCTTGTGTAGTCATGAGATCGCAGTAGTTATCTGTTCCCTTGAACACATAAAATAAATCAAGTCCTCACAGCGAAAATCAAGTGATTCCAGAATCACTGGCTGTAGGTAGAAGGATGAAATAGCCCACATGAGGAAACAGAAAATGGAATTAGACGCTGAAATCTTGCCCAGAAGCTTTGAGAAGCCTTGTTAGTGGGTTTCATAACATACAATAGAAGGCAAAAGGCTCCTGGGAGGTTTTTTCTGTACCGAATGCAAAAGAGATTTCAAAGCAATAAGATCTCTTAAGGTTGGATAGTTTCAAACATGAAACATGACTGTTGTAACCACCATGTCCCTCAAGATTATGAGTCTAAAATCCAGAACTCAAGAAGATAGGAAGAGCTTTCAGAGAGACATCTGAGTCCTATTCCTGGTACCTTTCCAGTTAATTGTGAGTTTGTTCAGATCTAAACAATGGACATAAAGGTGGAGTGGGGGGCGGTGAGGGAGGATCACAGAGAGAGCTAGTTTAAGTTTCTTAAGCATTAAAAGAATATAAATAATAATACTCATATATATAATTCCCATTCAATGACCAACACATATGGGGAAGTATTTAGAAGGTACCAATATCCTACCAAGCTTGAAGAACTCTACAATTGCTTTGGGCTGCTATTGAAAAATGTTTAAAATGTTATGAATGCTATTCCAAAACTCTGCTTTAACCTTTACTTTCATTTTCAGATAAAAACTATTCATTTTTGCAGCGAAATCAGTCTTAGCCCTACGAAGAAGTACTGACAATCTAACACTCTTAGTCCTGCTCATTCATTCATTACTCCATTCAAAGCCAAACAAGAAGAACAACAATAACAACAAAAAAAGAAACTCCAGGGAAAAACTTGAGGAGATGAGGGACTATTAATATCACAAGGCCCAATCTCATAACCTCTTACACATGTTTTGATTCTTAAACGTGCAGGTAGACCTACAGGGCTATCATCCACAGGATTCACCAAATAACAGCATTTGTCAATGCATCTTTTCCGTGACTCTCAGTTGCTTGAGAAATGAACCAAAGTACATTGGCTGTATTAGCAATTTATTTCTTTCTCTTCCTTGAGCTTTATCAAGAGTTGTCACACATTATAGTTTGGTGACAGTGCTAGAAAAAAGTGAAGACAGAACTGACCTCTCGTAGCATTTTTGTGACCATGGGGCTCACACAAGCAGCTTGGCATCTGCCGGCACATCTTTAGCGAGTTGGCAGCCCCAGCGCCCTTTGCAGGTTGCAATCAAACCTGCCTTCTACAGCAGCCTCTTTCTGGCTGATTAAGTTTAATGTAATTTTAATTAAAAACCACAGTGTCAAAGGGTTTAGCTGCTCGAGAAATGAGCACAGATTGTGGCACAGTGGCAGCAGTCACTTGGAAAATGGAAATGCATCCTGACAATATTGTGTAGAGGCCAGATAAACAAAGCTGCGGCTACTGTACCTTGCAAAAAGCTGGGAGAGACCATCATTGCAAGGAACCTTATTCAAAAATAAAGTATAGAGCAGCTCTGGTTCTTGTCTTTTAGCAATTTTGAAGTGCATCCCAGCAACTGAGTAGAGAAATACATGCCAAGAATCTGTTTCAACCTTTCCTCCCCATTTTTACATTTGTTCAGTGAGATGTATAAATGTAAATTTCAGATTTCAGTCCTTATTTATTTTGAAAAGCAAAAGGTTTGCTTCATGCAATAGACTAATACAGCTTTTCTCCTTAGGCTATAAAGAAAAAAATCACTAGAGATTTTACCAGTGCTGAAAGCAGGTTCCATTTTAGGGAGTTTTTTTCTTTTATCTGCTTCCAGCTCTTCTTGTCCCTTGAAGCAGATCACAAGGAGATTTTAATACTTTACATACTGCAGATATTGAGCAACATTTGGAGACTGACCAAAAAAATCACTTCACTGACAAAAAGTTGCATCATATCTACAAGATTTAATTTCACTATGTCCCAGTATACATAGAGATATTGTTAACAATGGTTTCCCAAGCAAGTATCTCTGTAATATTTTACTTTATTAGTTGCCATCTTTTTTTGAGTAAAGAAAAATGCTTTGGAGTTAATAAACACCCTTGTCTTGGCAGAAGTTGCTGTTTTTTAAACCTGTCTTTTGAATGCATGTATTTGTAAAATGAAGGCTTGATCCAAAGTCCACTGAGATCAGTGGAAAATCCCCAATGACTTATGCTTTGGATCGGGTCCTGAGAAGTATACATGCGAATAGGTAGGTATTGTGGTAACATTGTTTGCAGGAATCCCTTTCAGCAAGAAGCCTTTTTATTGTTCGGAAATGCTACTGATGCTTCGGGGCCAGAACCCCAGGAGAATTCCACCTAGTGACGTCAATTCTGTAGAGGAGAACTTCCTCCGTCCCCTTTTAGGTTTGTGGGACATTTTCGAACAGATGGAGCCTATATAGGTGGGACGGGTTCCATCTGAACAGAAGGGTCACAAATGCACCGACTGAGAGGATAGACAGAGCTATGGGGGATAGTTTAAAGGAGTGGACAGGGGGATGGGAAGTCTGTACAGAATCCAGCAGAGAGGAAGAAGCAGCTAAAATAAGCAGATGGGTAGACAAGGGGAAATAATATTAAGGACTGAAAAACACCTACAGAAAAGGTTAAGAGAGAAAATCGGAAGACAGAATTTCTGTCGCAATACAGTTAGGAGTCATAGAAAAGAGCACGATTAAATGGCACACGTAAGAGGTCTGACAAAGAAAGTTCTTTTTTAAAAGTAGTTATATCCCACATGAAAGGTTTCCCTGAGCATCACACAGTGGATGCAGGTACTAGAATGTATTAATATTTACAGGCATTGAAATTGCTTTGCTGTGTAAGGGGCAACGTGAGAGGAAGCTCAATGAAGACCTGAATTAAGCCTCTAAACTATAATTTACTAACAGGTAAAGCACCTTGGACATGAATATATGAAAGTATGATGTATTATTTTTCCTCTGAAGAGAACAGAAGCAGTGAGGGAGAAAAAGGAAACAGAAGAAAACCAAAATAACATCCCATCACAAAATCTGAAATGCAGACCACCCTGGAAGTAATAACCAGGGAATGGACAGAAGAAGATAGCTGAGTGTAACCAAATTATGTAGGAGATACAACCTGCAAAGTTACATAACAAACAAACCCCTCAACACTTCAGCAATACAAATAATGTTTCACTTCCACTGACCCTGGATCTAGATGGAAAAAGATACTTGAAGGGAGCTCCATTTACCAATGTTTTTAGATATTGGTTTAAAGAGGACTTTCTCCTACCCTTAGCCTACCATCGTGAAAATTTAGATAAATATAACCAGCTTTTATTTAGTAGCAGTTATGATGTGATGATAAGATTAACTTGTAAGTATAATTTTGCTAAGTACAGGATTTCTCCCATAAAGAAGCTATGAATTCACAAGCTGTTTCAAATTAAGAAGTACTACCATCCATTACACCTATTAGTATTACTTTATGAATACATATGCAATATTTTGTTTATCTCTAAGTAAACGCTTTTAGCCCAAAGCATTTATAACTCATAGTTACAGATGATTCTGAATTACAGAAATCAAGTCAATCAAGTCCAAAATTAATATCTGGGTTTATAAGGGACCAGAGTGAAGGCCTAGAGCAGAGCACTGCCAAACATTTAAGAAGAGTAAGATATCTTCCATTATTTGTAACACATTGGTATGTACACAAGAACCTTCTCCTCATGGTTATTATCTCAGAAATCCTTAGGGTGCCAGAACCACTCAGCTTTGCTTCTCAGTTCTGTCTCTGTTTGTGAACAAGGTTCCAAGGATATTCCATATGGAGACATGCAAGTGCTGCTTTTATGATCACCAAGGGAAGATGTTTCCCTGAAGCTTTTATATGTTTTCAGGAAAAATCTGAGCATCCGCCTGAAGCCCATTTGAATCATATATGTAGTTCACTTCTACAACAAAATCTGACTGTGAAAGAAAGGAAAATGCCCAAAGGGTTACACTACACAATAGCAGGATACATACAGCATTTCACTGGCATGCATATAATCCTTTTATTTATGAATCAAAACTTAGGTGTGTATTTATAATTGTACGAAGAGCTAGTTAAATATGATGAAGCAATGCACTATTTATTACTTTAGTAATAATAGGTATTTTAGAACTTCTGAAGTATCGGAATATTTGACTTTTAAAGTGAAAGGAAATTTGACTTTTAACATGCACAGTAGTATGCGAAGTGCTCCCCCTCTTCTCGGAGTTGCACTTTTTCAATATTCCCAACAAATCACTTGATCTGTCCCCTGTGTTTGTACAAGCATAACATTTTAAATTGGTGGAAGATCTGATTGTATAACCAATAATCTACAGAATATAAGTAGGGCACTTTTGTGTGTGTGTGCTGATTCTTGCAGAAAGTATTTGCTAAGTTGTTTCCAGCTTTCTATAGCCTCTGATTTTTTTTTAAATACTCCACTGACATGGAGATAACATTACAATATTGGTACCAAGTTTAAGCACCAGGCCACTAAAAATGACAGACCAAAACACATGACTTTAACAAGACTTCTTCATTGAGGGGTTTTGGGTTTGGAGTTTGTTTGGTTTGTTTCGTTTCTTTCTTTTAAGTCTGCAGTTCTACATTGTGACTGTTCATTTCCAGTATAGTAAAGGATTTTTAGTTTGTTTTCAATGTTAAATGGAAAGTTATTTTAGTATTATTTGTTCCATGGGTACTTCAGTAAGAGCAAGCTTGATGATGATGATGATATCTTCTCTCTTGTTTAAGTAAAAAAATATTGCAAGTGAATTCTCTTCTACTGCCAGTGTAGCAGTTTTCTCTGCAATGGTGTTTGAAAAGTGGGCGTTGTATAACTCTGCTCCTATTTAAATTATTTTAGAAGTTTTTTAGATTAGTTAAGCAGCTTCCTTTCTGCCTTTCTACAACAATAACAAAAAGTTGATAGATAGGAAAAGTGTGTACTGTATACTATTTTTTCAGCCCTTCTAAATTAAATTAAATCCACTCAACACAGCAAAAGAGCCCTCAGGCATAATTCTACATACTACTTATTTGCAGTATTAAATATTCAGCATTTTTCCTTTTAAAAGCATATTTTTTACAATTGTAATAAACTTCCAAGCTAAATCATATTCGGGTTTGCATTTAACCTTGTTTTTTCCAGGTTGTCAAAACTAAGCTTTTCGTACTCAGTCTTTCTGAGTCAATATGGAAGAAAATTTTTAAGTAACGTTTTCTTTCTATATCGAGCTTACATGCAACTGTTCTTTTTTATATAATGTAGAAGAGTGAACAAATGGGTACATTAGTTCAAGGAATTGCATTAGGCCAATATACTTATGAACATTCATGACTCTAAGCCATTGGCTGTCTGTTTGGGTCAGTCTGATATTTCAAATATTCTGTTGACTGACAGTCATTCCAGTATTCATGTTGGAATCAAACATGGGCATTTAGAAGTGTAAAAATCCTCAGTCAAAACATTTAGACACTACAGTGGCAACATAATATTGATTCCTAAGTTTGAGTCATACTTGACCTCTATTTATATGCACAGTGGCTAATTTCAGTGAAGAAATTATGCATCAATTTTAAAATTTGCCTTCTGATTTCCCCTAATTATCTCTCAGATATCATACCAGTGGGACTTCTAAGAGTAGTCAGTAGTATGTTAATTATTATATTTGAAACAAAAGACTGCTAAACAAGGATAGGACCTGATTACAATTCCACCTACATTTATTGCAAAACTCATGTACACTGTTCAGTTAGAATAAGCAACTCTACTATCTTTTGCAAGGATATGAATAATGAATTTTGAAGGCTTAAGATGTATCAGAGGTAGTTTAATAGCACAGCATAAAGTACCTGAAGAAGTCCCAAATTACCTCATTGCCAAATTTCATTTTCCAAATTCAAAGTATGTCAACAGCAGTCTTCAATAAAGCTTTTTTAACACTAGCGTGGGTACTTTTTTCCCCTGTTAGAATTTATTAAGAAATCCTGCCACTGGTCCACTGAATCAGAAATCAAATTTTCTCATTAACTAATTATTCATTAATTTGGTTGTGGTTTTAAAATTTTAATGATGCCAGGCTCCAGCTGTCAGGATACAGCAGTGGCCAGGGCACTGCAGGCCAGCAATGGAGCAGGACAGACCCGAGATGATAGCCAGGTTCAACCAAGAGTTGAGATCGCCAGAGAAGCTCATGCTGAGAAGGCAGGTCTGAGATCAAGCTCAAGCAATGAGTGAAGGCCCTAAGCTGAGCTTAAATAGAGCTCCTGGGCCATGGGTTAGGGTGGAGGCCTCAGCTGAGGGAGTTCAGGGCCATTAAGTCATACTAGTGCCCTGAGGGCCTTGACATGTTGAAGTGCACCTATGCAGAAGTAACTATGAAGCTCCCAGTTTTAGATGAGCTGAAATTTAGATAGATATAGGAGGCAGGTTCCCCAGAGCCTTTTCTTTTTTTCAGCCTTATCTTCCTCTTGAGCAAGACTCAGGCCTCTCACTTCTTTATCTTGGTGCGTCTACCCTGAGCATTAGTCCATCAGGGAGGGGAGTACTTGACATTTCTCATTGGCTGTCGCTACTGTTTACAAAGGTGTAGGTTTATCAAGCAACATTGGCTGTTGAAGACCATAATCCATATGGAGATTTCAATCTTTCTTAGTATTGGCTTACTTTGAGATTATGATAAATTTCTTTTCATAATGTAAAATCATGAAGATAAACAGAGACATGAACACCTTTGTAAATATATAAAGCCAAGCTCTCATTTACAAGTTCATACCCATTTTAACTTCCTGACCACGAAGGAAGTTGTAGAGAAGATAAAGTGGTACATTGTTTATATTTGGTGATTGTCTTTTTGTAGAATTCTCCTTTTAGAGTAAAATAGCAACATTTGGAAGTGAAATCCTCTCTATGGGTACAATTTTATTATAGTAGCAAGCATTGAACAGCAGCAACGCTGTATAAAATAAAGATGAACCTCTCTCCGAGGTTCTTATATCAGAATTCCAGTCTGCAGTGTTGGCTCTTACGCTATCCAGTTCAATTCATCCATCTCCTGCCATGGTCTTGATGTGCTCTGAAATTGCACCAAAGTATAGCTGGTCGCAAATTTCACACTTACCACTTTAGACAAGTGAAAGGTCAAGGGCTCACAACAGTTGAGCAACTCCTTATCAGTACCACAAAGCACAGACGGGCATGGAAGTGACTGCAGGTCAGATCAGCTGTAATTTATACTAACTATATAAGTCCATACAGATCCATCCCACTACCCACAGAGAGCGGAATATTTATGTTTGAAGATTGCTCGCTTGTCTCACTTCTCATCTGCTCTGTACAACACTGGAAACAAATACACATTCACATTTTCATTTAGTGCCATCCTTTTGTTTTCAGAACCAAACAAACATTAAGTAGCTCTTTCAATAAAAAGCCTTTCCATATTTGGAGGGACTCATTTACCTCCTAAGACAGAATCAAGATTTTAGCCAACTATCAAAGGAAAAACAGGAGATAGAACTAGAAGTGGTCTAATATATTGTTGAGATTGCTGCTAGAGGGACAACATACAATGATATATTCAGTACACAGTAAAATCTGAAAAATGGGCATTGCTTCTAGTCTACAATGAGAAATGATACTCCGTGTTGGTTTGAATATTATAATATGAGATAAGGAAAACCTAAAAAGTGCTAATTTAATTCCCTTAAATCATATTACCAGGCCCCATTACAGCTGGCAACACTAGACTTATATATTTCTGTTTACAGGAATCTAATGGTGTAGGACTACTATTGATCATTTTAATGTTCGTGCATCACAGGACTGAGTTATGAATGTCTCCCAGACAGGGAGAAAAGGCAAACTTGAAATTGACTTAGCTTTCGTTTCTGAATAAAAGAAAAACAGTGATTGAACCTAAAAAAAAATATCTTCTAAGAGAAGAGGGCAAGGATTTACTTTGGGTTGTTGCTCCACTCAATGTGAACTTAACTAAAATTCAAATTGTGAAATAATAAATCTGACAGAAATTAAAAGTTTATTCTTTACCTCCCAGTGCGTGCAGTAACTTAAAGCCATACACCAACAAACAAATTGGCATCTGGCATTTTAGCCTGTGAGGTGTTAGCCATCTGGTCCCACAAAATAAAACATTTATTTGATTTGTCTTAAGTAACTAAGTTAAGAGATTACCAAGATGCAAAGGCATTAAGATTTTGCTTTCAGAATGTGGGAACACCTTTTCCTTGGAATTTCATCAAGAGCATACATACTTATTACTATGTATTTGTCTCTGCTAAGTCAGATGAGGAAGTTCAGGGTAAAAGTTGTCTTCAGAAATTCCCATATGGTTTTGAACAACAGCTGCTGTAGCAGAAGCCAAGTGGCACGCTCAGCTTTATATAACACTACCTACACTGTGCTTTCTGTTACAGGGTTCTTTTCACACATTCCCTTCTCTACAACAAGTACACCGGTTCCATCAGTTAGAATATCCAAAGGAATTTCTGTTTTAATGAAGCTGCAATTCCAATGGTTTCTACAGTGCTGCTGATGTCTCATAATATTAAAAGTTTATTTGAAAAGTTTACCATTGCTAATTTTGACTTCAGCAACAGAATAATTTGAAGATACTACTGCTGTATCTATCCTTCATATGACACTGAAATAGTTGAATACCAACCTAATATTGACAAGAATTTGAAATCTACCAAGAGCATTTCATATTGCTCTGTCCTGAACACACCACGTGCCTGGGAATGTTTCACCACTAGATGACAAGTGATAAAGCTAAAACTAATCACCCAAAGTAAGGCTTAAAATAGCAGCAAATTGTTCTTCGGTGAGACCTGCCAGTGCCCTGTTTCTGTTCATCGTGGTCAGGGGGCTGGGTATGTACAGCAAGACCTCAGTGGTACCTTTGCTTTCTAACATCAGGGGCTTTACCACAGAGCAAGGCAAGGGCTTCTTACAGTGCCCTTTCACTGTTTGAGATTCTGTTGAAGTTAAAGGCTTAGTAGCTCAGGTTCATGTAGGTTGTGCCCACAGGCCCTGAAAAGTGTTCTGAGACATTACTGTTCTCTAAGGCTCTTATGCTTATTTGCATTAAGTCATTCAGTCCTAGCCAGGAATTCTTCTGTTGATGATCCATCAATAAAAACTTCCCATGGATTTTACACATGCAGAAGAACATAGTAGCTTAAGCTGGCTTACTAGTGAGCAACAGAAATGTGTATATTTCAAAATGTCATGGGAAAAAAAAAATCTAAGAGTAAATCTCAACTCCAGCACCTTTACAAATAAATTACATGTAGTTTACAACTACAGAATTTAATAGTTATCCCAAAACATACTGCACGGCAGAGTTAAAGTTGTTAGTTTCATAAGCTGGCTGGGTTGGTTTTGCTTTTTTTTACCTTGTGCTAAACTTGGAATCCTCTCAGTTAAACTGCAGGTATGGAAGGGGTATGCACCATGTTTGGTCTTTAGTGTTCAGGTCTTTAGTGTCATAAGACACCACGCATGTCCCCAGCTTCCCGTTGTACTCACTGGGGAGACAGGATGCAGAGCAAATCAGACTACTCTCCGTTCTGTTGCCAGCACAGAAGTGCCACAAAACTGAGAAATGATGATGGGTTATAATTTACTATACAATATTTCTTCTCCATGTTAAATTAACTACTAAAGTCTTCCACGAAAGTGACAAGGTCTCTCTTTCTAAGGGGGGAAACCATCAAGTCTGCCAATACTAATGTTCTTCGGTTAGAGGACTATTACTTATCACAACATGACAGAATATAACAAGGCACTGCAGAGAGGGTATGATGCAAGAAAACTAGTACTTAAACAGAAGTTTTCAAAGGTAATAGAGAGATCAGTACATATTAAGGTTAGTCAGCAGTCTAGAACAGTAGGGAAAAATTTGAAAGGGCGACAGGTGATGTTTCTGAAAGCTTCTCTTTTGCAGTAAAATTCAAACTGCTGCCTCTGCTGTATTCACAGTAATGCTTAAAGTACGTGCTTAGCTCTCACTACCATGTGTTAACCATTTTTACAGTTTTCATCAGGGAGCAGCAAGGGCCAGAGGGTTTCTAAAGGGCACAGCACCAAGGGGAATAACCTGGTCAGCAGGGCAGGGGTCTCATCGGCCAGGGGCCACCCCACAGCACATGAGCAGGGCAGACCCAGATATAGCAGCCAGGTACAACCAGGAGTTGAAATCACCAGGCAAGTTCATGGTGATGAAGAAGTTCTGAGGCCAAGCCAGGAAGTCAAACTACAGGTCAGAGTCAGGTGCAGAAATTGCCAGGGAGAACCCCGGTCAAGCTGGAAAGTCAATCCACAGAGAAGGTCAACTGGACACATTGCCAGGCAGGGGTAGAGGTGCAGCTGAGCCAAAAAACAATGTTCCTCCAGAATAGCTTAGGAAAGAAATGAATGTACA
The DNA here is from genome assembly GCF_036013445.1 of Caloenas nicobarica. Taxonomy (NCBI): domain Eukaryota; kingdom Metazoa; phylum Chordata; class Aves; order Columbiformes; family Columbidae; genus Caloenas; species Caloenas nicobarica. The sequence goes on along the minus strand of NC_088246.1, from coordinate 42,887,005 downwards.
GGAGCTCCTGGACCAGTGGATGTGGGTGGAGGCCCCAGCTGAGGCAGCTCAGGGCCGTTAAGGCACCCAGGCACCCTGACTTGGTGCTATGTGCTACCTAAAATTTCGCTGCCTACTGTGTTTATCACATGTGCCAAATATATGACTCTTGTGCTAGCACAGGAACATTTTAGCTGGTTTTGCTATGTTTATTCTGTAACTCGAGCACTCTTAACTAGATTCTGTTGGATGATACTTAAAAGAAGTTTATTTCTTTCACACAGGAAGGCTTTTCCTGAAAAAAACCTGTAAAATCTGCATCTAAAATACTCTGTCTCTGCATTTATAAAGAACACCTAGGAATACAATGGTCTATTCCTCTCTTTAAATTATCGATTAAATGGTACAGGCTGAAAGGATGGGATGAGAAATAGACGTGACCAGACAGAAGCAGTTTTAAGCCTTGGACTCAGACACTAAAAGCGGGATTTAACTGTCTAAACACAAGTACTTTCCATTTGAGGTGCCCTAGAGTATCCAAGATATCCACACATATGATCTTTGCCAACAGGCTTTAAACCAGGTACATCAGGGGATGGTGATGACAGCTTGCAGATAAGTGAAGGAACAGAAGTTGGGGCAGTAAATACATGGGACAGGGTGACGGGAGCAAGAGAGCCCTCAGGAAGGATAAGACAGATTAAAAGAAGGTTTGCCTCAAGTGTTTGTGCACAAATGCAGAGTCTGGGAAGAAAACAGGAGGAGCTGGAGCTCTTTGTGTGGGCGCAGAACTGAGACACCACGAAAATAACCTGCTGCTGTGGCAGCAGCTCTGTGTACAGGGTCTTTAGGAAAGAGAGGCAGGGAGGTCAAAGAAAGGGGTTGTTATCTATGTGAAGGAGCAGCCTGGATGTATGGAGCTCTATTATGGAATAGAAGGTAGGGCGACTGAGGACTTGTGGGTCATAATCAGAAGACAGGCTGGTAAGAGCAACATTGTAGTGGGAATCTGTTACAAATCAATATTAGGAAGTGGATGAAGTCTCCTTTAAGCAGCCCAAGGAAGTCACCAGATCACCGGCCCTGGTTCTCATGGATTGCCAACCTAGCACAGGGAGATTCCGCTGAAAAGGACCAGGAGGTCCTGGTGGGCAGCATACTGCAGGTATCAACAGGAGCATAGCCAGTAGATCTGACATTACACTCGCATATACTGGGAAGTATAAGCAGGAGTGTAGCCAGTAGATCAAAGAGTGATTATTCCCCTCTGTTTGCCACTTGTGAGACTGCATCTGGAATACTGCCTTCAGTTTTGGGCTCCCCAGTACAAGAAAGATGCTGGTAAACTTGAACAAGTCTAGCAGAGAGCTACCAGGATGGTCAAGGAGGCTAGAGCACATGCCTGGTCAGGAGAACCTGAGGGAACTTCAGAGAGCAAGATTGTTTAGGGGAGGTGTGTGACACCTAGTATCAGCTTTCGGATACCTAAGAGGAGGTTACTAGGAAGACATAGTTTACTAAGGAGCACAGTGGGAGAACAAGAGCCATAAATTGAAACAGGGACGGTTATAGCTGGAAATAAGGACACGAATGTTCCACTGTGAGGATAATTAAGCATTGGAACAGAGGCCCAAAGAAATTACGGAATGTCCATCCTTGGAGGTTTTCAAGTCTTAACTGGACAAAGCCCAGCGCAACCTCACCTGAATGTGGTGTTGACCCTCCTTTGAGCAGGGTGGTGGAATGAATACCTCTTGAGGTTCCTTTCAGCTGGAAGGTTATGCAGTTCTATTATATGTTGGACATACATGGTGCAGAAACCACAGGAGGCTCTAGCTCTTCTGGAATGATGGATATAGGCTGTATGGAAAACCCAAGGGCATGTCAGATGGCTTTAAGGGCTTGTGTTTAGGCAGATGAAAGCCTCCTTGACTTTGCGGAGTGGCCAGGTGACACATTGATCTTCCCATCACAAGTAAAGTATATGCAGAGGAGTGTATGCCCACCTCTTCTTTTTCCATCTCTTTTTAGCCGTTTTATCATTTTAGAATTCATTTCAGGGGAGGTTGTCATTATGGTCTTTTGACCAGATGGAAAGACTTTTCTGGCAATTCTTAACAAGTAAAATTCTCTTTCCAAAATGCCATTCAAACTAGGGACCATGTTTCAAGGTTGGATAAGCACATTCTTCGTGAATTTCAAGTCCATGCTATAATAGACACCACTGAAGCTAAAAATAGGGACAGCAGTAAAACAGGCTTTAAAATGTTCAATCAAATAAGTTATAACCCAATGAAAAACAGTGTGACTCAAGATATTACTGTGAACAGCTCACAACAAAATCTTTATTCGGCTTTAATTTAAATGCTGATGGTCTTGTGTCATATGTTGCTATATTAAGGGTATGTCTGATACTACTTCTTTGCCACAGGTCTTGACAAGGTTGAGATTTCATGTTCACATACCGGTGTATACCAGTGAGATGGCTTATTACTTCCAACTGGGTTTTGTTATTTATGAAAATATAACGAAATAAAATGCAGAGCAGGGATTTTCTAACTTCCACAACTTAATGCAGCTCAGAGCAGATTCAAGTTTTGTTTTCGCTATCTATATATTATGCTGTAGTGTTGCCTATTAAATTCAAGTGGAGCAGAAGAAAAGGATGAATTTGCATATCCATTTCCATTCAAGTTATGGACTTTTAAATCCACATTGCTTGTGTCTATAGACTAATGAGTGCACCATTATGGAAGAGGCTTAGTTTGTCACTGCACTTGGCATGTCCAGGTTTTTGCTCGGCATATAATATTTTGAGAGCCATTTTTTTCAAGCATAGCGTAATAGGCTTTAACTTTGCTAAGCTTTTCTGCCAGGCCTCCAGTGCCCTGCTGTTCTATTATATTGAACTTGTAAGCAGGACGCTCTGCCAGGCTCACCCAGATTACTGCTGCAATAAGGGCCCTGCTGAGTGACTAGTGTCATGATAAGTGCTAGGGAGGGAGTTCACCATCTTGGCATACTGTTCTCATCTTATTAAATTCAGCTTTGTGGAAGCAGGGAGTCTGCCTCTCGGCCTCACTGGCTCTGGCTCAGTCCAACTGCTACTGTCAGACAATATGAAAATAGGAACCACCACAGCTAATGGCAGGTGCTGCACCACCACAGCTGAGGAAAAAAGAGAGCACTTTTTTTTTTTTTTCCTTTTTTTTTTTTTCTTTTATAGGCACTTGACTGGATTGATTTGAAAACATTTAGCTTTTAAATATTATTACAGCCCTCATACCCACAGATACTTGCTGAGCCACTGTTTTTCTGAACATGTTTATTCTGTCCATTTTGCACAGCCTCCTTTGTTCTTGTTTACTTACATTCAGGAAACATAATGTAGCAAACAAGCCCTTGGAACAGGTCTGATACCATTCAGATTTGGTAAAGGACGGTATTGTAAAGATCCAGTCCTGATATCCGTATTCAGGCAAAACTCTCTACTGAGTATTGCCTGAGGAAAATTTCCCAAATTCCAGTCTTGGGTTTCTACTGGGGGTGAAGCGAGTTAGCTCTTCAGGCCCTCCTGAACTCAGTGACACCTGCTTACCTGATTATCATATTTCTTTTAAAAATCTAACTTTAAGTTTTGGGTAGAGGATTCAGAATTCTTTCCCGAGCCCTAAAATGACCAGCTGTGATCTGAATGTGAGCTGTGCGCTGAATGCGGCAGGAAAAGTGTAACATTCAGAGAGAAAAGAGAGGGACCAGGGAATATGTGTTTGCAAGCCGTCCCTATGGAGAGGAAGAAAAGAAAAATCACTCATTTTGTAGTGCGAATTTCCACAGTAGTAAAGCACGGCTTAGTTCTGAATATCAGTTTCTGAAATAGTATTTGCCCTTTATTTTTGAGCCTAAGGCTATTTTGAGCTAAGAATGAAAAAGCCCCTCCCAGGGGCTTGTGGAAGGATAGATAAATTATTTCTGCACTTGCTGGTGTCTGAGCACTTGTAGAGTCTTCCTTGATATCAGCAAATACATTGTTTCTCACTATTCAACAATAAACATTCAAATAACCCCATTATTGTCACTTCAACGTTTTGTAAATTGGACATGATCAACACATGCGGTGTAACCTTTTGGACAAAAGTATCGACGTGGTCCAGCTACAGAAGTCACTGTATAGCAAAACCAAGTTGGGATCAATAGAAAATCCAGGTTTGCAAATGCATTTACGGCAGCAGTTGCTACGTCTGGCAGGTTGCAGTTCAGCAGCACACTTGTTGGCCACGTCAGTCTTCATAAAAGTGACAGGTTTGATTAGACTCTTTGAGAGAGGCTGATTCAAAAATTCAGACGAAATAAGATCTTTCTGCCAGTTTGCAATCTCACATTCACAATCCATTCCAGACTCATCGAAGGTAAGGAATAAAGGACTTAACGTTTTAATCTCCCTCCGAGAAAATGAATAAGGAAATTATGTCTCAAAAAAGTGTGATTTTTTTTTCCTTGAAAAATGAGAGTGGAGAACTATTAATGAAGCTGACTACCATGAATATTGTGTGTCAGACCTTTCAAATCCCAGGCAATTGGCATGCAAGGGAATTCTTGTCAAAATTCAAGGGCAAATGAAAGGATAAAACAAGTCTATCTGGTCAAGTTGTTTTGCTAGACAAGCCCAATTTGTTTATACCTGTTCATTTCTATACCACATTCATAAAGCTGTCATTTGTAAAGGTTTTAAAATGTTCTTTCTAAGTCAATTTTTTTTTTCTTTTTCTTTTTTATTTCTTTTTTAATTCCTTAAGTCTTGTTATCCTGATTCACTGTGGTGGTATTTGGGGGGTGCAAGGGATGTTTTTGCTCTTGTCACTGTGTGGTCCACACAGAGCAAATTGACAAGAGAAACGTGATTTAGAAGAGGCTTTAACCTTAACTTTTCTCTTTTTATCCACTGCTTTCACCATAGACTAAAAAAGTTTGCTTGAAATTCAGAACACTCCATCTTATGAGTGGATTACAGTGGAATGGTTGCTGGAAATTGTCCAGGAGAAGTGTAACCAAGAGGTAAGTAGAGAAAGCTAACAATCTCAAGTGAAGTTTTTGCATTATATGAAATTGGTTTTACTTTGTTTTACTTTGAGAAAACCCAAAGTTCTCAGGCTTAGATCTTTGTCACTGAATCCAGGCTTGGAATTAATAAATGTGGAGTAATTGTGTCATATTTTGGGGAGTATTTTATGAGGAATGCATGGAATCTACTCCAATTTAGAGACTACATTCATCTCTAGCCACTGCGCCTGTGAACATGGAACAAAGAAGGTGTCTGTTAATGCTAATCGAACAGATTTATCTTTGGTTTTAATGCTGTAATTTAAGTGATATAACAGGGAGTTGCTCCTCCATCAGATTCTGAGAGATTAAATGGCCTTGGGATATAATCTCTCTTTTGAGAGGGAACATCAACTCAGGATTCAGTTGTTTCAGATTTTTGTTCATTTTAATATGGAAGAAGAATGTCCCTAAGATATTCCAACAGAGCAGCAAAATTGTAACATGATAGCAGAGCTGGAACCACTCTTTCCCATGGTAAATCTGGATCTTGAAATTTGATTCCATTTTCAGTGATTTTGCAGCTGGAGAGTCTAGTGTGTTTAAATTGAGACAATCAGGTGGGCAAGACACTCTGAATGAAGGTGGGCCTATAATAAAGTCTTCACCTTTGTCTTCCATTCATCATGTAAAAATAACAGAGTCTATGACCGAAGACAAGTGCACCTTACCATCACACTTCAGGCATCCTTTGTCCTGGTTAGCTGTCAACCTCTTTTTGGAAAAGACTATTGTCAGGTACAACAGATAGATACACACCAGCTATATAAGCCCAGATATGCCTGTAGTATGTTGGGAAAAGTAATCAACATAAAAACCTGAAACAATGGACCAATCACAAAGTCATTTTAATAAAGTCAAGTTATTTTCGCTTGGTTTTCTATATATGTATAACTTTTTTAACTGTATGAAAACAGCATTTGGGGATATGGCAGTTTGGAGATAAATATACTCTTGCAATGTTGGTAGCAGAAACACTGAATCATTATGCTAGTGCATGAGAGTGAAAGGGAGAAACAAACAAATCTATTTTCACTGTCCAAGTTGAATGAAATGTGAAAAATAAACAAACAGCACAGATGGTGAAACAGTTTAAATTTTTAATACTCTTCTAGTGTTAATTATTTCCAATGTTTATGACAGCATGATAACAACATATATTAAAATATGTTATTTTATTCTAAAACCCCCCCATATTTAAGCAGATGAGCAATTCACAATTTTCAGCAAAGTCAGATTTAAAAAAATATTTTTGGAACACAATCAGTTTAAATTTTCCTGAATTCATACTAAACAATCTGTTCAAATGCTAAATCTTTGGCAGGATCTTATTTCTGTCTACTGTGGGTAGTATATCTGAAAATCTACAGTTCTGTATGCTCATTTATTTTTCTTTAATAATTAGCTAAGTCCAGAAATGTAAGTATAGACAAGCAGAACAAGAATATTGAGTAACTCTCTTCATTGTTTTTCAGTATTGTCACAAACAGAACACTAATTTTGGAGAGGATCCCAAATGGCAGGTGCTGACACTAAGTAGAGGCAGGAACAGCCTTCTTGTTAACATATTATCTACTCCTCACCTACCACTGCTCTGTAACAAAACTCATTGACGATGAAAGCTAAATGAACTAACTGAAAACTAATTCAAAACTGTTAGAAATATTCCAGACAGCCGCATAAACCTTTCTGCAGCTTAAATGCAAACCAAGCAAAGAACCTCTGAAATCTTTATGCCTAGGCAAGTTGGATAACATCCAAGCAACTATATTTCCTTCCCAGTGCAAATTTAAACCATTCTTTGCAAAAGGTGGTGTCCTGGAGAGATGAACTGGGAAAACAGAAAGACAGATGGAGGAAATCAAATGAATCAGGTACTGCTGCTTGCACAAGGGAGTGAATGAGGACGACAAGTAGTTGATATGACCTTAGTAGGTCCATATTGCTGTGTAACAGACTCGTTAATAAATTATACCATGTTAGACTATTCTATACATTAACAGGTGATCTAAATAGTCTCATCCCAAGTCACAAGAGACTCCCTCTCTTTAACCACCATCTCTAATTTCTTTCTTTAATCTCCCTGAGGGAGACTGTGACTCCTAACTTGTTAAAGGGAGAGAAGATTAGAAGGAATATGTCAGTTTATACAGTGTCACAAGTAGTGAATGTAGTGATATTTATAATACCTCTTCAAATCACTCTTGCTTTTGATACCACAATAGAAAATACTGAGAAAGTAACATTTAGGTCCCCCAATTAAGAGAAAAATACAGCTCTCACAGGGCTTGTTCTTGTGTTGACTAGTTTCCTTTGAATTTGGAGAAACATGCACACTTTCAGGTCTATTACTGTCCTATTGCCCTCTCATTCTAAAGATGATGGTGGCTGCTTGGTGGGTATTGACAGATTTATTGGGAATATCGTGGGGCCCGTTCCGTAGAGGTGAAGTTTTCTTGTCAGAAGCCATGGAGTGGTTGACTGTGTCTCCATTAAGTGAATAAAATATTTAGTGAGAGAACAGGGCAGGAGGTGTGCGTGGAATTATTATTAGACATTTCTCACAAAGATTTTGATTTTTAATTTTTTATGCCCAAAAAATTAAATGTAGAAATTGCAGTAGGATTTGATTTATCATTTCCTCATTCATATTCCCTTTTTCTTCCTTTCTTTCCCACTGGAAACAAAGACAAGGAATCAAAAAAGGGGAAATGGAAAACAGAAGCTCTTTGAACAGAATTCATACCAATGGCAGATGTAATAGGAAAGAAATGAGAAAGGAGAAAAGCTCTGTCAGCTTCATACAACTACATAAACCTCCTTTTTATTTTTCTTCCCTTTCTCCCATCAAAGCCCAGAGTGTACCTCTTGGCCTCTTAGTCTGAAGAGCCAAAGAGCTCTTTTGCATAAGGTCAGAGACAGGTATGTGGACAGTGACTATGCAGAACATCTTTTTATTTAGAGGTGCCCATGAAGGCTCATTCATTACAGTTACTGGCTTCCTTTTTTATTTTCTCCTTAAACTTGGGGATTGAACTCACACATTACCTAGCTGGACAGTATGTTCAACTAATCCTGTGTAACATTCTGCTATTATGGAGGTGCTGTGGCTCCTTTATGTGTCTTACCTTTCTTCTAAGGGAGATAACACCCTAGTGTTCCATACCCCTTTTGGAAACGGTGACCCTGTGGTAGATGTTGTCAGCCTTGTTAAGTCTTGCTGGGTAAATCTGAAACTGCAGTCTTAGCTTCCTTCTGGACAACTGATACAGGGAGGAGAGGATGCTTGTGTGTGCCCCCTTAACGGGTAGGTACATATTGCAATGCCAAGATTTTCCAAAATGGGTTAGTGGCTGAAGGTGTTTTGGCTGGTGGGTGCCCCATCTGAGATATCTTATTATGAGCTTGATTTTTGGAAAATAGCCTTTGAAACCAGGCCTTTAACAACAAGCACTAGTCACTCTCAGATGCTTGGCAGTATGCTGCCTTGTTTTCCTCCTTAATTTTTGCAGCCCTCACTGTGGACCATCTCTGGTGACTATCACAAAGGCCTTCTATATTAAAAGATACTTTAGCTCGTACCTGTGACAGATTCACATCCTTTACGTATCAGCCACAAGAGGGGGATGTGGAATACTCATTGAATAGTAGATATTTGTCCACTGTTTCTCACAGTTGTCAGTGTTATTGGTAGCTTCCATGATTTTTACCATACGGCCACCTTTAGCAAGAGGCTTATTTTCCTGGAGATCGTGGCTTGCAACAGTCTAAAGGAGTAACCTTTAGAGAGGGTTCAGATGGAAATATTCTGTCACCTAAATTTGACCCCCTTTTACTCTTTAACAGAACAGTTACACTTGTTTAAGACTTTCAGAGAACTATGCAGCTATCTCAACACAGAAAAAGGGACTAATAGTACAACATTATTTTTTTCCAATAAATAAATTCTAATTGATGTATAGGTTCTAATCACAGGAAACCTGATTTACAGCAACTGTGCTATGATGGGCTATTTTAGGGGCAGACTGGTGCATAGTGTAGAAAATTTGTGCACGAGGGCAAAAGGAACAGACAATTGCTTTTGGGGACTGTGTAGATTAGTACATCATTGCATACTAACAAAGTGCTAATTGCTCCTTTTGACCACGGGCCCAGTTTACAGAGCTTTAGCACAAATGTGCCCTGTGCACTAAATTACAAAACTAACACCGCATTATTTCTCGGTACAGCTTGCAAATTCTTGTAGGGCAGTATGCATTAGCCTTAATTGGGTGCAAAGAAGAAGGACGGCATAGAGATACTCACTTGCAATTTAGAAAGAACAGCCCTGGTGCTAATTACCCAGGTTGCAAATGTTGCATTTGCTTTGTGACGACAGTAGTAAAAGCAAACAGTATACATATATTTATATAATTTTAGGATTATGTTTGAATATTGTATATAATAACTACACAAGCAATAATTAGTCTTTACGTGATATATTAGCTAAAAAAATAGGTGTGAACTGCTTTGAACAGGTCGTTGGTACTGATTTTAGAGAAATTTTAAAATAGCGCCTGTTTAGAAGATTTGACAATTAGTTAATGACCATTTCACAATAACTGGGAACCATGTCAAATAATCTCTCTTCTTTATCTTCATTAGAATCATACTCAGAAAGTTAGATGATTTAGTTTGGAAAAATAGCATTTCATTTTTCTGATCCTTTTCTAAGAGTCTAGATTTATTTTCTCACAGACTCTTTCCACCCCTCAAAGAGGCTAAAAAGAAGCACCGCAACTGGATACACGAAGAGTCTGCAAAGGTGTAAACTTGCAGGTGTCATTCCCATTCTGCTGCACATCTCTTAAACCTTTCCTGCACAGGACTCTTGATTTTGTTGTTCTGCTAACAGGGAAGTTTGAAGATTGCATTTCCTCCATGTATTTGTTCGGTCCCTTTTTTGTTTTCATAGAGGAGTTCTTACAGGTCTGACACTTTCTTTAAACGGGCAGCCTGACACTGACTGAATGTATTTCTGCTATAATTTAATTCTAGCTCTTAAAAATCTTCATGAAGACTACAGTACTAGAGGCCCAACCTGAGATTTCAGGCTTGCATTGCAGTATTTGAGGGTAGGGCATGTATTACAGTATTTTATTAAGAAAAAAGTTTTTGGAAAGGGGAAAAAAAAAAGATGCTGTAGGGACTAATCCAGTGTTGTGAAAAGAATAGACTAAAATATTTTGTGGAGTTTCCTTTCACACATTGTTAAAACAATATGAATACTGAATAACACAAATTCCACTCTCTATTCTGTTTTTCATAATAAAGGAGTGGTTTAAAAAAAAGTATCAAATGCAACTGCAAAGGGCAGGTATGTGTCACCATAAGGGCACTCTGTGTCACAAAGCAAGCATGCCTTAGCGCCAGCCAAAACAACCACCCACTCAGGGTACTGAAGGGCAGGCATGCTGTTATGACCCAGATTCAAATGGTGAGAGTAGGAGTGAGAAAGTGAAAGTGTTAATAATACTTCAAGCACAGAGCTAATGGGAGGGGAATTTCTGGGATTCCCCTTTTCTTCCTATTCTCTCTCAAAAGAAAACTAGAGTTCCCCCTGGAAAAAGAAAAAAAAAAAGTCTCTTTGGCTTATCACCAAATGTTGAATTTTTAGACTGAATGATATGAGGCGGAACTGTGTACCTGTCCTGGCTGGAAATACATGTGTGCATACTGAAGAGGGATAGAAGAATTGAGAAGTATAAAAGAATCTCAGAGGACTTTGACTAATGCTGAAACACTTTTTGACAACGGAAAAAGATGGGTAATTTAAAATACTGACATACTTCTTTGTTTTGCTGCAGCTGACATAAATTTGAAAGCAAATAAATCTGTTGCATCCATCAACACCAAATCCAGCAGCCTGCCCCACCAAATAGCCTGCACAATAGCTTTTTGGAGAGGATGGAGCATATGTTTGGCATACTGCTGCAAAAACTCATTTTTCTTACTCCTTCATGTGCCTAACTCAGATCATTCTTATTAGAATGAGCATTGTTATGTTGTTGAAGTGTTTAATATTTTACAGAAATACTAGGAAGCCTTCCAACTCAGATAGGCTTTATATAATACTAACACTGAATGTGGTTAAACAAGAGATAACATTAGCAAATCCAACCATTTTACAGTGGTTGCTTTTTTAGTTTTTAATTAAGTTTTATAATTAAGAAATTAAAGCTTGATCAGAGTCTAGCAGCTCCTATGTTGAACAACACTCGGATACAGATTACTTGATCCTTTGCAAGCAGGTGACTCAGGCAGGTATATTCTGTCTAGCAGACATAAGGATTGCAGCATCAAGCTCTCTGAGAACTTCTTTGCCTCAGGAAGCCCTGTATTCAAAGCATTTTCACATAATAAGTGTAGGGCAGTAAAGATAATCACGTGGTAGTTCTCCCTTTAACTTGTTAAAACTAAAGTGGCTTACAGGGCTACCACTATCTCTTTCTGTTAATGTTTTCTTCCTTTGATGTAGGCAGCTTTTCAGTCAGAAAGAATGAGAAATGTCACTATGTGGTTGCTTGCTTACAATGTTTAGAATGGCTTCAATAAATATGACTCTTTTGCAAAATAGAAATGATTTATTTACATTATCGGTTGTGCATGTGGAGGGACTCCCCTAAAGCAGCACATAAATAAATTAAAAGTGGGGCTTGGGGGTGGCTCATTAGCCTGCCTTCCTGTGAAGCTTTACGGTGTTTGCAGGAGAAGGTGATGGAAGGTTGAGGAAGAGGAGGAGATTATCTCCATGTGTGATGGCTCTTGTCAAGGCGTTTTCTCCCAGTGACTGAGTGCAGATATTGAAAGTCTGTTCTATCTCCCCAATGCCTGATGTCAACTTCAGATGTCATCCTTAGCAGCAGCAGCAGCCGCTGTGACATTAAAAGGCAAACAGTGGAAGACGTGGCCAAAATGTTGAAGTCCCTGTTTCCCTCCTCAGGGCTAACAAAGCATGCAGAGACCTACATTCTGAACTTGGGACGCAGCTGTTAAAAGCACTTTAGTTTTCCAACCTGTGTGTCTGGAAAACTTCATGATTGCAAGTGGTTTGGACAAGTCTGGCTTTTGAAGCAAAGCAAAAACTGGATTCTGAAAGTTTGCAAGAATAACAACTGAGTATGAATGGCAGAATTTCTCACCTCTTATTTCAAATTTTCAAAAGAGGCAAAATAATGTGCCTGGTGTTCTAACTCAGTTTTGTTTTTAATAAAATAAAGTGTATGACAAAATAAAACTATATGGATGAAACTAAATGAGCCATACAATATGCCCCAGAAGCCATAAGAAATTGTGTCTGCATAGAAGTCTTCGTTTTAAGGGGCAGTTTGAAGAGTATTCGCTTCACATAAAAGCTGTTTATTAGTCATGTTTCCTGGTACAGTTGAACTGTTAATAATATATAGCAGTATTGGAAAACACTTTAAAATTACTGCATCCAAGGACTGGAGTGACTTGCCTTACAGTAGGTTGTCATGCTGTTTTTCTTCTTTTTTTTTCAACTGCCATCTGTGCTCCAGAATTTAGGTTTTCATTAAAGCAAAAATCAGCTGTAAGGATTTCAGTCTCATTCACATTTAACCCTGTTGGAATAACTGAGAACCTGATCATATAGTTAGAAAGAAAAACTCTGAAATTCCATCTTCTTTTCCAGTTTTACGTGATCCTCATCAGCTTAAAATCTGGGCAGTTCTAGAGCTGTATGGAGTCATCTGGAGGCACAAACAGAAACCAAATATACCAAGTGTTGTAGTGAAGATCATTTACCCTTCTGCAATCTTGCAATTGCATCTCTGAGATATCCCATTAATCTCAATGCGGTATCAGCTTGGAGATCTAATGGCAGTAACATAACTGGCCACTTTATTAGCCATTTCATTTTTGATCAAAGTTTATGACATTAGGTGTGCAGATTGGCACATGTTGCTCTGTGCAGTAAACACGAGTAACTGGAGAGAAACATTACCAGCAATCTGAATTACTAATTAAGACAAAATCTGAAATTTCCTGTGATAACTTTAAAAATATGTTTGTTTTAAATCCATTAGTTTGATTTTGTGGGTGGGCTTTAGAAATAGCACTGCATTTTCCCATCATTGTGTTTGTATCATTTTGAATTGCAGAAGAACTCGGGTTGAAAACAAAACAAAACAACAACTCACTAATAATTAATATTACTATTTCCATTGACATCACTATCCAAAATGTTGAGGGAACTCAGCAATGGTTCAGATATTGGTATTGTACTCCACATGAAAGAGGTCACCTGATGGTGCTGGTATCAGCTTCTCTGCAACTTGTCAATGGTGCACAGGAATCATAGAATCATTTTGGTTGGAAAAGGCCTTTAAGATCACTGAGTCCAACCATTAACATAACACTGCCACCACTAAACCATGTCCCTAAGTACCACATCTCTACATCTTTTAAACACCCCCAGGGACAGTGACTCAACCACTTCCTTGGGCAGCCTGTTCCAATGCCTGACAACCCTTTCCATGAAGAAATGTTTCCTGATATCCAATCTGAACCTCCCCTGATGCAACTTTAGGCCATTTCCTCTTGTCCTACCACTTGCAACTTGGCAGAAGAGACCAACCCCCTCCATGCTACAACCTCCTTTCAGGTAGTTGCAGACAGCGATCAGGTCTCCCCTCAGCCTCCTTTTCTCCAGGCTGAACAGCCCCAGTTCCCTCAGCTGCTCCTCATCAGACTGGTGCTCCAGACCCCTCACCAGCCTCGTCAGCCTCCTCCGAACTCTCTCCAGTACCTCAATGTCTTTCTTGTCGTGAAGGACCCAAAACTGGACACAGGATTTGAGGTGCGGCCTCACGAGTGCTGAGTACAGGGGGATGATCACTTCTCTAGTCCTGCTGGCCACACTATTGCTGATACAAGCCAGGATGCTGTTGGCGTTTTTGGTCACCTGGGCACACAGAATCAGCGAAGTAAATTGTCTTCCCTCCTCCTCTTTGTGTTGATTTTTTTTTGGGGGGTGGGGGGATGTTTCTTTTTCACACATTTTAATCACAAGGTGTGTTTTGTTTGTATTTTGGTTTTAATGCTTGTTGTTGGTTTCCCATATGAAAACATGGTTCTTACTTTTTCAAGAAGCTTTTAAAAAAGGCATTTACAAAAACAGTCTCAGTATAACTCCGTGAAAATGAGAGCCTTTTTAATCTTCTGGAAGTTTGCATTCTGAAACTGTTTCCTCTTTTTCTGGATAGCACCAGCCATTGGATCTGTCAAATAATTCCCTTCTGAACTTCTGGGATTTGAGGGGACAGGAGGGAAGGTCTACATTCAGAGTGCTAACCAAACATGACCTGATTTAAGTTGTAAAAACTGAGATTCATGAAGCCTGAATTAATGTTTGCACAGCCCTTGTAAAGTATACAGTGCAATATAATTGCTGAGTGCAACATAACTGTTAATTATTTTGATGTGGCTTCAGGCAACATAAAACCAGCAGTGTGCTCACACTCTTCATCTGCAGGAGACACCAGAAATTACAGGATTAAAAAAATACTGTATTGTATAGGCCAGTTAACAGGAAAAAACTGTTGTGGGGGAGAAATCCTGGCATTCTGAAACATGACTCTGCTAAAACATGGTATTTCATGGGAGATTTGTGTGATGTGATAATTTAAGGTAAAATGTTTGTCAGTAAACTTCATATTACCTTGCAAATGGGAAATAGCAGTTCTGCTGGCATCAGTTAAAGGCACGTTCATGGTTAGAAAACTGTTCAGAAAATTGTTTCGCTTTTACTAATGCAACATAGCATTAGCAGCACTGGTAAAGGGAAAAAGAGAGCTTTGTGAACTGAAGAGCCAGTGGCTTGACCAAGTGGTGCTGCAGTTTGTGCATTTTCCAAGTAAATTCCTTAGAAACCAGTGTAATTGGTGAGTAATGTTTTACTGAATTGGTCTCTTTAGGTTGTCAGTGAACGGAGTGCGAAATTGCTGTGTGTGAGCGCCAGCTGCATGCTGCAGCTGCAGTTCTTCCTGAGCCTGGGTCTGGCCTCTTGCTGAATGAAGTCTGGAGAGATGGCAGAGGCTTAAAGCTCCTGATCCTCCTTGCTACCCAGCGACAGAGAAGATGTTCTAGGTGACATGCTCATTCTGTTAAGTCAGTACCAAAGCTCCAGCTGACTTTAGCAGGAGCTGGGTTTCACGCTGGTTTTTGCCCTTAGAAAAACAGATGCCGTGAGTGCATTTGGGCATCTTTGTGACAATCGTGCTTTGTTGTGGCTGTGGCTGCAGAACATCAACACAGAACTGTGCTTTTTACCTGGAATTGACACACCTTTTGCCAGCTCCATGTGTTGTTTCTTGTTTCCTTGCCGTGCAGCTGTGGCAGACATCACATGCTGTGAGAAAGTCAGAGCTCGCTCTCCCATGGGTCTCCTGTGTGGATTCTGATCCATGGAAATGGAAGGGGTTTGCAGACCGTGCTCATGGCTGTGCCATGGGAAGGACTTGCAGGCTCTGTGCACTTTGGGCATAGACAGACAGGGAGTTTTGCTGCTGTAGTTGTTCTGGTTTCCAAATGTTTTTCTAGGTTTCAGCTCACGAGTGTGTGCAGAGCAAAAACAGGTGATATGAAATGACACTCAGAAAGGATTTGGTTCCTCATCCACACACACCAGTACAAAATTGAATAGTAAAGAAAACTCTTTTCATGTAGCTGCTATGACTGAAGAGCATCATTTCACAGTACAAAATCATTATGGAATCGCCAAGCCTTGTATTAATTTGGTTTATATCACACAAAGTAGCGTGCACCAGTTAAAAATTAACAACTGGGTATTTTGAAAGGAATGGTACATATTACTTATTTGGGGGTTTCATGTTGGAAACATTTTTTTCTGATATTGGAGGTACTTTCATATGCAAAACTTCACCCACAGCAAATGACTCAGACCTAAGAAAGCAGCCCCAGTGAGAAGGCTGCTTGGTAAATGATGAACTGGCAGGGACATACTGATTTTATAGAGAAAGCAGTTTGAATACATCTCGTGACTAATAGGATATGCTGTCACTCACAGTCTCTCTTCTGAGTATATCATGAGTACAATATAAAAACATGTTATTTTGCACAGCTTTTATGTATCTAGGAGATATTTGGCAGCACATTTACAAAGCTGGTGGAAATCTCTTTGGCTAAGTTACCTTTCTTATCTTACAGCTTGTCCCACTTCAAAGATGAACACAGATCCAACACAATGGTACAAGGATACATGCACTCAGCTGTTAATATGTGAGTTTACTTTAGATCTGCTCGTCCTTATACCATTTCTGGAAGCTTTGAGGGGATCTTTTTCTTAGCCACAGTAATTATAGCTACTCCCAACTTCTTTGTGTCATGGTAATACTCTTGCAGATTACTGCTTTTATTGGAGGAACCAAGGGGGAAAGTAGATAGAACATTGAATTTCTGATGGGTTAAACAAAATGTGATATTCAGGTCAGTTTTAGATCATCTCTGGTTTTTAATGTACAGTGGGGCTTAGAATATTCCGCTGTCATTGTGGGGATATTGATCTTAAAACCCCCGTTAAATGTAGCTTCATTTAATATGCAAAATGCTTAAATGTACGCAGACTCACAAATGATTCACATGAAACAGCTATACAGCTTTAAATAGTTTTGAAGTCAAATATGACTTATATACCACCTAACAGTCAAGATAGAACAAAATATAGGGAATGAAAATGACTGATTGACCCAAGCCATATTAAATAAATTGAACTTTAAGTGATGATTAACAAGGAAACAAACAAAAATAAACTGAACTTTCATTTTGCTTAATACAGAAAGACTATGGAGAATTATTTGAGAGAAAGAAAATTAAGTGCTACAAGAACAGACATTCTTTGACACTCCTTTGAGAAACATAAAAAGCAGAGATAATCAAACTCAGATCACAGATTTCTAACACACATTTCAACTCCGGAAGATGTTCTGCGTTTCCAGAGACAAGGGTTTCTGATATAGTGATTAGAAAAATCTTTGAGTTCACTCTAGGCTTAAATGGATGGTATTACTTATCATTTATATAAAATTTCTTCAGATATTTTGGAAACGTGATGAAAAGAACTAAACCTCCATGTGGAAAAATACACCAGCCATATCAAAATAGCAATCACAACATCTCTTTTAAATTAAAATAGAAAAAGCCTGCCTATTTGTATGAAAGACAACATGTGTTAAAATACTTAAAAATAACAAAATAGTTAAAAAGTCTTATTTAAACCATAAAGTATAAGTACTTTTCTGTATAGCCAAGTATATAGCTGCTTTTAAGAGAAGTAGACTCCAGTGGGTATGTCAATTCATTTATTGCTTAAAACATGAAGTTTAAGTTATTATGGAAGAAATAGAAGTCCTACGTCTATGTTGGCTATTTTTGTTTCTTTCCTACCAGATTCCCTTGGTATGTGATTGATACAATCCCAGTGACAAGGAAGCAATACCAGAAAGGGCATAGTTCTAAGATGGTTGAATTATAGGCCAAGAAAAAAGAAACACTAGTTGGCCAAACATGGGAAGTATAACTCTGTCAGTTGTTAGTCATTATGTCTCTGTCACAAATGAAAGTAGTATAAAGAAAAGCTCTCTTACTTGTAGCTCCTGACTATATTGAAATACTGCTCCCGTATGTTGAAATGGAAATGGCTCTGCTATGTTGATGGTGGTATTTTCATTTGACTCTGTCCATATTTCACATGTAGATTCATCTTTTTACATTACAGCTTCGATCACAGAGAACTAACATCTAAGCATGCCCATCTAGCAAGTTAGTTGCCCAAGGTATGTTACTCTACCTGACTTACAAGATTGTCACAGAAAACAGTGGCAGAATGTAAGTGATGTTTAATTATAGCACAGGTGCCACTTCTATCCTTGCTAAGGGGCCTGTTACTTGTCATAGATGGAAATTAGATTGACCTGCCCTGATTTGATCTTAACAAATGTACCCTAGCTGTTGCTTTTTTCTTTATTAGACCCTGGGCTTATAAATATGTGATTATTTGCTGAGCTGAGTTAGGCTGGCCAGCTGTTGGGTATGGTCGTGAGGTTGTTACCCAAATAAGCTTGGGCTGGGCTGTTTCCCTCCTTTCACATAATTTACTTGTTCCTTTTTCCTTGTGTGGCATTGGTGTCCACACAGCCACACACCAAGTAAAATTAAGTATTTGATCCAGCAGAGCTGGGAGGAGAGGGGTAGAGAGGCAGGTGGGAAGAGTTTTCAGACAAATTGGTTCCTTGACCTGGCTTACCACACAGCTGCAAAAATGCCAGTGCTAACAGTAGGAAGATGGCCAGATGTGTGGGATGAAGCATGACTGTGCTGCCCACTGACTACCTACACGTATGTTTGGTTAAAATTATTATTAGTTCCTCTTTCTTCTTGTGCAAACTAGTGTGGTGGTTACCTATTTGCAGCCTTTTAGAACCTCTTGTATCTTTGAGGTTATAAAAATAATTGCTAATGGCTTTAAATTACTTTATCCAGTTCCCTAGGAGCTCTAGGCCACAGCAAATTTCATCAGGTGTATACAATTTAGAAACCTCTGACTTCTCAAAGTAACCTCTGACTTGTTCTCTCTCTTTCCTAGACTGAACTCTTGCTTTACATCACTTTGTTAGTTCTCAGATCCTGGGTAGCCTCCTGAGGCTGAAGTTTCATGTTTGTTGACTAAATAGTATTTCTGTCCCAGTTGCTCTGGTGTTTGTCATGGGACATCACCCTTCAAGTTGTGCTGGTGCGAGTGGTTGGGAGTCAGTTTTGTGGATTAAATCAGGGAATTGATCCAAGTTGAAAAAGTCATGTTTTATTAATTGTTTTATTTTAACCCGAATCCCTGAGGGGACAGCATGCCAATGAAAACAAGCCAGGGATTGGGAATACCTTAAGCCACTGACCACTTTCTATTGTGAAAACAAGCCCCTGTGAATACTTCAGCAAAACAACTTCAGATTTACATGATTGCAGCTGAGATTAAAATCTGGCCTTGTTGCATCAACCATCTGTTTCCATCCCAAGAAAAGAGACTCAGCAGGAATATTTGTAATTCTGAGGACAGAATTCTGGTTTCATTCCTGTAGTTATGTATCACAAATAACTCTGCTGATGGTGCTGGAGTTATTTGGCTGTTTATTCCAGTGTATGCTGTTTGAAAACCTACTCTCCAGAAAATTACAGAATGAAAGGCATGCTTTGGGACAAACCCAGATTTCAGTCTCTCCAAGTTTACACCAGCATAACTCCGGTGGAGTGCTCTGGATTCATACCAATCTAGCTCAGAGTATAGTCTTTTTTAAGCAATATGAAATGCATACAATTTTGTCTCAACAACTTTGGAGGGGTGTACCTCACCACTACTGCCTTGGTAGTCCTAATTAAATGTGACATTTTTTCACTCCTTGAATTTTGCCTGTATTTGAAGTGACCTGCGCTGGGAGTATATTAAATCTGTGAAGCAAAAAACACACAGATGCCTATATTTTTATTTTCTGCAAATCCAGTTGAAATAATAAAATAGAAATGAAAATTAATATAATGAGATCAATTTCAATTTAAGTGCTCACCATTCGAGGATCTGATCTTGCTGACCATTTTCTTTGCTAGCAGTTACAGAAAAGGTTTTATTCTTAAAAATATGGAAAAGCATTTTGACTAGGTTGCTGAATTTTCTGCTGTTCTTTTTTATCTGTTTCTATTACTTACGTCTGGTGCACAGTGGCACCCACTGATTAATGTCACCACTGACAGGATGAAGTATGCACTTCGGTTTCTTGGTAAGAATTGAAAGAACTGGGAGCCAGTGGTTATAACACATGCCGGAGGAAAATGTTACATATCTGTTGACTTAATAGCTAAAAGAATATAACAAAAGAACAGAGAGATGAAATGCCCTATGCTTTGGTGTACATCTATGCATTCAATTTTACACAAATCATGACACACAATTTGGAATACCTTAAAAAAGATTTATCTTCTTGCCTGATTAGCATACCTCTGCGAACTTGCATATAGCATAGGATATATTTGTTTGGTATATGTTTGTTTTAATAGTGGGAATGTTTTGGTGTTCTCATCATGTTATGAGTGTCTAAGTGGTCACACATATAAGTGCTCATATGACATCTGGTCCTAACCATGAGTCAACAGTGTGCTGATGAAGGCTGACCACATACTGCATTAGTAAAATGGCAGGCAGCTGGCTGAGAAAAATGACTGTTCCCCACTATTTGGTACCTGTGAGATCACTTCTGGAAATCTATGTCCAGTTTGAGGTGCTGTTGTACAAGAAAAATATTGACATATGGGGGGCGTCTGTACTTTGGTAAGATATGCATTTTACCAACATATATGGGGGATCTTACCAATGTATACAAATACCTGAAGGGAAAGTGCAATGGAGACAGAGCCAGGCTCTTTGCAGTGGTACCCAGGGACAGGACAAGAGGCAATGGGCAGCTACCGAAACACAGGAGGGTCCTTCTGAACATAAGGAATCATTTTTTGTTATGAGAGTGAGCACTGACATGGGTTGCCCATAGAGGTTGTGGTGTCTCCATCCTTAGAGATATTCAAAAGCTGTCTGGACACGGTCCTGGGCCACCAGCTCCAGGTGGCCCTGCTTGAGCACGAGCATTGGACCTTCAGAGATCACTTCCAATCTCAGCCATGCTGTGATTCTGTGACATGCAGGCACAAATCCAGCGGAGGATCAGAAAGATGATTATAGAAACATATGTTGTAGAAGGCTATCAAGAAGGTCATAGTGAGGGTGGGCAAACACTGGAATAGGGACTCAGACCAATTATGGAATCTCCGTCCGTGGTGATATTCAGAACATGATTGGTCAAAGCCCTGAGCAACCTGATCAAACTTACAAGTCAGGTCTGATTTAAGTGTTGATCCTTTAGGCAACTTTTAGGTTGGCCCTTAGGCACCGTAAATTATTGAATGATTTTAGGTAAAATTTAACCAAGAATTTCCCCTCTTTGTAGGTCTCAATAAATGCAGCCATATTTGAAGCAGGGCACAACGTAAACCCCAAGCTCTTGGTAAAGATTAGTAGTATGAATAAATTTTGATATCTCTGTTATTATTTGTACTGTATTTGTGGAGCAAGGAACAGAACTGTTGAATGTGCTACATGGGTGTGTGTGGTATGACCAATATCCATTTATACATCATTTCACAGAAAAGTGCCCTGAAGACGTGACTGTGAGAAGCTGAGGTATAAGATATGCTGTACTACAGGCTGTTTGGTTAAGTGTTAATACTACAGACATGAACACAACTGTCCAGAGAAAACAGACACTTCTCCTGAAAAAAAGGCTTATGATAGCTCCATCCCCTCCTGCCATTTCAGTTGATCCTTTTCTACTCTGGCTTATATCTACACTTCAGTAATGCATGTGGGGTGGGCAAGTTCCCCTGCATAGCAATGAGAAGGTGAACAGAAATGTCTTTGCACTGCCTCTACTCATAAACCTTGGCATAAAATTCAAGGCAGGATTGATTGAATCAATATCTTCTCATAAACTTGTGTTAACCCTAGATACTAACTGTAATATCTACAAGCCAAGGAGGGAAAAAGTAAGTGCTGAGAAGGCAGTCTGTGAAAGTTTCCTTAGGATAAGATCTGGAGGCAAGTAGTGATGTTGAATTTGCAAGAACTAATAACTCGGGGCACCTAGATTCTTCTGAATTGATGGAAGGCTACTAGCTCACACTGGCATCAACAGCGAGCTGTGTAAATTTGACCACAGCCTGGGAGGCAGCGATTGCTGTTTGAAGAGACTACAGGATGAAATGCACACCTCATGAGACAAAGGACTCCCTGAAGGACTTTCTGAACAACGACCTAGAAGCCATTGGTTCTTCAGCATGATCCTCTGCTTCTGAGTACACAGTAGGGTTAGTCTCATAATTATCACTCCAACTGGGAGCTACGAGTACATGTGTGAGTGTAAATAGCTATCTGCTATCAATAATAACAACTTAATGGTCAAAGAAATATTTGTTATGATCTGCGTCTGCCCCACTCAAACCTCTGTGAGGGAAAATCAAATTTACAACACTTATTCTACAACAAATTAGAAATATCATGAGACAAAAAACGGTTCTATGCTACCAGTTTCCTTCTTTTTATTTCCAGATAAAAACAGTTGGAAACAGATCAAGCAGCAAAGTTTTAAAATAAAAATCATTCAACAGATAGCTTCAATGACAATATACACTCTGTACAGTACTAACCATTTTTATTCCAATAATTATCCATAGAATTGTCCAGAGTAAATCAGATCCAAGGCATATTGCCATACCTTGAACAGTAGCTAGTACTAGATGTGTCAAAGAAAGTGCAAGAAGCCTGGCAGTATGTTCTCGGGGAGTTATCTGTGTAGAAGAGTGTGCTTCCAAAAGCTCTAATTGCTGCTTGATATATGTCCCTGAAAGATTTATCTGTTGTTTAATATTTAACATTATAATTATATATAATTTTGCTTTGTTTGAAAAAGAGTTTCCTATTGCCACTGAATTTTGGTTTCAGTGAATGCTCCCTAGTTCTTGTACTGAGATCATGTTATTTATTGTTGTGGTTCTTTTCTTGTGTCCCCATTTACTTGCCTTCTGTCTAAGGCAAACACAGAAGGGTCTTTCAGTGTGTTTCTGCTAATTTTTATCTCAGTTAATTCTTTTGTCTCCTTTTTGATAGGGGTAATTAAAATTGTGCACAGTGTTTCAGCTGACAAGTGATTTATTTAGTTAGCTAAGTTACAATACACAGACGTACATTGTTATGTTTCTGTTTGATTACCATTCTATTTTGTGCGTAGCCCAGTAACTGCTTACTTTTTCCACCACCACTTCTTCATGAGTAATGTCTTTTTTGATCTACGTACAGTGTTTGTTGTGTCTTTTCTGAAACGCAGTCAGTTTAGAACCCAGGAAAGTGAGCAGTTCCAGTGATATCCTTTAAAGTGTGCTAAAGAGATTTGCCAGCGTTTGGTTTCATCTGCCACCATATTTGCTATTCAGTCAACTTGCTTCAGGCCTCCAAAGTTTTTCACAGTTTCTCTGGTCTTGATCAACTTAAATAATTCTGGAACGCCAGCAAAATACTTTCCAGATAGTTGATAAACAACAGATGTCCACGGATGGAACCTTGTGGCACATCACGGATAACCTCATGCCATAGCAACCATTTTTCTTTCTTTTTGTTTCTTATTACTTCACCATTTTTGATCGGTTCAACTTCTTTGTCTCCTCCTCCTTCTTCTCCTCTTTGCCTACTTAGCTTCTTTAGTTGTGTTTTATGATGGATTTGGACAAAGGCACTTTGAGACCTCCTTAAATTTTGTCAGCCTTCTCTGTTACCTAGTCTACTACTGACTTCCACGAAGAATTTTCACAGATTAACTCCTTTGCAGGACTCATAGTGTAGAGATCCCATTATATTCTAAGTATTTTATGGTCACCAATGCAAATAATTTAGCAGCTACTGAATGCAAATTATTGGTATGCAGTTCCCTGGATGACTTCATACACTTTTACCTAACTGCATGTGCAACACTGACTGTCCTTCAGCCCTCAAGCATGGTAGCTGATCCTGCCTTGCCAGTAGGAAAGTGACATTCTATATGTATAAATGTACTGTCTTTCAGGACTGTATGTTTGTCTAAGCATATGGTACTATCACATTTAATGCAATGAACACAGCAGACCACTGAGGCACTGGGTCATGCTGGTGCGACTGCATATGTTGGCACCAGCCAAGAGTAATTTGCATTTGAATCTCACCATTTCCTTCCTTTTTTTCCATATTATCTGCATAACAACTTTATGCTCTTGCAGGCTACCTGTACGCATGATAGCATGTCTTATGCACGCCAGGCAGGAATTTACATCAATTTGCGGCTGAGTCCAATACATTCAGCCACTTTCTTTTCCAAAATTCTTAATCCCGAACAAATCTATCTGTGATCAGCTTCCTACTCTCTGCTCATTCTGAGGGCCACGTTTCCAGCTTGTCTCTCACAGCTCATCAGTGTTTGCTTCTCTAGCGCAGCTAACGTAATGTCCAGTCTCTCCGGACTACGGGGACTAATCTGTCTGTAAGAGAGCCTTATGTACTGTATACCAACTAGGCCATATTGACTTCAGTGCTGTTAGATTAGTCTATAGCACCAGATGGCCTTCTGTCTTTTTGGCACTCTTACGAAATGGCCAGTTCCGCTGCTCGTGGGATGGTGAGTATTTGCACATGGAAGACGATGGTTGCACTCAGAAGTCTTTCCATTTCTACAAGGTTGTTTTGGATTTAGAACAGAGAGTCCTGGATGCTCTGGTAGCACATACTGACCCAGTCTGCCCCTTTCAGATCAAATAAGTAACCGTCAATACAGCAGTGAAAGAATCAAACTTGACTTTTCCAGTGCATCTGGCGACGAGGCTGTAGAACTTTCTCTTCTGGGCACACACCTAGATGTACTGGAACTCAGAATGAGCAAAGATGTCAGAAATGTGCAGGAAGCAAAACAAGGAGTAAAACTAAGAAGAATTTGTTGCAGATGGCTGAAGATTGTTCAGCTTACGTGTTTTGATCTGATGGCAAATCACTAGCTGAGGCAACTCTATTGTCAAAAAGTGACCTTAGAATAAGGAGATTCATCCTCCTGGAGGACCCTGTCAGAGAAGTAAATGCTGTGACAGCTCCCATGCAACTCTAATTAGAACCTTCTAAGAACTTAAAAGCATAGCTCTTTACATTGTCCCCTATGGCTGTCCAGATGCAGCAGCACAGGTTACAGCAACTTTGAGCCTCCGTTCCACAGAAGAAAGTGAACTTAGCTCTGAAGAAGACACTGCAATTATATATGACAATTATGGGCAGTAATGGTGACGTGTTCCACTTGCAACTCTCTGAGAACAACTACATGTCTTTTTGCAAATTTTGGACATTTCTCTGTATCCACCAAACTAGGGATATACGATCTCTAGCAAGGAAGATAAATGGACTAAAAAAGTGGAAATAAAAAGTCGTGACAAGGAATTTGTAAAGATGTAGAAATGAGAGTGCAAACTTCAGTTTTCCCAGGAGGCAAGATCCTGAACTCTTGCACCTTGCCTCTTCAGTGACCCTTACCTCAGCAGTCCTCCTTTTTCCAAAAAGACCTCACACTCGTTGTCTGGTCGCCTTCTGTCGAACCAAAGTGAGAAAATAAGATGGCATTAGATCTATTAACACATTTGCTCAAGTGAAACAGAGATGAGGAGTCAAGGCCTTGTCATGTTTTGTGCTGAGCAGATGCAACAGGCTCTGCTGGGGCCCTGAGGTCTGGGCAGTACCTGGCTGGGAACAGTTAAAACTTTGTTGTCCTTGTTTTTGTGCATCGCAGCTAATACAGACCGTTTTTCGGCTTTCACAGTATATGACAAGAAAAATTCTTTGCAGTGAGCTCCTCCTGTACAAGTGGTCAACACACATTTCATTACAGAGCCGGGAACTAGCATTTCAAAAGTGAAGACCTGGTACTTCATTAATTTGCTTTCCTTTTTTAATTATTTTTTTTTCCCCACAGCTGTTCTTTTTTCAGTATTTACTCAAATATTTAGCCAAAGAAATCTCTTTGCAGACTTTACAGAGAGATGACTAGCAAGAGATTCTTGGTCTGAGTGCACAGTATATTAGCAGATGGTCATCCTTGGTCTAAGTGTACAGTGTGTTAGTGGATGATTCTCCTCGTGA
Source organism: Caloenas nicobarica (assembly GCF_036013445.1). Lineage (NCBI taxonomy): Eukaryota > Metazoa > Chordata > Aves > Columbiformes > Columbidae > Caloenas > Caloenas nicobarica. The sequence goes on along the minus strand of NC_088246.1, from coordinate 42,861,114 downwards.
GCTTCCCCTCTCCATTTTTTAAATATCTTGAGGAGTTTATGCCAAGAAAAGGCTTTGCTAACCTAACTTGTGGGTTTCCTTCTTTGAAGCTGTTGAGGGAAAAAGAAAATCACATTTTTAGAAACAAGTTCTTTTCATATCATAGAGGAGGCAGTGGTTGATTTCTCAGTTGAGTTATCTGAGATAACTTGAATGCTTTTGGAAGGAAAACACTTAATACTGAGGATTGTCTAGGCAAATTCATGCATTTCCATCATGCATGGAAATTTCAAAGTGCCCATAGGGTATTCAACACCCAAGTACAGGGAAGTAGCTGTTTAAATCACTCTTAAGGCTTTCTTAAAAACTGCAGTCAACACACAGCCAGTGTCATCAGAACATGTTTTCCTTGAGGGAAAGAGCTTAGGAGAGAGATCATGGTGTTCCAATATTCTGAAAGTTCACTGAGTTATCTTCCCTCTGTAGGGACAAAGGTGCTGAAATAACTTTATTTTAACATTAGTGTTTCTCACTTCATTTGAACGTTAATCCATGGCGATTTTCTATAAATATTGCTGTCTCTGTTTACCTGGGATTTTTTTGTTTGGTTTTTGTTTGTTAGTTTGTTGTGGGGTTTTTTTGTGTGTTGGTTTTTGTTTGTTTGTTTGTGGGGTGTTGGGGTTTTTGTGGTGGTGGTGGTGGTGTTTTTTTAAATGCATGATAGATGTAAGTTCATTACAACCTGGGAATACTTCTCTTTCTAATGTGCAAAAGGAACTGCTTGAAGCTCATTATTACATGGCCTCAGCTTTTGCAGTGTTCCTGAAGAACACACAAAAAGTATTTGGAGCACTCTTCTGACCATGGAATCTTCAAAAATGGCAAACCCCCCCTCAAACTACAGAAGGAGAACTGCTCATCCACAAATGAAACTACAGGCTACACAGAAAGGTAATCCTAATTATCTGGATATGTTAGGATGTGGTCTAAACAAGTCTCTTTCTTCAACTGTGTGTAAAAATAGAAAGGGTTTTAGCTACAGCAATCTCGAACAAACAAACAAACAAACAAAATCAAAACAAAAACAAAAAAAGACTTTACAAAAAAATACCCTTCTTTTGCAAAGATTATTTCCAGTTAGAACACTTCAGCATATATTTAGGACAAGTGGGGAAAGCAACTTCCCTGGTTGTAAGCAAGTGTGGACATTGGTATTTACTGGAGATTTTGATAGTGAGAGATAAGGGCTGGTGCTGTGAAGCAGGGATACTACATGAAACCGATGTCCTGCATTGTTACTGTGAAAATTTACTCCCAGCGACTGGGGAGCTACACAAGAAATGAAGTAAAGGCTTAGAAAAGTTTACACTAAAAAGCTGTGGAATAAAGAAATAATTTATTCTTCTGTCAATCAAATTCTTCCTAGTAAAGGCTCCTTTTGACTGACTGAAAGAACAAGGATCACGTTACCATTGCCTGCAAATCCCTGTTGCTTAGTTAAAGCATAGCACTGTGTTGAGAGGACAATGTTTGCGTGTTGTAAATTTATGGAGACTGTGTGCAATGGAAGACTGGATGTTAACTGGGTGAGCGATAAAGCATCGGTGTATGACAGTAGAACACAACACTGAAGAGGTATCATATCACATGCACTTCTCTAGTCTGGAAAGGCAATGTAGGTTAGATAAAGTCAAACAGACAATGTTCTTTGCTTGTTGTAGCCTCAGAGGGAAGGTGCTGGTAGAAGAAATTTTTCTGCAATACTCACAAGCCGAGTTATTGATTCATGCTGGATATTCACCTCTTCAGATAAAATCCCAGTTTGCTTTGCATGGTAGTAAGCGAAAACTAAGTAAAAAGCCATTTTACTCAAGTCAAGCTAAATAAATATTTTTTAAACTAAATTAATGGTGTTCTTATGCCAAGATTTTTCCTTTTTTGTTTTTTAAGCATTATGGCCAGCCAAGGATCACCATCAATAAGACGACTATCCCTGTTTAGATCAACTGGCAAACATAAACCCCATCTGTGTATTGCTTAACAGGTGCCATTTTCGATCCATGGGGAGCAAAGCAAGCTTTGTGCAGATGGACACTCATTCATTTGAGCCTTGCTAGCAGTAGCATATTTATTCAGCTACTGCCCGCCTACAGGATCAGTATTTGAAAGAGCCAGTGAGAAATGTTTCTAGTAGAATATTTTCATGAGAGGCAAACAGGAGGAAGCAGAAGAAATTCCATTAAAAATTGTTGGCTTATGTTCACTAAGAGCCCCATTTTGATCAAGAACTGCAAGTTTTTGTGAGTGCTCCACTTGATGCTACCCAAAGGCTTTAGTTATTAATAGAAACAATATTAAACTTTATACTTTCAATGGAAAGGAGGGGAGTTCCTTCTGCTGACAGCAGTTGTATAAATTGGAAGGGAAACTGGCAACTCCTGTCCGCTATGCCATGTAGTGGGGACCCTTTTCTCCACTTAGGTCATCACTTCCTTCTTCTTATTTTACAGATGACCTAGAGAACAGAGAAGAATATGAAAGTTTTAATTTATATAAATAAGAAAATTTATGTGAAAGATGCCGGCCTTTCAAAATGTACTTTGCTAGGTCCAGTGGGAAATAGTCACCCAGGCTGACTTGGTAGAGGAGTGCCTTTTGCTGTGGAAAACACTGCAGAAGTTCTGTTACTGTGAGTATACTGTGCATGTACTGAAGTCTGCAGACTCACAGAAATGACCGACTAATCTAGTTTGCAATAGCAGTCTGCTAAGTTTTCTGTAGCCTATGCAGGAGCATGGGCACAAATACATTTTACACTGCTTGAGCTTAGTGATAAAAAACTTCCTTAAGTTCTATCTAAATCTACCCTCTTTAAGTTTAATACCATTGCCCCTTGTCCTGTCACTACAGGCCTTGATAAAAATTCTCTCTCCAGCTCTTACAAGCCTCCTTTAAGTACTGAAAAACCACAAGAAGGTCTCCCTGGACCATTCTCTTCTCCAGGTGGAACAACCTCAACTCTCTCAGCCTTTCTTCATAGGAGAAGTGTTCTATCCCTCTGATGGTTTTCATGGCCTCCTCTGGACCTGCTCGAACAAGTCCACATCAGTCTTGTGCTGAGGGCCCCAGAGCTGGACGCAGGACTCCAGGTGGGGTCTCACGAGAGCAGAGTAGAGGGCGAGAATCACCTCCCTTGACCTGCTGGTCACACTGCTTTTGGTGCAGCCCAGGATACAGTTGATTTTTTGGGCTGCGAGCGCACATTGCCAGCTACTGTCCAGTTTTTCTCAGACTTTTTTTTTGTGCAAAGGTAGCATCCTGGCAATTTTGGAAAGAAAGATTTTGCATCTGCATCAAGCTATGTACAGTTTATAGAGATAGTATTAAACTTGCAGGCAAAGAAAAAGTCAAAGAAAACCCCAGACGACCCAAACCCCCACTTCCTGGTTGTTTCCAAATTTGAAAAAGGAGGACATCAAATCACAGTAGAAAACTATGGTGGTATATAGTCCTCATTTAGGTAATAGAAGTGTTTGGGAAGGGTGTAGGATTCATTCTCGGAAGAAAGCATTCAGAGTTAAGTTTTGAAAGTGCCCAAGAAGGCACAATTCTCATTATGCCATAAAGAACTGTCTGTAGTAAAGTCACAGTCCAATCCGGTCACTGGTGTGCATGCTGTAGGGTGGAGTCTTAGCATAAATGGGCAAACTTTGCCTATGCATTATTCCAGAGTTTTTAAAAAAGGCCATGATCAGGATTATAACTAACTATTTATACTGGTGGAGCTGTTAAGAAAAGAATGAGAATCAGGTTTTCTTATAGGCCAGCAGTCAGAACAAGGTAGAAAATAAGAGGTAACCAGAGACATTCATGTTACATTTTAGAAAAAGAACTGACAGTATCCGTAAAGGACTCAGCTGTGGCTGTCATGTTTCTGAAATTACCTCACTGGGCTTTCCTAAAGCATATACATTCACTGGTCAGAAGCAGAGAGGAGGAGGTTGAAATCAGCACTAAATCAACATCATAGCTACAAGAGTTCAGTTTTGATGGTGTTAGTCAATATTTTTTACTTATGGGCTTCTCCATGGCATTCTGATCTGCCAAAGATCATGCCTACAATGCAGTTAAATTATAAAGACGAATATGCACAAAAATATTTTTTCAGGTAGTTCTGTCTTCCTTGTTAAAAGGAAGATTGTTGCTTCAGATCAGCATTAGGAAAAACACAGACTCAAGAGGCTACCAGTTGGCCCCACTAGGTCATGACAATGTGCTCTTTGACATCAGCACGCGATAGTTTGGGCTCCAGACGGCTCTGCTCTCATCCTGCTTTTAGTGGCTGCCTCTCCTGCTCAGACTCCTTCTCTTGAGTCCAGGTGAACATCATCCATGCAGTCCTGTCTTCCTATTTCTTTGCAGTTTGACAGCCAGCAGTCTCCCACTGTGCATGTGTTGGGAGAGGCCTTTCTCCTGCTCCCTCTCCTGGCAGGTGTGAAAGAGCTCTGATTTGCTAAATGCTGCTCTTAACCACCCACTTCTTTTTTTCCAGGGCCTACTCTGCTTTCTTTTCCTTTGGAGACCATACGAGGCTTTCTCATTAAGCTCCATTGTATTTTATATTTAAGTTCACTTCTTATTTTGTATTATTAATTCATTTGTTTTCTTTGGGTTTGCTAAGTGCAGCTAGTCTGTGCATGGCTCATTAAGTTACTTCTTAACAGCTACAGCCAAACCTCAGCCAGAAGGCCCTGCTGAAGAAGCGGTATTTTTCTTCCTTGTTCTCTCTGCTCAGAGAAAGTAATTGTGTTTGTAGAATTCATGTTTTAAGTTCATCCAATAATAAAGGAGATTCTTCAACCAGTTGGGTTTTTTTAATCTTCCAAGTGTGAAAATTAGATTTATCAGTTATTAACTTGTTTATTTTTTTAAGGTATCTAGCTTTGTGTCACTGTTGATTTCACTATTTGCAAACTGTCTTTGTCATTTTATTGATAGCACTTGAGTGAAGAACTCTCTGATAATATATGCAAACTCACAGCTCTCAACAAGCTTTACAGCTCCATTAATGAGGGGATTAACAAGAGCGCTGCAATGTATTTAACCTGCGGCACTAGCTCTGTTTCAATAAGACTTCAACAGCCTATTAAATGGAGTGGGGGCTCAATTAACCCAGACAAAGGCCACTCTACAGAACGTGGCAGGGAGGACCACAGTTAGCATCTGCCTAAGCAGCTTGTTCCGAGCTGGAAATAAAGAGGGTGACATGTTCTCGCCCCGAGCTATGATATAACTGAAATGGTGATTCTAGTTCATCTGGGCTGACTGAATAGGTGACGGCATTGAAACCCACCACTATCTCGCCATATGACAGTTTGTAAAATCTGAGTGCACTCAACGGTCACCCCAGAGCCTCCTGCCTCATGGGATGGAGATATTGTTCTGCGGTTGGTTGGTGGGAGCTTTTGCTAGCACAACGCTGTAGTGCTGGCATGATGTTACCTTTGGGCAGTCGGGGGAACATCGTGTCAGTCGGTCTTTCAGGGGAGGTTTTAGCAATCTTCTGCTGAAGAGGAACTGGGCATGGAGCTGTTCTTGGGCTTTGTGTAATCTGACGTTTCTTGGGGGGTTAGTATGAGAATTGAAAACTGATACATAAGCAGTGTGGGAGAGGAACATGATTTTTTTTAAAAAAAATATGTATTGTACGATAGAAATATACCTACATTTCTCACTAAGTTCTTGGTTAAATGTCAAGAGTTTGTTTTCAAAGGTGCTACCCATGCTTATGGTTAAACTTGTGATGAAAATGCTTTGCTGGGTAAAGATCTAACTCTTCCCTTGTTTTAAGGATGCAAAGAAAGCATTCTTGCTATTCCTCGGGAAGAACTATGTGCAGAAATTAGCTAGTTTGTGAATACTGGCTATTATTTAGTTTGGTTTAGGTTTCTCAATAGATATTGTTACAAACCACAGGTGTTTATCAAGAGATGGTCACTGATGAAAGAATGGCATTAAGGTACTATTATGGTGCCCTGGTTTAAGAATCTAGAGGCCATGTTTCAATTATTTGCAAGAGAATTGGAAAATAATAGAAAACAGCAGGTTTTTTTCTGTTGGAAAAAGTAGAAAATAACAAACATTTCTTGCTAATGACCAATTAAAAATGCAACAAGCTTGCAGTTATATACTGCAGACTATGCTAGAGAGACAAAAACCAGGTAGAGGACACCCATTTGTTCCTGGATTAAATGTAAAGTCTTTCAGAAAACACAACACTGTCATTTGGTGGTGGTGGGTTTTGGTGGTGGTGGTTTTTTAACATGTAATGCTCCTATAGCACAACTTTGCTCAAAAGGGTGACGTATTTTTCTTTAGTTTCCTCCTTTTGTTGAGGAATGCTGTGTGTTCATTAGGAAAATACATGCTTGTGAATGTATGTCAAGCAGCAAGCCTTCTAGCGTCACGTGCCATAATCTGGTGACAAGGGCCTATAAAAGTACTTGCATTATTAGCAGAATTAGTTGAGGAGCCAGGTCCGCCAAAATAATTTGGAAGAATTGTATGAACTGTCTAGAGTGGTAAATCCATGGCTTATCTGAGGATAAATGTATATAAGTATAACTCACCCATTTCTAGGTTGAACTATCCAAAATGCATCCGTTTCTTATAGATATCAAGCATGTGAATTTATCTACCTTGTATGTAGTGATAAGCATGCATATTGCTTTTTCCCATGACTGTTTATTCTGGTGCTCTGTATATTTGGTTTTACGTAAAATTCAAGGCCAAAGAAACATAATCATCCTTCCCTTTTCTTCAAGTTACTTCAGATTTTGATTCTTAGGAAGTCTCAGGTCTCAAGTCTTCCAAGGCAAGAAACATCTACATTTCTAATGCAGAAAACAAACAAAAGACAATTTTTTGTATCCCCTCCAGAGATAATTAACAGACACAAAGGAGCAGAGAACCAATTACTTTTGCTTTGAGGTCAACTTTAAGTACTTCTGATTATCATAGTAAGGACATGTGCTGCTAATTTTATACTTTTATATGGAGGGTAATTTTCTTTCCTTGCATCTGTATGTTATTATGGTTTGAGGATAAAATAGGTGAATTACCATAGCAATGTATTAATTTCTAGTGGAGAAAAATAAAGGGAAGTTATTAAACGAACACTGATTTTCTGTTGGGATGCATTTGCTTTACCTTTTTAAGTCTAACCTGAGGTTAATAGGGCATTATCACCTCTGATCGCATCTAACTAGACATTGGTAGAATACATGCATTATTAAAAGTTCTAGATGCAATGTGGGGTTTTTTTGTTTTGGTGGGGGGTTTTGTGTGTGCGAGTGTTTTGTTGTTGTTGTTTTTGTTTGGTTTAGTTGTTGTTTGGGGTTTTTTTTTGTTTTTAAAGAGGGAGGGAAATTAGAACAAATGATGTTATCAAATAATTAGGAACTATATCATGCCTTCAGCAAGCATGTTATGTAGTTTCCGTAGACCCGTGTGTATCTTTCTGATGTTTCTTTTTATTCCTTGCATCTTTGGCACAGAGAGGTCCCTGTTGTGCTGGGAATGCTACAAGCATATAGAAATCAAGATATAGGATGAGCATCTAGGATGCGATGATGATGTTAATAATGGCCTAACCCAACATGGCAATTTTTTGATCTCCTTTTCCTACCCAACGTATTGTCCCCTGCAGTGACAACAGCAAGTGCTGTCTGGGAACAGAATGCAGCCCTGACTACTCCCTGTGGTCCTTTCCACTTGTATTTCCCCACCATCCACAACTGCTGGATACAGGATGCTAGTGCATCCCCGCCTATTTGTTTTAGTGTCTGCTTATGGACCTGTTGTCCATTCATTTGATCAGTCCTTTCTGAACTTCTCCTACCTCCTCAATCTTCTGTGGCAATAGATTCCTGCAGTTTATTCCTGTTGTTTAAAAATGAAAGAAGTACTTAAAAGATCCATTTTAGGTGAATCTCTTGTTTGTCATATGTTCCCTAGTTCAAATAGTGTGGGACTTACTGAATAGCCACTCACCTTGTCCACTGCTATCATGAGCTTCTAAACCCCGTTCTTCAGCCCTCACCCATCTGCTGTCCAGCTTGAGGAGTCCCAGCCCATTTAGTCTCTCACAAAGCAGTAGCTCCTTCCTCTAAATTGTGTTATTTACTATTCTCCATACTTTCTCCAACTTTGCTCTGTCTTTTTTCAGGTATGAAACTGCAAATAGTATTTGAAGAAGTTTCACAGCTACAACAAAGACTTGCCTATCATGTGCATCTTTTTCTACCCATTCTTCCCTGTGGTCATTGAATTATAATAACGATTCAATCACAAAAAGGCATTAGACAGAGTCATATAATAGGAGAAAAAATGCTTAGCATACATTGCTACTGCTCCTCTTCCAAACAATTTTTTGTCATTAGGAAAAGCATATGCAGTATATGAGCAATGCATAGATCTTTGCTCCCTGTCAGTGCCATTCTAGATACGCTGGCTTCCAGCCAGGCCAAGTTAACTGGAACTCAATTAGCATCTTTAGCACTTTTAAGTGGTTATTTTCTCTACTTTTATTGGCAACTGATTCCCTGTGAGTTGAGCTGCACGAGAATGGAGATGTCTGTTACTTTTACAGCTTAATACTTGGCTTTCAGGAGAGGACAAAAATTGGTGTGGTACTGGAAGTTGATGTGTGAACAGAAAATGGATGATTTAGTGTATGACAAGCAGTAATATTTCAGAATGTCAGTAATATTCAAATTGAACAAAGTATAAATCATAAGAATAGCCATTAGGAAATCCATCAGATTGACTGCTAAGGAAAACTATAAACAGTGTTTGGCTTAAATTCTTATCAAGTGTCAGAGAACAGCGGTGCATTTGAGTAAGGGCATTTGAATGAGGGGAAAAAAGAGAGGATGAGGGCAAAATGGAGAAAGGAATCACACAGAAAAACAGTCCGTGAAGATATATCTCACAGCAAATTTATTCCCACAATTAAGAATTATGTTTTGTGGACTCAAAACAACATTCCCTTATTTCTGGACCTTCAAGTGACAATTGTTTCCTACAAAGGATCACCAAACCTGGTGAGAGGTTAGATTGTGCAGCTTTCGGCTGTCACAATAAACCGGGAGTTCAGGAGGAGACTGGGAAGCCTGTGAGCAAAGAAAATGAACATCTTTCTGGGATACTTGGACAGCTGCCAGCTCACACATTAAGCTCTGTTTTCCAAATCAATTGTTCTGTTGTTTCAAGTGCAAATAGTCTTCGTCCTCTGCCTGGACTTCTCGTTTTTCACAAAATGAAATTGCCAGCCTAAGCATGTGGGGTTTTTTCCTACAACCTACTGATATATCAGCATTTACCATGGTATAACTTTATAAAAGTTATATAAACAGGAGAAAAATATGACAGGTAAACTTTACAGAGGTATTGAAAGATACCCAGGAAATACTGTTTGATCATCTTTTTTGCTTTTGTTTTGTTTATTAAACACTGTACTTTACAATTAACATAACAGCTATTAATTATTAGCTAATACTTATAACACTGAAAGCTGTTTCAAAGATAAATACTGCTAAATGCTGCTAAATCTACAATATTAATGCCTTCCCAGAATTAAAGCTATTAGTCAATATGAAATATATAATTATACCATTAATCATTCATATCCTGAAAAATATTTGCAACACCTGCCAAACATGGTACTAGGTATGTGACAGTAAAGCCTGACTTATGGATGGTTTTCAAATGCTGTAAATTATGATTATCAAAAGGATACAGACATGAGAAAATGTGTGAATGAGCTTGAATCTTTCAGCCAAAGAAGAAATACAGAAATTGCTCTACTAGGTTAGACCTACAGTTGGAGCACAACATCCAGTGTCTGACAGTGAATGACACCAAGGTGTATTTTACCCTCTAATCGTTAAGTTCTGATGGACCAGGTTTAGCATCCCTTGAAGATTTATATAATTAGTTAAGATATATCTGGATTCTCTTGATATCTGTGTGATTAAATGCAGTCCCTTGTTGCATCTTCTTGTGTTCATGCTTCCTTGTCTTCCTGCAACAGTCCTGCAATCCAGCTAGATTTTGTGTGGAAAAAAAATCCCTTGAATTTTCAGAATTTTTAATATATTCCTTGGAAATGAACGTTTATCTTTTCCTTGTAGAGTGGAACTTTTCCTGTACTACGCATTTTTTTAATATACTTGCACTTTTCTTTTTATCTTTTCCTGATTTCTCCAGTCACAAGGACCTCTGGATATTGTCTCTCTGCAGGTAAGGAGGATGAATGGATTAGGCTGAGTGTGTCATGGTTGTTTCTGCAATTCTAGTCAGAGAATTTACTTAGGATTCTCTCAATTAGCCTTGTAGTTATGAACAGTTCGTGTCAATAGGAGCTAGAATAGTGATTATTGACCTTTGCTTCTGTGCTTTTATTTGAGTTGAAAGAAGTGAGATGGAAGAGGACTAAAAAGTGTGTTCTTCCTCTCAGCTTCATTGAACTATTTATGATCTTTTGTCCTCAGTGAACCTCTATCAATCTTTTGTTCAGAAGGTTCTGAGTGTTTGAAAACATGCAAGTTCTGAATATTTATGAGAGAGACATGAGGTCTGTTGCACTTACATATTGCATGTGAGAATATATGCTAACCTACGTATGTTCAAATTAATACTTTAACTAGGCTTTGGAGCTTTGAGCATAGTAACAATGAAAATGATTAGCTCACAGCTAACAATTCTCTCAGGTAATCTGATGGAGCATTGTTACATTGATCCACTGGTTTATAATGCTTTCCACACGTGTATAGACAGGTACCTTGGCGATCTCTGTGTTTCACAAATCTGTAGGTGGTAATGCTCATTCTGTAACAGGGGTTGTGCAGAGAAGCACAATAGGCTCGAGTCTCTTGGTCCTCTTGTCTTGTGAGGATCTGGCACTACCTTGTCACGGCCCAGTTACAGGTGGGCCAGCCATTGCTGGAACCAACCATGAGGCTGAACTTAAGTCCTCCACTGTTTTTAGGTTGACCCACTCAACTGCAGTCTGACACTAGAGGGAAAAGGAGCTGGGTCAAGTAAGAACAGGAATCAAAATGAGAGAAGGAAACATCTGTGATGAAACTGCTGGGCTCAGACTGTTTGCAGAGAGCAACTTGTTCAGATTTGGTAGGTTTTACTTTATTGTTGCTTAACTGGTTTGAACTGTGTATGCTGCTGCACTCTCTGGCTTTCTATGTTGCATGCACCACTGATGAGAAGTGGAATTTGGGGTTTTTTTCAAAAGGCTGTCCTGCGGGTCAGGTCTGTGCACAGGCTTTTAGGACCAAAAACTTAGCATTTGGATTCAGACTGAGAAAATAGAGCTGCTACTTATTTAATTTTAGATTGATTTCCTTGACTCTCACAACAAGATGTTGTGGTAACTGTTGTAAAGGTAGTTTACATATATAATGCTACTTCCAATTTTTTATTTCTGGGGAAGATGGATTTGTCCATCTATTCTGACCCAGAGTCTCTGTTCAGCCCAGCTGGAGCTGCTAACTGCCAGTGTAATTTTGAGTGAAAAGTCAGAAAGTTTGTTTACAAGTTCTTAAATTTGAGTAGTCCTAGGTTTTATTTTGTTTTGTTTCTTTTTTTTTTTCTTATATACATATACCTTCACCCCTTTTTACCAAGGAACATCTGCCCCTATGAACATCTGAGCAATCTAGGGATATCACTGATGCCAGTGGAAAGACCAGTAGTGGGTTTAATAGAGTTTGGTTGAAAATCCATGGGGGTAAGTTTATATTAGAATTCGGTTTTTGTCAATATAGGGGTTTTTTTCTTTTTTCGTAAGACATTAAATTTGTCTCTGTGGACAACACTTCAAAGAGAAGGCTTGTACTGGAGACAACCTCCACTTCATGTCCCAGCTTTTAGTTGAACACAGATCTCTGAAGATGAAATGCAGCTTTGCTCTGTCTGTGTTTTTTTAACCTCAGTCCTCTCAATCAGTTGGAAACAAAGGAACAAAGGACTTTTCTAGGTAGTCTTTTCATCAGAAGTGTTAACTATCGCACTGTGTCTGCCAAGGGGAAATTGTAGTATTCATTTGGGTCAACAGGGAAAGATAGCAATTATAAAGTAAACAGTTACTTTTTTCTTTGTATTTGTGACAACAGCAGTGACTGGACTATCGTGATCCTGAAAACACTGAAATACTGACCATAATGATAGTTTTCATACCCTTTTATCCTTATAGGGTGGGGAAATGCAGATGTCATTTCTTTGTCATCAAGGGAAAAGAGACTGACACTTCATAATGTTAAGACAAGACTGTCGGAGTCCACTGGAAATAATGAAGCTTGACAGTTCCTGGGTTAATACTGCAAGTACCAATCCTGTAAATTTCAATTAGCCCTGACAGCAGTAGGGTTTAACGTGATGTTTATGTGAAATGGTATGGTGGTAGCTTTCCTTCACACTTACCAGGAAAAGGATCTCTTTCTCTCTCTCTCTCACACACACACAGAGTAGGGTTCAGCCTTCATCGTATTTATTTCTTGAGATATCATAAAGGTACTTTAAGTGTCTCAGACTAATTCTGTGGACAAACTTAGGACTCCAGGTATTCAGAACATATTTATCAAGCTTAGGTGCCTAAAACCTGCCAAAAAATATTCATATTTTAGCATGTAAGATTTTCACAAATGCCTCACTACCTGAGCTCTGTGGTGTTCTAGTGATGGCAAAACATCAACCTGAGGCCCACCTTCCTGCATAAACCTGATGCTGGTGCAGTCCTACCATTGCCTTACCCCTAGGAGATGCAGCTTTTAGCAGGAGTAGCTTTGCCAGCGGAACTAACAATGCTTTGTCCCTCCAGTCCCTTCCCCTGTGGCATGAGCCAGTCCAAGACATGTGCCTGTGTGATACGATGTGATCACAGCTGTGCACCCACTTGGTTTAGATCACTATTGATGTCCATCCTAAGTTCTGTCAGCAAAACACCTTTTTTTTTTTTTCCTACATTTTCTATCAGTTCCCAGAATTAAATAAGCTTTAACAGGCAAGAAGTAGTCTTTTAACTGTGTCTGTGCTAGCACTCTTGCTGACATTAAGATGCTGCACTAAAATCACACCTCTGACCAACTCTGAGCTACACGCTGCTTTACCAGCAAAAGTTTCTAGTGCAGTCCCACTGTCATGTCCATGTCAATTTGGTGCTAAATATAGGTGTTATGTGTGAAAATTTTGGCCTACCTGCCGTGCTTCAGAGAAGTCAACGATAAGCCCCAGTTGGGCTAACGCTCCTCTAGCAAAGGACAAACATGTTACCAACAAAACCAAAACGTATCTACACTTGAGATGAACACGGATATTATCTTTTTAAACAACAAGCAAATGTGAGGCATATAAAAGTGTGGGACGAATAACACTTTGACGGGCTTAGAGGATGCTGAGCGCTGTACTTCTGTCAGTGGCTTCCCTGTTAGCTGTCGGGACAGGCATTTTGTGTATGTGGTCGCAGAGAGCCCAGCCTTGCCAGGGTTGACTGCCCTCTGCTCCCACTGACACTAGCGGGAGGTGAAGGTGTTGAGTACATCGAACACTAGGAAAATAGCTCTAGGGCTGAGTTCTCTATTAACAATTAGAGATTGTAAAAGCACATATTAAAGACATGTATTAAAGATAGCAAGAGCCTGAAAAGGGCACCTAATTTTTAAGTTGTATGATACCACTGTAGCTGACCTACTGGCACCCCTTCCACTCCACCCCAGCTCTGGTGGGCTTCTGATCCCATGCTGCAGTGGGCTGAACTTGCTGAACCAGCAGAACATTATGCAGCAAAAGCATCAATAGTTTAGTGTTGAATTTGTGAATCAAATTAGCTCCAGAGCTGCTGCCACAGAGTGGGAGTGTAAGGCTGGAAGAGATAGATGACATGGGGGTGGGAGATACCGGTACTGGTAGAGCAAAGGGGAAGCAGAGCCCTCGTTTTGGGTGACGGCGAGTTATTGGAGCATCTCAGATGTGAGTTTCACTAATATTTTCAGCAATCTTGTCTGTAGTTCTGCTCAAATCTCATTTCAACATGCGATTATATCAGTCACAAAGTGGGGGAGGTACGCATACAATTAAACCTAGGCTGTACAATGGGTGTTCTTACTTTTCCATAGGTCTTGGGCATCAAATGCAGCTGTCAGTGGAAAGGTATTTGAGTTGTTCAACAAGTTCAATTTTTGTTTAACTGAAAAGCTTGCCATTTTAGAATGACTCCTGCATGGATGTAAGATAATCAGAATGAGATACTGAAATTTAAGGAACAAATTCTGAAAAATCACAAATGTGAAAAAATGGGAAATGTAAACATTTTTTACTTGAAATGAAGTGAGCTGACATTAAAAAAAGAAACTATATTTAAGGCTGACATAGAGCATTTTCTAATTTCAATTGAGTTGGAAAGATTAATCAAAATAACCACTTGCATGTGGGAACTGTGAAAGAAACACATACTTGTAATGGGGAAAAAAATTCAAATAGTTTAAATATTGATGTACATATTCATTATGGCATTCTGTGTATGCTTTAAGTTATCCTATAGTCTGTCTGCCTTGTATCCTTCCGTTCTTCCTCTTCCCACCTCCCTTGTTACTTGTTAGGTGATTTACTTAACACTTCGCAAGTGCCTCTCCTGTGCTATGCATATTCAATTTATCGGAGCTTCTCAGAACAGGTGTCCTCAGGAGAGGAAGTCTTTTTTCTTCCTAGCCACACTTTCTCTATACAAACAGCAAACTGCAGTAATTGTCTCAAGAATTTAGAAAGTCAGACAGCAAAGGCGAAGGTGTTCTTTTTTGCCTTGTCTAGCAAATGTGCTGATTCACTGCCGTTACTTCAGAGCATTAGTTCCTCTTCAGAAGTAAGAAAAGAAAAATTCTTCACTGGCAATAAGAAAAGAGGGTGGTTTTCCTTGCTGTTTGATTGGGGACTCCTACTGGCAGTCTCTAAGTTGAATTTCTTTTAAAAATCAAATTTTCAGAAGTACGTGGTCGTGTTACAGCTTTGCTCTACTGAATTAATGAAGGTTTTATAATTAGCTTCAGTGGAACAAGATAAAAAAACAATGGATACACTGCAAAATCCAATCCTGTATCCTTTGTATTTTCGCTGCTCTTTTGCTGTGTCTCTCCTGCCATCCCCATTTCTGTAGACTGCTTCCAGGAAGAGACGACCCTCAGAAAGTGAAGTTGTCTTGTAGTGTGAGGGGAGTGTTCAGCCCAGTGAGAAATTTCCCTCTCTTTTCTTTTACCAGTTCAAATATATTTTGGGTTTCCAGCCTCTCTTGCACCAGCATTGTGCTGCTTCACGGTGCCAGTGCTTTTGCATTACTCTTCCATGTTTGTGTTTTAGCCTCTGCCTGTGGCGTAACGCATGGTAAAATAACTTGTGCAGGTTCCTGACTCAGAGAACCTTAATCTTCCACCATTTGATTCCAAAGAGTCCAGTAAGGCATCTTGTGGGAAAGCAGAAACCTCTGTTGCTTTCTCAGGAGTTTTCAGCATGTTTAAACTTCAGATTCTACTGTGGTGCCACCAGATTCAAAACTTTGGTTCTTGTAAATATTTGTGTAGTACAGAAGTCCATTGTTTCTCTCCTTCCCTCCATTTTTTTTCTTCAGTAATTCCTTTTCTTCTTTTTTTTGCACACTGAATGCAAAGGAATAAAGATAAATTAAAAGCTAGCAAGATATAAATCAGTTGCGAGTTTTACACTGCAACGTTGGTTTGCTTTTAATGCAGGAGTACCTTTGTACAAAATAGATCACAGAAGGAACACATGCCTGGAATTTCCTACGTTGTATCATTTTAAAAGAAATCTCTGGTAGCTCACAAACCCCCTATACCCTCTTTCCAAATCATTTCAGGTACTTTATAGTACCCCTGTAGTCAGCCCCATGAGCTGTCCTTGTTTGTGTGGCTCACAGTCAGAGGGGTCCCCTCAGCTCAGGCACACAAAAACCAGACACTCAACAGCGCTGCTTTGGGAATGCTCTGTACTGCAAAATAGGCACAGCTCAAGTTCGATTCTGCAAACCAGTGAACAAGGTGCCTGATCCAAAAAGCCCTGTCCTTAAGCATGTGTATTAATAACATACCTGCTATAGATCTGTGTGAGTTGAGGGCTTCATTCTGGGTGAGTGTCTGGACTGAAGGTGGGACATGCCAGAGTACAGGATTTGTATAGCTCGTGTTTCTTCTCAGAGCTACAGTGCCTGAGCAACTTTGAGATACCAGCCTCAATTTCCACATCTGAGCGTGCAAAAATTTAGCCATCAAAAAGTTAGAAATCACTTGTGAAAATGTAAACCTCAACTATGCTGTGTTTTTCAGTGTACTATCAGAGCCGACTCAAAAATCACATTTTACATACTGAAAAAAAATGTTTACAAAGTCACAGAAACTACTAAATGGAGTTGCTTATCATAACCAGACAAGCACTTAAAATAAAAATTGGTTGCATTTTCTGTCAGTAATGGCCTTTGCTAAGAAACAAAAATTGAAAGCAGCATAACTTGAAGGCAGTGGAGCTGTTATGAGAAGAGAGGATTTGTGGAAAGCTTGAGCCCTTTTAAGGGATGGGCTCTGGATTTATTTAAGGTAATCTAAGACACTATTGACTCAAACACCTGTTGTGCTCTTTGGCTGGAATTTGTATCTCCATTTATAGGTGACAGAAAGGAGCTCTTGTTTGTACGTCAGCTCTCCTGGGTGTCATTTCAGCATATGAGTGCCAGCCCACCTCTTCTGGTAAGAGATCAAATGGGAAAGAATAGGGGAAGATTGAGAAATAGGTGAGAAGTATGAAGGAAAGTAATTTAGATCAGTACTGTCCTATATCTGTCAGAAAGCAAATAGAACAATTTTGTGCAGTGAAGATGAGGAAAAATCTGCACTTAGTAATTTTCTTTCAGCTTTCAGGGTCAATATTCTTCGAAGTGTAAATGAGCAGTTTAACAGAGAGAATTAAACAAAAGGCCAAGTCCTGTAACACAGCATTATTCCTTCGCATGGCAGGAGTCTCAGCAGGACTGTAAACTGTCACAGAAATGGTTCTGCAAGAGAAGCACCTGAAACCAAGCCTAGTGGCATAAGCTTTATCTCCTCCTGAAACAGATGATTCTCTATCTTTTCAGTGAGTTTTAATGGAACTTTTAACTGGAGCTGGGAAGGTGGGAACTGGCTTCTTGAGCCAGCCATGGTTTGGGGAACCTATCTAGCTTCAGACCATTGCAGAAATCCCAATATGCTTCGATTGACCCTGGCGATATTTGTCACGTGGGAATCTTGCAGAATCAAGGACAGTAATTTTTTTATTAAGACTTTTCCATCTTTACCTTGAGTTCTTTTTTAACTGCAACACAAGCCCTGATGAAGTGGCAGAGCTGTGAAGCTTTCGCCTTTCTTTCATAGTGGGAGGGAATTACAGAGAAGGGGACAAAGAGGACACCTGCAGTAGGAGACATGTGGGAGAGTACTCATGCTAAATGAGGTTTCCCTAGTTATGTATTTGCTCAGGGTGGAATATCTTCCGTTACACATTTTTATCATTTGTTTGAGCTTACAAAACATGTTAGTGAATTGAGGTGTTTTTTTCTTTTAAGTGAGTAAATGTTTGGTAGAAAGATAACAGGTTTTGCAACAACCTTCTATGTTGTTACTTTTAACTGTGTTGATTTGGTTTGAACTGGTCACCTCCTACCACATATTCATTACGGTACTTTTCAGTATGATGCTGAAGCCACAGACAGCTGCCACGACAGAGCAGCCAGATCTCCCATGCTCTTCCATTGCTACTTACTCTTTTTTTTTCTTTTTAGTGAATTAGACTGGCTCACATCAGGATGGATCTGATGTTCAGAAAAACCAAGCTCTAAGAGTATGCCCTCCTGTAGATATAAGTGAAATTATGTGGCTTATTTAAAGGTGTGTTTTGCTTTGTTTTTCCCAAGAGTCTGAGAGTCAACCTTCCTTTCATCTCAAGAAGAGACACTCAATACTGTGTCAACCTTGCTACCTGTGCCCCAAGAGGCTCCAAATAAACATCCATTCTGTTCCCCTTAGATCTCCTGACATTAGAAAGACTTAGTGCTAAGACAAAAGGAAGGTAAAGGGACTTATGTTGATGTTTCCAATGTCCACATGGTAACAACGTTAACCATTCTGTAGGGAAGTCAGTGCCCACTTTTGGCAGTAATCAATTGCCAGTTGGCCAGACAAGTGATCACTGCATACATGCAGGGAAGCATCTGTGGCTTTTCAACATGTCACAGATGCTGAGGATTCACAGCACATGTGGAATAGAGTGATCTAAGCATGGACAGCACGTGTGAGAGTGTCATAGTCCATGCATGCATGCAGCAAGGCTGATTCATGGAAAGCCAAGTGAATCCAGAAAAGTGTTAGTCTTAATGAGCTGATCGACAGAGCTTACATAGTAGGTCTCTGCTGGATGTGGTCAGATTCCCATCACTTTGTTCATGATAGATGTTGGCAGGTGTGAGTGAGTTCGTTCAGTCAGTGCAAGCTCCAGTCTGACTATATTTATCTGTACCTCTTGTCAACATCCATGATTAGGGTTACTCTTGGGTGTAAACAAAGCCTTAGTTATCTTCTTATTATACCTCAAGAGGTGGCTAGGATGCAGTCAGTGAGCAAGTTGGGGGAATTAGATGGAATATGTTTTTCTGGCATTGGGACGGCTAGATTATTTGGCTTGTTGGTATAAAATGATCAAATGTTCTTTAAAAAATAATTTTTTTAAAAGTGAACGAACGTTCCCAGGGGAGGAACACATCTAGCTGTTTATTTATTCATTGAGGAACAATAAGATGCAGCAAGGTGCTTATTTTGTTATACAGCTAAAGACCACAACAAAAATTTAGGGACTATTCCTCTGCCAGTAGTCTGTAGAGACAGCGTGAAGGAGGAAGAGCTGAGAATGGGTGGGAGAGTGACCAGGAATTTCACATTGCTATGAAAGCCAAGCTTCACTTTATCCTGTACAAAAGAACAGAGGAATAGGAGCACCGAGATTTTTTTAGGTAATCATCCAGAACAGAGGAGGAGGGTTAAAAAGCTCATAACCCATTCTCTGAATCACTGTCTCAGAACCTAGTAGCAAAAACCTTGCAAGCCTTGAAAACAGGCAAATGTTGGTCCTTTCTCAGTCTGAGACTTTTTTAAGCACCTTTATATAAAAGTTATGCAAGTCTCTCTGAATTTCAGAAGCAGATAACCCAAGGGAAAATATTTGTTAATGCAAGTTAAATAAAAAAGCCTCTTGTTTGGCAGTAAGTTTGTCCCATCCACAAATGCCTGTCAGTTCATGTCCTGATCTGACAGTCCTGTTTCCACACTGCAAACATGTTGATGCAAAAGTTCCTCCTGACATTATTCAGTCCAGCTTGTTCCAGCCCAAGACATTTTCCAGCACCTGTGTTCTCAGTGGTGCCTTCAGCAAAGCCCTGCAGATGAACCATTAGAAATACATGCTGACCTTAACAAAGAAGGAGCCGACATACTTCACTCATAAAACTCAGAGAGCAATCAGACGGCATCCCAGTGACATTCATCACAGCTGCTGGCAACAGCCTTTAATTCATCTGGTATTTAACCAGGGTGAAATGCCTTGTAGCTATATCATGTTTGTTGGTGTTAGATGAACCCAGCTCATCGCCTGCTCACTGAAGTTCAGGATTTAACACCAATCCATGGTTTGCAGGCAGTTCATCTCCTGCACAAAATACTTCTCTCCTCTTTGTCCTTTATTAGATTTTCTGTTCTCCACAGCCTGTTTTCAAAATTCTCTTCCGCTCACCTCCAACATGTAACTGAACACCTTTGTCTGGATTTTAGAGCTATGTTACATTCTGGCACAAGTCAGGGATGCTGCCCACCAGTGACACAATTAAGCTCAGTGATTACAGGGAAATTTTCCAGTTTTCATAATTAAAAGTTAAGAATATTCAAGATGTGAAAAATACAAATGTGTTCTCAAGGTTGAATATTTCCTTTTTAAGTGATGTGGCTGTAGCATGCTTTTAAAATGACAGATGGGAATGGGAGCTGATTAAGAGCAATAGCTCAAATAATGAATAATTTTATGTCATATATCCATTGACTGCTGAGTCTTTAAAGAAATTAATTTGGCTTGTTTTAGAGTAATTCTGATCCAGTGAAGTTAGTGAAAGCTAGTGCAGTCATTGGAGCTAGGGAAAAATCTAGTGGGTATTAAACATGGCCCACTGCAATCCTATAGGATTACCTCTCGTAATTTTGTGCAACTTACGTCATGTCCTACTGCATATAGGATGTGTTCTGAATGCTCTAATGCTGTAAAGTTGGAGAAGTAAAACTTTCTCGATTAAATCCTAATTCCATAGAAGTCTAACAGCTCCTACTGATTTTAGTGAGGCTGGTTTAATGCCCTGTGTAAGTCTAGATACAAATCACATCAGTGCTTGGGATAAATTTGAAAAAAAAAAAGGCGGCATGTAGCCCACCTTTATGCACTTCACTTATACAGCTCTGTCTGCTATGGATCTAATTTAGCTTTCAATGTCTGTAAAAGACTTTAAAATATTTTTTTCATAAAATTAGCCATCCGTATAAAAATTATCTCTGAAGACTCCACCTTCCTCCAAAGGCCAGCTTCATCACCTTCCTTAGGTTAACTGGGAGCCCTAGACAAGTAATCTTCTTGACCTAGGCAACAAGGATAGGGACACATTAACTGTGTAGAAAACACAAGGAGGAAGTTTTGTATCTTCCATGATTAATGCTAGAGGCAGAAGAGAATCCACATCACTCAGAGACAGATCAGTCATTCTGGGCTATCTAAAAAGTTAAACATAGTAAAGTACATTTTCATGATTTCCAGCATTCAAAAAGTGTAAGTGAAGGTCCCCAAATCATTAGATTTTAAGTAACAGTAAATCTTGAGTACTTTTATGGCAATGGCAAGACTTGGTTTCTGTTTCAGACATTTTCTTTTATCGCAGTGTTGAAAGGTGGAAATGTTCTCTTTTAATTTTTTTTCCCCAGATAAAAGAATATTGAGGTTCCCAGATGATCACTTGACACAGGGAATTCGATATATAGACAGAACACAGGGTACAGTGACATTTGTGTTAAATCCACAACAGTTAGCACAAATGAACCACGAGGCTCCTGGAATGCATTGATGATAATTTCTTTCTCCAATTGACAGAAGAGCCAATGAGGAGAGGTGCTATGCTGGACCTTGTTCTCACAAAAAAAGGAGGGGCTGATGGCGAATGTAAAGCTTAAGGGCAGCCTTGGATGCAGGGACCATTAAATCATGGAGTTCAAGATCCTTGGGGCAGCGAGAAGGGGGCATAGCAAGCTCACTACGCTGGACTTCAGGACAACAGACTTTGCCCTCTTCAGGGATCTGCTTGGTGGAGTACCATGGGATAAAGCCCTGGAGGGAAGAGAGGCCCAAGAAAGCTGGGTAACATTCAAGGATCATCTCCTTTGAGCTCAGGAGCAATGCATCCCAACAAAGAGGAAGTCAGGGAAAACCACCAGGAAGCCTGCATGGATGAACAAGGAGCTCCTGGACAAATTCAAACACAAAAATGATGCCTACAGAGGATGGAAGCATGGACAGGTAGCCTGGGAGGAACACAGAGAAATTGTTTGAGCAGCCAGGGATCATGTTAGGAAAGCTAAAGGCCTGATAGAATTAGATCTGGCCAGGGATGTCAAGGGCAACATGAAAACTTCTGCAGGTATGTTGGTGATAACAGGAAGACTAGGGAAAATGTTGGCCCTCTCCAGAAGGAAACAGAAGACCTGATCACCTGGGATATGGAGAAGGCTGAAGTGCTCAATGACTTTTTTGCCTTAGTCTTCACCAACAAGTGCTGTAACCACACCAACCATATCGCAGTAGGCAGAGACAGGGACTGGGAGAATGAAGAACCACGCACGGTAGAAAAAGGTCAATTTTGAGACCATATGAGGAACCTGAAGGTGCACAAGTCCATGGAACCTGATGAGGTCCATCCATGGGTCCCGAGGGAACTGGCAGATAAAGTTGCTAAGCCACTCTCTATCATATTTGAGAAGCTGTGGCAGTCTGATGAAGTTCCCACTGACTGGAAAAGGGGAAACATAACCTTCTTTTTTAAAAAGGAAAAAAAAGGAACACTTGAGGAACTATGGGCCAGTCAGTCTCACCTCTGTGCCCAGCAAGATTGTGGAGCAGATCCTCCTGGAAACTATGGTAAGGCATATGGAAAATGAGGTGATTGGTGACAGCCAACATAGCTTCACTAAGGGAAAATCATGCCTAACAAATTTGGTGGCCTTCTACAATGGGGTTACAGTATTGGTGGATAAGTAACTGACGTCATCTACCTGGACTTGTGCAAAGCATTTGACACTGTCCCGTATGACATCCTTGTGTCTAAATTGGAGAGACATGGATTTGACAGATGGACCATTCAGTGAATAAGGCATTAGCTAGATGGTCACATTCAAAGAGTTGTGGTCAGTGGCTTGATGTTCAAGTGGAAACCAGTGACTAGTGGCATTTTTCAGGGGTCGGTACTGGGACCAGCACTGTTCAACATCTTTATTGGAGACATCGACAGTGAGACTGACTGCAGCTTCCACAAGTCTGATAACGACACCAAGCTGTGTGGTACAGTTGACACACTGGAGGGAAGGGATGCCATCCGCAGGGATCTTGACAGGCTTGAGAGGTGGGCCCATGTGAACCTCATGTAGTTCAACAAGGCCAAGTGCAAGGTCGTGCACATAGGTCAGGGCAATCCCAAGCACAAATACAGGCTGGGTGGAGAATGGATTGGGAGCAGCTTTGAGATGAAGGACTTGGGGCTGTTGATTGATGAGAAGCTCAACATGAGCTGGCAATGTGCTCTTGCAGCCCAGAAAGCCAACTGTGTCCTGGGCTGCATCAAAAAAAGCCTGGCCAGCAGGTCGAGGTCTCTCTACTCTGCTCTTGTGAGACCCCATCTGGAGTACTGTGTTCAGCTCTGGGGCCCACAACATAAGAAGGACGAACCTACTGGAGCGAGTCCAGAGGAAGGCGATGAAGATAATCAGAGGGCTGGAGCACCTCTCCTATGAGGACAGGCTGAGAGAGAGTTGGGGTTGTTCAGCCTGAAGAAGGCTCCAGGGAGACCTTATATCAGCCTTCCAGTACCCAAAGGGTGCCTACAAGAAAGCTGGAGTGGGACTTCTTATGAGGGCATGTAGTGATAGGACAAGAGGTAATGGCTTTAAACTGAAAGAGGGTAGATTTAGATTAGATATAAGGAAGAAATTCTTCACCGTGAGGGTGGCGAGGCACTGGAAACAGGCTGCCCAGGGAAGTTGTGGGTGCCCCATCCCTGGAAGAACTCAAGGCCGGGCTGGATGGGGCCTTCCTATCCATCTGCCTGAGATTATGGCCCAGAGCAGAAATAGTACAACAGGGCTTGCTCCTCAGCTTAAGTCACAGCCTGGTGTGTTAACCTAAAGCAAAACCAAGGGTGGATTACATAAATATCACAGCCCCCATTCTTTAAGCGGCAGTGCAAATCTCTGATTGACCATTCTGACACCCATGTGAGCGGGGCTGTGGCCTCTAGTAGGAGAGGTGCATGGGCAGCAAGGTGCAGTAGCTGCTGTAGCAAATCCACCAGAGGTGGAGACAAAAATCTTTGGGCCTCTGCCCTATAGATGGAGCACTCTCTCTCCCCCGATGCTCTGCAAAGATGGATCATTCAACACATCCATAACAGGGAAAAATGATGCTGTTGTAGGCAAACTCTCTGTATCGATGGATCGGTGTATTCAAATAGTCCAGTGTGTGACACCCACAGAAACATGTTCAAGCTGATTTGAGTCATCAGATACGACTATTTAACATAGTGAAGGTAGAACAGATAAAGCAGCTTCTCTGCTAGTATCAACCCTCTTCGGGCTGTGTTTTGACACTTCCCACACTCCAGGATTGATGTTTTATTACTGTGATTTCTTCTCAGTGTTGCTGTTCTGAAATAACCCTTTGAAACTTGATTGGTGCTGCATAAAACAGTGTTGAGCGGATCATGGATTTGAGATACACACATATTTATTCTCACACGTATATGAAAGGTAAACTCAGGATGAAAGCGAGACCTTCTTAAAATTTGTTTAAGTGCACACATAAAATGTATAGTACATGTATCTACGTCCTATGGTGTTTCCTACAAATTTGATAGCATATATGAATATTCTGAAGGTGTCACATGAATGAGGGGGATGTGAATGCAATGAAAGGTGCAGTTTTTGTAGAGATTTACTGTAGCTAAAGTGATGGGTAAAACAAGAAAAAAACCCTAAATGTCACAACACCTGTCTGGAGTTTTTGAAACTGTATTTGACATTTAAACCAGAATTGTTGATGGAGTTTCATTTTTAAGAACCAGGACACAGCATGTTAGAAGGAGTTTGTGTAGGTGGTTCATTGGAGGTTCATGTTAAGATCAACTTCACAACAGTCCTGATTCATCTTTCTGTGGAAAGGTAAATTATGTGGGTTTGCAACACCAAGAGTTCTGATGGATCTGTTAGTTTGAAGGACATTACAAGGGATATCAACAGAAAATATAATAATTACCTTTGTCATTCTTATCGTGATTATAGTCATAAAAATGATTCTTTGTTAAGATGGATTGGTATGTAGCATTTGCCAATAATTTCTTCTCTTTCACCATTTTTCAGCTTGACTACTGTAGTTGCTTTGAGTTTTCTTGGTTTTGCTTTTTAAAGCTCTCATTGTTTTACGACAAATGATTTTCTGCTTTCTGTAGTCAGGAGGGCAGTTCTGTCGTCTCTTAGTTTCCTAATTCTTTAGGTAAACAACTTGATGAATTTTTTTTGATCTATAGAAAACAGGATTATTTTGTAATGATATCTGAATAGGAAAAAGCAGCTACATTCACAAATAATAATAGTCTCAACAACTAACTCCACTAGCAATTACTCTAAATAATACAGCATAACTAACAAGAAATATGAATCACATGGCCTGCCCAAATTCCCAGTATTTATATCAATGTAGAACAAAAAATTTGGTCTATCAGTGAATTCCCTCTTCATTTTCTATTTTTAAACTTTCAGTGAGGTTTTTCTCTTCATAAAGCTTGCTTGTCTTTTTGCTGATCCCAGGTTCAAATGCTGTTTGCCCTGTCTTCAGTAACTTAAATTGTAATAGTGGGGACAAAGACGCTGTCAGTTTTGCCTGATGTTTAAAATGACAAGTGTGCCACTGTGTTGTACAATTAATTGTTGTCATTAGAAATGTGGGCAAAGGTCTCTTTGCCTGTGCGGAGGACCAAATGGCCATGGGCATTTCTACATGACAGCCTTCATGGAGAAATCCCTTGTGTGCACATGGAGGGGTGTGGGTGGGTGCCTGTAACCTTTCCTAAGTTCTTGTGACACCAAGTGGCACAATGGCTTGAGCTTACATGTAAAACTACGCTCCAACTCTGGCTCAAGGAAATCCAACGCTGAGCTTTTTAGCCTCTTCTCCAGGAGAATCGCATCCCTACATACACTAGAGGCCTTCAGAATATGGAGCCCAAGGAGTCTCAGGGAAATGGGGGAACGAATTAAAAGCAACATAATAAATGTTTCCAAAAAACAAGGTGAACAAAAGCCAGTCAGTCTATTAGGACTATGAGCTCTCCCGTAGATGCCAGGCTGTGCGTCCAGTCATTGGTATGGTCTAGAAAAGCTGGCAGTCCCCACTCCCTTCAAGCGCACCTACAGATCCAGTTAAATTCAGTGGTGGTCAGGGAGGTTTTCCCTCTGCTTGTCTGCTCAACATTCAACCATGTGCAAAACATTCAGCCATGCCAGCCCCCGTTTCAGTATGCAGCCACACGGTCCATCTCGGCAGCATCCATCCCACCGCAGCTGGTCTTGGGAAATCAGCTCTGGGAGTCACTGAGCAGGCAGCGCTGTCACTGCTGCCACATCAGCTCTGATCTACTCTGATTCAGCCTGCTGTTACAGAGTCACTTGAGAGGATCTTGCGGGGATACCAAAGCAAAAGCACTTCTTGCTTCTAGGATGAATATTTCTATTTTAGACACAAGGATCTCTCCTTTCCTCTTGTGGGATTTTGAGCAAAGGCCACTGCCAGTCGTACCACCTGCTGGATGGAGCTGCTGGAGGGTATCACCTCCCCAAATCCTCTTTTGTGTAGTCCTACTTACAGTCTGGTATAATATATAATCACCAGATGTTTTCCCACAAAACAACAAAATACTAGGTGTAATTACGGAGAAGCAACATTTTGCTTCATGCAAAGAACATTGGGGAGGTTGTTCCATTATTGAGGAGGCACTCTTTTTAACCCAGGTGTGGCACATGAATAAATTTTGCCCAAATGCCAGACATGTGATGTCTCCTGCATTCTTGCAAGATATCCTGCATTTTTCCCACTGTGCTGGAATGCTGAGCCACATCAGCAGCAGCACCAAGGTAAAAATGACCCAACAGAGCTGAAGCCAACACACCACAACTGCTTCCCAATATCAAACCTTAGAATATCTATAGGCTAAATTGTCAGTGGCCTAAATTTCCTAATTTTTGATTCAGACTTCATGCCTGCGAGTGCATCAGGTGTTGTTCACTTTACAATGGCAGACAGAAAAGATTGTGGGAACACGCCTGTTTGAAAATGAGTCATTTTTGAGGTCAAACTTTCAAGCTCTCCCCTTTGAATTGCAATCCTGTTAAAATTTCATGCTAAGGGAATTGGAATTGGTCATTCTTTTATGATTTGTTGCGTGAGAAACAAGTCGGCATTTTTGACTTGACTGTTCAAATTTTGGTTTTCCTGGATAGGCATGCCTCCAAGAATGGATATTGCCTTTGATTTAGATTTTGCAATTGTCATTGGCTGAGTTCTTGATTACTGAAATCAAGAATGGCTCAGACCCTTATCTAAAAAGTGCAGGGCGGAGAGCTAGGCGAATGTTTCTTCTCTTGGCCTGTCTCCATTGCAGGACAGGGAGGGGTTTGTTTGCCTAATCAGCCTGTGATCTGAGGGTTTGTTTTGCAAAGGAGCATATGGGGCTGTTTTCCTTGAGTTCCCAAGCCTGAGGCAATACTGCTGGGAAATATGTAATTGGGACCTATTCTTAATATTTGTAAAGAGGACTTTGGCTTTTTTTTATATATATATTAGCAGAGCCAGCCATGCAGCAAAGCAAAAACGTGTCAAAAATAGGTGTTTTATTTATAACTCGGTGCATTAAAAAAACAAACGAAACTAAATATAGTCCAGTTCAACCTTTGTTTTGTGTCACCGTGTTGTACTTGCTCTTCCTCTTCTCAAGATGACAGTCCTGGGATCTTGATGCTGACCTGAGGAACATGGATTCTCAGACAGAGCATCTGGCCCCGTGCGTGAGTCCTCAGGCAGTCAGTTGTGTTGGTGGCCGTGGAGTTGCCTCTGGCTCTGACATGTGGTTGCGTTAGTTGCTTGATGGGGCTGTGTGGCAGCTCTGCCCTTCTGAACGCTGCCTCTTTTGACTTTTCAATCTGAGTCAGTTTGCACTTCGTAGTGACCATTCCCTTTAGGAGGTATTGTCTTTCCCACCCAAACTTTTCTGTTTCTACGGCTGGGTGCAGTAAGAGCAATACTGTAAGCAGCAGACTTGACCTGCTGAGAGGCACAGCCTTTTCCAGTCTTGTGTTCCTGAGCTTGTCTGATAGACAGAATTACTCTCATTTTTTCCTTCACTTTGTAACTTCAAGCACAATTCTTACAGCTCCTTCTTGTCTGAGGAACTTAGAGAAACTATGCATGGGGGTAAGGATATGGATGTTGAACATGCAGGGATTTATTTGTGGGAGTAAAGCAAGAAGGATTTAAGGATTTGACACCTGAAAAGGCTTTGATTGCTAGCAAGGTCAGAGGAAGAAAAAGCTTAGTGGGTGCCACGTCCCCCGACTTCTGCCAATCCGGTGGGGGGGTGGTACACAGCACTTCGCAGGACTAAACCCCTCTGGTCTCAGGGCTGCAGGTAGGTCCACGCTGGCACACAATTAAACACAGACCTTCTGTTTAGTAACTGGCATGCGAGAGTTTTACTTGCTAGTTAGATTATTAATGTTGATGATTTCTCTTTCTCTCATCGGCAGTCCCCCAACTGCCCCAAGAACACCAATTTTAATCCCCTTCTCCATCCAGCCCAAGCCATTCCCATAGATCAGAACCCATAGCCATTAAGCTGCAAGCACACAAGGAAGGTATGTAACTCAATTACAGGAGCGAAAGCTATACCCAGCTGAAACTGCTGTGGAAATTGGGTATGGCTGCTGCAAATCACCATGGAATTATACAAGCTGGTGTTAAACAAGCAGCAGGGCAAATTAGCCCTGCACTGAGCTGCATGCTGCTGTGCTTACACAGCTACTGGTGCCTGACTTAACATGTTTAAATGCAGCACAGCTCTCTCTACATAACCCTGCATTTTGCTCGTAGCTTTATCCAGTGGGAGAACAAAGAATAGGAACTGCTTAAAATAATTTGTCTGCATTTCTGCAAGTTTAGTGTCCTGTCTCAAAGTCCGAGAGCCTATTCTGAAGCAGGGGGAAAATCCTATTTGCTATTAACCAGCCCTGATTTGTGTCCCCAAGGCCGCTTCCCTGTAGACTGCTCCATGGAGCTAGAGCTTAACAGTGCTGCATTTGTGCTTCAAGCTGGGGCACACCATGGCTGCAAATCCTATATTTTTATTTGTTAGAGGGTATGCAGCGCTGCCTCATGAGTAGTGGCATGGGACCCAGGAGGAGGCAAGAATTTCTTGGCCTGGATTCAATTCCATTCAGCCAGACACATGCAGAAAGAGCACAAGAGGCATGTGAGAGGTAGCTGGAGAAAGTCTTGTTATGGATGCAGAGGAGAAAAAGGGTTTACAAGCAAAAGCACCTTTATAAACATAAGCAAAATACCAGAATAAAGCTTTATGGTAAGTACTTTTAACACCAAGTAGGTAGATAATCAAGACACCCGTTTTCCCCAAGAGAATGTTCATCCTTTCGCCTAGTGCATAACCTTGATGTCTCTCATTGGCAGTGAAACAGAGATGTGCTGGACACTTTTTTTGAAATTATACCCCAAATACTGAAATTTTGGTCTTCCAATTAGATATACACAAGCACAGCCTGTTTGGTAGAAGTTGCAACTAATGTTAAAAGTCCGTTAATAGCAAAATTTCTTGCCTTGCTGTAAATAGCACTGTGGGTTTTCCCTTTTGCTCCTTTCTCAAAAATCCGTTACTTCAGAAAGAGTTGTAAAAGGCAAAAAATAAAAGAATTAATAACCTCTCTGTATGATAATAATTACTGGCAAGTAGCTTGAAGCTTAGGTACTTCCTTTATCAAGTAACTACTTTGGGTTGGGCTTGAAAAATGTATTTTGCAAGTGCACACAGATTCTTTGTCAAATGCTTCATTTTCATACCATTTTTGACTGAGCAGAGAAAGACCATCTTTAAGGGGCTGGCTTGCCCATCTGGGGTCAGTACAAAAGAATGGAACAGATTTTTTTAATAATTATTTATAAGATGTCTGCTTTCATAATGCTGTTCCTTGAGTGTCAGACGACCTCGGGGGCCCTTGACCACCCCCCTCCATGTGTTGGTCATCAGTAATGATTCATTCCTTGAAAGACAGAGTAACTCTTAAATCCATGTAGGTTCCCCCACTTCCCCATGTTATCCGTCTTCCTTTGGTATGCTCCAACCAAATTGTCAAGGACATGGAATTTCAGAATTGAGGATAGTAGAAGCACAGCATTTCTTCGGATCTCATTAGGACTCAGATGATGATTTCAATGGAAACATTGTTGGCAATATATTTGTATTTTTTATTTTGATCCTACAGCCCCACTCCGCCAAAAAGCTCCTCAGAGGTGCACTCTGGGCATTGATACACAGTCCTGTGACTGCTCTCTTCTGCTATAATTCTTATTCATAGTTTGATAACTCTAGTGGCCCAAATCATTGTGGTAGGTGCTGCACAAACATGTAGGGTTTAGCTAGAGAAGATATTACATTCCTAGTTTAAATGGCTCGATTGACTGATAACGTAACAATATACTAGGCTGGACAGACCATTGATCCTCATTCCAGGATTCAAGTGTTATTGGCCCTCTTTACATTTACCGTAAGTGCTCCAGAAATTGTTGTGTTCTGGGAGAAAAAAAGTGCAGTGTCTAACTCTTTCAAATATATTGGGAACAACCAACCTCAGCTAAAAATGTAATCTAAACTGCCAATCTAGGAGTCTCTTCCAAGAACTGATAAGGTTTATAGTCTAAGACCTTGGTTAAGGGTCTTCTCGCAAGGCTACCCAATTTAGTATAAGGCATCACCATCCTATGTCTTCACTAAAACCCTGTGCAGAATTTGAATGAACAACTGAGCTAACACTCCTCTTCTATTTCACAGTGCCAGCTGAATTGAGTTCATTTGAAGAGCTTCCATCCACAGTAACTTCTTGAACTCCTACAGCTATACTTGCAGGAGAACATCTCACTGTAGTTGAGGTAGACAAGACAGAACCAGAAACAGCCACAGAAAGACTGGTGGTTTTCTCCTTGGTTTTTGGCTACAGTTGCTAAAACTAGTAATTAACGTGTTCCTAGAGTCTAAAGTTGTTTCCCTGTACAGGGAAAAAAGCTCCTTCCTGAATATGCCCTGGTGGGTGGCACCTGCCTGCAGTAGGTGAAGTGAGGAAGGTGGGATTTTTGGCTTTCTACCCACTGTCATGGAGCGGTAACAAGTTAAGCACTGGACGAACACATCGGATTGGTCTAGATATGCCTCTGCGGCTAGAACTGTGAATATTGTAAACTACAGTCTGCTCTATACTGCTTGGAGTGGATAAATATGTTGCCTATACTTAGCTTTGGTTATACCATTTTCCAGCTGCTCTACAGGAAAATAGGGCTAGATGATAATCCCACCTAGGGACAGACCTGTAACAAGGACCTGCTGAAATTTTTCCATCAAACTGCCAGCTTTTTCATAGCTGATGTTTTGGATGGTTGGCATTGTCTGAAGATCTCTTGAGACTTGTCTTTTTCACAGGGTAGAATGGCTTGTTCCCGGTTCTTGGCAAACTCAACACACTGGCAGCTAATTGCTTCTTATGGAGAACTTGTCTGGGGAAAGAGGTCAATGTTGGAAGGGAATGGGTAGGTGAACAGGGTGAATGTTTGTCAAGGAAGACTGAGATTGAGAGGAAAGCACATATTTTTCTGAGATCTGGAGATGATCTTGCATTTGGTCAAGTTGGAGGTGCTTTTTATATCATGAGGCCTACTAGTTTGAAAGGCCAGCAAGTCTGGAACAGGGCTGTCTGGTTCAATGTCATGTCTCAACCTGGCTTTACACAGAGTTGAAGTTATATATGCTGTCCTCTCTTTTCCAGCTGCACTGGAATTTGGCTCTCCTGTGCAGAGCACTGCAGAGGAGGGCACGTGATCTTCTATTTGGGAGCATCTTTAGGGCACAGTAGCAGAAATTTAAAAGAAATGCACCACTAGAGGGCATCTACACATTCTCACAACTATGATGTAAACCTATTCACAATGGCGAAAATGTCAGTGAAGTGCATATGATTGATTTTTTTTTATACTGAACGCATCTCTCTGCTTTGTGTCCTCAAAAGAAGAACACACTGAGATGGGTTAATCAGCAAAGCTTAAGATGGTACATCAAGCCCTGAAGGTGACCAAGGTATAAGGTTTGAGAAAATTCATATTGCCTGAAAATAACGGATGTTTTCTTATTTTCACTTTGGAGCAAATGGGTTGCTATTTTTAATAAAATGATACTCCCAAACATCCAAATTCATGATCTTTCATATGTGAGATGTTTACCTCATAGCAATTGTGTGCCCATTTTACTTGTGTTCCTCATGGCTTGGGTGACACTGTGAAAATGGAGCCTGTTGACAGTAAAATTGCCAAGTGAGTGTTGAACTGGCTATTTGTACAAATGCATCCTTAGTTCATCTGTGCAATCACAGTAGCACAACTTTAAAATGCGGGTACAGCTGTAGAGGTGAATGAATATAAATTCTATTTATAGTAAGGCCTTGAAATTATGGACCAAATTAAATAAGAAAGATGCAAGGAAAAAAAAAAGTCCTGTCAAGCCATAAATCACCCTGCAACTTTACAGAAAATTTTGAATGGACTCAAATGACCATACATAGCTATTAGAAGTGATATGTGGTTTTGAGGCAGAACTGTAAAATACCTGATTCAGTAATACGTTTATTCACAGGTATGGTCAGGTAGACTATTTCAATTTAGAGATATCATGAAAGATACAAATTAAACATAATGTTGATAGCTTTGTGTACGTTTGCGTAGTAGAATAGCCAAGGAGGATGCCAAGGAGACTAATTAGCATCTTCAGATCCCATTTTTTTATTGCAACAAACGTTTTTGATTGCAACAAATCACAGCTTACCCAAGAGTGAATTTGGCCACGCACCATAAGCATATCTCTTCTCATGGTAATTTCAGTTGCTCCCAGACAAGTTTAGGATGCAGCTGCCTCCAACTTGTTACACCCTGAAGAGGCTGGAAAGAGAGACAAAGAAAATGGCCTTCGAGACAGAGAGAGAGGAACTGGGCTTGCCCAGGTCCCCCATGGATATGCCAGGAATCTATCTATATAGAGATGCTGAGGGCAGTCAGGAGAGTATTCTCACTCTCTAGTACAGTGGCCATTTTTTGCTGTGCTTTGATTCTCCCTGAGAACTAAAGAATTACATCATTTACATATTTTAATTAAGGTGTGCTCACTTCACAGGTTTTGTTGATTTGCCTTTGCTTTTCCAAGTACTGCATGTAGCTGTGGCTTCGCTGTTGTACGACAGGTTTTACCAACCCAGGGGAGCTCATCTGGTAGCTGCAGAGCAGTCTCTGAGCCACACCACAGCAGGAGGACCAGGACACAGCTGGATGGAGGTTAGTTAGACCACAACACGTCAGGTCCACCCGCATGGTTTTCCCTTCTTTGTATACCTCTTCTCCTCCTCTCTGAGAGAGGGCCCTGCTCAGAGCACCTCAGTCCTCCTCTTCAACGCTGCCATGTCCAGAAGGGAGGGAAAGGATTTTATTTCAGGTGTAAAAAAAACTCCAGTGGTCTCCACTTGACAGATATGATTCCATGTTAAAGATGATCCAACCTTTCTTGTCCAGACCTCCCCAGGCTTGCTTTCTGTAGCTATGGGGTGATACAGTCCTGCACTAATGCAGGCTAAGCCTCCTCCCTTCTTCCACCCTTTCTGAGCAGAGATCCTCAGAAATGCCATACTGTGCCAAATCCTTTACAGTGGTTTTGTGATGTGAGCTAGTATCTGCTGGAGATGCTGAGCTGAGATGTGAACTGCTTTCACAGAGGGCTCGACCTGAATTCCCTGAAGTGAGAGTCTAGTCCTTTTACTCACTGAACTCCCTCTTTTTGTACTTAATCAAATCCTAAATCCTCTGAAGTGAAAAAATGCACATTTTGTTTTCAATGACTTGCTGCAGCTGAATGCTTCTCACAACCAGCAAGGCCTATGAAACTAGTATTTATTAAGGATGAGTGATTTCTCACACTTATTCTGTTTCTATCCAAGACTGCCAACTTGGTCCACCTGGGTTTCAGAACTGAGATATCACATTTCCCACGTCTCATGCTTCCTCTATACTTGCCCTGCATTATTTATTACGGCACTGAGTGCTCCTGGGGCTGGCTGTCAGGCAGGGTCAGGCTCCTTTGGGCTCACCTCTGTCGCTGCGGGGTTGGGAGGCTGCTTCACCAGCCAGTGTGTTGAGCAGGCTGGTCCTGCAGCTGGTGCTGCAAATGGGAACTTAAAAGCCACTCAGTGGAGAAACTCAGAGGAAACTGGGATTCGAAGCAGCAGTGAGGACCTGGAGCTTCTGACTCCTCAGGAAGATAAGAGGGAGTTTAATCGACATCTCCCTTAGAGCTGTTTTGGCTATCAGTTCTTTCAGGGCAGGCGAGGGTGCAATTCCCTGCTGGCAGTAACACCCTAATGACTGAGTTGATCAAATCAGTGTGATCCATTTGGGCCTTTCTTGCCAGGTTGGGAACTCCGCTTGGAAAAGGGTTTCAGTAACTTTTCACTGGGCTTCCCAGACTGGCTCAGAGGGGGAAAACATGGTATTTAGTACTAAATATTTGTTGCCATTTCAAAACTGCTTATTGGATGGCCCCCTCCAAATCATTCCAGATCAAATATGTATGTGGTAAACTAAGGCACTGACTTGGAAATTAGTTGTACCATCTTTTTTTCCTGGTGAAATAAGAGCTGTGGTGGCAAGGCCTGCACAGACACTTTGTTTTCCCTGCACCTGCGATATTTCTGTCACTTGGGAGGGACAGTGGCCGATTGCGATAGAAGAAAAAGGTAAACAGACATTTATGACTTGGGAAAATAAGCTCTAGAAAGGAGTACAGAGTTGTTAACTTTCACAGTGTTTATTTCAGAATAGTTCTAAGAAATATGCAGTGTAGCCCAAATCTCCCTGGGATGGTGACGGGTATGAGCTGCTCCATGAAAGCCGCTGTTTGATTGAGATCTTAAACTACTGCTAGCAAGAAAAGAAGATGGGGACATGTGGTTCATCCTTGGACTGTAGAAGAGGGGCAAACATCCCAAATCTTGCAAGGCAACTTTCATATTTTAAAATTCTGGGTCACTTCTTTAATTAAAAAGTTATGCTTTTAAGAATGTTTCTAGTCAAATGCACTGCAGCACTGGGAGCTGGAGTATTTTTTGTCTGATGCCTGTATGATCTATCAAACAGCACTTCATGAAAACAGCTGGATCTCATGTTTGAGTCTTCATAGCTGAGCTGAACGTTTAGACTGTCTTTTTCCATCAAATGTGTGATTTAACAGTGCAGCAGTGGATGAATCTAGGACAGTCTCTGAATTGCAGATTTCTGTACTAGCTGTCTGCAAAGTAGGAAGAAAAGGAAATGACAGGCTGCTGGCAGAAAAATACAATCATACTACAATAAGCATACACCATAGTTCTTTTGATGGACAGCAGTGCCTGCTCCCATAGAAAAGGGCTGTGATTCATGTGGATTAGTTCCTTGCGATATGTGCATAGAAATCCAAATATTCTCTTCTCAAACACGTAGGTTGCTGTTCTGTTTTCTTCTGGTCACTCACTAATATTAGAAGCGACAAACTGTGAAACCGAAGTAGCAGGAAAGGCATGGTCCGTTTGCAAAAATTTTAAGCCTGCGTGGGTCCATCCTGCAGTCTTTCCTCCTGCAAAGCTTCCCACAGCTCTGTGTGTGTCTGTGCGTGTTCGTGTGCATCTCTGTGTGTTTGTGTGCATGCCCACGCACGTGGACTCCTGGTTGGAACAAATGGCTCTGTCCCTTTTCTTTGGGATCTGTCAGAATGGGAGTCTGTGCAATGTTCAGCTCTGCGCTTGACTGAAAGCTTGAGAAGTTAAAAGCTTTTAGAAGAGTCTCAAAAAACCAACAACATACACACATAACTGAAAACACATGAGAGATGAGGAAAAGAGAAATAATGCAGCATGCAGTAACATTTGGAAGCTTTCTCTCTTTTTACCAGTATCAGAGAAGCTCAGCAAGAAAGGGACCCCTGTAATCCACAGGGTCTCTGACAGAAACACAGCAACAGCTGAACAGTGCATGAGAGCTGAGGCTTCAGGGAAAACCTCCATGAAAAATAAAAGGAAGGGAAAGAAAAAGAAAGAAAAAAGAACACTCTATTTTTTTAAAGCTCTGTACAGATGCGATGACACTTTGATGTGTCCTTCTTCTCTTTTTGCTTTCATGCAAATTGATAGCCTGCTCTTGGGAAAGGTCTACAGTGCTTGTGAGCATCTTATTGTCTGCTCGAAGTTACAAGCTGAGTGGAAAAGCTAAGAAAAGCAGCATTGTGGAAAAGGGAAAAGGTGTTTGGCAATGTCAGGAGTTGTATGTTGCTGGTGGCACACGCACTCATAAGTAAGTACCACAGGCAAGTTCAGACTGTTAAGGAAAGTTGCAGTGGAACCAGTGTAGTGCCAGTGCCAAGCACTCAAGACACTAAGTTTTGCCTCCCAGAGTCATGAGACCATTTTAATACTGTGTGGCTG
This sequence comes from Caloenas nicobarica, assembly GCF_036013445.1. Taxonomy (NCBI): domain Eukaryota; kingdom Metazoa; phylum Chordata; class Aves; order Columbiformes; family Columbidae; genus Caloenas; species Caloenas nicobarica. The sequence goes on along the minus strand of NC_088246.1, from coordinate 42,824,866 downwards.
TTTCAGGCAATGCTGTGCTGTTGTGATTTGCTTTCTGGCTTTTTAACTGCTGTGGGTTGTGTTCTCACGGTTTGCCTTGCAACCACGGGGATACTTGTTGTATTTTTTACATGAAAGCTATTCCTTCAGCTTCTTCAAGAAGAAAATGGAGAGTGTGGCCTTTTAGATAACGATCAAATGTGACGAGTGTTGCAGTAAACTCACAAACACTGAAACCATTTTTCTTATGATGATTTGGCTTCTTATGGATAAGAAGGCTGTGTTACGCTTGCGTTTTACCTCCTCTCTAAGGCCTTGCATACATAAACCTTTCATTCCTCTGTCATATTAGCTCTGCTCTGACCCCAGAGAGGACAGCCAGACTAGCCAGGCATGGTGTAGCTAGTGTCGCCTTTGTTGCCTTACTGCCTGTCAATATGGGAACGGATTCAGTGCAGCTTTAATGGGGATGAACATCTGAGCTGAAGCTGTGGTAGGGGGTGAGCAGTCACAGCACAAAACCGCGCACAGGCACTGGTACCCTGCGAGGGCTTCTGAGGACTTCTTCCCTGAAATTTATGAGTATGGTAAACTGAAGTGCTCTGTGACCCTTTCCTAGCCTGCTCTGAAAGGATTTATCTTTCCTTCTTATCCCAGGGACCTGCAGAAGATGTCGGAGGGCTACTGGCCACATTGAGTGGTTTTGTGTTCACAATCACTGCACAGTGAGGGAATTAAGAGCCCCCTCACTGAAAGTTTCACTCAGGAGTTCACACCCTAAGGCACGCCAGGGAGGCTGCACTGAACTAAGTGTAACACAGTAGTAGCTTTCTTGGCAGGAGGACACACCAAATTAGAAAGCTTGAGTTAATTCTGCAGCTAAGATATGTGCTGGTTACCATATTTTACACTTTATTTATACAGCTTCTCTGTTGGGAAATTGCTGTATAGGTAGCAGAATGGTGGAAAATTTACAGGGAAAAACTTTGGTTGATCGAACTTGAAAGAGTACTTTGAACCTGGCTGTGCAACAAAGTACTCTCATCTGTGTGTTTTGGTCCAAAGCATGCTAGGTCTGAATGTTTATTGTCCTGAAACAAATGCAGTTATTTACACCTATGACATGTAAGTGAAGAAGGGTGTAAGACACAACTGCTTTCATGTGGTAGCATTTCACACCCACAGGTGTAACAGGTGTAAATGACTGTATGAGATGCAGGACAAGAGAAAACCAGGCTAGTTGTTATTAGGGTCAAGCCATGACCTTTGTCAACACTTTGGCCCATTCTACCCTTGAAAACATTAATTGCTAGGAGTGTAAGCCCTCAGTGGAAACTCAGCTTATATTAGCAGAAGAGCTCCTTTACAAAACAGCCTTTTTATAGGAGTTCTGTCTTATACATATGACAGTAAGAAAGAGTTTGGTCTGGGGACCCAATTGATGACCCAACCTGATCGATTAAAATCATTTACTGTGAGGCCATGAATGAATCTGCTACTGGATTTCTCCTAGAAGCACACTAGGGGTTGGGAGTGCAGCATGTGACTGGCAGTTTTCTAATACAGAAGACAGATAAACTGTAGATAATGTTTGCAACAGAGTTCCTTTGTGATTGTAGCTGCCCACATTAAATTAAATAAGCTATGATGGCAAAAGGTTGTGAGTTCTGCCCTTTTATTTTCCAGCTTTTTGCCAGCGTGGGTTTTTCAACTCTGAAACAGCACAGCTACACCAGCAAAGCCTTTCAGTGGAAACCAAAACACATGTGCCCAGCCCGTGTAGAGGAGACATCAGAGAAAGGCTTGCAATCTTTTGATCAGCAGTGCAGCAGTCTGAAAGTTCACAAGGTGAGAAGCACTTCTCACCAAGAATATACACTGCAAACTGTATTTAGAAATAACATTTTTAATTAAAAACAGCATTTCTGATCCTGTTGGCAGTAGCTATGGGGCATAAGTGAGGATATCTTTTCTGACAGGAGATGTTTGGGATCTTGATGCAAGAGACTGCAAACCAGTCTCAAGCCTGCTTGAATAATCAAATTAAGAACTTCCCTTCCAAGGCATACATTTCTGAAGTGGCACGTGCATGTCTGGCATAGAGGACTCATTATTGCTGATAACAGAGCTGACATCAAGGGCTTTCCTATGTTATGGAAATTTGCAAAGATGCAAGTAAAGACCCTTTGTGTAGATCCTGGCTGTGGTTTCACAAGATGCTTTTTTTGGTGGCACAACCATTTTTAAAAGTTCCAGCTCCTCCTGGTTCCCAGTGCCTATTCCTGTCTTTGTACTTCAGTTATCCCTCTCCTGTGCTGCCACACTCCTTTAGGATCCAGGTGAAAAAAAAAAAAAAAAAAACAACAAACCACCAAACACTTTTATTTTTAGTCAGGATGATTTTACTGCTCTGCTTTGCAGCACAGCCCTCTAAACGGTGATCAGGCATGTGTGATAGGTGGTGAACTGCAGCATGAAGGTGGCAATATGTCATTAGGAGTGCAGTTGGATGTGGGTGGGACCATATTCCACCAGCTTCACACCGCAGGCATGGTCTTGTGAGACTGCACAGTTATCGGGGAAAACCTGTCATTGCAAACCCCACCGTGATCTCCTTGACTCTGGGGCTTGCAACCCTTCCGCCTGGAAACTACTGCACAGGAGTGCCTTCCTTGGCCATCCCCAACTGCAAGCCTGTCTTAGCCAATCTGAGAAAGTGGACCTTGGATCTGTTGCTCCTTTACCCTTTCTGTGAATACAAGGATCCACGGGCTGCCAGACCCTTTCTGGCATAGCTTCTGCTTCTGTCAGGCTTGCAGCATCACGCCCATCGTGAGCAATGGTGTCACTGCTGTGGCCACAGCAGGGTCATCACTGCCTCATAGCATCACAGCACAGCTTTGGGCATTGCCTGCTTTGCAATGACTATGCAAAGCCCCATGCCGTGAAAAACAGGGGACCTGTGTGGGGTCTGAAATGAAGGCTCATGCACACAGGAGCAGATGGGCCAGTGGCTCGGACTCATCTCAGGTAGTGACCAGTGGAGAGTAGGGGACCAGAGCAAGCATCTCTGCCCTGGCTGCTGACACGTGTGGCTCAGCATCTTCCCGCACTCCAGGGGGATTTGTGTGGGAGGCAGAGGGATATCTCTGGCACACTGCAACACCAGAGGCAGGGACACTTCTGGAGAAAGGGATCCTAGCCCAAATCACTCACCCCTGCCAGTGCAGGGAGGCAGCAGCAGGGTCAGGCTGCTCCACCAGTGCCACCAGGCATGCAGCCATACAGGCTATGGCCTCACCAGGCCTCAGCCCTTGCTCCCCCAACATCCCCTGTTTGATGAGGGGAGCTTTGTTTGCTCACCCTCCCCAACACTTGGATGCTTACACGGTGGATTCACTGCCCTGGTACCCAAGTACCTGGCAGCAGGCGTGGTCCCTATAGCTGCCCCACAATCAAGGGCCACCCAGACCTCCTCATGCATCAGACAGGCAGCTCTGGAAGGAAAAGGCAACACACATCCTTGTCAGCTTATTTTATGCTGCTGGGTTTTTTTCTCTGCACTTGTGGTGCTGCACAGCATGGTGAAAACTGTAAAGCAGGCTGAGTGTGGTAAGTAAAGGCAGTAAAGCAGGATTTTGCACATTGCACTTACTTCCTCAATGATTTTAGTGTGTTTTGTCTTGCCAAAACTAAAGCAAAACACAATGCTGAGCAGCTCTGAACAAGCTGCCAGTGTTTTGCTTGTACAGAGATTTAAATCTCTAATGAGACCTGCAGCAGTAAGAGGTGGTTGTGGAAATGCCCCCCATTTTAAAGAAAGGCATTTTTGATTCTTTTTTCACCTCTCACTCCAGCACAGCCACCACTGGAACAAGTGGTTGGCTGCTCTCACTCAGTGTCACCATCTTTATTGAGAATTCATCTCGCTTCTGTCACTGCAAATTAGAGATGGGTTTATTCCATTCAGCTTCCTGTGCCCAATTCAGAAAAGCTACGATAGTCATAGAGAAACCTGAAGCTCTCTTTGCTCCTTTGGAGTGTGTCACCATAAATCATCCCAGCTAAAAGGCCATATGCCACTTTATGCTACATTCTCTCAGTTAATAAAATCCGTTAGATCTCAGTGCCTCGGGGCCAAAACGTGAGTCTTATGGGTTGTGCTTTATCTATTTCAAGACACCAGGTAAATGGCTAGTTCTGTGCAAATGATGATTGCTTTTAACCTAGCTGACACTAAGGAGCCACTGAAGGAACAGTTAAAATATTTTTGATTGCTATTCAATGTTTGCAGCCACTGGCTCAAAAATAATCAACAAAGGAGGATATTTAGTTAGAAATCAGGACGTTTTGCAAATGCATAAGCAGACATATTTTCCCCACACACATAAACACAGAAACATATTTACAAACCCGGGAAGAGTGTTTCCCCTTTTTTTAAGCCTTTCACAATCACCTTTGCAAGCTATCCTTACAAAAGGTAGAAAAGTTATTTCACTGAAAAAAAGCAAAAGAATATGAAAATCTCCATTTAATCACAAGATTTTAAAAATCAGTACTTAACAAATAACTTTTTAAATCAGCCAATAATACTACAGCTATGATAAAATCTCAAGGTTTGGCAGAGCTGATAATGCAAATAATTTTTGCAATTTCAATTTGAAGGGCAATCAGGGCAGACCTCATTTGTGTTGGAAGCTATAGAATTACAGAAGAGGGATGTAGCCGCTTAAAAAGATTCTCCTAAAACACGTAGAATATGTTATCTTTGGCATCATTTAAGGAAAACCAGGAGCTCTCTATTAGCTCAAGAAAGGCAGTCCAGGGTACAGGGGTGTTCACAGATAAGATTTCTCTTTCAGTTATACACTAGCACTTAAGGCGAAGTGAAAATTAATGTAAGTTCTCCTGACAGGATTAAACAAATATCTTTCTTACAGTAGTAGGCTCATTTTATCCCTGAACTATTAGTCAAAATAAGTGACAGAGAACAATTAAACCATCTCAATTTAGGATCCTAATGCACACCCATGGTCAGCAGCATTCGTAAGCTTTTCGTTTTCATCGGCATTCATTTTTAAATGGTTTAATGCTGCCTCTGATTGCCAAGTGCTAAAATATGAATCTTCACACTTCTGAGTCACTGATGTAACTAAACTGTGACTTCGGCATCGGAGAGTTTCCTGGGAGTAATGCAAGCTGGGGCCACGAAAACATCTGAGTCACGATTTCCAGGGTAACTCAAGCCCACCTTTGTCAAAACTGAATAAACTCCCACGCTCTCCCTCTTTGCCTCACCAACAACCCCCGGCAACTCCCTTCAGCGGTAGCTGGGTGGTTGATGCCTCAGCTTTGGGCTTTTTGTCAGCCTGAAGATTTCTCACTGTTTCTGCCTCTTCTGACAGCATCAGCACTGGCTTCCTTAAAGGTGTTGAAATACATGTTTTCCTTAGGTGAGCATATTCTTCTTGAGTGAACATCCTCAACTGATGGATGTACAGGTGAGCGGGAACAGGAACAGGTACAGTTTTACTTCAGGTCTTGGGCCTGCTAGCTGTGAACACCTTGTGTCTCACACTTCTCCAGTTAGATGTGTGAGGTAAAAGGCCATAGCTACACCCTCAGCTAGACCTTTTTAGAAGCGGGGGGCTGTAAATAAGAAAATATGGAAGCTATAAATCAATAGACCAAAAATATTGTCTCTGGTGTCAGTGTAATGAGCTAACCACTCACTTTCTCCCAGTAACAGGGAGAAAAATGAGGGGATATTTTGTCACATTAAAACAAACAAGCAAAACATCCTTCATCTTTCTTTCACACTCATAAAATCTAGCCAAAAATAAAACAGTCATCTGAAAAGTTAAAGGAAATGGCTTTCCTTTATTTTGTTTTGATTTTCTCAAGACTTACCTTCTGGAGTCTTCTAAGATTGCCTGGGCTAGATAGATGGCTGTCTAGTTGACTTAGTGGTAGGTTTTTCTTTGCCTTAGAGGTCTGGAAAACCACAAGGAGGGAGGAGATAGGAAATGAAGGTGCAAGGAGGTGGATGTTGTCCTCCCACAGGCCTGTCAGACCTCGTGGTTGGGATGTAACACATCCTTAGCTGTGCACACTTTCTCCAGCAAACCCTGCTTTTGGAACAACTGTGGTTAGCAGCAACTGGGGCTGGAGCCCCGGTGGCCTATATGAGCAAGGGTAGACGACAGCACCCAATTTTCCCTCTCCTTCCAGTCAATCACAAACAGTTCTTCGAGGAGGTACTCGTCCAGATGCCTTCACCAGTTCTCACTGGAAGTTTTCCTTTGGGAAGGCAGACTTGAAGTGTTCACTCTCTGACTGGCATTCTTGCCTTCAACCTCTCTTTCTTGGCAGGGCTGTGGCTGCAGCCTGGCAAATTGACATTCCTATCAGGTAGGAAAATTAGGGAGGAAAGAGCTTTTGAAATAAAACTACTCACTGTCTACAATACATCAATTATTCTTATTTCTTCCTTTTTTTTCACGCTTGGCATATTAAATATATCTGCTTACAGAAAGATAATAAGCCTAATCTCTCCAACTTTCTGTCCAGCAATTCAGGCATAGTACAATTATATTAGTACCAAACCTATGCAAATAATTGTGCAGTTCTGGTTATTAGTATTAGTATTTTCCCCAGAGCCTGAAAATTAATTGTGCTGTTTTCAAGAATTAACCAATATTCCAACTCTGCTGGAGGCCTTTATGAGAGATTCAGCCCCAGTGCTATTGTTTTCATTTGAGTCTTGCAGAATGGGTGACTGTAAAGACAAATCTAAAATTAGGGTCAGATGAGAGCGGAGATTCTTTGTGCTGAAAATAGATCACAGAGTTGTCTGTATCTGCCAAAGGGTTATATACAGCCTTGATGATTCCACTTACACCATGTATGGGTACAGGGATCTGATTTTGTAATATTAAACATAAGGACCCCAGAGGGTTCAATAAAACTTCCTCCAGGATAAATTTCTAAAGGATACAGGTAAGCCTATGAATCGGCTAGTCCCTTGCTTGCACAAAACAAGCAGAGGTCTTTTACTGAGGCCTTCAGTGGTCTAAATAAATCAGTATTATCTCCTTTGCTTCCTTCCTAAGTACAGCACTTAAATCATTTTTTGGTACTCAACTGCTTGAAGTCAGTCAATTCCTTAACAAACAAACAAACAAAACAACAATGACAAACCCCTCAAGAAGAACAAAAACAACAACAACCAAACAAACCCACAAAATCAAAACACCCTGAAGAACAGCACATGTAAAGGAAACAATTATTCTGGGAGATACCCTTAACATTTTCCATGATGTGACACCTACACACTGTCTGGGCAACGGGCACTAGTAAATATTTTTTACTAATGCTGAACAAAATTTACATCTAACATCAAAGCATTTCTTTCTCTGTGAGGGCTAGCCACAAGCCAGAATTGTCCTTTGTGTTTTGATTGATGGCAAATTGTACAGCAAATGGATTACTAGCACAATTAAATTGATTGAACAACTAAAAGAAGGCCAAAATACCAGTCCTACGTAGGCTGCAAATGAAGTTATTCAGAATCTTCCGTGGACTTCAGGTGGGGCCCCAAATTTGCTAGACAGTTCAAACTCTTTGGGTGGAGATGTTGGCCTTTGGCTACAATCAAAAGCGGTGCAGAACACCTGGAGAACAATGACGGCATTAAACGGGGTTGGGCATTTGTCAGAGTAGGATGAGGTAATCCCATGGCAAAAAGAGGGAATCTTTATTCTTCTGAAACTCTCCTCGTGTTTAGCACTGTGGAACTGTCTGAGATGTTTGCTCTCAGTGCTGCTGGTGGAATAACAACTTAGGCATGGTGTCTTGGCTGATGCTTGCAGACAACAGTCCCTTGGCGGGTGACCTTACCGTTGCTTCCTGCTCAGCCTCCTGCTCCTTTTAGAGTTACTTGCATTTAAATGGTCCTAACTTGGCTTTGAAGTTAATATTTCTTTGAGGGGAATGAAGTGATGTACTTATGTTTTCAATTGTTTGTGTGCTGGCGGTTGTTTGCAAGACTGGCTTAGTGAGGAAGTGGAATTCGAGGAGTTTTACACTGGCAGTAATAACCCGCAGCACTTCTACAGCCTCCTCTGTCTTCAAAGTCCTGTGCAAATAGGAGCTGATTAATCACACTGATGAGTGCCTGATAGGCCATCGTTTTGAAAAGAAAGCGGTTTGTTCTGTACAAAACAAACGGTAATGAGGAGCTATTAAAAACACACCATACATTTACTCCTTCAGTGTCTAAATAGGCTGCAGCTTCAAATAACTTACAGGCAAAACCAAAGGTGGATAAAATGGAAATGTAAGGAGCGTTTTTCCCTCTCCAGTTCCTCCAATATCAAACTATTTTTCTCGTTGTCTTTACATTTCCCAGCATTCGAAAATTAGGAGGATGTAAAGAAAAAAAAAAAAACCAAAACCTCCACAAATATAAAACAACAAAACCCCAAAACAAACCAGCAAAAAACCCCCACACAACAAAACTAAACAAAACCAACAAACAAACAGAACAGCCCAGGAATTCAACTTCTTATCCACCTGGCGTTCAAGGTAATCACTGGTAAACTGCACTCTTGTTTCAAGAGGAGAGCCAGACAGGCTGGAACAATAGTAGTGTGTATAAACTTTCCCCATTCACCTCAAAGGGCTTCGGTTCTAACACCTCATTAAGACGGTTTAAATACTAAAGCTGCCGTTTTTGTTGTTGATTATCATATCAGAAACCTTCACCTGACATACTTAATTAGTGCAGCTGCAAGCCCTGGCTTGTCTTCATGGAGGAGTAGGTTTCAAATTTAAGCTATGTAAACACTGGAATCACAAGTCAAGTGCTCCTTAAGGCTGGGGATCAACAGCTGGCTTAGTGCTTGTAATCTTTCTTTTTTACTCCTTTTTTTTTTTTTCTTTTTAATTCATTCTTCTTGTATAGACCTAGTTTTGTTTTATCCCATGTTGAACTTCGTGCTTGTTTGACTGAAAATGAGTTAATTTTTTTCATGCAGTTAGACACCTTTGTTTTTCATAGCTAGCACAGTCATTATTTGGACTTAGTTTGAGAACAAGAAGATAACACCCCAGGACAGAGTCAATGTTTTTAATTGCCCTGGTCTGAGAGCCAAGGACACTCAGCGCTCTGCCCATGGGTGTGAGGCAGCGAGGAAGGGGAGCATGGATGGGGCAGAGCTTGGCTGACATCCAGACTGATCAATAAGAGTATTCCATCCCATTAGCGTCATGCTTCGTATTTAAGGAGAGTCGTGATCTTCTGGTCTCTCTCACACTCTCTCTCTCTTCGCATTCTCTTCTCTCTCAGAGACCTGTTCAGGGGAGTTCTATTCAGGACTCTTAGTTCGGCCATTTGCCATCCTGCTGTTTTGCAGAGGCCTCTGGGCCTTTCTGCCTTGTTCTTCTTTTCTCTCTCCGGGATTGACTTTGGGACCAGCTGCTGCTTCTTGGGACTGGCTGCTCGGTGCAGAATTCTATATTCTATTTTATATATATATTTATTAGTAGTGTATTGGTATTTTGTTATTTTATTAAACTGTGTTTGTCTCGATCCAAGTTTCTCCCTTCCCTTTCGATTCTCTCCCCTATTTGGAGGGTGGGAGGCGGGGGAGCGAGCGAGCAGCTGTTGTGGTTGTATTGCTATCTCAGGTTAAACCAAGTTGTACCCACATAACGCCTGTCATTAGGATCACAGCTTTACCCCTGCAAGAAGTAGTAGTTAACATTTCCATGCAATTAGGTGCGATGTATAATTTTGAAGAGTGAATTTCTTTCTCTCTCTGTCTTTCCTTCCAAAAACTTATTGCTATAGGTACTGTTAACTTCTTCCTCCGCATCCCGTTAGTGCGATTTCAGCTCTGTTAAAATGAGGCTTTATTGACACGACAAGCTACGCAAGTGTCACCAAAGTGTTAGGGAGAAAAGAATCGTGCTACTCTGAGCATGAACTGATAGCGAGTGGCACAAGGTGAGGGAGCTGGGCCTCAGTCTCCAGCTCTGTGGACTTGCTGGGGACCAACCTGAGGCAGCTCCTTGTGAGTGCTGAGCCCGGCAGTACTGGGAGCTGAGGTGGAGAGGGGAAAAGATGTGTCGAGCAGAGAAAATGCCAGGCCCATAACACCTGCACTGTAGGTTGTGAATTCCCTGAATTGCAGTCAGATGCCATCAATGTCAGTGTGTTACAAATGCCTAGGTAGACAGTTTAGGAGGCTGAAATTCATTAGTTGCCTTTAAATAACCAGATGGACAGATAAGATCTCTACCTCCACTTACTTTGCTAGACCCCATAAGCGCTCTATTTCTGGTTAGCCTGTCCATTTGCATTTCTGCAAAACAGCACATCTAAGCTAGCATCTGGATGCTGTCTGAGAGAAACTGTATATGATAATACTAGATTTTTACCACAATTGCTTGCCCTCTTCTCTGCTTGCATCCCCAAATTGTTTAGTTTGCATTCGAATACATGTAGTGCATTACCTCCACCTGCAAATGGCACTTTACTCAAATTCAAAGACAGCCCCTCTGGCTCAGAGAGTCCCTGCACTTTGCATGGCTGGAGAAAGGATGTCTGTTTTGTGATGCTTATACGCTGCCTTAGGTAACCACTGTTGGCGGGGAGATGCTGGGCTCAGTGGACTAGAGGTCTGAGCTGATAAGGCCATTCTTACATCTTGTTTCAGGGTGACCAGCACAAGTGAACAGTCATGTCTTGCTGCTGCTGAGGTTAGTCACGTTCGCCTGATGCCAATTTGACTACGCCAACTCCTGCCTAGGCTGCGTGCCTGAAACAATGGGATTTAGCGCAGCTTCTGGGGGTTGTGCCCCAGCACAAGCTTCTCCCCATCCACAGGCACTGTGGCCACCTGTTGTTAGCACAGGCTCGTCTATCTAGCGTAAACAGAAAGTAATTCTATTCAATCTAATTGTCAGCTTGTCTGTTGAATCTGCTAACAGAGAAACCAAATAGTGTCAGTTACCAAGAATATTTTTAGGGGACAGAAGTGGAAGGGGGAGGAATGAAGCAGATATACAAGGTTCTGTGCAGGGACCACTAATCTCTCTGACACTGTCCACAAATCAAGCTTCAAATACAAATGGTCTCGTATGCAGCTGGTTTCTTAGAGTGGAAGATTGTTTTCTGACTGGGCTGTCCCATCTTCCTCTTCCCATAGGGACAATGTCAATGAAACCCAAAAGAAAACCTGCTAAAAGGCCAGCTGCTGGCATGGTCTTATAGTCATATTTTCCATTTTTCCAGCTCACAGTGACTGACTATAGGCTTGAGTTTAAGCAGTCAAGCACACATGCATCCACAGGCATGGCTGTGAAAGCTTGTAGCGTGTGCCACCAACGTGACTCTCCTTTGAACTGAGTGATGTGGTAGCTGCACTGCTGAAATGAGCTCTGCTGGGGTGAGCTCTTTTCTTTTCCTACTTGAAAATGTTCCTTCAAGCTCACCCACATCTACAGTGCGGTTTTCTGTGCACTGTAAGATATATTTTTACCTATTGGACTTAAGAAGTAAAGCAGTTCAGTGGGGGCAGCTTACTGCAAGCATAAAGCTAATGGAAAAAAAGGCCTAGACAAGAAAATCAGTTTCTTTAGCCAGCTGCTGTCATATATGTTGAATTTCACCTATGACAACAATTGTTGAGGAATAACCCAGGAGGATTTTTCTTATTACTGTATATGTTCTCACTTAACCCCCACAGACCTTGAAAGAAAGTTAAAAGGATCAAGCACTTTGAAGTAAGAGTTTCATACAACAGGTTTTTTAGGACTGACCCAAAGTATGGTAAAACCATGCTTAGACTAGTTCCTACTCATTAACACTTGAGGTACAAATTTCCAGTCATTACTCATGTCAAGGAGCATCTGTGTAATACCTTGTTTGACTAGAAGAGGTCCTTGGGTGACTCAGTGTTGATCAGCATGTCTAACAGTTACAGTCGGGTCCCCAAATACCAAGAAAAGGATCTAGTATTCTTTATATTTCCTTTGTATGCACAACCTTAATTGAACTAAAGATGACCATTTGCTAGTCCTGCAACAAGAACAGTTTCCACTGTGTAGGTGATATTTAAGGAGCTGCCTCTCTCCTGGGGGATTGCCATTCCCTGTGTGCTAACACAAGGATTTCTTAGACTAACCTGAGAAGAAAAGCTGTTCCAGAAATGTCCAGACTATCACATTAGTTTATAACCTAATAACAAAGCAGGAAGAGCAGGGAAGTACAAAGCAGAGAAAAAGGATTTAAGATACCTCTTTTATGGTATAGAATGTAATTAAGAAGTAGGTAAATCACACAGATATGGTTTGTTGAGGATAGAAGTACAACCAGCAAAGGAGCAACATTTTACACTTCACCTTTTTTAAAAAATAATGACTTCTGGTAAAAGAGAGGGAAGGACTAAGTTTGCAAAGAAACAAAAGAGAAACTAGACTGAGCAACGAGATGAGGAGGAAGGAGAGCTTTGTGGTTACAACACTCAACAAGGACCAGCTCAGTTGTTCTGGGTTCACTTTCTTGATCTCCCAGAGTTTTCTTGTCTTTGGGCAAGTTACGTCTTTGTACGTCAGTTCTCTCTTTATGAAAAAGAGTGGAACACTTTCTTTGGACTGCAATCTCTTCTGGGCTCAGCTTCCTTCCTCACTTATGTGTACCTGTTACATGCAGTACAGTTATTTTACAAATAATATATCGTAATATCCTTAGAGAGATTTGATAAACTTGTATGTGTTTTTGTAGAATTCTGGCTGTAGATCTGCTTTCTGTCATCCAACAACAGCCTGATGGTGTCATTTCTCCCAAGCCCCCAGTACAAAGCCTCTCATGAAAATGGAGAACTTCCACAGAAAGGGATCCATCCTGAAACAAATGGGGAAAAATCAGGAGGCAGGGTAATTACAAACCAATTAGCAAATACATCCAGTTTTTACAAGGAATGGCTCATTTATGTTTCTCACACACTCCCTAGAGCAGCTTTTTCTGGGTACCAATGCAAGTCTTGCTGAAATAATTGTTGACTTAACCTTGCAACACCAGTCAAATGTAGAAGGGGCAAGCAACATCCTCCTTTAATAAACAGGTGGAACTGAAGGACAGGCTACAGTCAAACTCAAACCACCTGGGAACATGGTATAAAACCAGGAACGGAGCCTAATTCTCTTCCGTCTGTTACTTTGTTCACTTGAAATAGGCTTCAGCTCACCTAAGTTTAGGCAAAAGACTAAAGAAGTGAGTTGCAGTAGAGACCCCATGTCAATACAGGAGTAATTTCCACTAGCATCCAAATCACTGGTACTGGAGGAGAGCGTGTTTCTCCACAATATGCGAAGAACCTCAATGAGATACTTGAAGTTATGTGTGTTGCTATACCATTTAATTTTTCATTACATAACTCTTTTTCCTCAGAAACATTCTTTGCCAAAGAGCAGTGTTGATAAATGTCACAATTTTGCCTTAGACCCTGATGGTATTATTTCTTTTTTTGACGGTTTAAATCACTGTTATACTTAAATAAGGACTGTGGACAAATGAAGGAAAAGACCTTGAAATATTTAATATTTTCTCTTTTTTTCCCTATGAATCCTAAAATATTCCGTTACAGGCTGAGAATTATAAACACGTAGCTGATTGTGTGAAGCTGCTTTAAAATTCATTAATCTAACAAAAACAGGGTGGCAGGAAAAACAGAACAGTGACAGAGAAAGGATTTGACCTGATGTTACCAATATGAGGGGGACAGGAAAAAAAAATAAATGAAGCTGTATGTTCTGCACTGTCCCACGCCTCCACTCCATTCGGTGGAGCTCCCTTGGTTTCAAGGTAGTCTAGAGCTGATAATTCCAGTTTCTTGTTTGTTTGAACTAGGGTTAAAAATGGCTCTGAATCACTGTGGGTACACGTGGATTGCTTTCAGTAGTGTGTAGCCACTCCATTAAAAGTGAAAATATATGGTATTTCAGTATTATATCTTGGTGTAGACCTTGATGTAACTTTCGTCTTCAACCAGACTGGACTAGTCTTATTGCTGTGCGAGAATCCTCTGCAAAATAAAAGAAGAAATCGGCTTGCTATGGAAATAATGATATTAATTAAGAAAGCTTGGAAATGGAAATAAATCGTGACAAGAGAGACCTAAAATATTTTAAGATTGTTTCTTGGAAAGGTGAGGTGATTATACAAATAAAAGTAAGGAAAAGCAGAAAGCAAATAAGTAGGGGAAAAAAGAAGCATGAAAACTAGGCAGTACTCAGTATACTTGCATGTATGTTTCCAATGGCAGTACCTTTAGATGTCAGCTATGGCAAGAGTTAGTAAATTAGCACAATTACAACACAAATCCATTTTACGTTTAGTACGCAGAACTGAGACAACAAACTCGTCTCTATATTGATATTACAAAATAAGAGGCAGGATAAAACATCTTGGCTCCAGTGACTTTTCCCTAAATTCCTATAGGCAACAGCAGTTTATCCAGCCTATATTTTTGTTTCAGCTCAGGCTGAAAAGAAAGCGGCCTTTAAATGCATCTTTAAGTGCATCCATAACAGAAATAATTTACAAGTGATATTAACTGAAAACCTTTTTCCATATTCTAGATAATATGTATAAATGATATGTTTTTCATTTATATATATGGACAATCTCACTGTTAGTCCCAAGTGTAGCTTTGTAGTGGTGTCTGCTGTGTGCAGGTGGGACAGTAATCTGGGGACTGGGCTGAACATTGCTCATATATGAGCAATCACAATAAAAAAACCAAACCAAAACAAAAAAACCAGACAATTTTCTCCTTTCTGGTGTTGTAAGGGACCTGTTTGGTCCTGTGGGGCTCGTCCAAAGCCTCCTGGCCCTGCAGGCACCCAGTCTGTTCTGGGAGACTTTACTAACAAACTGCCGTAAAACACGCCTGGTGTTGACACGGGGAAAGTCATGGGAAGGTGTTGGAGGATTGTGAGTGTTCCAGTGGGTTAATGGGCAGCTTTACTGCAAAGTGAGCAGGTTTCTAACTCGAGTGGGGAAAATAAAAGCAAATTCTGAGTTCTTGAGTGTGTCATCACTATCTGGAAACACCAAAAACGTGGGTAATCTCAGGTCAGAGGTTTCTGTGTGTTGATGGGTCTGCACGATGGCCAACAGTGGAGCACTAAACTTGCTTAGTTCTGCAACCAAAATACGTGAATAATGCCCAATGAAAACCCTGAATTGTGTCCTTAATGACCTAAAGTATCTTCTGCCCCTCAGGATAGTACAACAAAAAGGGCAAATCCAAATGATTACACTAAAGACACGAGAAACATAAAAGGGAAACCAAAATTACTCTGCAAACATTGCCACATGATTCATTTAGTGAAAACAGAGTGTCATGTCAGTGCTTTGCTTAATTTAAGAGACAAAAGACCCAGAGAAAAAACCTTTGGAGTCCCCAAGGACTCTGAATGGTGTAATCCAACTCCTTGTGGTCCTCTGTTGGTAAAGCTGATTTATCTTGCTTCATGTTATGTCCAAACATGCTTCTGATATGGTACCTCTGACAAGTGTGAACTGGATTTTTTTTCTTTTTTGAGAACTGTGTTAAAGACTATTAAAGAGTCTGTCTTTATTATAGTTTGATTCCAAAGCACAGTAAACCCAGTTGCAGGGCTCCTAGTATGAGATCCGTGTGCTGTGCTTGCTCTGCAAGTTTAATGTAGTCAAGGAAGTGGTGAAGGTAACTTCATCCTGGCAGGTTTTGTGCCAGATTAGGTATTGTCTGTCATGTCGTGGCCAGTGTGGAATCACAACCAGCATTTGCATCAACATACCATGTACCCCAGCATCCTTTGAATTTACCATGGAGTGAGGGTATGGATCTATACAGCTGGCGCAGACTAGTTGATGAGCTTTAAGTCCACACTATGGTATGGGCTCACTATTTCATATGCCCATGTCCTGTATATCATGATGTAGTATTTATGTGCCCATATGTCCAAGGATTGTTTTCAGTAGGAATTACGTTTTAAATCAAGATATTAATTTTAACAGATGTAGTTAAAAATATGTGAAAAGCTGTACAGACCCTGCCTTAAAGCAGGGCTATTTTAGGTTGGTGGAAGTTGGTGAGAAATAACTTTACCTCCAAATACAGCACGAGCATACACTGCACTGGAATACTGTGCATCATTCTGCTGCCTACATGGGAAGAATACAAAGGAGGCTGGAGAAAGAACCTTCCAGTGGAACACTTTTAAATCAATATTTGAATAAAAGAAAAATCGAGAGCTACTTTGTTATAGTGTGTATGTATAGAAGTCTTTAATCTGACAATCAAACAAATAAAAAGGTTCAGTGACTGGAAAGGAAAGCCAAGTACATTCACTCTAGAAATAAGAAGCACTAGTTGTTTGAATTGTGAAAAGGATGAATGATTGGTGGAAACCACCAGCAGCGGTTGTGGACTTTCAGTTTCTTGGTGTCTTCATGCCGAGGCTAAATGTGTCTTTAGAAGGTTTGTTTAGTCAAATGCGTGTTCCTGGGGTCAGTTTAGCTGTAATGCTGTGAGACTGAGTAATGTCATACAGAAAGTCAGTTTGTGGGGTATGATAGCCTTAAAATCTATAAATAATCTATAGCAAATACTTGCCAGCTGGACAAATAGCTGTGTAGTGTCTTTTGCACAGTTCAGGACTGTGTGCGGACAAGCTAAAACCAGTTTGGTTACATCTGTGTGAAAAGACCTTATGAGTACTTTGCCTTCAGAATGGGATTTGGCCCATGCACCTCTGCAGTTCTGCCACAACGGAATCTAAATTCTTATCTAATGCATGGAAACTTAAACTGGCTGGCAAAAGACAGACTTAGCATGGTCTGGTTTGTGTAGCCGTGACCATTTGGAGACCATGAATATTAGGGTAGATGGAAATTGACATTTAATCTGTTTGGTTGACAGGTGTATTACAATTTGCTATGACAGTGTACAGACCCATTCCCGGTCATTTTGCTCACCGTGCCACCTGGGAGTTGCCTTCTGCTCAAACAGGAATGTGCCATTATAGCCTGGGGCATAGCAATGTATACAGCTGTATGTGGACCCACATCCCTGTAGGCACTGTATTGCTCAAGATGCAAACTGTGTATCAAGTGTCTGGCCTCTGCCATCAATTTAGGCAGATTAGGAACTATAGTCTACTTCTGAGACAGAAAATTTAGTCATAAAAATACTTTAGCATCATCTGCGCCATGGTCTTACCCACTGCTATTGGTGTATTTATCAACACAAAAGGCGTGTGATGGTGAATAAGGGTCAGGTGTCTGAGATGGGCAGTGAGAAATGGGTATATTTTGTTTCCAAGGAGTAACTCAAAATAGAAGTGAGAGTATGCTGCTTATCTTGGCTGCGGCACTGGCCACTGCTGCGCCTTTAGGAGCTGGTGGTGCAGGCCCTTAGTGCAAGCTGAGGACTTGAGTTTGTAACTTCTTGATCATCTTATTCTTTCTGTTCTGTACAACACAAAGTGTGAGTTGTTCTTATTTTATGATCCTTCTTGTGCCTTCTAAAGAAAGCAAACTCCTGGCAAAGGCTATGGAGATGGAAAATTACAATAATCAAGCCTGGAGAAGACAAAAGTGTGAATAAGACTTTCAGCAGAAGTGTGACTGAGACAGTGTTGAATATAGGGCAATATAGTGAAAGTGTTAATAAGCAGATTTACAAAGACAGGAAATGTGAGAAACAAAGGTAATCTCAGGATCAAAAAGAGTAGATGGATTTCTTTCTTCAGACTCAAAATGGCATTGAAGACTTAAAATCGCCAACACAAAAGTTAATGACTTTTCCACGGTGGTCACCACTAGAGTGAAATGGAAAAGTTATAATAATAATAAGATTGATCCTTGCAACAAGGCAAGTAGAATCTGCTTAAATTTATTTACACCTAATGGATATATACCTGCTTGTAATAAAAATTGCCAAAGATTTTTGAGCAACAGAAGAGTAGAAAGTTTCGCCAACCCAGCAGATCTTCATGAAAAGTTTCGTGTCCACAAATTGGCATCCTCTAATAAGAGGTATTTTCTAAAAAAAAAAAAAAAATCCTGACTGGCTTTTTTTTCTGGATTTAAAAAATGTTCCATTTTCGGATCTATTTGCACTGCTTTACATCACAGTGAAGCTGCTGCAGTGTCTGGCGGTGTTGCCAAGGGCAGCCTGCACCTTCAGCAAGAGGACATGGAAAACATCCCCACCTCCAACACCTCATTGCCACTCCTGTGCTGTACGTGGGGTCGTGCTGGTACGGCTTTGTGTGCAGGAACACAGTTACCTGGAAAAGGTTCCAATTCAGCCAATATGGTATTTTTTCCAACGGGATCAGTTTCCCAGTCTGGTTCATCACATTGCCTTACAAACAGTGTGTCAGTTCAGGTGGTTGAGGAGCATTATGGAGCAGTATTTCTGAATTTCTAGCCTTTGCCTAAAGCAATTGCTTCTCTCTGCTGCATACCTCTTGTTTCTAATGGATGTTTCTGCATCTACCTTGGAATATCTGATTTTTCTCACCTAGCAGCAATGCCACCCAGTATATTAACTTTAACAGACCAAAATGGTGCTTCAGGAACTGGCTTATAAGTGGATCAGATGGCTGTATTTTTGAGATCAAAACATTGGTGTAAAGTGGGCTATTGTGAACAAAACCAGCCCTGGCTATCTAAGTGAAATTTGCTGCCCAATGTCTGTCATCATTCTTGGAGAGGAATCTGTTCCCTAGGGGTCCTTTTAACTGTGGTCATGATGTGGCTATCAAATTGTACTAATTGGTTAGGACGTGAAACACTCCTGGGATATCCCAGGTTTCTTTTAACAGAGGGATTGTATGGGAGGAAAGGAAGATTTAGAAGATGGGCATTGCAAAATTGAGTTATATGTGGTCTTGGAGATTGCTTTTTACCTTCTGAATTTCACCTGTCAAGGCTGGGAGTTTGACAGTCACATTTTCCTATATTTGATTTTTTTTCTTTTTGTCTCCCCTGTTACTGTGCAAAGCCACACAAATGGCGGGCAAAGCTGATGGTGTGGCTGGGGTGGGGAAACTGAAACTGATGGTACACAAAGTGCTGCCAGATGCCCACTACGCACAAATGGAAACCTTGCTTCTAACAGTCCCCCTCGCTGAGGCTAATATTCAGTATTACCTTTTATTGCTAGAAATAAAGACTTCACTGATAGAAAGTGAGCTTTGGGTTTCACAGCACTTTTTTTTTTCAGGCAGTTTAGGTGGAGATCACAGAGGAAGTTATGTGGCTCTGGCAAGTCCTTTTGACCTCGTCAACAGAAGGTATAAACCTAGATAAAACCTAAAAAGGGCTGCATGGAGCCTCCCAAGATCCTTGTACTGAACAAGACCTCAAAATTCAGAAAAGAGTTTCTGCTCGGAAAGGGACGAATGTGGAGCATTTCTCCATCACGGTCCCAGGCTCCCCTTATATCCCCTAGCTACATGAGCAAGGAGGGGCACACAGTGTCTGGGGTCCCAGAACTTTAGTACATTGGAGGAAGAATGAGTGAATTGTGGTTGAATGGAGGAAGAATAAGATAAATCTCCAAGCGTGTTGTGTCATATTATAGTTGTCTTTGAGTTTAATCATTATGGTAGAGGCCATAGAAGACAGAAATTCAGAGAAACATTCCCTTTTAAAAGCAGCAACACGGAGCCAGTAGCTTGCTGGAATTAGAGCTCAATGCAAGGTGGGCACCACCATTTCCCACAGATTCTCCTCAAAATGTTGCAGCTTGAGATACATCTCCATACCCACCCAAACCATAGCTATTTTTCATTATCCTTGCCACAGTCTCCCAGTCTGAGGGACACAAGGGACCTGTGGTGCTACCTGAAGTCTTCTGTCCTTTCCAACTTCCCAGCTGCAGCAGTCCCACAGGTATCTGGTACCAAACCTTGATGTGTGAACATGTAAGTTTTCCCAAAAAAGAGAAAAAAGTATAAATGGGTATTTTATGACTCCCTAGGTTGGATTCTTCACTCCATGGATTTCCAGCAACTATGTCTTAATCTTAGAATGACTATGACCAAAAAAAAAAATACTGTAACAGCTGCTTGAGAAGAAAAATGATAAGGCAAGCTCTAAGCTTTCTTCTGGAGGTCTCCATTCTAAAGCCTCTGTCCCTCCTTGAGCGTGAAACAACCCCAGTCTGGTAACCAAGACTTTCTAGCTGGTCCTGGTTTCATACGGATGTCTGAATGCAAAGCAGCAGTGTATTTTCTTCATATGGCATATCACCTGCCAGTTCCTTCTGTCTAAATTGTCCTTCCTAGTTTTCCTGTCAGTTATTTCTACATTATAAAGGTGGGATATGCACCCTGAGCCAACGGTCAAATATAAATGCCATTTCCTCTTGAGTGTAGCTCAGCTATGGTAAGTATGACCACAAAAATGGCTGCATTCTACATCAAAATAGTAACACTGAGTTTCTCATCTAAGCCACAGAAGCCAGGAAATTCGCAACCTATTCTAGGTTACAGCATAAAAACATACAAGGGGGATTATTTAAAAAAAAAAAAAAAGGGCACTACAAATACCAGTATCTGAATGTCAGGACAGAATTTTAGTCAAATTGTATTACCAATCATTAAAGAGAGGGATTGGAGTGGCAGGAGGGAGGATTCCCAAAAGCCATTCTAAAATAACGTGCAGCACCTGATACCTTACTCAGGAGATCTCTGGAATCAGTCGCAGTTTTGCTGGTGGGTGGGTTGCAGGAGCGAACCCTCTGAAAGCTGCAGGAGAATCCCAGGGCTGGACTGGGGCAGCCGGGGGAAGGCTGGGACCGCTTTGTTCACTAAACCCTTAACAAGGCACAGTCAACACTTAGCTCCCACTTCTGTCTCTTATTTGTTTGGTTTTGACATTTTGTTGTTACAAGAGCTTAAAGAATTTTTTTTTCTGTATTTCCAATTCTTTCTGTGGAGCTGTTGACAGCCTTTAGTGCATACACATTTCCATTGTTTTCTCTGCTTAACCAGTTAGTCAGATTTGCCCATTTGCTTGCGGGTTCTTCAGCTGGCAACAAAAGAGATAATTTTAATATCTTTTTTTTAATGTAGGAAAATGTGATGCAAAACCACAAACATTATTGGGGGGATTCAGGGACAGGTGTAATAACTGAGGCTGCCATTTAATTTGTTTTTGTGATGGCCTAGATTTCAGCTGTTTATCTGTCCTTTAAGTGTTGTATGAACAACCAGGAAGGCAGCAAGTGCTTTCCACTTTCTAATTATAAATAGGGAATGCATAAATTCACTAGAGCTGAGCAGGAAAAGTATGAGGAAGGGGAGAAGAGGAAAAGACAGCCACTGCCCACCCTTTCCAGCAGAGGCGGAGATGTCCATGGTGGCAGCCCTTCCAGCTCAGTGCCTCCCTCCCCTGGGTTTTCTGGGAGTGCTGACCAGTCCCTGGGCTGATCCTGTGTAGGCATCACTCTTTGGGCGGTTTTGGGTGGGGTGGTGCCTGGAGACACCTGCCAGTGTTGGTCAGAGATGGTGGTGGGTGAATATGTCAGATAATCTTGGAATAAAACCACCCCTCCAGCCTACACAAGTTGGTTGACCCTGCCACAAGAGGCAGCCTTGACCTGCATCTCCCTTGGCTTATGCGGCGGCAGCCACACTCTGATCCCCATGGCAGAGAGGAGCAGCTCATCCTCGTGTGGAGCCCCTTCATGCAAAGGCTCTGAAGAAAGCACTGAGTTAAAATCATAATGCCCCCAGTGACAGCTGGAATATCTTCAGTGGGTGACACAGAGGTTACAGGAGGGCAATATGTATCTTGCCCAGAGATTTTCCACAAAAGTGGGACCAAGGCTTTGGGACAGTGACAGAGACACACAGCAGACTGAAAACTGTGACCACTTAATTGTAGGAAGATGACAGAACTGGCAGGACTGACTTTGAGCATGCCCTGGATTGCGTCGCTTTTGTTTGCTGGTTCTCAGACTGTGCAGAGCTCAGGCAGGCTGGGACGTTAAGTCTCTGGCATCAGGGTGATTTCTGAGCTGTGCAGAGCTCTCATACTGATAATGTTCAGGAGACTACATGGAGGGAAGATCCATCTCTTAAATACAGGTATATGCATGAGTTTAGGTGTGTTTGCCTTTGGGCACATGTATTAGGCATAAATTAATTCAACACAAATGTAGGGGAATCTCTAGTAACACACATCCCATTAGATAGCTAAGCATGTTAGCTAAATCACAGAATATAAGGGATTGGAAGGGACCTCAAAAGATCGTCTAGTCCAATCCCCCCGCTGGAGCAGGAACACCTAGATGAGGTTACACAGGAAGGTGTCCAGGCGGGTTTTGAGTATCTCCAGAGAAGGAGACTCCACAACCTCCCATAAATATTGTGGGGAAGACACAGACACATGCCGAATTTTATGTTGCATTGGTCTTGCACATGCTGAAACAAAACAACATGCACAACCATACCCATTAGCTAAAATGTGCAGAAGAAATTGCTACCTAAGCAACTGATCTTTGGGCGAGAGTGCCGGCTGTGTGCCTACCAGCATAAGATGCAAAGCAAAGGGAGAATAAGCAGCGGAGGTACCAGGGGCGTATACAGTCATACGTTCCTCTTTTTAACCTCAGTAACCTCTTTTTCTCCCACTCGTAGCCCACATACCTCCACCCTCACCCTGAACAGCCAATGAGTATATGCAATGAAAACTGTGTATGTTAGTTATATGGTTCATGATGACTAATGGAGACTTGGTTGAATAAACTAGTGGGCTTTTTTTATTGGTGGCAAAAGTAAATTAAGAATTACTCACGAGCTGCAAACAGGGACTGTTTGAACTTAATATTGCAGAAATGAAATTTATGTGAACGGGTAAGCTGAAATGAAAATTTTATGGAATCAGTTTTAATAAGCAGTATTTAAATCTTAATGGCTGTAAGCAAGGTTACATTAAATGAACGATCAGATGTAATATGGGTGACTAGTTCTCAGAATGAAAGTTGACAGGAAGAAATTGACAAACTGGGGAAAAAATAATTCAATAGCAAAAGGAATTCATAAAAAAAAATTAAGCTAAGAACTTGCACAGAAACATAGAGTGCTTTTTGAAGAATTATTCCTTTAGGTTCATGTAAAAGGCACCATGCCTTTTCTTTGTACATATTGTGATCTTTTTTCATGTAAATAGTAATCAATATTCCTTTGAAAAAAAAGTTAAGATACAGAAGTGATGAAGAGATGTGGGAAAGACTGTTAAAGATTTTTGCTTCATTTCAACCCCCTGAATCTCAATTATTTTTCAATTCAGTTCCGGCTTTTTGCTACTGTTAAAATTTTGTAAAATTAAATTTACAGAAGCCAAGGTTCAAGCACTACTTTGACTGCAATATAAACATTCTTGATGGACTGTTTAATTAGCATGAGTGAATGTGGACCTGCTTGATTTTCCTTTTCTTCCTAAGAAATAATAATAATAAAAGAACCCCCAAACCAAGAACAGAACACCAAGAACCTGAGCTTGTTATCAAGCAACATGATTTTAGGATGTAGGACTTTTGGAGAGGTGCTGCATTAATGAGACTTCTGGTGTTGTCAGGCTGTGCAGATTATCATAAGTCAGTAGGCGTTGATTGTGATATGTGGATCCTAATGGACCAAAATGCTCATTTCCAAGTTTGAGTTCTTTATCAGTGTACTTGTATTTTCATTTATCTCTAAA
This sequence comes from Caloenas nicobarica, assembly GCF_036013445.1. Classification (NCBI taxonomy): domain Eukaryota; kingdom Metazoa; phylum Chordata; class Aves; order Columbiformes; family Columbidae; genus Caloenas; species Caloenas nicobarica. The sequence continues at coordinate 42,801,111 of NC_088246.1, read as the reverse complement.
CCAGTGCTTAGATTCCTGGGAGATGATAGTAGCCTATACTACAGGGGCTATTATCTATGTTCCTTGAAGTCCCAAAAATGTTGATGAACTTGTGTACTGACTGAGCATTTCTATTTAAAGCCTTTCTGTGGAGGACTTCCTCCTGGTCTGGAAGTGGAAACATTAATGTATGCAGAGAAAACGTGTTCTCACAGTGTTTCCTGCCTCTCTTGCAGCAATAACTCACAGAAATTGTGTTCTTTGGTCTTCGTGCATTGCTCAGAAGCTGTGAGAGATTGGGGTAGCCCTTTAGACAAGTGCCCCAGCACTCAGACCAACCTTAACCTCCTAATCCTATCAGTCCTGGCCATCACATCTTCACAGTTAAGTGAGAGAAGACCAAATGTTTTTTGCTATTTGATCAAAAACTTCGTGTCCTTGTGCTTCTTGTTTTGAAAAAGAGGTGCCAGCAGGAGTACGAGGACTGCAAGCCTCAGGAAAACAATGCAAGCGGTAAGGTTTGCATTGCGCTTTTCCATATGTTTACAGCAGCCGTTTACGGTTAACGAGTGTCATTAATTGCACAGACATGACAACGTTCAACCGAAGACCTTTGGTTGCCAAATTGGTGTTGGACAGAAAGCGATCTCAGGTTCCATCATATACATCCGAGGTGTTGGCCTGGGGAGCGCGGCACTGGCTTTTAGCTGTGTGCTCTTCCACTTTTGAGGTCTGAAATCGTGTTTTTGATGTGTATTCATCAAACGCTGGGGCGATCTGGAAACGGTCAGCATTTCTGGAAACCAGGCAGTGACTGCGGGGGCAAGGGACTTGCTGACTCATTTCTGGGTACCGGGTGTTAACCCTTGTGTTGCATCCAGCTCTGGAAGGCGTTGCTGCTCTCCGAGGAGGAGGAGGTGGTGGTGTACAGGCAGGAGCTGGCATTGGAGGGTTGAGATTGCGGTGGGGAGAGCTGCTGGACTCTTGGCAAAGAGGCTGGTGGTAGACGCAGCGTTGGCATAGCCAGAGAGGTCTGCAAGCAAGGATGGGCTGGATACGTGCTAGACAAAAGGGCTGGCGGGTGGCCAGGGGCTCTGCAGGGCAGCAGCGTGTGCTTGTCCTTAGGGGTGAGTGTCCTTGGCACAGGCCGAAGGGGCCCTGCCATTGTCAGCTGCCTCTTGATTGCCCCGCGGGCCTGGAGGGGGATCTGTTCTGTGTTTTGTTTGTCATCTTTTGTTTGCAACTTGAAGCAATCCTGCAGAGGGTAATTGCGCTGGTTTTCTGACAGCCCAAGCAGAGCATCCTCTGTTGTTTGTCAGGCCTTTCTAGTGCATGTGGGAACCTGCGGAGCGAGGCCAAGCTGACCACGGGTCCCTTTGCCTGGCACATCCGAAGCCCGGCAGTGTGCCTGGACCAGGGGGAGTTGGGGCGATGGCCGGCCAAAACACGGCTCTGCAGCCGGGGCTGGCTCCTTCTCTCCAAACCGCCTCGCTGGGTGGTCGCTGGTGAAGGGCAGGGGTGCAGACAAGCCCCAGCTGCCCCAGGAGCTGCGAGGACAGCGGAGGAGCAGCAGCTCGTGGAGGCTGCAGCTCACCACCCTGGTGTTGCCACCAAACACTTCATACCATGAAATCACAGCCATAGGAGGTGAAGCTGAGACCCAGCTCCAGGTCACCTAGCAGGACTGAACCTTTATGGTGGCTCTGCCTATCTTTGGCTTTATACCCAGAAAAGGCACTTGTTCCTGCTAGGAGTAACTTTTGAGGAAGAAAAGAGGCACCACGGGAGAAGCAAACATTTCCATATGGCCCAAACGGCATGCCCTGAGCCTATTGTGGGACTGGATTGTCCAGCCCTGCCTGAAATGTGAGGGGTGCTGAGATTACCATCCACAGCCCAAAAAATCTATCTCCTAAACATCGCCTCACCCCTGGCAAAGAGGAGAGCTGCCACACACCACTTGGTTGAAAGCTCATGCTGGATCTCCACAGTTGTCTCTGGACCCTGTTTCAATCGTGTGGCCATAGGGGCCGGTCCCAGCTGTATCAATTGGCAGAGACCCCTTTCTCAGGCTCATGTGGGAAATGTGCTGACACACAAGAGGGTTGAAATCAGTCACGTCCTGAGAAGCATGAGCTGCTTTCCAGTTTGCAAGCAGCAGGGTCCCCTTGGTGGTTTGCACCTCTCTGATTATTTTTAAAAACATTTTGATATGCTGCCAATTTAGAGAGGTGTGGTTTCCATCAGCCGTCTGCTCTTTTAAAGGCCAGGATTTTTAACATATTGATATACAAATCCTTTGTGTTTTGATTTAATTCTTTTTCTTCCCCCCGTCCCTTGGTTTTGACTTGCCTGTTTGGCACGGAATGGTGCAGCTCGCAGCCACGCACCCAGCCCCTGCAGCTTTTGGTCTATACGAAAGGCACGAGGAACACTGCTGACTTGCTAATCAAAGGGGCTCTCAGGTACTGCTCTGTAAATTCAGGGACTGTGCATGCCTGGTCCTGTTCACATCACCTGGTTCACAGAGACTAAATCTTATTCAGATGAACCGACAAATAACAAGTTTGATACCCATCATCTGCAGCACTTGGAAATCCCTTTTGAACTTAATTTTCCTGCCCCAGAACTCACTACATTTTTTTTCTTTTTTTCTGCTAATCTCCAGCCCTTAAAAATTAACTGTGAAGATCTGAGTTACATGGTCTTTCTGTGTCACTGTTCTGTGATACATTAGAATAACTTGCAGTATTCTCTGTTTTTCTGTTGCCTCTTTCTCCTTGGAAACACTGAGGCTGCTCTGTTACTTAAAAGCGTGTTTTACTGTGATCTCTCTTGCCTTAATTAAAGTATTAAGACTGGTGCATTTCTAAGAAAGATGTCCCTTCTCTAAAGTGCTAAAATAGTATTGAAGCTATATAAGTACTAGAAATAAAAACATGCTAAATTGTAGACTTACTAATTAAGGTCTGGTCCACCACAGTCAGGTGTCTCCCTTCTCTTGTGCTATCTGTGATGAATGTTAGTGATTTTTTTTTCTAGCCTCTAGGACGAGAAAAAGTGTGTTTTGAATGCAGAAAACTATCAGAGGCCTTATTGCCTTCCTTTACATTGTTTTTTTTTAATTTTGAAAAACCTATCAAGCATTCTCTATGGATAAAAAAGCTACGTCTTTCATAGAGCGTGTTCATTAATTAGCCGATCTCAACTAATGTTAGATTTGTATTTTCACTCTGTTTATTTTTAACAGACTCAAATAAAATTAAGAGGTGAAATAATAACAACGGTTGTGAACATATGGAATGATACAGTTTTAAAACGCTGTTAGAATATATGTGCGAAATTAACTATCAGATCAAACCATACTCAGATTTTTTGAGCACAGTATTTTGCACTTACTATAAATTATTCTGAAGCCATTAACCTGAACTATGGTATCAAGTGCTACTTTGTTGTAACTCAGTGATGAGACTTGCATGCAAACACAGAGCGTGTTTATATTACTGATAGAGTTTATTGCATGCAAACCTGAGCACACGTTCTTTTTCACATGAGCTTGAAAGGGGAATAGGAATATTCATAGCATATAAACAGAAACACCCATTTTCTGGCTCACAAATTCCATGAACTTCTAATCGTTGGGAGAACAGTCTCAGAAAATATCAATACATTTTCTCTTATGCGTTTTCCTAACTGACTACACGGTATTTTCTAAATGTGCTCTAACCCAGGACAGGCTTTATAATGCTCTTATGACATTTGGTATTCGGAAAACAATAATAAGTTTTTTGCCTCATGTGTGTATCTAGTTCTATTAATTCCTAGTGATCCTATAGTTTGAAAGCATCAAAGAAATGTGAAGCCAAATACAGGTTTGTTTGTTTTTTCTTTCTCTACAGACAAACAGCAAAAAGTTGCGTAAGTGATGATATAACAGAATGGATCTGGAAAAAAATCTGTGATAGTATTGCTGGTAATCTTATATTCTGATACAACAGAATCTAATTACTTTGAAGTTACTTTGAAAATCTGCGAGGTTTTTTATGTTTCTAATTTTGTTGTGGAAGAAGACAGACTTCTGTCATGGTCTGTATTTTAAATGGACAAAGAGACAAAATGAGAACCAGTGCTCTGAACTTCTTTGGATTTCTAAGCATTGTCTCTGAGAAAGTGGTAAACTGGTTTGGAAACCTTCATACAATTTAGGAATATTAAGAATCTACTTGGGTTTAGAATCCTTTAGGCAAGGGATCAATTTAAATTAAAAAGACTGACAATGGGTTTTTTTAGTGGTTTAATTCTGTTTCCACATCTGTTTGGGTCATGTTTCGAAGCTTCTGGGAGATGAAAACTATTTTTTTTCACTGCGGTTTTGATTCTGCTTTAAATGCAGATTTAAAAAATTTCTAAATTTTCCTCGAGATATAGGCTTTGTCTTGACTGAAATTGTTTTGATGTTGTGTTTCTGTTTTCCAAGGCAACTACTTAACTGGTTTCCCTGCCTCTTGAGCCTGAAAGCTTGTGGGAACAGCTAATTCCTAGCCCTGCTTTTTTTGAGTCCAGATTCTAGTTTAGTGCTAGTCCTGCTATCCTTTCAGTCTGTCATCATTTTGCCTGGATGTGCTTTCTGAGCAACCTTGTATCTTTGAGTAGGGAACAGTGCTTGAAGGTACCCATAGCTCTGAAGAGCTTTTGCAATGCCATTAAAGCTTTGTTTTCTTTTGATGAAACCTTCGCTTTGGTACAAAAGCGACATTTTGAGACATAATTGAAGAAACTTGTACTGAGCAGCTCAATGAGAAGAAACCATGGGACCTGGAAAGATGGTTTTTGAAATAACTAAATGCTTGCTATTGTAGAAACCCATCACTGTGCTTGATGCCGTCAGAAAGTGCTTTATTTTGTAAGGGAGTTCAGAGGTTGCGAGAGGAAGGTGGGAAGGAGCAAAGGAGGATGTCCGGGACCTACTCAGAAGTGAGCCAGAGCAGAGCCCAGGGCAAGTTATCTCAAAGAGAGAGGTGGGCTGAAATCTGTCCTTTTGTTTCACCTCGACTTCATTGCTGGTCTTTTTCCATTACCACTCTTTTACAGATGTAAAAATCTTGCAAGTTTCAGAATCTTCTATTAAGCAATACATTCCTACTGGCTATTGCTAGCCTGAATAATGAAAGAAAAGGAAAAAGAGAAACTTAGTTATATATAACTCCTACACCCACTCGTAACCTTTTGACTGAAACCAATAATATAACCTGTGAAAAATCCTGCTGTATGAAAATCCCTCCATGCCACCCCATGCACATTGCCAGGGTAGTTCAATTTCTGAACTCTCTGTATGTGATTTTGTCCAGTCTTCAGACACACTTCAGCTTTGTGCTGAGCTCTGGGTTAGAAGTCAAGTTCAGAAGTTAGTCCGGGGGGCTGAAAGGGATCTGAAGTGGGGAAAGTTGCACTTCAGCTGTCCGGTTTTTTTTTTTTCTGGAGGGGCAAGTTAAAGCGGCGTTAGGCTCATTCACTTCACATTTGCTGCCAGGGATGTGGGATGAACCTCCGTAGTCATTACCTCTGAATTCACAGTTGCTTTTCCCAAGGCTTTTTCAAGAAACGTATTCTCAATGTTGCAGTAACTGGTCTCACATCAGAGTAGTAAGGTTTCCCCGTATGTGTCAGTTGCTCTTAGAATAATAGATGTTACATCAGAAGGACATTAATTTGAGGATGCTTCTAATATCTGTTTGAACTAGAACATGTCTTTCAGATATGTCCTTGATTTAAAGTTTTAAGAAGAAAACCTGAGAACATTTTCAGTTCATTACCTTCCCTATTGCAAGGGGCATCTGTCTGGCCTGAATTAAAGCTACTAATTTTGCCTCTTGCCTGAAGGGAGGGCGTGGTGGGGGAAAGGCAAAACCAAAACCCAGCTTGAGTGTCCCATCTTCTCCCAGTCTTTCATTGGTGGTTTCCACCTCCTCAGTTGGCATGACTGAGGAAACAGAAACTTCTGCTGCAGCAGTGGGATCTGCCTCCACCAGACCAGCTGGGGCTGGAGTATAAACCTCATGCAGAGGCAGCAGATCCGATTTAGACCCCGCACTCCAGCCACCACTCTAGCCAGGGAACAGAGAGGAGCACATGGTCAGAGAGCTCTTAAAACTATGATAAACTAGCAAACAAAGCATACTGTGAAAGGACATCTGTAATCCAGTCTTGCTTAGTGTTATTATTCAAGAGCACCTTCCCTCAGGTCCGCCGTAGCATGGTGTTGTGCCTTTGCAAACCAAATTAAAGAGCTCTCTGCTGCTAAAAATCTAGTTGTCAAGGTTCTTAAGCTGCTGAAGTGTATTGAGTATAATAAGGTCAATTTGTCTAGCTAAAGTAATACATGCCCCTGCTGAGAGTCAGGTCAGAATAAAGGTTGTAGAAATCTTGTAACATCTCTGGTTGAGGAGGAAAAATAACATTTACAGTGCAAGGTGCACTTCTATCACTGTAGCTGCATTTGCACATGAGATCTTCCTGATATATCTGTCAAAAACGAGACTCCTCTCCAGCATAGTTACCACTTCAATGTTTAGACCAGGCTTCAGAGGAACTGAGAGAAGACTGTGTGGACAGCTGTGTGGGAACCAGCTGCAGATCTACATGTTGCCATCAGTCTCTAGACCCTGGTCAACTTTCTTCTTGGCTTTGCTTTCTTTTTCCCTAAATTGTGCATCCTTGTAACAAAATGGCTTCAAATAATCATGAAATAATTTCTATTAAAACTATGTGACAGCATAGCACAGGGTCAGTTTTGGGATGCGTTTTCTTAAATGTAAGCCACCTGAAGTAGCACCATCAGTCTAGAGCTTAGCTCTGCCGTGGTCTCATTCCAGCTGGCCAGTGCCAACAGGCAATGAATTTACCTTTCATAGTCACTTAATTTACTTAAGGCCAGGCTAGTGCACCTCTTGTGCTTTACCGGTGTCACCAGAGTTCAAAAACACGGTCATGACAAGATAGCCTAAACCAGTGCTGTTGTGGTGGCTCATGTCACGGATCCCCTGCCCCCAAAACCTGTCCTCACCTGAGGCAAAACAAAGGGAAACCTGCCTCCTGCCACCCTGGGCGCTTAAGGCAAAGCGTTTATCTTGAAGCAGGGATAAAAGCAAAAACCATTCCCAGTAACATCTGCCAGGAGAAGTTTTGTCTGTGCCTTCCGAGGCTCAGGGGCTGCTGCTGTCAGGCAGAGACCAAAGAAAGTGGCTGAGATGGAGCGTCCAGGCTGCCTCGTGTCTGCTGGGGGCTGTCAGACTGCTTTAGCTGCGTTAGTAACACATTATAGTTTAAAGCTTCTCACTTGTTCTTTTTTAAATGTCATATCTGAAATCCTCTGCCAGAAGCACACTCACCGGAAGAAATCTCTGTGGTTTTGATAGACAATAGTTATGCCCATTTTCAAGATGACCATATTTTATCTCTGTATCTGCACTTCTGTCATTGCTGCTGTTCTTCAGTGCCTCTGGGCCTATACACAGAGATGGAGGTGAGCATCTGACAGCGGTATTTCACCAGGACATGTGAAAACAGTTAAATACCTCTCAAGAAATATTTCTCCTTTTATCCAAGACAATGTGAAAGTTGTAGACAAAGCCTGTGGAAAAGGCAGTTAATACCCAATTCCTAAAAATACATCTAGCCTCAGTAAAAATGAGGCATAGATGACATAACTGTATGTTGGTTGTGTCTGATGAATGTGAACCAAGCTGTGCAGAGCAGGAGGTTGTGGGGAGGGGATCCAAAGGAAGCTTCTTGACATCACTCACAAGCGTGGTACAGTGGTGTCCTGAATGGTGTCAGCCTTTGCATCCCGCTTGCATCCCTTTCTCGTGAGACGATAAATTGTTTAGAATGGCACAAAAGCCCCATCTGTGGTTCTGTGGTGGATTCGAAGAGGCAGCCCAAGGAGGCATGTTTTCAGATGTGCCTTTCCTGTGGTGACTTCTCCTCTCAAATGTGGTTGAGTGATGATGTGGTCTGCCTCATCCACTCCAATATCAATAAACAGTGAAGGAGCACTGCAAACAGTAAAACAAAGTACAGAGGCAGAAGAAAACTCAAGAATACCTTAAATTTGGCTCAGATTTTTTTGTTATCAGGTCTAACTGATTATTCTTAGCACAAAAATGTGTATGTGCCCTTGCATTCAAAACTCAGTGAAATATATGGTTGTGACCAGGGGTTTCCAGAGAAATGTCTTGTAGCATGCAGTTAACTTTTCCAACAATGGAAGAGAGAGGCACCACTCAAACCAAGAGAAACCTCAGCATCAACATGGCCTAATTACAGAGGTTCCTTTAAGAAATCTGTAAAAAGAAATAGTTAGGAAGATGGTTGGATCTGATCTGCCTACAGGATAAACCCAAGGCCGCTAATGGCTTGATTGAATGGCTCCATCACTATATGTTAGTGGTGTTTGGAGAACTTATTTTGGTTTTGCCTTTTAAGTCATGCCTAAGTTGGCTTTTGTGATACCCTCTCACAAGGTAGACAGTGAGGACCCTAAGAAATTTTGGGAGACTTTCCAGCCCTGCCCTTCATTCTACTTTTCTGAACATGTCTCTGATGGCTACCTTCCCTGGTACAAGCAATAGTTTGTGGATGAACCTTGAAGCCATTCCTTATGTAACTCTGGAAAAACTTTTAGATGGATGAAGAGAGAGGGAGAACACAAGAATGAATCTATTACACAAGTATATATGGCAATTAAATCTTTCCAGCTGTATAAGTATATAAAGTATATCTCCTTCAGAAAGTTCTGCATTCCTACTTCCCCTAATGAGAAGAAATGCATCCAGTTTGCCATTTCACTCAACTCTTCCTTGAACGTTTCCATGCATAAGCCAGAGTGTGGCATTTCCCATCATGTGCATGGAGGGGAGTGAGAGCCCCCAGGCCTGCTGAGAACTTAAGGTGTCTGGACTCAAGACGTTATTTCAGCAGAAAAAAATGAGGGCAAGAGGAGTCTGAGGAATCCTGTTATTTGATAAGTAAGAACTCAGCACTTAGTCCGCACAACACTAAACATAGGACAAGTTAGCTGTTGTTCATTGGTGCATTCAGACTTTTAGGATATGCAAAAATCGTGTCTAACAACCTTCAGAACAGAAATGTAGCAGCTATTTTGGGCTGGGAACATTATGCTGCTGTTGGTTTTGTATGGTGCAAACAGGTAACCACATCTTGAGAGAGGAATCATTGTGTTCAGAAGGTATTTATTTTTTACTGTGAGAATCTTTAAACATGCAGTGTTTGTTTATCCTTTAAACTGCAAGTGCATCTCTCCTTCCCAGCTAAAAATTGTCCATGTGACATTGTCATTTAGCACTTCCAACAGTGTTGGTAATACAGTACATCTGTCATGAATGAGATTACAATTTGGTTTTGCACCTTGGCCACCTCTTAAATCTTTAACAATAACAAAATCACAAATCGTGGGCAGAATACAAATGCATTTTTGTTTTCTAACCGTTCAAGATGCTTTAAGGCTTTTAAAAATCCTAGCATGAGAGCAAGAGGCATGTCAAGAGATAATAAGGCACCCATCTTGAATTAATTCTGATCTAATCAAATCTGATTTGATCTAATCTAATCTCACGTCTGTCCAACCAGTAGGACTTTGTTAGGCTATCTGCAGACATGATGCTCACACAATGGCTTGGGAAGTTACTCCCCGCCTTAGCCATGTGTCTTTTGATAGCTGTGCTTGGGTAATCCTTGATTTCTGACTTCAGGCATTATGCCACAGAGAGGGGGGCAGATTGCTCTGATACTGGTATGAAGGAGTTACATGATGTCTAGAAGAAGCATGTTCAGTTGCTTCAGGTGTTCTGCTCCTCTGCAGAGAGCTGATGCAAGAGTAATTTTAACAGTAGCAGCTGGGCCGTTCTAAGGAGAATAGCAAGGGAGGAGGCGATACCTGTTACTGGCTCAAATGATAGTCAGAAAAAAAGATGAGCTTTTGGGCACATCATTTTTTTTCAACTTTTTTTTAAAGTATCTTCTTGCCAGCTGTCTTAATTGCTCTGGTAAAACTCATGACCGGCCTCTGCAGAGCTTTCCTTGCTTACAGTAGCTGTGGCTGTTTCATTCTTCTGTGGTTTCCCTATTTCCTTGGCTCTGAAGAGTTCTCGAGTCACTGGGGGCTATGACAGACCTGCAGGGCCACCATCTACATGGTCAAAGCGGGGCAGGTTCTGGTTATATGCCGTGCAGCCACCAAGGCACATACCACGTGCATACTGCAAGGCTACTGGAAGCATCCAGAGGACCTGCATTTCCTACTGGTCTTCTACTTTGCTATGGCAAAGCACGGGAGCGGGGCTTATTTATCACATATTTCAGCTGATCCGTGACTAAGCATATGTGTAAATGCTTTGAACTCTCCTTTGCGAAGACTGCTGACCTGAGCCTACGGAGTCCTAACCCTTCTGCACAATAACCCGAGTGAAGATCTTCAGCACATGTTGTAGTCTGTGCAGACACCTTCCCTGCGTCCATCTGAGTCAGAAAACAGCGGCAGGGAAAATCCCTGGGACGGGAACTCGGTCATGTGTGCTGGTGCCCGGCCCAAGCAGGCAGCAGCCCTCCCAGCAGGTTGCAGGCAGCACTTGGGAGTCAGTGTGGCCCGTTCCCAGCGACCAGACCGGAGGCAGCCGCATGGTTTTGGAAGGGAATAGTGGCCGGTAGCATAGACACAGGCCATCCTGTGCCGTCTGGCCTCGGTGGCCAAAAGAAGTCCCTGGCAGGTTTAATTTAAAGCTGTACAGGTACAGCTTTAAGGCTGAAATGTCTTTGTGGGACAGTGGGATGGCGAATAGTTCTTCATGCCAAATATTGATGCGTATTTAATATACACTTTGGGCACATGCTGTGACCAGGGAAGGTTGCCTACTGATGTTGTGAGAGTGCTCCTGATTCCTGCAGTGCTGTGGTGTGGTATGAGCACAACAGAGGAGAATCACAAGTGTAAAGTGCTTTAAGATCACACTCCAGCAACTTTTACCAGAAAAAAACTCTTGATTAGAAGTGTGATTTTTTTTTTCTTTTTTTTTTTCTTTTTTTTCCCCTCACAGCATTTCTATACTACCAAAAGCCCTTTGTGGATGCAGTTACACTAAGGGGAAAGTGAAAGCTTTGGCCAGTATAGCTTGTTTAGTTTGGGGTGTCTGTGTAAGTTGCACTGGCAAAAGCCTGGTGCTTCAGGCAGAAGCAGCTCTTCGCACAGAGGTCATAGGTACACCAGCCAGTGTTGTCTGGTGTTCTTCTTCCACCAGATTTTTCCGCTCTTTGCAGCACTACTGAATTTCCCATTATAAGCCGTTTTTTGCATGAATTTTCACGGGTGGTTGTCAGGAGTTGTCTGTTCCCAAACTGGTATCAGTTCCTGTGACTCTCCCTGACAAGAGCAGTGCTCAAGTGTGGTCTGAGGACCGCTGCTTCTCCCTCTGTGCCTCAGCTCACAACCATCACGGCTGGGCCGTGGTGACATCCCTTCTCCCTGGGTGGGTAGGATCAAATCCCTCACTAAGCCTGTCCCAGGGGGTCAGTTACTCTGAGATGGCCTTGGAGCAAAGCCGTATTGCTTGGTTTTCCACTCTGTTGCTAACTTGGGTAAACTCCACTAGAATAGTTATTCTGAGATCAGACTGAAGGCAAAAGTAAATGGTGAAGTTAGGAGTACTTTGTTGAATAAATAAGGGGTAGGCTGTATGATTTCTGAGCTAGATGAGTATTTGAATTAAAAGAACAGTGTGAATTCCTGATTTCATTGGGTCATTTCATTTAGTGTGTTTCCACAGGGCCTCAGCTGTAATGGCTGTATCTACAGCTGGCAAAACATTCATACTGAATTTTCAGTTCTTTTCTCTTAGCAAAGACTTAGCAGTGACTTCTTCCCTGTTAATAGCTGCTGATGGAGATCCTCATATAGGTGTTTCTGGGAAGTGCTGATAACATCGCCTCTCTCCTGTGGCTGCGAAGAGTGCTTAGGGCAGGCAGCTTAGTCTCAATAAGACACCTAACATCAAGTATACGAATCCTCCTTCTCCAAGGACATCCTCTGTGCAGTGGAAGAATTCCTTCTGGAGTACACTATATGTAGTGTAAGAAGAGAAAAAGCCAAATCAAACCAGACATGATGACTGATACCGTATTCTGTTATGGATTACATAGGGTTTATTATGCAAGCATCATGGGTTTGTACACATGTACACTCCCTTGTGCCTCTGGTATTAGCAATAGAAACTCACACTTGTATGTATCTACTATGAAGCACATGGAGTGTAAGAGGAAAGATCTTCTGTAAGCAAATTTGTCAGTGTTTGGATCCTGCATTAACAACACTATAGGATTACAAATAATTAGGTGGTCCCAGGAAGAAAAACAACATGACTGTTATATTTCCCTTTCCTGAAAGGGCAGATTGACACCCCATGCCAATACACCACTGCCTGTAAGCAGGCAAACGTCTACTGCACATGCAAGAGATAGGGCACAGCAGGGAACCGCGATGCTGGCACTTAGCAGATTGCATGTCAACCTCTTTCCAGTGGGCTTTGCAAGCCCATCAAGGACAGAGATAGAAAAGAGAGGATTTTGCCTCCTACTGAGAGACTGTGAGAGCAAAATGAATGCTTTTCTTCTCTGCAGTAGGCATGCTGCATGAAAAAAGTCTCAAGAGCAAAGGGTAATGGGAACAGTTACCTGCCTCGTGTGAAATGTCCACCCTGTTGAGTAAAGTAACAAAATGCTTCAAAGAAGATGAGTTGAAATGGTTTGGGCAGAATTCTCTTTTTCTATATGCTCTCTATATGAGAGATAAGAGGTGGGTCTGGGATCTGTGTCCTGCTCACAGGTCAGGACCCCACCATACCAGAAGACTGGCAAATTCCCAACAGAAAAGACACTTGTCACCTTGGAGAACTCATCTGATGGCTGGACAAGAAGCTCTGAACAGATACATGTACACAACCAGTCAGAAGTGGTGGGGTGTTTCTGCTTGGCACTCTGGCTACCTACTCACCTAATGAAGAATTGTGGGTTGGAAAAGAAATGGTTGCATTTTGGTGTAGTTTTGTGGAAATGCATCTCATCAAAGTGCAGAGTTAATCATGATAAGGGTGAGTGCTGTGGAATTAACCTTGTCATGCTCATGAGGGATGAATCTCACCAGTGAGAGGATTACAAGCCCCAGGGGAGGTGGTGATGTGTCTGTTGTGTGGTGGACTCAGATCTGGGCTGGATTTGTCTCTGGTGTTTAATATGGCTTAAATGTGCTGGACATGGGAAGGGAAGGTGACCCCTGAATAAGAGCCATTACCTTTGGCATAAAACTCTGACCACAAAACCTGCCGATGAAATTGTGAATTAGAAAAGGGATAGCTACAGCCCTAGCCTGAAGAAGGCTGCATGGCTACGAGGAGGTCATGTAGAACACAAAACAAGCTACACAAGCAGCTGTATGGCAGGGCTGCAAGTCTGCTGAGCTGCACTTGCTCTCGTCTCTCCTGGCCGTAAACTCCTTCGGTCTGACTCTTCTGGCTTTGCACTCTGCGTCATCATTGACACTGCTTCCAAGAGTTTGGTTAGTGGGTGTAAAATACTACCAATTAGTATGGCATCGCCTTACCACCACTTCACACTGCTGTAAAATGTGCATGTAGGCTATGGAGCAACAAAGAGCCTAACAAAGTATTCACTTTGTTAGAGAATCAGTTGCTGTATGAATGAGAAATAAGGACAAATCTATCCATGCTGTAGTTGCACAAAGTGCCTGAGCTAGAGGGTTTAGTGGAAAAGGAGAGCAATAGAATAGGGAAAATATTAAATGAGTGAATTTTACTTTCCATTTTCCTGCTCCTATGTGAATCTTCAAGCAACACCCATCTCTAATGTGCAATGCGTTTAACGTAATTTGTATAAATATGTAATATATGCACATGCAAACAAGTGTATGTAGATAGTGGTGTATATATTTGGAGATGACACTGTTCTCAATATATTTTCCAGGGTAATTCCGTTTGAAAGAAAAATTCTTTTGCCCTTTCATGTGGACTCTCACACTCTTTTTCTGTGTCTTGCCTGTGAAAGGTAGGTACTTAATTCTTTTTTTCCTAGTTTAGTCTGGTTTGGGGTGCTTTTTTTTTTTTTTTCAGATCTGCTTTGCTGTGGGCACTGAAAACAATAAAAAAATACTGTGGCAGTTGCTTCCATGTAGCTTGCCAAAGGGGCGTTAAGAAATTTTCCTGGTTGTTCTGTATGTGTGAGCTGCAAAGAGGTGATAAATTGCTGAAGGAAATTAAAGTGGGGGTTTGAAGCTAAAGTTTTGTACTCTTCTGATTTGGACAGTCTTGGATTACAAGTTGCTGGCCGTGTTGGAAATCAAAAGGTTAGTTGCTCTCTCTGACTTACCCAGGAGTGCTGCAAAGACAGATTAATAGATAAAAACATCATGCAGCCTCTGGTGCTCTCTGTTTGGTTTGCTCAGGTGCTGGAAAAAGAAGCCATGGTATATCGGAGAGAGGCAGCTAAAGTGGTAACCGTAATACTTTGGACAAGCAGTCATTTCTAATCATGGAGATTCCCACAGACCAGGGCTCTGTGCTGCGGTGCGGAGGCAGCCAGCACCTGTGCCCATCGGATGGATGTTGGCTCCTCCTGCGGCCCTCGCTGGCTGGTGGTGAAGATGGTTGGGTATCAGCTCAGAAGTTGTTTCTTGGATTCTTTCAAGGCCGTTTAGCAACCAGCACCTCTCAGTGAGTGACGCTTTGCTGCAAGTGGAGAATTTACTGCTGCCAGAGTGCCTGTCACAGCTCAGTTATTTTGCTTTGCCTTACAGTGCCCTCAATGCACCCACCTTTTCCAAAAGGAAGATCTTTTTCATTTTTGCTTTCTTCTGTGGTACTGCTTCACAAGTCCACAGAAAGAGGTTTTCCAAGTCCCGGACCGTTGCCGTCTTGCTTTCAGCATCACTGGCTGAACAGAAGCAATGCTGGCTTTTAGCGAGAGTTTTGGGTCCAAACATTTTGCAATGCCTTGTGAAGGAGGGGAAGTCTTGTGGGCTCTGGGTTGCAGATGGGGACATCAAGTCATGGGGCTGGGGCAGGAGTGACCTCACGTTATTCAACAAGAGGTGAGGAAGCCTGGCCAGGCTGGGTGACGGCTCACAGCAGTGTGTGGTTGCACTGCTAGCCAGGACCTGCAGTCTTTGCTACACCATCTTACTTCAAACCTGCCTGAAGCTTGCTTCAAACCCAGCTCTGACTCAGAGGCAGGCACTGAGAAAGCTGCCCGCACACATGTGCAAGGTCGCGCAGGCTGCTGCCACCCTGCTCTGCTGCTCAGGGTGGCTCCACAGCCACAGCAGCACTGTGAGAGACCGGCATCTGCAGCCGCAGTTCACAGTCCGGCCCCTTTCTGCACGATGGTTTTCCCTGCCCTCGATGGCTGTAACCTGGGAGCTGGTGAAGTGCAAGCCAGCATCCTGCTGCATGCTTCTGGGGTGTGGGCAGAAAGGCAGGGACAGTAACCCCTACAAGCCCCAGCGTGCCTCAGTTGTCCATTAACTCCCAGCAGTCCAGCTCGCACAGGTTTTCCTGGCCTTGCTGCAACTGGCAGGACCAAAGAGGATAATGGGATGAACCTGCTGAGATCAGCTGGATGTAGTGATGCAAAAGGGCAGGGATTTCCCAGGCTGATATTCAGACTTGAGCAGTAGTGTTGATGTCCCAAGTCTGCCACTTTCTTGTGAGACTATCACTGCTTGAAAGAACCATAATTTTTTTCTTTGCTTGCAAGGCTGTGAAAATACACACGTGCAAAAACACATATCCGGGATGAGGCTGCAGTGAGGTAATGCTCACCTTCCCACAGATGTGTGCGAGGCTGAGGCAGCGGCTCACCCCTGTGCAGCCTGGCGCTGCTGCCAAGCGCTGCTGAGCAACGGTGTCCTGGACACTTTGGGTCAGCTCCAGCATGCAGCAATGCGAAAGGATGTAGTGCAGAGAGGGTGCATGGAGGAGGAGGATTGCATCTGTCCTTTTGGTATGCCTTTGCCCCTCAAAACATGCCACAGTGCTCCTGCCCGGTGAGACGTGGGCTGAAGAACCCAGCACAGCAGGTTGTGGTGTCCAACAGGCCAGGAATGACCCATGCAGATGTTAGGCATCAACACAGAAGCAGGGGTATCCTCCATCCCTCTGGGAAACATGAACTAAAAGTGAGGGAATCTGCCTTTAGCCTATCTGACCCAAACCCCTTTGTTAAAATAGATATTGTTGTTTGACAAAGAAAAGCACTCTAGGGCAAGCTAACAAGCTATTAAAACTGAAAGTAACAGCATACTGTCCTCAAATCGGCATCGTTTGCTGTTTGCTTCTGAACAGTGGGCACCTGTGAAACACCAGCTGCATGGGGGGAACCTGGTGGAAAAGGATGGGAGTTTCTGTGAGCAGGGGCAGTGGAACACAACCCATCTGCTGCACTAGCACTGGACACAGTCATGGAACGTCTTGAAGGGTCTGTGAAGACATGTCCCATCATGGAACATGAAAATAGCATGACAATGTCCACTTGGATGACCTCAGGTTAGCCAGCATGAGTTCTAAGTACATGTGGTAACAAGTGCACTGACAAGACAGAGCTCACACTTTGCTTGCAACCTGATTTATCCAACAATTAAAAATAGCAAACCAACATAGTTGAAACTAAGTTGGTCCTTCATAGAAAGAAGGAAAAGAAGTTTTATTTTCTTAATGATGTATCACAAATATGGCAATGAAGTGTCATTTGCGCTGGAGCGGGGAAGAAGTCAGGTCTGTGTCTCTACTTCATTGTAAACTTATACTTGAAATCCTTTCCTTGCATGGATCCCAGCTTTGATATGCATTAGCAAACATTCATGACACTGACATTAATCCTGAGTGAGCTTATAGTGATTTGTTATATTAGATACTGAAAAACAGTCATGAGACCATGATTTGATAGTGTTATCTCAACACCTTGCATAGAGATGCAAGGATGATTTGGTGACATATCATCCTTGACACATGACACATAAAGACCATGCTTCAATCAACATGCCATGCCTTGGGGCAGCGTGGTGTTACAGCCTCTGCAGGGGAACGCTGCTGCCTGCGAAAGCACCTTCCTTGCAACTAGTGGCGATGGCAGGGCTGTGGGAAGCAGGAAACCCAACCTAGTACTTGAAAATCAAATACACCAAAGTATAACAAGTGTTCTGCACAATTAACAATGATTTGTTAATTTCAGGCATGTCTAAACAAGTCAGAACGTGCTTTTATTTGAATTACTTATTCTGCAGATAAATCGAAAAGTAATAATCATGGTGGCTCTGGCTCTAGTTTTGGGCATAAACCCATCATAATTTGTCTCATTTAATTTTAAATCTGCTTTAAATCACCCTGTTAAATGAGGACAACTAGAATTTATTAATTTGAGCAGGATAGGCCCAAAATCATGCCCTCAAAATATGTGGTGGCAATGACCAAACACAAGTGAAGTGCTGTTGCGATCAATAAAATTATGCCAGGTATGAAAAAATAGATTATTATTTAAGAGTGGAGTCAGGATGTCTTTTCATAAAGAGTAGTTCAACCTGGTTTTGCTGCAAGCAGAATCTGGTCTTAGCAGTCCACTGGCAAAGAAACAGCAGGTTTCATCACTTCCACACACTGACATCTGGTTTTTAAGAGAAGGGAGATGTTGATGAACTTTTCCCGGTGGTAAATGTGGCTGGTTGTAACATGGCAGCTGAGCCAAAAATATTGGTTGGAGGTGCCTCTTTGCACAAATGAGGCTTGAAGCCCAAGCTCCTTTTTAATCTGTTGAGAAAAATCGTGTGTTTTAGTGGTGTGGATGTGCTTGTCATGTGAGGTGAGCACTGACTTTTGACTATACCGGTGGTAATGAAGGGTTACAGAAATGCTGAAACTCAAAAATACAAACACAAATATCAGGCCTCCAGCCCACCCACTGGGCATTTCTAATTGTCAGGTGAATGGATAAGAGCTGTCATGATAAATGTCATGTATCTTGTGGGTTGTTACAAAATGACGGTGGGGAAAAAGGGAGGCACAGAAAGGAGAAAGCTGGGGCTGCCCGTCTCTGCTGGGGAAATAACAAGCCTTTCATTAGAAACGCCTTTAAAAAAATCTTATCTGGAATCTATAAGGAGGCATGGCTGGTCCTGAAAATACTCAGTTTTGATGTAGCACTTTTGATGTAGTGAATATGAAGTTGCTACCAGGGCTTTGTGTACACCGACACTTCAGGCTCAGTGGCAAACAGGCAAGAATGCAGGTAAAGGCTGGGCAGGCAGGAGGATGCTCCGGTGCTTGGCCCATGCTGGTCACAGCTGGTAAAACAGCTTTCTGTCCTTGCAGGCAGCTGCAGACTTTGATTTGCAATCCCTGATGTTTAATTGGCAAAATGAAAACCATATATATAATTACTGGATTGCTTGAAATGCCATAACTTATGAGCAGAAATGTTAACATAAGGCAGGATCAATAGTAATTTAATTTTTCATACTGCAAGTTGTGGTCAGGAAGGCTTGCACCCAACTTCCACCTCTCCTAATGTCTCCATATAAAGGCAGATAACAGTAAACCTAAATCACCCCAGAGTGACTTGCAGGAGCTAACAAACCCTCGAGGATTTACTGTGCAGTACGCAGACACCAGAGTTTGCAGAAGCAGCATTGATTCTGTTAGAGGAGTTAAATTAGGACTTTGGTCCTACCTCATTATTTACTTTAGTAAGAAAATTTGCATACGTGGTATCATTTTTATACTTTTGTGGCTATCGTCACTTGACCATTTTGAGGAAGTCTCTTCTAAGATCTCCTCTAATGTCTCTTGCCGCTTCAGGGTGGCAAAAGTCACCCTGCAGCACAACGTAAGCATCAGCTATAGCTCCATATGTGCACATGGGCTTTGATTAGGTATAGCAATTGTGGTAAATGACAGCGATTTTGCTAATGCCGTGCACTACTGTGTACATGATGTGGGAGTTACCGTGGGCTAGTGCCAAAATTTGCAGTGTCATGGGTACTAAGCATGCACTCTTCAAAGCCTTGTGTACTCAGGGAACTTTCAATGGTTTAACTTAAAACAAGGTTCATGCTGGGGAAAACTGTATGAGTACTTGGTTTCATTTAAAATGCAATTTATTTTCATGTCATCTCCTGGGAGGCAGGAGAGGTGGGGGGAGGATGTTGGGGTTTTTTTGCAAAAATAAGTGAAACAAAATGCAAGGTGTCTGCCTACAGGCAATGCACTGGGTGCCTCAGCACAGACATTGGGGCCCTTGATCTGTGCAGAGATAGAGTTTTTCATTAAAGTTTTTCGTGAAAGTCAGTGTGGTCAGAGGCAAGTCCCACACATGCCATAACATCACAGTGAGAGGGATTTGTCCTTGGAAGCCAGAGCTGCAGCTGAATTCACCATGAGGGGTGGCATCCCCAGGTGGACCCTCCATGGAGGATGGGCTGGGGGGACTCACCTCCAGGTGAGGTACTGTCATCTTCTGCCACATTGGGTGATAACAACGCTACTGACACTCACGCTCTGACCTGATCACCTCTGCTCAGGTTTCTGCTGGACAAACCTCTTGGAAAGTCACTGTGGATTCTCCTTTGGAGAGGTCTTCTCACCCAGTGTTTACCCTGGCTTGCTTTTCTCCATGGTTCACCAGCAGCAGTAGAAGCCAGAGCCTCTGGCCATCTTCTGGGGGGTGTGGGGTTTCTGGGAGGATGCTGGTCAATACATGTGGGAATGGACAGAAAGGAGCTGAGGCAACGTTTTGGGGGCACCTGGGAAGTGACCAGCTTCACCTGGTACTGCGGGCTGAGGGAGGCCACCCAGTTTGATAGATTTGGTGCTGTAAAGCAGGTGAAGTTGTCAGGTGTCTTCTGGAAAGGGTCAGGCTACCAGGAGCTTCCCTGGGCTTACAACAATGCCTCAGTGGGTAAGAGTGTGTCCAGAAGAGCAGTGAGTCATGTGAGTTAGGGCTTGAGGACAGAGCTGAAACCCAAGAGCATGTAAGGTGCACTGAAGAAGGTGCCTCAGCTCTCATTTGCTCCTCACCAGGAGCAGTAGTGTGTAGGTCAAGTCCATGATTTCCCAGTGGGAAGGGCATTTTTCAGAGGCCTTGGAGAACATTGCCCATGAGAAGGAGTAGATGCACCTGGCCCTTTGACACCTGCTGCCATTTGAGTGTTCTGTCAGTGGATTATTTCCAGCTTTGTGCTGATGTCCCTTGCTATCCCAAGTGCCATATATCCAGTGAGGTGAGCCTACAAGCAACAGAAAAAGTGGCAGGAGTAAACCTGAGCGCTTGGCAAAACAAGGGTGGGTTCAGGGAGTCAGAAGAGGGTTTGTAGTCTCCTGCCTTTGTCATGGAGTGTTACTGTGGTGGGAAAGTCCATGGGGTGAGGGGCACAGCCATCCTGCCTTCTGAAGGCACCTGGCAGGCTGTGCCATCTCTGCCAGGTCTCCAGCACCCCTGTCTCGACTTCCAGCTGGCAAGTTGTGTCAGGCACCTAAAAATCTTGGACACATTTCTGAAGAGGGGCATAGATGTATGACTGATCCCAGCTCTGTGCACTGGTTCTCACTCACCAGTTCAGGACCTAACCTCATTTGAGCCTTCCCTTCACTCTGCAAACAGCGAAGTAGATGGTGATGGCTGCTAAGAGAGGAAGAGCCAAGTACAGAGGAGTTCACTTAGCTGCACCTAACTACCAAGGACGCTCAGAAGCTCTGACTCTCTCCAGCTTAGGCATCTTAAATTACATTTTCTCTTTTTTAGTGTCAAATGTATCCATCTTCCTTTTGTGTAGCTCTCAGGCATGAAGCTTTGGCTCTGCGATACGATATCACCGAGGTGCTGTGTGAGGAATGGACTGCACTTAGAGGGTATGTATGTGCGCACTTGTGAGGAAAGCCACAACTGCCTCCCTCATAAGTGATGATTTTTTAGCATGTCTAGTATTGTCTTAGCTTTATTTTCATCTCTTCACATGTAAGAAGATAAATTAATGGATGTGCAGAAGGTCAGACAGTGAAGTAAAACCGACAGCTGAAGTAAGGATTTCCGCTCCAAGCAGAGGTTTGGTCCTCAGAACTTTGACCCTGTGTTAGAGAGAGTGGTTTTGTAATGTACATTTTAAAAACACATGCAGTAGCATCTTACAGCTTTGTTAATATATTTAAACTCATTTTATGAAATATACAGTAGTTGCGTTTCAGTGAGGTCCTAGATACATGAAAGATTCAAAAATGTAAGACTTTTCATTGATGGCAAGATTTAAAAAACCAAAAGCTGGCTTAATACTTGAAGGAGAGAAAAAGCCATGAAACAGGTATTTTTGTTTGGCAAGAGAGAAGATTTTTAGCTTCTAAATATGCAGAGACACTATATCAACTATTGCAAATGTGTGCTGGTGATGCAGCCAACAACACTTAATTATCAGTTCTACAGGAAAATTAGGTGAGAAAATTACTTGCCTTTTTATATTTATTTTATTTATAAAAGAACCAAAGATGATGACAATTCTCTCACTACAGCATGTTAGATATAGATGGCTTGTCTGTCTTATTCTTCTCCCTTGGTGATACAGATTCCTGCAGTGTACGCAATTTAATTTGTGTTACTCTTTTACAAAGTTTTTTTCTGCAGTTTTGAGGCTGTTTTGGTAGAGATGAAGTTGTCTCATCTTTTACAGTACCTTAGATTAGAAACATTTGGAATACGGGGGAGAGAAAGCTACCTGGTCCAATACATTGACCTTCTTTGCAATTGTTGAGGTTTTGTGTGTTGATATTATTTGTGTAAGCTTCTTGCCTCTTTCTTCCTCCAGAAATTATTTGGGGCATTAACGAATATCCAGGCATGAACATGTGGTCATATTAGCATGGCTTGGTTTGTGTGTATTTTTGTCCCCAGTGATAAAGTGAACCAGTCTGGTCTATGCTTGTAATTTTCCCAATTTCCATTAAGCAAACAGCAGACACGTGCTCTTGGGTGATGGGCAGAGGAGGGCAGAACATGGATGGGGGCCCAAAGGTACCACAAGCCTGTTTTGCTGCTGAACATTTTGTATCAATAAATCACAGCCCTGTGGAGCATGAGAACAGGAGGAGATGCTGACTGTTTTCAGGGTAAGACCTAAATTTTCTTAAGATTTGGTTCTGACTATCCAAACCCTGGAGCACGCAAGAAAAATTTCACCCTGTGAAGATGCTTTAATATATGATTAGCTTCATGTCCAGATCAGACTTTAATTCCTTCATGCTCAGGTGTATATTGAAACAGGAGGCTGCCCAGACCCGTAGTCCAGTCTGTATTTGGTCCCAACTGCTACTTCTGTAGGCATCCTCTCTTCCCAGATGGACACAGGTCAGCTAAAATATACTGAAAGATTTTCTGGTAGCAAACCCAGTTTGTCTCTGAAGGAACTCTAGAGAAGAGGACTTACTTATTTTGTGTTTAAAAATGTCACTTAAATAGCAATAGAAGAAGTACCTCAACCTAAAAAAATATTGAAGCAGTCAAGGACGGTTCCACATGTGGTTTTTTTCTCAGCAGCAAAGTGGGCTGAAGTGGCCCTGTCTCTTCCCTTCTGGCTGCTTGTTCCTGCCCTGGAGCATCTGTCTCAGTTACAACCAAGCAGCACTTTGGCCATGCAGTGAGATGCATCTGGAAGCTCATCACTCTTAAAAGTAATCTTTACCTTCTTTTTTGCTTAGCTGTATTTAAGCTGACTTGGTTTCTCCATCCACAAATGGATGGAGAGATGGATGGTGCCATACACAAACAGGAAGATGGTGAGGTGCAGGGCATGCTGAAGTGCATGTTGCCAATGAAATAAATGTTCTTCAAATACCAGCCTGTCCCATGCTGGAAGAGAGCCTCTGAGAGACCAGCAACAGCTACCTTGATGTGTTTCATTTCCCTCCCCTTGGGGGATCCTGAATGACTCTGCTGTGTGGAGCAAAAGATAAGTCAAAAGGAGGTGGAAAAGCAGGAAGAGAAATCACTCTTTGAGCATCAGGGTAAGAAATAAACCATCAGAGCCTAAACTGGTTATAATTTTATCTCTGGTAATACAGGCCTCTGGTGCACATCTGTCATTATGGCAAATGTAGCTGCTACACAGGAATATGACAAGAAAAATCTTGGCTCAAAAAATCTTACTGCATGTATATGATGGCAGATGAAAGTGAAAAGGAATGTTGAGATGGAATATGCACCCTGGTCTCAGCAGTCTGCAAGTTTCCATCCAGTACATCATCCTACATCAGTGGCCACTGCCTGTTCACCAGGGTTAAGGGGAGAGTGCCCCTTGAGATTGCATGGCCTTTCCAGGAAAACAGAGCATAGACAACGTCCTTTTAAGAGAGAGTTTGCTTGTTTCTTGTGTAAAATAGGAATAGTAATGGCTGAGCAGGAGTGTAGTGTTCCCAGGGTGGAGAGTAAGGGAAGTCGTTTGGAAAATGTTGGTATATCAATTAGAAGGAACATGTTAATTTGCCCTTGATTTCCACCAGGTGCCAAACCCTTAAGAGTGTATCTGATGGATTAGAAGTGGAAGAGGGGAGAGAAAGAGGGAGGGAGGGCAAATCTGATAAGGGAGAAAATGTAAAACTGCAGCAGGTTTCCTACCCAGCAGCCTTCCCTGCAGGGCACTGGAGTGGGCTTGCTGGTGAGCCAAAGCTGTTATTCCTTCCACTGATACCTGATGACCCTCCAGCATCATCCTTCCCAGCCTGCCTGGCCCACAATGCCTGGAACATTTCCCCTTCATGCACTCTGCTGCCTGCCTGCAATGGTACGGTGTGGATGCCCCTTCCTCCAGCTCGGGGTCACACTGAGTCACCCTCAGCTCATGGAGATATTCATTGAGTGCTCAGTGTATGTGCTGAGAGGTTGAGGTGGCCGGGCAGGAGGAAAAGCAGCAGCATGGATCTGTCTCCGCTGCGGGGCTGGAGCCCGCCCCACTTGGTCAAGCGAGCTGCTGCTGCTCCCCATGCAGCGTCCCAACATGTGGAGAAGACCATGGCCAGGAAAGAAAGGGGCTGGTAGGTGGGGGACAGCCAGGAAGAGTGGGCTTGTGGCACAGCAGGGTTGTTCCAGGTGCAGTTATGTTCATTTTATTATTCATTATTATGATTTTGTTCTTAAATATGCAAGCAAGAGTCTAGCTGGCAGTTGGAACTGGAACCAGTACTGGTGTGTCCAGCCAATGTCTGTATTTTCTAAGAGCGTACATGCCACTGCAGCCACGAAAGCTGTGTTCTCCTGGGACTCAGATCTAGCAGCATCTAATAAAAGGTCTGATGAAGAGAAATTTCTGCAAGATTTGTTTTCCCCTGAGAAATTAAGCATTGTATACCACAGCATGCATGGCATATGGCTGCCTATCCATGAGAACATGGAATCCAGCCCCCTGATTCAGCGAAGTACTGTAAGTGGTGTTTAGTTGTGATAAATGGAACTTAAGCACGAGTCTAAAGCTGGGCATGTGCTTAACTGAATCAAAGCCATTTGCATTTGTGCATAGACCAAAGTAAAGCACTGATATTTGTATTGTGATCCAAAGCTAGTTTTTTCTTAGGCTACCACTAGATCAAAAAAAAAATGGAAGTGAGCCTATTTTCCAGATTAATTCCATTTATTTTAGATGTGTATTACTCTGTCTGTTCACCTTCCAGATATCACTCACAAATGAGACAAGGTATACATAAATAGATTTGCCAAGACCAAGTGCACAATCCACATAGTGTGATGGGCCTTCTGTCTGTTATCTTTATTGTCTATATTGTATCACTCTGCTCCAGCAAAAGGAGACAATAGCCATATACTTTGCAGTAGGTGATTAAGGAACTGTCAAGCAATTGACCAGATTTGTTTTCTTGGCTGATCATTTACAGATTTGTATATGCTCTAGTGTCAAAATGTTTTTATCCTGGTATGTCTTGCTGTCTAGGAATGAAAGCACTCATGCTGCCTGCCAACAGGTAAATGTTTAATTCTTGTTTTAATATTATAATAATAGTAGATTATAGCAGAGAACCCTAGAATAACATTTTAACTCAAAAAATAGTCTCTCTGGCGTTTTAAAATTATTTGCCTCTTAATTACTTTGAAATTTTCTTTGCTCTCACATTTCTTTCAAGAGGGATCTGATATGTCATTGTTCTAAATAGTGGTATTTGAAACCGGAGACATGCTGCTGGGTGTCATTCTATGCTTTCAGACACCACCTCATGTCCTTTGGAGGTTCAGAAATTGGTATGCAAATGCCCATCACCTCATGTCTTTTGGAGGTTCAGAAATTGGTATGCAGATGCCCAGCACTCTTTTGCATTAATCTCACTAAGGCAAATAAACATTTCACTTTAAACAGCAATGCTACCAAATGGAAGAATTGAAGGTCCAGCCTGCTTACCTCTTTTCAAACAAGTGAATCCTTATTACCCTCTGAAAAATTGGAATATAAATCAATCTCTCATCTGTAGCTATTATAGCCTGTGATGTGCTGTGGTCAGGATTCATTCATTCTCTTTTCCTTTGGTGGCCACTTGACGACCAAATTCAGACACATTCTTCTAAACATTAGTGTAATCGTTCTAGTTTCCAATATTTGCACTAATTTCCTTGTTCTCCGCTTTGCATTCAGTCTAGCGAATTCTGCAGACCCACCACAGTGAATGTGGGGGACAAAGTGGCAGCAGCAGCGAGACAGATGTCCTGTCCATATCTGGTCCCCTACAGCCGGGTCACCAGCCAGGCGTTCAAATGGCAGGAGGTCTGATGGGGGGGATGAGCAATGTGTGTGCAGGGACACATGGTGGAGTGGGTGTGAGTGAAGGACACGCTGCAAGGAAGAGCAAAGGCATGTAGTGCTGGAACTAAAACAGAAAACTGAGGTTTTTCACTAAACTTAAAAATGAAAAATTTCTCTCGACATTCAAGAAAGAAGCATGGCCTGTTGGGTAGAGCAGGAAGCAGGGTCAAGATGGACTTAGGGTTGTTATTTCTTACTTTGTTACTGGCTATGGTGAGACTTAGTGTGTGCTCCCATTTCCTATCTTTAACATGAGGATTGTATTTGCTAAAATGGTAAAAACCAATGGCTCTGCAGGTGCTTTGGTTGCCTTTTTTTTAAAAAAAAAAAAAAAACAACAACAAACAAACAACAAAAAAACCCCAAAAAACCCCGCCAACTACTTACAGAAACTACTTGGGATCTCTTCTGTGACTCATGACCTCATGACGAATTGTAACTACATTTCTTTAAAGTCACTCAGCTGAAGAAGTAAATGCCTGAACTAAATAAATTAATGAATTTTAACTAGTCTTTAATTTTATTTAATTTAATTTTGTATTTTAATTGAAAAAAACCAGTGAGATCTACCCCAGCATGTGTTCTTCACCCAGAAGTCCTTTTCGTGCTAAAATAAAATATGCAAGAAGTGTAACTAGGAAGAAGAGGGGAGACTGTGGCCCCTCTCTCCCGGCTCACACTTGGAGCCAGCAGCAGAGATTCAAATGCAAATGCCAGTACTCTCTAACACTCCAGGAACTTTTGAGTCTTGGTGTCTTACATCTATGTGACAACTTTAGGCTAAATTAAAAATCAAAGAGATTTCCCCTGGAGTAAGGTATTGCTTGTTACAAGTGAGGATATCATAATCGGAGCTGCCAGGAGGTTTACAAACTCCACTTGCTGAAGGAGGCTTTGGGACTGCAAAGCACCAGAGTTCTGATTTTCTGTCTGGAGTTAACCCAGCTACCGCCTTCCCTGAGCCAGATGTGTAAAACCAAGAAATGTGCTTCAGATTCCATTTAAATGCCAATACACCTCTCTCTTCTGTGTGAACTTGATAGATTTGGGGGGCTGAGATTGTGCCCCAGCTCTCACCCCACTGCCATGGTGGCTCCTTGGTGGAGTGAGAGGTAGGTCCAGGTGCAGGTCTCCACTGCCAGGATGCTGCCCAACCTCATCTTCACGTCTGGTCTGACTGGAGCTGATGTGACAGGTCAAGGTCTCGACTGTAGCTGCCAGTCTGTGCACTTGAAAGCTTTGATTTCCCGCTCCGCCCCCACCTCATTTTCTCTCCCCCACTGTCCCCTAAGCACACACGCCCATTGTAGCCAAGGTGGTAAATGGGGAAAAAAAAGATCTTTGGTAGTTTTGTTTTAGGAAATCTAGTATGGAACATTCAAAAATCTGTAGCAGCATTACTAGAAACACAGAGGGGGGTTTAAAGGCAGAGGAAAAAATTTCTTTGATCTCTTTGTATCTGCTCTTCATCTTTGCCTGTCTTTCAACACAGTAACTCGAATTAGGGACTGTTCTTAAAGAATATATCATGGCCGGAGATCACATTCCATTTCCTTCCTATATGTGAAATTTCATAACCACTTTTTTTTAATCGTGACGTAGGAAATGTACTGTGCCTCTGCTCACTTGATTTAGTCACAAGAATAATATGTGTGTGTAAGAGAGGGAGAAAAAAAACCCCAGTAGTGTTTGGGGAAAAAGCATGGACACCGAAACTTCATGGGAAAATCTCCAAGTTTACTAACTTCTGTAAAGTAGCAAATTTTCAGCTTTACCTGCCCTGAAATACACATATGCTTCTTCATTACAAAAAAAAGGTGGTTGAGGAGGAGAAAATTCTCTGTGCAGACGGAATGTTTTTTTCCATGTTTCACAAAATTTGAAAATGAACCATTTGACAAGGGAATGGTAATTTTAAATATAGACAAGTCGGTGGGCGGGTTTGTTTTGGGGTTTTTTGGGTTTTTTTAATTTTAAGGAGAATCTGTGGAAAGAATAAATCTCCAAGGAACAGAGACATATTGGCTAGGGCCACATTAACGAATTTGCAAAAAGAGAAATATTATTTTCTATATGATATTTCACAGGCAGAATTTGATAAGTTGTATGGGGCTTTCTCCAGTTTGCAGTTGGTGGGAAAACTGTCTTTGGAGTCAATTCACTATTGACTAGCACCATGCAACAGACATTTTTGACAGAAAATAACAAGTGCCAAGTGCTGGCATTTTGTAGCTGGCATTCAATTTTCCCCAGTGCAAATGACGCTACACAAGATGGTACACAGGGAATCCAACCTGTGGGCACTGGATACCAATAAGTGTAACCGTAACAGCTCACTGGTGGTGTTTGGCTCTGGCCCAGGTTAAAGGCTAACACAGACACCTGATTTTGGGGGATTCAAACAGCAGGTAGTTTTTATTTTTAATATAGACACGTGTGCATACACATCGCTGAATCAGTCCAAAGGTCCATCCATCCTCTCTTTGGCAGTGGCGTACATGCCACATTGCTTCAAGGGCTACCTGAGTTGCATGACTGTGCTTGGCAGCCCCGTCTGGGCATATTTTACCTGGGCGGTTCCAGGCCATTTCCCATCTCTCCAGCACTCTGTTGCAGTGCATTATCACTGGTTTTGCAATTATCACAGTTATCATTGTCTTTCTGCAAGCGAACAGTGAAGCAGCTGAGCTTTTTAGACAATGTGAAATATTTTACCATAAATGTTTTTCTTCTTGCACTGCCAAACTTTGTGCCTGCTTCTTTTCCATTTATATCAAGCTCTTGCTGTTACAACTCCAGCACCTCTGCATTGTTACTCATGAATTTCAGGAATGCCAGTGGGGGGAGGCCCTATGTACAAACACACACCCTCTTCTATTTCTACACAGTAACTTCTGTATTAATAAATGGTTTCACTTTTTTTTTTTTCTCTCTTACTGCTTAAATAATTTTTGGAATTAGAGGAATCGTACTTTTGTTTGGAAGAGAGAAAGCAAGGGTTAGAAATGTGTGTTTCGTGCGGGAGAGTTTACTCTCGGGCCATGCTGCAAGGTTTGTTTTTCACATCTCACAGGAAAAGGATATTGTCCAATTCCACGAGAATATCCTGATTTAAAAGGACGTCATGGATTGCTTGTTAATCCACAGGTTAAAACTTAAGTAAGCAGAGGCTAATGTCTCTCTAGTGGTTTAATTAACAACGATTACTTGTCTAAAGATAAGGTATTTCCAGTTAAAAGCCATCTCCTTCAACTCCAGATCAGCTGAGAATAGTTCAAATTAGTTTTAGGGTAGGGTCAAAGACCAGAATTTTAGGGGTTTGAAGTTTTTTAAATGAGTAGATCAACAGGTATCTGCTGGGAGAGAATCCACATCTAAGTGAAAAGAGGGAGGCTGGGGTTCCCATCTGCATGAAAGTGGATTGTTTGGGGGCTTTAAACAAACGACTTAATGAAGTGGCACTGACACACATTTGTCCCCTCTGGGATACCTGAAGTCCAGCACATGGTCCATTTCAGTGTCACAGGCAGAGGCACGAAGCTGTAATAAACCATGTTGCTTCTTCCCCTGGTTGCACAGATTTGCTGCATAGCACTTCATAGACTTTGGGGTGATTTGGAATTTAACAAATCTGTGCAACCAGTGGAAGAAGCAACATTTACGAAACAAGTGGAAATGTGCGGGGAAAAGAACAGGGCAAAATGGAAAGCTTTGTGCTGCTCAGAGCAGAGTTTTCACAGAATCACAGTTTTGATGCAAGTTTTCTGCCAGGCAGCAATGAGTCTTCCTACTGATGCTGATACTGGCAACGAGGGTTGGAGGGGACTGTCTGCCACAGTCTTTTGAAAATCTCTGGTGGGCAGCAGTGCTAGAGGAGGACTCATGTCAAAAAAAGTGCAAATCCTCACTCTGATTTGAATTTGTTGCAAACAGGAGCCAGCTCCCAGGGCAGCCCTCCATCCCCAGGACACAGTGAGTGAGAAATGACTGCTGGCGTTGTGCTGCAGCTGGCTGAAGGCCTCCTGTCAGGCAACCCATCCTCGCTTGTCATCAGGGCAACTGAGCTATACACGGCTGGGGCGGGTTTGGGCGGACCAAGACAGCATAGCTCTGCTTCAGCTGCACCGAAAAGCTCACATGCTGCCTTGAGGGTCTGTAAGAACTAAATCCTATGGCTGTATCTGTAACAGGGCAAGGACATGGGTACCTTTGGCTTCCCCAAGATGCTAATGCAGCCTCTCCACCCTGCTCTGGTGTTGATCTCAAGGCCCAGGGTCCACAAATGTTTGGACTTCCTGCAACAGATGTTTCTGGAGATGTTTCTTCAAGAGATGATCTTGAACCCAAGGCAAAGCTCCCACTGACCTGAATAGCTACGGACCAAGCAGAGCAGGGACAAGGACCGTGACTCTTCCACCCTAAGCTTGTGTTGGTTCTGTTTTATTGGCATGCCAAGAGCCCAGAGGGATGGCTGAGGGCTCACCCCACTTTTTTTGTAGGCCCTTGGGTCCAGAGCTTCAAAAGTCCAGAGACACTTAGCTCCCATCACCTTAGGATTTGAGTAAAACAGAGTTTGAAGTTTGGTCCTGGATTGCTTTGCAGATTTATGTGCTCTGTTCTCTTTCTGTCCTCTCATTTTCCTTGGTGGCACCACTCATGCTTTATGTGTTACCTTGTGGGTCTGGAAAGAGGCTCTGCTATGACACAGCCTCCTCATGATGCCAAGGTCAGGGCTTGCAGAACCAGAGGCTCCTTTCTGTCTTACAGAGGTGAGGGGGGGGCACAGGCTGATATTGGTAAGCTGGAGTCTTTAATGGCCCATCCATAATTTCAGCTGGCCAGCTACTGGTCTCCAAAGTATTCCTTGTTTAAGGAGGGAAAAAAAAAAAAATCACCTGTTTCATTCACCCTGGTGCAGGGATAGGGAGTTCACATCTCCATCCTGTGTCTTGCCTGCTTGAGTCAAGCAAACGTGACAACACGAGGGTACAGAGTCTGAATTTTTAAATTCAGCATCTTTGGCTTGGCCAGAGTCTCTTGCAAAATGTGTGCTCCACAACCCTCATCCTGGAGAAACTCACCCTCAGAATGGCTGTGCTTTGCAGTCCAGGTGCACATGGCCCCAAGGAGGCATTTAGGCAGTCAAGGACCTAAGAGCTTTAGATCTCTGCACTTATACACTTTCCTGGCCATATTTTTGTACGCTGTAAGAACTACAGAAAATGGCACCCCAGAAGTTTCTTGGCCTTTTGTGCGCCTCTTTGGAGAAAAATACCTACAAATTTTTACCTCCTTTTTTTTCCCAGTTGTATTAGGCAAAACCACAGACAAATAAGCACAAGTAAAAGGGGCAGAATATAGTTATGTGGACACTTCTTCCCCTCACCGCTGGCCTGCTCTCTGGTGTGACCTCAGATTGAATTTACTCCCTAGGTGCAAACCCTGGGCGTTGTGTCCAGGGGTACTAGAGATTTGATGACCTATTTTCCTGTACAGAGCTGAGCTTGCAGGCAGAGGGGCATTCAGCGTGTGCATATGGAAAAAGAACAGGAGCCCTTTTTCTGCTTCTAGTTTCAAGTTGGGCCTGACCACTGTCTGATGCTGTTCAGTGAGAGCCAGGCACAGGGCAGGGAAGTGGCAGCCAAATACTCTAACAAGTGGCTTGTTAGTGAGGAATGTCCTGCAGTAAGTACGGAGCAGCCTTGTCACTTCTCAGCCAATCCTCCGAGGACAATAAGGAAGGAGGACAAAATGAGTGCAGCCCTCCTGGGCCTCCCCTTAAGAGTTTAAAAGCAAAATATTGATTTTGAGTTACCCTGCTTCAACTCAGCTTCGCTCTCCTGATATTTTTATTCCCTTGTAGATTTCTGACTCCATTTGTTTTTAAAGAAATCACTGGTGAAATTGTGGTGTGTCCATGTAACATTCCTGCACCTAAAAATATGGTCAATTGACACCTTGAAGGTTTCCAGGCAACTCAAACCATTTGTGACATCTTTAGCTGCCTCCCCAGTATGTTCAAAACAGATGAAGTGAATGAATTGATTTTAGCTGTATAAAACCCTCGACAAATATCTCTTTGTGACCATCCAGTTAGTCTCTTGATGATTTGTAGAGTATTTGCTTATGCCATGAGCTTGATCCTTCCCACCTCTCCGCTTGTTTTTCCACTAGCTCCGCCATGGGCTCCCTGCTCCTGAATGCACTTCAGTCTCCTTCCCCAGAGCCAGAGCAAGAACCAGAGTCAAACAATGCTGTACCTACAGCCACTGTGTCATCAGGTCGGGCCAGAAGCATTGTGTATGCCATAACATACCATCTGAACAGCACTCGATGGTCGCAAGATAAAGAGAAGCAGCTTTATTAGGTGTTTTCAATTACTGCAACAATCATTTTCAATTATTGCAATTTTGAGTTGTTGCAATTCGCCCAATAAAATCGGCAGATTTGCACAACCTGATTCGAAGCCCCAGCAAAATCAAAATGATTCTTCAACTTGTTAAGGAGATAGTGCATAGAACAACACAGAGAAAACCTTTCCCTTTGTCCACGGGAAAAAAAAATAGCATTTGTATATGATGAAACATGCAATAGGCAAGGAATAAATTAAGTGCAGAATCTCAACTTCTTTAATCAAATAATCTGCTAAACTGACGTTTATGTGTGTGGTCCAGAGGAAGTTCTTTTGAAGACATATGGTCTTTTCACTGTACCCTATTTTGGCTGAAGTTCCATTGTATTAACAAACATATAGATAAATTGTTGATGGGCTTGATTGTTTTGTTTTGGTTTTTTAAAGGCTCCTCTGAGTGTTTCTATCCCCAGGGATTCAGACTTGTCCAAGTACAAAGCACAGTAATCACACATGATAAGCAGTAATTTCAGAGCTCAACATTTGGTGTCTCGGCTCCCCTTGACAAAAATGGAAGACTGAATCTGAGACAGGAGCCTGCTGGATATGCTGCTGATGGAGCCAGAGTGCTGATAATAGCACATCCTTCGAGAAGTATAAGATATTGTTGATTAATTAGAGAAAGACTTATCTGAATCCAAGAAAAACAGCAAACCTTCTGCCGGCAGTAAGAGTGTGCAGCAGGGTGAGAGCGGGACAGCAAGGTCTGGTTTTGGCAAAGTATTTGATACGTACAGAAGAGTTATGCCCATGCCTGGTACCCTTGGTTGGCTAAACTGGTAATAACCACGTAATGCCTCTAACCTGGCTTGTCTGCCACACAAGCCACAGGACTTCTTTAGTCACTCCTGCATCAAGCCCTGTCTTTCTGGTTGAGCAAGAGTGTTTTCGGAATGAAAGCATCCAATCTGAAGAAAGAGTGACAAAGTATCAGGTAAGCTGAGCTTCTACGGTTTAAAAAAAAAAAAAAAAAAAAAGGCAAGAAAGCCACTTCTCTAAAGTATCTGTTACTAGAGGAATTGAAGATTGAAGTGATGCACCTCTGCCATCAACAGGAAGACGTCCCATTCCTTTCCCCTCATCCCTTCTCTTCTCCAGATGCCCGTCTGCTCCTCAGACCCTACTGTGATTGAACTCAATGAACTATTAATATAGAGAAAATCACTATTTTCACATGAATGGCCACAGTAAGATCACATGGATGATTCTCTGTCAGCTGAGTGAACTAAAGTGAAGGGCCACGTGAACACTGAGACCAACGAACAGTTTGAGGTAGGAAGGAGGGCTGTGATCAGGAAAAGGGAGAAGGAAGGGTGGAAGGAACAGGGATCATCACTTGAGATGGAAACTGTTCAGCTTCAGCTTCTTTGGGGACTTAAGTTTTGGAGAAAAAATGCTACTTGCATAATGTATAGAAACACACTGGAACATATTTGTTCTGCAGGTAGCAATACCAATATGAAAAAGCTACCTTCTCTCCCTTGGTGCATGCCATCCGTATTACTGTCTCCTAATTGCGTGGAAGTAGGTGAGACCTCAGGGTCTGCATACCAGTGTGTGACTGCAGCTGATACCCAGTGTGGGGCAGGAGCTGCTGGAGGGTTTGCTCTTTTGCTGTGCTCACGATGATACTGTGCTCTCCTCCTGCAGGCATGGCTGTCACTGGGTGTACAGGGACATGCAGGCTGCGTGACATTGGTGCATGACAGTGCGGGACAGCTGAAGGAGCCTTTCCAGATACATTGGGAGCAAGAGGAGCATCAGCCATCCATAGTTGCAGCATCTGATTTATTCTGCATTGTGGAGGTGAGATCGGATTCCCACTGGCGTGATGGCACTGGCTCGGTTTGGGGAGGACCTGACACTGGTTCTGGTGAGCGAAAAGCTTTAGCTGAGAGAAAGGAATGACACTGCAGTGTGGAAGTATGCAGGGCTGTTACAGGTGGGAATGAAGGAAGGGAGAGTCCTTGAAAGCCTGCAGGCTGGTCCTGCTGCCTGCTGCATCACCTGCAGCTTCGTCTCCGAGACCGAGAGGTGCAGCATCCTGCCCCAGATTTCTGACTGCTTTCTGGTCCATGTGTGGCTTCCTGTGGAGCTGCTCTGAATTGCACTTGTTGGGAGCCTCCACACCAGTCAGCAGCACGCTGAAAAGCATCATCCGAGATGTCTTGGATTTTGCAGCATAAGCTTGTTTTGAAAAGCTGTGATCATGTCAGCAAACATAGCCCATCACGTTCTCCCTACCCTCCTGCTGAAACGGCAGCATGCTCCACGCTGACCACCCGGCACAAGCAGCAGTGTTTCCTCCGGCTGCCCGTGTCCGTGATTCGGGATGGCCCAGCTCTCCCCTCAGCCTCAGGTGGGCAGGCTGGGGTTCCACCACAGGGCCGCTGGCAGCTGAAGCAGTCTCAGCCTAATGCTCTGAGGCTCGTTGGGTTTGGGAACAGGCATTCGAGTCTGGAGGGCTGCTGGGGTGGGCAGAGGGGTGGGATGGGATTTGCTTTCAAGCTGTGCCCGTTGGCTTCTGAGGCTTTTCTTTCTCTGAGCCAGACAAAGTGAGCCGAGGCAGATTTGCTGAGCGGCTGCTGCTTCCTGCCCTTGTGCCAGGGCCAAACAGCAGGGAGAGGGATGGGGCACCTGGAGGACTCTTTCTCCCCGTTCTCCTGCGCAGAGAAGTCTCTCCGAGGCACCCATGAGGGCGAGGAGGCTGAAGAGCAGCTGTTTCTGTTGGTGGGTTTCTGGCTGAACATCTGCTTGGGAATGGCAGAGCAGAGTTTCCTCTCTGCTTCCTGCGCCACCGCAGGGGTAGGACAAGCAGGGAGGAAAAGTGGAGCAGAGAGAGACGGGCCGTTGCTGCCTGACGACATTTTTGGTTTTGAGGGCTTCACAGCGGTAGCCTTTCTGCAGCTGCCTGGAGCATGTGAAGGCAGATAACACCCTCTGAGACAGGCTCAGCCCCATCTGCGCAGTGCAGCCCGGGCCCTGGGTGATGCTCTTCACTGCTCCACTTATGGATGCAGTGGGTGTCCTGGGAGGTTTCTTCTTGGGGTTTTGTTTTTCCCCTCAGCCGTGAGGCAGCCGTTCCTTTGTACCCACCCTTGCCTTTGTACCCACCTCCTGCCCAATGGAGGAGATCTGGGTAAATAGCGACCAGGACAACCACTGTGCTTCCCCACGGGACAGGGTGCCTCAGAGGCAGGAGGTAGAGCAGCTGGCAGGCAGCAGTGTCGGGCTGCACAAGGGACTGGCCGAAAAAAGTGCAAAGGCAGAGTTAGGAGGTCATGCCTACGGTAAAAATAAGGACTTATAAAGTTACCAAAAAAATATATCAGCTAACATGCCCTGCCTACAAAGATACCAATTTCTCCTCAGGCTATGAAGCCTGTACATGAAAAATAGTTGACAAAGCTGGCTGTTGTTTTCCTAGCCAGGCATTAGCATGGTCAGCCACCCAACCCATTGTTCTTCAAACATGGTAGTTTCTCAAAAGCGTTTATTCTAAAAAGAAGAAGGTTATTCCGAGCCTCCAATTTAAATATACAGAAATCCAGATGGGAGAAGTGTTAATTTGAATTTACACATATGATATCACAGCCTGTAGGGGCTAAGGAGAAGGTAGGAAAATAAAACCTATACTTTTTTTCTTGTAAGTAAATTACACGATCAAGATTTTAAAAAGTGCTGTATTCCAAATGCCGTCTCTTCTGAAAAAGGTATTTAGCCATAAGTGGAGCGTTTAGTAAGATCTGTCCCTACTCCAGTGACAAGAAGGACAAATTATTTTGGTAGCCAAGCTAGGTAAGGTAGCCAAGATCAACCTAAGATTATTTCTGCACTTGTCCACTAGGATGCAACATAATAATTTTTTAATATTATGCATATTCAACTCCAGAGTGTCAGCACTGGTGGCAGAACCCTCCCTGATATGGCTGGTGCAGGGAAGAGCCAGAATAATAGCAAGAAAGGGCGCATATGTAGGTGCTCGGGTTAT
The DNA here is from genome assembly GCF_036013445.1 of Caloenas nicobarica. Classification (NCBI taxonomy): domain Eukaryota; kingdom Metazoa; phylum Chordata; class Aves; order Columbiformes; family Columbidae; genus Caloenas; species Caloenas nicobarica. The sequence continues at coordinate 42,764,820 of NC_088246.1, read as the reverse complement.
TTAGCATGGCTCATGGCCTTTGGCCAAGCTGTGCTTTCTGAAGATGTCAAAGGTGAGTTGCTCCAAGCCCAGGCACCATCTGCTCTGCTTTTTCCTCCAGTGGAAGTTTAAAGTGTTGGGACCATAAAAAGCTGGTTGTATACCCCAGAGTACCCCAGTGCAGAAAACCCAGCTAAACATGGACCACTGTTGGATAAACCAGCACCCCGTAGCTCCCTGGATGTAGAGTGCCGAGAGGCTGAGGGGACAGTTCATGGCTGGCGGCCATCGTGAGGTGACATTAGGGCCCATCTCAGCGTGCAGCCAACCTGACTGTCCCTGTGCGGTGGGGACACATATGGACCAGCTCATGGGGCATGAGGATGTGGATCCAGAGCACTCCTGGGAAGATGGGAAGCAGTTTTGAGCTTAGGTGCTGGGAAGGACCAGAGCTGCTACAGGAGCACTCAAGTCAACAATAAGGATGGCTACGCCACAGACTTGCCCATGCTGAAAAATAAGAAATGGGACAGGTGTAGCTGGGTCACTGGGAGGAGGCAATCCCTGGGGCTTCCAAGCCAGTGATGGGAAGAGGTGTTGGGAAGGGGCTCTGCAGGGACTAAAATTATGGGAGATGTTCCAGCCCCTGGTGAATCTCTGCCAACTTCATGTGAGTCACAACCAGGGATAGTTGTTCTCACTGCTACTGAGAAGTATGATGGGGGGAACATTGTCATATTGTTTTTTGTTTAGTCACTGGTTTATTTTCCTGTGAATGGTAGTAACAGTTCAGCCTACAAAGCTGACGTAATTGTGAAACTTTTTTTCAGATCAAATGCCCCTGTGTGTACGCTTTAAAGCAGACTGCCTTAACAGAAGTTTGACTATACCTAATACCTTTACATGATCTTTTTCTTTAACTTTTTTTTTTAATAATGATATTATGCTAAGGACTTCCTTTAATGCTTCTTGTTACAAACATTGTTTCCACCTCTCATTTTTAACAGCTGTTTGCATGCTCTATAAAGTCAGAATTTCCAAAAGCAACAAGCTATGGCAAGTCAAGTATTCAATCATTTAATAGACATTGCCATGCCCCTCTTTCCTTAGAAGGTTGTTCACCTTGGCCTGTAAGGGATTCGCTATAGCACAGGTTGGTTTGGTACATTTTCCGATTCACAGACCTTTAAACATTTTCTGTGGAAACTGTAACCTCCTCTAAAAAAAAGTAGATGGTACTGGAATTCCTGCAGTTTTACATGAGGTATTATGTGGATCAATGTGCTTTTCATAGTCAAGTGTTGGGGATGCCTTCATTGTATTAGTTGAAAACTATTGATGTTTATTAAGATAGGCTTTGCGTTAAGTCTTTCAAGTAAAGAGACCTGTCACTAGTTCGATAAATAGACTGAGGCAAACTCCAGCTGAGTAGCACTGTACAGACCGCATATCTTTGCAGAGAAATGAGAAGCCTCTGGCAGACTCATATTTATCTGGAAGAAGAGGATAGGTAATGGGGAGCAAATTTAAAGATGGCTCTGGCAGAGCCTTTGCTCAGGAAATGGGCACACAGTCCAGCTACTGAAGTTTGCAAGGCTGTGGTTTCAGTTAGACGTGCTTTAGCAGTCGTGTGGGTTTATGGATTTGCCTCGCTCCTTTCCTGTGGATTCTGGCTGTAGCACAGCATATGACGCCTAGCACAACCATGTGGGCATCTGGGCTACAAACATGGATTTTAAGAGCTGATTTAGGCTTCTGACTGAGGAGACCCCACCAGTTGTTGGGCCAGCCCAGCTGAAGGGTCACTGGCCACAGCTGGGAATAGGAGTGATGAAAAGGGCATGCCCCAAAGCAAAATGCTGTGAACCTGCAGCCTGAGCTGCTTTACGTTAACTGAGCCATAGCAAATCATCACTTCAGCTCTTAGCCATATCAGATATCACCAGGTTACACGTTGGTGAGAGAGACAGAAAGTGCAACTAGGCTTGATCTGCCACTGCTTGTTACAATTCTGAAGCAGCAGATTTTTAACTCTGGGTTTTATGTGAGTATAGAGGAAGGCAGGCAGCGGAGTTGGTTCAGAGAGGTGTAACTCTCTCTGTCCTGGGTGTTTAAGATCAAATGTGGAGAGACAAACCAGAGTTGGTTGCCTTAATTCTCTAATTGCTACTTTGCTGAGAGGCAGGAGGGCTGACCATGTTCCTGCCCCAGCCCCTGCCAGCTGCGCTGTGACCAGACCAGCTGCCGAACTGCCGGAGTTTAGGGTGCAGCACTTTCAGGAAAATAATTATGTATCTCCATATGCTTTTAAATGCCATTGTGGGTCAGGAGCTGCAAGATCAGATTCAACCAATCTGGTTTTAAGATTCTCAGTACTAAACCAGAAGCGCTGTGGCCGTGGGCCTCAGATTGCTGATGGGTACACCCACACTTGGGCTCAGATTTCTTCAAAACACAACAGGTTGACTGTGCACCAGCAGCCTTTACGCTGAACTGGGTGCTGCCTACTCGCCAGCAGCTGGCTAAACCTCCATCGTATGCATGGACCAATTTGACAGAAACGTGACCACATGCCGGATCCTGAACTGGGTCAGATGAGCACTGCTGTGTGCTCCAGCAATGCGTGGGTCTACTTCTGCTGAGCGCAGAGCCCAGCCCTCCTTGGTGGCCGTGCTGCAGGCAGCAACCTGGCGAACCTGCCTCGGCTCATCTGCTGGGCAGGGTTCAACAGAGTTCCTGTGAAACCAGCGGAGGAAGTTTCTACCCCGCAGCTCTTTGTTTTTGTTCCCGTAACGCTGCTTGTCGCCTCCATTGTGCTGATGCAGCTGTTGGTAAGACTGCACACTGAGCCTGGTCACTGAAGTAAGTGAGATAAAAACATGCTTTTTTTTGGGAGGGGGTAATTATTAAGCAGAACTACTCCCAAGGCGTGATTTACAGCACAGTCTTTCAAATATTCATACAGACCGACCTGAGCCGTAGGAGTGGGCAGGCAACTGCCAGGGAACCGGAGGCTTCATGGTCTGCTTTTGTCAATAAAGCCAACCCCTGGTGGAACTGCAGCTAGAGTCATTGCAGTGCTGCTTGCAATAGCCATTCTCTACCTGGCACGCTACACCATCGGCTTTTCATGTGGTGCAGGACCGCGCTCTTACATGTTACTTTGTATTCTTCATCTGAGCTACATGTGCCACTTCGACTCCTTCCTCCCATGGGGTGGGATTTTATTGGCTTGCAGATTGCATTTTCTCTGACACAGATTTCTTGCATGCAAATCAAGAAGTTGAGAGGAAGACAAGGTAATGAATATGCTAAGCAAGGAAAAGTGGTATATTGTTATGGTTACATTACAGTGCATTTAAAGTAGAAAACAATCAAATACAAATGTACTAGAACCAAAACCCAGCAGTTCTGCATCAAAACATACGCGAAAAAAGATGTGCCGTTGCAGGATTTAAAGTTCTACTGAAAACAAGTGATTATGTCTTAAAATCTTTACTGAAAACAAATGGCTGTAATCTGTAAATTGTTTAGGAAAAGAATAAATTATTTTCCGTATTTTGAACATTTCTGCCTCATTGCAGATTCTTTCTTTAGGATGCTGAGAAAGGCATTATTACATGGTCACGTGAGAGGACACGAGGAGGTGGAAATTTCAAAATAAAACTGCAGGAAAGGTTAGAAAAAGGTTGTGTTTAATGATTCCGTCAAGTCACTGAATAAAGGCATTGTCACAGGAGTTTATCCACTTGGTCAGCACAGGATTTCCACGTTTCTCATTGGCCAGCTTTGAACATCGAGTGTGTGAGCCTCTCTCTTTCCTTATTCATCACTGCACCCTGGGATTACAGTTCAGCTGGAATCTTCTCCCAGTTCTGAGGGAACTGGTGGTGGTTCATCTCAGTATGTCCCCCTATAAGTAATGAGATAGCCATAACCAGAGGGACACTTGCTGCCCTGTCCCTGGTTCCATCTGAAGGTTCTCCTGCTTCACCAAAAAACAGGAGTGAGAGGCAGTGGGGCTCATCTGCAAAGCAACCTTGGTGGTTTGATGCTCCAAGCATCCCACCTGGGCCACCCTCCTGGGCAAGGTGAAGGAACAGTCAGGCTTGTAACTGGGTCTCTGTAAGGGGACGGGCAGCAACGTGCTGAGCCCACACAGCTCGGTTCATGGATGGAGGCAGCTGGGAAACTGGGCAAGAGGAAGCTGCTGGGTTGTGAGGAGTCAGGTGAAGGCTGAGGACTGCTGCTGTTCATCTTGGAGCCTAAACTCTTCCACTGAGCCATTGTGGGAACCTTGCTGACTTGCTGTAGCCCTCTAGGTCACCACTTTTTCTTCCATCTTTTCCTTAGTGCCTTCTTTTCTCTTCTCTCAGCCTTTCAGAATTTCTGAAGGAAAATAAAAGGAGGGTTGTTAAAAATAACATCTCCAAATGCAGTTTCCAGTCTAAGCTTTCTCTGGCATCAGCAATGGGGTGGTTCTCCTCGACAGTTCATGCCCCGTTCTGCATTGTCTCATAGTTCGTATGTATTCTGTATCTTTTTTAAGAATAGTCTTAACTCATTAAAATGAATTCATACTATCATTAAAATGACTTGAGAGATAATAAAATCAAATGGATCTTACAGAATACAGCAGCCTGGCCCTCTCTTCCCTGCAGCTTTTCAGAGGTGAGCAAAACACAAAGTATTCCTTTCTTTCTTTTTTTTTTAATCTTTCCCTTAACACACTCCTAATCATTTCTGTTTCTGTGAAGCTGATTCTCTTCTTGCATTTAGTAACAGAATTCATTGGTTTTTTCCTAGGTAATTCCTATCACATCAAAACTGATAGTAGAACTGGACTTTAGTGGGAGTTTTGCCTGAATAGGAACTTAAAGGATTTTGGCCACCCTGTGTTGAAAAAGAGCCTGTATGTTTGTGTGTGTGTGTTTACACTGTACACATACATATTTATGTGTGTACATAAAAATCTGTGAAAGTGCATAATTTCTTGGCTCTCATCCTAACCTTTGTGCAACTGGATGCTGGGATCTGGACATTCAGTGTGCTTAGCAGCACTTTTTAATGAAGAGGTGTTTTCTCCCTTGGAACTGTCATTCTCTGCCACATCACAGACTCTTTCAGACAGAAAAATAATTGGCCACTTTCTCCAAGCGTGGAATCGGGGAGCCCCAGGGACTGGCCGAGCGCTCAGCGAACCGGGAGGGCGGCTGATGGTGGTGCCCACCAGTGTCCCCCAAACCTGTCCTGGTGCTGGATCCTGCCCTCTGGGGCACCACCCACCCCAAACTACTTGAATGAGGTCTGGTAGATGGTGCTATGAAATGTGACAGGCAAGACCCAAAACCCCAGAAGGAGACAGGTGAAACAAAATGGACGATTATTTCCAGAGCTGTTCTGCTACCAGATGGAAATGCAGGCTTGCCTTTTTTTTTTTTTTTTCTTCCTGAAACCTGTGTAATTGCTGCCTGGTGGGATGGTTTTCCATGTTTGCTTTAGGCTTTTTTATAATTTCACTTTAAAGGTGGATTTTTAGCAGCACTTATTCTACTCAGGACCTCCTAACATCCACCTTTCCTCAGACATTCCCCAGACTTGTTAGCATTCAGAAATAGGCAATGCATTAAAGATTCATCCCTTAGGACCTCCCACCTACTACACCACATGTAGAAAAGTGATGAAATAAATGCTAAAGGCCTCTACACTGTCCTTGAGCCATTAAGAGCACTAGTCTGGCAGGAGCATGCCAGTATCCCATGCCAGCCAAATGCCCAAACGCAAATACAACACAGCTTACCCTGTTCAGCAAAGTTACTCTGGGCACAGCTCTGCCACTTGCAAATCACTTCTCACTGCCCTGCCCGCTCTCGTTACAACAGCACAGACTGTGACCCTGCGATGTCCCGCTCCTTCTCCCAAGGCCAGGTAGCTGAAGGAAGGATGGCCTGTGCCCTGCTCAGGTGCTGGTTGCCATCTGCCCCATCCGTGGAAGGCTCCTGCTCTCACAGCTGCCATGACCAAAGGAAAAGCATGTCCTGTGCCTTGCTGTGGCAACTCAGGGGCTGACCGCTTAGCTCTGACTCACTCCCACATGTAGTTCAGGAGAAAAGGCTGGACAGTGAGCTGGAGCCGCAGAAGCAGGGATTCATCCCAAGAGCCCAGGACAGCCATCCTGCAGGTCCTGGGGTGTCCCCTGGAACCAGGCTGGCACCAGGAGCACAGGTTTAGGAAGACATCAGTTACCACCCCGCTGCATGGAGGGGCACAGGCCCCTGATCTCTCTCATTGTGCTGGGGCTCAGTATTTTACCTGCCCAGTCATTACCTTACGCCTTGGGTTATATATAAGGGTAATTGGAAGGTGTTATTTTAGCTTTAGTAGGGCTGAATAAGGTGTAAACTAGGCAGAAATGTTGCCATGATAGCATTATGTTTATCAAGGCCTCATCACCCTGTGGACATCAGGGTCTGACTGCTCACACCGAGCCAGTTGCTACTTTTTAATGGGTTGTATTTTAATTTGGTTCAACACCTAAAACAAAAGATCATAAGGGTTTTTTTTTTCCACACCCTTTTAAAATTCATTACATCCATTCCTTTTCTGCCCTTCAATCCATAGGTGTGGGCAACACGAGAACCAGTAAATGCCTGAAACATGAATAGTGGAGAAAGGAAAGAATACAGTCAAAAACCAGAAAGAATATGCATTTATGAGATGATTTGAAGCTCTTCTGTGATGTTGCTCATTTGTCTGTTCTCATCTGTATAACTGAAACTCTTCAAGCTAAAATTTTTCCTCACTAATGTGTTAGGAATCAACACAATCATCTGTGCTAGAAAAAACAAGAAAAAAAAACCACAACAAACCACCCGGTGCTCATACTTCACTCACTGAAGTTAATTGGAGAGAAGTGGCACAGGGTTCCTTTCACATTGTCCTTGTGTCACCAAGAAGCAAATTATGGTGGCAAAGCAGCTATCGGTTCTGTTGTGAGGGGTAGTTTGTTTTCTTTCGCGGGGGGAGGGGGAGGAGGAGGTTGGAGGCGTTGGACATTATTATTATTATTACTATTATTATTATTACTACTACTATTATTATTATTATTATTATTATTATTTCTTCATAATTTAACTTTGTTCTGCTCTATATGTCCTAAATCTCTGCTGCTTAAAAAAAAAAAAAAAAGAAAAAGAAAATAAAGAAAACAAAAAGGACAATTCTGCAAGACCGATAGCAATGGCAAAAAAACCTCTTCCTGCCCGGAGCGAGAGGGCATCTCACCAGGGTGTCCACAGCCGTTTCCTCCTCAGCTACTGTTTTTCTGATTGAAGTTTTTTTGATTGCTTTTTTTCTTTCTGGCCATTTAAGCCCCCGGGGCGGGAGCGGCAGCGCAGCCGGGATCCGCGCCCCGCTCCGCAGGTGCGGACACCTTTGAAACTCCCGCTCCTGCCAACGGGTTTCCGAGCCGAAATTCACGTGGCAAAAAAAGTGCCCATTTGCTTCGATTATTTTCTAACGACTCTGCTCACCTTTGCCTTTGGTCTTGCTAGTACCCAAATGGGTAATTTTGGAGCCATCTGCGTGCATGAACTTGTTTTGAAGGCGCAGGGGTCTGCGAGCTCAGGTACTTAAAAACGCTTAGTGGGAATTAACAACTGAATGGGGAGTCCTAAGCACCCCGACATGGGATCACATGCGACACAGAGACTTCAAAGCGCCTGGCGTTAATCCGGCCGGATCGCCCGCCACCGCCCCGTGCTGGGGACGGGGATGGGGATGGGGATCGAGATGGGCATGGGGACGGGGATGGAGACGGAGATGGGGACGGGGATGGAGACGGAGATGAGGATGGAGACGGAGATGGGGATGGGGATGGAGATGAGGACGGGGATGGGGCTGCAGCGCCCGCCCCAACGACCTGCCCGCTAGCGCCCGGGTCCCGGCGGCTGGTCCCCGCAAGGGCTCACTCGAGGGTGGCGGCGGCGGTTCTGCCGGCCCGCCCCGTTGGCGGTGCGGGGGGCGAGGGCTGCCCGCTCTTTCCGCAGGTGAGAAGATTTGCCAGCGATGTTTTGGAATTGGGAAAAAAAACAGGGACTGAGGCGGGGGACGGCATTTCCCCCCCCGCCAGTCTAGAGCTGGCTTGGGGCAGCGCTCCCGGCGGGGACCGCTTCCCATCACCGACGGCCCCGGCGGCTACTGCCGGCCCTCGCAGCCGTGGGGACCGAGGTGGGCTGGTGCGGGGCTGGAGCTGCCCCCGCCGCTAGTGATGGCGGGGACACCTTCGCCATGCGGTCCCCCCTCCGCTGGGCGTCCCCCGCCCCGTCCTGGTCACGCCGCTTGGTCCCTGCCCTCCCCCGAGCAGGCCTGGGCCGGCTGGAAGGAAAGATGCCGGCTCCGTCCCATCCCCGTTAGCAACGGGCTGCTGGTGGAAACCGGGACGAGCAGCTAGGAAACCTAAGCCCTTCCCAGGAGGAGAACCCTACAGCTACCTTTGCACCTTCCCAAGGGCTACATATGTCGTCGCCGTTCTGCTTTCTGCTTATTTTTATAGCAGACTCGCCCGTCACGGCATTTATTTAATATATGGTTCCCTGCTAGGCCTTGCTGTTTGATTGCTGTCACGAATGATACCAGGTGAAATTCCTCATTGCTTCTGCAATTACACAGTAGCCCACTGCTACTCACTTTTCCAGCCCCTCGAGTTAATTGTTCTCCCACTGTAAGCCTCATACTGCATGCACGTAGAGCAAACAAAATACCAGACTCTCCAAAACTCATATTTCTCAGCTATTATATTGTCAGCGGGAAATGTTTCATGGCTCTGACATCATAAGCCCTGAGCAGCATGAAGTTTATCAGGGCCTTCACATGATGAAATTGTACTTTTTAAAGTGCTAGAACAAAAAGCAGAACATCTTTTTACGGGATTTGAGCTGCTAATTTCAGTTGCTGTGTTTAAAATGGTGCAGTTGAATCCAGGCTATTTAAATAGTCGTTTCAGATAGAAAGCAGGCAAGCAAGCCAAAATTACCTGTTTAAAACTCTCTGTAATAGATCTGTAAATACAAATAAGATCAAACTGACCAGATCTGTGTCGATCACACCCATGACATGGATCCTGTTATGTTCCCACATCTCTATTACATGACTGTCAGACTGACAATGGGCACAATCTATAAGTGAGTAAGTGATCTTGCTTTAAAACCAGGGAGAAGGTGCTAGGCAGCCCTCATTAAATTTATTGGAGGGTGAAAAGGCAAGTATTTAAGAAGAGCTGTTTGGAAATCCCTATGCATGAATAATACAAAGTATGAAATGTTGCTCATGGTTACGGTTGGGTTTGTGATACTATTTTCAGTCTCTTCCTTTCCTTAAGTTTCTACAATTCCATTAGGAGTGAGGAAGCTGGAAGCTAAAGCCAATTTAATACTTTCCCCATCTCCCTTCTTGTAGGTTTCTCAAATATTTATTAAAATGACAGAGCATCCACCTTGCAAAGACTTACACTTTCTTGAACTTTAAAAAATGTTCTTTCTTTAGCCAATTAGGGTACCAGAGGCCCAATGACAAAAAGCTGTTGTGTGGTCTTCCCTAGCAAAATTATCCACTACCAAGAATCCACTCCAAGCACTATGTTTATCCTTGTCTGTGCTTACACTGCCATATTTCACCAATTAGGATCAGACCTTGACTAGTTTTTACTGACCATTGCGTTTTCCTTTAATTTAAAACCACAGATAAAGGTTTGTAGGTGTTATTTTTCTTTGAAGGAGGAGAAAGGAAGTGACCAATAAGGCTGCTTTGAATAACACTTTCTTTTCAAATACTGAGTTGTTTCTTCCAACTCCTGATACATTGACTCGTGCCTGTTCTTTCTGTTTCATATACCTCGGCTAGAAAAGCCTATTATTTACATTCTCATTTTTATAAATTAGCCCCATACTTATAATGGAGTTTATGCATACTTAAGTCCATTTTCTTAATGTGTATACCTGTATTCTGCCTTTTAAAATTGGCTTTGATAGCTAAGAAAGTGGCAGCTAAATTGACTTAATTACCAAAGTGTAAAATTGCTGTTAATGTGACGTCATCACCAGTTTAATACTAAAGATATTATTTGTTCTTGTAGGGCTATTGATTTCTTCTATTAAAGTCCATACATATCTTCTTCATCAACAGTTGACTCGACCTTTTAGCCCATTTGGATTCAAATTTTCACAACATTTGAAGCTACACTTCTGGACTGTGTATGTCTGCACACTGTAAACCCCAGTTGGCATGAACTAAAATGGAATGACGGTCTTTGCAGCTACAGCAGAACTTCTTTCATCAGAAAATAAAGAGCATTTTCAATTAATTTAGTCTCCCCACATTCCCACGAAAGAGGTGGCAGTTGCCTGTGTTTGACAGGTGAAACAGCCTGAGCACTGAAAGGGTGTAGCTGGCTTCTTCATAAAAATAGCCCCTGAAGTTAAGGGACAAGCTGAAATGCTGAGCCTTGCACTTTTTCTGAGTGCTGTGAGTATTCAACAGCTTTGAAAAGAAAGGTGCCAAGATTTTAAAAAGGAAGCACTCGGATATGACTAGCCACATCTGAAAAAATTCTGATTTTAGTGGTTTTAAAAGTGACATTAAAGATGGTGAAAGAGTGGTAAGTCCTATGAATTCATTTAAAATTATTCCTCCTTTGCCTAGCCAGATACTCTGTGTGTAGCTGAAGAGCAAGAAGAATTCAAACAAACAAAAACCAAACAAACAAAACAAACAAACAACCCCACCAGACTGGATGTCTAGAAAAAGGGAAAATCTGAAAAAATCCCAGCACAAACTTGACATAGAGATGAAACTATTGAAGTCCTTTGGGAATCAGATGCTAGCAAATTGAGGAGCACATCCAGAAACAGGCAGGTAGTTTTTAACCAAAATCAGGACAAGGAAAAAAAATCACCTCACAGAAACTGTTCAAACGTAGCACTCAGAAAATACCTGTCAGTCCTGCCGTGGTGACAGCAGGACTTCAGGAGGAGAATACAGTGATGGAACAGCATGGCAGGTGATTCTGATGAACAAAATTTTAAGGTGTCTATATAGACCCCGTGGTGTGTGTGTGTCCATATCCATGTTGATAAAGATAAATCACATTTATGGCTATGTATAGATTTCCATATATGCATGTATGTACAACAGTCTAATAGAATAGATTTAATGCATCCCAACTTCTTTTCCCCTCTTAGGCCCTACTGAGCTGGGTACTTCTGTTTAACAGTTTCAGTGCCGGCAGTCCAAGCAATTTGTTGAGGCGGGGGGCTGTTTTCCAGAAACACTGACCTCTCCTGAAAGAGGAAAGGGCTCAATCCCAGCCCGAAAGCAAAGGACAAATACTGCGGTACAGTGTGACTTCACTGTAACTTCGGCTGTAGAAAATGAGCTCTTCTGGAACGGCTTTTTTAAAGTCAAAGATGGCCCTAATTTGAATAAACCCCGGGAGTATATTTGAACCAAACCAGAAAACCCAGGATCATCTGTAACCCTTCAAAGACCTACATTTTCTTTCAACATTCTTTTTGTGGTTTGGAGGTAATTTTAGCAGATTTATGAACCTAACACGCTCCTTTCTCTTTCACCGGAGTCTGCTGTTTCTTCAGCCTTATCTCTAAGATAATACTACAGGCTTGCGGGACCCATTCAGAAATCTCCGATCCCATACATGACTGAAAATCCCGCAGCTTCGCACGGCAATGTTCCCTGGCCAGATCCCGGGGGGGTCCGGGCCGGGGACCATGGATGGAGCCGGCTTGCAGAGGGGTGGCGCGGTGCAATACCCCGGTTGTGTCCCCGACGCCCAGGTAGGGTAGATTTGCAGGCTAAGGGAATGACAAATACTGGGTCCCAAGAAGTTGGCTGTCGACAACTTTAATTTGCGGGGTACGAGAGGAGGGATTACAGCTCTTCCCGTACCGTATGGAGTGAATGAACAAGCCCTCGAGTTAGAGGCGGTTCCCTCAAACCCTCGCACGGCCGAAGCGCCGCTGACGGTCTCCGGGAAGCCTTGTCCGACGGGGCACCCGGGAGGGCAGCCCCGGCCCCGGCCTCCCCTGCCACCGCCGCCGGGCCCGGGGCTCGGCGGGAGCTGCGGGGTACGAGGGACGGATCGAGGCCAGGCTGCTGCTGTCCCGAGCTAAACTGAAAATAACCCCAAGTCTAGAAAGTGCTGGATGAAACTTTCGTTCGTTACGGAGAGCATCACTCCGGGCGTATTTCGAACCAAAATAGAAAGCTCTCTCTTTCCAAGGGCGACCACGGTTTTCCTGTCCCCCGTCCGAGACTGTACAATCCGCAGGAAACCTAAGCAACATCGAAAGCTTTTCTCCCTTTCTCTATTAAACGCGAGGTTCGCCGAGTTCTGGAGGGAAAACACCTCAGCAGCCTTGAACTGAGCAGCGCCTGTCTTGCGGGGATGTTTTAAATTATGGGACCCTTTCAGTCTACAATTCTGTAACATTAATTCCCCTAAATCCTTCGTAGTAGCTCTGTAAAATCTCCTCCAGCCTCCACCTTAGCCCAGGAAAGGCAGAGCCCGGGGGAGCGGGCTGCCGAAGCGGAGCTCCGCCGAGAGCCGTACCGCGGGAAGGGATGCAGAGGCTCAGCCTCCGCGGCACGCGGCAGGATGCTCCTCGTTTTGTTTTGCTTTCAAAAGCAGGGCTGCCCGGCCGGGCTCCGCTCCCCTCCTCACCCCGCGGTGAATGCAAGCACCGTGCCGAGAAGCAGCCTCGGGAAAGGGCACCAGCGCTCAGCGGCCGGTTTGCTTCGTACCCGAGCGTCGGGCTTCTCCGACACGTTTTTGTTGTCTTCCTCGGTCGGACAAGATCAACGCCAAAATTGAGACAAATGGTATCTCGGAGAAAAAGGGTGGCTAGGGCGGGGAGTATTGCAGTGCTGGCTGTGATCTGCCTTTCCTGGGCTGCCGCCTGTGTGACCGGAGGTGGACACAGCAGGAACCGATTCCCCCGTCTCTCGGCTCCGATCAGGGGTAGGGATTGAGCCCCGTCTGACCTTTGAGCCGCCGGTGCCCGTCCCCTGCCCCGGCGGGCATCGCCGGAGTGCACCGCTACCCGCGACCGTGCCAGCGCCCAACTTGCGCAAGAGCCGCATCTCAGCGGAGCTCCGCCTGCGCCGCTGCCCCGGGCTTTGGCATCTGCGGTCAATTGTTCGATATTTATTTCAGTTGCCCCGATGCGGCGCGGCGCAGCCCGGCGGGAGCGGGGGGCGAGCGGGGCGCGGCGGCGGGGCCGGCAGCAGAGCTCGGCTGCTCCAGCCCGGCCGCTTCCCCGGGCCAGGCCGGTCCTTCTGTCAGGCAACGAAATCCTCGCCACTCGGCGAGTCTGGTTTAAAATTCAGCCGTGAGGAGGAGGCGGGTTATTTGCAGCGTTCCCTGCGAGCTGGCTAGCGGCGAGCAGAGGGCGAGGGGCTGCGGATTTGTAGCTGCGAATCGTTCACGGAGGCTCTGCACGCTCCGCAAAATCACATAGGCATCTACATCTTCCCAAGTGCTGTTCCCTTACCCTATGGGGCAAAGGGCTCCGATTTTTCCGCTGAGAGAAGGCGTCAAACAAATCAGGCACCCGCCTGAATTATATAAACCTGCCTTCCCGGTGGGAGATGCTGAAAGGGAACGCGGGTTGAGAGAAACCGACTGTCGAGTTCCTGAAAACTGAAATTGCGAACCCAGCCCGCCGCTCCCCACAGAACCGTCCCTGAGAGGGTGAAACATGTCATCCCCATGATAACGATGTTGCCCGGGGAGCGAAGAGGGGGAAGGCGGCTGCTGGGCCGAATTGTTTGAACGGCGCGACGGCCAGCGGGGGGGTGACGGGGAGTAGTGTTATGCGCCCCGTCTCAGGGGCCCGGCGGATGGCCGCCCCCCCTCCCTGTTGGGTGCCGGTGCTGGAACCGGCTCTACCTCCTGTTTTCCCTTTCGTCCCCAACCCTCGCTCCCCGCCGCGGATCCTCCCCTCCGTGCCCGAGTGGCTGTGCGCCCGGGAGGACGGTGCCACCTCGGCAAAAGGTCTTTTTTGGGGGGAAGAAATCGGGCCCTCCATTGCGGCAAACGCAGGGCGATGCGGGAGCTCCCTCACTCCGAGCAGCGCAGGGGTACGTGGTGGGCTGGAAGCCCCTCCGGTAGCCGGCTGCGGGAAAGGGGGCCGGGGAGGGGACGCACACACTGGAGTCACAGGTGACTTGTTCCAATTAGTAGCTGTCTAATTAAATTAGTGTCACGCAGCCCAGCCAATGGGCCGGCGGGGGTGGAGGGCGGCTATGAGACGGCCCGGCTCAAGCCCCTCCCCGCCGGCCCGAGGAGCCGGGCGCGCCGGTATAAATTGCCTCGGCCGATCTCACTGCAGCGCTGCGCGGCCGCGTGTAGGGGTCGGTCCTGCACCCTGTGGGCGCTTCGCCGCACCGCCCACCGAGGATGCAGCTGGGCGAGCCGCTGCTGGCGGCGGCGGGGGCCCTGCCGGGCGCCCCCTTCTACCCGCTGGAGGGCGGCGGGGCCGGAGCGAGCCCTGGAGCGGGCGCTGGCGGAGGATCCCGCGGGCCGCCCCGGCCGGGCTCGCCGCCGCGTCTCGACCTGGACAAGACGCCCAAGAAGTTCGGGGCGGCCCCCGCCATGCTCGGCGAGGGGGAGGCGGGCGAGCCGCCCTTCGCCGCCCCCAAACCGGACGGCCGCAAGGCCACCCCCTGCGGGGAGGAGGAGCTGCCCCCGGCCGCGGCCGCCCGCTACTCCATGGACAGCCTCAGCACCGAGCGCTACTACCTGCAGTCCCCTGGGCCACCCGGCTCCGAGCTAGGGGGGCCCTGCGCCCTCTTTCCATATCCACCGGCGGCGCAGCACGGCGCCGTCTACCAGCCGCCCGGCGGGCAGCGCTACCCCTACGGCTCGGTGCTGTCGCCGGGTGGTTTCGCGGGCGCCGTCTGCTCGCCCGGCGGCCGGGCGCAGTTCGGCGGCGGCGGTGGATACCAGTACGGGCAGGCGGCGGCCGGCGGACCCCTCTACGGCCCCTACCCGGCCGCGTCGGGCTCCTGCGGCGGGCTAGGGGCACTGGGGGTGCCAGCTGCTGGCCCGGGGCTGCGGGCGCAGGTCTTCCTCTGCAACCGGCCTCTCTGGCTCAAGTTCCACCGGCACCAGACGGAGATGATCATCACCAAACAAGGCCGGTAAGCGGGCAGGGGTTGTGCAGAAACGAAGGGAAGTGGTGGTGAGGGTGCCCAGGGCCGCTCCGCGTCGGGCAGCGCTGCCCGCTCCCTGGGGAGGGAGGTGAGCTGGTGTTTGCCCTCCATGTTGGTGGTACCTCCGGCCCGGGGATGCTTTCCCTGAAAAGTGGCTCTTCCAGTTTCCCCGCACTGGGTAGCCAGGAGATGAGGTGGGGATCGGTTTGGGCTCGCCGTTTGCGTCCTTGGTCGCCTCGGTGTCGGGACGGACGGGGCACTTCGTGCCCCTTCCCTCGGACCGTCTCGCATGCGGTGTGCTTTTCCTTCTCTCCCCAGGAGGATGTTTCCTTTCCTGAGCTTTAACATCACCGGCCTCAACCCCACGGCCCACTACAACGTCTTCGTGGAGGTGGTGCTGGCAGACCCCAACCACTGGCGTTTCCAGGGAGGCAAGTGGGTGACCTGCGGCAAAGCCGACAACAACATGCAAGGTAAGTGCGGGTCTTCAGGGATCTCCCCACCGCCTTCCCCGGCGAGTCGGCTTCCCAGAAAGGGCTCCCACTCCGTCTCCTTCTGCAGAGGCTTCCGCACCCCCGGCATCCTGCTGCGGGCAAAGCCGTGCTTTTAAGGGTGTTTTGCTACTTTATTTCTCTCCCTGCACCCCGCGATGTTAGAGGCTGTGTGGGAGAGGGGACATGGGGGCACCTGAGGTGCTGCCCGCTCTGCCCCGCTGCTCCAAGCTACCGGTGGTGGAACAAAGCCCGGCAGGAGCTTTACTGGCTTATCTTCCCCAGGCAACAAAGTGTATGTTCACCCTGAGTCGCCCAACACCGGAGCACACTGGATGAGGCAGGAGATTTCCTTCGGGAAACTGAAGCTAACGAACAATAAAGGTGCTAACAACAACAGCGCGCAGGTAATCGGGGTGGAGGGGAGGCAGACTTGAGGGGCTCTTGGTGGGTCAGCCAGGGGAGCTCCGGGTTTTCCAGGCTTTACCGCGTTTAATTGAGCGGCTAGAACGCTCATGACTTGTTTCCTCCTTCAACTGGATCGTGGATCTTGTTTTCTTCGTTTCTGTTTATGAAAGCAGTTAGACATGTCAGAAATAGATGTATAAATTTTTTCTTTGTTTTTGTGGGTTTTTGTTTTCAAAACCAATATGTCTATCTCCGGAGTTGCTTCAAAAGTGGAAGTGTAGTTGATAGCTCTCGATTTCCTGCATTTACAGATTTTAGCATATTGGTAACCTGGAGAAACAGGGCTACAACCCATGAATAATCTCCTGCTAACAGTTAAAAGTGCTCCGTTCCCTAGTCAAAACATTAGCATTTACAGAAAGAAAATGTCATGCAATAAAATAAATATTTTAATATTAGATGCCCTTTGTGTAAAGATTTTTGTAAAGATATTGTCTCTTCTGTGGTTCCTTTTAGATGATAGTACTGCAGTCTCTACACAAGTACCAGCCTCGGCTTCACATTGTGGAAGTGACTGAAGACGGTGTTGAAGATCTGAATGATTCCTCAAAGACTCAAACGTTTATTTTCCCTGAAACGCAGTTCATAGCAGTTACAGCCTATCAAAACACTGATGTAAGCATAGAGGTATAAAATAAGAGTAAAACTGTCTTGTTGGTTCAACATCTCATCTGACTATATTCTGGTTTCACTTCTAGATTACCCAGCTCAAAATTGACCATAATCCTTTTGCGAAAGGCTTCAGAGACAACTATGACTCGTAAGTACACTTCTCTTGCAGCTATTGCTGTCTAGGGGGCACATTTCTGGCCTGGAACGTGTGGAAGAGCTCTTCTTTGGGCACACTTCAGTTATTCAGAAGTAGTTGTGCTTCTACTGGCACCTTTGCTAGCTGATGTGCTCCTTTCAAAGACATTAAATGTCTGTTTGAATAGTTATTTTATTGTCCTGATGAACTGTCTTCCAGCAGACTTCTGAATTTTGGTAGAAAATTTGTGCTGTTGCAATCTAGCTGGTCTGCAGATTGACAGTAATGTACTAGATATCTTCACAGAGCAGGCAGCTTCTTCAAATTGCCAGTAGAAGACTTGCCTAATGCTCACTTTCTACCATCAAATGGCCTTTGAAAAACTGGATCTGTTTATAGACAAGTATGGTTTCTGGGAGGAAGGTGCTGCACCTCATTTAAAATGAGTTGGCTGGCAGAGAACAGTATATACTTGCAGTAGTAATGCTAGGAATTTTATATTGGTCTAGGAAAAACAACTCCTGAATCGGATAAAAATGAATGACCATCCAGTTAAAGCTAGTTATGATTCTAATTAAAAAATAGCTCAGTTTCTTCCTGTTTGTATGTTGTCTTACTATCATTCTGGAATTGTAAAGAACAATGCTCAGTATTTCTCTTTTATGTTGTAGCATGTACACAGCTTCAGAAAATGACAGATTAACTCCATCTCCCACGGATTCTCCTAGATCCCACCAGATCGTCCCTGGTGCCCGATACAGTGTGCAACCATTCTTCCAAGAACAGTTTGTCAACAACCTGCCCCCAGCCAGGTTTTACAATGGTGAGAGGACCGTCCCTCAGACAAATGGCTTGCTCTCCCCACAGCAGAATGAAGAGGTGGCGAGCCCTCCTCAGCGGTGGTTTGTGACGCCTGTACAGCAGCCCAGTGCCAATAAATTGGACATGAACTCCTATGAGACTGAGTATTCTCCTAGCACCTTGCTCCCTTATGGCATTAAATCCCTCCCCCTTCAGACATCCCATGCTCTGGGGTACTATCCTGATCCAACATTTTCATCCATGGCAGGCTGGGGGAGCAGGGGCTCTTACCAGCGAAAAATGGCAACAGGATTACCCTGGACCTCCAGAACAAGTCCTCCGGGTTTCTCTGAAGACCAGCTTTCCAAGGAGAAGGTGAAAGAAGAAATCAGCTCATCCTGGATAGAGACTCCACCCTCCATAAAGTCTCTAGATTCAAATGATTCTGGGGTCTACACAGGTGCTTGTAAGAGAAGACGGCTCTCCCCTAGCACTTCCAGCAATGAAAATTCCCCATCTATGAAATGTGAGGACATTAATACTGAGGACTATAGCAAAGACACTTCAAAAAGCATGGGCTACTACGCATTCTATACTAGTTCTTAAAGCATCCTTTTATTCCAATTGGCTAATTTTTTTTCAGGGTGGCCTCGGTTTTTTTGCATTACAATTGCCAAAAAGACTCTTGCCTTCCACCTTGAATTGTTGTGTGCAATTCTAAAGAAGGTGCCAAAGCTTTGACCGTTGCAGGTAACTAAGCAGGGAAAGAGCAAACTATGGTAGAATTCTTCCCCTCTTTTAGAAAACACATGTGGGAGCTATAAGCAGGAGTCTAGATTTTTATGGTATGGCTTATTTATTGGAGACACTAAAGTGTACAGTTCAGCTTGTCTCAGAGGCCTGATCAAATCTATGCACTCCTGAGCAAGGCAATAGGGGGGGTAGGATCCCAAATTTAATTTTCTTCCCTGCCTGCCCCTCTGATAAAAGGGGGTTGGGTTGCAGGGAGCTGCACAAATGCTGTGTTCTGCTTTAGACTGAGCTGGCTTTTTCAACCCTTGTCTGCAGCACAATTGGTTGAGTCAGGCTTTCTGAAAGCTAAGGCTTTCTTTGGCAGAAGATGGCCAAAATAGGGCCAGCTTGCCAAGCAGGATTTTGACTTGGAGGTCTCATTGCTGATGATGGGGTTGTAATGGCCAAATCTAACTTTTCTTAGCTTATAGAACTTGCATTAAAAAAAAAAAGCCTCCATCCCCAAAGCCTAACCTTTACTGAGGTGGCCAAAAAAAGTGTACAGTTGTGTTTTGTCTAGGTACACTGTAGAATATTGTGGAATAATGTATAAATAGTTGACCTATAGTTGTTCAGTCAGAAGGACCTCCAGTGGTGCTTTGAAGTTCAAAAGGCATTTTTTTTTGTTAATCAAACTTAGCATATGGAGCATTGCAAAAAAAAAAAAAAACAAACCACCATTGAGATTTCTATTTACATGTATGTAAAGTGACTTTTTCCAGCTGCCCTGTACAAAACTCAAGTGATGTAATTTACCCACTCTTCTTGCCTATAGTTTCAGCCATTTTAAACAGATCAGCCCCAGAGCACTGGCACACAAACTTCTCCCAACAAAACCCAGTTCTGTTTTCTTTTTCTATGTACATAGTAGTAATTTTTAATAAATGTGGTGGTGCCAGGGGTAAGGATGGGGATGGCTCTCTGCCTCTTCTTTGCCTCTACTAGGTATCCCAGCTCGGGGGAGGAAAAGGGGGAAGAAGCACAATCCTTGGGGGCTGAATTGTCTCTAAATCTGGACATCCACTGCAAGTTTCTTCCTGCTGCTTAATCCCTTGCTCTGTGCTCAGTTGGACACTGCTAACTGTGTGTGTGTTTTTGGTTTGGGATTTTTTTTTTGTTTGTTTGTAATATCTTCTCCTAGTTTGCCACAGCTCTCCTGTTGGTGGTTTTTCCCCCCCCCCCCCCCCCCACCCTCTAAGCTTGATCCAAAAATCCGACGGCTCCTCTTTTTTCCCCTGCTGCCCTCTGTGCTGCGGGAAGTGAGGTGTGAGCTTAGGTTCCCCTCCCGGGGAGCCACTTGTGAGCTCGGTTCGCCTTCCCCCAGCAACAGTGGAGCTACCCCTGCCCACCCCCTCCATTTCCCGGAACAAGGTAAGAAATTCCCCTGCCCGCTTATCTGGGGAGAAAGCCCCTCCTGGTAGGGCGATTGAATCCCGGCTGCCGCGGCAGCAGGACCTTTCCTGAGGATATGCAGGCAGTAATGAGATTAAACTGTTAGCGGTGCCCGGCTGCAAACAAAATAAATCAGGAGCTCAGGTTGAGGCCCTCCCCGGAGGAGGTAACGATAGCGGGGGACACTGACAGGGGCCTCCGGGCTGCTCCCCTCCCTCGGAGTGAAGAGTGGTGGATTTCCGAGGAGATTTCGATCAGCTCTTGACTTCTCGGTGCCAGGCTCCGGCTCTGCGCGTTGGCAAGAGAAACAAATCGGTGTCCCAACTGCCCTGCCCCTTCACAAGGAGCCGCACTCGATTTGGGAGAGAAGGGGACCTCTGATAATTTTCAAGCGACAGGAGACCGAATTTATTTATTTATTTACTTGCTTATTTATTTTCCGTATTGTTTTCTTGTAAGTGGGGGATAACCCCTCCCGAAATAAACCCCCTGGCAAGTCAGGCTGACCCCCGTTTCCAGACGGGCGTGCGGTGGCACGTTGGCCGCACCTCGCCCACCCTTCCCGGGCTGCAAACACCGATTATACAGCGCCCAGGAACATGATGCCGCTGCAGTGTGTTATTGAAAGCTGTATATTTTTGCACCGCACAGTTAAAAAGAACTTAATACTTGTGAAAAGTCCTCACACCGTTTAATAGAAACATAAGTGCCTGGCTGGCCCCAATTAACACCTTGTGATTATAATGCATTCCTAAAATGGGGTGTCAGACGCCAAATTGTGAATAAAGGTATCTAATTCATCTTCATAGGATGACACTGATAAACAACTCTATATTTAAATAAAGATCAAGGAACTGAATGCTTATTTGTTTACTTTAACGGAAGATAAAGTTAACTACCATTGCACTTTGCTTCGTAATGTGATTTACTGAAACAAACAGCAGGCTCCGGGCGTAGAGCCCCGCCTAGCCTCAGCGGGCTTTTTATCTCGGGTTTGGAGGGAGGGGGTGACCCCGAGGATGGCTGCCCCTTCCTCCACAGCCCCGACACCCCCGGGGAAGGTGGGCGTGTGCCGGGAAACGCGGCAAACTTGCAGGAAGAAAAGGCTGTAAAAAAAACAAAAACCAAAAAACAACAAAACAAACAAAAACCGTGCCCGTCGGCCCCGTCCCTGCGATTTTACTCTGGCATGGAAACTGCGAGCGACTTCGAAACGACGGCTGGACGTGCACGGGCGGCAAGCAGGGTCTAGAGGAAAAATAGATAAACCCAGTTATTCACACCATTGCGGTGGTGTGCAGTGAGAGGTGAACTGTAAGCCTGCCCGGTGATGCTGCAAAATCTAGTTCTCGGTTAAGGAAAATCCAGACCTCCGCGGCTGTCGGACGGAGTCCGCCGGCTTCTGCTTCGCTCAGGGCGGGCAGAGCCGGCGGCGCCTCCGCCCGCTCAGGGGGCTCCTCTCCTTGTGCCCCTGCGCCTCGCCTGGTCCCCCGCCCCCGTGAAACGGGGATAAGCCGGTGTAAATATTTGAGGCCGTTCCCCGCGATTTAGCAGTTTTCTGGGATATTTCCCCAGCTCCGTGTGCGTAGCATGGTTTTGGTTTTAACAGCACGGACGCACGGTGGGTAAATAGGGGCAGCGAAGAGGAGCTCGTCCCAGGTCGGGTGTGACCACTCCTCAGCAAATACTGGTTTTTGGGGCTTTTTTATTCGTTAAAGCAGGCCCGACAGCTCATCTCCTCTCCCGCGTGTGCTCTTTGCAGTGGCACGTCGGGAGCAACCTTCTCTTTTTTTTTTTCTTTTTTTTTTTCGCCAACGAAACTTCATCCCTCACTTCTCGCCTGAAATTTTATCACTGCTGCCACACACCCGGGCGGGAAAACGAAACGACTCCAAATCCCTTCTCCTTCCGATGGCGTCTTCCCGACTCCGTCGGGAAAAAGGGCTTCCTTCCCCGCGGCGGCTGTTCCAGCGCTCTGGGGAGGAAGGAGCAGTTATTTTTCGCTGTGTTTTCTCTTCGACTAATGCGATGGGGTTTTACTTTCGGTCTGAATTTCTGCTCCCACCTTCTCCAACGCTGCCTTTGCACCACCTGCTCGCTTATTTCCACCTCCTCCTCTCCGAGGGGAGCGCGGCGTTAACGGAGCGGGGAGTTTCCCCGGAATGGTTATTTTCGCAGCCGCCGTTGCCACCGCTGCCGCCGCCCTTCCCTCAGGTCCGCGGCGGCTGTGGCGGGAATAGGCCCCCGCTGGCTCATCGGGTCCTGCGGTACGTTTCAGAAATGCCCCTTCCCGCCGGGACTACCGGCTATGGGTGCCGGGGGAGCCGGCGGTGAGCGGCCATGGGGTCCCTGCCCTGGGGACAAAATGATGCCAAGGGTTTGAGGCGAAGGAGATGGGGCCTGCCGGCACTTCCCTCGCACGCATCCACCCCTTGAAATCGAGTTTTGCCTCCACCAGTGGTATTATTATTACTATTATTATTACTATTATTATTACTATTATTATTACTATTATTATTACTATTATTATTATTTCACTGTGTGCCCCACGTTTTTTTTACATACAAGACCAGTTCCCCAGCCCCTTAAGGTATCTGTAGCCCACTCCTCCCCTTCCAAAATCTCTGTAGACCTGTTCATAATCATAAGAGTATGGCTAATATAAATATTAATCTAATCCTTATTGGAAGGATTTCAGTGCTTGCTGGATATCACAAATATGTAATCCAGGGGAGAATGACATTAGTCTGGAAGTGTGGAGTGCAAAATACGATTTGAATAAAATGATAGGGTATATCTAATATTTCCTTTAGGGAGTACTATACTCTGAGCTGTCACAACCGATTGTGTAAATAGACGAGACTGAGGGATATGATCCTAATCATATTGATGAAACATTCATCTGAAAGACCGAGTGCAACCAGAAGGGACTCACTAGGAATACAATTAAATCCTAATCTGGGGAGAGGGACTCTTCTGCAAGCTTTCCACTAACTCTGCCACCCTCTCCCCCCTTTTCATTTTGGAGTCAAATAAAATGCAGCAGAAGAGGAGGAAATAAAGGAGAGACAGAGTACTGGGTGGCTTGCCTGCTTGAAGGACTGCATTAACACAGGGAGTGACTGGTGGGAAGAAGGTAAACCTCCAGCCCTGACCCTGCAGATAATGATAGATTAAGGCCTGACTTTACTCACAGGAGTAACTACCTGCCTGCAGAGAGTTTCCACCTGTGAGTGGTGCTAAACAAGTGCAGAAGGCCCGTGCTTCTGGAGGAAGAGCCCCTTTCCTATCTGGGCTTTCAACACCAGCTCAATTCCAGACTCATGAGCAAAACCTAGTCTACTGTCTGTTGTATGCAATTTAGTTTCCATTTGCAGCAGGGAACAGATTTCTTGCTGATAATATTTGTTAGCAAAAGGGTTATTTTCCAACCAGCAGCTGGTTCCTGTCTGGCCCTCATTGCTATGGTCTCAGACTGCCTTTCAGTAGTGCAGCTCATTGGGTGAAATAGCATCAGGCAGTTTGTCTTCCCTGCATGTGATGATAATCACATGCAGATCATGAAAGAAATACGTTAGCTACTGCTTTTGGAGGAACAACCTATTTTGACCATTGCCCCTCAAAAGATGGTCTGAGAAGATGGATGGGACAAGGCTCCTGTTGTGGTTCCTGTGGCAGTACTAAAACCAGGCTGACTGCTTTTCATCATTTCTCGCTTTTTGGGGAGGCATCAAACAGGTGTGTTTTCCTAATGCACACCACCTTTTGGCTTATGCCACTAAGGTGAATTCACGGTATGAATGCCTGAATTCACATCATGACATTTAAAGCTTGAAAAGCAGCCTGTCTTCTTCATCCTGCCACTGCTTAAAGTTAGGCTTCCTTTGAGTGTCTAAGACCCAAATCTGATCTGATATTTTTAGAGCTTTTTCAAAGTAGCCATTCTTGTGTCAGCAATCTCGGGCAAAGAGTGAGGTGGGTTCCTTCTGCCTGGAGTGTTCCTCATGCAAAGAATGGCCCCAAAGACAATGCCCAGTTCTCTTTTAGCAGGGCATGGTGTCTGTAAATGAGAGAAGGATATGTGGAGTGGGATGTCAGTTAACAAATCTGTAATATGAGCTCCATGTATGTCCATATTCTCTTCTGCTGAAGTATGAGGTCTGTAGTTTTATGGTTAACAGGACTCTGACGGTTGAAGTAGGCACTACTAAAGTGGCTGTAACGTAAGGTAGTATCATTTCAGCAGATTTGGGAACGAAACTTCATATCAGGGTTCTTCTATTCTGTGATTTTATATACTTAGGGCTAAGGAGTCAGTTCTGTTATGATCTCTGGTTTTCTTACAGCAGAGTTAGGGTTTTTGTAGTGTAGATTGGGCACTAATTGTTAAACTTCATGGAACAGTTACAATCCTATTTGTCCATAAAGCAATATAGTCTTTGTAAATTCCTTGCTATAGCTGCAAAGTTCCTTTGAGGAAGGAAACAATCTTTCTTGGTAAACTGCTTTGTAATGTGTTAGCACTTGCTTGTTCCTAGTGATAAGGTCTCAATAGGATAAATGTTATTACTTCCCTCCTCTTACTTCCTATGCCAAGTAAGAATATAAGAACATGCTCTTCCTGCCCTAATGAAGGTATAATTTGAGCAAGGAGATCTCTTAAGCTTACGCTTCAGAGAACATGTCAGGCAAAGGATACTTTACAGGAGCTATTCACAATAGCAGGTGAATTTTATCCTGTCTCTTACTCAAGACAGGACAGACAAAGCCTCACCTGTGTAGTCCAGTCTCCATTGGGTAGCTTTGTGGTTTACATCTCAAGATTATTATTAAGCCAGCTCTTCTGTTAATTCTTTCAGCAAAGGCAGGGTTCTGCTCTGCTGCTTTTACATTGCAATTCCTTTGCAGTATCATTTGAAAGGAAAGATGAGGTGAACTTCTTTTTTGGGTGGCAATGTGTTCGATCTAGAAGAAAAATTATGGCTAAATTTGTGACATTTGAATGTTTTTGGTTTCTAAAGTTTGTGTCAGCAATGGTCTGAATAACAGATAAATCTGCATTGTAAATCTCATTTTCAGACATGCAATATGTTTCTCTACTTGATCTGCTTAAATTATATGTACATAATAAACCTCTGGAAATGCCTGCTGTCAGGATGGGCCAGTGAGTAAGGGTAATGGATTGGAAGTGAAGAATCCAGTTATTTTTCAGTCAGATCAATTCTCTAATTCAGTTCACTGTGTAGGAACAGAAAGGCTTGTGCTGTTGTTCAGCAGAAAGAAGAAACAGAATGTAAGAACGAAAAAAATATTCCTGCCAGAGGTGCTGGTGACTGCTTTCACAAGTTTAAGCAGCAGTACTCATGTTTGGGTTTTTGTTGTTGCTTTTCCCCATAATAACAGCGCATGGCAGCTAATGCCTGGATGGTGAAGTCAGTGACCAAAGTCGTGGCCAGTTTAAGTATCAGTCTTCATAAGAACGTAAGGTGCTTGGTATAAACGCCGTGTCTGGAAATTGGCGAGGGGACTTTTTGATTGGGTAGAGATGCTGCAGTAGTACAATCACAGTATCCAAGTAGCTGTGGGAGTACGGTCAAGCGTAGGTTTACACCACCTCTTCTACCCCACAACAGCCATCCAGAGACATGCACTTGCTCCATAGTTTTATGTCGTAGTCCCCTGCCTATGGTTAGGTCTAGAGCTTTCCTGACTTCAGCCATGGGAAAAGAAACACATTCCCATAGGGAAGGGGTGTCAAACTTATTTTCACTGGAGGCCACATCAGCCTCTCAGTTGCCTTCAATGGGCTGAATGTAATTTTAGGACTGTATAAATGTAACTGTTCCTACATTCATATAGTCCTAAAATTAAATTTGGCCCTTCGAAGACAACCACGAGGCTGATGTGGCCCCAGGTGAAGATGAGTTTGACACCCCTGCCGTAGGTACTAGAAAATACAAACTCCCTGTTTTTGCTCTGCTGCAAAAGCTTCATCATTGCATAGTATAATGGCATGTGTGTAATAGCCTTACTGTGGTTTCTGCTCTCAAGAATTGTTATTATGATGTGGGTTCAGTTCTTCTTTCCGACAGTCCCATTGAGTGAGAATCCTCAGGGAGATGCAATTCCCCTGGAAATGCCCTGAAATATTAGGAGTTCCACGGCAGTGTCTTTAATCAGTAGCTGCAAGAGGGATGCTCTGTGGCAGGCTGCTTTCCATTTTATGTTTGGAGTGGTTATCTAGAGGAACAAGGGGTGTGTGCATTTCTAGTTCACTACAAAAGAAATGAACAAACAAACAAAAAGTATTAGGGTATTTCACTGGAGAGTTAAAAACCAAACCAAACCAAACCAACAAACCCAATGAACATTGATGGAATTGCTTTGAACTGTGGAGTGATGACTGATTTCTGCTAGGCTGGGTTGTGGGCGTTTTTGATAAATGGCTAAGGGAGTTATCTGTGTCTCCCCCGCTTTAAGTTGTACTGAGTCTCTGTAGGGAAGCATGGAGAATACTAGACGACAGGCAATGCCTTTCTGGTGTTTTCTCAACCTACCCAGGCACTGGAGCTTAAAAAGAAAAAAAGAAAATACAGATATATTTTCTTGTTGGTGGGGTATTCTCCAAACCAGGAGTCGCAGGGAGAGCCAAAGCAGCAGCAATCAAGGCAAACTGTGTTCCTCCACCGTATTCACTTCAATCAGATTTGATCTGCATCATTCTCCACAGTGGTATTAATACTGTTACGCTGAGAAGTGCTAATGGCCGCCCATAATGTTTAAAAGTCACTGAAGTATGGGGTGAAAACACTCTATAGAAAGACTTAAAGATTGGCCATAACCACACCTAAAAAAAAATCCTGATGGAGACTAAGTGGATTAAGTCTTTTGTCTGACACTTAAGCTTTTGGTCTCCTCTATTATAACAGCTACAGAGGTTAATAGCTAGGCCAAAGCATCTCAATTCTTATGGTATATCTTTATTGAAGAGGAAGGGTGAAGCTATGGGAGGGGGTTTGAGCTGATTTAAGGTTCCACTTACTGCGGAGAAAACAGAAAGTTTCTTATCCTTCCTTAGACTTTCCTTTTTATGCTTGGCTTGTGGGTCCACTTCTTACCTTGTACCAGCTGTGGGGCTCATCAAACTGCTCTGTGAGTCGATTAATTTTACACACTTGGCAGAAAACACATCCAGGAAAAATGGATGGTTGCATTCTGATAGGTTCACGAGTTGAATCAGCTCAACTAAGACCCAACAAGAGTCAGAGACAGTGAAAAGGAGAGGACAGGATTACATGGCCCAGACCAGTAGAGAAGGGAGTTGTAAGCAACCTCCCAGGGACTGTAGGAAGAGGGCAGGATTTGCCTTTGGTATAACCTTATGTTGACTTAATTTGTGAAATTGTAGCTTTGTCATTCAAAGAGACAAAACTCTCTTCTTCAGATTAAAAGATGTTTCCTCAGGCTGTTCCTTCTGAGTGTCCAGAAAGGGCAAGGTCCATGGGAAAGAATTGCAAAGTCACTTGCTGTGTTATGGCTTTAAGAAATATGGGCTGATCAGGGAGGAAGAGGTGATTGAGAACATAATAATGCAGATATCACTTGTGGTGCATGACCTTTCTTGTGCAGGCTGGTGGCCTTACCATATAGTCATGATCACCCAAACTTAACTTAGCAATGCCTCTCAGGATAGGTTTCCTGGGGCTAATTTGGGAACAGGACATATGCGTTAACACTTTTTGGCTCAGACTCTGTAAGATTACTTATTTGGGTTAAGTAAGCTTGCTCAAGGAATCCACAGGAATGGGTTGTATTTGTGTCACTTGCTCAGGGAAGGGAGGAGTTTGGTATATTTCATTGATAGTAAACTACATTAAGAAAAGACCTTCTTTGATGCCACTGCTTTCTCCTCCCAATAAGAAGCAAACATTCACGGCCAAATAAGAAAATCTGTTCCTGCTTGTTAAGGGGGCAAAATCGGCAACTTCAGACAAAAATCTGATTTTGACAGTGCTACCAACATGATACATACTGGTGTGAGACTTCCCTGTGTAGACTTGAGACCTCCTAGAGCAAGTAGCAAAAATGCTAGCGTTTGTGAGATTAGTTTGCAAGCAGTCAATGCCCAACTACAGGGAAGGCACTCTATAAGCTGAAAAAATGATTAAAAAGGTAAAACACTGAAATAAGTGGACAGACCAACAATTCTACTTGAAAGAACCCAAGCTGTGAACTGAATTCTTTAACACTGAATTTCAAAGGGAATTTTGCAAAAATGAAAACCATTGAAATTGTTTTATGATATTAACAGCTGATTATTTTAATTCCGTTCTCCTAACCCTCTATCTGCCTTTGTTGGTAAGGAGGAATTTCCTCTAAAGTTTTTACTGTTTTAGGGAGATCTTCTCCATTCCTCTTTGCACCATAGTTTCTGTTTTCTGAGACCTATATATCTATAGCTAGGACAGATGTAATAGAAAAGGAACTGAATGGTAAATATATTATACCTTGCCTATGAGAAAATGTCTCTTTCATTGGTGGGAGTAAGCTCCAAGTGGAGAAAGCTACAATCCAGAATGCGAGTAGCAGGTTGTGCTATGAAGAGTAATTTGAGAAACTAGAAGGCTGTTATTAAGGACTGGCTGATTGAGACAGGGTACATAATGTACTGCTTAGGCAACATCATGTTTGTTCACTGTCATCTTGCAGGACACTTGGAAACTCCAGCCAACAGTAACTGAGGAGAGAGGTAGATGAGTGCTGAATTGTGTGGTGGCCATGTAGCCAGTTTGAGTGGCTTGCAGAAATCTTTGTCTCATTTCAAAAAGACCATGAGTGCATTCAGGATCAGAGGGCTGTAATTCTTCAGTCTTAAAACAAAATGCAGTAATGATCCTTTGTACTTGACCTGGTCTTACAAAACTCTTGGTTCAGGAAGTGACACGTGGCTGTGGCTGGGGCTGGATAGGTTTCCAGAGATTTGTCGCTATAGGTGTATCAGAAGTATTCCATAGATACAGCTGAATGTTATATATGTGTTGCATCTCTGATGCATGCTTTGAAGAAGACCTGGACAGATCAGGACAGACAGCAGCGAGGACAGATGTTCCTCCTAAAATCAGGTAAGGGTTTATAACCTGTTGTTGTCAAACTCAACACTGGAATTTGGGCCAGAAAGTCTGCTAAACTCCAGGCTAAATGCAGAAGTTTCAAATGAGAACTTCAGTAAGCCAAACGGTTATAAATGATCATGAGCTGGAGGTGAAATTATACCTTATTTAAGTTCATTAGAGCCCACAGAAGAGATCTTTTTGGAGGAAAGGGAAGGAATCTGCCTACATGGTAGTGCTTGCAGAAATTTGCAAAACTTCAAAGCATCTGACATAACTGGAATTGAGCTAAGAGACTAAGCCCACTCCTGCTCATACCTTTGATATACTTACTTCTTATATTCGAACTCAGGAGTAAGGAGCTCTCTGTTTATCCATGCTGGCCTTCCACCATGTTTGCTTGACTTCCTGCATGCAGGAATGGGCTGTCCTGTGCTTTGAGGAGTTTGTCCTTGAAGATCAGCCAGCTCTCAAGGGCTTTCTCTTTACCTTCCACAGCAGTCTTCTATAACAGTCTACCAGGAAGATCCCTGAACAAGCTGAATTCTGCTCTCCTGAAGTGCCAGCTTGTAACTGTACTGCCCATTATTTTGTTGTTGTTGTTGTTGTTTTTGTGGGGTTTTTTTTCTTAAGAAGTTCAGAAGACTCATCAGTCACATGCATCGAGAAATTACCATCAACACAGACCGGAAATCTGGATTGCCTGTGACCAGCTGTCTGCAGACATTGGAGTGGTTTTCCTCCCCAGTGAGTACCAGTGGGGACTAGAGCTGGAGTACCAGCTCATGGAGCTTTCTCCAGCTTTCAAATGAAGGCTTCTTCTACTTCTCCTTCTTAATCAGGAGGTCTGTAGTAGGCACCTAGCACAACATCATTCACATTGAACTGTTCTCTGATCCCTACCTGTAAGGTCTTGGCTACCTTGTCACTTGTTCCAAGCAGAGCAGTGTGTGTTGCAGCCAGCCCTTTGCACAGATTGAAACCCATCCATGTTCCTCACCTTCCCAGGCTGTTTTTTCTCAAAAGCCTGTATTTATCCATTGCGGCAATCCAGCCAGGTGAGCTCTTCCACTGAGATTCTGTAATCCCCATGAGATGCCACCAAGCAATCTCTTTTCTATGGTTGGGTTCAGACCCAAGGCACTTTCTCTAGGTTCCTTTGTGACTAAGAGTGCTGCTTGTTGGAGTTGCTTTATTCTCATTCCTTCTTTCCCTCTCTGAGTGCTCATTCCTCTTTCAGCAGTATGTTCCTTGTTCTTGTCTTCTTCATTAAATAAATAGTAGTACTAAATGCACTTAAGTGTCTCGTTGCACTAGTTATGTTGTAGTATAGGAGCTGGATACTCTAGCAGCCCTTGAGTATGTTACTCTTTTGAGCCTTCAGGGGGTCCTGCCTGAGGTACTGAGCCTTAGCACTGCACCACTTCAAGTATCCATGCTGTGATGTTTGCTTTCTGAAGGCAGAGGTAGATGGAACTGGTCCTGACATTCCCTGGCAGTAGGGTCTTGCATGGATGTCCTCTAACCTAGGGGGCTGGTATTCCCAAGGGTGCTTTTGCAGTCATGGCTGACTGGTGTGTAGATCTAGTTCTGTCTGCCCAGCAGCAACCTGCATGAGGATGCAGGCTGAATTGACAGCTTTGAAGTTGATGGGATGCTTCAGTAGCAGAAAAAGGAAGGCTTGACTCTGGTGGTTGTACATAGGAAAGACAGAAGTTGGAGGCCCAGATTAGCACTGAAAGGCCCATGTTATGGGTAAATGCCCCATCCCTGGAGACATTCAAGGCCAGGCTGGATGAGGCTCTGAGCAACCGGATCTAGTTGATGATGTCCCTGCTTGTGGCAGAGGGTTGGACTAGATGACCTTTGAAGGTCCCTTCCAACCCAAACTACTCTATGATTCTACAGCTGAGTACGGGGAGCAGGAAAGGGGCTGAGTGAAAATCTAAGTTGATTGCGGAAGGTCAGTTGCAGAGCAGTGTGAAAAGGTAATACCCATCAAAAAAAAGTCTGCTGAAAGAACGTACCTTTCAAGACTTGTAATAACTGAAGAGCTTTGATCAAGCAACATTATTGCATGGAAACTTAATGGTTTATGTCATGTGCTTCTATCACCTTTTTTAATGTGATGTCAAGCGCCCTAAAACCAGACTTACCATTTTATGGAACTATGCCTATAAACACGGTGTTTCTATTTTAAAGGAAACATGTTGGTAATTGTCAGGAAGTCATGCTCAATTCTCAGTCACAGAATTATCAGCGTCACCATGTGTGTTTGAAATGGTATGAATTTTGAATGTTATTAATAATAAGCAAAATGCACCTTCAATTTGTATTTTGCCACTGCATGGAAAACTCACAGAATGCTGTAAAGTTTATAAATGATTACAGCCTCACAATAATTGTATTATGCTATAGTATCAGAAAACTAATGCCAAGAAAACCATTTATTGAACAAAAAAAGTCAAAGTAAAAATAAAAGGTGCCAGTCTGCCTGGTAAACGAGTGTACTGTATTATCCATACTGAAAATCCCATTGAAGTTTCTATAGAAATGCAGCAGCCTCCTGCAGCAGTTGCTCCAAAATAGTGTGTAATATAATGAATAAGACAGGACACCCACTTTCTTTTAAACAGAAACCTTCTGGTATCATGTCTGAGAAGAATAACCTTGCTTATGGGATTAAATGGGCTGAATTCTGAGTGAAAGGTTTTATCTATCTATTTATTTATTCCCAAAAGGTCTTGAAATGTTTCAGATCTAATGACTTCAAATGTTTTGTACCAACGTAGATTTTTGTGGAAGAGTCTGATTTTCTGACCTCAGCCTACAACTGTAAGAGCATGTTTAGCTTGCTGCCTTGTGACAGTACTCATGAGCAAATAGTATCTTGGGTTCACTGCTATTTTTTAAGAGCAGCGTTCCATGTGATAGGAAAACTTTCACTGAAGTGGATCGGTTGGAGCCGGCTCAGTGGTTCTTGTGTCTGCTTTCCCTTGCGCTTTCTGTGTAATGTTCTGACACTTTTGACTGTTTCCATTCCGAATGAACAGAATTCCATTGGAATGGATTTGGAATTCCATTCCAAAAAACAATGCTATGTTCATTTCTAGTACAATCCTGGAAGTCTGTTCTGTTTTTGTGTGGGTCAGACAAAATAATTGAGCTGTTGAACTCTGAAAATGGTTCATGCTTTTCTCAGAGATGGTTCTGAGTAGAACAGGTACCTTTGCTGCCCGTGCTCTTGATAAAAATATTTGACTTAAATCCCTAAGGCAGGTACAGAGTGGTGAAAAAAAGAGTGGCTGTATAAAAAATTAAGTGGTCAGCACTTCCCAGGAACAGGTCTTTGAGCTGTAGCATTTAAATGCCAAATCAGGGCATTTTCTGTTGCTTCCACAAAACGACATCCAATCCTGTAGCATGAAGCCCAGCACAGAGTTGTGTCAGGATGAAGTGCGAATGAGTTGCATATGGATTCTCTTTGCTAATGCAGGGTCTTGGTCCCTGTTACGTACCACTTGTGTATGTCTCCTCTGAACATCCTTTCAGCACTTGAGCTGGAAGTTTCTGGACCCATCAGGAGCCACTTCATCAGGACACAGTGTTTCTCACTGCTGAAGATAGAATATCTTGCTTCGTGTTAAATAATACTTTGTAACATGTCAAAAATAATCTCCAAATTGTGTAGCCGTAGCTGTTCCTGCTTATAAGAATTACCATGTCATGTAACACAGGATAAACCCATGAGGAAGCTCTCCCCAGTGTGGAAGAAGGTTTCAGGTCACAGCCTGCAGGGTTATGCCTGACATTTTTAAGTGTGTAGCCTCAGATTCCAGCTTCAATGCAGCAACTCTGACAGGGTTTGCAGGTTTGTTTTCTGGCCTTGCAACTCTAGCTCTTCTAATTTCAAATGTAACACTTAAAACATACATAGTTCATTTGATGTAGCAAGGTTTATGGAGCATCTAGCATACTCCTAAAGATGCAAAGAGTGTGTATATACATGAAGCACAATGACACAGCATGCAGCCTTCCCAATACAATCTGGAAAAAGGCAAATAAAGGAGTGTGGGTAGGAGAAAGATACAGATACTTTGGAGACACAAGTAGGAAAACTTTTCCTGTAGAAGTAGGAAAACTTTTCCTGTAGAAGTAGGATACTGGCTGAAATATGAGACTTTCCAAGGCTGGGGTTCCTTCTGGCCAGGTAAGAGAGACACTGCTGCAAAGGACCAGATAGGGCAGCCTGCACACTGAGTAGCACTTACCTGTATAAGGACTCTCACTGAATGCTATTTATTAATGCACCCCTATTGAAATTAATATGAGTAGAATATGTTGATTTTGGCCCTACGTTAATAACGTAAAATTGTAGCTTTAAAAAATGGATCTGAACAGAGAGGTATGGTCCAATACTGCACTGGCTCTGAGGGTTTGTTGGTTTAAGAGGATTTGGAATTTTTGTTTTGGCAGGGATTTTTCTAGGTGTGTGGGGTGGCTGGGAGAACGTGATTACTTTTCTTACAAATCTAATAAAAGAATTAGCCTAGAAGAGAGGAAAAAGAATCTGCTCCCTTAGATGTTATCTAAGACGCCACCTTTTTCTCTAAGAAATAGAGTTTTCATGTGTTATATTACATCATAGCCCCCCAAAAAGATGCATATCTTTTGCCTGGGGTGAGCAACTCCTGAGATTTCTGAAGTCAGGCTAGTACATTAACACCTTAGATTTAGGTAGTGCACAGCTACAAGCAAGTGTCTTTGGATGATAGAAGCAAATCAGACACTGCTTTTGTATGTCACAAGGGGTTATACTATTTTAGTGCTATGCCCTTTGGCTTTACAAATGCACCTGTAGTGCTCCTGTGGTTGGTGCAAAGAATCTTGGTAGAATTAATTTACTATAGTTCTTTCATCTTTGTAAATAGCAAATGTTATAACTGTCTGTATACAAGCTGCTTTTCAAACCTTGCATGTATTGCTTGCAGCAGTTCATGGGTAAGGAAGGCTTCTGTTCTTTAATGCTAGCACTGTGTTCAGAAATGTACTTTTTCATTCACAAAAGGTGATTTTTTGTGGAAGCAGGAAGAATTTATGGCAGTGTCTGGGCATAAGGAAAATGGAGATAAATTCTAGGAAAGCTAAAGAGGGATCGCCAGGTACAGATTTTGGCTGTGCCTTTGCGAATCTGCAAAATTCTCAACTGGTTTAATATGATCTGCTGTGTTATTTTTTATTGGAATAAATGACTCTGAGAGCTCATAGTGTTTATATGACACTGTCATACTGTAGCAAACTATTAACCATTATCTGGCATTTCAGGAGCAGAGATACTGGACTATCAAACACCACAGCAAATAGCTGTTGCTTTGAATCTTTTCAAGAGATGGGGGGAGCTAAGTGTCTGTAATATCAAGAAGGTTTTAATTTTACCAATATGCCCTGCTTCCCTTTTATTACCTACAGAGAGGATTTTTTTTTTTTTTTTTTAAATTCCCTAATTTTGACAGTATTGTGGTTGGGTTGTTTGTTTATTTTTTACATGGCATGAAGATGGTGTCATGTCATGATATTAGAAAAAGTGTGCTGGAACACTCACCATGCTCATTGTAGTCCAAATCTTTTCCACAAAAAACAACAAAAGACAAAAATGTAAAAGCAAAGAAAAAAGAATAAGAGAGAGACTGTGACTTGTAATAAGACTAGGTAGCTTTCTAATAATCTTGCTATTATAGAAAAATGCATTCAGCATACGAATTTATTAGATGTTCCAAGACCTGGTAAATTTTAAGCAGTATCAGCTGCTAAAGTCATAGGCTTTTAGCTGCCTTTTTAATCCGAGTCTTCTAGGAGAAGACTGCATAAAATAGCCTTACCTAAGCCAGGCTTTTGGGGGTTTTTTCAGTACTGCAGAGGTTGGAAAAAGTGGGGCAGAGAAAGAAAAGGAGATACAAGAAAGGTGTTAAAAGCAGGCAAATACTTGAAAGTTTTTTGCTTCGGATGTGTTAGCATTTTGCTGAAGGTGGTAGGGAGGTAGGCTGAAGGTCCAGCCTGGTTTGTCAGATCATCTCCCAGGATCAGTAGCAGTGTGGGTTCCTGTGTGTCAAGGTGGATCATAGGAACATTGTGGTTATGTGGCATTAGGCCAAACGTCCATCTTGTCCAGTATGTTGTCTCTAGAGTGCTAATAGCAGAGCGTAAGAATAAGATATGTTACAGGTGGATAGTTCTCCCGAGAGCTCCCAGCAATCAGCTTTAAGGATTTCTTGAGCTATTTCTGGACTGTCATGCTTAACATTTCTCTGATGTGGTTTAATCCTTTAAGCGAACCTCATTCCCCATAGGAACCTCTAAAATTCTGCAGCTCGACGTTGCAAAGGTTTGGTTGCGGATTTCCCCATTGGAAATGTTAACTCACATTGCTGCAATTCATTCCTTTCAAATCACTTCTGTTAATCACCAGTGCCAAATGAAAAGCACTCCAAAAGTGCAAGTGGGATTTGCTTATTCTCTTATTTGGCTTACCAGGAATGGCCCCCTCTGTGGGTGATTTTATATACAATTTTCATATTCTCATTTTTCCCATCCTAAACTTCTTTTTGCTAAATAGCCTTTACATCCACCCAGTGCTTGAGTTGAATCAGAACATAAACATAATTGTATGTAACAGATTTCTATTATTTGTTTCTAGAGCTGCAAACCTCAGGTACTTTGGGGTACTGAGCTAGGACATAAGTATTTCACCTTTTTGCTCTTTGTTATTCATTATTATAAATGTAATTGAAAATATCACGTGGGGAGCCTGAAGATAGGTAACTCCAACAGGTATCTTGTATTAGTGGTAGCCTGTGATATTTTGGGGTACATTGTGCTTACTACTCATATCTGAATTAGTGAGAATTGTGAATGCCCTGATCCTGAAGACAGGCCATTTATTTGGAAGGATAATCACCCTTGAAGGCTTATGAGTGGACAGACATGCTAGTAAGTTAATTCTCTTCATCTCAAACTGCCATGAGCTCTCTTCCAGTCATCCTGTGAATATCTAGGAGGTTTCTGTTTGCCAGTATAATCTAAATATTCACATTATTACAAACTCAGAAGGGTTTTCCTTTCAACAGCGTGAACTGGGATTTAACTCTCCTCACCTCTCCTCTCCTCTCCTCTCCTCTCCTCTCCTCTCCTCTCCTCTCCTCTCCTCTCCTCTCCTCTCCTCTCCTCTCCTCTCCTCTCCTCTCCTCTCCTTTTCCCATTTCCCATTTCTTCTTTAGATATAATTTTTTTAAAATGTTATGACAGTTTCCTTGACTTTGACTTCCAAGGCATGCAGGTAAACCATAACTGCCAAATTTTATTCGAGTTTGGAACTGGGATAGACCCCACAAGGTATATTTTACTACAGAGCAATCCGTTTGTGCAAGGTGTACCGGTGCAAGAAGTCAGCTCTGTTTGCTCCCAGCCTGGATGGGAAGACAAGGGCTCTTAACTCAGGGGAAGAGTTGTTTAGAGCCTGTTTCTGCAGAGGAACCGCTTGCTGGGCTGAGGCGCTTTGCCTCGATGCGTGTGGCTACAGTGCCCTCTTGTGCGAGCGAGCGCTGGTGAACGGCGGCTGGTGCAGAAGGTCTCCCCGAAACACCTGGCTGTCGGAGGAGGAAGGAAACCGAAGACAAAAATCTTCCTGCTGTGGCCATTTGCAGCTGGGTTTTAGCCGCCAACAATTAGTTTGGTTCTGTGATATGACGCAAATATAAGGGGACGGGCTTTGGGGCTTTACAGTTTAAAATGTGCTTTCTATTCTGCTCGTATTTTGCCATTAGCTGGAAGATGAACAACTACTATTTTTGTTGTGGTGACGGCCACAGGACCTGTAATGGACAGGAGCTCCTGGTTGTGCTAGGTGCTGTCTCCACACTCAGAGGTAGGGCCCTTGCTGTGCTGCGAAGCTTTAATTGTGTAGGAAAAATAAGTAACATCTGGCCATTCTCTTGCAGCAATAAAGCCAAAAGTTTCCTCCTCCCCCCACCCCAAACTTGACATCTGCACTTCATCTGTCTCTGAAATTAGAGAGATTGAATTAATAAGTCTTGACTGGAAAAAAAAAGAAGACAACTTCAAAGGAAGAAAGGGCACAGTGATCAGAACTAAGTGAGCAGGACAGACCCAGGAGGGTTTTGACACATTATAATTTGAAAATGGCAAAGCAAAAATCTACTGTGACCACAGTGTTTCAGGGTTACTGTAAGCCAAGAAAAATACCTGCCTATGTAAATAAGTTTAACCATGATACTGAAAACTGAAGGATCTGTCCTACTCATTTGATCAAATGTTTTTTGATCATTCTAAAATTATAGCTACCCTTCTGAAGGTGTAATTCATGACAAAACTGTAGGGAGTGAAAGCGACAACTAAGCAAGAAAATTGTGATTATATTACCAAGACTTAAAGTGTGTAAGCAAGAATATCATAACATTAAAACCAGAAAAAGCCAAACCTAGTTCCTCAGTATAGGCCGTTAACTGTATAAACCTAGAAAAAGGACTTGGTATGGGTTTTTCCAGGTGTTACGGAGTTTGACTTCAGTTGAAGTCCATGGGTAGGGAAACATGCAGTATCTTTGCAGTCAATGGAAAAGCAGACTGTTTGGTGGTGTGCGGTTTGGTTTTGTTTTGTTTGGTTTTTACCTACTGTGTTTTTCTTTGATTAGCATTGTCCCATTTTAAACATCCTATTCTCAACATTTTTTTATTGATGTAATAAACACTGAGAGTTCTGCCCTAACTTTATTTGCCTTAGAGTCCACAGAGGAGAGCCTGGAGAGATATAAAAATGAGGGGAGAGCTGGGAAGGTGAAATGCAAACTGAACTGAGCTGCACAAAAAGGAGCAGAAAAATGGGAAAGGAGGGAAGGGGATCATATCCTGACCAGAAGACAGTTGCAGTTTGCAAGAGGACCTGTGGGAAGGTAACTGGGAGCAGAGTTTAGCTATTAAAATGCTGCCATCCTGCACCTGTCTGCCAGTTCTATTGGTGTGTCCCATTGCATTCTCCAGTTTGTCCTTACTGCTGCTTCTTGGTCCTTGCTGGGCACCAGGCTTGCACCTGCAAATACCATCATCAGCCCTTAAGCTGAGGCAATGAAAGATTCAGCTGGAGTTGTGGAAACACCATGTCCTCTCCCTGATGTAGACAATTCTCCTCACTTAGGCACTGTGGCAGGAAGGAAGTGAGCGCACCATAAAGGTGGTTCATTCACTGCTTTACTTTGGTTTAATAAAGATACGCTTTGTTTACTAGCCAAACGCAAGACATTAACCCAGTTAATAATTACCTTAAATATCACAAATTTGCCCTAGGTTAGTATTTTTTCATCCAAGGCTCCTATTAATTAAATGCCAGTGCTGCTCAGCAACATGAAAATGTAAAAATGTATTTGTTACATTCCCTACTTACTGGATTAGGTTTCTTCCACTTTAAGCACACTGATATATAAACACAAGATATGGGCAAAGCCTCTGCCTGCTGAGAGTTGTCCAGGCTTAACTTATTTGTGCAGTACAAAGGTGTAAGGGTTGACTTGAGCTCTCATTCTCCTTGGATAGTGCTTAGGCTGCAACACCTTCCTACAGAGTGCACCACTGGGAGGTTCAACTCTGCAATAAATATAATTTTTTTTTGCAGATGAATGAGATGCTTCCAGATATTTGCAGCTGCAGTGCTTTCTTATTCAAGTATGTTGGCAGGTGAACTTTCATATGTCTGGGGATTTTCCAGATTTCAAGTATAGGATCATCATGGACACATTGATTCTTGGCCGCTGTTGAAATCAAAGCACAGTTGAGTGCAGCAGCTGAAAGCTGGAAGAAAAGTGATCAGCCAGGTTGTTAATTTTGCTCTTCATGGTGGACACTGGCTCTAGTTGCAATAGGAAGGAGCTCAGCAGGATCCAGGAGCTCCTGTCCCATGCAGAAGAAAACCACAGAAAACCTGTTGCTCCCAGCAAGGCAATGTGTCCATACTTTTATCCAGCTGCCAGGGGTGCCATGGACTAAGCTGTCACTCTGAGCACCTCGCAGCTCTGTGAGAATGTAACTTGCAGAGCAGTCAGCTCCAGAGGAGTCCAGCCCTAGCAGGGAGTGAGTGGACACCTTTGCCTATGAAGAAGGCTCATGCTGGCTGATGGAAAAGCGTGGCTGAATAATGGCACACATGCAGGTAATGCTCAGAGAGGGGAGCTATCAGTCTCCATAATGTTGTGGAGTCTGAATGCATGCACCCTGTGAAATTACGAAGATGACTGAAAGCATGTTTGGATCTCCTTAGATCTATTGATGCTTCAGCTCCACCTACCTCACTGGAGTACCATGTTGGGGGGATCACATTTACAGGAAAGTTGTCTCCAAACATGATAGAACAGAGTTTCTGGGACCTGTGGACTGACACCATTACATTTTGTGGCTACTGTCTTTCAACTAACTCTGTGTTTGTGCAGGAGCACCTGAATACAACTATTTACTGGCATGAAGTCCACAAAAAAGCAGAGGCTATAACATAAATGGGCCTGGGGTTCATCTCTTGGCATAAAGGTTTTTTGAGCTCATGCTTGTTAATAGCTTCTATTAGCAACATGCCCACGTTGGACAAGTTGTGATACTGAGAACGAGCCACAAGCTAGCTCTGAGCTGAGAATGCGTGACTGCCAGCAGAAGTAAGGCTTTCATTTCACAATAAGTGAATGGTACCTATAATATAAACCATATATTTACAAAATAGCATCTGCAGCTTTCCTTGATTTCAGTAGGTCAGAGAGTAAACATTACTTATTATCATTTATTCGGACTAGGTAGTCCTTTCTGGGCAAGGAGACTGAGTTTTAACAAGGCTTTCCTCTTTAGATGAAAAATGATGGTTTCATAGCAGGCTTAAGGGCCTGTTTATTGTGCACCGATCTTTGTATATGAACACAGCATAAATGCTAGAGCTGTTCAAATGGGGTTTGTTGTTGCTTTTTTTTTTTTTTCTGAAGCAGAAAATAATTGAGATAGGCAGAAATGGGACAAGACAGCAATGGTAGATGTGACTTTCAGAGTCTATGGAGAGTGAAAATATTAGAGGAAGATAAATATTCCCAGAAGTGTGGTGCATGTGTGCAGCTAGTGGGGAATTTCACAAGGAAAGGAAGACACAGACATTTTTATCAGGTCATTGCTTCCTGCAGACTCTTGACTGTACCAGCATTTGCCTTCTTGCACAGACTTGGGTCTGCGCAGGGTCAGTAATGTTCTGTTGGTAGATGAGGTATTTGGACATTGTTCTGTAGCACTGAATAAAATGGATTATTTAGGATTTGAAAAAAATAGTTCATTGTAATTGAAAGAAAAAGAACATATAACGTAAAGAAGCGCCGTTTGTGTACAAAAAAAATTAAGGTTATCCCTTCCAAAATTTATTTGGATTCTCTTTTGTATTTGCCATTTTCTTGTACTTCCAGCAGAGGGCAGGTTTGTGTCACAAAGCCTATTTGCTCCGTCTGTGAGAATTCGACAACAGCTCCAGCAGCCCTGTTCAGTCCTAGTCAGAAAAAAAGAAGTGTTATTTTGTGGTAATTTTCTTTGAAATTACCTCAGAATTTTTAAAGAACAAAATAAACCCAAAACAAAACAAACTAGATGGAGTCCTATTGGCAACCTTGAATCTTGCTAAAAATCTAGCCCCTGAACACATTCCTTTTGTTTTCTACAATTGTAATGAAATTCCCATTGGTTCATTTCTCCCAGTGCATTTTTCCTCTGTTTCTATTATATTTGAATATCTAAGAAATTTTGGGCATTGTCTTCATGTGAAGACAACCAAGTGATGCACTTAATGTTGCAGAGACATGAGGAGGTGGTGTTCTGTTAAAGATGGGTAGCATAGAATACTGTTGTACCAGCAAAATGCAAATATAATTGAGGCCTGGAGGCTAAAAATTAGAAAAAAAATTATAATCCTTGCATGCAAAACACTGAGGAAGAAATCAGGTTGCTACATCATGGTAACAAGCCCCAGCAAGGTTAACAACATGCCCACGTTTGCGTAATTCTTCTCAGTGCCATTTTGGTTTCAAAGTGACATGTTGTGGCAGTGCCAGAATGGGATGTTCTGAAGCAAAGGAGGCAAATGCTTTTCTAATTCATGTGTCATCCCCAGGAATCCTGTTTCTTCTGCTGCAACTACTTCACCCTGTGCTGCGTAAGTGTGAATCAACAGGACAGTCTGAACTTACCAGTGGATGCACCAGCTTTTGCTTCTGCTTCCTTAGTATCTCATCATTGCTTATTTTGTCTTCCATA
The DNA here is from genome assembly GCF_036013445.1 of Caloenas nicobarica. Lineage (NCBI taxonomy): Eukaryota > Metazoa > Chordata > Aves > Columbiformes > Columbidae > Caloenas > Caloenas nicobarica. Next base: position 42,723,479 of record NC_088246.1, on the reverse strand, counting down.
TGATTTTGAGCCTTGGATTTTACTTTTTTTTTTTAAATTGTCACTTTGCATCCTGTGCCCCTGAATTACATAGTGATGAAAATACAAGTATTTTGCAGGTATTCATATCCATCAACCATTGTTACTGTTCACTTTACTTTCTGTTAAGCAAATGAACACTAGCACTCCTGCTAGTTTAGACTTGCATTTCTTTTTTATGTGGTATGTTTTAGATTTGTATAATTTTGAAAAGTATGGATTAACACGATAGTACCGTACTTGTCTTGTATTTGGACAATCACCATGAAATATCACAAGTATAGTCTGCTGCCAACAAGCTGTGTACCACTGCTTTAGGAGCTTTTATGCAACAATGTTATCCAGGATAGTGCCTTTTCTTCACTTTCGGCCTGGCTTTGTAGTTTCACGTTGTCTGTTCTTAGGGGGATGGCAGCACTTTGCATTTGAAAATCAGCCCTCAATCCCCCCACTCTAAATATTATTATTAAGTTTACTGTCTGGATGATTCAGTAGTATCTAAAGAGAGAGTGAACTTCATCAAGTCAGGAAGCATAACCTTCAGTTAGCTGGTGAAATGTTAACAAGGACTCCGTACAGCCTCCAGCCTGGAACTGGCGTGGCCAATATTGAACAGAGGTCTTCAGAGGTGGAAGACTAGAAAAACTGGCCCTGTGGACAAATACCTTTTCCAACTCCCATCACATCTCTAACAGTTACTAGGGCAGAATAATGTTTTGTGACCTTTGTGTTCTCCCATTACCACAACATAATCTAGCTGTGCAAGCTTTGCAAAGGTCACTGTAAAAATAAAAATATTTCCTGCTGTGATCCATACCCTCAAACACAAGGGAAAAGAAATATCCTAATAAATGTAGTGACATTTGCACTATAGGGCACAGTGCAAAGATCATGAACCATTATTCTGCACTAGTAATAATGTCACCATTTTATTCTTGCCCAGTGGTTACTATATGACATTTGTGCTCACAGGGAAATTCCTGTGAATATCAGCAACTTAAAATACATGGCCTCAAGGACTTATTGGTTTCCCATTGAAGTCAATGGAAGCTTTGCTATTTTCTTAGCTATAACTGGGAACAGGACTGACCCAGCATTTCTCATGATCGAAATTGAGGTAGTTTTAAAGTGGGTTTCATGTTTTTTTTTTCCCCATTAAAAAGTATTTGTTTACTGGACCCCGATGAAACATGTTTCTTAAAATACTATAACAGGACATTTTATTATATCCCTGAGAATTGCTGCAATTGCACTTGTAGAAGACAGATTATATGATGAGTCTTTTTTTTAAAAAAATGTAAGTCTTAATACTCCTTGGTACTTGTGCAATGATTTATGACTTGCAAGACAGATGTTACCTAATATTTGTTTACTACATTCTTATGTGATGGGTAAATAACTGTTCCCTCTATTTCTCAAACAGAGAAATAGATTAATTCAGAATTTTCTGACTGACATGACTGAATCTACAGAATTATTAAAAATAATAATAATGAGGGTCTGAGTTTCACAGGTGTGGAAGTTCCTGGATTTGCTCAATAGACTCTGGTTCTTGTGTTAGTTATTTGCAAATGCCCTGGAGCTGATTTTTTATGTATTTTTTTAAGCTTAAGTATGTCAACCTCGATCAATCTCTATGAGAGTATGACTGAGCTCCTGGAAGGAGGAGGTGGAGGATTTGCATGCAACTGCAATCCATGTTGGCATTAGCCCCTGTCTAGAAACATACCTCAGCAATCAATATGTTTCATGTACCTCTGATAATATTTACAAGTCTGAGAAGAACTCCACCCCTCCTCATGTGTTAAGGAGAAGCCTATCTGACAGAAAGGAAGTATTTGAATGCTCAGTCAATGGTAGGATTACTTTTATTCATTATTTTGGATAAGATGGTGCCTGCCTCTAGTCTGGCTCTGCTGTGGAGGAGAACCATGTTTCCTTCCCCAGCCTCAGTATGTGCCTGTATCAGAGCAAAATACACCACTAGTTCTGAGGGAAGTGCATAGGCTGTTATTTCTTAAAAGCTTGTGGTGAGTAAAATCGTCCCCAGCTGCAGAGGATGGTCCATGTTTACAGCTTGAGGAAGGAGGCAGCACTGTATCATCCAACGTACTGCCTCCTGATTTATTCTCAAACGTGTGCCGCTGCCAGGCTTGTGATGGGGGAAGGTTTTCAGTGCAGTGGGTTGTGCAGGTGGAAGAGGGACCTATGTTGATCAGGTGCATTCAATAATTGAGACCTTGTTGAACATGAGAACTCAGTAGGTGGGATCTGGTGGCAAAAGAACTGTAGCCTCTTTGACTCTGTGATCCACTAAGCCCAGCTCAGTTGTCACGCCAGCCTGTGACTCTGTCTTGGACATGAAGTTCAACCCTGGCTTCAGACAAATGTGAAGTGGGAACCACTCATGTCAGCCAACATGTCCAGTGCATGACACTGAGCAAATTCAATAGTACGAAGCTAACATTCAAAGTGTGCTCCAGAGAGCTGGGGGAAAGACAGGGTCTGCTTCTTGAAGGTCTCACCAATAAACAGCATGGCCTGATCCTGTGCTTACTTTCCTGCTCCTTGTCCAGGCCAGGAGAGCAGACAGGCTTGTGCAATCAGCTGAGTACAATTTTTCCTGTGGGTGGTAGTGTTTAGAAAGTGTGCTGCCTTGCTTCTCTCAGATTGCTGTCACCCTCCCCTGATGGGATTAGGAACCTGGCTTCACAGGTATTGCCTGATCCAGGTGGCTTTCATAGGGATGAGGCGGGTAGTGATGAGAAAACAGGGTGAGTGATGACTTTGTAACTGTGCTAGTAATCTTTGCTTGTGGGAGGGGAGTGAGAAGAAGATATGGAGGCACAATAAGAAGTTATAATTCTCACCCATAGCAGGAATTCCTTTAAACGTTTGATCAGGGAGGAGACATCAGTCATGATTTTCTGACTCATTTCATGTATTCAGACAGTGTACCCCTCCGGTCTCCTGCTGCCTGTAGCACTACTGTCCCAATTTATTTATGTAGAAAGTTATAAGAAGAATTTTCCTCTTTAAAAATAGAATTAAAGAATTAATGTTGTAATATGTGAAGTACTGAAGTCACTGAGAAAATTAGCTCTTCTTTTAAAAAAATAAAAAGCAACAACATTCAAGTTATTTATGACCTGGGTGATTTGAGGGGCTCTTATGGGGCCTTTACTTCTTAAGAAGAGTCCCCCCCTCTCTCCCAGGTGATCTTATCACAGGATGCCTACAGATGGGAATAATGTACAGTTTGATCTTATAATGAACAGTTAACTGGCTTGCTTGTCTCTGTAGCTTTAGAGGAAGACCTGCAGAGGAGAAATGTTCTGAACGTCAATGGAACCCACTAAAGAGCAGGAATAAATGGAAGAGTGGTCTGCGAGGTACCAAGCTGTGTGAGTTTTCTTCTGAATTTGCTTGCTAAGTTTGTTATTAGCATGCTGTTTGGAAGTACTGAGGGACAGGCAGCTACCCCTTTCCAAGTTTCTTTTATACACTAAGGCTGGTATAACTTTGCAGTATCCTCATGAAAGTTGCTGTGAAGACTGAATCTGCCACAGATAGTTTCGAAAGCTTGACTTAGCATGCCTTCAGCAGCAGCCACAAATACTTTCAGTTCTGGGTCCAGAGTTTTAAGGATCAGCTTAGTCAGCAAGGGAAACTCAGTTTTCTCATTTGATAGCTTTTAGTTAGACATGCATACATATATAAATGCATAGATTATCTACTACCTCCTACTGCAAATGTCTCACTGAAATTAATGAGGTTTTTCAAAGAGTAAAGTATGACTAATAATGAATAATATTAATACTCAGCATGACTAATAGTGGTGGGAGGGAGAGTCTTAATGACTTAGACAAGGAGGGTCTGCTGGGAGCCAGCATCTGATTTGCAAGAACAATTCCTTTTCAGAGTGGTGAAGCTGTTTCTCACTTGTTACCAATTACACTTGTTAAATTACAGCCCCCATTTTATCAAAGACTTCTTGATCTCTGTCTTTATGCCTTTCTCCAGGCATAGCTTACATGTGTGGCAGAAAATGAGTCATGCCCAGGCAGCTGGTCTTCTGATCCCTTTTCTGTTTAGTTTTAGCATAGTCTACATCTTTGTAGCTTTTTATTTAGAGATCATGTTTCAAAAAGCCTGTGACAAAGCTCCTCACAAGAGGCTTTTTTTCATTTAATGTGGGAGAGGGAGCATGAGATGAGGAACTGGTTAAGCAACAAGAAAAAAGCAGAATGAGATCAGATGAGATTTCGAAACAGTTAACGGTTTCTGGTGCAGTGCCTTGGAGTCTGTCTGAGGATAAGCCATATTGTCACATATTTGTGTGTATGAAGGATGTGGATGAGTGGAAAAGCAGATGTGAAATTAACAGAGAAAAGAAACATTCATGAAGGTTTTCAGAAGAACAAAACATGAAATTGTTTTTCCTGACAATGGGGTGCTAGATGGCCAGCTCTTCATAGATGTTACTGAATTTTTAAAGTCACTGAAACAAACTCATATGTGTCTATTATTGTAGACTATTATACAGTAAAATAAAATCTGCTACCATTTTATTACTATAATTGCAAGTTTTTGGGGAAGGACCTGCAGTGTAAATTAGGCTGGGATGGGGAATGAGGAAATTCATTTTCCACCTCAAATACAAATTAATCTGAACACCTTTAGAACAAGTACTGAAGGGGCGAATCTTTTTTGTCAGTCCCGAAACTCAAACTAGCTCCTTTCTAGCTCTTCTTTCCAATTCTTGCCACTGCCTCCCCATCTGTGGTAGCCTTTACTTTTCTTCTGACAGACTTTTCAGTAGTTTCATGCTGCTAATACAAAAATCTATGAAATATTAACAATTTAATAACCTAGAGAGATCCTTGGTCAGGCTGGATTAAGGAAAATGGGGTCAAGAGGTTTGGGAAAGAAGCAAGGCTATATAATTCCAGGGTTAGTCCTGATGTATAATTTAGATTCTGATATGTCACCTAATTTTAACAAGCTCCATGACTAGAATAATAAGTTAATCCAAATAGGTGTATCAGATCATGGACATTGAAAACCGGGTTATTTTAGGCTGTCTTAATTGAAAATGTTATCTCAGGGATTTATGATGCAGGTCTGTACCAGAGTCATATTTAACAGTCTAATCTATTAAATGTCTCCTGTTGGTTATGGAAAAATATATGGGTCAAGGTGTGAAAGGATTAGTTTCATCAGAGAATCTTTTTCAGATGCTGTTAATGTATAATTAAAGCTCAGATCAGAGTTCAGAGTAGTGCCTCTATTATGGCCACATCAAAAGCTGGAGTCAACTTTCTCTCAGCAGCAGTTTTGCAACATGAATAAATGCTTGCCAGAGAGTTACTTGAAGTCACTCAATCCAGTTTAATTCTACTTTTGTATCTTACGTTACTCAAAGTCTTCAGATGCTGTAGGCTAGTATAAAATAATCTCTTGCTGTCTGTCCTAAGGGAGAATATTACTGCAAATGTTCTTGAGAAGCTGGATCATAAGCAGTATCTAACGGTTGTAATTTTAAAATAATTCTTGCTTGTACTCTTCTCATTACCACATTGGCCTAAAGATGATCAGGCACAATCTGTTGCCAGCTGCCTGCTCATCTGGTGACTTCAATATTGACCATTATGTTAGAAGGTAGGAGTTTTAAGGTGACGTGGATCCTGGGGGTTCAGTTAGTTACCACAGAGTGCCTTTTGTGTGAATTTGACTGACACAACTACTCCTTTTCTGTTTGATTGATCAGTTGAATAGGCTACCAAGATGTGTTCTTTACAGAAGATGACTCAGCAGGTTGCTTGTTGCATGAGGCAATGAAGGTCAGTACAGGGGCGTCAACAAACTGGTGAATGATTTTGATCAATGGAACTTTCATTCCTAGGCATGCAAGAATGGAAATGTCTTTTCTAAGAGCTGACAGAAGGCGTTCCAGAATAACAAGACTGTTCTTGTTGATTTATCTGCAAATGGTATTGGGTCTCTGGTGTTGATTGTGTGTTATATAAATGAGTAACTTCTCGTAAAGCCAGCAGTTCTATCAAGTGTTTGCAAATGTGAGCAAGATCAACAGCTTTCAACAGTGCATCAAAACGGAATCCTGATTTCTGGAATATAAACTTTACATAGGCTATGCATTTTCATGCATCACAGACGTTCACTGTGAACACTCCTTGATCTTACCACCGGTATGGTGAATGAATCCGAAATATATCGTGACTTTCAAGAAGAGTGTAATTTACTTGTGGCACGTTGCAGTTTGGTGTTTCTTCTGGAATCTTCCCTCAGTTTTAAATCAAAGCCTTAAAGTGAGCACAGCCTCTGTGTGTGGTTATTTATATACCATCTGCACGTCAGTCAGCAGCAAAATAAGTTATCTTTTAAGGAATGTTTAAACATTTGAATAAATTATGGGGGGAGTTGTTTGGTTTTAATCTTGTTTTGTTTACCTTGTTTTATCTTGATAAACTATTGAAACGGATTCAGGAATCCCCATTGCAAAATAATAATGTGTAGTTAACTTTTATATGTGACAGCTGTTAATTGCATCCTTCCCTGTTGCAAAGGAGATCCTTCTGTGTGGTATAGCTTTGTTGATATCTCCTAAGTTAGCTCTTTGTCGTGTCCTCTAAATGAAGTAGAAGAGAGCAATACTGCAAACAGAAGAGATTTGCGATACCTTTGGAATTACTCATCCACTGTGTTGGAAACTGCGAAGAAATCTTTCTTATTGTGTCTCCTCCTTTGTCTGTTATTTTGAAAGAAATAAGCTGCCATCAGCCAGTCAGAATCACCATTCTTCAATCCATTCTCCAACCAAGTCTTCAATCAGCAGCTGCTAGGAGTTTGACTTAGAAATGAGACAGAGATAAGAAGAGGAAAAAATCCACTCAAAGTGGGTGGGAAGAAAAGAGAGCTTTTGGGAGGTAGAATTTCTTGTTTTCCTTTTTGTAAGTACATTATTTAAAAAAAAAAAAAAAGCTTTGTTTTTCAGGAGGGAAATACTGCTACTGAAGCAGTTATGGGTGAATCACTCTGTCAAGGTATCTTGTTGGGGCCTGGAGGTGTTTCAGATCTGCTCTCATTTTATGTTGGTGATGATCCTTATGCCAGTGAAGTTTTGCTCTTGACTTCATTGTGAGCAGGCGAAGTTCTGTCTCCCTAATGGTTTACAAAGCTGTATGTGATAGCTAAGATCTTCCAGTTGCTCTCTAGGGAATGTGCTCTTCATAAAAGATGGCCTATCTGATCCCGAGCTATTCAGCTTCATTTTTTATTTTGTCAATAGAGTTAAATGAATGTTTTGCAGATTTAGTATTCTGTAATTCCAGTAGTCCACACAAGCGGATAGAGTCTCACACATGGATAAGTACATTTTGGAGAAATGGCCAAGTTTACTCAGAAGAGTTTTCTCATAATTCCAGTGCTTGCACAACATTAACAATTATAAGGCTTTCTTGCACTGACTGTCATCACATTCTTCAAACTAGAAAGAAAAACAGATAATTGCAAATAGGTTTGAATGGCTGATGCTGAAGAGGCTGGAGTGTAAAACAACTCAAGGGAAGACTGTTGAAGTGTTTGCTGATTGCCAGTTGTTCTCTGACAATAGATGGATTGGTTCAGGTGAACACACTGTCCAGGATTAAAGTTAGACAAGACCTGGAAACTAACCCATTTTAATTTGAAGCGCAAACATGTTTATTGTTTGTCCATTTTCTTTTTTATTTTTTTGGTCCACTTCTTTGGTTGCTGTCCATTTCTCTGCGTGTTCTCATCAGTTTCTGAGTTCCTGCTTCAGACAGAAGTGGAAGTACCAAAATAATCTGGCAAGACGCCATGTTTCAAACATGAATTAGTCACCTGAACTGGTTAACAGTATTTGACCCTGCCTGGCATGGTTATACTGAGATGGTTCTGTGTGCTTGAGAGAGAGGATGTGAAGGTGGTTACTTAACCATCACTGGAAGTGAGAGAAAAGCCTTCAAAATATTGTTTAATAAGCTTGGGTTTATTGATTTATTGGGGGCAGGGATTGATGGAGGAGAGGGAGTAAGGCTCAGAGTTCAGGAAGCCAGATGTGTTAAATCTTTGTTTGAGATGGTTGTTGAACAAATTACTTACCGAGTTACTTACTTTGGCAATAGAGATGGCCTAAGTAGCTCCTGTTTTCAGTCTCTTTTCCTGTGTAGGTCCCCTTTTCCACCCTCCTCATGTGTCCCTGCAAGTTGTGCTGCTACAGCTACGTGTGGGTTGGAGTATCAGAAGACTGATCTGTCTGAAAAATAACCTGTCTGAAAATAGTTATGTGTAGCTCGGGTCAGGTCCCGGTGCGGTTCACTGTGCGGCCCTGGTGCAATTGTCCTAGTGCTGGCAAGGGGTGGTGTAGGATCAGGTATGAGCAGACAGGGGCCATATGGGAGTAACGTAAACTGCTGCTCCCAATTTTCTCTGCTATAATGCCCTGAAGGACATGGCCCCAAGGTAGGTGGCTGGCAGAAGTGTATCGCTCAGGGGTTTTGCAACAGGCTGCCTGTGTGCAATATGGAAGCGCTGTGAAGAAACAGGCTTGTGTGTGTTTGCTAGACAGGGACCTAAATGATGGATATCTTGTCTCCTCGGCTCTGATTTCACTTCGCAGGAGGAGGGAGGTCTGGAAGCACCTCAAACTCGCAGCCATTTGGCAAGGGCAAAGGCATTACATGAGAGTTTGCTTTTGTGCTGTTCTTATCTTTGACCATTTGGAGCAGGAATGACTACATTTGACTTCTGAATGGGCATGCGCTGAGGGGAATACATGCAATACTGGTGGTAACTGAGCAGCAGATCTCTGTAGCAGAGACAGTCTGTTCTTAAGATGATTGCTGTGGTCTTTCTAAGGTAAAATCTTTTTGGACATAGTGACTAAGAGAAATGCAAACAATTGTTAACTGTTGCTGGAGAGAAATACCTGTCTGGACTCCTCAGAATCCCTGCATCTTTTACATTGTGATTTTAAGTAGAACTTTAAACTTCAGAACATTTCTTCAGTAAGATTACACTGTTTTCCATATTTTGCACATACCGCCCCCGCCCCCCCCCCCATTTTTTTCCCCTCCCATAACTCCAAAAAGAAAAAAAACAGTATTTTTTGGTTGTTTTTCTTTGGCCTTTCCTTTTTCCCCAACTTTTTCCTCTTCCCCTTTTGCATTTCAAGAATGGGAATAGTTTGAATGGCGAATTTTAAGAACCTAGATTTATTTTCTGGGCATGGAAATTTTTGTTGTGATGTTAGGAAACTCTCTAAGGAGATTGCCTGCAACAGCGTGGAACTGGATTGATAAATCCAATTGTATATGCAAATTACAAGCATATAAATTCCAAATTACAAGCATATAAATCCACATCTGAATTTGTTTAGCTTTTTTATCAATCCAGATATCCTGTGCATTAAATATGTCTAAGTATTGAACAACTGTTTCCATAGTGGTGAACAGCGGACTGAAATTTGACTTTACAGAGTGAAAGGTAATGTTTATTTAGTGATCCTTTAATACAATGCTCTTTGATTACTGTAAAACTGACAAAACATTAAACCAAAAAAAACCTTCTGAAAATACACAACTTTAACCTAGAATATGAGGAAAGATAAAATATTAGGTGATGCCTGAGACACAAACCTATAGCTTTTAGGCAGCAGTGTTGGTCTAGAGGCATCGCTGTTTTAGAAGACTGACATTCAGGTGACAGTCATCAGTCTCCTTGCTCATTTTGACTTTTGCTCATGCAAACATGCTGTCCAGAATAATTATTTGCATTGCAAATATATTTGTAGTAATTATGCCCCTGCAGGCCAGATGATCTGTTATCTTTTTATTGTGGCATAAAATTGTTTCTGAAATCTCTGTACCAAAGTAACTAACGAAAATAAAGAAGGAGATCACAGGGGGTGAATTTTTCTTATTCCATTAAAGTAACAGCTGGATTTGCTGTAGCAAGTTGCAAAAGGCTGTTGTTTCATTCTGGCTTCACTGATGGCTGTAGGTGCAGGAACAACCATAAACACTGTGCAGCTGACTAATGGATTTACTTGGGTGATTAATGCCTATTATCTACTTTACTTCAGAGTTTGATACTTACTAAACTGATATTAATACCTTGAAATACGCTGAAATCACGTCAGTTTCTTGCAAAATTATGTCTCATGAATAGGGTGGTGCTTAATGCAGGCTGAAACATGCAGTAGGTGATAGCATTAGGGAATGGGCCCGTGGAGAAAACAAAAGCAACTTAGAAAGCTATCGGACATTTAAGACATAGCATGATTTTGGAGCTGGCAGGTCCCAGATAGAGTGATGCTGTGTCTTTTTTTTCCCCTATACCTTGCATCCTCTGTTGGACAGAAACACTGTCCCAATCAATGGCCTTATCTGTACTTCAGTATAGACTTATGGGACACACACGTAGGTAGAAAATTACCAAATCCTACTTAGATGCATAACTCCTATTAAAGCTACTGCAACTGAGATGCCTAAATTAATTGGGTGTTAGTGTGTGTACATGGCCTGATGCTGTAGGTCTTTTGCAGTTCCAAATACGTGTTATATTAAAGGTTGTTATACGCCAATATTAACGCGTTTAGCTGTTATTATATGCTCCTTCTGTAATATTGTACTCCTCCTTTCCCTGTCTCACCTTCTGGGTTTCTCTGCTCAACCATGACCTGTGTTACTCGCATAGCCTCTGTTCTCCAAGGAGGCCACACTCCTCTTTGTACTCACCCTCTTCTCACCTCCATGTGGCAACATTTTCCTCTTTCTCCAGAGAAGTCCCAGAACAGAGTTGCTGTGTTCCCAGTGAGAGAAAGGGAGTTACGTTTTGCCAGAGGGATAATTGCCCAAGAGATGTGAGGTATGTCAGCGCTATCTTTGCCTTATGACCCTGTGCTGGGAACATTTGCCAGCTTCTTACTTCTCTCAAGGGTCTTGAGATAGAAAGATTTGTGATAGAAAGATTCCCAGCTGGTGTCCTGTAGGAGAGATCCTGCTTCCCATCTGGGCTAACCGACCCAAGTTCTGTTGATGTGACTATCTTCCATTATCTACATTACTCTCAGAACTAGCTCAGATATTTCAAAGTCCTTCTAAATTATGCTCTGTATCTGTAACCTTAGAGCCTTGCTCTGCAGACCAATAAAAGGTGCTTTTGGGAGAAAGGCCGCACTGTTTCCTTGTTGTATGTTGGTTGTTGAGGCACAGAAAGTGCCTTATTCTGTTTCACTAGGGAAATCAATTGCTGAGCTGCAAATTGAACTGAACCCACGTCCCAGCCTCTGCAAGAATATCCTTCCTGATCATTGTTTGCAACAGGGCAATTTTCATAGGAGCAGTAGCGACTTCACTGCAGGTTTCTGCCAGGCTCTTCTTTCAAGACTTGGCATGGGTGGCTTAAGCAGGTTCATTTAGAAGGAAAGTGAGTGTAGGCACCACTGGGGAAGGTCAAGTGTTGTGGGCAGGCTGTCCAAACAGTGCCGTGCAATCTCTTCTTGCCCTTGGGGCTACAGGCTTGGGTTTCATTCTTTTTCCCATGCCTCTTTAGCTCCAGTAGCTTTCCAATATGTGCTTGCTAACCTGGAGAACTACAATGAACTTTTTTCCTCACAGCAGAGGAAGGCAAAACTGGAGGCTTGGTTGCCCTGCTCCAGAGATTTATAGCGAGTGAAATGAATGATCTGAATGTAATGGTTGCTCCCTGTCAGGAGGGTGGGGGAGAAGCCCTGTACGGGGAGGAATGCATGTGGCAAAGTGCCCTTGATAAGCAGGGCCTCAGATGTGGACTGAATCAGCTGTGTGTGTTCTCAGGTGCTTAACAACTGTCTGTATAAATGTGGTGACCTTGAGTCCTGTGGTCTTTGCTAGGAGCCTGAGAACCAAGTACAGTTCAAGCAACTTGAGGAATATGTCTCTGCAAATTCTGGCATGCCTTGGCCTTTCTTCTTGTGCCAAGCTGAGACTCCAATCATCTCCATGATGCTCCCAGCACAAATTCACCCTTTTAACCTCTTAACACACCTTGTATATATGCGTGCACATCCTCACGCTCTAAGGTGAAAGGGAGCCTGGGATGGCAAGCAATTTTGGAGAGGATATGCAGGTACAAGTTGGATGAATCTCCAGGACTGGTAGGTCTGTAGCTCAAGCAGGCAATATGAGTAACTAAAGAAGGAGCAACACTATTCTATGAGTGAGCTATACAGGTGTAAGGAAACTTCCTATAACCTGCAGAATAGATGGTAAAATCAGCTCACAAAACTTTGTCTTTAGCAGGTTTCTAAGTGTATAACCAAGCAACTGTATTTATATACTTTGGCCTTATTTCTGAGAGAGGGCGGATGGGGAGAAAAAAATTTTGGATTGCACCAAAAATCTTAACTTTTACTCTGATGTTAACCTGCTATGGTTGTCAGCAAGTTTTTAGCTCTTTGGGTTTTTTCTTCGCCTCTTCTTCTTCTCCTCCTCCTCTTCACTCTGCTGTTTCTCCCATTGAAAACTCAAGCCTTGCCCAGGCCTCTTGCAAGGATTGTGCTTAGAATAACCCATACTGCCTTATGTATTGTTGACCAGCGGTCTCTTGTTGAGTCTGATCCATGTAGATGCAATGACAACATGAAATCTGCTACTGGCTGCTTAAGCTTGTGGGACATGAAGTTAGGCGTGTTTTGTGAGCGCTCCATATCTTTAACCACCAAGTGACTGAGGCATCTCTACACATAATATATAAAGACCTATTTATTTATTTATTTATTTATTTGTGATATATCCACAGCAGTCTGGGTCAGGGCTAAATCCTAGGAATTCTTGTCCGCCAGCCCAGAGTTCATGTACTTGCTGTCACTAGTCAGATATTCACAGCAAGATCAAAACTTAAAAGACTGGTTGGCACAGTCACGTTGCTTTTTCACTTTTTATCTGCATTACTCTGCTTACAAGAATGCTACTGGAGTGCAGTTATGTAACACCACAGAAACACACTCTAGCTGTCATTTTAGGCTCTCCCAGCCATATGTTGTGTGTGTGTTTGTGGCAAGTAGCAGAGCAAAACAAGACATCATCTAAGTGGGGGCACATATGTCTGTCCACATGGGAGGTTCCATCTAAACATGAGGAGAAACTTCTTTACTTTGAGGGTGCCAGAACACTGGAACAGGCTGCCCAGAGAGGCTGTGGAGTCTCCTTCTCTGGAGACATTCAAAGCCCACCTGGATGCATTCCTGTGCCATCTGTGTGGGCTGGACTAGATGATCTCTAGAGGTCCCTTCCAACCCCAACCATCCTGTGATTCTGTGTAGGGAGGGCTGTTGGAGCAATCCTTGTACCGCGGCAGCGTGTTCCCACTGTGCCTGAAGTTCAGGTTGTTTTACAGTCTGAAGTCTTCCCTAGCTAGAAGGCAAGTCAGAAGAGTTTCTAGCAGAGGAGCATACTCAGGAGAGGACCATTGCGGTGATAATCATAGCCTCGTGCTGAACGTTAGCCCTGTGACTTAGCTATAGCTTACAGAAGCTGCCTGGGTGTTTGGAATTGGCAAAGTGCTGTTCTTCCATGTGCTCGTGCAGGACTAAAAGTAATGAAGTTCTGTCGTAGAAGTCTGTCTAGGGCTGGCTGTGATAATTGCTGTCCCTTCGGTAGCAAAGGAAATGTAACAGGGTTGGGCACATATAATTTAAAAAAAGCCCACTGTAGAACTGGATAATTTCCTTAGAAAATTTCGCTCTTATCTTTTGGCTTTAGAAGTTCTATAGAATGGGCTATACAATGAAAAGCTTCCTAAAGACTTCCACAAAGGGGGAATTAGCCAAGTCCTATTCATAGAATCGTATGTCTGTGCTGAAAAGGTAGCAAGAGTGCATTCTGCAGTGAGCTCTCCCACAGCAGCCAGGAGTTACTAGGCCTTTCAAAGGCAATAATGCTTTCAGGCTTTGTGCACCTCCTTTCCCCATAAATGAGCCTATAGTTTCCCTGGGTACTTAGAAGAAAGTGTTTCAAATAAACCATTTTCTTGAGCTACCAGAGTGCTACCAGTTTCCTTGATGACTTGGCTATAGTAATTTCTCCTGCTTTTTTTTTTTTTTTCTATGCCAATTTCCCAAGAACTGGGAATTTCAGTTAATTCCCTCCTGGGAATATGAGAGTGAGATATTATGTTTGTTTTCCTGTGATGAATTCTGCATGAATGGTTTCTCCCTGCACGCAGGATGCAGGGAGGGGAAATTTAGAAAAAGGTTATCAAACAAAGGAAGAAGGGGGAAAAAAAGGTAATGGATGGTGAATTTAAAAGGCTTTTAAAAGATGGAGAACAATGAAAAGGATATAACTCTATTGCTATGAATAACTTAATTTTTTCAATTATTTAGCTTGTTTACAACTTGTAAATTATGACAGAAAATAGTATTTGAATTACTCGTTGAAGCTGACAAGCTCATAGCAGGAAAAATATTAGCATCTGTATCCTACAGATTAAGAACCTCTGAATCTATAGTGTAGGCCACATTTCAGAATGGTTGGTGTGAAGTGGATTCTCCATTTTAAACGGAATGGATAATCTTTTCTGTTTTTCTTGTCCACAGGAGATCCATATGGCCAACTCTGACAGCAGCTTACAAACGAGCAGGTTAAACTTAGAATGTCCTTATCTCAGCTTAATACCATTTAGTGATGGCATATATGGCAATTTTACTCTCTCAGTTGTAGCCTATAGGCTCTGAAAGGACCATTAGCTCTCCAGGGTATGAGAGCGCATGTTATGCAGTGCTGGAAACTGAAGATGCATGTAGGTGCTATGTGTCATGAAATTATCCTGACAGAGTATCCCAGATTTGCCTTGCCATCTGAATTGTATTTGTAGGCTAGCACTTCTCATTCTCAAAACATATCAAGATAAATTTTCATCAGTTCTGTCAGCTGTTGGACATTTAAAAGTAATACAGATAGGATCAGACAGAAAAATGCTGTTAGTGTAGGGTACACAATAACACTGAGTTATGGCTTTAGTGGCCTTCAAAGAATAAAGAAATGAGATTGGGTAAAACCTCCATATTTAACCACTGGACTCTGGTTTTACGGAACAGACTTAAGGTTCACCACTAGGATCTTAGTTTTCAAAATCGAAATTTAGTAACCAAAATAAAAATTTAGCAATAAGCAGTATTGCTAAACCAGATGTTCCTGCAGAGTCCAAGATGAAAGGCTCTGCAAAGCAACTGTCCTTTTGATCCTAGATTTCCAGGAGTGGCCCAATTGAACTTGCTCACTGTCACTCTGTCTTCAAAACATTTCACTGAGGACTTTAGGATTGAGGAAGAGTTTCAGGTGAATTGTGCCCAATTCATCATCGTCTGCTCCATCACACAAACCTTATCTGCTTTAGGGTTACAGAGAGAGATTACAAATGTGTGTATGAACAAGAGGATGGGGGGTGACCTGACCTTGGGATTCTCACTCTAGAGAAAACCTTCCTGCTTGGGGATTAAAGTACTCCCATGGTTTTAGCCAGTAGAGGGAGATATTATACATGCATAAATCATATGCTCTGCAGGAGATAGTTGTGCCCTTCTTAAAGGGAGGCACCAAGCCCAGCCTAGAACACATAAATGTTTGGGTTCATATTTCTCTCCTACATGCCGTGGTTGTGTTAGTACCTTTTCCAAAGCTGCTTTCTTCTGGAAGAAACTGAAAACTTCCTGTGGAAAATTCTGTAAAAATTAAGTTGTTCTAAGCATTCACTGAAAGAAGCAAGGGTTTATTCATCTACCCAAGCAAATAAGTGCTCAGGCAATACAGGTGTCAGTGTATACCATTTGCAATGGCACATGAATATTTTCAGGTGCCTGTTATATGGCCTTTAAGAGCTGTTCTGTTAACTCTGGAATTAGTACTATGAAGTAATGATTGATAACAGTAGCAGTGAACTTCAGGGAGCATATGGAACAGCCATTAAGTGTTATAATATTAGTGCCATATAATGACATCAGAGCTATGTTTGTGACACTAGCAGTCTGTTTCCCTGCATGGGTGTAGAACCTGAGCACACAGAAAAACAAAGGGTTATGGTTTTTAATTGTATGTTAAATGTCATTAGCCATTGCAAAAGGGAAAAGGGAAGCGAGACGACAGTGGAAAAGCACGAAAGAGCTAATAGTTCTTTTGGTCTTTCTTCATAGTGGGATTGAGCTGAGGCAACATGGAAGGGGAGTTGACATGGAGAGTGGCTGCTTTCCTCTCAGATGTTTGTGTATATGGGTTCACAAAGGAGTTATTTAGTGTATACTGTTTGTGGAAGAAGGAGATAATCTCCATCATGATGCTTCTTGGGAAATCTTCTCGCCTTTCTCCTTCCGTTGAGCAACAGGATTCCAGGTCAGAGAGATGAGTTGGGTATTTGAGTTGATACAGTCACAGACTACACATCTCTTCTGTCTTTATGCTAAACAAGATTTCTCGTGAGGTGGGTGGGCAGGGTTGCTTCAGTTCATGTTACCTGCATTAGTTCACTTTTCGCCACAGAATGAGTTTGACAGGTTGTGAGGCCAACAAACCTCCATGGGAATTGCTTTGTTCACTTCAAACATTGTTGATGTAATGGCTGATTAATTTAACTCCCTTTGCTTTGTTTATAGCAAGGTTAGATTATTTTTATATTAATAGACTGTAGACCTGAGTATCTTTTGTCTCTTTTACTGCTACTCATAGAGCTTCTTTGGGGCCATACTTTGAAACATAGATACTATTCACTTGCAAATATGTGTTTGAGTTTGCTATGTTCTATAGTTCTGTTCTTGGGCAGCATCTCATAACCATCTTATCCAGAGGAAAACTGAAAAAGGTCAGAGGCTGCCTCAGGCTTTACTTCAACAATCCCTGTCTGTTGATGAGCCTGAATAAAGGCTGCAGGATATGACCTTGATATCTTCTACTTTAAAGGTCTGTATTGAATGTATGAAGTGTTCTTTGTGTATAATCTTTTTTCCTTCTTGATATTTTAGAGGCTTTGCTTTTGTTCTTTAGATTACTTTGGATGCTGACTTAGTACTGTAACGTTCTCATGGCAGGAAATGTCTGTATATGGAGATCTTGCAGCTAGACTTCAGTAATTCCCACACAGACTGTCAGTCCTATGCAGTGACTATGTATACTCTGTCCTCATGTTGGCAAGAGAATTCAATTGTGTTCGTACAATGGGATAGGATTTAGAGCTTTTAGTTGCTTTTGTTTCTTGTGGAAACGATGGCTTCTGGCCATTTGAGTGGGGAGTGACATGGCCTCTTACACAGGACTTTTAGTCATGTTAGGGAACTGATCCAGCTTGATTTTAAACAAAAATTCCAACCTAAACAACAAGGCCTTAGGACCTCACCTTTTTTCCCCTCCCATCCCCCTCAGCAGTTCAAACACTGACGTACACTTACAGAAATCAAAAGACTAGGTGAACGCTGAGTAAAATGACAGCACAGCCAGACAGGTTTGATTGCTCTCTGTCTCCCTGCCTCCCTGGCAGACAATGACCATATATCCATGCAAGCTAACCTCTTAATATCGTGATAGCAGAATTCCAATGGGGATTATTGTGTCTAGTATTTGTTATAAAACTCCATGTCAATAAGAGGTGAAGGTACTTGGGATAACTGGAGTTTAGACCTTTCGAAAAGGGTAATAGTCAACACTGTCTCACATCATCCATTATTTGAT
The DNA here is from genome assembly GCF_036013445.1 of Caloenas nicobarica. NCBI lineage: Eukaryota > Metazoa > Chordata > Aves > Columbiformes > Columbidae > Caloenas > Caloenas nicobarica. Next base: position 42,705,720 of record NC_088246.1, on the reverse strand, counting down.
TTAAAGGAGAGCTATAAAGTTAAGTGAATGATCATCTTTTTGGCTGTGACACAGTAGACCCTCCCTGCAAACAGTTCACTACTTTATTTGTGAAGCTCAAGCTTATCCTGATGTTGTTGTATTCCCAGGTCAATCTGCCCTCATTCTTTATATTGTTCATCCACTTCTTACGCTTTACAGGCCTTTTTGCTATTTGCTGTCTTTGGTCATATTTGCCCATAGAGTAAATATACAGACTCTTATCAGTGAAACTGGACTAGACCATTCCCATTTTTCTTCTTATATCTATTTTTTTTTCTGTATCCTCTGTGAGGAACGCTGCTAGTTCTCATGGCCAAGTTGCACTCATGCCTTTTTCAAATTTCACTTGAAAATTATTTCAAAATTTTTTAGGTTTTTATACAGAAAACCTACCTATAATTATCTCATCAGCTACAGAAGCTAGCAATGCTTCAAGATTTTTTTTCTGCTTTTATTGTGTTTGATGGTTAGGTGTGTTTGTTCATTAGATTCTTGGAAGAGTGACCACATCTGTTCTTATGACCCATGTAAAACTTATGATAATCTATAACTAACGTATCTGAAAAAACAATTCTGAAATCAGCAGAGCAGAGATTTTCTTTGTTTATTGCTTAAGTCTTAAGATAACAGCACTCAGTATGTGGAGGGACATCATTGTGCTAAATTGCAAAGTTACCTGACTTAAAACAAAACGAAACAATCTATCATGTACTTTGACCACGTTGCCTGTATTTTCAACTTTAATCTTTTTTTGTTAGGGCTACTGCTTGCACAGATCCAGTTTTAGATACACTTGTCATATTTGCCTTAACAATGGCATCTAGATATAGAGAAACTATTCTACATAATCTTAAAAGATTATAAATGCATTGAGGAGATAGTCCTCTCCCAGAATTGTATTGTTTGGACTCTTGGCAACTAATAGAGCCTAGATATGAGTTAGATAGAAAATACCCCAAATATATAGCGTATTTTAATAAAGTATACAACCCTCTCAAACTCAACAATTAATGTTTCCGAAATGACCTGATACAAAATAATCCCATTTCTTCTGGCCATATGTAATGCCTATTGCTTACAGCTGTGGTCTGTTTCATTGTCCCCCATTGTAAGATGGTAAAACTGGTGGCAAGTAACTGACCCTTTGCAGGTTATTAGCAAGACTAGGAGCAGAATTTGGGTCTGTCTGCTTTTCCCATGCTTCCAACTCTCAGCACAGATGCAAATATAACATAAAAGAAGCTGAATATTTATTTTTGACGGTAATTTGGGAGACTGTCTTTCAGTGGGTCATAGAAAAACTATTTAGCAACCAAGAATAATTTTCATATTTTTTTCATGAGTTGTGAGGGCACTGATGGCACTAATGGCCATGCCCAGCCTGCCCCAAGTGGGTCCCTGTACCCTGCCCATGGCCCAGGACCCTATTTCAGCCCAGCCTGGGGCTGTTGGTCCCTGCCCCAGTGATGCTGCAGCAGGGCTGGTCTCCAGCTCCCCGCAGCCCTTCCCTGCCCGGCCATGAGCCTTGTGACACCTTGACACAAGTCACAGGAGTTGATGCATTTTCAGGCCTGCTTCGGCATGAGAATTCCTCTTCGCTGGCAATGGTCAGTATGAGATGGTGTAGGGGAAGGCACAGCATGCTGTTAATTAGTATGTGTGAGATAATCTGTTCATCAAAGGAGCCTTCTTCTTGTTGCTATGCAATCTCTAAATTCTAAGCCTGGGAGCATTTATTTAGTTGTCCTTCCTCTTTGGAAAACTGGTTACTGTAACTCCGCTTTATAAATGTGTAAACCCTGGTAGGGTCTTGCCTAATTTGGGGTTTGGCTGAAATTCTTACATTCTATATAACAACAGTCTTATCAGCTCTGAATTTATCACCTTGAAGTTTGCTTCAACATTTTCTTGTTCTTTAGTTATGAGGTAATGGAAGTTTCCACTTTACCTTTTTTAAAAAACAAAACAAAAACCGACCAACGTTTTATACACTTGTGTCATCTTGCCCCATTTATCTTTCCTCTAAAATCAACTCTAACAAGGGAGCCAAGATCCTGTCTAACTCAGATCTGTAAAACCAGGCAGTAAAATGTGGAAGCCTATACCTAGCAAGGCAGGTGCCCAGTTCCTTTGTGGCAGTGGAATTAAATGCTGAGATATCTCATAAGAAGCCTGGCATTGAGCGAGCCCTTTAAATGTGTTTAGTCCTTAAAATCAGGCATAATACTCAGTCATCTGGGACCTCTTGATGCAGAGTTGCTGTTTTGCTGCAGTTTAACTAGTTGCCAGCTGGTTGCCGAGTTGCAGTAACTGACCATGTCACGCACCTGTCCAAATTTCAAAGAAATCATGTTGGCTTAGACTTGTGACAAACAGATTTTAGCAGTGTAATGCCCAGTCCTTGCTTTCTTAAAGAAGCGTTTCAATGGCCTAGGGTTAACATTTCCTGGCATTTGTTTTGGTGCACTTAAAAATAACGAGCTTGACTTTTCTTTCAACTCCACAATTGTGGAGTCATGAACATGCTGTCAAAGGGTGTGGGAGACGCCAAAATGCCAGCGTACAGGGTGCTAGCAAAGGCAGCTCCAGAGGATGGATGAAGATGATTCTTCAGGCAAGAGTTGGGCCTGCTAAAGTTAAAGATCCTCACTGGTAATTTCAGGTGTGCTGTTACACACAAGCAATAATAATGCCTTCCACTGAATTGCTCTGGTTCCCTTCTATTATTGTATACAAAAGTAAACAAGAATTACCACACCTTCCTATTCTTGCAGCTGGAACTATTCTTCTGATATCTTTGATGTTAGCTGACTTTTCTATTCTTTAGACCTTTGTTTTCCAGTTTCCTTTTGCAGTCCTCTCTGCCTTTTTTTTTTCGATTCTTTGCCCCTTTTTATTTCTGTTTCTTTAGCCCAGACACTCTAAGAGCTCAAGATAAACATTTGAGAGGATTGCTATCTGGGCAAGGCAAACCTTTTGTGGCCAGGAAAAACATTTCAGCTGTATGAAACTACTGTGGCTGAAACCATAGAACTAGCAGGTGACACTGCAGTGAAGAAACCACATGGATATTCTACACGAATACTGAATACCAACAAATGTACGTGAGTTAGCTTTGTTGCAAGTTTAACTCAGATTCCTGCTTGCGTGGCACCGCTGCTCTGCACTGACGGACTAGAGACTTTTCAACAGGTCCAGGATTTTGGACTGCCTTGCATGGTCATTCTGGGGTTCCTGTGTGTTACCATAAGCTTTCTTGGAAATGCAGTCCCTGTGATTTTGTACTTGGTGTCCTGTTGGAAGTTGTTAGCTCAAGGGCATTTCACACCTACCTAAGTCCTGGAGCTGCCTCTGCTCAGTAAGGCACCCAGTCTCATTCCCTGGGTAATGAACCACTGCCATTATAACCTCTCTTCTGTTGGGTAGCCTCCACCTCCTCCCCCTTTCTGTACTCGGGGCTGTATTGATCTCAGCAGCTGAAACCAGTCCCCTTTCTGAATTGGACCCATGCCTGGATGCTGACTGAAAGGAAGCCCACAGCCAGAAATCAAATATGTGCCATGCTGGAAGTAGGTCACTTCAGTGAATCGGTGGTCTACGACCAGCTCTGCTTGAGCCCAGAAAGTTCAGGCAAGTTCTCCAACAATAGTTTTGAGATAAATTCAGCTCAGTGCAGCTGTATCAAGAATCACAGGATGCAACCCACTTCCCTGCTGTTGGACAGGGTGTGGATGTGGCTGCTTCCACTTGCCTGAGGCCAACTGGAGTGATCTGTGGAGTGAAAACAAAGGAACTGCTTTTATATCCTTATCTCTGTTCTTATGAAAAGACCAACTTCTGTTAGCTCTTGGCCTCAGTATTATTCCATGGCTTCTATCTGTCCACTTGCTTAAATAGGCACATCAGTATCTTTTCTCTGAAAAGCTCCCACCCATGAAATAGTTAGAAGTTCAAATTGCTGAAACATGTTCTCTGCTCAAAAGAAGTCTGTGATACAAATAGGTCTGTTGTCATATGACAGTATAATCTTACCAAACAGTGCACTGACAGGATATAATAAGGATGTGTACATGACTGTTCACGTAAAGACTCTTCTTACTATCTTTTTTTCTTAAGGAAGAAGTGTGATCAAAATTAAACCCACTTTTTAGTTCAGAATAATCCTGATGAACAGGTATTTACTGATAGGCCCTTCTTGAAAAACATTTCTCTTTTTCAGACCACTTTGAAATAAAATACAAACAGTGGGGACTTTCTAGCACTATTTTAATCAGGGTAAAAATCAAAAAACATTCTGAAGAAATCAGGATTTACTGCTGGCAAAATCACTACTGAAAATGATGTCTATGATGTCTAGCACCTCTGAATTTCTTTACGTGGAAAAGGCAGAAGGAAATGAGAACCAGATAGCCTAATGAAAGCTCGTCTGCACACAGGTTCTGTCTCTCTGGAGGAGGTGCTGCCCAGTTTACTGTCCCAGTAAGGTTCACAACAGTTACCCATTGTGGCCACAGTTTGTGACAACACGGCTATGTTTCAACTTGTATGGCTTATTTTAGGCCACCTCAGCAAAACAAGCTGTAGATGCAAAACCGAACTTATGCCACTGACGTCTGAACAGAGTACTGGCTACACCAGGAGGGATTAATTGTAATTACACCATACGTCATCTTAAACCGTTCCTCCTTTGTTGTGCCGCTGCCTTGCAGTCAGTTCTGCGTTGGTGCCCTGCTGCTTTCGAAGGAGGGGACGGCAGCAGTGGTGTAGCTGAAGCGCTGCTGCCATCATCTCAGCCCTGCCTGTTGTGTCTTGCTGCCTTACTGTACAGAGCGGACAGTGAACCTGGACAAGAGCTTTTTGGCTCATGCTTCGTGCCCTGCTGTGCCACCCCTTTAGAGGAACTGGTGTGGTAGATTGTGAGAACTGTACATACCACTTCCTGTTATACAGTGCAGGAGTATTAGCCTAAAAGCAGTTGCTAGTAATATTTTCCCATGCCAAAGTCAAGTGTATTCTGCTGTAAAGCAATTTCCTAGTGAGGCTATTTCAGTTCAAATCATTCTGTAACTACAAAGCTTTTAGGTTGACCCTACAGGGGCTGGTATGTCAACATATTTTGAAGCAATCAAATTCCAGAGAGGAAAATGTAGGAAATAACACATAGTGTCCAGAACACCTTCCTGTCAGATGTTTTTCATTGATTAATTAAGCCTTAGGATTTGAATTTCAGCTCCAGCTTATGACTTGGACCCTGTGATTTCTGAACTGACTTTTTATTTTCCCTCCACTTCCTTCTGAAAATATCAGTTACAGAGTAGGCAGCATATGAGGTATCCAAAAGGAAAACTGCTGGGTTTCCAGAATGCAGACTGTAAGGTCTCTAAGTATCAGGATTGAAGGCTCTGGTTGGTGTTGATATTGTGAATCACTGGTGGAAGTTCAGTCAAAGAATTAGAATAACGTGCTCAGAATCACAGAGTATTTTTGTAATGGTCAGTGACAAAGGCTACGTCTCTTAAGTGTCAATTCTGTGCTTTGGCCCTTCTCCATTCCAGTGATTAAATCATAAAACATTACAGTATACAGAATCCAGGCTCATTTTAAATCCTCCGTAGATAATTTCTTTTTCTTTGTGGTGTGTTTTATGTACCTTTTAGGATCCAGTGAATTGCTTTATTCCCTAAAAAAGCATTTAAAACCATTAAGCATAATCAGATCTGAATGACTTTTAACAGAGACAGTGAAGAGGAGAAGCATCGCAGTATGGGGGCTGGCCCTTCAAAGCCTTTGGACTTATGTATTCGTTTGGCTGGGAGTTTGGAAAATACCAGTGTGGTGAGGGTGAGGACAGCCTGTGAAAGCCTGTGTGATTTTATTCTTGGCTTGTGTGTTTTCACTGTCAATTAAACTACAGCATGTGATTCAGTTTCTCTGAACTGAGTGAAAAGGCCGCAGGTGCCAAATTTGAGGGTGCTTTTTATTGCCACTGTAGATCCTGAAGCACTCTGGAGGTTGTGTAGGTGCTAGGGTAGGAACAGCAGTGCCTCTGACACAGGGGAGCTCCACATCATCTGCTTGCCAGGAAGACTTGACAGCAAGCCTCTACAGAAAAGAAAAGTTCCAGGCATGGGCGAATGGGTCTGAGCAGATCTGCTGGACTGAAACTTCTCCGTAGCATAGGAATTGTCTGGTTTCATCCTCTTTTTTCTTATGCCCTGCGCTAAACCCCCAATCTGTGAGTGCTTATGCACGTACAAAAAGTTACTACTGTAAATAATTCCATTCAGCTCAACAGGGTTATTCATAGTCAAGCTGAGCATGTGTGTTCAATGTTTGCAGGACCAGACACTGCAGAAGCTGGCTGCTGCACCATTTAGGGCTGGTAATTCCATCCCTTAGGCCCTGGTGTCCTTGTATGGAAAGATTTCATTTTATACAGACTTTGCTTCATTTTCCACGTGTCAGCCCTCAGTACGTGTGCTATTAGTGCATACCGGTGCTGAAAACTCTTGCCTTAGGTATTGCATGAAAAGCAAGCAACTTAAAAGTGAATGCAAATTTAAATTAAATTCCTGTCCAGTATGCTGTCCTGTTCTAAAACATACGGAATACTTTAATGCTGAAAATAACAATCATAACTTTTGACAAAGAAGACGCCTGCCTGTTTTATGTCAGATTTTAAAATTTTCTCTTCTTTTAACTGATTTGTAATGTAACCTGCTAGAAACCACAGCAAAGGTTAGCCCCTCTCCTGAGGAACTTGCAGTTGAGCAGAAAGTTATGACAGCCTGAGAGGAGGCACATGATTGTCTGGATTTGGCCAAAAGGAATTAAATGAAAGCACAACATGAATAAGGGGAAGCTTTAGGAAGCGTCAAATTAGGGGATTAAAGCTTGTGCTTTGCATAAGGGTTAGATATGAAGAAAAATACCATTATAGAAAACATGGCTGGAAGGGACTTTGCTGTCCCAGTTGCTTTCAGTTGTAATCTTCCAGAGCACTCACAGCTCCCTCCAGTTTGACATTGTTTGGAGATGTAGTAAGTCTCTATCAGCTTCCGAATCACCTATATCCCATATATTGGCTAGCTGGGGCACTAGAGCAGTGTTCTGCATAACACAGGTTGATATACTTTCTAGTTGGACAATTTCTTATTGATAACTCATCATTCTGAATGTATTTTTTCCATGTTATTTTGCATCCGTCTTATGATGCTGTTGTGACTTGTCTGTGAGACTGTTACGTGATGCAGCGTCAAAGCCAAAGCAACTAGTGCTCATATCTCCACTGGGTTTTAGGCTTGCTGCTTGCCTTGAAGGAAATTATCTTGGACTGAACTAAGGTGTTACTGGCAAATCCCTGCTGACGTGTCCTTATCTTTGAGGTGCTTACATAAGAGTTGACTGATTTGTTCTGGTGTCTTTCCAAGAAAGTTTTCTGGTGTCTTTCCAAGTGTTAGGCTAAGTGCACTGTCATTTCTAGGATCCTCCTTGCTCTCTATTTTTACAGATAAGCATTGTATTCACTCTTTGCTGTTTATCAAAAGCCTCATCCTTCCTCAAGTTCTCAAAGATGATTGCTAATGGCTCTGAAATAGCTTCAGACAGAATCTAAAAATATTTTGTGGCAAACTTCACCGGGCTCAAGTCAAACCCCTACTCTGTTCTCTTTCTTCCCTTGCTCGAATTATGTCTGCTTTGTTGTTTATATTCTGTCTAATCCCAAATGATTTAAAGTGCCTGCTAAACAGATCAGTAGCCTACAGTGTCACTGTAAAAGGCTTATGTTGTTGCTGAGTATAGGTAGTAAGTCAATAATATGCTGAACTAAGAGAGAGGCCAAGAGATCTTAGAAGCCAGAACAAGCTGAGAGTACTGAGTAGAAAAGAAGTGATAGCGGGAGAGTTCAAAGGCGGGGAATGTCACAAAGGAAGTGTTTTGCCAAGGTTATTCTGACAGTGGAGCAAATCTACAGTCCCGAAGACCACAGAGTAGAAGATTACAGCATCTGCAGAGGTGCATAGTTAAACATTGATATCTCTGAACACAGTGGTATCTTAGAGAGTTTGTTTGCTTTGGAAAAAAGGTGGACGCTTCACTGTAGCTGGGATGCAAGGATCCACAGAGAAGGCTGTGCCATTAACAACTGTTAGGAGCTTGAGTTGCTGGGGCCAGTTCATGAGTAACAGACTGGCTCCCACCTGTGCTTCATATGGTGTAAGGGTCAGCTCTGACCGGCTCGGGTATTTTGAAAGCAGTTGAGCTCGAGGTGTGCTGACGTTTTAATATATTTTTGTTGAAATGCACTGGCTGTCACTCAGTCTGAGTGAAAATAGGAAGAGACAAATCTAAAAGGGAACAATGCATGACAGTGTATACAATTATGTATGAAGTTGTTCCATCCTCTGTCCCTTGCCTTCCATGTAGGAAAGCATCAAGCTCAGTGCTATAGCTCTTCTCTGTGAATATTCTTACCTGAGTGGGAACCATTGAGAGACAAGGTTTTGAAGGATCAGGTCTCCAACACAAGACCTCTTATTTTTTAACGTTTTGCTTAGTTACAGAATCTGCTTAGTTACATGAAGCCTCATTTATTCTTTTTATCAAGATGAAGCACAAAAAAGTGTCTTTTCCCTTTGCTCTTTGCCTTTCTAAAGAGGTTTAGTTACAGCTTAATTAAAATGTCTGTATCTAACCCACTAATGAGAATGTTTAGCCTGTTTTCTGTGGTGAGTTCTTGTGAAAAGGGCTTGGAAAGCTAGCATCCTTCAACAAAAGCATACTCAGACATCACACCCTGGTTTCAGCTAACTTGGGTTATTTACAGTACTAGTTTTCTAACAGTTAATTACAGTCCATGATCTTGTTACCAAGGATGATGAAACTGATTCATCTGTCTGCTAAACAAAGAGCTTTGTGGTGTGGTTTTTTTTTTTTTTTCTTTTCTCTCCACTTGCTTTGTTCCAGCATTGCTTTATACTGTCAGTGTGTAATTTGTTCTGATTTATTCCATTATGAATTGCCCATGCAGGCTGCATTGTAGTGTCATCTTTAACCATGGGTATCTGAAGTATTCCACACTGCACATTTTTCCAAAGGATATGAAAGTTTAAGCATCACAGGTACTAAGTAATTTGCAAAGAAGATACACCTTAATTTTTACTATTGAAAAGTCAGAAATGACTTTTCGACTGGAGTCATAAAGTTAATGACTGGAGTAATTTTCTTGTTTGTGCAAACTTCCTGAACAAATGTAGTTTTCCATTCTAACTGTGGTGGTTTATCAGTTGTTGGTATGGAGAGAGCGTATGAGTGAACTACCTAATCAAAACATTGATAAACACCTGATACTGGAAAAATTGAAGAATGTGTTTGTGAAAAGGGAGGGGAAATAATTTTCTATTTCTTAATTTTGCTACTGGTCGAACTATCTTGACCCTGGCCATTGTCAGCAGGTGAAAGGGTAGTTGGTTAGAAGAATGGCATATTCTTCTCATGTATTATAGAATACAGTACCAAGGTGGTTGCCGTAGTCAGGTGAGCTGCAGAATTTGAATTTAATAAAAGTTATTTACAAATTCTTTATTTTCATAGTACAGTGAAATAATATATTTCAGTGGTAAATGAAAGTAATACATTTACCAGTGAAGAGACAAAATGCCTGTTTGTGTATGGTGTAATTATAATGACTTTTGAAATCCATGACAATTAAATACATTTTTGAAAGGTAACATTCTTCAGACACACAAGAAAGTTGTCAGTATGGCAATCAATCAAATACCATGCTATCTTCCCACTGGTAACTCGAGGTAAAAGCTAAGATCTACAAGACAAGAGTGGAAAGATCCTTAGTCTAGGAAAGAGAAATCAAAAGAAAGATGAAAAAAGTCATAGAATCATAGAATCATTTTGGTTGGAAGAGACCCTCAAGATCATCAAGTCAGATCATTACCCTAACTCTAGCACTAAACCATTTCCCTAAGAACCTCACCTACACGTCTTTTAAATACCTCCAGGGATGGTGACTCAACAACTGCCCTGGGCAGCCTGTTCTAGTGCTTGACAACCCTTTCTGTGAAGAAATTTTTCCTCATATCCAATCTGAACCTCCCCTTGAGGCCATTTCCTCTCATCCTAAAGTCATCAGATACAGACAAGAAAGCTTTGAAGTGGAAAGGAATGAAAGACTCCGTATGTTATCTGTGCATAGAACTTGAGTTGCAGCAAGTGATGTTTAGACTGGATGCTAGTAAGGCCTCGTTTAATAGCTGAGGTATTTTGCACTCACAGAGCAATTCTGCAGTCTTTAGGTGACACAGGAAAAAACTGCATAATCACTGTGTCAAGAATCATATAGGTTCTGCTGATCCTCTCTTGGGGCAGGAGAGATTTCTAGATGAGGTTCCTTCTGAACTTGAATTCTATGATTCCCTTTAAATGACGCTCAACAAACCAGCCCTTTCAGGCAATTAAAACAGCAAGGGCTTGCTGAAATGCAGCAGCATGCTGTGTCTCTGAGCAAGGCCTACATGTCTAGGGAATCTCCAGTTAGGTGGTTAAGCCTTGTCTGATTGTCTTGAGTTTTAGGAATACATATCAAGAGCCAGTACCATGGCTTTGTGAATGAGGAAATAAGCATACTATGACAATCTCCTTGAAACCTGGGGAAAAAATAAAAACATTCCCAAATCAGTAAATTTTTAGTAGTACTGCTGAAATTTGTTGGGAGACTTTGAAGCTACTTTAAGGAAGGAATTAATAGGATGAGCTGGAATCAGCTGGTCTTATAAATGCAAGTGTTGTGAAAGGTGCTGCCCATATTCTTCAGCACTAACCATTTTGGTACCCAGGTTCTGCTCACGTACAGTCTTCCTCCTCTGCTAACAAATCTCTTTCAGGCAGGAAAATTGCCAGTTGATCTGTATGTGTGAACTTGCTTTCTGAGGCCTGAGCCCACAACTTGAGTGGTTTTGTTTGTGAAATCCATAAGCCAACATGGATTTCTCTCTCTGTGTTTGCCTTCAGCAGACAGAGGTGCAGAAGCTGAAGGCAACCACAGAAAAAGAAACATACATGCTGATCACTGTAGATAATGGACTAATGTAAAGTATGTCACTGATGTATGGTAGATTTCTTACCTTTTTAAATTTTAGATCTAAATGTTATGAAGAATATTGGCATTTACACCATAAAACTGATAAAAGATATTTTCTGGTGACCACTGATGATCTAGTTGATTTAGAGTATTTTCAGAAATCAGCATTTGTGACTTTGTAGGGAAAGAGTATTTGTCTTCTTCATGTGGTATATCTTGTATGTTAGACTAATCCATGAAGCTCTCAAATTGATTTTAATTCCCTCCAAAGGAATAAAGGGTTAAAATGAAATGAATAGCAGTTGATATACAGTGCTCAGTATGCAAGATGCTGCCTTGGCCAGCGAGAAGTCTAATAATTCTTCTCATCTCTTCTACTTTTTAAGTTCATTAGACGCAGACACAAAATAGAATCATGGAATCGTTTAGGCTAGAAAAGACCCTTAAAGTCATTGAGTCCAGCCTAGCACTGCCAACTTCATCACTGAACCACATCCCTAAGTGCCACATCTATATGTCTTTTAAATACCCCAGGGATGGTGACTCCACCGCTTCCCTGGGCAGCCTGTTCCAGTGCTTGGTAACCCTTTCAGAGCTGAAGGAGTGTAATGGGCAAAATATTTCCTCCTCAGAATTCATAAATGTCTGTTTGAACAGCGGTGCAGTTCAGTGCAAGAAGGCCATTTACTGACCCTTCGGTGGGGTATTGTCTCCTGGGGCACCAGAAGAGAAACATACCTGAGAAATGGCAGGGGCACTATTAAACGGAGTAACTGTGGGTTCCTGCTAAATGCTATAGCAGGTAGTGGGGAAGAGCTGCCAATGTCACAGCTCCACACGCAGCAAATTGCACTCAGTTAAGGCCCAGACATTTTCTGCTGGCTCACCTGCTGTCCAGTAAGGAGCCACTGGTGTTATAAATTAACACCTGCAAGCTGTTAGAAGTGCCAGTTTTTTAGAAGTGTAAGTAATTTCGTTATTTGCTGCAGGAAATTTTAGGATGTGGATTTTAGAGGGCAGAGTGAATAATCCAGATCTAGTATTGAGACTTGGTAAGGTTGTGTTCCTGAAAGGCTATGTTTTTCAAATATGTGTTCAATGACTCAGGTTGAATCACTTGATATTCAGTGAAGCTTACGTTCGGATCTTCAAAGATACACAGCTGCCCGAATTTCTCAGATTAGGAATTAGGCACCTTAAGTGATATAGGAGTAAAATACTACTGACAAGTACTGATAAATAATTTTCTGAGCCACTCTGCATGGCTGATAGGCATGCAGGTTAAAGTTCACTGGGAAGCTGGAATATGAGTGCATGTGTTTGCTGCATGTATTTGAATGAGCTGCTCTTGGCGCAGCTCTAAGCAGAGCAGGTTTTTACCTGCTCTCACTTATTTTAAAAGTAGCGCTGGACTCGGCTTTTTTTTTTTTTTTAATATTTAGTTTTATTTTTCTGTGGGATCATAAATATGTGACATGATGAAAGCATGATAATTCTGCAGCATCTGCTCTGATTGCAGCTCTCTGCAGAGGGATTCTGCTTAAGTTATGCCAACCTGAGGCAGCTTTGTTTATGCCAACAATGACACTCTGTAAAAGGATTTTAATAAAGAATTACATCTTTTTCCTTTCTTAAAGGCAAGAAGGCACTTTAAACGGGATGTAAAAACATTGCAGCAGTACCTGTGTGTGTGTTGGAAGGAGGAAGGGTTTTTTTTTTTTTAAGGCTTATCAAATATGTTTAAAGACCAAATAATTATTTCTGCAAGTAGTACTAACTGTGAGAAAGCTTTGCTGAGTGTGGTTCCCAGTCCTGATTTTGCTTATTTGTGCTTATGTAAATCTGGAATATCTGCACTGAAGTCATTGGAGCTGCATTGAATTAAGCTATTGCAGAATTTGCATCAAATGGTCCCCAGAGCTGTTTGTGCTGCTGTAAACAGTTACAATTCATAATAGTAAATGTGCTAATATGTGTATGGGACATGCTGTTTGGATAGTGTGAGATACAGAGACTGTCAATCTAATTCTCATGAACGGAATTTTCTACAGCAACACTGAAAAAATCTCATTTCCTCTTAGTGGTACTTAAGAAATTTACAGATCTAGGAAATTCACTTGTAGCTAAAAAAAACATTTCCTTCATTGGTATCTGGGTGATATTCTTGCAATCTTTTTACAGTCCTCAGTTAAAGCATAAAGCTGATGATCTTTCAAGTTATTTCTGTCAGCCAAAATAGGCCTGATGTGAAGAGGCCATTTTACTGCAAAACTAGCCTTTTCTCTTTCTGGTCCAAGGAGCAGAGAAAATACTTTATTTGGAGTGCCCTGTCTTTAGGGAAATAATAACTTGAACACACACCCTTTGAACTAGTTAGAGATTTGATGAAACTTTTTGGTAAACTAGCAGTGTTCCACGCAAAGCATTAGATTTACTGTATCTAACATCGGATGTGTTGTGTTCGATCAGAGAGTTGTCCTTAGGCAACAGCTAACCACCAAGCTAAAGGAAATCAAAGCAAGAATCGAAACATTTTATGGAAAGCCATTAGTCTCTTTTCTCCCTTGGATCCTCCCTCCCTTTCTCTGATTGATAGATTTTATTCATTTATTGTTGTAGTGAGTCTTCAGTCACCTGTCCTTCAGCTGAAAACAGCATCACCCCATTGCCAAATATACATTTCTAGAAAAAAAGCTGTTGTTGTAAGTCCAAGCCTACTATACATTTTTCTTTCTCCTTCATTAAAATAGTGTAATGTGTGTCCAATACTCGTTCTTCAAGAGCGTTAGACTCATGAAAAGTGTTATAGTTGCTTGCACTTATGAGATCCAAAATGCATACTTAGCATATCCAACATGTATAGCACTTAGTGTGTGAAGATGCTATATAAATCATACATTGTATTAAAACCAATTATACTGACATTTAACCATGCAATAGGAGGAGTTATGTCCAGGTGCACACATATCTACTGGCTAAGTTGGAAAACAGTTGAACTTGAGTGACTACTTACAGGAAAAGAAATTCAGTGTAAATGCTTTCAAGGGTGTAGAAATAAACAAAAAGAAGTCCATAGTTGGTCAGATTAATTTTTCACAAATAATATCCTTTGCAAGAACAGCAGAAAGATAAAACCTGGCTTGAAGTTTTGATAAGGAGTTATTAAATGACTTCTATTTCTACGAAGCTGTTCCAATAAGATAGCATAAGAAGCAAACATTATATGCCTAGTAGTCAATAAACAGAGGGTTGGTTTCAACCTAGCAGCAGTGGTTTGTGTAACACAGGCTCAGGCTGCCAGCGTGAAGCCATGTACTTTGGTACGACACACTACAGCGAATGCGGATCAATCTCTGCTAGCAGAAGCAAAGAGAGAGGCTATAGTGTTCAGGCTAATTCCAAACAGATGAACTCAGGCCAACTGTTCGATTCCTTTATGCCTGTCACCAGTCTTGACCAATGTGACTAAAGCCAGGTCTGATACTAAAAGCTAGAGCAGTTAATGGCCTTTGGCTGCTTGGCTTTTATGTTTGTGCTCAGAGTCTTTGTGATATGTCATTATTAGGAGAGACTACAAACACAAAATACGCAAGGCACTACGAAGAGCATCCTACCAGCATCCAAAGTACTATTCTGTAGGACCCTTTTGCTGTGCTCCATGTCCTACAGATGCTGTACTCAAGGTCAAGTTTCCATGTTTTTCTTAATAATAATAATAATAATAATAATAATAATCATCCTATTCCATAATTTATTAGCATTGAAAAACAATCTGTCACTGTTTCTCAACTTTGTCACCTGGCCACCTTTCCATCAAAATGGAAATGGTGCCGTTTTATGTCTCTTTTAGGACTGCTTTTATCAGAGGGACAGTTAAAGAGATGGACCGGTGCTTTTAGGACTGTGTGTGAAATGAGTACATGCTGCTGGGAAGCAGTGCAGGTGCCCATTAGGAATGATCAGGAGGAGCCCCAGAACTTCAAGCTTAGAAGAGATGTTTCTCTGATGCAAGAAGAATTGATTTGTAATCACACTCTGGAAGCTTGAAATCTCAGAAAGCTCTTAATTAGTGAGTCATTGCTTTTTCTAAGAATATTTAAGGGAGAGGGGACATTACCCAGATGGGAAGTATGCCCTTCAGCTGAAGGTGGCAATTCTAGGTATTGTGCCAGAAATAAGAAGACTTGAAATAATGGTTTTCCTAGTGGGCAGCAGAATCCTGTTCTGTATTCCTTGGCTGCATGTGACCTCACCTCAGAGCACAACAAAGAAGGAGCACTTCACTGATGTGGAATGGCTTTCTAGGGACTTTTATTCTTAGCACTGAAGGAACACAGAAGCACACTTTTAGAAGCGCAGATCTTTTAAAAAGCTGCAAGCAAAGGCCTCTTCCTCAGACCAATATTCTTAAATTGATGGCATTACAGTATGAGTAACAATTGCAAAGGTTTTGGCCTCACAGCCTTCCTTGGCTCATAGGCCCATGCACTGGGTAGGAGCAAGGATGGATTTCATTACTACCTAAACAGGCACAGGATGTTGAGTTTGGTAGCTTGACAGCCCTCCAATAGGCCTAGGTTTTATATTCCCTTTGTATGTTATCTTACTATAATATAATTTGCACATATATGGGGAAATGTAGCAATGGGTGGAAGGGTCAGAATGTCAGGCTATTTATTGGTAATACTTAAATGGCCTTTGTAGGTGCAAGAACACATTCAGTACTGTAAAACTGGGTGAGGCCTGAAAAGATAGCTTAAACTATGTCAAACAGGATTGTAATATGCTGATGTTTGTGCACTAGCTCAAATATTTGTTGAAGTCCATGTAAATAGGGTGGCAAGATGCTAACTTGACCCTTGACATTTTGCTTTATTTGACGGTATCTTGATTTAAAAAGAAAAAAAAAAGTTGAGTAGTAACACATCAGAAGAGATTTAATAATTTTCAAAGCCTATCAAAACTTAAATATTCATTTGTCTTAAAGTAAATATGTTTCAAAAACAGGAAACTTTCCTGATATTGACTTCCTCCCTACCAGTCAGTTTGGTTTAGGTACAGTGCAGACAGATAAGAAGGCAAGCTGTGTGGTGTCATGAACACTGTTACCCATGGACTGAATAGTCATTGGTTTTCCAAGCGTCTGGAAGATTCCATCTGGCATTCTGCAGGATGCATGAATGCCGTCCAGTGAGTACCTTGTTCAAATTAATTGGCTGAGAAACATATTTGGGTGTGAGCACTTGCAAAGCTGTGTCAGCAAGGGCCTGTCAGCTGCACTGTGGGAACTGGCCACATGTGTGGTCTCTTCTTGCCACAGTCGTGAGGTGAAAGGTGTGAGTTTAAGCTGCTTAGCAGAGTGCAGTGGAGATGCATGTAGCTGCATATTGCAGATGGGCTGACGGGCTGTCACATGCTACTTCCCAATGTCAGGAGCACTTCCAGGGCTCTGCTAGCATCCTGGTGTGCTTCCCAGTGCAGCTTCTTGGTCCTGCCCTTCAGTCTGCTTCATTGGGACATGTCTCTGGAATAAGTTGGTCTTAAAAAGTCAAATCATTTATTCTCTAGCTACCTGTACACATCCTTGAAAAGGAGGGGAGATGTAGATTGCAGACTTCCTGAGTGACAAAAGCATGTGCTACAGCATCATTTGAACTGTCTTCTTACTCTTACTGTGTCTCTTTCAAAGTCTAGGTTAAACCTAAGGACAGAGTTATTCCTCTTGTAATCCCCTCCTCGATGTATATTTGCCATCAGGGACAATCCTTCAAATCCATTCTTGGTGGGCACTGCCAACAGTTCTCCTCCTGGGTCTTATGATGCATGAGTGACAAGACTAGGATGGCATCATTGCCAAGTTTGTCAAGGACTTTTCTATTCTGGAGCAGAGTAGCCTGGATTGTGTGTTCTCCTCACTTCTCAGTCAGACTCTTGCTGTACCTTTGCCTGGTGTGTTTCTCAGCAGAGTCCACTTTTGCTTTCCATGCTGCACCAGCCATGTAAACATGTCCTGCAGTGGGCTGTGAGAGGCACTACAAGACCACAGACCTAAGAGATCCAAGAATCCTTTCCCAGGCAGCAACACAGCTTTGAACTGGAGATTTTTATGTGGCAAGGTGGACTAGGTAACTGTGATTTGCAGAAAAGAGTGACGGCTCTGGTGTCTGAGTTCCTGAGTGGTGGAATTCTAGCAAGTGACTGAAGTAGGCACTACCTGAAAAACAAAGACATTGTGGGATAGTCGCTGGAGGATTGTTCTTATTAGCACCAGTCATGTAGCACCTGTGCTGGCAATCTGCTGTCCAAGTATGTCCAAAGAGTACATAGTTTCTGCTGTTTTATTTTAGTAACACAGTCTAGACGTTGTTACCAGGAATCATGTTCGGGCCTGTTAATAAAGGTAATTTAGGCTGCCAAAGATTTATAGTATGCATCTTGCTTGATGACTGTAGGGAGGATAGAAGGAATGGCCTTTTATTTGTCCCTACCTTATTGCTGAAAAATAACCCATGCTGGTAGTGCTGAGTTACCTTCTTTTCATCCCAAGAGCTTGGTGTCCTCAAGAAATCTCTACATTTGAAATACAATGGGAAACAGTGAGTCATCTGGTGCCAGCCTCATGCAGGTGACATGCGGGGCTCTTTCAACAAAGCCGAAAAGTGTGGACTTGCTTTGCTAGAACCGGGCTGAAAGTGGGCAGGCTTCTTGTTGTTGTTTTGGCTATGTATCAGTCATAGTAATGGCAATAGCAACAGGTATCACCACTGGAAGTATTGCCACTGATACACACATCACATAGTCTGGGAATGAGTGCTTTATAGGATCTAGGGTATGTCATTTTCGTTGCCTTGTGTGTCCAGCTGAAATGTTTGTTCTGTATTTGTACAGTATCTAGCACACACGTACCCAGTACAGTCACATAAACAAGTCTTACAAATGAGCAGGGTAAGTAAGCAAGAGGGATATTTTTGATCTTTGTTTATAGGAAGATGCCACTATAGGTCAGCAATTTCACCCAAGTAAAGTGCAAGGGGACTGGAAGGGGAAGAATAAGGTAGCTCAGGGGATGCTTACGGAGAGCTTCAGCTAACTGTGAGAAAGCGCAAGAAGTTCTGGATAGAAAATCTAATTGAAGGAATGGAAGAGTCTGATGTACTGGGCAAACTGGAGGTGAAAATAAAGGTGCAATATTGCAACAACTATAGTTGAACTGCTGGGGGCTGCCATGGTCCTCTCTCCTTCAAGGGCTGAGCCAGCCAAAAATTAATCCCTTTTTTTAAGGTTAGTTTTCAGCTGGCTCGCCTCCCTGAACAATTGCAGTGCTAGCACAAATGGCAGCGTGCAGAGGAGAGCAGGACTGCAGCAGCCCAGATTCAGATTAAATTATAGAGCTACAGGACCACAGGCCAGCCTTCTGACATCGAGTGAGAAATAATAGGTGCAAAGGAAGGATATTCACTAGTCATGAGTTGATTTTCGTTACTGCTATGAGCTCTGCAAATAGCTAATGTGATCTCGCTCTCAGGGACTGTTTGAACAGAGCATTTCAGTGGTAGAAATAAATTGTGGGACATATTCCCCTGTATGGAACAATGTGCAAAACTTGAAACTTGGTAGCAGCAATAAGTACTAGGATTTTAACTTGTCTCTGGCCTAGACATCTTGAAAGGGCAGTGATATAATAAAACACTTGAGATATTTTGGGTGTAGATTCTCACAGGGGAAAATCTTTTCCCTCTGTAGCCAGAGGGAATCTGTAGTAGCCAGAAATCTCTGATTACTGTTGCTCCTGCTCTGAGACATAACGGAATCTATCGTCTCTGTTGCAAAGCTGTCCTCTTTTGATGGAACAATTTTTAGCCACTCTGGGTCTTCTCCAAAAATACTATTGGCAAAATAATTTTGCTTTAACTAAAAACTGAGATGAGGGAAAGCCAGATGTGCTCTTGAAAGCTAATCACTCTGGCTCTAGAAGGAATTGTTTTCTAAACAACATAAGCCCTTGCAGTCTCTTCCTACTATTGCCAGAGTTCTTTGGGGAGTTATTCTAAACTCTAGTCTATAGCAAAGTAAGCCTTCCTGCAGCCAAGTGTTAGAATTAACCTCAAAGCTTTATTTTTATCTACAGTTTTCTTGGCAAATTATGAAGCTTATGTTTGGCATTTTATTTCCTTCTACAATCTTCTATCCTTGGTTCGTATTGCACTTTGCAGAGCTTAGAGTTTATACAGGGTTTTGGGTGGATGATATAAATTCTAATAAGTTTTTATAAAACCTAAGTTAGAAGCTTCAACAAAGAAAGCCATATCCAGCACTGGAAGATTTGTGCAGAGCTTTGCTGAACTGATGTTAGTGTTGAATGAACAACTATGTTCAGTAGCGTTTTGTTTTTCTTTCAAATGAAACTGTAATGGAGAAGAAGCTGGAGAGCAAATTTCTTACTGAAATGCAATACAACTAACACATATCTTGGAGGATCTGAGACTAGAGGCCAAACTAGGGGCCCTAACATTGTCAATATTGTGTATTTTCTTTCAGAAATCAAATCCTAGAAACCTTGTTTTTACAATTTTGTTATGATAGATTTTCGGAATGTATTTCTCTACAGCTACCATAGTAATTTTATATGACATAGAGCTACATAAAGTGTGTATAATGATTGCAAGACTGTATGTTATTGTACCTTGCAATCAGGGAACAAAAGGTATGTTACAACCACTGGTTGTACTAAGAACTGAATGTGTAAAACCAACTTCTGTATCTGCTGGTATAAATGGATGTTCTACTCACAGCTGAAGCAGGACTGATCATAAATGAAATTGCCAGAAATGCTCCAAACCACACCACACAGCTGAAGATAAAAAGTTGTCTCTGCATGTTTTTACTTGACAGAACAATATAAATAAATCTTAAGACAAACGCTGATGGGGAGATGAGGTGGAATGGCAAACCATTGACAGTGCCCATTGCCTTCAAAGTTCAGCAGGGCGGTGGCTGTTTTAAAATGGGAGGTCTCATATGGGTTTGTTAAACAGACTTCTAGTACTGGTTTAGAGCCAGAAATTGGGAAGGAATAAAATAAGAACTGCTTCTTGGCTATAAATGGCAGCTCCCATAAAAGGCAAAAGAGAGTCATAAAATGTCAGCAACTCTGAGGGCATGCCTATATGGACTATTTCTCACCAGGGTGATTAGCCCCAGTAGAAGCCATGCTAACGTGCCAGCTTGGTTCTCAGTTCAGAATGGCCTCGTGTCTGGTCAGCTTTTTACCGCCGTTTCCCCCTGCACACTTTCAAGATGATATACAGCTATTGCTTAGGAGGTACATGGACTGCTTGACACAGATGCAGACAAGCCAGGGTAGCCAAAATGATCTATACAAGCTGCAAATCTTTAGTAAGGAAGACTTTTGCTCAGAGTATATCTTGTCCAGGGAAGAATGAAACAGCAGAGGCTGTATTTGGCTTTTTCTACCCCTTCTACGTCCAGGCCAAGATGTTCTGCTATTCGACTATTTAGTATGGGTCTTCATGTTCAAATAGTTTTCGAGTATTAGAACTATAGATGTGGGGGAAAAAAAAATTAAAAAGAAAAAAAAAAACAAGAAAAAAACCTTTCTAATCTCAAATAAAACAGATAAACAGGCTGAAGGAGAGTTAAGGGCTCTAAATGTGATCTTGAAAGTGGGTATATATTAATTACAAGTGCAAACATGGGCTGAGATCACTGGCAGAAATCACCAAAGTCAACAGCCTAAAAATCAGCTTAACCTTGTATGTTTTAAGTAATACTGCTGCTGTCCTATGATATTTTGTACTTGTGGCAACATTCTTCCTTTGGTGCCGTAGGAATTTCAATTGTCTTGGAGGTGGTGATAACATTTGTTCCAAAAATCCTCTTACATTCATTGATAAAATGCTTAAATCAGGATAGTGACTATTACTTTTTTAAAATAAGAGAGAATCTGAAAATTTTTATCACAAGCAGAGGTTAACTGAAATCCTGTGCAACTCTTCACAAAACATTAGTGAGTCTGCTGATGTGTCTCAGAGCCACTGCTTTTAGTTAACATTACTACTAGGGAAAAAATACTCATGTCACTGTGGATAATCCTGTGAAAAAGTGAGCTCAGTGTTTGGGGGTGGGCAAACTAGCCAGCAGAAGGTTAGAAATTATTACAAAATGAATAGTAAATAAAAAGAAGGTACTGTTATGTTAGTATTACATTTAGAAACCTGCTATACACAGCTGTGCCTCAGAGTACAGCAGAGGTGGGGATGGAAACTTGGGTTCAGTGGTACAAACTGGCTTTTGTGCCACAGGACCACAGCGACCTGGACCCACTGGTCACCCCTGTCGTCAGGAAAAGATAGCCCCTTTCTCAGAGACATAAATGGCAGAAGTTTACAAAATCACATGTGATACAGGGATTTTTTTTTTTTTTTTTTTTTTTTTTGCTAAGCCTTTGCTGTGGGCCAGTGTCAGAAGCAGAACGTAAAGAACATAAAGAGCTATGATTCAATCCAGTACAGTGTGTTTTACCATTTTACATTTCCTCTTGCAGGTACCCTGAACAATGAGCCCAAATGAGGTGTGTGTCCTATGTGATACCACAGCTATAAGGGAGTAACATCAGGGATCTTTGCTTTGGTTTGCACTTCAGAATGGGAATACTTCAGCAGATGCAACAGCCACCAAAGTCAGCAAGCATTTTGTAACTAGGAGCTAACTTAAAATGAGAGTCGAGTTAGGTTCAAGATTTCTACCTATTTTCTTTTTTTTTTCAGGTTTGACTATTTGAAGTTCAAATTGTTGCATGTGCACTAAGTAAAGAACCTAGATTTTCTTAAATTTTAGTGTGACTGCTATAACCCATTTGGCATATGTGGCAATCTAGTCACTAATACAGACATCTGGTTACAGATGTAAAGCATTTCAGGTTAGGCAGCCTGGTTTAAAAGACGTAAGTATTTTTTTGTGTCTTGTAAATCTCTTTCCCAAATAATCCACTTCCATATTCTGTTTCCATGTATTTTTTCTTAGTATTCATTTAACGTTAATTTCTCTAGCTATTGATTCTATTTTAAGTCTTTAAAAGAGGAAATCTAACATCCTGGAACTACATTTGCACATAGAATGTTGCCAGAAAAATAGTCAGTAAACAGTATTCAATAAATAGCAATTCCAATATATTTAATAAATATCTAATATCTGATTTTACTAAAGTCACTTTGGATGAATTCCTGAGCGAAGGTTGTGTGTAAAGCTTTCTGCTATGGTAGATGAGCTGCATGATCACAAAGTTTTGTCTTTCAAGAAATATGACTTTCCTTTTATCAGACAGGAATTTGAGACCATCCAACTATGGTGCACCTTTAAAACAGACCATAGTAAAGAAGCAGAACTGTGAAGAGTATAAAGAGCATTTTAGCAGCACAAAGTATGTTGTATGCCATGTACTTGTACAGCTGTGCAGGACAACTTTTTAAAATGAGAAGTAAACAAGAAATGAAACTCACAGTACAAAGAAGTTTTGAAGGCACCTATGTGGAAGCTGAATGTGTCAGTACAGCCAGATGATTTTTGGAGATGGGGAGACAGGACAAAATTTTAATTTTGCAAATTCAGAGGAAGAAAACCCAAGAATCTCTTTGCCTTTTATGTCTGAATTTTGATATGTAGAGACTCCAACTTGCCTTCTCACCTCTTCTGCCACTAATATTAATCAATTAAAAAAAAGACACTTTTGAGGAAAAATAATTATATTTTACTAAAACCGAAAATCCATGTGGTCTGGCTATAGGCATTTTAATCCTTTGCTAGACAAATGCAAGTATATTAGCAAGCTTTTGCTGATCTTCTATAATTTATTTTCCCAGATTGGCCTGTAACTTGACAGGCAAATTGTTTTGCAATTGCTGCTGAATTAAGGTGAAGTCCATAATTCAGATGTGAAACTCTTAAACGCCACTTCTCCATAATTGGAAGTTCAGTGCCTAGATGTCTGTCAGGGACACAGCTATTTCTATATTGCCAAAACCAACTTGTTACCAGAGTGCTACAGAAACATGTGTTCCATTTGTTGACAGAACGATTGTCCTGGATAGCATTTACTTACAATTCAGTACTTTCATAAATATTATAAGAATTTATGTTGTATAGCACAGAAAGTGCAGGTAGCAGTTTCCATTTTCACTGTGATGGCCTGGGGCCATCACTTCTGAGCACGCTGCCAGCTCACTCAGTAAATCCTCTAGACTGGAGTACCGGCAATTTAGGAATTGAGACAGATCATACTGTACCTTGCTTTCCTTAGCTGGCTGTTCTCACTTCTGGCTGCATTATCCTTGCTCTAACTCTCATACCTTCTTTGCACAAAATTGCCTAATGGATGGGATTTGTGCCATGGCAATTTCCAGACTGGAAATAGAGTAAGTCGTTAGAACAGAAAGCACATGTGTGGAAGAGTCCTGAATGAACAAGAACAAGCGTGTACCTTGACAGTGGCTCAGGAAAATATTCAACTGTGATCTGATTTTTCTAGACTCTTTTGTGGACATCCCACCTCTTAGAAGAATCAGATGAACCCTTCTTCATTAAGAAAAAGATACAAGAATAGGTCAGATTACAAGGACCTGGGAAGTATTGCTTTGTTTTGTGTTATCTATTGGTGATTTGTGAGGAGTCATCTTTGCTAAGAAAAATATTCAGAGGGACAGTAATCTGTGGATTTGTGCTATAATTGCTTTATCTCCTGAACAATGCAGCCAAATTTGCCATTGGTTCTTTTTCCTTTTATTTGGGAATCTTAGGGTAGTATGTTGTTATGGTATTTACTCTATTCTTTAGAAGTCTCAGATGGGAGACTTAAACTTTCCAGAAGTCGCATTTACACAACAGACTTCAACAACAGCCCCCTCATGAGGAGGCTATAAGGTTAATAATTCCTAATCTGATTTGCATTAAGGAATAACTACAGTTTATTAGCAGCACTGTTGGCTTAAAGTTAATTACAACATAACAATATGTGGGACATGAATTTGACTTGTAAATAATGGTTCCTTACATCCACGCTCCTCTGTCAGTGCCAGAAAACCAGAGATAGTGGGAATGATGATCTATGCAGTAAGTATTTCTCTTTAAGTGAGGGAGGAAGCAAAGTAGGCCACCCACTTCCTCCCCCAAAATATCATAAAGCTGTGCCTAGTGGGACGTGTAACCTCATTTACATCAGTCATGTCCTTCATCAACAAACACATTTTTCACTATCCTTTCCAGGCTCTGTTAGAAAAAACATTTAAATCTATTCTCTCTCAGGAGGCCAGGAGTGCAAGAGTTGCCTCCCTCTCTTATTGGTATATTCTTGCCAACTCCAATCTTGCTTAATTCCCCTTTTAAAGTAAGGGTTTCCTAACTCTTGTGGAGAAAACAGAAATATTAATGTATAGGATTATGCTTGAACGTAAGAGTTAGAAAAGGCAATGTTTAATAAATTTGATAATAGTCAGTAATTAGATAATATTTTATTGTAATTTGATTTATTATAATGATTTATTTAAATAATAAAGGCCTATGACTTTGTTATGTTGCTGTTTTCTGTCCCTAAGTACCTTACTTCTCAAGAGCTGAAACTTCTGAAATACAGAAGAAGAGTACCTGAAGTTAGACATGCTTTTTGGCTAAGTTGTTGGTCAGAA
This sequence comes from Caloenas nicobarica, assembly GCF_036013445.1. Taxonomy (NCBI): domain Eukaryota; kingdom Metazoa; phylum Chordata; class Aves; order Columbiformes; family Columbidae; genus Caloenas; species Caloenas nicobarica. Next base: position 42,680,907 of record NC_088246.1, on the reverse strand, counting down.
AGCAAAGACCAGCAAATTGAAAACTTAGTACTCAGTAAAGATGCTCGACTTGGAAAGGCAGTGACTGCATAAATACAGTCTCTATTTTTGCTATTATTTTTTTTAGCCCAGTTACATAGTTTCAGAAACAAAAATTAAGCCACTGACAGCATACTGAGTAAAGAATGGTTCTACTGATAAAAAGTTTAAAACTCCCCACTTTTATGTTTAAGCTGATTATTGAAAGGTAAATTATGTTAATGTAGATGTTGTTAACAACTGTTTTTAAAGGTATAGTCACCAGATCTTGGATGAAGACCTTGTGGTGTGACATTGCGAAATAGCAGTGCCAACTCTGAAGGCATTTTGTATGTAGATAATTGGCATGTAGTTAATTGGGTGTTTTGGAACTGAGTCCAGAGGGTGTCCAAACTCATTTAGAAGTTGACTTTTCATCACAACAGGTATGATTAAACTCCCTGGGGTGATGGAAGAGAAGTTGTGTGGGAAGAATATGATCATCTCAAGAGCTGTATGGGAAAAGAGATTTGGTATTCCATATTGCGCAATTTACCTCAGCTACCTGTAACCCAGGATATATGAATATCTTCAGTGTTTGTTTTCTATCTTCCTTCTGTGCATGTGAAAAAATTTTACAGAAGTTGACTAACCTTTAATATTCTTCCTTGGCTGACAAACTGGTTAAAGGTTAAACTTGGGACTTTAGGTTAAGTAATGCTATAATAAAGGGTGCTGATTGTTTTGATGATCCGAAGGCCTGCATAGATGAGGTTAAAATATTACATTGAGAGCCTGTACAGATAACAAGGAACAAGTGCAGATGTGAAATGTGTGATACCACAAGACTGGAAAGAATTTCTTGAAAGCATTTCATGAAAGAGTCCTCTCCTACTGCAGGCATTTACATGCTAAAATCCTTTATGAACACTTCAAGGTCTTTCTTACACTAAGCAGTTTCTTGCTTTCTCAAGGTTGCCCTAGACTTGTCTTAAAAGGGTTCCCTAGACCTTCCTTCTTCTGGTGTCTAGAAACATTTTCCAGCCTAAATTGTGCCAATGTTGTCTTTTAAGTTAAACAACTGTTCCTTTGTTTGTTCTAGGGAAAAAGTAAGTATGTTGGTTACCACAGAGCTAAACAATATGAAGGTGGAATGTCAGGAAGGCCTCTGCTTGTAGGAAGACAGCCATGGTGATGCTGAGTTGGTGCCCTGATCCAGTAAGCATTAAACGTATGATTAAATCTGAGGATGGATTTCACTGCTTTTCTATATACAGGGCTGAAATGCCTTACATTTTAGATATTACACACCAGCTGGAGGGGAGAAGAAATACAAATTTGTGTTAAAAATCAGCTGTGTATATTTTCACATACATTTCACATGGAAATGTAACTGAAAATTTTCTTTGAAGTCTGCTGCTGCTACTGTTGATTGCCAAATTCCTTATTTGTATTACCATACTCGGACAAGGTAGGTATTGTGTGTGAGTAAAGCTGGTACTAAAGAGGGATAAACAGCAACAGGTGGACACACGATCAAGACAGTTGGTAGTTTGTCTTAGACCTTTCATACTATCTGACCATGCCTTCTAAAATGGCAAGGTTCTAAACACAGAAGCTAGTAAATATTTTCCTTCTGTCAGAAGTCTGTACTGATTTCAGTATTGTGACATACCAGAAAATGATTAAGCAGTAGATTTTTCTTTTTTACTTTAAAGACAAACTGAAACCAATTTTCCTAGACTAAAAACTCTTTTTGAACTGTGTAACAACTCAAACACATATCCATTTTAAAATCTGTATTTTTCTTTCTCTTTATATGTAAGAAAAAAGAAACTTCAAGACAATTGATCTTGTAAAAGACAGGAGAACCGAGGAGTGAAAATGAAGTGGAAGTGATTTTATTTCCTAAGTAACCTGTCTTGACTTGCTATATGTACCTTGAAATCTAATTTATTCATCTGAACCTGTGCTCGTTCAAGCTAGTGACTGTAATGATGGTGACATCACTGTTTTGTTTACACTGAAATCTCTTTTGAAGGCATCACAACAGAGGTGGTTTTAGGAGAGGTATTGATTACGCCTCAACTTTGGAACTGGTAATTTTGGTGTACCTCAAAAATCCTGCACTTGTCCTCTAGTCTGCTTTTTTTCTTATCTTTAGATTATGAACTCCTCAGGCCTGTGATTATTTCTTCATAAGCATTTAAAAACCACATAGAACAATAAATCTGCTGGAAAGAAACAAGAATAACTTTGATCCTTGACCATATAAATATACAAGAAATATTTAGTCACAATTCTGTATTTAATATTACACCCACAAACTGTGCAGAGAAAATAACTCAATGCTTGTAAATCTTAGTCTAGGATCTGCCAGAATGCAGGTTGCTATTAGTTTTGATTTGACCCTGATGTTCTTGTGCCTTATGAGATGGCCTTCAGTTACACAGCTGCTTGAGTTTGTTTTTTAGATGATGATTCTTAATGCATTCAGCACACAAAAAAATGACAGCATTCACTTAATTAACCAACTTCTCAGTGTTTTTTCTTAGTCATGCAGGCTTAGGATGTATTTATTGCTTTATTATTTACTGCTGTGGGAGTGGAATCATCCTTTTTCTTTTGTGCTTTTTACAAGTACTCAGCTGTATATACCTGGTTGCTTTACAAGCATTGACTTTCATAATACAAGTAAGGGAAGGGGCATTTATCCTTTTGCAGATGGCTAGCCAAACAATGTCAAGAGCTTCAACTAATCTTCAGTGCCCAATTTTAGACACGTGCAACTGGTAATTATTTAAAGTGTTAAGCATTGTATGACACTCATCTTTGAAATGCAACATCCTCTGGCTTTATTTGCAAATGTCTTTGGCTTTTTTTGCAGTCTGAACCTGGCAAACAGGTACCTAGAATGTAAAGAATGCACAGTTTAGTTGACCATGTAAGAGAAAGTTTCATTTTTTTAAATTGTGATGTAGAAAATACATTGGCGGGGGTCCTGAGACTTTCCAGTTTTTCTGCTATACTCAGCCTCCTAGCAGAGAACTCTTCTCTCCCTAGACCTTTGTCTTTCAGAGCACTAGGCCAGAACGCCTCTTTTGCATTTTGCAGCTCTAGTTCGTGTGTTTCTTTCCTCACTCCTTCTGCCCCCACCCCTGCTTATTTTAACATCTGATCCTTACTTTTCTGGTCTCCAAGAGATCAGCATCTTTCTCCCCAAACTTACTCCACTTCTTTACTTAGAGCCAGTCTTTTAGCCTACCCAGGTGTTTATCTTGCCTGTTTCCTTCTGTACCTGTGATTGTTTGCACTAGAATTTGTGTCTCTTTGCCCTTATCCCTTTTGTTTGACTTTTGTTCATCCTATTAAAATATTATTTGTCCTAGTGCAGCTATAGGAACCAGTTGTTTGCATATTGCACCCCTCTCCTCCACACACGGTGATTACATTTCTTGAATTTCTGTTTGCTTCTGCCAGCATCAGATGCTCTAATGAGAAAGGGCCAGTCCCCTTATCTTTTCCCTGCTGCCCCCCCCAGCTCCTCTCTCCTTTTCTCTTTCCACTGGTGGTTCCTCAGTCTGAGACTCTGTCCTAGCCATGGAAATGATTTTTACTTTCTCTGTGGAGAAAAGGTAACAAGGACTATGGAATACTGACTCCTAGCACTTTCTTCCTTCACCATTCTCAGGGCTCTTCTTAGGGGCACCGCTGTTGTCAAAATAATCTCCTTCTGTGAGAGGTACTCCCCACCAAAAGTTGCCAATGCTTTTATTAAAGATAATTGTGTCAGCCTGTAAGAACAGCCGGTAGTAACAGACAAAAACCCTGAGAAATAATCCACTTTGGTAGAGATAATGGCTGTTGCAGTTATCCCATCAAACACCACCTTTTTATCCTGTTTGGGAGGTCTGTGGTGACTTCCTCCCAGGGGTCATACTTGCCAGTGCAGCTTATGACTGGAATGGATCGGATGCTGGTGTCGGACTGGATGGAAGGTGCTTTTATCAGCCCCTAACTTAACTTCCTTTGAGCCCCGTGAGTGCCTGATAGTTGGCAAGAAATTAAACAGCGGGAGAGTAAAGTGTAAAGCTGACACTGATGGCTCTGCCTTAAGGAGACAGGCAGTTTCCTCATCAGAGATCTGGCTTATCCAGTAATTTCTGCCTCTTCCATCTGTGTCCAAGAATTTGTGGGTGGGTGAAGGGAGGAAAGTGAGGAAGAGGAGTGGAGGAAAAGCACCATCGGGCCACTTGTTGTGGACCAGGTACATTATCTTATTAAAAAGACTGATGATCCACTTTTTCAGTGCCACATAAGCTCTACCCATCTCCTTTCACATGTCATCTAGTGTGCCAGTGACAGCTGTGCTTATGCTCATAAGCACAAAGCTGGTCTATTTCAATAATGACTTTTGGAAAAGGTAGGTTTTGAACACTATGAAGTTCTGGTCAACTTGATGAGGACAGAGGCATCACTTTCTTTTCACTGAGGCAGCACGGCACGGGGAAGCTAGGTTGGCCTTCTCTGCTATAGTGATACATACAGTGACCAGATGGAATGCAGTGAGCAAACAGGTTTTTCAGCTCAGCAAATGACTGGGTGTTCACCTAGAGATCTTGTTCTCAGTACAGGGTGCCAAAAGAAGTATGATAAATGAATGCTGGTCCCTACTGCTCTACTGTGCCTTGATCTGTCTGTCTGATGCCAGGGAAAAGAGTGCTAGAGCATCTCATCAGAGATGCCTCCTCAGAGCCCCTCTTCAGAGATCAAGAAGATAATGGAAAAGGAACATCCTTTAATGCCAAAATCTAACTTAAATTCATGTCAGTAGGCTCCTTTCTGATGGAATAAACATTCTTCTCACTGTGGCTGAGATTTTAGAAACACTCTGCTGTCCCCTGAGGAACATCACCAAATACTGTAGTTCACTGCACATTATGGGAAGTCCTTACTTTAGATATTATTGTTCTCTGGGCTGAGTCCCCAGACAATGGAGAAGTTCTGTGCTCACGAAGATGGGTTGAGTTCATCCCAATATCAAAGGAGGACCTCCATGACCTGCCTCCCAAGACACCTACTCAGCACTAATTATGTAGGACCTGAAGTTACAATCCATCCCCACTATACCTATGCTGTCTTCTGCCAGATAGTTTTCAATGGTTTATCCAAGTTGAAACTCTGCCAGTCCTGGTCCTGGAAAAGGAAGGGACAGAACAGGTCACACTTAAACTGCAAGTGTATCAAGGCACTTTATATCAAGGTTATTATTTTTGTGGTGGTTGTGCACAATGCTTTATTTCTGTCTGTTATCAGTTCAAACTCAGCTGAAACCTGATCCAGGTTAGAACCTTTGATGGAAGAATGTGTTAAGGTTGCTCCCTGTTCAATCAGTCCCATACAGCTTGCCTTACTTCATCTCTCCAGTACAACTAGGCAGGTGTAGCTTAAACTAATGATATGTTCCTCAAAATACAGGTTATAGTGACCTGGTACAGACTCATGCCAAGTCATTCACTTGAAAGCTTCCTCCAAGTTGTATGGGTCAGGATCTCTGGCCTTATGGCCTGAATTGCATCTGTGCCCAGTGTCATCCAACAGTCTGTGCACCTGCTCTTCCTTCCAGGACGTCTGCTTCTGTTCAGAGAAATAATGAACTATTTTCATGTGCAGAAAGATCTGTCTCTGCCAGTGCCTTTCCTGAAAAGCACAGAGAGGACTACTGGTCACCCACCAGCTCTTCTTGCCCGCACTCCAGCCAAGGTCCAGAGCCCTTGGCTAGCCTGTGGCCAGTGGGTCTCTACAGCTGTGCTAAGCCTCCTGCTGGTAGGCAGTAGGAGAGGCCTGGTTTGCCTCTACAGCCGGGTTTACATTTTTGTCTGCAGGCCCTGCAGAGACTCCTTTTATAGTGTTCTTAGTCCAGCATAGTGTTTGCTGATGCACGTGTTCCTTTCATTTGCTGCTTCTAAAGCTACTGATAAGACCAGCAGCTCTCTTATCTCCATTCGAGAGGGCTTGTTTGAGACCCAGTCTAATTCGCATCCTCTTGTCTTGATCTATCTTGATCATATCTGCATCAGTCAGTCTACCTTCTCTGTTATACTGTGTCTCCTGTGATCCCGCTCTGATCCTGAAATCTAGCTCTCTTTAAATGACCCATCCAGACTTTTGTCATTTTCAGACGACAAACTGAGACTGGGCCTGCAGCAAAATCACTGGTATTTTCCTCCTGACACTTCTGAGCCAGAGTTCACATACTGCATGTAACAAATAAACACTAAGCCTAAAGCACCTCAAAAGTGGGTACTGGCTGTATTGCACATGTTGTGGGCCCATGTGGCATCTTTGTCCCGCTGGTGCACATCGACTCGTTGCATTTACGGTATTAGAGCTTCAGTGACAACTCAGTCCAGAAGTCCTGGGCAAATAAAAGCTGCCTACCAGTCTGGCCAGGCAGGGTTTCAGGGTGGAAAAAGGGGCCATAGCAGACAACTCCCCCCGCCAGCGGTAGTGGGTGTAGTTGGGAGCCCCAGTGTGATGTAACCATGTCATCAAGCACAGGAAGCGTGAAGGGACAGGGTTCTGGGCAACCTGATGTAGTTGAAGATGTCCCTGCTCATTGCAGGGCCGTTGGACTACGTGATCTTTGAAGGCCCCTTCCAACCCAAAATATTCTACGGTTCTATGATTCATATGCTGTGTATGTCCATATTCAGGCCTATTGGTTCAAGGTGTTTCAGGAGTGAATGGCTCCCAGGAAGGTGTCATCTTCGCGGAGGCAAAGCAAGCAAAAGTTATCTTTACTAGACAAGTGTAAACAGCTGCTTCTTTCTAAAAACTTTTACTAGAGAAAAGCTTTACAGAGGCAGCCAAAAGTACAATCATAACACGACTCGCCCCCAGCCTTTTGAATAAAGGATTGTTGGAATATTTATACAAGGGCAAATAATATTATTTTTGGAAATAAGTGGATTATTTTGGTTACTTTTTTCAAAAAAAAAAAAATCAGCCCGAGGAAGGCACCTGGCGTGGAAAATTTCAGCTTGCGTGGTAAAAGCTTGGCAGTGGTTACGACCAGCGAAAAGGGGTGCTGTGCGAAGCAAGCGTCAAACACCCGCGGTCACCGGCAGCGCTGCCGCTCTCCATGCGCCGCCGCCGGGCAGCGCCGGGAGCTCGCTGCTCTCCGGCGCGGGGGTCGCGCCGCGCCGGCCCCACCAACCCGGGGCTTGAGCGTTTCCGTCAGGCGGAGCTCGCCCGCCGGGGCCGCGGCTCAGGGCAGCCGGGGCCGCCCGCCACGCGGCTCCGCGTGGGACGCCGCTCCCCACCGCCCCCTCCCGCGCTGCGCCCCGCCCCGCAGCGCCGCGCCAGCCCCCCGGGGGGCCGCGGCGGGCGGGGGCGCCGACGCGCCAGGCGCTGCGCTCCCTGCCATTGGCTGGCGGCGCTGCCGGTCGCACGCGGGGCGGGGGAGGCGGGCGCGCCGGGTCGGTCTGGGCTCAGCCCCCGGTGCGGCGGAGTAGTCGCGGCCGGGCCGTCCGGAGGGTACCAGCGCTGCCCGCCTCTGCCAGGCAGCCAGCCGTGCAGCCGCAGCCCGCCGTCCGCCTCCCGTTCCGCGTCCTCCTCCCGGGCGACCTCGGCGGGGCCGCGATGGAAGAGGAGCGGGCGGGCGAGCAGATGAGACCGTTGCTCACCACGGTAACGCGGGGGTGGGGTGCGGTGCGTGTGGGGGAGCACAAAGGGCCGCCGCGGGGCAGCGCCTCCCGCGTCGCGCGTGGGGCCGTCCCGCTCCCCTATTGTCGGAGGGGGCACACACGGCAGGGTGCGGCGGGGGACCCTCCTCTGGCTCCCCGGCCCCCGGCGGCGGCAGGACGCGGAAACCGCGCGGCCGGTACCTCAGCGCCCCGGGGCTCCCCGGCCCCTCCGTCCGCGGGGCGGGAGCGCGCAGGTGTGCCCGCGTGCCGGCCTCGTGTGCGCGGCCGTGCTCCCTCTTTCCCCCCTGCGGCGGGCGGGCGCGGGGCCGGAGTCTTTGTTCCGCCGCCGGCTCCGGGCGCCGCCGCGGCGTGCGCTGGGCGGCTGCGGCCGCCCCGTCCCCCCCTTCCTTTGTGAGGTTCCCCGCGGGGCTTGTGCCGGCGGCGGTGGGCGGTGCGGCCGCCCCTGGCCTCGCTGTTCTCCCGGTCCCGTTCGCTGACGAGTTCCTGGGCGAGGGAGAAGTGCGCACACATGGCAAGCAGCGAGCTTCCCCTTGTCCTCATGTTGCACGGCCGCGTAGTCGGGTCAGGTGGTGGATACGGATCCCCGGCGGATTTCTAGTCTTTGGCTGGTGGGGAGAAGGGAGGCGGGAGTGTTGGTGGGGGGAGATTAATAAAACTACGGAGCTTGGGTTCATTTCCTTCCCGGGCCGGTGGCTAAGTAAAGCAGACATGTGTTGCCTTACTTCCTGCGCTACTGAAAAATACATGTGGTTCCACAGTTGTAATTTCCCTTCCCTTCCCATGACTCAAGGTCTGGATTTTGTTAATGAGCCTCTGAGCCCTTACTCTGGTACTGCCCTTCAAGGTCTTTTCCTAAAAGGTGTCACACAGCAGCTTGTTTTCAGTGCCTGAAGAGAAGGGATGTGTAGTTTGTGGCACAAAGAATGCTGTGACGGACAGAGAAAGAACACTGAAAACATGTGAGTTATCATCCTCTTTCCGCTACTCTTCAAGGAAAGACTGGAGTCACATTTGATAAAATTGGCAATCTAGCGAAGTGCTAGCTTCCTGTGACATCAGGATGTTTAGTGTGCCTTTCCTTTGTTATAACAGGAGTGTTGATAACTTAGTCGTTCACAGGTCCAAGAATTTTGCAAATTCCTTGGATTGTTACAATCTTTGTATGTTGGCTTCAGAAATGAATGTATGTGCTCTCCTCTAAAGGTTTTGTAGATTTCCTCTAGACTGCTTCTCCACCTTGTCTCTGTCCTAAAAGGGTGTATTTCTAATTCCTGTTAGCTTGTTCAACCTAAATTCTTGGTAAGAGCAAGACTGCTTGATAGGTTTAATTCTTTAATTCTACCTTGTCTCTCTGTAGGAGGTATTTCTTAGCTGGCAGGAGAATATTCCCATGTAGTAAAGAGATGTTAGGCTGTATGGAACAAGTTGCAAAAGCTTTGGGCTTCAAGTGCATGGGCTTAAAGTGGAAGATGCTAATGGTTACCCTCAGGTGAATCCAAGTGAAGAGGATTGCAGGCTTTGTGAAAGTCATTGTGCCCTGAGCACATCTTTGTCAGGCCTGGCAGGTGTCATTTAGGTTTTGTTGTAACAAAAATTAACTAGGAGCTTTTGGGACAGACACATAAGCTGTTGTGCTACTGCATGGTCGTTTTTAATGTAGGTGTTTCAATCAGAGGTGCTCAGTGAAGTGGTCCAAGTTGATTTCCTTGCAACAGCAAGGCCTAGTCAGGAGCCTGACAAAACTGAAATAGTTAGAAAAGTGAGAGAGCAGAAATATTGGTAGGAAGTAGAAAAAAGGAATTTCTAGGGAAAACACTTCAAGTAAATGGCTTAAAGAAAAGCCGGGACATGCTGATCTTTGGGCAGTTACATAGAATCATAGAATGTCTTGAGTTGGAAGGGACCCAAAAGGATCATCGAGTCCAACTCCTGTCCCCACACAGGACAACCCCACAGTTTACACCATGTATCTGAGGGCGTTGTCCAGTCTCTTCTTGAACACTGTCAGGCTTGGGGCCGTGACACCTCCCTGGGGGGCCTGTTCCAGTGCTCCACCACCCTCTGGGGGAAGAACCTTTTCCTAACGTCCAACCTAAACCTCCCCCGGCACACCTTCCTGCCATTCCCTTGGCTTCTGTCGTTGGTCACCAGAGAGAAAAGATCAACTCTTGCCCCTCCTCTCCTTGTGAACAAGCTGTAGCTGCAATGAGGTCTCCCCCAAGCTGAACAAACTAAGTGACTTCAGCCGCTCCTCATACGGCTTCCTCTCCAAACCCTTCACCAACTTTGTAGCCCTTTTCTGGACACTCTCCAGTAGCTTTATATCCTTTTCATACTGGGGCACCCAGACCTGCACACAGTGCTCCAGGTGAGGCCGCACCAGTGCAGAGCGGAGCGGGACAATCACCTCCCTCGCCCGGCTGGCAATGCTGGGCTTGATGCACCCCAGGACACGGTTGCCCTCTTGGCTGCCAGGGCACACTGGCATTGGCTCATGTTCAACTTGCTGTCAACCAGAACCCCCAGATTCCTCTCTGCAGAACTGCTTCCCAGCATCTCGTTCCCCAGTCTGTATGTACAGCCAGGGTTGCTGTGTCCCAGGTGCAAAATCCAGCACTTGCTCTTGTTAAACTTTGTGTGGTTTTTGTATGCAAGAAGTATAATTCTATGTACATGAAAGCTACTTAATCCAAAATATGAGCATTTTTGACAGTACACCTTGACTTAATTTTTTCTAATCCTGTGCTTCTGCTAGTGTAGGCCACCTTCCTGCTAGCAGAGCTTGCTGAAACTACTTGCATGTGCATAGCTTTTTCAGAAACAAACATCTCAGTAAGATGAAAAGACTTTGTAGAAAGTGTGAATCAAATCAAACTTATGTGCTGCAGCTTAAAAATGCTGAAGCATGATCAAAGAGCTCCCTAACACTTTCTTCTTCCATTATTTGTAAATCAAGTGATTCTGTGTTTATGTAGTATTAGATATATAATAAGTAAGCTCTGGTGGTGTGCTTCTTGTATGGAGGAGCACTGCTGTCAGTCAACACCCCTCTTCCACCCGGATTTATTTCATCAGAAGTATAAAGTACCCTTTAACCTTGCTTGTTTTGTATTTTAGGTCCAGACTTGAAGAGAATCATGAAGTGTTTAGGACATTGATATTTTGAGGAGACTGCTTGGTGGCAATGTGTACAAGAAAGTCAGAAGGGGGAAGTGAAACAATGCCTGATATAGTTATTCCAACCAGAGAGCAACTGATGATCAGAACATCTAGGATGAGTAGAGAATACAATAGGAAAAAGATATGTAACTGCGTAAATCCATGGTTCTTTTATACCTTACGTACTGTAAGATCTTCTGCCCCTCATCTTAGAAAAGGTGCATTGTTATTGGAAAAGGTTCACTGAATGGAAACAAGATATGAATTAGTTCCTAGGTGAGAAATGATTGAACAGGCTTGTCAGCCTAGCAGAGATAACTTGGAGGTGAGGCAACGATATGGTAAAGCTATAAACTCCTGTAGAGAGAGCAGATGAAGATGGAAGAGGAGGCACACAGTCAAATCAGAGGTAGACGCTAGGTTCAGAACAAACAAAAAGGATGTGGTTCTTCACTCAGTGCAGGGAGTTCATAGGTGTACTTGCTATATGATGTATGCACAAGAAGCTTTTGTGGACTTGAGGGGAGGTTACTCAAGTATTGGAAGACGGTTACATTGAGGTTAGTAAATGGATGAGCAACAGCCTCAGGAAGTCCAAGTTGAAAATAACTGCAGGTTGTGAGAGTGTAAGGAGGAGTTGTTGTTGTATGCTTGCCTTGTTTTTTCCTCTTCCCTCAACAGCTACTTACAGTCATTCTTTTTTTGGTTTGTTTAAATACGAATGGAGCGCGTTAGTAGGTTGCTTTCTATACAGCGATGAGTTTTGACAGATACAGTGATGGTATTAAAATGCTTGATACTAAGTACCAGTGATGTTGGTTCTAGCTTTTGTCATTATAGTGTTCATTACTGGATAGTTTGGGTTTCTTTGCAACAGCTGCAAGTAGCATCTAAAAGAATGTATATTGCAGTTCTGTCTCTAGGTATTTCGCAGGTAATATTTTCAAAATACTTTATGTTAAAAAAAAAAGTAGATGGAAACTTCTTTACTATTTGGTACTACTTCATGTATATCATAAATTGTTCACAAGGCTGTAGACTGTGCAGAATGGCTAAGTAATGGGTTTATGTTTCTTTATGTCTTTTTTCTTTCAATGAAACAAATCTGTGTTTATCACTGTTCTCTGTAGATGATGATAGAACTGAAAGTGGCTCTTGTTGGAGAAGGGCGTATTTCCAGGCTTCTCCTTCTGGCTTTCCTTATCAAAGCATTACAGTAATGTGGTCTGCCATATCTCACTGAAGAGGGCATTAGTGTCCCTATGCTTTTTCTGAAGTGACTACGTGGTTGGCTACCACTTTTATAACAGCTCTGTGTGCAGGTTATCAGGTGGGTTTTAGACTTTCCTGCTCAACAGTGGTTGTGCTTCAATGACAGCTTTTGGGCTTTCACTTCAGGCTTAATTTGAAGCCTCCTTCAGGTACAGCCCACTTCACCAACATACATCATTGCCTCACTGGGGTTTCTCCATTCCTTTATACCGATGCATCTTCTTAATGCAACAGGGTAGTGTCTTGTACTCCGACATCTCAAATCTGTAAGAAACCCATGAAGGCTGGAAGGAGTATAAGGTAACAGATGTCAGAGCTACTCAAAATAAAAAAAAAAATACATAAATAGATGAGAAGTATCTGAACTATCAGTGGCTGCTGGTAGTTACAACTTTAACAGTTTAATAATAAAAAATACAAAGTAGTTTTTCTTTTCAAGAAAAATCTTAAAATATAACTGTTAATTTTCATGAGTGGATTTTGAGGGAGGACCAGGTATTTGGTGGCAGTTAGATTGGAATACAGGGTTTCTGAACCAAGCTTCGATCTAGTTATTGCATTTTGGATAGCTTGGTAACTTTGTCTATCTATGTTGTACTTCTTTTAGGTGATTATTGAAACAATTTCTTTCAAAATATATTCTAAGTCTTGATTTACCTAGGTGGTGCTTCATATGTAAGAATGTGAGTAGTATCAGTACAGTAAAAGTTTTACAGAATTGACTACTTCATATATTTGCACATATCTTGGATGACTTACTGTTTTAGAAATTAAATAGTGGAAAAGTGTTCTGTGTGATTATCGGCCATCTTCTTTGACATGTGGCTTTTGTGATGGTAAGTCATATGACAGATCTCTGAAGACTATTATGCTGGTACGTGTACATTTTTTTTTCATATTAACATAGTAAGCTCAGACTGGTGTGTTCCCTTTATGGCTGGACAAGGATAACTGAGGGTATATTTGTACTGCATAACAGGACTGTGCAGGAAACTGTCCTCCCACACGAATTCGTGGCATCTGGCCCAACACATGCTCTCCACAAGTTAAAGCCATACAGTTAGTGCCCTAGCTAAATAGCCCTGATGAGAGAGAATTTTACTAGTTGCACAAGCTTGCAGATGTGGATCTATGGCTTTGGAGACACAAGCTGTTTTTCTGCGTGGTGCTGTTTGGGCAAGGTGCGTACCTTGTAGAGCTTGCACCCTGCAGTGGGCCATAGACAATGTCTCTGATCACCTCTGGGTTAAAGTGCTGTAAGGTGCTATTAACTGTGTGTGCCAACAGTCTTTTTCGGTTCTTACAAAGTTACCATGGCTGTCAAAAATTTGATGTGTTAGTTAAAACTTCCATTAGGCTTCGTTGCAGTAGTTTTATTTGCTGTCCAAAAATAAGCGGTAGAGTGTACTAAGTTGAGTTGTTGTCTTATATCCATGTGATTGATCTGCTTCTGTAGGTGACTTCTGATATGTCACCATGATTGTTGTTGGATTTAGAATGTTGATATCCTTTACACAAGGATATCTGTTACACAAGATCTTTAGTGTCCCTGAAGTAGTACTTAGTAAATAGAACTGCTCTGTAACTAGTGATTGATAAAATACAGAGTATAACTTGAATGTACTTGAACTTAGCTAGAGAAGGTCTCCAAAGAATACTGTCATGCTTTTGGTATAGCATATTCTGGAATGGTGAAGTTTAGGGACATTTCAGATTTTTTGCTAAAATTAAGATAGCTGTCTAGCTAATGTTTTAGAATAGTGATATGAATAATGAGATTCAAACAAGGTTTTTGTAAATAAGCAGATGGAGAAAGCACCACAAACTACTTAACCCTGTAGATCAGTAAATGTCTGAAGGCAAAAACGAGACTATTCTTCTACAGATGATCTTACAATGTTCTCAAATATGTATTTCTACATTTGTATTTGCACAATCAGCAGTAGGTGAAAATATTACAACGTTATTTTTAAAAAAGCACAACATTTGAATTTAAATAGTTAGTCCTGACATTTTAGAAGCCTCTTTCTGTGTATCTGAGAATAAACATCAGTTGTGCAAGCACCCCAAATCTACCATGCCAGCATATCTCAGTTGTTATTAGAAGGGATTATCCGTGCAAGAGTCTGTGTTAGTTTGCACTTGGCACCCTCCAAGCTCCTTGTTTCACTGGGAGTTAAATTTGCTACAGTAGGGAGAGCATGTCATGATAATAGAAATGTATATTTTAACCAGTAGATGGAGCCATTTTAGTTACATATCAGCATGCCTATTTATGTTTTTGAAAACTTTGCTTCTTAAAGTCTTTTCAGTCATTTTGTCTTTAGAGTATGGCTCATAGTTATTTTATTGTTTCTTTATCTACAGAGAAGACTGAAAGTTTTATTCTTCCAATAACAGTGCCAGGATTGTACAGCAGGAAGGTTATTCCGTGTTCATAAATGTGCAAAAAAGAGTGAATGCTTGTGCTTTATGGTAATTACAGTTATCTCTGTCCAGCATCATGTGAATAGAGCTCTATAGCCTTTGTACACCTTGTTTTGACTGAAGTAACATTTCGGAATATTGATCCCTAGTGTTGTATCTAACAGTCTGGATTCTCTTGTGACTTCCATCCAGGAAAGTCTGTTTGGCTCAACTGAGATTTTGTTTTTCCTACTCCAGTGCCTTAAACTAAACTGACTCAAAGCTATGTAATGGAATGGTTGTCCTATTTGGGTATACTGGCACAAGTTGTCTTATTTCAGCAATGCTGGAGTGCTTCATAACCTTGAAACACCCCTGACTTATTAAATCTAGCAAGTCCCATTTTAGCAGAAGTATTTGCAATGCTGTACTTGTTGTATCATTTTGTATCCTTCTTCAGCATCCACTTTTCTAAAAGGTATATTTATGTTTTTGTTAGAGTTTGACTCTTTGCCCCTGCATTTGTACTTAAGTAATGTACCTGATAGACCTTCTCTTCCTCCCCCTCTTTCAAGTATTTGGCACTGAAGATTATTTTTGGCAAACCCAATGGTGAACTTTAGAAGTAGGACCTAATTCAAATCTTCATTTGGAACTCTCTCAATATATAGTATTTTGAGAGGTATAGGTGTCTCATCTTCTTCCGTAGATTACCGTGAGAGATTTTGTAATTTCCTGTCACTCAGTTTTTGGTGTGTGTTTGGTTTTTTCTTTTTTTTTTTTTTTTTTCTGGTCTACTACTTCTTCAGTCCCACTGGAAGTTTAAATTTTCTATGAATGACATGAGTGCTAATATTTTTCATAAAACCTAGTTGTGCTGGAAGGCATCTAGACTTGTCTTGCTGGCAGTATAGCTTAGACAGGATCCTGGTACCAAAATATTTTTAAACTTTAAAATAGGCTTGAAGTTTTTTTTTTAACCAAAAGAAAGTCTTCGGTAGAAGTTTCCAGAGTGGACATCTGTTGTCAAACTGTTACCCCAGTTTATATAGAATTTCTGGTGTCTGCCTCTGAACAAACTGGAGCTTCCTGTGAGTGAGGCCTGTGGGCAGAGGCTGCAGAGAGTTAAGGGGGAATTACAGACCAGCGTCCTCCGGCCCCCCACCATCTGATGTATGTTGGAATTCTGCCGTCTGACCTACTCTGCCTTCTGCTGCTGTTCCTTCTACAGTACTGCTGTACTACTGAGGATCCGTTAGTTTAGGTTTGCATTTAGGTGGGGAGGACTGAAGACTTTACTTGAATGTGTGTTGTGGTTTGTTTTTTTTTTCCATCATCATCTTTTCACTAGGCTGATTCCTCTGCATTTTCCATGACTAATGTCTACTAAATATATGCTGGCTGTGTCTTGACTGGGATCTATTTTGAGATGAAGAGAAAGACAGCTAAGTGATTTTAAATACCTAGGTTACGGCAAGAATAATGACATCAATTATTCCTTGCTAGAAAAAGCTAAGAATTTGCTTCAATGAAAGGTGCTACTTCTGAAAACCACAACTGCTTCACTAGCAGAGTATAATCGGAAGACAAGAGAATCTCTAATCAATCTTGTTTGTCTTGTGTTGTTTGTATATCTTTGTTACCAAAGAACACAAAGAGGTTAAAGCAAACCCGTGTTCATAGAGTTGTTGTAATAAGATCTTGTTTGGTGTCCATTTCTGGCATGGGATTACTTCTCAGTGCAGAAGTTTTGTTCCCATGTCAAGAGATGCAGGCTACTGTGTTCTGGATCTCAAAAGTCATACTAAGAGGAAGCACACAGGATTTTTTTTTTTTTTAATGTTTTTTAGATGGTTATGAGTAAGCTAGTACAGCTGGTAAACCATGTTTGTTGCTAACTGATCAGACTTCAAGTTAACATTTAGAAGCCCTGATTCCTCAGATTTTTCTCTTACATTTGTAAGAAAAGGATGTGTAGCAGATGCTAATGTGCGTAACACCTTGTTGTACAAAGCTATATTTTCTGTTTCTGTTGTATAACTTAAATTTTGGAGAAAAAAATTAAAATGTGTTTTCTCTCCTTTGTACTGCCCTCTACATCCATTGTTAGTTTCAACTCCAGCAGAGCTTTGGCTTATCTAACTCCACCCCTCCCTGCACGATTAGATAATATCTGTATATTCTTCCCACCCCTGCTTCCACCTTCCATGTACTCTGCTTTGCATTTGAGCTCAGCCACAGGTTCCCTTTTCTTACATGCCAGTCCACTGTCAGGCCTGCTTGAATTCCTGCATGAAGGAATGGTCTTGTGCTTTCAGGAGGTTGTCCTTGGAGATAAGACAGCTCTCACAGGTTTTCCCTTCACCCTCCATGGTCATTTTCCATGAGATTCTACCAAGAAGATCCCTGAACAAGCTGAAATGTGCTCTCCTGAAGTGCAATGTTGTAACTGTATGCACTGGGTCTTGCACTGTACACTGTACTATTTGTCTTTCTCACTTGCTGCAGCCAAGGCTGCTCTTGACTTCCACGTCTCTGTCTAGTTCTTCTTTGTTTGTGAGGAACAGGTCCAACAGAGCATCCTCACTAGTTGACTTATTGATCACTTACACCAAGAAATCATTTTCAACACACTCAAGAAATCTCCTGAAGTGCTTGTGCTTGGCCACAACCTACCAGCAAATACCAGTGGTTTTAGGCCCCAATGTGTACCAGAGTCTGCAGCCATGAAGCTTCCTCCAGCTTTTGAATGAAGGCTGCTTCTACTTCCCATTCTTGTTTTGTAGCAGGCATGTCTTATGGCATCACCCATTTGAACTGATTCTTACCTGTAAGGTCTTGACTGTCTTGTCACTTGTTCCAAGCAAAGCAGTGTGTGTGTTGTAGCCAGTCCTCTGCATAGCTTGAAACCCATACTTCGTAACTTCCCAGCCTGGCTTTTCTCGAGAGCTTGTCTCCATTCATTGCAGCACTCCGACCATGTGAGCTGTCCCACTGTCACTCTGTAATTCCTGTGAGGCTATAGCTCTGCAACCGTGCATGGAGTAAGTCCTGTTGTTGCTTTCCATGCTGTGTGCGCTGGTGTGCAAGGACTAAAGTGGGCCCCCAGACATGGCTCTTTCACAAGCAAAGTGTGAAAGCCTTCCCTGTCATGTGTTCCCACTCTTCCCACTCTTGGTCAGGTGGATCCTTCCTTCTGAAAGAGATTCCTGTGGTCATAGCAGTAAAAACTCTGCTAATAACCAGATATTGACCCTCTGGGCACATCTGCTGTGCCCTGAGCCTTTTTCTTCTTTCTGGAAAGCCTGAGAAACACCACCTGGGCCTCTCCACCATTGCCCACAGTGCTCAGTGCTCTTGATTTGCTCAGTAATTGCTTTGGAAGTGTCACTGGTGTCCACATGGATAAGCAGGAAAATGCAGTAGTTTAAGAAGCCTCAGTCTTTCCAAAATGTTATTCAGCAAGCAGCAGACCTCCCAGGACCTCGTGTTTATCTTCCCTGTTATGTGGTGTGCTTATCCCCTTCTGCAGTGCTCTCAGCTGGCTCTCAGTGCCTCAAGATAACGCACCACCCTCAGATGAGGCCACTGCCATCAAAGCACCAGGAAGGAGCAGTGAGAGATCACTGCATCCCATCACCTGGATGATGACATCCTCCCTGTGCAATTCTTGGAGTTGAGGTCTCTGATGTGCAAAGGACAGTTGCTTGAGCTGTTGTTGGAGACTTCATCCTGTAACATGTTGTGCAATCTTGAACAGTGTTTCACAACCCTTTGTAGCTTTGTTGTGTGAACTGCTGTGGCATCTCTTACCTGCCTCTGTTGGCTGAGCCTTGGGAGGTGTGATGTGCCCGTGTTTGTTGTTGAACGATTATGTAAAACTTTACCATCTAGTTGTGTTCACAACATAGATTTAAAATGCACGTTTATGTGAATGTTTTGTTCTACTTGCAGTTGGTTTCTGATAGACACATCAAGTCAGTGCAGTAATACTTGCTCTGAATTACCTGCTGACAATTTCCCCTTTTATCCTGGAGAGCTGTCTGTGTTCTGCTTGTAACCTTTTGTATTTTGACTTAACCACTACTGAGTTATCCAATTATGCTTAGAATGCTCCAATAAATAAATTACATCCACTGTCTATGTACGGGATGAGAACTGGACATTCTTTGGTCATTACCTGAGGTCTCATTTTATTCTTATGATGTTGTCTGTTAACGGGTTTCATGTTTATTATTTATAGGCAAAATAAAGCTAACGTTCCGTTTTCCAGAAGATCTGAGAGGTGCTGGAAGTGCTGATTTCTGTTGCAAATGTCTTGGGGGCAAGTCACTTTTGTGCTTCAGTCTGCCTGGTTGTTAAAAAAGTTAAGACATTTGAAGAGTACAGATTTTACAAGCCTTCAAAGCAAACTAATGGAAATCTACTTAAGAATGCAGTAGAAAGCACTGTAACTTTTCAGATCCTTTGTAAAGTTGTATTTGGTGAAGCAGGTGGAACAGGTGAAAGCTGCTTTGTATACCTGACTTTTTTATGCAGTTGTGACATTTACTGTGTGAAGCTTAGAGTTTGACAGGTCATGGCATTTCAGGGGTATTGAGTTTCTTTTATGTAAACCTGGATACAAAACCTTGTAATTTTCACCAATAGCCGAGGCTTTCATGCACATTCATTTTATGCTTTGGTTATCTGTTTTCTATACAGACTCTATAGCAGTCTGTCTTGCTGCTGTTACAGTTGAAAAGCTACTGCCAGCTTTTGTTTTTTTATATTTTGCCACCTTATTGCATGGCTACGTTTAAATTATCATAGCTTATGAGCCTGACTTGGACATAACTTTAACTTACGAAAGATGCTTTCTTCTCCCTAATAACTCGTTATACGCCGTTTTATAGGTGTGCTGATTTATCTTTTGGCCCTTAATCTTTTCAGAGTATGCATTTGATTTGAGACTCAAATGTAATGTCTACTTAGTCTTCAAGTTACCTGTGAAGAGATAATTTCATAAAAGGGAACTTCATTAAAGAAAAAAAAGAGGAAGTCTGTGAAAAATAAACTCTTCTCAAAAGAGCATCAGGAGTGATTTTTTTTTTTTTTTTTTGGTTAATGGAATGATGTTGAATATGTACGTGGTATAAAAAAAGTTGTCGGGCAGTAATGTTATGAACTAGCTTCTCAGCACTGCTCTGGACCAAATAAAGAATAACTTAAACTTCTAGTTCTCCAACTAACTTGTGAAATCAAAGGACTGATTGCAAGTTCTTTAATTAGCATTCTAAACAGTAGGGTAGGATTATTTAGACTACTGTTAGATTTATTGCTTCTGTGTTTCTCTTAAAAAAAAAAAAAGGCACTATTGGAGATAGTATTTAAACTACTGCTTGTTTTAGGGCTAGTGATTTTTGCATTTTTTTTCTTTAACTTGTACAGCACTATTGTGGGGATATACTATTATGTAAGCATATGCATTTCTTTAACATGTCAAACATAATTTCCAGACAGACTCGCGTACAAAAAAGGAGATGAGAAACTTCTTAGTGAATAGCCACAGTTGGTATTACCGTTGGTGGTAAATTCTTCATTTTGTTTGTCAAATGACTACACCCTAAAACTGTTTGTCTAAAAACAAATAGATATCATCTGATGATTGTTATGACTCATTTAAGGAAGTCATAAAACCCAAGAGCAGCAAAGATCCTTTCCTTTTTCAGCTTGATTTTTATTAACATTGCTGCACTTGCCTGCTGTGGAGAAATATCAAACAGGAAGTGAAGGAGGCAGATACCTTTGTAATTAATATTTGGTTGAATTGCAGGTAGCTAGATAATGATAGGATGGAGAAACACTTTTCAGCTTATAAACTAAGTGTACAAAACCAGTTATTGGACTGTTTTAATTTTAGGTTATAAATCCAAGCAAATGTTTTAAGCTTTTCTGGCTGATTTTTGTGGAAGTTCTTCAGTTTTGAAAACTGCTGATGTTTGCCAATCAAAAAAGGAAGAACAGAAACCATTTTTGTGCCTTTTTTTTTTTTTTGGCATTAGTGTTGCCAAGTGGTGTTTTCCGGGGCTCAGTATTGGGGCCAGTTTTGTTTAACATGTTTATCAGTTATCTGGACGAGGTCATCAAGTGCACCCTCAGTAAGTTTGCAGATGACACCAAGTTGGGTGGGAGTGTTGGTCTGCTGGAGGGTAGGAAGGCCGTACAGAGGGATCTGGACCGGCTGGATCGTTGGGCTGAGGCCAATTGTATGAGGTTCAACAGGGCCAAGTGCCAGGTCCTGCACTTAGGTCACAACAACCCCAGGCAGCGCTACAGGCTCAGGGAAGAGTGGCTGGAAAGCTGCCTGGCAGAGAGGGGTCTGGGGATGTTGATTGACAGCTGGGTGAATATGAGCCAGCAGTGTGCCCAGGTGGCCAAAAAGGCCAACAGCATCCTGGCTTGTATCAGGAATAGTGTGGCCAGCAGGACTAGGGAAGTGATGGTTGTTTCGTGCTCAGCCCTGGTGAGGCACCACCTCAAATCCTGTGTTCAGTTTTGGACCTCTCACTACAAGAAAGTCATTGAGGTGCTGAAGTGAGTTCAGAGAAGGGCGATGAAGCTGGTGAGGGGTCTGGAGCACAAGTCTGATGAGGAGCGGCTGAGGGAACTGGGGCTGTTGAGCCTGGAGAAAAGGAGGCTGAGAGGAGACCTTATCGCTGTCTACAACGACCTGAAAGGAGGTTGTAGCATGGAGGGGGTTGGTCTCTTCTCCCCAGTAGCAAGGTATAGGACAAGAGGAAATGGCCTCAAGTTGCACCAGGGGAGGTTTAGATTGGATATGAGGAAAAATTTCTTCACGGAAAGGGTTGTCAGGCGTTGGAACAGGCTGCCCAGGGAAGTGGTTGAGTCACCATCCCTGGAGGTGTTTAAAAAACATGTGGATGAGGCACTTAGGGACATGGTTTGGTGGTGGACTTGGCAGTGTTAGGTTAATGGTTGGACTCAGTGATCTTAAAGGTGTTTCCTCACCTAAATTATTCTGTGATTCTGTCCATTACCTACCTTAACTGGCAATGCTATATAAAATGTTTGAAGTTACTTTATATTTTTTAGAAATGTAACCAGAGTTTATTTTCAGCATATTTTGTAATGTACTTTGCTGGATTAACTTTGCTTGCTTTTACTGAAATAAATAACTGCATATGATTCTGTGTGTGGTAAAGATAAATATTCTTGGGCCTTTTTTTATACCCAGATACTCTAGATAGAGCTTCACCTGAGGAAGAACTGTTTATTGAGAAGTTTAGAGTATTTTTCCTTAGCGTCAATAGAATGAACATTTATTTCTAAACCAAGTATAACTGTAGATTTGAGCCTTCAGATCAGGGGACTGAGAAAAGATTAAATAACTTGTCTCTAGGAAAGAGAACAAATTAAATGGGGGTAGGATGCTACTCTTAATGGAACAGCTGTTTACCAAATGATTTTGTTTGACATGATTAAATGTACTTAAATTACATTACATTTATAGACCAAAATAAATTCCATTTGTTTATAACTTTCGTATAGCACAGATCTGCTTGGTAGGTAGCCTGTTGGCTTATAGTTAAGGAAGGAGATGGCCTGTTCTATTGAATGAAGACAAATAGTATTAGTTTGAGGCTTTTAGTTCTTGAGTGTGAGTAAGTTGTCTTTGCTATGAAGACACAGATGGAGGGCTAAGCTGAAGGAATTTGATATGCTCAAGGCCAAAGAACATATCTACTGCTTGTATTCTGTGCTTTGGGTGTATGGGACCTTTTGAAAAGACAGGCAAACAAGAAAGGTTCAGCGTGTGTTTCTCACTGGTGGTGGGGCTGACTTACTGTACCCACTTGGTGTGAGGGATTGTAGCTAATCCTAATACAGCAAACAACTTGGAATGTACTGCTTTGTTAAATAAGGTGACTAATTTCTCTCTGTCACATTCGGTGGTTTGTTGTATGACTGGATATTTGCTGTGTTTGCATTTGTGGTAGCCCAGGCTGGGTGTCTGATGATTATAAACATCCGGATCCTGGAGGCAATTTAAAGGTGAGAATTTGCATGTTAAAACAGTAGTTCTCAAACCAGGTGTACTTTTCCAAATCATATTCCATATGCTTCAGTGTGTACAAGGGGTGTGCATTTGGCTGCTAGTTCACATATATCAAGTCTATAGCTGTATTTCTTTGAAGGGAGGAGTAGGGGGAGTAGGTCTACACTTAAAAATTTTGTGGATTAATGTACTCACAAATAATTAACTTCAGCTTCTTGAGAAAAGGCTTATTTTTCTTTGGTTGTCCTTGGAAGAAATCTGTAGGGCTTGATGACCACTGGTTAGATAATTAAATTTCAAGCAGCTAAGGCTGTAGTCTTGTCTGTTGCTGTAAAATGTTGCTGCAGAATACTTTTGAGTTGAAATTACCACTGGTGCATATGTTGAGTAAAGTCACAAGTGTCCACATCCAGGTGCTGGGGGAGGTCAGAGCCAAAAGATGAACTTGGTGGCAGTGAAGGCACCAGGGAACCAGGAAAATGTGTATCTATTTTCAGAAAAAGCTGCTAGAGAATGGTGGCGTTATCTCCAAACAGAGGTTTAAGTTTGTTTTTTAGGCTGCAGAGGTGGCAAGAACTGGGGAGAGACCTGGACAATGGCAGTACATGTTTTGGGGCTGGGAATGGTGCTGTGGAGGCTGTTAAGAGCTCAGGAGGATTGCAGCTGGGCAAGGCAATGAAGCTGGGTACTTGCGGAAGTGACAGAAAGGGCACCTGAGTTTGTATCGCTGCTTGTTTCTGGAAATGTAATGTAATTGTACAACATATATGAGTAAAGAATGCATACCTCCAAGATGGCTTATTGGCTTCTGTGTTGTGACTTGCATTTCTCGTCAAGCTCAGAGTATCAGTTGTGTGTTTGTGGTGATATATCACAAGAGTGTAAATAGTTTCATGTATTATGGCCACATTATGATATGGAGAACCTCTTTGTTGCTTCATTCGTCTGGCAGCATAAAACAGGCTCTTTGGGCGAAGGCAGAAGATGATTTCCCTTCCTGTCTTGACGGTTACTAAAAATATATCTAAATGCCATGAGTGGATACAATGTGCTATACAGTTTAATGAGATCTGAACAATGGTTCTTAATGGGTGAATGGATTGTTCGTGTGTATGTGTGTATTTATCTTTAAGATGAACTAAATTTGGATGGAAGGTATGTATTGTTACAGAAAAGAATGGACAAAGTCTTAATTTTGAGAACTGGTTTCCTATAGAGTTGTGTATCAAAATAATTTTGTGTTTTACAAGTCTAATATTTCACTAACAGATCATTGATAAATATATTTTAAGTCCAGTAGTATTCCTGAAGCGAAACGTAGGACGGAAAAGAGGAGAATAAGCTGGGAACTGCTTTCAGCTGCCTCTTGCTTATATAGGAATCATTAAGATAATGATCAAGAAAGTGGCTTCTTGTGAGGAGTGATATGCTACAAATGGGGCCTGCTGGTGTCTTGTAGGCCCTCCGGCCAAAGTAATTTTCAAGAATTGCATGGGAAATTCATGGGTAACAGCAAGCAACAAGGGTGAGTTTTAGGTATGCCTTGACAAGGCTGCTGTGCTCTGCTTTCCCCTTTTATTTTGGTTTCCAACTTTGTTGTAAAGTATCAAATGCTTTGCTTTGTTAGAAGGAGCTTTCCCTGACTTTTATCCTTAACCTCATCTGGTGGCAGATGTCCTCAGAGGAATTGGATTGTCACTGAGTGCCCTGTTCTCTGTGAGGAGAGAATCTATATGCAGTCATGCGGAAAGATTTCCATGGGATGTCTCCTATAAGAAATGTGTTTTGCAACTCTGAAAAACTGGTGTTCTTTCTCTACATACCTGCAAAGATTGACAGTGACTTGTACCTGCAGCATTGGAGAGAAGTTTCTTTTGATGGTTGTAGACAAGTGCCTCTCTGTTAAAGTGAGGGAGCGTTTGCAACTCTACAGTATTTCTGTGTTTCACATACTGCTTCATATATAACTAGACACTGAGTTCCTTCTGAGTCGTAAAATGCCACCTTTCCTCAGGTTACTGTGCTGGTATCTCTCGACTTTGGCATGAATTGCTAAGCTCTAAATGAAGTGCCTTGTTCCTTTTGATGAACGTAATTTTAAAGTGTGGCTTCTCTAATAAATAGGCAGAGACACATAGCAGCTTTCCAGTGTATTAATTCTATGCAGGTAGTAATGAAAACTGAACTGTAAATGGTGTCCTGGGTGTGACTTAATTTTTTTTTGAAGTTTGGTTCTCCCTGCCTTGTGCTATTTGTATTACTGAAGAAAGTGCTTCTAAACCCCGTAGATCCCAAGAAAGCAGTTTTGTTAGAAGTGCCAGAAATTCAAGAACTTATAATCCTGTTTTTCCTTTGGTATACAATAGTGATAATGCCTTGAGACAGTTGTCAGCAGTGATGTCCTGATTTTGCATTAGCAGTGTGGACAAAAGTTCAAAACAAGTTATATGCTTTATATTCTATCTGATAGGTCAATAATCCTGTATCAATCCAAGTCATAGAAAATCTGAACCTGAAGACTGTTTGTTGGAAGTAGAACAAGAAGATTCCAAGTGAGTTCATGTAGTATTAAAGGAGCAAAGCTCTTGGTGCAGTTGATCATGACACTCTTTGTAGGTGAGAAAGCTGGTCTTTGTTAAGTGTCCTCTACTGATTACGTAAGTTAATGTGTTAAACTTACTGGTAGCAAGTAGTTTGACAGAAGTCTTATTAATGGGAATAATGGTTTATATCAAAGTTGTTCAGAAACTAGACGCAATGAAACGGAGCCAGAATTACTTGCTTTAAACTGAGTAATTGAATGTACTCCTGTCACAGCGTTCCAAGACCCCACTTGAGCATCAAGCAAGTCTTTTCATCATAGAAAGTGCCACCCAGGATACAGCTGCAGCACAACAGGCAGAGTCTAGGATTGGGCACAGGGCAATTTGTCTTCCCTTGCAGCTGAGCGCTGAGTGAGGTATCTGGTTTTAAATATTTACTAATGGCTTTTTTTTTTGAGTCTCTGTTACTGTAATAGAGAGAGCCCGTAATTCAAGGCCTGCTCATGAATTGTTTGTAAAGAATTGGTCCCTGATTGACAAGAGGGTATAGCATGGGAAAGTTATGTTCGTGGCTTCTTAGATCATGTGTTAGTATTATCATGTTATGAATGGTAGCTCTGTCTGTGGCTTCCTAGTTTAGAATAAATAGAATTTTCCTCTGCAGTTTCATAAATTTCTAATAAAAGCAACTTAAGCAGAGGGATTTTTTGTGTTGTGTCTTTATTGCATTTTGTTCATAAAATCGTGATGAATAAGATAGTGTTTGAAAAAATGTATTTGAGTTAATGCTTCAGAACTAATGTAAAATGCTAATGATGTTCCACTTCAGTAGTGTAAGAGCTGATTTGTCTCCAGTAGAATCATAGAAATCATAGAATCATTTAGGTTGCGAAAGAGCTTCAATATCGTCAAATCCAACTGTAAGTGTTTGTGTTATCTATTAATATGCATTATTTGACAGTTGTATTGATAACAGTAGTAAAAAAGATGAGTCAAGTTAGTTTGCAACACCTAGAAAATACAGGAATAGTTATCTGATTTTTTTTTTTTTTTTTTTTTGGGAAAGCATAGCTATGGAATATAATACTGCTTTAAATTGTCAATAAGTATCCAGAGCTATTAAAATAACAAAATTGTTATTTAAAGGAAAAGGGGTGAGTTTCAGGAAACCATTGGTGAATTCTCTCTTCGGCCACTCTCTTCCTCCATCCTTCTTCTAAAAAGATGTTAGACTGTGAATGTTGCTAATGACATCTTTCAAACCTGCATGCTTACCTTTGTCTCCTGATGCTACTTAATTCTTTTAGAGCTTTTAGGAATGTGGGGTTATCCTGCAAATTCAAATTAAGACTCAGAGTAGAAGTAAAGCTTGCAGACATGGTGGTTCCAAAAGTCCCATTAATGGGAGAGCCGCCTTTTGGTACAGTTGTTGTGTCCCAGTGAGAAACCAGTGCATTACCCTTTCTTTGAGCCCTTGTCAATGCACACAGGCCTCAGACAACATGTGTAGCTTTTAGTAGACAGTTGACCTGGTTATAAATATTTTAAAATATCAATTTATTTGTCTCATTATGCTTGAATGATTTTGTTCTATGTACTTTTTTTCCCCCCCCGAAGTCATGCTTCTGCTAGTGTTGACTTTGATAATCAACAATGAAAACCGTTTCACATTTTAAAGACAGATCTTTTGGAAACCCCAGTTTTTGAGAAAGTCTGTAAAAGGTTGTTAAAATAGGATACAAAATTATTGCTTCTATTAAATTAATTACATCTCAGTCAAAAAAGATCTGAAACTGATGTTAAGATCACCAAAAGCTATGATGATGTACTGCCCCAAATATCAAATTTTATTCAAATTTCAATAAAAAGGTACTTTTTTTCTACTGAAGTTGAGTGCCTTATCATTCAGATATGATCTCATTTGGTGAAGGTTACCATGCAGTATAAGCCAGTTTGATTCTGTTTGTTCTGTACACAGGAGATTTTTAGAGCATGCTCTTCAGTGACACTTTTCCAGCCTGTTTTACAGGCAGGTGATTTTTCTCTGTAAAGTCAGTCCTGTGAAGAAGTGTTACTTGTACTGGAAGGGTAGGTTAGTTTCTTTGTGTGTACCCTGACTTAAGCATAGTAACACTGGAAAAAAGGGATGGATATGTTTATAATATGTGTGTGATCTAGGCAAATGAAAACTTTACCATTAGAAACATGGGGAGTTGCCTAGAGGACAAGTGTATTCAAATTTTTCCTATTTGAATATTTCTTTTCACGTGGCTTTTGGCTGTAGGTGGGAAAGTTTAGATTTTATCGCTCTTGTTTCTCATAGATCTCGTATTTCACTTTTCAAATTCTATCCTGAATCAATTGGAGGTAGAAAACAGCCTTCTTGGAATCATGGAATGATGACAGATTGGTTTGGTTGCTAAAAGCCTGCTAGTGAAGATGTTCTTCCCCCCAGAAAAACCCACTTAAATGTTTAAAGTTGTATTAATGCATATGTAATTAAGATATCTGATTGCAGAAATTTGTTTGATACAGTAACACATCCCTAGGGTTGTAAGCTGTAGTTGTTCCTATTTTATATGCCACAGTAAAAGCAAGTCTTGAATTCTGTGTAGATAGGTTCTCTACAGATTTGATAGTATCAGAAAGACACATTCTGGAGGCTTGGTTTCTAAACTGTTAGAAATGCAATGCAATTTTTTTCCTCTATTTTCCCTTATCTGACGTTTGCAGAAAATTCTTTTGGCTGCCAGATCCAGTTGTCATTGTCTAGATCAACTTTTGCATTTTTTTTCAGCTTTTAAAAATTTCCTACTAGCTCTGAAATCCTGAATTACAGATGTTAAGATAAAGTTTTTGTAGCCATCAGGTATAGCATGTTTGATTCATATTGCTGGAAAGTCTTTTGCTTAGGTCTCTAGTCTGGATGATGTATTTCATGTATTTGCCTTTAATGTCTGGTTTACTGTGTGTTTGACTTAGTTTTCTGTCAATGGGATCAATTATGTTTGTAAAGCCATATTAAACCTTGAATCTCTCTTCAACTTCAGGCAGAGAATGCAGGAGGACAGTTTGTTATCTGGAGGCATGACTTGATATATTGAACCCAGCTTTAGAGTTCCTGGGGTTGATCAAAATTTCCATGGTTGCATCTCAAGGAGCATGGGTCTGGTGTAAGCTTACTCTGCAAGTTCGAATTTACCTTACAAGAAAATCATGTCAGGAGAATTTTTATGGGTAGACTTTAATGCAAGGCTAGGTAATTGTCTGTCCTCCAGAAGTCCATGTGAGCATCAAAAGCCTGTCTAAATTCCTTGTTGTACGTGCTTTAATTTAATTTAAAATCAGTCTTCCCTTGGACTTCTATTTGTGCCACTGGATGACAGTGTACAGATGAAGCTGTGTGGAACTGTGGTCTACCTGTGGCTATATTAGGAAGACAGGTAACTTCTTTTGCTTATTCCAAAATGATTAAAAATGTCTCTGTATTGTTTGGGTAACCTTTTGAGCGAGCACTCTTTTTTAGTAGTTGTTGGCTGGTTAGAACTCCTATGCAAACTCAAATGTTAATGCTGTCTAAAGTGGAGAATTCTAAATGTTAAACTAATCAAGGGTGTCTAATTTGCCTGCCCTGTGTTGGATGCATTCAACTTTTTATACTAAATAGCCCCTTAAGTCATAAGTTTAAGAATCCTACGGCATTAGTTTTTCTTCTTCATAAGAGAAATGCATGCATCCTTCTTAGAAGTACTTTGTTGTAGATTGTCTTTTACGTGGTTACTCGCAAACGGAGAAATGGTAATAAAGTACAAAAAAACCCCTCAGTAATTCTTGGGACGAGGATGCAGTAGGTATGGAAGAGTTGGATTTTCTCGTGCCTAATTTTCAGGTCTCTGTATCTGTTTCCCCTTTAATTTTGTCAATTAAACTTTGCTGTGAAATATGTACCATGTACGATGGCATGCATGGATCTGTTGTGCCAGAATCAGCACCTTACTTTTAAACTGACTTTTCCCAGAACCGTCTAGTCAGACACTGCAAAAACATTACACTTCTTAGTATATCAGAAAATCAGCTGCTTTCTCTCTTTAAACAGAAACAAAAGGAGCTCATCTGTGTAGCTTTAAACAATATTAGATAAGTAAATAAGAAATAGAAGTGGATCTCATTTTAAATGTCCCTTCAGTGATCCTTCCAAAGGATCTTAGACTGGCTCCTAGAAGTTTAAAGTTCTGACTTTTAAGGTATTCTGTTGTGCTTTAGAATTGCAAGAGGAAAATGGAAGAAATTTTGGCAAGAAAGTCCATGTCTCAAGGTATGGCTTCATGCTAAGCCTGAGCTGGCCTAATTAGCTCCTGGTCTCTGAAAGGGAGGTGCCATTCCCACTTTGTCCTGTCTCCTTTCCCATAAGTTGGTCCAGCTTGTTAAGCTGAGAAAACAAACAAGCACACCAAAAAACAAACAGAAACCTCAAAAAACACCCAAACCAAAACTTGTCAGGGTTAGCTTTCTGAAATAACTGTTAATTGAGTTATCTGTTTACTCTGTGATCAGGAAAGCATAAAATCTAATGTTAAGGCAAGGATGTTATAATATCTAGTCAAAGTACTGTGAGAAAAAGAAGGGAAAGTGGTATGAGTGGTATTTCCATTTGTCCAAGCTGTTAATTTTGTCCAAGCTAAGATGTGAAGCCACAGCACTGAAGTGTGGCTCTGCTGCAGGCCAAGTTAGTCTTGGCTGGAGTTGTCCCCTGGTCCTGGCCTTCCTACTCTGGGCTCAACAGTCTCGTCTGCTTGGTGCACCACCTGTGCCTCACCAGTAAAGAGCGGCCCTGGAGCTGAAGTGGCAAAATATCGTCACTATAATTTTATTGCTGGATCGGCTCTCTAATCTGATATGTGGTTGGTTCAGATGAGTGCCAGCACTAGCACAAAAAAAAGTAATACCAGCTTTCTGTTGCTGTCTGTCCTATTATAATAATAAAGTACATGTGGATTGCAAAATTTTTTTTTTGGTGATTGTGAATTTGTCATGGTAGAGGCTTGCTGATACACTGGTGACTAGTTGACATTCAGCGTGTAACAATGATAGTAGTCTGACATGTAGATTTTGGATGTCTTGAAGTTATTCAGCATAACTCGGGAGATGTGATATGTGGAATGTACTTTGTATTGAAAGAATCTGCAGACAACACCACCTGAATCCTGTATGTTATACCACTTGGAAAGTTAAAAATTTTTGATAGAATCCACCCCTCACTCCAATTGCAATGGTTGTGAGCAGATCCAGAATTTTACTTCCATTCTGCCTGCTTTGTTTTTAAGAAGAAATGTTGTGGGCCAGCAGAGAGCCGATACCTCCTGCTGTGTCAGTCCTACTGATGTTGGAAATGTTGCCTTACCTTCTTGTCATAGCTTGCTGAGCTTTGATTTGTAGGTAGTAATTCTTGTTCACTGTAACAGTAAACATGCCAGTAAATTCTTACACAGATACTTGATTTGACTGGGATGCAATTATAGGAATAGAGGAGAACTCGGGAGACATGTAAAGCTGACGGTGAAGAGTTAAGCCTTGAATTCATGTGAATTGGTGACATTCATAATCTTTCACATTTCTATGAAGAGAAAGATATGTAGGTGAACAGTCATTCAAAAATTACAGCATTGAAAGACTATTTTTATTTATTAGCTGCTAATATTTGATGTGGTGGCTTTTTTTTTTCCCCACCCCCCTTTCATTTTTTCCTTCTGATGATCTGCAGTCAGGGAAGGGCTTTCGTGTGCCTGTACTTCAAATAATGTCAGTACAAACCAGATAATTTTATCTGCCACATATTATGCTGCTTCATATCTGGACTCAGCTGTTCACTTCTGTGCCATCTATTATTCTAGATAAATGCTTAATATTTTTACAAGTGATGGCAGAGCATTTAAACATATGGCCTTGGTTAGGTGGCCTTAATAGTGTTGAAACAGCCCTGATTTGTAGTTCTTGTAAACTTACACAGTGATCTAAGTGTTCTTTAGGATAAAGAAAAATTAGAGTATCTGTCAAAAAGCTGGCAAAATGCCTGAAGGTGAATTTGGGTAAAAGCAAGCGGTTACAAGAGATGTTTCTGAGTCCAGAAATAAGTAAAGTACTCTAAAACTTTACATACATCTTTTGTTTTTCTGCTTCGTCAATGTATCCAAATCAGGACTGCAAGGTGATTAATGAAGTAGTCTATATCTTGCTATGGATGCTGATTCAGATTACAAATTTCAGTGGTATCCTCTCTAGTGAATTAGTATGCAGCTCACAGAATGATGTGTAATTGTGTAATGTCAGGAGGGTTTAAACTACTGATCAGCCTTGTGCTTGCTCTCAGCATCCCAGTGCCTTGCGACGGCTGTCCTGCAATGTGCTGAGAAACCCGAGAGTCCACTACTGGGGCAATACACAAGAGAATATCTGCACAGAACACATCTATCTCTTTTTCTTCCTATTTTTTTCCTCCCCCTTTTTCTTTTTTTGGAAATGCTCTTTACCATGCGTACGTGCCGATACAAACTGAAGCAAGCTGAAGCATGCTATGCATGTGTACCTCTTGGGAACTAGCTGTTACATGGAAATTGTATTCTGCAAAATACTTTTAGGCAGTCAAACTCTCGGCTTTTGTGGGTAGTTTTGATTCATTAAATGATAAACCACTGCCTGCAAAGGTTTCTGTGTTCCCTTGCTAGGAGAAGAACATCTCCTTAGTGGAATAGCTTATATTGAATCTATGTATAATAGAAAAGTTGCAGGAAGCTGTTCTTAAAACGAGTTCGTAAGTTTCCATTTAATAAGAAACTGAACAGGACAATCTGTAGTGGTGTTTGACATGCAAACATTAGGTTGTGTCATACAACTTGCTCCTGCATCACCTTAATCCCATAGCACCTTGCCTGCCTTCCTGACCCCTTTGTGATCTCCTCCCCACCCCTAGTTCCCAATCCAAAATGAATCCTCATTTAGAAGTATCATCTTATTCCCTCATGCGTATTTCTTGGGTTTTGTATTCTTTTCTAAAGAGATGTGCTTTGGGTTTGATAGGTGCCATCCTTCCAGATACATAAAGAAAGGTGTCAGTGAACCAGTTTGTGGTTGTTGTTTTTGTTTGTTTGTTTTGTTTTGGGTTTTTTTTGTGTTGTTTGTTTGGGTTTTTTGCTGCAATGTTAGAAAAGTTTGTCATGTTCATTTTGTATGATTTGTTCGCATGAGGAAAGGTTGAGTTTAGATTATGGATGCAACGCTAACACCCCACACACCTCCCCTCACCAAAACAGGATTTTAAAGTACCAATAGAAGCCTCATACCAGATCTACCAATTTACAGGGCGAGGTGTGTGGGCATGTCAGTATGAGCCTCTTTGCAAGCAAATGAGCCCTCAGTTTCCTTGTGTTCCTATCTGGCTAAGTCTGGCTCTGGGCTTGAGCTCACATGGTAAATCCTGCTGCTGCTTTAAATAAAAAAGTTGCTTATGTCCTGCCATCTCGGAATGACAGATTAAGCACAGCTCTGCCTGCTAGAGACTGTGCAGACCCCGCAGTAAGGCAGTTTACTGCCACTTCATGATAAACTGGGATCATAATTGCTCTCTCATTTTAAGAGCAAAATTTGGATAGGAAAGAAGAGCTTGTGGCTGTAGTAATATATTCAGCTTGCTGTTGTGTTAACACTAGCGTTGCTGTAAGATGTGATGGGGATATTTTTATAGACTGATCCAGAAACTAGTGACATGAAAATTACTCTTCTAACCCATTTTGAGAGTTTCTGCATTGCAGCCCATGGTTATCAGAGGTTTTGGTTAGTCCGATTTAGCCGATTTTGAGGTAATTTTTAATGGAAGCCTGTACTACTTACAAGGAAATAATGGACTATACAGGGTATTTAAAAAATATTCTATGAACCCAATTTCAAAGATATAGTGATTTCAAACTGGGTCCATCTTTTGAAACACCTTGTCTATCGTTTGTGAAAAGATTGAAAGTTTTGCAAAGAGATTAGAGCTCAGATGAAATCTTCCTTTTCTATCTGGAGAATAAATACTTTTAAAAATTTTTTGGACCTTTGTTTCAAAAAAAGTGCTTTTATAGCCAGAGATAAGCTCAAATAAGTGGAACTTGAAGGGGTATAAAAGCGAAAACTGGGAAGGAAAGATTGATGGACAAAACTTACGTTTCATGATAGCTACTCCTGTTTCTTTTTCTTAAAAAAAAGAAGTCCTCATACACTTAATAATTAAGATTCTTTTGCAGCATCAAGCATATGGTTGAAATATTGCTGCAGCACAAATAGTTTTGCTCAGAGTTCTCACGGTGTTGTCACTGAACATGATCAAGGATGTGCTGATTTTTGAATATATTTGCCTACGGTTTGTTTTAGAATACTTCTGTAGTTAAGCATGTTAAGACAGTTGCAGTTTGAAGTTGCTGTGGTGGTCTCCAGCTAATGCAAAGCTTTTTCCTGGTATTTATTCTTAGATAAGAGCAGCCGTTTATCCACCAAGTATTTTGGTATGAGACTTAAAAGACAAAAACTTCCATCTGTTTGAAAAAACCTTGTTTATATATTAGAATGTTGCATTTTTAAGCTTGGCCCCATATGAGCATGTTCTTTGCTTTTTTTTTTTTTTTTTAATGAATAAAGCCTCTGAGTGTTTGTTTTAATTCCAAGACTGACTATTAACTAGGAACTGGGTGACTCCAAACCAGAAAGAGATTTCAATAAACTGCTCCAGTGTGATGTGTTTGTGTGTGTGTGGTTTTTTTGGTGTGTGTTTTTTTTTTTTTTTTTTTTAAGTTTCCACACCAAGTAACTATTCTTTCCAAAACTTCTAACAAAAAATCTCAGATGCGATTCCCAGTCCTGTCTGCCCCCTTACACTACCCCAGAGGTAACAGACAGCCTCTTCCCCCTTCACACACACACACTCCCACCCTAAACAAACCAACTTTTGTACTTTTAGAAAGTGAAGTACTTGTACGGATTTATGTTAAGAAAGACTGCATTAAAGTGTGGGAGAGCCACCAGAACACAATTCAGCATAGCTTTTACAGTATTCATCGGGGTAGCTGAAGAATTGTATGAACCTATGCTCTGCATTAGGAAAAGAATAGGTTTGGTTTAGGATGCTCAGCTGAGGAGGGTTCATTAAGAGTTAAGGTATCTAATATTTAGTTTAATTTTGTTCTTCCTATATGAATCATTTGGTTTACGGTCATTTACGTATAGCAACAGAGAGGCCTTCAATAGCTTGGAAGTGAAAAGATTCACACATGTTAGAGTGAATATCTGTTTACAGAGTGGAAGCAAACTTCTTTTAAACTCTCTTGTCAGCACTATCTGAGAATATTTTTATTAGTCTATGGTTAGAGAATTTTCTGGACTGAGAAAGGCAGCGAGGGAAACGGAACGTGGTCTTGTGATTTCTGAGCTACTAGGTGATAAATACCGTCTTCACAGTGTGTTTCTTTGGCTGATGGTATTTGCCTCAAGTTTATGAACAGTATATTTTTTGTTTTGTTTTGTCCAAGCTGTTTGTTGGTTGGGCTGGCACCAGTCCAGCTTCAGTAGTAGGGTTCTTGTCAGCCAAGAAGTAGGAATAAAAGCAGAAAAAGGACAAGGAAGGTAGTGTCATGTCATGAAGGTTAAATTATGGGTAATGCCTGAAAGACTCATTTTCCTATGTGTTACATGATGGGACAAAGGGATTAACGTTTGTCAGTGATGATGATAAGAGTGAAATGAAGTTCCGAATTTGGTCTGCTAGAGTGGAGGTTGCATTTTTCTAAGATTGGCTTAAAGAAAATGTATAGCTGCTCATATTGTACCTGAAGCAGAGATTCACCTTATTCTGGAAGGAAACATGAAATTAATTGCAGCTAACAGCATGGCTTTTTTACCACTTCATAAAGAAAAAAAAGTTGGTGTTTTGTTGTTTGTTTTTTTTTTTTTTTTTTTTTTTTTAGTAGGCCCTGGTTTATTTTGCTGAAAGAGAATATATGGCTTATGTCAAAAAACCTGCTTTGGGATGCGTATTCAGTGAGAGGTTGATAAAACAGCTATAAACACACTTAGCAGATGTTTGACTTCTAGGTTGTTTTGTTCTGGGACCCAAAGTACAAATGTGCTTGCATTTTGTTGTGCTAATGAAGTCTTGGATCAGAGCAAAAAATATAACCTTGGAGCTGTCCTTAGCTGCCGTTGATGCAGAAAATGTTAAGTCTCGACCTCCGCTTCAGTTCCTTTTTTGGTATTCTCCGAGCTGGAATCGAAGGCATGCCGTCTCGCCCGTCCTGCTCTCGTGTGACCCCGCGGTAGCTGCAATGGGTGGCCTGGGAGAGGGGAGGCTGGGGAGGGAGCGCTGGGCGGCGGGTCGGGGAGCGATTTCCCAAGCACGTCTGTGCCGAGCGGAGCGGGCTGCAGCAGTCATGTACGCGCAGCCTCTGATCCCTCGGGAGGTTCCTTACGGGGTCTCGGACAAGGGCATTCTCCACTCTGGCACATCAGCATGGAAGACGCTCATCCAGGGAGGAAAATGCAACCTGTATGTAAATAGCAGCTGCGTAACTTAATAACGATGCGAAATGTGCTTTGATGGCAAGTGATATTTATCGGCTGTGTCTCAGAATGGTGTGCTGCCTTAAGATGTGTTAGCTGTGGAAGAAATGTTTGAAAGATCTGGTGATAGAAATAATGCTTGAAGTAGATATTTCTGTGTTAGGGAGGATATTTTCTGTGTAGTTAGAATTGCTTAATCATAGTAACTGGCTGAATTCAGAAATAAAATGTGCTTTTATGGTCATGAGAGTATATACTACCAGATTTTGAGAGTGGTTGAATGTCGCTTTTTTTTTCCTTTCATTATTTTGAGTCAATTTTAAAAAATTTGACAGTTACCAGCTGTGGCTTTGAGTAATTCTGTGCAAGTAAGGCAGAGAAGCTTCTGGGAAAGAATTTTGAAATAGCCTATTGGTTATTCCTTTTGACAAAAAAAAAAGTGAACTCAAAATGCTGTGTAACTGAGGTAGGATGATCATGGAGATAGTGTTTTTGTCAGACAAAACAGTAGCTACACAACTCGATTTGTGGGGATTTCTACAATGAAGCGGTGAACTCGAGTATTAGTGTTACAAGCTATTGCTTAGTTCTTGTATGGGTAACCTTTATCACTGCCATTTAACTGCAATGCAGTGTGTAACAGGGGTTACTCCTTTAGAGTTCCCTGGAAACAAAAATGTATGGGATGGAATTTTCCTAACCTGTAAAAGCTCTAAAGACCTCTGAATTGTTTTATATAAACTGATAAGATGACCACTAAATTTTCTGTTTCCTTTTGTGAGCATAGGAAGTAAAGAGTTTAATTTAGACATGTTAAAATGCATCTGATTGCAGTGGTCTTGTTTGTTAGGGTCTCTGTAGTACAGTGTTCTGGTGTTGTTTGTTTGTTTTAAATTTTCACTTTGGTGCTGCCTTCAGGTGTGGCCCCAGAACTCTATCAGGCATGCATATGCTTAGAAGACTAGGCAAAGATCAGAGGTGACTAGTTATAAAGATTCTACTAGTTTGCATACCGTAGTCACAGGACTGTTCAATTTTGAATGAAGCAGTCTGACGTATAAACTATATATTTCACTCATTAGAGTGTTATGTCTAAACTTTAGAGAAACTTGAGTTTGGCTATTGGGAAGACTGATTTTATTTATGTATTTTTACCTATAATTTTAGAAACAAGTTAATGGAGCTATGAATATTTTGAATGAAATTTAGTGCTGCGAGACAATGATAAAATGCAACTTTGTAAAATGACTACTGTAGTGTTAGATATGCAACTCGATATCTTGTGTTGGATTGGTGACATTATTTACTAACTACGCATGGTGGTAAATTTTCTGGCTTGCAGAACACTTGGGTTGAGTTCAAAGAGGCATCTAATTTTAATTGAATATTCTATTTCATTTTAGTCATGCCTTAATATTAATGAAGCCATCCCTTTTTTCTTGTGTTCATTCTAACCCTCCTGCCTTTTTTTTTTTCTTTCTGACAAATTGCAGCAATATGCTGTAGTTGATGGCCAGTCACTACTGTGACTGGTCTCTTGTTAGTGTTTGTTTCCTTTCTGACTTTTTCTCCCAATTTAATTTTGGGTTGTGATTAACACCACCACTTTGTATTTTCTGACTGAATACAAGTGTCTGATTTGTCTGCGACATGGCTTGCCTTGCAGGTTTTGGCACTTGGTGTGATAGTGGCCAGTGTAATGCCTGCTAGAACTACTGAAATAAAATTAAATATTAACTGTGCAGGAAGCAAAACACGTTTAGAATTGCTTGTTTTAGTGGCACACATGCATGTCTTTCTTTCCTGTCTTCCACATACGGTTTTAGAAAAGTAAAAGTAAAATGCAACTTCTGGAAAGTCTTATTGAAGTCTATTGATGTCTGTTGGACATACTCGTCCAAACTGAAGGTTTGTATAGCTCCTGCGTTTTTTGTAAATCTTCTAGAAGCAGATTGGTCAGATGTAGTTAGTAGGGTAAGCTGAGCACTTAATTAGAGGATTAGTAGGCTGGAAAAACCTCCCTAAGTATTCCTAACCTCTTTTGTTATAGCTGTGGTCTTGCTGAAATCTGAGTGTCAAAGCTTCCTGTGAGGCTCTGAGTCTTGGTTTGATTAGGAGGGATCTTCCTTTTTATGTGAGGATAGTCATATAAAATAGTATAATAACTGTGTAACCACAGAGAAAATTCCCAAGAAAGGGAGAGGTGACACTAAAACCCTTGAGCTGTACTGTAGTCTTTCCTTAGTGCTTGAGCAATACTCACCGCTATGATAGTGGGAAAAAATAATAAAAATCTCTGGAAAGCATCTGCTCCTGTGCGAGTGACACCATAGCAAATGCACCCAAGGAAGAACCCATCAATATGGTATGCTTCCTATTTTAAACCTGGCAAGTGTTCTGTTTGGGAATTATTAATAATTTCATTCTCAGTCATATATATTTGGAGGGCAAGGCCAGCTAAAAATTGTATGCTGACAAAATGAGACAGGGCTCATTTATATTTGGTGTGTTCCCCTTGGGTGTTAGCTTGATGAGCTTGATTTAGAACTGGTTGTGTTTCATCACTTTGGCAACTTCTGAAGATACAGTATTGCTGTGTATACCAATACTATGCCCAAAGAACAAACTTCAAATGCATTTATAGAACTGCTTTGCAGTTCTGCTAGAGACTGTTTAATAGGCTGGATAATACCTTCATTTACTACTATTTAGAAAGAACTTTGATTTTTGCTATCGTGGTTGTCATTCAAGGAGGCAGCAACCGGAGATGCCTGCCCTCCTGCCCACCATAGGCTCATCTTACCGCTGGTTTAAAAGCAGAATCAATCTGACAGAGAAGTAAACCAATATATTTAGAACTTACCAAGTGCTGCTGTTAGTCGTTTGCCAGGTGAACCATGTCAAAAACCCCTTCCTAATTTACTAAGGCTACTTGATGCTCTGTGTGGGTAGCAGTGGGAGAGCCATAGCATAGACTTAGTGCTGATGTTTGCCAGAGGTAGAATGATTGTTATTGAACTCTGCATACAGTAGTCACAGCTGGCATTAACAAATATACTAATTTTCTGGTTTCTTTTCTTACCATGTCCATGGTTGCTGTCAGCAGTAGACTTAGAGTCCTACAAAATTAGGAGATGTATGTGCATTCTGTAAATCAGAGATGTATTTTATTTCTTGACTACGTATAGCATTATGTGACCTTAGACCAGAAATGCAGGCTTCTGAAACAACCCACTTAGGAAATGCTGCTGTGAAAATGAATCATGAATTACCCTACTGATTCTTAATTATTCTGGACAGTGCATTTTGGTAGCTGTGTGACAAAGTCAATGAGTTTGTGTGTGTGTCTATCTATAAAAAAAGGTCAGTTTTAACATTTTATGTATGTACATACACATATCTGGAAAACAGTTGCAGAATCAGGTTTTGTAGTTCCTCTTTAGTTATCTTTGAGATATGTGGTCAAAATAAAGGTTTAAATTTATTTTTCCAGCTATACTTGTGTTTTTCAAGCAGAGCAATGTTGGTAATTTTTCTGTATTGAATTTCATTTTTTTGTTACTAGAACCTTGATGGCTATCATCTGTTTTCTGAATGCAGATCCAACAAAGTAAGGGCTGATGATACAACAAAAATACTGCTTGGACTATGCTTCCTAGGTCTAGGTCAAGCCACTATTTTGCAATCTGTTTGCATTGGTTTCTAATTTTATTGGGAAGCTGGTGTGTA
This sequence comes from Caloenas nicobarica, assembly GCF_036013445.1. Taxonomy (NCBI): domain Eukaryota; kingdom Metazoa; phylum Chordata; class Aves; order Columbiformes; family Columbidae; genus Caloenas; species Caloenas nicobarica. The sequence goes on along the minus strand of NC_088246.1, from coordinate 42,641,449 downwards.
GTCCTCTACTGTTGTGTCCTCTTGAAGACAGAGTGCTGGGTTGAATGGTTTGATCCAGCTTCACTGCTCCTATGTATAATGATGAAAGAATGGAGAGCAAAGTATTAAGAGCAAAGTGCACTGTACAAAAATTCTCATATACTCTTGATCTTAGTATGTAAATCTACAGTGCATGTTATGTAAGTTTAACAGTTGGGTCTGTGAGCAGCATGTGCTCATGTTTTGAGAGGAATGGTTTGTTGGTGCTACGTTCCAACCTGAGAGCTAAATCCCGTCTGCCAGATCTGATGTCTTTACAAAGGCAGAGATGTATCCATGGCTTTTTGTGGGAAGGAGGGGGGAAGTATTTGCCTTCTGTTCAAGCCAGAGAGGATGGAGTATAATTAGTCATAGAGCAATATGAATGTTCACTGTGATGGTGTGAATAGTCTCAAAAGCAGAAGTTTTGAACTCTTGCACTGGGACAGATGTATAAGGCAAAAACTAGATACGAACATCTCCCCTGTGTTGTGGGGGTTGGTTTGTTTGTTTGTTTTTTGGGGGTTTTTTTTGGTTTTTTTTGAAGTATGTGCATCTACTTAAATAAATGTTGCAGTGAAGGTTGCTTGTAGCAAGAAAGTTGTAATGTAATGTTTTGGGGGAGGGAGGTGGTTTGTTTGTGACCTTTCCTGTGCCCCTCTCATTCCCATGAGGACTAGCGCTGTCTCTTCTGGTGCAGCAAGTAGTTCCTCGGCTCTGGGGAAGAACTTTGGGCTGAGAGGATGTAGATGGAGCAAATGAACATCGACTTAGCTAAGTAATGGTTTTAGATGTTGAGCTCAAATTTTTCTCAACACAATTATTGTATTACTCCTGCTTTTCAAAGGTTTACAGTTAACTGTATCAGCCATTTGTATTATTACTGTCTGTTGCCAGAACGAATTGGTTGACCTACATTTCAAGTACCTTAAAAATGTGTTGCTAGCAAGTTGTATCTCTTGGAAGGGGTTGTTCAGTAATGCCCTTTTGGCAGTGTTCCTGTCTGAAGTCTGTCATCTGTGATCTGTATGTGACTGCATAAGGTTAGGTGAGAAGAGCTTGTACAGATGACCATGGAAAGTTTCCTTTAGATTAATATTCCGTGCGTCATATCTGTGCCGGTCCACTGGACAGTAACTAACACATGCTGCTGGAAGTTGACAACTTAATTCTTGCAAGCTTAAATGCCTTCCTTAATGATTCATCCAATTTAGGATTGACTTATTTTAAATACTACTTTTGAAAAGCAACTAGTGTTAATATTTTAGATATGAAAAGTGTGCTGTACTAAATGAAGACAGATTTTTGAGAAGGTAAATAAGTGTAAACAACTCCTGGATACTTGTCTGCAATTAAAGGGGAATTACTCTTTTCTCCTGGACTGAGAAAAGACATTTGAAAGTCAGAGGTGCCAAGAGGAATCCTACTGGGATTCTGCTACAGCAAATGAAGTCTTGTCTGGTGTGCAATGGTTGAAAAGGGGTTTCATTTTCATACTGGGACAGTTGGAAGGCTGAAAACACATATGGTATTTATAGGCACCTCTGGCTTAATATGAAGGTTTTATTGGAAGGTTGTTTTTTCAGTACGTTTGTGAGTATCCACAAATTTGGTGTTAGGAAGAAGTATATTTAGTGTATTTTAATACAATGTACTAGGGTTATGGTGTGTGCGTGTATTGTGTTTTTTCTCTCCTTGAAGTACTCTGGATTTGTTCTGTTTTTATAAATGACCATCTGCTTGTGAAAAAGCAAACCAAAGGTGGCTTGCTCTCTCTCTGGGGCACATTGGTTGCTGGTTGTGTTGTTTTATTTTCCCCTTTTCAATTGTTCTGTCTCTTGACTGAAAAGAGAAGTTACATACGTTCCAAGTTAGTCTTAAATTTTACTTGGCTTGTCTTCATCGCCCATTTTTTGTGCATCTGTGGGATTATTGTACATAAAGTTTCACAATAGATGGATGGTAAACAGCAGAGGAATGCTTGTGCTAAGATGCAGTGATTCTCTGTGCCTAAAAAAGGGAAGTTGATGAGTTTTAAGCAATCCCGCTTCTATTTATGTAAGAAGTTCAGAAAGTGAAATAACTAGAGTTGGGACTGTGGGGGGACCATTCAGGAACTGAAAGAGTTTTCTCTCACTCTTGTGTCTTAAACTGACATGGTAGATCTTCTATAATTACTGGAAACCTATGCCCTACAGACTTTATTTTTAGCCAGGAAAAGGTTGTAGCTTGGAATTTAGTTTTACAGTGTGATTGAATATTTCGAGTTTTTTTCCCTGATCTAAAGCAAAAGTATCTTAAAGTAGGATTTGCTATTGGCATCACAAATGGTTACGGTAAAATGGTGCTTTGTGTTTTTTCTAAACAAAGGCTGTAAATGATATTCTTTCTTCATGCATGATATTTGTGGCTGCTAATGGTTTATTCTTGGAAGAGTCTTTGCATATGTTGAGTACTTTGAGATAGCGATGGAACGGTTTGCAAGGGCATGCATGCCTTTCTGTAATCTAATCTCAAAAGACATGTTACTTTCACATGATGTGGTTTTGGAGGCTGCTCCTGTATGTATAAGGTTGGCAAAGTACCTCTGTTACTAAAGCAAAGGGTGATAAATATTGATAGCATGGTATAAGGCATACAGCAAGTACAGTTTCAAAATGTTATTTGGATATGAAATCTTTTCTGTATGTGTATTTTCCACAGTATGTGTGTAATTTTCTACCAGTATGCAGTAGTCTGTATAATCCAGAGGAAAACTTTGTCTTCCTTTATTGTTCAAAAAACTGTGCTTGGCAAGCTTCCAAGTGTCCTAAAAGTACTGTTAAGGGTGGTGGTGCTGGGGGAAGTTAGGTACAAGCTATTTCAGCAGTCTATGGCTGTAGCTGTAAAGTTAATTGTAGAAGAGGTTTTGATAGCAGTTCTCCTAGTATTAGAGTTTTTTTTTTTGCCTCTCTCAAATGATAAGACACTTAAGATAGTGTAGAGGATTTGTTATATTTCATCTATTTCCATCTCTATTTTGAGCTTTCTAGTAATGTACAGGGTTCGTGTGTGCATCTGTTTCTGTGAACCAGAGTCTACTACAGTTCTATAATTTTCTATTTCTGTATCACTGAGATAAATTGGAAAGTAGGTGTGCTTGACTCCTCCGTGGTAGTGTTAACGGCCTTACCAATGCAGTTAAATGTTTCGCTGTACTTATTTGATGCCTCAAAAGATTGGTAACTTAAGCTTTTGAATGCTGCTGCTTAGAGACCTCTTTTTGCTATTGGGTTTATGCATGTTATTTTTTTTTTTCCCAAGCTGTGTTGGAAAATATATTTTCAGTAAAGATAAAAGCCAAGGCTCACTTTGTAACTGTGTTTTTCCCTACCTCTGGAGTGGTTATCAAAGAGATGAGAGGCCAATTACATTATGAAAGCATCTTCTGGAGGGCTCTTTAATTTTGTTTTGATGTGCAGGAGACAGGAATGTACTACTCCCTGCCCATTATTACCATGACATTTTCTAAATTTCTGCCACTTTTTTATTGGTAGGTCCTTGTAACGTTTTCAGACATCAGACATGACTTTGGTTTAATCATCTGAATTTTTTAATTGTAGCTGTCTGGAGTGTGTAGGAGTTTTGATTTTTCTGGCACGCATACAAAACTCTGCTTTTTCAATGCAGTAGTAGTCAGTAGTGACAAAAGTTGTGTTGCTGTGTAATGCCCTTCTTGAAAACCCTGCTCTTAGGGACACAGCTCAGAATCGACCTTTATTTAGTTTTTGGAAGCTTATTCTGCCACTCTTTCCTTTTCTGTCTTGCTTGCTTACTTAGTGCCAGCTGATTTTATTTTTTTATATGTTCTAACTGTTTTTAACCTATTTTTTTTTAAGCCTCATCTGAATTTTTTCTTATATGTGCCATTTGTCACCTTCATATTCTTTAGTCTACTTTCTTCAGTAGTCAAACAAAGATTTGGATTTTTTGGGGTGTGTGTGTGCGCACAATACGCTATACTAAGTATCTATTTTAGAAAGACAAAGGAGTTATGTGTTCGATTTTTTTTTTTTTTTTAAATTTTTAGATTTTTGGTGGGGGTTGCTACAGTATATTTTAAGTTACAGCTGTTACACAGGTGTGTTGGTTTTTTATCCTTGTCACTTCCCTCTGAGATGACAAACCTCTTCTATATTTATAGCATTGCACTATTGAGTAATTCTAAGATCAACGTTTAGGTGAATATCAGCACCATTAGGGTTCCCAGTCCTTACAAGAGTCTTGGTGTAGGCTTCCATTTCTTGCTCATGAACCCATGATCACAGATCCCACGTTGATCAATGTAAATGCACCAGTGGGCTGCTGCCCAAAGTGGTGGTCAAACAGATTTATTTGTGTTGTATGTCTCTGTATGGCCACAAGAAAGCCAGTTTGGTGAACTGATCCATTGGGAAACTTACTACGTTGATGGTCGTGTGTGTTGGTGGTGTTTTGGTTTGTGGTTGGTTGTTTTTGTTGTTGTTGTGGGTGTTTTTTGTGTGTGTGTGTGTTTTTTTTTTTTTTTTTTTAAAATCCATTGCTTCAGCTCTTTCTATTTGACTTCACAATTGATATATCTGACTTAAGGAAAAAAATGTGTGCCCAAGGGAGCAGATAGAAAAGGGATAGCATCCTTTAGCAGTGAGCCTGCCCTTATGCATAGTTAGGTGTAAAGTAAAGCATTACCCTTAGGGTAGGCAGCAGTTCTTTTGGAGAGCCAGTTCTGCCAGGAGGCCGTAGTTTGTGAGCTGTTAAAAGTGGACTGTATTCTAAGGAGTGCAAACATTTGGAGAAAAGCCACTTTAATGGTGTTTTGCTGTCAAATCTGAGATGAGATTATGAGATTTCCACTCCTCAGTTATTTTAAGGTTTATTTTTGTCGAGACTGAGCAAACGGCAGTGTTTAAAGGTCTGCTTTGATGTGCGAAATGTGATTAGAGGACATGGTCACAGAAAAGACTCATTCTTGAGCTCGTATCTATTTCAAATACTGGGCTTCTGCGTTATGAGTGCTATGGTTTCAGTAGTAATGGAATCTGAACCGATAGTCTTGCAACTGCTGTTTTCTTTGTGCATAAAAATGTGCTTTATATAAGGGTATGGTTAACAAGCTTTCTGTTGAAACCTGAGAGAAACAGTTAATTTGATCTCTCCAAATCTGTTGGTCTAGGAGAGACCCCCCACGTTGTGTAATGTAATTCATTTGCCACCCCTTTGTATAACCTTTGGTTCACATAAGCTTCTTAGTTGTGATGGAAAATCTCACAAACGAATTGTCGCCGAAGCAAATGGTTTGAGATTTCTGGATGTTAACGTTGGCAAATTTATAAAAAGTTACATGTTATTTTATCGAAGTAGATTCATTGCTGTTGAATGTAAAACTAAAATAATATTGCACTGCTGAAATGTATATCCTGATCCTTGATATGATGACATGAAGAGCATTGCGAAAGGAAATTGCATGATATTTAGCGTATCTGTTGATTTACTCTGTTTTTCCTTCAAGAAAATATTTTCTCGAATAATTGGATGGGTAGATTTTCAGTGACATTTTCTTTCTCAGTTTAAGATGTGAAAATGTGTTGTTTTAGAAAACTTTGACGAACAGCTTCAGAACTGCAGAAAATACTTAGGAATATAGAAAAAAATGATTCTATTTAGTTTTAACTTACACTTGTGTCTTGTTTCCTCAGGGTCACGATGAAGAAGCTGTTGTGGATATGGGCAAAATCAGCTCTACTATCAACACAAACTTTGAGAAAGAAGAACTAGAGAGTAAGTTTGTGGCAGTTTTGTGTTTGCTTAATGTGCGTTTTTTTTCCCTTGAGGTAAAAGACCTGTGTTCCCTCAAGTGCAACCAGTATCGCTAAAAAGAATTAGTTTTATGGCTATCATGAAATTCTAGGAATAAAACCAATAAATAGCAGATGACCTGCACCATTTTTGTCTTTGTACATGCTCATAAATCTGTTATTTCAATTATGTCACAGGAAAAAAAAATTATGAAGCTTTCTTAGGAAACCTTGCTTCTAAGATTGTAGGCTTGAAAAAATGGTCGCTGTAGGTAATTTCCCAGCATGAATGATGTCAAGTTCTGCAGAATCAAAACTCAGGGAACAGGGGTGATGAGGTAGACGTTTGGTTTTGTTTTCTAAAAGTTTAGTGTCCTTGTGAGCATGCTCATGCGCTTTAAATACTGAGAGGCTGAACAGGTAACAGTGCTTCTTGTTCCATGGTAAACTGTACATTCTGCAATCTGTAGTCAGTTAAAGCATGGAATCCTGTTAGTCTTCATCACTCGACTAAGGATCCTGCATTTAGCAGCAAAAATAGCATTGCATTAGTGTCAGCAAAATTAGATACTTCATCCAGGCTACAATTTCTTGCTGACTTGAAAAGGAAGTTGATTGGGATGAAGATTCATGTATGCTACTTAGTGAATCCAGAGGTACAACCTAAGGAGATCCAGTGTATGCTCTGGAACTTAATTAACACTTGCAAAATTCTAGAAGACTATCAGTAGATTTGCTAAGTAGTAATTCGCAGCAGTACTGACTCTTACTGCTTCAGAACACCAGAGAGCCATTATAGCAGTAGTTTCTAGCTGACAAAAGTTGATTTAGGTTACTGTCGCGTTTTCTCATGCTGTAGTCTAACAAGAGACAGTTTAAAGTGATTAAAGCTGTTTGTTACTGTTGCAGTCCTGCTCTTGCTCTGTTCCCTTCAGTCTGTTACTGCTTTCCTCCTTGTACTGACACTCTTGTTTGTCTGACCATACAGTAAGCCTGGTTAAGTGTGTTAAGCCAGCAGAAAATCTGACCGTTCCAAGAAAGGAAAATATAAGAAAGATCTCAGCAGTTGAGCAGCCAAACGAATTTGCCACACAGGTGGATGTGTACCGGTGCTGAGCAGAGGAAGGAAGAGTGAATGCGAGGCTGAGCGGTGGAGGCTGGAGCAATACCAATTTAGATGGGGTTGAGCTGTGGTGAAACCACTGCTGTGACTTTCTGCAGTTACATCTTCAGTACAAATTTAAGCTGTCTCCTCCTTCACTTCCTTCTCTTGCTTTTCTCAGGGAGGTGACCCAGAAAAAGTATGTGTGTGCTTTGCAGGCAGGGGTTAAGGAGAAGCAGATATTCAGCTGAAGTGGTTTGCTGTGCAGCAGCATGAACAGCTGCGATGCCTCAACCGTGAAGAATGACATGGGAACGTGCAGCAGATCACTTCCCCAGTCTTTTTCACAGCACGCTCACAGGAGTGCTTCAGCTCACACAGCACTGTAGTTAGACAAGATACTGGGGGGGAAAGCAGGGGGCTCACGCTGCTTGAAGCAATTCAAGCACTTGTATTGCTGACTGTGGAAAATACCCCTGTCTTACCCACAACCAAGGAATAAATCAATCTGAAGCCAAGACTTCTGTTTCATGAGCAATTGAGTCAACATAACAGCTGTTGAGAAGATGAGGAGATCTCACTGTCTTTGCCTTGCTCGTAGCCATGCACCCTTACCTTTCATTTGGTTACCTCTCACTCTCTTTGGTATAAGCATCTCAGTGTGAGAGAGGGCTGGTTATACAGAGGTTAAACAAATCAATCACAGAATCACAGAATGGTTAGGGCTGGAAAGGACCTCTGGAGATTGTCTTGTCCAGCCCACTACTAAGAGGTATCTGACAAGAAAAGTGTATTCCAGTAGAATTATCACTTATCTGAAGTTTCATATAGGCACACATTTTGACACATAAGTAGGAATTATTTTTGGAAATTATGTATGTTTGTAGTATCCTATATATTTGTAAGGAAATTGGTGTGTTGTGGTTTTTTGTTGGTTTGGTTTTTGGTTTTGTTTGTTTTTAAATTGTTTTTGTGGAGTTTTTTTTGTTACTGGTGGAATGGGGAAGGGGAGGGATGGCATGTATTTTAACTTTTATCAGTGGAAACTGTTCCAAAGTAGGAACACGAAGTTTTTCCTTTCCTGTACAAAAGAGAAAGGCATGTAAGTGCAGTTTATGACTCATATAGTTATCTTCTCTGAGGTTCACCAAAAGAGATTCTTTAGATTCAGTGTTTTAGAGGATAAATTAATCTGCACTTACAGCTCTGTTTATGAGATCATTATTTATAAGCTATTACGATTAAAATAGGTATGTGGAATTTTGGGGTTTTGTTTTTAGTTCAGGTGTTAAAGTGTTACAAGGGGAGAAATGGAATTGTTGGCTGCAAGCAGTAAAAATGCTCTGCATAGGATTAGATTTCATTGCTGACTTGTGGATGTTTTCTTATAGGCTTAGGAAGACCTATAGTTGAGCATTAGATATTATGAGAGTTTTAAGACCTGAAACTGTTTCTGTCCATTCTTCAAAATTTTCTGTTGACTTGAAAAGGGGTTCTAGGAATTTGAAACCTTTCCAGAAGTGTGTGTTGATTCAAGGAGAGGCAGCAAGCTGTTAATTCAGTTCAGTTATAATGTGAAGCACCAAACCTTTAAGAGCCAGCACAGACAGGTGACAACTGTTCTGAAGCCTGTACAAACTGATGTTGATTGGTTTGATGCTGTAGAAGGCATCACTTTGCTGCCAACACAAAAGCAAAGGTTTCTTGGTGTTGTCAGTACTGGATACTTCTATTTTCTGGAAGTTTGGGGATGAAATACTAATGGGAAGAGGGCCATATGCTAAAGGAGAAAATAGATCTTGGAGTCAGAGCTTCTCAAGCTCTGCATTCTATTTATGGTGGCTGGGAAGGTGTGGTACATAACCAGAGGGACAGTGTTTAGGTTAGAAACATTAAGCACAGGCTACTCGTTTCGTAACTTTCTTCCTGTAAAAGAGAAATGGGTAGAGATGGTGGTAAACTGTAATTGTGGGCAGACTAAATAAAGGTACTGCTCTTTACTTAAGCTGCAAGACCTTACTTTAAAATAACAAATGTCAGTTTACAGAAGAGGAATAACATCTTAAAATAACATTTTTAAGAACACCTAATGTTCTTAACTTGATGCCAGACTCTTTGAGCTGCAGTGAATGAAAATAATAACAAAGTAAGGCAGGCGTTGGAAGTAAGGCAAGAATAGTAATGGCAGAGGTATTTCATGCCATCTTGTAAAAGGCATTTTCTGTTAAGAACCATGTTTAAGAAAAGCTTTCTTAAGTCTGAGTTAATATGTTTGACTTGATAATACCAAGACCTATCTTTTTAAACGTGTAGTTATTTTTCCACCTTGCTTTGAGGATACATTTACTAGCTACAGTTTAAGGGAAAGGGGGTATATTCTGTTATTCTTAGCAGACCAGTTACAGGCATAGCAAAGATAAGGAGTTTACACATAACAGAAGCCTTGTTCCGGAAACAATCTGGGGTCAAGAGTGTGTGTCTCAGCAGGCTAGTTTTCTGTGGCATAAATCCAAGAAGCAGCTTTCAAGAGTTAAGATGATTTAATAGCTACTCTACTCTCACACTATCCTGTGGCAGGTGTAAGTAGTGTTTACATTTTGAGTGACCCTATTATTTCTGATACCTTGATGGCTTAGAGCCTTATTTTTTTTTTTTCAAGAAAACAGCTGTGCTTTTCAGTTAATCTTACTTGCAAGTAATTAAATAATCCTGCGGGTTTTTTTTTTTTTCCCTCTAGAAGTGCGTATTCTAAATCTAAGTGGAAAACTTGTTCTACAAGTGTTTTGGAGTTTAATGTGTTATGACTAGTTAGAAATTGTTTCAGTGTTATGAAGGAGTTTTGGGGAGCTAAGAGAACTTTTATGGCACCCTGTAGTTGAATGTACTGCTAAGATTTGTTTCATGTGGCAGGTTTACTATTATTCTACCTTTTAGATGCATCTAAATTGCAACTGTTTGAAAAGCCATCAATAGTTCTTGTAAAATCTTTCAAGAAAATTTGTACAGGGACAGGTAAGCACAAGTAATACAACAGGACATTGTAGCTGCTGGCACTTTAAGATTGTTCTTAGTATTTACGTTTTTATGTTCTGTAATAAGCTGTACTAATTTAGACAGGCAGTGCAGAACAGATTTTTTTATGGTTCTCAAACTACAGAATGAGTGCTTGAATCTTTGAGACCCCTTAGTGATCTAAAAAAGAACTATGTTTAACAGGCAAAAAAAATAAATGCTATTTCTCATGAAATATCTTTTTATGTGGTCAAAGAGTAGAAAAATGTGTAACTGCTTCTGAAAACAAAAATAATTTAGGAGAGTCATTAATGATTCTTGCAGTCTACGTTTCATCCCTCCTCTCTTGTGTTATCACAAAATTGGAAAGATCTTGCCTGCTTGTTAGTTTGGGTTGAACTGAGTGCAAGCAAAAACATGTCCATTCAGATATAGTACAGCTAGTCAGGTCTGTGAAATATGTTCTGTTATATGCAACATCAACAAGATATTCACTTGCACCAGTTATGCTAGTAGCTGGGGCAGGATAAATCCTTTTGTCCTTATCCTTCAGAAATAAACATAAGCTGTGCTTAGCACTTCTCACAAAAATTTTTAATGCAACCTTGATTAAGTGAATTTTGGAACGAGGCTGCAGTGCTTCACCTTCGTCACGCATGCGTTGAAAATTTAGTTAGAATATTTCTTGCTATGGTAATCCTGCATCATACAGTCCACAGGCAAGTTCCTTCAGACTTCTCGTCCTGTTCATTTATGCAATATTCAGACTTCTTTGTAAAGAGAATAATTGTTCTCAACTTATTTGATTGTTTGTGGTGTTCATCCCAAAGGTAAATCCTTAACCAATGCCACCAGAACCATTTTCAGACTGCCTTTTGAGAGAGAAAGTTGACAACCTGATTGTGTAGACATAAAACTCAATAGGGCACCCAAAGTCACTGGACACAATTTTCAGCGTTGATGTGTCATTGATTTTGGAGGCAGGGAGTTATTTCTGATTTCTAGAACAATTTTCTTGGAAGTTGCTTTTGATTTTGCCAAACATGGTACTACAAATTGTGGAATTTTTATTTGCATGTTAAATTACTTGCAGATTACTGGGAAGACATACTGTAAGCTCATGGTAAGTGAAGCTTAATAAAAGTTACTTGGGATAAAAAACTTTCTCTTTTTTTTTTTACATTAAGAGGCTTCTTGATGGTAGCCTAACAAGACTAATTCACCCCAAAATTCATATTCTTTAGCTAGATTAGCTAACAATTTTAACAGTTTTGATACCACCCTTGTCCTCATCCTTGAGGGACACTACTCATTATTCTACAAACAGCTCTTCTTAGTGAGTATTCTTGACACACATGTTAATTTCTTCTTTATGGAATGGTCTCAACAGCTAAGGAACCCTTCTGCATTCCCCAGTTGATGAATGGCTGTTGACAGGAAGTTTTATCTTGCTGCAGAAGATGTTATGCAACTTTACAATCTTTCTGACTGAGTTAGGACTGAGTAGTAGTAGTATTCATACTGAAATTGTCATCAGTTTTGTGTGTATTTTAAGTCATTCATTAGAATAATGATAGTATTACTATTTTGATTTTGTTATTGGTTAAAAGATGTTCTGTAGTGTATGTATGATGTATAAATGTGTATGGTATTCTATTCTGCTTTAAAATTACTTAGATGTATGTAATATTATGATCGAGGTGTTGCTTTATGGGAAGTGTAGACTTCAGTAATTTCAGTGAATTCTGCGTGCGAACTGGAATACATGTGTAGGGAATCATAAAATTCACTTTAGCTGTGCTTCCTTCCTCATGTAGCCAATTTAAAGTAGAAGATCTTTATATAAATACTGAACCTTAAGTGAAAATAGTCTTTGAAGGAAGGTGATACATCAACATATAAGTTTTTCAATATGTAACTACTTCTGTAGAGGTAGAAGGCAGTACTGAATGTGCATATGATTTAATCGTTACAATTTCTAACAAGTGAGGTTAGATTACCTAATATTCACCCTCCAAAAGGGAAAAAAACTGTTCAGCCACATTGCTTATTCTCTAGTAATGGTTTTTCAAAGTGAATCAACGTTTAAACTTGAATGAGTTCATGAGAACGTCTGCAGCAGACTATAAATTTGCTTATATTTAAATGTCTAAAATCCATTTTGGGAAATGTCCATGCTAATTTTAGCATTTCTTTTCAAAACAGAGTTGTTTTTAAAATGGATACCATTCAAAACAAATGGCTTTTACATGAGGATGTAAAATAAATATTTAATGTAAAATAGACTAAGATGGAAGCAATGCTTTTAAAAAGTTTATGAATAATCTGTGTCCTAACATTATTTTTTAAATTTTCAAACCTCTTTTATCTGAGATAACGTTATGTAATGTTTCTGCTCTGACTGCATCAGCAATTTTGTAAAAAGGTAACTAGCTGTGGTTTTATAATCTAAAACGTATGTAAAATTGTTAATCAAGCAGTAAGGCCATAATACTGAAGTTTTACCAAACAGCACCAATAGAAATTTAAAACTTTCAGTGAACTTGATGGTGCTAGATTGCTCAAATTTAAAATTTTTGAGATGAGGCAGAAGAAACAGGAGACTGTACTTGATTCTGCAGTCTGTGTTTTCTTGATGGCTTTCCATAACATCTATCTTCCTATTTTTTAATTCCTTTAAAATCAGTTGTACCTAAAATTGGCTAAACCTGTGACTCGATGGATGTCAGAAGTCTTTCTGAATGGATCACTTCTCCATTTGGAATCTCCTGAAAGCTAATGCTTCACAGCAGTTAAAGCTTTTAAAGTGTGAGGGTTTTTTTATTTCTGAACACTTCTTTATAAAAAAAGAAAGTGTGAAGTTTGAGTTTTTCTCTGAAAGGGTAACCCTTACATAAGGCAGGATTCCCTCTAATATTTTTCATATGTCAGGAAATGGATGCATTTGGGGGCAAGCTGATGCATTTAAAGATGTGTGCAGCAGTTGTACAGGAGAGGTGCGTGATCATCAGTGGGTCACACACATTCTCATTACAAATTTGAAGTGGGGATATCTTGCAATACGTCACAAGCACGGCGTTGATGAACGTGGAAGCCTCGTGTCCGTACAGGGTGTGGCATCTGCGAAGAGCTGAGAACATTGGTTTCTTCATGAGTAGACGAAGAGCCAATTCGCGATCTTAATGGGTCTTTTCCTTGAATTGCATGTTTCTAGGTTTTCTCCCCTCCAAAAGAAACAACTCTTTCAAATTATCTCGGGTATGTATCCTTTTTCCTGAGCCCTGCTGCAGAGAAAAGCTGGACCAAGGATGTTCAGCTCGGATAAAGCGTGGGGCCCAAGTGGGGTCTGACTGGGACTTGCGATGTGAGGGCAGCAAGTCCCCCTCCCACAGGTACCAGGTGGTGGCTCCTTCGCCAGGCCAGGGAGACGGGTGCTGGCCATGGGCCACCAAGACCTGGGGTAGACCTGTCCTGCCGGAATCCCTGAGTAGCTCTGTCAGCTGGCACTAAGCTTTTCCTCTTCAGGCTACCACCTGTGTCTCTCATGTCATTACTGATAACGCCTTCTGGAATATTGTGGATTGTGTCAAATAGAAATATTCTGTGCATTTTTCTCTTATGACTGCCACTACCGACTCATACTTGGTTTTAAGTCAGGAAAAAAAAAAAAAATCACTTCTGTGTGTAATGAGAAATGTGGCATTTACTGCTTTTGCCGGTCAGTGTAATATGCTGTCTTTCATTGTGTAGCGAGGAAACACTCCTACTGAGCTGCTATAGCATATGCTATGCATACTAGATTTTTGGATTATACTTCTCAATTTAACCTATCCAAGTATTATAGTATAAAGAGTGTATTCTCAGATATACGTAATTACTAGGAGCAACAGGACATTTCAGGACAGAGACCCGGAGGTTTAACACATTCTAAAATATCTTTCACTGTGGAGAACCCTTGGGCTCCAGCTATGGCATGTAACCGTCCCATGAAATAATTTTCTTTACGCATTTATTGGTTAGATTTGGTTAGAAAACGTTATTTCAAATGTGTGGGTTTTTTTTTTTTTTTTTTTTTCCTGAAAGCAAGAGATAATTTTTGTCAATTCTTTTAAAAAGCACAGAAAAGGAATCCTTGGTAACAATAGGGCATTTTATAGTCAATTCACGCATGGAAGACCAAGATTACATTGAAATATTTTATGTTCACTTTTACTACATTAATTCCTTAGAAAATAATTTGGCTGTGTCTTGGGAATGTTACGTGTGAGAGAAGTTCATAAAATAAGCTAAAATACTACTACTTATTTTGAAATATTAGTTTGTGTCTCGCACTAAGGACTCCACTACAAATATTAAATTGGACATTTAATTGTGTATTTCAGAAATGTGGTGTTACTTTTAATTAGAAAGTTAGAGACTTAGTAGCAGTATTTTCAGTGAATTACTGACTTGAGTGAATTTTCAGAGTTTTAATTATAAATAAATTAAAAGAGCAGGGTTTAAACGAGGGATTCTACTTGTTCCTTAAGTTTCACCAGAGCAAAGAATATCTGGAGAAAGCCTCTGGGCTATGGAGTTTTTGGGGGCATGAAAAAAGTTTCTCGTTCTCACTCTTTACTTCTTCCATCCACCTAAGATTTATTTTTTTCTCATTTGTGTGGTTCCGTCTTCAGACAAGAGCTGTGACAGAAAAGGTAGGAGTTGTGCTCATAAATTGCACTGAACTTATTTTTGTGCATACAAGTACTTTCTGTGATGTAAGGGGAGATAATGTCAAGGCATGAGATGATGATAGATTTCAAATACTTCCTAGTAGAGGAATGTTTTTAAAGATGTGAGTTAGAAGACACCGAACAGCACATAGCTTTTTGTTTTCCCTCCTTTCCTTCTCTTCCCTTCCTGCTGCTTTCTTTCCTGTTATATGGTCTTAAGGAACAGATTAGAATCTCTCATGGAGATCCTCCAGTTTTTCCATACGGGAAAGCTCCATGCTGGGACAAGATGGATTATTACGTCATTTGATTAAATTAAAGTTTCCATGTAAAATAAATGATCTGTCTTCAGATTATTATCTGAAGATTCTTGGAAAAATAGTAATTGAGAATTCACATACGTATTAACTTGATGTTCTTTGCTTTCCCTTGTTAACCTGGGGAAGAATGTCTTTCTTTGTACGAGGCTTAAAAGGCATCTAGCTATCAAAATGATGGTTAGAAAAAAGAAAGTTCTGTGTGGAATTGCACTTACGGGGTTGCCACATGAGAGCATTTTTGGATAGATGTTTTTTGATCTCTCTCGGACTCTAGAAGTCTCTATTACCATTTTCTTAGGGATTTGAGGGAGAAATCAGGGAACTTAGAGCATTTTCTATTCTGTCAGTTTTATAGGATTTGATGTAAACTGCCTTTCAGAGATGGCGATGTGATGGAGACATGTAGCAAGCTTCTAACATTTAAATTTGTTTCATACTGATAAGGACCTTAAGCAGTAAATACCCTTGGTGGCTTTGAACAGCTAAGCTTGGATAAAGTCATGTTAGATTAAAATGAACAATTATCTCTTGAGCTTTGTATTACTAAATTTAGTATCAGGCTGTCTGCTAATTCTATTGGTTATTGGTTTAAAGAAATTCTATAACAAGCTTTGCTTGAGAGTGGTACTGTGGTACAGATGTTTTTGTGAATAAAGCTTTGAAGGTCACATAACTGTACCTTTCAAGATTTTACAAACAATGGTCAAGTAAAAAGTTGTGTTCCTTTTAGAAATAACACTGATGCTGGTAATATGAATTCCAGCCTTTTCAGAATTAACTTTTTCTCCATCGCTATTATATTACTTGCCTTTCTGTTTTGGTGGTGGGTTTTTTGTTGTTGTTGTTTGGTTGTTTTGTGTGTGTGCTATTATTTATTGTTTTGTTTTGTTTTCGTGTGTATGAGTGTGGGGGGTTTTTTTCTCCTTTTTTTGTGTGGTTTTTTTTGTCGTTGTTGTTTGTTTGTTTGTGTGTGTTGTGTGTTGGTTGTTTTTGGTTTTTTTTTTGGCCAGAGTGAAGAGAACTGTGGGTTGTTTGCCCTAATACATTGGGAATGAAGGAAAAAAATCCCTGTGGTTTGGTTTGGTTTTTCCTTGTAAATTGTGTTTGTAAGTAAATCTTTATCTGTCTATCTGCAAACATAAATTACTCTTATATGAATAACAAAACTTAAGGGAACACAGAGGTACTCAATACAGCTGTCTTTACTTTTAGAGGGCTTGTCAGTTCTTTGCTGTGTGGAGTTAGAATTAAGGTTAAGCTTGTCCAACATCTATTATGCAGTTTTGCTTCACCTTTTTGAGTTGAATGTACCCGCAATATGGTTTTGAATGATTGTGGTAGTATACTCAACAGTAGTAGTTTTAGATTTTCTGGGTAATAGGGGAGATGTCTTTTTTTATAAACGTCCATGATATAAAAGAAAAAAGAGATCCCTTTCTTAAGGAATGGTCTGGTGTATTCATAAACTGCTGTTTGCAATAGCCAAATTTTTCATGGTTAATGTATTGTATTGCCACCCCACATGCCTGCTCTGGAAGGTGGAGGGGTGTGGAATCAGAGGCGCTTCTTCAACATTAAGTTTTTACTTGAAGCTATTCTGATAGAATTACCTTGGACTCTGATGCATTTTACTTAATAATCCCTGAAAATTATCTTAGTCATCAGCATTTCACATTAGTACCAAAATAAAGTTGCAGGTGTAGCTGTCTGATTACTTTGCATATACGGGAGTGATTTGGGGAAGGTATTTGTGTTACATTTGCCTGCAAGACAGTGTCTATGTGAGGAAATAGCCATTCACACCCTGGGCAGCGTGGGCTGAAGGGTAGAATAACCCATTGCTTGCCTGCTCCCCCATCTTTGTGATACCCTAACCTGTTGGGGTAGTAGGAAGGCACTTTTAAAGTTTCTGCAGCATACCTGCTCTCCTCCAGACTCTTCTATTGCAAAAGTTTTTCAGTCAGACTGCAGTTCTGTAATAGGAAATAAAGTTCTCGTTTCCTTGTTCTAGATCTCCTCTGTGCAGCAACATAGTCTTTGACTATAGAAATGATCACTCTATTACAAGTGCTAATTTTTGCAATAGCAAGGTGAATTGTTTAAGATGGAGGGTCTTGAAAAATCGTATGGGATTTTTGTTTGTTCTTTAGTACAGAAAGCAATGTAGGACTTTGTCTTAATTTATGGGAACAGCAAGAGACCAAAATGTGGATGTTGTCCTAATTTTTCAGGAAGTAAAATCTTGAACAATTTCAGATTCCTGAAATTTTCTAGAAGGTAATCACCTGTAAGGTTTTTTATGCCATGATCAAAACACATGCTTAAAACAGTCTTATTAAGAATATTCAAACAAGTTGATAATATAAAATGTTCTATTACTAGAAATACGTTTGAGTTTCTCTTAGGAAAAAATAGTTCATGCAAAAAAATCAAACACTTCGATGAATAAAACTGTGACTATATATAACTGTAGTTTAATACTTGCTGATTGAATATATAGAATAAAACAGAAATCCTTACAGGGATGATAATGGCATTTGCAGAGGGTAGGGGGTCACCCAGTTGTACCAGGCACCTTTGAGTGGAGTGTGGTGAGTAACATGGCTATTTTTGAACCTAATACTTTTCTGCTTTTCCTATACATAAGACTATTGTATCACAATGATATCAATAACGAGACTATTGTTAATGGTGTCACCTAGTCACATTATATATCAAGTGCATTAATTTATGTTCAGGTATTAAGTTTGCATGGATTTCTGTGGGAATCGCATTGTGCTCAGTAGTCGTGGAGAGTGGAGCCTGGCAGGGGCTGAGTGTTCCTCTTGGAAGAAGCTGACAAAAGAAAAGTCTCTCGCTATAAATAGGGCTGATGAATGCTTCAACAAATTAATCTGTTTTCCAGTCTTACATGGAAACAAATAGCTTTTAATGGGCTTAATTTCAGAGTTGGTCATAGTGCCAATCAGACAACTCTAATTAAAACTAGTGTTGGAAGGCTGTCAAGAATCAGATTTTGTAATTTGAAAAGGAATCTTGGCCAATTAAATTCAATATTGAACTTACTCATGCATTATTACTGATTTTCGCCTAGTTTTTTTTACTCATGTAGCACTGTAAAAATACTGCTTTATGAAAGTTTTGTGTATCTTTTTGGGCTTAGAGATGCTTTTCTTGGAAAACAAGTGTGACATACTACCACTTTTTATTTCTTTAAAGCTCTGTAATTGCCAGAATTTTTCAATATCCTTAACTGAGTGTGCATGTGTGCTATACACACATCAATACATGCATGAATGTGTACAGTCACACCCCTAGGACTTTCCTGTCTTCTATAAATTTGCTGAATTTGCATCTCTATAAGAGCTGGAAAACCACGTCCTTTTCTTTTTTTCTTTTTTTCATGTCAGTCTTCTGTAATAACTCTTCTACAGTATGAAACAAAGTATTTAGTGTAAACCTCCAGTCTTATAATTAATGTGTCTTCCTGAGATTGATTGTTTAAAAAGGAATTGGAAAAGGTTATTTTATATGCTAAGTCTGTTACAGGAGACACGGTAGTAATATGTTCGTAACAGTCTGATTGATTTCTTTTGCCAAGTTGTTGATGCTAGTATTGCCTTAATGTGAAAGGTCAAAGGAAAAACAAGATGTTGAAAGTACATGTTTTAAAGAGCAGTATGTATTGATTTGAGGATATGCTACTTAAATTTATTAGAAAATTCTAGAATAAAACCAAACCAAAAAATCAACAGCCTTCTCTGTACGGTATTTGAAGTTTTGGCATACTTTTTCAAGTAGAAATTCCTCTTATGCACCTAAACTGATACTAAATAAATGGAATAGTTGAACATCAGGTTCACCTGGATGTGTCATGTGCTGCTTGAAGAAATAACTTGCAGTTCATTCAAGTGGAGAGAACTGCTTGCAGACTCTAAATGATGGGTAATTTCTTAATGAGGTTCATAAGCTGAACTAGGAGATTATATCTTGTCATCGTAGTAACTCTCCTGATATGAATCCGGTATCATGTAATTTATCTGTCTTGCCCTGGTGTTGATCAGGTAGCTTCTTTCAGTGTTATAGGTCCAGCTTGTCTTTCTATATTACTTGTTTTACAACTGAGTTCTTAAACTGAATAACTATATAAGAATATGGCCCAATTTATTTGGGAAATGAGTATAGTTGTTCCTTGACACTGGGGAAGGACAGAAAGGACACGGTAATATTAGTTCACCAAAGGTGATTTTGCCCAGTGCTTTTGGGTTTGTTTTTATTGAACTCCTTGTCTTTTTTGACTAAGACACTACATTTGTGCAGGAGGTTGGTTTTTGTTTAATTGTATCCTCTTAAACTTTCTGAATAGGCCACAGAGCTGTGTATATTGGAGTTCACGTCCCGTTTGGAAAGCAAGGCCGTCGGCGGCACAGGCATCGTGGCCACAGGCATCACAGAAGGAAAAAAGATAAAGAAACTGACAGAGAGGATGGCCGAGAATCTCCGTCATATGGTAAGAAATCTGTTGTGCGGGTTCTTTGTGTCTCTTTAAAATAAACTTTTAGTAGTTATTTTGTGCTTAAGAGTTGTTTGCTTTGTGCTGCTTCTTGTATTCTCACTGTAATTAATGTTGTTCTGTGTACAATCAGGCGAGGATTGTGTGGTTGTGTTTTATCTAAATCATAAGGTGTTGGACTTCATCCAGGTGTCTGCATGAATGTTCAGCAGCGTGCACTGAATAGATCAGACTACAACTTCGTAATACTTGCCTGTAGCATAAAAATCTTTGTTATTTAAATTGGACACCATTTTTCAGGTTGTGTAGTCTTGTCACTCAAGATTTTTGGAGCTATGAATATAGCTGTGAAGCAGTATTTGCCATGGTAATTAGATCAATGATCTGTTAAAGTATTTACTTCAGCCTTCTTCTGTCTGCTTATAACAGTAAGGCAATTGTACTGCCTCCTGAGCTTTGGTTTTGGATCAGGCACTGCCCCACCCAGCCTGCTCCTTATCCTCAAGAGATGACAACTTGTTCATATCATGCTCTGAAATGAAATTATTTGGTAGTGCTCATGGCAGTTTTTCTTCAAGATCTTAAACAGGCTTTTATTCCTAGATTGTAATGAATGGGAAAGTTATGGTGCAGCGTTCCACTTCAAGCGCGGACACCATGCTGTTCACTGTCACCTTTCTATGAATAGAACCATGTTCTACATGAAGCCAGTTCCATGAAACAAAGGAGTTTTCAAATGAGAATGCCTCGACAGGTCTACTTTTACCATTCTCCTACAGTTCTTGGTTTTATCCATCTTCAGAACTTCCTCTCCCAAATACAAATTATTATAATGTGATCATATGTTTGTAGAGCCTTGCTGTACAGGTTCCAAAGCAGCAAGTAATATTAAATAGATAGAAATAAATTTCTCTCTTCTGGGCACTTCTCTGTCCTGGATATGCAGGATATGGCAGGATTCTTGGGATATGTTGGTTTTGGGACAGAAACAATCTGCTGTACATCTTCATTGATAATGAATGTTTTTTGTATTCAAAAACTCATTTCAGAATGATTTTATTGGATGATGATGTATGCCAGAACAACAACGCAAAAGCAAAATTCAATTCTGAATGAAGTTCATTAGTAAGTGGGATCTTCTGTCTAAATCTAAAAGGCGATCTTCCTTCTGCAGTGGAAGCATACAGCTGTCTATTCAGATCTGGTAGCTGTGAAAGTGATGCTTCAGTGAACAAAGTCAAATTTTAAAAATTGAGATTTACCTGGATTTTTTATCTCTGACCTTCCTTGAGATAACATTGCTATTACTACATTATTGAACGTTACTGAACCTTTGTAATTTTAAAGCTTTCTCTTGAGTTGAAACAAGATTTGTATGTAGGTATTAAAAGTATCTCTGAAACCACCTGTTTTTATTGTTATTTTTTTAAAGTTTTGCTTATAGCAGTGAGTCCACTACTTATATTTGATCACTAAATATAGTTAAATTTTGTTACAAGTTATTACTGAGCTTGTTCCACTAGGCATTATACTTTGAGAAGTTAAAATATTTCCTCAACATTTTAGGTGTGTTATTTCTGCTTTCCTATGCTAATTTATGTACATTGTTCCAAACATGAGAAACTTAATAGTTTTTTTCCATCCTACATAAGTAGCAATGGGCCATTTGGAGGGAAAAAAAAAAAAATCTGCTGCTTTAACAACAGGAGTGACTGGGTACCCACTATGTAGAGCAGGAAAAACAAAAGCTGACTGTTTAGCTTCTTGAACTATTACTAGGGCAACCAATCTGTAAGTCAGGCTTTTTTTTTTTTCTCTTCTCCTCTCCTTTAATTAGTGTCTGTGTCATGATGGTATCATTTATTTTGTTCTCAAAGTGAAAACAAAGTTTCTAGCTCTTTGGTATATACATTTTTATTTCTTTACCGATTTTGCTGTTGATGTTTATTTTCATATTGTCAATCTGTAGAAGAGCTAAAAATACTTAATTGCATTATGTAAACATAAATTTCCAGCTGTTTTGTTTTCAGAAACAATTAAAAATTTTGAAAGGGCCTCCTTTTAAATAAATGTCCATGTTTCTTTTGTTTCTCTTTCCTCTTGAAGAGGATATTATGCTGCATATTTCTAACTGAGAGCAGGAGATTTAACTGTTACATGGTGTTTCTTGCACAATAGGAGTACAAGTTCTTTTCATTGTTCATTGTCTCCTTTTCTTCAAGATACGCCATCCCAACGAGTGCAATTTATATTGGGTACTGAAGATGATGATGAACACATTCCCCATGATCTCTTCACTGAAATGGATGAACTTTGCTTCAGGGATGGAGAAGAATATGAATGGAAAGAAACGGCCAGGTATGCTGAAAGTAGATTGTTTCAAGGTGTATCTTTTAGTGATTTTATTTCAAAGAACTGCAAACCAGGTCTGGGTTAGAATTTTCACAAACAACTGGAGTAGTTCACTCAATTCACAGTCAGCAAATCGAAAGTTTTACTTGATTCTTCTAGAGTTGGAAAAAAAAAAAAGTGGTTTCTCAAGACACCTTCAGTCTTACTGGTGCTGTGTTGACCTTCCTAAAGCTGATCATTGTGAAAAGTACAACTGCGTTTAGTTATAAATACAGGTGTTCAGCCATGGAGCGCAGTGTTACAGCATCAGAAATCTCCTTGTTCTATTATTGCTGATATATTAGTGTCTTTTTTTTTTTGCACTCAAACATAAAATCGGACATTTACATATGTTCTTCTTAGGTAGTATTTGATTTTTTGCAAATTGCCTGCATGAACATTACAGCGTGCCATTGTTATTATTGGACCATATTGGTTAAGTTGCTTCCTTCTGCATATGCACTGTAATAAATTATTCTGCGTTCAGTACTTCTAATTGCCTTATTGCATGCTAGCTTTTTCAGAAGTTCAATTCACATAACGTCCGCGAGTCAGAATCAAGATCGATTTATAGTTACACATACTGGTATTACCAAGCTCTTAAATGTCTGACTTAGCACCCTAAGAGACTTGGACATGGTATATGGTATGTTTCAGACAGCTTTCTAATCCTAAAATACTGATGAAACTGAGATATGCAAATCAAGTAACAAGGCACAATCCCACACTGCTCACGAGAACTTGTCAATAGACAGGTATTGGTCAAACCAAAAGAAACTAAAAGGGTGACAACTATAAACGAGTGTGGTTAAAAGGCCTGATAAACGTGTTGTGACTGTCAGTCCTTTGGGTTTTCTGAGAAAATGAAAACCAGTATGAGCTGGTAGGATTTTCTGTTCCATGTCATACAGAAGCCACAGGGAAGAATGGGATTGCTTGCCAAAGTGTGTCTTGTAGAAGAAATGTAAATATATGTATGTGTATGCATTTCAGGTGGCTAAAATTTGAAGAGGATGTTGAAGATGGTGGTGATCGGTGGAGCAAGCCTTATGTAGCAACTCTGTCTCTGCACAGTCTCTTTGAACTGCGAAGCTGTATTCTCAATGGAACGGTCATGTTGGACATGAGAGCAAACACACTAGATGAGATAGCAGGTTGCAGCAAAACTTTTTTTTAAAAAAACCTTCCTAAATTTTAATCTATAACTTGAGATTTTTTGATGGCGGTTTTTTGTGTTCTTGAAAATATTATATTGGAGAAAAAGGCATGTGCATGCTTCCTGCGGTTTTCTTCATCTGGCTGTAAAGGGCTGATCCTACAAACTTTGCTTATGAGGAGCTACACTGGGCGAGTAGGACCTCCTTTATTACGTATTTTAGGATGAGGCCTAGAATTCGCCTTTATGTTCTAATACCTGAATGTGTTTTTTGTCTTTGTTTCTACAGATGAAATGTAAATATCTGCCAGAACATTTTAGGACTTATTTGTGCACTTTAGTACCATCATTATTAATCATAACTTGGCTGATGTTAACTTGATGCCATTAATGCAGTTGATTGTTGCACATTTGGGTTTTTTTTTTCACCTTTATAAGAGGTGAGCAGAAATAAGTTTCGTACATATTGTTTGACCTACTATTTTGAGTGTCCTCACTAATCACATGGTCATTTTGGATACTATAAAATCAGCTCTGAAGACTTTTTCATATATAAATATATATACACACATACACACACGCACTGGCTTAGCCTGTATGTCTTTGAACTAGTTTTACGTGATTTTCCTGTTATCTCTTGCTACAGGTACCACACAGTGTAATGCCTTCTCAGGAATTGTGCTAGGCTTAGGGCTGACCAACATGTGTGTGAGGGACAAGGCGTTTTGGCATTAAAAACATATTCTTGTTTTGTTTTGAAATCTTTGAAGTTCACTCAAGATATTGGTACTCCCTTCCTATTTTCCCATCTTATTGAGCAAGAATGTTCAGTACGTGGTTTGTAAAAGTAATGTTTTGGCTTTTAACTGATTTTTAATAATTGAATTTAGCAATAATCTTAGTACATGAGGAAAAGAGTTATTACTTAATTTTGTGTAAACTGCATTCTTTTAATAGCACGTGTTTTAGTTGAAACTAGGATGTTTTAAGAGGTTGCATGAATTTGTTTCAGGTTAATTTTAGGTGCCATTATGAAGCATGTAGGATAACAGTCCTTGGCATACAAATGCACTGTCTTGTTGCCCTGAGCCAGGAATATCTAGTAGGTATCCTTGGTTCTCACTGAAAACAGGAGGGAGAGGGTGGCTGGTTTCCTTGTAAGAAGCTGTAACAAAAAGTTGTATGTTGCCAGTAATCCCAGAAGGAAGTTGCACTGTACTGACAGACTTCGCTGCATGTAATTTTGTTTGTAAGGTATTTTGAGCCATAACCTTTTTCATTGTGAAAAATTCTCTGTAATTGCAGTTTACCAATACAGTTAGGTTCTCGATACATCAGTTGAGATTGGCAAAACATATTTTAGAAGTTGCCACATAGGTTAATGTTGATTTGTGCAGGGTTTTTTTTTTTTTTAATTAAAAAATAAGTCAGCTAAGAAATCGCAGCAGATGTTTTACCAGACATGCAGGCTTTCTTTCCTGGTGTGAGCATTCTGATGAGATGCCCTTTTGAATCTTGATGTTCTTTGACAGCTGATTAGTTTAAGATGATGTAACTAGCTTTTGTTTTGTACTTCCTTTTCTAAAGCGTTTGAATCGCATGAAGTTCAGTAGAGGACCTCAGGAACTTAGAGCATCTGAAGGCGACAGAGGAGTTAGGAATTAATCCATTCTATAATAACTTTCACTTCTGTATAGTTGTATACTTACAAAATGAGGAACACCACGTTAAGACTGTTGTAAGAAGTCTGTTCTCCATTGTGTTTATATCTTTGTGCACTCACTTCTAGTGGAGGGTGGTTGGAAACATAAATGCCTTTTTTTTTTTTTTTTTAAAGGAAGTCACCGTTGAAAGTTGAAGTAAATGACAATAAATTATAAAATATTAAGTAACGTATTTCTTAAAATGATGCTACTACTAAATACTGTCTTTTGGATCTGCATGTTGTGCTTTCCTCATTCTCACATTTGCTTGCTTAGTGACATCTTTGAAAATTTCCTGTGAATTCTTGAAGATGACTTTGCTGAAGAAAAGACCTTTTTTATTTCAATAGATTTAATTTTTTTGTTATTACTTAGTGCAACTACGGTTTTTGAGTGTGGTGAAGGAGGGATTTGATAGCTATATTGAAAAAAAATTATTTTTTGTTGTTATGTAGATATGGTTTTGGACAACATGATTGCCTCTGGCCAACTGGATGAATCCATAAGAGAGAACGTGAGAGAAGCTCTCCTAAAAAGGCACCATCATCAGAATGAGAAAAAGTTCAGCAATCGGATTCCCCTGGTTCGATCTTTTGCAGATATAGGCAAGAAACATTCTGACCCTCACTTGCTTGAACGAAACGGTGAGATAAGTTGTAGCATCCAGTTTGTTCTAACCTGTTAAATAATGTTCTCATTGGGAGACAAAGGAAAATTCAGCCGATAATATCAGATAAGTGTTTCCTTCTTGATAAGCAAAGAACTAATGGTAACAACGTGTGCTATGTGTAGCTGTGGATGATGTTTCTGAATATTTTTGAATTTACTCAAATATTCTATTCCTGCCTGTATACGTAGCATGCATTATTGTTTTGGGGTATAGAATTAGACCTACATGAGTCCTAATGGTTTTTAGGATATGCTTGAATAAAAAATGTGTAATGTTTGTGGAATTTCAGCACCATGGCATAACTTGGTGTTCGTCAGATGGATCTTGCTTGCTTATTCAGTCTTCATACTGGAGATTTACTTTGTGGTCATGTCATGAGTTCAGTGATGCTGACAATTACTGTGTGTTAATATGGCTAGAAAAAGTTCACTCTGCTAATGGTGAAGAAATTACTTTTAGCTAGGACGCTGTTTATTTTTGCCTTGTTTTGTAGAGAAGGATCTAACAGGGCAAAAGTATGCCCAAAGCCAGGAAAGGTATTAGCAATATGTGTTTTGTTGAACCAATTCCTGAAAATATTCTGGAATATCAGTACCTTTAGTCTAGACATCCAATTCCAGAGTCAAAATAGCAATATATACTGCAGAACAGCATACTTTTATTCTTGTGTTTCTTATGGCCTCTATTTCTGTCTATGTTCTTTGTTTTCCTTTGCCTTACATTAACTAAGATCTGTATAATTTCAACTGAAAAGTTTTAGTGTAGTGAAAACTTAGTACTGATTTCATGAATCACTTCTTGAAGTTCTTTTCCTGTCTTAAAAGATGCCTCATTGCTTTAGAACATGTTCCCCTTAGTTAAGTGCTGTTGAGAGCTCTCAGTTCGATAAATACTGGGGATATGCTCTAGCAAATGTCAAAGCTTACTGATACTTTTTGTTAGCTAGTGAATGCGTGATGCATGCTTAAATATTTCACTGGTAGTTTGAGATTTTTTTTTCTAGAATGAAAATACAACTAATGTATATAAGAGCATAATTTCCTCTGTAACTTCTGACTTCCCTGTTTTGTTTAGAAAACATGAAAATTTTGCATATAAACTTGGTTTTACCCATCCTTGAACACCTGTATTCCTAGCATAATCCTGAGAATTTTTGTATTTGAGGTCTCTTGCTTGTCAGTTAGTTTCAGTGTATGACTTCCATTTTCCAGTGCAGTTTGTTCTTAATACTATTCCTTGAACAGAATATGGGATATATGCGGAAATAAGAAACCATCATAACATGATGAACTCTTTTCCAGCATATACTGATTTACTTTTTTCTTTATAAATCCTATAGTTACCCTCTAGTAAACTGGTAAAGCAAACATGCATATATACATAATGCTTTTTAGGTTCCTTTTTACACCTGTGTCTGTTAGGACATCTCATGTTCATGATTCATCGTGGATATACTGAGAGAAGTCTAGTCATTACTGTAGTGATTAATATAGGCAAAATCAACCAGTTTGCTTTATTGGTCCTCTTTACTGCACTGCAGTTTTAATAGTTCATATTTGAAGCTTTTGTTCTTAATGTAAATCAAGTTTGTATGATCCACTCTTTTATTGTTAGAATGAGGGAAAAATGTATGTGACCTTTTCGTAGGCGTGCTTTCAGTGCCTTCTTGTCGTAAATTATTCTAGGGTTGCCCAACATATTGACCTCTTTAGTGCCTAGTATAAATGTGAGATTAAATGTGTCTAGTTTGCTGGTTTCTTGCTTGAGGGTATGGTACATGAAAACAGCATGTTTTTGATTTCAGGGCTTGTAGGAGAAGTAATCGGTATTCTTCTCAAGGAGACTGCCATCCCAGGAAAAGCGTGTGTGGTAAACAGGAGGGACAGTATTGCTAAACCTTCTAAAGGAAGTGCCAAGATGAGCACAGTCAGTCTGTCTTCTTTCCTGCTTAAGGAAGAACTGAAATCCATTACGAGCTTAAATCTGAGGGAACCATGATGAGACTATCTTGTCTTAATATATGAAAATAGTGGGACATTGAGACTGGCAAAAAAGTATCAGTGGATTTTTGAGAAATGTGTTTGGTTTTAGGCAAATGGGGACATTTGGTAAGTCACAGCAAGAAGATCTGGAGAAGGGACTATGTATCTCATCCTCATGCCCTCTTCAAAACCATATATTGAGACTTCAGCTGGTCAAGAAAGCTCCTTGTTAAAATAACTTTTAGTGGACGGCAGTTATGTTTAACATGATTAGATATGTTTGATCATCGTTTTGAAAATATTTGAATTTTAAAAATTAATACTTCTTTGTATATAAAGGTGCAGTTAACAGAAGTCTTGTAATGTTTCGTCTGCTAATGATTTTTTTAATGTATTTTTTGAATGGCATTAAAGGTAGCTGCTGTGCAATTTGGAATAAGAAATTCTTCTAGGAAAATGTAAGAGTCAGTTTCAGGAGATAATTTTTTTTTTGGTTATATTAACAAATCTTACTGACTTTAAGATAATAACTTCTCTAACATATCTTTGACGTTCTAATTAGTACTCATCAGTAATTTCTGACTTCTGAAATCAGATTTTCTCTTACCTCTTGTCTTACTTGCATGAGTATGACACTTCTGGCCTGTAAAGCTTGCAATTTACTATGTAAATTGTTAATGCATATTTGTATCTGGTCTTTTTTTTTTTTTTTTTTTTTTTTTAAAAAAAAAGTATATCCATGTTGTAAACCTCATGGTGTTTCATTTTTTTTATCTCAGGGGAAGGCCTTTCAGCCTCCCGCCACTCTTTGCGAAGAGGTCTCTCTGCCTCAAATATTTCCCTGAGAGGAGAAAACCGTTTGTCAGTTCTTCTCAATTACCTTCTTCCTTCTTCAAGAGCTGGAACCCCGGCAACCTCGAGGTGTACAACCCCCGTAACTACCCCTCAAAACACACCACCCTCCAGTCCTGCCTTCAGCCACTCGCCAACCACAAGTGCCCAGTCAAGTCCACTTCAGGGCAAGGAATTGCTGGTGTCACCTACCAGTGACGATATTCCTTCCGTAGTAATCCACCCACCTGAGGAGGACTTAGAAGTGCAGGAAAGCCAGGAAAAGAAGACAGAGGAAAATGTTGACAAAACACCAGGCAACTATCGAAATTTAAGCTGTCCATGTCTGACGCTCTCTGCATCTGGGTCACTTGCATTGCGGTGGTTTTGGCACATAACTTGGGCACGAAGGAGTATGATAACTGTTACCTCCGCCTGCATGTTTTATTTCTTCTCAGTTGCGGCTGTTTTTCTTGTTCAGCATTTTTAACTTTTTAGCTTTTAACTAAAGCCAGCAAAAAAAAATTATTTAACCTTTGTGTAATTAAAAAGGAATATGGTTTTATAATATATAAGCAAAATGTCAAAAATGGTGGCCTTTTCCTTTCACTCACCTACAGTCCATATTAGGTATTGTTATTTGTGTCAGTGGTTGAGTTAATACTTTAAAACCAGTGTTTGATATCCTGAGATAGCTACAGCCAAAGACATAGTGAAGTATTAGAGATGAATATGAAAAGAATTAGGATGGATGCAGTAATCAGTGGTGTTTCTAGTTTAGCTGTATCATGAAGTCTTTAAGCAGTTTTATTTTTGCTTTTGTGCTTTTGAAAAACCAAGGCCATTAAAACCAGTAGTAGTTCATGATGGAACTGGCAGGTTCAGTTCACCTACAGCTGTTTCCAGAAAGCTCTTCATGAGTGCACTGCTTCAGCATTGGACACTTGATTATTGTTTTGTTGTGTTTGATATGTGGAATAGGATAAGGTAGTTAAGAGTTTATAATTGTAAGTAAGAGCTCAGCAACTTATTAATTTTTTGTCTGGCAAAGCTGTTGTTCTTTACATGTAAAAAGGCATGTAGGTGTATAGGTAAGTTGAAAGGATGGAAAGTTCTGAGGGTTTCTTTAACTGTTTCTAGTAAATGTTTCATAACTCATGCATTCTGTATACATGCAGTTACACTTGCTTTACTTCTGCAAAATTACCACCTATTTAGGTACCGTGGGATTCTTTTAGGTAGATCACGGTTTTAAGGGGATCACCTTTCTTTTTAGCCTTCAGGTTCCTTCTGCATCCCCCTGCCCCCTACTCAGAAATTTATCTTGCTAAAATCTAGATTGTAGGTTTGTCTGCTTTATGCCAATGTATATGGAGGGGAGAAGGGAGAGAACTGATTTCACTCAAATCTTTAATCAGTGAGGCTTTTCTTGGTTTTCTGCTTGTTTAAGTAAGAGCACAGGTACATATGGCAGTGAAAATATGCTGACAGAGAAAAGGCTGCGGTTATCTACTTTTTCACATTTTGCAGCCCAATTGCTGCAAAGGAAAGAGCAAACTATGTTGTAGGCTGTCATCATGAGTTGGACTAGGAGCCCCATCCTTGCTTAAATTCAGAAAAGCAAACCAAAAACTCTCTGACTTACGGAAAATTAAGAGAATTCACATGAAGATCATTCTTTCTCATGAGTGATCTTGCAAAGGTAACTAAATACCAAAAGTAAAAGAACAGCTGTAATTGGTTTTCCAGTTCTCATTTTTGTACTCATCTGACAGGAATGACAGCATGCAAGACCCAAGGTCTTTAAACTCAAGAGAAGGCAAACAAAGATCAAATACTTGATGCTATTACTATCACTTATAAAGCTTTTCACCAGAATCTCCAAGTCATGTTGTGCCACAAAAATGTGCCTCGAGGGGATGTTTTTTATAAAGGAAAAATCTGAAAGGGATGATTTCCTAGTTAATCCGTAAATAAATGTCTTTCCAGAGAAAGATGAACACCGATAATGATGGAAGACATTTTTGTTTTCTGGGTTTTTTGCCCCTTTTTAATTAAAGAAATCATCTGACCACAGAAAGACACATTTTCCTTAGAGATGCCTTTGAAGACATTCTCAGACTATGACTTCAGGGCTGCAATTGGACTAATCTCTGTCTTGGGAGACAGACTCAGAAGGGAACCCTGAAGAAGAAGTAATCTTCTTTGTATTAATTAAAAAAAATCTTCTTGGTCCATTTTGCTGTAGCTTATGGTCTGTATTACCTCTCTAGTAATTCAGAATACTGCAACCTGAATACTTTTTCCACATCTATGTAATTGAGTTGGGTTTGCCTGCTGTTAGCATTAGGAACTGTGTTAATTTTCTAATAGATGGCTTTCTTCTGTTTCACATTCATCTATCCTTGGCCTTGTGCTATTCAGACTTTATTTTTTAGTCCTTATAAATAGCTGGAAGGTTACTGAACTTAGTGTGAACTCCTGTAAGGGGAGGGAAGAGGGGCACGCTTTCAGTCCACCACTTGATGTTTATCAGGCAGTCATCAGTTCATAGTAAGTCAACCAGGCAAAGGGTTCTTTTTAACAGGTGGTGTTTTTTTTTCCTTTTGTCATCAGTTCAAGAACGGCTTTTGTTTTCCCATCTTTGAAACTGTTGAATGATGAATTCCATAGGTACAGCTAGGAAGAGAGCTGTGTCACAACTAAAGGTGAACACTATTAATTCACCAACATAATTAAGCTTAATTAATGTCTATGAACAACAGCAAAGCAACCGGTTTTAAGGGGTCTTTGGTTCAGTGATAAATGTGCTTTAAAACTGAGTAAAATAATATTTAGAACAGCTTTGTTCTTACGATAATTACTTACTGAAAATAGTAATTGAGAAAGGCTTACATATTTGCCTTCTAGGAGTAATTTTAATTTTTTTTCACATTAAGGCTACATTGGAATTTATTTTTTAAAACTGATTTTTATTTCCTCATACAAATATGATGTGACTGTATTTAAAAGTTTCGTATTTCATAAATTTTGTCTACAGAAACATAATTATATTGGAGAAGTTATGCTTAAGTGTTGAACTCATTTCCCTCAATGTAATTTTTTTTACTGAAGCAGAGATGTGAAGCAAATGTCTGCATTCTTCTTGCTTTCTTGTAGACTTTTGTGATCACAATATTAAACTAGCTGTAGTTGGCTAGAAAATGCATGTGATCTTTAGTGAAGGTGTAGTTACAAGTACTTAAACTTGAGTGATTCTTACGAGTTTTTTTTAATCCAGACTTACTCAAGACTTAATCCACTGGTTTTTGATGGAGGCAGATGGTATATCTGTATAACAACATCAAGAAGGGTACAGTGTATTTTTAATGATCCCCTTGGCAGCCTGATAAGACTAGATGAATTTCTTCTTCTCACAGTCTGGAAAAACTACTAGGTAGTCTTCCTTTTAGCAGTAGTCTCTGAGTTTATATCTACTAAACTGGAGAAGAGAAGGAAATAAGTTATTTTATTAGTGTGAGATTTGACTAAAAGTGTTTTGCTATTGGAGATTGTAATTTCTTATTCTGATTTCCCCTGCAAATATCAGATTGATTGGTATGCAGTATCAGACAGCATTGGAGATGCAGTATCAGACAGAAATGCTCACTCAGGTCTGCAAACCTGTGAGCTGTATTCTCATGTGAGTGCAGCAGTCTGTCCAGCAGCAAAACCGACACAAAGGAAAACTATTTACACGTGGTCTAGGATCAGACAAATGTTCCTGTGTCAGTGCCAAGACTTCTGAACCATAACTATGACTGGTTGGAGAAATTTTGAAGGCAAACCTTGCAGAAGAATCAGTATCATTTTAGTACAGAAACAATAAATTAGTTTATGCTAAAATGTAGAGTCATTGTTCTCTGTCTTCCTCGGTTGCCTCTTCACTTTTTTTTTTCCTAGTCTCTGCTTGCTTTTGCTCACAGGGCATTTGCAAAATGATGCATTATCGCTCATCTTTCATCAGTCATATACATCTTCAGCTACCTATATTGTTATGTAAGGGGGAAAAAGTGAAAAGAGTTTATGTGTATAAACTTATATTATGCTTTTATGCAACAATTGTTTAATATTTTTATTCTATTTCTAGTCCTACAAACACATCTTAACATCAACTCTTATGCAGTTAAATACTTAAGATTCACAAAAGAAATTACAGCTTATTAACTTCATTTGGTTTTTTTGCTTCAGGAAAAACTACCCACACCACTTATATCCCTATGAACTGTAAGAACGAAAATCAATGGTAAAGGCTTGGACTTGCATGTTTTCCAATGATCTGATGGCTCTTTGAAAGAGCTTTTTGGAAATAAATTTGGGGATCAAATAAAGTGAATTCAGTTGTAATTTGAAATGCTAAAAAATTTCAAGTTGCTAAATTCTAAATATGGAGGGATGCAACTAGTTATGTAGCTGTAGTTTGATAGAACAATAGCCAAAAGGTAGCCGGTGAGGACTTCAGTTTTATCTTGACTAGAGTGACGCTTAACCTAAATACAAACTTTCTGCATGTAATACAAAGTCTAGACTTAAGTCTTTATCTAGATGTGGTTTTGAAAGCATGTTTGAGCATGTTTTGTCACCACATCTAAAAGGTCTAGTGTAAACAAGCAAGGCCACACGCACTTGTAGTGCATGTCCTAGTGCATGAACAAGTAAAAGCTCTGTAATCCAAACAATGGGATTTGGGCTTGGTTATGCATGCGTAGACCAGCTTTTAAATGATAGCTTGGGAGTGATAACCACGGTGCAACGTTGAATTCAGAGTGTATGAACACCTGGTTTAGTTGTCATTTGCACCCTTTGCTGGACCTGCAATTCAGTGTTGCTAGTGGTGTCGCAAGCTACATAAAGCGGTTTTGTTTCGGTGCAGGTGCTAGGGGGAAGCTGTTATGTCACTTGAATAACTCTATTGTATGTGCCTCTTCATCTAACGTGTTAGAGACACCATTTCATATAGTAACATCTGGTCAGATCAATAGTTGCAGCTTTGATCTGTTGGTTGAAATAATGGTTTGTAAGCTCTCTGTTCGTCATGTAGCGCACTATTTGCTTGTACAGGTTTAGTTAACTACCAGGGTGTCATTCCTTGTAGCTGTAGCCTGAGGCTTGCCAAGGCTTTTTACAATTTAAATAATTGCTACACAGCAGACTAGATAGCAGAGGTGTTTGAGGACTTCTAAATATAGTGAAGATTCTATCTACTAACTACTAAAGCAGTTACAATTAAAATGTCAACAGTTGGGGGTTTTTTTTCTGCAATTAAAGTAGCTCTTATTTCCTTTCTGGTGACTGTTCTGCAAATGGCCATCATTTGGGCAATATTCAATTTTATTTTTAATGATGTCATTATTTTGGCAACACAATGACTTTTTAATGTTGCATTTGTGATACTAATGTAGGGCACTCTTACTGAATAACTTGCACATTTGCTTTAAGCAAGCTGCCACATTGAGTTTTGGTAGTGTCGCATATTCAGTTCCCTTCATACACCATTTTGAACTTACCTCCTTTGTTTTAATTTAGGGCTACTAGCATCTCCACAGTCAGCACCTGGAAATTTAGACACTGGGAAAAGTGGAGACGTTAAAGGTACTGGGACAGGAGGAAGCAGAGAAAACAGCACGGTTGATTTTAGTAAGGTAAATAACATTAAATACCTTAATGTTCAGCACAAAACTATGTAACAAAAAATGTGGTTGTAGTAACTGCCCTCTTAGTTGTAACTAAGACACATATAGGTATGCATTTGTACAAGTGTGCACAAGACATACTAAGACATAACTTATGTGTGTGAGTGTCAGAAAATGACGTAGGCTGAATGTGTTAATGTCTTGAAACTCTACCCAGCGGGACTGAACTTTCTGTTTAGTTTGATCTTTTCAGTATTTTGGTAACTTGGAGTGCAGCCATTGTACTTTCTCATGCAGAGAGAGATATTTTCAGATCTGCTATAAAAACTCTTAGGAAAACAATTTTGTAGATGGTGTTTTAACGTGTTTTTTTTCTACAGCTGACTTTTTTCTTTTCAAAGAGACCTTTTATAGAAAATTTGCTTTATTTGTGTTAAGAATTTATTGTACAACAGTTATTGTACATCTTAATCATTAGGAGCATGTAATATCACTTTCTGACAGAAATCTTGTGTAATACTGTAAACCCGCATGTATTTCTTTCATAATTTAAATTTGCTGGGCAAGTTCCATTATGGCTTTTACTATAAAACTCAGTCTGCAGTGTCATCTGTACTGTGAAACACTGCAAGACAATTGGTTTGCCAAGTTAAATAATTATGTTTAAGAAAAGCTAACTTACGCTGTAGTTCTCAGCTAATCAGGGCAGGTGCCATTTATTCCTGGTCCTCCGTCACAGTCTTTGTTTTTGTTTGGCCTGTCCTTCTGTACACCTACCTTGTCTCCTCTTGGGCAGGAGTCAGCCTCTTGGCACTGTAGTTGTGGCACACTTGGTGTGGGACTCAAGAGGCCATCTGTAAGTCTTCTAGATAGCAATGTAACCGGTGCTTGTTTGTGCGTGTATGTATGTGAACACAGAGTTCATGTGCTGTACCATTTTTCTAGTGCTCTACTGTAATTATGTACAGAAATTAAAGTTGATATTTTCAGTAATCATATTCTTTATGGATGAAAACATAAAGATACAAATTAGTTTTCGAAATTATGTCATATTTGAAATACACAGCTGTGAAATAACTAACTGCGTTTTAAAAACCATGTGTAACTACATGAACTCTCCTTAGTTAATTGTGGATAGATTTTGTTAAGTTATGTCCTATCGTGGAATGTTTGTCATGATAAGTAATATTAGAAAGGTGGTTATTAGAGTCTTCTAGGATATAGTAAGTGGTAGTAATTCTTACTTTCAGAAAATAGTTTATTTTTAGTTGGCTGGCTGGCTGACGATTTCTACATATGTTTGTGTTTTCTGTACTGTGGGATGTTTAATTCGCTTTTTTATTTTTCTTCATAGCATTAATGTGTAGTAAATACTGATAAAATTATGTTATAGAATTTATGCTAACAAATGTAAGGGAATAAACACTTGTTTCATCTTTGTATGAATAGGTTGATATGAACTTCATGAGGAAAATTCCTTCAGGAGCAGAAGCATCAAATGTGTTAGTGGGAGAAGTAGATTTTTTAGAAAGACCTATTATTGCTTTTGTGAGGCTCTCCCCTGCTGTGCTTCTCTCAGGTCTCACAGAGGTTCCGGTTCCTACACGGTAAATAAATGCCTGGAAAGTCTGACTTTATTTATACAATAAGATAATATTTATGATCTCAAATAATTGTAAATTTCTATGCATACTCTATTGAGCTCAAGAAATATAGACTTCTGTTTAACATGATGCCAGTCATTTGCTGCAAGATTTGAAGGAATGAGATCCACCATAAAATTGTCTGAATGCTTTAAATATAACGATGCTGTCTTAAGCAAGCGTGGAAGTTGAAACGGATAGTTGACCAGGAGTAAAAGCAGTGAGTCTTCCAAGCTTGTGTTGCCATTGTAAAGATGGGCATGAAGATTGTTAAAGTTCCCTTCAGCGCAACACAGCATGACAGTGGGGAGGAGTCCATTAAGCCTGAAAGTCTGTATAATCTGAAGCTCTCCTCTTTGCATACAAATACTCTGTGCATGATTAAGCTAGGTGGTGGAAAAACTTAACTTTGGTATTACATGCCTGAATCTGCCTGATTGACACTGGGGTAACAAATCTACAGCTAATACATTGAATCGGTTTTCAATCTGCAATATGCCATCCAGCCTGGTGCGCCTGCCACCACCCCCCAAAATCATGGGTCTTGCCAGTATTATACTGTGGGTGTGTTTACCAGAGATGATCAAAATGTCAAACTGAAGATCTCATGATGTAGATAGCAGATCATTTCATCGGTCATCATGGAGGACACTTCATTTTCTGTGCACATTGATGTACTGGGCTGTTCTCTGGTGTTTGGCATAAATTTGTGCATTTATGTTTTTTTGGTGTTTTTTATGTTTTGAAATGATCAAAGTGTTTGTTTATATTTGTAATTTTCAGCTTATATATTCTAATGAAAGGCAAGAATAATCTTGGTGGTCTTACAAATACATATGAGAATTTTCAGAAGGTAATTGGCATTAGTGCTCATAATGTTTCTTGGGAAATTCCAATTTTTCTGCATACATATTATCATATTAATGTAACTGAAACGATCCTGTCCTAAATTTTTCAAAATGGTCTAGACTTGCCAATTTGGAATAGTATACTTGACTCTGAAGATGTAATCTCAGTTTCAGTTAGGGTAGTCAACTTGCAAAGGAAAAATAACATTGAGCTTTGTGTACTGTGAGGTGAAAGAAGGTGCTGCTTTTTTCAAATATGTTGCATTTAGGAACTTCATGGAGTATTGGAAGAAGATTGTAAAAATAATTACTGAATTTAGCTCTTTGGTTTGTATCCTTTTGAATTTATAAGACGCTAGTCCTGTTCAATTTCCTTTTTTTTCCTGAAGTGTAGTAACTATTATTGTTATTGGAAATTGAGACTGTTAACATATTCTGTGATCCACCCCCAGACTGGATCCCAAAATGTCACTTTACCTTCTTAGGTGTTCAAAGTGCAGATTCACTTCTTTTCCGCTGATGCAGAGCCAGGATATGAGGATGCCCAGTGTGTCGTACCCAGTCACAGCAAGTGAGAGGAGTTTTACTCCCATAAAGAGGGGATCAGTCATCAGGGAGGCCGGAGCAGGTCCTATAGCTCCTAGGCCAGTGGGAATGCCAGGAAGGCTTAGAATCTGGAGGAAACACACATTGAGCTCTAGCCTGTGGATTTCTACTACATTTACAGCATTATATGAAGTTGAAAAAATAGGCTTAATTAAGAAGGTTTAGAAATAGTTTTGGTTCAGAATTTGAATTCCTTCTGGTGATGGCTTTAGGCGAGTCTTTTCTTAGTCTTGCAGCAGAATTTAAGATCTGAGATGGTTAAGAGGATATTTTTACCTCACCACTAAATTTTTTTAAATGTTAGTTTGAAAGAACCCTCTTGAGTATACTCAGGGGAGTCAGCCATAATCATCTTCATTGCTTTCTCCACAGGTTCTTGTTTTTGTTGCTGGGACCAGCAGGAAAAGCTCCACAGTACCATGAAATTGGGAGATCAATAGCAACACTTATGACAGATGATGTGAGTGATGTATTTTAAACACTTGTAGTTAAAGAAGTCTAGAATAATATATTTACCAACTGTTTTCAATAAATGTATTCTGGAATGATGGATTGAAGAAAAAACAAACTGGCTGAATGAGAAACTGTAAACTTATTTATTTTATTTGTGTTAGTGAGCTAGATAATGGTAAATTAACTCTTCCCCTTGTCTGTCTTAAAGAAATCTTAAATGTATTTCTGAAAAAAATATTTTGGCTTCATGTAGATTTCATGTTTGTACCAAATTAAGAAATAAAACTATTAAATAGAATTGTGTATGCTATGAATCACCGTATGTTGAAAAGAACACAGCAACCTGTGTGAGTGTTCAGCACAAAATTTAAGAATGTGTGCAATTGAATCATAGAATCAATTTGGTTGGAAAAGGCCCTCAAGATCCTCGAGCCCAGCCGTTAACCTAACACTGTCACTAAACCACGTCCAACTGAGTCATCATAGATAATATTTATCAAAGCAAAGTCAAATAATTAAAATCAGAATTTTATTAGTCATTTGAAGTTGTATCTTTAGGGCCTTGGTGGACAGTTTAAAAGAGCACCGGGGAATTGGGACTTTTTAAGACTGTTGTGATCTTACTGAGAAAAATTAGGGTGTTTTAATTCTGACTTCGCATTGAGCGCCACCTAGTGAATTGCTGATAATTACAGTATTAGGGTTATCTAGCAGAAATTCTAATACTACTTTATTCTAGAACAATTTAAAATTTAGAAATGTTATCCAGAAGTTGATAATTTTACAATTGGGCAACTAGTCTCTGAATACAGTATTTGTTCAGTGTGAGAACTGAATATTAGAAGCTTTAGTTGCAGCTCCTAATTTTTTAGGTAGGCTGATTTTAGGAATGCTGTAGAACATTGAAATAGAAAAAAAAATATTCAGTGGTCTAAGAAGACCTAAATAGGCTTAAAAGATCTAACTTAAAATTAAAAGAGTTAATAGTCTGGTCTTTGGAGACAAACAGTTCAGATTTCACATGTACAGAAGCCGTTTAGGAACAACTTCTGCAAACAGTTTTTTTTACAACAAAACTAGCAATTTTTTTCCCTCTGTGCGTACAAAATGCATCTTGAGAATCAAGGATTGCTTTTTAAAATACCACATGTTTGTCAGATTGGAATTTGTGTTGTAGTCTGTAAAACAACGTAGGGGTTTTTTTGAGCAGTAGGAGGATTGCTTTCATGTGCTTGTTAAGAAGTCTTTTAAAATGAATGGAGCTAGAGCTATACAAATGAAGTTCTTATTAATAAAAACTTATGTTTTGGTTTGTAGGTTATTTGAAGTATTTTTAGCCTGATTCAGCACAGCATAGTGGCACAATGGCTGTAGGGCAGAATTATTCAGGCAATAGTACTTGAACTTGATTTACTGAATATGGAAGATTTACTTTCTAATTAGTTTTAGACATTAACTCAGTGTTCCTTTTGAGTTTGAAGGTACAACTTCTTAATATTATGTTCAATTAGGGGTGTACATACAGGTAGTTCTTAATGCAAAAGTATGCAAGTAAAGTAAAAACCTTAACTTTTGACGACCTTTAAAAAATTTCCAATGCCTTTTTAAAAATAATGAAGTGTTCATTGTAATTTGTTCCTTTTTTTTTAAAAAAAAAAAAAAGAAAAAAAAGAAAATAAGAATGTTGGGTACTTTCTTCTTATAGGTTTTCCATGATGTTGCCTATAAAGCAAAAGACCGAAATGATTTGTTGTCAGGAATTGATGAATTTTTAGACCAAGTGACAGTCCTGCCTCCAGGAGAATGGGATCCCTCTATACGAATTGAGCCACCAAAAAGTGTTCCTTCCCAGGTAAAAGAAAAAAAGTCCAATAGAGAGCTCCTTTTTACTTTAAAAATGCCATTTCCAAGTGCTAGTAAGTTGTGCATGGAGATTAAACTTCAGTAAAGCATCAGGAAAGCCACCACATCCATTTGAAAGAAGTGGATTGTCCATTTTAGTTTAAAAAAAAAAAGTGTTAATCAGTTGTTTCCTACTATACTTTTAAGTAAATTTTATTTGCTATATTTCCTTGTGTAATACTGAAATGAGTTCATGTGACATCTAGGAGAAGTTGTCTGAAATTGTACCTGAGTTCATGTTATAAACTTTGTAATTAATCTAAGAATGATCAGGAAGAATATTTTAATTCTTATAAAAACTTCTATGTGCATACAACATTGATTGAAATGTTTTAGTGTATATTGGCTAGCTTATAATGTTCACAGAATCTTTGTGAAAGAAAAAAAAATGGACCGTATCACTCAGTTGTGATACAAGCTCAGAATGAGAGCCAGAGGGAAAGTGAACTGAAGAGGGACTCAGATTTCTTTACTTTCTCTCCCTCTTCACAGCTGAGGGGAATTCCTGCCACCATGATCAAAAGTGGGGGGAGAGCCCCCAGTGCTGGTGGTTCAGCAGGTTGACACTGGCCTTGAATCCTGTGGTGGTTTGTGGGGGTGGGTAGAAGGTAAGGGGTTACAGCATGGCAGTTGATCAGTTTATTTGTGAATAGCCTGTGGCTACCACTTAACTCATTTCCAGTGAGCAGGGCTTGGGGTTTTTGGAGGGCAAGCTCAGCTGAGAAATTTATGGGGAGCTGGTGAGCAGGTTGCTCCACAGAGGAACGACTTCTCATTTGTACTTCACCTACATACTGTGTGTCGTGAAGTGAGGTCCATTTCTATCAGAAGCTAGAGGCTTCTCTGGAAATGAAGGAGGAAAAAAAAAAACGAAAAGATTTCTAGGCCTCATGTTTGAGCCTTTACTGTGTCTTGAAAAGGTAGACTTTGTTTTATCATGTCTCAGGGATGTATTTCTCGTAGAAAGAGGGAAGATTAATACTGTTGCACAAGGGAGGTGTTGTACCGTTCTAGTTGTCTGTACTCAACAAAAGATGAATTAGGCAAATGGAGGACTGCTGATAAGCTGGAAATATGAAAAAGCTTTGGAAGGCACAGAGTCTCTGCATGCTGTCTTTATAATTTTTAGTGTAAAGGCAGCCTCAAAGTATGATTATGTTTTTTTCTTTTTCTCTGTAGGAGAAAAGGAAAGTACCTAAATTTCCAAATGGATCTACTCCTATAGGAGAGCCTCTCAAAGAAGAAGGCCATCATGCCGGACCTGAACTTCAGAGAACTGGAAGGTGTGTTCACTTCCCTAAATACTAGCTACCATAAAAAAATAAAAATGATAAATCGTCACAGTTTTTAATGGTGACATTTGAGCATAAAAAATAACGGTATAAATGTTAGAGTGCATCTTTTTTTCCTTTTCAAGTGTTGGATTCTTGCCTACAAATGTCATTCTGCTGAAAGTATTTTCAAGCCTATGGCAATGTTTCTCAACACATTTGCAAAGGATTTCATATAGATGCTGCCTAATTTAACTAACTGACTTTTAAGACTTGGGGTTTAATGTTTAATTGTCAAGAGAATGCAATTATCATAGTTATAGCAGGAATATACAATTTTCAGTATTGGGCTAGGTACTAAAAATTTCCATCAATGCAAATGTGTTTTATTAAACATGTACGAAATGGAACAACAAGGAATGTACAGTAGCAAAAAATACATTGGTATTGGTTAGGTTTTGGTCTTGGTTAGGTTTCTTTTAGATCTAAAATAAAATGAAAGGAATTTCTTTCAGTTGAGTTGCAACGTTGTTCTCTGTTAATTCTGAAACACTTGCCAAAAAAGTCCAGAACATTGGAAATATCTGGTTAAGATTAAACCTTAATACCTCATATGTGAGAGTAGAGATTAAATCAACTAAGAAATTCTAGAAAATATGTACAATGTTGTTATCCCCAAAATTATAAACTTCCAAATGAAATGCATCTTTCTCATACCTTTGCAAGAAGGACTTTACAACGTTTGTGTTGATTTTTTTTTTTTTTATCCTTTTGGCTTTGTTATACTTACTTTTTGCCTTTTTGCAGACAGTATGTGGGTCTGAGAAGTTCATTTCTGCCCACAGAATTATCTCTAGATGAGACTATTGTCTTTCTTAGGAATTAAATATTTAAGGGGTTTTTTAATAGTTCAAAATAAAATCAATTTTTAATAGATGTAAATTTTACCTAGTATTTTGGAGTGTTAATTTTTTTTTTAACTGCCAAAAGCTTTTTAGTTTCTTGCTAATAACTTACCCAGTTGAACTGACTTATACATGTTTGGTTTTGTATTTCTATATGTAGAATGTCTTTGTACTCCAGATGAAAACACTGTTAAAAGTGATAGACGTAAATTTATTTATGTACCTAACCATATGTATGTAGAGAATTTGAATCAAAAAGCTACAGCCACTTATTTGAGTAATAATATTGAAATGTATCCATGCAGTGGTCTTGGTTGAGGTTTAGCATATTTCTTCTGCTCCTTGTTTTGAATATCATAAACCAGATTTGATTTAAAACTTTATTTAGGTAAAATCATTTTCAAAGATATTTTTTCAGTATCTAGCCCATATACAAAAATA
This sequence comes from Caloenas nicobarica, assembly GCF_036013445.1. Classification (NCBI taxonomy): domain Eukaryota; kingdom Metazoa; phylum Chordata; class Aves; order Columbiformes; family Columbidae; genus Caloenas; species Caloenas nicobarica. The sequence continues at coordinate 42,599,485 of NC_088246.1, read as the reverse complement.
CCTAGCCAGCTTTTAAAAATGTCGATAACCTGCTTGATTGTATTTGGAATACTACTGAATTGGAATAGATAAGATTCTCATTTACATTTTAAACTGTTATTCTTTATTCTGGATTATGAAATAGCTAATTTGTGCTGGCAATAGGCACTGGCAGTCATGTGTAGCCCATAGTTTTGAACTGGCTAGAATCCTTTAGTGTACAGTTTGACGAGTTTCATCTCACCTATTTAGGCTTTTTGGTGGTTTGATACTTGACATCCAAAGGAAAGCACCTTTTTTCTTGAGTGACTTCAAGGATGCATTAAGCCTGCAGTGCCTGGCCTCGATTCTTTTCCTATACTGTGCCTGTATGTCTCCTGTAATCACTTTTGGAGGGCTCCTGGGAGAAGCTACACAAGGCAGAATAGTGAGTACAAAGAATGGTAGTGGCCAGGCTTTTAGACCTTCAGAGGCAAGTCACTGTGTGCATTTGTCTCATTTATTTATACTTGTATTTGAAGAGTTTACCCACATAGCCTGCCCCAAAGCAGATCTTCCCCAAAAGGTAATTGCTGTGGAAAATGTGGGGAACCCATGTGAACAGGAGAAGATGCACAGTGGAGGTAAAAAAATGTTTATCCTGCCTTATTGGATGAATGGCTTCATGAATTGAGAAAGGGCTTGCATAGCCTTCTTTTCGGCTACTTAAAAATAACGAATAGCAGTAAAGGTGCACCATCCCGCTAGGCCTACTTTAGACAAAGTCAGAGGCTCAAGGTGGACAGCCAAGAACATGTACTGGCCTTGAGTAGTAGGCCTACGAGGATGATAATGTGTATGGGTAGCAGTCAATTGTGTATTTAAGTAACAGACAGGATATGTGTTTGCTTTCATTAATGGTATGTTGTTAACAACAAAACAAAGTGGGTAAGGTTTATAAGCAGAAAATACTCTTCATTGAAAATGACTTGAATGTAAACCCTACACATACGAAATTTTGGTAGCGTTATGTTGGGCAGTAGATAACACTAGCACCTTTTTAACCAAAATATCATTGCACTTTGGTGTTTGGAGAGGGAAACAATACTTAACATCAGCAATGTTAATAACTTACTGTTTATGTCAATTGGCTTGTGAGTTAACTAGTTGGAAGTGTATTTTCTGTTTTTAAATCTATCAGGAAGGAACAAGGCTCTGTCCATTTGGGGGAGGGAAGGATGTATTCAGACACATCCTTAACAAATGTTAAGATTCTGGTGAAGCTTATGATGCTACAAAATTGTTCTGGATACTTAGATCAAGTTTTTAGGGTTGTATTATATTAAAATTTAGTTAAATATTTTATCTCTTTCAAGTAATGCTGTTGACTCAGTTTTTCGCTTATTGATGTAGCACTTCAAGCTGATAGCAAATACAGAAATAAATTGTATCTTTTCTGTGCACTGTTTCTGCTACTCTAAATGTAGGAATGGTTATCAAAATGTCAATGTAATTTTTGAATGTGCGTCATGTATAATTATGAAAACATACTCTTTTTAGAGCTTGATTCTTAAATACCTTCTTTCTTTTAGCTATCTGGAATTGTTAGCAGGTTTGTTCCTGCCTTCAGATACTTGGTGTGCATCATTGAATATAAAATTTAGTTACTGCACACACATGTTCAAGCACAGTAGCTGACATTGTAAGGTACACAGTTTGTTTGAAACCTTCCCTCACATTCCCAGAGGTCATCATCTCCACAGTACTCCTGTCCCTGCCACCCTGATTTAGAGCCCCAAGGTTAATGCATTGACTAACCAAAAGCACTAATTCAAAGGTAATAGAATAAGAGACTGGGATTATTTCTTTTTTTTTTTCTAATGTAATGAACAAAGACCTCGTGTTTTCATTTTTAATAGCCTCAATTCAGCAAACCATTTTGCCCAATTATAGATGCTTTCCTGAATTGGAGCTTAAGTTTGCATAAACTTTGTTTTCGTAGGCTTGCAAAATAGCAAACACTTAAGATTCCTAGTGGAATTTTTAATCTGTAATCCGTGACTTCTCATAGTTGTAAATGTTAACTATTTTCAAGTAACTTTTAATATCATTTTAGCATCTAAAAAGTCCTGCCCCTCTCTTTTGAGGTGCGTTATAACTATTTTTTTTTAGCAGAAAATGGTAAAACATTTAATTCAATAACTGAAGTAGATATCTTACTTCAAGGAAAAGAAATGCATTACCAGGTGGGATGTTGGTTTACTGCTCATCTGTTTTTGGTGTCATGTATACATAAGCCAGTATTGTTCAGTAACTTCCCCTGCACCTCCGCCTGTCAGTTTTTTCATTTGTAATGCTTGATCGATACAGGTTTGATACGGCACACCGTATCATGTTTTGCTACAGGTATGTTGCTATATATATGAAACTATATATATATATCTATTTTCTTTACAGAGACAGATAATTCTTCCTGTAAGCTACATGTTGAGTAACTTTTTGTTTGTTTGTAGTAATTATTGGTATGTTTTTCTTCCATAGCTAGCAGGACTAGTAACTTATTCTCATGTTTTTGGGTGGTTTTATGTTTCTCAAGAGTGAAGTTTTCAAAATCTTTTGTCCATGGTATTGTTACTGCAAAGCTGTGTTAAGTTATTCTTGTCTCAAACATAAATATTAATTGCAGTGTTTTTACATCTTGTCTTGTTTCTAAATTAACGCATCTTAAAACTGCATTTATGCAGATGTGATGGTAAATGGTAACCTGAAAAGCAGCATAGTTACAGCAGTTTCTTTTCCCCCAAACAGAGTGCAATAGAGTCTCTCTTTGGAGCCTCATTAACTGGGATTGCCTATTCTCTCTTTGCTGGGCAACCTCTTACTATTTTGGGGAGCACCGGACCAGTTCTAGTATTTGAAAAAATATTATTTAAATTTTGCAGGTAAGTGATGTTTGTATTAGCTTGGTGCACTTTCTAACTTTCTCTCTTGTTAGAATAGCTGTAATTGAAAACCAGATGTGTGTTAAAAGTGCATGTCCATGAAGACGAAAATGCAGGAGCAAGAGACTGAGAGAGGGATGTGCTTTGGCAAAGCTGTGAGGCCCTGGTGAGCCTTAATGAGAAAATTGGTGATAAGAAGTAGCTAGGACCTAAATGAAAGTTATGTTCTGACTGTGTGAAGATGTTGGCTTTGATTCTGTAGGGATAAACAGGGATCTGCCCTCTAGGAGAAAGCATCTGTGTAATTCTGGAAAGATCATCCCCATGGTGCTTCCCAAGCTAGATAGTTGCACCCTCAGTCCTAGAAACACCTTTCAGTGCTGCTGTGCTTTGGTGGAAGATGTGAGATAAAAGCTTCTGCCTCCTTCAGGACTAACATCAAGGATGAGAAAAGTGGTGAATACTTACTTGGCTTCAGTATGTTTTCAAACAAAATATAGGTAACTTTTGGCTCAGTTAATACTTTCGTTTCTTTCTTCACACAGGGATTATAATCTTTCCTACCTCTCCCTGCGAACTAGCATTGGTCTGTGGACTGCGTTTTTGTGCATAGTGCTTGTAGCCACAGATGCCAGCAGCCTTGTGTGTTACATCACTCGATTTACTGAGGAAGCTTTTGCAGCGCTTATATGCATCATATTTATTTATGAGGCATTGGAAAAACTTTTTCATTTGGGAGAAGTGTATGCCTTCAATATGCACAATGATTTGGATAAACTGACTTTATACTCGTAAGTATCACATTTCTGTGTGTTAGTAAAATACATAGGGAAGATGTTTATAGTATAGAGACATACCGTTTACTAAGCTGCAATGTGTGCCTCTCCATGGCAGAGTAGGAGGAATGCTGGGGGTGGTGTGGGCATGAGAAACCTCAGAAAATTTCTATTCAGGATACTGCGGAATTGAATTTTCTGTGTTAGCTATGGGTGGTTGGAAGGGATGGGGGGCTGTGACAAATGCCTGCTTTAATTGCAGCTTTCTGAAAGGTCAGCCTGGAGATTAAAGGTCAGAACAGGAGTTCTGCCTTGCCACTTGCAGAAATCATTATCGTTTACCCTACCTGGATGAGGATTATTTCCAGGCAGCTGAGGCATGGAGAACTTCTCCAAATTTCACGTGCATAGGGAGTTCGCATCTTTAAACAGTATTGCTTTCTACTGTAGTTATGGGGAAGGAATACTTGACCTTTAAAATATTTTTTTTGAGAGAGAGGGGAATAATAGAAAGTACAATAGAGCCTTGGTTTTTTTTTGCTTTCCTGATCAAGTATAACTATTAGTTCTGTTCATCACAGTAACTAACAGTAAAACTACCAGTACAAAAATAACTTTATTTCATTTAAGGAATGCGATAAGCAAGCTCTTTAGATGTATCTTTTTTACATTTGTTTTATTTCTGTGGCAGCTGTATATTATCTGCCTGTGGTGGGTTGACCTTGGCTGAATGCCAAGTGACCATGAAGCTGTTCTCTCACTCCCATCCTCAGCTGGATAGAGGAGAGAATATATGATGAAAGGGTCAGGATAAAGACAAGGAGATCAGTCAGCAGTTACTGTCACAGGCAAAACAGATTTGGGGAAATTAATTTAATTTATTACCAATCAAATCAGAGTAGGGTAATGAGAAAATAAAACCAAATATTAAAAAAACCTTCTTCTCCCTCCCTCCTTTCTTCCCAGACTCAACTTCATTCCTGATTTCTCTGCCTCTTCTTCCACCATGGCACGGGGGACAGGGAATGGGGGTTGTAGTCAGTTCATCACAGGTTCTCTGCTGCTCCTTCCACCTCACACCCTTCCCCGGCTCTGGTGTGGGGTCCCTCCCACAGTCCTCCATGAACTTCTCCAGTGTGGGTCCTACGATGGGCTGCAGTTCTTCGTGAACTGCTCCAGTGTGTGTCCTTCCCATGGGGTGCAGTCCTTCAGGAACAGACTGCGCCAGTGTGGGTCCCTAGTGGGGTCACAAAAGTCCTGCAGGCAAACCTGCTTCAGTGTGGGCTCCTCTGTCCATGGGGCCACAGGTCCTGCCGGGAGCCTGCTCCAGCATGGGCTTCCCATGGAATCACAGCCTCCTTCAGGCGCATCCACTTGCTCTGGTGTGGGGTCCTGCCCGGGCTGCAGTGGATCTCTGCTCCACCATGGACCTCCATGGGCTGCAGGGAACAGCCGGCCTCACTATGGTCGTCACCACGGACTGCGGTGGAACCTCTGGTCCAGTGCCTGGAGCACCTCTTCCCCCTCCTCTTTCACTGACCTTGTTTTCGGCAGGTTGTTTCTCTCACGTATTCTCACTTGTCTCTCTTGGCTGTGCTGCAATTTTTTTCATCCCTTCTCAAATACGCTATCCCAAAGGCACTACTGTTGTTGCTGATGGGCTCAGCCTTGGCCAGCAGTGGTCTGTCTTGGAGCCGGCTGTCACTGGCTCTATCGGACATGGGAGAACCTTCTGGCATCTTCTCACAGAAGCCATCCATATATTCAGGACCAGTAATACAGCAGATAAACCACAATGCATAACACTTGAAAAACACTAGTAAGAACCTACACATTTTTAAATTGTCTTCTGTTACTAATCTCCAGAAGTTCTCATTGCACCCTCACCAATATTTACCCTTCATCCCCAGACATGCGTGTTACAGTCACACACAATCCTTGAGGAGCACAAGTTTCTCTGCTAGTGCTCCCCTCCAGTTGCAGATGTGCATCCTCCAGCTTTATTTGCACCTGCGCGGTTGTCTGTAGCCTGCCAGGTCACACGCTGGTGAGGAAGCCCCTGTGAGGCCATGTCCGCACACCTGAGGAGGGGGTCTCTCCTGGTTGCATCCCGTAGTCAGTCCCCAGCTGGAGGGCAGATGACAAACTGCCCCGCTGGGTGGCTGCTCTGCCTGGCCGAGGCGGAGATCATGATACATGCAGGGTGACTGCTGGCAGTGTCAGACCAGGCTTTGACTCTCCTGTTTCCACTCAGAGATCTTTTGTCACTTTTACAAATATTCATACTTCTTTGATACTTCCTTTTGGGGTGATTCCTTTGAAATTGAATGGTTTCAATTTCTCTGTTTTATGTTATTGTGCAGTTTGACTCACTGTGGGATATTATGCTGTACAGAAATCTAAAAGCCTTAATTTGTACGCAGTCATAGAAAACTATTTGTGCCGAGTTAGTCAAATTATGTATAAATATTTAGAAATAACAATATATATGTTAGTATAGGCTTGCTGAAAAGTGGTGGTGTTCAGACTTTTAATCCTCATCTTTTATTCACAATATGCAGAGGCCCACATATGTTGTCTATTTCATTTTATTTTCAGGTATCATTCTATTTAAAAACTGGGAGATCAGCCAAATAGTTAAGTCAACATCTTGCCTGCTTCTGATTCTTTAAAATACATAGTTTGTTTTGTTGTTGTCCAATATGTTAAACCTCCTGAGCAATCGCTTCTTTGATCTTCATTTCCCCTATCCTACCTCCCAATAATCCTAGTTCATGTCATGTAAGGAAGAGCCTTGTACTTTACTTCTTTCATAGAAGGTTAGGATAAAATCTGGTTTAAACTCCTCAGGATTTTTAAAAATTACTGCGAATTGCTGAATTTTGGCACATACAGCTTAAAAGCATGCAAATTATTTTTTTCTTGTTTTCAGATGTGTGTGTTCTGAGCCTGAGAAGCCCAGCAATGAAACGTTGCAGATGTGGACAAAAATGAATATATCTGTGGAAAATATAGCATGGAGTAACCTTACAGTTTCTGTGAGTGTCTAAAAGCGATATATGTGTGTGTGTATATGTATGTGTGTATAAAAAATAAATACCCACACAGTACCAGTCTTGCTTAATATTTTTCGTCTGGTTTCTTTCTTGATTTGAACCTGTATTGTTTTCTTAAAAACTATGTGGTTTTGAACTCTTTTATTGCTCCCATAATGCTTTAAACAGTCATTGCAGTGGTTTGGTCCATGGCAGTAAGTGCTAATATATTAAATGTCTACATGAGGTAGCCACTTTAATCCTGCTAGGCAGAACAGTCTTCTTTCTGAAGTGCAGATGAATATGATGAGGTAAACAAACAGGAGATTGCTTCCTTCAATTTTCTGGAAAGGGTGAAAAAATATTTTTAAGAAGATGTGAAGATGGAATCTGTGGTTAAAATTTGGTAGCAAACACATTTCATTAGTTTGATAGACATTGCTATAAAACTACAACAGAGTCAAAGATTCTACCTAAATATTGATTGGAAGAAAATAATTATTTGGAAATTGAAGGTAAAAAGAAAAAGAGGAAGAGCTATTTGAAGGAATGGGCTTGAAAGCATTAACTTCTGAACTGGATATTTCATGACACTATTCAATGTCATGGGTAGCTGGAGAGGAGGAAAGTTATCATGTGGAAGTAAGTGATCCAAAAGCTTTTAGGGAGAAGCATTTTTGCTGATTGGTAGTTACTTGGATGGGACTCTGGCCTAACTGCAGCTGTCTACAGCCGCTTTGTGCACCCTGGCGTCTGGTTTCCATCTGCATCTTGAATGATTTGCATCTGCTATAGATTTGTTGTTGTTGTAGCATTTTCTAGCTGCGTGTGCCTACTTAGGCCATCTTAGGCTATCTGAAATGGCAGTAAATATCTGTGTATGGTCTCTTTGTATGTGAGCCTACGCATTCACACTGAAATTACAAGGTGTTTTGCACAGCAAAAATGGGATGAAAAAACTCAGTGCTTTCCTTGGGTTTTAGCTGTAGTGTTTTCCATGTGCCACTAATGGCTCCTTTATCTGCCATAATCACCTAGGATGGCAGTTTCTTTCGAACTTAGGTTTTATATTTATTTTATGTTTCTTATTTATTTTATATACCTTTTAATTCTCTGAAGCATCTTTAGTCTTCCATGGGAGAGAACCGATCCAGAATTTGGTGGTACTTATAATCAAAGTAGATTGTTAATGGGGAGAATTTTGTCATAAGTTAAATTTCCAATGAATTAACCTGTTTAAAGACAGTGACAGTTCTGCTTCCAACTATTTGATTTGTCTTGTTGTTTCTTTGTACTCCATGTGTCTTTAATTCTTTGCTTTGCATTTCAGTGAGCCTTTAGGATAGGGATCATCTGACTTTGTTTTATTTTTTTAATTCAAATATATTTTAGTGATGCTTTGCTACTTTAGTAGAATTTTTTTTCTTACAGTTGATTTAATCTCATTTTGTTGGAGTGTTTTTTTTCCTTAACTGTATCAAGACAAAACAAAGTCAAGAATAAAGAGGTGGGAGAAACTGAGGAGTTTGTTTTTTTTTTTTAAATTTTCCTTTACCTCCTCTTCTATTCCTCTGTCTCCTCCTGTTCTTTTCCTCTCCCTCTTTTTCTTCCTCCTCCTCCTTCCCCTCTCCCCTTTTCCTTTTCTTTCTCATTCCCTCCTTTCCCCCCTTCATTTCCTCTCTCCTTTTTTTTATGTTTGTCGGCTTGAAAGTTGACGTTGGGTAGTCTGCTTTTCCTGGGCTTAGTCCTCAGTCTTTATTCATGCATTCAATCTTGTGATACTTTGAGAAATAGAATAGAAATTGTGTGAATGTAAAGATGTTGTTTCTTCCTGGATACCTCCCAGCATTTTGACATCCTGAAGTTATCAATAATGGATACTATGTCTCATCTGGAACAGACAGCAGACATTTTTTGACATTTCAGGATGAGGCACTGATGAAGGAAAGAGCCCCCTTTTTGGGATTGTGAAAGTTCTTAAGTGTGTTTTTTATTGAAAAGCTGTAAGTTAGATTGAATGTACTAAATGAATAAAACCTAGAAATTTAAGAAGTTTTTCTCTTTGCAGCAATGTTTAGAATATCATGGTGTGTTTCGTGGATCAGCGTGTAGCCATCATGGACCATATATTCCAGATGTTCTCTTCTGGTCTGTCATACTATTCTTTACAACATTTTTCCTTTCCTCTTTCCTTAAGCAATTCAAGACCAAACGCTATTTCCCAACTAAGGTAATTCTGATTAGAGACTATCGTTTTGCTATGATAAATATATTAGTATAACTTAACAGAGTTGATTTTTTAAATTCTGCTTCAAAGCTTTTTATTGAGAGATTTAAGACGCAGAAAGAAATTAAGACCAGAAAATTTGCTAATAATTCCAGAAATTAAGATATTAGAGTAAGTAAATTGGCTTTGAAAATTCTGTGCTTAATCTATACTTTCCTATGGTTACAACAAGATGTTCTAAACATTAGGAGACCTAGGCAGTCTGTCTCTCTATATTAATGGGTGTTCCCAGGTATCATTTGGGGATATAGTATTGCTGCTGTTTTCCTCACGTAGCTGTGCAGAATAATTGATTGCTTTCCCCAAACTGCTGACATATGAAGGGTTCTGAGTGGTTCCTTAGGGGATTACTGTTTCTAATAGAGGCTGGTATAATTATTATCCTTGGACTAATTTACACAACTTGGTTCTGCTAGCCAAAGTAAAGTGGTTGAATCGTCTCTAAACCTCAGCTCATCCCTGCAATGTGTTCCGAATATTTAATAAAGTCACCCTGATAACCTGCATCTGTTGCAAATTATCCCCCTCCTACCTATTAAAACATCAAATGTATAAATACTGATTTCAGAACAATTCAGTGATGTTATTGAATTAAGCTGCAAGAGACTAGCTGTCATGGCTCAGCCTCCCAGTAGGGTTGGGAGGACAGAAGGATGAGGAAGGAGTTTTTTTAGATAATTCGCTGCTTGCAGTAGATCATTTTTAATGAAATAATTGGATGCACAGTTGTACAGAATACTTACCTTCTGCAGCTTCATGCTATGCTGGCAGGCAGCTTAAGTTTTGAAATAAAAAGAGAAAATATATATGATATTCAGTGGTGTAGTATAGTATAAGTAGACTTCACTGTTCATAGGGGAGAATGTTGTATTTCTATACATGAAAATTATAATGATGAAAAAGCAAGAGTTAATGCAAGTCCTTTCTTTATAGGTACGTTCTACCATCAGTGACTTTGCAGTATTTCTGACCATAGTTATCATGGTTTTGATTGACTATCTTGTGGGAGTGCCTTCTCCTAAGCTTCATGTTCCAGAGAAATTTGAAGTAAGAAATGAAACCTTTTAAAAAACTTAGCTTTTTAAATGCTTGCAGTTTTGTAGACAGTAAAATAATGGAATTGTATAGAAACAGAAATTTATCTTTTTTACTTACAATGTAGTTGATAAAGTAATCTTCCATTTCTGTTTTTGATATATGTCTCATCTGACAGAAGAGACTATGCTTTACATTATAATATCACTGAAAAAGAAGCATTCTTTTGTGCAAATGTGCAGATGTGAAGGAGTGGAATGGATTTGCTTCAGTGTTTTCCATATAAGTGTCACATTCACATGTAACAGCTGAATCAGTCTTTCGGTCAAAGCCTTTGGGGAGAAAAAAAATCTAAACATGTATTTAAGAGACTGTTGACCTGTTCATTGCAGGTTTGAAGCAGTAAATTCTGCTTTTTATCTTAGTCATTTAATTCTTGTTGTTGATGTTTGTTTTTTTCAGCCCACCCGAAAAGACCGAGGATGGTTCATAGATCCTCTTGGAGGCAATCCTTGGTGGACACTCTTGGTAGCTGCTGTTCCTGCTTTACTCTGTACCATTCTCATTTTCATGGATCAACAAATAACAGCTGTTATTATAAACAGGAAAGAGCACAAGCTGAAGGTAAAAGTCTTTTTCAACAAAATTTTAATGTTTTGTAAGTCAAGTTCATTTTACGTCAGATTCATTCTGCAAATCTGTGAAACATTACCTACAACTACTAAATAAATGTACTTATTGATCTAGTATAAAAAAAGTATAATTTTGTGGACACTCTTAAAGTATCTGACTTTTGTAGTTATCCGTTATTTACCAGGTAAGCTATAAATATGGTATTGCATAAATAGGAAGTTTATCAAATGATTTGTTTGCTTAATTTTACAGAAAGGCTGTGGTTATCATCTTGATCTGCTCATGGTTGGTGTTATGTTGGGAATATGCTCTCTCATGGGCTTACCGTGGTTTGTTGCTGCAACTGTCCTGTCTATAAGTCATGTTAATAGCCTGAAAGTTGAGTCGGAATGCTCAGCACCAGGAGAGCAACCAAAGTTCTTGGGAATCCGGGAGCAGCGAGTGACAGGATTGATGATTTTTGTCCTGATGGGACTGTCAGTGTTCATGACCTCTGTATTAAAGGTAAAAGACAGTTTTTCAAAAACATTTGTATTTTCTTTGTGCTTTTGATTTTGATATTGTGATTTAGCATTTCATAATGTTAGGAAGTTTTATTAAGTAAAATATGCCTGGGCTCATTCTCAAATCGCATTTTTAAGAACAGGTGTTAGTTGAATAGAAACTGGGCGGGAAGATGCAAGAAAATGAAATCTGAGCAAGCTAGAAACGTAGTGAGTAGTGAAGAAAACAAGCTTTGTCCATGTTACTTGATTTTCTTGCCAGGTATTTTTCAGTTTCTCAAGTCCATGTTACCTAAAATAGTTCTTCTGTAGGTTTGTTTGTTTGGTGTTTGTTTTTTGAGTGCATAAATGGAGAGAAAAGGAGAGTGAAAAAGATACAAAGTTACTTGAGTGGAAGTAATATAATATAACAGAAGAAACAGAAATATCTGGTTTGGAAAGTGATCATCAGAAGTGACATCGTTCACTTCTTGTTTTTCAGCTTATTAAACTTCCTTTGTTTAAAGTTTCAAGATTAGCTTATGCATCATCATGGTATAGTAGAGATTTTGCAGGTCATATTGTGGCCTCAATTTGTGCTTTGTCTCTTAATTTATATCCATAGTCCCCTTCTGAAGGCTTTATTGGAAGAAAACCAATCAGTTCAGTTGGCTTTTTGCTCAGATTTGAGTAAAATCTATTCAGCTTCTACTTTGTTGTTTCAAATCTAATAGTTAAAAGGAGAAATGAAAAAAATGTCTCTTTATTATCAGAATAGCAGATATGGTATGAATTGCATAATTGCTAATACCTTGAAAGAACTTTGTAAAAGTCTGTTTAAAGACAGATCACTAGTCTATCTTCACAAAAAGATCACTTCTAATGGCTGTTTAAATTTGGATAATGGGAAGAAATAAGCCTATGAACACACAGCTATAGTTTAGTAATTAGAGCTACGTATTATGAATTCTTAATAGTTGACCATTTGTATGTTTGAACAATGTAAAGGTCTGATAACAATAAGGCAGTAGCAGTTATTAGAAATTAGTTCAGATTTCACAATCTCTGGTTGGAAAGCTACCAAGAGCTCAGCTGTATAATGCATATAACCAGAAGCAGAAATATTGAAATAGCTGTATTGTTGCTCAAAAGCAAAAGATAAAAGTGCTAATTGCTGAAGCTGGATGTTTACCCCATGTTTTCACAGCTGATTCTTAGAAACGAATACTTTTATTTTTTATGGAACCAAGGGTATTAGGAATGAAAACATTACTACTTGCTCTTTATGAAATGTTGATAGTCTCAGTGCAACACCTATCAGATAGCAATGTAAAGCAGCATTAATGGAAATCTTGGTTGCAGCCTAGAAAATGGAATGAATGGGCAGTCAAGACTGAACTACTTTTTAATCTGGGTAATAGCCTTGGTTTTTTGCTGCTCAATGATGCATATATTTTCTCTATAAATAAAGAGCTTCCACTTTTACAGATTTCACTTAAGTAAAATGTAAAGTAAAAAATAACTTGGTCCATCTCTTTCACTAATATGATATGTTATGCCAAGCTGACTACACAAGTAACTGTGGGTGTTTTTTCCTCCCCAGTTTATTCCAATGCCAGTTCTGTATGGTGTCTTTCTTTACATGGGAGTATCTTCATTAAAAGGCATTCAGGTAAAATCTGACGTTAATGAGGAATTTGCTGTTGTTTAACACTAAATGAAAAGGAAACAGTAACACATTACTTTTTGTGAGCAAATATAAACTTAACCAGTATTGTCTGAATAGTATGTAGGATAACTTCCTGGCTGTTGTGTTCAGATATTTGTTCCTACTGTGTTGTGCCTTCACTTCTCAGTTCTATTGCATTTATTCTTTCAGCAGTATAGCTGGGCAACAAATTTTCTGAAATATTCTGAAATTATGTAGTAGTAATGAGAGGTGGGAAAAAAACCCAACAAAACAAAACAGCCCTCAGCCCCATCCCCTTGAATGTCCAGTGCCCTTCATTAGTACTTTGTTTGGGATTAACTTATGTTTCTGGAGTCCTTTAAAAATCTTTATTTCCTTCCGGAGGGGAAGAAAATGATTAACTGAAGGATGATTTTATTTTTCAATGCAGTTTTTTGACCGTATAAAACTGTTTGGAATGCCTGCCAAACATCAACCCGACCTGATTTATCTCCGTTATGTGCCACTCTGGAAGGTCCATATCTTTACAGTTGTTCAGCTCACTTGTCTAGTTCTGTTGTGGGTGATTAAAGCCTCTGCAGCTGCTGTTGTTTTCCCTATGATGGTAAGTTATCTATTTTACAAGTTAATAATTTTCCAAGAGTACGTGCATCATCCAGCATCCCTTCAGAACATATCTGCTGCCTTAAGAGTGGGAAAGAAACAAAAGAACACATAGTACAAGTTGTTCACTTTTGAAACACAAGGACTTTTCATTTCCTGAAAATAAGCAATTCAATTGTGAATAACTGTTGAAAATGGAAATTAATTTAACTTTGTGGTAAGATAAAACTAGTACTACAAAAACTACTTCAGTTAAAGATTTTGAATGTACTGAAAGCATGTGTGCATTTTTGTTGATTTAAATAGATTAATATAAATGATTGAATTTCTGGTTCCCTTAAGGTTCTAGCCTTAGTGTTCATTCGCAAGCTCATGGATTTGTGTTTCACGAAAAGAGAGCTCAGCTGGCTTGATGATCTTATGCCAGAAAGTAAAAAGAAGAAAGAAGATGACAAAAAGAAAAAAGAGAAGGCGGTAAGTGTGAAAACAGTAAAACTAAGCATGTTGTAGATTACTAGAAAATACTCAGTGAGAACTTAAGTGACCTGACCGTATGACGTTACATACCAAATATACCTTTTGAAATTCTTTACTAAATGAGATTTAATGCTAGAGGAACTATTACTGGCAATTAAGGAAAAGTCGCTGTTTCAATTATGCTGTTATGAACTATGACTCTTATTTGTGATTAAAATTAACAATTGAAGTGGAAAGAAACAATTTTTAGCACAAAATGTTGTTTTGTCTTTTGTCAGGTTAGAAGGTAGGTGTGGATGGGAGAGAAAAGCAGTGGCATAGGGATCTCTACCCTGCTTAAATTTGTCATGAAACTGTTCACCATACCAGTGACATTTTTCTTGTGTGTGTTTGCAGAGCTGTAGTTAAAACCAACTGTTAGTTACCAAACTTTTTGCTCACAATTTACAGGAAGCAGAGAGAATGCTTCAGACAGGGGACAATGAAAGCGTACATCTTGCATTCGGAGAAGCAAATTTGGATTTTCCTGTAAAAACCCTAAAATACAGGTATAATAAAATGTCCCCTTTTAAGAGTTTTTTTTTATGCTGTGATTTGGTTTATGTTAATTTCACTCAAACAACCAACTTACTTTTTTCTCCCAGTCTTGTAACTCAGCCATGGTTAGGAATTATGAAGGTATATCTGACAGTGGTATAGAAGCATTTTTATGTTGCGTTGTTCTTTAAAACTGGATCTTAATTATAAATTTACATGACCATCTTGAACAGATCAGATGACTCAATTTCGACCAGCTGTACTCAAGGTGAAGAAGCTTCCTTGGTCAGTTTTTGTGGGATACTTGTGTGTTACTGTGCATGAAATACTGAGTATTAAGCAACTAATAGCATCAGTTGAGCTGTGTGTTTACCAGCCACTTGGATTTTTCAGAAAAAGTCTTAAGTGTGTGGTTCTTTGTTTAAGTAAGTGAGGGCTAAAGTCTATGATTTCTGTAACATAAAAAAAGCTTTTTACAGGCAGCCATTTCTACTTCAAAAGGTCGTTTTCTGAAAGTAAATGTGAGGACAGGGTTACCGGTTCTCTTCCAGAAAAGGAAGTGCTGAAATTTCGGTGATGGAAAGTTCCTTCAGCACTGGAAGGTGTTTTGTCTCAGTAAGTCTCTCCCTGACTGGGGATGTATTCAGCTTAGTTGTTGGGTATTCAACAACTGTTCAACAGACCTGGAAGATGTGACAGATAAGAGCTTGCAGGGTTTTTTTTTTCCCTCATACTACGGGCTCCTAGGTTAAAAACTGGCTTTTCTATGTATCTAGGGTAGTGTCAGGTCTACCCAGATCTGAGTTGGGAAGAGGCAGATTTTTGGATTAGATATGTATTCCTGCTGAGTGCTACTGTCTACTCTAAGAGCAGCCGTAATCAGACTTTAGCAACTCAAATGCTAAAGCTTTTAAAAAACAAAACAAACCAAACAAACAAAACTAAAACAAATGTTTGAGTTGCTAATTGCTCTCACAGTAGAACTATGATTTCGTCAACTGTGTGCATGTGTGTTTACCATATATTTCGCTGTCTTGTGGGGGTTCCTGAGGAAAAATGGCTTTGAAATATTTCTGTGCAATTTGAAGAACTCTTACAGGTACCCTGGGGTAGATTCTGAAGCTTAAGTATAGAATAGAACAGAAGACATACCTACAGACAACACCCTAATCTGCTGTACATATAAGTGTGTGGAGGGCAAGGGGGGGAAACGGGTTTTGGAAGTTTACTGTCTGCAAGGGTGAACTTAACTTTTGCAGAACTGAGGGCGATGGTGGCAAAAAAACCTTGAAAAATGTCTACTAAGGCTCCGCAAGACAAGAAATAACTTGATATCTGTCTAGAATGTTGGGACTTCTAGATTTACATTAGCTTTAAATCTCAACTGAGTTACCACTTTCAAAATTTTATTAACATCTGCTGTTTTGCCCTTGATTACTTCTTGGAAACAAAATAATTCTGATTTATGAAAGCCTTAGCAGAACAGTGTGATTCATTTCATTATTTCTAAGCATGCAAAATAATTTTCTGAAGTTACAGGTAATTTAGAAACGAGATATCTCTCAAATATTCTCAATGTCTCAGTGGTGTCTATGTGAAAAACTTCTAAGATGCTGTATGATTAAGGCAGTGCTAGTGAGTTTTCAGATTTTTGTTGAAATACGTTTTTAAGAGATGAACTCAATTTGTGGCTGCGTAAATATTGAAAGAAAGCACAACTGATGTGAATGATGAGTGACAATAAGTATAATGCTGTTGCAAGGTATTGAATACTAACCAGACAGTATGTTTATTCTTTAGCGTTGATCCCTCAGTTGTAAACATATCTGACGAAATGGCCAAAACTGCACAGTGGAAGGCTCTTGCCATGAGTACTGAGAATGCCAAAGTAACCAGAGCTAACCTGAGGTAGCTATAATTACTCACGCATTTTCTAACTATGATCTTATGTTTAGCAGCTAATAGCTGTACTTGTATTTCTTGAAATGTATGTCAGAAAAATGAGCATACATGGTTTGTAAATCTGCTTTTCGCTTTTGAGGAACTTGAATTTGAACTTAATTTTTGCTCTTTACTCTGAAGTTAAACAATTTCTATGAGGAATTCCAATTATTCGATTGCATATGTTATTACAATTTTAAACTTACTCTTTGTTTGGTTAATACAATTGTATGCTACTCTGATGGGTTTAGGGTTTCTAAAAGCTTTACTTGAGTGTATAGCATGGGAATTGTTTGATCCTGAAGGTTACAAATGCCAATGTGAATAAAAGGTAGGTCCAGCACTTTCATTGTTTATGCTGCCCCAGGATCTGCCCCTTGTTTTTGTGGGTTGGTTGGTTTGTTTTTCCCCAGCTCACTTTTAATCTCTGAAACTTACACCTGGCTCAGATGTTATCTTCACTGGATATGAAATATATTCGAATGAAGTACAGCACAGATTAGGACTCCTCAGTGCTATGAATGTTTCCTGTAAGCTGACGTGCATCTTCTGTGATGCCCAGGAGCACCTTTCTCAGTGAGGTCCCCGTCAAACAAGAAAGTCTGTGTGCAATGAGTCATTCTGCTATTCCATTCTAGTTTCTTCCCTGTCTGGCCAAATCTTCTAAGGGGAACAAATGAAATGCTGAATATTTATATGGAATATCACCAACTTGCTGGAAGGCTTGTAATTTGTAGGGACTGTTATCTGCAGATTGTTCCATCATAATGCAACTATTGCTTAGTAGTTTTTAGGTAGGAAGGAGAGGAGAACAGCCTCGGCTGACTCAAAAAACTAAGCTTATGCAGTCCTGATGTCTGTGCATGCATCTTACTTTGGTTGATCCCTTTCAGCCAAATCTGTCAAAGGAAGACAGGTTTCAGAATACGAATTTGTCAAGTTTTGTGTAAAAATTACATGTCTGCGGAAGAGTTGGTGGTGAGGGAGTGTTCATGTGTAATTTTCTGAGCTATCTGGTACTGTCGAGCTTGCATCATGGAAACAGCAGTAGCGACTGGCCACTTAGCACTTGTGTATCATCTATTTATTCAGCACATGCTTTGCTCCAGACTAGGCGTGGAAATATGCTTTGTTTTGTCCAGACAGTAAGTCAACCAAGGATAAAGAAGAAAACAGAGAGAACTTGGGGTATTGTAATAGAAAAAGCAGCGGACTGGAAATGGTATTTATAGATGAGATCTTGGTGATTTCTCTCTTTAAGCTTGTACTATTCCTGTAAATAGTATTCTCACAATCACTAGAATGTAGTAGAAATGCATCACCATAAAACTATCCTTACATAAATACTTCAAATGTTCATTGTCAAGTATAAAATGTTATAAAAGTTAACCTTTACTAAAGCGAACCAGAACTTAAATTTTCCTCTTTTCTTTCAAACAGCCCTGAAAAACCGGAAAGTGTGAAAATAAATGTGGAAGATGCACCTGTTGTGAAATACGTGGATGCTGAAACATCTTTATAGAGGGGAGTTTCGTGTATTTGTGTGTGTATTTATATCACTTTAGGATATTATACCATTGAAGTGTGATTTCCAGTTTAAAGAGCAATGTGTATTTAATTCTGCCATTGTTTAGGACACTGTAGATATGCTTGCATAATGAGAAGATTTTCCTATGAATAAGATGAGTGGTAATCACACTTCAGCTATTTATTTTATTGGAAATTTTATTTTCATTTTTAAATAGGAAGATTGTAATGAATGCATATTATTTTCAATAATCAATATGGGCATAAAAGTTAAATCAGCTTTTGCTGATGATTACTGGTCCACATTGCTTAGAATTTTGCAATACCTCTGTTTGTAATGTGCTCTATAGAAGTTTATTTTCTATGCAGGCAATTACTGCTTGTTTTTGCAGGGTATACTTTTTTGTTAGTTCATAGAACGAATATTAATGTGCTGTTGACAAGAACTACTGTGTTTTATGTCTCCACTACATGCTAGTGTTTTCTGGATTCCATCTCTCCTATTTTACAGAAGTGGCTTAGAGCCCTAAGTCAGGTGGTGAGTTAATTCTTAAAATACATAAATACCCTGTTCTGCTACTTTTTTTTTTTCCTTCAATCTTTATTTTTCACTATTGTCCAGTAGCAGTATGAGTACAGTAATTGTAGTTACAATCCCAACTCAGTATTTGCCATTCTGGACACTCCATGTTTACACAATATAAATTGGATTTACAGACAGCAATTTGGTCTATAGGAAGTTATATATACTTACCACACTAGTACTCTTGAATTCTTTTGTTCCTGTTTTTACTTAGTTTTACATCGATTTTCAGGGTCTGATTTACTCAGCTCTAAGACTGAAACTTTAGAGTATTTCATGTCCTCATCAAATATCTTTCTTGCTTAATTGATTTTTAAATTTACCTTGTATTTGATTAAATTAGCTGTAGTTTAATTCTGTAATAGGTTTATGATCAGTATTTTATGGGTTACAAATTGCTTGTGATATTTGTGTGTACAGTTCTGATCCTCTCCATTGTAAAGGGCATATATGATAGCACACCAACTTATTTTTAAACATTTTATTTATTTTAATTAGTATAAATTTTTATCATGTAAGATGATTTGAAAAAAATAAATATTCATTTATTAAAGTAAATGGGATTTTTGGGGGCTTACTGATAAAGATGCAGTCAGTGCATTTATTGTACTTACATTTTCAAGTTCTAGTGTTTAGCATTATAATATTTGAAATAATGAGAATTTTATGTATAAATGAAAATCTTGATCACTTACCTGCACAGTTTCCATTATTAATGTTTTTTGCCTTATGCCTTAGTTTTTTGGCTTTAATTTCTGAAATATCTCTTTACATTCTGAATTGCCACCAGCCCTTTCTGGATTTATTACAATGGCTTTAATTAGAATCTGTGTTCATTTAAAAACAGAAGAGGCTCTTTGCTTATTTCCGCTTTTAGCAAAATTGGGAGTTTTACCATGGACCATGTGGTAAAATTCTCAACAACTGCAAAAGCAGCAGATTCTGGAAAAGGGCAGAGTTCATCTGAAAATACCACTTGAGGTAGAATTTTGGTGCTCTTCAGCCAAGTGTCACTTGGAGACAATTGTATATTACAAAAAAAAAAGCAGTGGGAATAAAAAGAAATACTTAAAAATAGCATTTAAGTTACATGGACTGTTACTGTTCCCTTTAAATATATATTTTTTTTTTCATTTGGCTGAATTCTGGGAAGACTGTTTAACAAAGAAAGTAACTCATAGGGTACAGCAAATACAAATAATGCTATCCGAACTGTTGTAACAAAGGCTCAGGTCAGTGGCAAAGCAAGTGAGGTCTGCATGTAATGACCTGTATTAATGTTCCCTTATTCTTGTAGCTGTAGCTTGTGCCTTAGCTTGAGTACGCACTCTTTCAGAAAATACCCATGTTTTCCCTTTAGTCAAACTGAGATACAGTGAAACTATAGCAGATGGTTTTCCAAAACTTCCTGCATTATTTAAAAAAAAAAAAAATACTCAAACTAGTTGTTGACTACTCAGCAGCTGTTGCAGAATCGAAGAGAGAAGATACTTTGGGCAGTTTATGTAGTGTTATCCACAATACATTACTTCTGTGTTAGTCCTCCCAGTAGTATTTTTAAACTTCATGTTCACAGTGCTGCAACAATTTCCAAAGACCCAAAAAATTACTATAAGCCTCTTAGATATTTTAACTCTTTAATGCTGGAAATCAGGGTTCCCTGGTGCTACACACCTTGTGTCTGGCTTCTACTTCAGAAGGATTAAGTTTTGGTCAATATTACAGGATGTGGGTATTTTTCAAGTAAAGATTAAAGGAAACAAAACCAAAGCCCTGCAAGTCTCATCACAGTATTTATTTAATTTTAATTGTGTAGATATTTAAAACGGTGCCAGAAATACCATGACTTGCAAAGCAGTTTACAGTGACCTTTAGTTCCAGTGTTCTTGGTCAGTAGCATGTTGTACTTGCACTTTTTTTCCATATGAATAGGAGGAGGTCTGGTACTAAGTGCATAAAAGCCCATTGATATTCTATGATTAAGTGACTCACTGCTCCTTTTACACCTTCTCTGCTTTAAAATCACGCATAGTATTAAAGTAAAACAGCTGAGGATGTAATTTACTGTATGTAGATGTACGTATTGCCTTAACAGATGCAAAAGAGCAGTGATAATTGCTGTGCACTGATTTATTTCATGGGGGTTAAGCCCTGTAAAAATTACGCCAATGTTTTCCCATTCCAACAGTCAGAGGAAAATAAACAGCCCTGCACTTTTCTTTAGATGCCTTGGTTTCCCAGAATGGAGCTTAGTGCTACTGTTTATCTGGCTGCAGAGCCACCTCAGGAAGTCCCTCTTTTTTTTTTTTTTTCTTTTTCTAATTTATTTATAAATATGAATGTTTACATAAAGTGTAGGTCTTAATTTTGACCACTCCATTTAAATTATCATCTAAAATATTTCATTTAAAGTGCAGTCTCGTGTTTAAATTATATTCTACGAAACTCATTCTTAGTATTTTCATATGTATTACAATGACATGCTTTTCATTCTGTTTACGTATGTCCAAGTTAATGATACTTTCTTCCTAGATGAATTTTGCAGCTATAATATCTTATGATTCAATGAAATGTTCCAAATTGCCAAGCTGTCATCATAAAACCTGTTAGGGTAGAATTTAGTGCCCTGGTGGGGGTTTTTCAACCAAATGTCTTGGCCATTTTTTTCTACATTTAATGAAACTTCTCCCATAAACTTAACCATTTGCTTCACCTGCATCTGTTTTTCCATTGTAACTTCCGAATTTGTGCCCTTTGCAAAGGCAGGTTTGACAGGCTGTAAAATGTATCTGTAACAAATAGGTGTCATGTCGCGGAGTCTGCACCATTTTGAAGGGTTGTCTTGTACATACGTTCTGTAAATCATAAGGTAAACGGTTCATGATTTTCAGTTCACAAATGTAGTCTGTTAGATGAGCACCACAATGCTTTTAGTTTTCTTTTTGCTTTATATGATTAGTAATGTTTTAATTACTCATCTAGGTCAAATTCATTATCAAGTACAGTACAAATGTGTGAAATACTTTGTTTATACCAACAGTAATTTATTTTACGGCTAATTTTTAAGACTAGAGGCACACAGCTTTGAGTCAGCGTAAAAGTAGTGCTACAAAGCAAATTTCTTAGTAATTTTAAGTCTTATTTTATTTTGTAACATTTTTAGTGAAAACTTGTAGGACTTCTTAGTTGGCATAGAAGTTAATCTAAAGACACTTTAATATTGTATTTAGTATCTGTTGACATTTATTTGGAAAAATGAATGTGTTTTGAAAATCAGTACTTTTCTAAATGATTTTATTGGCAGGACGCATCATTTTAAATATTTTTCTTTCTCTTGTTGTTGATATTCCTGTGCATAGGTGTCTTCCGGGGCTCAGCATCTGTAGCTGAACTACAGTTTTGATTTTAATACTGATTATTTCAAATGCGATTACATGGTGTACGTTTCATATTTTTTATGACTGCTTTTCTAGTTACGGTGATGTTTTCTTACTCTACAACAAAATGCAAGGCAAATGAAAACATTATTCCAAACGTGGACTCAATATTCAGTTTATACAGAAAACACAACTCTCAGACTTGTCTTTGATGTTGAAAGATCCAGCCTTTGTTGTTTTAATTACACCGCTAGAATAAAATTATCTTTTGTATCGTTTCAGAAAGTTGGTAAAAGCAATAAAAACCTACTGAACTATACGGTGGGGTTTTGCTCTTTTTATTAAATGCAGGCAGGGGGCGGTGGGTGCAGCGCTCGGGCCGTTCGGGGGGCGGCTGCGCCCTCCCAGCCCGGCCCCGGCGTCCCCGTCTCCATGGCGACGGCCGCCGGCGTCAGCGGTCGCTAAGGCTGCCCGGGCGCCTCCCAGCACGGCGGCTTGCGATTGGCCGGCGAGCCCGCCTATTTCCGAAGAAGGTGGGACGCGATTGGCCGCGGGGTGCGCGGTGGCGCCGGTCGCGGCGGGACGGAGCGGCGCCGGACGCCGAGCGGAGGTTGCGCGGGGGCGTGAGTGCGGCGGGGCGGGGAGCGAGCACCGTCCGTCTCCTCTACGGGGGGCGGCCGTTTGCCCCCTCCCCGGGACCGGCCTCTGAGGTAACCCCGGCCGGGGGGCGGGCCGGGAGGACGAAGGAGGTGACAAAACGGGGCTGCTGCCTTCTGAGCCTGCCGTGGTTTTGCCACACAGCTGCCGGATGACCATCACATCCTTCAGCCGCGGTATGATTTAAAGTCACGGAGCGGTAAAGGTTCCAAACTTGGATGTTGAAAAAGTCAGAAGGAAACGTTAGCGTTTGGGAATGTACGTAAACATGCAGCTTGGCATAAAACACTTAAAAAAAAAAAAAAAAAATCAGGTGATGAGCCAGGCCTGCTTAGTCCCGAATAAGATGTGAAAGCTCCAGGTAATTAATCTCTGTGCTTCTAAATGCAGCCCGGTTTGCGCCAACGCCAACCCAAGCGTGCGCCTCGGTCCCGAACCTTGCCTGACGATCCGGGAGTGACGCCTCTAAAACAAGGGTTACTCTGCCCCCATCCCTCCCCCTTTCCTCCTAATAACGCCTTTCCCAGCCCTGCACCTTTACCAGCGCTGTGCCTTCAGAATTCTTCAGTCTCCTGTGATTCCCAGAGGCCGTAAGTCATGGCAGCACAGTTCCCTAAACAGTCCTGCCTGGCAGCGAGGGCACTGAGGACGGATTTTACAGAGCTAAACTGCGTATTGTCCTGGGGTTGGCAGGGAGCTGCTCGCTAGACCTCAGAAATCCTCTTTTTGTTTTCCTGCATCTGTGAACTGCAGATTAACATGGTAGATTTAGGCAGAATCTGCAGATAAACTTCATGATCTGGAAAATAGCCTGGAGACTTCCATAGCATGGGTTCTGGAATCTGAGAACAGATCTGGCCATTTATAGCTCTACTGGAACAGGGGTGGTGCAGAGGGAAAACAAACAAAACAAATCCCAAAACCAACCAACCAACCAAACCAACAGCAACAAAAAACCAAACCAGCAGTGTCTTGAATATCCCAATTTGTTGGAAAAACACTAATCTCGTGTTGGATCCTACTTAATCTTCAGAGAACCTTCACAGAAAATATTGAACAAAATAATATTTGAGGTAAGTATATGCGTATGGAAGTTTTCATGTATAGCAAACAGGCAGGTTTCCATATTGATGTACTTAATAAAATGTGAGCAGTTTGCGGTGGTAGATTTGTCCTACAACATGTCCTCCTGGTTTTATTTACTTTGGGTTTTGTTTTCACCTTCTGAAGCTTTCTGTGCCTGTTCCTTTCTGGCAGGGTTCTGGGAGCAATTCTTGTCCTATCCTGCATGCCAGTGCTATCTGAATGCATCTCTCTTCCTATGTAATTGAATTAACATAACTAATTAAGTGTAATTATTCTCAGTTAAAATGAATTAGTTAATATTGCTCTCATTTCATTGTTTTAAATGGAATTCAATAAGGCTCTACGCTGTAAAGACATTTTCCTTTCAATGTGTTTCTGTTCTTTTAAAGAGTTGTCTGATCTCAATCTTTTTCTGGCATAACCTAAGTGAAATGTGAGTGTTACTTGTTTGTCTCTCATACATTACTCATGGGGCTGGCTTAATAGCTGGGGAATAGTTATGAGGGTAGTTAATAGCCTGGCTCCATGGAAATTTCTGCTGGCATGAGTAAAGAAGAAACGCAGTGTGTGTGTGGGAACTTATTCAGTGATTTCAAGAAAGTCAAATAACACTGAGAATAGGTAAGGAAATATTTCAATGCCTGTTTTCCCTCAGGTTTATGGCTGACACAATGAAAATGGGGGATTGCTTCCTTTTGCCTACCCCTCACTCGGGGTGTGGTGGTAATTCACTTGCCTGATTTAAGGACTGGCTGCCGATAAAAGGGTTTTCTGCTCTTCTTCCTCTATTTACAGCTGTGCATTCCTGCCCTCTGCCTTGTCAGCAGAGATACTCATCAGGGCACTGTAACAGTAAGCTAAATTGGTAGAAAATTAACTATACAAAGGGAGGCATGTTGTTTTCTGCCTGTTTAGCTGTCTAAACTGGCTCAGGTTTGGGTCAGATCAGCTGAAGAAGTAGAGGGGAGTGGCTGAGGTTGGCAAGGGGTAGGAAATAGGAAAGGATCCACCATTTTCACCATCAGCCCGCTGTTAATTGGTTTATCTCTGTAGTAAAGCTGATGGGCAAAACACCTTAAGCTGCATGGACAAATGCTCCTTTCTGCATATTGTACCTGTCCTTGTGCAGCAGAAGCACTTGTGGACAAGCTATAAGGTAATCAGAGTTAAAGCAGGAGAGGTTATTTGCAACCTGAATCAGGTTTCCCAGTCCGGGGAGGTGTGTACCCGTGGTGATGCTGTGCTGGCAGACCGAAGAGGTTGTGCAAGGGTCAGTTTGTGGCTAGGGCTGGCATCTGTTTGTTGGAGTGCTTACTGACTCGTGCTGGCTTACAGGCCTCTGCGAAATAGAGAGGTGACCTCAGGGTGAGTCCTCAGAGCTGGGTGAGGGCTGCGTCCTCCGGTGAGCTGCACCCCTTCATTCTCAGACAGCAGTGAGGGGAATTTGGCTTGATATTTGTCAGGTTCAAATTTGTACAGGGACATTTGGCTCTGTAACGGTAACAAACCTTTAAAATATTAGTCAGCTGTTATTCTGTTTCATCTTCACTAAGGTACCACAGACAGCAAAAGCATCGGACTGGCAGCCTTAAAGCAAAGTTGGTCTACAGTTGTAAGATTTTGTAAATGATCACAAAAACCCAGCAATTTTGTATTAAATCCTAGCCATACTGAGAATCCTGCTATTTATGTTTTAGAGGTTTAACCCAAAGATTACTTTTTAAAAAAATTGGATGCTGAAAATTTTAACATTTAACTGTATTTGCTCATGGACAAGTTTTGTGTGTGGTTTTGTTTAGCGATTCTTTAATTGGTTGAAATACGTTTTTTGTACACACGTACTCATAAGCAAGTTGATAATTTGTGAGTTTCACAATATTTCTTAGTGTACAAATGTGAGGCGATGATTGCATCATGTCATGCCTCAGTAATATGCCAAATGGATTTGGGTATTGGGGAGAGGGTATAAAATACAAATATAATTAAAACAATACATTGAAATTTTTGCTCATGAGGATTCTTACAAGTATTTAGCAAGGTGTTTTGCTTCTCTTTTACTGCTTTTGAAGCAAAGGAGATAAATTAATTGGACCAACTTTGTGTGGTTTAATCTGAATTCAGGATTTTTATCTGCTGACTGGTAGCACAGATCTTGTTTATATTCATTCCCTGGAGAGAACTGGTACAGCAGAACTGTTCTGAGGTGTTTTTTAATAAGGCTGTTGAGCGGATGCTTGGAGGAGAGAGGAGGAATTTCTTGGGGATCCAGATCAATCATTCTCTGTGGGGAGATGGGTGGCAGGATAAAGGCTCGTTCAAAAGAATAGAAATGGATGAGCTGGGCTTACAGGCCACTTGCAAGAGTGAGTTAGTACAGTGCATGGGCTTATACTGTCAACAGTTGCATTTTGGGTAGTTCTGTGTCTAATTTTCAGTTGGGAAGCAGCAGCTTCTGGTGGTTTACGGTGCTTTTGTTTCCTACCAGGTTTTCTTCTTCTTTGCCTTTAGAGGAAGAGGAATAAAAATCAATAGCAGGGGAATTCTACACTGCACAAGAGAAAGGGGAGGCTATCGTCTCATATGGACAATCCTATTAAAAAGACACCAGAGGGAAAACCTGAACAGTCCATGTTTAGTGAATAGTAAAATGGGTAGAAAGGATCAGACAGTAGAATTACATCCTTGCTTTTTTTAAATCCAAAGTGCTCTATCAATATGCTGCAGCTGTATGCACTTCTTTGGGATCATTCTTCAGCCCCATCCTGCTCCTGACAATCCTCGTGTCACTCAGAGCAGGATCTGCATCAATATAATTGCTTTCACAGCACCAAGAGATTCCTCTTGACTATCTTCTTTCTATCTCTAGGGGTTTATAAGATTTTCAGTGAACAAATGTTGTATACTACACAAACAACAAGCTGTGGGCTTTTGTGGGAAGTCAGACCTACAGACTGAACGTTCGTCTGTAGTGGATCTAAGATGCGGTAACAGCCCTGATGAGGCCAGGCCAGACAATTGTGCTCATCTATGGGAAGAAGCTGTGTGTCCCACTGCAAGAAAATCTGGGCTGAAATTCAGAAGTCCCAGGTTCCAAACTACTGAAAATGTCTGTGATTCCTCGGCAGACTGCATAATGTGTCCATCTCATTTATTTGTCAGATACCTCCTTTTTCTACCCTTCACCTGTCTTGTTTATTTAGATGATAAAAGCATTACATTCTCTGTTGTCTGGACAACAGCATGTATGATGCAACCGTGATGTCAGCCTGTAAGCACTGCTGTAACATAAATAGGTAATCCATGGCGAGAAATAATGGTACTAACATGCAAGAAGAGGAGAAATCCCAATAAAAATGAAGTGTAATAGCAAGACGGCCAATGTTATCTACCTGTGTGTTGGGAAAATAACATTTCTATATGTTAGGTTAATTACTTTTTTGT
Source organism: Caloenas nicobarica (assembly GCF_036013445.1). Taxonomy (NCBI): domain Eukaryota; kingdom Metazoa; phylum Chordata; class Aves; order Columbiformes; family Columbidae; genus Caloenas; species Caloenas nicobarica. The sequence continues at coordinate 42,572,418 of NC_088246.1, read as the reverse complement.
TAGTATCTGGAATTCTAAAGGATATCCTCGTATAATGCCTGAGGGTTCGTGTTGAGAAAATGGTAGAGCTGTTTTTTTTTTTTTTTAAAAGTTTTATCAGTTTGTTCTGTAAGTATTTATTGCTTTCGCTGCAATGATATAATTCTATCTATCTATCTGTTTTTAAGGAAATGAGTTTTTTAGCCATCTGATAATAGTGGTACATAATGCCTGATCAGGACAAGAAATTGAAGAGCCCAGAAAAAGCATCAGACAAAAAACCTCGTGGGATCTCTGGGAGGTATAGTATCTGACATCTTACTTTGAACTTCAGCAGGACCCGTGTGGAATTTGCACTAACTGCCAAAGCAGAATGCTTTAATTTGAAATGCAGTATAAACATGACAACTGTTACTCTGGTCACAAAGTTTATTTACACCTTTGTTTATTTAAAGCATTCTGGAGAAGCTATAAATTCTTCTCTGTGTGAAACGAGGGCACTAGGCAACACTAGGAAACTTTATTTTCTATCAGTAGCATTGTTGCTTGTTGACCTTCTTTACTCTTACAAAAGTACTTTTATGCAACTATTAACACATATCTTTATGGTGCTGTGTTTTATCCTAGGGGTTATTCTGATCTTGAAAGACTTCAGTCTCTCTTAAATGTTCAGTCAAGCAACCAACAGGTATTTTTCAATAACTGTTATTTTTCAGTAACTATTAAACATGCTGTAGATTTGTATAATTAGAAGTAATGGTGATTGTGGAACCTGTCAGCAAAATCTTGTGTACTGAATGTGGTGTCACTTTTTTAGTTAATTAAGTTACATACTTTTATTGTTGAATATTGTCAAGCAGCCTAACAGATTTGTTTTCTTCCATGGCGTTCCACAGTGTCATGAGAAAATGGCCTTAGAGATGTATTACTTACAATATGATCAGGAGTGGTAAAGAATACAAAATGAAAAAAATCAGCATTTTAACCATAAACAATTTATCTCGGGAGAATAACACTTCAGCTAAACATCTGCAGGGCATAAATATTGATGCATGGAACCTATAGGATACAGTAAAATCTCCTTGACCTCAAGTCACTTAGTGAAGTTTGTGTTTGCCATTCGAAGCAAAGAAAACCAACACATGGTGATGGGTGTGAGTCCTTGGAATGCCAGAACAATTTCTTCCTTTCTGTTCTGTAAAAAGATACGACAAAATGGCTTAGGGAGTTGTCCATGTGAGATGGAGTTATGCACTCCCTTCCTGGATAGAGGCATGGAATTGTTTCTGAGCAGAAAGCTGAAACATCTGAGTTCTACAGCCTGAAAAGAATATGAAGGCTGTGCAATTGTAGAGTTGGGAGAGATAAGGAGTGTAGATAATGAGTGTATGTTGCAGATTCTGTTGAGCTTTACTATTATAAATTTTAAAAGACACTGTTCTTCATGTTTTGTATATCTCCACGGACTGGTTTTCCAGCCTTTCTTTACAACAGTTTTCTGCCACATGAGTTTTGTTTTGTGTGGGATGCGTGTATATTTTATAATGGCATATTATAGGTCCAAAGTTCAAGTCAGAGCTTGAGAAAAGGTACTTTTGCTTGATATCATTCTTATAATACTTAAAATGCAGCGTTTGACTCACGAATACTATCCCTTTACTTCTTAGCTTCCGGCTATATATTTTGAAAGTGGTCAAACCAGTGTGACAAGAGCTCGGCAAAATGTCAACAGCAATGAACAAAAAGCCCATGGTCAATGGCAAGAATCAACAGAAGTTGTTGAGCTTGAAAACTTTAGGTAAAAAAAAAAAAGCTGATCTGGTGACACTATGTTCTATCTCTGAACATCTTTATGTATTGTAAGTTTCTTGAGGTGTTGAAGGCATTAATGTTTGTACTTATGTCTGTTACTTGTGCCTTCATGTTAACCCCCTATCCGAGATACGAATTATACATTTTAACTTTCTAAACCTAAATGTGAGTGTTCCTGCCTTTGTAAGTTTTAGACACGTGTTCCCACTCAGTGGAGTGTACTGTGGAGAGTTAATATAGCCCATTTAAACCAATTTAATGTTTCTTTATTTGGAAAGCTGATATTATACCATTATAATAGTTCCAAATTATGCGTGAGACAGGTTGTTCTTCCATGCTGTTTACGTCCAGAAATGTAAAGTTGTGTTATTCCATTGTAATTGCTGATATGACGTTTCTTAATTTTTCTTGTTAAGTTTTGGCAATCTGAAATTATGCTGAAGCAAGATAATCAGCAATTCAGCTTTTTTTTTTTCCCTTATTAGTGTGACCTACAAGAATGAGAGAAATTTTAGCAGACATCCCAAACATAAGCTGTTTCAAGAGATCTTTACATCTTTAGTTAAGAACAGACTTACCTGCAGGTCAGTATATTGAACACATTCATATCCAAGGAGAGCCACTCTTTCTTGCCTTAAGTGAAGAACCAAGATGCATGGATGATGTTTCATATTATTTCAACAATATATACAGCATGTATGTTTCAGCAATAGACCTCTGTGTGGAAACTGCGAGCTTTATATGTCTGCATAATCTCAATTTTAAACAATCACTTCTGTATTGGCTTTGAAGACCACATGCTTGGTTAGCGGGATGAAAAAAAGGTGGCCTTGGGTATAAGTTAAAACTTGGATGACCGAAATTCTAACATCTGCTATGTTTCCTTGATCATTTGTTCATATCTGGTATCTGTAATCTGTGGCTTACTTTTCTAATTTAATTATTATTTTACTGATTTTACTTATATTTTATGGACTGCTGCCTATATATAAAAGGTCAGTGTCTTTCATAAAATTTAGATGAGTTTATGCTACTGTTCTTATTTATTTGCATTCGTGTGTACCACAGGATTAGAAAGAGAAAACCCTTTCTTATGCTGCTCTCATTTGAGCGAGGAAGAAGTGCAAGACCTTAAAAAAACCAGGGAGGATAGAAAAAGATGTTTTCTGAAAAGAGGAGTGTGGTTTTTTAGGATTTCTATTACTATACACCACTGCACTGTGTTGTATTTTTCCTTTTTAAAACCCAAGTACATTTTCTGAGAAATCTTGAGTGGTACAGAAGCTTAAAGGAAGAATGCTAGAGTATTTAAAGATATTCAAATGCTAGAAATTACAGAAAAAAACACATAGTTTCCTTAGACCGTTTTTCAGAACTAGGGAACTTTGATTATTTAAATAGCAGTGAGTTTAAGACAGATCATTTAAGTGATTTTTAAATCTGATACTCCTTGGTTTGCAAGTGAACTTCATCATCTCAGTACCCACCAGTGGGATGTTAGTGGCGCAGCTTCATTTGCCAAATGTCGAAGAACAACATACATTGTGTCTTCCCAAGTCCTGTTTATACATTGTGCCATGCCTAGCTCATATTTTGGTTTTTTTGTTACTTTTTTGGATGATAATAGAGCCAAACCACTCTTGTATTATAAATGAAAGCACCCAGATAAGGTTAATGAAATGTATATATATTAGCATGTATATAAAACCCATAAGGTAAGTGCAGTTACAAGGGTGATTTAGTTGCCCTTTATAAATATTTTATTATGGCTGTGATGGTGTCCTCTCTTTGGAACTACTGTCATTGCATTGTGTCAGAACCTTAGAAACTCTCACCCTCATCTGCATTAGGTACTTTTGCTGGCATAACCATGTTGGTTGGGGTGCAAGAAAAAAATCACACCCACTTACTGGCATCACTGTGTCAGCTGAAGCCCTAGTTGGAGATTGTTGACAAGAAAGCTGTGATTTGCTTAGCTTAAGTAGTTTGGATAAGAAGTATAACTAAGCAGGCAGAAAAAATCCTGATGGCATAAGCTGGATATACAATAGGGTATCTAGTAATATGTTTTGTAAATGTAACTGTAGTAGAAGAGGTACTTGAATGTTGACCAGGCTCAGAGAATTACTGTCCCTGCTTGGAAATGTGATGTATGCGTTGCTTTGCTGATGAAACTAATTTCTCTCAAGAGTCAAAGCTTTTTGAAAGAATAACTTTGTAGAACTATCATGGTAATAATCTTCAGGCCACTTTAAAATCTGACCTACAAATTTTGCGTACCAGTGTATGATGGCTGTTTTCTTTCCATATAAGTTTTGTGCCATTCTGAAGTGGCCAATTATGGAAGCATAATGAAAAATAGCATTACTTTGGGCGGAATAATGGCATAGGAGGGCTGAGGGGTTTTTTTTTTTTTTAAGTATCTATTTGTAAAGCATTTATTTTTATCAAAATATTTTTAGCCATTGGTGTTGTTTCCAACTGCAAATGATAAAAAGGGAAGAGAACTGCCACATCCCATAGACTTCTTCCGTTCCTTGGAAACTTGCCCAGATACTACAGATTCTGTTCTCCTATTTAAAACAACAACAACAAAAAAACCTACTGCAAAAATGTCCAGGTTTAGGTTTATTTTAAATAGGAAAATGGGGTTATATACCTCCAACAGACAATGGAAACAGTGATTCCATTATTGGTATTTTATGCAGGATTACTGCCCCTGGATGCTTTGTGCAAATCTGAGTTATGTTTTCTGCCAAGTCGTGTGCTGGGGAATTGTACGGAGAAATTCTGTTTGGAAGTATAATCCTATATCAAGAACATTTACACTAAATAATGAATTATTCCAAGGATTAATGATATTATAGTTTTTAAAACCCAGGATAGACTATGATAATTTAAAAAATCATTTAAAATTTAGCTATGTTTACTTCTGCATCACCCATGTGTTTTTCCTATATTTTTATATAAGTGTATTTTGTGCACTGAAATGTAATATGTTGTTTCTCAATGTTTTTGCCCTTTTGGGCCTTAATCTAAACACTCAAAATAAGTTTATATCAAAGTATGATCGGTTTGTGCCTAGAGATAAGCATGAAATTTCCTGTGTCAGTTCGGTGATAATAAGTGATGGCTGGCAATGTTCATATAATGAAATCTATTTATTTAAGGGCGTTACTATGTTTGAATATAAATGGCATTAAAATTTATATAATAGAGTATTTTGTACAGCTGTTGTATGTTGCTGATTTATTAGTTGATTGATTTCTGAATCAAAGTGTTTTATCTAAGTGTTTTAACACTTTTAAAATTGTATTTGGTTTATGTTTTGAATATTTCTTTTACAGGGAGTGGGTTAGTCAGGCTCCATCCATTCATTTTCTGAGAGTACTAGTCTGCCTGAGATTACTAATAAGAGATCCATGCTATCAGGTCAGTATGTCAAAATACTGTTTCTTACCTGGATAAGAGAATGCATATGAGTTGTGTTGGTGCATGTGTATTAAAACCTGCATTCTTATGGATGCATATTATATGTATGTACCAGTATTTCTATATGTAAAAATGTGATTTGCAAACAAATAGATTCCAAGAGCGAATTTGCACTGTTACTGCGTAACTTGCTTGATTTCTGATATCTTTTATGTAGCATCTGCTGGTGCCAACCCTAACAAAGAACCTGTAAACTTCCATAACAGATGACTTGCTCTGAGCCCTAGACTTTGCCATATAGATATGTAAAATTCCCATAACGTAGTAAGTGAAGAAAAATGAAAGCTGCCTATTCCTCCTAGCAGCCCAGTGCTCTGAACTACAAACAAGTAGCTTTTAGTTTTATTCTGGCTATTATAGTTGTTATTCATAGGACTAAGCCTCAGACATCTGTTAAGATATTTGTTTTTGTGTGTTTCTTTTCTGTGTGTTCCAAAGCTTATACTGCTTTTCCAGTTTTAAAACCTTTGAAATGTTACTTCTGTGGTTTTATTTATCAACTTATTATAAGTAATTCAGAACTCTGAGTCCATTGACTTTGACCACTGGAGTTAAGGTTTCTCAACATTCATAACAAACAGACCATTTATATTCTAGTGTTCTCTCATTCTAGCATTTTCTGTATTTTAATTTTTTTTTCTTTAATTTTCTCTTAGGAAATGCTCCACAGCTTGGGTGGGATTGAAAATCTAGCTCAGGTAGAATTCTTTGTAATACTTTTACCAGTTATGGTGCACGTTGGTCTCTTATGCTTAAAATGAAATACTCTGTAAAAAACACTATACATGTATTCTTGGTTTATGGAAAGAAACAAGTCTATTCCTCTGTTTGCACACAAGCACTTGGTGTGGTTTTTTTTTCAGTAGTGCACAAAGCAGTTCTCCTTACAATCCAGCAGCATTTAACCCAGGACTTTTAGTTAGGAGGCTTAACAAATGCCCCCTGAAGTGGGAGAAGGATTAGAAAAGTCAGCACAATTGGTTCAGTCAAAAGAAACTGTAGGCTTTTGAAAGAAGATGAGTAAATCACCTTGAACTGTAGTAAATTACTTTTCAAAGGTAAAAACACGGTTATTGAATGTTGGACAGGTTTAAATGTGTGGACTACAATACTTCTGCATTACAAAACATTATTGATGACTGACTGTGTTGTTATTGCTCTGTGTTAATGCTGCTTTACTCCCGGGTTTTTAGTACTTGATCACCAGTGCCAATTTAGCAGTGAGATACGACATATCTTGAACATCTTTGAAATTGCTGGGAGTCTTCTATCTAGAAAAACATCAGAACTTTTTGTAACAAATGTATCTTTCTAGAATGCAGTCATCATTCATTAATATTTACGGAGCCACCTGTATTTCAAAGAGCCAACAGTGTGCTATGAGCCCTTTGGTCAGACAATCACCTGTTTGAAACGTCCCTGAAGTTGCAGGAGTTAAAGACTCTTAGTTTCTAATGCATATGACTCCCACAGGAGCTGCTTGGCGTTTTCCAGTGCTGCATGTCATTAATGCTTAGCCCTATTTTTTTGTGGAGCTTGCACAGTGCAAAGTGCAGTGGCCTGCTGAGATGTAGACAACACCTGCAAGTGGTCCTCAGCGGCAGGAATCCTAATTGTATAATTAATAATCGTTTTTACTGCGTGTGGTGCTGGCACAGAGAATTTTAAAAATAATGAGATGCAATTTTAATGATTTTTTTTTTAACTTCTGGGGAACTTAATCTTTTGTGTCCTTTGCAGCAAGATAAGTGTTAAATGTGCTTCTGCCACTCTCAAATGCAGTTTGAAAAAAGTTATAGCTGAGACTTTCGAGGGTGGCAGTAATTTCAAGGTGAATTGCACATCCAAATCTTGCCAGATCACAGGTCTAAAGCCCTCTGTTAGGCTATTTTATACAGCATTAAAACCTTTTTTTTTGTTTGTTTTTTTTGAGCAGTTTCAGATAAAAAACTGTCTCGTGTAAAGTGCTTTGGGATGTTTTAGTAGAAAACACTTATAAAATTATTACCAATATTACTTTGTATAGCACTGTCCTCCTCATCTGAGTTTTCTTTCTAAATTATGTGCTACTACTGTAGTTCTAGCCTCTCTGTACATCTGCTTGAAACCCCTGTAGTTTCCCTGTACAGTGTTCTGGAAATTTCAAAATGCCACCGTATGCAAGACCAATATATAAGTGATACAGAGAATCATATAATGATTTTGTGTCCTGATAAACATTACATCCCTCTGATAATTCTCATTTCCTGGAAAAATATGTTTGGGTAGTTAAGAGGGTTGTAAAAAAGATTGACCACCATTTCCCACCAGTTGGCTATGTCAAAAAAAAAAAAAAAAAAAAATCCCCCCCTGCAGTTATGTAGGTTTTGTAGAGTCTGAGCCTGTCAGCTCTGTGGACTGAAGATCTATCTGGCTGTTCCAAACAGTGGCCAATAGTAGATGCTGAGAGAAAGGTTTGAGAGCAGAAACATGAAGTGATAATTCCCCAGAAAACCCTTATCAACCTCTAGCAACTCGCAAAGAATGGCATTTTGGCACTAGAAGTAGGGTCGTCGTATTTGATAGTCTTCAGTGGATTTTCCTCTTCTGGAATTTTAGACTTGCTTTTTTGTTTCTTAATACACTTCTAAGACCTCTTCTGTTCCCTGACAAGTTTTACAGCAAAAGTGTCTGGGAAGTTGCAGACTTAGCTTTTTTGTGAAACAGATGCACCACCTATGGGCTATTTTTCTGCATAACAGTCCTAGGTTTATTAATTCTTAAAACTTTATTTTTAATGTTATCCTTTATCTCCCCCCACCACTTCTTGTAGTATATGGAAACGGTAACAAATGGCTATCTTGATTATGGAGAAAAGCACCATAATGTGGACAAGTTGGTCAACATGACATGTAAGTGTTATAGCTGATAACATAAATTATAAGGGCACTTGCAACTCTTTGTGTGGGGCTTAAGATTACTTGAGATGGTCATTAAGCAAGATATTATTAAATTCATTGTAAGCATCATCGCACAAGTAAAAACTGAAATTGCTGTGGAGATGCCACATCTTGGTTTTGTACATAAGTAATATTTCCTTAAGAAATTAATACCTCTTTACACACTGAAGTAACAGAGTGAAATGAGCTAGTCAAAGAACATATCCGGTGTTTTGCTTTATTACTGATTAGTAAAATGAAAAATATTAAGTGATAAGGCTTCAATTTACGTGATTTCCTTTGTTCCATAGACATTTTCCAAAAGCTTGCTGCTGTTAAAGATCAAAGACAATGGGTTATAGGAAGTGGAGCACATAAAGTAAGAGCTTTATAAACTTGCCAATTATAACTAATTAACTAGTTAATGAATGACTTATGCTTTTTCAGATTTGATCTAAGTGGGAGTAAATTCCTTACCTTGCCAAGCCTGTAAAGTAAGATAATCTCAGTTCTGTGTGTTACAGATGTATTAGTAATATCATAAAAATCATTTCTTGTGTGTAAGCTAATCGGCCTGATGCATGGTTATTGGTTGTTTGAGAGAAATAGGTCTTAAATGTTTGGACTAAACTACTTAATATAAAAATTGGTACTGATGTTTACACTGTCCTGAGCTATGTTACTATGACATAGATTGTTTTATATAATTTTTAAATATAAAAATATTTTTATTTATTTTTTTGTATAAATTTCTGCTATGATTTTTACTTATAAAAGTATTCTGTTTCGAAATGGAACAGCGTCAACTTAGAGAGTGAAAACCTAGACATCCCTTGCTATACGTTACTGCCAGCCTAAGGATCTGTACTTAACCATTGCTGATTTATGGCCAAACTGAGAAAGAGTTGAGATCAAGATCGGTATAACTAGTGCTTCACGACTCCATTGTGCTGCAGGAAAACATTGGCAATTGTGATCAGAGAGTATCCAACACCATATTTTTATAGGACCTAAACAAATATGAAATTTATTTTGATATAAAACATTAACAGAATATAGGCATGGCCTTAAATGACATACTGCGTTATTTAAATATAAGCTGAAAATTAATGTTTGGCTTCATGAGGCCTTGATTTAGAGTTCTGAAGTGTTTTACATAGGAACAGATTTTTACAATGGCATGTTAAGTTAAACAGATGCTTTAGCAGTCAAGAGAGGTGCTAATTGCTGTTTGAGAAGAAACATCCTTGCTTGTCCTAAGACTGAGTGTATTATTAGTCTGTAAGTGTATATTTAAGTGTACTTCAAATGTGCCTGGGACTTTTAGTGTATTGTGTGAGCATTTGCTACCCTAATTTTGACTTTTTGAGAAATACCTCTATATATGTTTGAGTCATAAATGAAAAAAGCATGATTCTTATTTATCTTCTCATGTTTCATTTTCCAGACCTTAGTAAATTTGTTATCTGCCAGAGACAACAATGTGCTCTTGGGTGCCCTCCTTGCCCTGACTAGCCTTGCAGAAAGGTAGGTTCACGATAAGCATTTTAATGTTATCTCTTGACACAATATTAAAACTGCCGTTTATGAGAGAGATTTTTTTTTTTAAAAAAACGAGGCCTTGTTCTGTGTAGGTCTACGAAATGTGCTTAATTTTATATTGAAGCAGTAGAAAATAAGTAGGAAGTTTGGTACTTGCAGCAGACTTCTTGCTCATGTGGAGAACTTTGCAAGACTGGAGTCATAGAATCTTCCTTTGCAATCCCTATGCAGGATTCTGAAATTCTTCCTGGCTTTCTGCATATAAATATCTTCTGTGCTGAGCTTGATATAACAGTGCCTCACAGTAGCCAGCAAGAATATTGTTCAGTGCAGTAAATAATGAATGCATATGCTCAAATCCATGTATGTATATACTTTCTTTACTAATGGCTTTTTAAAATAAAGATAAACCTTTTTTTTTCCTGGTGTGAAGGGAAAAAAAGGAAAAGGAAGATAACAGCATCTTTCATCCTTAATAATTTTATAGAGGAAAAGCTGCTACTTCTAAAGTATTGTTCCGCTGACTTCCAGACTTGTATAACAACCTTATCTCTTAAATGAAAAATCATAAGGAAAATTACAAAACTGAAGAGAATAGGCGCAAGTCCTTGAGATCAGTAGAAATTTACTTACTAAGGTTTTCCTGGATTTTCTCTTTTCCCAAATCTCTTTCATTGTATTTCAGTTTATATATATTTTTAAAATATCAGTATTAATTTCAATTATGTTATACATACATTTTCAACTTCTATTTAACTTTCTTCACAGAACTAAATGTGTTATATTTGAACTGGATATTGGACTGAATATTACAAATAGTCATGAAAATTGTATTTGGTTCTAAAAATGTACCTCATTTGCTTAATTTCTAATATGAAACAAATGAAATACACTTATGTCTTTACTTTTATGCATTCATCCTTTTTTTTTTTTTTTTTTTTTTTTTTTGAACTGGGAAAATTGGAAATGATTGCATTGTCACTCTTCAGCCAGCATATTTTTGTGGCTTTACATATTGGTGTGCACAGTATGATATTATTACGTAAGACTTGAGAAAAAAATGTATGAATGTATAAGGAAGGAGGCTAAAGAGCAATGTGTGTTTTTTCATATGATTTAATTTGATATAAATACCAGGAATAATCAATTTGCAGTCCAGAATGTAGGGAGAAGATAAGTGAGCTCACCATTGTTGAGAACTTGCTGGTGATATTACATGAATACGATTTGCTTTCTAAAAGGTGAGACTTTGCTTGTAGATTAATTGTGTTAAAATATATTTTGACCTTTTCGTTTAGGGACATGTTTATTTAGAGGAATTAGATAATGTGCCACTGTAATATACTCAACATAGGGTTCTGATACCTATGTATTTTCAGCCAGATTTTGACAGAGCAAAATATTTTCTAGTAGTTTCGTTATAAGCTGTCTCCTCTCTCTCCACTTATGGCCTATGGTGCGGTGCAAATAAATTGCAATGCTACCATAAAGTGACATCAGTTGCTTTTCTTGGTATGTCACCTCTTTGCTCCTGGCAGACCTGAGTGGTTAGGTGGAGAGAGAAACTAGTAAAAAATTGCAAGAAATATAGCTGTTGCAGCTTAAGGCAGAGGCTGGATCAGACCTCATGTCCCTTCAGTCAGAAAAACATAAAGGTTCCTTCAGTTCTTTAAATATCCTTTCATCTCAGCTAAGCCTGCTAGCTGAGCATTGTGTATCTGCGTGTCGGTCAGAAACCAAGAGACTCTCAAATCTGATATGTCACTTACACTATCACATTTAAAATTCTGAAGAGATTTTTTTAAAATTTCATGCTTAATTATTTCATGCATGTAAATCATTTTACATGTGACTACAGATAAAGAAATTGAATATACCAGTAGATTTTATTTGGTTTCTGGGTTTGAAATTATTTGGATTATATGTAAAGCAAAAGTTTGTTATGAAAACAAGAATTTGAATGTAGACAGGGAGCAAAATGAATCTAAACACACAAATCAAACACACATGCAGCTTTTTTGCTTCAAGTGGAAATGAAAATCCCTAACTGTATTTTCTATGGAAAGTCCGTTTTAATTGGTGTGAAGTTAATGGAAATCTTGTATAAACCTTTTGAATTTTATGTTGAATCCCTTTTGTAAAAATAATATTCAAACCATACTGGAAAAGAATTATGACTGTTTGTGGAGTTCTTCTAATTCCACAGATGGACTTCACATGTGCCTGCAGTCTGTGCTACTTGTAGGGCTCTTGCTGTTATCCAGAACCTGGTACCACAGATGACTGCAGCCCACCTGGCCCCTCCATCCTGCCTGTGTGTGCTTGGCTGCCTATGCTGGCTGTCAAACTCCATGTAAATATATACTTTCATCCCTTGTGAAAATGTGGAAAACCAGTTTACAGTGACTTTAAGCAGTTTTATTTAACTTTTTTTTTGTTTTTTTTTAATAGGAAGCAGGTCTCCTTTCATAAACATTTGATGTGTTTTTTCCCCTCTGCTAACTGGCAAGACAAGGTAATGATGGAGTTATCGTTAACATTTCTTGCTGGTTTCATTTTAGACTCACAGCAGAGTTGCTACGTCTCCTCTGTGCAGGGTCACAAGTCAAAAAGCAAATAAAAATATATGAAGGAGTTCCAGTCTTGCTCAGTTTACTCCATTCCGATCACATCAAACTTCTATGGAGTGTAGTTTGGATTCTGGTACAGATTTGTGAAGACCCTGAGATGAGTGCGGAAATCCGGATTTGGGGTGGAATCAAGCAGCTCCTTCACATATTACAGGGGTAGGTTTTCAGTCCTCAACCCTGTGGCCGTTATATGAGACTCTTTGTATTTTAAGATGTATTTGACCAAGCACCGTTTTATCAAATAGCATCTTTTTTTTTTTGTTGTGTGTGATGTCTGTAGAAATTAAAAGGCTATTTAGCACATAATGAAGAAGCAATATTTTTTCAGCTATACATATTTCATTGTTATCTTAAAGTGCTTTTAATATTTTCAGTGTGTAAGCTAAATAATGAATAGATTATAAATACATAATTACTGCGTACTTAGTTTCCCTGTTAATTAGACTCCTATTTAGTGAGCTAGAATTGCAAATATAATTGATGAACGTGGTAAAGGAATTTTCTGTTTAACAGCTTGTTTGCTTTTTCAAAATGTATTAGCTAATTTAGTGAAAAAACATACAAATTTTCAGAACTTCAAAAATGGTTAACAAATACATGTTAAGCCATTTTTTTTTTACGCTGCAATTTGTTTTCTCTTTTTCAGGGAAAGGAATCTCATTTCTGATCGGTCTTCAGTTGGAAGTTTATCTAGTGCAAACGCAGCGAGGAGAATCCAACATCTTCATTTGTCAGATGATTTGAGTCCTGATGAGATGCAAGAAAATACTTTCTTACTTCAAGCAGGTAAGTTTATAAGGCCTAATCCTCTGTTATATGTTTACTTGCACAAAGGGATTAAGAATATTTCACAATTGAAATTGTAAACATTTATACCTGATTTAGGGGCTAGGAGCACCAAGTCAGCTGTGTTTATTTCTGAATGTGCAAGACCAGCACATATTTTCAAAAACCACACCTTTTTTTAGAAAGAAGCAAAGCATTAAGTACGTACATGGGAATTGTATATGTTTCTTCTACCTGTAAAAATATCTCCAAAAATATATATATTTTTAAAATTTTGTTTTTTCACCCGAGATTATTTTTTATTTGATCATACTTTCCCCTCTATTCAAATTTACTATAGTAGATCAATCACGAATTGATTATTATGGGACTCTTTCAAAGTGGTGTTTTAAAGACTACTAGTCAGGTGAGGATTCCTCGTTAATTATGGAGAGGATCTCTTTTAGAGGATACTTGTCAACAGCAGGTCAACTATCCATTCTGAAAGGTCTTCCAGAGGATCATGTCTTTTTCCAGTGGCTGTAGAGGGATAATGCAAAATATCCTTACTAGGATTACATGAGACTTTGCAGTATCTTCCTGAAAGCTGTAACATAAGCCATGTTTTTGAATATAATGAATGTTACATCTGAAGAGCTGGTAATGTGAAAGAAATTGCAGTACCAGAAGTATTGCCAGTGTGGAGCATATTTCTGGGTTACTTCTGTTTTCCTTAAGGAGTCCTAAGAAAGAAGCAGCGCTGAACTTACAGAGGACTTTTTTTATTTCTGATTGAATACGTGTTGATATCTTTAGCCTTCGGTATTGGGAGTAGGTAGCAAGGTTTTCTTAGCAGGGGTCCTGCAGGGGTGGCCTCTCTGGGAAGAGGTGAGGGATTGTCCTGTGCTGGACACAGCTTTGTCCAGCTGGCTCCACAGCAGCTCCACTGCTGGCCAGAGCTAAGCCCATCAGTGAAGCCAATGGTGCATCTGTGAAAACAGTTGAGACATGGCAAAAACGCTGGGCAAGCAAAGCAGGAGAGAAAAAAAAAAAAAAAAAGGAGGTGAGAAATAGCAGTGCAAACACCAAGGTCAGAGAAGAAGGAGAGGGAGGAGGAGACACCAGAGCAAAGATTCCCCTGCAGCCCATGGGAGAGGCCTCAGAGGAGCAGTTATTCACACTGCAGCGTGTGGAGAGAGCCCATGCTAGACAGGGGAGAAGTGTAAAGAGAAAGGAGCAGCAGAGTGGAACTGTTACAGACCGACCATAACTCTCATCCACCAGATCCAGGTAGACAGACGGGAGTGAAGATGAGTCTGAAGGAAGAAAGTACAGTGTGGGGAATTAAGTGGTGTTTTCATTTTTTAATATTTTTTTTTCCTGTCAAAATCTATTTCAATTGGCAATAAATTAAATTAATTTTCCGCAAGTCAAGTCTGTTTTGCCTGTGTTGTAACTGGTAAGCCACATCCCTTTCTTTATGTTGACCCAGGAGCCTTTCCATCCTATTTTCTCCCTCTGTCCTTTTAAGTAAGAGGAGTGAATGAGCAGCTGGATGGGGATTTGGCCCTTAGCTAAGGTTATCTCACCACACTATCTGAATATCTTTATGAATCTGGCCCTAAATGTTACATCTGAATTTTTATTCTAGCTTGTTGTGCTGCAATTACTGAACTGGTGCTCAATGAGACTAATGCGTACCAGGTAGTACAGGTAGGAAGACTTTATTCAGTTAAGTAGGACATTATAGTTTATAATTTGCCTTAATTGTTCTTATTTGTCAACCTCATTTATTTAACAAACAAAATTAATTTGAAAGAGATAGGAAAATATGCCGTTATGTAACTTTAGTATCTCTGTTTCTTTATACATTTACACACAGAGACATATGCACGAAGATATCAACATATATGTATTTAGTTGTCTGGGAGAATAAACAGCTGTATTTGGACAGGGTTCATTTTGATTGGCATCTCTTGCCGTGCTTTTGCCATAGTCAAAATAAGATGGTAAATAAAAGTAGTCATTGAATTAACTGAGAAATACAAATTCTGAATTTCATGACTTTTATTAAAACAAAGTCCGCGCAGCTTCATCTTGGTGCATTGTTTCACAATTTCTCTTTTCCTTAGAGTCTGGTATTTCTGAGATAACTTCCTGGCATTCCATGTCCAAGGTTGTATTTCTAAATTGCATTTTAAAATTTAATGTTTAAACCAACTAGAATCTATGATTCTGAAAACTATTCTTAAAATGTCTGGTATGTATTCCACACACAGTCAAAGACACAAATATTTAGGGCATTAATAACAACTAAAATCTGGAGCCAGCTCTTATACTCTAGGTGTTAAATCAGTGATCAAAGCCTTTGAGTTAGCTTAACACCCAACTAGAGATATTCCTAGAGGAATCGAGAGAACAACAAGCTTTAACTATGATCGGGAGTGAAGTCTCTGTATATGTCAAAAGTATTGGTTAAGAGGAAAGGAATGGAAGTAAGTATAGAAAAAAAGAAATCTATGTATCTTAAGCACTAAAATGATCAATAAACCATAGTGATTTAGACAACATTTGATTTAAACAATATAACTGCATGCATTTTAGGCTTAGTCCGGTTTCATCAAAATAAAATATCACCTAAATTGGATATATTTTGAAAAGAGTATAACTACTGAGGGATTTGGGAAATAAGAGGCTGATTTTAACATAGTTTTTCTGCATTGCTCTAGCAGTGCATGATAACTGTGGTGTCAGTAAATTGCTTACAAATTGATGGGACGATGTGCAGGCTGCGAAAAGGTGTTTCAAGCTTAACTTCTTACCCACTCATGCTCTTAAGACAATGACCTCTCCCTTTGTCAAAACACCAGCCGGTCTCCCCCTTTCAGGTCAGGACTTTGCTTCAAGCATGGTCATTTCAACTGGAGTTCTGCTCTACAACAGCGTCTTCTGTTTTGAATCCTGCTTCTTTCTCTGTGCTAATACAACTTTGAGAGTTGCATGGTGAACAAGATGAAGGTTAAAAACGGATAGAGGAAGAAGATTTGCAGCTCTTTCAGTTACATGCTGAGAAAGTCGAGCTAGGTGACTTCTAAAGGTTTATCTCATTAAGTGGCAAAGAATTCCTGGTTCAGGCAGTTGAGAACCATTTGCTTCTGCAGTGGCTGCTCTCTACCTGTCCAGCCTGTGTCCTTGCCTCAACTTACAGCCTCGACAGCAGTCTGCAGCAGTCCTGGTGGCAGGCCAGATGTGTTAATGACTCAAGGGCTTTACTGCACAGCCTAAAACCTTAGCTCAACTCTACCTTCATGAACAGTTTAAGAAAATATGCCAGGAGCTACAGCAGAGCCTCTGCAGGGCTGACACATGTTCCCTCCAACTCTGCTAGAGAAGGGAGGGTATTTTCCAACAAAGAGCTTGTCAAGTAACTGGGAGCAGTACTGAAACACTCTACCAGTGCCCATCTGTCAAACCAACACAATGGTTGCATTAATAAAGACACAAGTATGGTTACATGAAAATGGAAGCTGAAATACAGTATGGATTTCACAAAATCCTGCTGAAGGCATAGATGTATTCTTCAGGCTATCCCTTATGGTGTTTCTTCAGTTTATATTTGTTGTGGCTGGATTCATGGTTCCTCACAGTTCAAAATATCCACATGGTGATGGGAGATCTGTTCCTGCAATTGACTTCACCTCTAGAGATAAAAGCATTGCTTCGTTATCTGTTCACTAACTCTTTGCGATAGCAGTTTAAATGTAACTATGATTTCAATCTTAGGTGTGTTTAAGTCATTTCAGCCTATAATTTAGGTGTGCAGTAGGATGTTCAGAACTTGTCAATTGGTATTATCTTCTGATTTATCTGAAATAACATTGCTTTTTATTTGTGGTTTCTATGCAAAAGAGTGCTATTAATATTGACCTTTCTCTGTTTCCAGGCAAATGGAATATATACAATAGCGAAGCTGATTTTACCAAACAAAGAAAGGAATGCTGAGAAAGCTAATTTATTACAGGTAACTTCTTTTTTTTTTTCTTTGCACATTGAAAACACCAAACAGTCCCTGAGAATTTTTTACAATTTTAAAGTTTATTTTAATGTAGAGTAAAAAAATCTTACTGAACAGGGGAAAAAAACCTCCAAACTCTACTAAAACAAACCCAGGAATAACAAATGGCCAGAAACTGAAAGTTAAATAGTGACTCAATTTCTGGTGTTCTTTTCTGATGCTTTCGACACCTCATACAGTGTAAAGAAAAGTGAGTATTTTTCTTGTGATAATCTCTCCTCTGCTTGTTCAGGCTGCCCAGCATCAGATCATCTTTTTACTGCTTTGGTCTTCATTGGAACTGCTGTAGATTTGATACTGTACTAGTATGTTTCTTTCTGGATCATCTTGTTGTGGTTGAATGTGGTTAAATGAACTACAGGAAAACAGCACATGAAGTAGAGCAAATTTAAATGTAGGATAAATATAGCGCTAATAAGCATAGAATGGTTCTTGGTTTTGCATGTTGTTACCCCCATAAATCTACCGGTTTGAGTCAACTTAGGCTAAAAGACCTTATCACCATGTTCAAGTATTTAAAGGGTGGCTACAAAGAAGATGGAGACTCCTTTTTTAGAAAGAGTGACATGGAAAAGACCAGTGGTAATGGATACAAGTTACTCTTGGGGAGATTTCTCATGATGAGAACAATCAGCCATTGGAATAATCTCCCCAGGGAAGGGATGGATTCTTGAACATTGGACACTTTTATGATTCAGCTGGACAGGGTGCTGGGCCATCTTGTCTTGACCGTGCTTTTGCCAAGAAAAGTTGGACCAGATGATCCTTGAGGTCCTTTCCAACCTTGTATTCTTTGACTTCATAAAGTTATCAGTAGTAATTAATTATCTGGTAGCTCTTCTCCAGCCTCTGTGAAATGGTATTGGTGTCTCTCTAAGCTACAGGAAAGTAGTGATCTGGGGTTCAGGGATGCACACAACTGCTGCTGCTCCGGTTGCCTTTCCATGGGTAAGTGTGAGGAGGTCCCTGGCACAGGTGGATCCTGCTTCTCACCTGGTCTTTGCTCTGTCATAGCCCTATACTAACATGGCTACATAACTACTCAACTATCTAATCAGGTAGGCATGCCTGGATAGCAAGGGAAAGCATTTCCACAAAAAAAAAAAAATCCATTTTAGTGTCATCTTTCTCATCACAGTTCTTCTAGATTAGGCTTGGACTGCAGATTCCATGGATTGGGTACCTTTCTTCTGCAATGACGTCTTACAGTGCACTTCAGTTAAATCGGCTTGGGGCTGAGATAAAAATCTTCCTAGAGCATATAAGAAACTAACACAGAGTCTAATAAACTGGAGCATATGCTCAGTGCTGTTGCCTCATACAACTGTAAGGAGCTTAATTTGTGCCTACTGACATTCTTAGATTCCAGCAGAATGTGACAGAAAATAACTCACAAGAGATACTAAGCCACTGTACTTAGACCTGAAGCCGTGTGAATTAATAATGGACTTAATGATCATGTGTGAAAACTAAATCCATTTCAGGCAAACAATAAGAAGTATTTTTTTTAATGAAACCTTGTTCAGGTTCTCACGCTGCTCTCTGTATTGCCTTTGTCATCATTACTGTTATGCAATATGGTTGCAGCTATTGGAAAACCCTTTCTGAATTTTCATAGGCATTTCTCTTAGCATTCTCACAATGCTGCTCTGGTTTCTTTTCTACTCCATTGTCTGTGTTTTCAACAGTTAAATTTTCAGCTTCTTTTCTACCGTGCTACCTTAGTGATCTTACTCCATTACCTCGAGGGTGGCAGTGATATCAGTCATTTATTCTGCATACATACCATGTATAAAATAATCATGCCTTAACTGAAGCATATCACAAATGTTAAATATTAATCTCACTATGGTAGTGTGAGAGAGACTAATATTATTGCCATTTAAAATATCTATTTGTCTCATTAATCTATTATCATGTCCATTCACTAATGGGCTTTCTACAGTAAGATATATGTGTAGTCTTTAAAACGAAAAACTTTGGATGTAGCGACTCTGGCCCAGCTGGTCTGGGTTATTCTGTACAGCAAAGTTGTGACTCCGTGGAATGCTGGACATCGGAACACACCATCCTGCTCCTGTGATGGAGAGTTTACTTAGAACTAAAAAGAAACATTGTCTGTAAAAGAAACAGCATCTTAGCAGTGTTAACATGCATTTCTTTTCTGTAAAATTTCAAGTATCCTGCTTCCTTCAAAAGTAGCTTTTGGCCTTTATTTTCTTCATTTAATACCTGTTCTCTGTATTGAAAGATTTGTTTTTTTAATGTGGGGATTAATTCTGCTATTATCACTAATTCACAGTTACCGTTGTCTAAATAGGGATTATCATGCTGGACTGTGGTGGTGTTTTAGTCACTGATGCAATAAAGTAATTCTAAACTATGTTAAAGGCATATACTATTTGCATTGTTTTAGATATCAATATCTTATTTCCCTTTGGCTTACTTTACACCATCATCTTGGTTTGGTCAGCCATGTATATGCTGTATTATTGACTCTCGATAAATGGAATTAAAGATGAGCTGCATAAAAGCATACATGTTAACTACCTGCCAGTGGCTGTTTTAAAAACCAGCTTTCTTCAGCAGGGATCATATTGAAACTAAGGTACATAAAGATAGAAACTGAGGTACATAAATATCTCTGTAAATATGAACTTCATATATTCGTTTTTCTTTTTTGTCCTCTGTTAGAACTTCTGGTGTTCTACACTACATTTTTCAGAAAAAAATGCAAAACGCTGTTTCTAGTACATCATTAAAGACCCACTGATTACATTTACCTTTTTCAGCACTGGAGAAGAGAGCAGGTCTCAAGTATTGAGCTATCTGCAAATGAAGAGATGATTAAGACTTAAATGTCCTTCGGCATGTACTATAATTGTCATCGCACACTTTACTTTTTTTTTTTTTAAACCCTAAATGGCCCTGCTTACTTTTGAAATACATGAAGAACTTAATGTATTTTTACTCTCTTCATTATCAGGTTAATAAGGTTATCTACTAGTCATTTAAGTACAAAACGTACCAATGTATAAAGTCATGGGGAATCCTTGACGTTTATCAGTGGCTTTTCCATTTGTGTATAAACTTGTCATTAATTTAAGCATTTTTCCTGCTGTAGTGTTATGCTTTCAGAGCTCTGAGATTTCTCTTCAGTATGGAAAGAAATCGACATATCTTTAAAAGGTATGTTAACAAAATTTTTGGTGAAACTCCTTTAGGATAGCTTTCAAAAGTCATCACTCCAATCAGAAAGACCTGGGTTTTGAAATGTCATTTGTTTTCAGCAAATAAAAATAGTAATGTGCAACCTCTGTCCTGTCTGCTGCTACAGATAGCCATTCTTGCACTGCATCAGTGCAAGATTTAGATGTTCAGTGTGGAGACTTCCATTGTATGCGTGCAAGAGACCCTAACTTTGTAGGGGCTCCTTCCTCCCGCATGAATCAATGTTTAAAATGTGTTGAGGACAGATCTGATACTGTTGGAGATAAACCATACTTTTATCCTGAAGGTTAGCAGATGCGAGTTAGAGCTGTGGATAGCAGCAAGTGACTGGGAGCAGTAAATTTTTTCTCTCAACCTTCCACTCCTTCACATGGGAATGACTTTGCATCAAGCTGGTTTACTTAGGAGTGTTGCTGAAATGTTTGGATCAATAAGGAGAAAATGTGTTTAATCAGTCACCCATTTTTATTAGTAACATGACAGTTTCACCAGGTTGGCTACAAAGGCTGTGTAAAACCTAGTGCTTTGATTTGTGGGATTAGGATGGTAATCAGACTGCCTAGGGGGGTCTGCCTATCAGTGGTGTTTCTCTATGATTTTATTCTGCATCATAAATTATCAGAATTCTAAATGTAACACTTGTGTTATTTTTACTTTTAAAAAGAGGATTTTGTACTGAACTGGCCCCAGTTTGTAATGAATCTTCATAGTTGGTTTCAAATTTAGAAAGTGATACATCTGGGCTGATTTACTGTCTTTCATATTTCTCCAAATGCCATAGTTTTCTGTATTTCTGCTTCTGCCTGAACTTTATAGAGAAGCAAACCTTCAGTTAAGCAAGTCACTAATCAAATATTGTGTAATATATGTTAGCTTCTGCTTATTTCAGTGCTTTTCTTCTTTAAGAATAGACTACTTGGACAAAAATTCTAAGATGGGTGTCATGATTCTTTAAATGCAGACAAATGTTAATCCTGTCATTTAATGCATTACAAGAAGGAACTCAGATAAAGACAAGCATAATATAAAGTACTATAAGAAAAAAATAGGAAAATGACTGGAAACTCAGGAGGTACATTGATTTTAAAGAGGCTTATACTTGTTTGGACAACTGGCATTTATATTAATACCCAGCCCATAGAGGCTGAAGTCTGACTTTTGAAAGGTCCTTTAACTCCTATGTACGTAGTGTTGGAGGGTTAATATCTGAACAGATTAGTGAAAAATAAGTCTATTATTTACCAGATTCATAAGTAAGTTGAAATAATAAGCATTGGAAAGTCTCTGCTGTAGATTAATAGCTAATGTGTACCACTGTTTCTAAACTGTATCAACATTTAAACCTTTGTAGACTTTTCCCTACTGACTTGTTTGAAACCTTCATTGATATTGGACACTATGTGCGTGATATCAGTGCTTATGAAGAGTTGGTATCAAAGCTAAATTTATTAAAAGTAAGTAAAAACCTTCATAGCATTAAGAAGCTGTATTCTTTGCACAAGAAAGGCATGAAATATTTTATATTTATTTATCTGTCATTCAATTTATAACCAGGAGGATGAATTGAAGCAAATTGCTGAAAGTATCAAGAGCACGAATCAGAATAAGGCACCTACAAAACATATAGGCAATTATGCAATTTTAGAGCACCTTGGCAGTGGAGCTTTTGGAAGTGTATATAAGGTAAGCTTCCCTTTTGATATTAATTTACAGATTTGAGGGGAGGCTTCATGAAGAGGGTCTAGTACCTATTTTAGCCACTGCCATCCTTCGAATTTCAGAAGAGGAATGCAGATGTGAAAAGGCCTTTATGGATCTGGGCATGTTGTTAGTATTTGCTGTGTTTTTGTTTGTCCCCGCTTATATTTATAGGACTGACCAGTGTATCTCTTAGGTTTTCTGCTTTTACTTTAATCCCTTTCCACACACAGCATTTCTGTCTGTTGCAAATGCTAACAAATCTGTGTAAAACCACCGAAATTCAAGCATATTTTATCTGAAAAGCAACACTGGGCACAGATAATGCTACTTCAAACACTGTGGCAAGTTTGGCAATCTACTGCTAACCTGCATTGTGGGGCTCCAGTTCTTCTGACTGATCACATCATACAGAGGAACAGCTATGACTCTGATAACTAATCTGGTAGCCATAATAATATCCTTTCTCTCCCCATCCTATATTAATCTTACAAGGGTTTTATCTTTTTTTATAGGTTAGAAAACATAATGGACAAAATCTCCTGGCAATGAAAGAAGTCAATTTACGCAATCCAGCATTTGGAAAGGACAAAAAAGACAGAGACAGCAGCGTGAAGAACATTGTCTCCGAATTAACCATCATTAAAGAGCAGGTATGTCTCAGGCACTCTAGTTTCATGTATGGGCTCTCTGCTGTTAGCACAGTTAACTCTGACTTCTCATATGGCAGGGCTTCCAGCTGCTGTTAACTATTTTTTTTTTTCTGATCAGTACAATACCGGCCCATGTTACCTGACTGCTGTCAATATTGAAAACCTTCTTACTGTACTGTTAGTGGCATTGCAAAGTCTTGTTACTAAAGATTCTTACTTTCTGTGTTAGCAGCGTTTGAACTTTTTTTTCAGGGATTCAGTAAATTAAGATTGTGATGGAACAAATTCTCATCAGTTTTCTATTTAATGAGTTCTTGGGTTTAAAATACAGTGAGAAGATGGTCTTTTTGTAATTGAAAATTAAAAAACCCAGACTGATCATTAGTGTTTGTAGGCTAAGAAAGCCAATACTTTGATGCAGGTGTAATTGCCTGTTTTCAAACTTCATTTGCTTTTTCTCAGTAATTAAGGGGAGAGTGGATAGGAATCATGTTGCATTTTCCTCCTGATTGCTCCAGTAATGTGCAACACTTCTCTGTATTTGGGGTAGCAGTGAAGGTCTACTGCACTGCAGTCCGTAAGCCAGTTTGTGGAATCTTTCCTTCCAATGTGTGGCTAAACATTATAAATACTGTGCCACCAGTTTAACTATTCTGAACGTCTGAATTTCTTTTCTTATTGTAGCTTTATCATCCGAATGTTGTACGGTATTATAGAACCTTCTTGGAAAGTAAGTATAAATGCAGAAAATTAAAACATTGTACATAATGAAGAAGTAGAAATATATAATAAAAGCACAGCTTAGAGGGAGTGTGTCAAATTGGAGCAATAAATGGTAATATTTTCTTTGAGAACTGCTACAGTTCAGACAGTCTTATATTCCTTTAAAATTGAAAAAAAAAATGGTGAGTAATAATATTTATAATTGTTTATCTGTCAGTAAACCTAGATGCAATGTAAGCATGTAGAAAGCATAATTGTCACCCTATAGAGTTAAGGACCCCAAATTTACAAATGGAATGCCAAGTAGGGAGCAAATCTATAGAAACTAGTAAAATGAATGATATAGATCGCTCAGCCCTATTGTCTTAATTTACTTTTTTATAAAGAGCTAGCTACATATGCCTGCCCATTGAGTGATTATCAGGCAGTCAATTCCTTATAGTTGCTGTGATACAAAATGAGGAAAAACCAGAGTAACAAGGACTAGAAGTATGATTAAAATGTATTTGTCTGTACAAATAAGTTTTTAAAAAGGAAAAAACAACAGCTTAAAAAATATATTTTAACCTCAAATACTCTGTTTTTGAACACCTTCTGGATAAATGCAATGTTTTATTAATTAATTTTCTTTTATGTAGATGACAGATTGTACATAGTCATGGAGCTCCTAGAGGGAGTGCCTTTGGGAGAACACTTCAACTCTTTGAAGGAAAAGCAACAACGGTTTACAGAAGAAAGAATATGGCATATATTTATCCAAGTAAGGGCCGCCTCTTTTTTTTTTTTGTTGCCAGGACTTTCCTGCTTGTAATTAGTAGCACTATTTATGTTTATTATGACAAGAAATGTTTATTATATCAGGCACTAATATAAAATATGAATTTAATGTTATGCGCCTTTATTTTGGTTGTAGTTAAGAGTCTTTGTAAGGCTTCTTCTCTTTGTTTTTAAGCTTTGTCTAGCTCTTCGTTATTTGCATAAAGAGAAAAGGATTGTTCATCGAGATCTCACTCCGAACAATGTCATGCTGGGGGATAAAGACAAAGTTACAATTAGTAAGTAGAACTACTTTACTTGAAGAGAACTTGCCGTGATGTATGTGAGTAGAATTTCTTTACTGAAACTCTCAGGTTTCAGATTCCTGGGCACTGGTCACCATACTTGAAAGCTAGTAAATTATTGCCTTAATATACTGTTGTGTAAAATAATTGCTAATGGAGATTTTGTGATCATTGCCACCAGGTGTCATCAGCCATGACTATGTTTTTTGCAGCTAGGTATGTCAAATATTACGAAGGAGATGATTTTGCCCTATAAAAAAATTGGACTATAGTTATGCATCAAGGCTTGCTTTTATTTAAATCAGCAAGAATATCAAGATAACCAGAATAGACAACAAGTGCTAATGAACATATGAAGTACAACAGCCACCTGTTCTATTCCAGTTCTACTGTGTAATTGTTTAGTACCCATCGGTTGTTCCCAGTGATCATCTGCATTGAGGTGCTACTTCTCTAAGCCTGTAGTAGCGAATATTCATGATGTTTGCTTCAGTTATCTCCATCGTGTGGAGGAAGGAGCCTAGGCAGGCAGTATGTGTGTGAACAGTACTCCAAAATATGACAAAGTTTTACTTTTTGAATGAGTTAATACAACCTGGGAAGCACAGCAATCCTTACAAGTAATCCAAATACTGTAGTTTTTAAAGTTTTCAAAGAACTACTATGTGCTATTATATCTTGCTGCTCATGATACAGAACTAAATAAATAATTTGAATACTGCAGAAATGTTGTGAGAAGTCTTGATGGAAAAAAATCAGTCTCTCTTCTTTAAGAATAACAGAGAAGTGTAGGCATATGCATGCACCCAACCACAAAACACTCAGCTGATTTTGTAGTATATATTTATACCTGATGGTGTACATACAATTTAATAATGAATGAATTTAAGTATGTGCTAAAAAAACTCTGATTCTTAGTAATGATATAGTTTTGAAAGAAGATGATTTATTGGAGCATTTGTCATTTGAATAATGAAAAGAAATATTCAGAATATTATTGTAAAGGAAAGTATCATGTAGTTAGATTTTATATCAATATACTGCCACTGAGGGGCACTCTTGCCTTAATTTAACACCTTGACTTAACACCTTTGCCTTACTTCTGATCCAATCTAGATAAATAAAAATGTAAATGTACTTTCAAAGGTAAACTCAAAATTGCCTGTGAAAAGCATTGATATTTCTGTCAAAGTTTTACAGGAGTTGAGGAAAACTGGAAGAATTGAAACTTATTTTGATCCTTTCTACAGTGATTGGTTCAAAACTATTGCAATACTTAAACACTTGCTTTATTTAGTACTTTAATTAGTACCAGTGTATATTGAATTTTTGGAGGGAGCTGAAGACCTTTTATCTGTTACTTCTGAATTTTACTGAACCTTGTTGTTTTACAACCTTAATGAAATTAAGAAAAATTTACTTTCTGATTATAGTAAATATGTACTGTATCAGTGCATGCTGTGCTATTATGCCTAACTCATAAAGTCCTTGTATGCCAAAGACTGGAGCATTTGTGATCTTGATAATTATATCTCTCAGTATTTGTGGATAAGTGTAATATTCATTTGAGAATTTAAAGTGGTTCTAGATGAAAGTTAATACAAAATGTCAGATGAATGTGGAAGTGTATGCTCAAATACTGAGAGATCTTAAATGTACCTCTGCAGTGAATTTGATCTGTCAGCTTTTATAAAAGGTGAGGGTCTTCTCTAAGATCTACTCCTGAAGAGAGAGAGTTCAATTTTTTGGAGTCTTTCAAATCTCAAAACTGACCAAAACTTGTTTCCATCCAACTAGAGTAATATTCCTGTGGGCTACTCATGAAGTGGTGTTGTGTGGTTGTGTAATTAAGATATGGCCTCTGATGGTCCCAGTTATTTTGTTTCATAAAAGAAGCTTGTATATCATAAAACGCTGGTCTCTTTTCTTTTCCTCAATCAGTCCTTCTGGAAACGGTAACGCTTGTTAATCTTGCTATGTGAATTTGCAGGCTGACAATCTAACAGAGGCAGCTCATTCCTCTGTAAGTAACATTCTTCAGATATGTTGTCTTTATAGAGTTGCCTTAGTTTTGGACTCTCATGGTAGATTTTGATTAAAAAAAAAAAAGAAAAAAAACAAAGTGGGGAATACACTGGAGCAAAGTGCTTCTGTAGGCTGAAACTTTAATTATGAACTGTGCATGGCCATGCAGCAGCCTCAACAACGAGCTTGCTTTAAGAAAGTTTTGGGACTTACAGGTAGGAGTTTCTCACCCTGTATGCGAGAACTGAGCCACTTGTTCCAAATCCAATGAAGGCGTCTCATACAGTTTCTGAGTTTATGTTGATTGAAAAGGAAAGGAGTGCACAGTGTGGGAGAATTTCTCACCTTGCTGTCAGCACAGAAAAAAAAAAACCCAAAACCTGCTAAAGAACTATGCTTGCTTGTCCTGAAGTCACAGAGAAATTCCTACATACAGGTGGCCCTTGTAGCACAATTCCAGCAGAACCTGGTAGGCAGCAACCAATAATGAGATGTGACTGAAAACTAGAATTCCTACAGGCAAAGAACTCTGCAACCAGCCTGGCACAATGTAAGATTAGGCTATAAGGTCTCTCCTGGAGATGGTCTCCAAGTATCATCTCTATAGGTTCTACTGAAAAAAAGAATGCTTGAGGTAATAGTAGGAATAATTTTTTAATCTGTGTGGTCACACTGTATTGTCTTTTTCTTTAATAGTGAATATGCTTAGACACTGTCTTTATCCAGGTCCTTTTTTATTGTTTTATTTTTAAAATTATGCAAGGTACAAATAAAGGTTCTAACCCAGGAGGTGTTTCATTCTGATGTGAAGATTATGTAACTTCCTTTGTGTTTCCCATGACATCTTATACACATGTCAATTAAAT
Source organism: Caloenas nicobarica (assembly GCF_036013445.1). Taxonomy (NCBI): domain Eukaryota; kingdom Metazoa; phylum Chordata; class Aves; order Columbiformes; family Columbidae; genus Caloenas; species Caloenas nicobarica. The sequence continues at coordinate 42,544,948 of NC_088246.1, read as the reverse complement.
CTCAACAATCCAACTTTTTTTCAGGCTCTTTTAATTCATGTGTTGTTGCAACTGGAAACAGACATTTACAATCTGATCCTAGCCAGGCTAGTGGTAATACAAGATCTTTGTTTCTGACTGTAGAGAACTTTAAGCATGCTGTTGTTATGTAGTCTCTGGAACTGCCTACCTTACTCATTTGTTCTGTTCAATCTCTGACATAAATTTGATAGGAAGGGGGCCATAACTAACATCTCTTATATGTTGGTACAGCATTTAATCATAATTGATTGAGCTGCAAAAGCTATGAAAATAAAAATATTAAAGCACGCTAACCTGCAATTTCATAAAACATCTCACTCTAAATTGGTAGAAAAGTGTTACTGAAATCGTACATGTCTGGTGCAGATTGAACGTCTGATTTATAAATTCTGAAAAAAAAAAAAAGGTAGAATTTTAGGCACAGCCTGAATGATAGTTGTTTTGTATAGGGTTTTGGAGATTCATTGAACCAATATTATCTGTGGCTCTCAGTTTAATCTGCCCAACCTTTTTATATAAGACACTGAGAAGTTACAGTTTTCTGAATTTAAAACGTGTATCTGCTTTTATTGCAGCTATATTTTACTGCAGTTGTTGTTTGTTTCTAGCACAGCAGATTTCTGTCTAGAGCTCCATAGCTTCATGACTCTGTAGATCATCACCTTTCCTCAGTGTCATCTACTTGCACCAATGTTTAGATCCTGATGGTCAAAGAGGCCCATGTAGAATTGCTTTGATACCTTTTGGGTCTGATGTCAAGGAAAATTGTGAAGGATCCCGTATCTCTTTGGGTTACATGCTCTGTTTAATGTTTAGTCCACATGATGCATTAGCAGCAGAAAGGATCTACATGGAAGTGAAACCTAGGATTATATAGCAGCAGAATACTAGTTTTGAGACAACTCACCTATCCGATATAATTCTAATCATAGCAGGCAACCATGAAGTGTCAGAATGGTGAAGCAAATGAGACTTAAAAAGTTCTAATAGTTGCTGGATGCTGGAAGAAAGCGACCTGTTAATTCCGTAATTCAGAATACTTGCTTGTTGAGTGCACTTTTTAAAAGTCCTCTTGGCTCTTGATACTGTGCCATGCCCAAAGAAGCAGTGGCCATGAGGTAAACTGGGTATAACTAGTGTCTGGTTTGTGTTAGTCACTACTTTTCAGGGTCACTTGGATCCATTATGGTGTTTTTGCAGTTCATGTGGCTCATTTAACCAGTCCTCAGTATCAGAATTGCTGCCCTTCATAATAAGATTCAAAGAAATGCTTGTAGTGCTTCATTTTCAAAGTTTCCATGATAGGCTGAGTGGAATTTTCCATTTGTTTGTGTTCACTCAAACATTCTGGACACTATTGGTAGATTAGTAGCACAATCACATCTCTTTTTACAAATTACAGTTCTAGATGTGGGTTAGTGCTAATATTCTTGGCGCAGAAGTTACCAGTTTTACAAAGCTGACAGATGGTAGACTGAGTTTATGAAGTGTTGATATTAGCACGCAGAAAAGAGAATGATAGAATAGCTAGAAAGGTGTATTTGGGAATGATGAGAAATTAATTCTGTTCCCATTTCCATGTTGATGGAAAAGAGTAGAATAAGTATGTAGTACTGTTTATTGAATTGCAGATTGTCTTGATTTTAGGATATGCTTTCATGGAAAATAAAGTTCTATTTTTATCTTCCAGATCACTGTAACTCAGTAAGTTGCTGACAAACTTCCTTGATTACAGTTGCTCTTAAAATTCTCTTCCAGCTTCTAAAAGACATACTGCTGTGGTGTGAAGCCTTTTCAGGAAATTGCCAGATGTGAATTGTCACAATGGGTCCTCATTAATCAAGCCTCAGTTCACCGCTGAAACCAGTTAATAGGGGTCATCTTTATATTTGGTGATATCTTCATTTAATGGCATGAGAGACAGGCCTCTCGCAGTTCTCAGAAATTATTTCATTTGTTTGTTAGTTATAGTAGCAACTTTTGGCATCAAATACCAAATAAAGAAACCTCAAGTATTAAAAGCTGTAGACCAATTTATAAGCTGCAGACAGATGCCTAAATAAATTAAAAGAAGCAATTTCACTAGTTCAAGGCGGTTCAACGTTTGACAATTCCTTTTTATTCAATTCTGTATTATGGTCTTGAAAAAGCATTTATGTTTAATGTAAAGTTGATTGTCCTGTGCTTTACATTCCTGAGGTTTGGCAGCACCAGTCATATTTAGGAGCTTCTTGCTGGTGTCATGATAGTTTAGCAGAATTTTGAGACAGTTATTGCCTGTGAAATAGATTTTTTTCCCTGTTTCTGAAGACCTGAGCCTAAAAGGAAGAAAATACATTTACTCCATGTGGCTGATTTTTCCCTTGCCTTTTTTTTCCTCTAGATAATCACTAATGTTGTATTAAAATAGACTACTTCTTCCAGAACAGAGTTGTACAGCTCTCCTCCTTCCTAATGCTTTCAAACACCAGGAACTGAATTTATCGATTTATGTAATGTCTTAATACTCTTTCTTTATAGAGTATTATGTGAAGGATTCTAAAGGAGGGAGTTCAGAATGATTCATCCCAATTAATTCAGGGAAGAATCAACATTGCCAAAACCTCTGGTCCTTTTGGGATTAACATTCCCTGGAGTGAACTGCTTGAGGACTGTCTTAACTCAAGGACAAAAGGGAGGCCTCTCAGCGATCCTGTTAATTTCGCATTCTTCCCACTTATATTTCCCAAGCACTGCAGAGCTAGTCCTTCTTTGAACATTTTGTTCAAAGAAAAATGATCTGTGGCATGGGTACCTAGATTTGGCTTTCTTATCAAAGGCCTTTTCTGAATAAGAGATCCACTCCTTTTCAGACTCGAGGCTCACACTGAGCAAGAGCCAACAAAAACCGATTTTTATTACCTGTGTTTCTTCTGATCTCTAGTTTTGTGGGTGGTTGTTGCTTGATTGGGTTTTTTTTGTTTTGCTTTGGTAGGGTTTTTTTGTTTGTTTGTTTTTTTAATGAGTAGAGACATTTTGAGCTAAAATGTTTATGAACTATCTCACTGTAAAAACAATTGGAATAGGCATGCTATGAGCTCTGTCCAAGTAGAAAAGGAGTTTTAAAATATTTTAAACAATATTATCTACCACACAAAACTTCCTAATTCTGAAGTAGTAATACAATGCAGAATTAAAAGACTTAAACAAGTACAATTATTTTCTCTTGCTCTCTGTGCTTGGATGTAATAAAGTGCAATGTGTCTTAGCTGCATTGTTATGTTGAGGCAGCAGTGGAGTATTGAATTGAAAAAAATGAACTGTTTGGGTGGAACTTAGATTAAAAAAATAATCTCTAAAGATTGTGTACGAGAATTTTGTGGAAGACTACCTGATAATTACACAAAAAGCACCTACATTACCATAATTGCATGATCTTCTAAATCTACAGCTTTTGTCACAATGTAAAGCTAAGATTCACCATTGTTTTTTACCAAATGCAATCTTTGAACATGAACTATTCAGATATTAGACCCCCTTGTATCCTTTGAAATTAAATTTCTGAGAAAGTCCACCCTTCCCAGCTATCATAATTTGAAGGAAAGCTAAATAATTACTAAATTCATTACATTTTTTTTTCCATTAATTTGGGCATTGGATCACTACTTATTAGGTACTTACCATTGCCATGCAGCTGATTTGAATATATTAATAGACACCTGACACTGGTCACATAGTTTGGATCAAAAGCATTTTTCAAGCTGGTAGACCCGATTCAAACAGAAGTTATTGATTCATGTGGAGATAGGAGGAAAGTATGGTCCAGTACTGCAAAATGTAAAAGTTAAAAAAAAAAAACCAAACCAATGACCCAAACCCTCCCTTGCACCTTCTCCTGACTTTTTCAGCTGTTGTGAACCAGCACTGATTGTCATCCAAATAGGGTGGTTATTGACACGTGAATCCTTTTTTCTTTATTGTAGCTGATTTTGGGCTTGCAAAGCAAAAGCAAGAAAACAGCAAACTTGCATCAGTAGTGGGAACCATTTTATACTCATGGTAAGTGTTGCCTGTTCTTGCATATGACAGTTACTGTGGGTTGATGCAAAACTGAGGCAACTGCGGTTGTGTAGCAACCTATTCATCTAACTACATCCTTAAAGATAAAGAAATGTGTTTTCAGCTATAAAAAGATAGATGTAAACAACACACATTAATTTTAATGGCTTTTAATGTAATCGTGGCTTCAGTGTTCAGTTATTGTATGTGTGGACAGCTTACCTTCTGAAAAATATTTGAAATTGGTGCTAGTGGATTTATTTTGGATCAGTAAGCATTTGGGTTTAGTAATTGAACTGAAAAAATATTTTCTAAAGTTTGAAATTTTCAAATGTGGAAAAACATGACACAGATTCTTTGCAATTTAAACTTAGCAAACTCATACATGACTGCTGCAAAATTTTGCCACAGAAAACACACTATTCGGTCTGCTGAAGGAGCTGCAGTTCCCTTTGGCATCCCATTTGTGGGAAAGACAAAGTGAGGAACCATATTGCATTAAACTGTGGTACCAATAAAACTACGTAAGTTCCTTGGTTACTACTGATTTGCATTTTGTTTTCTCAAGAGCATGGAATAAAAAGCATTTCCTGTCCAAAAGGTTCCCCTCAATATGTAAACAGTGTATGTAACTGAGAGTATTATATGCATGTCAGATTCTCTCAAACAACAGTAATTGTGGGCTGGACAGAGTATTGATTTTTGTGTTGCACGATATATAAATAACAAACATGCCTGTTAATTCAGGTCACTGTATTGAGAACAAAAGTGAGCAAACGCAATCTGAGTAAAAATCTAAGTTGTGGAAAGCATAAGATCAATATTAATCTAATAGCAGTTGATGTGTTCTGGGCCTGCCATTTAAGCTGATAATTTCTGTTAACTGAAATGCTAACATCAGAAATCAATTAATGAATTTCTAATCTGTGCCACAGTTCTGGACCTCTCTCTTCATTTGCAAAATTATTGGTTAAGCTTTGCCTACTCTAACTACTGCTTTATTAAGGAAATATGTTTACAATATGTTCAGCTGAAGCCTAGCAGATCCAAATATTCCTCAGTCGTGCGTGGGTTGTTCTTTGCAACACCTTTTTACATACAGCTGCTGTTCCCTCTTTTGAGAGTCACTCCGTTGCTTCTACTCAGTGTCCAGCATTCTGGGGTCAGAAGTTGTTTTTCTCCTTTTAGGGACTTTCTGGTTCTCTTGTTCCCATTGCTATAAGTTACCAATTCCAGCTCCTGTCAATAAGGCAAAGTTTATTTGGTGTGTCGACTAGAAAAAGAAAACTAAAAGGAATGACACAGTAAAAAAACCTAAGAATGTTGCACAGCATGCAGCCTGTAATATTGTTTTCTGTTTTCATCAGAATTTTTAATTTACAAAATACATGCCCATAAGGAGAAAAACCTAACAGAAGATTATATCCTAAGAAAAACTGGAAGTGGTTTCATCCTAGATTTCTTTTAAGATCACTGCACGGGCTGGGGTGCTGACAGGATCTTTTGCAGAAGTCTACAGGTCTTTTTGATGTCAGTCATCTTCAATCTTCTTTTCTGCTTCGGTCACCACATGTAATGGCCATAACCTGCCAGAATGGTTGGCCTGCATGCTTGTAATAAGTAATTAAAGGTTTCAAGCTGTCGGGGAAGCTACTGATGGCTTTTCTGAGTTAAGAGGGACAGTCAATAACTCAGGCATTTGGCAATTGAATATAATTCGTGTTGCCACTTTTGAAATTGTTACTTGTGATTTCCTAGTGCCAGAATGAAAATGATTGACACTTAATCCCTAGAAATCGCTAAATCCTAAAAGGGCTTCAAGAGCGAGTCCTTGTAATGTGTTAAATATTCAAGCCCCATACCTTAAAGACTAATGCTTATGCTGCTACTTAGTGAGCAAAAGTAAGGTGATGGCGAGTTTGCCTTAATTGGTTCCCCCAATACCCCCAAAGCAGAGCACCGTCTGTGAGTGATACTTGGAGTAGTTAAGTGTAGTAAAAGTATGGTGTAACTGGTTATGTGACATCTTTTTCATGTCCTCTAAAGTAATTGATTTGTTTTGTTCAGTTATAACTTGGCAGAGAAGTTGTTGATGGGAACTTATTGTGCTCTTTTAAACAGCAGTTACCAGTGAAGTGTCTCTGCAAGTCTTTAGAAGTGTCAGGTTCCAAACCATGTCCCAGCGGCACTCAGGATCGCTAAGTTGTACTGTCACTTATTTTTTTTCCCCTGTTTGTTTCTGTCACTGTCTTTGGGTGTTTGCTCATTTTATAGGAAATTTTTATTTGACAGTAGTGTTCTGTAGATTTATATACACTTTTAAAAAAATGTTTGCTTAAACCGTATTTATTATTATTCTCATACCCTGTCTTCATACATTGAAGTTCACGTCAGAGGTAGGACTCTGGCAGTTCTTTTTCTACCTCTTTGTCCAGCTATTTAGATGTAGGCACGAGGATAAAGTGTCACTTACATGTGGCAGTGTTGCAGTAAGTGGTCTTTTGGGACATTAATTGTCAGTTCTACTCCACAGGCAAAATCATGGAAGCAACAACCCTTGCATGTCTGCAGTCAGAAAAGAGAACAAGGACTCAGTACTGATGTCTTTGTATTAAAAACGTATGCTTGAGTAATATTTAAACTGACACACTAAAACATTAAAGTCTTTCCAATGTCATAATAATTTAATAATCTTAAAAAGACTTTGCAAACAGCTGAATGCACTGGATGCCACCTTCGAGGTACTTGGCTAGTACTGTGTGTGATGGGGCTTTTTGATATAGAAACCTGTACACAAGGAATGAGGTGAACTGATTGTTTTAACACAAGTCATGAAGGAGAAATCAGAGCCTACAGACCTAATCAGTGTCTGCACTAGATTTTTTTGTGGGTTGGTTTGTTTGTTTGTTTGCATAGTTTAAGTAGAAGGGCTATAAAATAATCAAAATATCGGGAATGTGTATCTACGAAGAGCAGTGATATTAGTTCCTGCACAAGGAAAAAAGGAAAGGAGGAAGAGAAAGAGCTGTGAGACAGGATTGTCATTTTAGAATGGCAGAAATTGCTTTCTTCTGAATTGATGGGTAATAGTTCTGGGTAGTTTGAGATGTAACTCACCCTTCTTGGGGCAGGCAATATAGTACAGAAACAAAATAATAAGTGGAAAAAGTAGTGTCTGATGCTTATTGTTTGAATTTGGCTATGCAGCATTATGCAGAGTGGTTCAAATAAAAATATATCACTAAATGTACCAAACATGTTTGGTTTTTGGGTTGGCTGAATCAGTTTGTTAATGCAATTTTTTAAAAGCTGCCTCATCATAAAATAATGGCAGACACTCTTTTATGTTTAGAGAGGGGGTTATATAATTTATGCTTTGTAATTGTGATCTGCTTCATACTAGGTTTTATTCTACTGTCATACTCAATAAATTCCTTTTAATTGGTTGTCCTTGAATTAAGAAATCCAGCAATGTGTATGTTTAGAATACCAAATGTATTAAATGGATGTGTTTACACTTAATACATTAAAAACTGAGAAAAAGACTGCTTTAGGGAATTGATAATGAATTCTGAAGACTTCTTCCAGCTCGTAAGTCACCAGAAACAATCTGCTTCAAGTTAGTGGTGACAATCTTAATTATCCTGCTGTCTTGAAGGCCTTCCTAGAAGACACAGAGCAAATTGTACATGGTTATAGAGAATGATGTTTGCTTTCATGTGTACCTGCCGTTTCTTGGTTTCACAAAAAGGATTGTAACTTATGAAGGGGACATATTGACAATAGATCAAGAGTTGTAAGTAAAAGTTAACAGAGTCATGGTTATGGTAACTGCTTTTGTAGTTGTAGAAGTATACAGAAATTTTAGAAAAACTCTGGGAAATGAAGTAGATTTTGAGATTGGGATGAATCCTATCATAATTCCTGGAGAACTTAACTGACCTTAAAAAGCTGTTAGGAAACTGAAGAAGACACTTCAGGTATCATTAAATGTAGCTGAGAATGTTCCACGTTAGTTGATGAACTAACTTGATCTTTCTGAAACATAATTGTTCTAAAATGTTCAAAAACTGATACTCAGAACAATGTTATGTAAGATTTGCCTTTTTGTGCTAAAGTCGAAGTGTTTTCTCTTTGTGGTATTTTAAGGAAAATAAAAATAGAAGTATAGCTGTAATAATTTTGTAGACTCCATGATGAATTGAAACTGCTGTCTGGAAAAAAAAAAAAAAGTACTGTTCTACCAGCATAACAGATTATAAACCAACAATGTACTTCTTGGAAATAATTATTTCTGGAGAACTTGTATAACAATTTTTAATGCATATTAATCATGTTTTTCCCCTCAATGGCTTAAGACTTCTAATTTATAATCCCTTTAGATCAGATAATGATTGAAAGCTTTTTATTAGAATAAGATTAGTCATTTCATCAAACTAATTTATGAGCTTGTAAATGTCTTTTAGTCCAGTGTTACTGGTATTTGTTTGCTAGACTTATTCTTTTTTTAGTTTTTCTTTTAAGTAATGTCAAATGAGAGACATTTAGATGAACTGTGTTACTTTGACATCTGAACTGCAGGAACTTGGAATACTTTTGATGGTGATGGTTTTATTTTTTTGTGTGTGGTGGTTGTTCTCTGTCTGAGATATCAGCTGTATTGGTATCTTAGCAGATTCTGACTATTTCTAAATCTTGACTATTTCTTGTTTTGCTTTACTTTGCTGCTTAGTATATGGTGTGCTGTTTCCAACTGCCTTAGTCTTTCCTTGGTTTCTTCTATCACTTTTATATTATTTCTTGGTGGTGGGTTTTTTTAAAGATTTTTTTTTCTTTTTTTCTTTTTTTTTTCCACAGCTGAGTTTCTGTACAGAGCAATGATTTTGTTGTTACAGTGACCTTAATGGTAGAATAAGTGAAAGCACATGCCGCTGTCACAGAATAGAGTTCTTGGACTCTATGGAGACGTTATTAGAGTAAGCATCAGAGTGATAAGTGTCCATGTCTCATTAGAGAAGTGTTAATACTGGAATTTTAAGGGTCTGCTCTTCTCTTTTTACCCTTTCCTATTCTGTGCAGTAGTATATTCACTGTATACTTCAAGGAATGACAGGACAGCTGTGGCTTAAGAATTACTGGAGGCGCATGAGGTATGATAGGCATCTGACCAACAGAACAGCCACATCAAGAGTTGACTAATAAGTGAGAGGCTGAATGTTTGTAATACTCTTCTAGCATAATCAAAATAAAGAAAATAATTAGAATTAGAAATAGGGCAGATATCTGGTTAAGAAGTGTTATCAAAGGGCATTGATGCCTTCTAAATGAACAAGAGGTTCACGTTTGAGTCAACTGCAAGCAAGACAGCCAGTAGTCTTTGTTTCCATTTCCTTTCTTACTATAAGTGACCATATTTTCTACTTGAGATGCATTCCTGGTCTTATCAGAGTCTTAATTAAAGTGGACATTATGGAAGAGTCTGTTTTGAATGAAAGGGAGGAGAGGTAGAAATAAATTATTTGCTGATACTTGGATAGTTTTTGTGATTTTAATCATTTGAAGTTAAACTGCCATTAGTTATGTTACTCGCATTGGCAACCGACACTTTCCACAAGAGTCCTCAAACTTTTTGGTTATGGATGGTCATTGCTTACAGGAATGTCATAAGGAGGTTGATTTCAAATACCCCATGATTTCAGACAGACGTGTGTATATATATGCATTTGCTATCTATTCTGATGAAGAAAGCTCTTTTTCTGCATTATTATTCAATGTTTAGGCTCTTCACAGTTTGAGCTGCACAAGCAAGGGTCAATGATTTTATGACTAAAGAGGTAGTACAGTGTTATCCAGGGGTGTAGCAGTGAACTAGATATACGATTCAAGCTGCGGACAAGTAGTCTGTGTATGTTTATAGAGATCAAGGTGCCCATTTATTAAATTAGGAGATGCAGGAGTGCGTTGTAAATGTAATTTCTTGGTAGGTTTTGTTAATTTCTATATACGAATTAATCGGTACAGTATTTTCTTTCTACTTGCTATGTCAAGAAGAGTTAATAAGGGCTTGAGGTCATTCCTGGAAGGAATTTTAGAGATAATTTAGAGAAGAAAACTGTGGAATTAGATGTTTTTCTCATCAGAGGATCATGTGACAGTTCAGTTTAGGTCACTTATTCTACTTGCTTCAGGCCCGTTTCTCAAGGGTGCCCAATACTGTGGTTAGGGAGTGAGCTGAATAGAATGAGATGATTTGATATCTCAAACCTCCTCCTTCCTTCTCTTTAGTCTTTGCCTAGTTTCCCATGTAGCCTTACTTTTTCAGCAGGTGTTTGTGAGCCATCAAGCAATGAAGTATTTGCTAATATTAAAATATATAACGAGTTATGTCTAGATTATTATGCTGTGTCCTGGTGCTCATATTTCATCTACTGGCTTTTGTGAGGGTTTTTGTAAGCATCTGGATCAACAGACTTTATTGAGATTTGGGAATTTTAAATCCTATGTAAAACAAGACAATGAAGTTACCATCTTATTCATGTCAAATCTTCAGCTGTCTGCCCCCTTTTTTTTCTTTTTTTTTTACAATTAATCCATACTGAACATGATTGCTAGACAAAAAAGTAGTTACTAGTTAATTGTCTTTTATATTACGTTTCAGCTAATCCAAATACTTGCAAAGTCATCTAATTCATACCTAAATGTCAGAAACGAGTTACTGTCAGCAATTAGTCTCTGTGTGGCTGGGATTCATCTTGCATATATGTAGTAATTCAAAAACTAGACATCTTAGTCAAGTCAAGCAGCTAGATGACTACTGAAAGTAATGGAAAAAAATAGACACTTCAATAATGAATTTAATCCCATCTGTCTTAAACAGCTATTTTAGGATGAGATGAATCAACCACTTGATGTGCCTGTTTCCATTTGCTACAGAGGGAGCTGGAGCACTAGTTTAGTTTAAATCTAGTTTATAGGAGTTTAAATTTAGGTGAAATTAACACCTTATATGAAAGCAGTTATTCCAGATTTAGGTTTATTTCACAATTGCTGTAGAAATGTATTTGCTACTGTTTGTGGTCATCTTCTTGCAGATACATTTTTTTCCGTGTCTCCCTTTCAATTTTAAATAATCATGTGATTGCTTGATGGGCTTGGTTATTTGGATAAAGGCACTAAATGAAGTTCATTCTGAAAGGTTCAATAGGCAAAATCCTTTACTTTTGCTTAAGTGTTCAGATTTCTGTTCCATACATAAAAAGAAAAAATAAACATGTGATAACGAGGTTAGAGAACTGACCTGGCTGAAAAATAATTTAGGTTATTTTCAGGTGCATCAGGTCTTTTGGCCTGATGCATAATGTGGCTGTAGAGTTACATGTGCTGGGACAGCAGAGCAGACAGTGGTGTGACTAAGAGCAGCAGGACTAAAACAACATGTTGTCTTGCAATATTTTTCAGATATACAGGCTAAACAACTTACCACGTGTGAGGCTGGTTTAGCCTTCACAGTTTCATAGGTCCTCTAAGTTTTGCTGGGGAAAAAAGTAGGTATGAGTGACCATACTTAAAACTTAGGAAGAAGACCTTGTGCTCTGAACATGCTTCTGCTTTGGATATTTAATGATTCAGGTATGAAGATGATTTTTGGTTTTGTTTAACAAAGCAATAGGAATAAAGAACAATAGAGTAAGCTTTTTAAAAAATGTCTTTTGATTTGTATTAATATGTGAAATTGGTGAATTAGAAGTGAGCTGATGGCAGTTTTTCATGTGTTCTAGAACACTGTCTCATTATGCTGCTAAAGATCATAAATTATTTTTCAAAGTTTTGGCACCTGTAAGCAATAATGTGTAGTGTTAGCCTACATAAAAGCTTAAAGGTTTGTAAATTCAAAGAAATACAAATCAGTTGTTGAAGGACTTGAGGATACTGGTGGATGGAAGATTAGACATGAGCCAGCAACGGGCATTTGCAGCCCAGAAGGCCAGTCGTATCCTGGGCTGCATCAAAAGGAGCGTGGCCAGCAGGTTGAAGGAGGAGGTTCTGCCCCTCTGCTCTGCTCTGGTGAGACCCCACCTGGAGTCCTGCGTCCAGCTCTGGAGCCCTCAGTGCAGGAAAGACATGGACCTGTTGGAGAGGGGCCAGAGGAGGCCACAGAAATGATCAGAGGGCTGGAACAGCTCTGCTGTGAGGACAGGCTGATAGCTGGCTGTTCAGCCTGGAGAAGAGAAGGCTCAGGAGAGACCTTATTGTGGCCTTTCAGTACTTAAAAGGAGCCTGTGAGAAAGATGGGGACAGACTTTTTAGCAGGGCCTGTTGCAATGGGACATGGTTTTAAAATAATGGTAATGGTTTTAAAATAAAGGCTGGATGGGGCTCTGACCAACCTGATATAGTTGAAGATGTCCCTGTTCATGGCAGGGGGATTGGACTAGATGAGCTTTGAAGATCTCTTCCAACCCAAACTATTATATGATTCTGTGATCTTTATTTTCGAAACTGTAAAATAAAACTCTCAAAAGTGGAGTATAAAACATCTGCTTCTCTTTTAGACAGAGAGAAACTGCATATGTGATGAAAGAAAGCAGTAAGTTAGTGATTTCTCTAATTTGCTGATCAACAGCAGTGTAGCTGAAAGCTACAGTGGTTTATTACTGGGATGTTGTCTTTACACATTCTTCAGTGCTCGTTAACATTTCAGATTGAGACAGACTATACAACCTTACTACTATTTGCAAAGAAAGGTGTCCTTCCACATCAAACCCGTCCTTTTTTTGGAAGATTTTAGTAAAAACGTAAGGGAGGTATTTTCGTAGAGTCTGCTGTATGCTACAGTTGTTAGTGGCTTGTCACTGACCCCAGGTTGGTTTTGCCTCTCTATAGACTCTGTAGGATGTGGAGGAACTTTCTGGGCAGAGACAGGCAGTGCTTGGACTAGAAAATGAAACTGTTGAGATAACACTGATGAAAGAGCAATTATACACGTGAAAGTTACCTCTCTTAGCTGACTTCACCCATTTTAAAATTACATTCCCCACTTGGTGACAAGAGGATTTATTACACCATAAAATTGTGAGCTGAGGTAGTACATTTCTTCCCTACCTTCATATGTTTTAAAAAATTGTGGAAATGAAGAAATTTTCTATAGATGTCAGCAGAGGTTTAGGATGCTTGAAAAGATGTCTTCTGTGAAGAAATTTTATATATATTTAATGTTTTACAAAAATATTTAACATAATTTGTAATGAGAAAAATGTACACAAATTAGAAGACAATGTATTTAATTATAATAGAGTTACTTGGCAACACACTTCAGAATAGAAAACTGAGAAGGCGAAATTTTTAAGTAGTGATGGAAAATCCTATTCAAGCTTCGTCACTCAAAGGATGGACAGAATATCCCCAAAAGGCTTGTGTTGAATCCTTCTTGTAAGTGAGAAATGCAAATAGCCTTCAGCAATGTTCACAGAAGGTCTTTAATCAAACTGTCAGTTTTGTGGCTCTTGTTTCTTCTTTCATTGCTTTTAGTGGTAATTATGAAGCTATAAAGCTATAATACTGAATGTCTATCTGTAGCTTACAGCAAACTATCCAGAGAGAAATTGTGACGAGCAGCAGCAACTGCTTTTCTTTTTTTTTTTTTCTTTTTTCTTTTTTTTTTTTTTTTCTTTTTTTCCTCCTTTGGGATGATGTTTATGGTGAGCAGCTGCTTTTTTTTTTTTTCCTTATCTTTTTTTTCCTCCCTTTCTGTGATTCAGAGAACTGATTATAGGGTAGATCCATGTTTTTTTCACACTGGTCTCCAAACACTTACAAATTATCCTGCAGTAGTTTAGTAAAATGAAAACAGGAAAACAGGACACCTGGTTCATAGAAATGTAGAAATGGTGCTGAAACATAAGGATACCCTTGATTTTCTCATTCTTTGGAGTGAACTTGGTGGTCTTGCCGCTTTTCCAAGAAAACAGACATTCATTGAAACAGGAGAGAATCTGACTTGATATTAGGTAAAGTTTTTTCACCATTGTAACACTCAAATGTAGAACAGGCTGCCCAGAGAGGTGGTGCATTTCTTTACCTCTGAAGGTTTTCGAAACACTACTGGATAAATCCCTGGTGAGCCTGGGCCAGGTTATGCCAGTCTCATTTTTACAGTGAATTGGGGCAGTTAGAGGTGCGAAGATTTTGTAAAGCCCTTCCTCTACTTTGCTTTGAGTTTTCCCAGCAACTAAAAAGGCTATCCATTGCAAACAAGTATTATTTTATAGGTATTTTAACAAAGATATCTGAATAACTGAAGCTAATAGAAGCTGCAGACTCTTTACTATTTGAGACAAACAAACAAACAGGTTTATCAGTGTGTGACAAACTTGTCCACCATCTCTCCTACTGTCCTGTCTCCAACAGTGGCAATAAGTCAATATACGTCGGGAAGGAAGAATGGGATAAGCATGTTTGATACTTTACTAGCCTCCAACTATTTTCAGCTTGGGTTGCTTCATGAACTAGATATGGTTTCTGGGCATGAGTGTTTGTATGACCACTACAAGCTGCAGGAATCTCCATCAAAATGTAAATAATTAATTGGAAGAACGATAAAGACTAAAAGCAATAACTCTGTCATTGTTAAAATCTTGTGTGTATACTTCTTATTTGTTTACTCTTTCATTATAGCCATCACCTCTTCTGGGAGTTAGTCTTGAAGAATCACTCTCATTTTAATTAATCCATAACTGTCTAGTTGAAATCATATCTCATTTGAAAATATTCCTCATACTGCAGGATGACATATAGCAGGCTGTTCTTAGACCTGTCAGAAGTACTTGGATTAGCCAGGGAACACTGTGCCAAGACAGGTCAGGAGTGGCTTGTTGAAGTTCTGTGTAGCTTGGGAAAGCTTCACCAATTGTGTCCCATGTAAAGTCAACCTGAGAGTATTGACAACATTTCTTAGAATCTTTAGAAGCTCTAGAAAATGAATGCTGTTTTGCAAACATCATTCCCTCAGCTCGCTCTCTCCTCCACCTCCAAATTCAGGACTTCTTCCTTCATTTTGGGACTTCTATCCACTAGTAACTAATGTGAACATGAGTTAATCCAGTGAGGATAGTCATCTTTCGTATAGGTATGTCATTAGGTTGGGATAGTCTGTTTGTATATCTCTGTTAAAAGTATTCTTAAATAAAAATAATAACAAAATAACATTAGTGAGCAAAATCATAACTGAAAGCTTGGTTGCAAACACGTCTCCAAGGCCACGTAGAGATTATTTGGTGAAATGGTCCTCTTTTACAAGTAGCACAAATATTGACAATATTTTATTTTCTTAATTTTTAAAAAATCCTAGTAGTATGGAAAGCTATTTTCTCTATTTAAAATAGCTGTTTAATTTTGCAAGAGTTGTTCAGAAGAAAAAACAGATAACTCTTTGGACTAAGCAATGGCTTAATCAAATTCAAGATTTATTTTAAGGATGTTGGCATAGAAGAGTTAGTAATTATAAAAGTAGTGCTGATATGTTAAGCAAAAGTGAACTTTCTGAGAAACGGTTATAAACCCATCTGCTCAAGGATGCTGAGAATTTGGAGAATTGTTCTGTGGATATATTTCTGTGTCTTTTATTTGGAAAGATTTAGCCTTGCTTTTGCTATGGAATTTCATTCAGTGAAGGACGGTCCTATAGTTAACATAAGGCTGCTGAAGTAAGCTTTTTCAGCTTGAATACATAGTTTGGAAATGAGCAGTGACTTGTAAACCTGGAGGAATACAGTAGTGATTATCTTGAATAAGTTAGCTGCAAGAACTAAATGACTAATTATATAATATCTGCTGCCTCTTTTAATATCCAAGACTGTGGATATCATAGAGCACTACGATCAGCCCTTGGAGCAATAGAAATGAAATTCTTTATCAGCTCTTAGAGCTTCTCCCTTTGTGTATTTTGTTTTGACCCTGAATGTATTTTATGATGTGGACATCTGTTTGCTAAAAATCTCATTAGTCCCACTGTCTTATTTCAGCCAATTGAGATCTCCTAATGGAAGAATTAAAGGAAGACCCTACCTTTACAAATAAACCAAAAAGTGGTCATATCAGTGCTACACCCTCAAACTCATTTTTGCTGTTTGTAGCTAAGACTGATTTTGTAGGGTTTTCATGGAAGAAGATTCAGAGTCTGGTTTTACTCATTCTTTCTGGTCTTGACCAGACGGTGACAGTTTATACACAGTTGTCAACTGCATTAGACAAACCATATGTACTCCCGCCACCCTCTTGGCTGTGGGTGGCAGCATGCAGGAACAGAACTGGCTACTTTCTCTGCTCAGCATCCCTCAACAGAGCGGATCCAAAAGATCCAACTCGACTGCAGAGCTGTTTTGCTAGTCAACAAGCACTGCACCCCACCCACATTCCTAACTAGCAGATGGTGAGGCAAGCCTGTTGAACATGGTGAGGGATTTCACTATATCTCTTAAAAGTAAATAGAAAAGATTTGAAAATTCTATTTAAAAAATCTAAATTACAGAATTAATTAGCCTTGAAAGCATAGCATCATATAAATATAGGATTTTATATTCTCTGTGAAACTTTCATGGTGACCTTAGATAAATATTATTTCAGTAAAGTGCTTTTTAAGCATGAGACTGTTTATTTAAGGTACTGGTCATCCTAATGCTCTAAATATCAAAGACTTCTGACTAAAGACATTTGTTCTGGAATAAAAGATCAACTAGTACTCTACTGCAAGTTCTTTTGACTTAAAAAAAAAAGGCATCAAGCTAGTTTCTTCCCTGCTGTTCATGAATACAAGATTCTGCAGACCAGGTCATGGTTGCTTCTGTTTCTCTCTTGACTGTATTCAGCTTATTCTTTCTGTGATTGCTACGTGACTTCTTGCATAGGTACCTAGATATGGCTCAAATAATCTCTAGTTTGGGATTCTAATATTATTTAGTGATTTACAAATAATAATTTACAACTAAATCTCTGTATGCATGAAAATTATCACTAGAGTGAAAGGTTGTGAAATTCAAGTCAGATTAATTTTTCTGAATAGAAGCATGCTTAGAACTTTATTAAAACAGGGGCTTTGCCTTGTTGAGTTCACCATCTATACGATAAGTTGCAATACTGATATTTGCTCTAATAGGCACATTTAATACATAAAAATGAAATTTCCGCAAGGTCATCTAATGAATTAGTGTCACAGTGAGGAATGAAGACAGTCTGATTACAGAAATGGTATTATGTTCTAACACCACGTTCAACATACTGTATTCCCCTCTATGTAATAGCAGCAGCAAAATTCAAGGAAAATTGCTGATTTGGTTTTGTCCAGGAATTTATATCTTGCTTGATCAATTTTATCAGAAATGTGTGATCTGTCAGTCTCTCTCACTTCCCACACTCTGACTTCTGTCCTGACTTTCTGTTAAGATCACTTAATTTCTCTTCAGCATAATAGTTCATCTAATGGACCTCAGCCCCTTTATTTAAAAAATCTGTTTTCTGCCTTTGTACCTATCAGCAGCACACCTTCTACCAATATACTTTATCCAGACTGCATCATGAATTGAATTTACACAGTACTTCTCAGCTCTGAAATAAGGCATTTTACCAAAGATAGCAGTAGTATAATCATGAAGTTGATATAGCGGTTCCAAATTCGAAGCTGAAAGGAAAAGGAAAACAGGTAGGTTTTCAAGTTGATTTTACAGATGAAAGGTATCAAGTATTTTTTTATATCTCTGAATAATTACAGAGAGAACATGCTAAGCAGAAAAAAAAGCCCACATTATGTGATATGATCTTTATTTACTGCTAAGACTTGAACTCCAGCATCAGAATGTCCCTGCTAATGTAAACTATTATCATCCAGGTTTATGAAATGTGCTGAGGAAATTAATAGAAGTGGAGTCTGCTTTGTATGGAGTGAAAACCTGAAATTACTGCCTTCTTCCTTTTGCTTTAAATGGATCTACAATGTTTTTTTATTATTGTCATTTGGCTGGCTGCTGAGTGTCCATGTGGCATCCTCACAGAGAATGCTTTACAGTAGTTTTAAGAGGATGAAAATTATATAATGAGTAAAGTTTATTTACCCACATTAATAGCGAAATCATATCCATTAGCATTCTAAACACACGAATCTTATTCAAATCTTTCTGATATCTGAATTACGAGAGGATGTAATGTGTCTGATGTCTAGTCCATTATATTGAAATATCATTGTTGTAAACAAGTTATGAATGCTGTAGTTCATTTGTATCCATTAAGTCCAAAGACATTGTAACATGAAATGAGTGGAAAGGACAAGGGAACAAAATATGAACCACTAGTGTTGTGAGAAGAACTGCAGTAGAAGTGGAAAAGCTATTAAGTGCACTTCCACTTAAAGAATTTGGCTGCTAAAGGAAATAAAGGTGACCTTTTGAATGTAATTGTGTGTGCTCTGAAAATATGGTGTAGTAATTAACTAAATATTGGGTGTTTAAAAAAATAAGCCTACTTCTAGGTGAATTAATTAAACACTTGTGAATTGCATTGCTTTTTACTTAGCCCTGAAGTTGTAAAGAGTGAGCCATACGGAGAGAAGGCTGATGTCTGGGCTGCGGGATGCATTCTTTATCAGATGGCAACTCTGAACCCACCGTTTTACAGCACAAATATGCTCTCCTTGGCAACTAAGGTATTTGGATTTGCCAGATCAACCTGCCAATTATTTCTGCATGTGTTCACTAGATCCACGAGAATTTATGTTTGAGGTTATTGAAGCACAAACTCCTCTTTGGTCTGATGTGTGAATGAGTCTAAGGGTTTAACATTGTACAAATTACTATTTTGCCACACTAATTGCAAAAATTGCTTGTAAGTGTTAGTACATTATTACCTCCCAGACTAGCATATCTCTGTCATTGCATGTAGTGATAGGGACTTTAGATATATAAAATTTCTTGATGTACTATAATACTGGATTTTCTATAGCATTGTGTATTACACCTTTAGGACGAGATCGCAACTAAAAAATGTTTCCCTTATTCAGATATCGTAGCCCTTTGGTCTACAGTGATTATGTATGCTAATGTGGATACCTGATTAGAAGTGACATTCTGCATTAGAAGATGTGTTCTAAGTTGTTTTGCAAGTTAGAGCTGATGATGTAATCGAGAAACAATACTTATCATATGGGATCTTCAAATAAATATTGGAATATTTTTCTTCATTTAACTGTAAATTTTTTTTTTGCAGATAGTAGAGGCTCTGTATGAACCTGTGCCAGAAGGACTGTACTCTGAAAAAGTTTCATTTACCATTAAGAGGTAATTACTCATCTAGTTTTGTTTCTGCAGAAAAGTTGTTTTGTTTGTATGTTTCCAGGAGTGGTAATGTGACAGTTTATTGACTGTAGCAACTGCCAGTATTTGTCTCTGAATGTGAAATATCTTCTGATTTAAAGAAAAATGGAGGTATCTCCTTGCCCTGCTAATACCACATGCAGTATAGTTGCATACATGCAACTGGAAAACTCATGCCAGTATAGTCAGCACATTTATCCAGCCAGTATAGACTTTGTGCTCAGTACTGAAGTTTAATACCAGTTTGTAGTTGATTCCCTATGCATCGTTGTTGTTGGTTTTTTTGTTTTTTAGGTTTTTTTTTTTTCCCTCTCATGAAAATACAGCATTTTGAGTGATTTTTCAGGTGGTGTTTATGGGCAAGGAAATAACTCTGTTGCAATGTATTATTTATAGGTCACTGTAAGGTCACAGTCATAGTTTTGTGTGTTTATTTGGCTGATAGAAATGTTTCCCACTACCTTCTAGTCCTGTTAGCAGGATAGCAGAGATAACAAAGCAAAGATAACACCATAATGGAGGGAAAGATGAGCCTGTATTTGTTCCATTCACTCACCACATATTTCTCTTAGCTATGGATACATCTTCCTGGTGATAAGGTAATGTGTAAAGCATAGAGAGTGAATTAGTGCACTTCTATGAGATTTAGCTCCCTTGATTTTTTCCGTTTTAGAAAAACTCCACTTAGCACAAAAATGCTTTTACTTTCTCACTTAAATGTTGAATTCCATCTCTAAAAAGCACTTTACTGTACAAAGACTGTAACATTTTATACTATATTTTATTGTATAAAAATGTTTCTGTTATTGAAGGACCTTGAGTGTGAAGGACAACAATGGAGAGGATAGGAGCTAATAGAAATAACCTTTACACTTAAGAGGTCTTGAAATGAATTTTAATATTTCAAATATTTACATATATTTGTAGTTAGAATAACTGCCTTTATTAATTCATTGCTTGCTATTTAAGAATAATATAGTGATCTCAAATGCATCCAGAAAATATCTTCCAGTCACATCATATCAGTATTGGTATTTATTGCATTCTCCTATAAATTTGAAACACATCTTTATCAGTGACTTAGATAAAGTTATGCAAGTATCTGGCCCTCTGTATTTTCCTTCTTTTCATTCCTAATAATGAAGAGAAACTCTGTAATAGGAAGTTTTTGTGGGGTTTTCAAGGCCAGCTATTGAGTTATTTATGATTGTAGATATTGTGGCTGTATTAAACAGGTTCACTGAATGTCTCATATCATCAAGAGGCTGGCTACTATGGAAGCTAACTGGTTTAAATACATGATTAAATAGGTATTTGCATGAAAATATTAATATTAAGTTTCCCTATCACATAAGAGTTGTTCTGCTTATTTTAATAGCAGTGGGAAGCACATTTTTTTTAATGTTGATTCCCTTATTATGAGTTAATCTTTAAATGAAATATTATGCTTAGGTTTTGGCTTATGCTTTGTGAGATATTTAGAAAGAATAAAGAACATTAAAGATAAGCAGTAATAATTAGATTTTACTTATAATACAGATGAGGAAACATTAACAGAAATGAAGTTGTTCTTTCCAAATGACTGGAGCACAACACATATTCAAAGATGGATGTCATAAATAGAAAAAATAATTTATTGATAATGATTAGAAAAAACATTGAAAGCTTCACATTGCAACTGTAAATTTGCATTCAGTGTTATCTTTATTATTCAGTATTGTTATTATTAAAATACAGTTTTGTTGGATTAAGCTACTAAAGAAAGTTTTGGACTCAGAATAATCAAAGTCCTTCAAAGTTCAACATTAGTCTACTCAATGTTTAGTCATAAATAAAAACATGCATGGGAAATAGATTTAGGACTTATCAGAAGTCTTTTCCAGCTCACATTGTTATCGTAAATTTTAACCAATTTCATTGGTCCAATGGATTAGATTATTGGATTAAAATTTTTAAAAAATCAAATGGAACATTTCTTAAGGGTGAAAAGTTTGCATCTCTTTAAAGTAAATATAAAATTTTAAGTGAGACTGATCAACAAAGTTATGAAAATTAATGAGATGAATCTGTGGATTCGAGCAAATTTAAACAAAAATATTAAAGTCAAGAAGTTTAAGTACTATAAAACATTTTCAAAACTGCTACTTTACATGACAGTTACGTTTATTTAGAAAGTACTGTTGTAGGAAGTAGTAAAATGATTCTTTGACACTTTCTTTAGGGAAGGGTGTTGGGTTAAGTGTATCTGTGTGCTAGCTGCTCAGTAGTATTCTTCAGGGAAGTCATAGTAAATTATCAGGTTCACTGGAGTTAACAGATTTAAGACCATTGATAGTACATGCACAACCGTACATACTACCTACAAAATATTTGGAGGATTTAAAAACAGACCTAATAGAATATTACTGCTGCTACTAAACAGCTACCTAGAGTGCCTGAAACAAGAACCATAGAACTGTAGAGTAATTTAGGTTGGAAGTGACCCCCAGAGGTCATCTAGTCCATTTGCTCAAAGCAGATGCAATTAGATCTGGTTGCTCATTGCTCAGGGTCTTGTCTGAGTTCTGAATATCTTGAACGATGGAGATCCTACAACTTCTCTGGGACCTCTTCAGTGCTTGTCTGCCTTTGTGATTAAAAGTAGTAGTAGTAATAATAATCCTTAGAACACAGCAAAGTCTGATTAGATATAACTTGAGTCTATTGTCTCTTGCCCTATCACTGTGCACCTCTGAGAAGCAGAAGTAGATAGCAATCAGATCTCTGTGTGGGTGGCCCAGGTCCCTCCGAGAACAGCCCTTCCCCATGTATCAACTGATCCCTGCAATTTGGTGTTCACAAACCTTTTGACAATGCACTCCATCCCATCATCTAGGTCATTAATAAAGACTTTAAAGAGTACTGTACCCATATCAATCCCTGGAGGATGCTACTTCTAGCCACCAGCTGGACTTTGTACTGCTGATGACATCTCTTTGCGCCAGGAAGTTCAGCCGATTATCTACCTGTCTTATAGTCCTGTGGATACTGTGGGATATTGTGTCAAAGGCCTTGCTAAAAGAAAGCTACCCACAACATATACTGCTCTCCGCTAGTCCACAGAGCCTGTAATCTCATCACAGAGAGCAATCAGGCTAGTCGGGTATGACTGCTGTTTAGTAAATGTTTGGCTGTTCCCATTTGCATTCTTGACCTTTGTGTGCTTGGAAATTACTTCCAGGGGAATTTGTTCTATTATTTTCCCAGGGACTTAGGTGAAACTGACTGGCTAGTAGCTTCCTAGATCCTCCCTCTTGCTCTTCTTGGGCACACATGTGATATTCAAGTTTTTCCAGGCTACAGGAACCTCCCTCTGATCTTTTCACACATGAGATATAGTGGCATTGACCATTTGCATCAACACCCTCAGGCTCATCTCATCTGGTCCTATGGACTTGTGTGTGTTCAATTGGCTTAAATGCTTTCTCACTATATTTTCTGCTGTGTGGTAATGCTTCATGCACATGGATTCTACAGGCGTGCTCAAAGAGCTGGAACACTTAAGGCCAAAGTTTCCTAATGAAAATGGAAGCAAAAAGGGGATTGAATGCTCCAGCCTTTTCCATGTCCTTTGTCATCGAGTTACATAGTGGGTCCACACTTTCCTTAGCCTTTATCTTCTTGTCAATGTACTTATAGATGGCCTTTCTTCTCCCTTCCACATCCATTGCTAGTCTCAACACCAGATAAGCTTTGGCTTTTCCTAACGCCTGTGTAGCCCATTGCTGCTTCCTACATGCAGGAGTGGGCTGTTCCTGCACCTGGAGGTGTCCCTGAAGATTAGCAAGCTCTCCCAAGCTTTCCATTTACCTTCCAGGGCAGTCTTCCACGAGATTCTACCAGGAAGACCCTTAAACAGGCCAAATTCTGCTCTCCTGAAATCCTGTGTTGTAACTATGCAATCTTTCTCACTTCTCTCCGGATTTTGAACTCCACAGTTTGATGGCTGCTGTAGCTGAGGCTGCCCTCAATCTTCATATCCCTCTCTGGTGGTTCTTTGTTTGTGAACAACAGGTCTGGCAGAGTGTCTTTGCTAGTTAGCTTCTGAATCACCTACACCAAGAAATTGTTGCCAACAGATTCCAGAAACCTCCTGGATTGCTGCACTGAGCTGTATTACCCCATCGGCAGATAGGTTAATAGGCCCCAATGAGTCTGAGTGCCTGCAATCATGAATCTTCCTCAATCTGTCCAACAATGGCTTCATGGACTTCCTCTCCATTTTGGGGTGGTTTGTAGCAGTCATTTACCACAATGTTGGTCTGTTCCTCTGATCCTTACCCATAAGCTCTTGACTAAATGGAGCCAAGTGTTGGACTTGCACGTTGCATCCCTCCTTATTTGAGCCTTTCTCCATTCACTCAAAGAATTGAGGAGAACACCACCTCAGCCTGCTGCGCTTCACATTTGACCCCAGTGCTCTCTAGTCACTTTTGATATGTTCAGGGTCGGCCCTGGTAGTGTCATCCATGCCCATGTGAATCAGCAGCAAGGTGTAATAGCCCAAGGGTTAGAAGAGTCTTGGTAGTATCTTCACAGTGTCCTGAATCCAAGCCCCTCACAAGCAACAGGCTTCACGATCATCAAGTTAGATCAAAGAAATGGATGCCTCTATTCTCTCGATCTCAAATGACTGTCAGCCGCTGCTTCTAATTTGTGATGTCAACACTTGATTTACACTCACCTGGCTCAGATGTGTCCTCTGTTAGATCTTGTTCTCCCTCACCTGTTCCTAGGTCACTATCCCTGTTCTGTAGTTGTGTATCTGTAGTCAGAGGAAAAGCCTTCCTCTGTTGGCAGAAGTCATAAGTCTCCAGCCTACCTCCTCTTGGGAGCCTCCATCAAATGCTTCTTTGAGGGTAATCTCTAGGTTTTCCTCCTTCTTTGCATTGTTTGGGGGTGTCATCTCTGCAAAGTTTCCACGAAGATCTTGTCTTTCTCCTGTAAACCCTCCTGGCAGCCCACTCATCTCCTTCACAGCTGCTTTGTCCAGTGGTGCAGCACCTTGATTAGAGCACAGTCCCCACAAGGGAGGTCAATGTCTCCTCCAGCCCCAGGAAGGACCACCAAGTACTCCGCAGTGTGTCTGGGAGTGCACAGCAGCAGCCTCCCCATTGCAGTTCCATCTGGGTCAGCGCCTCTGATGTGCCGAGGAGAATTGTTCCAGCTGATGGCAGAGATTGCTGTGTGGTGTGTCAACACCAAGGCTGCGTGGTGTTAAACTGTCCCATGCAGGCTGGAGCAGAGTGCTGGCCAGCACGGCTTGATAAATACCAGTAGAGGAATGCCGTGGTAGTAAACAGGTTTTTAGAAAGTAGTAGTTTGCTTTCATTAGAGAATGTTCTTTCTGTAGATGTTTGACTCCTGATGCAGAGGCACGTCCAGACGTAGTGGAGGTCAGCTCACTGCTGTCTGATGTGATGATGAAATACCTGGATGTTTTATCCACCTCTCATCTCATGTTGGAGAAGAAACTGGATCGGGAGAGGAGACGAACCCAGAGGTACTTCATGGAGGCTAATCGAAATGCAGTAACCCAGCACCATCAGCTTTCCATTTTATCACAAGTAAGTAGATGTATTAGGCTTTATTTTTTCTTATCATTGTTTGCCAGATCTGAGAAAATAAAGTACAACAAAGCAGAAAATAAATCAAAACAACCCATTCTTTCAGAACAATTTTCCATGCAGGCTCTTTAATTTTTTTTAACAAGGTATTCATTCATTTTTTGTGGACATGTTTATGCAGGAAAAATAACAGTATCTTAAAAACTGCTATCATTCCATGTTGGAAAATGGCATTGTTATGGAGGTACTTGCAGTTTTGATAGAATCTGATAACGTTTAATTATTACTGCACACTTGTGAATGGTTTGTGAATAGGAGAATAAAGGCTTGCTAGGGTGGAACAAATGGATAATCTTGTGTGTGATTCACAAACAATGAAACCCAGAAAATGGAACTTACACAAATATAATTTTTAATTACAGATTGCTAAATAAAGAACACTGATGTTGATAAGGTATTTGCTCATGCTTTCTACCGTCTGATGCAGTTCTGCAGAACCGCTTCTTAAAATTATGCCATTTGCTTCAGGCTGTGTTTTAAGAACCCTTCATGAAGGACATCAGTATTTTACATAATGAACCAAACTTGTATATGATCTCAGAGAATTTACATTAAAAAAAACCCCAATGTTTTTGTGTAGTAAAAGCTCACTGTGAAAATTATTGTTATGGTCATTGTGAAGCAAAGTTATAATTTATACAGCTACTTTTGTCTGTTCACCTATTGTATCTCTCTTAGTTTCCTTTTATTAGGGCTCAGTAGTTTTCACTGAAGAACCTCTGTATAGGAAAAAGATTTTCAGGAACACGAGGTCCTGAATTCATGGATTTATTTTTTTAATATGTTCTTTTGTCTTCACCTTCCTGGCCAAACCTAAGACTTGTAGAAATTGTTAACCATTTATTTTGAGTAGTTTTTTGACCTATCAGTCCAAGATAATTATTTGTATTACACAATTCCATTTTTTTCAAGAAAAAGAATGCAAAAAACTTCCAGAAAAAATGTAACAAACTCCTGTCATTTGAAACATAACAGGTACTGAGGTGAAAGAAAAATACCGAGTAGCATTTATAACTTAAAACAGTATGAGCAACTATTTTCCATGTTTTTTGAGTTTTCTTACCTTACACATTTGGAAACTTGTTGTATGTCATTATTTTTTCATGTCTTGATGTCGTTGTTTTCTTGCATAACTGTGATGAAATTTGCAAAGAAAAAAAAAACGTGCTATGGGTGGAAAACTGCTTGATTTGGGATTTCAGTGCAATTATCCTGTCTTTGAGAGAACAGTGCCCTATCCAGACACTTGTAAGATATAAGAGAAGTAATAGCTTTACATTGAAGTTAGACTACTCCTGTTTTGTATAAATACTTGAAAAATATGCCTATCTACACACCAAGATTTTTGGGGGATAATGGCTAGTCTTCTCAAGGAAGGAATACAGTAATTCTAGTTCCACTCCAATGGATATTTTATTATGTATATTTAAAGACATGGGTACAGAATTCTACAGAAGCTGAGTGGCGTATGGCTCAGTAATGAGAAGTGGTGGACCTAATTGTGTGTTGTTGCTGTGAAAAATAAATCAGGCTAGGATCTTTCGAATTTCACAGAAGTGCTACAAGGAAACAGAAGGAGCCATGTTGTTTCCATGTTCTCAGTATTGTAGGAAAATGTTATGAAGTTGGAGGGTTTCTAATAAAGAGAATAATTATTCCTGAAAAGTTTGACTTCATACTTTAGTTTGACAATATTCTGACTAAAAGTACTAGGAAGAATTTCAAGCAGCTGTTCCCAAAATAAAAATTCTGTGAGGTATGGACAACCTAATTAATCTTAGTCAAGGCCTCAGCAATTCTACAGCCAGGTAATTTGTCATTTTCCCATGGTGTTAGAGAATTCAGTGTTTCTGCCATGTAGTTCAATGTTTTGTCGAAGCCAGCTACCTTATACGTTTTTGTCTCTCTAGTAAAATATACTTGTGGCCTCCTTTTTCATCCCAGTTGTGTCATATTGTGAATGTTTCTGAAATTAAGAGTGTACTCTCTGTCCTGGTTTATGGAACTATACAGCATAGATCTTTTGGAGCCAGAGTGGAATCTATTTTATAAGTAGTTTAAGACCAGTATGGAAGCTGATAAGTAGGCAATTGAAAGGCAGGTCAGTAGATGATGTTGGAGAAGGGTAGTTACTTTGCCTGGCAAGTATAGCATAAAATCCATGCTTAAAAATACTCCTAATGAAAAGAATCATTATTAGCACCTGACATAAATTATTACCTTTTCTTGTTTTCCATAGAAATTGTTGTTTATGTAAGAACAGAAGCAGATTTAGGAATGAAAGGTGTTCAATAGAGTGCGTTCAGTTCTGAAAGGTTAAGGTTGCTGACTTAACACAGGGTACAGAGGACCCAAACAAGTAATAATAATAGTAGTAATTATCTCTCACGTAGTACCTTTCCTTTCAGGGTGGTCAATATTATAATTTCATGCACTGGGTAGGAAAAGGTGGAGAGGAAAAAGGTAGTTTGTATAAAGTCATCAAACAGGCCAGTGGCAAAGTTGAGTTTTCTGTGTTCCAAGCCAAATCTGAGTCTCAAAACAGTAGTTGATTTAACTAATAATGAAAGTATCTTTTTAATATTTTCCTATAAGGAGATGAGAGGATAGCCAAAGTGAGTTGTCTTCTGTCTAGATAGGATTTTTAGTTGCAGGTCAACACTGGCCCTTCCAGACCTACATCTGCAGGTATCAAGGTATTGCACTTCTGGTGGATGAGGATGCTACTGAGCAGAGACATACTCTGATTATTCTGCTTGCAGCCAGCATGGTTATAGCCTAGGCTAAGAAACCTACTTGTCTCTCTCTCTTGCAGAAGCAGTTCAACCATTTATTGGCTGGAAATAGTGAACAAGCTGTATAGCAGGTTTTTTCAGACAGGACTACATCTAAATTAAAAAGAGCCTGGGGAGACCTGAAAAGGCTGATGCAGTTTCCTGTCTTCTCTCTGTGGCATAAACCTTTATAATCCATCTGTAGATATTAATAATTGAGTAGATTATGGCTTTTCCAGATTGGTTTAGAAACATGAACGGTGTACCTCAAGTCTTGAGAAACATTGGAATTTCTTTGTATGTCCCTTGTATCACAAAGACCCTAATGTAAATAATTATGAAGCATTTTGTAGGAATGCTTGTAAATACAGAGCGTGCTACTACTCTCACTCTTCTTTATCCACAGGAATGGATTTTATTTATCCCAATCTTCTTCTTCATCCACAGGCATGTGTGGCCAAAGGGGGAAGGGTTAAAGGTCATGGTTTAAGAATCCATTCTTTTGTAAGCACCCTGCAGGCTGCTGGCAACTCTTGTAATTAAAAGCAGCCATCAATTTCCTCAAGTTTTTAGAAGAAAAAAGGACGGGATCACAGCTGCTATCTGAAAGGCAAAAAACCACAAAATGTTTTAACTGTGTTTTCACCAAGTCATTTCCCCCCATACTCAAGTTAAGTTCTGCACTGTTGGCAATTGTTGTACTAATAATCATGTTAGTTTCTAAGCATTGCCACATGCATTACAAAGTAGTGCTTACTTAGTAATTTGATTTTAATTCATCTATTTTTTTTGTTAACTCAGAAAAAGACAAAAATTGGATTGATGTTAATTTTATTTACCTTTTTCTTTGTGTATAGATATATATTTTGCTCAATTTAACCAATCGATGTGTGGAAGATATTTTTTTTCCTTAAAACTGTGTGTGAATGCAGCAACTATTTTTCTATTATTTGAAGCAAAGAGTATATTTGATTTTAAAACACTTAGAATACAACGGCTTATCATGTTAGCTTAGAATATTCAGTTCCTGTTTGTATTCAAAATTGGTTATTAATTTTATGAAAAAACAAAAGGGCGATAGTGCCTGTGCACTGCTACATACAATTCCTACTGCTTTGGAAATGAGTGAGGGCTCAGGAATGTCATGAAACCTTAGCGTTCCACAAATTGTTTTCTTCTTCCACCTTTCACTCCAATGATTTTATTTTTACACCATTCTGTTTTGGCATTTATATAGCAGGTACTGGAATTCAAGTTTAAATGTTAGAAATTACAGTTGGTGTGATAAGAAGAAAATAACCTTTTTAGATTTATACTATTTATGTTCAGAGAATAAAATAACTATGCAAAACCAGGTATTTAACCAGTCAGTCATAAAAATGTCAAGGGATAAAAAGTTTCTCCCAAGGCAAACTATGCTAAATTAGAGAACAGTTTGAAATCAGCAGAAGTGCAAAAACTGTCTTTACAGTCAGTAATCGTATGCCTGAATAAGTATTTTTTTTCAATCTGAAGATAGTGTCTGGGAAACGATGAGGATGCCTGAAGCACTGTCAGAAGATAAGTGGATATCCTGGGCATACTCATAGCACATATACGCTGTACTGTACACTGTATCTGCAGTTAACATGATGCTTTCAGAAAATGTTGATCTCGCTTTGTATTCTTGAAAGAGTAAATGTGTTATGTATGTCTTGTTTCCAGTTGATGATAGATGGACATATGCATGTGCGCATATGGGATGTATATGACACTTGAATTTTTCAGACCCACTCTTAAGTGTCATATAATTGCTCTGAGAGCACTAAGTCCAGAATGTACCCAAAACACTGCATTTACTGAGCACATTCAAACCTGTTACATAGTGTATGAACACTTAGTTCTCGCTGCAGGATCTCAGCTAGATGCAACAGCTGAGTTGAACACTTAGTTACTGCTTGATGGAATTAAAGTCTAGCCTAAATTTTACTTGCTGCAGCCTAAGCTGTTTACTTTTTGTCCTCCCCACAGTGGGAATATGTAAGAGTTATCTCCTTTGGGTTATATCTCCCTTCTGTAATTTTTCTTTGGGCTAAATAATCAAATTTTGTCAGTCTTACTTTATAAGTCATGTTTTGTAGACCTCTGATTATTCACGTTTCTCTCCTTTGCTGTTTCTCCACATCTTTAATGCGTAGCGTTCAAAACTGGACTCAGTTATTCCAACTGAGAACTTTATTGTTACCAAGTAGAAAGATTACACCGTTCTTGGAGATGATTCACTTTAAACATCCCGGTATGATGTTTACCTTTTCATAACAGCGTGGTATTGTTGAGTCATGCTCTGTTCCTCATCAAGCAAAATCCCCATGTCTTCTCCCGCAGAGGTGCAGTCTGCCCAGTCCTCCCCCAGTCTATGAATTTGTACAGTTGTTTCTCCCTGCTCATAGAACTTTGCATTCTCTCTATTATAACTTCATCATTTTTTTAGTTTCTCCAGTTTGTCAAACCTTTCTTCAAAAACTATTACCACTTGTATTGATGCAACTCTGTGTATGATATATATGAAGTAATATGATATATGATGTGATTGTATCATGGTCTATGCACATTTAGTAGGCAGTCTATCTACCCCATTATACAGATTATGATAGTGAGAACTTTGAATGGTTTTGGAAAAAAGTCAGAAGGGAGCCTGAAAAATTGTGCTTACTACCAATTTTCAGTTTAACAAACACTCAAAGTAATTACCAAGTTCATTACAATTTTTATGGTCAATTGTACAGCCAACTGATCATGATTTTGTCTAGGTCACACTTCCCTAGCTTTCTTGTAAGACGTCATGAGAAACATCATCAAAAGCCTCACCAGAACCATTATAATTATGAATAACATCTACTTCTTGTTCCCAGTGCACAGGAGCTGTTACCCTGCTATAGAAACAAATACTTTAATTTTGTATGGGTTTTTTGCTGACAATTTAATGTTAGCTGTTGCTCATTTTATTGCTACCTTCTACTTCTAGTGTTTTTACAAGTATTTTAATAGTGGAAGTAGTTCTATTTTTTTTCTTGAAATAGAAATTCAATTGACTAGTATAATGAAGTAATTACTTGTCTCTAAGAAAGAAGATTAAGTAAACACTGTTTGTGAATGCCACGAGACAGCTCTATATTTCTTGAAGACAGAAAAGTTAATTCTTCTGGACAGCAATATGGCAAAACAGAGCCAAACAAAAGATCAGTGTCTTTATTTTAGTTAAACAGATGTGTGTGTGTGGTTCTTTTGTTGTTGTTGTTGTTTTGTTTGGATTTTGACAGTGTTAATTTCAATTTTTAAAAGATTACATTGCTGTTGAAAGTTGGAAAAAACAACTTAGATTTCACTTCTCCAAAAGTAAAGTATATCTGATTTTACAGTGGTAATGGTGACCAGTGAAGAGGAAGACAGTGCAAGTGTACAGGATATGGGTGAAGAGTGTCAACTTGCAGACAGAGATTTTTTTCATGGCTGGGACACAAATTTCCAGTGTTTCCAGAGGTGCTTTTGCTCAGTCATAAAGATGAATTCTGGAGAAATATAAAAGGCTTATAATGTAAACATTTTTTGCACAGGGACTCTTTTCTTTGTATATTTCCTTTAGAATTGTGTTTGTTTATACTATAAGGCAGAGTTTGTTTCGACAAAGATGGCAAACAATCGGAGCCATGGGGAAACTGAGGTACTTGTTTATTATGAAAATGTGAAAATAAACGGAATCAACTGATGAAGCCTCCAGAAAGATTTGTAAAATACTGAACTCTAGAAGAAAGTGTAGGTATGGGCACAGTTCAAATGAACATGTATCAATCTAACTCATGTTTCAATGTTTGTGGTATTTTGAAAATCCCACTATTGAATAGATTTCTTCAAAGGATCAGTGTCTGTTTTTCTGCCTGTCTGGAAGAAGTGTCTCTGAGGATATAGAAGTGGTTGCTTCAGGTGTTGAAGAATACTTTCTCCATGCTCTTCTCTCAAAATTGTGTTCTTTATATTCTTATATTCTTATGTAGGTCCTTATGGTCCCACTCCAAGGCTGAGCAGGAGTGATGCTGAATTCACATCCCAGCCTCCTCCAGTTAGTGTACTTCTGTCCTAAATCACTCAGGCATCCTACTCAAAAGAGAAACAACAGTATATAATCTCACTTTGGAAAATTATTAGCTATTGTCTAGGTAGGGCAAAGTATTTCATAGTAAATCTATATATTAATCTCAGATTAGTAATAAAATATTGTATATCTCGATGTTCAGATATTATGTAAATGAACCAGATTTTATATATAGACAGGTTATAGCTTTACAGTTTATATAAGTTCTTTAAGGCTTTACGATACATTTCACTCCTCTCTGAACAGTTTCTGTAGCAGGTATGATGATTATTTTTATCATGAGGTCTACAGAAATCAGTTCAGGCATTTCAAACAGGTTTCCTTTCTTGATGTGGTAGTTACATCTGACACCAGTTGGTAGCAGCAGTCTTTTCGATTTATTTATTTTTTTTTCCCCCCTTGATTTTCCGCTTGATTTACAAGCTATGGTTAACAATTAGTGAGGTTCAGTATTGGCAATATTGAAAGGAGTCTTAAGTTTGAAATGTCCATGCAGTTTGACCCTTCTCTCCCTTTACTTTGTTTTCTTTGATGCAGAACAGGTGAATTGGTTCTCTTCAGTAATTGTATACTGAGTGTTCAGGGCACAATAAGCGTGCTCATATGCCATGACTAGACTCTTCAAGTAAGCTTGAGAGTCATCCTTAGTGGTTGCCATTCTGTGCTACACTGCAGTCACTGCTATTGTGGCAACTTGGATGTAAGCTCAGTCCAGTACTTAAGTATGAAATGATCTTTTCCCACCCAAATGTAAAGAGAAAAGCTTGACAAGCCATCTCTTACAAGTTAAGTTATAGTTTTGGCAATAGAACGAAAGATGGGGAAATAATTGAATCAGACCATTATGTGCACAGAGATATAGTCAGTGGTCAGGGATGCAGTTAGTTTTCTGAAGGAGAAAGGGTTTTCAGAATGCGCCCATTCTGCTATATTGCAATAAGGTCAAGATACTTAATGAGAAAGACTTTGGAAGAATATTGCCTTAGATACAGGTCAAATTGTCTTTGACAGACTTGGTAAGAATATAAGTATTTAGGAATGTATTATCTCCTGAAATTACTTTAATATTAAAGATACTAATTTGTTTAATTTGATGCATTTATATAATTTATCTCCTGTTCTTTTTTATCACACAGAAATAATATGAGAAGACTTGGAACAATATATAAAGAGATCATAAAAACAGTGTGTTTTCAAAATATGTTGCATTAAAATAGAAGCAATAACAAAGATCAGGGATGTCTATTCTTTCCAGCAAAGCTATAAACAATAACAGCAGAGGCAGAATTTTATACTCATTGAAGAACGCCTTGCTACATTTAGTCAGTTCAGTCTTGGGGAGTCTCTCTGGCATCATGTCATCTCAAGTTCACTTCATATTTTACTACTATCTTGACTGTTGTGCAGGTTTTGTATTGTCCACAACTGATCTGCTGTTTATTATCTAAGCTGGAAGAGAGTAAATCTCCCATTGCTTGTATCTGGGAACCTACTGTCTTTGTCCAGTCTTTTATTTTTTGTGTTTTTCAGTATTTCTTTCTGGTCTGGGATGTTTCATTTTTTTCACTTTTCAGTGCTTGTTATGAAAAGACCTTCATCAAGATCAAAGATGCCTTTTATGTAAAGACTAGAAATAATTTGTTCAGATTAAGAGTTTGAAAATTTTGCTCTAAATTTAGAATCACTCACTGAACCAGGTAGCATGTAGTCCTGGGCTAACAGCTAAGTGGGAACAAACAGTGCATTTTTATCTGTGTGTATAGAGTGACATTTGCAGGTTTTCTAATAAGTGCTGAATAAGGACAATATGTAACATTTCCTTTTTGGTTTTCCTCATCAGAAAAATTACAAGAAGTTGAGTCTTCATAGCAGCAGCAGTGGAGCAACCAGTTGCAAAAGGGAATTTTCAGAAAATAGTGACCTCTCTGTCAATCCTAATTGTCAATCCGCATGTGGAAAAGATGAGGAAAGAATGTATGAAGAACTCCTGGTAGAGGATCATAGCACTTTAGAGAACTCTGAGAAAGGTAGTCATTAGCAAAAGAAGTATCAGGTGCACTATTACGCTGATCAGAGGTGAGTTAAAGACTTTTTTGCGTTCATTTTTTATGTGCAGATATATTCTTTGAATTAGATGATGAGCTGGACATGTTGGACAACTCAAGCAGCTCCAGTTCAAGTCATTTGAAAGAGTCTGCTATTGGTAAGATTCTTTAAGTGTGAAGTGTTCAGTACTTTCTGTTATTAATATTATATTATTAATTACAGCAAAGTAGTTGTTTACTCCAAAATATTAATGATTTGTTGCAAATTCACTGTCTGTTCTGGGTCCTAAGCAAAAGAAAAATAAAAGAAGTGCCTCTGTGTCAGCTGTTACCAGTATAATGCATTTTGCATCACATTGTCTGTGTGTAGCTTGTCCCTGTATTTTGAAGTAATGCCTATGAAAACTAGAATATTATTGGGCAATTTGACAAGGTGATTTAATTTGAAGCATAAGTTAACTAGTGTTGATAAGAAACAGGAGACAGTGTGAAACCTTTTGTCTCAGTAACGGTAATGCTATGCAAATGAATCAATGGAGTGCCCTCTTAGAGGGTGTAAAAAAGAAAGTTGAAAGAGGTAAGCCTTAGCTGTCCAGATGGATTGACTACATGAAATTGAAGGAATACTTGATGGTTGGATTCAAACTAGGAAAGGATTATGTGACAAAACACAGCATTAGTTCTGCCTGTAGTTATTTATGGTAATCAGATAGGAAAGCACCAGGTATGTTGGGTGTTGTCTTAAGATAATAGTTTTTTAAAATTATATTCTAAATATGAAATTTTTTTTTAAAAAAAGTGAAACATCTATAGCCACTGTGAGCCACCTGCTAAATTCTGAGCTACCATGATCGGCCTATTAAATGGGATGGGATTCTGACTGGAGGAAAATCAAAGAAATACCAGAAGAAAAAGGTTGATATTAGAGCTGAGTGAAATTCGAGATTTCCATTTATCCCATGAAGTTCTGTCAGAAAATCTGTGGATGATTTAAACCGTCCTTTTAAAAGGTTAAGAGAATGTGGTTGTCTGAAGATTAACAAATTCTATTTTTTCAGAATTTCAGGCTTCAAAAACACAAAATAGCATTATTTTGTCTGTTTGTAGTGCTATTTGCTAGCTGGGTTTTCTTTAGATTGGCCCAGGTACTGAAGAAATATGACTGCTTTTAATTGAAATGTCTAGCCATTAGTGCTTCGATTTGATGATTTGAAAATTATACTTAAAATCCATTAACATGATTTGCTAATTTTAAGTGGATAGCCTGCCATTCTAAAGGCTCTGGCTAGCAAGCCCTGAGTTTATTATCAAAGTTTGTTACTTTCTTGTGCTGAGAGAGGCACAAGAGAATCTTACAGGGTACAGGGAATCTTAGTCTGACTGTGGGGTGGGGCTGCATAGAAGGAACATCTTGAGGAAAAGCAGCCTGCAGAGGCAATATTCTATTTTGGTGTTTATACTGAAGTATAACACATTGTCCATCTCTTGGAAATGGAAACCTTATACAATGCTTAGTTCAGCATTGTATACAGACATTTGAAATCTTTGTCTTTGACATTTGAAATCTTGCCACACCCAAAGTATTGGTAATGATTTCTTTGTTGTTAATTTTTCTTTGTTAAAATCTGGACATTAGCAAAGCATCAACTTTTTCTAATAGTTAAATATTTAAATATTTCAGGATTACTTTTTCAAAAAAATAATTCTGTAGTCATACATTCTTAGATCATCTGTAGTTTCTACCTTATGCTGCCATTAGTGTTGTAGATCAGTTGTAATTAATACTGGCAAATTTTTCTTCTTTTCGAAAAAAAAAATAAAAGATTGCTTTAAAAAAAGTATTATAAATTCAGAATACTTGGCTATTGCTGAGGTTATGCTCCATTCATTGCTAACAAATGGCTAACAGTGTATGGATTATCAGCCATGGTATTGTCAAGCATGTCAGCCTCACAGAGGAAGATGTGACCAGCTTTCATCTAGCTCACTTGGAAACTGCTAACATGAAAATGTGTGCTTCAACTATGAGTGTATCGATCAGGGTCTTGAAAGGGTTTGTCTAATCGTGCTGCCATCACATCACTTTCAGAGAAAACATTATCTACAAACGTAGAAAAACATTGCTCTATTTTAAAGCTGAGGTGATATTTTGTAAAGATGTGTGACATTCTGAGTTGTTCAGTGGCATTGAAGCTGGTATGCATGTGAGTGACAGTGTAATAGTAGTTAGCTTTTTTAGAGTCCACTAATTGTCATAGTATTTCTAATAATTTTACATACCTTGTGCTTTTCAATTATGCTTTAAGAAAAGAATTATTGTTCTTAGTCTAGACAATGTAGTTCTACAAGACCAGCTGCTTTAACAACTCCTAAGATTGCCAAACGCAGGGTATGTAGGTTCTGGAGTAGTTGTTCATGCTACTTGAAATTGCTAATCCTACAGAAGCAAGATTCTGCACATTTCAGAAGCGTAGAGGCAGTAGTGGGAGATGCGACTTTTTTCCCTGAAGTTCTTATAATTTGCAGTGATAAAGATTGACAGAGGATAGGGACATATTGAGTCAAAAAGCAGCGAAGAGTGATGGGATGATTACAGCTTATTAGTTGCATTATTTTTATTATTCTAAAAATAAGAAGGTTCTCTATTTTATCTTAGCTTAGTCATATTTAAGGGGTTTTTACTTGGTTTTGGTTTACAGTGTAACTGTACCTGCATTTCTGCCAGTAAACCAAATAGTAGGAAAATGTGTAGTGTTTCTTAGTGTATTGTAGTCCAGTAGAGCTAGTATGTCAGTTGGCTGAAAGAGTGTACTATCAGCAAGTTTGCTGATGACACCAAGCTGGGAGGGGTGACTGACACGCCAGAAGGCTCTACTCAGAAGGCTCCCCTCTACCCTGCCCTGGTGAGACCTCATCTGGAATATTGTGTCCAGTTCTGGGCCCCTCAGTTCAAGAAGGACAGGGAACTGCTGGAGAGAGTCCAGCGCAGGGCCACGAAGATGATGAAGGGAGTGGAGCATCTCCCTTATGAGGAAAGGCTGAGGGAGCTGGTTCTCTTTAGCTTGGAGAAGAGGAGACTGAGGGATGACCTCATCAGTGTTTATAAGTATATAAAGGATGGGTGTCACGAGGATGGAGCCAGGCTCTTCTCGGTGACAACCAACAGTAAGACAAGGGGTAATGGGTTCAAGCTGGAACACAAGAGGTTCCACTTAAATTTGAGAAGAAACTTCTTCTCAGTGAGGGTGACAGAACACTGGAACAGGCTGCCCAGGGGGGTTGTGGATTCTCCTTCTCTGGAGACATTCAAAACCCGCCTGGACGCCTTCCTGTGTAACCTCACCTAGGTGTTCCTGCTCTGGCAGGGGGATTGGACTAGATGATCTTTCGAGGTCCCTTCCAATCCCTAACATTCTGTGATTCTGTGATTCTGTGAAGGCTGTACTGCCATCCAATGAAACCTGGACAGGCTGGAAAGCTGGGCGGGGAAAAATTTAATTAAATATAACACGGGAAAGTGCAGAGTCTTGCATCTGGGCAGGAACAACCCCAGGTTCCAGTATAGGTTGGCGAATGACCTATTAGAGAGCAGTGTAGGGGAAAGGGACCTGGGGGTCCTGGTGGACAGCAGGATGACCATGAGCCAGCACTGTGCCCTTGTGGCCAAGAAGGCCAATGGTACCTGGGGTGTATTAGAAGGCGGGTGGTTAGCAGGTCGAGAGAGGTTCTCTTTCCCCTCTACTCTGCCCTGGTGAGACCTCATCTGGATTATTGTGTCCAGTTCTGGGCCCCTCAGTTCAAGAAGGACAGGGAACTGCTGGAGAGAGTCCAGTGCAGGGCAGCAAAGATGATGAAGGGAGTGGAGCATCTCCCTTATGAGGAAAGGCTGAGGGAGCTGGGTCTCTTCAGCTTAAAGAAGAGGAGACTGAGGGGTGACCTCATTAATGTTTATAAATATATGAAGGGTGAGTGTCATGAGGATGGAGCCAGGCTCTTCTTGGTGACAACCAATGATAGGACAAGGAGTAATGGGTTCAAACTGGAACTCAGGAGGTTCCACTTAAATTTGAGAAGAAACTTCTTCTCAGTGAGGGTGACAGAGCACTGGAACAGGCTGCCCAGGGAGGTTGTGGAGTCTTCTTCTCTGGAGACATTCAAAACCCGCCTGGACGCCTTCCTGTGTAACCTCATCTAGGTGTTCCTGCTCTGGCAGGGGGATTGGACTAGATGATCTTTTGAGGTCCCTTCCAGTCCCTGACATTCTGTGATTCTGTGATTCTCTGAAAGAGAGTTTAAAAGTTTACTCTATGTGCGGGAACACTTTTTAGAAAATATTGTTGTCTTGAATCATGTTCATTTACATCACAATCAGGACAATATGCTAAATACGTTGAAAGACTAGTTCTGTGTGACATATGCTGTTAGAAAACCCTAGTCTCTAGAATTTTAGGTACTTGCTCTCTGACCTTCCTCACAAGAAAAAGGTCAGCATACAGTAGGTCTCTTCCATAATTGTTCAGCTACTGGCTTTTCATGAGGCTAAGAAGCCTCAATGCACAGTCCTGTTGTTGTGCTGTATCTTGCTTAGGAGTTTTTCTATTACCTCATAATTTAATACATGTTTCTAGCCTTTGAAGGAATCTCTGAACTTATCTGTCTTTTGACCAATAAGCAAAGGCATTGAGATTAAGGACTGATTTTTCTTGCCAAAATTTCTGCAATGCAATAGTATTGAGAGTTACCATGTAGTGAAGAGACCACAGATCTGCCAGAAGAATATTCTAGTGATGTGGCTCTAGAAGGGTCTCCTATATCTTTGAGCTTTTAGAAAAACAACTCATTCACACACTGCCAGGACTCGAGTCTTGTGCAGTTAATGCTCAAAGCAGTCAAAAGTATCCAGCTGATAACTGGGGATTTCTAGAACTAGGATATTCTCAAAATAGGAACTCTACCTATTTTATGTAGCAAATGATTGGGCTCTGAGTTTAGATCATCGCTTCGCTCCAAATTTAACTATTTCTGAGGATAACTACAAACACAGTAGGACATAAATATCCATTCAGTAATGTTACTTGCTGTCTGCAGCTAGTAGTTCCATTCAAAATTTGGGCTTAATTGCAGGCAGCTGCCTTATATCTTGCAAGTTCTGTGATAACAGAACTTTTTAAAAATTATTATTCAGATCAGTTGTATTCTTTGGTGGATTTGATGATTTGAGAAGATATTTCTTCCTTACATAAGACATTTAGATAGTTTGGTAAGTCTTAAGGGTATGATCTTAGCACATCTGCTATATATGGTTCTTTAGCTTGTAAGGGGAAAGCTTATTATTATTAATACATCAAGAAACCCATAATTTGCACAATGGGCTGTCTGTGAAGAATTTTTGAGGTCTTACAGTGGTTTTAGGCTTGTTTTTCCTAGTTTAATTTTGTTTAAGACTCAGATTTCTCTTGAGACCTCAGTGTAATGGGACTTTTTTGAAGACATCAGCTAGAACAAAACTGCCAAGACCTGGTCGTCCTGTATGATGCTTGCATTAAGCTTAAAGTACCTTTATGTCAGCTTTTGTTGCTGTACATGTAGTCACTGCTAATGAGCAAAACACATAATTCTGTTTGCTTTGCAAAACAGCTTAATTAATATGGTTGGCACTGTCCATTCCAGTGTACAGTGATTTAAAAGCTTATGGAGAGTGTTTTGTGTAAATAAAGGTAATTTGACCTTTCTCCTGAAAAGATCATTAAGCCATCATTCAAAAAGCCACTTTGATTCATCTGCTTGAATTAAATGGGAGCAATGGAAGTTTTCTGCTGATATCAAATCTTGATTAAATTTTCCTGTCACTCTGATCAAACTGGAAAGTGTTTTCAGAGGTTTTTTTAGATACCAGTGAAGTGAAAGCCGAAGTAAAAGTTACTGTCTTCCCATTTTTTTTTTCTGAACTCGTATCATGTTATAAGCTGTTTTCTTGAAACGACATGGTTAGGTGCCTGCAAGAGAAGAACACTAAACTGCATATTAGATTGTATTTGTATGATTTGCACCAATGTCAGTGCATGTTATGAAGCTAAAGCCCTAGAATTTGCTTTAATTACATCAGCTTTAAAGATCAAAGCAGCATTTAGAAAAATGCTTGATGCCTCATTTGATATATAGAAGGTGTTTCAAAAAGATGGACCCAGTTTCAAAGATACAGTGATTTCAAATTGGGTCCATCTTTTTGAAACATGCTCTATCTTCGTAGAGCTATTCAGAATAGGAGGGCTGATGACAATCAAATTATTTGGCTTTTGCTTGTCTTTCACGTTCCAACAAAGGTGGGCACAAAACCGGAGAGAGATGATTTATATTTCATTTTCCATGAGATTATCTTTAACTGAGAAATCCCCTCTTGCAAGGCATTTGAATAGAACATATATCGCCTTGCTCTTTCCATCCATGTCAATGGAGTAAAAGGAAATACGATCCAGCTAACACTCTGGGCTGGACTATGCGCTATGTGCTCCATGACTTCTGTTAGTTAACTTTCCTGCACCTCTGTGTTGCTTATTACTCCCTGTCTGACTTTGTAGGATTAACAGAACTCTTACACAAAAGACTAAGGACTATAGCTAAAGTCATTAGTGTTCATCAGTGTGTGTATACACACATGAATGTGTTTATTACAATGATTTTTAGATGTCTGAGTCTCCTTGTGCTTAGTTATTTAAGAAATTATTTCAATGTGGTTTTATAGATTCCTCTCTCAGTTGTAGCTGCTCAGTGAGTCTCTAACATAATAAGCAATAAAAATGGCACTGAAGGGTGTTGGCTATTGTTGACATGGCATGTAAAAGATGGCATCATGATGTCTGTGGTTTTGTTGGTTTTTGTTTTTTAGCATTAATAAGTATTTTCCTACTTTAGCATATGAATCAGAAAATATTGCATCTCTGCAATGTACAGTGAGTGGTGAGACAGACTCTTTGGTGTGAAATACCATACACTTGCAAATACACTCATAAGTTGGCAGATTAGCAAGTCAAATGTGGTTAGTCATCAAACTGATCAAGAAAATGTGCATATGAGCCCTTTAGTGATAGAGAGACTATTTATTTGATACAGCCAAAGGGTATTGTATTTCAAATCAAATTTCATGTATGAATACATGGAAAATACCTGTTTTTAAAATTCTAGGAAACAGCTGCGTTCAAACTCAGCTTTCTAGCCAAGTAGCTTCTGTTACAGATTTTCTCGCTTATATTTCCATAATGTATTTGTAGTCTTTGTATATAACAGTGTGTCTGAGGTTGTAACTCAAAATCCTTACCCCAAGCAACATGACTCAGGTTCAGTCAGAGCTTCTACTTTCATATTTGTATTATTGTGTTGCATCCTAAGCAGGTAAATTATCTGCTCCTTGAATAGGCACAGTCACATTTTTCATTTCCAAAGACCTTCTTTACTTTCTAGACAGTGAATACTGTATTTTCCTATCTATTTTCCTGTCTCGATGTTAAAGTCCATTGAAGTATCTTTGCTTCTGTAAGGGCCTAGTTTATTTGCTGTTACATAAATCAACTACTCTTATCAAACCTTCTTTTGGGTCAACTACTACAGAGTTTTAGTATCTGTTTTGCTAAGCAAAGCATTAGCAAGGAATAAAATCCTCCCTTTCCCCTTCCCCTTCTTCTTTTTAGGGAGACAGATTTGACCTAAAGATGTGTCATTTCTTTTGGTTTTAAAGTGAATTCTGTGTGACAGATGGCAGCTTCCTTTGGGCTTTTTTTTTTTTTTTTTAAGTTCAGAGGATCTCAGAAAAGTAGGAAAAATAGAGCACAACAGAAAGTATGTTTGAACACAAAGAAATGATTTAAGACTCTCAGAAATGTGTTTGCTCTCTAAAGGTCCTCTACTGTTGCTCTAGAACTAGTACAACTGCTGTAACAAGAGCAACAATGGGAAAACTGGTGTAAGTTAGGCATAAAATCTTTATTCTTAGCTACTGTTTGAGTGATTAGATGCCTCTGTTCTTGTTTTATGGTAGTACTTGAGATGTTACTAGTGTGGAAAAGCATCTCATGTAGACAAAGATGCATTAATTAATGCATTAAATGTACAGGAAAATTGTTGTAGGATTTCCTGATCTTACTACTCAGACCTTCAGTTAGCTGAAATATCTTTTGATTTAAACACGTGCTTATTCCTAATTCAAAGTGAGTTAACATTTATAGGATACAGTGGTCTTGTATGTCAAAATTGCCATCAAAGAAATGGTTTTACAGGAATGTTTTAAGACGAATGCTTAAGACAAATACTTGCATTAAGACAATGCATTCCAAGTGTATAAATAATAAATATCATCAAACATTACCCCAACTTCACATTTTTGGCACTATGCAATAAATGTCATAAATGTTTGGGTTCAGTTTTATTGCTGATTAGATGTTTGACCAATAACTGGTCATATGAGTTTTCAAGGTCTTGAAATCAGTGGGATTACTTGAGAAATAAGGTATTGCATATATACTAGTTTGAATAGCTAACTAATAGAATGGTGGCAATAGAACTCTGGTAGAACAAGGTTTAACCAACCCATCAAAGGTCCTCTGAAAAAGTGAGTAAATGTTCTAGCTTTTTATCCAGACTAGAGACAATGTTGCGGCCACAGTGGTAGCAGTAACTCAGGTAGTTACTTAATGCAAATCCAGATACATCTTCTGTGGACGGCTGGCCAGCATCTGTTTTTTAGTTCCTCTGAAATTCGGAAAATATTTATTAAAATATTTTGTGGGGCTGAGATTTTAGTTATGGTGTGAAGAAATCTTTGATGCATCAGACAGCAACTCTGTAGGCAAACAGGGGTTTGGTGTTCATTTAACCCGTCTTTTTAAAAGTTATTTAGACACCGTGTCTGGGAAATAGAAAATATTAACATGTATGTGTATATATTTTTTTTTAATGCAGAGATATTATTTTTGCATTTCTTTCAGGTATAATTAAACGAAGTTTTAGCGCTTCTGAAAGACAACCTCAGATAAGGTAACTATGATTTATGATTTTAATATAGATTATATAATTGATCATTGTTATGACCAGTTCCAGTTGGTCATTTCACAGTGGAACAGTTGTGTGATTGCCTTCATGGAACATTTCCTTACTTATTGTTACAACTCAATTCTATCTCAGTCTATGACACACAGTCTGCTTGAGGATATTGTTTGAGGGTGTTCGCACACAGAAGCTTTAAATGAGTAATTTGAGAACTGACATTAAGCTGATAAATAGTTTTAAAAGTGGACATCAAGTTAAACTACATCATTACATTAAACTACATCAGCTTAAACTGAATTTAGTTGTGTAGCCAAATTCTGGTTTTGCTTTTTTAAGTGGCTGTTTTTCTGTAGAAAATGTGTTTGTGCATTTGATAGTTTAGAGTATTATCTTCTCCCTTTGAACTCCTCTAGACTTTCTGTATAAAAGTAGGTATCTATTTTTGGAATTCTGGATTCCTTCATATTTTGTTCAAAAATGAAACAAACCAAGACAGAATATGACATGGCCATCCCCATTCTAAAGGTCTTTCCTTTTTCTTCTGTTATTTATTAAAAAATGCGTCAAACACATTCTTAACCAACCATTATTTTTTCCTGATCTCCTTGGCACCACTCTTTTTCATAGATTCTGTTATTTGTTTCTTTGTTTCTGCTTTTCTTTCACATCTGAACAAAAAAAAAAATCACAGTTGGCTCCATTTTCATCCTGAACAATTTTTTTGTCTTACCTTTAACCTAACTATTATATGTAAGTATTTAAAATAGTGGCATTGATTACTCTCCCCTGTTTCTCCACAGACCCTGTTTGATCTAGTTTTTACGTAAGGGGTATGACTGTAGCAACTCTTGCTAAGCTGTTTAATGACCTCTTCCGACTCATAGTTCCTTTATTTTCTTGATCTGCTATTTACCATTGCTGCTTTTTCATCTTGAAATTTTGTTTTTTCTGACTCTTCTGACTCTATCCTTTTCTAATTCTCCCCCTAACCTTTGAATCTATTCTTAAGGATCATTCAGAAGGATACTAGTTTATCTCTTTATCTGGTTTCCTCTGGATGTTACATGTGGCTTTATCACTGATTCTCTCCTCTTCTGCATCTTGTCTTTGCATGTATCAATGTGTTTGCTTATTCATCCAGCTGCAAAATCGTGCTGCAAATCCTGCATTCAGCCGTATACACTAGATATATTTCCTTCTGTCAATACTAACTTTTGGCTCATCTCTGTAAGGTCTCTTTGTAGCCATGTGTCCATACAATTGAGTACTGCAGAACTAAAAGGAACTTCATAAATACCTGTACCTGAAGTCCTACCCATTATCTCGCGTTTTAATCTTTCTCAAAAGTAACATCCATCCTCACCAATACTTTGACATTTGAGCATCTGCTTTAACTTGTGCATCTCTCAAAGTTCTTGCGTTCAGAGTATGTCT
This sequence comes from Caloenas nicobarica, assembly GCF_036013445.1. Taxonomy (NCBI): domain Eukaryota; kingdom Metazoa; phylum Chordata; class Aves; order Columbiformes; family Columbidae; genus Caloenas; species Caloenas nicobarica. Next base: position 42,500,446 of record NC_088246.1, on the reverse strand, counting down.
CACTGTTCTGCCTGGCACCTCTAAGATGTAACCTTTCCTATCAATATACATTGCTAAGACTCTTACTTGGGTTTATAATGCTGTCATGCAAGCAACGTAATCATTGCTTTCAATATGTTCATTCTGGTCACTCATATGCACGCTCAGAACACTGCTGCAAGGAACATTTCTTCAGGCCTACCTTCAGTTCTAGAGCCTTACCTTCACCCTTGCCATCTTCTGTGTGTGTCCTTTTGCTGGTTGTGCTTTTCCTGTCACTTCAAATGCAATACTTTATTTTTGCTTTCAGAGTTGTTCTTAGCATATCACCATCCCATTTCACAGAATCACAGAATGGCTGGGGTTGGAAGGGACCTCTGGAGATCATCTAGTCCAACCCACCTGCTAAAGCAGGTTCACCTAGAGTAGATATCACAGGAAGGCATCCAGGAGGGTTTTGAATGTCTCCAGAGAGGGAGACTCCACAACCTCTCTGGGCAGCCTGTTCCAGTGCTCTGGCACCCTCAAAGTCAGCAAGTTTCTCCTCATATTCAGCTGGAACCTCCTGTGCTTCAGTCTGTGCCTGTTGCCCCTCATCCTATTGTTGGGCACCACTCAAAGGAGTCTGGTCTCATCCTCTTGACACCCACCCTTGAAATATTTATAAGGATTGATGACATCCCATTTGTCACTTATCACTCGCTACCTTTCCCGTTTTGGTCCTGCTGCAGTCAGTAATGGCAGCCCCCTAATGTCTGAGCCTTGAAGCAAGCATGTTTGTTTTTTCTCCATCTCTGCCCCTCACGTAAACATTAGCAAAACTATCTCCTTATCTTTCTTCATAACTGCTGCTTCCAACTGTAATTTTCCCTCCTGCCTAAAACATGTATACAAATTCTTACCACACCAGGGCTCTTGAGGCTGCCATCCATCAGGAAATCATATTGGTTCTTTCAGTTCCCCATTTGTCTGTATCCATTTGTTGCTTATCTCAGCAACTGAAATCTACAGGCTGGGGTAGTGTCTGTATTGACTATGAAGCAGAAGCTAGCATTGAAACATCTGGACCTAGACTTCTGACCATTGAGGTATTGTTGTCCTGGTGATGTAATATATTTCCCCCCACATACTTTACAAGTACTGTATGTAATATTACTATCCACTAGACAATCATTACTTTATTATTTATGTTTTCTATCCAAAAAATGGGTTAACTGAAATGTCCTTAAACAGGTACAAATGCAAAAGAATGTGTAATCTAGTGGCATATTGAGTTTTAAGTATTTAAGTTCTGTTTACTGGTTTTTTTTACTTGCCAGGCTAAAAACTGAACAGGGAAAGCAATGGAGTCTAACTTTTTCTTTAGTAGAAGTCATGCTATTTTGGACATGTAGAATAAGCCAGCCTTTATGTGACTTATAAATGCACAGTGAAAAACTAGTGAATTTGGAGAGATTTCCTTTAGAGGAAACATGAGGAGTCAGGAGGGAATACTGATATTTCCTCTACAGTCATTGACACAAAACACAGTTTTTAAAATACTTTTTTTTTTTTTTTTAATATAATCATAGAGATTATATTGAAAGTCCAGGATCAAGACTGCGACCAGGTAATATTGTACTTGCAACAAAATCAGACTTTAACTTAAATTAAACCTAATGATTTTCAAGTACTTAAGCCTTATTCTCCTGTTGCATATAGAGTGTCTCCTCTCTGTTTCGTCAGCTTTACTATTTATCTGCTCTTGAGAGTGCCTCCTCTTATATGCTGGGCCCACACTAACAGTGTTCATTCATAACAAGGTGGCAAATCTTCCGCTTGTAGTTCTTTGCAATATAAAAAAATCATGGTATTATCTAATAGCGATATTTTAAAATGTTAGAAAAGGAGATAATTACATTTAGAATACAAATATGTTATATGAAAGATCCTTAAGGAATTTTTGAAAACTATGAATTCCAATAGTAAATCAGTAAGACCTAATTTTAATGGTCATTATCCTGGCTAAACTTCTGCTGAATGCCATGGGAATTTCTCCTGTGAAAGGGATATTTCATGGAGGTTTTGTAAATTATCATGTATTTATACATCATCATTGATGAAACAAGTTTTCCATTTGAAATTATTTTCTTTTTTACTGAGAAGCTTCACATACTGTAAGCTGCTAAGCTGTGATTTCAGAGTGCATATTGTCCAAATTAAATCATATTTGAAAGAAAATTGTTTTGAGCAATTGAAATATTGATCTTTATTTTAAAAAGTTCTTTTTGTCTGTGCTAACTTGTATCTCACAGCTTTTTGATATAAAAATGTATTATAAATTTTAATTATGCGGTACAGATCAAAATCTGCTGTCTATTTTCAGCAGTTTTCAATGCTGTTTACTGAAAAGTGCCATTATGATACCAACACACAGTTTAAACCCACTATCCAGTGATAATGTGTCATACCTATAATGATCTGCAGACAAACGCTTTAACCTTTGTTAATCTTTTCAGCCCTGTAATTTGAGCAAATCTAACATCATTTGTCAGTAATGTTTTCCTTTCAGGTAAAACTCTTAGAAGTTTTGATCAAGTCCTCAAAAGCCTGTTCACACACACATGCTCTCATCCCCCAGATAATGCTATACTTCTATATTTTTAAAAAGTATAATTGTGGAGTAGTCTGGAGGGTATGGACTTTATGGGAACTCCTGAAGTTCCTAGTTGAGTGTTGGGTGTCTGTCTTTGAAGCACATAGACATTACAAGTAGACATTACATATGGTTGTCCTAGACTGGTAAGTCATATTGTTTCTGTCATACTATTAATAGAAAAGAGAGAAAGCTCCATACACTGAATAACAGGGAAATCCATATTATGTCCTGCTCAGTCCTTTCTGTTTGCTGATATCATTCTAAGCATATTTTTATTCAGAAAAAAAAAATCTGAGAAGACCCACAGAAGAAAGGGCACTCATATTTGCTTTTATTTTGTGAATACAAGCCCTTGACAGCAAAAGAGAAGTCAAATACCACAGAACAGGGAGCAGTGAAAAAGGTGACGTGTCAAGGAAGTAAAGTTTTTATCAGTGTCCTAACAAAACCTGATAGATTCCTAGGTTGTAACAGGATAGAATATAGCAGTATTGAAACAGTTGGTAGAGAGGTGAAAATGATCAAAGTAGTTTTTCTCATGGCATTTAATATTTTAGATTATTATAGCATGGCTTCAGCTGTCACCTTGAGCACAAAGACCAAGCTAAATTCTTCCTTAAGTGGCTCAGGGAAAATGCAAGACTTGTTTTCCTCTTATTGATTTTGTTAAGAGGAGACTTAGGGAAAAATGTCAAACCAAATTTCACTTGCCCCTCTCAACCCATCAGCCAAAAGGCATTGCCACAAAAAAATCCAACAATAGCAGTGATGTCATTATCTTCCTGATCCCATTTTCTATATCTCTCTATTTTCTGTGAGAGCACAATCAGATCTGGTTGGTCCCTAGGCAATTCGGTTTGTGAATGTCTCTCTTCTGCTTCTTGTTAAAATAGCCAGCCCAGAAATTCAACAGGAAAAAAAGCTATAATAGTTCAGTTGTGGGCTAATTAATTTTGGTATTTGGATTTCATCTTGCTCTCAGTAGAGTTTTCATTCTTGACACCAGATCAACACCAGATCACTTTGCAAAAGGAAAAAAAAACTTTAGGTGGATGTAAATCTGTACATAACACTTTATGATCCTCAAGGTGTTTCTGTATGAGGAAATTTTAGAATATGGATCTAAATTAGCCTCTGCAGTGTAGTTTAGAGATAACAGTATTTCAGAGAGATACAGGGCTGCTGGCTGAAGGGCAGTATTTGGACCTAAGCTCTTTGCTTAGCTTCCAGCTCTAATACTCAACTTGGGAAGGTGATTTTGTTAACTGATGTTCTGTAGTGATACACTGTTTTATAGTGGCAGTCTGCTGATAAGCTTTTGTTTCATCTCTGGGTCTGCCAGTGTGTATGGCTTAAAAAACACAAGATCAAAAATAATAAATAACGACTGATTTACTGCATAAAAATTGAAGAATCTGATTTAGTTTTGGTTCTACACTCTTTCTCAGCAGGCAAAGCATGATAGAGGAGCACTAGGTAAATACAAATCAAGCTTTTATGTTTAATTGTTCTATTTTAAGTCTGAATGATATTTTGTAAATCTGCACTTTGTAGTATACATAATATTTACTTTTGTGTCCTAATTCGGTTAAATCACCTAAAGCTTAATACCAGTATTTCTCTATTGATTCTTATGGCTGGAATTAAAATTATTCCATGAAACACAAATAAATTATCATGCCTTTTTTTCGGTTCAACAGGTAAGTTCATAAAGGTCTTTAATTAAGAAAATATAGTCAATCTTTTAGGTATAATATCCACAAATTAGTGCTGAGTTTACTGTGCTTGGTATATTTTAAGTAATGCTCACTCATTTAGGTAGTGAAGCGAATTTGGTTTTGATTTTTATCAAGCTACCTTTGGCTAGTATTTTTCAAGTATCTGCTTGAATATGGCAAGAAAAAATGCATGGATATTTGATATTACTTGCTGGTAAATTAGGTTTTTCTTGATCCCAAGAACTAAATATTTTCACATAGCTTTTTTTTTCTTTTTAATCTGATTTTAACACATAGAGGTAAATGAACAGGTTAAAATCATGTTAAATTTATTTTGCTGAAAGAAAATGCATTACTTTCTTTGCAATGCTTTTGTCTATGGGAAGTATACATTATGTACATGGATTTGCTTGAGAGAGGATGGTAATCTAGCTTTAGAGGAAGAGAAACAGGTTTACACTTACTATTTTCATAAGATAAGAAAAATTCAGCTTTCTTGCTCCTTACCATAATAGTTAATTTACACTTATCTAGATAAAATCAACAATAATCTAATAAAAATGATAAGAGGAAGCCAAATGTTTGATGTACTGCAATATTCTTAAATAATGTTTTTCCTTTTAATTCCAAACTGACTCCCTTACTTCAGACTTTGTAGTACAAAATGTAGTGTCATTGTCCTTGAGTATGATGGATGCTTTTTAGCAAAGATCACATTTGAATACCCAATTAAATAGTTAAGCATGGAAGTATAAAACAACACAAGCAAACAGATTATTTCAATATCTGCTTTAGAAGAAAGTATTAGAAAGAACTTGTAGTGGTTATTTTCTCAAAGTGCCAATTCTTTCTTACTGTCAATCTCCATCTTCGTGATCTCTTCTTAGTAATTAGTGAAAGAATATTGTATCTTCTGATCTGTCTAGTGTACAGGTCTACTTGAAATGTTAATGCTTAGAGAAATGATAGGGAGGTGTATTAAGAAACAGAAGTTTTCAAAACTGATGAAATATTTAATTTCAAAACTTGTTTAGTCTTTTTCTTCAAACAGGCCAACTTTGTATGCCATATAATATGGCAGGTGTGGGGAGATAAAATAATATACAGTGTATATGTAATGTGCATAGCTCATAATTACATGCATATGGAAATTGAATCTGTGTTAATATTTTCTGGTTTGCATAACCTCATTTTGTGGTTTGCTTAACCTCATCCATTTTTCTATCAATATCTAACTAGAATTGTGTTTAAAAGGTTTTAAAACCCACTTTCACTTATATTCACAGGTCAGCACTCTATTCTTATGTAATTTACAAGCCAAAGTAATATACAGTCCATAATACGGAACAATTGTCTGTGTTCTTCCCTTTGTAGGGAGAGGAGTTTTTACAGCATTAGTTTTTCCTTAGCATTGATGTTCTTTTATTCTAAACATGAAAAATGCCATTTCCACACTTTATGGTGGTGTCATTTTGATCATGGAGAATGCTGGTAATGGGTCCTTTCCACAGTCTCCATCAATATGTCCTTTAAATAGGGTGATCTTTAGTGGGGAGAAATTTATGACAAAGAGCAGAAACCACTAATTTTCTCATGCAAAGTAAAGGAGACCCAAGGGATTCATAGCTGCTTGCACGTTTTCTTAAGGTTTCTCTCAAAACATGCTCTTGCTAGATGTTGGAAACAAAAAGCAGCTGTGATAAAGCAACACACATCACTGTAAGGCAACATGAGAATATATTTTAATAAAATTTTTTGCCCGAATGGTCCACATCAGCCATTTTGTTGGTAAAATGAAAATAAATTTAACAACATCAAAATATATAAAAAATATAATGTATGTTAGTCTATGTAAAAAAAAAAAAAAAAGTTAAAATAAGAAAATTCCGCTTATCATATGTTTAAATTTGTTTTTGAATAAATGTGGGAAAACTTTTATGATTAGTGCGTTACATTAATACTTCTTTTCTCTTAGAGTAACTTAGAAGTGAGTCAGAGAAAGGGATTTTTCTTTTGAAACCCATTATCAATTACATTGTCTAACCCAGGGGTGTCAAACTCATTTTTACCGGGGGCCACATCAGCCTCGTGGTTGCCTGCAAAGGGCTGAATGTAATTTTAAGGCTGTATAATGTGGCCCCCGGTGAAAATGAGTTTGACACTACTGGTCTAATCTTTTAAGTTTTTAGATTATCCTTTTTTTGTTGTTGTTCCCAGCATTATTGGAAACCCAAGTCGTGCATTTAAACTTAATATTTACACCTACAGGTTTTAAACAGTGTATGCTGTTTATATATTAAGGCAACAAAATGAGCTGTCCTCCTAATTTTACTGTTGTCATCTACAGCATCAGCAGGAATTGCTGTATCACAGCGGAAGGTGCGTCAGATCAGTGACCCTGTTCAGCAGATTCTTATTCAGCTGCACAAAATTATCTTCGTCACTCAAGTATGCATTACTGTTGCTTCTGACATTCTATACTTTTCATTTATTTGCAGTTGTCAAAACGATGGTACTGCAAAGTGCTGCTAATTTAGTCACTGTTCTTTAAAAACAACAGAACTTGACATTTTTGCAGATGGCAGGATGCTTTAAAAATATATCATTTAAATAAAGACTAACCTTGAATATTAGTATGTGGAGGATGGCAATAATTGAGTCATATGAAAAAAATTCATTGGCTCACCTCAGAAAAATGGATTGTACAGTAAATTATTTTTACAACATTCTGTCATGCCAGCAGTATGAATATTTTAAGTGACTTGATATCATATACTGACATGGAGAGTATATAAAATGCTCTTCTCTGTAGCAATAATTTCTAAATAACTTCTAAGTAATAATTTTTATTATAAATAAACAGTAATAATTTCTTGAGATTCCTAGTGCAATATTTCAAATCTTAAATATGTTAAATATTTTGAAATGACAGATTTTTTCAAACTTAAGATTTATTTTTAAATTAATATCAACTCTTTCATAGTGAAACAGAGTTAAAGTTATTTCATGCTCTTTCCAGAGCAAAAATGGAGTTGATATAAATCTGCATTGAACTCTCAACTAAAAATGTGACATGAACCTCTTTATTCTCCAGAAAGATGGTTGCCATTCAGTTACTTGCAAAGTTTGCTATTATTAAGTAAATGTCGTCTCATTTTTCAAAATGAAGTGTTTGTGTTTGGAAAGTGATTTTTATCACCTCAGGGGATTTCAGATTGCTGAGGCATGTTTATATGTGTGTGTTTAGAACAGAGTAGCATAACTGAACTTGTGTTTATTTTGCCTTTTTTTTTTAACTGTCAGACTTATCAAAACAGGTAATACAGGAAATAAGTTACCAAGGACAAAGAAAACAATTGTTATTTAAAATAATTGGAATTGATTGAATTTATTGCAAGAATTATCTCCTTCACCTGCTAACAGAAATGAGGCAGTTCAGTCTTTACCTGCTGCATTAGGTGTCCAAGATGCTCATTAGTAAATCTGCCCTCTCTATTGAAGGTTTTCTCAAGTGCCCTACTAATTAATGCAAGTTACCATAACGTAGATGCCTGATAACTGAGAACTAAGAGCAACTCAAAGACTCACTCAGAATTGACCACTGAAGCATTAATAACAACTTTGATGCTTTTGGTGTCAGGTGGTTTTGGAATTGGAAGGCAGAAAAACCAGGATCCATTTCTGCACTTATTCATTGTGTGCTATCTGCTTCTCCTGTACCTGTTTATGTTCTTAAAACTCTAAGGTACAATATTTTTTATAATAAAGAGCTGTTTTCTAAAACTCTGTTGCATATTTCAGCTGACAATTCTAAACTGAAGTTTACAAGGGAGAGAGTTCTTGCCTGTTAGTCCTTGGTTGCCAGCAGCCTTCCCAATCCAGTTTCCATGGGAACAAGAAACAGAGTGATCTCTGGAAAACAATGTAGTAGAGAGGTTTAAAAGAAAAACAAGTATTATGTAAATCCTGGGCCTTTTTAAAAACTGATCTGACATCTGATTTCGTTAAAACAAAAGCTAAAATTGAACACTAGTGCCTGAGGCAACTCCAGGTTTCTCATGCAGTGGACTTGTCCTTTACCACCTTTGCTTCAGAATATCCCAGTACGCCCATGGTACCTTAACTGCATGCAGCTCATTGCAGTGGCAGGTAGTTTATAAAGTATCTGGCAGGCATTATTTTTTTTACTCACAGGCTAAGGAACATTCAACATCTGACTTGAATCATATGTGTAAGGCCTTATCTGCATTAAAAGGGAGTAGTATCTGTCTGTTAACAAAAAACTTTATGCAACCAGCTGTCTGATGAAATTCTTTTATGCTTAGGATGTAATCTTGATCCCTGGTTTGCCAGAGCAAATCAGGACTCCTGTGAGGCCAATATAGCTGTTGCAGATTTGTAGCCATCTTGGAGCAGTAATTTGTTCCAATGGGAAAAAAATCTTTATAATGTGTACTGTGACTGTGTTTTAACGTGAATCATTAGCGGTCAAACCTTCCTTGTATAGTCAGAAAGCTTCCTCAATTCAATGGAGTGGCACTTTATGAATTTACGTAAGTGATGTGATTGTAAACTCTGTACTAAAAGGTAGAAAATCATGGATTTATAAACATTCTCTCCATGTATAAACAGCTATACAGAAACAGCATAGGGGATCCTTCCAAAAGGGTAGTACATACCATAGAACTGTTATGAGACTGGGTTGGTGGTGTTGAAGTGACCAACAGCTAAAGCTTTACATTTACAGTTGGAGCATAAAAATGGTTTTAAAATATTAAAGAGCAAAGGAAGAGACCTCCTTTGAACTGTTGATTGAAGACTTTAAAACACAATAAAGTATGATGTGTGCTTTTCTTTTGCAAATGTAGTTGAAAAATGTGTACTTTCTCAGCCACAAAACACAGGAGAAAAAGTATACAGTTTTGCTTTGTAGACTAGTGAAATGTAAATTGCCTCTAGCAAAAGACACATTCTGAATTGTATTGAGATGTACATAAGGATCTTAAAAGAGCGTGTCGAAGCCATGAGAAACATTCACCTTTTCTACACACATTGAACGAAGGTCTATGAAGTTTCATTAATTTCAGCTGGAGTGACTCATTATAGCCCACATGAAATCTACTCCAATGTTCTATGGGCTTTGCAGAAAAATGTCCCAAATACTGGCACTTTGGTCATGGTGGCAAATTGAGTATTACCTGTATTAGGCTCATTATAATGATATTTACATTCAAGGCTAAAGAGAGTGAGGCTAATAGGATAGGCAAACTTAGGAGCATTGTAATAATGTGCCATTAAACCACGTCTTATACTGTTATTTATTACCATGCTATTAACATTAATTTTTCTTTTTTGCAGTATAGCTACTTCTTTCAGTAATGATACTGCTGATTAGGTCATTTTTATGGGAGGTGTATCTGAGCGGTGAAAACATCTGTTTCTTTGTTTTGTATAGCTTCCTCCAGCTTTGCAATGCAACTTGAAAAGAAGGATCATTGAGAGATTCAAGAAGTCCCTCTTCAGTCAGCAGAGCAATCCCTGTAATCTGAAATCAGAAATGAAAAAGGTGTAGTACACCAATTACTACCTATGATCAACTTTTCTTCTACTTGAATTAAGCTGTTGATATTAATATCACAAAAATATGAGTGTAAGATTCCATTTTTAAAAGGAAATATTTAGAATATTCTCTAGCTATCCTTTATTTGGAAAATATGGAGGCTTCTTAAGTAAGCAGCTTCTACAGATTGGTTTCAAGTTTGTGTTTGATCATTAGAACAATTTTGGTAAATGGAAAGGACCTGCTAGCTGCTCATATGCAAAATCAGACTTCATCTCATCAGAGCTCTGAAAGAGAAGAGAAAGGAAAATGTAACTTTTTGTGGCAAAGGCTTATAAAGATTATATAAGCTCTTAACTTATGTGAGCTCTTCTTAATTTACTATTAGTTTCCCAGTATTATTCATGTTTTGGAATGTATTCCTACTAAAACTATGAATTTGAAGAAAGCACTGTCCCAGAATGTCTTGAATGTAGCATACATTGTCCCATTGTTGCATAGTATGTCAGGAACATTTTATAGTCATCATTTAAAAATACCACAGATTTGCAAGAATGGCATGACTAAAGAACTGTGCCTGCCTGTTTTCCAATGGCATGCTGGGTCCTTTCCAACAGAGAAAGAGCTCACAACTAATATCAGAATTTCTAAATGTTCCTGCAAAATCTCCTGAGAAGACTGTAGTCAGCAGAGGATCTGAAAATTACATCCTCGGCATCTGTGTACTGTGGGAGACTGTGAAGATATTTTATTTTTTAATTGATAACAAAGCAGTTATTAGGTATGTTACTGTATCTTAAATTTCATGACAAATAATTTCTTTCACGTAATTCCCCTGTGTAATCTGATTTGATTGTCACCTACTTGCACTGAGTCTTCTAAGTCATTGTTTGCTATGGAATGGACTGACCCCAAATGCTAAATCCTTCCTATACTTTTGTAATAATTAATCTGAAACGCTTAAGCTCCACGGAAGGTGGCTACTTAGTGTTCAGATTAGTAGTACATTTGGAAGATACTTAAAGATGCCTCTCTCTGAGCCTCGGTTTCATTCCAGTTTGCTGTCCTGTAAATCAAACTGCCGTTTGTATTAAAATATTCCTGTATTTCAGCCATAACATTAAATCTAAGCAAGTTTTTGCTAAATGTGTATTGAGTCAGTGTTTTCAGGAAAGGATGCCCAAATATATGGTAAGAAAAAGGAAGTGCTAACCTAATTTTCAAATACCTAGAAATAAAGGAACCTATTTATTTATAAATGTTATCAACTGTTAAATTGTGTTAGTTTCAAAACTGCTGGATGTAAACCTGAAGAAAAGGGAAGAAATACACTATTTCAGAAGTAAATGGTAGTAAATTGAAGATGTTTGAAATGATGAATGCAATTCTGGGCATTTCCACCTTGAAGGAAATAGTTACAGAAACTATTGATACAAAGCAGCAACAAAAAGCGCAGTTAGAAAGATGGAGAATTGATTAACATCAGTGATTGAATTGTACATATTTTACCAAAATCACCATAATAAATATGTTGGATAACATGGACATAATTTAGAGATAACAGGAAGAACCTAGGGAAAATAATTAGGTTAAACTCTTCCAGCAGGTGTTGTTAGAGACTGTGCAATTTCTGCAAATAAAATTTTAAAATTATGCATTTTTAACTATGTTGAATTAGAAAACCTAATTAGAATAACAGACAAAAAGATTTCTCCACTGATCAGTGGTGGGGTAAAGGTCTTCCAACAACAGATATTCTTCTGTTTCTGTAACCGTAAAAGTGTTAACATGCTGCAGAAATGCACAACTAGAATTTCTCTCCTGCCCACAAAGATATTTTCATGTCAGAGTTGTTAACCATTGGATATTTTCAAAACTAGATGTTTTTAAGTTTAATGGCAGTACCCTTGTTCACGTAATCAAGTAGCTAAACTGACTTTAAGGTCTCAGAGTGCTGGGATCCCTCTAATGGGAATTATATCACTTGAATATGGACTAACAATTTCGCTTCAAGCCCTCAGTTTTGAAAATCAGAGTAATTGGCTGTTTCTGTCCTAGGTTCAAGGGAATGCACTTCTCTGTCTTCGCACAAATGTATAGTTTATGACATTTTGTTCAGACAGTCTAAAGAACTCAGTGCTTTATACCAAGTGCAGATTGGCAGCTTGCAACATTCAGTCAGTGTTTCTGTAGAGATTGATTGCACTGGGAAACATAGGAAGAGGTAAACTGCCTGATGAGAGTCTGAAGTTTATCCTTTGCTTGTTTTGTGTTTGTATTTTTATTTTATTTATTTTTTTTTTTTTCCTTTCTTCCCCAGCTGCTGCAAGGTTCTCCTGAATTGATTGAGCCGAACTTCTTCACAGCAGATTGGCGCCTGGTGCTTCTCTCTTCAGGTGGAAATACATTGCTTCCAGATGATAGAAAAGGTAAAGCAAGCAACAAAATCTCTGTAGCGGCATATATATTTCTAATGAAGTGTATGGTATCAAAGCAGAAGGAATTGCTGCTCTAAGATCTGTCTTTAAAGACAGTAAAGTTATGTTGACTATACTGATTTTCATAATCAGTATTTTTTGGTTTGTTTCTTTTGTTTAAGTCCTGGTAAGATATGCAGTTTACCACTGATGGAACATTCTGCTAATTTAAGAGAGTATACTTTGGAATGACAAAGAAATATCAAAGATGCAAATAGCACATGGTTCCTCCATGAAAATCAATAGAAATTATTTTAACCGAAAGTGCCCTACTTAGGATTTACCTGTCCTTGCACATGATTTTTAAAGAAACTATTTAAACCCTATTTTCTTCTTCTGTCATGTTTGAAACAGTTATACTCTGATGATTTAATTACCTAGCTACATCAAGCCCTACAAACTTGAGGAGGGAAATGCTACATGCTATGCCACATCTATATAATGTAAAGTATATATATGCTTTAGAAAATTAATAGTGTCAAATACATTTTGGACTAGTGATACTTGGTGTGACAAATCATGAACTCCATCTTTATTCAAACCTGCCATCACTGGCATTGTCCAGGGTGGGGAACCACAGTTCCTAGTTCAGAGACTGGTTTCATCATATGCCTCTTTGTGCAAGGGACATAAGGGAAATGTGCAGCCTGTAATTTGGTATTTGTGCAATTTCCATTCTTCCAAATACAGGAAAAGCTATATTGCAATCTACGGACTAGAGGACATAGTAACATTAAAAACTGTGGTGCCAGAAACAAGAGTGAGAAACTTTGCTTTTGCTGGCCTTTCTGTTGAAACTAGTGTATGTTCCACAGCTTATTGCAAAACCCCAAAATGATACTAGGTGTTAAGGGTGATATTTGAGTAGGAAACAAGTCCCTAACAATTTCCTTATATAGGAGCTTTATTTTGTTCTCAGAGACAGCAATGCAATTTGTTCAGACGCTCAATATCTGTGGTTTTTTAATCTGATGTGTGCCCTTTCTGCTGTAAATTGTCAGTGGGGAACAATAAGAATGTTGCATTTCTGTGTTCTGTTACATGAAATATTTAAAATATTTTCCATCAGTTAGAACTCGTTCATAATGTGATAACATTGTGTGCCTCAAACGTTCACATCATGCCATAAGATGCCTCCCACTTTTGCAGGGAGTCATTGTGGTCAGTGAAATAAGCTGCTAATAATCAAGCATCTCTCTTGTCATTATATTTGTAGTGGAATTGCTAAGAATCTGATGAGGGAGGATAACCACCAAATTCAGTAGTATAATGTTACTTGCCTTTTACTTTAAGGTATTGTTGGCACTTATGACATAGCAGAAGGGATGACATATGAACACTTGCAGGTAAGCTATAAATATGCCTCTATGTATTGATTTATTATTTTTAATAGAGATAATTTCCCAAAATTAATTTCTTTTATCTTGTAGACTCTAATTGAAGAGGTTCTAGAGGAAAGTGGTTACTACAATTTCTCTTCTAACAGGTGAGTGTGAAAAGAAAAAGTTAATTATGATGTCCTAATTCCAAATGTATCATCTGTCTATTTATGTGATTGCAATTTCACTTTAAACTTAGTGCAGTATGTGGTGGATTATAATACATGGATGCATGGACTGCAAGAAATTTATGTGGGACATATTAGCTAATCTAAGCAGGTTTTTTTGGCCACATCTGTTTTCTTCAATCAGATCATAGAGTCGTACAAGTTTGGCAGCAATTTCCTCACATTTTTCCCATATAAAACCACAGCTGAACAGAAGTTTCATTTAAATAGAATTGTATTTTATTATAATACTCTACCATCACAAGGTTGAAAGGATGAAGCTGACAAATTTAGTAAAACATTTGAGTACAGCACAACAAGGAGAATAAGAGGTTGCTAGCACAAAAGTGCAGGGAGTGAAAAAAATTCAATGGTATTTGAAACTGGGCAAATGCCTTGTCCTGGAGATGGTATAACTTTCCTGCAGGAAACCTTTGAGGAACACAAGAAAGAAAATACATGAAAAAAATCAATACACTCCATAACATAAGCTTAGCATTTCTCATTCTTTCTACCTGCTACCCTGTTGTTTATTATCTCAGATATGCTTTAGTGCAAAATGTTACTGCTTCCATCAAGTAAGTTCCTTGTCTTTGCAGTAAACAACGTTATAAAGCCTGGGAGACTGCAGTTATATTTGCTAAAACAAAGGAACAAACATGCACCCATCCCACCCCCTAGTGCCTCTAATACATCTATTAAGAGGTTTTAAGAATGTATAGCTCATGGTGTCTCAGCGGTATTTTTCAGTTATTTATTATCTCTGCAAACTTTTCTGTATAGATTGATTCTAGCTTGAGAAGTTTCAAATGTTAGTCTGAATATTTTTATAGGTACTCATTAAACTGGAATTCCAGCTTACAAGTGCCTTGCAGCTGCTAGCTGTAAGTGTTGAAAAATCGTGATTCAGCACTCCCAAAATACAATAACAATTCACTCTTTAAACCTTCAGGGTATACTTGAATCATGTTTACAAATCACTTTTGCAGCCATGAGGTCTAACAAATTTGTTTATAATAGTTTTCAAGTATTTTAAATTTTCTGTCCTAATCACAAGCTCTCAAGATTTGTTGCTGTAGAAAAAATATCACACAACTTATGAGGAAAAAAAAAAAAAAGAAGAAAAAGGCTCTCATTTTTGACATGAAGATCTAGTGACTCTTATTATAAATGAATAATAGCTGCTGTAGCTGTATAGGCATTTATCTCACAAACAGACTGGCAAAAAGCATCTTACTGCAATTAACTGTAGACAGGTGGGTGCTGAATATGGACTTGAGTATTTTACACAAACTACTATAAAAATAAGATTTCTACTAGTGGAAATCATAGAATCACAGAATATCTCAAGTGAAGGGACCCATAAGGATCATCGAGTCCAACTCCCTGCTCCTCACAGGACTACCTGAAACTAAACCATATGACTAAGAACGCCATCCAGATGCTCCTTGACATCTGACAGGCTTGGTACCACAACCGCTTCCTTGGGGAGCCTGTCCCAGGGACCGACCACCCTCTCAGTGAAGAACCTTTTCCTAATGTCCAATCTGAACTTCCCCTGATGCAGCTTCATACCATTCCTTTGTGTCCTATTGCTGTAAAAGTAATTGCTGAAATGTGAAGGATGCTTAAAGATTGCAGGAAAATATGCTCGTGCTTTCAACACGTAACACAGGAATGCCACAGAAATGCATGAAACTAACAGGAGTAAAATAATTAACATTCTGTTTTTCCTGATTTATTCAGGGCTACTTATTTTGCTGCTGTGCTGAAATTCCCTGGAGAGTAGTTGTTCTTTAGAATCTTAAGTTACTTTTATACATTTTTGGAAATTTTATTTTAGAGGAGACATAAGAGAATATGCTTCCTAGCCACATGGGACAGCGTAGTATTAAGTGTTCTCTACACTATGTTCATCCTGCAGAAGGAAATGGGGAAAAGAGCAGGCAGTCCGTTTCCACACATACATAAAGTCTGGAGGAGGCCAGTGAATGAATGCTCAGCATCCTTCTTCACAATGGTGGATGTGTTTTGTATTTGGTTTTCCCAGGAGCATAGTGGAAGTCACATTGTGTTTCCCCTGAGTTATGCCGCTTCTTCAGCAATGCTGATACATTATCCACAGTCAGTGTTGTTCTGTGCTCTGTTCGTGGGACTTGGAGCAAAACAAAGATTTTGGAGCAGGTGAAAGGAATAGAGTGAAATCTCCTTATAGGTATAGTCTCCTTAGAAGTTTAGAAGTATGTTGTCTAGATTTGATTATTTTTTCTTCTTGCTTATAATTGTTAATGTGTGCATGTAACTGCTATTGTTGTAGATTTTGACTGACTGCATTGCATGTGTGTCTGTCACTCACGCATGTCTTGGCTTTAGCTGGCAGATACAAAATAGCCGTACAGCAACCCAGTTGTTGATCTGTCACCAGCAACAATATGTGTCCTTGATTTTTCTCTGTGCTTTTGAATCCTATTACCTGCTGTGATGCATAATTTTGTTTCATTCCCCTGTCACTATTACATTACTTCTTTTCCAGACAATGTTCTACCCCCAAATATCTTCCTATTTTAGTGCTCTTCCAGAAAATTAACAGACCATGCTTGGGCCTTGGCCGGCAAAAGCACGTCTCTATTTCCAGAGGACTTACTGTGTGTTCTAAAGTATGCTCTTGCCCAATGCCATTCTGAGCTTTTCAGAACATTTTTTTTCTTTTCCTTCTCTCTCTCTCTCCAAATAGCCATGCAGTCCAGTTTTAATAGCTGTCCAGTATTGAATGATTCATTTGGCTAGCAGACATGCATCATTAGGTTTTGCCTCAAACTCTCCAAACAGCTAAGCAAGCTAGAGGGACGAATCACTCTCTCAAGCTGCACTGCAAGTCACTTATCAGTGTCCACTGTTATCTGTTTCTTTTCCACCACGCAGAATTTGGTTTGCAGCCCTCAGAGCAACATCCTATCAGCCTTTCTTGTATAAAACTGGTTTGAGCCTTGCTCTAATTTCTTTCTCTTATATGCAGCGAAACATTTCAGAAGCAACTGCAAATTTTCCAGCAGAAACTTGGTACATCCTGTAGCCTTCCTAGGATCCCCTTCTTAGAAAAGTGTTCACAGAAAAGCTTTAGAAAAAAGTACTAAGAGTAATGAATATTTGTATCTTGTTTAGGAACTTATGGGGTAATACACCTATTTTTCAACTTTCTTAGCTTATTTTAAAATATTTTAGTTTGTGTTTTTCAGTTTCTAAGATGAGAAGTTGTAATGATGCTGCATGTATGGGGCTTTCACAATGGAAACAGAATGATGGTGTTTCTTGGCGGAAACAAATTGCTTTCCCTTCTGCCCATAAGAAGTTTCTAGCTCTTCTAATAGAAATGGGAAGGAAAAAAAAAAGGACTCCAATGACTCAAAAGTCCTCAGAAGGCCCTGCTGTGGAACAACATGGGACACATGCGCTATTTCTAAAAGCACTATTAAATGCAGAATAAACAGCTAAATAGCATATAGCATAATAATGCAATCTCCTACCGCATCATGGAGCACATGTTATAGAGAAAGCATTCTGAAAATATTTTTTCTTTATTTTCTGGTTTTTGGGGGCATTTGTGTTTATCATCTTTCCTATCACTGTTGCCTCTTGCTGTGCCTCCCAAAATTCCAGGAATATATGATGGGAAATCAAACCTTAAGTGAGGCAATGGCATTAAAATTGTAGTAGGATGAAGAAACTGTATAAAGGGTTAAAAATTATTCAAGCAACTGGATTAGGTGATCAAACATGAATTCTTTAGAAACCAAGACAGCTTCATAAGAAAAATGTCATGCTTTTTTTTCCCCCCCCATTTTCATTATAATAGTAATTACTATCTCAATGTCAGTCATTTCATGGGGATTAATGACCAGCTGAGGATAATGACCCTCAGCTTTATCTTGAATAATCAACTTGTGCCCATTTGTCACTAATCTCCTGAAATGACTCAGTGCTCCAATTGTATTACTTATTTATACAGAAATTTGATAAACATGCATAAACCCGCCCCGTAATGTTTCAGAATTATTCTGTTCATATCTATTGTGTCACTCTTTGTTTTTCTCCTTCTGTTTTAATATTGTACTGCACAAGAGGCAAGCTCCTTGTTTGTGAGCATGTTTATGAATAGGACAATGAATACCAGTTTTAAACTTTCATCATGATTTTTTATATTGAAGTAGACATGTAATACCCAAATTGATGCAGAAATCTATTTTTAATGAATTCCATTAAGGGATTTAATCCAAGCAGAAATTCAGTTATATGAAAAAAATGCTATAAATAAACAAAAATAGCAATGGTTAGAGAGATGAGCTGTGTTCAGCTGAGTGCTGTAGCTTTGTCGTAGTTTAACCCAAATAATCAGCCGAGCACCACACAGCCACTCGTTCACTCCCCCTCAGTGGAATGGGGAAGCAAATCGGAAGGGTAAAAGTGAAAAAGCTTGTCGCTTGAGATAAAGGCAGTTTAATAGGTAAAGCAAAAGCTATGTGTGCAAGCAAAGCAAATTAAGAGATTAATTTGCTCCTTCCCATCAGCAGGCAGATATTTAGCCATTTCCAGGAAAGCAGGCCTTCATCACGCCTCACGGTTCCTTGGGAAGACAAACACCATAACTCTGAACATCCTCCCCCGACCTTCCTCCTTCTTTCCCTCAGCTTTTATTGCTGAGCACAATGTCACATGGTGTGGAATATCCCTTTGGTCAGTTGGGGTCAGCTGTCCCAGTTGTGTCCCCTCCCAACTTCTTGTGCACCCCCAGCCTACTTGCTGGTGGGGTGGCGTGAGAAGCAAAAAAGGCCTTGATGCTGTATAAGAATTGTTCAGCAATAACTGAAACACTGGTGTGTTATCAACACTGATTTCATTACAAAGGCAAAACATACCACCATACAAATTGCTATGAAGAAATTTAACTCCATCCCAGCCGAGACCGTTACAAGCTCATATGACCGGAGGTCTGTTTATGAGAGAAATGTTGTTTCAATATTAGTTTTGTAGGAAAAGAATGGTTGCGATGCAAATAAGAATAGAAGGAAACAGTCTGCATATTCAAATGCATATATTGATATGTTGTCACAATTTTCATAACCTGTTCAATGCAATCTTTTCTGCTGTTATTGAAGTTTTAGAGAAGCAACCATTGGAGTAGTTAGATATCTCATTAAGAGGAAAACTGTCAAGTCTGGCTCTAATGATAGCTATACATTTTTAACTAGTCAAAGAATAGCTTAAGATATTATTCACAGAGGAAAAATATAACTCAGGAATGACAGCAAATTCTGTATTTTGCCTCTTTGAGGCAGCTGTCATTTGTATTTGGTCTATGGTGCATGGATACATCATTTGAAAATGGAAGTGTTGTTAATGGAGCTTTTTCTGTCTGCAAATTCTTACCACATTATCGATGTATCTTCAGTATTATTGCACCTCGTTGTGTTACATGATTAATGGATTCAAATTCGTATTTAGCTTAGTTAATGTTTTTTAATGTTCTAGAGCATACCAAACTAGACAGTAGATGAAAGTACACAGCTCCAGTGCTCCTGGAATCTAAAGTGGATTTTTGACTTAGTGATATCTAGGTGATTTAAGACACTCTGCTACTTTGTGATTTGTTTTGGCACCACTTTCTGCTAATGCTGCCTGGCATTTGCTGTTAACTGTTTTCTTCCTCCAAATGGTTGTCCATGTTGATTCTTACTTCTTACGTGTCCCATGTACAAAAGAAGATTGTTTTGGCCAGCAATGTTTATTAGAGTTACACCAGCATTCTGTTGATTTGTACTTATCCCCAAGGAGGTAAAAACATCTGTGAAAGCTCAGTGGTACATGATTTTGGTTTTTTTTCGTTCTAAACCTCTGTGGCTGCAAGTCTTTGATCTACCCACCTGTAGGTCTGACACCGATCAGCTGAGGGTCTCTGTGGCACTGTAAGCATGCAGCCCTGTTCCCACAGACCAGCATTCACTACGTCTTTTGAGTTAGCTGTCCTTCCCCTAAGAGACGGTATTGACCCACCTTTCCCAATCACAGATTCTACAGAAATTACAAAAAGGAGAAGCAACAGGAAAACACGATGTAGCAATTGATCCTAGCTTCAATTTCATCCAACTCCTAGGGTAAGGCAGTGAGTAATCCTTGTCACATTGATGAATATAGAGTGTTCCAATGACAATGGAATGTGTGACCAAGAGATGGATTAAAAGACACTTGCTAGATAGAGTTTTCCACTGCACATATTGATAGTTACACCACACATTTTTATGCTTGCTAGAGACATAATTTTTGCTGAGTTGGTACAGCCACACCAATATTGGCTGTACTCAGAAGATATATGTGCCAATACTTCCTGTTAATGATACAGTGGAGCTCTAGAGAAATGATGACTTATAAACTAGGGAAAACGTATGCCTTAGATCCTAGGCTATTATAATAGCAGCCATGCATGTTAAAATCAGATGGCTAAGTGTGAAAAACTTACTGCTAACCGGATTTTTAGAGAATTGCAGGAATATTCTGGTCATTTCAGGGATGGACAGTAGTCTAATGGCACAGAAAAAGGATTTGCATTTTTCTAAGATTATAATACCATTAAAAACAAACAAACCCAAACAAACAAAAACCCACAAAACCAACAACAAACCAAACAAAAAAACAAAACCAAACAAAAACAACCAACCAAAAAACAAACAAAACAAAACCCAAAACTTTTCCCACTTTCGTTAGTAAGTCAGTCTTTTTTATTATTTTAGGATTTTTTTTCCTTGTGAATCAGAATGACATGAACTATAGCAGAAACTGCTTATTGCTCTAGCAATCAGGATCAGGCCTACTAGATTTGAGTAGTATCAGGGCTGCTGGGTTTAAAAGACTTAGATGTAGAACCTGGCTTTAATTCATGAGATTGCATTGTGCAGAACAGAGAGGTGATCCAGGGATCAATCTGATGCAAGTACCAAATAATGTGATCATGTGGTAGGACTGTCATTGATGCAGAACCTCTCACCTCACTCAACTGAAGGTTCTCTTTAGCAATGAGACATGTGGCAAGGTGCATTTCACTTCTGACTGGAAAAAGCGAAGCAGTATCTGGCCTGAATTTCAGCTGACTGGCAGGTACCAAGTCTTTGGTAAAGTTCAGTGATAAATATGCAAAATTAAGTGGTCTCCTGACAGTGGAAATGCCTGAAGTCCGCACTGTCTGTAGAAAAACTGTGTATTTATGAAGCTGTCTCTCAGCATTTGGGCTGTGGGAATGACTGTTTTCAACACTAGGCAGATGGCTCTGGTCCCTTGCAGAGATCACATGCCCTGAGCTCTCAGACGTTCTTATGTGAGCTTCCCATCTTTTAGTAGAAGCATCTGTCATCACAGACTTGTTTGGCTGAGATAAGATGGGTTTGCTCTTGCAGTTCTGAAGCACAACTTTCTACGAGTTTGAGGAAGATATTTACTCTGAAACTCACTTCTGTATGTCTGAGATGCCTACTTGGCAGAGTTCTTGTATAAAGCATAGATAAAGTCTGTCAACATCAAATAAGAAGGCACCTTCTCACTCAAGATGGTTCAGAAAGCTCACTGTAGTCTGGAATCATTCTTGTGCTAGCAGACCTGTTTCTTGTACAGCTGCTCTGAACTAAACACTTTGACTTGCAGTGAAGAGGATTTTTTCTTTTTTTTGAGGCTTTCTTCAATGGTTTGGTCCACCTAGGGTAGTTTAGCTGAGAAGAATGCAATACCTTTCCATGTCACAGCAATATGCTGTTGGAAGGAGTTTTGGGAATTCTTAGGTTAAGTGAAAGACAATCTGAATGTTTTCGAAGAAATCGAAGACAAGATTGGCCTCAGTGTTCAGAAATCAGGGCCATAAAAAGATAAATTCTTTTTGCCTGTGTCAAGATATCTTTCATGACTGTGGCTAGGGGAGGAATTGCACATTTTTACATAGGTAGGTGTTTTGATATAGCAGTGTAAGATACAATAAAAGCTATTTTAGGATGTCATTATAGTACTAACAGGCACGGTATTCCTCTAAATGCTGTAGTTGTGTCCCTTATCCTGGAAGACTGCCTTTTTGCTATCAGAACTTCCATTTACCCATAAGGGAAAGTCAGATCTTCATGTTTCTGACACAGTGTTCCATAAAGAAAAGACAACTCTTGGGCCTCATTGAAGTGTCACCTCCAATTTTGAAATTTAATTTGAAGCCTTTTACTTAAGACTTAATCATTTGAAAATTACGTAAAAAGAAGGAATAGCTGTTTGTCTTACTGGGATTTTCTATCACAGTAGGTACATGCTTAACAGTAGCCTTAACAGGGCACTAAAATATTGTCAGATAAGTTTAGACATCAGAACAGAAAGTGAGGCTGTCTGGTCATCTTAAGGTAATGCCTAGGCAAAGAAATGATGAATAGCAATTGATGAGATAGGGGCTAAGACAGAGCCAAGAACAGCAGCAGGGGACAGAATGCAGGAATCCTGGAAAGGAGACTGGTATGGGCAGAAGAAAGAACCACCTGTAGCTGGGACTGACCAAGTGAAGAGAATGGTTTGCAGTAAGGCCAGATGGTAGGAAGAGTAGGCACACAGAACAGGAATCAAGCTCCAAAGCTCAGACAGAAGAGGATCCTCTGACAGCTGGGGTGCTTGAGTGGACATCGTTCTTTTTATACTGTGAGAAAAGCGTGTATGTCCTTATCATCTGGTGCTGGTCCTCACAGAAGGATAGCTACCCATATGTGCTACAAGCTATTTATTAACTTAAATAGCAGGGTCTGTGCAGTGCAAGTAATGGTTTCAATTAAGGGAGTTGGTGATATCGCATAATGGAATTCCTGGAGAAGAGTTAGTTTACGATGTAAAAATTAGGAAATAACATACGTGATGCTTTCCATTAAATATTCTTAACTATATTTCATAGGTTGTGATTCAGGAAAGACATAGAAAGTATGCTTAATATGGATCATGGTAAAAATTTTAGTCGTGTTCCTACAGCCGACATGGCTTCATCAAGGGCAGATCATGCCTCACTAATCTGGTGGCCTATGATCAAGTGACTGCATCAGTGGACAAAGGAAGAACTATGGATGTCTTCTACCTGAACTTCTGTAAAGCCTTTGTTACAGTCCCAACAGCACTCTTACCTCTACATTGGAGAGGTATGGGTTTGATGGATGGACGTTTTGATGGATAAGAAATTGGGTGTCCACATCCAAAGAGTTATAGTCAATGGCTCAGTGTCCAAGTGGGAAACAAGAATGGTGTTCTTCGTGGATCTGTACTGGGACCAACACTATTTAATATCTTTACCAATGACATAGACAGTGGGATTGAGTGCACCCTCAGCGAATTTGCAGATGACACCAAGATGAGTGCTGCAGCTGACATGCCTGTGGGACTGGATGGTCCCAGAAGCTACAAGAAAGTCATGGACCTGTTAGAGTGGGGCCCAAGGAGAGCCACAGAAAATAATCAGAGGATTGGAAGACCTCTCCTGTGAAGAAAGGCTTAGAGAGTTGGGGTTGTTCCAAATGGAGAAGAGATGGCTCCAGGGAGACCTTATTTTGACATTTCAATATATAAACGGGGCTCATAAGAAAGATGGATAGAGAATTTTTACCAAGGCCTGTAGAGATAGGACAAGGGGCAACAGTTTTAAACTTAAAGAGAGTAGATTTAGATAGGACTTAAGGAAGAAGTTTTTTATGATGAGAGTGGTGAGACAGTGGAACAGGTTGCCCAGTGAAGTTGTAGATGCCCCATCATTACATATATTCAAGGTCAGGTTGAACAGGGCTTTGAGCAACCTGACCTAGTGAAAGATGTCCCTGCCCATGGCAGGGAGGAGCGTACTAAATTATCTTTAAGGGTGCCTTCCAACCCAAACCATTCTTGGATTCTACTCTTTGCACAGATACAGTGCCCCATTAAATATTATGTTATCCACTTAGGGGGCTGAATGAAAGTTTGCTGTCAGCCTTCAGTCTCTGTTAGTTTTTTCCTTATATATACTTGGCTTCACAACTTTAATAACAATCTTTCATCTTAGGGATGTGTTGAAATGTGTGTGTGAAACTAGAAATGATTTTTTAATATTTTTTTCTTATTACTGGAGTACTTCCATATCTTTCAAGACTTTAGTAATCAACATAACACTTTACTTCCTGAGGGACCATGTGTATAGAGGAATGTTTGAAAGGACTTTGGATATCTGGGTCATACGTATCGAATAGAAGTAGTCAAGGAAAATTTCAGAAGAGGTCTTATTCTTGGAATGGCGAGTGGTGGAGTTTTGAGACAAAAAAGGAACACCTGTTTTACTTTCTCACAGCACTGATTATGAGAAGTCATCTTTACATCATATTTTCATAGAATAATTATAACGATATAATAAAACTTATTATTATGAGACAATTTTCACATATACAAAACTGACACTAGTGGCTCCATCACTTTCTGTGCTAATTTTCTATGTAGCCTGCCAAAGAGGAATTAGGAAAGGAGGAAGAAGTGATGTTGAAGACTTACTTTCAACTAGTTCTTCATAGTGCTGAAGTCTCTGGAGATGTATCAGTAACATAAGTTAAACATGGCCCACAAATTCATTATGTTGCATTCAGGCCTCGTTGATCAGTTGTGGGAGACCTTTGCACCGTGCTGCTCTAATTCTGTTTTGTGCAGCGCAGACTAGTCTGTAAATTTTGAGTCAGGAGATCATGAGATGAACTAATTCCCTTTGTGTAGCATAAATGATCAAATGTCACCCAGACATTTCTCCATCAAACTCTGTTGTAAACTCTGAACTAAAGCATTTCTTTTGATAGACTTCCAGGGTTCCTTGGCTTTGATATCATACTTATACATCAGTTTTCTGCTGACAGCACAAAGATTCATCCCATGCCTGGTGACTGGGAATAGTGGGAAATTCTTTCTTCTGACAGATCCTAACTACCAATTTTTTATCCTCCCAGGTATTTCTACTATCCGAGGGGAACAAAGAACTGTCCAGCAAAAGAAGAGAACCTGTAATTCTAAAATAAGCGTTCAGAATTGTTCCTAATGAAGTGACCCTACCTGTACTTCAGCTGAGGCTGTCTGATTACCAAAGGAGCAAGCTTCACTCATTAAATAGCATCCAGATGGAATTCCAGTGGGGGACAGCTTCAAGAGACCTCACGGGATATTTCAGGATGATACTGTGAACTTTAGCTTTGTTTACAGCATAAGCACTTTACAAGGAACATTGGGAAAGATGCTTCCAGGTTTATATATCAGGAGGAAAACACAATTCCCAACAGTACATATCTTCTATTTTTATATATTTTTTTAATGAATTCCTGCATAGTCGGGTTTTCTGGAATGAAAGTAAAAAAGCATATAACCTTATTTATATCCATGTATGTCTTGTATGGGAAGAAAAGGAGCTTTGTAATATGACCAGAAAGAAAATATATGTAGCTTCACTGGACCAGAATAGGAAACAGATTAAACACCACCAGTATGATTTTCATATTTAGAAGGAATTTCTCTACTTCTGTTTGGATGGCAGCAAATTCTAATGCTGGTATGGCATGTTAGTAGGCATTATTTTCAACTGGCATAGCTTCTGAAAGGATTGTTATTTTAAAAACAGCTGGTTTTGCTGCTATTTCAAAATGTCTGTGTATTAGATGTCTGTCTTTAGGCACACATTGTATAGATCTGTGTATATAAAAAGTGTGTCATGTACATTTATATACACATTCATTTACAGCTTAACAGACTATGTAAATTAAATACATGCTTTTCTGCTAATCAAAACTAGTACTTAAAGCACTGTCAGAATTTCAATATTTTTTCACACTGTGCTAAATAGAGATAAAAATGTCTGACTGCGGTAGTAGAGAAGCTATTTTTTTGTCTACAGTTTAGTAAAGAATACTTACTAAGTAGAAAGACTTTTCTCTACAGTTGATATTGTGGCAATCATAGCTGCATAACAGAATACACTTGATATTTTACTTCTGCTAAGCCTGTTGAAAATTATTAGCATTATAGTCATCACATGGTTACTCGTAAGTATTTTTATAAATATGTATGTTGGGTACTTTTTTTTTTCCCTTTTTCCCCAGTGGTTTGTTTGTAACTATAAATAGCTAACTGGCATTAATTTCTTAACAATTCAAGTGTATTATTTCACCTCTGATGTATTACTTTGGCATCCTGAATTGTGAAGCAGTGAAAGGGACCTAATGGGCAGTGTGGAAAAAAAAAAAAGCGAAAAAGTCTATCTTCTTTTCAAATATCTGTAATGTAGAAAGTCATCAGGTGCTATATTTACATCTATACAATGGTACAGTAGAGGTAGCAAAGGTCTGTTCAGGGTCAAGACATATGATTCTTAAGGTACCACCAGCAGGTAGTTACAGTTTCCACCATGAATCACCATAGATGGTATATTTCCTGCAGTGTTACCACAAAAAATCAATTCCTGTTCTAGTTCAGTGTGTTAGTTTTGCTTTGCTACAATGGAGAAAAGGAATGCAGTATCGTTAAATCTGATGGATTAGAAAGTAAATCCACACTATATATGGCTGCCCATGGAACTGATTACATTGATATTTTATCCAAAAAGGCTTCATTTAAATTAAACCTTGATATGCTGGTCCTACTCAAATTGCATATGAATTCTCATAATAATTTTCCATTAAAATAGTAAAACAGTAAAATACTTAAAGTAACCTATTTGAATATATTTCTTAATAAATTCCTTATAATTTTAAATTGTCAGAAGGCATTGAATGCTTTAGAAATAATTTGGACCTTATTTCAAGCATGTTTTCAAGTATTGCTGTTTATATTTTATCTGGATTTGTGTGATAGTGTAGTGTTCATTTGTACTTGATGACATTATTTTTGTTGTGAAATACACTACAATTAATTATTCTTATTGTGTTTCTCCTGATATACTTCTAGTGCTGTTAACTTTGAAGCAAATTTTGTGCTTGTTTTTCTGACTGAAAAGTGGAATGCTAGCTGGTGGCCAGCAGAGGAGAGCAGACTTCTCTCCAGTAACTGGAAGATAAGAGGTAGATTGCTGGCATGTACAGCTGCAACCATCAAGGCAAATCAAACCAGGAAATCAGTGGTGTTTTCTTTTTCTTTCCCAGTGTTCCCTGGGATTTATTTTTTTTTCTCCATGGCTGCAGGTGAATTTACATGCTGGTTGTTGCAGAAAAGAGCTGGTGCATTTTATATGTAGGGCAAATAACTTCCACAGAAGATTCACGATCTAAGCTGTTAAGTAATTTAAGTAGTTTATGTCATTTACTACATGGATGCACTCCACTAAGATAACAAAGAGTCATGATGAATGGAGTGAAATCCATTTTGTGGCTGGTCACACATGGTGTTTCCCAGGGCTCAGTATTTGGGCCAGTTCTGTTTAATCTCTTTATCAATTATTTGGACAAGGGGATTAAGTGCACCTCAGTAAGTCTGCAGATGACACCAAGTTGGGTGGGAGTGTTGGGTGGGTGGAGAGTAGGAAGGCCGTACAGAAGGATCTGGATGGGCTGGATCGTTGGGCTGAGGCCAGTTGTATGAGGTTTAACAAGGCCAAGTGCCGGGTCCTGCACTTGGGTCACAACAACCCCAGGCAGCGCTACAGGCTCGGGGAAGAGTGGCTGGAAAGCTACCCAGTGGAAACAGACCTGCAGTGTTGATCGACAGCCAGCTGCATATGAGCCAGCAGTGTGCCCAGGTGGCCAAGAAGGCCAACAGCATCCTGGCTTGTATCAGGAATAGTGTGGCCAGCAGGGCTAGGGAAGTGGTTGTGCCACTGTACTTGGTGCTGGTGAGGCCCCATCTTGAATCCTGTGTTCAGTTTTGGGCCCCTCATCATAAGAAAGACATTGAGGTACTGGAGAGAGTTCAGAGAAGGGCAATGAAGCTGGTGAAGGAACCTGGAGCACAAGTCTGATGAGGAGCGACTGAGGGAACTGGGGCTGTTGAGCCTGGAGAAAAGGAGGCTGACAGGAGACCTTATTGCTGTCTACAACTACCTGAAAGGAGGTTGTAGCATGGAGGGTGTTGGTCTCTTCTCCCAAGTAGCAAGTAATAAGACAAGAGGAAATGGCCTCAAGTTGCACGAGGGGAGGTTTAGATTGGATATTAGGAAAAATTTATTCACAGAAAGAGTTGTCAGGTATGGGAACAGGCTGCCCAGGGAAGTGGTTGAGTCACCATCCCTGGAGGGTTTTAAAAAACACGTAGATGTGGTGCTTAGGGACATGTTTTAGAGGTGAACTTGGCAGTGCTAGGTGAACAGTTGGACTCAATTATCTTTAAGGTCTCTTTGAACCAAAATGATTCTATGAGATCAGGGTCCATTGTGTTTCCAGTTGTATGAAAGGTAACAAGAGCCACTTCTGCCATGAATAATTTCTGTATGGTTAAATTCTGTATAGACAATATAGATAAATGTACTTAGGGAAACACAGAAACCAAAAAAAAGTTGAGCAGTATCATTCAGCAAATCATCAGCAAATTTGAGAATGGGACCTACATCTCCTGAGTTCCAGTCCAGTGCATAAATGGTATACTTCAAGGTATGTATCTTTTTTTTTCTTGTATGCTTGTAATCTGTAAGGTAACCTGTGCAAAAATCAGAGAACCAGGCAGACCTGTATCTATTATTTGGCTAAGTGAAAAAGATTCCACAAAGATTGGTACTGACAATGTTGAAACACTGTACTTCAACTAACTTGATTATTCGTGAATGTACTGGTTTGACTGAAAATGAGTTAATTTTCTTCACGTGGTTAGAAACCTTTGTTTTTCATAGCTAGCACGGTCATTATTTGGACTTAGTTTGAGAACAAGAGCTAACACCCCGGGACAGAGTCAATGTTTTTAATTGCTCTGGTCTGAGAGCCAAGGACACTCTGAGCGCTCTGCCCACAGGTGTGAGGCAGCAAAGAAGCGGGGCATGGATGGGGCAGAGCTTGACTGACATCCAGACTGATCAATAAGAGTATTCCATCCCATTAGTGTCATGCTTCATATTTAAGGAGAGTCGGGATCTTCTGGTCCCTCTCTCTCTCTCTCTCTTCTTTGCTCTTTTTGTCAGAGCCAGGGGAGTTCTGTTCAGAACTTTTATTAGCTCTGCCTTTTGCCATCCTGCCATTTTGCAGAGGCCTTTCTGCTTTTTTCCTCTTTTCTCTCTCTGGGATTGACTTTGGGACCAGCTGCTGTTTTCTGGGATTGGCTGGTTGGTGTGGGTGGAGTTCATGAGGAATTGCATTGAGTATCTTTTATTTTATATTCTCTTTCTATTTTATATATATATATATTTACTAGTAGTGTATTGGTATTTTGTTATTTTATTAAACTATGTCATTAACACAGCGGCAATATTCCCATGTGTTTGAAAAGAAGGCCTTCTTGCTAAAGTGTGGTCAGTAATATTCATTCAGTGTGATCAGCAATATTCATTTAAGAGAGATAATGTTTCAGAGCTTGCCAAAATGGCAAATTGTAGTTGCTAAGTGTGTGACCACGTGGCTGAACAAGTGTTGAGATAGATGTCTTTCAGAGCAGCAAACAGTGCCACAGTAGGATAAAAAAAGGAAAAGATGAAAACAGCAGATCCACTGTATGAGACAGCAAATGAGTCTCTTTGCCAAAGATGCGGTCTAAATACTTAGAACTGGCTGCCTGTGCATCTGGTGCAGTCTGTGCTGCAGTGAGGAAGGGTGGGAAGAGAGCACTGGCTTTGTGAACTGGGTAGAACATGCCCATAAACTTTGTTGTTCCAGCAGCGTGTGGGCATCTTGTATCCTTGATAGCAGGAATCCATGAGGAACAGTTTGACTGTTACTGTTTCTGGCTACTGAAAAGACCATGTTGACTATGAGGACATATTACTGGAGGTTGTTAGGTCAGATAATTTGCTCATCTTTTTTACCTGGTCCTCAGGCAAACATAGGGATGGAGTTATCCCATAGACCATCTTCCTGATTTTCTTCCACGGTGTATTATGTGTTTGTTCTACAAATACATAAATACAATAATTGACACAATAAATACAGTCATTGAAACACTGTTGACTTCATTTGCAAGGGTTTTGAAATTTTGCTTTAATTAACAGTATCTGGAATCAAAGGTTTACATTTCTTTAGCTTGATCATGACAATTAGTTCTTTACCTTTTCTCAGGTCATGATACAATGGAATTATAAGAGATGATGGATGTTGGCAGAACATGTCAATTTGATGTAGTGGGTCTGATGCTCTGGCTCACAGCTGATGGCACAGTGTATGCCTGAAGGGTTCTGTATCTATGATCTGTTGTGATTCATTTGTAGTCCAAATGAAGCTGGTGAAAATAAAGTGGAGACAGCAGTCTGCCGAACAGAAGCAGGACTGACCAATTTTTCACCTGTTAGCAGTGTTGGTATGAATGATCCTCTTCTGAAGACTTGTGGGAGCCAGCAGCAGCACAGTAAACCCCAGAGACTTTTTAAAAATCTCTACAATGCAATCTGTTAGTCTTAAATTATGTCGTGCTGAATAGATCATTTCTGCAATTAGGTTTACATTGCAGAGTAGCCATTAAATAAATGAGGGAAGTGTAGCACTCTGTAACTGCAGACAGCTATTTTTAAAGATATCTTCAGTGAGACTTAAATTAATGTTGACCTATTTGTCACCTTCCCTTCCCTGAGACAGACATTTCCCATGCTCCTTTACATACAGTTTGAATACCTTCTCTGAATAAGGAAGCCTGGCAATTGATTAGAGCTTTGCCTTGAGTGACCTGCCCGCTGCTTTTCAGAAAGCATTTTTCCTGAGAGTTCATTATTAAATGATGATGCGGTAATACATATTGAAAAATAATTATGAAGTGGATGGAAATAGCTGTTCCTGACATGAAGGACTAGTGGACAATGAAAACTACTGTGTTCCTGAACAGGTTAATCAGCAAGGAACAAGGAACTTATTTCTTATAGCCCTGTTCTCACTAAGAAGTGACTGCTGAGAGACATGCTGGTGGAAATTGGTGGGTACAAACCTTTTTTACAATAGGAAACTCACTTTGTTTTCAGATTTCACTAGGTGAAACTGAGTCTATGTGACAGAGCAGAATTTTTGGACAACTGTTGAAAAGGTCCACTAAATGCAAAGCACAACTCTAATGATTCAGCACTATTCTGCTGAAATCACTGCTCGTTGGGCATTTTGAATATCTGATCAGACTACCTCTCTACAATTTCATTTGCTGAGATGTAAGTGTTCCCATAGTCACTAAGTATTTATTATAAGGAGGGCAACCTTATTCTTTCCAAGAATGACACTCCACCAGTCTCTATACATTTCTCTGAACGCTGTGACCTTTGCATTGGTGCATCTAGCACTGAGGTCACACTGAGAAGATCAGGTTTTATTGCTCCAGAATCTGGGGATTGAGGAATTCATGCAGGGGAGGAATTCTTGCAGCTTTTTCTTACCAATGTAACATAGAAAAACATGTAATATGGCTGCAATATAGAGCTTGGGCAGTGAGCAAACAGCCATCCTACTGAGACTGTCCTGGTGAGTGCTCAGAGGTGACTGACTTTGTTGAAGCTGCCGCTATAAAGGCATTTTGGAAGTTGACTGTGCCCTTTTGTAGGATGCCTGTAAAGTATGTATAGCTTCCAATCACAAGGAGCTTTCTTAGTGGAAAAAGGTTATCTCCATGTAAAACCAAAAGATGTCAAATCATTTTGGTATCCCAGCTTTAATTCTATTTTTAAATGAATTCTTAACCTGACCTTTTCTCACCTTCTGTTTCAATTGCTTCATGTATTCCTGCCTTGTTTTTGTCAGCCTATGAAGAGAAGGTAGCATGCTTATATGTAGGGAGAGATTAATTTCCTCAGGCTATTTTCCAAGATCTGTTCTTTGATTTTGTGTACTCCTCTGTAGCTGCACTGTTCTTTTGTACACCTCAGAAAGATCTAGAGGATATTCTTAGTTCTTCCACCAAACATCCTTGGCAACAAGCTGCATCTTTTGTTTAATGAAGAGGGGTTACCCATCTTTTTTGAATGTGTGGTTGCTTCCTCTATCTGGTCTCATTCCTGTTTACCAAGACCACACATTCCAAATGTTCACTGTTTACTGCTTCAAAGAGACAGGACTAATGTATTGCATTCAAATAAACTTCAAAAAAATACTGAAATGTATCCTAAAACATGTTT
This sequence comes from Caloenas nicobarica, assembly GCF_036013445.1. NCBI lineage: Eukaryota > Metazoa > Chordata > Aves > Columbiformes > Columbidae > Caloenas > Caloenas nicobarica. The sequence continues at coordinate 42,468,272 of NC_088246.1, read as the reverse complement.
CAACATAATCTGCAAATGAAAACACGAGGAATTTTGGGCTGAATTTCTGTAATCACTGCAGCACATAATATATTATCTTTTTTCCCCTAAAGCAAATTATATATTAATATTTCCTCTTCACTAAAATGTGTTAATTGCTTGACACATTGCTTATTCTACACGTTTGCTTCATAACCAAGTAAAATATTGAGTCTTAAATATCCTTAATGGTAGGGACTAACATCCTGTAGCTTTGACTCCTTTGAATGTTTATAAAAAAACCATCATAGTTGTTGGGTGTTTTAATAGTATTCTTACATATTTGAGGAAGTATTTTGCAATTTTTTTTAAAATTTGGTGTTGGGGGAGGTGAAGATTATTAGAGTGTTACTAGGTTGAAGTAGGTGGAAGAGGAGGGGAGAAGACTAGGAATCATGGTTAGTGTTTTGAAATTTCATTATTACATTTGCGAGTCTGTTTAGATGAGACAAGACAACTGTATTTTTGTAACATGTGGGAGAATTTGGTAGTAATTTACATTGCTCTACAGCTTTCAGTATAAGGCTTTGAAGTGCATTATAAACATTAATGCACTAAATCATTGTCTAAACAGGGTAAGGATTAAAATCTTCATTTTACAGATGCCAAAATTATAGGACAAGACAGAGAAGCTAGCAATAGCTTAGCTCTTTCACCCATGGACCAGAACTAAGGACCAACAACTAAGTTGTTGTTGAGTGAAACATATCATGGGTGGGAACAACAAGTTCTTGAGATTTTGTTGTGGACATATTTCACTCTAAGCTGTAGGATTGAAGTCTCTTGATTCTTTGGCTTGCTATTTTAGCAATTACATTATATTCTTCTCTCAAAAAGGAAAATGTACATCTAAGAAGATGATGAAAGGACAGGAACATCTCACATTTGAGGAAACACTGAGAGAGCTAGGACTGTTCAGCATAGAGTAGAGAAGACTGAGAGGGAGACGCGTTTACTAATACCTGAAGAGAGAGTGGGAGGGTGCAAAGAAGATGGAGCCAGGCTCTTTTCAGTGGTGCCCACTGACAGAATAAGAGCTAATAGGCACAAAATGAAACACCGGAAGTTCCCTTTGAACATCAGGAATCACTTTTTTTTCACTGCGAGAGTGACCGAGCACTGGCACAGGTTGCCCAGGGAGGTTGTGGAGTCTCCATCCTTGGAGGTATTCAAAAGCCATTTGGACATGGACCTGGGCAACCAGCTCTAGGTGGTCCTGCTTGAGCAGGGCAGTTGGACCAGATGACCTTCAGAGCCCCTTCCAACCTCAACCACCCTGTGGTTCTATGGATTTCCTTTATAAGCCTATAGCTGGTCTGAAAACCCCAGAGGTTTAGAATTGGTCTGCAAAACCCGGTTTTTAATCACTGCTGTGGATGTCAACATTTCCAGTTAAAGCCACAAAGTGTTCTCTATATACAACAGTCATGAAGGAACATGAGCCAACCCTGCAGGCTGACGTTACAGTTTTTTTGATTGTGAAATTTCCAACTGTGTAACTGCTCCTGTGTGATAGTCCGTCTAGCTGGTACTGACTAGACACAGAATAAATTTTTGGGTTTTTGTTATTCAGTGGTGAAGGGGAAATGGTAGGAAGCTCCATTGAAACAAATAGATACAATTTATAAGAATTAAAAAAATGTGCTGTTTAAATAGGACTTCCTTGCAATACTTATCAACTCTCCTTTTTCCTTAGTTTGTTGTATCCTAAAAAACTTTCTGCAAAGGATATTAGGATTGTGAGAAAAAAAAAATCTACAAAAGATAAAATCAAGAATTGTGGCATGATTTGGTCTTTTATTGCTGATAACTTATTTCTGTGAAACTGAAAATAATCCACAAATAAAGGGGCATGGAATTGGTAGCGTTTCAGAGGGCTGAGAATGATTGGTCACAACCTGCTAAAGCAATGACCACAATATGAATGCTTTTTTCCTAGTCAACTTTATTTATTAGATAGGGGAAGTATGGTGAAGCAAGCTGTATCCCTGTATCGAAGACAATATTTTCAATATATTAATAACAGCTTTTGTATTTATACTGCTTCCTTTTGTATTGATTTCATGACTTCATTATTTTTCTTCTGGTTTTTTTTGGTGTATTTCTTAGAATCTCAGAGATGGCATTAGGGGCATTTGGAAACACTCAGCTCTAATGATCCTGTAGAAATGTCCTCTCTGCAGTGAGGTTTGGAACGTACAGAGTGCAGGATTCCTGTCTGCCAGCTGTGCTGCTTGGAAAGTGTCGTCTATTGCTACACAGCACTTCCTGACTCTCTTTCATGACGATCTGTATGTTATTTGATCAGGCTCTATGTATACTTGGGATAAGGAATTAGAAAATTCATGTCAGGTATTCTTTCACTCTTATTATTCAGTGTAACCATACATTTTACATGATGTGTGAAACAGGCGAGTAAAATCTGATTTCTAGGATTCTATGATTCTGTGTAGTTTCAATCTTTTATCTTGGGAATTCACAACTACTGCAGTGGACTGCCATCCTCACACACACACCTTTCCCTCCTCGTTTGGCTGTACTTTGTCCACTCAAGCTCTTTATACTGTCTTTAATTTCAGATCTGTGTAGTAAAAATCTTTCTTTGTAATTCTCCTTTCTAAATGTTTGGGATATTATTTACTTGTTCGCTTATTTCTTATAGAAGACGTGTCACTGATTCAAAAGATGCTTATTTTGTTCTCTGTTAGTTGGAAAGCTGCAGGTGTTCCGAAGTGCCATCAGATGGACTCGAAACCCTGCTGACAGTCATACTCGCCAAAATATTATTCACAGAATTTAGGGACATAACTAAGTTTTCTTAGCACTCAGTGAGGCATGAAATTTTATTTATGCCTTCTAGAAATGTAAATTAGGTATACAAATGCTAACCCTCCAATTGTTTTGGATTGTATTTTACTTTCTAATGCAGACAGCAATGTCTTTTTAAGTGTTTGCTTTCTACAAGTTCCTATTAGCTTGTTAGCCTGTCCCTCAGGTGCAGATGTAATAATGTCTTTTAAACACATTCAGATTTTTGTTTTTCTTTTTTGATTCCAGGCAGTGTCATTTGCTTCCTGACTGTTAGACTTTTTATTTAATATGCATTAGCCTGAAACATTCCATGAAAAATGTGTTGAACCTGAAGTTTAATATATTTCAGAGACTTAATAGGTATTAATAGGGCAATAATACCTACAGTAGCAGGCACAAACTAGATTTGTAGCTTTGCAGCTTGTAAATTACATCCAATGTACTGAGGGCAAACACCATTAAAAGAACATAATTTTAACATTAAAGAAATTGTATTTGCAATCAGGACACTTGCCAAAACCACATCCAAAGATGTAGAGGTCCTCTACCACACTGCTTTTGCAGCATGCATTTGTATAACCCCTGAAGTCTTCATCTGTCTAATTGAATTAAGTATTTTAAAGTACATTCAGAAGGATTATTACTACAGGTATACCAGACATAAATACAGCTTCAACAGAAGTAATGTTTGTAAAATGTGGTTTGCTGACAGCCTTGAATATACAGGGTGTTTCAAGAAGATGGACCCAATTTGAAATCGCTACTGCTTTGAAACTGAGTCCATCTTTTTGAAACACCCTGTAGAAATCTCTGTCTATGTGAGTGGATGGAGGGATTCCTGTCCTAAATGGAGCTAATCAAAATAATTAGCTAGTTGCTCTGCTACTCTGTTTTCAATCTCTGACACAAAACTACATTGGTTTGAGTCAATCGTCTATATAAGAACATCTTTGAACTCAGTATTTCTTCCAGAAGAAAGTGATTTTCCTAGCTGGAACTTGAGTGTGGTTGAAAATCAGAAGGGAGAATCATTTGCAGTTTATAATTTCCCAGGGTTTCTGATATTTTTTTTCTGAGATTTTTCTTAGGCAAAGGAATCTAATCTTCCCAACTCTTCTACTCCTGTATGAAATGCTGTCATATTCCCAACCCTCCTAACATCATCATACACTTCAGAAAAATCCCAAACCCAGGAACTAATTCCATGTTGATAAAGAATTTTGAAAAATTATTCTAGTAAGAAGAGGTGAGACTTAAAATGCTAGGTTATCTGTTTGCATTGGACAATATGCCTAAAAAGTGTGCAAGAACAGACAGATGCAGTGAACATTCAATCTTTTGCACAAGTAGAATTTTATATGCATTCAGTCCTTGTTTTGTCTGATGCAACTACCAAGAAGGGGCTGCTTTTCATCAGGTCTGATAGTAGACTTTGATATATGGTATCTATCAGTGGGGAACAATTTCTTTGAACTCAAAAGAAATTGCTTCAGGGAAGCTGGACATATCACATCATTAACAGATCATGGATGGTAGATGACAGCCCCTACTTATAAAATCTATTCTTGAAGCAGTGACTGAGAATAGAAAGGATGATTAAAAAGCTATGGACTAGTCACCTAGCTAGATGATCATCACAGGCTCAACAGCTGTTTCGTGTCTGGCTCTGCAAGTCATGAGGGATTTTAGGCTTTGCTTTTCTTGCCATACAGTTAAGATTCTTGAGTTCACTCTCTAGGTGATTTAGACACTAATAATTTACTGTTTATATGTTTGAATCTTGCCTGTGATCATGTAACATCTTTTCTTCCTTTCTACAGTAGTTCTTAGGTACATCCTACTCTATTTCCCCCATCTATTTTATATTTTGTTTCTGTTGCTCTCTAATACTATCTGTTGTAGAGAGCTTGTAATAATTGGCTGCTCAGATCTCTTACAAAGGCTTCACAACAGAGTGGCACGTGTTCTGTAGAGTCTTCTCACAAACTGGCTCTTTTCCACATTGAGGAATAAAGAGCAGGGTTGTTTCCAAGTTGTGTGATATTGATGGACTTCAGCATTTCCAAGGAACTTTCCCTGTGTTTGAGAATGACACTTTTAAAACCAGTTTTATACATTTACATTACACTAAGGAAACCAGGCACGTGGCCCAAAGTGTGCACACCTCCACATTTTACCTTATTGAAAATAGGTACTTACCAGTTGCCAATTATATTACCACTTGCCTGACAGTAGTCCTGAACACTGGTAGAAGGGGACAGGAGAGGAAGTGTCATAGTGTTGTTTTAGTAGCAGGATGTTTTCTCTAGCTGCTCTGCTGTGCTTTACCTTTGGGCTTTGTTTCAGGCTTCCACCTTCAATTCATGCTATTCACCCTATTCATCAACTCTGGTTTTAAAGCTTATATAGAAATCACGGCAGCTTATCAGAGTGTGATCATGTCTCTCCAGCTACACTCCAGCTCTATCTGATTTACAGAGAAAGCTGCATTATGCTGCGAACACACTGTGACCAGGGCAGGAATGCCACTGGTGCCTTGAAGCAGAATGTTTGAGTTGGGAACCGCAAAAAAAGGATTTTCCTGCATGCGCAAAGAACAGAGGAAACCTCAAGAAAACTACCATTGATAATGACCTTTTTTTAAACTTACTATGCCAGCTTTTTGTTCTCACTGCCATCTAACAGGTTCCACAACACTTTTTTTCCTGTCTCTTGGTGCAGATCTGCTCTGGATCCTTCTCTTTTCCTTCCTGTTTATTCCTGTAGGAAGTGCTAGACATCCTCTTCATAACAAAAGTGTTGGACTGAGATGGAGCTCTCTCTCTAACATGCCTCTATATTGTTCTACTTTAGTTATTGGATATCTGAATTGTAGCTTGATGTCTTCAGATTTGACTAGTGAATGCTTGTCACTTAAAAAAGCAGCGTAAGATGGAGAGAAGAGCTTCAACAAGAATAGGAAAATAGAAGCATGTGTAGTCTGTTTTCTGTTCTTTAACCCCTGAAGCCATTTCTCAAGCCATTTCATGTAATGTTTAATCAGCATTGAAGTTATTTTTTGTTATTCATACTGCTCTTTTTAAGTAATGGCTCCTCTGTGCATATATAGTTATTTTGGAAGAGCACTGCTGTATTACTTGCATACATGGACACTCCTTAATGCAGAATAGGAGTCCCTGATTGTTTTTAGTTTAAAGTGTCTGGAAAGGAATAGCTTTAGCAATGCCCACATACATAAAAGCAATGAAATTATATCCTGTAGCGCATTTGCTAGCACAACTGGTGCGAGACGTATTTTCCCTTCTTTCTTTCTCTAGGCCAGTAGGATCATTAGAATAATAGAAAATAAGCATGGAAAGGATTTCAGAATTCACACTTTTGCCTCAAAGTAGGATCAGTTAGGATTGTTTAACTTCTCGTAGATGATTGCATATAACCAAATTTTTAAATTTTTTTTTCCCCATATTTCAAAGGTAAGCCTTTTATCAGCTTCTGAAGGAAAAAAGCTCCGTTGTTCTCAGATGGAGAAATGATAACCAGATAGACCTGCTACCCGTAATAATTTACATTCACTGTCTTGCTCCAGTTGGACTGATGTTGGTTATTCACTGACTAGTGCAGAAGCCTGACAGCCAGCAGTTCTGCTCTGTTCTCACTCAGAAGTCAGGAAGACTCAGGCTGCTGCCATCTGGAGTTATTGTGCTGCTGCTGACTGTTGCTGTATAATATTTGCAGTTATCCTGGACTCTGTCAAAACCACCCGAGGAGGTCATGCAACTGAGAAACACTCATATTTTAAGACTTGAAGATCTTTACAGGTGCCCTAGCCCACTATATCACAATTTTTAACATTAGGAAGCTTTTCTGTTTTCTAAGCAGAGCTTTCTCACTTTAAAGTCCAGTTTAAATTCCTTATTTATGGTCTTTTTCTTGATTGATATTGTTATTTTTCTCTTTGCAAAACCTTTTTATATTCTTGAAATCTATTCCTGTGTTTTTCTTGGTCATCTTTGGGCTGAGAAGTTTGACTCAATTTTTAATTAGAACCCACTGTTTGAGAATATTCATGCATTTAAAGTTTTACTTTCAATGGGAGTTTTCCCATTGGTTTCTCTGGAAAAAAACACTAAACCTCACTGCCAAATTGTTATATTTTGGATATTAATGAGCCCTTGAAATCAATTTTGACATTGAAGAGTTGTTTTTTAAAAAGCCCTCTCTTCTTACATATACATATAGAGATAGTCATGTATGAGGTAGAGACCTAGTCATCTGATATTTAATTAAAAATCAAGAAAAAATTATTGGTCATAATGTTCAACTTCTGAAATAGTCTTAGCCTGTCTGTTTCCCTTACCTTACAGGCTAAATCTTGCTTTCAGACTTGTCATCTGCTGCAATGACATGGTGAGTCAACTGCACATAGTAAGTTGTACCTAATTGGTCCACTTGTCTCCTATCCTTTGCAGGTTGTCTCTAGATAGTCTGACACATAGTTGTTGTTTAGTTTCACAAACATCATTTCAACACATTTGCAAATACGTATGGGTCCATGAGTTCAGATAATGCTGCTATGTTCTAATTACAGTGGCTACAGCAATACGCTAGTTGGTCTTGTACTTCTTGTTCTGGCATGGTTGGATTGCTCACAAACTATAAGAATGATTCTAGAAACTTATAAACAAGGTTCAATAATTTATTAAGGTAAAAATTGTTTAACAATTTTGTACATGAATTCTAACATAAGGTAGTATTTAACATCAAAAAATGTGTTAAACTATGTTTTCTTTTTGCTTTGTAGTAAATCGACACATAGTTCTGAGGCAGCTCATGCAGCTATAGGACCTATTTAACTGATGGACTGTTGGGTACAAATCATCTTTCAATTGATTAGGTCATGGTCATTTCAGAGAAAAAGAGCTTTAACATATGGTGAGTGCTCTCCATAACCCAGGAATCTGAATGAAGATCAAAGCTCGGGAAACTAAAGACATGTGAAAAGCAAGATTAAATGCAATATGCCATGTTAAATATTTGAGAACTCTTATGTCAAATGGTTATTGATGAAATAATAAGATCAGAGCTAGAATTCATCAGACAAAATCAGTTTTGAGTAGTAATGGGAAAATATCTTGCTGTCACAAGGTTAAACTAGAGCTATGGTTAATATCGGGAGTGCTCTAGAGGATGAGGCAAGAAGCTGAACAAAGGTATACCAAAATAGATGAAGACCTTTGTATTTAGTTGAAAAAACATCCTGAAAACTATCTGAGCAGCAAAAATGGGAAAATCCTCAGATATTACAGGGAACGACGTAGGCCAGAGAACAGGTTGTCAGCACAGTAGCTTGAGATAAATGATAGGAAAGAAATGGAAAAATCTATCGGAGAAAGGAGAACAACAAGCTAAGGCAGAGTAAATGGGAATGCAGCAAAAAAAGTGATGACATGAAACATGGCATGGAATTGTGAACTGTGGAGGCTTATCAGATATGATCAATGTATCCTCCTTGGCACTACATAATCAATTTAAATACATACATTATCAGTTGCTTTTACTATTTACTGTACTTCATCAATCAAGTCTTTAAGAAGGTTGGTGGTTTTGGTGTTGTTTTTTTTTTTGTTTGGTTTTGGAGACCTAGGCCACACTGCTTAAGCAATTAAATTTTGAAATTTTCTTTTGGATGAGAAAATTGTTCACTTATATTAGAATATGCTATGTATACTCTAGAATATAAAGTAGTGTGGGTCCTGTCCCTGCAGATCCTCAAAAGTGTCACAACCCAAGCCTTGGAGGACTAGATTACATGTAGTTTGAAGGGAGTTCTGTCTCTATTATAGTTTTTGCTGATTCCCTAGAAGGAAGTTAGATTTATTGGTCTTATTCCTGGAAATCTTTCAAGAAATTGTAATCAGATTTCCTGTCCTCCAAATCTTCAGATAATAAGTCTGTTTTAAGTGAGGGTTTACGTCTCCCAGTTACTAGCTCAGCAACTCTGTATTTGAATTCCTTTAGACCTCTTCAGGGTAACTTTTTTTTAAGCACTTTTGCTACTACTTTTACTGATTTTTTTCTAAAACCTTTGCTACTGGTTCTTCAGTTTGAGATAACTCCTCCTTATTGTCCCTGCAAAGCACTGTGTGGATGCAGAAACCTAAATAAGCACCTCCATAATGAACACCAGTGCAAAGAGTTCATTCATCTGTACCCCCACAAGTGTGTTCTGTTCTTCAGAAAAATGTTATCAGGGAGATCTAAGCCTTGAGCTGCCTATTAGTAGCTCTGGTTTTGTCTTGAGCAGCTCCTTCCCATCTCCTACCTTCTCATTGCACTGTGGTTCCTTCCCACAGCCCAAGGAGTTAGAATTGTATTGTCCTCTTCCCTGCCTGGAGTTCCAGTTGCATCCAAATTTTCTGTTCTGGCTTGCTTGCTGTGAGCCTGTGCCTGTATACTCTGAGCGTAATAAACATGAGCTTACAGTGGGTGGTTTTCCACTGGTGATTTTCAGGTAGCAGAGATGTTTTGCTGACTGCCCAACTTGGGAGCCAACAACAGAGATATCCCTTGGCTTGATTGTATTCGTTGCTCTCATGATAATTAATTGATTACATGCTTGTTTTCTTCTAGGTCAGTTGCCAACGAGGTGACTGTAGTTCACCAGGAAGATGGAAACATAGAAAGTGAATAGACTGAATAGACAGGGCTGCTTTTATTAAACTTTATTTGCAGTGCTGCCTCAGAAGGCCTCTGTACGGTAAAAACTTTCATAATCAGTTTAGCGTTTCTTCCCTGAAAACATAACCTGTGTGCCTGCAAATTTTATTTGCCAGGAGGCAATTGATGCATGGACAGTTGAAATCTCTCTGATACATGGTTTGTTTTTTCCAGTGTGCTTCAGACAAGCATTTTCATGCAGCATGAGACCTGTGCAGTAGAGATAAGCCCAGCACCACGCTCCTGAACAAGCCTGAAAAGGCATTTTTCAACAGTAAAAAAGGGATGATTCCAAATTATAATCCAGATCTGCATCTCAAACTGGAAGCCTGAATTTATCTCTGTTTCATATGCACTGACCCCCACAGTAGCTGATAAGATTTATGTTTCCTTGGGACAAATAAGGGTTGATCGTTCATTTGCCTGTCTTTTCTTTTGAGAGACCCTGACCATAGCAGGCTTCTGCAGTTTGCTCACAACAAAGCTTCACTTGCATGTGTGACCTTGTCAGCTGCTGTCAGAACATCGCTGCCATTTGTCAAAGCCTCTGACACTTTGCTTCTGAATGTTTTGTTGTTAACTGGTTATTGCACTTCTCCAACTGCTGCCAAGGGATTTCTGCTTGTGAATCTGGTGACTCAGACAGATGTCTGTCACCTGTGCACTGGGGAAACCTTGTGCCTAGCAGGCCAGGAGTGATCGGATTGCCTAAACGAGCTGTGACAACCGTGTAGTGTAATGGCTGTGGCTCTCTGCTCTGGCTCGCAGGCCTGAGGAGCTCTGCAGTATGGAAGGATTTTTCCTCCTGCGCAAGCAAAACCCTGAAAGTGAGAAGCACTCTTTATACTGCCTTGGGACTCAAGACACTTGAGTTTCATTTCTTTCTCTGCTCTTTCATTATTAATATTAACATAAAGCAATATCATTAACATGGTTAACATTTAATGTGTGCACATGGCATTAACTTGCCAAGATCCACAAGTAAGCTTTTATAGCTACTGCTAATTGTTTTTCATTTTAGAAATTGGAAGAACTACTAGTGAAATTAATCACAGCATAGCCTTTTAAATTTGATATAATTCAATATTAATTAGACTTAATATGCAAGAGGATGGATTGAGTCATCGTTAACAGGACACAGAATCTTTGAGGTCTTATCTGAAAGTCAGTATTGCTTACAGATTAGTGAAGTGGTTTCCGTGAATTGAATCTGGCAATATCATTGCAGTGTCTCTGGCAAAATCTGGACTGGCTACATCTTGCAGTTCACTCCACACAGTCTTCATTATTCATATTCAGAGACTGGCTGAAAACCCTGCATTGAAACTGCGACTTAAGTTGGGATGGTGCGCCCAGCTGTGTAGTGGAACAACTGGAGTGCTGAACCTCAGAGCATGGAAGCACTTGCAGGATCCATATGTTAGCCTGTGACTGTAGACATGCCACCCCCAAATTTGCTACCCAGAGAGTGGGCTCTAGAGGACTAGAATGGCTGCAAAGACATGTCATCTTCACTGCTGATTAGGCTCTGTAGAGTCCTGGGGAGATGGGAACTTCTCAGAAATTTTTGTATTTCTTCCATGGGTGAAAGGAGGTTCCCTTGGGTATCAGCTTCTGTAGACATTCCATCGGTTTGAGAAATAACCAATAATAGCATGTAAAAAGATAGCAAAGGAGTGAAAAATAACATTCTTGTCAGGGAATGTATTCTTTCTACTATTTTGAATTCTACAGATATTGTTACTTCAGCTGTCACCTCAGTATCTAAATAACTTCCAGCAATATGTTAACATGTGTGAAAAGTCTCAGTCAGGAGGGGCTTTTTCCTTCTTTCATCTTCTTTTTATCCTGAGAACTGAGTATATGTTTCTGTAAGGGAAAAATAGAAATGTAGTTTGTGTAAAAAATGTACCTATTTATTTTTGTTTTGCTTTTATATCATATCCGTACATAAATGTATAGATATACTATATATCTATATTATATATATTATATCTATAGTCTGATAATATATTATATATTTATATTTTGCCTTTTTGGAGCCAAAGATGAAGAGATTCCTCAGGCTTTGAGAAAGAGATGCCACTTGATGTAGTGATCAAATGCAATGGAAAATTTAATATATGGAACAAAGCTCAGGAGCAAGTGTCTAGTTACCTGCATGGCCAGTATCCCAACTGAGCCTGTGGGATGGATATTTGTTGAAGGAAAACATTAAAATGATGCTTTGCTTCTGAGATGTGAATGATTCAAGTCTTTTAAAGAGTATGGAAGCATTACAGCTTTGCATTAATCTTGTACCTAAGTCAATGAAGAGATTCTCTCTAAGTATGGCAGTGTAGCTTTTTAATTCTTTAGCACAGCTTCTAAGAGAGGAAAACACTAGCTAGTACCCATGTTTTGACATTTCTTAAAGCTAATTATTCTTATCAAACAAATTTTTTGTTAAGGATAATTCAGTATTTTCTCCCCAAAGAAGTGGAAATACGTTATGTACAGAGATACATAACTTCCTTCATGAATGGCTGTTTAGGATATGAATAGAAAAACAAAGAATGACTAATTCTTTGGGTTTTCAGTATGTGTGTCTGTGCATAACAGAGGCAAAACTAGGGGAAAAAATAATCTGCAAGGGTAGGAAAATAGCCAGGCTGGACAGGGGAATGTGTCAGCTGCTTGTCTTGCGGTAGGGAGAATCTCTGAAATCCTGCAGTTCCCTAGAAGACCTACAAGTCTTCTGTACCTGTGTGTAGTCTTCTACGTGCCGTATTTCATACAGCAAACCAGAGAGTGCCCAGTGTAACATGAATACAAAGCCAGCTATCTCCAATTCTCCTGCTACAAATTCCAGTTGTAGAAGACTGCCAGACATGGATCAAAAGGGCACAAACCAAACTCTGCTTTTATTTCTTCTTTCCTAAAATCTTCTTTCAAAGAAACCAGAATTTTATTTAAGACGTGAAACAACATCTTTCCTAATGCCTTCTTCTGCCAGCAAAAAAAATACTGTCAGTTTGGGTGTGTGGGTGAACTTGCAGAGCTAGCACCTTTGAAAAGATGTTGGGTAGTTTTCCAGTGTTTATTCTCTTCTACACTTAAACTCCAAAGCTAAGAAATGAGAAATGAGTATATTGTGCCCTTGTGGCCAAGAAGGCCAATGGCATCCTGGGGTGTATTAGAAGCGGGGTGGTTAGCAGGTCGAGAGAGGTTCTCCTTCCCCTCTACTCTGCCCTGGTGAGACCTCATCTGGAATATTGTGTCCAGTTCTGGGCCCCTCAGTTCCAGAAGGACACGGAACTGCTGGAGAGAGTCCAGCGCAGGGCCACGAAGATGATGAAGGGAGTGGAGCATCCCCCTCGTGAGGAAAGGCTGAGGGAGCTGGGGCTCTTTAGCTTGGAGAAGAGGAGACTGAGGAGTGACCTCATTAATGTTTATAAATATGTAAAGAGTGTCACGAGGATGGAGCCAGGCTCTTCTTGGTGACAACCAATTATAAGACAAGGGGTGATGGGTTCAAACTGGAACACGAGGTTCCACTTAAATATGAGAAGAAACTTCTTCTCAGTGAGGGTGACAGAACACTGGAACAGGCTGCCCAGGGAGGTTGTGGATTCTCCTTCTCTGGAGACATTCAAAACCCGCCTGGACGCCTTCCTGTGTAACCTCACCTAGGTGTTCCTGCTCGGGCAAGGAGATTGGACTAGATGGTCTTTTGAGGTCCCTTCCAATCCCTAACATTCTGTGATTCTGTGATTTCTCTCACCTCTCTTTTGGGCTCTTTAGAAAGTATGAGAGGATGGATTTTTGTACGACCTGTTCACCAGCAGTCTGATAGGCTCAGCTACCAAGGTTTAGTCACTGTCTCAAATAAGTCATTCGCTGATGTAGAATGTGCAGAATTGCTCAATTTCACAGTTTACTATAGGTCTTACCCTGCTTGATTTCTTAGTCCATCTAGATCTTGTTGTGAAAGAAAGCCTGAAAACGTGAAGCAAACATGCCAGGAAACAGAAGGATAAACTAGAAAATCTAATATTTATTTTAATTCAAAACCAATTTTAAGCAAAAAAAAACCCCCAACATTACTGAAGGGTCTGATTCATTTGCTTTGCATAATTCAAACTGAGCGTAGGTTCAGATGCAGAACCTGAAAATTGTATTTGAAAAAAAAATCAACTGCAATAGAGAGATGGCCAAGTTGATTGTTTAGCTGCCCTGCCTCTGGTGCCAGGTTTATATCATGCAAACAGAAAGGGACTCGGCTGGCATGGAGTTCTTGGAAACAAGTTTGGTTTCTGGCTGTGGAAGCAGGGAAGGCAAGACTGTAAAGACAGTATTTCCAAACTAGCTGAGAAACCCAGCCTTTCGGTCTGAGACACTTGCATGTGTCTTGTGGGTTGGTTTTTTTTAACATATGAAAGGTTTGACTCATATTTGAATGAGCAGAAAGACTCATCATCTCTTTGAGAGAATTTAGGGAATCGTCAGAAAATTTGTTTTCCCCATGTTGCTCTAACTTCCCATTTTGGTAATGTATATTCTCATTGCTTTGATTTTCATTTCACTCCTGTTTCTGTTTCTGTTCCTGTGTATCCCTGCTCCTCAGGCTAAGCTGGAAGCTGCCTCTGTCAATAGTCTGCAAGCTTTGTGTTTTATTTGGGAAGAGGCCAAAGGTAATGACGATTCTGCTGTGATAACAGCCAGTTTCCAGGGAGCTGAGCAACTTCAGTCCCCAATGAATTAGCAACCCAATCTTTGAGTCTTTGTTCAGTTGTCTGCTTCACTTGTTCACCTCCTGGAGAAGAAGAGCACACAGGCAAAAATGGGCCAGATCCTTACTCCCTTTTCTAGAAGGAAAGGTGAGAATGTGCAGAAAAATCCCAGCAGCTCTACTCCCTTATGCCTCTCCTTTCTGAATAGGATGGCTGTTCTGTCCCTTTTTACAGTGCTGAGTCTTGAAATGGAGGAGACAGACCACAGCTCCACCAGGGACAGAGTAAGGAACACAAGGTAGGAACTGAAGATATGAAACTGGAGATTAAAATTGGCGTGCAGGGTCTTTTTGCCTGGATATTGTGTGGAAAGGGTATAAGGCTCTCTAAAAAGGCCTAGAAGTAAGCAAATGTCACTCCTGTCTTCAAGAAAGAGGATCTGGAGGGTGACAGGCTGGTCAGCATCACCTTGATCCCTGGCAATAAGATGGAACGAATAATCCTAGAAACCATTTCCAGGCACTTGAGGAAGAAGAAGGTGATTAAGAGACATAAGTGTTGATTTATGAAGAGGAAATTGTGCCTGACCAACCTGATAGTTATCTACGATGAGATGACTGGCTTGGTGGATGAGGGGAAAGCAGTGATGTTTTTTATCTTGGCTTCAGCAAGGCTTTTGACACTGTCTCCCATAACATCCTCAAGACAAACTGGTGCAGTATGGTCTAGATAAGTGGACAGTGAGGTGAATTGAAAACAGGCTGAACAAATAGGCTCAGAGGGTTGTGATCTGTGGCTCAAAGTCCAGCTGGAGGCTCACCACTAGTGGGGTAACCTACAGGTCAATACTGGGTCCAGTAATGTTTAAAACTTCATTAATGACCTGAAGGATGCAACAAAGTACACTCTCAGCAATTTTGCAGATGACAGACCAGATGGATGTGTTACCATTCAGAAGAATTTCAACAGACTGGAGAAATGGAGCAACAGGAATTTCATTAAGGTCAACAAAGGAAAAAGCTAAGTTCTGCGTCTGAGGATGATAACCCCATGCATCAGTGATGTGGGCGCCGACCGGCTTGAAAAGCAGCTTTGCAGAAAAGGACTTGGGGGTCCTGGTGGACATCAAGTTGAACATGAGCCAGCAACTTGCCCCTACAGCAAATGAGGCCAACAGCAGCCTGAGCTGCATTAGGAGGAGTTTTGCCAGAAGGTCCAGGGAGGTGATTTTTCTCCTATACTCAGCACTGGTGAGACACATCTGCAGTCATGAGTCCAGTTCTGGGCTCCCCAGTGCAAGAGAGGTGTGGACATACTGGGACAAGTACAGCAAAGGGCCACAAAGATGATTAAGGAACTGAAGCATCTCACATATGAGGAAAGGCTGAGAGAGCTGGAACTGTTCAGCCCGAAGAAGAGATGACTTGGGGGATTTTTTCCATGTGCAGAAAAAATGGGAGTGGGAGCGCGAGCAAAGGGGGCCAGAAGGAGAACAGAGTCAGGAAGATGGAGCCAGACTTTTCTCAGTTGCAAGAGGAAAAAGACATGAGAGACAATGGGCACACAATAAAATACAGGAAATTCCACTTAAGGGAAAAAAAGAATATCTTTACAGTTAATTGAAGACTGGAACAGGTTGCCTAGAGAGACTATGTAGTCTCCATCCTTAGAGATATTCAAAACCTAGCCAGACAATACCCTGTGCAACCTGTTCTAGTTGACTATGCTTTGAGCATAAGGTTGGAGTAGATGATGTCTCCAAGTGGTCCCTTCCAATCTCAACCAGTCTTTGAACATACCAATTAATATGTGGAGTCAGTTGTGCCAATTGTCAAAAAAAAGTTTGAAAATCTCATGCATCTTGCTATTTCAATGTCAGTGATATTTTTTTGTGTGAGAGTAACTCATGTTTTTTAATCTTTGGAGTTATCACTAGAAACTAAGTATAGATGTGCTTTCTTGATGAAGCCTGGCAACTTAGAAATAGTTTCTCCATTTCTTCAAGAATAAATAAAGATGCAGCCTTGCCAACTGTTTGGCTGGCTATTGAGATTCCTTAGCTGCTGAGGATCACAGAATCATAGAATTGTTTAGGTTGGAAAATACCTTTAAGGTCATTGAGTCCAACTGTTAACCTAACATTGCCAAGTCTACCACTAAACCATGTCCCTAAGCATCTGTACACACTTTTCAACTGGGAGACTTGCTAAATGCCTGAACTCCTAGGATCTTTAGACCCTGGTGAA
This sequence comes from Caloenas nicobarica, assembly GCF_036013445.1. NCBI lineage: Eukaryota > Metazoa > Chordata > Aves > Columbiformes > Columbidae > Caloenas > Caloenas nicobarica. Next base: position 42,451,768 of record NC_088246.1, on the reverse strand, counting down.
TGTACCTAAAGAAAAAAAATAACTTTCACTGCATCCATGCAAGGCGCGGCTATAAATTAAAATAAATTACCCTGTTGGAAGTGGGTCTTGGTATCAGTTATTGGCAGTTCTCAGAAAATCTCAATTCCATGTCCCTGGGTTCCTATGAAGTGTATAGAGAATGGCATAGAAACTGCCCCTAGATGGCCATATCACCTGTACTAACTACATATCTGATCAGTCTATTTCAGAAAGGGTGTAGCACGTAGAATTGGGACTCTGGATGACTTGGAAAGAAAAAAAGGGACACTAACACCTCCCTGTATTTCTTTTCAGCTCCTGTATTTCTAGCTGTGGGTCATTGTCAAGAAGCCAACAGAAAGCTTCCTAAGCATAGCGGTGCTGAACACAGCAACACCTTCCCCTTTCTTTTCCTCCAGTAGACAAGCAGAGTCATATATGAACGATTGTAATTGGTCCCGCGTTTCAGCCACAGCTGGACACAAAAGGTAAAAAAATCACTTGAGAGCAATTGTCTGACTGCTGAATAGCTTTCCCACAAAGTCGGATTGAATGGGTTAGGACTCACTAGCCTGGAAAACTGATTGTAGAAAGGGGAATGTAAAGGTTGATACAAGAATTTCAGATGTGGAGATGGTGGATTGGAAGCAATTACTTATGGCTGCTCATAAAGGGAAGCGCAGGGGACAAGAGCTGAATTCCCTCCTCCCCACCTTCCCCCATGCCCCCAAAGAAAGGAAAAAAGGGAGGAGATATTTATTCCTCTAGTGAAGTTGTGGTTGTTATTGCCACAGGAATGTAACAGTGGTGAGAAGTAAAGCAGGCTCTAAAAGAACTGAGACATGGGTTAGGAGGAACAACTGGCTTTTAAGTCTTGATTGTTGGAACGATACCTGTGGCAGAGAAAATTCTCCAGCAGAGATGTTAAGAGGTGCCCCCTGGGAAGTTCACCTCCAAGCATCAAGTCCAGTCTGTTGTTTGAGAGAAGATTCTGGGCTGGACAGTCCTCTGGCTTACCCTTGTTAAGCTGTCCCTGTGTCCTCAGGCAGGACAGTATAGCAAACCTCAGAACCTGTCCTCTTATGAGCTGTATTTCCCAGAAGACAGATAAATCTTGTTCTTAATTATGCATTTTGGCAGTATGAGTAAATTTCCGTTGAATTCAACACGAATCAGCCCTTGTCCATGAGGGGATATTATAAAACCTTGTAACGCAATTAGAATTGTATTAAGGTTGTAAAATCCATTGCCAGGACACGGGAGCTGAAGAAAGCGCCAGCAGAAGGAACAGGTTTGTGATAGTGGTGACATGTCATCTTTTCTTCCTGCTGTCATGTCTTGTGTCCCTAAATACAGGCATCTCAATTATTTAGTGTTGCATGCCAAATATAATAATTATAATATAACTCATTAGTAAGAAATTGTGAAGGTAAAGTTTGGAATCTTCATTATAACAAAAACTGTTAGGCATGCTTTCTGTATTTTTGCCTGCAGCATTATTTGTCTTGAATAGTGGTGTCTCTCTTCTTTTCTTGTGATGACGATGATGTCATTGTATGGCTAGGCATCGAAACCCACTGATTATGGAAAATAATGTGGAAAAACTCCTAGATAAATGCCAGTTTCCATTTAACTATTAATAATGAGTAGCCAGGAAGTGAAAACATATTTGTTTTGTTATTTGTATTTGTGTGTGGTTTGTTGTTTGTTTGTTGGTTGTTTTTTGTTGTTCTTGTGGCTTGTGCGTTTTTTGGTGTTTGTTTTGTTTTGTTGGGGGTTTTTTTGTTTGTTTTTTTCCTGCTTCTTTTAGAATACATTTGATCGGTTTCTGATTAATATTTTTAAGTTCGGAGCCATGAATAAATCAAGAAGAAAGATTGTAACTGGAGGAATGCCAGTCTGTCTGAGGATAATTTGTCTAGTCTGTGAATAAAGGTGTTTATGGGTCATAACTAATAATGGCGTTCTTAGTGATCTTTTCCACTTGAACAAATAACTTAATGAATTCATATACAATATACTGAATCCAAATAAGTGGTGGGTATCTGATCAGAAAAATATACTCTTAGTATTTTCTGAGATGCTGCTTCATGTCAGAGTATGATATAGCCATGATCTGAGACAGTGTCCCAGTTAGAGAAGCATGAACCTACTCATGGTTATTCTCTCCTTTAGGGATCCTACCTAAACTTTAGGATATACAGATCAATAGGGTTAAGAGTCTGTATCTGCTTTGATTTACCAGAGAAATTATTTTGCCTCTCTACAAACCTCCTAAGGTCTCCTGATCCTTTAAAACCTCACCCTTTAATTTATATCTCCTCGCCCTTTAAAACCTCCACTATTCTTCAAGTTCTTTCCCTCCTAATACATAGTTTTTCACATACGAACTCCGACTTCAATTACATACTCCACCCAAAGGCCTTTGTGCTCTCCTTTCTAACCCATCAGTCTTTAATCAGCTGTCATTAAGTTAAAATTATGTACACTCCATCATTCATAGCTCCTTAACTTGCAGCACGTGTATTCAGCAGCAGATGGAAGCAGGAAGAAAAATTGCCTGTGCTACTAGGTTTCATTTCCCAAGGCAGACAGAGGCTATAGATCAGGAGGGAAGAAGAAGGAGATGATAGGAAGATGCACACAAACTTTGTTGTGCTGTAGAGGATGTTTGAACTGCTGTAAATAAGCAAAGAGCAGGGGGGTTACTGCATGATCAGAGAGGACAGAAGGCTTGCAGTGAGACTGGGAAAGAGCCCCCAGGTTATGGCAGACTGAGGTGAAAAGGAATTTCTGAGTAAGGTGAGTTTTTGGAGACCACGCAGGCTCATGTTTATCTCCAAATAACTCAGCCTTAGCCTTTGCTACTCTTCAGCAAGCTGTTGGAGGTGTTTTCCTTGTTGGAAATTAAGCAAAGTTGTTCTATTTCCTTTATGTGAAGAATAGCTACATTTTTAAGTATTAATTTCCCCAGATGTGCTCTACTTTTTGAGTACTAGTTTGTGGTCAGTCTCAGGGGCAGCTTCCTTTGCTGCTTTGTGTCATCCGGTCTCAATGGTGTGTTTGTGAAGGACTAGGGATACCCATTAACCAGAGCAGGGACAACACAAATTGGACATGAAGACCATCTTCACCTTTCTGCAGTGGACAGCTTCGCCCTCACCTTGCTCTTCACAATTCAAAATAAGCTTTTCTTAAAAACTGAAGGCAAAAGTATTCTGTATACCTCAAAACTTCTGGTTTCTGCTCCTACTCTTCGGACTCATCTTGCTCTACAGTTACTGCCCTTTGTCATTCCTTTGGTATGGTAGGAACTCAAAGCCTCACTGACCCAGTCCCCTCTGGATTTTTATTGGTAAACAGGTGACACAGGTGCTTTGTGGTGGAGAGGCCCTCCCTGACATGGCACAGTGCTTGGCTAGCTGATGTGATGACAACTCAGCTGCTACATAGGTCCCTGGCAGCTGGGCTGCCCACTGACATTGATCTGCAGTCCTGTGCTGCTCTCCCTGTTCTGTCACCACAACTGATTGCATAGCTGGCTGAAAAACAGTTTTAGGCTGGATCCTATTCCTACCCTAGTTCTTTGACCGGCCTTTCCAACAGTGGTGTGTCAGCGGCACAGAGATGTAAGAGGACAACCAATGTGAGGAAGGGCTGTTCAGTCAACAGTGCTGCTGAAGATATAGGTTGGCCTGGCCTTTAATAAACAGTAGTAGTGGAAAGGAGAGCACTGTCAGTACACAGAACACTATGAGAGACGAAAATTCTTTGGGCAAAAGGAAAATGACACTAGAAGTTCGAGCTGTGCATGCAGAGTATCCATACACATGGTAAGAAACATGGTATTTGAAAGTATGGAACATGTAAGAGCTATGCTGTCAACTGGTTTTGTGGTTCTCTGAAAATACAGGTACAGGATTCAGTCAGTCCGCATTTACTATTTCCCCAAAATGGTTGAGTACTTCAGTGCCCGGCTTGAGTAAGAGCTACATGCATGTGGATGTTTGTATCAGCTGTGTTTATTAATTTCCAAACTGTGACAGGGTTCAATGAATGAAGATGTGTCACACTAAAATGCATGCGTAAATTTTTATGAGGTTGTGGTACAGAAAGGAGTGTTACCTCTGATTCAGTCAAGAAGTTACTAATAGATCAGTCAAGCACAGCAAGTAGTGTCTAGTCTCTTAAAATAACATTTCTTTCCTCAGTTTTCATCATCTTCTTCTTGTCTGCTTGAGTAAGACTAAAATTGATGGGCACACAAAAGGACGGTGGCATATTGATACTCCTGGAGAACCTCAAAAAGGAGATTGGCTGAAAAAACTGTTAAGATTAGCATGCTTCAACAGGAAGAGGACTGGAAATGCGTCCAAAGTGCAAATAGTCAACCTTTCAGATGTGATCTAAATAGTAGAGGCTTGTACAGACTTTTCTTTCATTTCTTCACCTTCATCTTTTATAAGTGTTTGAAACGGGGTTGTTTATTTTGTAGATTGGAAAGAAATACTTCTCCATGCATTTCACTTGAACCTGCTTTGACATGAAGGTGATTTTTAACCGATTAACACAAGACATTTCTCACCCACAGATGCAGTGAATCTTAAAGGCAAAGTTCTGAGATACCTGAAGAAACACCCAGCTCCAGGGTCAGGAACCTTGTTAGCAGCTGTGGTAGGTCGGTACAGAACCGCGTGAGCCTGTTGAAGGTTTGGAATTGGAAACATCAGGGCTGGGAGAAGTGTCATCCAGGGCAGGCTTGTAGTTAAGGCTCCCCAGCATTCAGCAAGTCAGCAGAGAGCGCATCCAAGTCCCTGTGACTCAGGTCACTTCTCTGAGAAATGTGAAGCTCTGTGTTGTACCACCACACCACAGGCACCCATCCCAATGCTCTAGCAGTGGTGTGCCAGTGCAGAGCAATGCCAGGAGACCTCTTCTCTCTAGTTAATGTGAGTGAAAGTGAAGGTAACACTATATAACTGAGCAGAGCTAGCAGCTGGCATGAGTCAGAGAAGTCAGTTTTAGGCTCCTAGGACAGGCAGGAGTGCTCTAGTTCTGCTTTTCCTCATGCCTTAGCTCATACCTTCCCTTGTTGTCTTAATGTCTTCAGCATCTGATAAAGTATGAAGAGAATTAGATTATTTCTCACTCTTGTACACTGGGATATTTTAAGAGGAAGCTGTTCTTGCTGGCACATAATTGCAGTTTGCAGTCCCCAGTGTCTTGAAGATGGGGGCAGATGTATTTGTCATCTACCCATAACATCCCCACTGAGCAAGCAAGAGGATTGAAGACTTGCTGAGAGGACACTTGGGAAAAAAACCAAGAGTACCTGCAGGTCCTAGAAAAGAACGTTACAAAGTGGTAAAAACACCATCCCAGGAAGTGTTCTTTTGGAGGAGTCAGCAGTCTTTGCCACTGTAGTGGATGGAAGAGTTGTTCTGTAGCTGAAGTTCCAGAAAGTTGCCTCAGGATTTGATCTAATAATAGAAAATACTCCCAGATGATGGCCATGGCAGAAACCTGATTTCCAGCTGCCCTGCTATATCTATAAATTAGGCCATTAGGCTGCTGCTTACAATTTCCTCCTGCCATTTGTAAGTGGCAGAGAACAACAGGATCTAATGTAATATGATATGGAAAGTTTTGAAGTAGATTTAAATTTAAAATAGAAAATGAAATGATGGTCCTGTGTGCAAGGGCTGATGGAATAGAAAAAATGTATTCCTCTTGCCTAATGAATTTACTGGGAAATACATTGCCAATAATGCTCAGCTTTCTCTGCTAAAAGTCATCAAATAACAGCCGTTGTTATTTAAAGAGCTGCTAGTGCAGGGCAAATGGGAAGAGAGGAGTGGAAATGTAAAGGAACCTCTGAGGCCAGCAGATGCATTAAAAAGTGGAAATAAAGAAAAATGGCCATGTTACTTACAAAGATAGACTGACTGCTACAGAAATCATGTTTCAAATATCATCTTTGCACAGGTTACTCTCCAGAGGTTTCTGGCAGATGCTTGGTGCCCTAAGTTAGTGTTTCACTGACACGTAAAAGGCAGAAAGATGTTTGAGACTCTAGTATTCTGTTGTCAGGATCCTCCACCTGAAAACCTTGGAAAAATGGGGTTGGATTTTGCTTTGTTTCTTTTCAAACAGTGGTTCTGAGTCATGTGCATGTCTGTCGATACAGTCTCTGCAAGACTTTTTTCCCTGAAATAATTTCTGCAGTCCCTCAACAACACTAAATGAGGTTTTCATGGAAAGTAATCTGCATATTATCTTGGAAAGGATATTTATCTCCAGTAACTGGCATTCTACGCAGAATGAATTGAGCTCGTGTGAGGCATATGATTAGAGGAAAAAAAGAAGTGCACACTCTGTTGTCCCTCTGTTGCACTAGCTCTCCATTAGAACCATGTAATTAATCCCACAAGAGTTCTGCTGGCAAAGGACATGGCAATGCACATTTGGTCCTGAACCCATAGCCCATGTTCATTCTTCATGTGTCACTTTACTGGGCCTTTTGGTGTAAGCACTAAGTTTGATGGGTTAGGCAGGTTTGATTATTCTTGGCCAAGGCATTAAGAACAATACAAAAGCCCAGCCATGAAAACCAATCACAAGGACAAGTGTGGACATGGTTGATCTAGTTTTACTTGCTGAGTGGCATTTCCAGGAAAAAAAAAAAGAGGAACATTATGGTTAAAAGAACCCATTATGAAGTTGCTGTAGCCTGAAAATGAAGCAACCTTTAACATAATAGGTAGGCACAGTGGCATGCAGTAAAATAAAGAAGTCTCTTGCCTTTAACTTTACAGGTAAAATCAGCATGCTTGGATTACTGTATGGATGCAGCTTTTGCATACAGGCAGCAAAGGGCTTTGACTCAAGTTTCTGAGACTTTCGAGGCCCTTATTTCCATGAAAAAAACTGTGATCCTTTAATGACTGTGTTACTTCTCTAGAAATGGTCTGAACTTTTTATAAAATTCTTCTCCTCCATGCTTTTTTTTTTTAAAGCTTATTCACCTCAATCCATTCCAGTTCTTGGGACCCAAATGTGTTTGACAACTGTTTGCCATTGTAGGAGGTAGGCCTTTAAATTAATGGATTTGGCATACTTTTGTGTAATACTTGGGAAGGAAAAAGTTGGTTTTATTACAGTATGCTGATATGCAGAATGATCAGTTCACCTGCTTCAGTTTTGTAGCAGGTCTCAGGTTGAATAATTCTTCTTAAAACCAGTCCTCAGATTGGTTTTCAAAGACTCAGTTTTCAACCATTTCATAACTGTGTGAGACATTTATTTATTTCTCCTTTATTCATTCCAGGGCTGAGTGGTAACTTCGTCTGGACGAAAAACACTCGCATTTGACCATGGCTGGGAGTCTGGTTTCTAACTCATGAATACACTTGGCAGTGTTACCAGTTTAGCTATTATCTCCTGGTTCTGCATCTATCTGTGAAGAACTGCTTTCCAGGGGAAAGGTCTGGCAAACCGAACACAAACACGTGTATAAGAGCATGCAAGACCCTGGAAATACCACATGCACACAGAAGAGCACTGTGCAGAAAATCCATGTCAGGTATTGGAAACTTAATATAGTCATGTCGGTATATCACAGCACTTGGGCTAATAAATCATATATCTGAGCAGGTTTCTGTGGTGTAGGAGCAGCACAGCTTGGATCTCCTCTTTCCTTCTGTAATCCTGGAGGTGGATCTCTCTCAAGGACCTCCAGGCAGCATTTTGTTCAGATGGGTGGCACTGCCCCACATGTCACAACACTGGAGATAAGGCTGCTTCTCCAGAGGGGTGGGCTAAGTGGCACCCTACATGCAGATGTGTATGTCATGGTGTTCACTGCGTTCATGTCTTCTAGCTGCTTCTGCTTCTGAGGAGTCATGTTAAGAAGGAAGGATATGAAGGAAGGAAATGCAGACCACAAATTGTTCCCATTAACTTCAGTGGGAATAGTCTAGAAAAGAAGCTGGTGTGGACTAGTGACTCTCAGATGCTAGCAGTCCTTATATGTTCCTTACTGCAGAGATTAATTATGCTGCGATAGTACAGACGAGGATGCAGTAGAAGTAGAGTGTGTTTATATGTCAAATTGCTAATGACAACCCTGCCTACACTTCATATTGAAACAATTCCAAGATGTGTCAAAAAGAGGAGGTATACAGTAACTGACAGTGAAGAAAGCAAAGTGAAATTTAAGCAGCTGTTATTAGAGCTTGCATCTAAAAAGCCAAATGAGATTACTGTGAGACTAGCTAATGAGTGAAGATTCATGAATTTGAATTAATATCTAGCTTGATTGGATCCTCACAGTGCCCTCTCAATCTGCATGTGAAAGAAGATAAATAGTTTACATTTCAGTATGTCAGTGCAAACAGATGAGACACTGACGAGACCCGTTGGTTTAAAAAAGAAGGAAAGAAGATGGACCCAAATGCAAACATCTCCTCAGATTAATCCCAATAAGGTAGAGTTGTTGTAAGATTTCCAGATGATTCACAGTGCCTAAAGTATTGTGTTTTCATGTTCTAGTTCCCTGGATCTTGGAGAGCTGCATTTTCTCACCTGAATTCAGCTCAGATATTATTTTTGGTAATTACTTAGTCAATTGATCTAGATAAGGAAACATTAATCCAGAAGTTTCTAGATCATCTATTTCTATGAACTGATCTTTCCTTAAAGCTTTGCAACAGCAATTAAAATATTTTTCAGCTTTTCACTCTGTCCATTTCAGCGTGTAATACACCACCTCCATCAGCCCTGTGATTCAACATCCCTGCTCTGCCTTGAAGGACTGAAAAATCCCCAAGTCACACAACCTAAGGAGAAATGCCAGGTGATAGAAAATGAGAAGTGATTGAAGTGTCCTATATATGCATATTACAGTCTCTGTGGGGAAGCATTTGCTGTCCTTTGGAGGCAGTTTGATCACCTCCATATGGACTGTTGAAAATGTCACAGCCTGCAATTTAGCTCACTAAGAAATACAAGATGTTTTCTTCCTTCTCTCCTGCAGATCCTTCTATCACCTGCCATCTTCCTCAGCCACTTCTAGAAACTGCAAAATTAGGAATGACAAAACATGCAAAAATGAATCATAGGTAGAAGTGACAGCTCAGAAATACCAAAATGTGCTGTAGGTGGGACTTGATTTAAAATGGAACATGAAAAAGAGCAGGAATTATTTGGAGAAAAAAAAAAGTGATATGCAGAAAGTGGAAAACTGGAGACTCTGAAAATCCTAGTGAGAAAAGAAATGGCAAAAAGTCAACACAGCCAAGCAAAACCAGCAGAGACCTGTGTGATTAAGCTGCCAGATGTGTTAGAATTTACTGATCCAATTTACTCCTGAGCATTGGCTTCTCTTTAAGTCAGACCTGTCCAGGTCTCTGGTTATTTCTACCTCTTTAAATCCAGGATCAATTACTTTGGTTCACATCTGCTTCCCTTTTATAGGCTTATGTGCCTTTGATGACTCAGCATTCACAATAAAAGACAGAATGATGTTTTGTTTGTATTGTTGCAATAGCTAAAGCTGAGTTAGCTGCTTTAAATATAATTTTACAAGGTTAGCTTCTCATTCTTTATGACTAAAACTTTTTTTTTTCCCTTAACCATGCCTGCAATCACTCACAATGAAGTCTGTGAGCCAAAGAGATCTGATAAACTATGAAAACTGAATCTACTATGGGTATTGAATGTGCTATAGTATGAGGGCCCTACTGCATGTCTAACTGCCTCTTTAAATGTAGGAACGACAGGAACTGCCTATGTATGTCCACAGTGCAGCTGGCATTCAAATTATCCACCTGGGGCATGCAGTACAACAATCGCATTTATTTCTCCATTTTTAGGACACACTCAAAGACCTAATTTTCTGAAATGACAACTTTGAATTCTCTCCTATAATAAAGCATGGCTTCATTTGTATCTCATAGATGCCCAGACTTTAGCATTTGTATAGCTGTGACCTGGTTCTAGACCAAAATCAACTTCTTTCTTTTTTTTTTTTTTTTTTCTCATAAAAAAGGTGCTTCATAAGAGAGACAGGTTGTGCCTCAAAGATCTTGCGGTTTTCCTGTAGGCCCAGAGATTGCTGAAGGATGCTGCTAACAGGTAAGGAGGATGCACAAAGTTGTAGTAACATGGGTGTGGGTTCTGGAGGACATAGCAGCCTTGAACATCTGTGTCTATGGAGAGAAACTACAATGGAAAACACAAAATTACTTGGAGACAAAGATGCTTTTATACATACCCCTTCATGATCCCAGGACAACAGTAAGCCATGGCACCCTGTGCCTCTCACCTTTAATTCTGTTTTGCCAAACAATGCATCCAAAATGTCTGTTACATTTAAGATCTCTGGGGGCTCTGGGACCTGAACAAATGTTCTGCTTTTCATCCTGGTGCCATTTAGCCAAAGTATTGCAGAAAAATGGGGGAAGAGGTTTTAATTCTAGTGAAACTGACAGAAATCTTTTTCTTGATTTCAAAGAGCTTCATCTCAGGGCAACAGGGCTAAAGTAATTTCTTCAGTTCTGGAGAGGTCAGAGCTGGGGAAACAGAATTGGGTGAATATTCTGCAGGATTATCCCATCTGTGTGACTTTAAAAGTCAATTTTCTCCTCTTTTTTGATCTTAGAGAGTGATCACTTACCTAGAGAAGAGAGAGCCTCGGGCTGGTCTGAAGCAAGAGTTTACCGAATGCATCTGTACTCTCATATGCGCTCCTGACAAACATCAGGGCACGCTTAAAGAACCACTGTAAGGGGTTGCCAAAGCTTCCAGGGAAAACACAGATCTTTTCCAGCTCTGTTGGAGCTACCTCGAGCCAAAATCCAATGTAATTTTACACTCCTGGACTGGTCTGAACGTGTATTCCCTTTGACTGCAGACCAGTACATTAGTGCTGGCAGCAGCATTCTCCTTCTATAAGAAAGAGGAGGGGAGTTGTTTGCAGAGGAGTTTTAAAGCTTGATGGTTTCTTGCAAGCGTGCGACAAGAAGTAATTACCATAAAAATGGTCATGTAGCATTTTCTTTTAAAATGTGTTTTTCATATTGCAAGGGAAGAGAAATAGACTCAGGCAAAAGGTGAAAACACTACATGCTTTTTATTGCATTTCTTCATATGCATCATATTTGCTTTTATTCCAGGAGATATTAAAAAGGAAGGTTGTGAAAACCATTTCAAAGAAATCAAAGAGCACCCAAAATCCTCATAAACACAAACAGATATGCGGTATATATACAACCTTATCTACGGCCTAACTCCTGACCTTGCAGTCTAATGCTCTCCTGTGCTGGCTACACAGAATCTGTAAAAGCAAATCACTCAGCACCAGCACAAGAAATGGACACTTTGCCCATGCCTTCTACCAAAAGGCCATGCCTCATACAATAGCACCCATATGGCTCAGGCAGGATGAGATCCCTTCAGGGGATTAAACACTGTCCCATCAATTGCCCCTTCGGCAGCCTCAGAGGTAATAACAGGCAAAAAAGGGGAGGAAAGGCGCCCATTGGAGGTGACAGATCTCAAATGAAGCCATGGAGATAAGCTAGGGGATGGATGGATAGAAACATGAATATTTGGACAGGATGTTAGAATATCTATGTGAGTTGTTAAGAAATGCACATGGGGAAAAACGTTTTGTGAACCATTTCTTCAATGTGAACTGCTCCTGTTGTACAGGCAGAAGTGTTCCTCTCTCACGTACCACCATAGGCAACTGCCCAGAAACCTTGGAAGCACTAAATCTACGTGTGCAATAAGACCACAGGAATGAAAGGAAAAGAGAACTGAACATAGATCATGAAAAATACAGAGACTATCAATAAGATGAAGAAGCTAAATGACCACCCAGAAGCTATTCTTGGACATAGTCTTCAGCTCAGTTTTCACTTGTCTCTCTGCTGTTTCTCATTCTGTCATTTAGCTTGGTCTTGTGACCCAGCTCCTCATCTTAGCCCAGTTGTAGTGGCTTAGCGCTGCCTGCCTTACACTGAAAGGGCTCTGCTGACAAGGCTTCACCACCTCCTTCCTGTTGGCAATGTCAGTCTTTGCAGGCCCTAGGGAAACTCTCTGTAGGGTCTACATATAATCTGTGTAGTTCTCTTTTTAAACCCCGCACAGGCACCAGTAACAGTCCATCTTGGAGAGATTTCAAATTTATTACATCTATAAAGAAAACCCAGTGGGCAAAAAGAAGATACCATGCTGTCTTCTTGCCTTTATCCTTTTTTTCCTCTGTCATTATTCACAAGACTATCCAACCCAAAATGTGAGAGAAAAGACATCTTTTATGTGTTTGGCCTTAGACAGGTTTCGTTATTTTTCACTGTGTAATTCCTCTTTGGTCACCTCACTTTCACTTGTGACGATGTGTGAAATGGTAAGTTCAAGTATTGACATGGTGATAGGGATGCCACAGGCTTTGTGTGTAGGAGGATGTAGAAAGATTAGCATTAATGACTGACTATATAATGCGCACACAGTTGTGTACATGTTACTATGGATATTCTTCTAAAGAAAACCCTTGAAATCTTTCCTCCCTCCCTTTAAAATATCATAACTCACATTTTCTGCAAACTGTCTGCAAAGAGAAAGGTGTTAGCATTAATTCTTGTTTGAACATCAAGGCTTTTTTCTCCTGGGAACTTGTTTCTTCTTCCAGATTTCCTCCAGTTCTTCACTGCCTGAAGCTAGGGAGGGACTTTCATGCTTAGATGTGATGGGATCAGGCCCTCTGTTGCAGTTGTATGCTGGTGATTGGCATGTCCCCCCATCCCCTAAGGAGGATCTTGTGCAACCCCTCTTACTGAGTGTGTGAAGGAAGGACAGAGCCCATGCTCTCTCATCCCAGCACAACCTGAGCACAAAGCTCCTGGTTAAAAAAATGGGGTTGTTACAGAAGCAGATTTCCTTTCCCAAGCCCTACCTTCTGAGGGCAGCAAAAGCACTTTCAGAGCTTTATCCTATCAAGTCAGCTGTGTTGCTGTAGTATTATTTTTGCAAGCAATACCTCCAATATCCACATCTCCAAAAGCAGGTACATAGAAGAAACACTCCATGGATGGGTAACCAGTGTTGACTTTCTCATTCTTGCTTGTCTTTCCTAAAATGGTCTCTGAAGTGATTTTTTTCCCAAAAAGTACATAGTTGTAATTAAGAGAGAAAAATGAGATGTTAATCAGAAACACACTGTTTGCTCTAACAGCTCGGATACACCTGGGGCAGAGATTGCCATGTGTGATACATCCATATTAAACAGCATATGGGCAGTCTTTTATTTTAATGGTTGCCTTTATCATTAAAAATTAGTATTGTTCTTGCACAGATGGCTTAAGCCCAAGTAGAGTCTGGATGCCTCAGTTGTCCACTGCAACCTCAGTTATATTCAATCCTAAAGAGCGAAGGTTGACTCTGCAAACAGGATATGCTGAGCACTTTTTCTGCCCTTTCAATGGACCTGCTAATATAAAATATAAATGCCAGTGACCAATATACTGAAGTGACCATTGTATAAAGGATAACAGTTTAGAGGTTAATAGGAAGAACTGCATCGTTTTTACCTGGGATTCACAGAGGTAATGTAGTTTATGAAGCTGATATTAAGCTCCTGTATTCCTTTCCTGGATACTTGAGTGTCCCAGATTCACAAAATAAGCCAAAGAACATGTGTCTACAGAGTAAAGTTGCTTCCAGGCATGGTTATGGTATGCAATTACAGTGCAACTCTATTGACTTCAGGGCCTTATCAGTTCACATGATAACCTATTTCAGCAGCAACCCGTGATTTGTCTCACATTCTGTTTAGGTCTCATCATGGATTAACACCATCTGAGGACTTAGAAAAGCAAACATAAAAGGCAAACTGCAGTAGCAGTAAGGATAAACTCAGAGATCAGTGAGAAGTATGGTTTCCTTGGGTTTTTTATGCATTCACACTCCTAACCTCACCTTCAAAAGTTACGGCCAGCTCTTAACATAATGCAACATTTCCATGTATAAAGATACCTTTGGCAGGCTTCAAGATTGTGCAATCTTGCAGATAGAAAGTACTGTATTTACAAATCAGATTTCTTGCAGCACAAAACTGAGGTAAACCCACCAGAAGTGCTAAACAGATAATTATTTCAGTGCAAAGCAAGATAATAGTTGAAGAAAACATTAATGACTAGAAGACGAAGGGAGAGAGTAGATAAAATTCCTCCAGTTTTATGTTAGCTGGGCTGAAAACTGTAGTGGTGCAGGAGTTGTTTCTCATACAAGCCTGCTGTTATAAAATTGGCAACTTCCATGGAAGGGGAAAGGCAAAAAACTGAAAATAAGAACAATTTCAGAAACTGAGTTTTCATGTACGCCTGCATGTCTGTCAGATATCTTGGAAATGCATTGTATTTTCCAGGGATCCCAGTCCCATCACCACTGAATTTGCCATAATGCTATTAGAATATTTTCCTAAGAAAAACATTGCAGGTGTCCATAGGATGAAAGGATCAAAGTTCAGTAGCTGAGAGATCTGTGCTCAGAAGCCTCAGCACACTTCTGCTGTTATGCTAGAGACACTAACGTACAAGGTGGAGATGACTGTAGAATGGGATAAGGATGTCTTCAGTGAAATTTGAATTGTCATTCAAGTAATGGAAGTCCTGTATATTTCATCAGATTAATTTTACTTGACCTATCGTTCTTATGCACATACAGATGTGCACACACACCCCACTGCCCTTAAATTACCCTTAAAAAAATTAAAGATCTTCCTTATTTTGAATTTGGAAGACTGTAAACACTTTGAAGAAATGAGACACAATAAACAAGGATTTTACCTGAAAACCCCATTCAGAAGAATAAGTGCCTGTAAGTACTTCTCAGTTTTCTTAGAAACTGATTTCAACACAGAGATTGTTTCTGGCCTGTGTTAATTGGGTGAGAGCCATATCTCCAGCTCATGCTGATGGCATCTCAGTTTCAGTGATTTCTGGGAGATATCTTCCAAAGAGCATCTGACAGAACAGAAGCTATTAAACATGAGTAAGAGTATTGGAATCTGGGTCTGTATCACAGTAAGAATCTTGATTGAAAGCCCTTGAAAATGGATTAGGCTTTCACAGTCCTCTTCTCTGTTTTCACTGATTGTTTTCTGCTAGATACTGTGCTGCATCTCTCTGTTGTTCTCCATGTTTTGCCTACTGCCTTAGCCTGCAGATTTAGCATTCTTAGTTCTTCCTTCCATGTTCCCACTCCTTTTCCTTCCCAAGGTAATGATGAGATGTTGAAGAGACTCTTTATCTAATGTCAAGACATTCAGGGAGATCTGAATCACTCTGGAATATCTCAAAAAAATTCCTCTCTACTCAAGCTATTTATTCATAGTTCTGTATTTGAAATGCCCAGATCTCTACTTTGGCTACCAGAAATGAATTTTATTGGGGCAGAAACAAATAAGACTCCTATAGCCTGACACATTCAGAGAAATACATTTGATTTCCACAAGAAAGCCAGATCTCCAGCACTGAAGGCTCATGTTCAAAATCTTTTTCAGTGGTACTTAGATAAAAGGATAGCTATTGATATGAAGGATGGCTTTTTCCCTGGAGAACTGAAATGAATAGCAAGTGCCCATTTGGGACAGTGCATTTCAAAGGAGACTCATTCACTGAAAGCTTATTCCATGGGTCAGAAGTGGATATAAATATATTAAGACCAGTTGAATGACTCTGCTGGGTCAGAACAACCATCCATCTAAACCAAGTACCCTGCTACCAAAAGTATCTATGAACAAACATCTAAGGCATGATAAGAAATGTCAAGCACATGTGACTTGTCCTCCTAAATCTCGCTCAGGCCTCAGCTCTTTCCAGTTCAGGGACTTCCTGGCTTGGATGTGGTTTTTCAGTGTATGCAGCAATTGCCATTGTATTTCTCTTCCATGCACTTATGTAATATCACTTTGAACCCATGTCAGTTTTTAGAACCCTGAAGTAATTTAGCAATAAGTTCCACAGTCTACTGTGTGAATAATCAGAATATTTTGTGTGTATTCAACCTGGCTCATGTTATCCTTATTTGATGCTCTCCAGTTCTTGTACTAAAAGACACTGAACATTCGATCCCTATCCAACCACGGCACACTTATTTTGTAAATATATACTACATCACACCCAGTTATCCTTTTTCCAGCCTGCAGTGCTTAGCCTGTTAATTTATCTTTAATACGACAAGCCTTTCATGCCCTTGATGATTCTTCTTGGCTTTTTCTGAACCATTTCAAAGTCTGAAGTATCTTCTGAGATGAGGGGACCAGAAATGCATGTTGAATTCAAATGGTGGACAAACCATGGCTTTATACAGTCACAGAATAATGTTCCATTTTGTTCTATATTCATTTTCTAGTAAGACCAAACATTTGAGTTGCTCTGTTGGCTGCTACAGGGTATTGAGCTGTTGTTTCAATGGAGCCACCTATAAGAGATCCAGGATGGCCTGAGTGGTGAAGATCAGTTTAAAGTCCATCATTTTGTGTGTGAAGTTAGGATTATTTCTTTTTTCCATGCGCATCGCTTTGTGTTCAGCTGTACAAAACATCATCTGTCATTTTATTACACATTTGATTCTCTTTCTCAGTTTTGGTCTAAGACTTCATACAGTCAGCCTGCACTCTTGCTAGACTGATAAATGTGGTGTCACCAACAAGCTTTCTCTATCAGCTGTTCCACCATTTCCAGGTTTTCTTATGAATATGTTGAACGGCAGAAGTCCCAGCACAGAACCCTGAAAAAGAACCTGTTGATTCCTCCCTCCATTGAAAGAACTGATCATTTGTCCTGTTTCCTGTCTTATAATCATGCAAGACCTTAGGGAAGAACTGCTTTTGGTAACCTTGCCCCACAAATTTTTTGACACCTTTACAAGAAAAGTAGGATTATGGTCTTTTATATAAAGCTTCACCGACTCTATTGGCATGGATTGTTTATAGTACAAAACTTATGCAGTTGCCTGTTGATTCTTTATACTTTCTATTAGTTTTTCCAATGTGGGCATTAGTCTGAAGTTCCTGTAATTCTTCACTGGGACCCCTGTATCACATATGTTATCCTCCACTCCTAAGTACTCAGACTGTTTTAAATGAAAGGTTACACAAGTCTCTCAGCAATTCAGTTATTTCATCCTTGAATTGCTTCAAAACTCTGGAGTGATTACCATCTGGTCCTGGCAATGTGTTACTGTTCTTTATATCATTTGTTCCCAAACTCCTTCTGTAATCACTGCAGCATCTTTTACGACCTGAACTAACCCAGGAGTCTCTCTTTACTCCTGAGTAGGTCAAGGCATAAAGCCTTGAGTTGAGTGACTAATGCTTGTCTGAAAGCACAGATCTTGCTGATGGCATCTGGTTTGAGCTGGGCTATGGTTTGGTCATATTGCCTCTGCTAGCCAGTAACTGAATGTGTCAAAGTTCTGTATAAAGGAAAGTAATGGTGTAGTATGGAGAAGGTCTTTTGTCATCATTAGTAGTCAGAAGTGCCTGTGCTTTGAACAGTGGCTGAATTGTTTGGGAAAGAAATGCTGTGAAGTCAAGAGTACAGGCACCAACATAACCGACCCAGTTACCCCCACCAGCATCTGGTGTCTTGCCACAAAATCACATTTATTCTCTTGAAGTAGACATGTTAGTGAGCATCGCAGGAGCTGGGTTATGAAGCAGGAGAAACATGCTGTGTGATGGTGGGTCCCAATGAGCTCAGCTCAGGAAGAATCTTTCCTTGTCACAGCCTAACTGCAGCCTCCAGAGAGCTCACAGCTAAAAGCATAGTGCACAGGAACAGGGCTGCCCGGAATGGCAGGTTGTTCTATCCGACTCTTCATAAAACCAATTATAAACAGTTTTTCTTACACTTAGAAGTACTTGGAAAGCAAGTGGTTTTTAAGGCAGGGATGACATTATCTTGCCTTATGGTAGTCTCAGTTTAGACTGAGTCCCTGTGTTAAAGCAGGGGGTGTTGTATTTGGCCTGTGCAGGAGATTGAATTTGTGTACTGGCATCGGTTCGGGTTCATGCCTGTGGGTGCCTCCATGGGTCCTTTTGCCTCAGACCTGTGGGGGCAGAGAGGCTGTGGAATTGGGGGTGACAGGGTGCAGCGAGGGCTGGCTGCTCTTCCCTGAGGTTGGTGTTTGCCTGAGGGAAAGCCTGCAAAGCAGCTCTGCTTGCCAGCTGGTTTCTTCCTGGGTCAGCAGAGCCAATCCTCATGACTTCCAGGCCTCACAAAGAATTTTCTTCCTCTTTGCTTTCTAATAAATGGGAAGACTTGGACCAGTTCATACTGTTCCTTCAAGATTCTTTTTTTCACTGTCTCTACAGTGAAAAGATTATAGATCTTTTCCTGTCATCTTTCAGCTCTGTGCTGCTTCTGGCTCTGTAAGTTGCATAGGTGGAAGGCACTAAAAGCATCAAAACAAATTCCTGGAATATACATGCAGATATTTCTTAGGTGTTTACATGAGACTAATTCTACAATTTATCAAATTGAGCCTTGAGAGAGCATCTTCTCTCTCCAACCAAGGGCAGAGTAGTGTGAGCTAGGGCTTTTGGTCAAGAGATAACAGTGGCTACTAGTAGATGACTTGCTTAAGTGAGTTTGCATCATTGAGCTAAAACGTAATATTTAAGATAAGGCTTAATAACAGAGGTTTTTTTCCTTAATAGCATATTGCACTGGACTGATCTCGTTTTATCACTGCAGGAGTCCCATCAAGCCATGGCTAGTTTCATGTCTTAATAAGAGTTAACAGTATACTGTGCTCTGGACTGTGCTGAGGTGTGTTTGCACTGTGGCAACTGCATAGAATTCAAAATAAAAATTTGTTTCAGATGTAGCATTATCTTCTAAAAAAAAAACCAAAAACCAACCAAATCCCCATCTCTCCTCCTGTAAATAGTTAATAGTGGAAAGAGTGGTGAAAAACGGCAAATTGCACAAAGATTTATGCTAGACTTAGAGGTTGAAGGGCAGACAAGAGACAGATGAAGAGATCTTAGAGAACTGGGAAAATCATTATGGGATACGACAGTAAGTTTATCTAAGAGTCAAACCCATCTCTCTGCCTTCAGCCACCTGAGAGGTAGGCGCACAGTCTAAAATGCTCTGGTACTCTGGTCCATGGGAAAAATATGTCTTCAACTCCCATCTGAAGATGTAATGAACTGCTCTTTTGGAGGTGTTTATGTTCCAGATGGACTGTGGAAGAAGGCTACACCGCTAGCTTGGGTAGCTAAAGCTACCAGAGATGAAGTCCAGACTTAGCCAAGTCTTGAGCAAGGCTTTTAGAGTTCAGTTTTCAAAGAAGCAGCCATGTAATGCCATATGTGGCAGTATGTGTGGGACTTACCACTGATTTGAAGGTATATTTTTCCTCTTGCAATTAGGATAAGTCTTTGATTGTCCTCTCTGAAGATTTTGCAAAGCTCTGTTGTTGACTTTGGATCTTACCCAGATTCCAGCTTTGATAACTTGGGATGGCTGGGGGGCCATTTGCCAAAATGTCAGCAGTTGTGCATGCAGACGCCTGAATTCCACCTGGTGAGTTGGATGCTTTTGTGACTCCGAAGACTGTCTCTTTTGCTTTAATTTCAGAGTCCCACTTTTCTCTGTTACGTAAAACACGATACCTGACTTGAAGGTGTGTTGAAAGGATTAATGAATTAAAGCTTGCAAAATACCGTAGACAATGTAGAAATTCTTTAGACAAGTGCTCGGTTATTTTCTAGATCATTTTAATTTTTAAAGATCTGATTATCACATTAATTAAACCAACTAATTAAAGTAATCTTGTAGTGTAATTTGCAATCCCATAATAGATCTAATTTGATTTGAATCTCAAAGATTTCTTTATTTTGGTCTTTTCTTTTTCTTGATCTCTTGCCAAACTATAACACAGCACCAGTTTAGCACACACTCTGGCTTTTCTAAGGAGACTCTGTGTTGGGAGTGGACATAATTATCTATACTAAGTAATTCCAAACTCTTCCTATTCCCAACTGCTACTCACAGAGGGACCAGCAGTTTTTAAGTCCTTCCTTGCACCCTCACTAGACTAAATTTGGTACTCAGCATGCTCTGAGTTCAGCCCTCTTTTTTTAAACATTGAAACATCTGATGCCCAAGGGCCAGGTGGGAAGTTTGTAGTGGGTCTGCAGTGAAAAGAGGTGGAAATACTGGTCTCTTGCCCTCTCGTTTTCTTATCCTTTCCCTACCTCCTGTACCAAAAAGTTCTGAGGTCCCTTCGCATTGCCCCTCAGCTAAAACATCTAAGCTTGTGTAGAAGGAAAAGGCTAGATGGGGCCAAAGGAAAAGCTGTTTGAAGAAAATGGTGCAGGAAAACTGCAAGATAAAAAGGATGAGTTTGTTGTGGAGTGTGTGTTTGTTTGTTTTTCTTACAGCCATCTTTTTTCCCCATTTACTCATATTTCCTTTTCCTCCTCACAACAACAGTTTTTGGACAATGTTTCTTTAACATAGTGATCTCCCAGTAGTTATTTTGGTACCAAAGGCTGAGTTTGTTAGCTGACAGTATACAAAACTTTGTGGTTGAATTCATACACAAATATTATTATTATTATTTTTTCTGCTCATAATTCAATGGTTTTGAGACTTTTTGGTTCCTGAGTCACCTTTCCAAATAACTAATGTTGAGGTGACTTGATGAATACCCAGATCATATACAGACAGTGCTCATATCGCACCATAGGGTGACACTTCTCTTCAAGGCTTACTCTGAATGCTGCATCGTAAATTCCAAATTCTGAGTTATAAACCCCTCGAAAACATTTGAGACCATGGACTGAAGAAGAGTTTCTGCTATAAACTGTATGTTGGCCAGTCTCTCTTGAAGCGCAGCTGACTTATCTGTGCTTGTAAAAGATGCTAAAATTTATGCTTCAAGCTATGGTTTAGCTAAGTAGATTAGAAGCTGATCTGTAAACATTTAAACCAAATCTCTTTTTACCTAAAGTGTCTTGGTCATATTTCAACAATATCCATTAAATGCAGCTTTAGTATTGGCTCATGTTTTGAATTACTATCAAATGCACTTCAAACTGTTGAGAAATGCCACTCTTTACTACAGAACATTGATCTGAATTTCTAAAGTGACTCAGACGGAAAATGGTTTTGAAAAAAAAGAGCTATTAAGTAACTAAAAAGGCTCACTCAGCAGATCGGAGAATTATTTTAACTATTCAGAATAGAGAGATATATGCCTACGGTCACATAAAACTGCACAGCTAGTATTACACATACTATTTTGTAAAAAATCTTATTTGTCTTCCAGATTTGCTTATCCCTTTCATTAAGTCAGTTGAATATGCAGTTGTTCGACTATTTTAGCAAATGAAGCCTGAGTTTCACCTTGAAAACCAGAAAGGTATCTTTGAAGTTTCAATTTTGTGATCTATTAGATTCCATGACGTTTGCCCTGATCATTTTTGTCATACAAAGCAGTATTTTACAGCTTTATCTCTACTTTCAATCTCTATATTGCAATACAAGTCTTTCTCAATGGGGTTAAAATTGGGTGATTTCTTCCAGGCTTAGAGCTTGAAGTGTGTAAGGGAGTAGCAATTAGCAAGCATGAAAGCAGTCTTTTTTAAGCACGGTCTTTGCCCCTGAGAGCTGCCTGGGCAATTCTTTAGAGATTTCTGGATACTTTCCATTCCCAAAAGGGTAATGGAAACCGAGAGCTCAATGTAACTGTGATGGCAATGGGGGGCTTCTTGTTCCCAGGGCATTGCCCTGGCAGCATGTGCAACACGGGTCAATGTTAATGAGGAAGGTAATGGCTGCCTTAGTCCTTCTCCCACATCACTTCTAAAGGAGGGTGTTTCTCCTCATGGGATCAAATATAAAAAGCAGTGTTTGATTGTGTCCTTTGTCTGTATAAAGTGGTCTGCAAAAATGGACTAAACAGTACAGGCTAGCCTGCATGAAATAAAAAGCAGAGGAACATAAGCTTCTCTGTGGTAATGAAGAAAATTTAAATGATTTTCTGGGAAGTAATGCTCTTTCTATGTGATAAATAAAATACTTTGGTTTTCTTCACTTGCTGCCTTCCATTATGTAGTTATGAGTTATAAAAAGATCTTTGTGTCTCTCTGAACATTGCTAGGAACAAAACAGGCATTTTCCTCCTTTTGTCTCTTCAGAAGAAAACTCTAGGCACAACATCATTAGATACTTTCATATAAGGATTAGTGATTAATGCTCCTTACTGTAAGAGACAGAAACATCTAGATGTCTCCTAATGCACTTCAAAATATTACTGAAGAGTGACTGTGGAGACACTCTCCAAATTTACATTCAGAAGATAATGATCTGATAGTATAAGAAAACTAAATTGGACTGATGGAAACATATTGTCACTGCGTCTTAAATTCAAATCACCTACTGGGTTTCTGTTTCGCTTCTGTTGTTTGCAGGGTAATGAAGGATTGGCTTCTAGCATTCATTATAGCATGACATTATAGTTATTGCTGAGAAAACACTCTTATGCTAAAACCTTTTATTCAACTGCATAAAACTTTGCAGCAAAATTACCCTTTGGGCTGAAATTACTTATGCTTGTTCTCCTCCCAGAAGTAATTTGTTCTTTGAAAGTATTACAATGCTGTTTGGTGGTGGTGAGAGAAATACTTTAAAAAAAAAAAAAAAAGGAAAAGAAATTGCCTTGTTACAAAATGTGGTTCTTTGATTATTAAGAAATGGCTCACAATTACAACTTCAGACTTGCTGGGTTTCATACCTAAGGAACACAGGTGATGGTTCTGTGTTTGTAAAAGTTTCATTGGTTAGAAATACCAGCACAACTTGCCAATTCCAACCTTATCAAGACAACCACCTGTCGTGCAAAAATGTGTTCAGGGTATCTGCAAGTGTTTGTGTTTCTGCAGGCAGTAGGCTATTTCATGTTTGCAGAGGACTGTGTGGCTGATGTTGTATTTGTGACATTTTTGAGTTCTATTGGAAAAATTGGCCCTTGATATTAATTCTCTTGCTTCCCTTCCAATAGGTTATAATGAGAAGAAACCCAAATTCAGCACTGCTCAGCAACAATTTACAGCTGATTGGGGAGGATGTTGCTTTCCCTATCCAATATGAATTGTCTTGCCTGTTTAAATCTTAGAAAAAGAAAGCAACATGACAAAGAATTTTCATGTACACAGTTCAAGTTGTAAGTAAACCAGTGGAACTGGGCAGGCAAATCATTTATGAAAACAAGTGGGTTTTTTAGTCATTATTTTCAGACTGCAACGGAATGGAAAGAAAACTCAAATGTGGCATAGGAGGAGAAGTAGCTTATGTTCAGCTATTCATCTTATTGGAAGTGTGAAGAAATTTATTGGTTGTTCCATCCCTTGGTTTTGCAAAGTTACAGATGTCACTGTAGGAGCTGTGCCTAGGAATAGCAGTAGTGTCAGTGAAATGATTCCAAGCACCACAAGAAGAGACTACTAATCTAGTAAGGTGAACAGGTGAGAAGAGCACTTGGGAATATCATTGAATTGCCTTTCTGACTGAGACATTTGATTTCAAATCATACAGTACATCTCTTGTTTATAAGGAGAGACTCTGAGAAACTTTCAAAATGAAATCTAGCAGTAAAGCCTGCCAGACTTTCAAGTCTGTACGTGTCCCTCCATCCTACTGCAGTTGGCAATAATGTACCATAATGGCAATCCCTCAGAAATCTGATATTCTGCTCTGGTAACTAACTTTATACCAAATCTTAGTGGTCAAATAATTGTGTGATCTTTCCCTCTATTTGATGCACACAGGGAGTCTGGTCTACAGACTGGGCCATACCTGGAATAAAGAAAAACTGTGTCACCTGCAACCCTGTTCTGTCACTTTGAGGTTAAGCTAAACCCAGAAACTATATGGAGAGCTGATCTCCTTATATTTAGCTCATCACTTCCAAATCTGATGTAGTATTTGGGAGTTTTAGTTGAACTATCAGAGCTCTGTTTGGCTGTATAAGTGAGAAGAGAGGAGGTCAGTTGTGGCTCCACGAAATTTCCCTTCAGGTCAAGGATGACACATTTTCAGCTATGATGGTCATACAATATTTGATCAGAAAGATTTTTTTCTTGGACTCATACTGCAGACCAGCTAGATTAGTAAGCCACTAGTAACTGGGAAAATGATTTTAAAGCAGTCCCTGTGATTTTATGGGGGAAGAGGAATTAAAGGATTCCTTCACAACAAGCCAGCCCTCAATAGTGAGAGCTGTCACCCAGGGGACAGGTAATAAAGCTATAGGAAAGAAAACAGAATATAGCTATAAGAGAGAGAAGGGAGTCAGAATTAGCAGCAGGATGTAAGGCACATACTGCAAAACCCAGCTAATATGTGGCTAAACCTGAAGAAACAAATCTGTGAATTTCCCTTTGGCCAGTCTCCCCCAGTGGAGAGTGAGGCTCATGTCTGATCTTTTTGGTCTTCACTTCATTATGCACCAGATGTTTTGGCATGGCCTGCACCTCGACAGGGCCCTAAAAGGCACAATGGCAAATAAGGAGGCAGTCACACAAATATATTAAGGTATTTCATTGCATCACTGATCCTTAGTGCTCTAAGAGATCTGGTTTTATATCTCCTGAATACTTTGAGGTTTATGATTTTACAACAGAACTGTTAAATCAGAGCCAAACTTGGGCACCCAGTACCTAGGATTATAGGACTGTTTTTCCTCTAAAGGCTGATCCTTTCATTTTGTGCCTCAGTACTTTGAGGACATGGCTGTAATGCATGAAAGCTTGATTTATCTCAAAACTGGCAGGTTCTTCCAGTCAGCAGAAATAACCTCTGGTATCTCAAAAAAGAGAGCAGAAACATTAGGGTAGGAAATAAAAATCTCCTATATGTCTTTTGTGACTGAAATTCTTCGGGAAAATAAGCCTTTTTCATTTTAATGACCAATGTTTGAAATGTAGAATCTACAATAAAAGCACACCTTAGCTTCTTCCATCCTCCGCCCCCAGTGCAAAGTAAGCCCTGGTTATCAGAAATATAGACAGCTTGAAATGAAATTTAACAAAAGCTGAAAAATCCACTTTTAAAGCTATCACTCTGGACAGAGTTTGCACTTTTTTGCCTTGCTTTAATGAGAGCTTTGCTCAACAGTAGGTGATCTTAAAGGAGACCTATGAAAATTTATATTTTAAGATCGCCACTTACTATGTTCTGGACTCCTTATGAAACCAGTGTTCCTTATGAAATCACTCCTTTCTTGCTCCACCATTGTAAAATATACTGTTAGCTTTTTCTTTTTCTAGCTCTGAAATACCTAGGCTCTCTGAGAATGACTGGTTTTCACTGAAGCCTGAAACACTGACAAGAGCTAACCTGTTTCAGCCAATGCACCAGTGAAGTCAGCAGGAGCAGCCCACTCTGCAAATGTGGTAATGGGCTAGCAAATTATCTGTGACAGACTTTGTAAGAATACGTTCAGCTTATCTTTTCCCCACATGCCCAGATTTGCACATTTCTCTGTGTTATGGGGTAAAGTAAAATACCCTGAAGTGTATTGAGCATCCTCTCAAATGGTCTTTGAACTCAGAGTCATGAATAACAACATAAACAAGGTGGGTCTAGACGATTTTTCTTTCCAGGTCTGACCTCTACTTTGGGGCACTTGAAGAGCCGAAACACAGTTTATGTTAATAAGAGTGGAAAAGGCTGCTGCTCACAATTTGGAGTCTGCTAAGGAGGACTAAATGGTTCAGCCAGCTCTGGGAATACTTGTCTGGTGCAGGGACAAGGACAGGGCTGTTCCGCACAGTGATGCAAGTGTGACTGCCAGATTTGCCAGAGAGACTCAGAATAACAAAAAAGTCACTTTCAGGCAGGAGGTTTTTTATTTTGTTCAGACTTCTCTAGTTGAAGTTTACAGTTTTTCTAATAGAATAATTATCCAGCTGATGCAGAGACACAGTGTTCTATAAAAATTGTGCTTATGGGCATATGTACTCATCTCTCTCTACAGTAATTTTTGATCCAGGTATGTTGTATTACCTAAACTTGAGAGAGAGAAAAGGGTCTGCAAAAAAATAGGGAGGAAGACCAGGAACCTTGTTGCAAATCCCCTGGTGCTGGTGAGTGCAGTGTGAACCTCACAGAGTAGAGCCTCCTGGCCTTACACCTGTCCCAGCTCTAGGCAAAATTTCAGCCAAAACTTACACCTTTCTGTAAAGCGATATCAACCAGCCTCAAGACACCAACCTGTAAAAACCAGGCTTCTTCAGTCTCAGGATTCAGTAAACTACATCCTTTCTGCAGATATTCAAGCACAGAGTAACTCAAGGGAGGCTAAGGGTTTCTTCTTCTCTTTCCGCCTTTGCAGCAGCGACCTCCAGCAAGGTGTATCATGCCTATCCTGTCACAGGGGTGGGAGGGAGGCTGTGCATGCTGCAGGCCCCCAGACCATTGTGATGACTGCTTATGATATACCCTCTGCAGCTCTGATTCTGGTGTGAGAGGTGTACATGGGCGTAGCTCTCCCTAAGGGCAGAGCCCCACAGCTCTGTATGGGGGTGATGCCCATAAGTAGTTTGTCACACGATCAATCCACTGCCAGTGAGCTAGAAACTCAGCGCTACAGGGGGTAACTTTTTTCCTTCTTTTCTCCTGCAGGTGAAATTCTGCTTGATAGAATCCAGGCTACACTGAAGGCAGTGCTCTGAAACGTGCAATAGGTTATTTTTGCTTTGGCAGTGCACTCCAGATGTAGCAAAAGTATTTGAAGACAAAGGGCATGAAGCAGTAAAATATGCCACATTTGAGTATTTGACCAAGATACTAATAAAGCTGGCAGTGTTGGCAGGGGTACATGCCAGTGAGCTCACATAGCAAATGTATGCAGATGCCTTTTTTTCATACTGAAATTACCTCATTTTCTTTTCCTTGAAACAGGGGGAGAAGATGTCGGCCTTTTCAAACCACTAACATTTGGATTTATGAGCGTGCCACCCATATTTTTGTGTGTGGAGGACTGCCATCACTAGCCTTGCCACTACTAAAATTAACTGATATCTTAGACCTCATAAGCTGCTTATTCCCAAATGTCAAGTCACTAGGGGCACATACAGCAAAGAGAATATTAATGGGATATTTCTGAGAACAGGCATTAAGTATGGAAAACATTGGAGCAAAGAAATGTGTGTTTGAAAGTTATCTAAGTACCTTAGGCACCAGGCAGAGCATTCTGTAACAAGAAGCTGGTGAGAATGCACAGTTCTGCAGCGGGAGTTGTGACAGTCATTTCCTTACCCTGAACACTTAGTATTAACTTCCTTTCCCAGCACAAGTAACACTTATTCCATAGCTTATTCAACAAAGATGTTCCATTGACCCATCTGTAATGCAACCTTGCAGCTGTGGCCATCTCATTCAGATCCCAGAAATAAAAAGGCTTTTTCCTACCCCAGTACCTCAAATTATAATGTAATAAGGGAAATATTGCATGATAAGAACTGGCTTGTGTTCCAGAAGTGCAGCCCAGGACTAATCAGCCACTAACTTGATTTACTGAGATCAGAATCAAGTCAGAAAGAAGGGAAATGCAAGCTGTGTTTAAAACTGATGTTTTATATGTTTTTACATTACAGAATTAGTATAAAAGCAATTCAGCCAGGACACACATCTGCCTGTGAAAATAAGTCATTTGCCAGTGAAGCATCACTGCTGTCTGCAAGTCATTTTTAAAGGTAGACTGAAAAGGATTGTGGAAATCTGGGATCTCTCCTGCATGTGCCCGCAAAGAGACCACTGCAGCAGATTTGCATGAAGGCTCCTCTTCTGTGCAAAAGGAGTATTAGATTTCAGATCTAGCACCTCTTTTTCTCCTCTAAACTCCAAAACACACCTGGGCAGTTCAACTCCCTCCCTTCTCACAATGCTCACCCTTCCTTAAAAAGGTAAAAAAAAGGAGAGATCTAACACAGAAAGCCCCAAGAACTCACCCTCTTTGACGTTTGTAGGACAGATCACAAGCACATTATCAATTTCTTGTTATCTTCCCTTGCCTACCCCTTTATCCCCCCAACCCCAGGTATCCTAATCAAAGTTAATACATTCTAACTATGTTGACATAGGAATCACTTGGTGTTTCTGAGGAGCACATGTGCTGGGTAACCTTGAATGCAAAAAGTTTGATGGAGTCTGCAGAAACAAACATGGATGTCCTAATGAGGCAGTTGCCATGGGGAACACGGGCAGGGCTCTGTAATTGGGGGAGCCAGACTTAAAAATGGCAGCTGGCCAAGTGCAACTCCAGTTATTGGAACCACTTAGCTGCAGACCTCGGGACATACAAACAGGTGTTCAACAGCAGATGATTTGAGGTAAGTACTGGATATTCAGCATTGCACACTGGGCCTTTTTTGAGTTTGACTGTCATGACTTAAATATACTGTTAGTGCAACCAAGTTTTTTCTCACAGCAATATAAAAAGGTGAATTCTTCTCAACTTCACTGCTTCAGCTTTTGCCTTCTTTAGTCTAAAAGTCCCTTATTGGGAGTGGTGGATAAGGAAGGGTACTCTCTTATTGAACAGACTGCCAAGGTCTTAGCAAAACTGGCCTCTTTGAAGCCACATTTTATAGCTGAGATGGACTGCAATTCCATTCATTTATCCACAAACCCACTAATGAGCTGTATTACAGCATTGATTTAATGATGTTTCTGTCTAAACAGCAAATGCTGCTGCATTGCTGGAAGACACCACTGGTGGCAGGAGCTGTAGACATTACTCCAGAAATAAGCAAACCATGAAACACCTCCAGCTCTCTCATAAAGTCCTTCTCTTGCTGCATTCACCAGGATTCTTGGTAGAATTTGGCACTTTTTCCTCCTCCAGGTAAGGAGAGGCCTCTGAAATGTTTGGTCTGTTGCTTCAGTTAAATAGCATGGGCTGAGAAGCAGAAGTACAAAAATAAACTAAGAAATTGTCATTGGTGAACCAACAAGTTCATGAGCTTGTGTGACCCATGGTCCCAGGAACCTGGGTTGTGGAACAGTTTTGTGGTTGTGTTCACAGAAGCAGCCCAACATTTGCTGTTTTCAGGAGGCAATGATTACAGCAAGGCAGGCAGCGTCTCTCTGGGGAGTCCTCTCCTCTCCTGCAGAATAATAGTGCAATGGCACCAGTTATGTGCCACAGATGTCATTTATTGCCAGTTGTTCCTAAAGTTATTTGTCATGTTATCTATGCCACCCAAAGGGAACAGCTTTTTCTCTGTCTCATTCTAACATAGCTTTCCTTATTATGTTAGTTTAGCTTTCTACAGCCACTATTTTATTTCACTTTTCTATTCTGCCTCTTCTCTCTGGTACATATTTGCTGCCTAGATATCTTAACTAAGGGCCAACCTCCTCATTACTGATCTCAGCATTGTGTATGACATTATGACAATTTTATGCATACACATTTTCACATGGTTTGCTTCCCTTCCTTGTCAGCAATTATGAGCTGTCATTAAAGGCATGAGAAATAGTTACCATGCTGTCACAATTTTACACTGACAGGTAATCTAAAGGGAATAAGGGGGAGGGGAGAACATAAAGACTCAGAAAAAACAGTGTGGAAGAGGAAAACTGGGAAAAGAATGAATTAGTGGAAGAATATAACAAATAGGAAAGTGTAGTTCCTAGGCTCATAATTTCAGTGTATTCTCTAGTACGGGAAGCCTTTGACAGTTTCTAGTCACAGTTTAAGCAGATGTATTTGCAAAAGGGGAGGGAAGTGCCCTGTGAAGGCTGGCAGAGTTGTGTCTAGGTAATCAGCTATCATAATCAGCTAATCATAATATAAGCAAAGTGAGCTATGGCCATGTCGTATGGATGGGCATGGATGCATATTTGTAGTACCTCAGCCCTACATAGTGACTTTCTATATAGTAACTGTAACAATCTGTCCCCATGTCACATACAGCCCTGTTACTGTATTATAATATGTACTGGCCATCACTGTTACACATACAGTATTTCTAATTCCTGTTTGCTTGCATAGAAAACTAAAAAGCCATAAATATAGTGGTGTAATATTTCCTATCACAGCCTACATCAGAATTTAAAAATTCTTGCCCAGTCAGTTCGCGTCAATTCTCTGTTCAACTGAAGAGAGAGTGAAGCTTGCGAAGAAAGGATTCTTTCCATATTGAGACAGGTGGAGAGCATCAGTGTGTGGTAGAGATCTTCTCTCCATGGCCTTACAAAGTCCACATTGTTGAACGGTTTGGTCTAAACCTAATTTTTAGGCAGCTACAGTTACTTTAGGTAAGATGAATGCTACCCACTAAAGACATGAGAGAGAGCATGAAGCCTTGAGCCATGAAGCTCTGAGCAAGCACCAGGAAGGAGGACCTGCCAGACTCACTGGCAGGCTCAGGACGCAGCTGGTGCGTCCAAGCCCTTGCATTGCCAGTCAGTCCTGCTTGCTGGCATAGCAGAGGGAGTTTGTTCACGTGTGACAGAGGATCTGCTGAGGACCTTGTCCAGCAAAGACTGGATGAGACTGCAGGAGTATCTGCCAGCAATGGATTTATGGCAACAGCTCTAATTGTTTTTAGTGAGAGAACTCTTCCTGGTAAATAAGCCTCTAAATTGCTTGCTTGGTTGTTATCAGGATCGATTTGTTTGCCATAGCAAGAAAATTCTGCATCAACAGGGGCAAAGACAGGTAAAAAGGGAGTCCACTTAAGAAAGCTAAGGATATTATAGTCAAGAGCAATAAGGATGTCATCTCTGTCAGGTAGCTATGCCTCCTGAAGCCTCTTTTTCTGCAAATGAGTTGGCTTTTTTTTGCCGTGAAAGCTTGTTTATTGAGACCATTCTCTGCCCCACAGTGGATTCTCACAGGATTTTATGGAGAACAGAAAGAAACATGTAGTTCTGTGTTTATGGCATGGTATACAGTGTAATGAACACATCTTGTATGATGTAAATCTAGATTCTAACAGGGTGGTGGGCTTTCTTTTTCCTCTTGTAGTGCCCAGCCCATTTCCATACCATCATAGAAGGACAGAATGCTTGGGGTTGGAAGGGACCTCTGGAGATCTAGTCCAACCCACCTGCTAAAGCAGGTTCACCTAGAATAGATTGCACAGGATTGCATCAGCTGGAGCAACATCACAACCACCATTAAAAACTGACACGAGGTTCCTGTCATTCAAAGGTATTCATGTATTTGTCTGAATATGTTGCATTCTAGGGCTGAGTTCAGGCATGATTTTGTTTCTGCTAAAGAGTACGCATTGAGCATCCTAACCTCCAGGGACACCAGGGAGACATTCAGCACCAGCTCTTTAGACAATTGTGTAAAGTATGAGGCAATTGCTGTGGAAGATTGAAAGGAAATTAAGAATTAAGAAAGGTAATGCACGGATGTGTCTTGAGAATAGTCAAGAGAATGATAAACATGTACAGATTCTTATGCTTGTTTTTCCAGGGAATGCATTATAAAAGCAGTCATTCATCTTGGTAGTCTCCTATCTGTAGAAGTGAAGGTGGAAAAAGCTACAGAAGAATAGTGGAAAAAACTGGTAATGCCATTAGCAAAAACTGTACAAGGATATCCTGTAAAAGGAGGAAAAGGCAGGTTTTGCCTGAGCCCAAGATATGTTGTGTACCTTCACATAGGCAGATTGCTACCACAGGTAAGTCATAAATACCATTGCTAAGTAAGTGTGAAATATAGTCATGAGATGTTACTTGTCTATGACATTCTTGGGTAAAGAATATGAGAAAATCAAAATAGAAAAATGAGAAAAGAGCCAAAGAAAGTCTTATTTTTGCTTTCACATGAAGGTTGAATCAGCCTACCATGTAACTCTGTATGAAAAGGAAACTCTATAACAGCCCGCTCACATCTTTCATAACTGATCAAACAGTGCACTGCCTCATAGCAAGAAGGTTGGGAGAAATTTTAATAACATCAGGTTATTGAACCAGTGAAATACAAGAACATGACAGACCTCTCCTTGTAAGATGTTCAATTACTTTTACAATATTGCTTACTCAAGGGAGTGGGGTCCTGGGCTTATCTTTCATAAACAAGAGCACAGAGCCAGATTCCAAAAGATATTGAGCACCCCTGCCATGCCACCAGGCCAACCCTTTCTTTTAACCTTTAATTTGTGTAGCATTTCCTAGATCTGTTCCTCAGGTTTTTCCTTTTTTTTCTAGAGGGCTTTGAATAGTGGCATTTTAGCTTCTGCTATGGTTTACCAGTTTTCCATCACAAGTTGGAAGAAGTAATAACTGGCCCAGGAGACCAGAACAGAGATATTACCTCAACAGATGAAGATGAATATCAAGGCCAAGAGTGTCAATGTTTAGCACAGACTTGGGCTAAGGAGTGTTTTCTTTGATAGCAATGAGGAGAGGTGGAATAAGTTCTTGTCTCTGCCACTGCCCTTCAAAAGGAGTAGATGAAGGTATTCAGGTACTACATCCAGGCTGATGCTAAATAGGTTACAGCAACTGTATCTAAAACACTAATGATTATAAACTGAAGTCTGAAATAATTACATAGCATGAAATGGCAGAGATCTGTCTAGACTTTGATTGTCAAATGTGAAGAAGCAATCCATGTTGCAAGTTGGCAGCTGGTTGGCTTTTTCTTGAATCAGACCAGTCTGGATTGTGTAAGTGAACATTTTACTCATTCTTATGCTGTTCATATGCTTTGAAAAGAATGTGGATTTTTAAAAATTTTCCAACTAAGGATTTAATGTGGCAGCATGACTGGTTTTGAAACTTTCAGTCTCCTCTGCAAGTTGTATGGATTTTTATTTATTAGTTCAATGTGTTTTAGTGTCCAGAGGACAATCAAATGTCAACTCTACCCTGCACCTCTAAGTGAATGAACATATTTCACTATATCAATGAGAAAACCCATTCCAATTTTGGCTGAATTGTAGGCTTTCAAAGAAGTTAAATGATTGGAGTGGAAGAATTAATTAGCACCTAAATCCCAGTGATTTATAACCCAATGAAGTCTAACAGGGCCAGGATTTTGCCTAGAAGATATGAAAAAATGTACTACTAGTTCTGTTTCCCGAAACTGGCTAAGTCTAATGGTGACCTAAAGCTGTGCATTGGTTTTTAGGAAGATTTTGGACAGGGAGGTTGTGGTTTCTACTTGGCCAGTGTTCCATTTTACGAGTCTGCCATGTTTTGTGCATATCTTTACCAACATGTAATGAGCCTGGTATATTAATCCTCACCCTTCAGCTGTGCTTCTTTCCATCTGTTTTTCTCTGTGGCCTCTCTTATGTCTGTCATAGTCAAGCCAGTCCTGCAAACACAGGAAGAAAAATATCAATGTCCATTAACAGTGAGGTAAGCACTAAAAAATTTCAGACTAGATGCTGCTCAGCTCCCACCCCAATTCTTCCCCTCTAGCTTCAGCTTACTTTTCACGGTAAAAAGAAAAAGTGAAGTTGTCTGTCTCTGAAGGATATACACCCGAGGTAGTTTAAACTGGGGAGAAACTGTAATCAAGAGCTAGCTGTGTGCATATAACATTCTATAGGAAAATGCATGTCTTTCAGTGTAAAGGAAGGCATAGACCTGGGCAAAAAATGACAAACACCAGCCACAGGAAAACTACAGCCTTTAAGACATGTTTTTAAACAGTGATAACTTAGGAATTCAAAATAAGATTGATATCAAGAGCCAAGTCACACAAGGCTCATATTTTAAACAGTTTCATTTATGCCCTCTCACAATGTCAGTAGCTTAATTAAGTTTGGCTCAAATTCTTCCAGCCAAAAAAAATAAATAAGTGATGGCATTGAGTTGGCACACCAGTGATTTACAAGTAGCTTGTACTCAGTCAAGGGCAAGGTCTTCATTGTTAAATTCAGTACCAAATCAGATGTTTTACATCGTTTCAAAGCCCAAAGAAAAGAGCAAAAGCAGCCCACTTTTTGGAAACTCTTTTCTACACATTTATTTAACTACCTCCTCATATGGCTTCATAGTCCATCAAAATTTGTTCAGCAAGTTCTTATCACTTACATGATCTGCCTCAGAATTGCTATATGAATTATGCCATCTGCCCCACAACAAAGACAGTGGCTCCTCAAAGGAGAGTAAAATCTACTCCTTGTTAGAAACCACATTAACTGGTGCCTTCAATTAAGTAAATAGCAAAATGCCTGATGGTTTTAGAGCAGCAAAGTTTTCATCCATGTGTATTTGTTGATATTAAGGGAACCTTCTGGGAAATAATGGAAACTAATGAAATTTATTTGTGTTAGAGAATTCTCTTCTTATACAAATGAATACTAAGGCTACTTCCAACTTTTGTGCTTGATCAAAAACATAAATTAAGGGTGTGGTCAGATGTGTAGGCTTGAACAGGCCTTGATCTGACATCACTGCAAAATATTGAAAAACAGTGTGACATTTACCATTTTTACAATATGCTGAATTACAACCTTAATGTATTTGGACACTTGTAGCTGTAGCTGCAATGGCTTATCTGAAACAGAGACATTGCTGCTTCCTGATTTCCACTCATTAAAAACAAAATACAGGACAGAAAAAAACTGATTATGGCAAACCAACATTTCCAGATACTGGTAAATAATATTGACTTCTGAAGATAAATTTCTCCCCATCTCACTACAGACGCTTATCATATCAAGCGCCGTGTCTCCAGTCCTTAGAACTAATGAGACTCAACTATTTTCCTCACCTAAGTATGCCCTAAAATCCTGATTGATCAGGCAAGATTCAGATCTTACCAGTGCTGTAACAGGTAATACAGAGACATCTGAATAACATGCTAGAAGATGGAGAGCTTAAAGGGTTTATAATTTTGTTTTGAAATATAGTGATCACCAGAAGTCAGTGGGTCTTATGTACAGAATGCAGAATAGCAGAATGTGCATTGCACAGGTGACAGTGAATAGGTTTCTATTCCCCAGAGACTGTCAGACCAGTCTGTGGGTGCTCTCTGTTTTGGGAAAACTGTAACGTGAGAGACGCATTCAGTTCTCTAGTAGTTCAGATGCATTATAGGGCTATCTTTTACAAAATGCTTCTTCCTCTAATATTTTTAAATTCCAGAGGTTGCCTGACCGCGCACTGATTCATGCATCTGTTCCTTTTTATTTTAAATGCAAACTTCCTTTTGCAGCTTCTCTATTTTACCTGTATATGTGCGAGCTCCTATTTTTTAATATAACCGTGCCAGATTATTTTTGTTGATCATTAGTAGACCTGTCTCATTAGCTGCCTATTATAGATGTTGAATTTTCAATGCTAGTGCTGGTAGAACATATGTTTAGTCATTGCTGGTTTATTGTGTTTCCTTAGATAATTTTACAGAAGAAGGTTCTCTTAGATTTGGTCTTTTAGTTTATTTTGGTAGAAACTTGCCTAGATATCTTCATTTTAATTTTACTTCTTTTCCTAAGTTAATTAACGGTATTCTGTTTGCTACGTGCAGTAAAACTGACAAGCATGCCTACACCCTAATGCAAATGAGGATATAAGGAAGGAGCCTCTTGGTGTCTAATTATGGTGAGTTAAGAAAGAAGGCTGAGGCCAGAACTGATTTATGGACCAGTGCATCATGAACTCCTCCTGCTATAAGTCACTGAATTTGTAAATGGTAGCTTATGGAGGTTAAAAATCTACAGTACTTTTCCATATTTTCTCTTCATTCCAACAAAACACTTAACCAGGAGGCAGAGCGTTATTTTGCATTAATATGGCTTTTCTCATTTTAGGGAAAAAGAGAACCTTCTGAGAGCAGTATAAGGATAATCCTCATTAAGACATTATTAACAAGGCATATTATTAGAACTGTAAAAGTCATTACCCTTGATTATAAATTAGTAAATTGGTTAATGAGAACAGTAGTTAATTGGGAGTATTATTACCAAACTGGGAAATTATATGAAAGTTAAATATATCACAGTGGTTCTTCTACACAATTAAAGATCTAGGAGGAAAGAAATTAAGGAGGAGAGTAGGAAAAAGTAACAGTAACAAAATAGAAGTACATTTTTAAAAGTGGATTGCAAGAGTCTATTAAATAAAACTGAATAAAAGTCAATGGTGCATATTTACTCTGTTGAAACTCATCTGAAGCTACTTCTTGCAAGACCATAGACAGAAAATCTCAAACTCCAGCACTGTGCTGAAATGTTGTATAATCATAGGGCCATCTGGTAGGGATAAAATTTGCTCCCTGCATTTGCCTTAAGATCCAGGCCTCACGCCTGTCCTTCCTCAAGATTCTCCTTGCACATGTTGGTGAGTTTCATCCACTGTAACAACTATGATTGTTTTGAGCGGCTCTTTTCTACAAGGGTTAGATTTTTCCTGGTTTTGCAGGCTTAATTGTGCTTCCTTTCCCAGTTAGCTCTGCTGGAAATTACATGCCTTCCTGCCAAGAACTTCTTGTGAGGGAAAACAGTGCACATACGCAAATGCTTCGGTCTAAATACGGTCCCAGATTGTATAACCCCCAGGAAGACATTGCTGAATTGGGCTCAGGTTTGAAATGACATTTCTCCTATAAGACCTTATTCAAAAACCACCTAATTTTGTTTAAGGAGGTTTTATGCCAGTTGAAGCCAAATGTGTATGAAGTATACACTTATTTATGCTTCTGCAACACATTTCACAGATAATCTGCAAAGCCCATGCCCATGCTGTACCCCTGAACAGGACTCTATATAGTCAATGCTGCCTGTTGTTTCCAAATTTGGCATTCCAAGTACTGGGCATCCTAAGTATTAGATCCCCAGTACATCCCAGGTACTGGAGTTGAATGTGGTTGAGGATGTCAAAGGCAAAAAAAAGGGCATCTATAAATACATGAACGGCAAAAGGAAGATTAAGGAAAATATGGTTCTGCTGCTGAATGAATCAGGGGTCCTTGCAACACAGGACTGGGAAACAGATGAGGTACTGTCCCATCCCAACAGATGGGATGAGGGATGAGTTAACTCTCAACGCGACATGCGCCCTGACTCAACAGATGAGATCAGGTGTGAGTTAACTCTGGGTTAATTCTGCATAATTATGTGAAGTGAATGACAGACAATCACTCCAGGGGTCCAATTCAAATAAGAGTTTTACTAAAAGTACGTGTTGGAATACTAGTTACAGCGAATAGCGGCTTGGCAAAAGTATAAGAGCAAAAGTCCTTCTACAAGCAATGTATTGGCAACCATTAGTAGCTATAATACAAAACTTAACAAGAATCCAACAGCAGAGCTTAAGATAATGTTGCTCTTATATGTTCAAAAGGAAAAGAGAGAAACAGAGTGGTAGAGAGGGAAGGAGAACTGAGGTATAAGAGAGAGATAAAGAGAGTAATATATCACCACTCACGGAAGGAGAGACAAAGAAATAGGGATATAGAAAAAAGGAGAGAAGGAAAGAGCAGAGAGAAAGGAAGAAAGAAAAGGGTGAGGGATCCAGCCACTATTATGGCTCCACAGTGTGGATGATGAGACTTGTATGATGATGTATGGCCTCCGGTGTCCCACGACGAGGATGCTGGGGTTTGTAGTTCAGGAGCGCAGCGTCCTCCGTTGTCTGGTCCAGTTCCCGCAGCGAGGATGGTGGGCGGAGGGTCCTCAGAGTGGTGGGTTCCCTACCAGTGCTGTTTTAGGTGAGCTTTTTTATAGCTCTCCGAGTAGAGGAAAGTCTGGGGGGGAAGGAGTGATTGTGAAAGATCGACAAGTCTCGACAAGTCCCGGGCCATGTTGAAGGGTCTCAGCTTTTCCCCTTTGTGTGCCATGCCGGGCATATCAGAAGATGGAGCTGTGTGCCCTCCGGCACAACCCCCACCTCCGGTATCAGCCAGCCACCTGGGCTGTGGCTCGTTAGCTTGTCGTTGATATGTAAATCGCAGTTCACCCTGTACTGAATGTGTCATCTCCCGTGGCTGGATGAACTAGTTTCGCCACAGTGTTTTGGCCATGATCCTTATCAACACCCCACAGGTACTGAATGCTTTCTTCACCTCAGTCTTTACTAGTAAGAGCACCCTTCAGAAATTTAAGGACTTGGAGACCAGGAGGAAAGTCTGGAGCAAGGAAGATTTACTCTTGGTGGAAGAGGATCAGATTAGAGAATACTTAAGCAAACTGGACGTATTCAAGTACATGGGCCCTGATGAGATGCACTGAATGCTGAGAAAGATTGTTGATGTCATTGTGAGGCTATTCTCGATAATCTTTGAATGATCATGGACACTGAGAGAGCTGCCTGAGGACTGGAAGAAAGCAAATACCACTCCTGTCTTCAAATGGGCAAGAAGGAGACCCCAGGGAACTACAGACTGGACAGCCTTACCTTGATCTCTGGGAAGGTGACAGAGCAGCTAATCCTGGAAGCCATTTGCAGGAACATGTAGGACGGGAAAGTTATCAGTAGGCAGCACAACAGGGAAGTCATACTTGACCAATCTGATAATCTATGATGAGTGGCTTGGTAGATGAGGGGAGAGCAGTGGATACTGTCTACCTTCATATCAGTAAGGCTTTCAGCATTGTCTCCCAGGACATCCTCGTGGAAATTCACTCTGGGTTAGTTGTGGTTGGTAACCTAATAACCATACTTGCCTTTGCAGCAGAGAAAGGTCCTGTGGGGAAGGAAATTGCCTTATCAGTTCTGCCTCGAAACTACAGATATGGAGGTTGCTATCCACACTACCACAGAGCTCTGTACCAGACCCAACCCCAGAGTAGGGAGGTACCTGAGAGCAGAAGAAAATACCAAGACCTCTCTTGAGAAATATCAACACCCCTTTGGGGATGGTTTGCTTCATCGGATAAATAATGTGGACAAGACGTTTGTTCAGGTTGGAGTGTGCCTAGGGCCGCTCTCTGTGGCTGCGTATAGTCCAGCAAATGATACAAGAGAGCAGAGATGGTTCTTACATTTGTAGTCATGCTGTGTATTTGTAAGCTTGATCCACGAGGAAATCAGTCCAGCCTAGGGTCATTAAGAGCAGCATGACAGACTTTTGACTTCGGAGTTCCTTGGAGCTATTTAGCTGCAAAAGGACTATGTGTCCAATGCCTTTGACTTTAATGGGATGCAGACTGTGACCTGGGGCGCTTTGTCAGCCAGCTGCTTCCAGTTTGTAGGCAGAGTTAACCCCGGAGATGAAGCAATAGGAGGATACAGCACTGGCAACACACTTCTCAACTTGTATTAGTCTCCATTGAAAGCAAGAAAGGTACATAATTCAAGGCCTTCCTGAACTACATTTGCAAAAGTCTTGGTTACTACCAAGAGGAGTATGTGGAGCCTGTGGAATGTTTAAGAGTACAACTGGAGTTATACTAGGAGCATTAGGCGTGGCTCAGAGTTGGCCACTCGAGAACATTGGCACGGTTAACTCTAATTATTAATTTTCTATGGGGTGAACAGCTGGGACACAGACTTTCATTTATAGTGGCATGTGCAATGGACTGCTTAGTTTCCAGATGAAATTGTAACAACACCACAGATGGAGTGATGACATCCCACCCACCCTAATTCTTCTTGGAATTCCTAATAAAGTCTCATCCAGCTTTCTCCTTTATGAAAAAAACCAAAATATTCTGTGGAATGTTCTTGGGGAGAGGAGGAGGGGCTGTATGGCTCCCAAGTGACACCTCGGGAGTAGCTAGATTTTATTGCACATTGGCAAACCTTATACTGAACTGATAGAGGACTGAGGCTTCCTTCAATTTGAGAGCTGCTTTGGAAACCTGAAGGCATGTCAGGAGTAGGTGGAGAGGGAAGGGCAGGAGGTCCATACTGCACAGTGTTTTCCATTCAGTTGCAGAAGGCAATTCCACAGCATGCTGCCAATTTCCTGTCATTTGTTTGATAGTGGCGGCATACTGTGGAGCGCCAAGCTGAGCATCCTGTAGATCTCTTGCATAAAAAATGTGTGGGAAGATGATGATACATGTCTTGTAACAAAACAACACATAAGGGCTGTGCATCAGTGAAGTCTCTTTCTGTGTCTTCATTTTTCAATATTACCCTGAAGAAGAGTTTGAGTTTGTCATCCTAAAGCTACATAACAATTCAGTTTTTATGCGAGATAGTAAAAAAATCCTGCCAAAACCACAATGTGGTGGAAAATTAAATATCAGATCATAGTGCTGTGAAGAGAGTAATGTGGATTATCTACAGGTATCTTCTTCTTTTCTCTGATCTCATCTATCTGAGATTGTTCTGGTGACATGTGTTTCATATCTTGCTTTAAAAAAGCAGTTAATCAATATTTGCTCTTCTGTTTTCCCACATCGCCATGAGTTAATGTAATGTTCTTTATCTTGCTGGATATAAGAGCGAAAATCCTAGAGCTGTTGCTCTGCTTCTGACCTTGCTCAGGGTCACCACAAGATCTGGTCATGGTTTGCTCTAAGCTGAAGGCCCAGGAGGGCTACTATGTTTCCTTCTAATCCTCCAAAACTATTTCCTTTTTAGCTTAAGCATCTCTCAGCTTTCCAGCAGTCTTTAGCGTTTTGTTCCTCAGTTGCTTCAGCTACATGTAGGCTATTTTGAGGGGAGAGAAGGAATTTTTCTGAGAATAAAGGATGCCCTTTAAGCCTCTATCCTGCTGAAGGGAAGGTTAATACTTTAACATAAAGCAAAGAACTGACAGTTTTGGCCAAGCAGTTCCATGACCTCTGTCACTGCTGTGTCTAAATGCCTCACGACTCTCTGTGAATTTATTCTTACTGTGCTACAGTCAGCTTCATAAGACATTGTTTCTAGCCACCCCTCCCCCTCTTAAAAACAGAGAGAAATGTTAATTAAATTTACCCAGACCACACCCAAAAAGTTTACAATGAAACAGAGAAGTTGGCTTAAGTCTTAGTCACCAGCCAGTATTTTACCAGCAGACCTTTCTCCCAGCTCTCGCCGTGTTTGCCTGTTGAGGCTCTGCTTCTTCCAAAGGAGGGTATGCATGCTGAAAGGATGGAGGGTTGACCCTTTTATGTTGCATCTTATAAAACTCATCTTGGGATAAGATATAAACTCAAAGCTTTTTCAGCATATTTTGGACATCTTCAAACGACCAGCAACCAAGCTGTGCACACAAGGGAACCCATCACAGATTTCCTGAGATGTGAAAGAGAATCTTGACTCCAGAGCTGCTAGAAATAGGCAATGTGTCAGCCACAGAAGGAATATTCTGCATAAAATTTACTCTGAATCAAACTACATCAGGAGCAAGACAGCCAAGATCAAACTACTTCTTCCTGAGATAAATTACAGAGAAACTAGCTAAAGGCTAGCTGCAGGCTCACATAATTGAAGCTATTATGCTAATTGTAGCAAAGTCTGGACTCCAGCCAGGATATAAAGCTGTGTTGCAGCACTGGTAGATGGTCTCCTGGCATTAATGGGTACAGAGCGGTCTCTTTCCCTACAGCCTCTGTTTATATCTTGTCTTTGTCACCATGAGATACTGCTGTCTCACTCAGGGGTGCTAGACTGTGCTATAGTCATGACAGCTGTTATGGGTTGGAGCTACCCAATGAATTGCAACTGGAAATTACCCTTCTATCCTGAGATTTCTTTTAGAAGATCCAGCTATTTCTCTGATTTTCTTCAAAGATAGTGATGGGTCACATTTTGAACTGGTAAGATGATATATGATATACCGTGAGCCAGCAATATGCAGAGGGGGTACGGGGTCATGATGGTGCCCCAAAGCCTATGCAAGATCAGCCTGTGAAGGAGGTCCACGGAGCCAAAAGGACCCTAGAACAGACAGCGATCATACTGGCGAGCATCTGCACTAAATTGGCCAACATGGCAATTTCTTGTCGGGAGGTAAGAACTCATGTGGCATCATTCATGAATAATGTTTTCTAATGCTTCCATTTGCTCCCAAGTCTCCATCCCTTCCTGATGAATGATGACCTATCTGTAGTTAATCACTTCTCCAATGGCAATGTGACATCCTGGAACACTGACCGTTTGGCAAATAAATCCTACTAATATAGACCACTGCTTGACATGTCCTCAGTGGCGAGACTCCCATGGGTCATCCAACTAGTGCTTTACTTTCAGCATGGAGCACCAGATAAAGTTCAGGATGTGGGTTTATGGCTCTCTGAAGACTCAAATCTACTTGACTGGACTCTTCTGATAACTTTTGCTAACCAAATACATTTCCTTTACTAGACCTGTAGTTGCTGATTTCGCTTCTCTCAATAGGAGTACTAAGATGCAGTGTGTCCGAGCTCCACAGGTAATAGCAGGTACTTTTCTGTGTATATGGAATATACTTTCAGGCACCTCCACAAGTGGATTAAGCTTGGCAGTGTTACAGATGACACTGTCACTTCTGGACAATATATACATACTGCTGTGGGCACAGAAAAGGAGATTGGATGACAAGATCTGTAAGGAGCACAGTCCAGATCTGAAGCAGGTATGTATGTATGTATGGAACACACCTCAGTTTTCTGTGTGCTCTAATCTCCTAGGAAAAATGGCATACTGGTCTAAGCTATTAGTGATGCTTTTCCACTTGAATTGCTGCTGTTCTCAGCTTTCTTTCTCACTGGACTGTCCTGCCTGGGAGCTGCAGAAACCCTTCCCTCATCAAGGGAAATACTGGAATTTCTATTGCAGATAAACCTGTAACTTCACAGGTTTGGTCTGAATGTTGTTAACACCTTTGGCTATAAAGGGATCATTTTATTATTATTGCAATTCTGGACTATGCATAGGATAGTGCAAGTCTGATCCTCTAAGCAAAGGTCAAGTCTAATTGCATCTCTTGCATTAAGATGGCAAACCTTTCCCATTAAAAAAAAATAAGTGTTGCAAACATTCTTTTGTCCCAAATCAAAGTCAATCATAAGATTTCAGCAGGGAGTATTTTTTGATAAAATATCTCTGGCAGGAATGAAACAATATTCTTTTGAAAAGAGCGGATGCACTCGACGCCCCCCAGCCAAACCAGCAGCAGTTTGGTCCAGGCTCCAGAGGAGGGAAAGGCCTGAGCCACAACCAGGCCAAGAACTCCTTCCAGGAGACCCACAGGGAAGCAGAATGGCACACTGAACGCCGGTGGCTTGTGGGTGCCGGGAGTCTCGTGCAGACTTTTCCTACTGTATGCAATTTGACTACGAGTCAACCACTTCATTCTATAAATACAACAGCCTGGATGAGCCCACTCTCCCTGCTAAATAAGTGATCTGTATGGCAATGGTTTTACTACTCACAGGTCAGTGGATGAGCCCAATTCAAGTTCAATATTAGTCATTTAGCTTAAGTAGATGCACATCAAATGTAATGGATTATTTAGAGATATAAGGTTGTATGATTTTTTAATATACTCTTTGATTCATGTTATTTAGTAGACTAGATTTGCTGAAATTTTAAGCTCGTATTTGTCAAAAGCAACTGCAGACTACACTAAATGTCTGCAAGATAAAGTCTAGCTTGCATTTTACTGGGAAAAATGGAACTGACTGGGAAAACAACAGTCCAAGGCTAACACAGAGACATTATAGACATCTGCGAAGCGGGGCCTATTTTTGCACTTCGCTGAGAAGAAAGGGTTTATCCAGACAAAACGGCACCTTCAAGGATATGGACCAAAACCAGTGTCAACAACTGAACAAAACAGAGGCTCACGTGGAGTCAGGGAAAAAGGGTCCAATGGGGAGCAAAGGACCTGGTGGTGAAATATTGCTATTGGACTGGATTTTGGTGCGAATGGTCTGTAAAGATATAAAGGTTTGTAGTTTTCTATGCTCGGGCAGACCTCTGCGCAGGTACCCAGCTTGAGCCAGCCCTTCTGCTATTCTACTCCATTAAATTTTTTATTTTCTGAGAATCTTGTCTCCTGAAAGTCTGCTCTGCATATGGTCATAAGGCCTCACCTGAAAGTTTGCTGCTGCAGTTCTAAAATACAGACTCCGGAGCGAACGGTTATCAGGGAAAGAGGAATCCTGACAGTTTGCACCGCGACGGGTACAGGCCTTGCCTGAAAGTTTGTCTCCAGAGCTCCAAGACACAGCCCCCTGGAGAGAACGGTTATCGGGGAGGGAAGACGCCTGAAAGTTTGCTTCGTGAACAGTACAGGCACCCGGAGAGAAGGTAAGCAGCATTCGGCTTGGCATATTTCCCCCATGCAGTAAATAATAGAGTGGACCTGCCACTGAAATCTTTTAAGTCACGCTTCTCTTTAAGAAATCTAAACTGCAGAGAGCAGAACCCTAAAATCACTCCCCTGCAACAGTTACAGAAAGCAATAAAGCCAAAAACCCCTGTGAAATCCATAAAATGGTCCCTTCACTGAAGCATGTAGGAGGAATGCCTACCCACAGTATCACTGTATTTTACTCAGTAACACAAAGCTAGTGGAAAGGATGATGGGATTTTTGGAGTACCAGCGATTACTGTGTTAGTAGATGAGACTTACACATACATGGAAATGTGGGACATACCCGTTCTAGATTAGTTTATGTGATTTAGCAGTCTCACATTTCATTTTCTTTGCTAATGAAGTAATTGCCAGTAT
The DNA here is from genome assembly GCF_036013445.1 of Caloenas nicobarica. Lineage (NCBI taxonomy): Eukaryota > Metazoa > Chordata > Aves > Columbiformes > Columbidae > Caloenas > Caloenas nicobarica. Next base: position 42,407,167 of record NC_088246.1, on the reverse strand, counting down.
GTCTTGCTGTAAACCAAAAGATGATGCTTGTGCCCTGTCAGAACTGTTGTTAGTTAGTTAGTTAGTTTAACCCAGGGTTAAGACTGTGAGGTAGCTGTATGCATGAGATGGACATCAATTCCTAATTATTTCTCTCAAATGGCTCACTGAAGCACATGTAGCCAGATAATTCCCTGGTGGTACCACCCCATGCTAAAAAGACCCATATTCTCTAGGAACAATTTTTTAGAGGTGTAGAATTGTTCTAAATATACTTCTACAGTAAGCAGCAATGTTGCTTAGCATGAGGTTTGGCCATTTCCATTCACAAGAGCTCTGTAACACTTCCCATTAGCAACAATCTGCGCACATCAGCAGAGCAGCTATTTGATGCTGAGGCTGCTATGACAGGTACTTGAACATATAAATGGTTCATAAATGTGACAGTATCACATGGCTGAATGCATGGAAGTGCCGAACTGGGAAAAAATTCTCTTACTGCATAATTATATGTGTACAAGTGTTACATTCAGCGCAGTGATGTCTTTTGAAAGTGATTGGACTGCTTAGGCCCAAGAACAAAGTTCTTGTGGCAAGGTCTAATTTAAACTATAGTTCTGATAAAACAATTAAAGCAAAGTTTGTGATGTAGATGGGTACTGGCACTATATCGCAGCTCAACTGAGGAAGTATGATCTGGATGATCGGGTAGTGAGGTGGACTGTGAACTGGCTGAAGGAAAGAAGCCAGAGAGTTGTGGTCAATGGGACAGAGTCTAGTTGGAGGCCTATATCCAGTGGAGTCCCTCAAGGGTCAGTTCTGGGACCAGTACTATTCAATATATTCATCAATGACTTGGATGAAGGAATAGAGTGCACTGTCGGCAAGTTTGGTGATGACACCAAACTGGGAGGAGTGGCTGACGTACCAGAAGGCTGTGCTGCCATCCAGTGAGACCTGGACAGGCTGGAGAGTTGGGCGGGGAAAAATTTAATGAAATATAACAAAGGGAGTGTAGAGTCTCACATCTGGGCAAGAACAACCCCAGGTACCAGTATAAGTTGGGGAATGACCTGTTGGAGAGCAGCGTAGGGGAAAGGGCCCTGGGGGTCCTGGTGGACAGCAGGATGACCTTGAGCCAGCACTGTGCCCTTGTGGCCAAGAAGGCCAATGGCATCCTGGGGTGTATTAGGAGTTCGAGAGAGATTCTCCTTCCCCTCCACTCTGCCCTGGTGAGACTGCATCTGGAATATTGTGTCCAGTTCTGGGGCCCTCAATTCAAGAAGGACAGGGAACTGCTGGAGAGAGTCCAGCGGAGGGCAACAAAGATGATTAAGGGAGTGGAGCATCTCCCTTATGAGGAAAGGCTGAGGGAGCTGGGTCTCTTTAGCTTGAAGAAGAGGAGACTGAGGGGTGACCTCATTAATGTTTATAAATATATGAAGGGTGAGTGTCACGAGGATGGAGCCAGGCTCTTCTTGGTGACAACCAATTATAAGACAAGGGGCAATGGGTGCAAGCTGGAACATAGGAGGTTCCACTTAAATATGAGAAGAAACTTCTTCACAGTGAGGGTGACAGAACACTGGAACAGGCTGCCCAGGGAGCTTGTGGAGTCTCCTTCTCTGCAGATATTCAAAACCCGCCTGGACGCCTTCCTGTGTAACCTCATCTGAGTGTTCCTGCTCTGGCAGGGGGATTGGACCAGATGCTCTTTTGAGGTCCCGTCCAATCCCTAACATTCTGTGATTCTGTGATCTGTGAACACAGTGCTATTTGTCTTCAGCTCCCTTAGTGATCCAGGAAGTCCCCAGATGGTCTCTGTGCAGATGAGGCAATGAACTGACTTGAGATGAGGTGACAGACTGATATCTTACCCGCTTCACAGCAAAGCAACCAACTGATTGTTACAGGTCTCCAGGTGTGAATTTCAGACAGTTGCTTGCTGTGCCTAGACCAGTTAATAGGCAATTTTTTTTATACTTCTAGGTGTTGATGAACACTCTGGGTGGAGGAATCCTGGGTAGTGCCACCCATAGCCCCCAGAAGCTCCTGAAGTAGGTGAAGGAACTGACCAAACTGTACATGGATAGTTTTAAATAGTCAGCAGAATACAGAAATGTCTTTGGTAGTGTTCAAGATTTAACTAGGCAACTACCTAAGCAACCTGAACTAATTGGGTGGGGGAGGTGGGGGAGGTTCAGGTAGCAGGAGGTCACATTAAATTACCTTCGGAGGTCCCTTTCAACCTAAATTATTCTCTCATTCTATGGCTATAGGCATGTCACTCTTTTACATATAGCATGAAAGTTAGGAGATGTTTTGTGCCTAGCTTAAGATAATCAGTAGAAATGGATCATTCATGTGCAGTAGTCATTGAGTGGGATCACAGACCAGCTGGACTGTAACAAATCAAAGAACAGGTTGTGGTATCCCACTCTGATCTAGCTGAAGACGCTGTTGCAAGAATGCTTGCAATGGAGACTCCCATGCAGACAGCAATTGACCACCCTGTTTGAGAGATTTGATTCCTCACATGAATTAAAATGTTTATGCAAAAGATCCTAATATATTAAGTTTTTTTTTAACACTCTTTTGTCTGGGCAGTGCAGTTCTGCAATCTTCCACTGACTGGCAATGTCCCAGCTCCTTTATTCTTTTAGCCCTCCTCTCCCTTCATTTAGCTGACCTCAGCTCCATGCCCTCTCTAATGGAGGATTCTTTAACTGACAGCACTTCTGTGAGCAATATCATCTACCCATGCAATTGGATCTGGCCAAGAGGATCGTTTAACCGGAAGGGGAGTGACTAGGCATAACGCATTGGTAGATTGTGTGAATTTTTGACACTTGTTCTACAGCACTGGAAAAGATTTGAATAGAAACTTGTCAGCAGGTCCTGGTTTCTTCTCGTTGCAGCAATTATCCACATGACAGACATACTTACAATATTTTTTTCTTTCTGTTTTACTTTTCATTGTCTTCTCTATAGTCCAGGTATCACAGTAGGCTATGTTTCTGTGCTCTGATGAAGACTGCAATTAGTATTTCTATGTGCAAGAAGATATATCTCAAGACACTAGCAGCAGAATTCATTTTCTGTCATACACACAGACACATATATGATAATGACATATTTCAAGATGTTCCAAATATTTCCTGCTAAAAAAAGACTGATTCCACATTCCTGCAACACAGTATCATATTTTGTATGTATTGCAGACAGATTATACCAATGAAAATCTGGAGGCAAGAATATTTTCCTGTCATTCTTACAGAGTATTTGTCATCCCAGAGATAATAACAAGAACACTTTTTCTTGAAATCCTAGTAAATGCACCATTTTTTTAGCTATGGTTTGATGTCATGCTGTCTTCAAAGAGTGATTGACTTAGATTTTTGAAACCCTGCACACTGCATAAACAGTGCAAAGCAGACTTTCCCATTTGTAAAATATTATTATGAGCCCTTGGAAACCTTTATTTATATTTCATCTTCTGCTTCATGCCTCCACTGATACTGAAAATCATTATCAAGTGCCATTTTGATGTGTTACCTCATGTAATGAATTACTGAAGTCAACTGGACAGCAATGAACAGAATGAAGGCAAATCTGCTTGCAGACCTGTATAACTTCACCGATGTCAGTACTACTAAACTTATCTGTGTCCAACTTGAATTGGACCCAGATCTTTATTTAGTTTGCTAGCAGGCTGTAGATTTATATTCCAATGTCACCTGAAGTCAATGACAGTCTGCACCAACTTCAAGGAGTTTTAGGTGAGGTCCTAATCCTTGGATGTGACATAAAGGTAAAAGAATTTTTTTCCGTGAAAATGATGGATGCAAGACAGTAGAACAGATTACTATGTAGTCAATGACTGCTGCACTGGCTGAAGGTGTTCTGGCTGCGAAGCTGAAGCAGTCATAAATGGTAGACAGGAGAGGTAGAGAGGGTCTCTCTTTGCTAGGTTTTGTGATTGTTTTTCCCTTTGTAAGGGGATTTATTTTTTATCTGAATCTTTAAAACTCTAACTTAAATTGATTTGAATTTACATCCACTGGTAATCTGGGCCAGAGATTTGGGGTATTTCTGAAAAGCAGTAAAATAAAGTATACTGACAAGTCCTGCATCAGTCCTGGTTAATAGCAAGCTACTTTCCCTGATGTACAGTGCACACCGGGGCCATTGGTTGCACCAGTTCTCCAGGACCCTGAACTTCTTACACCATCACTTAAAAATACCTGGAACATGACATCAGTGGTTCTCTAGCTTCCAGCCATCAGCTTCCTACCCTGATACATGGCCTTCTGTTGCTGATTGTCTTGGTGCCTGTGAGACCCAGATGTGACAAAAGGACTTCTGTATCTTCAGAAAATGCTCATGGCATTAAAGAACAAGAAAAACAATGCACTACACATTATTTATCTGCAGCATTATTTCTTTCTTGCTAGTCATTTTGCTATTGCATTGAATTTCCTTTTTCTAGGTCCTAACCAACTTGCCAAATCCATAACCATCGAAAAGCAGGACAGGACATAGGAATTCATATGGCTCTAGTGACCCAAGATCACATTCTGATGAGGTACTTGCTGAATGAAAGGAGATCATATAAATGCCACCATTACATCCTTTAGCAAAGATTTCACCTGGCCAGGTAACTGACGCACAAGGAAATGTTTCCTTTGTTCTTTGTTCTGAATCTAGCTCCCATCAGCTAAACATTCTGTGATTTGAAGATCTGCAGTTCTCGTAGTGGAAAACACAGCTCAAAGTTCCTTCCTAGTTACCATACATATGTCAGTCATGGTTTTTAAAGATCATTATCACATCAAAACAATCGTTTTTCCAAACTCAGAAGCCATAGCCTGCTCAATTGCTTCTTATACAGAAGATGTTTCTCATTTCAGATTATCCTTCTTGCTTTTCTGGGGATCTTTTTAAATTCTAATGTAACTTTCCTGAGACAGAGGGATTAAAACCGCTTAGTTTTCATGGTGTGGGCAAACCATGGATTCATATAGTGGAACAATATTTTGATCTCTGTTTTACTAATGCCTAACTCCTCTTTTTCCTTCTCTTCTCTTCTCTCCTCTCCTCTCCTCTCCTCTCCTCTCCTCTCCTCTCCTCTCCTCTCCTCTCCTCTCCTCTCCTCTCCTCTCCTCTCCTCTCCTCTCCTCTCCTCTCCTCTCCTCTCCCCTCCTCTCCTCCTCCCTCCTCCCTCCTCCCTCCTCCCTCCTCCCCCCTCTTCTCTTCCCCCCTCTCCTTCTTTTATTCTTTTTTTTTTCTTTCTTTTTTTTCTCCCTGATTGCTACTGAGCAATATACTGATGTATTCATGGAACAAACTTACTTCTGAGCACTAATGCTGGGCTCAGAGTCCATCATTTAAGATGTGACATTAGAACTACTTTTGTCCAGTAGTCATTATTTGACATTTATCTATACTGAAAGTTATCAGCCACTGGGATCTACCCAGGCACTCAGTCTTGTGTGTTGTGCAGTTCTTCACAATCAGTTCATTTATGAGTATGCTAACCAGAACAGGCACCTGCACACAACACTATAGAACTTAACTGGTTTCTGCCCTCCATTGTATCAACTGGTTGCTCACTCTTACTCTCTATTTTTTATGTTTTTTAGAAACGCTAAGGATTTTAAATGGAAGGAAATTTGCTGAAGGCTGTTTAGAAGTACAGATACACTACATCAGCCAGATCACCCGTATTCAACTCCTTGTCACCTTCCACAAATAACTCTGCTGAGCCTGCAAGGTAGGTCATCCTGTTACCAAAAAAAAAAAAAAAAAAACCACCACACAAAAGTGGACTCTTCCCTTATGGATCACACTTATCCAGGTGTCTGCTCTTTGCTGGTATTAATATGCTATCAAAGCCAAGGACAAGCATCAGAATTCCATATCTGGAATTCCACGGTTCTCCTTGAAACTGTTTTTTTTATTTAGTAGCAAATCTGCCATATTTAAGTCCTCAGGTGTGCAGGGCAGTTTTAAGAACATTATGCACCGCTTTTAGTAATCAAACTATTTCATTGTGAAGCTCTTCCAGGGCTATTGGGTGAACACCATCTTAATCCTGACAATTTGCTACTTGTGTCCATTTTGACAAGGGCAAAAAATAACCTCATCTATTTTACAGTCACTTCAGTTTCAAACAGACTTTGTGATTAATCATCCCACAAAGAAGAATCTGAGCAGGGGAATTGTGCCCATTTCTTCTGTTTTGTGTAGTGATACAAAGGTGCTGTTTAGCTTCTTGGCAATCACCTCATTGTCTCTGAGCACTGCTTTGATATCCTCATCATTTGCTGACTCAAAAGACTCTCAGGTGAGCCTGTTTTTCCTGACATGCTTCAGGATGTATTATTGTCCTTTTGCCAAGTATTAGGAGAGCAAGGTGATGGGATTTAGATGTAGTGGATAATAGAAAACACCAACAACATTATTCTGTGGTGTTTTGACAGTTTTTTGCTGCTTTAAAACTGGAGCTACTCATGATCAAAGACTACCCGTACTTTCAGTGTCCTGCTCATTTTGTGGGCTTCAGTTCCTCTCTTTGTCCAGCTGGATATTAATGAAATGTTTCCTGCCTAGTTTTCCTGATGAACTGTCTGTGACTATGTGCCTTATCAAACAGGCACTATTCAGGGAGTAATGAGAAAGGCATTAGCTAATCTTATATTGGAAGAAGTCTTAGGTCTAGGTCCAGGGTCAGCTGCACAGATCAGGTATTTCTACATCATATATTGCCAAGACCCACACCATGCCAGAATGCATTCATGGGACAATGTTAGACAGCCAATGTGATACAAACACTCTTTCAAAGATTGTGGAAGTATTGACTGTTTTCTCCTGTGATTTCTGCATGAGTAGGGCTTCTAGGATTCAGATGTTTATTTACCAATTCAGAAAAACCTAATGTTCGTTTAAAAGTACAAGAAACATTAGAAAAGTTCTGGAAGACACTCAGCCTGTTCCTATTTGACTAGGATTCTTTAAGTGGATTATCATAAAGTGATATTGGTAATTGCCAAGGTAATTGCACAGGGTACAACTCTCTCCATCAGCTAAGAAAAGGTAATTAGATTGAAAACCTGGCTGCATTAGTCTAATCCAATACTGTACAGAATTATACAATCAGTTATACATCATATCATTTCAGCACTGTGTCAAATCAATATCTGTTTTCAGCAGAAAAAATGTGCAGGTTATGCTGGAGATATGACTAATGGGAATGCTTTTCGGAGTGTGTGCGCAGTTTGCACTGTAAGGAATGATGACAACTGGTTTCATCTGGAGTAATTACAGCTCAGTGACCACTAGTTAGACAATTACTCAGAGGAAATCCTCTTGAGGGAAGCACATCTCAGCTCTGAGAAGAAAACTTATCCAATATAAATTCCTAATGTGTGGTAAAAAAAAATTTGTTCTCCCAAAAGAAAGGAAAAAAAAAATCAAAAGAGAGTAACAGACTTATTTAGCCAAGATCCACAGAATTTCATGTTTCCTATGTGGAAAAAAATTCTGAATCTTACAGCATCAGTTTTAGTCACCATAATGTCATGAAGTTAAATTGGTGAAAGAGAGAGGGAAGCCAGTTTTGACAACGTGCTCTCTTATCTGCCTTACTGATGCACCGTGTCTCCAGAGAGTGCTCATGGAGAACAAAGTATTATGGATTTGTTAAAGTATGCATACACTGGATGCAATTTCTGATACATACTTTATGAAACATTGTGGAAAGGATGTATCTTGAAATTATCTTAGAATGGTTCTGACCTCCAGGAAGGCTGTTTTAAGCAGAAAGAACATGGTAATTCAAGAACATGGCTGGAATATGAATCATCTCATTCTCAGGGAGGGGAAGGACTTATTTTGTGTTTGATACTTCAGACTACAATTCCAGAAAGTGAGGGAGTAGGGATAGGATGTTAATTATTAGAACCACATTTGATAAAGGGTTCCCTATTATCAGAGCCCACTTGTTATCGGAGCAAGGAGCCAAGAAAGATGAGAAAAGCGAAATCTTTTATGAAAGAGAGAAAGCTAGCGCCAGTTGGTGTTGCCAAGGCTCTTCCACTAGATTAAAAGACCATCTTCTATTTAATTATTCTCTTACAGGTATAAAATGAAGCCTCGAAGTCTATCAAACCTCTGCAGAATGACACTGAGGAATTAACTTGACAGTAAAACCTTATTTGCGTTGTAGAATTCAGCCTGAAAAAATTTGGTCTTTTAACAAAAACTATCCACAAAGCTTTTTTTTTTTGTTCCCCCAAGACTGCCTTGAAGTAAAAATCACAGCTATGGCACAGGGTGATTGATGACTTCTGCTGTTTCTTTTCCTTGTAACCCAGATGATGATCAATTAGCGAGAAATAAAAAAAGAGGCCTTCTTTTGGGAAGTGCCATTAATAGCCATGTAAAAACGAAATATGTGACACAGAGCCATTGGTACATCTCATTGCTAAATTTTAGTACCTACTGTGTGCATAACAGAGCAATGAAACACATTCTTGAGACAGACCTTGGAAGTTTCTAGGCAGGTATCACAGCAGGGCTCCTTGCAAACTCTTCTCCTAGCACGTCAGAGGACTCTGATGTGGGAGGACTTCTGAATTACTGAGTCAAACCTACCTTTGATGAAATTTCATTTCTCCCCAGACAACTCTTATATGTGATCCCCATCAAAATAACATTTTTTACATCTGCATGGAGCTTTTTAAAGTGCAGAATCCTTTATTTCTTTATATGTTTTCTATGGAGAGATTTTTGACCCTCACTGAAATGCAAAAAAAAAAAAAAAAAAGTATGAGATGTATTTTCAGTATAGTTGAAGTCTACCTAGAGAAATTACTGCTAGGATTAGGCTATTTATTCAAGCTCTCAGTAGATAAGGAGCATTTTATCACATATATTTATTATAACTAAAGAATGTTTGTGTAGAATGCAATATCTAATGTCTGGCTTAGTACAGAGCAAGCAGATTAAGTCTGAGTTTAACTACCATAGCATTTTTCATTGGATGAGCTACATCCTTATAGAGTTCATCATTTTGGCAGTGATGGCAATAGTAATTTCTTTAGTAAATCACAATACACTCCCTAAACAGAAAGAGCTTTGCAATTTCCCAAGCAAATGGAAAAATAATGTTGAAGGATCAGTAAAGATAGCAATAATTGTTACAGGGCTTATTGCAGTTTATGCAAAGAACCTCAGTTGCTTCTGATAGACTATAGGAAGACAGCATGAAAGTGGAGTCCATAATAAACATAAGTGTAGCATAGTTTAAAAGAACAACCTTTTTCTTGTTTTAAAATCTAAGTGTGCAGAAAGTGACGAAGTGACTGCTTCAGAAGAATTGAAGTGCGCAATGTCAGGTCACTTCATAGACATGACAGTGCAAATATTTTCCAAGGTCCACTTAGAACTAGGTTGTCATTGGTAAGTGTAAATTATTTGATTTGATTTTAATCAAAGAGGCCACTGATATCCCAATACAAAGAGATGTTAAAATGTTCCAATAGTTGTCCCTAACTGTATAGGTAAGTGGATAGTCCATTCCTTTGTTGTCACCTTGCTTACTTTGAAGGCAACATGAAATTGTATCAGGAATATTGGAAAATATTAAAAATGTTTAACAATAAAGCATCAGAAATTTTGACAAAGATAATATTTGCAATAGACCATGCAAATACTGATTCAGGGAGATAAAACTGCATATTAATATAGTATTAAAATGATTATTATTTCAAATAATCTCCTAGTCCACATACTGCATAATGCAAAAAGGGAAGCTGTATATGACTCATGATATGGCCTTGAATGTGCACAACGAAATTTTGAATTCTTTTTCCACTTTTGCCAAATCCTTTTTTGAATTACAAGGCAGTTTTCATTTTGTCATCCTTGAGTCCATGGAATTTCTCTGCAAGATCGTTATATCCAAAACCCTCCAAATGAAGGAAACTGAAAATGTTGATCTTATCTTAGAAGGTAGTTTAGTATTTTAGTCTACTTACTTATTTGGCTAAGATAGGGATGATGAAAAGACATTTTGAAGAACAGGTGCTTCATTCTATACTTTTCTTTCACAATGATAACTTTTATGATGTCTTAAAATTAGAATAATAAAAGCTGGTAATATTTTAGTTGACGAAATACAGAAACTTTCTTTCTAATAATACTGTTCAGGATATAATAAGCATTTCTGAAGGACCGAAGCTTAACAAAAATTTGCATTTCTTGCATACAAAATGATGTGTGATCACTTCAGTGGCCTGTATGCAAACCTGTATTCTGGAATAGACTAACAATCTGCCTTTGTGTCATACTACTTTTATAGCTGTGCAATTATTTTTTCAATCCAGCCTCAAATGCAGCACTAGAAAGAATATTTTCCTTTTGTGAACAAAGTTGAACAGTTTATAAAAAAGTGCTGAATATTGATTCTCTTAAGGCAAAATTCAAATAAAAGTCAGTTTCAGTTGCACACATAAAGATTTTAATGAATTGATTGGAAAAGTATTAAAAATTTTAAATACCATTTAAAATAACAAATTGAATTTTGTGACAATGGAATTGTTTAGGTGAGGGCTTCAAATGTGCATCTAAAGAAAATTACATGACATGCTGTGAAAAACAGTGTTTTCAGAAATGTTCCTTTTTTTTTCTTTATTTTTCACATGGTTGTCCCTTGGACTAGGACTAACTTTGTAAGTCTCTAAACCATCACTTATATCTAAGAACTAGCAATTCAGGATGTCAGTGTAATATCCTTCAAAGAGCCCAAGCAGCAGTTAAGATATCAAATGTTAAGTGGTACTCAGGATGACTTTGTGTTGTCTTTGTTTATACACTCTTGCTTTCAACATTATAATCAGGAATGAAACCTTTTGTCTGGCTAGAATAAACTTGTAGTGTTTCTGTGTTTAAGCTCTTCTCATGTTAAAAGTGACTCATGGTGCAACTGATAAACCCAAGAACTTAGTGTATACAAGTGCGTGTTGTCTAACATAACTTTATATATATTTTTTTAAAGACACTCCTACCCTCCCACTTTCAGTTCTCTGCCCTCTATATTTTCTTGATGTAACTGTGAGTAGCAACCTGCCCTGTAGGCAGGATCAATGAAATGAAGCTGATTAGAAAATAATCTGCAAACCTGTTCTCTGGGGGAAGGACAGCTTTGCTAGACCTGCCTTTGCCAGAGCTCGACCTGCCTTTGCCAGAGTTCGACCTGCCTTTGCCAGAGCTAGACCTGCCTGCAGGTACCCGGCAAGGCTGAGGGCGGATTTGAGAGGGAAATTTCAGCAGACAGTGTCCCTAGAGCCCTGGTGTGACAACCTTGAAGCGCTCCCCCCATCCTTAGCAGAACAAAGGGCTATGTTATGCCTTAAGCATCTGGTTTTTGTTACTTTGGGAGGAAAAGATAGATGGCTGTGGAGGCAGGCATCTTGTCTTATCTTTCCCAAGATTTTGTGATTGATACTTTGGGCGGAAAAGATAGATGGCCATGGAGGTAGAAGATAAAGGCAATTAACAGTGTTGTTGTGAAAGGCCTCATGGCCTAATTGGGATGATAGAGATGAACCATCTGGTGGACAACGAACTACCAGAAGAAACCACGAACCAACAGCTACCCTTGACAGGCAAAACAACTCACTTCTGGTCAGTACTGTGAACTTTCCCCTAGTTTGAAGACCCCAAACCCATTTCCAGAAGAGTCTTCCTAATTAGCATGAAGAGCAAACAGAGGGAGGAGACAAACTGCTCTCTCCTATCTCGGATGTAAATTAACTGGGTTATAAAATGACCTCATGCATGATATGAGCTGGTGGCATGTAAATCTTCAACGCGTCCCCCCATCCAGAGGTTGTCGCGGGACCGATGTACCAGTGGAGCAGGACATCTTTCTCTCTCTCTCTCTCTGATATCTTAGTTTTCCTTCTCTCTCTTTTCCTTTTTCTTGAACATATAAAAGTAATATCATTGTAAGTTCTGCTGCTAAAGTCTTGTTATAGTTACTAATTGTTGCCAATCCACTGTTTTTAGAAGGGCTTTTTGCTGTCAATGTATTGATAAGTTTTATATTATAACATGCTTTTGCCAAGTCATTAATTGCTGTAATTTGTATTCCACCAAGCACTTTTAGTAAATTCATAATTGAATTGGACCCCCGAAGTGATCGTCTGTCATTCACTTCGCTTTACCATGCAGAAATACCCAGACTTAACTCTCACCAGATCTCATCTGTTGAGTCGGGGCATGCGTCACGTTCAGAATTAACGCATTCTTCATCCCACTGTTGGGACGGGGCACCTGGTGATGCAGAAAACAGCTGCCATTCCCAGCAAACTCAGCTTTGCCTTGACTGCGCAAACTGCTACACCTTTGGTCTTTCACAAGTAAATGAGAATTGCTCTGAAGCTGTATCTGTCTGATGGCTTTTACAGGGAAATCTACGAGGGTCACATAGGTGGTTTCAGGGAAAACATGTTTCCACCCGTCTGCTATGTTGGAAATGCTTACATGCCCAAAGTGAAAAATTGTGCCTTAGACAACGCAATTTTTAGACTAAGCCATCACAGTGAGCATGTCACTCAGTGTAAGTACTGAAAATGCCCTGCAGGATGTAACCATCTATTTAAACTTTTCTGAAAGAAGATCTGAGCACCAGTGTGGATAGCAGCAGTCCAGACTTTGGTAGTGGCTGGAATTATTAATACTTTTACATTATTCAACATTAGTCTCTTTTGGGTGATACTTGTAGAGAGATGCAGTACTGATGTATTGTTCCAGGTAGCAGCACAGTGTGACAGGTCAGTGAAACTGCAAAAAGCAGGCAAGAAGGATAGTTAACCAGGGAGCAATCTACCTAATCTTTTGGGTGATAAACATGTTTAATTGTATAAATAAAAAAGGCTAGAAGTGATCTAACTTGTTTCTTTCCAAGGAGCAGTGTCCCATATATCACTGCATAAAGGCTGAACAAGCGTTTGGTGCTGGGCACTAGAGAATGAATCCACAAGAAAAGAAACTCCTTGATTACAGTATACTCACATCCCAGGGAGAAAATACTAGGAGTGAATCATCTATCTAATCTAGCAAGTAAGGGCACAGAAAGAACCGTGAACGTGAAGCTATGGAACAGCAAATTCAAGCTAAAAACAAGACACACGTTGTTCTGATAGGAGTGATTGAAACAGATTATCAGGCAAAATGATGGATTCTCCGTCTTTCAATGTCTTCCACAGAGGGCATGTTCTCTGATGAAGTGTCTTTTTTGTCAACTACAAGTTTCTCAGAGGACAGTTTGAAGGGCAGTAGCTGACGAGTTGAAGATCTCCTCTGGGCTCAAACTCTCTAAACATGGTGCAAAGCCACAGATCTTACAGGCAAGAAACAAAATGTGTAAGATGCCACAGCTTTCTTTTGCAAGCTAAAGGAGGGAAGAGGAACAATAAGATACACAGTGCAAATGGAAGCCTGAGAGAAGTAATGCTCCTGTGCAAGTATGTCTAAAACAAATAGGCTGTGGGATGTAAATAGACTATAGTCCTAGGATGTGAGGGGGATGTACAAGCTTCTTTTATAATGCTTTACACGAGATCCCCTATTATCTTAAGTGTACATTAATTCAGATGCAATATGCATAAACCACAGCAAATCCACAAAGCTGCAGCATGAAAACAGCTGGAGTACTCTCTAATTACAAGGAACCCTTTCCATATGAGATGCTGGGGACCTGAGATGAAAATTAAAACCAATTCTGTACTGGCATTTGTGCAACTGCAGTACAGAAGACATGTGTTAGGTGCTTATATGCATATACCCATTTTCCTGGCCAACTCCCTAATGTTTTCAAGGTGTGAGGCTCTAACAAGCATCCTACGTATTCACCTGGTGTGTAGGAAACAGCTTGGTGCTTTACCACAGGGAACAATACGTGCCTTATCTCAGGGGCTCGACTCACGAAATAATCGCACCCTGCAGAGCTGGTAACACCACCATCTAGGGGAAAATGCTATTTTCTAGCCCTGCCCTGGCACCTGCACAGGTCCCCTGCCTGCTTTGGGAAGCGATGTTGGCAATTTCGGGCATGCAGTGTTTTTTATGCCCTTGCAGGCAGGCAGCAAAGGTGGAACAGCAGAGGTGCCAGTGGCTGGTTGTCACCTTGAACATCATGAAGCTGCACCTCTAAGCTCTGTTTCTGAAATGTCACTACGAGATAAATAGTGGACGGTGGTAAGACTGAAATGACTTATTCACAAATCCCTAAAGTCTATGCAAAGGTTTTAATCCAGCAATAATATTAGTTTCCAATTTTACTCCTTTTTTGGGGGATATAGGACCTTTGTAATGTGCCCTTTTGCTTGATACTGCTAAAATCATGTGGCCTTAATCCTTTCTGTTGTTGTTGTTAAACAGGAGTCAGTGTGATCATTATCTTGAAAAGGTTCAAATCTTTGTCATTTCCTTGGCACTACCATTACACTGATGCTATCAGGGGTACAGCAGAAGCTACTCTGAGCTGTTATGGATTCGTCATTAGCACAGAATCATATTGATTCTCCATATTTTTTTTTCAAGGCTAAGCTACATGGACAGCCTAGAATACAATTGTTTAGCACTGAGTTTAAATTGAAAGTACTGTAGCTTTTTTTTTCAGTGCAGTTTGACTCAAAGTAGAGTGAATAGCGGGAAATATTTGCAAATATATTTGAGCCTTAAGATTCAGTGCGTTTGAGTGTTTAAAAAAGATTTTTTGATCCATGGTGGATAAGTATTTTCTGATAGGTGCTTTTCAAATGGAAGTTAGAGACATACAGACTTTTTTTTTTCCTGCAAGATGTTCAACAAGAAAGACTTCTTTTTAAGGCATTTTATTCTATTCTGTCCCTATTTATGCTCTTTGAGCTACCTGTGCAAACAGGTTGTTGTACAAAGGCAAAATAAGAAGAAAATTATGTGAAATGTTCATTTTAAAAGCAAAATCCCCCACATTCTGTAAGACTGCCTAGTCCTCTACCTAGGCAGATGGTTCAAAGCTTTATACTTCTCATTTGGGCTGAGTTCAAAATATGGCTCAGTTTTGAGCAAACCTGGACTAAATTATACATTCAACTGCACACTCAGTGAAACACCAAGTTTCTTAAGATACCACCCCCAAACAAAGCCTTGCAGTATCCACAGTCCTATGCTTTACATTTGTTCAAAATAGCACCCAAAGCCAAAAATCAAGATCATTAACACTCAGCTTTGGTTACCTGTATGCAGCCCAGAAGGAGGTAATTAGGTATTAGGTATTTTTCCCCGGTTTCCAGCTCTCTTCCTTTGACTTTGTTATCAAGTCTGTTCAGTGATGAGTATGCCCCTCCTTTTTTTAAGCTTTATTATATATGAGATGTAGCTCACTGACACTGTATGCTCTATTGCTTCTTGAATTAGGCAAGTTCTGAGTGGATTGTTCTTTGAATGTTGTGTGCAGATTCATATGAGTACATCCTTCCCTGGAGATGTACATAATCTTCTCCTTTCCCATTAAGGGGAGTGTGATTACAGCGGAGTGTGGTGTGACAAATGTGGGTATTATAAACACACTGTCAGCGTTTTCTGAATGACTCAGGCATTAGTTTTGTTTCCTACCAAACACCAACAGAATACTCTGTGTATATCTGCATTGTAAATTGTCATCTTGGTATCAGCTCCCATTGATTCCCACACTGTATTTTAGCCAAGCACTGATAACTGTACATTGCAATGTATATGATTCCTCCCTCCTTCCTTTGTCTGTTCATTTGTTCCTGCCTCCTTTCTCCTGCTCTAATTGTGAGCAGGAGATTTTATTCATTTTCAAACGGAAATCAGTCTAGATTTGCATTTATCGGGGATGTCATCCAGTCTTTGATTTACTGTCTTTTTATGTGTTTCTGGGTTCTGCATTTTTTTCTATTAAGAGAAAACTGTCTTGAACTTTTGCACCTTTTTATTGGGCGTTAATGTAACTGTTCAAGTCAGACGGCTCATGGCTCACTTCTCCTAAGAGTCTTTTTTATTATTACAAATCTGTAGCAAAATTGGAGAAGCACTCTGCCTTGCAGTACATTTTACACTTACATGAACGTACAGACTGAAGACTTTTTATTCCTAGAGGTCCCACTTTCTTGTAATTCATTTCACGCTAAATAAAATGAAGGGCTATCCATTTTACCTCTGACTTGGAAACGAAAAAACAGAAGAAAGCTCAAGACTGAAAGCAAATCTCCATTGAAATTTAAATGGCTTCTTCGTAATGGAAGAAAGAAGAGTAAAAACAAGTAGTTTTTTGCATCCAAATGCAAACAGATCTAGAGGAACTTAATGCGCATGTATCCTTCAAAGTTCTTCTGTCAAACCTAGTCCTGTTTTTTTTTTCCTCATCTTGTTGAGCAGATTTGTGTCACTATAGAAGGGAAATTATTTGTGAATGTTGCTGCATATAAAGGCAAATCTTCTGTTGCTACTGAGTTCCCCCTTTTTTCTTTTTTTTTTTTTTTTGCTTATTCAGAAGTTCAAAGCCTGCTGTCTGGGCATGTACCCTAGAACTCTAGGATGTTAAGCAAATGGAATCCTCTGTCTTCTCTTGCAGCTCTGCAGTATGAGGAAGCAGTGTACTCACCAGTGCCTGATCTTTTGTCTCCAGGTTTGGACTCCCAGTTCTCAGCCAGAGCCACAACACTTACAGGGTTTGACAGACAGACTTTGGCGGGCTGCTTCCATTCTGCATACCCCTGGCTGGGGGGCATTGCTGCTCTAACAGAGCTCACAGGTGGGCACATCGCAGCAGCACAAGTGCCCAGTCCTTCAGCTTATCTCAATCCCCCTTTCCCCAGCAGTTTAAACCAGGGCACCAGGTTGGCACTGAAGCTGCTGAGATGTAGGAATGTGTGCCATGCTGCTGACATGGAGTGGGACAGCAGAAGTGCAGGTGAAGATGCAAGGTGGACAGTTCTGAGCTGTAACACCTTCATCTTCTGTACCTCATGGTCCTGAGCCTGGCAGTCCTCCCATTCAGCACATAACGCAGCCTTGGGAACACCAAGCAGAGCCCAGCCTCTGACTTCTTAAACATTGCAGTGTGCAGCTTTCAGTCTGTGTATGAACCTAGACCTCAGAGAACTGAACCTGAAAGCATCAGCCAGAGCCTGACTTCTCTCCTCCTTAAGTTGCAGAAGGGCCACAGAGTTGCTTTGCTAGTACTGCCCAGCCCAAAGCACAGACCGAATCTTAGTGGGATTTTACCCAGCTTTTCTTGTAGGCATGTGTGTGTAGGTTGGCAGAAAATGCAAAGGTTCTGCCAAGTGAAGAATTGTCTAGTCCAGTCCTCCCTCTAGCCCCATCCCGTCCCTTCCAGGGTAGTGGTCCATGCAGGGCACTCTTCTGGAAAAGCTTTTTCACAAGGAGATATATGTCACTTCACACAGCTCTTGGCATCCCAGCCCCAATGCAGCTGGATCCCTCAGTTTCTCATAAATGGGTCCAGGCATGGAAATGTGGGTTACGCATCTTTCTAATGACTTGTTCGCAAGAGCGTTCATGGGAAATGTAAATATTATAGACTCCATCCCAAACTAAGTCACACTCCAAACTCTCTTAGTATTGGTCTTAGTCTAATACCATATCATGCCCTGTGTTCAAGAGTGATGTGTAACAGGCAAAAGGATTCCTCTTTCCCACAGGAGACATGGGACGTGCCATTCCTTCAGGGAACAGAAATAAGGGAATATGGCTCCTGGCTCCAGTCAGATGCTACAAGAACTCAGCATGTGGCTTGTTTCTAGCACCAGCTTCGTGAGTGAGCCGGTAGGTAAGATTTGTTTGAAAAATTGTGAACAGTCTTGACTGGAGAAGGAAGGCCTGAATTTGCAAGGTAAATTATTTGGGATAAATCACACAAGTGACTCCAACCTTCTTCAATGCAGCTGTTTATATGAAGTCTCACTGAACAAAGAAGCAGGCAGGAAGGACAACCCAAAAAGAATGAGGTGAACAATTTTCTTCCTCAGTGGCTGCTGTTGCTGTGTTGTCTGTATAAGCAACTGTTTAACTCAGCAGTCTGTTAGAACGGAATTAATTTTGGATCCAAGCATTTTTCCATATTTTGGGTTCATATTTACATTTGTTAAGGTTAATAGACCTGACAACTTCTTCATGTTCTCACCAGGGAGCAGTCACTGACAAACCGTGGGAGGGACTGAAACAATATTCTCTACAGAAAGTAAAATCTGTGCATCATAGGGCTGTTCCACATGCCTCCTTAGTAACAGTCCTCGGTCCCTGTTGGTGTAAATCAGTGTAGTGCCCCCGACTTTACCTCAGCAATGCTAATTTGCACCACCTGCAGATCTGACTGCTTATTCTTGCCACTCATTTTTCCAATGTTCTTCCAGTAACCACAGTAGAGACTCAGTATTTCCTAAATCCTCTTAGTTCTTTTAGAGTCTTTCTTGGCGCTTTTTTCTTCTAAAGTGTTTCTGTTTCTATTTCTTCTGTGCTTGTGTTATGGAGTCCCACCTTTAAGTGCTCTATCTTGCCTTTGAGACACCATCTGCAAAAAGCAATTTTTTAAGAGTACAGGTAGAAAGGAGAGGTCAGGCAAGAGGTGCCTTTGGCCACTTAAGGCTGCATGCCTTTAAGAAAGAAAATAATACAGGAAGCCTAGAAATTCATTCAGGAGAGAACTGAATTGAATTTTTCAGGGTAATACAAAATCTGGTGAAGCATGAATCTGCATTCCTTCCGCTGGCATCAGGGGTCTCAGGGTAACCAAGGCAGGGACATTACTGAGTCCAAGATGCTATTCTTTCAGCTTTCTTCCCTTTCCCAAACTCCACAGAGGACCATGGAGGCAGACTTTAAAATTCAAGCAGACAAGTAAGACCTAATAAGTTTGTACTTTTGAGCTGAACTGCAGTAGCTGGCATGGGCTTGCTCTAAACATAAAATAAATGTGAACTAAAATACAATAGCCAAATGGAAGAATTTAATGTAAAGTATTTTAGTTGCATTTAAAACAGTATAAACAGTATGGGCAGGCCCTGTACCTAAGTTGACGTGTGGTATCTTGCCACTGAGGAAACCAAATCCAATATGTGAGTACATAGAATATATTCTTTTTTTGCCTTCTTCCAAGTTCAGTACAAGGAGGCAGGAACTGAAAGCTGGCACCAGTGTTTAAAGACCTTTGCTTTGCAGACTAGGTTTTCCAAACATTCATCCCCAAAGCTTGCCAGGTGTTTTATTAGATAGTTTCATTTCATTCCTTTGTGCTCTTGCCTTTAATGAAGTCTGGCCCAATCACTGCAGCACTCACCCACGGAAAGATCTTCCACCACAATGCGTTGAGATTAGAGGTCTCCATAATAAATGTCTCCCACAAGTACATGGTAGTTAGAGTAGTGTGAAGGGGTCAAGTTCTGGCTGTTAGCAACCTTGTGTTGAAAAGAGTAAGTCAGCCTTTATTAGCATCTTGTATTAGCCTTTGTGACAGATGATACTGCTCTTTCCACAGGATTTGCAGCAACACATGCTGCATGTAGCCAAGTAGTAATAATAAATCATAGTTTTTTATTTGCAGACTAGCCTTCCTCTCACCATGCCTACCTCATTCCTTCACCTCCAGCTCCATTCTGTGTATTCTCTGGTGTTTTGGAAGCCCAGGAGCAGAAATGTCCTGGCTTGCAACCAAATGCACCTTCGTAATCTTGTCATATCTTGTTTGCCGTGTGGGTTTTTGGTTGGTTGATTGGTTGGTTTTGTTTTTTCATCAGGAAGTTCTAGTGTACATCCTCGCCATAAAGTCTTAAGTTAGTTCTTTGTCAGATGAACCTTTATAGGCTGAAAATGCAGGAAGATGGCGAAAAAGTCAAATAAGGCCTCAAACATTTGTCCCTGAGTTAAGACGCTAAATATAAATGCAAACAGAAAAGGTAGACTGGAGCGGCGGAGAATGCTGTCTTCCAAGCAGCTTTTCTTCAGGGATAAATAAATTCAGAACATTTTAAGATACAGGCTGAATAGAGTATAATGCTGTATTTGTCCTCAGTTTTTATCACAACTGAGAAGAGTGAAAAATTACCTCACCTGTAAGGGCTTGGAATATAATGAACAAGAATGAGCTTCTCTGTCAGTCCTAACAGCTTTCCCTCTGAACAGATAGCTGCAGTGAGGGAGATGCCACTTGTTTCAGCATTTACAGAGTAGCACCAGTTAACCACAAGTTTCTCTTTGCAACTCAGCTGACTGGTTAGCAATACAGACACTTTCAATGGTGTGCTGTGGAGCATCAGTTACAGGCATATATGTAGCTAAGGGTGCACATAAAGAGAAGCAACACATATAAATGCACGTAGAGAACAGGAAAAGGTTAAAAAACAGGCAGCCTACAAACAAATGTAGCTGTTTCACAGTTGCACTCCATCATTTTAAATATATGAATTAAGACTTTATTTGAATTAAAGTTTGCATAGAGTAACACCAAATTTGCTTTAAATATATCTTTATGCTAATATATTAATACATGCATATAAAATACAGAATATATATGTACCATACATGTATTCACTGAGAGATTAGCTTAAAGTACACAAGTTCATTCTGAGCAGCACTGAAGATGTTATATTAAGTCCCTAAAACCACAGGTTTATTAAACTTTAAACTTACAAGAGCAGCAGTATGGGTTCTTATGTACCACTAGATGGTGGCTTGTGTAATGAGTTGTTGACTTTTATCCTAAAATACATTTCTCTTTTTGTTGGAATGGAGCAGAATCATTATATTACTGTCTGCATTGTTAATAATTTACCTCTATTGGCATAAACATCCTGTTGGTCATAAGAGCCTAAGGAAGAGCTATGGCAGAGTCTGTTTGGGATTTTGGACAACTCAAAACTTGTTTTGTTTTGTTAATAGGGGCTTCAGGATATCATGTAGAGATGTTTAGGCTACAATTCAGATGCCTCTTGAGCCAAAAAAGCATCCAAGGCTTTCTTGAATTATGTAATGCCCTGTGCATCATTTTGTACAAACAGTAAGCCTTCCCACATCAGGAAAAACTGTCTCTCCTGGTGTGTGTTGTGTTTCCACTCAGAGCAGCCTCTTATTTTAGCTCTCTGCTATTGAAAGGCAAACTTCAAAATCATACTTGGCACCTTTTCTGACGTGGCTGCAACAACAAGATCAAACAAAAGCACTTTGTTTGGCAGCTGTAGTCTCGCTCTTCAGCTGGACAGGGGATCAAACTCTTATCAACAACAGGCTGTACCGAAGACCTGCTCACCGCTTCCATCCAGTGACACGTGTTGCTATTAATACTCTTCATCTGACATAAAGGATAAGAAAGCCTTTAACCTCAGATAAGTGGTGAAAGTTCATTGATGACTATGCACTGAATAAGGAAAAGTATTATTTCTCCTGATAATGCACCATCGAGATGGAAGCTATTTAGAGCCGAATCTCTCTTTTTTGTACAACATACTTTGCTTTTGTACAAAACTTCCCACAACAGGGGGACCTATCTCTGGTTGTTTAGCCCAGGCTGCAAATCTTTATCTTAACAACAACACAGCTAATAATAACAATTCATTGCAATACGTGATGACTTCCTGGAATTTGCTCATTATTTATCAGACTATGACATATAGGTTGTGGCTTTCAAAAGCAACTGAAGAATGAGATGGTTTGAAGGCCTTAGTTCCTGGTAATCAGACTCTTTTTAAGGAGACTTAAAGTCTGTTATCACAAATTACTTTTGACCTATATGACTGACTCTCTTTCTGTAAGTGATTAGTGGATAGTTTGTTATGGATATTTCTGTGATTTGTAGCCCAGGAGTATGAGCATGTATCCCCTTTGTTGTGCTGTCCTGCTGGATGCCTCTGCCATTACAGGGGGCCTGTTCTCTCCACCAAATCAGATTTTCTTTTCTCATCAAGCAAACTTCAGCATGCGACCTAGTATTTGTTTTCTGGAAGCATAAACACAAGCTACATTTTTCTTGTGCAAATATTTATGGAAAGCTAAACCAGAACTTGACTGAACCAAAATGTGTATAAAGAGTCACCAAGGCATCTGAACATCCCTCTCCTGGGTTTCACCTACCTCCGCTGTTGTTCAGTTTATTACAGCAAGGCCTTGTGCATGGCTGGACTCCAGACATTTTGTGGCACAGTGTTTATTAATGCCTTGCCAAGATGAAACATTTCTGAAACAAGATTAGCATGAGTATTTACAAGCAGAAGGTTAGCTCTAGAAATAGCTCAATCAAAACATGTCAGGGCAGGCAGCTATTCATGGGAAATTATTTGCAGGGGACACATTCCCCTTCCCCAGTTATGCTTAACGTTTCCTCCCAGCATCAGGTTCACTCTCCAAAGCTTAAATGAGGAAAGTTCATGTTTGCTTCCTAGAACACAGCTCTGTTTATTTTCTGCTACCTTGCTGCCTGCAAAACTGCCTATTGATTTCCTAATGTGTATATTTCCTTTCTAATGACTAATGACTAAGCCTTAAGCTGTGCCAATGCTGGCACAAGAGAGTGTGTCTGTGCCACACTCAGGTGGACTAAAGAGGAATTATATTTGGGGTTTTTCATTGAAGTAATCTCTGGTCATGTCTTGCTAAGCAGTGACTGCTCTTATAACCAGCTGTGTGGGGACAAGAGGGATGGAAAGAAGTGTCCTGGGAGAGCAGGAGGTTTGGAGGTGCACAGAAGTTACGCTGAGCCCACACACTCTTGGCCAAAGACAATTTATGTGCCTTGGACTATCCTAAATATGAGCATGATGTTTAAATCTAGCCCTCTACCCTGGCAGGTTGTGTTTTTGGGAGATGCAGCAGTCCTTTGTTTTCCATTCTGAGGAAACAACCACCAGTATCTTGGCTTTCAGAATGGGTACACTGTCAAGTCTTGCAAATGGAATACAGTTAATTTGCAGTGTCCTGCTGTGAGCCTCGTGACACTGTAACCCAAACCCACAACGTGACCAAAACTGGCTTCAGGCAGAGTGCATGTCTTTTAAAGCAAACACACAAACAAAACACAAAGTCAAAACCAAAACACAACCCCAACCCAAAAGCAAGCAAAAAAATCGCATAGAGGAAAAGTGAAAAGAAAATGGTGATTATTCCTTTCCCTGTTTGAAACAGGAGCTTTTGCTAGACCATTATTTATATTCTACCTCTCCTTTCACTACAACTTGTCAGACAAATTTTGAAATCCAAGACAAAACCTGCTGGTCTAAAAAATTGCTCTCGTTAAGCTATTTTAGAGGGTTATAATCTAATCAAGGGATATGTTCTAAATATGGCTTGCTTTTACCAGCAAAAGGCGTTTTTAAAGGAAGATACACTACGTCAAACTACACGTGCACATGCCTTGTAGCTGCATATCAGCTAAAGAGTTAATCCTGACAGAAAATGTGCATAACATAAACTAGAGCTCATGTGATTTTCTGTTTTCCTGTTGAATGAAGTATCTGGGAACAACGAATGTGATACATTGCTCCTACTAATGCTGTAGCCTGTCCCTTTGTTTAATTACTGCAATTAATCTTAATCTCTCTTTGTTTGGCAACAGCTAGGTTAGGAAGAACCAGCTGAATGCTTTTAATAGAGACTGCTGTTTTGATCACTAAAGTCAGAGTCTTTTCTTTGACAGATAAAAATATTCAGTATTTTACCGCCATCTGAGTGGAAGCTGTACGATTCTTCAAAATACAATTGTGTATTACTAAGGGAGTGGGAAAAATATTTGCTACAAAGGAATATTTTTGTAAACACAGTAGAAAAATGAAATTCAGTGTGTCTAGAACATCTTGCCCTGTTCTGTCCCTAAAAATGTCACAGCTGTGTTTCACATTGTATAAAGCATCACATAAGCATTTAATTCACTCATTGTAAATCGAGCTACATGAAGATGATGTAATAATTAGGTCTGAAACAGATGGAAGGCCTACTTTAGATAATACATGCACTAAAATAGCATATGCTGGCTTCCTTCAATTCTGCAAGTTTTAATCTGTAAAGCTGTGCTTTTGATCAGATGACAGTTACTGAAAATAATAGAATAGGCAAGATTTGCACAGAATTTTCTGAGAGAGAAGCTCTTCAGTTTTGCAGTACTGCATTTTTTAGGCACTGCTGTGTATTCATAGAGCTTCATGTACAATTTCTTGGTTGTGATTCTAGGAAAACACAGCGAAGGAGTACCAATCTCATTGAAACAAGCTTCAATTTTTTGCTTGAGTGCCAATGAGTAGAATTTTACCCCATGTAGACTGAAGATCTGTAAGCTGCTCTGGTATAACTTCGACAAAGATTAGCCAAGTGAGTCATCTGGTCTTTATCTACCCTTGATCACGTGAAGAATAAGACTGTACACACATGGAGAGGATGGAGCACACTGTCTGGACAGTCACACCTCCAAAAGTAAGCCGTCTATTGCAAGTGGGCCTCCAGCATCTCCATAAGAAGAAAAGGTTCTTTTGTTCCCTTTCCAATGCTCATCCTTGCAAGAGCCCAATTAAGCAATGTTCTCTACTGTTTTCAGCTCCTCTGGCCATGAACAAGAGCTGGTGTACCAACTGGCATAGCATGGCAAAACTAAGTCTGAACTTCACCTGGGACAAAACTGGAACCCAATGCAGCATTTTGCAGAGCAGGCGTTGCCTCACACCATGCAGCCAGATGTCCTGAGTAAGCAGGTAAAACACAGCTTCTGCAGATTTCACAGACAGCCTTGATAAAAAAATTCCAGGTGGTGGAGACAAAGGCATCAGGTAATGCAAATGCTGCAGAATAAAGTTGGTCACAGTACATTTGCTATTTCTAGGTGTTAAAGATTTTCTAGGGTGTTTATAGAGACACTCTAGTATTTGTGACAGCATTATACAGAAGTGTTTGGTGTGCTCAGATCCTGGGGTCTGGATGATTTTATTTTCAGAATGACTGTGTGCCTGACCTCTATTCCAAAAATATTTTAAATAGTAAGAAACTTCCAGGTATTTTGGCCTTCTACATGTCTGTCTTACTGATGCCCCATTGTGTCTCATACAATTCTGCCTGCTGTGAGGTGACTTTTTAATATTTACACATTGTGCTACTTATATCCACCACAATGCAATGCAGGTCAAGACTAGTGTTGGGGAAAACTGAAACAGCTGCATAGATTTGTTTGGGAAACATGTCAATGTCTGTAAAATCAATATGCTGAGGTTTTCTCACCTGTCATTATGTTTTGGCTGGGTCAGACAGGTAGGGCTGAAGAAATCTTTAATCCCAGTCTCTTTAGCAGGGGGCTCTCTGCTCCAGGGAGTGCTGTCATGTAGTTCAGGCCATTGCTCAGACTCAGTATGAATGATAACAGATCAGGGGAATGATCGGCATTAATACCCCTCGATTTAATCAGTACAGAGTCACCCAGCTGTGACTGGGTGACTTTCTCGTCCCTTTCTCCCTGAAGGCCCAGTTCAGCACTAGGAGTACATGTGCTTCTGTTTCACCAAATAAACTTCAGTCTGTGCCTGCAAGATGTCCTCCACAGGGATGCAAGTCTAAATTATGTATATACACATAAAATGACTCCATGAGTGATTAGTTCAAATCCGAGAGTTTAAAAGGAAGACACTGTGGTTTTGTTCACTTGAGGAACCATTGAACGTCTATTTATTATTACAAACAAACCCCAGCAGATTATAATTACTATTTTCTTATTACTGTGGCAATCAGGAACACCACAGAGAGAAATTGTCTGTGGCCCAAAGAGCTTACAAGCTAGGTGTAAGACAAGGGATAGCAGATTAATGTGATGGAGGTGTCAAAATTGTTTCAGCAGTGAGACTAATAAATCAATGTATTATCCTGTCGGGAGAGGAGAGGCTTGAACGCAGGCTTGCCTCTGGCCCCAAATGAGAGCTTGTTATGGGTGCCTGGAAAAGATGCAAAGCAAATGGTTTTTTCAGAAAGCTGCTACAGATCCCAGTGCTGGCATCTCTCTTACCCACTGGCTCACAAATAGACATTCATCTCCCTGACTTGTCTCTGGTAAGAGTCGGGGGCTCTCGGCTTCCCCTTTCACTGTGCTCACTTGGTACTGACAGTCAAACAGACCCTGAGACCCTGGTCCTACAGAGGTCTTTGGCTGAGAAGACTACAGAGGTGTTCTGTGGCTTGCTTTTTCCTTTTAAATATTTTCTATAAAACTGAACTATATAAACAGAGGGATTCTGTAAGCCCAGTTCCAGGCTGGACTCTCATCCTGTGATGAAACCACTCACTAGGGAGGTGGAAAGGGGTTTCACCATGCTCAGCACCTGGGCAGTGTGTCCACTTTTGGTGTTGCGGCATATCAGGCCAGATTTGCCATAAGAAACCACAACATTTTGTGGATGCTTCTGACAGCAGAAAAAACATGAATACTATCACTTAACAACCGAGTGAAAGAGACTCCTAAAGTAGGCTGATCCCGAGATGGAAGAAAAATAATATATCTACATATACACACACATATACAAAGAGAATCCTTACCCCTGAGACAAGGTTCTGAGGGCCTTTGTACTGAAAATAAGCAGATTGATTGATGTGATACCAAAGTAGGAACCAATAGAAGGATTCAAAGACCTGACTGAAGGTCTTCTGTCGAAACTGTTTCTTCCCAGGAATAGAAGAGCAGAGACAGGCTGTGAGGTATTGTACTGTTGTAAGTTTGGGACAAGGGCGTTACTTGTAAAAAGTTGAAAACAGACATCCAAGTCATCCCAAGTAAGTTTTCGTACATCCTATATACTACTGCACAGAATTTCTGCCACATTTGTGATGCATGCTTTGTAGAAAAAAATATTTTATATAAGTTTCAGAAAGCAGTATTCTCTACTACTGCCCTTTTTCTTCATCTGTCAGTTGTGCTGCTAACAGCAGGTACTGTGCTCATTTAGCATATTGCAGAGATGTGTCCCTTTGTTCGGTTTACAAATCCTTCACCAAGAATTTGTTTGTTATTTGGCGTTATTAAATAGCTGATTTTGCAGGGGCGCATTTGAGCTCTGGATTGTTTGCCAGCCGTTTGTAATAAGCCAAGGAAGAGCAACAACATATAATCAAATCCATTATGACTACATTAAGATTACAGTAGAGAAAGGAAATTAAACAAACGAAAATATTGCAAAAGTACAGCTCAGAACAATGAAGATATCTGAACGATGTTGTAAACACTTGTTACTACTTACATAGGGACCCCTTGTCTGTTTACTCTCTAGCCTGGGACTGAACAGACTTTCCTCTTAAGGCTGCCTTCAGATAAGGTCAGTCCCTGTTAATATGGAATGATATCAAATATAAACTTGTTTGTTTCTCAGCAGCTCTCAGCAATACTGAAACCATTCCTTAAGTGGCCAAAGTCTTCATTCAGTCATGACAATTTTTATTATTGAACAGACAACAAGAATAGAAATGCAGATAAGATCATAAAATCATAGAGGAATCTATCAACCTTAGGAAAATAATATTTTTTTGTTGAAAAATATTTAATATAGATAAATTCAGAATTTAAAGGAGAAGAATTACCATAGATACATAATGGAGAACTGGTGTTTTAAAAGCACTAATGCAGATAAGCCACCAATGGAGAAAACAGGTAATAAATTAGGTGCTGTATCAGTTCAGGCCTGAAAATTCACCTTTCTTCTGGATGCGGGGAAGGAATAGAAGATGGAAAAATTAAATAAATACAGACAAGCCCTAGCAGAGAGGAGGCAAAGGTACCGGGCTCCACAGAAGGCAAATGGAGATAGTTTTGTAAGTCAAATCTGTTTTCCAGTTCTCCCTCATTTGACATTTGCCGTGGGAGACGGGTGGAGATGGCTGACAGCACCAGCCGTCTGCCCTGCACGCCGCGCTGCTGGCCAGCCCACGCTCTGGCAGCAGCTTTATCTTGCCAAAGTGCAAACATGAAGGGCAGTTGCAGCGTTGCGCAACCTCCCACCAGCCAGAGAAGCAGCCTGGTTACAGAAAAGCGTGTTTTTAAGGGAATGGTCTCATGCAATTGTTGCTGTAAAAAGTCTGTCTTCCTCTGCCAGCGTCTTTTGATGAAAATTTTAATAGCAGACTTCAGATTATTGGCCCATAAAGTTAGCTGCGACTTTGTTCAACCAGCTACTATGCCATTCAAATCAGTGGCTTTCCTGGGATTTAATTTGTCTAGAAAATAATTATTCACTGTGTTCTCAGAAGGAAGGATTATATTTCAGTATTTTGTTAGGGAAGGCTGCTGAGACAGACTGAGAACAGAGAGAGAGAGAGAAAATATACAGCATGCTGTGCAAATGATATGGTCCTCCTTTCTTCTCTGCTTAATTCAGTCCTCACTGGGTTTTAACAGGCAGGCTGCACTCAGTTTGCCCTTCAGAAGCTGATGACCGGAAATGCCATCTCTCACCTCTTTGCCTGCTATAGCTCCAAACACGGCAAATGATTCTCTCAGAACAAGGACTCTGAATAACTGGGAATCATTACTTTTACCCCAGGTTTCCTCTGTGATCATTTTATCATTTAGGGTTAAAAAACAGTTAGCAACATAGCATTCAAACAGTAACTAGCTGATGGAGATAGAGGTAAATTAAGCTTATTGAGACTGAAGAGATCAGCTCTTTTTGTCAGTACATTTACATGAAAGTACAGCTGGTGGGAAGCAGTCGTGGTTCTGTCCCGCTAGGGCAGACCCAGTCATACCAGGGGACATTTCTATCCACTCTCTACGGGGTTTTCTACTCTCTTGTACCCAGGTAGTAAAAATTAGTTGGAGGGGAATTCTTCTTAGGCATGGCCCCCTTGATTACAGCCAGCATTACCAATGCTTCTGGGAATTAAGTCAATGCCTTTGAAAATTAAATCATAGGGAGGGTTTCTGGTTTTACACCAGTTTTCAAGATCTGAAATGCATTTCAGTCCTCACAGAAAGAAAACCACTGAGCCTTTCTTCATCCACAGAGAATGGTATGTCTGTGCTCTTTTTTCAATGTAAAACCTGAGAAGCTCAGCTAAGAACATAGTCACGAATTGCCTGGGAGAGGGGCTCTGGTGTTAAGCTCTGCAAGGGGGAGGAAAGGTGATGGGAGGTCTCATGGGTCAGCCAGTGGCCCCAAAGGTAACTGTAGGACTTTTTGGGTATCTGTAACCCAAAGCCCTGCCTGGCCACACAGAATCTGCAGCCTGCACAAGCCCAGCACAGCAGCATAAGGAGCGTCCACTGTGCACCTAAGACGTAGATTGTGTGGAGCTGAGCTCTGTTGACCCATTACGAAGTGTTAGGTTCAAGTCCTCTGTGCTGTGCAGAGATGCAGGGACAGGGTGAATAAAGCCCAGGACCACGCTATTCCCTCCTACCTCTGTGTGACCAGGACATGAGCAGCAGGCAAAGCTGTCATCGCTTATCCCATGCTGGTGGGAAGCATTGGGGAGCTGATGCCTGGTAGGGTGACTGTCTAGAGACACTGAGCATTACAGGCTATGGAATCACATACATGAACTAAAGAAATCACAACAAATGGGCAGTAGAGATTATGGGGCTTCTGCTCATGCACTAGCCCATATTGCTGTGCTCTGTGACTCCTTTACTGGGCATTCAGATAGTATTTGTATTCTTGAGGATGTACAAATTAGATTAAAAGTGGAGAGATAAATCCTGCCATACAGGATCAGGCTGCTGAGGCATCTGTGCCAGTGCCCTGCTCTAGGACTAGCTGCTCTGCAAAACAGGCTCGCAGAACACAGCGAGTGGCATGTAAGGGAATAAAAGCCTTTCTAGCTCCTCTGTCATAGACACTCCGCTCTGCTTGAAGCTTGACTGCATTTAGAGACTATTCAGAATTTTTTTTTTTTATCAGGGTAAGAATTTTTGTGTAGCATTAAAAGAGCAACTAATTAATGAAGCATTTTTATGATGGAAATTAATTTGTGCTTATGTATGTTTGTATATTTTGTTGTGAATATAAACATAAGCATCCTCCTACACATATTTACCTCAAGATAGACCTATACATATACTATATAGAGTGCAACATGCTCAGTTTGTCCCATAACTTACTATGGACATCTCTATCTGTGTCTTGCTATGCCCTCTCTTCCTTTCTCTCATATTATAAAAAGCCAGAATCCAGAGGAAGTTAATAATACTGTACAAACATTTGAAATGTGAAAAGAAGTGAGTGAAAAATAGTTTCTCTTACTCAAAACTGTGAGGGATAAAATGAAGGCTCATCAGCTCTGTGTAAAGAAGCAGAGATTCAGGTCAGGTATAAACATTTCTCAGTGCTAAAGCAGATCACGCTGTAGAGTAAACCACCCAAAAAGATCACTGAATCATGTCAAAGGAGGGAGTGTGGAACTGGAGGCTGTGGAATTTGCAGTGGCATTAGGATGCAGCTAAAGAGCCCCAGTAAAGCTGGGTCAGCCACCCGACCCTGCCAGCTCCACCCTGGTGTCAGTTTTTATTTAATGCACAATTTAATGTGACTTCTGGCTTATCTGCATGTAACTAAAGCTTTCTGTGCAGCTCCTGGTATCCCTAGAGCAAAGTCTCGGACTATGGCTAAGCTTAATCAGCTGCCAGCAGACAGGGAGGGGGACACCTCTGCCCTGGCTCCCTGGACTGTGCACTCCTGGTCCCTCCTTGTCCCCCAAGAGCCAAGGAAGGGCTCCCTTGTCAGCAGGGGAGAGGAGGAGTAACAGCCCCTTTCCATGCCTGCAGCAGGTGAGACATGAGACCAGCACAGCGGTCACAGAGAGCCGTGCCCCGTACCACTGCTGTCCATGTTGACCAGCAGCTAATGAGCTGGAGAGAGCAAATAACAGAGACGGGCAGAAAACAGCTGGCTTGGCACAACTGTAAGCATACCAAGCACAAACACTGATTGGTCACCACCGTTTCCTGATGTTAGATTCACCAGTTTGCCATTTCTTTTAGCCAGACCCCAGGTGCCAGTGCCAGTGGGAGGAAGACTCTGGCTTCAACATCAGTGTCCAGACCTGCACTGGGTCACGGAGCAGCCAGTGTGATGGGGTGAGTCTCTGCATGCACACAGCCAGTGCCATGTGCTGCAGGTGTTTATGCAGAGACATGCCTGTATTCCTCTTCCACTTTTCTTTCCTTCAAATGGTGTTTTCTGCTGCATCTTTCTTCATTATGCGGCAGTACCACATTCCCAATGACACTGACAGGTGCGCATCACCGGGATCAAGGGATGAAAGGTCTTTGGTTGTGGTAATTCTACATAGTCATCCTAACTGAGCTGTAGCATGATGTCTTTTACTTAACTGGCATTTTTTAAAGCAAACACACATCCTGCTTTCACTGACTTCACTGGGGCTTCATGGTTCCCTCCAACAGTGGCATCGCGCAGGATCTAGGGCACATTTTAGGCACTACTGCAGACTTTTACAGCATGCAATAACTCTACACAGCATTTTGGAAGAGCTAAAAAAAACCTCGAACCCACTTTGAGTCTATCTGTTGTGGGAATGCCCAAGGGCAGTGTGTAACGTCGTCTTCTTCTGGGACTCAAGCTGGGGAATACACTTTAACCAGTTAGAGATAGGCACTGGGCAGGCTGGAAGGAGAGGGCATCACCCCACCACAAGCTGGAACTGGGAGCTCCGTCCTGGCTGCTCCGTTGACACTGTCCCATCCCCACTGCCAGGGAGTGTAGATGGCACCTGTCCTGGACAGGCTTTGAAAGCACAAACGGGGAAGGAGTGGGTGTCTGAAGGCACCCCAACCTCGAGGTTTCTAGCCCTCATGCCTTCCAGCAGCATAGATGCAAGGTCTTTACCTATCTGTTATGTGCTTGAGCTTCTCCAGAGGCCCTGTGTTTGGATAATGAAAACTTCATTTCTCTCCATGAATTACAGAGAAAGACTTGAACCACTATCAGCTGGTCATCTGCCAAAAGAAACTGAAGTTATATGAAGTGAACGGTACAGGAGTAAAAGCTAATAACAAAGGCACAGGAGAAAGGGCTACTTAAAACCTGTAAATAACTGAACTTGTTGTTTTAAGACTGGTGGTGATGATTTTTTTTCCAAGTGATTGTCCCAAGTACTATGAACACTTAAAACAGAAGGTCTTAGAAAACTCCCATGTTTTTCAAATAGAGTGTTTTTACTACAGTTGCAAACAGAAGGACAAGCCTTTCAGATTGAATTAATCTAAAATGGAGATTTGTAATGATGACAGTGCGCTCCTAATCTGTGTCTCAGGTTGCTTCAGCCTTTTTTAGGAGAGTCACCAATGTGGACATAGTCGATAAAGAGGGAGCACAAGTCAGTATCTGCAGTTTATGGTTATCATGTGTTGTGTGCGTTGCTGGGTGCTATCCTTCTTTTTAGGGGTGTGTTGGTATTACTGTAGCTGGTCTCCTAATCCTAATCCTGGTGAGATTTCCCTGTTTGTCTTGCATTGTATTTGCATGAACATTGATCATTATACCAAAAGGAAAATAAAAAATTGCTGGTAAGAAAATTATTTGAAAGGAGGTTCCAAATACTTTTCCAAGAAGAAGGCTGTGCTAGAAACAGATACCTATTTATGTACATGCATAGTGTGAGGATTATCACCTCAGGGAAGTACTATATAATGCAGTTAAGTGTGCGTAACACTGCTCCACACCTCTACATGCCACTGTGGGAATTATCTTCCTTTCCCCTACAAACTCCTCACTGTGCCAACAAGAGAGGATCTGGAAGGCAGCTCCAGCACTAAATGAGTTGCACAACAGCTATCACCTACATCCCACTGGGCTGCAAAGACCTTCTATTTTCGTATTTTCAGCTTTTCACTCTTGTAAAGAAACACATTGAAGCCCAAAGACAACTGACTTGCCATAGACAATCACAGCCTCACTTGGGCATGGCTGAGTGTCTTTCCTATATATTCTACCTTGTCTTAGGGGGAATATTTTTTCGCTAGTGAAGAGCAGGGCTGACTCCATCATTACTATTGTTCACTAGAATCACGTGCTGTTCTCCTGTTAAAGAAAACCCAAAGTCACTCAAACACCTGGAAAAGAAAAGAATACTTAAAATAATTTATGTATCTCTTGTCAGGCCGTAATAACTATAGGCTGTTGTCTTCTGCTCAGACTCCAAAAAAGTAGCGTGCATAAATATTCAAGTGAAACAAGGATGTAATCTCTTACATACTTCTGTGGTTAAAATACTGTTTTTAAAACCTGAAGGAAGCACACATTGTCTGTGTGAATATGAAGCAGAGCAGCACATCATAATTCAAGCAGAGAATCCAACCAAGAAGCCCCAGTCAGCATATTACCTGAATGAAACACCTCATATAATAAGCTTGAGAACATCTTCAGTACCTGTAGCTACAAATCCATGTCTGCCAAGTTTGCCTTTGTCTGAAGAGCAATTGAATTGATCCCATCTTCCTGGAGATAGTTTTGCAGGTCCAATAAATTACAGGGACAAGCGGGCAATTAGAGAGCTAAATGCCATCATTTACAATTGTATTTATTTAACTTACAATCTTATACTTACAATTGACTGGGCACTAGAAAGGGGGATGTGGACTCACGGGCTGTTTAAAAGCATTGGACCCATGGTACCTGACTAGGTCTGAATTGACATAACGTGTGCTCCTTTATATTTCTTACTGTCATACTTTGTATCAGTCCCTTGCATGTTTCCCATTCTCATTTGGCTGTGACTGAATTACCCTCCCTATTCCCTCCTAGATGGCTGGTCTGTGTCTCCCATTCTCTAGCCAAAACCTCTTCTTTTTTTCTCCCTGTGATCTGATAAATGTTTCAGCCCTTGTTGTTCTGCCCTGGAAGGTGAGTTTGGTTAGGAAGCCACAGGTCCTGAAGCTTGGATACTGCACTAAAGGTTAGACACTTGCATCATCCACTTCTTTAGCCTAGGGCACTGGATAGCTAATATGTGCAGTAGCTAAATAGCAGCCTTAGTTTTTTTAAAGGTTATATTGCTTTTAGCTTATTCTACATTATGTTGGTCATAGTGTTACTGGCATTTCATGACATCAGGGTTACCTTTATTCTGGCAACAGTACAGAAATACTCATAAGCTACAACATAATTTAAGCTCTTTATGACGGTTGTGCTTGAGACAAACCTGTAGAAAAATGCAGATTTAACCTCATGCAAAAGAGTAAACTCTTTTCAGGTCTGTGGCATAAAAGTGAGCTCTCTCCCCGTTCCCTTCTTCTACCTCTTCTCAGTCATTCAGCTCAATCTGAAAAGCTACCAGGCTACTTCCCATATGAGATAATAATAAGCTTTTTATGCCATATTTTAGGGAATCCTTTTTGTTGAGTTGAAAGAAAGCAACATGGAAGGTAGAGCACTTCTTCAGTTGTAAAGTAGTGGAGGAAAAAGAGTTTCTCCTGGTGTGAAACTAAATCTTTCTTAGAGCCATCCAAATAGATAAAGAAGAAAAAAATATTTTTGTTTTTTTTTTTTACTTAATATCTGGGTGATTAAAAATTTTGAATGTTGGATCTGTTCTCAACACACTTTGATTCAAGACAACACCTTAAACCACATCTAGAAGGCAGCTGAAGGCCTGCTGAATCTGATGACTTGAACATTTCTATGCGCTAACTTCTAAACTAAGCTTCCTTTATCCATGCACCAGTGGCAGTTTCAGATTAAACAGGTAGGACACTGCAATCTGTGGGATTCAGAAAAGGCTTGCTGTACCAGGGCATTCAACCCCTTTCTTCCAGTTTCACAGATTGCGGGTCATTTGAGAACCAAGGAGATCTGTGGAGATGAAGCAGAGAAATTTGGCATTAGTGTGTCGCTGCACGAGAGAACAATTTTTTGTTTTGATGCCGTACAAAGTCCCAATGCGGATGACAAGAACATTTCCTTCCCTGGAATTCATCAAGGCTTTTGGAAAGAAAAATACAACAATTGAACAACATGAAACGTAGTAGTCAAACAAACCACAGCTTTGACTAAGAGGGCAGAAGAAGTGAGATGCTGACATGGTTTTATTTAATATGAAATGGATTGAAAAATAAGTATTTGCCCAGCGTCAAGATTTGAAAGTGAGGCTGAGGAAGAACACCTGAAATTGTTTGAAGATGGGACTACAGGAAGATTTCCACATTATTAGAGTCAGGTCAGGTAGCCAAATCTGGAAAAAAATGCTAGGAAATGTTGACTGGTGCAGCAGTAGAGATTCTCCTGTATGGGTCCTGGTGGACAACAAGCTGAACATGTGTCAGCATTGTGCTGCTGCAGCGACGAAGGCAAACTGGACCCTGGGCTGCATCCACAGGGATATTAATAGCAGAGATAGAGACATGATCATCCCACTCTATTCAGTCCTTGTCTGGCTACTCCTGGAGTACTGTGTCCAATTCGGGTTCCTCCAGTGCAAGAAAGACAAGGACAGACTGGAGACCATCCAAAGGAAAGCCATGAAGATGATCAAAAGGCTGGAGGACATGCCCTATGAGGAAAGACTGAAGAAGTTAGGTCATTTCTTCCTGGAGGAAAGAAGGCTCGGGGGGACCTCATCACCATCACAGTATTCCAGTACTAAAAGGGTGGCCAGAAAGAGAACAGAGGCTCTTTCTTCACAAGGAGCCACATGGAGAAGACAAAGGGCAATGGGTACAAGTTGCACTGGAAGAGGTTTCATCTCAACATACAAAAAAATTTTTTACAGTAAGAACAATCATTACCTGGAACAATCCCCCCCTGGAATGTGGTAGGGTTCCCATCACTGGAGGTTTTCGAACTGTGGTTGGACAAGGTGCTAGATAGTCTCATCTAGGCTCCCTTTCCCATGAAAGGTTGGACTAGATGATCTTTTGAAGTCCCTCAACCCTAGCAATTCTATGATTGTTATTTAGAATAAAGAGACTTAATGCTATGGAAGGATATTTATTGTGAAGGAGAGTATTCCAACATCTAAGGAAGGTTTATTTTGCTGTAGGTTTGGAGGAAGGAGAGATTAACATGAAGAAATCCACAGTCATGGCTGGAAATAGAAAAGAGTAAGGTTTAGGTTAGACATCAAGAGAAGTACCAAACTGACTTGTGAAATAGTTCCTTAAAAAATGTGGAAACAGATGTTGCAAAGAAATCTAAAGAGAGAACACCTTGGGAGTTAATACCACTGAATATATCTGTCTGGTTGTGCCTGTTTGGGTACAGAGAGAGGAAACATCCTTCGACATCCCATCCTTTGACATCCCATCCTTTGACCTGTTGTCTGGTACCAAAACAGTAAGAGGGATGCAGCCACCCAGCTATACTGGGTGCCAGGTTAACCAGGGACAAGAGATCTCTCTTTGACATCATTGGGGAGGTCTCTCCACTGGTGTTAGGAAACAGCTGGCTTTACATTTCAACCCTATCTATGAAGCTACTGGTAGAAAGGGGAAGAAAAGAGCTCATGAGCCCTCAAGGGGTGAGAAAGTCATGTTGTCCTTCTTGGTGAATATACAATGCTTTATTCTTTGGCAAAGAACATCCATTTTCTTTTCTCCATGTTTTTCTTGCTGAGTGGGCAAGCTGTTTTAAAGGGGTACCTGATTTGACATGACATGTATTTATGACCTACAAAGCTTTATATAGACCAAAAAGAGTTGCCGGGAGGGAGAAAGGGAGAGCTGGGTTAGCAGTTGGATATAGACCTGCGAGCCAAGAAATCCCCAGTACTAATTGTACTGCTATTATGGATTTATGGGGTGGCCTTGGGCACTGTTAAAACTCAGCAAGTGTTCCAAGGTGGAAGAGAGCTATGTGTTACTATTAATGTGGCATAATGAGGCTTTAATTAGGGTAAAATTGGCTACTTCTCTGCTGAGATGGAATAACTATTGTAGATGTGAATATATACATTGCTGAAGCTGTAAAGAAAGCTATTGGGCCTTCTGGCATGAAATCTTGATGATGGGCCCTAAAATAGTTTCAGTAAGTATTACACTAGAGATTGTTTATGTTTTTGCATGTGCCAATATTGCCATCAAAAGCAAATGTGTTTTAATTCATTTTAATTTCTAATTCCTTCTGATTGAAAAGGCTGTTTTCATTCCAGTGCACTTCCTATAAACCAATGCATTCTCAATTCAGGGATGGAAATTTGGCAATATTTCCTTCCCACATGAGCATCAAGCCAACTTTGACATTTTATACATTTTTAATTACATCATTGTGATCTTTGCAGGCCAATGTTTGGTCTGACAGGTTTTTAAAGCTTGAAATTCAAAGGTAAATTATTTTAACAAATGTGTACAAAGATTAAAAAATGAATCCCTTCAGATTTGAGACTGCATTGTCTGTTATCTCTGTTTTGAGTGAAACAGATGGTTCATATTGCAAATGATGCATGAATAGGAGGACTTCCCCAGTGTGATGCAAATGGGTTGTTGAAACTGGCATCGTACAGATGAAAAGAAGCTGATGTTAGTAGAAACTTCCTGGACAAACATCAGTAATGAACATGTTTTTTGATTATGTTTCATCACCTTTAAAAAAGCAAACCATGCTGAGAAAAATTCACCAGAGAAAGATGTCCTTTCAGTGACTGATGGTTTCTAGGAGAATCAACCAGCTCTATAAGTCAGCTCCTGGTCCTGCTCCTGGTTCCCATTGTCACCTTTGGAAAGGGTGTTCACTCAACCTCTGTGGGCCAGCAGCTGTAATGTGAGGGTCACCATCTCTCACTGTTTACCATCTGTCTTGTGCATTCAAAACATGCATGTTTGGGGCAGACCTTTCTGTCCAGCGGTTGCACTGCACGCTGCTGTAACCCATAAATTGGCAACATCTGAGGAGAAAAAGTGTGGTGGGAGCAATATCTCCCTGAGCTAGAATGACCTTCCACGTGCACGGGATTGTATAAAATAGACCTATGAGCTCTTATAATCTAAAAAGACCATTTCATTTGAGCAGACTTTCTCACCTCACTGTGTCCATGACAATGTATTTCCTCAAAATACATCATTACTAGTATAAGCAAGTGAGAATCAGGTTTAAATGTCTCTTCACATTCCCAGTTGAGAAGAGGACTTGATGAGCTTTCAATCTGTTCCTACAACTGTCAATATTTGTGTTTCTGTGATTAAAATGAAATACATTCCTAGGCTGGCAGTATGTTGACAAGATTTACATACTCTGTTCCATGACTGATTCTTCCCAATTTTCCCTCCTTCAGAGAAGAAAAATTCAGATTTGTCTCAACAAACCACTATGCAATAAAGGGCTCTTGTCCTTAATCATGGTATTAAATTGCACAACAACCTTGTTTTAAAATGGAGCACCCAAGACATAGTGTCACCAGCTTTTCTTTTTTATGTGTGTTCTATTTCATTGAGTAGTATAGATCACAGACTATATGGTGTCGGTTTTGAAAAATAATTGAATGAGTTATCTATCTGGGTGTTTGGGCCTCGTGGCCTAAGGGTTTTACAAATTTATGAAATGTCTGGGAGAGCAGCTGCAACAGGTTCAGCTGCAGAATGGGAAAAACAAGCTCATGAGAAATAAGATCTCTAAGCTTTTAGTTGTCCTTCTAGTTGCACATCAGACTATTTTGCAGATTCTGATCACCAGGGTTCATTTTTCTGTGTTTGTTGCACATATCCCGCATGTCTCTCAACAAGGTCAAGATTTATCTGTCACTGTTATAATTGACCATCAGTTCCCTCCTGGAAACTTTGCACTTCCCTATTCAAAATTATGTTGCCAAAGAACATAAAAACCTCTGCCTTTGCACAATTTCCCACCAGCTTGCTGAATTTCAACCTTGTCTGCTCTGTGGCTCTTGATTCAGGGCACATAGGTGGAGATGCTCAAGATGGACCCTACCAAGAAGAGTCTGAGAGGCCCTGGTGAAGCGAGATGATATCCAGAATCACCATTTGGGAAGGACAGAGAAGGCTTGTGCAGGTCTGAGAAAGGAGTGTGATATTGCATGTGATGAGGGAAGTTATACAAATTTGAAATTATAAGGAGAACAAACACGAGTTTGAAATGCCATTAGATGTTTGCCTGGTTTTAATTGTTGAACATTATATAACCCTTTTTCTCCATGAAGTTGCAGGGGTACCTGATTCCTGTATCAATTACTGGTTTTATTGCACACCGGGCACACTTACTTGTGCTTTTATGCTTCAGAGCTCACCAAACTGGAAGCCATGATGGGAAGTTTGCTCCTTGCCTGATAGGCAAGTCTGGTCTAGAAAAGGGCTGTTTGGCTCTTGTAGTGGGTGATGCAGGCAAAACCCGTAAAATGAAAAGTTCAGTATTCTGTGTGTGGAGTCATACCCATTTTCATGACATCTAGTATTATTCCCCTGACTTTTCAGGGCTCTTTAGCCTAAATGCTCCATGAAGTCTGTGAGAAACTAACAGTCGCGGGGTTTTTTTCTGGAGTGGGAAGAGAATGTACATTTTTGCATCCCTTTGTGTGGCTCCTGGGACTTTTTCTGCTTTTAACATTCCCTGGCAATGCCTTCATGCTGAGTCTGCCTTTGGCAGCAGCCACTGCACCAAGGGACCATGCGGGCAGAATAAATAACAAGGTGGTGCTGAGAGGCTTTCCTTGACATAAATTGCTGTAGGCTGAAAAGAGAGGGCATATTTTCTTAGCACAGAAAGGGTCCTCATGGCTTTTGCTGTAGGAAACTGATCCAGTGTTGTTACTCTCTGTTCTGGGAAGGGATAGAAGAGCTTTTTTATATTCTTTGGTTTCTGCTGCATAGTCTGCCACAGCAGTTGGCATTAGCGAAACCAGACCCATTCTCTTCTCTTCAAAATATCGCTATTATTTCTGAATGCTGATTACTCAGGCAGACCGTGAGGCAGAGCTGTGTGAGTTTCAAAAGCAGGGCAACAAATCATTGTGCTGAAGTGGCAATGACACAGAAAATAGAGGCAGGGTACAAGCAAACCACTTAAGGGACTTGGAGAAGCTGTGGAGAAAAAGGGTCGTAGCTGAAAGAGAGCAGTTAGCTGAAGACAATATTTACTCAGCACTTGCTAGACCCCTTCTAGAGTACTGTGTCCAGCTTTGCCCCACTCTGCAATACAAGAAAGGCACCGATGACCCAGAGCAAGTTCAGCACAAGGTCTCCAAGATGATCAGGGCAAGAACACTTGTCCTGTGAGGAGTGGGTGTGGGAGGCGAGGCTTCTTCCAACAGGAGATATGATGGCTTTGGAGGAACTTAACAGGAGATGTCTGATGCCTACAAGGAGGTAATTGAAAAGATAGAGCCAGGCTATTCATAGCGGGGTATGGAAGGTGGACCACAGGCAGTCATTTTCCAACTAGACATAAGGAAAAACTTTTTAACTGCAAGAACAGTGAGGCAGCAGAGCAGGCTGCCCCAAAAGGTTGTGTAGTCAGTCTCCATCCTGGGAGGTTTTTCAAGACCCAACTGGACAAATCCCTGAGCAACCTGGTTTGAATTCAGGGCTGACCTTGCTTTGAGTAAGGGCTTGGATTAGAGACTTTCTGACCCTTCCCACCCAGGTTACTCCATGATCCTGCTTACTAGCCACTCCATCATGCTAGGTGTAATGGTAGCTCTGCACAGCTCACTGCATCTCAGCCATCACCCAAAACTCACAGCCACTAGGCTAACTCCTAACCTCAACAGGCAAATGCTCAGGCCTCCAGGCTCTAGGATCCTTGCAATATTTTAATTTTCTGAAGAACAAAACCTTGAAAAGTTGACCTCAGTGTCCTCAGTAGAGTCACAGTAGTCTAGTGCTCTAGAAAACCTGAAACAATGGCTTCAACAAGTCTACCCTGCTTGTGGTTTATTAAATCTGAAACCTCCTGCTCTGAGGGTGTTGGTCCTCTTAAGGGTAGGCTGATATCAGGTGGTCTATATGGCTTAGGTGGGCTAGCAAAGCCAAAGATTAGGGTGCCAGGAGTGGTTCCAGATGCTCTTTTCTCTTAGCCTGTGACAGAGGAAGTGTTGTTAATCTTTTCACCCTCTCTGGCTTGCTGTTCTTAGAGAGATATAATGGTTACTTGCTTTAAACCTCCTAATGTGATACAGAAGTAAATGTAAACTGCAGACTTGGTGTTATGTAACAGTGTTAAAGAGCGGAAAACAACAGCTATCAGTTAGAATTTAAGTACTGTAAAAAACTCATAAAGGAAGGTAAAGAAAGTACAGAGAAAAATATCTGCCAGGTTTAGGACTAGAAGGACTTTTTGAACCATTAGTATAAGCAAAAGAAAGAAATAATAAAAGATCATCTTTGCAAAGTGAAAACAGAACTATTCATAACTGCCATAGAGAAAAGAAAGAAGTCGTCAATAGATATTTCTGTTCTGTACTCAGACAAAAATAGGTGATATGCCTATGCCACCTTAAACACTTTCCAGTTCATTGGAAAGCAAGGAAGATGCTACCATCTCTCTAAGATGAATGTTTGTAAAGCATATACTCAGCAAACCTGAGTAACTTGCATCAAGAGATATAGCAAATTACCTCATTCATCTGGTGATGGTACAGTAAAAAAGGAAAAATGGTTTAATATAGGTAATCACCTTGCTAGCCTGACATACATCCCTTTCAAAATAATGGAAAAACTGAAACAAGATTTTATTAAAAATTATGTAAATAGATATAAAAAGTGCGACTATAATTTCATGGCAGTCAATATGATGCTATTAAAAAAATCATGTCAGAATAGTCTGATTTTATTGGGAATTATGTGTTTGGCGGATAAACACTACTGTGTAGACATAAAAGATTTCTATGGTTTAATGTGTTCCGTTTGCTGCCATAGGATAATCTGAGTTTTTTAAAAATGAGCAACTGCACGGCAAGATTGCAAAAATGAGCAATTAGTGTCAATAAAGCTTGGATAAGATTAATTTAGAATTCGCTAAATAGCAGATTGCAAAGCCGTTGCTAACATGAAATTTTCTCTGGACGAGTCTGTTTCTAGTGGCGTCCCATGGTGGTATGTACTAGAAACATTGTTGACCAACCAATTTCACCAGTGATCTGGAAATAAATGCAACATTCCTGTTTATTTAAAACAAATCTGTGACTATCAGATATGCTGGTGGAATAGAAATAATGATTAGGACATGACAACGCTATAAAATGGTGATTGGGTGTGTGGAGTCTAATGAAATAAAGCTTTTAAATGTGGCTGAGTTACACAAGCATAGACTGTAGGCTTTATCTGCAGAGCTGGGGAAGCAGCAATGCCAAGAAGAGTCTTGGGGTTGCCACAGTGCAAATAGAGTCTCACTCTGGCAATACAAGCAAATGTCATGCCTAGCTACATAAACATGAGATAAACAAGTAGGAGCAGGGAAGTAATTTCACTGGAACTGAAATATTGCATGAAGCTCTGATACTGGCATCTTGAAAATTATGCTGGAAAATGAAAAAGGTGCAGAGATTATTTGAGGCCTGAAGAGGTTGAGAAAATGTTTTATTTTGAGAGGGCTTTATCTGTTTATTGTGAAGTGGCTCAGTAACAGCTGAAGTAGGGAAAAAGGGAAGATAGAGCACAGTGAATCCTTATCTAGTGAGAAGAGTTCAACAAAAAATGAGAACGGGGGGTTAGCAAGCTCAAATATTGGAAGACAGAAAAGATTGTAGTACAAGAGGATGCATCTCTTTTTTTAAGAGTGGGCTGTGAATCTTTGAAAGAAATTACATAAAGGGATAGTGATTTTGTTTCTGGATCTTCATCTCTGGCAAGAAGAAAATATTTTTGAAAAATAGGTTTAGTCAACCAGCAGCTGCTTGGTGTGGTAGAGGAAAACTTCCTTAAATATTAGGTTGATTAAACAGATAAGAGCCACTCTGAGATTTTCCCTCCTATTACCCCTTAGGTCTCTTGGAGATGTCAGATGGATGGGCTTGCAAGGGTAATTTTATGCTTGTGATTAAGTTTTTGGTTTAACTGCCTATACGGTTTACCCCCAGATGTGGGGCTGACTGTGCTCTAGCAACACTGGTCCTACTCATCTTTTTTTGTTGCATGCTGTGTGGTTGTCACAGTCTGCTCTTCCTGAAATGTGAAGAGCCATGTGTGTCTGTTCCCAAGGTCTCCTCTGCACAGCGAAGAAGCACCAGGAAAACATCCTGCAAACAGAAATTTGTTTTCTGAAAGCTGGAAGTAAGAAGCAATTT
This sequence comes from Caloenas nicobarica, assembly GCF_036013445.1. Taxonomy (NCBI): domain Eukaryota; kingdom Metazoa; phylum Chordata; class Aves; order Columbiformes; family Columbidae; genus Caloenas; species Caloenas nicobarica. The sequence goes on along the minus strand of NC_088246.1, from coordinate 42,363,970 downwards.
GGGAAAGAGGTATGAGCCATTGTGTTTTCTCCCTGGAAGGATCCCTCTCCATATTACTGAGACTGGCCTTATTACAGCCATCTCCAGCTGGCAGGAAAGTTATGTATGTACTCAATAACAGCAAGCATCAATGAAATGAGCCTTTAGAGCTACCCTTACTGCACTTGACTCACCTTTATTGATGCAGTGGGATGCAAACTGCATTTCCAATAGCAGTAGCTGATGAACCCCAGGGCCAGCCAGGAGAGGCTGCCTGAGACCGGGGAAAGCAAATTTAGATTGTCTCCAGGTGCCCCGAAATAACCTCTCAAGGGGCCGTGGTTACAAGAGGGAAGGCAGAGCCGGTACCACTACAGACATTATCCGGCCGAAATGTGCTTTTGGAGTGGCATTTCATCTACCTGAATAAAATGAGGATGGGATTCATCTACCTAAATGTAGGTCACCTGGGCTGCCTGGTGACCAGGGGAGGGCCCTGGTCAACAGTGAATAGACCCCCAAAGCATGATTCAGTCTGCACTAAAATAGGCACCTAAAATAAGGCAGAGGTACACTCCCTAAAAGCGCCTTCTGTCTCTGCTGGCTGCGTAAGGAATTTGCTAAGTAGTTCAACTACAGATTACTGTGCTGCAGATGCCTGCCTTCATTAGCTTTTGGGGTCTTACAACCAACTCAGTTTCTGCCATCTGCCAGTGCTGGGAAAAGGCCCTGATGGGCCACAGTCACACTCGTTGTGTACCATGAAAAGGAGCAGATGTGATTTCATTGTCTTCCATATGCACAAAACACACGTTCACAGTGGCTGATGAGCACTTACTGCAAGTAGTGCGGGGAGGCAGTCCAGGCTCTGACAATTCAGCCTTTGTTAGCAATCTTTGGACACCACTTATAAGGGATTGAAAGTAATTTCTGAATTTTTTCTTCCTCATTACAAATGAGGATTGATCCAGTACAGATATCAAAAGACAACAGGCTCCTTCCACTTATTAACTGAGGGCAAACCAAGAAGGCCACTTTGAACTTTGCACCAGAGACACATGAATAATGTAGTGGTACAGTTTTTCTGTGCTTTTGGATTATAGACTGCATCATAAAGTCAAGGTAGGGATACCACATTACCAGAACCAAAGTGTCACCAGTGGCATTATCAGATGGCTGATGGAGGAGCAACGGACTGTTGCAGCTCAGTGCACAAAGTGATACCAGCACCACTAGAAAATTTGCACAGAGCTCCGGGACTATCCGTGCCCTGTGAGATGCAGTGTTATTTTTGAAAGCTATAAAACTAGTCATGTATCTTCAAAGCAACTCGTGATTTCATTCACTGGGAAAAATACCCTCTTCATCAGAGATGGACTGTGAAGCAGTATAACAGAAGCCAAGATTAGTTCAAGATTCCTGGCCTTTGCAGGAGCTGGATAATTTTTTTGTGTGTGTGTGAGACTATTCTCTTTCAAATGGAAGACTGTAGTTACAATGTGATGGGAACGAGGAGGGGAATTCACACTTGACTAACAGAGCATAATCTGATACCAAAGCAAGGTCCAGGACTCGCAGATTTACACAGTTTGAATAAATTATAAACTGTCCAATAAGCCTTTTGAAATGACAACATCTATAAAATATTCACATGAATGCCTTACAAAGGTATTTTTTATCATGTTGATCTGCAAACTTTGGTGGTCAGTTATGCTCTTCAGTGCTTGAAATGGGCTAACAAATGAGTTGCCATGTAAATAATGGCACTGTCGGTAACATCAGAAGCAACCTTTTGAGAAACTTCAAATAAAACCATAACACCAAAGGATTTTTACATGAAAGGGGACCTTAGCTTCCTAATACAGAAGTAGCACACGGCCTAAAATACTTTTTTTTTTCCTTTTTCCAACGTGTATCTTCTACCTTCCACTGTGATTCTTGCTTTCACCTCTTGGCTAAGACCAAATGAAGAGTTAGGTTTAAGTACACTTTTTCTGTTGTCACATGCCACACAAGCAAGGAGATGCTGAGTGTCTTAAAGAGCTTAAAAATGTCTTTATCTTCTGAGACTAGACAGGGAAGATGAGTGACGAAAGAACCCAAGCGCGTGCATTATTCCTGTAGTGAAATAAGGGTATAACCTGCAGTAGTCCTGCTAGAGGGAAGCATCCTGTTACAGGTATCAGATAAAAGTGGACAGCTATATATGGCAAGTATAGTACGTCTAACAGAAATGTGAAACAGAAACCTTTGACTCACACTCTGTGAAGTGAGACCCAGCCAGCAGATGATGGAGACTACACACAGGCAAACCAGCAGTGACATGCAGGATCTGTTCCAGTGGAAGTGGATATTGGACTGGGCCTTGTTACTTGCAAACATGACTGATTAATGACAACTGCACAGTTGTGAACTGTGGAAATTGCTAATGCAACTCCGGTGCATAGCCTTTACCATTTGATTTTGTTCCCAAACACATTTGCTGAAGCCAAGATGCTGTTTACACATCTGCAGTGCAAAGGTAAAACCTTTTTCGCTGGGAACTGGTTTACTATTAGTTCACGTTCCCAAAGCCCTGCTCTGCGTGATTTCCTCCTCTGCCATTTGCCCTTGGTATATTCTTCTGTTTCCCCCAAGTTTTGCAGTAGCATTGCTGTGAGATCCCCAGTGTAATCATATCCTATGTTATCTTTCTGTTGTATCTTCCTGACTGCCAGTCACAGAAAATTCTCACATGAAGGAGGATTTGTGAAGAGACCGTTGTCTCTGTGTGTTGCCTCTGACTTGTTCCTTTTTTTCAGTTCTTGCCACAGCTCCTTGCTGCTCAGTCTCAGTTGTCTGCTGAATCTAATCTGCATCTTCCCTCAGCTCCTTCACTGAAGGTACCTTCAAATCTCTTGCTCAGCATATAGCGAGACAGCTTCATCTTATTACTCTCTTTTAAAAGCAATAGCCCTTTGTACAATGTTTTCTTCCCTTTTAAGTCATTCCTTCCTTTGCAATTTGAGGTGGGGACCTCATTTCTCAGTCTAGCTTTGGACCCTGGGACTTGGAGAGAACTGACATTGCTGTCACCTTACCCTCCGCCACCAAAGTAATCTGTGCCTTGATCTGGAATATTTATGTTCTCTATCCTGGTCAAATCTATTAAATGCCTTTAGTCTGACTGTAAGTGCATGTCCATTCCCAGTGAGGTAAGATCTTGGAGTCAGGGGTCAGAGGATTCATCAGCCTGCCCCCACATCTCTCTATTTCTACCACGAGTCTCCAGAAAGTCCCACGTTTTACTGCGGACCCACCTGTAGCCCGTGGTTCCTCTCAGGTCAACTGGGCTGTCTCTCCAGCTCCCATCTGTTTCATCAAAGGATTTGTAAGCACGAGTCAAATAAACCCCTTCAACACCTTCTTCTGACTATTTCTCATTGAAGAGACCTTTTTCCTTGTTAAAAGGATGTGCCACAAATATCCTTTTACTTCCTAATACAGCAGCCGTTACTGGCAGCCGCTTCCTCAGAGCCAGTGGCATTTCCCCGAGTGGATGCGAGGGGACAGTCGCTCTCCTCAGGGTCATACAGTCCCCAGCGAAGGTGTGCAAATTCCCCTCCCATCTCCACTCACATGCTGAATCATCCATTATGTTTCCAGGGAGCTGGGAGTGGAGTAGCAAGGGGCAAAAATCTGCTGAGTAAGGTGCTCTGTGAACAATTTTTTCCCTGCAACAAAGTCGAGAAGATGCTGAAATGTGAAATGATCCTCACTGTTCCTACCAGGGTTCACAGTGTAGCTGGACTTTATTTTTAGCTCTCTACCTCTCTTTTTGGCCATTTATTGTTTCTCTGACAGCCTGGGAGAGGTCACTCTTGCTCATCACTCTCTGAACTTTCAGGTAGTCAGAGACCTCAGCCTTTCCTTGCCTTCAATTAGATATGCTCCAATAAGCCTGACTAATGTGGCAGACTCCCAAAGCTTGGCTTGCTAGAAAATAAGCCTAATGCCCATTACTTTATCCCCACGGTACTTCAGGTTTCCAGACGGCTTTCAAATTTGAGATTAGGAGGCATGAACAAGCCAGCTGATTAATTGCAAGAGGTTTTTTAAACATTGGATTCCATTTTTTAGCTGCTAAGAGCAAAGGAAAACTCTTCATCTACCAGAAGCGTGCCTGCTTGCTCATGTGGCTATTTAGCATGGGAGCAGGCTGCTTTCTCTTTAAAAATTCTGTTAATAAACAGGAAATATTTTTTTCCAGTATTTTTTTTTTCTCCTTTACATGCGTAAGAGAGAGTTACACCTTAAAATCACAAGCAGCTTGTTCCCTCATATGTGTGCATGGGGAATGGGGAGAAAATACAACCTCTTTTCTTGAGTGGGAACCAAGCTCTTCTACTCCAGCCTAGAAAATTAGCTTTGAATTTCTGGTGTCACCAAGTGTGCCCCATCTGCCACAGCATGGAGCACGCAAGTCAAGGTGGACTTAGAAGGAATTACATTTTCTGGTATTTGCAACCTCCATAAAAGATGGATGGTTTGTGGTTCATTCTGAGACACTATCTAGCCCTTAGAAGGAAGTTGTTATGGTTTAAACCCAGCCTGCAACTGGGACCACGGCAGCTGCTCGCTCATCTCCCCGCCCCCAAGTGGGATGGGGGAGAAGACCATAAAGGAAGGGAGAAACTCATGGATTGAGATACAAACGGTTTAAGAAGACAACAATACTATAATAATACTAACATGTTACTACTCCTTACTACTATTATATATAAAATTAAATAAATGATACTCAGTGCAATTTCTCATGAACTCCAGTAGTACTGAATAGTCAGTGCTGGAGAGTGCCCTGCTCCCAAACAGCCGATTCCAGAGTGAGCAAAAAGCAAAAGACAGAAAAGCCAAAAGCCAGCTGCAAAACAGCAGAACATCAAAAGGCTGAAGTAACATTGAACTCCAGATGGAACTCCTGAACAGAACAGAACTAGCTGAAGTAACTGAATTAACAAGATGGAAAACCTTAACTCCCTAGCCGGAATAGCTGGCTCCAGCTTTATACCGAGCATGACACCAGCCAATGGTAGGGAATATTTAATTGACCAGACTGGATGTCAGTCTAGGTGCTGTCCCATCTGTGCCCTCCTCCTAGCTGCCTTGCACCTGCAACTGGAAAGCCAAGAAAGTCTTTGGTCAGTGAGGTCTTACATTCTTTTCATACCAACTTCTGAGACAGAGTCTAGCTACTAAGAAGAAAGCATTAAGCCTATCTGAGGGAAAAGCAATATTATCTCTTTATTCTCATACTAAATATAAAGAAGAATAAAGAAGCTGGTGAAGGGTCTGGAGCACAAGTCTGGTGAGGAGCAGCTGAGGGAACTGGGGCTGTTTAGCCCGGAGAAAAGGAGGCTGAGGAGAGACCTTATCACTGTCTACAGCTGCCAGAAAGGAGGTTGTGCGTGGAGGGTGTCGGTCTCTTTTCCAAGGTAACAAGTGATAGGATGAGAGAAAATGGCCTCAAGTTGCACCAGGGAAGGTTTAGATTGGATATTAGCAAACATTTCTTCACTGCAAGGGTTATCAAGCACTGGAACAGGCTGCCCAGGGAAGTGGTTGAGTCACCATCCCTGGAGGGTTTTAAAAGACATGTAGATGTGGTGCTTAGGGACATGGTTTAATGATGGACTTGGCAGTGTCAGATGAACGGTTGGACTTCATGATCTTAAAGGTCTTTTCCAACCTAAATGATTCTACGATGCCAGGATTTACTACCAAAGCATAAGAGGTAGAAAACGTGTTAATTTCCACCCCTATGTAATTCCCACGTGTTTAGAAGCTCTGACTGCAGAACCCAGCAGGGAAGGAGGCAGGGCAACTGAGTCATGCCATGAAAAATGAAAGCTATCTTGATACAGAACATTAGAGTATAATTGAAAGCAGCTGCACTTTTTAATGTAATGCCCATCCTAGATCCGAAATGAAAATACTAGCTACATTTGCAATAAAATAAAGCCTTAAACCAGTTCTACATAAGAGTGCAATGTCAGCTATCATGACAGGTTTGGTCTTCTGCTGGCTTGTGAAGAAAGGTACGAGGGCCACTGAGCAAGTGCCAAGCTATGTCATATCCCAACATTTCTAAGAAAGTGCAGTACTATAAAGCTTAACACTACAATAGCCATAAAAAGCTGTCTGAAAATGTTCTGAATGACTGAATGTTGAAAGTTGGAGACCTCAGGAGAGTCTCAGTGAGACAGATGTGTAGCCAAAACAAGTACCTTAAAAATGAAGTTAAATGAAATAAAATTCAAAATCAAAGAAGAGATTGCAGTAAAACACACACTCCTCTCCACTGCTGCAACCGGCTCTGCTGACAAAAATATCAGAAACCCATTCACTGAAAAAAATCCCTCTGTCCTGTAAAGCAAGGCAACAAGCTAGACATGGAGGACTGTGCCAATGAAGACATTGCATCCATATTTCAAGTGTTTTCATGACTGAAGATGAAAGGTCCTTTTCTGGCTCTGAGCAGTATATGGGTGGGCCCTGGAGTCTGAATCTATTCCAGAGGCTGGGTTTTGGGGATTGGTTGGTTGTAGAGCTAGAGTGGGGTTGGCGCAGTCATTTTTAGAGCGGGTATGAATTCTGGAGCTGTTTGGTTTGGTGGGAGTAGGCATGTGTCTAGAGAAGGGTCTAGCTTGCTTTGAGGGTTCTGGAGCATGTTCTAGATCACTTGATGGTTCTAGAGTGTGTTCTAGGTTGGGTTCTAGGTCCCTTGCTGGTTCTAGATTGGGTTCCAGAGTCGACATATGGATCTGGAGAGGAATTGTGTTCTGAGAGGTGAAGGTCCTAGTATCTAGTTCAGGGGGCACTCCTGTTTTGTTATCTCATGAGGATTTGTGGTACTTCCTGATGGCAGAAATCTCCCTAGGGGTTTTTGTTTCTTATTTTTGTTTTTATGTTTTGTTTTGTTTTCATGGTACTTTTTTTTCTTATTTGTGGCTTTTTTTGAGTTGAAGGCCCACAGGATGGAGATCTTAGCATCCCATAAAATGCAGGTCTCACAAGTTCTGGCACACTGACTCATGCTGCCTCTGTGGCCATTCTTTTCTCTGGAGACAACATTAGAAAATGAACACATGGCACGCTCCTACTTGCCCCTGGCCTTCACAGGAACTCATTGTTATGCTCCTGCTCCCAGGATTCTTGACAGCCTGTCCAAGAGTCTTGTCCAACACTTGTCCATTTGACTTTGGTACCCACTCTTGCACCCAGAAGCACCTCAGCCGGGGCAGGTCTGTCCATGCAGCTCAGAAAGGCTTCCACAATTCTCAAGTATGCTCAAGTACTTGCACCTGCAATTGCCAACAGCGTGCTGACCCCAAAGCTCAAGAAGAAACAGCTGAAATCTCCCTGGCAAGACTGCTGCATCACTTGTCTGCTCACTCCTCGTGCACAAGGATGTCGCCATAGCCATTGCTGCCACTGGCAGGGCCCTTCTGCAACCTTGCCTGAAGTCCCAGGATTGGAAAGGCGTGAAGATGAGATTACTCCTTATTGCTGGACTCCAGTGGTAAGTTTGTGATCACTAGAGGTAGTTGAAGCACTGGAAGCAGTTTACTGGGCTGACATTGCTGCTTTTGTACTTGTAGTTTAGCTCCAGCTCCTGGCCCCCAGCCAGCAGCTAAAACCATGTGTTGCTCCATAATCCTTGTCAATCCCCTCCAGCTCAGGCCATTCTATGATTCTATGCTATTAGAAGTAACTAATTTTCTTTGAATTTCTTTCAGCATACACGAAACAAAGCAATGAAGCATAGATAATACGGTTGGCAAGTGTCTTCTCTGGATATCCAATAGGACAGCGCTTTAGCTTATACATATCAGCATAGCATCCTAGCCTTTGTATTAATTAACCATCTGCCACAATATATTAATGGTTCTGTTTGGTTTTGTTTGTTTTTTGTTTGTTTGTTTGGTGTTTTTTTTTGGTGGTGGTTGTTGTTGTTGTTGTTTTGTTGTTGTTTGGGGGTTTTTTGTGTGTGGTGTTGGGTTTTTTTTTAATGGACGTTCATATATATTCCAACAGAGAAATCCCCAAAAGAGATGTCTTAAACCAATGGACAAAACCAACCCACCTCATAGTGGGAAGAAATATCAGAGTGGTATTCAAGGACTCCAGAAACAACTTGGGTAACGCAGCCTGGGATTTGTTTGCAAGAAAAATGAAGATTCAGGGACATGGTTTATTTTATCTCTGCCAAGATACACCTGCCAGTTCTTGCATCTCTAGCTTCTATATACACATGCCTATGTGTACTAAACAAAATCCAGTAATAGTATTCAAAAATCACTCCCTAATATGAGAGGACCATGGGAGTGCTTAAATTAGATTAACCATCACTGAGCAAGCATGCGCCTAATCCTTCACTTGGGTTGTTCTGTTGATCAGAAGTATTTATTTTTCAGTATTCTCTCAAAATACATTCTAAATAGAAAATGTTGTGTGTGGCATGGACAGATGAGGAATCAGGGGTGGAGAGTAGGGGTTGCCATACTTCTCAGGCAGAAACTACTAGCTCAATATATTCCTGCCCATTTGATTGCCTCTTCTTGGACCTGAGAGCATTCCCTTCTACAGGCCCCAAAACTTGCACATTTGGAAGCAACAATGTCTGGGAATGAACCCTTTTATTATTTCTTTGGTTATTGAATCTTGCCTCAAAGATCCACATATTTCTCTCCTATTTATTACTCACTTAGCTAGTAGCTGTACCTTGGCTTTCCTGTCCTTCAGTCCACTGGAAATTCATCTGCTCTTAACGAGGTGTCAGAAATGATTGATAATGCCTCTGCAATTATCTCTATCTGTTCTTTAAGAACATTCGGGTGAGACTATCTGTCCTTGCTCATATATAAGCATTTAGTTTGTCACCATAATTTTATTCATTCTTTTTCGCCAGCCCAAAGAACTGCTTCCTTCATTGTTTTCTCACCAACTATATTGAAAGTACAGCTTCAAATACAAAGCAACAAATTCGGTACTTGCAGAGACCTTGCTTGTGAAGCTTCACTAAGATCAATTATAAGCACAACATACAAATCAGAGTACACGTTAACCTTAGAGAAATGTACTCCATATGTTTCGATCTATTACTTCTCATTAATATGTTTGGATCTCAAATTAGCTTTGAATCCTGTGCTTTCATCTGATGTGTCAGTCTGAGGGCCAATTTTCTGTACTAGCAGCCAGATTCTACCCATTGATGGGCTGCACAAACCAGATGGTAGTCAGATTTATGACCCAGGACCCTAATTTGATCTGGATGGAATGCTCCAGAGCACTGAATTTGCAATGAAAAGAGAAAATTATTTGGTTTTAAGGTAGGTAAGGAAATTCTATCCATTTATTCAGATTATGATGCCTAGGAAAATATAATTACAAATTAAGTCAGAGGCATGAGTGGGCTGATAAAGCCCAGTTGCACTGAAAGTGAAGTTTAAACTAAATGTTTATTTATAGGATATCAGAAAATTTATTGTGGGTTTTATCTTCCTAGGAAAGTGGTAGACATTCAAACAAACACAAATTCATTTACTTTCATTCCCTCTGGTTGTATGTAAGAACCTTATGACTGCATCATTTTTTCACTGAATTTTTAGGAGTGTAAATTATTGTCTATCTCAAATAGCTGAAAAATTAAGGCATTGAAGCCTAAAATCAAAAAGTACGTGATGAGTTCTTAGGAACTCATTAGGATTATTTCCACTGATTTTGGTGCACAGAAGCATCCATCCAAACAATGTGTTCTTGTGTAAACATATCAAGACATATTTAGTGGGCTCTTCATCCTGTTATTAGAGAGGAGGCTTCACTGATTATGTATGTATCATGTATTCCCCAAGAAGGCTTGCCTCACCGAGTTTAAGACATTTAAGGCATAAACATCTATAATAAATAACTCACGGTAGTCTCCCTCCAGATATCTGGATGAGATAGGCATGGCCTGTCACTTAGACATCATCTTCAGAAAAGAAGAACTTGTGCCCTAAAGCATCTCTTTCCCTCACACTTGGGAGATAACTCCATTTGATCCAAGGATCCCTTCAGAGACTTCCCCCTCTGCATTCACTTGGATTTGATGCAAAATCTGGGCTGGTCATATAGAGACAGGATTTTTCTTGGTTGTTTCAGAAGGCTGGTTAGGGTCAGAAGAGAGATCTAGACAAGAAGCTGATGGTCATCCTTTTTATTGTCTTACTTGTGGAATAGGAGTGCTTCTACTGATAAGAGAAGGAAATAACAGCTCTTAGCACCCTTGCTGCCATTCTGAAAGGGGATCAGTATCACAGTATATCCCGCTGTTTCTTATGGCTCATTCCTAATGAAATATGCACGAGTGTATTACATTGGTCCTTCCCTCCTCCCATTTTAAGATCTGTTTTTTGCAGTTCAGATGGAGTACTGTGAAGAATGACTACAGTTTCACTGGCATAATTATTTTTTCATTAAATTCACCCACATCGTGCAGTAATTGGGTTTCCTGATTTGGAGTCCTGAAGGTTTTCAAGGTTATTTCGAGCTATCAGTCATGCCAACATCCATACCCAAATATGTCTTGTCCCTCCACTGGCACAGGTCATTATGCACCCTGCACTTTTGCCCAAGGCAAGTCTCTAATCTCTTCTTCTATCCTAATCTGGTTACCCCTGGCACAGATGAATCCTGTATCTACTCCAGCCACCCATCAGTAAGCAGAGAAGGATCTAACATTGACACCAATATGAATTTTGTACATACTTTTTTTTTTCCCCCCAGAACTGGAGAAAGCACATTAAACTACCCTTGTTGGTTGGAAGGATGCCAACCTGAAAACAGCATGCTGCTATGCACATTGCTTTGCATAAGCAGAGGGACCTGCCCAAAGTGATCAGCTTCCAGTTTGGTAATTTTTGTGATGACAGTGATGAGCTTTATAGCAGTTACCCCTGCTGGAAACATAAACACACATATATTACGCACTGAAAAGGAGTGGTTAGATGATTTTTCAACACACCTAGTGATCTTGACTTGTATAAAAGAAAGAGAGAATGTTTTGTTCACATGAAGCCAGGCCTGGGAACATGCTATTTCAGGACAGACATTTTAAATACCACTTATATGCACAAGTCGAAAGTTTCTTTATTGTTGTTTCAGGATTTTTTTTTAAGCACAGAAATACTCAAATCCATTGAAACTTTTAAACCACTTAGCTTAATTCTTAACCACTTTAGTGCTGTCCTTATTCACTTCAGCTTTTGCTCTTGAAGCAGACATCTTGGCAAGCAGGAGATCTTTCTTCATGTTTTTTGAAGAGATTTAGATAAATCTGAGACTAAGAGTGAAGAGACAGGACAGATAAGATTGGCACTTGTTATATCTTCAATAAAGGCAAGAATATTCTGGGGCATCTTAGCCAGGAAGGCCAACTGTTACAAACCAAAGAAATTACAAGTAAGGAGAAAAATTATACACACATCAGCACAATGAATTCCGTGTACATACCTTGTTCACTCAGCCTGCAGCAACTACCTGAAAGGAGGTTGTAGAAGAGAGGATGTTGGTCTCTTCTACCAAGTAACGAGCAATAGCATGAGAGGAAAAGTCCTCAAGTTCCACCAGGGGAGGTTCATATTGGATGTTTGGAAAAATTTCTTCATGGAAACGGTTGTCAGACATTGGGACAGGCTGCCCAGGGAAATGGTGGAGACATTATCCCCGGAGGCGTTTAAAAGGCTTTTAGATGAGGTTCTTAGGGACATGGTTTAGTGCTAGAGTTAGGCTATGGTTGGACTTGATGATCTTGAGGATCTCTTCCAACCAAAATGATTCTATGATCTATAACTACAAACTACCTCATGTTTGCCACCGGTCACAACATCTACGCAATTACTGCAGATCCCCTCCAGTACAGTAGGTAGCTAATGAGGTGCTGCTAATTTATGTTCAGAAAGCACCACTTTGTTGAATGCAAGATTTCAGGTTCTCCTGCACGGGGAACACCTGTGTGGGGAAGGTGGCTGTCCAGGGCACAGGAGTGCAACTCTGCCTTCTGATTTTGGGCATCCCCTCCACCCCTCCAGTTTTTGCACGGCATCGCAACTGCAGCTCAGTGGGGCAGAAGTTGCCTGGCATTTCCCAGTCTTCAGTGGATTATTATAGCTATTTTTGAGGTGCAATCACAAAGCTTCCTCTCTGCTAATTGCAAATTATTTAGCTTTTGGCAGATTGTAGCTGCGAAAACACACTTACATTAGCAGTAGAGTAAATAGTGCTGAGAAGGCAGGTGTGTTACCCTGAAAAAAATAGCAAGTTATTCAACTATTGGTGCGACTGAAATGTTGTTTAACTTCAGCACTTCCTTATTTTAATTAAACATGCCCCTTTCTTTCTTTCCTGAAGAGAATGTCAGCTAAGAAGCATAATGATAAAAAAATTAATTATTCAGATTTGCTGAGGACAAAGAAAGATTTCTTTCTCAGTCAATTTACAGTGAGTCAGTCTGCCAGGGCCAAGAATTAGCACTAAGTGAAAAGAAATGCAAGTGGGTAATTAACAGCAGTAACAGCAACACCAGAGATGGGAGATCAAAACACCAGAAACATGAATGTTCTTCAGATGCTGCCTTTGTTCAGACTGGCTGGAAAATGAGAGCAGTGCACTTTTCCTTCAGAAAATCAAAATGAACCATTTACCCTTGCCACATAACTCACTCCAACCTTACTCTCAGGTCTTAATCTTAGACACACACCTTCACAATCAAAATTTTAATTGCATGACACTGTTGTTGAGAAATATGTGATTCGATACAACATTCCTAACATGCCAAAATCAGTGCCATATTTGGGAAATCGGCTCTAGCTATCTCTGGTAAAATTTTATAGCCATTACTTACTATTGTATTCCTATTTTTCTTGTTGTTCTTTATCGGGGTATTAGATGTTCGTCTCATTGTGGGATCCAAGAAGTCACGCTAAGGCTGGCACAGATCAAATTTCAGCTCAAAACCCACAGGAATGACACTTTATAAGCAGAGCAAGGTAGAATCAAAGGCATAAAAAACTGATAGCCTTGTTTTGACCATGGTAAAATACAGACTGAACACGGATGTAGAGAACTCTGATGCTTGAATAGCTTGAGATTACCTAAAGTATACTGCAGCCCATCCTAGTACAATAGCAGAGTTTTGGGAAGAACTTCTGTTTCTTGAAATTTAAATTTCTTAGTGCATATATTTAAAACCAGTGGCACTTCTGAGTAATTCTAGTTTTACACTGACACAGATATTAGTAATGTTATGTTAAAGGATAAAATATAATAATTAAAGAAAAAATACACTGTACAAATAAAGTCATATATGACATATAATAAAATGGATTAGAAAAAAATTAGACGATATCAAATCCTGAATATATGCCAAAACCTCCAAATACTCATTCAGATACTAACTGGGTGCTTCACCCAGAAGAGCCTTGGCTCTTGGTCATTACACATGACAGCACAAATTTGGTATATCAAAGTGAGTGTTTTTTGAGGGTCAGATGGTTGGTGCTTTGGTTCCCTTCCCACTTCTGTCCTACTGCAGACAGAGACCAGATACACATCTGTGGCACTTCCCTGGTCCTCCAGCATCTGGTCATACTCAGCAGCCTTGCAAATCAAGCGGCTTCTGCCAGTCCTTTCAAGGAATGCAGAAACTGAAGGTTTAGGAAGGGAAGGCAGCATTTTGTGTCCCTCCTGTACTAAGGGGTCCTCCTGGAGTCAGGCAGAACCTGGCTGTCCAGGAAATACTTTTTTAAACAGTGCTTTCCTCTCACTAAAGGTTGCCAAAGTAATACTTGCATGTGCAGCATTCAGTGTAAGATAGGATTACTTCATTAATCACTTCATTTAAAATGGAAAGTATTTTCCTTATTCACTTGAGGATTTTGCCTTGGCTGGGGTTAACCCACAGGTCTCCCGCTAGCATTTTCTGCTCAATTAGTTCTTTCAAAGGGATTATTGAACCAACATAGATATTGTGTAATCTATCTTAAATCAGGAAATAGTATAATGAGAAGCAGTTACATGTGGAAGGGAGGTCAAAAAAAGCAGCAACAGGAACTCAGAAAATATAAGGATAAAAATAAAAGGACAGGTGCTGTCTTCAGTCATGTAATGTGATGGGGACTCAGTAATTGACCTAAAAATAGAGGAGAGTAAAAGAAAACATTCTGAGAAGTGGAGTAGAGGCCATAACCTCAGCTGGTGTAATTCAACATACTTCTACAGAAATTAGAGCAGAAGTGAATCACTATAGCAGAATAATAAGAACTTACATATTTATAGAAGCTGTAGCAAAAATAGCACTTGTCATAAAACATTACTCAAAGCTAAAGCAAAATGATTATCGAAGTAGACCACATTCTGTGAAAAGAGCTGTGATTACTGTATTATGCTTACAGTAAAGGCAGGCCATGCATAGACTAGGTTAATTTTAAATACAAGTTAAGCAAGAAGCATTTGGTAACTATGATACAGATGGTAACAATCCTAAAAAAGAAAGGATCATGTTTATATTTTCCTCCATGGCAGTATTTTTGGAAGGACAATGGCTAAATCAGAACAAATACTTAAGTGGATCATGCTCAGCTGGATATACATCTGATCAGATTTCAAACCTTGACAGTTTTGCCTTGGATATAATTATTTCAGGCTCTGGACAACTACTGAAGGAATTTTATGTATCAGAGGCAAATGGTGATTTTAAAGGATGGGCATTCCCCATCAGTCTATGGACAAAAGGACACCCAAGCCTAAAATTGCCTGAGACAACATAAACCTCAATTTTAGCTTTCTTGCTTTGAAATGAGATATTAGATCTCCATTTTTCCCTGTTTCAAAACAGCCCTGGTCAGCTTATTCTGCATCCCATCCTGAGCAATATCACTGTTGAGAAACATTGAGAGACAGAATAGATGAGGAAAAGCTACTTTTCTCTTTGGTTGATTTTATTCGCTTGAATAAAAACCTTTCAGAAAGTTGGAGAAACTCTGCTCCAAGAAGAGTAAACAGGAGGAGAAATATACTTTCTGGCTGGTATCATGTAGGCCAAGAATACTGCTAAATCTGTGCTTTAATCACTGACATTTTATGCAACCGTCTATAATTAAAAGCAGTGTTTTCACCCAAAATGTATCTTATGCAAGCAACATATGTTTTGTGCAATTGAGCTTAACTGTTCAGATCCACTGAAGGAGCAACTTCATTCCTGGAGAGTTGAGACCAGACCGTTTCCTTACAGTGCTGCTACACTTCAGGAAGCCAAGCTCAGCATTACCATTGCCACGCTCACAAAGGCTGAGCACGATACCCTTGTTGTTGTAAATCAGCCTAGTGAAAGCTAGTGACAGCTGCTGTAAATCAGCTGTGAAAGTTCACAGCACTGCACAGATTTAAGCCTATGGAGACCGTGACTCCTGTTTAAGCAGGACTATTAGACTGCTGATACTTCGCGCAGCATCGGTATAATTGCATCCAGAAGTGGTTTTCTCCCACAGAGGGTAAATGCAAAGCCCAGTAGCAGAGCCAGCTCCTCAGATGCATTGCTGGGTCATTGCATCCATTTTGCACATTCATAGGTGAGCAGTCTTGTATGAACCATTTCAGAATACTGTACTTTAATACAACAGAGTAACGATAAATGATAGAAAGTCCTCTATTTTCTGTTTCAATAAGGCTAAGGAATAATTTGATAGTACAAAAATCACAGTTTAATTGAAACTTTTAATAGCTTTGAAAATATGTTTATTCACAAAATAGAGTTCTAGCCTTTCCAAAGATCAATGAAAACTGTATGAGTGTATTCTTTCTTTGAGTACTAGCACAGCCAGAAAGTGTTATAGAACCGCTATGGTTATTGGCTTTAAATGGAAGCCAAAAAATTTTAAAACAGCTAAACCAACAGCTTCAATTTACTATGCTTGATTTGCAGCTGAATAGGCTAAAATGAAATAAAACTAATATATATGCCTCAAGGTTACAAGATAATTTTTCAACAGAGCAGTAACACAACATATACAGTTTTCTTCAAACAGAAGAACAAAAAAAATTAACGAAAATATCAACACTACTCGGAGCTGTTTGCAAAGCATCAAGAACCTCTCCAGAAAAAAGTCATCTTTTTCACAACATTTTGAACCAGCTCTTCTCAAATGCTTAGAAATCTCTTTCAGGAGCCAAGCAGAGACTTGGCACCAACTTGAATTGTGTGCTGCAACATCAGGAAACACAGTGCAGTAGGATAATATAATAATAACCCTTCTTGTTCTGTTAATATTTTCTCCATGGTTTGTTTTGCCCAGAAACATCCTAGAGGGTTTTTTATCATTTCCTTTTTTTGCCTGAAATACAGTGTGTTTCAAAAAGATGGACCAAATTTCAAAGATAAAGAGATTTCAAATTGGGTCCATCTTTCTGAAATACCCTGTAGTGACCTGCTGATAATCTGATCTGTGAACCAACTAACTTGTCCTCCAACAAATCTGTCATCAGCTGTCACTGCAAAGTTCACAGGATGGTGCAAGGTGCTAATAAGAAGCCTGATAAGCAGCAAACAAATATTGACTGGTTATTTATACTTAATAATTTTAGAAACCATGTAACTAGTCACACACTGTGTCACCACCTTTCTTTTATTACATCCTATTAATATAGCACTTTGTTCAAGTCTTCATCCTAGAGTGAGCCTGTAGATACATACATGACTATATTCTGCCTTCTGTGCACAAGAGTTTTCTTGTTCCTTACTGGAAACTCTGCTATTAACCTTGCAAGCGGTCATGAGAAATGTGCTCAGGATCGTGCAGTAGCACAGAAATGCTAAGGAAGCCTCACTGTGCGCTTTTTTCTCTCCCAGTAGACAAGGAGGTATCTGTGGCTCTGCAGTAATACCAAATCTGCAGCAATGCAAGATCTGATTAGCAAAACTGTGCAAACTTCTTTGGTTAGTGTCAGGAAAACTCTTTCTGATCATTTAGTGAAAAACAGTAACATCGGATTGCTTGACATCCCACTTATTACATACTTACCAGTCTGTGTGTTCTCCATTTTGACAGAAAATCCTGTCTTAAATATTGGCATTGGACTAAAACAAGATTACCTAGCAAAGCGGCCAGTGGAGTTGGGGATGTTTTGAGACGGGCTTTTGAAACAAGCAGTTGATTCGTAACCAATGTTCTCTGCAGATATCAATATTAGGAGGATTATGAATACTGTTTGTCTCAAAAGTTGAAAGACTGCATTTGTTTAAACAGTAACAGTATTGTTTTAGCTGTCACAATATAAGGCCCCTGGCAAGGTATGTGGGAGGAGCTGACAAATTTTTGTAGGCCAGCTGACATAATTGGGAAAAAAACAAACAAGCAAGTATTTTTTGAAGTTTCTGCAGTTTGCAAGAGCTTGTCTGTTGGTTCCCAGCCCTCACCCCCCCTTTTTTCTTTCTCAGCTATATCCACAAGTCTAAGAGCAGACAGTACATTTCCATTTTATAACAGGCACACTAATAGGAGAGAGAAAGTGCAGATGTTCTTGAGGACTTACATAAATGTAAAACCTTTGATAATTTAGTTCAAAACCAATCAACCAACCAGAAATCCTTGTGTGAACTTCAGTGGTATTTTTATGGTAAATAGA
Source organism: Caloenas nicobarica (assembly GCF_036013445.1). Classification (NCBI taxonomy): domain Eukaryota; kingdom Metazoa; phylum Chordata; class Aves; order Columbiformes; family Columbidae; genus Caloenas; species Caloenas nicobarica. The sequence continues at coordinate 42,346,294 of NC_088246.1, read as the reverse complement.
GATGATCGGGGAAAGCATGGTGCATTCCTCTTTATATAAAGTTTTGCACTTGCTTTGCTCGATGGCATACCTGTAACCAGCAGTGGAACCCCTTAGCAGATGTTCCCAATATTGACAGATCTTATGTGAGAGAAAATAGTTTAAACAGCTGGGTACACTAGGGGACAATATAAGACACAGTTTATCTTAATCCTAGAATTCTACCACAAAGTATTTTTTATCCTAGTCTCTCTTAAGGTTTTCTGTTGTTTCCCCAACCTCTTTCCCAGGACAACTGCAAAAGCAAGAGACGAAGGTGAACTCAGAGACTCAGACACCATGTAACAAGCCACAGAAGTTTGTCTCTGAGCAAACAAGCCATCTGTTGTCAGCTACTTTTCAAGAGCTTGCGGATGCACAATTTGATCTTCATGGTGAATTCGACGAGCAAAATGGAAGCACTTCAGTATGTCACATATTTCTAAAGCTAGACTTTCCTGGCCAGCTGATTAATACATACTGCATTAGGATATGATGTCCGACACCAAGACCTTTTGTTGTAATGAGTGGCCAAGCATTCAGATACTCTGAGCCTTTAATCCTCATTCAAGTCACTGAAGTAAATGTAGTTTTCCCCTGGAGACAGTTCCAGAAAACACGATAAAAAAGCAATTTCCTCTCTTCAAAAGTGGACATTAGCAGCTGTGTGCATTTTAGAAGAGGTCTTTAGGATGCTGGAGACCCTCTAACCACATGCACAAAGGTATAGTTAACACACCGTATCTAGAAAACATCCTCAAAACATGGAACTCCTTTTCCAAATACACTTCTTCTCATCATGGATCTGGCACGAATGAGGAAGACAAACTGTTTGCAGAGCTTGTATTCGCACATATCTGCAGAGCATCCTTCAGCCCTTAGACCCCACTGGAGCTTGTCATTGTTCTGTGTTGATCCAGAAGATAGAGTCTTGCCTTCAGCAACTGGCAGGAAGAAACAAAGCAAAGTGAAAAGGGAAGAAACCTACGTCAACAAACATCTCCACTCCTTGGGGGTGATCTGGGAGATGAACCGAGTGAGCACCATACCAGGCCTATGCATGGCAGAGAAGGTTCAGGGTATGGAGGCAGGAGCAGCACCAACTCTTGCTGATGACCAGCTTGACAACCCACCACACTGGCTGAGAGAGGCCAGCCCACACCTCGCCCTGTGCCAGGTGGAGCCCAAAAGAGCAGCACCTATCTGCTCAATTCCCACCCCGCTGGCAGCAGCATCCCCACAGACCCTCACTCAGCATCTGCAAGCATCATAGCTCAGCACAAGAAGAAGGTGTCCTGGGCTTGGCTTCACTCTCCCAGGCTGCCCTGCACTTTTGAAATTAAGAACTTTTAAAATTCTTTTAAAGAAAGATACTTTGATTTCTGTCTTTTATCTTCTTCCTAAACAGGCATTTCTAACTTAGGGTCTTCACGAAGAAGATGCTAAAGGATCCTTGTTCTTTAAGACAAGGTTTTAATCCCCTCGACTTCCAAAACAATCTGGATAATCCAGCTCTAAGTCTCCTCATTAAGGCCAGATTTACAAAAATCTCAATCAGACTTCTGCTTGAGGTTTTCTAAATCTGGTTCTAATACAGATAGTTAGAGCTGGAACACAGATTAGCTTGAAACTTTGGGGAATTAAAAGAAATCAAACCAGCAGATAAAACCTGTACAACAAATATTCCTTCCGCTGTAGTTGACGTGAGAGAACATGTATATTTTGTATGAGGCTTGTCTTCCCTGTCTATTTGGTGACTAAATTACAGCTGCTGGGCAAAGGACAGGTGAAGAGAATAAAAATAAACCTTCTTGATTTTCTTTTACTTTTAATTTAGACCTATTTGAAAGAACTTGAGTTTAGTCTTGCAGACTTTCCAAGCCTCTTGAGTAACATCACAAGGCACATACAAGAGAACCATATGATCAGGCCCAATCAACATGGGTTTATGAAAGACGGGTCCTGTTTGACCAACCTGGTCTCCTTCTACGACAAGGTGACTCACCTAGTAGATGAAGGAAAGGCTGTGCATGTTGTGTACTTAAGACTTTAGTAAGGTCTTTGACACCATACCCCACAGCATTCTCCTGGAGAAGCTGGCAGCTCACGGCCTGGATGGGTGTACTCTGCGATGGATAAAGAACTGGCTGGAGAGCCGGGCCCGAAGAGTGATGGTGAACGGAGCCAAATCCAGTTGGCGGCTGGTCATAAGTGGTGTTCCCCAGGGCTCAGTATTGGGGCCAGTTCTATTTCATCTCTTTATCAATTATCTGGATGAGGGGATTGAGTGCACCCTCAGTAAGTTTGCAGACGACACCAAATTGGGTGGAAATGTTGATCTGCTGGAGGGTAGGAAGGCCACGCAGAGGGTTCTGGACTGGCTGGATCATTGGGCTGAGGCCAATTCTATGAGGTTCAACAAGGCCAAGTGCCGGGTCCTGCACTTGGGTCACAACAACCCTAGGCAGCGCTACAGGCTCAGGGAAGAGTGGCTGGAAAGCTGCCTGGCAGAGAGGGGTCTGGGGATGTTGATTGACAGCTGGGTGAATATGAGCCAGCAGTGTGCCCAGGTGGCCAAAAAGGCCAACAGCACCCTTGCTTTTATCAGGAATAGTCTGGCCAGCAGGACCAGGGAGGTGGTTGTGCCACTGTACTTGGTGCTAGTGAGGCCCCACCTTGAATCCTGTGTTCAGTTTGGGGCCCCTCATCATAAGAAAGACATTGAGGTACTGGAGAGAGTGCAGAGAAGGGCAATGAAGCTGGTGAGGGGTCTGGAGCACAAGTCTGATGAGGAGCAGCTGAGGGAACTGGGGCTGTTCAGCCTGGAGAAAAGGAGGCTGAAGGGAGACCTTATCGCTGTCTACAACTACCTGAAAGGAGGTTGTAGCATGGAGGGTGTTGGTCTCTTCTGCCAAGTAGCAAGTGATAAGACAAGAGGAAATGGACTCAAATTGCACCAGTGGAGGTTTAGATTGGATATTAGGAAAAAATTCTTCACGGAAACGGTTGTCAGGCATTGGAACAGGCTGCCCAGGGAAGTGGTGGCGTCACCATCCCTGGAGGTGTTTAAAAGGTGTATAGATTAGGTTCTTAGGGACATGGTTTAATGCTAGAGTTAGGTTAGGTTATGGTTTGACTCGATGATCCTGAGGATCTCTTCCAACTGAAATGATTCTATGATTCTATGCATCAAGGATATTTATTTTGAGTTCATGCACTTCCATGAAGATGCCAAGTTATTATTAAAGACTTTAAGAATGTATTTATCTGACATTAATTAGTCACTGGAAAAAAAAATAAAGTTAGATGCTAGCAGAATTTGAGGTAATCTGACTTAATAAAGCTTTTCCTGTTTCTTATTAAACATCATTTGCCTGTGGCAGTTGATCACTTCGCTATTTCTCCAGTCACTGTAAAATTCTGCAGCCCTGGTAGGACTTCAATTTCGAAAGTGAAAAACGAGCAAGATGGAAAGAATAAAAATGAAAAATCTGTTTTCTGAACACCTTTCCAGGCATCTTCCATACATCTTTTTCTTCACAGGTGACCTTTACCAAGGTATATTTGTCTAAAAGTCAAGCAACACTCCTGTATTTCATCTAGAATTTCCCAACCTTTGTTGATACAAAGCACCCCAGCAGACAGGTCTCCCATCCATACCATTCACATTTAAGAATGATGACGTCCTAGAAGAGGCCAGCAGCAGGCAGCAAGGGCTTACATTTACAGTACTTGACCATATTTCATAGAATTTTAGTGATAACAGCCCCAGAGAAATCCTCATTTCCTTGATAATGATTAGGATCTTGGGTAGAGACAGCAACTGTATCTAAGACAAGTTATATATGCCTGGAAAACAAGGTTATTTTTAAATGCAGGATGCCTGCTTATTAACTCTTTCTCTGTAAATTCCTCATAGAAGTGAGAGATATAATACTAGCATGAAAACCACTAGAGTTAATTAACCTTTGGTTTGAAGGTACAGTTTTTAAGTTAAGACAAAGCCTGAGACTGATATTTTAAAAGTTGTTTAAATTTTTAAGGTCTTGTTGGGTGAGGGAGGTACCTTCAAACGGAGAGGGAGTTATGTCTTGAGTCAACCAAATAACATTTTTGCAGTTTAGGCTGAAAGGTACAGCATCTCACAAGTTCAGTTTTAGAAAATTCGTAATCAGATCCTGTTCACTGGCAAACAATGTAATATGAAAAAAAGTTCAGGGATGATTTAGCTACATCAGCATGCTAGGAACTGGTGGGAAGGTGAGAAACTTGGAGAAAAGCATCAGAAAATATGGATCAGTACCTGTCATTTTGCACGCACAAGATATCACTCACCGTGCCATGTATGTGTATGCATTCATACACAGAGAGACAATTATATATATATGTATATGTACATTTGAGTGGACTAACTGCTCCACTGTCCACTTTCCAGAGGATAAACACATAACAAAACTGACATGGTCGTAATAGGCCTTCTGAACACATGCAGGCTTCTGGCTTCTTCTGCCTCCATGACTTTGTGGTATACTAGCATGCTCTTACAAGAAGGAGGAGCAGAGACACAAGTCTGTACCTGTCCCTAGTACTTTCTAGTTAGATTATAACTGCTCTTTCTTAGCCCTGCTTTACTGCCCTTTCAGAGCAGCAATCACGTTTTTAATATTGTACCAGATAATTCTAAACAGAAGTCTTATTGGCCTTCCCAGGCTTCGGGCTAAAAGCCAGGAATGCTACTACCTTTAAGGTGGGAGAGGAGTTAATGCAGATCTTCCTTGCCCTTCCACATATTGATGAAAGAATATGACCTTTTCAAAATTCACTGAAGATAATAATTATAATTAGATTCTCTTTGTTATCTGCAAAGCCTTGAAGCTCTCTTGATCTACTTAGCCCTGACAGCTCAAGTCAATGCTGAAACAAACTGAGGCCAACCCAAACCCTTGTATCATTATCTTTTTCTCTGATAGGAATACTGAGGCATAACTGGGGTAGGAACAATAAGCACATTTAAACTAAATGGACTAAATATTCCCTCCAAACTACCATGTATTTCTTTCCTTCATGCTCAGTGAGGATGCTGGCAGATAAAAATGCTTTCTGCAAGAGGACCTTCACTATGATAAATGAGAACAGCTCCTTCGATTTTAATGGAATTACATTAAGGTACTGCAGGTAAGGATCTGACCCTCTACACTTCTGGATTTCACCCAGGAAAGCATTGCAGCAGGGTAGGTGGTCTCCCAGCTTACAAATTTTTAAAAAGACAGACAAAGCTGGGAGAGGCATGCAAGGGGCAACTTGATTTATGTAGCCTGCTCCCTTCTTCACTACATCTTCCCTGTGTTTCAAAAGACCCATACAGCTGGTTTAAACACCTTTCTGTGGGAGAGCAGAGCATGGACATTATTTACAATTTTCTGACTGGAAAGAAAAATGTCTTTCCTGTTCGGAGTTGGTGAGGGCTGGGCAGGGAAGAGCCAAGCACCAGGCAAGCTGTAGGGTGGACATGTGACAGTGACTGATCAACTCAGCAGCCACTGCAGCAGTTGGCACCTTTTCTCCGCTACCTGGCTCAGTGGGAACCAGCCACACAGTACAAGCAGGGCCAGTGGTGGGATGCCACCTACCAGCCCAGGTCATCATGCCATGGAGGCCTCAGAGGCTGCAAGTGGTGAGACAGAAACACTCTGGCAAGGCTGGGTGGGGCTGGGCAACTGATCTCCTCATCAGAAGCATAAGTATCTGAACACCCCTCTCTCCCAGCTCAGCTTTGTCCCCAAATGGCCTTTCTGGAGCAGGGAGCAGCGTCAATGGTCTTATAGGAGGTGGAAAACAAATCACAGTGTCAGCAAGGGTCATGGTGACTGAATGGAGGGAATTCCCTCTGCATCCTCCTCTCCCTCCTCATCAGCTGCCTGAATCAATGCAAAAACCCATGCAGAGCATCCTCTCCAGGTAGTCATCTTACCCCAGCCTCTCCCACCTCTTCCTTCCCTCTCTGCAGAGCACTCAGGGCTTCTCCCATATACAGACTACAGGTTTCTGGGTTAAACTGGCTTTTCCAGGCATTCGTGTAACCCGTTGCTTCAAATCAGGTCCTCCTTCACCCACCCCAGCTACTCCTTTCTCCTGGGAGCACAAGGAGCAGATTCCCTTCACCCTTCACCTTGCCTCTGCCTCACCTCTTCTCTCCAATAGGAAATGAAGCTTACACGTGGAAACGCATGAAGTTTGAGAGACAGGTCAATAGTTTGCCATTGAAGGACACGGAGAATGCCTCTGAATGTAACTGTCAGGCGAACAAGGTGTCTTTTGCTCAGAGGCAGGTGCCTCGCACTTGGACAGGGATGCACCAAGAATTTGGCTGACTCCTTGCCCTGGGGAAGTGGCCTCAGACAAAAGCAACCCAGCAGGCCCTGAGATGACATATATCATGCAGTAATTAAGTGATTCTGCATTATGACAGTGATAACTAATGATTTAATTACTCTACCTTCACTTTTACAGAAGATGTTCCAGTATTAGGCCAGTAAGAGAACAGAAGACAAAAAAATAATGAATCTTTTATACCAATACCAGAATAGGGTGTGAACATGGCGATCACCCTCTGACCTTCTCAGACCCACTCTCCAAAAAGCCTGTGGACAACTTCCCCAGGATATTGCTGCCACCCAAGCCCGTCATCTGTATGCACACTGACAATGTAGGGCATAGAAATTCCCATTCTCCTACCAGCAAGATCTAGCTGAGTCGAATGTTACCGCACCCATGCACGTGCACACACACATGCATGGGGACAGGAGGCTGGAACAGCTGAAGTTCATGTGTCATGAACCAATGTGGTTTTCTACAAGGGATGAGAACTGGTGTTTCAAACCCAAGTTCATCAGAAACAGCTTCATCGGGTCTGCAGTGAGAGGTGCCATCTGCTCACTCTTCACATCTTCAGTCAAACCATGCAGCGCCTTTCACAGGCATCTTCTCAGTTTGTCCTGAAGAGTTGGTTCTCCATTTTGCTCAATCCAACACCTGCAGCAGAAGGAGCACCCTCATCAGACACCAAATACCATGGTCACATAACGTGAGCAGTCATCACCCATAGACCTCTAGCAGCTAAAACTGACTGCCATACCTATAGTCACCACCATGCTATGTCAAAACAAAACCACTGGCATCAGAAGCAAAAGCATTTCAACACTGATTAAGGGCTTACCTGCAGGATTTTCCAAACGTAAAGCCTAATTAGCCATTGCATTTCTGTGGGTTTTCAGGAAAAGCAGCTCAGCTCTAAATGACACTTCTCACCCCAAACCATTTGTTCTCTCTGCTAAGTACAGCATCTATTTACTGACCCAGTCAGGGGCCAGGCATGAAATGTGTGTCGGGTCTCCTCAGGTCCACAATGACATACTGTCGTGGTTTTAATTGAGATAGTTTCCATGAAAGACATTTCCTCCACCCTCTCAGAAAAGCCTGAAAATTTAGAGCTTGTTCCTTCCAAGATAACTTTTTTGCTCACCTCCACAGTGCTGCTCGCAGAGGACACAACAGTGCAGAACAGCAGTAATTGTGGAAAAATACTGGAATACAAACATTTAAACAATAATGGTGGTTATTTTCCAGAAGCCTGCTGACTCCAGCAATTTTGCTATAAAGTAACTTCGTGGGTGATGCTGGCTGAACAGTGACCCATTACAGGAAGCTAATAACATCCAGTGAATCCACTTATATACTGTTATTTTTTTACACTGAGGAGGCCTGTCCTCATACACACACACAGATTCCAGAGAAGTCTATGTACAGCCAAATACAAAAAGACACCATCTGTCTTTTATCAGATAAACAATAAAAAGTTAAGACAATTGTAACTGCTGCTTGCCGCCAGCATGAGGAAATGCTAGTTCCCTATTGCCACTCCGCAAGTCTGAGAGTGTGATGCCATTATTTAGAGGTTAAACCCATGTTAACCCCTTCAGTACAAAAGCAATTGCCAAAACAATCACTCAGTTCACCCTGTACCGAAACCACATTTATTGCAGAAACGCTGATCCCACGGTAACGGCAAAACTTCCACTTTACACACAGCCCAAAGTGTATTCCTGGATTTGGGAAGGAAGTCTGCTAACAAAGAGCACAAATTCAAGTTCAGTCAGGAATGTTGGCACATCACAATGTGAGAACCCAAGATAGACACTAATTTTGCTTTATTATTTAAAAATAATTTTTTTTCAGCTTTACAATTTGCATCTAGTATGATCCTTCCAACTATCATTTCAGGGTTGCCACAGTTTTTGAAAAGAAATAAATGGTTCGAAGAACTGCAGAGCTTGTCTTTTTAAAGAATATCTTTATACATTACTCCGCCCTTCCAAACAGATAGTCCTTTTCTACTTCAGAACTTCAGAATAAAATACAGTCAATTCCACTTTGTCCATTTATTGATCAGCCATTTTTTAAAAAAGCTTGTGTATACACGATATCTAATTTTCTTTGTAAAAAACCTAATAATATACCCATCAGTTCATGAATCTTGTAAAAAACATGAGAAAAGACCAAATCTGTGCTCACCTATGCACACATTTCTCAACAAGGTCTACCACTCATAGCAATAGGAAGTAATTCTGGTAAGTGAAAACAAGCTTGCTAAAGATTCAATATGAAGAGCTATGAAGGTTATTCAACCACAAAGGTAATATTAAACAACAAATGACTAAAGAGAGGGGAAAAAATTCTAACATTTTGAGTGTAGTTGTGATGTGGTTAGACACACCTTCTTGAAAATTAAACCAGTTATGTGGGTGTTTTTCTATTTATAATACTGGAGAGTCTGATGTCTCAAAATCAAATTGTGTCACTCTGTAGAAAAGTAGTCATGAAATTGGCTCACCCAGATAATTTGGCTTCATGAACAGGTCAGGATGCATTGTCAGAAAGAAAAAAAAAAACAAACACCCTATGGTTTTAGGGGGTGAGTTGCCTGGGATCCTGAGCTGTGGTGTGTCTGCTACTGGTGGCAACGGAGTCACATCAAGAGGGTTCCCAGATTACCCAAACAGCAGGTTCCCTCCCTTTACATATGGCCTAAAACAATGTGGGACTCTGAGCTCTGCTGTCAGGGTGGCATTTCCCAGGGATGGTGTTTCCCAAAACACTCATCCTTAGTGACTGCACGAAGAAAGAGAGAAGAAGTTGGTTGTTCTGAAACAGTAACCAGGCCTGTAGCTTCTGAAATAGCGTAGTAAAAAGGTGCCTTGGTTACCCCTTACACAGGCCCAATAAGAATATTAAAGCCCGTATCTCCTTGAGAATCTGAAATAGCTCTAGTATTACCTTAATTCAACAACTCTTTTCCTTTGCCACTAAATTTAATTAACGGAGTATAGAAAGATTGTCTACAGAGCTTATTTGTTGCATTCACTTTTTCAGCCAACTTGCTACGCCTCAGTATTCTCTGTTGCTAAGATCTCCAATTATAAGAGACTTTGCTGAAAGTGAATGTTAATCTGGCTTACGTACGGTAATAAAAAATTGGTAAGCCATGAAATGCAGTGCTGAGCACAAAGCTAATCCTCAAAGGAAGAAAGAAGAATAGGTTGTGCTAGGGCTTTTCTGCTTCCTTTTTGTCCAGCTTTGATTTATGAAGAGGATCTGAAAGTTCTGGAGTCTGTTTTTCCTTTCCAATTTTTTCCTTGCTTTTTTACATTAAAAACTTTCAGAACATACCTGAAAGAGCATGGTCTCATAGCCACATTTATGTAAGGAAAAGGTAAAATTTTTAATATATACCTAAATATTTTTAGGGAGATATGCAGACAGGCATACAAACAGACTCACTGCAGATGCGATTTATCTAACATGTTAAATTTCAATCGCCTTTTAAACACAAGTATTGGCAGGTCAGATACTACCACTGTTAGGGCAGATTTGTCTAAAAAGATGTGTTTTCCCAAATTAAGATGGAGCTATGAAAAAATCTAGTGATCACAAACTCTTTAATTATGAGGCAGAGACTGAAATTGTGAAAGATAAAGATATCTAAACAGACTGTTAAACATACGGACTTTCTTTCTTCCCTCCTCCCCCAATGCCCAGTTTAATCTGCCGCTAACAAACGAGCTTTGGATATTGTTGCATCTTTATGAAATCTGCTTGCAGACTGCCCCACCAAACTAGTAGGATGCTCACAAGGTCCATTTGAAACCTCACAGCAGCATGAAGAATAATACAGATGTTTGAACTCCCAAATACTTCACTGCCTCTCCCTTAACAGTAAGGAAAGCTTAAAACCATCTCATTTTTCATTCTGGAGCTTTTGTTGGATTTAGCTGCTGTGTTCGGACTCAGAACCATCTCAAGAAATCTCCTCCAAGGGGCATAACTATCTCCTAGGAGAAAAACACAGCCAAACACACTGCAATGCCAAGAACCTACTTATTAACAAGCGCAGAAGAGAACAGATCCAAGGACACTAGTCACATTTGCACATTTTACAAATAGGACTGTTTCTTATGAGCTAAAAGGCATTACATCATCCACGTAACCATTTTTCTTTCTAGAAAATCATACTGCTTTCTGTGAGCTGGAAGGAAAACAAAAGGTTGTTCACAAAGGTCTGTAACAGCTTTACATGGTAAGCAGCGGCTTCGAGTAAGGATCTCAGAAACAGGCTGAGCTGCGCCAGTGTCGCCCTGTTTTCTGTCACGTCGTGTGCAGCTGGTGCTGGGACCAAGGGAGCACTGAAAGGCTGAGGATGGAGGTGTACTTGGCTCAGGAGGAGCATGAATCATGGCTTCAAAGCAGCTCGTTTCATGATTAAATAGGGGAAATGAAAGCACCCAAAGGAGTTGCTGTTTTATCTGCGTCCATGTGCATACACGTACCTGACACGCTCATGCACATGACTAACTGCAGGGAAGTACGAGTGAATTCGAGAGATGTATGGTTGACCTGCACGCACACATACTTGTGTATGTATTGGCATGCAAAAAACACCTACTTCATATACTGCCATGGTATGGCATGTACACTCTGCGTTTAATGCTTGTTGGTTGGTTTCACTCCTCGAATTAATGGACTTCGGCAAACCAAAACTAAAGATGCCAGGGCATTTCCCTGCCGTACGTGGCACCATGAAGTATTCACACTTTCATTAAGTCGCCACACCACTTTTCACTTGAAGAAACAGACGATGAAGGGATTTCTTCGTGAAAAACAAGGCTTTAGTCTTATTTTAATGAAGAACCCATAGGGAAATCCTCATCCTTTTTACATGAACCACCAGGTGAGCAGTAAGAATAGTATCAAAGCACCTCGACGTGTCAGGGACGATCTCCCCAGCGAAAAGCTGTCACTCCTTTAGTTAACAGAGCCTCAGCACGACTCAGCACAGAGTGCTCAAACCCTCCCCGGCAGTTAGCGCTGTGAATCACAGCGAGGAGACACCAACAGTTTAATGTGATTTTGCTTTTCCTGGGCCTCATTCCCACTCCACAGATGTGAAACTTCCTTGTCTGCACAACAAATGCCCCCTCCTGCCCCACAGGGAGGGCAGTGCAGCAGGGTTTGCATCCTGGCCAATGCATGAGAGCAACGGTGTCATAAAATCAAGCCCACCTCCCCTTCTTCAACAAACACCTGCAGCAGCACCTCAGGGAGAATCCGAGCAGCACAGACTTGTGAACCTTTCCTATGGAAACCATCCCTGCTTCCTGGCATGAGCAGGGGCTTTCCTTCTTCAGAATTGTATCTACATCAGTGTTAACAGTGTTAAGTAACCTCTGACAACTTTGACTTCCATGAATTTGTGAAGTCCTACCTTTGAATGTGTTTTTTTCTCCACAGTATCCTGTACTTTATAACATAAATGCATGCTCTCTAACAAAAAATATATAAAAACAAAAGCAAACAAACAAAACACACCACCTGCTGCCTGGTATTCTTTAATCAAAACTGCTCTATTTTCTGTTGCAAGAAATGAACATCAGTCCTTCCAGTTAACTTTTGTGTACTACTCCTGGTTTTATGTCGTCTTCTTCTGGCATCTCATCCCCATGCTTGGGGATATTTAACGTCTTCTCCTATGGAAACAACTTCATATCCTTGATTATCTTTTTGCCTTTCTCTACATCTTCTGTAGTTTGGAGACTACAGATCTACTTTTTTGGGGGAGGAGGAGAACCTGAACTGAATGCAATGTTCTAGATGTGGGTTCATCAGAGATTTATTCAGTGGTTTACCCAGTCATTCCACCATGCTGTTTGGCTATTTCCCTCCCAATAATTTCTGGTGTTAGTCATCAAAGAGCTCCCAATGTGCCTCCAAGATGTTTTTTTCCTTTTGATTATAGCCAATTCAGAGAAGATCCTTGTGTTCATAGCTAAGGATGTGCCATCTGTAGTACTTTTCAATTATTCACACCAAATCCAACCTTCATTTTATCATCATCTGCTAACTTAGAAACGTGAGAACCTGCTATATTTCTTCACAGTTAGCTGTACGCTGGACTGTCCTCAGTAACTGTTTATGATCCACAAATGTTATCAGTTCATTATTAACTCCCTTTTCCAGATCATCCAGAATTAAGTTGCACAGCATTGGTCCCTTTCTGAGATCTTTGGGACACCTTTTCAGCAACCATCCTCCTTCAAGAAAACAGACAATTTCTTCTTCATTTCTTATCTTTTAACCAGTAACTAATTAATAGGATTATTTTTCCCCTTCTCACATGCTAGCCTAGTTTCTTTCAGAATATTTGTCATATCTATCCACAGCTCCCCCTTAGTACTTGATCAGCTCTTGGCCCTTGCTAAGGAGGGATTCCTGGTTCTGCTTTGCTTAGAAAAAAAATGTTCCCATTTGTTTTGGCCATACTATGGCTTTATATCTAATCCCCCAGAATTTACACCCTCTTCTATTTTCTTTCTTCAGATTTCACTCCTACAATTTAAAGACTATGTTTTTAACTCCTGAAATCTCATTTACTCTTGTTTAGCAATGCTAGCTTTTCTCCCAGTGTGGAAGTAGAAGGACACCCTTTTTAAAATCTATTTAGATTAACTCTGAGACCCTACTGAACATCCAAAAAATAAAGCTACTTTTAGTTACGAACCAATATGCAAATCAAAAAGCCTAATTTTATTTAACCTTTTTTTTTTTCTTTTCCTCTCCACCACTAGTGGTACTCTAGTTTGATCATGACACTAAGTTTGCTGCTGCTTTCTCGCCATCCTCCCCAGTGCTGAGGACACCTGCCTGAAGCTCCTGGGATACAGTAAGGGAATGTAAGATGAAAACCCACCGCATTTCCCCACTTACCTCTCTTTGATGTCCTGCAATGCAGCTCCTTCGTGTTGGCTCCTCCCCAGTGCTGCCGAGATGCCCTCCAGTCTTACCCAGGCTTCGGTACCTTGCACCTGGAGTCAGGGCACTCTGCTCACCCCACACTCTGCCCCTCTCTCATCACAGCGAGTGGTCCCAAAAATGGGCTACCATCCACCAGCTCTTCACCTGGCACCCCAAGGAGAGAAGTGCCCCTCAGGGACCCTCCACTCCAGGACATTTCACAGCCATTTTGTCATTGCTTCTCTCTTCTACTTGGTCAAACCCAGTGTGCTCTGGCACTGGACAGGTTTCTGATCAATAAATTACTCTGTTTTACATGGTTCAAATTTAAGCTTTTATTTGTTTTTTAAATTAAAAAAATAAACTTCGTTATTAAATAGTGGAATGGGTCTAAACTAATGTTTACATATTAATTCACTTGCTTTAGGATACCACCAGAGAAATAATTAAAGTATACCACCTGGACAAAACTTTCTGTTAGAAAGCTCAACAGCGGCGTAATTCAGTTAAACAGAAAAGAAAAAAAAAAAAGTCTTAATGTTTACAATGAATGTTAGAAGTAAACCTCTGGTTTTAGTGTCATCCAAATCTAGTTTCCACCACAAAGGCAGTCATTGTATTCAGAATACTATACCACAGTGCTAATGTCATCAGCTTCATCTGGTTTCTTTTGCCTGCTTGGCAGGGATTTCAAGTACTCAAGGTGCCTCCTTGCATCCTCCTGATTTTGCCGGACGTAATAAACCACGTATGAGATCACCATGGTGAACCAGCCAAACATGGTGACCAGCATGGCGTAGTCGGTAGTCTTTTTAGGAAGGTTGCAGAGGTCAGCATCATTGGCAGCGTTGAGGAACGGTCTCCCGGCGTGTTCATCCAGCACAGAAGTCTTGCAGATGACATTGTTGGCTGTCTCGTGGTTGGAGGCCATGCTCCTCAACACCTGCTGCAGTGTGCAGTCACAGTGCCAGGGATTGTTTGCAATTCTGGCTCTGGCCTTTAAGTTGTTGAAAGCGTTTTTGTGCACACTTTGAATCCGGTTGTCGGACAAATCCAGAGTCTGCAAGGTTTCTGCCACCCCTTTAAAGGCGTGTTCATCTATAAACTCAATCCCGTTTTTTGACAAATTGAGGACTCTGAGTTGGTGCAAGTCCTTAAAAATTTCATTGGGGATAGATGTTATCTGATTGGAGTCCAAATAAAGTAAGACTGTTTCTGGAGGAAGATCTCTGGGTATTTCTTTGAGGTTCGCATTGCTACAGCTGACATTCAGACCTCCGGAGTGAGAACAGAGGCAGCCTTTCGGGCACATACTGGCAGAATGAAAGCACAGTATCATGAGGACAAAACTTTGTAAGAGCAGACACATGGAGAGGGAACGAGTTAACCACAGGTCTACCAAATTCATGCTGGGGTGTCAGCATAATCATATGACCATCTCTCATTCAGCCAACAGTGGTGGGAAAAGGATCAGCAAAGTTGAAATGTGGCTTCATCTTCTTCGATGGGATTAGTAAAAACTGACTAACATGCAGGCTTCCTCATGGTCAATAATCTCCTTAGAAGCACACCTACAGAGAGGAAGGAAAACAAAGCCTTTATACCATAAACTCCAATCTCAAGTTTGTTTTTGTTAAAAAAATAATAGAAATAAAATTAAGTCAACATGAAGTGCAACACTAAATAAATGATCTATTATCCCCTCAGTGCACCAAAGGATTTACTTAGGTAACTCCTATTACCATTAATCTGAGTTTAGTACATAAATCCCCAGTACATTTTTATGAGGATAGACTACACTTATTACAAATCAGACAGGTTTGGGCTTTAATACTTTTTAGAGGAGGCATTGTTTTGTTTTTATCACAGACTTTTCTAAAACAGCTATAAAAATAATTACATTGTCCCTTGCTAAAGTAGAAGATGCATTAATAGGCACTAAGAGTTGGACCTCTGGCAACAGCGACAGGTAAGTGAGGAATTTGTAGTGGTTAGTGCAAACATCTCAAAATATTTTGTGCTATTTTAAGTGTAAATCAAAGTACTTCAGTAAGGAAATATTTTTACTGTATCAAGAAAAAAAAAATAAGTAAACCAAATGCTGTTGAAAGACATCACAAACATCCACCATCTCCTTGTTTGCCTCCCCCTACTTCTCTTCTGCTTTGGACCACTGAATTTCTTGTATCTCCCAGGATTTTGTGAGACACTGCTGTGAGACCCACAGAAATAATTCCTACTTCCAGTTTTCTTGAAAATTTTAACACAGAGAAAAAGAAAGAAATGTAACAATTGCCAAAAACCTCACATCCCCTCAACCAAATAAACCTCACACAAACCTACATACAAGCCAAACAAAAAAACCTATTATTCATGGCATGTAACTTGCTAACAGAACATGTGAAAAATATTGTTTCTGCTTCTCCCTTCTAAAGTTGGCTTAAAAGTAGTAAATATCCAGAAGCTTTTCCATTTTTTCCTTTAATTGGAGAACATACACAGAAGCCTGAAAGGCTGACTTATAAGCATTCAAAGACAACCTCATTTATTTCTTCCCCTATTACAGTAAACTACGAATTTTCTAACCGCAACAGGTCCATTTGTTTTCACATACATGCCCTCTGTATTTGTAGCAGCTTGGATATTTGCAGCCTCCAGGTTCTATTTACATATAAATGATTTTTTTTTTTTTCCGAACACACAGTATTGTCCACTGAACAACAAAATCCCTGCAGGAAGGATACATGTGATTCTACAGGAAAAAGAAGAAATTGCATTGGAACCACTTTTGCCTGTAGAACTCACGTACTAACTGCAGTTTCTGGCATATCACAGTAATACGGATCAAAAGTGTCATGCAGTATTTCAAACCCATAGCTCACGCTTTATTTAATCCTTTTGCTGAGGTGTAGCATGTCGGTAACCTCACAGAAAACAAACAAACAAACGAAAACCGAAACACCTGAATAACATGTACGTTACGTGTGATTGCTCCATGGCTATGGCTCAGGAGTAGCAAAAGCTCAGCACACTCACTGCAGCTCCGCAAAGAGCAGTAGTGTATCGCTACTACTCTTCAACTTATCTATTGATCAAGAGAGAAATGGCCCAGGAACCTCAACAGAAATTTTACACTTGGACTCCATAACATGGAAATCTTCTACTGTAAAATTAAAAAGAAAGGAAATTGTTGGCAACAAGATAGTGAAGTTAACCCTGGAAATGTGAACCATTAAGAAGAGAAGTAAACAGAGCACAAAAAGCTCCCTGTGAGGAAATGCAAGTGAGGCAGCACCTCTAGAAGAGAGAGTCCTGCAGGACCTCTGTGGAAGAAACAGGGTTTCCATGAGAGAAGCCGGTTTCACTGGCTGCATCGTTGCCATTTCTCCCTGCGGCTCTTTGGTCACCGCAGTGCTTGGCCTTCAGATCAGACAGAAACCTCTCACAGAAGGAGACAAGTTACAGAGGTTGTTTCTTCCCAGCCTGCCCAGAAGCGCTAAGTACTTGCTAAAACGTGCAGCGCATCCGGAGGCCAAGCTGGAGCTGGCAACCTGCTCCTCCATCCCGCGGCCCTGGGTGCTGCTGCAAGGCCTGTCCCTGGAAAAACAGCCACCTATCTTCCCTCCATGTTCACGTCTCGCTACTGTGCTGCACAAAAAAAGTAGATGAGTGGTCCAGCTCATCACCACAGAATAAGCATCTCATCACTGACTACTCGTACACAGTGGCTTTCCACCAACGACACTGGAGTCCTACTGCAGGAACCAATGGACTGGGGTGAAGGAGCAAAGACCTGAAGCAGATGCTTAATTTTGTAGAAGCATAAAAATCACACTGTTCCCACCAGAGTGTGACAATTAAGTTTCATATTTGAGCCATTACAGGCTAAAAAGCCCCTGCCAACCTGAAATTACACCATGGATCCTGCCGAGCCCTCCATAGTGCCGCTATGCCACCAGAGATCATGTGCCAAAGATGTCCCATGCACCAAAACTAATGTGGAACTTCTTCATCTCACAGAAGGCAAACGAAGCTCTTTTTCTTTAATGTATTAATGTGTTCAGAGTGGAAGAAGAAGGGTCATTACAGACTAAGCGGGAAAGTGTTTAATGAAGCAATGCCTTTTCAAAAGAGAAAACTAAGTAAATGGATAAAGAGGGAGAAAAACTCCCAATCTTTTAAGTAGTTAGAAAGTGCAAATACAAGTTTAAAACCGTAATTAACAACCCCGTCAACAAAACTTAGCTGAGCAAGAAAAAAGCTCAGCAAATTCTCGGTAAATTAACTGGAAACAACCCAACGAGACTGAGCATCGGTCAGGGGAAACAGAGCTTTGTTTACTTCTATGATCAGAATATCTGATCCAAGGGATATCTGAGGTTTGGGTTTCACGAACAAACTTACAGCAAGAACTTTCTTGACTCACAGGCAGCTTAGTGACTGCAGCAAGAGAAAAGAGAACTAAGATCCGCACATTTGAAACGCCAAAAGGAAGATTTTTGGCTTCCTGAGCATCTATCTAATTTTCTCTGCTTGGAACACAATGAATAAAGAAGGTAACAAAGTTGGAATAAAGACGAGAGATACATATCAGACAGAAACACTAAAAGACTACAGAGAAAGGGATGACAGACTCAGAATTAAAATAATACATGAATTAATTAGAAATCTGCCAATAAAGAAAAAAATGAAAAATAAATTTTAAAGTAAATGAAGACACAGGGAAATGACAGCAATACCAGAAGCACAGGTAACAGCATGGTATAAAAATGCTTTTTTGTGTACATTTTTAAAATATAAGCACAAACATAGAAAACCTAACATACAAGTCAAATATTGCAGGGCAATAAAACTACAGGGGGAAGACTGCACAAAAGAATTCTTTACAGTCTTGCAATTGAAACTGGTTTTCAAGCTTTCCTCTTCTCATGCTTCCCCGAGACCACTCACTCAGTACAAACAGCATAGGAAAATGTATAAATCCTGAAATCCTCAAGGAAAGCACATTTGCTTTTAATACACAGTGAGATTTCTTCTGAGCTTCAGGTGTCAGGAATTTGCAGATGTTTCCAGCAAGCAAGGTGCACAGACTGTATCTTAGTACTTGAATGCAATACTACTAAATTCGACATTTTATTAATAACTCCTCCCCATAAGAAATTAGTGATGTTAAGAAGCATTAGCGCTTCCAACTACCGATCTGGAAAAAAGGGCCTACAGAAATTCCACGACAAGACTACCTGCAATATTAATTTATGCTGTTGTGTCTTCAGAGCAAGATACAGGAGGATAGGAAATCTTATAACCATCACACAGAACAGCATAAATATGACACAGACTGAGACTTTTTGTTGTTTAGGACAACGCTTAGACAACGAAAGATGCATAAAAAAATAATCAATCACATATATAGCTAAAGACGTCTGACTTAACAAAAGAGAAGGGGAAAAGCAAGGGTAGGTAAAAGTGGTTTCTACTATGGTGGAGATTTCCAGAATCCACATGGCAGCTCTTCAGTCATTAACCAAATGCTCACACATGTGTGAGCAGTTCCTCACTGTCCCTCCACACAGTCTCTGCCCCCATAAAAAGCAAGAATGGAGCAGCTGCCAGTGTCTTGCACTTGGAGGCCAGCCACCAATCTCAGAGGACTCAAAAGCAGAGACAAAAATCAGCCTTAAGAGGTATTCTGCCTATAGTATTTTAAACACACACACAACGCCCTCAGCCATCGGGATCAGCTTGCATCTCCACCAAGATGAATTCAGCGGAGCCACTCATTGGTGACAGTCCTCCAGAAATTTATATCCTCCAAATGGAGGAGAGAGATTTCCTTCCTGCTTGTTCACCAGATACCTTCTCCATAGAGTGTGTACCTAGAGTTCAGAAGGGTGCTTCAAAGATTACTTTCCAGCACTACAAAAATTACCTGTGACAGCCAAATGCCTTTGATCAAGTCACTCCAGTACCATAACACTTTACTTGGAATTTCACCTGAATTCTCAGACATTTTCAGGTGAATTTCACAGAATCACAGAATCACAGAATGTTAGGGATTGGAAGGGACCTCAAAAGATCATCTAGTCCAATCCCCCTGCCAGAGCAGGAACACCTAGGTGAGGTTACACAGGAAGGCGTCCAGGCGGGTTTTGAATGTCTCCAGAGAAGGAGAATCCACAACCTCCCTGGGCAGCCTGTTCTAGTGTTCCGTCACCCTCACTGAGAAGAAGTTTCTTCTCAAATTTAAGTGGAACCTCTTGTGTTCCAGCTTGAACCCATTATCCCTTGTCTTACTGTTGGTTGTCACCAAGAAGAGCCTGGCTCCATCCTCGTGACACCCACCCTTTATATATTTATAAACATTGATGAGGTCACCCCTCAGTCTCCTCTTCTCCAAGCTAAAGAGACCCAGCTCCCTCAGCCTTTCCTCATAAGGGAGATGCTCCACTCCCTTCATCATCTTTGTGGCCCTGCGCTGGACTCTCTCCAGCAGTTCCCTGTCCTTCTTGAATTGAGGGGCCCAGAACTGGACACAATATTCCAGATGAGGTCTCACCAGGGCAGAGTAGAGGGGAAGGAGAACCTCTCTGGACCTACTAACCACCCCCCTTCTAATACACCCCAGGATGCCATTGGGCTTCTTGGCCACAAGGGCACAGTGCTGGCTCATGGTCATCCTGCTGTCCACCAGGACCCCCAGGTCCCTTTCCCCTACACTGCTCTCTAATAGGTCATTCCCCAACCTGTACTGGAACCTGGGGTTGTTCCTGCCCAGATGCAAGACTCTACATTTCCCCTTGTTATATTTCATTAAATTTTTCCCCGCCCAACTCTCTAGCCTGTCCAGATCTCGCTGGATGGCAGCACAGCCTTCTGGCGTGTCAGCCACTCCTCCCAGCTTGGTGTCATCAGCAAACTTACTGATAGTACACTCAATTCCCTCATCCAAGTCATTGATGAATATATTGAACAGTATTGGTCCCAGAACTGACCCTTGAGGCACTCCACTAGATACAGGCCTCCAACCAGACTCCACCCCATTGATCACAACTCTCTGGCTTCTCTCCTTCAGCCAGTTTGCAGTCCACCTCACTACCCGATCATCCAGTCCACACTTCCTCAGTTTTGCCGTGAGGATGCTGTGGGAGACGGTGTCAAATGCTTTGCTGAAGTCAAGGTAGACCACATCCACTGCTCTGCCATCGTCAATCCACCTTGTTACGTCTTCATAAAAGGCTATGAGGTTGGTCAAACACGACTTCCCCTTGGTGAAGCCATGTTGACTGTCCCTGATGACCCTCTTATCCTTGATATGTCTTAAGATGGCACCAAGGATAAGGTGTTCCATCACTTTCCCAGGGATGGAGGTGAGGCTGACCTTCCAAACATTTCTCTTGAGGAGAGATCAAAAATGTCACCCTTTTCCTGATGATTATTCAGCAAGCAAGGTCTCGTATAATAAAGACAAAACCACGACCCAATGTATTTAATATAAAAGTCTTTATGGGATGATTCCTGTCCTAAATCACAGAAATAAGGGCCACAAATGAAGTCTGTAGAACAGGATCACACAGGCTGATGCCAACATAAGACCCCCCTGACTCACACACAGCACCATCTCTCATCATGCTTGTGGTCAGACATCGATGGGAAGAATCAGCAGCAGCTCTCTGCAGTCAGTACCACCCTGGCCTTCACTAGATCACAGACTGTAAGGACTGCTCAGTGACAAGAGATGGGGGGGCAGATTTTTTGGTTTTGTTGTTGTTATCACTCGCAAACAAGCAGAAATGAGAAAATGGAGAAAGATACGATCCTAAAAAACATTCTTGTTCCCTAAGGCAAACAGCACAGGCACTGTGCAGAAAGCACTCTTCTAGCAATAACAATTGGGTAAATATTGCAGGTATTTTGGAAGATGGTCTTACTTTGGGATGTGATGTCATGTGATGCTGAGACAAAAAGACTGAAGCTGCTATGGCATCAAGCTGTAGCTGAAGCATGGTCTCCTTTGGGTCACCTTTTGGTCTCCTTTTGGTCGCCTTTTGAGCACGTTTCTTCCCATCATGTTCCTGTTCCTACTCACTATGCAGTGTTCCCTCTTTTTTCCCTCTTCCTACTCCAGGGGCTGATGGGCTGATCACAGCTAGGTTGGTGCAAAAGAAATTGTAGGTTTTGCATTGTTGAAATTTGCCATTTGATATTGGAATAGATTCTTAAATAAATGTGCTTACATTATACATCATTTTAATGCAATTTTCTTGCTGTATGGTTTTTTTTGCTACTGACATTACTTGCTGCTCATTTTATATTTATTTGAGACTATGGAAATGATGCTAGACAAAAAGCAAATCTGAGTGATTTTCTTATGCGAGTTCAAAATGGGTCGTAAAGCAGTGGAGACAACTTGCAACATAGACAACGCATTTGCCCCAGGAACTGCTGACAAACGTACAGTGCCGTGGTGGTACAAGAAGTTTCGCAAAGGAGACGAGAGCCTTGAAGATGAGGAGTGTAGTGGTCGGCCATCGGGAAGTTGACAACGACCAACTGAGAGCAATAGTCAAAGCTGATCCTCTTACAACTACACGAGAAGTTGCCGAAGAACTTGACATCAACCATTCTACAGTCGTTCGGCATTTGAAGCAAACTGGAAAAGTGAAAAAGCTTGAGAAGTGGGTGCCTCATGAGCTGACCAAAAATAAAAATAAATTAGTGTTTTGAAGTGTCATCTCTTATTCTATGCAACAACAATGAACCATTTCTCCATCAGATTGTGATGTGCAACAAAAAGTGGACTTTATATGACAACCGGAGATGACCAGCTCAGCAGTTGGACCAAGAAGAACCTCCAAAGCACTTCCTAAAGCCAAATTTGCACCAAAAAAAGGTCATGGTCACTGTCTGGTGGTCTGCTGCTGGTCTGATCCACTACGGCTTTCTGAATCCTGGCAAAACCATTACATTTGAGAAGTATGCTCAGCAAATTGATGAGATGCATTGAAAACTGCAACGCCTGCAGCTGGCACTGGTCAACAGAAAGGGCCTAATTCTTCTCCATGACAATGCCCGACCACACATCACACAACCAACGCTTCAAAAGTTGAATGAATTGGGCTACAAAGTTTTGCCTCATCTCTCATATTCACCTGACCTCTCGCCAACTGACTGCCACTTCTTTGAGCATCTTGACAACTTTTTGCAGGGAAAATGCTTCCACAACCAGCAGGATGCAGAAAATGCTTTCCAAGAGTTCATCAAATCCTGAAGCTTTTTACGCTACAGGAATAAACAAACTCATTTCTCATGGGCAAAAATGTGTTGACTGTAATCGTTCCTATTTTGATTAATAAAGATGTGTTTGAGCCTAGATATAATGATTTAAAATTCATGGTCCAAACCTGCAATTATTTTTGCACCAAACTAATACTTGGTAGATAACTGATCAGGTCAGTCAGCTGCACCTGCTCCCTTGAAGCCCAGCCCCAAGAACTGGAGAGTGCAGCTCCGTCAGTGGGCGGCGTACAGTCCCAGCTGTACACGAGCTTTTATCCCCCTGGTTAGGTTCAGAGATTGCATGGAACTACAAAGCCGTCACACAAAATTAGTTGCAAAAAACCAAAAGGTGGAAGCACGCAAGGTGCCCAGGAGATGAAGCGGGACTGCAGTGGTGTCCCAAAAGCATGAATGATGCTAAAGGCAACTGCAGTAGCACTGGGATCCTGGGGTATGCAGTGAGGGCACAGGAGCAAGGCAAGCTTATGGAGTCTAGTATGGGCACAGTATGAAAGTGGAAGCATAGCTGTTAAGTCCCCTACAGATTTTTATGTGGCTTCTAGGATCAGCAAGTCTGGCTACAAAGGGTTTTTCGCTGCTGATCTCTTATGCATGATCATCTGTGCAGATTCCATAAGCTAAGTTAGGTCTTTGCTGGCATTTGAACAACTACACCATCCTCTTGTCATGTGCAAGGAGAGCCGCATGGCACAAATGTCTCACTGTGAAGGAAATTCAGTGACAGTAACTCCATTTTCCCTACCAATAATGAGAGTTACTAGAACAATGTCCTCTTCTCGTCTTCAAAGCTGAATCCTGTGACAAAACATATTGCAGCCATTACTCCTGCAATGTCAAAGGGGTCACAGCTAATTAGGGATGCTTGGAATCTGCACGCACAGTTTGTATTTGTGGTTACTGAAGGTGTCATGATTAAAGAGGAATTTCTTTTTATTGTAGCTTATGTGCTCAAACAAGCAAGCAAAAATGGGAAGAGGAAAAAGAAAGAAGGAGCCAACAGATTAACCACAGAGGGTGGCCTGATGGCTGCGTCAGGATTGCACTCAGCCTGTCTAGTCTGCCACTTTTTGATCACCAGAAAAATTGGAAGAAATTAGGTACAACCCAGCTTCCAAAGAATGTGCATTTTGGGGTCAGGTGCACAATTCATGTGCTGAGCCATACCACGCTTCTGATGATGTACAGACAGAAAACTTAAATGACCTTGCTGTTAACTTTAGGCATAGTACCTGAAGAAGACCTCGTTTGAAAACAGATCCCAAATGGCACCACAGAGCTCAATACTCCTTCAGATCACAGAGTCCACCACAAATGTCACTGTTTCTTCAGTTAATACCAAAAGTGTCCCTGTGAGCAACTGCTGGCCTTCCACGCCGGAGATGCACCACACATGTCAAGGTGCCTCCTGTTTTCCTCATGTATAGCCCATACGACTTACATATGAATCTATAAACTGCTTGTATTTGTGTGTGCAGCTCTACCGCCTTCAAATGAAACTCTGAGCTGCCAATAAGCCTTGAAGAGATCCCTACAAAAACAACCTGACTTTTCAAGCCCAGTCTAAGTAAATTCCTACCCTTTAGAGTAACAACCTTCTTGCGTGCCAGCTTTGCAAGTCAGATACAGAATTAGAAAAGCCCAGGAAATAAAGACTCCTATGGGACTCTTTTTTTAGACACCCTTTAGAGCAAACTTGCACTTCGAATAAATATTAAAATTTTATAACTAAAAATCCATTAAAAGGGAATGCTGTAAAAAGATCATTATTTTATCTGACTTCCAGAAAATTACTGAGATGTTTTATAGTTCTGAAAGACTTGACATTATTATAACTTCTTTTTTCCCTAAGGCATTGACTATGTTGGTATATAGAAAAGATGCCCATTGATAAACCTAGTCTCCTATTCTCTACTAAAATAGGTCTTAACTTTGCCATATTGAATACTTTTGTTTTAAATCAGATTTAGCAAATTACCCATGGAAACAGAAAATACTCCTCTTTTTAATGGATTGTTCTCCTTGAACTCTTCTTCCTGTAATGCCCGTCTGTTACAGCACACACACCGACCTGCCTTGCTCTTCACATCCATAATATTTTATGTCTTTGTACACCTTTTTTTTTGCCATTCTCATAAAATGTGATACACTATTTTATATATATTACCTTGTAATTAGCATTGACCAGACAACCATAAGCTGGTGACACAGCTGGTGAGGCCACCCAAAAAGTCCAGTTTGCTAAAGGACTAAGGACTGGACAATTTTACCTGAGCCAAAGAAAAAGATTTGCCACCACTTCTCCCAGGCACGCGCAGATGGCATATGTATGAAGAATGAAAACAGAGAAAATATCCATAGGAAGAACTGTTTCCATACATCTTATCCTTAGTCAATCTTATACTACCGGTTGGTACAGATCTTCCAGTAAGCTACACGTTGGGTTATCCTGTGCATCTTTGTGCCACATTTGAGAGCAGCTGCGCCTCTGGAAGCCAAGAGAGCCTGTGCACATTGGGGGAAAAACCTACATGAAATCCTGCCTGGCTCCTCCAGCACCTGCAGGCTCAATCTGACCTCAACTGTTTAAAAACACAAGATTGACGTAGAAATGCCAAGCCTCCTTCTTCTGCCTCTTATTCTAAATCTCTTCCAGGGTTTAGATGATGGCTCAAAAGTGGCAGTATTGAAATAACAGTAACTAAAAAAAAAAAGGGTATTTTTGTTCACTTCCCTATTTATATATGACAAAATTACACCACTGAGTGGGTACCAAGCTGGAAAGTGAGGATACCTGTGAGCTGGAGCTGAGCAGAAGCAGCAGGACCCAAAGGAGAACAAAACAGCCGCTCCCAATCCCTGTGCTGTCTGCTTGCTACAGAACAACAAATTTCATGGGCACCAAGTGAATTGCTCCAGACAAACACGATCCTTTAGAACAACATTGTCTGTGTGCCATCAGTGGGGAAGGCACCGCAGTAAGCCGCAGCTCAGGGCAATCTCACTGGCTGCACACACAGACTCCGAGCTGGGCAACCATGTGGCTCCAGGACACCGTCAGGAAATTTGATTTAGCAGACGAAACTGGTCTCCAGTCTCAGAACTCAGGCTGCTGGCAAACCTCTGTCTTTCAGGCATCTCTCCCTGGCAGCCGTCAAACACGGTACAGCTGCCTGGCTGCTCCACAGCACAGCTGCCTTGAAGGTAGGCAGTTAAAATGCGATGAAGCACCAAACCAGAGAGATGCCAAGGGCTGCTTACAAGGTGCCAGGTGATTTAAATTCCCAGAAGAAAGTCTCCAGCAGTGGAACATTTTCAGGATCTCAGAACACAGCAAGATGAAATCTTAAAGCAGTGAGAAGAGAAATTAATAGAAGCCAACAGCAAATGAGGTGGGAAAAAAGGGGTGCAAAAGATCACTGATTCAATGAATAATTGAAATGTCATGATTAATCAGTGTGAGCCTGAACTCCAATTACATAATGGATTCATTATCTAATGAAACACCAAATGTACTCAAACCATAATATTCTCCCCTAAGATAGGACTCAGAATGCCAGTCGACATTTTGTTCCCCAAAACCTTCCAGTATAGACATCCTTTTAACAACTGCTCATGGCAAACCAATTCCAGTTGCAGAAGCAAACTGTGTACATGAAAGTTTGCAGATCTTAAGCTACAAATACGCTCTCGTAACAGTCACAGAGTAAGAAAATGGTTGAGGAGAGCCAAATGAACATTTTAAGCTATAATTACTTTCTGATTGTGAGATCACTGAATGTATCACTCCTTATTACAGATTAACAGCTTACTTAATTATACTGTGTGGGCAAATGAATCAGCACTTTAAGACTAATGGGTTGGGTTCATGTTAAGAAATGTATTTGACTCTTCTCCCTTTTCATCTCAAGTCAGGAATTATTTTATAACTCACAGCTGATAAACAGTTGTGTGAAGCTTAGCAGATATAAGAACAGATCAGTGACAGGAAGATGTTAAAAATTATCTCCTATCTTTCCTATGATGCTTTTCTCTTGGAAGTCTTCTGTGGCAACACATTTATTGGAATGAAATTTGATATGCTTGATGGAAATTAAAGGAACAGCTGTCAGGGATGCTCTTAGACCTCTTTGTTTCAACCCCTAACAAAGACTGAATATGGTTTTATTCTTCCGCTGTCACCATCACTTGCTTTTTAGAAGATGTTCAGTGCTGCCCACTTCTCCCAGTTATCTCCTACATCCTCTTCATATGACTTACGACTACAAAAGGCACTTGTCTCTTCCCTGAGCAATATACTGTGCTGGGAAATATAAAAAACATCTTGTATGCATATTTGAAAAAGGAAACAAAACATTACATACACTTACACTGCATATGCAGTGGCAACATGAAGTTAAAAATGAAAGGCATAAGATATAAGATAAATACCATCATCTCTTGAACATCATTTATCACTATATTTGCAATAAATTGGCTTGACAATTTATAGAAGAATGAATAAAGGCTCAAGATACACCAGCTACTGCTCAGCAAACCTATCTGCAAAACGGATTTTTTTACTTCATGTAAGAACATGAAGAAACACATTACAGACACTAAAGGGATACGATCCACCACAGACAAATGACTGCCTGTAAAGATTTCTCCAAAGGTATATCATTTGTTTCTAGATTAATTATTAGTGTGCACTAGAGTAAAAAACATTTTTTGAGTTTGGGATTATATTCTACTGAGTCTCAGTCACATTTTCTGAGACAACATCAACACGAATTCCATTTGGCAAGAAAACCCTTTCCAGCAGCAGCTGAGTCAATCCTCCATATGATCTATACTAGAAAAAAAATATACTCTGAAAGCTTAAAATAACCTGAAGTGGAAATACTTTATCTTCCTTGGGTAAAGAGACCCAGGCTAAAGATTGTTCTAAAGTCTGGTTATGAACTGAATACCTAGGAGCCTTTCACAATTAGGCAATGCTGTGGGTTTTCAACAAATCTGATAGAATCCAATGGAAAGTGTTTTCAACATAAAAGGTCAATTTCACAATATTTGCTGATCTCTTTTTCTCCCATATTATAAAACAATGTGATCAAAGTGAAAAAGACAAGTGCTTGGCTGGAGCCATATCTTAACTCTACCCAGTAGCTAATGATGGATGCTCCTTCAACTTAATTCTGCAGTACCGTATCAGAGAAAATGTCTTCTGGATCTCAAGATAATTACACTGATCACCTCAATGATTACTAGCATAATCAGTGACAAGTCTTGCAATTTAATCTTGATAACTGCACCTGGTGGCTGCAGATGGTGTCCTTGTCCAACGAAAATCTCATTCTTATTTTGCAAAGTGTAAGTCTAACCTCCAGTACAAAAACTGTGTTATCAGAAACTAATAGACCTTTAAGGTACCACTATGCAAAGATAAGCAAGATTTAGACCATCTAGAGACCCTTCTTCCACTTTTAAGGACACTTATTTGGTTCTATATAGTGTTATCTTCAGGTTCATTTGAGGTTCATCCAAATGTTCCTGCAACTTGGTAGGCAATTGGAAGAGAGAAGTTGTAATTAGGCTGGGAAAGCTGTGCTGATAATAAAGTCAGCAAGGCAGAAATAAGGATGCAAACCTGCAGGGACCATTCAGCAAGGAACATGCTAGCGGCTTTGTAAAGCTGACAAGAGTTGCATGAAGCAGCCAGCAAGACAGCTGCTGGCAGCAGATACCTGGGCACTAGGGAGTCCTAGAAGAAATGTGTTACAGCCTCCAAAGTAAGACAGGGGAGGAAGGAGGAGAATGAACCAGAGCAATGACTGGAAGTTGTTTCTTCCAGCTGACCCTCTGCCACAGAGCAGGTTCCCAGGAACCGCGATGGGTCACCGCAGATGGGACCATCTCTGGGGTCAGACGCCTCAGAAGGAAATACAGATGTGAGCAGTGGCAGTGCCGCAGTGACAGTTTAGCATCCATTTTTCACATACTCTTGCTTTTAATTGGGATCTAGATTACCCTGCTGTATTAAACAACAGGAAACCAAGGCTGTTTCTCTACACGCACAACTGCCCAGTAACAAACACAGAGCAATAATCTATGGCACAAGGAATTTGCAAGGAAAGCAGCCAGGCAGCAGAAGTTACTAATAAAATGAAACAACCTGATTAATATCCACAAGATGAGACCGCAAAGATAAAGAACATACTTCCAGAGCAATTAGTCTGCATGAAAAAATCTGAAAAGGGGAGAAAAAAACCACAAGCTAAATTAGCAATAGGGGAGAGCACTTTAGAATAGAGTACCTCAGCAGTTATTAATTCAGCTTCTTGTGCTTTGAAATATGCTAGTTGTACAATAAGCAGGACCTTTAAGAGGCATGTAGAAGTAGAGTATCTGATTTATAAAAATCCAAGAAAAATAAAATGTGTAATATTTTTATATAAAGGAAATCAATAAAGTTTGAAATTCCCAAATAAAAGCTCTAAACTTAAAAGTGAATGCCCAATACCACAAAGCCACCATCGTCTACCAAAGAAATTAAAATTGTGATATATCAACACATTTCAGAAAATAGCAAGAGACAGCAAGCATGGAATAATTATGAAATCAATAAGCAATTAATCAACTTTAAGAAAACATTCTAGTGACCTTCTGGAATCAAGTGACACACTGAGTTAACTGCAACCATTTAGGCTTGCCAAACAAACTGGTTGATCGGTGATGCTGGTTTTGCTGTGTCAATGGTTATTAAACCTGCACACTGTCACTGGCATAGCTGAGAGAGCAAAGAGCACATCTACAACACCGCACACATCTATGCTTCCCGCTTCTGCACCAAATGTGTCAAGCAAAAGTATCATAAACCTCTACTATATCAAACCACCCACCACTAAAACCAAATCCACTCTTTTAATATTTTAATCCATGAACAGCTTCAAATAATTGTCATTTCTTTTTCATCAGCGTGCCAGAGAAACTTATCTTTTTTCTTTCAATGAATGCCATAGTACCAGGCTAATAATAGATTTTATTTCTATCTTTTGATATCATTATAGCTCCGAAAGCTGAATATGTGACAGTCTGGAATAGTTAGACACAGGGCTTTTGTACCTCATGAAAAAGAGATTAGCAGGTTCCTATCAGGACTTACTTTTAGCTCTGTTGGCTGCTACTGGCATCAGATGCCAAGGAATAGACTAGCCCAAGTACAACCTCTGCAGCTCTGCTCCAGCTGAGGATCTCCCAAGCAAGCGAAATCTAGCAGCAGAAAGCTTCAATGACATCTTGTGCTGGCAGCATTTCCCTAATTAAGAGTTTAAGGCCAGATGGAGCCATTAGATCATCTAATCTGACCCCCTGCCTACCACATGACGTGTCATTTTACCAGTAAACCTCATATTGAGCCCAGTAATTCAGGTCAGACCGAAGCATGTCAGAACTGAGGTGACTGCTGTGTGCCCAAGGTGGTACCTTTGGTACCCACTGTTCTTGCACCATCCTGTACCAGGAGGTAACAGGATGGCTTCAGCAGGGTCTGAATGCACCCAGAAAACTCAAATCCATCAACATCCACCACAATATAATAGTTAAACTATTCTAGCAGACGTATTTGCTCTACCAGGAGCTAGACACCGAGCAAGAGTGTCTGTTTTCAAAAGAAAGGCCATATTGAAAGATGATGTTAGACCACTCATCATAAACATTTGCATGTTACCACTTGTCTCCAAACAAGAGTTAAGGAAAACTGGCTATTTTTAATGTGCTAGTGAGTTACCCAAAGCCTTCTGCTGCCATTAAAGGACTTTGCAAATTACATGTGTTCCACCTAAGCAACAGTCAGCATTTCTTCATCTTGAAATGACTGCTCTGGAGCATCCCCAATGCTTCCCAGGAAGTCAGGTAAACCCCTTTTAAAAAAAAAAAACAACAACCATGTAGTATTTTTCCGAAGTCATAAAAAGCTCACTGCATAAGTTTGTCTTCTGAGGACATATGATCATAGCAAGTTGTTATTACAATTTGATGTAGGATGCTGAAATCCTTTAAGGGCTCTCTGACCCTTACTCAGCAAAAATATTTAGCCTGGTTGCAACTCAGCAGCTGGGTGAGAGGCGAGCCTTCAATGTTCAGGGGGCTGAAGTAAAAGTTGTTTATCAACAATTGCTAAGTAATAGGAACAGCTCTGAGGAAAAAAAATGGATCGGCATTTCTCAGTGGAAATAAACACCAGTCTTTATCAGACATGAAATCTAGCTGTGCTAAAAAAACAAAAACAAGGCACAGCTGCTCGATACTGAGTGAGCAGAGATTTTCCACTCAGTCAGTCATACTTGCCGAGGAGAAAAGAAAGGAAGAGCCAAAAGAAGGTGTTGCAATGGCTGCCTCCAAGATGAGAACAAATCGTTGAGGTCACATTCATTGTAAGGGAAAAGAGGTCTTCATTAGCAGCACTAGAGCACGACAGGAAGAGACCAAAACCCTGTTCAATAAACCCCTTACTTTAAAGGCAAGAATACATCAACTCTTTGTGTGTCCCCAAGGAAGTTATACAGCCAAGTTGACTTTGGTGGAGCTAGCTGATACAAAAAGCAGGAGTTGTGCAGAAAAAAAAAAAATCTTGATTAGGTGGGCAACGATCCAATGAGCAAGACACTGGAGGCTGCAAGTTCACAGCCGAAGAATCTCAGGTAGAAATAATTTACAGCAAATTAAGTTAGGTCATGATAATGAAATTTAAAGACAAGTGGGACATGATTTATTTTACTAAGGCTTGTTGAAAAGCGAAAACCAAGCCGAGCTAACAGGAGAGCTAATTTAACTCTGGTTACAGTTGGTACTGGCACCAAAATAAACTTGACATATTTAGAATGGGAAAGAGAATGTAAGAATAGGATTTTGAAAAAAAAAATTTACACGATATTTCCAAATTGTAGCAGGGAGCAGTACAAATCAAGTCCTGTCAATCACTAGTACTTGCTTCCCAATTTTAAAACATCCTGGCGCACAGTCCTCAGTGGCAAACATGGCAGAACTACCTGATGGCAAGCACTGGGAAGGGATGGACAACAAGTTGCACCAGGGGAGGTTTAGATTGGATATTAGGAAAAAATTCTTCACAGAAAGGGTTGTCAGGCATTGGAACAGGTTGCCCAGGGAAGTGGTGGAGTCACCATCCCTGGAGGTGTTTAAAAGGCATTTAGACGAGGTTCTCAAGGACATGTTTTAGTGTCAGAGTTAGGTTAGGTTATGGTTGGACTTGACGATCCTGAGGGTCTCTTCCAACTGAAATGATTCCATGATTCTATATGATTCTACGAAGATATCAAGAAGCAGGAGAGAGGATGGAAAATCCTCATGGGAGAAGTGCTCCCAAGAGGCGCAGTCCCCTCGCAGGTGACCAGAAAGCGACAGCCGCAGCAGGAGGGATGATTTTATCGTCGAGGGCTTTGCAAGTTACCTCAACAGGTTATCCAGCGGCAGCCTGGGCTCTGGCTTCGTCTGGCAACTGACGCGGTGCCATTATGTCCTCAGCTGTCCCTCCTGCCACCCGCCTAACTCTCCCTCCTCACGCTGTGAAAATCGGCAGGCGAGGGGAAAAAAAGAAAGAGCCACTTTATAACGGCTGAGTGAAACAGTTTGCAGGGGGTAGGGGGAGAAAGAGAGTAATGAAGAAGCGTTAATATTAAAGTAATAAAGCTTGTGGCCATTTTTCAGTCTGAAATGCACACCACCATAAAACAATGCTTAAAGGCACTTGCTTCTGTTCCAAACCACCTGCACGCTTAAGGCACCCTGCTATTAGCACAGAAGTTGTTTACTACCAGCCTCATTTCAGCCTGATTCCAGGAGAGCCATAAAGCTGAATTTCCTCACTCAGCACAAAAGCCCATGTGGCCTTGGCTTTTCTTTGGTATGCCAAGCACCGTCGTGTCGTTTGCGATCCCTGCCCGGTCACTAACCCACTCATTTCTAAGAAAATGTATAAAATTCACATTGGAGCAAAAGGACTATGTCCCCGGTGCCCTTCTTCTCCAGTTCCTTAAACAGCAGCTACTCTCGGTATGTTGAGCATAACTATGATGGTGGCACTGTCTGCCAGCACGTCACTTGTGTTCATATACCACCCCAAAATGGTCTGGGTGGCAGCAGGTGAAACAAGACTACTATTTCCTCTCATGAAGCAACTCCTTCAAAAACTAAAAAAAAAAAAATGGAGAAGCAATGAAATATAATGGCAGAGAAAATAAAAAATGGGAATTATTTTGAAATTAATACTTTTTATTTTATTTTTCACTTGCTTGACCTTCCCCACCCCCCCCCAATAAAGGCATATGAATTCAAAGCCACTCACTTGCTTTTCTTTCTCCA
This sequence comes from Caloenas nicobarica, assembly GCF_036013445.1. Taxonomy (NCBI): domain Eukaryota; kingdom Metazoa; phylum Chordata; class Aves; order Columbiformes; family Columbidae; genus Caloenas; species Caloenas nicobarica. The sequence goes on along the minus strand of NC_088246.1, from coordinate 42,313,276 downwards.
TCAGAAACAAAGATTAGGGTTTATGGGCTCTTCATAGAGATGGCCCAGATATAAAGAAAGCCTTTGTCTCACTGGTAGGACTACTAATTCAAGGACAAAAAGACAGAGGGTAGAAGAGCAGTGATAACCTACAGGAACATTCAAGGCTGTCAGAAAAGCCTGTGGAATTGCAGGAAGAGGAAAGAAGAATGAAAAGCAAAAACTGCTCTCACACCTGTGCTCTCACTGCGAAGCGAGGAAGCCAGACGTGGGAGTTTCATGTGAGAGACCACACTGGCTCACGACCTGATGGGTGAAGCCCTTACAACCTGGAGCCCAGTGCAACTGACAAGCAAGTTCTATAAATTATATAGTCTTTTCAGGAGCTACAAAACGGGCCATGAATCGGCCCACCACCAGCAGCATCAGCTTCCTACTGACTAATACGGGAGAAGAGATGCACTGATTCGGTAAATGACTCATGCAGCAGTATAGTTTTACCCTGTATCTACTACACATTTTCACTGAGAGTAATGCAAAGCATCCTGCTAATTGCTCCCCTCCTCTTTTTAAGAATCAATTAATTTCAAAGGAAGCTTTACCTCTTTTACGCATTCAAATCCCACATCTGAATACAAATCAACAGCCCAGGACACCCAAAGAAGTCCAAATGGGCTATGCAACACCCTTATCAAGTCCCAAGCCTACATACAATGAAGAATGGCAAAACAAATAGTAAAGCAAACCGTATCACTTGAGAGCAGCATTTTCAAATCTCTTTTTCTTCACACTCCCCATCACAAAAAACATTACAATGCTCATTCTCCTTCCCTTAGTTGCCACAGATGCAGTGCCACAGTGCTGCAGCAATGCTAGTCCCATCTCCATAAGCTGGTTCACATCTGAGCACCTCCCGTTCTCCTGGCTCCTTCTCTTCTTGCTTTCAGTCAGCCAAAGGCACCCTCCAGTTCCACCCTGCCCTCCCTTACTGGACAGGGAAGTTAAGAGACCACCTCATGCACGATAAAATGGACTAAACTGTCACAGTGCAGTGATGCCATACACATCTCAGTGCCACTCATGTTCTGGTCCAGGGAAAGTTTGCCTGCACCCCAAAAGGATGCTTCCTGAAAATGTCAGATTTTCCAGCTCCAGCTGCAAAGAGGAGCCCATAATTGCAAACCTGCATTTCAAACCTCGCAACCTTTGCCAGCCTGAGGAACAGCCCAGTATTAAACTTCAGTCAGCACAGTGCTGTCAACTGGTTTTCAAGATGATCCACGATAGATGAGCTGAATTTGCAAGCAGCCAGTGTTTGCATCGCATTAGACACGTTACTGCACCACCGGGGCACTTGCGGTGCTCTGTGCTCAAAAGCATCTCCTCAGAGTGCCGAAAGGAGACACTCATAGCCATGGCATTGATAGTGCCCCCATATTGTCACTATTGTGGAGACGTGCCCTCTACCAACAGGGCTGCCGCAGACCTCAGCCTCGTGCCTGTGCTGAGTGTGAGGAGATAAATCGAGGTTCTCCTGCCTTTCACAGCCACCAGAGGATGCAGAGAGCGTGTGCCAGTGGCCATGGCACAGCTACGCAATGGCCACCCAGGAGCCTGGGGCTGGCAAAACACGCTTACTCAGGGCACAAGTCCCAACAAGCCCTAAAAAATTCTTATGACGGGTCACTTCACCTCCTTTCCTTTTCATTGGGATATACAACTTGCCGTTTCTCTTTCTACCAAAAAAAACCCTGTTATCATGCAAATAACCATTCTCAATTTCTTTGAAGTTGCAATGCTGAAATGTACTTCGGTAGATGCAAACACCTCTGCAAACAGGGAGAAGCGGGAAATTCAACTATCAGCCCTGGAGGTGTCGTACAACTTCATCTACACCGGACCACCATTTCATATTATGAAGTTACTTTTACGGTTGCATAAACAACTACATTAAGAACGAGTGATTCCTTCTCTATCAGTGATTTTAACAGCTGCCTTAATGTGACAATCATTTATTTATAACAAAAGAAATACTAGCCTCTTAGAATCAATGTTAGTAGTACGATAAAAGAAAAAAATAGCCTATTTATAACCTGCTAATAATTATTTTATATAAAGTTATTAAAATATTCCCCAGGCAAAATTCTACATTCTACCCTTACTCATTAAAATGTGCACGACTCAAAACTCGATGGTGGATGAAGAGGAAAAGAGAAAAAAATAATCTTACATCTTTCCCTTTATGGTGGCATTCTTTCAGCTAAGTAATTTCTTATTTCTGCTGCATTTTTCATAACATCTGTATCAAAGATGTTACTGACACCTTAATGGATGTTTTAATGTTATTGGAACATACATGTTTTCTTACTGAATTTTATGAAAGTCATTTTTTTAAAATAAGACTTTTAAAAAACTTTACAAAAAACCTTTTGAACCCTCTGAGAAAGCAATTTGTATAAAACATTAGACAAGATAAAAAATTTCGATCAAAATACAAAATTTAAATAACATCAGCATTTTTCTGTCTTACTAAAAAGATGTTATTTTGTCATTAACAGTTCTTCCACCTGGAGCTTTCAGTCAGGTCTCTCCAAAACAAAGGTGCTTCTTCAAGCGCATTGATGGTTACAACCCCTTTCAGACAAGTGAACAAAGCGGCCCCATTGGATGCTGCTTGGCTGGGCTTGCCCTCAGGACCTTAGTAATGATCTCAAGCAGAGGCTCAGATGGTTGTGGTGAGATCATACGATGTGTCTGTAAGACGAGACACCTAAAATGGGGTACGTTGTGAATGGTATACCACGAACAAGACACAAACATGGCAACCCTGACTTAACAAGATGCGTTAACAACAAAGATACGCTGGGGAAAATAAATGACTTTTTTTGTAACAGTGCCAGCAGAAAGCAGCCCAAAAGATGGCACAGCTACTCTCGGGAATAATTACTGCGACATCTGTAGTCTCCCACTAGTTTTGAGGCAGTGCCAAGGCTCCCACCCAGAGCCATTCTCGCTTGTGTGCAGGATGAGGAGTGATCCTGGCAGACCTTCATGAGATGCCAGGCTGAGTCCTCGTGGCTGCGCAAGCCCCTGAGAGCTCCTGGATGTTTAAGGAATCCAAAGAAACTGAAAAGCTTTTTAGGAGTTAGTATTAACTTCAAGCTGATGGAGCCATGCTGGAAGAGTATGATGAACACTGCCAAAGGTGGGTGGCTCCTCAGCTCTGATTCTGCTCAGTGGGGATGTCCAATTTCTCTTTGGAGGACAGAGCTGGCTAACCTGTGTTCCCCACTGGCAGCAGATGCTCAGCAGAAGGGGGACAATTCATTCTTTGCATCCCCACAAACAGTGGGATTCACAAGCTGCCGCTGGATTGGGAGCTCAGGAGAAGCCAGGAGCCAGAATCCTGCCTCCCACCGACAGTCGCATCCGCACCCTGCGAGGCAGCGGCTCCTGGCGCCCTGGTCCTGTTGAGCTCAGGAGCTGTCGCATCTTCACTTTTTTTTTTTCCTTCTCTCCTTTTCCCCATTTGACAACCTCAGGAATGCCTGTAGGTTGGGACTGTTACACCCATGCACGCTCAGAACAACCTTGCTCAGGCAGAGATGACAGCTGTCGATGACAACATGGACGTGACTGCAGACTAATCCACCTTGTTGTTCTGACACATTAAAACCATCTCCGAAATCCCTGCGCTGTCTGTAGTCACTCCTGTTACATACCTCTGTGCAGCCAGCGTTCAGCCAGGCCAACACAGGAGAGGAGCACAAAGAAAAAAAATCCACATTTTCGGTAGATTCTTACTCCTTTGTGCACTAGAATTTTTCTTTTTCTGTGTAATCACGGAAATATATTAATAGTTTAGCTTTAAATATAGGTTGATCAACAAACTTTACTTAATACACACATTCTGCAAAGAACTGGTTTGTATTTAAAACACATTAAATGTGTCTCTAATAGCTAGAAGGACAGACTACTACCAGAAAAAAGGCAGTGAATTTGAAAACTATCTCTTTCTTGCATGTTCTTTTCTCAGAAATCCCCAGCCCCTGCGACCAATGAGAAAGTCTGGAGCAGTGAAGACTTGCCCTCGGCAGAGGAAGATGCAAGTTAAGCAACATTTAAACAAACTGGACATACACAAGCCCATGGGTCCTGAGGGAACTGGCTGATGTTAACAGAAGGCCACTCTCAACTATCTATGAAAGTTTATGGCAATCAGAGGAGGTTTTGAGGACCGCAAGAAAGCACAAGTCCTATTTTCAAGAAGCAGGATCCAATTTACTACAGGCAGGTCAGCCTCACCTCCAGCCTTGGGGAGGTGATGAGCAAATATATATATATTTATATATATATATAACAATTTCTTTAACATACGAAGTAAAATAAGGTGATGGGAAGTTGTCAGCATAGATTTATGAGCACAGAATTCACATCTGACCAACACGATAGCTTTCTGCAATGAGGTGCCTGGCACATCTCACTGAGATGAGAGAGAAGTGGATGTTATTTATCTTGACATCAGCAAAGCTTTCGATGCTGTCTCCCATAACATCCTCGTAGACAGACTGATGAAGAGCAGACTAAATAAGTGAACAGTGAGGTTCATACCTGATCGGAAGGAATAACAAAGACAGAACCAGACTCTTCTCAATGGTGTCCAGCAAAAGGATAAGAGGTGATGGGTACAAATGGAAATACAGGGAATTCCATCTGAACATAAGACCTTTTTTTTTTTTTTTTTTCTGTGAGGTCAGTCAAACCTGGAAGAGGTTGCCCAGGGAGGCTGTGGCATCTCTATCCCTTAAGATAATCAAAAGCCTGCTGGACAGGACCCTGAGCAACCTGCTTTGAGCAGGGGGGTTGGATTAAGTGATCTCCAGAGATGCCTTCCACCCCCAGCCATTCTGTGATTACTTCCAAGCAAGTTAAACAAAACATCTGCAAGAACTACAATTCAATTAAAAAATACTTGAAAGCTGTGTAACTTAAGACAGAGATAATTCTAGGCCCAGCAGCACAAAATTTAAGTCCTACTGAAGCACATTTTTATTTCCTGTTTATGTTACCCATGAGTGTGCAATCTGTGTTGTCTGTAAAGAAAAGACTTCATGGGGTGCTTCACTTGCAACAAGGAGTTATAAACACACATCTCAAACCCAGAATTTGGTTGTAGATGTTTGCTATCACTTAGCCAGGGTTCATGAAACCATCCTACCATTGAGCAGTTTCCACTATGACTAGGGTGGGTAAACAAGTCCAATTACACATGTTCTATTTTTAAAATATTAATTGTAAGGCACATAGTGTAAAACATAAAATTATGCTGGCTTTCACAACAACAGTGCTTCCTGAGAAATGGCTATATTAGCAAACAAACACTGAAGATACACAATTATTGTATTACTCCGTGACATAATACTCTAAATCAAAATAGCGCTCTTCCTTTTCAACTCATACCAACATCTAAAAGTGAAGGAAGAAAACTACAAATATTTATTCATTTATGTCAATGAACTGAAGTCAACAACCTGAATTACTGAACTGACAGCATGACAATATTCAAGATGGATATGCATAAACTTATTTGGAAACACTTGAAAGGAGATTTTGAAATGCCAACAAGTCACACACGGCCAAACTTTCAGTAAATAAATTTGTAAGTACCTAATGAACCAATTAAGTGATTAACTGATTTAAATGCATCAAACGCTAACTTGGCACCCTATTTTCAAAAAGAAAAAAAAAGGGGAAAAAAAAAGTTTAAGCCTTTAAAAACATGCTTTTTGGCACCAAAATGACACTCGAGCTGGCCAGAAAACGAAGGCAAATTTTCATTCTGTTTTCTGCACCCAAATTACAGAACAAAACCCTATAAAGTGTAGCTAGAAGGCCTAAAAACAAAGCAAAACCAAAATGAACTCATTGAACTGTGTCCTCACTTAAGTATCTTGTAAATTGGCCCAATGATTTCAGGAGGAGCTGAACTGAGCCGTGGTAGAACAAGCTTTCTAAAATTCTACCTTTTGTTATCAGTTTTAAGAAGACAGTCAAATGAGTTGTAACAGGAAATAGACATTTCCATTTACAATCCTTTCTTAGAAAATTTGATGCCAATTCCCATCTCTCTACAGAAATAGATGCAATGTGTGGCAAGGGAAAAAGAAGAACTCTGCAGGAACAACCCACTAAGGTTTTCCCTGAAGCCTCCTGCTGGGTTTTGTAGCCTTTAAAGGAAAAAATGCTTTTATTCTGCAGGTCCCAGCTTGCCAGAGAGGCTCCAGCTCTGCTCGGTATCTTGTGATCGCTTTCACTCAGGGATTCTCTATGGCTTTTTCTTCTAGCAGAGCCAGCACAACTGTTTTCATCTCCTGGTATCAATCAAACTTTCTATCAGGCTATTTGCTTAACCTAGCAATCGCAGAGGCTCCCAGGATGCCAGACTCTAAAGGCAAGTTCAAATGCTTCAAGTTGTTCGAGAAGCGAGGCAAAGCACCTCTTGCTCCACACTTCTGCAGGTCCATATAATCTGCAGGTGAGAAGGGGAGCACTACTCCTGACCAGCTTGTCTTCCAAAGCCATGGAGGGAGTCAACTGTGGAGATAACCTCCATACCTAAGCGAAGGCGCTACATCATGGGATCACGTAGTTCATGCCTTGAAAAAAAAAGCCCTATCTCAATGTTCAGTTTCACAGTAACAAAAATATCTGTAAAATTCAAGGACTGATAGCACTGATAGAAGACAAATTCCTTTAAAATGCCCTAAACAATCCGGTTTTACATTTCGAGGCAACAAGTTTAATTTCTGTTTCTGTTTTATGCTGAAGGGAAGTTTCCTTAAGCACCAAGCCTAAAAAAGGCAGCCCACCACATACTTGCCCACATTCGTTACCTCTGAGTGCTGGCAATCACTGCTTACTCACTGCTGCTTATGGCTTTTCTCATGGTGGGAAAGGCTGATGGCAAGGAAACAGTTAATTTTTTTTTTTCAGTTCTTTCTTATCATACAGCTAGATTATTTTAGAAGTTGCTGTTTGTATATTTTCCCCTGGAGTTTCACAACTTTCTCTTAATATTTCTTTCACCCTTCTCCACAAAAATGTTCATTATTTTGTGGTTAGCTCTGTTAATTTTGCCAATTGAAGTAGCCCACTTAAAAAGCTATTTCCTAGACAAGCTTTCCATGTTTCTATACGTTAACCTATTTCTCTGTTTATTTCATTTGTTGTAGCTTCATTTTATTTGATTTGATCCATGAAAAAATGGTATACACAAAAATTAATGAGGAAAAGAACCCTAGAGCAAATAATACTAGAAAGCTACAAAAACAGAGGGGATGTATGTACATATGCTAAGGAAAAAAAAAAAGCAAAACAATAAAAAGATGTTAAGAAAAAAAATACAACTAAAGTATCCACATAAAGGAGCCAATAATGACTTACTTCGATCTTCTCATTTATTCTCATCTGAAACCATTTCTTCAAGTAGCATTCTTTAATTGGACGGGCCATGCAAAAGAAATTGGAATGTTCAGATAACTCATAAAAATACTACTTAATTCAGTGTATTCATGCATGACTACATAAAGTAAGCAAGATTCAACACTACGGTAAAAAGGAGAAATGAAGTGTAAAAATATTTTCTCTTACATCACCAAATGGAAGTCACACTCATTTAAGTAAATATTTTGCTATATTGATAGAAGCTAAATCCATGCTGTGTGTGTTTTTTCTTTGGCTTGGGTTTTTTGTTTGTTTGTTTGTTTTGTTTGGTTGGATGGTTGAGCTTTTTGTTGTTGGTTTTGGTTTTGTTTGTTTGTTTCAAAGCTTTGCTTTAGTTATCGCGTGCAAGCTTTTTTAGGTCTGCTTCATATAAAATGACACAAAAAGTTTGTGTTCACATAATACTATTGGCAAAATGCTGTTTGCTTTTCACAACTTGTTTGTAACAAACATTTTAGCTCTCTCAAAAAGGTAAAGAATATAATCAGCAAACATCTTTGTGCCCATCTTCTAAGGATGCTCATCATACATAGAAACAAATTTCACTAATCTGAGCCAATAAGCTCTAATCACACGTGGTAAAACTGATACGCACCAAGAGCTTATGGACTTGCTAATCAGCAGCAAGATACAACAGAATAAACTCTTTGAAATCTACCAGTTTCCCAAACAGCAGCTGCATGGCTTCCCTTTTTGAACAGGGACTTGATGCTTCATGTTCAATCTGTGCACACCATTTTCTCCTTCCTCCCTAAATTCTAAACATTTTTCTTACATTTACTTCTTCTGAGATTCAGTAGTGACAGTTTCTTCCTTACACTCCTACATATGTTTTGCACAAGCTGTTAAACAGAATTAGTCCACGCTCCTCTTTCATACCAGTCATCATTGGCCAAAAATTTTTCCGCAGAATCTGGTACACAAGAATTGAACCGACTTTGCAGTTGCAAAAGCTCAACAGCAGCCAGAGTGTTAAACAAAACAGAGAAGGGAAGTGCTTATAAGTGATACCCCAACATGTCATGGGATGGAAAGCTGCTTCTCTAGTGCTCTGAAGGAACTCCATAAACTGACCTTAGAGAAACTCCAGTTTTGACCCTCAACGCCCATCTTCTAACTTGTGCAAACGTATCTTGAAAGCCAGACAGAAGAAAGGTTTTGCCGACTGTGATCATGCAGACCCTCGGAATGACCACAAGAAGCGTTTACCAGGTGAAGACAGGTCCCAAGTGACTGACAGGGAAGGGGTATGGACACAGCACTTGGAAGACAGGTTGAGCGTGCCCAGTATAAAGTCTTTATGCTGCCTTTATCTGCCACAAGGGTGTCACTTATAAGCAGATAACACCAGAAATATTGCCTGGTATCACTTTGTTGAACTGTGCACAACACAATAATCAAGGTTAGTTCAAAAGGACACTATCAGCAAGACTGCTGGCTGAGACCTTTACCTAAATAAGGAAAGAGATTATTTTTTTACCCTGAGCGTAAATGTACTCTTCAAATTCCACAAGTCTTTACTGCAAATTGTCCCTTACCATTCAAAGCCAGCACATGAAAACTTGAAAAAAAACCCAAGTTAGAACTACCTAGAGAAATTGCCTTGTGGTCTTCACAGACCTAGCAAAGCAGAAAGATTAACGTAAGCAAATCCCACCCCTCCCCCAAAAGCCAACACAAAAAGGCAAAATTGTACCCTAGTAATTCTTTCAGTTGCACTCCAAAAAGATCTCTTTTAGTAGTAAACAGGAACAACCAGTTTTAAGGTGACAATCTAAACTCAGTGTCCTGGGGTTTTAAAAATAATTAAATAAAAATAATGGAAGACACACCAGTAAGAAAAAAGGTGACACTGGAAAACTTGGCAGATTCTGGGAGATAAACTAATTCAAGTCTGAATGTCCTTCCTTCACCATGTGTTTAGACCACATGGCATGAGGAGAATATCAACATGTGCTGTACCTGAAACCCATGTCACAAAACAGAATAAACCGGATGATAATAAAGAACTAAGCTATTATGCAAGTGCTGATTTCTGTGTATGTTTAAATCTGGAGGTCCCCTACCCCTTCCTGCAGAGCTTTCTGTTCAGTACAGGTTCCAGGAGGAAAGTGGCTTAATCACCAGTAATGATGGAGTGTGAGGAGCCTATCTGGGTCATACTTAATGCTTTCCTCCATGCTGAGGGTGCAATTCCAGGAATGAAGAGTTAGGCACCATGTCTTCCCTCCACCACCCATCTTTTCATCTACTGCACATGCTGCTGTGCAGAGACAGGCGTTCACACCTACGGGATGCTGCTAAGTCATGTGGGGACATGGCATGCAGGAAGCTGCTCTTCTACAGAAAACTCCTGCAAATACAGTGGACATGCCACTAGGATTTCTTTCTTTACATTGATTTCTATAGGATGTGAGATGGATGTCTCTGGTGGTTTCACTATACCTTTTTCCTGAATGAAAGCACCACTCTTCTTCTGCACACCCTGACTTTTCTCATGCATGCTAGGGAGGGGCAGGGAGCATCTTCTTACATCCTCTGCATATACTGTGAGGCCCAACAGAGACATAATAAAATATATAAATTTTTTTTTTTTAGTGGTTTAGTTACAGCAACCCTTGTGGAATTCTGATTCACTCCGGACGCTGTAAACATTTCTTGTTAGCTCGCTACCAAAGCTCATCTAAGAATCGGATAAGATCACGTGCAGCTACCCGGTGAAGCAAAGGAATGAGTCATCAGTCTGCAAGCTGAACAACAGACGAAATCATAGATTCAGACCCAGGTAAGCACAAGAATGAATGAAACACCAGTTTCCAAATTACACCTCTGGAGAAAGCCGTCTAGGACAGCAACTCGTAAACTCATAACTACCTGGCCTAGCATTAAAAAGCACATAGGGAATCCAGTCGGCAACTTAAAGAAAAACTCTATGGAATTCAAGGTGAGGGGGGTGAATCTCCCAGAAAAATGTTTCAAACAGCTGAAGGAATTCAATTACAGCAGTATACACCTCTGCAACTAACTTGGTCAAGTCTTGTGTCCTATGTTCTTGTAGATTGGGATAAATATTATGGATTAGGAAAATGTCATTTTTTAATAAACTAAGGTCTTTTAATCAATTTATAGTGAACTCTATTAGTTTTACTCCTACTAAGACTAGTACAACCTTCCCCACAGAAGGAAAGAAAAAGACAATAGTGCAAATGCTCTCTCATATTTTATTCAAGCAGTTTCTTCTTTGGGTAAACAAAGATAGCAGTCTCAGAAAATGAGCGTACTTCCCACCAACCAAACTGACAAAAAATACTCAAATTCAGTTTGCAGTTTTGCTGGTCTAAATGCACATAATCTAGGTAACAAGTTTAGATTTCTACCAAAGCAACTGAAAGCATAACACGTCCCTGGAGATATATAGTCTGATTACTGATGATGAGATAGCACAGCAAGAAAGAGGTGGGCAGGTTCAGAGAAAGCTGCACATATTGGTTTCACTCCTATTTACAATTTACCCCTACTATTTCACTCACCCACTCGCTCTTCACCAAAGCATGAAATGCCAGTTGCTTAGATTTAAGCTGCTCAATAGTCAGCTACTGCCATCACAAATTACTAAATAAACTAACAAAATGCCACCATTCCACATAATTACTCCCGAACACCATGCCAGCCAAATGTATTTTCAGATGTTTCACCCTCCTCTCAAACTCTTCTGCCCTGCCACCACTAAACCAGCCGCAGTACCTGCACCAACTTGAGACCACAGCTCCTGCTCCTTCCCTGCCTCAAGGCAGCAGACCCTTCAGTGAGGACAGCTGTGGGTACAATACACACCAGGGCTACTTTTTCCCCAAATCTTCACCTACACTTATTCCTCTCTGAGCATTGCATCCCATTAATCACCCCTTCAGTCACTGCATGCTACAGAGATGGCAGTAACTGCTCTCCCGTGAACCCTCTCCATAGCCAGCGCAGGGTTGCCTGAGCTACCTTAGCCCTCAGCGAGTGATAGAAAGAGTGGGAAGAAGGAGATCCTGGGAGCAGGACCTTCAGCTTTGCTCTTCGGGAAGCTTCTCCCCACCCAGCTGGGTCAGGCACAAGATTTACAGGTTAAATTTTGGTCGCTGTCTTCCTAATACCACTTTATTTGAGCCCAGATGCACTGCAACATACTGTGCACTGACTGCGCCAGTGCACAGGGCAGGGTGAACATGCTGAACACACATGGCTGAAAAAGGTGAGGACCTCATCAAGAAAAATAATACTGAAGATAAATTAAGAGGGAGAGTGCTGAAAATGGGGCAGTACATTATTATATACCATTTTGGCACTTCCAGCATGCACCAGCATGTCACAAAAGGGGAATACTAGCAAATTTTTATATTGATACCTCCAAACCTATGCTCCAACAGCTTAACAGGAAGGTAATTTTGAAGGCTATAAAGGTTACTTCCCTTTGTCTCCAATCTGGACCTGCTTCTTCAAAGGTCCTTTTTTTAAGGTAGCTCCACTTCCATCTCTGTTTCTTGGCTTCTAATTACCTTATTTCTCATTTTAAGTATTTACAGCTCGGGAATTGAAAAAGCAAAGGGATAGGTGATGAGCAGAAGGAACAAAAACTGGCTGTGCAGGATGCCCACTCCAGGAGCTGGACCTCCTCGCCTGTGGGCGGGATGGTAAGCAGCTTGGGGATGTCTCCTTCCTGTTCATGAAAACACGAGGGGCTGTGAAAGGTTGTTTTCCTGCCAGATTGCGGCTGTATCACACGCACCACGCAGTCACCCTGAGCACCCCTACCACACACACAATTAAATTCTGTCAAGCCACTACTGACCACCTCTAGTGCACAGCACATGGCACACTTTAATTTAGCATTAGCAAAATACCAATAGCCCCTGCAGAGACTTGGATATAATTCTACTTCAAAAACATGTTCAAAAGCAAAGGAGCAGCAGTGAATAATAATTAATAATTGTTAGCTCTTGCATCATTTTCACACCTATACCAAATATCTTGGAAAGGATAGCTCCTCTTCCCCAACAGGAATGCCAGAAACAATATTTTTCTGAAAAGGAAGACCATTCCAGATTGCAGATGTTAAGTCTACATTTTCATTTCCACATTTCCTAAACTGTTCAGATTCTGGAAGATGAAGGAACAATAATTCAGCATGTAAAACTGGAGCTCAAATATTTCCAGCAGCCCCGCAAAATCCTCTTGCACACATTCCTGTGAGTCAAAAACCCAATCTGCTGTGAGGCACAGCATGTACCTCCTGGCAATAGTGTAGATTTATGTTTCTGGTCTCTGGGAAATCACTGCTGTGTAAAAGGATATGACTGGCTTTACAGGTCAAGGTAAAATCTATTGCCCTGAAACAAACCCAAAACGTACAAGAGATCTTGCAGCCTAAACACACAGAGCTATCAGAAGGGGTTGATTTATACAGTTTAAATAGCACAGTCGATGCTTTTCTTCTCCATTTGACAACTTCTCTTTTTGCTTTACATTTTCCTTGCTTTCCAGCCCTTTGGAAACCTCACTCATAAGGGAGAATATGTCACATTTCCCCTGGAATGAAATTGGCTTATGACACATTGTATAATTCCAAAAATACATAATGCATTAATTTGACACACTCCTGTCATCAAGACCCTAATTTCTAACATCTTAATTTCCAGATAAAATTTTAAAAAATTCTTTTCCTCAGCCATCTAATTTGTTTCATTTTAAGAGGGGGAGTTTCTTCCCACCGAACCCAGGGTTGTTCACATGGGAGATTCCCAAACCTCTGGGAGAAGGTCAGTTTGAGTCTCTTCTTGAATGTACTATATTTTCATCCTAGCAAGTGACTACTAGTGAGCTGCTTTTCTCAGCCAATACTTTGTATTTTAATTCCTACCTTTTATCGACTATTTTTCCCCCTCTTTCTGTGTGTTAGTTTTTCCCCTACTCTTGTGTTCCCATTAACTCTTTTCTTTCTCCTCAGTTTTGCTATCTGGACCTATGTGTCCATCTTCTCTACCACCAGACTACCACGCATGCTACAAGTGATTTCAGATTTTGCAAAGGACTATAGCAATGATTTCTATGCAATACTCCACAACTCTAGGGGTGTCATCTGACAATTGTTCAAGTAGAACCACAAAACTTGAGTGGGGCATTTTCTGTAAAATAGATGTGCTTCTGCTATATAAACTTCTGCCCTCCTGCCTACTAATTACAAGTGCTTCTCTTTTGATGTAAAAAGGCAGGGACAGAGAGAGAGGAGATGTCTGGATATACTGAAAATCTTTACAATGTCTTCTGCTCGACAATTAACTGTAGTCTGTGAGTCGAAGAACCGTAAGAGATCCATCTGCTCACAGGCTTGTGACCTTTCTGGTGAATTTTAGGAGTCATACACCATCTTAGATAAGTTGCTTTTTTATCTTCACAACAGACCTCACCTGGTTAAATATTACATGTACCTCACAGAAAGCAGAAGAATTACTTGTAGAGCCAGTATTAAAATGCAACAGACCCTTTTTTTCTGTATTCCATAATGCTGAGCTACCTCTGCAGTGACCTAAGATGCGGGGACAGCTGAGTAGGAAGGGACAGAGACACAGCACTGTCAATGCCACCACAGGCAGGGCTGTCACTGCCTGATCCAGCATCATTGCCTTTCCCTTATCTCTCTCATCACAAATCTTTTTCTCACCCTGCAACCCCAACTGTACGTATACACAAATTACATTACCTGGTGCCCTTTTTTTTTTTTTCACAGAATGTCCAAAATTCTTACTCCCTGGTTTCAGAGTTTGATGGAACATAGAATAATGGGAGCGGACCTCAAAACCCATAAACCCACCCCAAACCATAAACTGATGTTGCTGACATCAATGTTGCCTCTCTAAATCAGCCCTAAATTAAAATATCAAAAGGAAAGGATGCTTTCCAGAAATAATATATACTGGTAATTATTTTTCATAGCCTTCAATACATAGCCATTTGCACTTGAGAAAGACAATTACAAAACATTATTCTGACTCTGTGAATCACTAAAACTAAAACAGTGCATGTAATGTAGCAGCATACTCCCTTTGCACTTCTCTGTGACTCTGTAGAGATACCTGGGAAAAACACAAACCAATATTAATCACTTTAAAGATTCCCTTTCTGTGTCCTCTCCCACTGTTTTTTGTTCAATCCCTTCATGGTCTCACCATGGAAAATCAGAGAACCTTTCACTGTCACAAAGCTGCATATCCTGGACATAAAGGAAAAACAAAGCTCTCCTTTTTGGGCCAAATCCCTTAAATGGGAACATTGCCCATGTGAGAGCAGACTGGCTGAGCCCTGTAAGAGGTCAGGAGGCAGGAGGTGACATCGTGATCCTACAATTCGTGGGTGCAAGGTCAGGAAAGAAAGCGAAGGCAGGTGCTGGTGGCTGCAGAGGACACCTGAGGAGTCACTCCATGGCACTGCACACATGGGCCAAGGCTGATCCTACTTTTCCTTCCCACATGCCTGGGCAAGCAGCCCAGCTAAATGCACGCAGCACCAGCATGGAGACTCCTCTCTGAATATGCTCTTTATACCATATATGTTGGCCAATTCAACCAAAAATGCCCCCCAGTTCTGCCCAGCGCCAAACAAATGGAGCTGAAGGGCTACTGCCAGGTTGGAGAAAATGGTCCTGACTTGGGCCAGCAGCTCTAAAAGAAACAGAGGAGGAAAGGCTGGAAGATGTGTCTTCACAGGGTCAGAGACTCTTTGCCATGTCTTTGTCACTAGCTACTGTTTTTCTGCTAAGTTTGCATAATCCTTTGCATGACAAAGCATGTTTGAGACAGAACTTTTTTTTAAAAAAAAAGGAAAATCCTTTTTCAGATTAAATTAGTAAAGCTATGAAGGCTAAAAAAACTTCAGAATACAAATTTTACGCTGGTCTACTTCATTACACACCTCGTGTGCAAATTTATTACAGGAAAATGATATCTAATTAAATTTATTATGCTTTGACTTTTTTTTCTTAACTTAATTAAAAACTTCTGAATTTATGTAATTTATTATGACATGACCATTGTTAATGAAGCTCACAAAAGGTACTGTTGGGTAAATTAATGTAAAGGAGATGAAGCAGAGCAGAATGAGGGATTATGTTCTCAGACTTCTGAGGCAAAGAAGCCTGAAATAAATGTGAGTTGTGAGTATTTGGAGCAGAGGGTGTATTCATTGTAATTATTTCAGACTGCATGCTGATTGCAGAAGATTAACATAAACAGGAGTTGTTATTGCAGATGTTTCTATTCGTGCTAGGAAATCCCTTGAATATAGGAAGCACAGAATAAAAAATGTGAAGATGCTGTACTACACCATCGTAACTTTTGTTCTATTCTCTTTTTCTGTTCTGGACATACCAGAAGAAACATAAATAAAGCTGTTCATGTTCAGGCCTTGAAGGAAAAACACCACTCCTCTCTGGTAACATAATAGAACATCTAGATGTAACTTCACTGCTCAGCAGTGAGTGTTTTGGCACATTCTCTCCTCCCTCCCAGAAGTGCCCTTATACTGCACAGCACTAGGTTACCCTCCAGAACCTATGTGGCCTGCAGCTAGAACCATAGTCAGTACAATAAAATTGATAGTAATTAACAGCTTTTAAGATCCTTGCTCCTCCATTCACAACAGCAAACTGTATGCATAAATAATTCACATGTAATTTTGATATTTCCGACTCCCTTTCTATATTAAATGATGGCAAAATTTCCATTCAGTCTGGAAAAAAATACACAAAACTCTTCTTTCTGAAAATTTTCTGAAAAACAGAAGTGGGTAAAAATGTCTAAAGATAGTGCTGGAGGTGTATACAATAGATCTCATCACATCTGCGTCACTTCCTGAGTTTTCATAATTTGCTTTCTTGTCTCAGTAGGATCCAAATGCACAGAAACCAAGAAGAGAAGGGCTCTTGGCAGGGCTTTTTGCCTCTAACTTCAATCTGCTCAGGTCTATCACTACAACAATTTTTAAAATAAGAATTGCCCAGCTTCAAGCTCTTTAGTTATTTGTGGACCAGCTGTATGAAGTACCCTCCACACTTGCAGAGATTGGTATGAGTCAAAGATGCTGTATTGTACTGGTCAGTACGATATCTGTCTATAGCCTGGACATTATTTCCTATGGTTCTGCATTAAACATGAAACAAAAAGGTCATTAGGCCCTTTCCATACAGCAACATACATCTCCAGGTATGCTGTATTTCTCGGTCACAAACATCAGGGCAGTCAGCTACACCACCACGGGCCAGATCCCAGAACTTCACCCCACCGCCTGGAGACCAAGGGGGTGCGAGCACCTTCTCTTTACATTCCTCAGCCTTGTGCTTGCTCGGTCCTGGATGGTGCCAGGAACGTATCAGACCTAAACCCAGTTTTCTTGGGCCAAGAAGGACAAGGTTCTCTGCTGCCTGAGACTCGTTAGGTCGCAGGGCCAGTGTCCACTGAGAGGGGCCCAGGCCTCTGAGCACCTCCAATGATCACCCTTGCTAGGAGATGGGCCTGGTTCCTTCCCAAAAGAGATCAAGCCATGGAGGAGGATGGTTGTGGCCAGTGGTTTGAATGCTGTCAGGAACCAGAAGCCCACAGAGCACGTCTGTCTCGCAGCACAGACACTGCCCGGGCACCTAGTTAAAATGTTTTTAGCAGCAAGCTCCACTGACAGCACAGCACATCTCACACTCCAAATCTGTCCCTCTGTTTCAATGTTACGAAACAGCATCATCGACTGCAGTTCAGGCAGGGCTTTAAAATAAAATGTACTAGCACAAAAACAACAGCCCTGTCTAACATTTACAGAGCAACTTTCAGCGGAGTGGATCTCACGGGATTTCTTAAGTTTTTCCAAGTCAATTGTATAATGCCACAGGTTTTCACAAGCATAGCTAAGGGCAGAGTCTGGGTCTCCGTATATATGATTTCTTCTATTCACTGGCAGCTGCAAGGGGTCAAACACTGACAGAGCACAGAAGCAATTCCACATAACAACATTGCCAAGGACGCAAAGCATGGTATGTGGCAGAGGGAATTCACTGCAATGCAACTGCTGGGCTGTGAAAAAAGAGGGAACAAGAAAAAAAATAAGACAGAAATGCTGTTTCCCCAACACAGAACAGTAGGGTTGCAACAGAAATTTTACCATACTTGCAGGAGGGAACAGGGCATTTATAGCTACAAGTACAAATTCTGCAAATCCTTTCCAAAGGACTGTCCTTGAACAACTGAACCAAGATCCCAGTCTCCCTGAACTAACAACGTAACAGGGCTCAGCAGGAATGAAACGCATTGTATGACTGTCACTTCAATCATTTTGAGCGGAAACTTGTTCTAGTAGCCTGTCAGATGACAAGGGTAGATATGAATTCAATAGATAATACTTAAGTCCCAGAAATAGTTATTTCAAGTATTTTTATATCGCAAACTAGGAACAATACCTCAGTTCCCATTTGGACATATGCTGTGTTCAAATCAGTATGAATAACATCGATTCTTAAGGTGTTTTCATTATGATTTTGCAGAAGTCTATCACAAACTGAGACAGCATGAGCATTATGGACGTAAATCTACTATGGCTTACGCCCACCTTAATCAAAGCAATTTCAGTGAGCTCAGATTTATGCAGGTTTACCTCAAGTCCTTAAATGTGAGTGATTCTCAAGTAAAAAAGAAACAAAAACAAAAACTACAATACCGATGTTTCCAAAACAAATAGCAACATAATGACTAATAGGAACACCTCTGTACAACTCTGGTCTCAGATCTGAACCTACACACATTCCCATGGCTCCTTCTGCTGATAAGAATCCAGCTCCACCTCCAGCAGACCCATCTATCAGCTCTGGCAGGGGTACGGGAGGACATACCTGCACTGAAAGTCTTTTGCTGCCCGGCTCCATGTAACCCGGAGACCACACAAGACATTAAACTGGTGCATGGAAAGAGTCTTCTGTAGCTGACATCTCTAAGAGAGGGGAAAACGTAACTTTCAAAACGCAGCAGCAATGAAAAAGGAAGAGAAATAGTAAGATAAAAAGAAAACAGTACAAAGTAACATTCTCATTAGAATCCAAATATTTGCAAGGAAAATTACATAAAGTTTACTTTTTATTAACTTGTTACACTGTTAAGCTATAACAAAACATTTCTCCACCTTTGACTGGGAAATGCAGAGGTGCTATACTTGCTTATGCCTTTGGAAGACTTTTCTAATCTACCACGTGAGAACATCTTACCTTCTTATTCAGAACGACCATTTTCCCCTGAGAAAGAAAAAGACCTATCCGCCTCCCATTTCAGACCTTCTAAGCTGACTCACATCTTCTAAAACTCTTTTTCTTAGTTGTGCCAACATCTCTAATGGACTTTGTTCTTTAAGCATCACTTTCATTGAGAGAAAAATTAGAATAAGGTTTTAAAAGTTCTGGAGAAGGAAAGAAAAAAAATGGCTGGCAAGTCAGAGATTTTAAACCCACATTACAAAATGCCACATGGGACTCCCCTGCTGCTGAGAACATTGAGATCTCACGTATGTACCCTGCCCTACATCATGCCACTCACTAAGGGAAAATAATTGAGCACTTTTTCTCAGTAAAGTTTTGGAGAAGACCTCCTGAAGTCCTGAATCGCAAGCTTGAAGGCCTTACGCAAACCATGGCAATTAAAAACATCCTCAACTCACGCTGACAATATTCATGTTAAAAACTCAAATGGCTGTATTTGTGAGTGCAGTAGCCATAACTAAGTTTGGAAGCAGCAGGTACTTAAAACTTGTCATCATTCCTTGTTATCATCCCTCTTACACTCTGGACCAGTCACCCATCCTATAAAGAAACTTCTCTTTTATAGAACAGCCCAGCTCTTCAACAGACTTCCAAGAAGACGACTTCTGAGGGAAGCCCATTACTGCTCGTAGCTGTGAGCCCTTCACACAGAAAGCCAGAGAAAGATCTGTCCGAGATGCTTTCCTGGATGGAGAAGGAGCTCCATGACTTGCCCTCTGTACCAGTGTCCATGTCTCAGTCCTGACAAATTCCCATGTTCTGTGCACACCCAAAATGCCCATTTTCTATGGGCCCAGGAAAATGCCTCCATTAGGGCTGCCAAGAAAGTAATTGTAGGCTTAGCAAGGATATGCTTTAGCATCACCAGGATATTTTATCTTTTACCTCTCACCAGCGGTACAAATGTTACAGGAAACGTTTCAGCATTTCCTGATCTTTCTGCCCTTCGCCTCTTCAGATGAACCATCTTAAATTGGTATTTTACCTGGTATATCCCTGCCAGCTCTTTATAGACAGCATTTCCCTCTCATGCCACCCCCAACCCGACAAATGCAGGCTCAGACTGAGGAACACCGACCCTGTCACATCTTATAAACTATTGCTGAGAGAGGGTGGAGCTTTCGGTTGGATGGTTTGGAGTTTTGGTGGTGGTGGTGTTTTGTTTGTTTGTTTGTTTTTTCTCGATGGGCAAAGAAATCAAGTTGCCACTTCAAATGAACGCAGGGTCAAACCCCTAATGAAAAAGCAAAGGCTTTGACCAGCAAGAGGAACTACGGTGAACTTTACAATGTTCTACAGAGCCCCCGAAGTAAAGAGGTGTTCCCCAAAGCCATGGTCTGATGTGGCCGTAGGTGCACCCTGCCTGCAAAGGCCCAGTTGCTTCTATGGCACAGACATGGAGACGCCCACACCACCGATGCTGCAGGGCAGCAGGGTACCCAACTTTCAGCCCAGCTTTGTCTTTGCTTGTTATCACAGTCATCGAATAGTAATATTCTCTTTATCGCATCTGAGGAACACAGAGTTCCTCTCTAATCTGAAAAAGTACAGGTTATGGCACAGGATGCAGGTTTCAAAAGGTTTACACAGATGGGCGCTTTTTTTCCCCCATTCTGGTGTGAAAAAGATGAAAGGGTAATATAATTACACATTTTTTTTTAATATTGAATTTGTTTTGGAAGAGAAGACACAGAGCACTCGCTTTTAATTCCCCTTTTCCAGGTTCATTCTTTATTTAGTAAGAACTATAAAAATTCTTTTGAAGTAGTAATATATTCAAGACTAATAAAATCCAAGTGCAAAATATTTTCAGAGGCAGCTTAGGTACAATTATTAAGTTGTCAAATAAAATCGTCTAGTCTAAGTCATACTGGAGAAGGGACAAAGTTTACAGCTAATTTCTCAGACTGAAATGGAACTGTTTCCAGGAGCAATCTTTCTATCCAAGATGCTGCTAGGTATCTCCAAGAACAGTCAAGTATATGGGTAAAAACAGTGAACCTGAGTAGAGCATCAATGTTAGTGAGAAGTTCACCTCTCACTAATCTGCAATTTTAACTACCATGAACTCTCCACCTACCCCTACTCACATCACCTGCGCACAAGTTCAGTATCTGTAATTAAAAACAAACATGTTTTTTTTTCCAGATGGCAATAGTGAAGTACACTTCCCTGATAGCTGATCTTTAGAAATTTAATTTTTGTCAGCTATGGCATTTAAGTAATTAAAAAGCTACCTTGTCAGTGCCGTTTACCTGCAACTCACTGCTCCAAAGTGAAGAAACAACAAAAGTCGGAAAGGCTGAGACTGCAGAGCTCTATTAGCTCCTGCATACACACATCTGCACTCGCAAAAATGTCATTTTTGCTACAGTATAGGTATTTCTTAAACTCAACTGTCTATTTAAAACTTTGCCTTAAAGGTTTTTAGAAGAAAGGTAATAATAATATTCTTTAAAAAAACATAAATTGAGGAAATTGGGGATGCACAGCAAATTGAGAAGGCTACTTGGAGTAGCCAAGTGAATGGCAGAACACACGTGGTCACAGGATCAGCCCCCAGCTCCCCACTGCTTTGCATTAATGAAGCACTACTCCGCAAGCCTGAGTATTTTAGTCTCCCTTTGCAGAAGCCCAAGTGACTACTCCAGATTAAAAGCTGCACTCCACAGCTTCTAGAATCAGACTTTAAAACGAGCTGTTCTAACCTGTATGATTAAAATTGCTTCGTTAAAACAACAGACACAATAACTCCCGTCAACAATACTCCTTTTGAGGAGCCCACAGAAAGCCAGAGCTTACCGGCTCTGAAACTCCACAGCAAGAGGAAAATAAAAGACCTGTGTAACCTGCAGTGTCCTCATTCACCTCATGTTTTTCTAATGATTTCCCAGCTAATTCAAACATCTATAAACTTTTTAAAGCAATTTACTTACCATCGAAGCATGGCTCATCAAGTCATGCATGCCACAGTGTAAAAAACACAGTGCATGGAGCTGACACTGCATGGAGAGAGTTTCTCTTGGGGAAGGCTAGGTATTTCTCTGGAGAAGGGACAGGCTCTGAATGTTTGTGGTGTGGTGATACAACCACATGAAAAGTCCAAATTGGAATGGTATTTTGATACAAACTAATCCTGAAATTAGTGCAAAATATATTTTATTGGATCTGACCTGCAGTCTGATTTCATATCAAGAAAGCTCCCGAGCACGACAGCTTCTTGTGTGTAAAAAATATACATATTTTTGAGCCAAAATCAGTGGCAGAGGTGTAATACCAAATATCCCTATGGCTAGCATGCCAGAAAGAGCAGTGCAGACAACCAAGACTGAATATGAGAGGGTACATCAATTATTACTGCACAAACCAGATCAAAAGAACAGCACACAGCTGATATGCTCGTAGTTTTTCATGCAGCATGACAATGAGAGGGGCTGAGATGGTATTAGACAACACAATAGAATGCATTAAATTTTTACCAGATTCATGCAAATAAATATATTTTTTTTTTTGCTCACAACCAAAGAAGTTGCAATGCTACTGACACTGCATAGCTGGCTGTTGTTGTTCAATGTGCTAAAAAAAACCCTGCTATAATTAAGGAATTGCTTGGCCTCTGTCCATTTTGTTCCACACCGCTGCCTCACACTTGCTTAAAGAGCTGAGAAAAATTGTTGAAAATGTGGCAGATAGTGGAGAAAAAAAAAATCAACAACACAACACAAACAAACCACAAACATGTTAAGCTTGACTGGTTCAAATTAGGCAGTATTTGTACAGATGGAACACCTGCCGTGACTGGCAAGAAGTCATGTCGCTTTGCAAGAAAAGTTTTTGGATCGAAAGTTATTGAAATACCATTTGAATCCATCAGGATTTTTTTCTGAGCCAAAGATTTAGGTTTCTTACATGTCTAAATCCTGTCATCTCCTACTCTAGCAAAATAAGTATTTATGCATGAGAGCTGCCAATAAGCATACCATGTAATTGATAAAAATGATGAGCAGAATATATATACAATGTCTTTTGTCAAAGGGCAAAAACTGCAAAAGATTCTGGAAACAGCAAATGACCAGTACATTTTGCTAACAGAAATTATTAACCCTTCAATGACATCAGTCAGCTTAAAACCCAGAATGGGATCAGAAATCTGGCCTGTAGGGAAATGACATCTCAGCTTGGCAGCCTCAACATGTACTTACAGGGAAAGGACTGAGTGCTGTCATCCATGTGCTGCCTTTAAGTCAAAGCTCAGATGTTCTTATTATTTGAGTCGGTGTGCTTGGGTTATCTGCAGTGTGCGAGAAGTGACAATTGAAGGTTTGAGAGATACTGTGTTTTGGGAGTGGTTTCACTCTAAATTCGAAGCTCCTGGAAAACAACAATTTCCCATTCGTATCCCATTTTATAACGTGATGTAGACCATTTTCTTTGAAACAGTTTGGAATCTCTCAGCTTTAAAGAAGAGGAGGTATCCTTGCAGCAGCAGAGAGAAGATCAATACTCTTATCTACAGAACAGGACCAGGCACACCCAGAGAACAGCAAAACCCGAAAACAAGCACTTAAAAGCAGTTCTCCTCTGATACATGCCTTCCCTTTTAGTGCTTGTGCAGATTGGGACCGACACATACTCATGAACAGAAATACTCTATTACAAACTTTGTTAAAAATAGACTGTTCAAAAGTCACCAATTCTCATCTCGATGACTTGTTGTCAACAAAGCTGAAAACAAGGGCAAAAAGGATGGTTAGAAACACTGTCAGAATATTTGAAAGTTGCAGTGACACTCATTCTCCGTTAACTTCATTTCAGGAGAAAAGAACTAAGGGTCATTCTCTCTTTTGACACTAATAACAATAAATAATGTTTAATAATACAGAGGAACCAAGATAAGTTCTAAATACCACATGCAGCACATCTAGGAAAAAAAAATAAATTTAAAAAAACCAAAACAAAACAAAACACACAACAACAAGCCCTATCCAGACTTGCTATAGAGACTGACCCCTGGATTTAGTAACTCCCAGTCTTGTGAACAGTCTCCTGCCTTTGCTTATTTTCCCTCTTCTGGAACTCCTACATTTTTATGTATCGATTCAAGATTTTTTCTTGGCAAATACCATTTTTGCCTACATGGAGGAAAGTATAACAGAGCATCACCATTTCAAAATAAAACTTCAGACTGAAGTGTCAGGAAAGGTGTTTTGTTTTTTAAGGTAAGAGTGTATTGAAAATAATACACAAATACTGCTACGTGAAGAATTAAAATTTAAAATAATTTAAATGGAAGCCTGAATACATTGTGCCAACTGTCATTACCCAATACAAAATAAAAATGCTTTAAAAAGGTCAAGAATTAAAACACCGGCAGCTTAAACTTGTTTTGGTTTTGATGTTCATAAGTTGAAGTTTCATCAATAAGATATATAACCACCGTTGCTTGCTTAACCATATATGCCCTAGCAAGCAACTTCATATAAATTTTTTGTTGTAGATTCGCTTCCAAGGGGAAGAAATACTTGCCTCTGTTCTTAAAGGAGGAGGAGTACTGGCTTGGACTGAACACCATACACCCAGTGCTTTTGTTTCTTTTTTAATTATAATGCCTTTACAATAGCAAACAGCATAGATTCATTTGAATGTCCAAAGACTTCACCCTTTTGCTGCAAATTATTCACATGCACATAAAAATGTATGCTTTCTAAGTATTACAAAAATAATTTGCATTAAGCAAATTCTGCCAAAGCGATACACATTTGTAATCTAGATGTGGGAAACAAGCCTCACATGCTTTTCACATGTCCCACTAACTCTCTGTATAAGCATATTAAATACTCAGTCATTCAGGCACTCTAATGAAATGTTGAACACTCACAATCTTTACATACAGAAGACATTTAGTTAGCACAGTTGCAAAAGAACATAACCCTGTTTTGGTAAACTGCAAAAAAATACTCCCTTTAATATCAATGCTATTATTTGTTGGAAGAATTGGTAACTTTCACTGCAGCTTTGACAGAAGATAAAATGATAATGCCATTAAAACTAACAGCATTCACAAAGTATATCTCTTAAGACAGTCTGTCACTAAGGCATGTCACCTTTAAAAACACATGCCCTGTTAACCAAGGTTAGGCATCCAAAGGATGAAGCACAAACATGAAGTGACCCCCAGGAGAACATTCCCTGTCAGACTTCCACAATTTGAGTAAAATATAGGTTGTTATGTAAGTGCTGCAATACACTGATTTATACAGATAATATTTTCCAACTGAAAACTCTACAGAAATTTTAAATCCATCCCCTGTCCCTTTGATCCTTTCCTGTCCACCTTCTACTTTCTTTATGCAGTTTCCCTTTCTCAACTTTCTTTTTATTCTGTTTGTCTCTCCTTTTACTACCACTTTATAACCAGACTTTCCATTTATTGTTCCCTAAATAATTAAATAGTCTCCATTTGCTTTCCTGCTTCCAAGCCAGAAGAGCATCTCATTTATGTGCTAGCGCTCACTTCTAGCACCTTTCACTTTTCTTTTATTATCATATCTTTATAGTACTATTTGGCAGGCAGAGATGAACTTTTTTCTTCTTCTCAAAGAGTAAGTTAGCAGCTTTATGAAATTGTTATTAATGTAGGATATAACTAATTTCAAACACACACTAACTAGTTGAACCGACCCTGAAAAGCAGAGGTAAGCCTTAATCAAGTACACCAAGATCTGCAGTGCTAATTTTAATCTCTATTTAAGTGAAAATTCCAATTATCCAGTTCAACGTATCTCTGAAAAGGCCTTTTACCAACCCCATTTGCTCAAGGGGCATTTTTATCTCCTTTCTATCTGTTGAGACACAAAAAGCCACGTTAAATCCCTCAGAAGGGCTTCTAGCCCCACTGAAATCAGCCAAAACATCTTTTCCAACTCCCATGACAAGCCCGTGGCACAGCAGGGAGCAGAGCTGGAGGGCTTTGGTGCAACCCCATCAACCCCTTCGTCTTTTGGGAAGTCAAACTACCCAGTTCAGCCACTACCTTTCTCCTGGCTGTCGTTTACCCTTCCCCTGTTTCGAGGGCTTCTGGCCTTCTTCATCTGTTCCCTTTTCTCTCTCTCTCTCTCTCTTTTTCATCCCTATAAAAGTTCACATCTTCCAGAGAGAGAAACCACATTTAAATTCAGCTACCATTGCTTTTTCCTTGCTGATGGAAAGCAGAACTCAAGAAGTGTGCCAATCCTTACAGTAAAAGGCTTTCCCCATGTCCAGTGTTGGTCACTGCATAAAGAAGCTAATTAAAAAAAAAAAAATCTGCTTGCCGAAGGTATTCAGTAGAGCATTTAAATATCCAGGGGGAGACGAATAAAAGTCACTTCCTCATTCAGTAGCACTAAGCATTGTGTTTATTCTTCAAAGTTCAAACCTCCATGTAAAAAAAAGCCAGCGCCAGCTACCAATGCTGCTTAGTCTACAGGGGTAAGCAACTCAAGTCATCAATGGCACGTATGGATGCGGACACCAACTACCCACAGAAATCTTCACGAAGCAGCAGCATACATCTTTAGCTGCTGTGAAATAATGAGATCCTCCTCCACAGTGGGTTTGGCAATTGTTTATCTAAACCATGAACTCCGATAAAGCCATGAGTAAAACTGATACCCCATCATCCTGCTTTTTCTCCGAGATGCGCCCCCATGCCCACTGTACATCCAGACTGAGAAACTGCACCAGAATGCCGGAAGCACAGAAACTACTTTTTGAAAAGAGCTGGATTAAAACTAGAAGCAGAAATTTAAGTTCACCAGAACAACTCCAAATTTGATGCTACTTCACCCATAGCACATTGGATTTACAAGCGGAAGGCACACCTTGTTCATGCATGTATTTACAGACTGTAATCCGTTTAAAAATATTTACTGAACATGCTGAGAAGTTCCTACATTCTTATTGCTTGTAGTTTCTGCAGACATATTGACATTTTATTCATACCAGCACTGAAGTGCTCTAGCAAAACTGCTCTTTCTGGAGGTTACTTTTAGTAAATAAAATAATATTTTTAAAGGCTTGGACAAACAAGCCAAGGAAAGTGCTGCATATTCCATGAACTCAAATAATTTATTCTTGGCTCAGAATACCATCATGGTAAAATAAGGTTCTATTCAGTTTCTAAATTTCATAGCTCTTTAAGAGTTTTCTCTAAATTCACTAACAAATTTTATCGGATGAAGCAAAATTATAATTATTATTTTGCTAGCCACAGAACACTAATTAAATCTGCGTTCTCAAGTGAGGGTTGATCCAAAGACCATGCCTACACATGACAACAATGTAAATCTTGTAAGTCATCTCAAATGCAATATTCTACTCAAAGAAAAAGTACCTCCCTTAGTCCATCTTCTGATTAACTGAAATGGTACCAACAAATATATCTATACATATTCCTGCTTGCTTAAATTATTCATTTCATTTAAAAGTTTTAAATCTTCCTGCCAGTTAGCCATGTATACCTTGTGTTACTCATATAAATATATTCCCAGTGAAGTGACAGCAAATACCTTTAAAAGCAAGATTCAGAAATGCCTTATTATTTAACTCAACATCTAGAGGTGGTTTTATAATACAGCAGTACATCTTCTTTGGGCTTAGACACTCAAGTTAGCACTTCTGAGTACGGCTGAATTTTATAAATTTCAGTTCTGCTGCTTCAGTGTTATTTCTTGAGCTGGCATATCATGTGTTTGCTCTGAAGTTACTCTAACGCAGCTTCAGCGTGAGCAGGAAGAGATTCCTGTCTCCTAAAAGATTTGAAATATGGACCTTGTAAAGCACACAGAAGAGACAAATCACAAATGTATCCTTAAATTGTCTTGCTATTCTGCTTATCTGTAGCAAAGCTCTAATGGACTTTACTAGTATAGGACTGGATCCAGATCACGAACTTGGATGCCTATTAAATGATACTTCGTTTTCGATTAATCTCTCATTTAAGGCAAAACACATTGATTCTTGATAGTTGCACATACACTCCTCTATCTCATTCACTCAGGCCCTGATCTCCAAGATGCCGAGCAGCTTCAGCTCACCCCAAGGCAATGGAAAACTACGATCACCCAGAGGAGCTCATCTTAGTTGCACTGAAGTTGGTGCCGATTTTACAGCAGATCTCAGGGAAAGCAAAATCCAGGCTCAGTGACCCAAGCAGCAATAGCTGAAAAAATGTGAGAGGTCTGGACTTAATCTCAAGTTCTTCTCCTACCAAAGTCGAAGACCTCTTGTTAGTGCCAACAGGCCCATCCCCACATAGTGCCGTAGGCTAGAACTGACAACGAGCCCAATGCTGCTGTCTTGAGTTGTCAGAATATTACCTGTAGGAGTAATCCCATAGAAACCCGTGGCAACTTGCACAAGTAAGGGCCGTAGAAACAGCTAAGCAATCACACTGTTATAATTAATTCCAAGCAATTTTATTATTTAGAAACTAAACTTGAAAATTGGGCTCTGAATATGGCAAAGGTTTTGCAAATTCATTCATTCTACAGCTTAAATATTTTCTTTCCCTCTAAATCAAACGAGAAGCCCATTGTGTGCCTGTCCGTTTTAATTAAATTACTAAGAAGAATATCAATGGGTAAGCCATATGAATGCTGTGGTGCTCTATATCAAAGCCTTCAAGCTACTGCTTTCAGTAGGGCATGACACACACCTTGCAATTTAAACGTACACATTATTAGACAGATTACCACAAGAAGAAATTGTTATTTTTCAGCATACATAAAAGGCAGAGTTCTCAGCTCTAAAAGTACTCATTCTCCTTTCCTTGTCAATTCTGTAACATTTTCTCATGGTTATTATTTTTTTAAATAAGTACAATCGTCTCAAAAGCATTAGCTTATTTTGTCATTTTCATATATATGTAAATACCTCTTGGCTCAGTTCTTTGAAAGGAGCACTAAATGTTGTTTGCCTGGTTTTCATTCTGACTTTTAAAGTGGTCAGTTTATTCATGCTTTTCAAGTTATTTGGCTGTTTTTATTCTGTAATCACACAATTTCTGCTGTCTAGGGATATTCAGGAAAACTGACTCGGTGATAAGCAGCACCCTGAATCACTTCGCGATTTTCTAACAGATACTCTTAAAATCTTCTAATTTCTGAAGGCAGAAGCCAAGAGGGAAAGAAAAATTCCCATTGATACATGCGAGGCAGCTTCCAAATTTTTGGAGAGGGGAAATCCTGGACGCTGCAGATCGCCAGAAAGGTGAGAGAAGCGCCCGCAGTTTCCAGAGCTCAGGGATACCACACACGCAGAGTACCCAGGACCCGCTCACTGCCAGCGATCATGACATTTCTGTGAGGACTCTGAGGTCGGTGCCGTGCCCTGTTCGGGCCGCCCGGCCACCGCGGAGGCTCCGCCGCCCCGGGACCCCCCGCTCGGGCCGGGAGGCGGGCGGACCCGCCAAGACTGAGCTCGCCCAGCTTGTCTCGGGGGGCTGCACTTGGCACCCGGGGAGCCCCAGCGCCCCCCGCTACGGTCTCGCCCGGTGCTTTACCGGGCAGCGGGGAAGGTGCAGCTCACCTGGGCGCAGTAGGCACCGCCGCTGCCCCTGCAGCCCGGCTGCCGCCCGCTGCCCATTTGTTGCTCGCGTTCAGAGGGAGCTGCCTTCTCCTCCCCATCACCGCCACCGCCGCCTGCTCCGTGGCAACTGGTCCTGGTAGGTCTCAAAGTGGAAAAATCCCACGGCAACACACACGGCGTCTTCCCACCGCTCCCCGCCTCCGCCTCCCGCTTCCCCGCCAGCCCCGCGCCCCGCTCCGCGCCCCGGCCGCCGCCTGCATGCTGATCAGCGCGACCTCCGGCAGCCCGCCCCGCACACGGCCCGGGAGCGCAGCGGCCAGGCGCCTCAAAAACACAGACATATGGGGGGCGCTTTTTTTCCCTCCCTGTTTTCTGATGCCGCTCCACTACGGGATCGGGGGGATGCGGATCTCAAATCTCTCGCTTCCTTCCGAGCAAGGTGGTTGACAGCCCCCTCCCCGCAGCCTCCGCCCCTTGATTCCCTCCCCACCCCCCAGCCGCCTTGGCGTAGCCCCAACCTCGTCGCCCCCCTGCATTCACGGGTCGCTGGGGTCTCTCAGCACGGGCCGGCGGAGGGAGGATCTCCGCAGGCTCTCGCCGATCTGCGCTGGGCAAGGTGGCACGGCACGGCGGTAGACCCTCAGCAGCAACGCTGACCGCCTCCCTCCCTCCTTCCCCGTCGAGTTTCCTCCCGGCGCTACCGCCCCTCCCCAGCACGACCGCGGAGCCCCGCAACTCACATCGCGGAGCGGCGCCTCCCGCAAAACTTCGCGGCGTGCCACTGCCGCCGGCTCGGCTCGGCGCGGCTCGGCTGAGCTTGGCGCGGCTCGGCCGGCGCCCCAGCGGCGCAACAGGCAGCGCAGCCTCACCTGGCGCGGAGCCGCCGCGCCATGGGAGCGACGGGCGGAGCCTGCCGGCGGCGCGGCCGGGGCAGCGGGGCCCGGGGGCAGCCACCGCCAGCCCGCCCGCCCTGCTGCCTCCGCCGGACGCGGGCCGGGCGGCTCTGCCTGCCGCGCCGCCGCTCCCGCCTGCTCCTGCCCCTGCGCTGCGGCTGCAGGCAGGCAGGGAAGGAGGGAGGGAGGAGAGAGCGGGGCGGGGAGGGAGGGAAGGAGGAGACTCCCCTCTCGCTCCCACAGCACAGCGGGGAGCTGCCCTCTCCGGGAGAGTGATGCTGCCCGTATCTCCCCGGCACAGATTTTGGCTCTCACCCCTGGCTCTAGGGGCAGAGCCGGGGACCGCCCCGGCGGAGGCTGGTGCGCGGGAAGATGCGCAGCCGCCCGCGCCAGGGGCCGAGGGAGACCCCTGCCCGCCGGCCCCGGCCGGAGTGTGATCCTGCTCGCCCCAGGTTGCCCAGCAAAACACGAATAAGGTTAACTGTTATGCCAATCTGAACGAAAAGGCATTAGTGCCAGTGCATACTACTTGATTTTGCAAAGTTGCTACTGTACAGGTTTTGCTACAATAGGGTGAACTTACTTTGCACCCAACCAACCCTTTGAACTGGTCTTGACTAGAACCTTTTATTCAGCTCCTGCTTTGGGTTTACCTTGATTCTTGCCAGGGCAACATGAATCTCTAACTCTGAGAGTTGTTCCCGTGAAATGTACTACGTTGCAGCAGTTGCATGGACTGTCAAAATACAGGCTGGAAGGAGCATCACCAGTTGGCTGCCTCTCTCACTCAGACATGCTTTCTCTGTTGTGCACTTTTCTACTCTGGCTCTGCAAAGTAAACTTTTTGTTTACCTTGTGCAGCAAAGGATTCTCTTGCCTGTCTCCAGTTGAGAGCACCCTGGTAGAAGGGTTTTAGAAAGATTCATCTTTGCTTGGTAGCTGATTTGCTTCAGGGTAAAAGCCTCCTAAGATGCTTCTTGAAACAGAAAATGAGTTGGCTTGGATTCCCTCAGGGCTTTTTTTTTTTTTTTTTTTTTACTTCTAACTATACAAAACTATTTTATCTCCATATAGGCCATTGTTAAAAAGAAACTGGTGGGTCAGAAGGACCACTGCTATGGCCACAGATAGGTGGTCTTTTTCAGATCAGGGGGAGCAAGAAGGAAAAACACACAATTGATATGCTGCTACACACCATGCTCCGTCATTAAACTTCAGTCCTGGGAGATTCTGCCCAATGAAATGCTTACCTCTCTGAGTAATCTGTCTGAATCATATTAGCAAGATAATTTAGGACCAGGCCTTTGTATTATATCAAAACCTGATTTTTTTTGCTCCTAAGAATATTTGCAAGTTGGCTTACGAACACTTTTATGTACGCCTGTCATTTTACATCTTTATTAGTATAAAAGGAAATAGTGAATATGAAGAAGCTTGATAAAAATCACTTTCGTCAGTTCCTTACACATTCATCACACTGACTGACTCAACCCAGCTTTGAAGACTTAATCAGTTAAAACATGAAAACTTAGTACATGAGCATACGTTCCTGTTTACAATGTGTTGGATCATGTCACAAAGTCAGTGACCAGAAGAGGCCATTACTGGACTGCCAGCCCTGCATTATTTGCAATGGGAAATGATTTTCGGGCTTTGTGAGCTGTTTTCGTTTAACTGAAACTGACTCATTATTTTTAGGCAGTAGAAAAATATTAATCATTGCTGAGAACCCAAAACCTAATATGCAGGAGCCATTTCTTCAAATTCAGCATGTGTTTATATTTTCAGTGTTCATTATATAGATATCTGACGCTCAGGGTGGATGAACTTGTTTGCTCACACTCACAATACTAATATTCATATGACAAACATTGCAAACCTCCTTGGAGTGACTTGCTGCTGTTAAATATTTTCTTAATGAAAAAGAAGATTTTCAGATCTGCTTTTCATTTGGCTCAACAGTAAAAGAAAGAAAAGCTTTTATTTGATCAGATGAAAATAGATGTCTTCCACGTGGTAATTTCCCTTTAAAACTGAACCTCTAGTTTTACTATGTGGAATGAAGCGTTTGCATAGTTAAATATCATAACAATATAAGGGAAGACTGATCTTAACCTTCATAACAGTGCATTAGTCATGATGTTATTCATCCTATTGATTTAAGTGTGATTGCTTATGTTAAGGAAAAAAAATCTCACAAAACACAAAAATATTTATTTTTGTTGTTGAAATTACAGCTTGGAAAATGTTTTTTGTCTGGCTGCATGCAAGTATCCAGTTTGCAGGTTTGGATTCAAAGACTCACTCCTGAGAACAGCTAAGCTTCTAGAACTTCAGTTGAAATTAATGGGTGTTTAGTATATCTTTGAAAAGGAGAAGAAAGTATTTTTTTCTGGGGAAAATTACTGTGAAGGGATGCACAGCTACTTGCTGTTAAAAATGCCACAGATTTTTAAGAACTGAAATACAGCTAATGTCGTGCCCCTCACTCAGTTGGCTGTGTGTGCAGTAGAAAAAATATAGTATTCTAGGCAGAAGAAACTTAGCTCCGTGAACAAACCCACTAGCAGTTGTGATCATTAGCTTATTGTCATCGCATGACCATTTTACATGATAAGTAGAAGTGAAAGGATTAGTCCTCTGTTAGGAAGGAGTATAAAGGATAAGGTCATTTGGCTGCCCTCAGATAAGAAAGGAACTGCTAATACTCGCTGACTTCTACATATAGTTATGAAAATTAGGGAGCATAAAATAATAGGTGATACCAGATAATTCTTAAGTTTACCTCATAAAATAATTTTGATAAGCTTTTACAAATATTTAAGGGCCCAGTACTACCAACCTTTACACAAGCTATTTTTTCTAATGCAAAAAACGCTACATAATTCAGCAAGACTGTTTGTAAGGGTTAGTCATACAAATTAGATTTTACAGGATTGGATCCTTAAAAGTTTATAAACATCAAGGTAGTATTTCAATGGCTAAATTAAAGAATCATCTGGTACCATCTATTCCTTTAAGCTTCCCAGATGTTAATAACTTTGTACAAAAATCAGCAAAGAATAACACTTTTTCCAGTGTGGAGGTAAATTGAGTGACCTTCTCCGTATCCATTACCTAATATTCCTTTTACTAGAGGATCAATTTTTATCATAGCCAACAACAGTATGAAACTCATGTTCTGGATGTAGGTACATTAAAGAACTAAATCTCACAATGGTCATACCTCTAGCAGCATGTGCTTATGAGTTTAGAGGGAGTATTTCTTCTGTCCATGGGCCAGAGTGTGATTTTTTTGTAGAGAACAGTGCAAAGACATGTCAGCAGCACATTCTCCTTGGGATTACTCGGTGCTCAATGGGAGGACAGATGAAGGGCCAAGAGCAGTAGTGTGCATTGAGGCACAAAACCAGCAAAAAGCGTGAAATTTTGCATCCTGGGAATACTAAAAGCAACAAGAACTACGGTGCTCACGCTGTAGCCATATTCCTAAATTGGATACCAGCTTCTGCTGTCTCTTTAGGCTTGATGGTGCCAACAGTCTTCATGTTCCTCTCAGTCCATAGGTACTGCCTCTGCATGTACAGGATGAGCTTTTACCCCAAGAAGATTAATAATGGAAAAAAGCTGTCTTTGCAGAGGGCCAGTACAAATCTTTTGTGTCTCTTAATCTCACTTAAACCCTGTGCTAGCAATGTGCAGACTATCTTGATCTCTAAGCACCACTACTCTCACAAGAGTTTCAAGACTGGGCCTTAAACACTCTTCAAGAAGTACCAGTAGCTTCTCTTTTCCTGTATTTGGCAGGTTCCATCATTTTGAAAGATCTCACTGGCTTTGCACATAGTCCCTTTTCTACATAGCGAAGACTTGCACTGTATTATAGAAAAGAGTTTCTGTTTTAAATAACAGAAAATCCTTAGGCTGTCAATAATTCATTAGCTCTGAAAGAGAAACAGCGGTTGTAAATAAGCTCAACTAGTTCAGCTCGTACTCCACCAAGCTCTGATTTAGAGAAAAATATAGGGAAGTATGTTTTTCTGCTATGTGCCATCTATTACTTGCAACCTGTGCTTGGGGCTGCTCACAAAATAGCATGCATTTCTGGGATACTTAAATATTAGAAAAAGAACCAGAGAATAAATATATTTAATGCTAGTCAAAACAGGTTAGTGGAAGTTAGGTCTTGTTGTGGAATTTTTGGTTATTTAGAAGATTTATCTGGAAGATTACAGGTCTGCATGAGAAAAGCAGCTGTATTAATAGGACATACTTGGTTTTCTGCAAGACCGTTGACTTAATACCACATGACATTTTGATTTCAAGTCTTCTATTATATGGAATTAACAGGTCATTCCTTACAAGGATTAAGAAGTGTCTTACTGACAAATTTCAAAATGTAGTATTTTAATGGAGAGGTTTCATTCAATGTGGGGAGCTTTCCCAGCAGAATCAGAAACAGCCTTTGCCTAATACTGTTTTAGATTGTTTTCAGCATTCCAGGTCATGAGAAACAATCTTTGCTTTAAAGGCTTACATATGACACAATGTATTTTAGCACAGTAAATAAAGAAGATGTATTACTTCTGCAGTGATTTGATTGGCTAAATGATCACTGTCCAACAAGCAGCACACTAAATTCACTTTACTACAGTCAAATACAAATTAATGCCTCTGGGAACCAAAATCCTGCAGGAATGGACGCTGTCTCAGAGAGCAGAGACTCAGGGAATGATAAAAAGCGGTTACCCTAGATAATCATCCCTAACAAGAGATCTCAGTGCAATGCTGTGGAAAGGTCTTGGCACAGTCCTTGCTTGTTTCCAAAATATCAAGTGCAATTCTGATGCCTGCACTTTAAAGAAGATAAGAAAATATTGGAGAAAGTCCAAATAATTTGTGAGTCAAGCACGAGTCTTGAGATGGCAGGCTTAAAGAGCTGGACATATTCCACTTACTCGAGAAAAGGTTGAGAGGATACAGGGAAATGATAACAGATATCAGTGAGCTTTTTCACTCTTGCTGACAAAAGCACAACTAAATCCAGTGACTGGAAGTTTAAGGTTAGATGTAATCAACCTTGAAATCAGATGCAATTTCCTAGCAGTAAAGGTAATTAAACTCTGTAAGAACTTATAGAAGGGAGGTGGTGCACTCACCGTTGCTTGATCTTGCCCTAAAAACTGGCTGTCATTCTTAAATATGGGCTTTACTTCAGCTTCTGGGAAAACTTCTAATGGACAGAGCAGCCTCAAACAGGGAGGGGAGGAGGGTCACATCAGGCTAGATCCCCTGGTGATCTGTCTAGCCCTGCATCCACTAGAATGAGGCATTTGTGCAACTTCTTCCATTATGGCTGAAACAAGATAGGTTGAATTACACTCTGCCCACTCAGACATTTGCAAGTTGGCATTAAGGTAATGAGCATAATCAAATCCCATACTTGAGGGCTTCAGTGGCTGCCTACAGCTGTGAGGAAAAGTTCCTTCTCCACTCCTCCCAGAGGATATTTGGCCTCATATATTTTGTAGCAGAAGTTTTTGCCTTCCCTTGAAGCATGTATTATTTATTTTGCTGTAGCCAGTAAGAGAGCAAAACCAATGCAGAAAATCATCTTAGACATGTGATGCTTGGGTCTGAATTAAACCAAGACCAGGAGCAGGAGAGGTTTTTCCAGCTCAGATTGGCAAGGAGGGTGGATTTTTTGCATGGATTGTTTCTATGGTTGTCTGGGTGTGTCACACCTAACCAGTTCTCAAGTATTGCAGGGATCTCAGGTACTGCTTTAGACACGTAACAGTTTGGTTTCTCAAGGACTAAAATACTATGGGCTAATTAAAGTAATTGTCTCAGCCTGGAGGTACATGTACAACAATGCTGTGGTTGCGAGGTGCAAGTGGCCCCGTCCGGAAAAACGTTACTGAATAAATATAAATTAACTGTTCCTCTATGTAGATTAACATAACTAGTGATAGCTTGTTTTTAACCTCTTGCCCAGAGAATCATGGAAAGGAATGAAAGAGAACCAATTCGGACTGGTGCAACAAAACAGAAAACACATATGTGTATCATGCTAGCATATATGCACATCTCCATGATTTATTGCCTCTGAATAATGTACTCATTAAAAGAGAGTGTTATATTAACCACTAATAAGTGTAATGAATAATGTGACACTGCAAATTATCCATAAACAAAATGAATAAACCACAGTGTTATAGATCCCAAAATGTTTGCACCTGGCAGCCTACACAAACACAGGAAGTACAGCTTCATATAATGCTTATCATCACAAAACTGTGGATACTTTTTGTTGCTGGAGAGTAAGAGAAAAGGACATATTATAGCCTCAGCTCATCAAGATATTCTTCTCAGCTTAGATTTATCACAGGTTTCTCTTAAACTACAGTTTTATTTAAGAAATGGGCTTGTGTCATTGAGTGTATGTACAGACTGCAAATGAGGTTTTCCAAACAAATCCTCTATTGCATAATTCTTGCTGTCATTTTTTTAACAGCTAGGGGGAAAAAAAGGTTTGCATAAAGAATTATTGCTTATGATGGAACATATAAGAAGCAACCAGCCTATCCCAGAAGCAGTTTGCAGGTTGCCTGGGCAGAAAATGAGAAACTTTAGTGGATTTATTATGTTCTTGAAGCAGAAGAAAAAGAGATTTTACAAAAGTAATCCAGCAACAACTAATAATAACATAAAAGGTATTTATTCCAGATATCTGAGACTTGGACACCTGAGACACTGTTCAGAGGATATTGAAGATATTTCTTACTTTAGGTACAATGTCATGAGCACTTACAGGAACTTGATTGTTCTTGAAGAACAGGAAGAACCCAGGCTCTGTCATCTTGGGTCTTTCAAAATAATCACCTTGACTGATTAGGTTTTAGGTTTTTTTAATTATGTCTATTATTGTCATATAGAAAACTGTTAGCCAAATTCATTGGGATATTGTGCATATTCACTGCAAATGCATATTTTGCCATACATTTACATGATATTTTACATTAATAGAAAGAGAAGTATGATGTGCCCCAGAGAAGCTGCCAGCCTAAGATCCTGATCCTGCAAGTATTTATACATCTGCTCAATATTATATGCTGAGAGTATTGCCATTGAATTCAACTGAACTCTTTATAGGATTTAAGGTTAGCTATGTGCCTAAGTCTTTTGCTGACTGACACTTATAACAATACCTAAGGAAAAACCAGTATAACAAAATATATCGGTTAAATGATCCTTCATGCTTAGGCACTTAGTTTCCAGTGAGATAAAATGGGAAGGTACATTCAATTTACTTTCAAAGTAAATCTTGCTCACAAGATGGAAAATGCTATATAAAAGTTGTTATACTATAAGATTACTTTTTTTTCTTTTTCTCTCCCTGCAGACAGTTTGTTACACAAATGTACTTGCATCTTTCATGAAGCTGTTTTGCAAGACAATTATGTTATGCACAAATATGTTATGGTGTAATCATAGGTAGTACAGGGTAGTGACGTGATCTGTAGTAACATATATATATGTGTCCTCTATGTGTGAAGATTTCCTTCTGTTCACATGTATCAGATATCATATGCCCCTTGTGATTACTGCTCTTCAGTACTCGTCATCAGGGAGGACCTCACAAACTAAGCTCTGAAGATAAGCTGATGGAGATTTAACATACTCTGGGATTCTCATAGCTATTCTTCAACATTCCTTTTTTCAGGACAATTCCACAGCTGACAGTCCACCGTGAACCCTGTTGAATAAAGCTTTGCCAGTGCAACCTGGATGGAGAAGCACCATGAAAGAACTAGAAGTCCTGGGCAAATGAAAAGCGCAAACACTGTCTCTGTGTTTTTCAAGAAGTGGGACAAGCATGACTTTCTGCAAAGAAGCCCACCAGAGGTTTTGTTACAAGGCACTGAATTTAGGCAAATTGCCAAAGCTGAAGTTACTAACTCTTGATAGATATATAGTGATCCACAAGAACAACTGTAAAGCGAAAGAATGGGATCAAGTAAGCAAAACATTTGGAGCATAATTGCCTCTTTTCTTCTGGCTGTCAATAAAATCAGACTTCTTTTGCTATTTTTGTCTATTGAGTGCACAAATTCTAACTAGAGTTCTTGTTAACTATTGTGCTGAAAGGCACTAAAGGCTGTCACCCAGACATCATTTAACCTGAATAAACATTAAACCCCACTTAAAATCAGTGGTCTGCCAAGAACTCTTTCAGGCTCGGTGGAGTACCTGAAAATGTTAGGCAAAACTTATCACTAACTGGAGGAGAGTAATTGCTCCAGGTACCTGAAAGGCCAGAACAAATTCATCGTGGGTGCAGGGTATTTTCTGGATGCAGGGAGAGAGCCTGACCATAGGGTTTGTTGCTGGAAGGACCAAATGGCCTAAGTTGTCTCTCTCTCTGAAAAACAGCTGGAGCTTAAACTCTCTTTATTTTGCTATTATATTTTAAGGAAGCCAATTATCCTGTGGCATATTCATTTACATTCATTTAAATTGTAAATAAGTAAACAGGATTAGACCAAGGATTTGGCCTGACTTGTCAGCTTGGAGGAAAGAATGAGACAAGGTCCCCAAGTAATACTTTTGCCAGCTAACGGCTTGGTTCGCTAAGAGAACAGTCTTGTGATGATAGTCATATTAAAAGTGCCTGAATCATTAGAATTAATTTTACGATGGTCTCTGGGAAGCAGCTGAGCAGGGACTTAGAGGAAGAGAATGAGAGAGGGAGAAAAGTGAGGACATTAAAATGGACTGATTAATAAAATATGAATACACAAAAAGCTGTGCAGCTGGGGTATTACAGTAGCATTTAAAAATAGCAATACATATTATTCTGCGTCTGGACCTATAGCACTTTAAATCTTTTAGAAACATATTCAAATTACTCAAAGAGGGACCATTTTGAAAAGCTCCCTAGTTACACATGGTAATTAAAAAGCGGTTCATTGTAAATCCTTCTGTCTAGTTCAACAGTGTTATCTGCTTACAGACAACCCTCAGAGGGCAAAGTTGCAGCCTTAATCTGATAAAATTATTGTCTGGTGATGATGCATTGTTTGTGCTTACAGTGATGCAGCATGAACACAGTAAAGACGGATCTTTTATGTGGAGGCTACAGTGTCAGGAGAATTACATCAACTACATTGTTGTTTATACCAATGAGACATTTCTGAAATAGTATTATTTATCTAAAATTGAGGACAGATAAATTTCAAAAGTCAAGGAGAACAAGTAAGGAAAGAGTCAGCTGTACTTCAGTTTTCCATTTTAGGACAAATATCATTCTCTAGATCATACGGAAGCATTATAAAAATAAGTATAAACAAGAATTTGAGGGAGATGAGTGGTTAAAAACATTTAGTTGGTAAGATCTCTGCATGCATATGATTTCAGAAGATCATGATCTTAGAAATAATACGATTCAGTAAAAAACAGGCTGGAAAGAAATTCTTTAATTCATCTGGAATTGAATACTGGGGAAAAAAAAAAGAGAGAATTGAATTTGATGATCTTATTAGTCATCACTAAGGCAAGACATGTATCTGTCTCTGACCTACAAAGAAGCAGATTTTTTAAGCAGCGTACCACCGTTCCCTGTTGGGCATGCAGAACAGCACTGCATTTTGGAACAGCATCTACTCTGATGCAAAGACCTGACACAGGCCTATGCAATTTTCTTCCATTTAAGCCTTCAAGGCAGCACTGAAGTGAGATCTTGACCTTTCATTCACCCTAAAGTCAAGGAGTGATCTTCATGCTATTCTTTTTTTTTTCCTTGTCCCTTATATTCTCATGCAAGAAGGCACAGGGCAACACTTCCTAAACATGCTGTGGAATCTCCTCATGGAAAGGTTGTGTGTGCAAATATTGTGCTCGCTTTTGAGGGTGAATCGAAATGTGGCCCCTGTAACCACAGAACAGTAATGAAAGAACATATTCGGTTTTATGAGATACGCATAGACCTTTCCATGGTTCTTAGAGTTTAGTTTGAATTGTTGCTTTCATTATGAACCTGTTAGTTCAGGGTTTTAACAGAGCCAAGCAGCTCTGCTTCGGGCTACTATTTGGCACACAACACCACCAGTACAAGAGTAATGGTTTATTTGGACAGTTTAATAAAATTCAATATCTCAACTGTTGCCAGGCTCAAAGACAAGCAAAAATGCATGTGGAGGTTTTCAGATTTTACAAACCGTATTCAGATTGTGCAAGGCATCTTTGCCTTTAAAAACTAACTACATAAAAAGATGAGAGTTCCTAATTTGAGATAATTGCCTTGCCAAATTAGGGGAAAAACATATTACAATATTGGCTGACATACTCATGGGTAAAAATAATGTTCAGAGATAGCATAATAAACAATTGAAAGTCCATGGAATTTGGTTTTAAATATCTGTTGATGATTGAAGTGCAACAATAGGAGTCATCTGACATGGCAGGATATAATAATGAATTGTACACTGTGCTCCTTTTTAAGGTGTTTCGAGACATGTCAAAGAACATATGCTTCACACCTAAGTACCTGTAATTGTTATTGATTAAGAAAGATATAATTCAGTAACAAACTAAACATTTTTTGGTCATTACAGATCTTCAAAGAACAAATCTTCTAAAGTACTAATTAAGCCTAAAATTATTTCAAGAAAGAGGAGGACCGGAAATGTGTTTTCCTTTTTCTTTTTTCCTGTTGCAGATATTCCCTACATTTTCGGAACTGAGAATGAAGTATATTGGAAGCTGTAATGCTAAAAGCCTTGCAACTGAGAGTTTTAATTTAGAGGCTTTGAATCAAATGGTTGGATGACTCGGGGAAACTGGTAGTAGGCTATATACTCCTTACCCGCAAAATGGCATGTTCAGAGTCATTCTGGGTCCCAGGTGACCAAACAGGCCGTGCAGGGGAATCTCCAGCCTAGGCTCTAAGTGGCCCCTTCTCCACATTGCAAATGAGCATTCACAGCTTGGGGCTATTGCACGATAATTTTCCCTGTGTCAACAAAAGCAGAGTAGTGAAAAACTCCAGGTAACCCTCTCATAAGCCACGCTTACCCATTGCTTGCTTATACAACCCTTCGAACTACATCATTTGTGGCTACTACAAAGGATGCCCGTGCTAACTACCAAAGTATTCCTGGGCAGACTTTGCACTACAGCTGTCCTGGCTCCCATGCCATCAGCAGAGGTCAAGCTAGCTACTTGAAAGCTGAAGTGGTTCTGTCTGCATGAGCTACAGCCACTGTGAAGAACCCTGTACTCTCACCGATGCCCAGGGTCTAGCATGTCCTG
This sequence comes from Caloenas nicobarica, assembly GCF_036013445.1. Taxonomy (NCBI): domain Eukaryota; kingdom Metazoa; phylum Chordata; class Aves; order Columbiformes; family Columbidae; genus Caloenas; species Caloenas nicobarica. The sequence continues at coordinate 42,271,693 of NC_088246.1, read as the reverse complement.
ATTGCTGCCCCTAAATCATGAGGGGCTGTTCATCTGTAGGGACAGCAGGCACAGAGGGACAAGGTTGTCTTTCTGAAATGTGAAGGTGACTTGTCAAGATCAGGATTATGTTGGAGCAAAAGAATGTAGCAAGGTCGCATGTTTTCTTCCTCTTTGGAACAAATACAGAACTATAAAGCTATCATAGTGCCACTGGCTTCAGGAAAGCTATGAGAGCCTATACCAGTATCTGCGACAGGTAGCTTTCATAAGCATCAAAACACATGCACAAAAATGCTGCGCTTGTATTTTAGAGGAAAATTCTGTGTTTAAAACGGCGGCATATGTTTTGTGAAATGGCGCCATTTCTGCTGGCTGCATACCTTTGCTGAAGATTGCTGGCAGGGCTGTACCGCATCATGTGTGGACACACATTCTGTTCTCACATCCCCCCAAACAACACGTGGGATGAAGGAAAAACAACTACTCCAGCTCAACTTTTTTCACAGCTGAACTTTTTCAAAATGTATCTACCTTCAAATATCTTTGGCATTCACAAGCAGGCTCCTTTACAAATGCCTGGCAATTACACTCATACCTATTTTTAGTGTTGTCTAACACACTTAAAAAGCAGCAAGGAATACAAAACACCAGGACTACCATGTGTCACTTTCTTTAAAAAACAACACTTGAGTTGCCATGTCTTACTACTTTACTGCTTGTAAGATGAGTGGTGTCATCCCTGAGTTTTTTCCAGGCACTGATTCTAGTGAAATTTAGTCTCTCAAACTATATTTACTTCAGTTTCCTGGGAATGGGAAACCAAGAAATGGTGGGACAAGAAAACACACTGCTGGCCAGAAGATGGAATATTTGAGAAACGTTAGCTCTGTGATACACTTGTGTGGGACAAGTGTTATGACCTTGTGCTGCAATGTCTTACACAACATGAAGCCCAAAAAGACTGCTGAAAGAGTGTGACACTGCACCACAGTTTAACAAGGATTATTGCATTTTGACTGTTTCTCCTATAGGGATGGAGACTTCCCATATTTAACACACGTGTTGTGCTCTCTGTGAACTTCTTGATAATTATAAATATAGTTTCATAGATACCCTGAAAAGTGCTTGTAGGCTCATCATCAATAATGGTTTTGTATATACCATATTTTCGAAACCTATATTTGAGTATAATCAGCACAAGTAAAGAAAGAGTTAGAATTACCTGTGGCCACCTCAGTCTTTTTTGGCCCATTGGGATAGTCCAGACAGTCTTCCCCTCTAAGTGAGCATAGGATGAGGAGCATCTGTTCTGCATCTGTGGAAATTCATGGAATTTTGATCATATGAGAGAAGAGGACTAACTAGGAAATGAAAATGAGTCTGTAATGCAGAGGAGGTACTTGAAGGAAATCCTTAATTTTCATGCTATCCAGGATGATAACAGACCTTGGCCATCATTTGCAGCTGTTTTGGGATATATCACAATGAACAGAGATTAGCTGTTATTGTTCAGCGTCTGCTTCAGTGTCCCAAGTATCCTATAAAATTCTGAGCTTTACCTAATTGGGCCAGAAAGAGAAACTAACCAATAAATCTATTTTTATTATGATTATGTTATACCAGTCTGGGAGTAAATGAATGTTAAATATAATGTCTGGGAATACTAGCTAATCTTCCAATCATAAGAGTAGGTATTAAGAAACAGACTGGGGTATAGAATTGTTATTCAAAGAGATTCTTTTTGTTACTCTTATAGCAATTAGAATAGCCATTTATTATTAGTCATTAGTGCAATCCATCACCACCAGGGCCAGAGGTTGCCAGTGTAGTTGAAGCAATACTGAGCCACTTTGTTACATAGAGCAGCAATTGAAAATACATTACACTGACGCTCCAAAACCAGTGTTGGTTTCTGATAAGCTTCCTGATGGGACTAAAAGGGTCGGCTTTAACCTAGTATGCCCTAAACAGTTTGGAATTTAAGCAATGCCCTTCACTTCCATGTCCTAGTGCCCCTGGGGAGACCAGCAGAGATTCAGTGTACCCTCTTTGTAAAGGGAGGAGCTTGCTGAAATCCACTCTAGTAGGATTAGATCTTGCTCTCAGCCATGAGCTTTCTTAATGTTTGAGGCATCCTGTTCTGAATTCCCTTTCCCCCTTGCAGTTAAGGCAGGGTGGGCTGTAAGATGTGCATTTATGGGCAGCTTTCTTCTATACTTACCCTGTCAGTTTTTATTACCGATGTTGGGATAGGTGCTTTGGCCTATTTTTGAAACTGGACTTGTAGACATGTATTTTGAAACTGAATCTAAATGATAACCATGTGTGATTAGGAGAAAGAAGGAGGACTGCAGAAGAAAAAACAACCAACCAACCAAGCAACCAACCAGAGAAATAGCTGCTCTTTAGTAGACTTCTTGTCTCCGTCCTCAGTGATCCAAACCGAACCACCAGGCAGGAGACCTGCGCTGTGGAGAGCTGTGCTGGTACATAGGCGGCTGTATGGCGAGGGGCCTGGCATCCAGGCAATTGATCTCTCCTTGCTACCTACTGCATCCACAAACTGGCCTGGGTCCAAGTGTGGAAGGAACAGATTCACTCTCAAAATATAAACCAACAGAAGCCTGTGGTCTAGCAACAACCTTAGTCAACATTGTACCGTGTACTCATGACACAGGCACAACTCTCCATTTTTGGCTTGGTCACTGTCCTATTTGATACATCTCTTCACAGGCAAATACATGTTCTGGCTAAATCAGGCAGGTGCAGGTGGCCTGGGATCATCGCTGCACCATCCCTCACTCTTTTCTCCACAATAACTTGTTGTGGGAAGGGTTCTGTATGACACTATTACTATTTATAAATACCACCATAAGTAGAACAGATACAAGGTTACCAGCTACATAAGGAGGCATCCTGAACAACCATTTTAGGTTTATAGCAGAGAAGGAAGAAGGTTTTGAAATTTTTTTGTCACTGAATATTGGGATCTCTCTATTCCGAAGACCAATCGTGGTATACTATAGCACAAGCCTTCCTTGGAAATGCTGCTGAGAAGACAGCTGAGGTTAGATGGCTCTCTGTGCACACCCTTATAATAGCTGCATACATAAGAATAAACACTTTACAGCTTGGATATTTACATTTAAATTCGCTGACCTTGTATTTCTAGAAAAATGAGTGAAGGAAGAAATTGTGGAGCTTCCAATATTGAGCTTTAAAGATCACTATTTTCCAATGATGACATCATTGTGAATTTTTTAACACTAATATAAGGGAAGTTAGCTGATAGTATTCTAAGCTAAACTGTAAGGAAAAGAGGTATATTAATCCCTAAGATTGGTGGCTGCAAGCTCCATTTTGTATGTTCAGTAAATTATTGCACAAAACATTTAATTTTAAAAGAGGCAGGCTGAGGACAATTAATTGTTTAAATCATTTATTTTATAATATATACTCAAATTTAGAATATATATTTCATAATAGATACGCAAAGCTCAGAATTAGAATTCACTGTTCCGTCTTAACTGTACATGACTGTGTGGATTTGTTTTTTTCAGGGCTGCCCTAATTATTATGTGCTTTTTCTATTTCCATACACCTATTATAGAAATAATAATTGACAGGGAAAAGCCCCCAATACTCATCCTCTCAGAATTGTCAGAATTTATGGGCTGATGATAAGCCTGTACTAGTTTTGTAAAACTTCAGGCAAATTTTCAGATGTGGTAAAAACACCCACACAGATGAAGTAAAATATGTTAATAACCTGAAAAAAGTAAGCATATCAAATGGGTTTTGTCTTGCTTGATATATTTAAAATGTAACAGTTCAGTAGCAGTTCAGCCATTAAACTTTATTTTTTGCAAGGTATAAGAATAAAGAGATAAAATTTCAGTTTGAACCCCACAAAAACCTCTCATTCATAATGTAAACAGGCTCTCTGAGTGAGAATCTTTGCAGAGAGTGACTGTTAGAAACAATCACTCATCAAAATGGGGTCATCAAACACAAACCTTCAGAGAAAGCATCAGTATGCTTCACTCTTGCAACAACCTCCCAGGAAACCATGCTGCTCAGAGTAGTTATGTCTGAAATGGTATCTGTTCACAGGCTTCAGATCAATGAGGAGGAACTCTAGTACCTTCTCTATTTTTTTTTTTTCCCAGCCCTATCTGGCTGCCACCATTTCTGAGCTGTCAAGGAACAAATGCTCTGACTTCATCTTGCATGCTAGTTCCTCTGGATTCTGACAACACTTCTCAGGTTTGTAGACATGTCAATCGCATTGTAGTGATTCCTGCTACAGTGGAGGCACTGAGGAATTACAGGTGGAGATATATGTTAAAATTGCCATTCTCATTCATCAGAGGTGCCAAGCCCCCGAAAGTAATTTCAAAGGAATAAGCGCATCTGTATTGGTTGGGGTTTGTTTTGTTCTCTTCTACAGATAATATTTTACATAAAGCAAGCCCTCTTCACTCTGTTTTTCTTATCTGAGAGAGAGAGAAGGCACAAAAATGGAACTTGAAAATTGACAGCATCTTACCATCAAAACAGTTGCATTCAGAAATCTAATTGCCTTGCAGAGGAGCAGTGGGATTGCAGAAAACAGGATCACTCCATTTCTAGTTCATCATCGTATCCAAACATCTTCAGCATTCCTGTATTATTTTCTAGATGTTTGCACCAGCTGCATTAATAAAGGTGATTGTGTCACAGTCAGCAAGCAAAAAACAGTGTCTTCTGGAGGAATGGATTCTTATAAATGGAAAATATTTAATACATATACATCCATCCCAGCAGTCCAACACCTTTCCTTAGGAAGAGCTTGTAATTGGTTTCATTCAGGAAAATCTTTGGGATCTCTGTTAAATTAGTTTTAGTGGGTAGGTCCTGTCAATCCAATAGTTTCACTAAAGTAAAATTTTTAACCCCTCCATTGCTCTCAAATGGATTTGGTTATTTCAAAGAGAGAGAGAGAGAGAGAGAAGGGTTAGCAACTTATGTCACTTAAATAAATGTCAGCTCCAGCTGACTTGACATACACTGCAGGGATGATTCTTTTCAGAAGGCTGCTTTGCAAATTTCAGAACCTAATTTCATGAGTTCATGTTTGGAAATATTTCTGTAAAGTTTTGTATTCTATCCCTCACCATCCAAAGTTCATCTGTAGTCATATCCTTAGCTGTGCCTGACGGAAAGTCCATTTTGTCTCATGCCTGTCCAGCAACGTAAATGCTACTACGAAAGGGCATGGCGTGGAGCTCACTCTAAGCTCTTGATGAGTTACTGCTTTTGGAAGACAATTTATCTGAGATGTGCTTTAAGCTCATGATTTTGCTTTTCAATCAGATCAGTAGTAGTCTGCCATGGTCTCTAGGCAGGGATGTGGACAAGCCTGGCTCTGGTCCAGAGGAATCTGTGTCTCAGCTGAAAACTTTTCCCTTGTGCAGCATCCATGGCTTAAACTCCCTCTGACATAGCTCAGCCCAAACTCCAGTGCTCTCTGGAGAAGAGCAGATGTGTGCCTTGTTGCCTGGCCAGCATGGCCCAAGCTGGCAAGAGGATACTCTAGCTCAGTCTGCCAGCAAGTGTCCCGAGTTAAGCAGAGCATAGCTGCTCCAAGCTGAGGCTGGGCTGCAACCACCAGCAAGGAAAGAAGGAACAGGGGTAACAAGGCTCGCTGGGATTATGCCTGCTCTCAGACCCTGGTTTCTGTGAGGACTACATAGCTGTTCTTGTTGGAACCAGAATTTTCTCTTAACATAGAAAAACGACAAGAAGCAGTTGGTACTGTGTTTGTCACCCATTGGCAACATTACAGTGGGGACTCTAAGCCTTTGTCCGCTATCAAGCTAGAAGTTCTTCACCAGCTAGAGACTGAGACATTGCTGATCTCTATTGTACCCAGACTCAGCAGAAGACAACTTCAGATAAATGAATTAGTGTTTCAAAATAGGTGCAGTACTTCACATTCTTGCATTTAGTCCATCCAGCTGAAGTCAGTGGAAGCTGAGTTAGCTCATGCACTTTCAAATGACTCATCACTCATGCATTTGCTCCATGAAGTGTGTCTCCTACTGCTCTATTGCATGAAGGCACAGCACAGTGAGGGCAGTGCTCAGAAAAGAAGGCAGGTTCCAAACTTCCCATGCCCTGTTCTCACTACTAAATATATCTGGGCTAGGATCTTGCCCATGCAAGTTACTGCAATGTCACTGGTTGCAGCTGGTCTGCATATACAAATATATATATGATATACCATATCATATCATCCATATATATGATATATGGATGGAAAGAGAGAGAGATACATAGAACCTCAGGATAAATGAGCAATTGTCTGCATGTAATTTTTAACTGAAATATTAATGTAATCTCCTGTGCACCAGACAACATATAAATCAAATTTTGTTCAAATTTGCTGTTGCTGGAAACATACAGGGGAAAACAAAACAAAAAACCACAAAAAACCACACACACCAAAAAAACCCAAACCAAAACAAAACCACCACGACGACACCAAACCCACCACCACTACGACAAAAACACCCACAAATAAGATCTTGAATCTTAACTCAGATGGGAAAATTCACAGGCCGTTCTCTTTAATTAAGTTAAACATCACTAATTTAAACCTCTAAGCTCTCTTGAGTAATTTTGGTAACAGCACTTAAAAATAATGCTCCTGTGAAAAGCTTTGCTAATTCAGAAAATTATCAGAATTAGTGTTGCTCATTTTACAATGAAGAAAGAAGATTGTCTCTGTTGTGGTACATGCAAGAAGTTTTAGTCTACTAGCAAAAAAGATCAAAACCGAGATAATTAATACTGACTGAAACAAACAAGATTTTTATATTGAAATATTGAATAATAGGTCTTATAAGAGCCTGAAGGGGAAAAGAAAAAACAAAGCAAAAAATATATGTACTCCCAGTGGGAGGGGAAACTATCCTTCCTGATACTAGTGGAGAACTAGTTAAGTAACAACCACTTTCACATTTTATAATTGCTATAAATACTTCTCTAATTTTTAATAAAGTGATGTCACAATGGCCAGAATTCTCTTCCCACCATGACAAGCAGCTGCTGGTCAACTTGCATTTTTAGTTTTTTCCTCAAATTTCTCACAGATCAGCTTCCGGCCTACTCTGATTTAATCCTACACACTGTAAATGCCTCTGGTTTTGGTCCAGTAAATAGAACAGGTTTTTATTAAACCTGCTGGATTTTTTATTTCCTATCAAATGCCATTGTGTGGCAGTGAGCCTCCACAGGAGTACAGTTTCTCCAAGAGCAGTGCCGTGCAAAGGGGAGCTAAAGCATTAGAAATTTTTCCTGCAGTGACTGATGAGGTATTGAAAGCATATCTTTCAACAGAAGTCTGTACTCTTTTACCTTTACAGGAGTTCGGCATATCTAGTGCAACTGAGTTGGTGATGTTTTGGATTCTCTTATCAAGGGTCTGTTGTTCTTCCCAGAGTGTAATTTGATTTCGCTGGTGCACTGGGGAGAGCCATTCATGCAAGGAGCCAGCCTGTAGGCATGCCTGATTAGATGACTGACTATCTTGGTATTTGGTTATGAGATAAAATATATAGATCTACATCTGTAGGAAGAGTTGGTCTGTAAGCGTACTTAATAAATGCAATCAGCTAGTTACATGACATTTCAATTGCACACGCTCAAAACACTGAGTATGCTACCAAAATATTCCTTAGCTAGATTCATAGTAAAAAGTTAAATTCATTGTCTCACAAGTTAGTTTGCTATGAAACAAGAAGCTATTTAAAAATAGCTCATGCAGCATTGTAGCTACCTGTTGCCCACTATGACCATGCAAACTCAAACAAGCACAGGTAGGGTCCTGCCTTCTTGGATGATGCACATTTTTGTCCCTGGTCTTTTGGGGGCTGGTAAAATGGGGCTATTAATCAGTTTCACTTAGGGCTTTTATCACTACCACAACCATGATTAGACCTGTTCATTTATTTTCGGTTTCTCTTCATGAACTCTCGGTATTCATTAGCAACCTTGAAAGAGCCCAGACTACACAGTGGAGTAAGTGTCACAGACAGGAAGAAGGTATGTAGGGTTCTGGAGAGAAGAGCAAGATGGCTAATTTTAGACATCTCTATCATTAAACATGTAAATATTATATGCAGGCTACCTGTCTGGCACTTCTTCCATAACTTACAAACGAAAAGAAAATTCTGACCTTTATTTGTTTCTGTAGAAATCAGCAAGAGGTCATAAAGGCACATGTGCATGCATGCTTGAGCATGTGTGTATGTACATATGGCATTTTCTTTTTTTAATCTATTTTGAAATCTATCTAGTGTTGAAAATGCAGCATTTGCAAAGACAAGGAGATTTCGAGTTGTTATTGTCTTAACATATTGCAGTGTTCATTTCACTTTTTTCATTTACTTCTAGAATTGATTTTTGTTTTGCTTTTCTTTCTGGTATCAACTAGAAAAGTAGATGCTATAGGGGAAGCAAAATAAACAGAGAGAACTCCCATCTTTTTCCTCATTTAGACAATTGAGATTACATTTCTATTAGTTTGTGTTTTAGATGTGTTAGGTTTAAAGCGTTTCTTAGAGGAAAAAAGTAAATACCTTTCCAAAGCACTTCCTTGAAAATTGAATGGCAGTACAAGATTTCTACATTAAACATAACTCAAGTATGAGAAATAAAATGTAATATAAAAAGATTTCTCTTTAAAGTATTTTTATATTTAGATCTTGCCAGGAACTTCAGTACAATTAAACAAATTCTGATGCTAGATTCTCAGTTGACTTAGATTTACATTGATCTATTGCCCTTTATTTAAAGAAAAAACAGCTGGGATGCTGGAAAGATGAATAGTATATCCTTGCCTTGCTGTATGAGTATATGGGACTAAGCACACACAGAGTATGTTTAGATACTAATTTTTGGAAACATTATCTAGAACCTAGCCTTTCCTGGTTTGCACCCGATTAATTCCAAGGCTCAGTGCTGAAATGCTTCCTTAGACAAAACTCTCCTTAACATTTTCACTAAGTTCTGAGATAGTATTTAAGAATTTGAATCCAGATTTGCAATGGCATTTAGATACTTAAAGATGCAGATAGAGATCAAATAGGATTTGCAAAAAAAGCCTATGCAGGATCTGGGACTACTTGTCTTTGAGAAGTAATGGGTATTAGACATCAAACAGACTTGGTGTTTCAGAAATCCCTTTGGGCACTTCCATGCAACTTCTGGTGCCTAATGGTCTTCAGAGTTTTCACTGTTGGCCTTCTGTCTGAAATTACTTTAAAATCTGCCTGTTAGATTAAGAGAGAAGAAAGAGCAATTTGCAATTTTATATTAACAGATAAAAGAAATGAACATATGAAATTTCTAAAAAATTAGATGTGTCAATCTGTAAATATCTGCTATGTAAGTTCTGGATGTTCACATTTTAAACTACTCTCTAAGCATATCTCATGAGCCATGAGGCCAGGAGGGGGTAATATATAACTAAGAGAGAATAGATTACCTACCTTTACAAGACTGTTTATAAGAACACATCTGATTTGTCTTGGCGTTTGAAATATATTTATAGCACTTGAGCTCCTTTTTCATTGCTAGCTGAGTACAACTATGTGAACTATTACATTTTTCTCCTGCTGAAATCCAGAGAAATGAAATTGCTGCCTTGAGCCATTTTCTGAACTACTAACCACTGTCACTTGAACCAAGCAAAGCTTTAAAACTTAGACTGCAAGACTTCTCCAGAAGCTGCATTATTCCCCTCCAAGCCTCAGAGTCAGCTGCTGATGGGAACAGACTTTTTTCAGGTTGCCCCACAAGGTATCTACCTTTCAAGTCAGTGTTGAGTTCATTGTGTCTTGATCTTACCCGAGTACGACAGTAAGTCCCTAATAAGTATTTACAAGAAATGCTAGTGTTCCTGAAATGTTGGTGTGCCATGACCACACAAGTGAAACAGCCCTGAGCATAAAGACCTGACAGAAGAATCTTGCTGTGTCTCTGTGCAATGATAAACAAATCTTTGCCTTTCAGGTTTTTCAATCAAACGAATAAAACCAAGAGAGATTTCTTTTGTTCTTTAATTGTATGTGTGTCAGTGCCGTGCCTTTCCCAGTCCATTTGTTTTGATTTATATATTCAGAAAGCGTATGGTTGTGCTGCATGAGAAATGTCTCTGTTGAATTGAATTCTATGACTGCAGTAACTCTAGATGAGCTCAGTGCCTTAATCTGATAATGATTTCTTGTTTTTGTAAAACCACTGTGTACAGTGGCTGCATTACTTACAGTAATTAATTTTGGTCTTGTCCTGCAAGTTCTGCACTGGGTGAGAATTACCAGAAAATAATTTTTCTTGCATGTAATAAACCAAAATAATACACTACAGGCAAGTTTCTATTTAAAGATTGTACCACAGGTCAAACTCTGCCTTAGTTTATAACTTCGGATAAAGCATCAAGAAGTTCAAAATGAACAGGAAAATTTTGTAAAGCTTCAGCAAGACTCCTGTAAGCAGTAGCATTTATATACCCAAATATGACTCAATATCCAAGGTGGCTCAAAGATCACTGTTTTTATTTGCAGATCTGTCTGGTGGAGGTGAAGGAAGGACATCCACGGAGTATGTAAGAAAAGCAGAGTATAAGGATTGAAGGACCCAAGGTGGTCTGAATTGCGTTGGCTGGGAATCTGGCAAAGCTGGGCTCTGGGAAAGTACACTATAACTGCAGTGTTAATACTAAATGCCAGAAACAAATGGCCAGCAGACAGTACTTGTGTAGCAGAACCAGGGAAAAAAACCTAATCTCAGGTGTGGCCAGATCATAACTACACGTGTCAGCAGCACTGTGCCTTTTGTACTAGGGGATTTGCCACCACCTGAAATCAGAAGCCTTCTCCAAAGTAACTAAACTGGGATGAAGGCCTTCAGGATTAGGGCAATTGTAGGCAATGTGTTAGGAGGAAAATATCTCCCAAGAAAAGCACATGTTATACACGAGTTTTTCGTATGGACTTCAAGAAGCAGGAGATGCCAAAGAGCCAATAGATTAGACAGTCTGCTTCCCTCTGGTGACAGGGACTGCTCCTCACTCAGCCTTTCCCAGTGTTTGTCCTGGGCAGCCTGCCTTATTTTAAACACATCAAGCAATGACACACACAGCCTTTCCCTTGCAGGACTCCATTCCTAAACTTCTAGCCCTCTATAAAAGGAAACTTCTTAATATACATGCCAAACTAATGCAGCATGTGATTTTGGGACTATGCCATTTTGTTTCTCAAATTGGCAAGAAAAAATTTTAAATTCAAAATAAACAAAGAAGAAAAAGCTTTTAGTTTGAAGGCAAGATTTCACCTAAGGGAAAAGTCATTTTACAGCCCAGTATGACAAAGATATCTGCTGCCAGCCCTGGAGTACTGAGTTAGAATTGGAAGCACTGTCTTCCCATGCCTTTGAAGTTTTGAAAGTGATAATAACAAAGTGACCCAGTTTATACATTTAGATTTACCATCCTCATGATGCTGAAGGTAAAGAAATTATGACTTTGGTAGCAGGAGGTTGGAGGCACAGCCCATTCTGTTAGGCAAACTACACCGGGAGATTTCTGGCTTAGCCAATGAGATCTTACATTCATCTTAATGGTCTTCCTCAGGCTGGCTGTGTGGGCAGTGGATGAGGGTCTCCTGAATGGGGGAAAGAGGAAATGAGGCACAAAGGAAGCCCCTGAGAGGAGACTGGGAGACCACTGACCAGACATGATGAAAAGGAGGAAGAAATAGCATTTGTAAAACGGTTGTTGTGGAAGAGAGTGGCTGATCCTCACCCAGCAGGGAACAACCTGGCATCAGGATGTACTGTTGGAGCAAGTGCTGAAAATGGGGACTGAGAGGCACGGCACACCAGGTTTGTAGGGTGGGAAGGGGGTCTCCAGTAGCTGGAGGGGGAGCAAGGTCCTGTCAGATCTGCTTTGCATGAAAACACTTGCATGTTTCCCAGCAGTTCACTTCTGGTTTTGTGCAGTTCACTCTGCACAATCTGCACAGTCACCCTTGGTCACATTAGCCAGGGAACCATGTGCTGCGTATGGAAACTCTCTCAGTGCACGCACACAGCAGTGCAAGCCAGGCAGTCTTGCCATTTTCTGTACAGCTACTGTTACAGGCTCCCAAAGCACGTGAGTTATTTACTCGTTATTGGCTACCCAGACCCAGGCATGGTGCTTTCCAAATAACACGAAGACACAAATCTCTGCCTACAGAACACGATCCAAAATAGGAAAGATCTTCTTGGAACAGTGGTAAAGGACACCAGATACAAGCAAAGGGCTCAAGGCAATTAGCAGTGATCACCCCCTTAAAATACTTCTGCTACTGTTGTCATGACACAGCAACTTTCCGTTCTCCCATTGCTTTCATATCACGTTACCATTCAGTTCAGCTATTCTCCCTTTCCATCTGCTGGAAATCCCAACTACGGTTTTCCAAACAGCTCTATGTTTTTATTTCTCATCCAGCTAAACACAAAAATCCTGCAGTAATAACGCGTCTTTTCCGGGAAAGCTCATGTAAAATATCAGATGGATGAGAACTTCAGAACTCCTGTACATGGTGGTCATCTTAACTGTTTATGTGGCAATGGACTATCTAAAGGACAGAAGAGATTTCTTATTTGATTATTCTATATCTCTTTCTTATGAAAAAGCCTTTGAATAAGTGGAAAGACTCTTCTTTCTATCCATCAGGAGTTACTCTCTCCTTTCTACCCATCAGGCGTATGCCATGCATCGCCATGGCATGAGCAGGTGCCATTTCACACTGGCCCCGATGAGTGAACCACCTGTCTGTGGCTAATGTGTCAGGCAGTGCTCAGCATATTCACAAGGCGTTGCCTCTTGAAAAAAAGCTAATGGGCCACACTGTCTGAAATATGACAATTTTCTCAGTAGTGGTAGAGAAAATGTGCTGCAAAATATCTTCGTAAACAGACTGACCTATTCTCCTGGGCAAGATGCTGAGAAAGTGGGTTAAACACTTTGGCCTGTCAGATGTGTTAATAGATGATCTGTATTCTCAGTGCTGTTCCCAAGAAGAGTATGCAGAGCAAATATCACTTTTACATCCACTAATTGAACATGACTACAGCCAACAGCACTTTCCTACCTCCTCTGCCTGCCCTCAAAGACTATGTCCCATTTGTTTATTGGAAATATTCATGCTTCCTCAAAGATTCACCGGAGACTGCCAATAGAGCCTTGTATGTGGAGCTGTTATTCTGAATTTGCCTCTCACACTTGCCTGATCCACCCAATTCGAATCATCATGTTCATGCAGCATTTTTGCCAGCAGTGGAGGGAGTACAAATCATGCCTAAATTTGTATTTGATTATGCCACCCCTTCAAGTCATCAAAGCAACATCAGGGAGGGCTACATTCGAACTAGGTGACCCTAGGTAACTTTAAGCTTTGCACATGCTTTCAAAGCCCTGGGTAAACTGTTGAACAAGTAGTGTTCACAAACAGATGGACAGAAGTAAGGAGACAGCAGGGAAAAATAGCATTGCTTGAAGTGAAGTGTTGGGAAAACAGCCCTTCACGAGGCCTAGTAACATGAGATGAGGATCTTTGCACATTGTGTTATGAATTCCACATATTTTTGTACCTGCCCAGACCCAAGATCATCAGTCAAGACACCACTCAGCTCTCAGCACATCAGTGGCAGCCATCAGAACCACAGAAGTTAGTCCTTACAAAAGCTAGGCTCACATTTAACAGTCTAGTTTAAGGGCATCTCTAGAAGTGAAACATAAAACTTCCTTCTAACTGCAGACCACTTTTTTCTAGCCTGCTGGAAACTGGCTGACAATTATTCCTGTGAGGGTTTTGTATTGCAAGTAGCTCCAGAAACACCACACAATCCAGCAAGATGGCTGCCACCAGCAATAGGCCTCTAATGCCAACTGCAATTAAACCCTTGAAAAATAGCAAGCAGTATCTCACAGTTTATGAATAACAATGAGTACGTTATTGCTCATGGACCTTTGAGCTCAGCACAAACCTCAGGTAATTTTTCATTATCCTGCAATCCTGTGCACCTTCAAATCAATCACAGTTCTGCAATGGACTTCTAAAAAGGCAGGTTAGGATATCTCAAGACGTGCAAAAACCCACCTGCTCTGAATACACAACAAGGAAAGCACAGCTGATGTTGTAGCACCAGCACTAGCATAAAGCAACAACACAACCTGTATCAGCCCAGCTAAAATATACCCATTATTGCATGATTGATAACAAAGCATTCTCAGTGGTACAGTTGGAAGAAATTAATTGCAGAAGGTAAGACACAGATTCAAAGAAGCTGTTTTTCTAGTAAAAAACTTAAAAGGCTATAATTCTTCTCTTCTTATCTAAAGAAAGAAAGAAAAAAATAGCTGGAAAGGGCATCCAAAGTTTCCCTTATACACAAGCAAAGTCAGCCATGGCTTTGCACATCTTCAGGCCATATGAAGCAGCCAGACAGAAGTGGTAGTAGCACATGGCCAGATCCTTTTTACCAGCTGGTAGCTGAGACTCATTAAACAGGTCAAGATTCCTATTACTTCTATATGAAATCAATAGGGATTGTATATATGCATATAGAGGGACTATCTCAATATATATATTCTTCCCAGTATGTTTTGAAGAGGGTGTTATTCTGTAAATGCCTATACTCAGAGGGATGACTTCAGGCCCTGCTAAGGCTATGCTGTAGCATCAGGGGCTCAAGAGCTGTGTGGTGAGACCAGGGTGGTGCAGGGCACCCAGACAGGTGGTTGAGCATCTTCTGCCCATCTTCTAGAGGATTCCCACAAGCACACCCACAGTGTCCTGGAAGAGACGTCACAGGGCTGCCGCAAGCAAGGGGTGTTATATCCTGGCACCAATGGATGAAATCCTGACTCCCATTCCTTAATTTCCCTGTAGCCAGAGTTTTGATGGGTGACTTTGCTAGACCACAGAAAGGATCAAAACCCACCTGTCTCTAAAACAGCCTCCGAAGGCAGTTCAGCACACACAGGTAAAAACAACAGCATGATGTAACCCCCTCAGTCCACTATTTGGCTTTCAGCTTGTAACTACTGCTGGCACCCTCCCAGACTGTGTGCACACAGTCCTCAAGCCTCCAGCCCCAGCTCAGAGGTGACCATAGCGCTGGCCTCCCTCTGTGACTGCCTCTTGGCTGCCACCTCCACCTTACTCACACAGTTGCTTCAGGCCTCAGAGAACCGTTCCTTCCCTTCCTTCTGCTCAGAGGATTAGCAAATCAAGCTGGATACTCATCCAGGAGGCAACGTAGTGCCCCATAAATAGCCGATAGTACATGACAGTCTGCTGCGCTGTGTCCCAGCTGTGTGCTCAGTGACCTCGAGTCTGAAAAAACACAGAAGGCTTCGAGCTCAGTGCCCCTGGTATCTGACTTGGATCCATGTAAATTAATGTTTAACAACTGCTCAAAAAACCTCACCTGAACCATACAAAATGTTTTAGATCTATGTTTCTGGAAATGGGAGTTTTTAACACTCACATTTGTACCTTTTATTGCAAAGTCTTGGTTCACCACTTCAAGTCAAAGTTATGGGCAGAGATATGCTATGTAGGACCACAAAACATGGATATTTTGGGGATTCAGTTTGCATTTTAGCAAATGCAGTGCATAACAGGTAATATTGCTGGTCTTTCTTTCCACTCTCAGCATCTTTAGCTCCAGCAGCAGAAATACTGTGGTGGTTTGACTGAAATTAGGTTAATTTCCTTTATGCAGTTAGAATTTTTTTTTTTTTTGCTAGCACGGTCTTTGTTTTGGATTTAGTATAAGAATAATGAGATAACATTGCTTTTCTCTGGGATATAGTTACTGTTTTTCTTTCAGTGGCTGGCTGCGTTTCTGAGTTAGTATAAAGAGAATGTAAGAATGGACTTACTGATATCTTGGTGGTTGTCAGGGAGACCAAAGACTTTTGGCCTTCCAGCTACAGCTACAAATTGGTAGCAGAGTGTCACAGACAGGACAGCACCTTGACTGACATAACATCCAGATTGATCAATGAAATATTCCACTCCATTAGCATCATACTCAGTATATAATTGAAGTTGGCTTTTCTGGCTCAGTAGTTCTGTTGGTTCAGTTCTGTTCAGTTCCATTTCAGTTTTCTGGTTCTTTAGTTTGGTTCGGGAGCTCCATTGTGTTGGGACTTCGGTGTTCAGTCTTTTGCTGTTCTGCCATTTTGCACTTGGCCTTTGGGCCTCTCTGCTGTTTGCTTCTTTGCTCTCTCTCTGGGATCAGCTGTTTGGGACCAGGGTGCTCTCCTTTCCAGGACTGGCTGTTTGGCATGAACAGAGTTTGTGAGAAATTGCATTGAGTACTACTTATTTTATATATAGTAGTAGCAGAAGTAGAAGTATATTATTATTATTTTGTTGTTTTATTGAACTGTTTTTATCTCAACCCATGAGTTCCTCCCTGGCCTTTTGATTCTCTCTCCCGCTTGGGGGTTGGGGGTGGAGTGAGCAAGCAGCTATCAAGATTCTTAGTTGTTAGCTGAGGTTAAACCATGACAAATACATACTTCAAGCTGCTGACTAGCTGTAATAAATTGGATCCATATCTCAGGAACAATGAGGTGGTCTCTGAAAGTCTGCTCTTTCAGAGACTGCGTCTGGACCTGGTAAGTATTAGAGCTAGTAGAACTGAAATACAGAAGGCATTTGTGGTACTAAAAGGCTGTTAGATTGACGGCTTCAGAGAAATGGTTTAACAGAGAGGAAAGTTTAACAGTCATTGTTTATTAAAGGACGGAAGGTCTGGTACCAGTCCTCTAAGGAGTTAACATCCTTCAGGTCCTCAGATCCTTCTCCTGCTGCTTGCAGGGATCCATTAGAGACCGCAGCATGGATGAGAGGTACAAACCTTGCTCTGGGTCTCTGGCTGGAGAAGGAAGGAAAAGCCATGGAGCAGTGAGAGAGAGCAGATGGGGATGACAGGGGTTTTCTGCAGCTGAATTGCTAGGGTTTTGAGATACTGCCAAACCCTGATGGTGGTAACGGTGTCTTTAGCCTAATTCAAAATTACTCTACTCTATTACAGGCCAGACTGAGGCCACTAACTTGTTTCATATGACCAACATAATGTGGACATCGCGTCTGGTTACATGAGTACCATGATGGCCAGCAGGAACTTAAATGTAAAAGGTTCAGTGACATTTTATTTTCTGAGTTCCTGGAAAGATGAAATAAAACTTGGAAGCGCACATCTGAATGAAAGAAATCCAAGTGGTATTTATGGATTTTTTGCTAGGTGAATGCCATTACTAAAACAGACTCTCAAATACGCGAAATGTTCTTAGGGGCCTCCTTATTCCTCCGAGACTGTCTATTCATTGGTGTATGCCTGTGAGTGCTTACCTTGTTAAAACCACCCCAGCAGCGTGTCGTTGAGTTATGGAAAATGTAAGTCTATGGGAAGCATTCAGGTCTGACTCATTATCTGTATCTAACCACAGGATCATCAGCTCAGAAACAGAAAGCGACTCTCACGTCAGCATAAGTAGCCTACAGCATTCTTTTCCTCAGTAATTTTGTCATGCAGCATGAAGTTTTGTTTGATTTTTTCCATCCCAAACATGGTTACTGTAGCACTATGAAGTAACGTAGTTGCTCTCCTCCACATTTCTGCACAGAATTCATGAATGAGTGAGAGAGCACAGATGAGAGAGGCAGGCTCTTTGGCAATGCTCTTGTTAAGCTCCTGGCAAACTGCCTTGCTCAGGATAAGAAACAGCAGCTGAAAACAACAAAACACCAAGTCTCTATCATGATGCCTCAGAACTGCAGTGCTGTTGCTAGGGTCCCTGCTTGCAAAGTGTGATAGCCGAATAAAGTAGGTCAAGAAAATTGCATTTATAACGAGATTCCCCTTGCTGCTCTGTAATCAGCCCCACACCCGGTCCCGTGCCACTGTAGGACCTTTCTCATTGCCTGATCTTGCCTTCCTGCACAGTGGCCCATCTGCACAGAAATGACAAGAAACTCAGTTTCAGCCTAGCCTTCAGCCTGGTGGGTAATATTCACAGCTTAAAAACATAGGAGGAGCTGTCGAGTGGAAGCCCCCAGGCCAAGGAGAGCCCACACTTACCCTGTAAACCCTGCAGATTACCGCTGTCTCTTCCCCTTCCATCAGACAACAGCTCTCTGGTATCGACTCAGTACTGAAAGGATGCATTGAAGGATGGATGTATTTAATATGAAGCCCTAATTTAGATGACCATTAAGATATACACCTGTCTTGCTCTTTCTCTTTGGCTGACCACGCATCTCCTTCTGCACTCCCTGGTAACACTGAATATTTTCTGTGCAGGTGCCTGGTCTTGTTACACCATCCACGAGAAAGACAGGCACATATTTCTATGATAATATGCTCATTTAATGAGTTAAGCCTAAGTATCTAACCTAGAAGACCCCAGATGCCACACATCTGCCCTATTGCAGCCCTGCTGGTACAAACTTCTTTATGACTTAGGTCAATTTGCTTAGGGGCTGCCTTATGAATCAGGCAGAGTTCAGGACCAAGACAAAGTACCAACCAAGAAGAGCCTCTGAAAGACCCTATTAGCCAGGAATAGGGCAATTCCTCCTCTGCTCCCTCCTGGGAGTAGACTCGTTAGCTGGCCTATATCATCACTATGGTGTAATCTCAGTAGTCCAGACAGTAACAAGTATTTTGAAGAGCGAGGTGGAGGGTGGTGTCTAGGTTTGGTTCATTTCTGCTCTTCCCATTTTGAGAGCAAAGATATGTCCTCTTTGCTCCTGTGCTACTGCTCAGGAAGACTAAGGTTAGGTTGTTTAGCCCATGTTATACCCAGGCCTTAACTCTGCTTTCCTAGCCAGCCATGCCTGAGCATTGCTAAGAAAATGACCCAGTCCATGACATTAAGAAAGGAATTGTTTGTCTCCATTCTGTCACCGAAATGAAAACATTAATAGCTACTTACTTAATAACTATGAATTAGATAGTATTTGCACTGTGCTTACCTACCAAGAAGAGCTAGGAAGTGGTTTAAAAAAATGCTAAATTGGAAAATTGGGTGAAAATTAACTCCTATGAAAACAATAAGCCTTTTATGCTTGTACAATGACTCTTTATTCTTCAGCAGTGCTGCTGTTGTTGAGCTTTTCCATTTCCTTCATAAATGCCAGCTGTCTGATGAGAAGGCTATTTACTGTGAGTGCTAGTGATACATAATCTCTATCTTTATCTCAGAAAGGTCCTGGGGGGGCAAGGAGAGGCAGTCGTATGCCCTCTGATAATAGCAAAGCCCAAAGTGAGGAATATAATTACACATGTATTTTTGTCATCCTTTTGCCTGAGGGCATAGACAATACCTTGGATCTAGCTCTCTTGTTTTCGTGTCAAAGAGAAACAGATGATGCTAGTCAAGTACTTTCTTTGGTGCCCTCTTCTTTATTTACAAAGACTGCACAGGGAGTGTTATTTCCATGAAAGCAGCAGAAACAAGACAGAATCAATCACCATGTTCAGACATCCCTAAGCCTGCCCTCCCAAAGAGGTTCGTGTGAAATATCACTGCTTCCATTTCCTCTGATGGAAATTCTCACTGTCTTGTTTTCCTTATCTGTTCTGTTTTTCTCCTCACACAGCCATTCTGGAGAGCAATTCCCAAAACCTTGCCACCTGCCTCAGGGGACTCGCAGCTCCATTGCTGCCATGATGCCTGGTGAGCAATGATTTCCAAGGACATCTTCCCATGATATGAAGGTCTACCTATCTGCTCCATCTGATTAGCTCAAAACCCCAGGATATGGTACAGCTGTTCCCTATAGACAGGTACGTAAATGTAACCAAAGACCTGTTCACAGCAACCATAATAAGCTTTCAGCATAAAAAGAGAACTCCAGGAAAGAAGAACAAGGCTACGAGTTTCAAAGTACCAAGTTTACAGCTGGAACAAGAATCAGATGTCATCTGTTGTGCTCTGAGACTTTGTGATCATGTTTTATTTTATCTCACAGCAGATGCAATTGTCCTTTGATTCTGACAGGCTATTGCACTATTTTCCCATGAATTGTATTCGGATTTATATAAAGGGTTTCATTAGATCAGATTTCTTATATATGTCAAAGTGTTCCTTGGTCCTGCTGTTATTTATGTATTTCTTCCCCACGTTTTTTAAGTATCTGACAAGAGGACTCCAGGTACTGTTAACTCTCCTTTAAGATGCTTCTTTCACAGAAATGCCAGTTCCAGTCAGATCAAACAACCCAACAGCGAAATCAACCTTGCACATGTTCCACATTTCAGCCCTGTCCAGGGCTGCTCTCATGAACTATGCCCTGTGCTCATCTGCTGAGGATGAGAACAGTTTCTGTAAGACCTGCAGGAAAACAGCACCAGATGCCAATGCTTTTGCATTTCAAAATGCTCCACCACAGGTACTGCTGCTGGCTACAGCTGTTGCAATGGCAAGGACAGCAGGAGAATATAAAGGGTGCAGTTGTAATATGTAATTTCCTTTGGCATCCCACACTTTCTTGCTATTCTTTTCAAAGGTAGGGCATTTAACACAACACATCCACTTTGTACAATGCTGGCAAGAAATCTCTGTATTTGACAGTCATTACTGGTCATCAGTTCTGATCCAGCTACTGGCAGAAAATTTTCTGGACAGAATAGTGTGGTCCTATATTAATAAGGGATTTTTCTAAGGAAATTCAACTACCGAAATTACAGTCACTACCAGTGACAGGAAGTTGCACTTCCCACTGCTCCCTGGCCATTCTGCTCCATGACAGCCACCAGAAATACTGAAAACAGGGAATTAAGGAGTCATATGTAGTGCTTATAGCCACAGGCTCTCCATAGGAGACAAACCAGGCCAGGAGACTTGTCAGAGACAGGAGATGGGACAGCCTTTTGCTGCTTTAAGTCCAGAGGAACTGCTGGATCAAGGTGCAAATTAGAACATCTTCAGGCTGGAAATCAAACCAGCCTTGAACAGTCTTTACATATAAACACCTTCTTAGCATTAGCTAGGGCATGAGTAAGATCAACACACATAAAGAGGAGAGCCTCTCGGCTGGGTCGAAGTCCTGCCTGCCACATCTGGTGTTTCATTGGAGAAACAACTCTAATCCACTAACTCTGAACTCATCATGTGTAAGGGTTGCCATGGGGACATGCTGAGATTGTGCCATTCTAACATTTCTCTTCAGATTCCTCAATAAAGTGACTATGTAGGCTTCTAGGCAATAAATATGCATATAAAAAATGTGAATGTACAAACCAACTCATCAAGCAACTTCAAAGCTGCAATATACCCCATCCTTGCAGACTTGAATATTAGCTGTGGGAGCATTCGCTGTCCCCAGACTCCTCTCTGCCATGAATGCAAAAAGGAAAAGTATTTGGGTGAATGGCTCATAAACGCAGCTGTCTTTCACAGTGGTCCAAGACAGGGAAAGAGGGAGCTGTGAAATGTTTAAGAGAAGCTTCTGAAGATTATCTGTAAAGCTCTACCTGTGCTTTACTTATGTCACCTTTTCAGAAGACTCTAATTCTTTAGTCTATAGTAAGATGACAGAACCGATGTAAAGAGCAGTAATCTAAACATCCTGCTGAATAGGTGAGAGGAAGGGAAGACAAGCCTGAGAGCTTACCCAGAGGTGCTTGTGGTTTCTCAGTATTCAGCTGTGGGGTTTTTTGTTGTTTTTGTGGGTTGTTTTTTTTTTTTCCTTGCCAGGCTTTATCTGGGAAAGGATTTACTGGAGAGAAGAGAAAAAATTAAAAAGGGAGTCAAGGTATACTATACAACAGGGAGAAGGGAGAGAAAGATGGTAAAGAGGCAAGGAAAAGGGACAAGGGTGCTGCAGTTGACATTGGCTGATGCAGCGTATGATCCATATCCTGTGATAGGAATAGGACAATCCAGCAACTGGCTCTCTGCTGGGTCCTATGTCAGTGCAAAAGCTGACTCTGCCAGGACTTCAGGTGTAAAGAACAGAGGAATCATCTGTGGAAAATTAATACCACTGGAGTCAGTGAAATTTCTCCAGGGATACTGTAAGGCAAAATGATCCCTGATGAGGATGTCCTAGCTAAGTGGAAAAAGGTCTGTGCTGGTCCTCAAGCCCAGAAGCTGAGGCTATGTTCACACAATAGGCTGCACTGTTGCGCAGAGCTGGCACACGCTTAAATTTTCATGGCAGCTTTCAGTGCCCTGCAGCTGCCCTCCAGCACAAAGTCTTGGACTTTCCATCTTGTCCTAGCCTTGAAGCATGGGTGGCAGCATCCTGAGAACGTCTCTAAAGGGAAGCCTTATGTGTGTTCCCCTCCCCACCACTACCAAGTGCTCTCCAACCCATGAAGAGACCCGCTCTGAGTTACATTGGGGCAATCCTGCTGGTGGCAGAAGCCAGTGCAAACCTGACTTTAAGTCTAGGGATCAAGGTAAGTTGACTTTAGGAAATTCTTTCTGACTGTCCTTCTTCGCAAGGGATTGTTCTGAAAAAACCTCCAAGCCAGAAAGAAGCAGGGTGTATAACTATGCTACTTCATGCATCCTGCTTATCAGCACTCTGATAGTGTAATCTTGTAGATCCACTTCAATTTTTAATACATAGATATTTTTAAACAGGTATTTAAGGTGAGCCTGAGTCATATGAATGAATAAATATTTGGCAGGTTTTTGATAGTTGAATGGGATTAGAATACAAAATGTTCTTGAAAAATTCGAGAAGCTTCCTGGAAAAAATCAAGATGGTTCTCAGCAGGGATGAGTGCAGTGTACGACACTCAGACAGGCACAGTCAACTAGGCAAATTAGTATATACCAAGCTAGAAGGCAAGTTCCAGAATAGCATCAAATATTTACAATGGATGATAGTGCTTGCATGAGTCAACGCTATGGGGAAGGGAAAACATCACCCTGGATTATAAAAAGTGAAGTAAAACCTGAAGGACACTCTACTGGTAAGACCTCAGCTGGAGTAGTATGTCCAGTTTGGGGCAAAACACTTCAAGAATGATCTGGAGCAGCTGCAGAGTATGAAAAAGAACACCAGAATATCAGAAGTCTAAGAAACATAAACAGTGAATAATGATTGAACTAATCTGTTCTTATCCCAAAGGAAGCCTTATAATATGTACAAAGCAATTGCAAAGTGGAATGGAACACTTGTTGTTGCCTGTTTAGATAAGACATAATGGGCCTAAATTGCAACAAAGAAGATTCAGAGGCAAAATTATGAACTATTTCATGTCACTAAGGATAATGGGGCACAGGAATAGATATGATGGATCTACATCACTGGAGCCTTTGACTAGGAATTACGGAGTCTTTTGTAGGGTGAGATAGGAAAGAAAGACATGTAAATAGGTCTGATTTGCTTTTTAAGCCTAGATAATACTCATCAGTATATTTTACTGGGCAATAATTCTCTCTAAAAGGTTCTTCATTTTCTTTTTATGTAGCACTATGATATAGAAAAATGAAGAAACCAGAGACTCAGGAGGTTTTCAGCCCAAGTGTAAGCCTGTGCCTATAGGTGTTATACGAAGACAAAAGAGGAGCAATTATCACTAGCTGATTCTTGCCACTCTCTAGGGGAACTGTGTAACAGTGCAATTACAGCAAGGAGTGAAATACCAGCATGACCTGAACAGACTCATTATCAATGAAATCTCAAAATGGCAACATCAATTAATAAAATGCGGCATGTGGTATGAAATTCTAGTATGAATTTAAGCTAGCTAGAGGGGAAAAACAGAAAGTAACTAGAGTTCTTTGATTCACTTTATCCAAGGAGCCGACATAATCTTTTGATGTATGATAAAGCTAGGACTCTACCATTTGAAAATTTTTTTACTGTCTTGTGTGTGTGGTATGGTTTTTGAAATGCTGGTTTGTTTCAGGTAATGAAGTAATTCAACAAGTGAAGTTATATTAAAGCAACTCGCTTGTCATTCAGATAAAAATACCAAAATCCACCCTTGAAAGTTAGGTCCGAGATGAACAAACTACCATTTTAATGATACAAGGGGCATGTATTTGACTATCAAACATAATATTGAGTATTTAGTAACAAAGGAAGTCCAGATGTTACTAATAATACATATTTTTTCTCCATGAAATGTAGTACTACATACGTAGAAAGGTTGTAAGTCAGTACAGTTAAAAGATTCCTACTAGCTCCAGTGCCTAACAGCATCAAAGCATCAGTGAAACAGCACTAATTCATGCTAGATACAGCAGCTGGGATCAAGACTTCAGCATGCCGAACTGAGTTTCTGATTTAGGGATCGTGAATCAAGGAACGACAGTACAAGTAGTCTCCGTAATGCCTCACTGAGCTTTCCAGGGTTTACAAGTCAGCTTGATCTAGTAGGGAAAATACATCATGGCTTTATCCACAAAAGTGAAAACAACAGTCTATGGTTCGCTGCCCTTCCAGCTACCTTAACAAGGGAAATTTGTTACATCCATATGCCCTTTTAGTGTTTCCTAATAGTGTATCATGTTAGACCATGTAGGTGCCAAGTAACATGGTTGCTCAACAATAATTTGCTTAAGACCAAAGCGCTGCACTGATGGCACAAGGGCTGAGCTGCTGTGAGCAGCATCACTGGGCAGCAGCACCACACACAGCTCCTAAACACAAGCCTATGCAGGGCAGCACACCCTGGTTAAGCATCGTTTGGACCGTAATACCTGTGGAACAGATATTCCTGTTTTCCTCAGAGCAGTGCCAGCTCTCACGACACATCGTGCTTTCGTAGTCACCAAGCTGCTGTAAACTGATTCTTGTTTCCTCTTTTAAACATAAAATGCAATTTACTTCTCAGAGAAGGAGATTTGTGAAAAAGAAGAAAACAATTACAAAATTAACTATGGTCACAGAAAGCAAGATTGTAATTTGCAGTTCAGAGCTACTTATTAGTGAATGGTACTAAGAGAAGGAAAACATGAAACAGTCTGAAAGGAGTCCAGAATTCAAATAAACTATTTCCAGGTAAGCTAGTAAAATTTATCATAGTTATTCTTCAGTGAGCAGACCAAAACCTATAATTTGGGGACAGCATCCTACAACTATTTTGTGTGTGATCAGATAAATACTGTAGGGCTGGACTGAGACTCACTTTTCAGTAAGTTCCTTAAATAAAGAAATAAATAAGGCAAAACATTGTGGCTTTTCTTTAATAGAAAACACTTCCTCCACCCCCCAACTAGAGAAATAATTACATTGAAATCCAGACATGCAGAAACTCCATTATCAACAGCAGCAATGCTGCCTTTTACAAGCCCTTTCAGAAAATACTTGTGAGTCCTAGATGCGTAAAATAAATTTCAATAGCAATTTATACCACTGGGAATTGGCTGTCTAAAGACCTTTGAGGATTTGGGGTTTAAGGCCAGATTTTTGAAGCCTCAGGGCTTAGGTCACATTTTTAAAGGTAAAACTCCAACACCAATAATTGAAACCATTTTAAAAGTTCTACATTTCATTTCCTATATCACTCCTACCTCCTTAAAACGTTGCGGATTACTGATGTTCAGATTGTGAGGTTTCCACTGCGGGGAGGGCACCCCCAGCTCTTCTGGCACTATGGGTAGCTGTCAAATGCCCCTGGCTCCTGGAGAGGAGGACACAGGGTTGGCCCCACCACATGCCAGAGCCCCGAGAAGCCGTGCTGCAGTTCTCCTGTCAATAGTAATACCAACATATCAGCTCCATAGACACGTTGCTAACACACCAAACTCCCCTGCTTCTTCCCCAAACAGGTTATCAGGGCTGTACAGGGAGGAAATCACATGAGAAGGCACAGCTGCAGCACACGGGAGAGTAACCCAGATATTCTCATGGACAGTTTTCGCTCCTTTACCCTGTTGTACAGATGTACATGTCAATGGTGAATCCATGGTGCTGACTAGGATGAAGTAAAGAAATGCACATGCTAGATGGCAGCACAGAGAGTCCTTCCTTACAACATATCCTGACACAAGGAACAACCATACTGCAGCAGAGGGAGCAAATCTGGACCACTTTACTTGACGTTTATCAAAAATCCCATTGACAGAAATCTGCAGTTTCTGTTGAAAATAAAATTAAATTTGAAGGATTAATATAAATGTAGGTTACCCTCACAGCAATGGAAAATTTATTTTATTCAGATTGTCCAGTTTTGCAAGGAGAGTTTATTGGATTATCTATTTTCACAGGATTTGCCCCATTTAATTTTGTTGTAAATATTAAGAGAGCCAGTACCTAAAGTCCTGAGGCCAGGGGAATAGGAGTTTTCATTTGTTCATCTGGCTTTGATGAACACGGAGTAGTTCCATTTTCATATTGCAGTGGTAACACTTCAGCCAGCATTATAATCAGTAGAGCTTATTGGCAGGCATTTAAAATTAAGGATTATCTTGTGGTTGAGGCAGAGGAGCAGGACCCTGGAGACCTGATTTCTGTTCTTTGATCAGTCACACAAACCCTGCATGACACTGGGCAAGTCAATTATTTGTTCTGTGTCCTCATTCTTCAGCAAAAATTGAGGGGAGGAATTTTTTTTGTTTCTTTCGTTTTACTCTCTTTTCTCCACACAGATGGTCATCTTTGCAAATCATTTCGTATTGATTGGTATAGCAAGGACCTGATTTCTGTTGTGCCCCTCAGTGTTTCCAAAGTACAAAACAAAAAAAATCCTTTTACGTTTTCAGGATCTATTTTTACATGAATAATGAATAGTGACCAAGTTCTCTTCTATTTAAATTTGGTTTAGGGATTTCGTCACTGTTTTTCATTATTATAATTTGCTAATACATACTTGGCAATGGTTTTAAGCCTCAGAAAATACCTGAGAAAATGATTTTACAAACATGATCTGTGAAAGTGAACTGTACATGTGTGTAGGTGAGAGATTGTTTTTATGAATCAAAGTAATAGTAGTAGTTTTGCTGCAGCCAAAGGATGTTAGCGAATCAAGTTTTCTAGAGAGGTGATATCTATAACTGGCACATCTATATGAACCAGACAGCACAGGCAGGGTGCCAAATACACAAGCCCTGTTCAGGTATACATAGGTACATGCATCGCTTGGGTTGGGAATTCTGAAGTACCTACAAAAAATACAGAATCCAGCCTTCTGTTGTCCTGTCCTCTTCTCCCTCCACAGAAAGTGCCAGCACCTGTGCTGAAATAGCAGCGAACAGACAGATGCCAGACCCCTTCAAACATTGCTTCTGTGCACATAACATTAATATATGAATAGCTATTACAGTGGTCAGAAGAAGAGTTTGTTCTCATTTTCTCTTCCCCGCACCACAGCTGACAGCTCAGCACTTGAGCTCCAGTGGTGGACTGTGACTGCGCCACACTTTCCTTTCAACTTTGCTTATACAAGACACTGATTATTTGGACAGCTCAACATCAGAGAGGGATAATTTACTGCTGTGCTCCCCGCTGTACTGTATCAGTCCTCCTTTAGCTGCAGCCTATGCTTCTGAAAAGAAAATCTATTAGTATTTTCATTTTCTGCATGCTTACATGACAGAATCATTGTTGCAGTTATGATTTAATAAACACCGACTTGGACTTGGGCCAGGTTAATAGACGCACCAGGCGTAACAGCAGGAGAGACATAATAACTTCTATTTTTCAGCCTGAGAAAAAAGTTTAATGCAGCAGGACATCAAACAATATGTTCACTTGTTCCTAGTTTGCTTGTAATTACCTGACTACGGATTTGCATCTGGATCATACAGGTCCTCAGGTTATCCTATTTGTCATCACACACCTGGACTCTGCTAGGAGGAGACATCACAGCCCATTTGCTTTTCTTTCCAACAGTATTTCAGAGGAGCAAGCCATCTACAGAGCATTTTACAAATACAGAAGAAAACAAGACATTACTAATTGATATGAACCTGTGGCCACTATCCATGGTTAGATTTCAGCCTAATTTGACAATGACCTTTTCCCTAATGTTGTTAAATTTGCTTCCTGTAGTTTTTCATTAAAGGAAGATAATGAAGATACAAGCACATTGGTGTAAACCATTAAAGACTGACTAGCAATGTGATAGCCGAAGGTAGATCTTTCATCTCATATGATTTTTTGTTTATATTTTGATGTACCCTTAAAAATTCATGGTTTTGAAAGTGGAAGACTCAGTGGCCTGCAAAAATAAGGAAGTTTTCATAAGACATCATAGTGTGTTTCATGAGAAGCCCCTGTTGTATCGCCACTGGCAAAATTCAGAAGAACAGTCTGTAAAAAGATTCCTGAATGAAGACAGCATGTGCAAACAGAATGGCACTGTGTGTCTGGAAATCCCATGCTGTCAGCCAGGACTGAACTGCCCCAGCAGTGCTGGACATAGACGAGATTTTTAGTCACCAGAACATGATCTTCACTACTAGCTTTTTAAAACAGTATTGCTGAAACAGAGGGTGTAGGGTTCGTTGCTTACTAAGAGCTCATTTGTGTGCGTCGTTTAATGCACTGCAGTCTAGCCTGCTGTTCAAGCAAATGCATGTCACAGGAGTGCCTCATAAGCAATCTGTACACACATTAGATGGGAGAAAGTTTTGAAACTGAAGCAGTTTCATGCTGCATTACCACTGTCAGCTATGCTTTAAAGACCAGATCTTTCTTTGTCAATGCCAGAAAAAATGAGTTTTCTCACTTGGAAACAGCGTGTTACGGGAGCCTCTGCTTCTCTTTCGTCTATTTTCTAGACTAGAGAGTTATTTTTCTCTGCTTCCCCAAGAGCTTCTCCTTTACTCTTGTTCCTCAGTAAAGCAGCAAGGGATTTAGACTGGCTGGGCAATTTGACTAGAACAATTCTGTTGGTGCTAAACTGAAAAGTTTCAGCTGTCCAACTAGTTTACTCACTGTTTCTAACTGCTTCTAAAGGTAAAAAGCTAAAATGAAAAAAATAACCCCCCGAAAGATAAAATGGCAAAGCTGGTTAATGTAGTTACCAGTTTATTTTAAAAATATTTTGTTATTTCAGAATTCTGGTCACCTGTAGCAACTGAACAAGTGCCTCAGATACTGTGAGTCAAGTGGGCTAACCTGAGCATGCTGCAAGAAATAAATGAATAAAACTTGAACAGTCACCTTAAGCTGTCCTTCTCCAACACGTGAAAGTTCCCGTTCCAAATGTATTTGTAAACACCTCATGTATGTAAGGCAATTTTACTGAATAATTGCAATTCTTAGATATTTACAGGAAAACAACAGATCCAGAGATCTTTGACACGTCTAGTTTTGCCAGTAACCTGGATATTTTACCTAGAAATTTAGCCAACCCACAACAGGTTAGAAGTGGCAGAAGATCCGCAAACTGGGCACGACGATACAGCTTTGTCCTTTGACAATTGTGTTATATGATAAAGATGAGTTAGTATCCAAACACTCACCATAAAACCATTCAGAGTGTGGACTGCAGAAGCATTTTGAGTGTCGCAACTACATCCACTGCAGCAAGCAGTAACACTGACAAGCGTGGTGCAAAATTTCCACAGTTGTTGCCAATACCTAAAGCACTGATGGTAGCTCTGGACCTTGCCTCCGTTACTGCTATGGCCCCTTATTGATTTTGTGGGTTTTGATTTCTGCATGGAAGGTCTTAAGTTTATGATACAATACTGGAGAGTGTTTTGTGGCTTCTGTTGCCTGCAGGGTCACCATCGGTTATGTGTCTGTTACATGGTTGTTGGTGAATAAGAAAGGGGACCCCCTGACACAGCACATATTTCCAGCCCTCTGTTCCTAGATACCCAGGGCAATGTCAATATTTTAAAAAATCCTCTCCACAGACGTTATGAACAGAAAGCAATAAACAACACAGATGTCTGTGATTTCTTAAATATTGTGCTGGCAAAATGCTAGACCTTCCTTGCTGATCTTCACACCCTACTTAGGCAATGCTTTTGCTGAAATCTATGGCAGTTTTGACTGAATAAGGGCAGCAGGATTTGATCCCATGATAATAATATAAAAACCTGAATTCCAAACAAGGTGTATGCCAAGAAAACTCACAGAAATACCTTGCACAAGGAGTTTATCCTCTTTTTTGTAAAGGAAGATCAGCATGGCAGATACTTTCAGAGTCAGTGCTTCCAGTACAATGAATATTCATTTTATACAATGGAGTGCAAAGCTCTGAATCATCTTGTATGTGAAGTGCAAAATCAAGGAAAAGTCATGAATATAGACAGTTACATGTTGTAATCTCAACCTTCTACCAGTTCTATGCAGATTCGCTACTGGGACTAACTCCCAGGTTAGTTTCATCTTTGACATTCTAAAATGTTTGTAGTGTACAAGGGATTTTTAGTTAAATTACACAAGTCTATTATGGGTTTATTAACTATAATTTCTTTATTTCTATCTGACCTCAAGTATGACAGCAGTTACAAGCCACACAAAACAAGAAAGAAGGTATTTCTATAACTGATCAAAGCCCAGTGCTTCATCTGCTCCATTGCCTTCTCACCAGTAACTAGAAGTTGCTGTGACAGGGAAAGGCACAATAAAGCCTGATTACTGATCAACTAGAGAAAGTTTATGTCAGTTTTGACTGGGATAAGACAATGTTTTGTAGGTTGCGTGGGGTATTGGGGAGGAGTAAGGGACGGAGGCCACAATCAATACAGAAAAAGATGTGGACATAAAAAATTCACAAAGGCATCAGTCTGTAGGGTAAAATGGGAATGTCGTCCAGGACCATCAAAACAGGCATCAGAACAATAGGGTGGGCTCCAGGAAATGAGTGCAGAGAGCAAAAGCAGGACCATGCAAGTAAAGACTTTGTGTGCACTGCCACTTAATTGGTGCGGAACAGTGAGATCCAGACCTGGGCAGAGTAGCCCCCCAGGCAGCTGCTGCCTATGGGGCATTTTCATTCCTGTAAGCTCATAATTTATTGTTCTCTAGAGAGGCTGGTCTGTAACCAAAAGCCTCAGGAAATTTTCTTTTTTTTTTTTTTTTTTTTCAAAGTCCTATAATTTTTCCCTGGCATTTCCTGTAGGAAAATAGCATGCTGAGAGGTTATTTTTTCTTAAAAGGAAATTATCTCACCGACATCTTGCCATTCAAAGGAAACCACCTGGCCACAAGTTGTTCCTGCATGATGACCCCACATCAGGAGGCAGAGGAGCTCTCTGGTGCTCTCCTGCAGTGGCATCAAAGCCAGGCTGCTGGTCCCACACCATCTCCCCAGGAAAGTGCATAAGGCTACTGCATACATACTCAAAGACAAAAGAAGGCAAACTCTCTGAGGCTTCACAGATGGGTAACACACTTCAAGATCTCATGGCTCTGACAGGGACAGCTGTTTCTAAAATCACGATTATAATCCGAATGCAGTTTTCAGGATGAAATCTTGCTTTTCTGTTGATTGCAGCATTAAAGTCTCAGTTGAGCATAGATGAGGACGCCGCTGTGTGTTCCTAAGACTGCTAAAATCTTTGCAGGAGATGGGCTACACAGAGACATGGGAGAGGCCAATTCAGGATCTGAGTTTTAATCTTTAATTAGTAAGGAAAAACAAATAATATATTATTTTTTTCTTCTCTGTGCATGGCTGTGCACACATACATGTTTTCCTTCTGGTGAGTAAATATCACACCCTGACTTTGGGCCATCATTTGCCATATGATGTGTGAGAACATTTTGTTGCTCTCTTTTAGGATTTATTCCTATTTGGAAGAAAATGGAGGTTAACTGTGAGCAATGCAGTGCTGCTGACAAATCTGCTAAGCCAAGTTCATTGTTCCTCATGAGCAAGTAAGATGAAGTAAGCTGTGCAGGGTTGGTGCTGCAGGCTGCGGCCCTGAATAGATGTCTGTTAAGAAAACTATTCATTTGAGCTTTTGGAGGTATTTCTAACTGTGGCTGCCCCTGTGATTCATTGCTTCTCTTCTAATCTCTCTCACCGGTAAGTCACCAATCTGGCTGGCTGGCGGCAAACTGAAGCATAAATCTCATAAGTAGCTCAGCTTTTGCATTCCCTACTTTGCCCTGAAATTGAAGATGCTTTAAAAACACATTTTTTGAGCATTTTGGAAAGCACTAAATATGACATACTAAATAATCAGGGCAAAACTTTTTAAAAAACAAACAAACAATAACAAAAAAACCCAGAAATAGAACTGAAATGATTTTGTTCTTTTTTCTTTCCTTTAATTTAAATAGCATAATTAAAAGCTGTCATTAGGTTTAGTGTAAACCATGTGAGAAAACCTTTTTTGCCATAGGCATGCTCAGCACCAGCAAAACGTGAAGCCACTGGAGTGAGAAGAGTAACTATGGAGATTTCCATCTCTAGAAAGGTAGTGTGAAGAATTAACACCTGTGGCTATGAGTAGAGCTGTCCAGAAATTGCCTCATAAAGCATACTTCTTCATGTTTATTTGTAAGCTATTGCCCCAAACCAGAAAGTTTCTAGAGATCTACTCAGTTTTGATGAATTTTGACACCAGCAGGCATGTTTTATTACTGCATGTTAACTCACTCAGGTGGTGCTCAAGGCTCAGCACAGGAACCACAGGCACTGTGGATTTCATGGGTTTCTCCAGGCTCTGTGGCACCTCCACATTGCTTGGGACCTGCCTCATCTGGAAGACCTGAAAACCTGACTATGAGCAACATGTTTGCTTTAGAAAAGCTTCACAGATCTCCCATGCTTCTGCCAAGGGTGAGCACCACAGGCTTCCTGCTGATACCCATCTCGTTCCACCCAGAAACTACCAGGGGAAAACCGGTCATGGGGCAGTTTGTGTTTGAGAGCTTCCACGACCACAACTTGGGCATGTCAGTGTGTCCTGCAGATTGGGGACTCTGCAATTCACCCATGCTGACTGGTGAGCTGCCACATTTTCTGATTTTCAGGAAAATCTGTCACACCCAAAGGGAGCCAATCTGTATATGCTGATCATCCCGAAAAAAAAAAAAAAAACAAAAACCAAAAAACAAAAAACAAAAAACATTTAACACTAACTAGCATTCCTGCAACACAGAAGATGCTACTTCATTATAAAATCAGAGCCAGAGGGCCAACAGAACAAACGTTTTTGGTGAAGAATCTCATCATTTCAGTTTGCAAAATGTTCCACAACAAAGTAATAACCATGGCCTTCCTTGAAGGACAGTTAGGTAACACATTCATTAAAGCTTAGTTGAAGGAGCCTCTCAGAGATCAAAGACTTCATCTGCAGCATTCAATGATTCTTGCAAAAGTGACAGTAAAGACCTCTGTATATTTTTAAATATCACGTTTACTATTTT
The DNA here is from genome assembly GCF_036013445.1 of Caloenas nicobarica. Classification (NCBI taxonomy): domain Eukaryota; kingdom Metazoa; phylum Chordata; class Aves; order Columbiformes; family Columbidae; genus Caloenas; species Caloenas nicobarica. The sequence continues at coordinate 42,238,349 of NC_088246.1, read as the reverse complement.
TTCCTCACAGAAAAGGAAGAAAATGTACACAACGGTACCCATTACTGCTTCACTACATCTCCTTTACAGTGATCCCAAGTTAAAAATGCAAATATTCATATTAAAAAAAAAAAATCAAACTACATACACAGACTGAACAAGTGGAAAAAATTATAAACAACAGCATTGAAGTGCTGGGCCAACCCCTGACACCACAGTTGGATTTGCTGTAAAATTCAAAGACCTCTGAGAATGTACACCTCAGCTCTTTTCAAAGGAACCTAATGTCATTAGACGCCAGCTTCACTGATCCTCTTCCTATGGCTTTCATCTACCCCTGCCTGAGTGGCAGCAAAAGAACTCATATTTTCTTCTGAAATAGCTCATTTTCTGCTGAAACTTACAAGACTGCATATGGCATGGGATTGATAATGCCCATTCAGCAATGAATAGCTTATGTCCTTCCACTGCTGGCAATGCTGAGGGAATAGATCATAGGTAGCAAAAATGTGTTATATCAGTAGGAATATCCACTTGTCATAGGAAAAGGGTGTGAGCAAATGTGCGAGGGAGAGGATTGAGAGCCAGTTCAGCTTTCCTGCTGTCTTACCGCCCTTCCCCTGCCACGTAGCCAGGGCTGCACCAAGGAGTGTGCAGGAGAGAGATGCCCACCCCACCACTGCTTCCACCTTCTCTCCCTAACCAGTCAGATGGTGAGAACAAAAAGCTTTTTGATTTTTTAACATTTTTCTCTCTTTCTCGTATTCAGGGGGACAGAGAGGATCAGTGATAGAGCAGCCCATTTCCAGCTTGCCAAGGACTGCAGGTGCAGGAGCTATCCCAGGCTACCACCTGACAGCCCTTTCTGCCTGAAAACAGCAGGATTTATGAGCAAAACCCTTGGAGGAGAAAGCCAGAAGGACTATGCCTGTTATTCGACAATATTTTTCGGAGAACAAAGAGATTTTTTTAAAATAAAACAGTCTGTATATGCCCCAGCACCAAATGCAGATGGCACAAGGGGACTCGTTAGATAGCAGTCTAATGAGCTCCCTGATGGTTATTGGAGTGGTTAGGTTATCAGGAGCAGGAACGTTCTGGTAGCTCCATCAGTGCCACTCACACTGGGGAAGGGAACAGAAAGGAGAAAAAAATAATGGGAATAAGAGAATGAAAACATAGCCAGAGGCTTAGAAAAACACTGTTAACAACATGATCATTATATTAGAAATCTAGAAGCTGCTTTGGGCAGCACTTCAACAACTCATAATAGCAAAAAAATAATATAAAGAAAGATAAAGACTTTTAAACAACACAAGTCTTTTCTTTCCATTCCTTGAATGGACAAAATAATGTCTATCTGGTAGTTTTCCTGCTAGCTGGAATCATATACTTTCCTTGCAATACACATGGCTTATTGCGGTTCAGTTTTTTCTCAGAAATGATGAGACAGATTGGCATTCCATTATTCTAGGTGCAGCAAAAACACAAAGCAAAGAAATATTGCTGCCCCACGGTGCTAATAATCTGAGGACATAAGATAAAGGGTGGGAGAAAAGAATTATCGTTTATGAGAGAGAAAAGAGGGAGGGGAAATATGTCTAGCTGCAGTCATGACTGCAGGCGGTAGGTGTATGTACTATTCTACCTGGCGATACTCAGGGAGAAGAGAGCAGTGAATCCATACCTTTGATTAGCCCAGCTTAACAGAAACACAAAACACTGAAAGAAAATAAAACCTTCCTGAAATCACACATGCAAGACTGGAGTTTGTCCTCTACATAAATACTAAAAGTAAAATGAAATGCCTTGGAGCACACTGCATCAGTTTTGGAAAAACAAACAAACAAATATAAAAAACCAACAACAACCCAAAAAACCACAGATGGAATCTAAGAGTTAATCTTGAAATTATTTTTCTATGTAGATTCGTTTTTCGCTGAAAGACACTTCAGCATTTTTTAAGATATGTAACATGGGGAGTAATTTTTCATCTCCTGACCTGGAGGCACTTACCTCAAAAAAACCAAAGTTCAGAATCAATTTATCTTCACAGGTGCCTGAAAACATAACACGCCTCAGCACTTCGATGCCTGCTGGGTCTTCCAGCAATGTGAGAGCTATCCAGGGGAAGAACGTTTTTTGCAAGAAATAACGCTCCAAGGAAGCTGTTTGCGGCACTGTTAGTTCATTTTCTCTGGGGTGATGCCAGTACTTCCTCCAAGGTACTATCGTTCACAGAGCAACTTGCGAGAAGCCCATGTTGCAGAAATCACAACCGCTACTCTCTGACATCACTGGTCAAAAAGCCCATAACAACTCTGTTTCTCTTGTCGTCTTCCAGAATGTAACACAGTGGTAATAATGTGCTCAAAGTGCCGTAGGCACTACCATCGTTGTATTGCAACACTGACTACTTGTCTCTCTAAAGCCATCAGTACAGGACATTTCATTACCAGTACTGCTTTAAAGTAGTGGAATTAAATACATATACAACACAAGTTCTTCAGGGCCTTCAAGTTTTTTTCAGAATAAAATAAAGTCTGAAGAACCCTTGCCTTCTTGTATGCAAATACTCCTGTTAGAGTAAAGTAGTAGTTTGCATTGCAGCACACAGAAAATGCGTATATGCCTGTATATCTGGTGAATAAACATAGGAAAACTTTAAAGACAGGGAATTATACGGAGCAATAAAAACTGTTGCGGAAGGTGGGAACAAAAATCCTGGCTGAGAAGATACAGGATATAGAAATAAACTGAAGAAACACACTTCTGTTTCTTGGCAAACTAGCAAAAACAGGAAAAAGGAATAACCCCATCAAGTTTGAGATGCACTGAGTGCAGTCTTAAGCCAAACACCCATTCAATGTTAGCAGGATTCAGGCTGAGGATATGCACGAGGAACAAGAACAACAGTATATTTTAGATAATTTTCTGTTTACGTGTTCTTTTTCAAACAGAGCTTTTCAGTAGTTTTTTCCCACCTAACTTTAGACATTTGCTTGAATAGTCTATGTTGCAAATATATTTGGTCCCAGGTTCCAGCATAGTCTAAGGAAAGACATCAGCTTGCCCAGAGTGTGGTCAGGCTCTGCAGACACCTGTGGGGATTATCAAGGAAACATAAGCTAGGTATGGCTGCATCTCAAAGGCAAATGGAGATATTGGGCAGTGCATGGCATATGCCTGGTCATCTTCACCATTCAGATGAGAAGACCTTTTTGGTGACTTAGAGTGGTTTCCTACCCATGTATCAATATGCCAGGACACAGGGGAAGAGAGGGTGGTACAGGCCCAGGTCTTGCCTGAACAAACGTAGATGCAGCCTGGTTTCTTCTTGACCCACAGACACATCCTACGCACGTAACCTGAGTTTCAGGTAAGCACCAAAACTTAGGCAGCCAAAACTGAGCCTTTACATCTAATCTGTACCTGGAGCAGCGCTGCATCACTTCCACTGACACCCGTTTCACCAGGCTCAGGTGAGGATCTGTACCTACACCCACATAAAGAGGCAGGGATTGAAGGGATTAGATGCGTACACAGTGGAAAAAACACACTAAAATACATAAATAAAGTACATTGCCTTTCAAAATCTATTTTGAAACCTGTGTAGGTTTCCTCTGATCTTCTCTCCCCCTCACCTTTCCCCCCCCCCGTTAGCAGAACTGGAGAAGAAAAAAAAAACCAAACCACGCATGCAAAATTTCAAACATGTCATTTTAGCTGCCTGAAGCACTTTTAACTTACTGTGTTTGTGGTACAGCTAAAACAGGATCAGATAATGCCAAGCAGTCTACCATTGTAGGTTGCACGAAAGGATTAATTGGAGGTTTATGCTGCAGAGTGCTATGCTATTCTTATAAACAAAAACCCGTTACCTCAGTTACTGAGGCTGTAAGTTTTTGAGTTCAGCGATTTGCATTTTTCATACACTTTTAGTGACTAAGAAGGGGAGGGCTGGAGCAATCCTTAGGGGACTGTTATGCTGGAATCACTTATTTTACACTTCATGGCAGATTATTTATAGACTTCTCAAAAAAAAAAAAAAAAGTAGAGGTAAGACTGAAGAACAAAACCCAAATCAGTATCAATGCTGTGTTCAATTTTTTCTCCTCGGTTTCTATTCGTTCATTCCACACAGACTGCCTGGCAGCCTTTCTTATCTGGATTCACAAAATAGGCTCCCTCTTATCACTTCCAATTTTTGCTTGAAGGCTTGTTTTATTAGTACCTGCAATGTCCACTATGTGTTAATCAGCAAAGCCCGTAGAAGAGAGAGCTTCTCTTGTCTCCCATGGCAGCTTTCATGCTTCTTCATGCAGAGCCTGAGCTTTTTCTTTTTCAGTTGATGAGCTTGAAAACTCTTACAGATGGAATTTTCTTATTCTGGGAGCTTACACCAGGCTGAAAATACCACCATCAGTGAACAGACCCTAATTACGAAGATTATCAGTGATTGCTAATCAGAAAACTGCTGATATCATGTCGAAATGTAATTCTACATTCAGAGTTATTAGGCAACAAGTTTGAAAAAGTTGGAACCATTTGCTGTTTCTTTTGCTGTGGTTGCTTGCTTCCTTATTTGATTGCACATAGAGCTAAAAGAAAAGAGAATAAGCCCAATAGGATATTTCTCCTTTTACCTATGACAGACCCAGACCTCTGAAAGTCAAATAAAAATGATTTTGTGTGAGGAGCTGCAAATCAATGCTATTGCATGTATTTGAAAACATACTGTTCCGTTTCATAACTTTTGATCTAGGACAAGTTTGTCAGTTTTTGAGTAAATTTAATTCGATGCACACTTCAGGAGAGGGAGAGAAAATACATAAAATGTTCTGGAATTTGTAATATTGCAGCCTCAGCCCCTGCACCATTCTGTTCTTGTGCCTCGTTTGGGATAGCAACAGCCAAAGTGACACAGCTTAACACAGAAATCTTAGTGTATTGACACAAGGAGCAAAGCTCTCCCTTCCTGCCAAGTTTTGCTGCAGAGAAGCCTTCTTGCAATGGATCATCAGATCAGCTCTGGAGCACCCAGCTGAAGAGGTGCTAAGCCATTGCAGCAGTGCTTGACATTGGGACAGCTGTGCTTGTGAGGCACCTCAACTTCTCCCCTGACCACCACAGAACTTCACACTTTGCCTCTTCCCCTGCAATGCAGCAGAAGCAAGTGGTGGGACCAATCTTCAGCTGGTAAAAGTCATCCCATTCATTTTGACAGAGCAGTACTAAGGCACAGAATGCAGCCCTGCTCCTGCCAGTCTGCCACTAGCAACCACCTTGCTAAGGAAAACATCACTTTGTGTTGTTCAGAGTTTTCCAAATATACCATATGCCATTCTGTTAAAAGAAATTACATCAGTGATTAAATAAAACCTGAACTGTATAGTTATAAGCCTGTCACTACTGTATAAAGAAAAACAGAGCACAAGCACCTGTAATAAGGTTATTGTATAACTCAAGCATAGTGGGGATTTCCTAACCCTTTAGTGTACCACAGAGCCGGTTCTTTGGATATATAGCTATAGGTCATGGGAAAGGCCTGCCTCTTGGGGACAATGATACCTAGAAGATTTATTCGAGCGTTTTCTAAGAAAGCCTCTATTTAGGACTGCTACCTGCCCAGTGTGCTGTATGATGAAGCTGGCAATGCTGGTCATCACTTTCGTGGCTTTTCTCGTACGCAATCAACATTCAGAGTCAAGGAAAGAAGAGCAACGTGAGTGTATGGGAATTTGAAAACCACTTCCAGAGCATCACTACAAAATTAATGAGAGCCACATCCTTGGACGTGCATGGATACTCTGCCATTGGCTCACTTCATTGTGAGGAAGATCATCAGACCTAAGGAAGTTTGGGTCTGGCAGGACAAAAACTAGTTATAAAAACTCATGGTGTGGATAAATATGACTGGACTCAGTGCCACAGAGGCTGATTTGACTGCTAGTGCACGTTGAGATCAAGTATTGCTCATTAGTTCTGGCTGATATGAAGAAAGGAAATGAAAATGTTAATGGGAGGCCAGGACTGATGTCAATAAAAAGCAGGAACAGTAAATAGAAATGGAGAAAAGGAAAACTCAAAACACCCCGGTCAGACTAATAGAATTGTGTAGATAAGTGTGTAAGGCAATTAAACATAACAAAATAATGAAATAGGGAGGGAGTATGAAATAAGAAAAAGTTGAAAGTTAAGATATTTTTGCAAGAAGCATTATGATAAGTGCTGCTTCCTTTTAGCCTAGCATAAGCCAGGAGTAACTCTTTTGCCATCAGTGAGCAACATGAATATCAGTAAAAAAAAAAAATCAGATTTTATACCAGTGAAGTCTGTGAGCAAATTTTGACTACCATAACCCAAAGGAAATTATTCCAAAACAGTCAAATGAAAATTAATTTCCACCACTGTCTATATTTCTGGTTGTTTATATTATAAAAATAAACAGATTTGCTACAGATGTGGAACAGACAGAACTAAGAAAATTGAGCGATTTGAAATTACTAATTATTTAAAAACCAAAATCATACTGAGGAGAGCAGAGGTGAATGCAGAGGAGATCCATGGTAAAGGCATGTGATTCTGTTTTGTAGTTCCAAGATTTTCACCTTTTTAAACTAATACAAAGGACGATGATGATGCTAACGCAAGATTTTGTTGATACAAAGTAGCTAAGTGAAAAGAAGCTGACATTAAACACATGGGTTCTGAGAGAGGAGAAAGGAGGGAAAGCCATAAGAAGGCAAAACAGTTATGCAGGGGCCAAAGGCATTTTGATATTTATGTAGATAACAAAAGTATTGGGACTCCTTAGGAAAGCATTATATAGATAAGAAGTTACAGCACTCAGCATGAGGACACCATACCATGGGGCAGCCCAATGAGACGAGAGGGAATGTCACATTTTAATACTGTTCCTAGCAGAAGGGAAAGGACAAACTGGGGCTGGCAGAAATCATTAGGTCCTAGAAAGTAAGTGGGCACGTCCTAACCAAAATCAGAGCAGATTATCATAATGCCTCCTGTCTGCTACTTCACTCTGTAAAATCTGATGAAGAAAGAAAAAACATCAAAAGACTTTTCATGCTACTCATTCTCAGACTGAGGGCAACTGAAAGAGGTATGATTTGGTGTGAAATCTGGTTGCTCTGATGAATTTATATTGTGTCATCATGTTTATCTCAGCTTCAAATTTACTAATAACATAAGTAAAGGCAATAGTAAAAAATTAATATACTGAATAGACATGAAAATAATACTTTCAGCAAGACCATCATCTAGTACCAAAATAATCTTTAATGTATTCTTCAATTGTATTTGAAAGGTTGAAGACTAATGAGGTGAACTGAGCAATTCTTTGATGTTACAAGTTGAGGACTCTTTCCAGAATCCTATTATTATTTTAAGGGCAAAATGACATGTCAATCAATGTTTTCAAAGAAGCCTAAAGTCAGCTGGCAGGCTAGCTAACTCCAGTATAATGCCATAGTTTATGATCAGAGCAGCATTACGGAATAGACAATAGCTACTGTAAAGCTATTTGAGCTTTATTGAGTCAATTCACAAAACCCTTACTGAATACATATAAAAACCTTTTTCATAAATCTCCAATAAGATTAAGTCAGAGTGACTTTTGCCCAAATATGAGTTTGAAAACAGAAAAAGAAGTCCTAGATTTATGATATAAGAATTAGAGAGAGAAAATAGAGTTATAGACATGAAAGCCAGTCAAAGTCATGCCAAATTCGGAAGTGCTGGCTCATGCTACAGTGTCAGCTTGAGGAATGGTAGGAAGCAAAAGAAACCAAATGCTGTTATGTCTGGGAAGATCCTAGATCTGATGTACCAGGTATGCGGATTTGTCCAAGCAGAGAACTTGCAAGGTGTTAAATGGAAAAAATATCTCCACTTTTTTATGCAACTTCTTTGCAATGGGAAAAGTAATTCAGACATTTTATGGTTCTCAGCTTCAAATGGTCAGACGTGTCATCTACAGATGTCTAGGAGAAGGCCAATACAGTTATCTTTATCCTCTGGTCAGACCTATTAATAACTATTATGTATGTAGTGGCTTTGCACAAGTTATCAGCTCTGCTTCAAATTTCTTCCATACTAAATGAATCACACAAAGCAACACTCAGAGAGGTAACTCCTCCATCTGTTGTTTCACTTTCTTCTGAAAGCTTCAAAAGAATGCCAATATTTTCATATTTGGGCCTCTAAATACCTGTATGAACTTAATTTATCCATTGCTTTAAAAAAGTTCTGTATCTTATCTCTTTTTCTGATCTGAAAGTCTACAGAAAATTAACATTTAACAAATATGGCTGATCCTCTCTCTTTAATAAGTAAAAGAAAGTTCATTGTCATCCATTGTCTGTGTTTAAATCTCTATCTGTTGTTCTCAAGATGATGTAAATCTTGAAAAAATAGCAGTGGAGTCACTTCTTCTTTGTCAGATCTGCTGATTATAATTAATCTCAACTGCTGTAGCACCCTTGCAGTTAGCCAAGCATGATCCTTCTTTCTGCAAGCCAGTTCCTGTCCCAACAGAGTTTACAGTGTAAATGGTCAAGGCATAGAGAAGTGGATAAAAATGCTCCTTATGCACAGAATGAATAATCCAATACTGGAAAATATCATGGAATACCAGGTTGGAAAGGACCACAAGGATCATCTGGTCCAAACTTTCTTGGCAAAAGCATTTTGACTCCAAAGTCATTGGACACCATGCTATTTCTCTTTTTTTGCTTCTATGTGTTAATGTGATTCTATCAGGGATGGCTTGTTCAGGAGGAAGGTAGAACCCAGGCAATGTCAGCATTGTCGTTGGGTGCCACATCTCATTGTCTTCGTCTTGCAGTCTCTGCATATGAAAAAAAGAAAAAAAAAGAAAAAAAAAAGCTAAAATAATAACAAGCTATGAGGTCTTCACTATAGATTTATTCACCTCTTTGCAAGCCCAGCTGAAAAAATAGAAATAATTGCTGAAAATGCCATGCAGGAAATGACTCTTTTCTCCACCAACAAAACATCTACACATCTGTAGAAGGGCTTTTGCACACTTTGGTATGACAAAGTTGGAGATGGCAGATTGGAGAGTCTGACCCCAGAGAGGAGGTTTCCTCTGCAGTGACACTTTGGAAGTAGTATCCCTCACCATAACACAGTACAGGGAGCATGCCCCACTCCCAAAAAACGCTAGTGCACCATGTTAGCCTGATGCAATAGGAAGAATTTTCTGAAGAGGACAAACGAGTAAATTTTTTCATAGTATATTACATGGACACATTTTGCAATAACTTCTGGTAATCACAACTAAGGCAGCAGAGGCTAAACTCTTCTTATAAAATAAAAAGTGAACAAATGAAAAATCAAATTTGACTCTTCTGACAATACATTTTTTTCTTTTTGTGATAGATTCTGTGGACACTAGTGGACATATATAGTGCCTTCCTAGACAATGAAAAATAACGAATACTTTTGCATCAAGCAGGTAGAGCAGTATTCAAGTGTCTGCTGCCATTTTTCCTTAGGCTTTTATCAGACTGATCATACTGTATCAACAGAATATAACAGTAGGAAGAAAGAGTGCAAAGTAGGTTTGTATAGACCTGCTAATGTTTGTGAATCTCTTCTTTTTTTCCCGGTTAAATAACAGTCCTCATGATTGTACTTGCAAAGATTCTTTTTCTTTTCCACTTTAAACTCATTAAATTTAATGAACGTATTAAAGGTCAGAGGCACAAAGGGAGCATTTACCACTACAGCACAATGTGAGAAAGCAGAAAAATATCAGCAATAATGAATGCAGGCAAGAGACCTCTAACGACATCGCATTATTTAAGGCCGCTTCTCTGCAATTTGAACGATGTGTTTTGCTGAAAGTACAGCAAAGTCTAAAACAAGGCGACATAGCACATATTGCAACTAACCCGTTATTAGAGGAAATGTAGAAGCAATCATTCAAATGTCTTGAAGTACCAGTAGAAAGCACTAAGAGAAATAGAAAAGTGAGTGTGAGTACATATTACTACACAATTATTTTTCATTTTTAACATATTATTGCTTCTTATTCATGACTTCTAACATATTATGCAGTCAAAGAAAAAAAAGTTACGTTTAGAATACTAAAATGCCTTCACTTTAAAAAAATAATTCTGCAATACCTTGGAGAACTTGCTCAAGCTTATTAATTTGGTCCAGCATGATCTTTCAAGATATCTGCATAAAATTGCACTCTTCTGTTTGAATGTGGATCGGTTATCCTCTCCACTGTGCTTTGCTCTCCTGTAGAACTTAAGATACATAGGAGAGCATGTGAAAAATATTTTTGCTTAGTACAAGACTAGTTAAAACATGGAACTCCAGTGATCATCTCTTAGACAGAATAGTTACCTGATGGCAAATCAGGTTCTCAATGGGAACGTCAAGGCTAGTGATAACTCAGCAGTGCACTACATGACGGGGATGCTGATCATCTGCAAAGACTATCTTGATCAGAATTCAATAAGAAACACAACTGAAAAGATATTTGGGGAAGGCTAACCTTTCCTTTTTAACTCTAGGGCAGGCAAGGCAAAAAGTTCTCAACAGAAAGATGGATAAATGAATGATTTGGGGAAGTTATGTGCAGGAAGGGACTCGAGTATGGCTGTTGTCTCCACTGAGGGGACAAGGATCCTGACCCAGCTCCAAAGAACATTCAAGAGTGTGAGGGAACTGGGAGCAATGAAAGAAAAGGATCACTGCTGTTTTACTCTGCAATACACAGAAAAGGCCTTATAAAAACACAACCGATTGAGGTCAAGGAAAGCTTACGTGCACAGGAGTTTAAAATGGTAGGACTGTGAGCCAGCAGCCTAATAAGAAATCAGATAAGGGAAATTTTATCAAGGGTACAATACTATCCAAGTCACAATGATAAAAGCCAATGACTTGAAAGCAGAAAAATTTACTGTAGCTGTCTCTGTGCAGTGCCAAGATGAAGCAAATGACAGCTTCTGTGGTTCCCTCGTTGCTTTCTGTGTCCCCTATTTATGATCGCAAGCACCACCACCACCAATCAACATACTCAACCCTGGTCTTTGACAAGGGAATGTCTTAAATGATTGTGTGAATATTCTATCACACCTTATTGATATTGCAGTCTCTTCCCTGCCCTGCTATGTTCTGAACATGTTGCAGAACACAGTAAGAGCAGATGGAGCACATGGGGACACACAAAGAACTGTAATAGCAGAAAACTTTATTTCACAAACATGGAATCTACCTTGTCTATCTTTAGTCATGTAAAAGTCAGTTGGCTAATCTAAGACAGTCACTGAATTTGACCATAACTTAATGCAGCAGTTCTTAGTACATTAAACAGCATAAGGTATAATAGCATATAGCATAAAGTAACACTAGAAATAGTTTTTATGAAAGAAATACGTGTTTAACAAAGCCAAAGTAAAACTTACAGCCCAACAAGACTTTAGAAGTGGTAGGCAATAAGACGACTGGAAAATTTTTGAGGAGAGAAATTAAGAGCAAAAACTAACCTGGGTTTTTCTGTGTAGATAGCCATAAACCAGACTGCAAGGCTGACTGGAAGCACCTCACAGATATATTTATGTCATTATATGGATTAGGATAACCTGATGTTGGTAAGAGCAATTAGTTTTATTTTAAAAATTATACATTAGAAATAAGAACATTGCTCTGCAGGGCCATTTCTTCTGCACTGATGTTACTTCTGTATAGATCTCCCCATCTGTAGATGCCCCATAGCTTTCCCTGACAAATCAGGCTTTAAGTCAAGATAGCAGAAATAAGAAGAGATCAGTTAGGAGACATGAGCCATGAATGAATCAGGTAAATAATTTCCAGTTAACATCTCTCTAGCGGATTACTAAATTACTCTGGCAATTGTTTTTGAACAATGAGCTTCCAATAGTCACTCTTGTAAAGTCAGACTGGTAACAGCAAATAAACCAGATCTAATCCTATAATGTCTGAGGCCAAACATCTCTTAATTTTCTTGATTCTCCTTAGAGCTAGTTCTTCCTCACAGAACAATGCTTTCCTCCGTCATCAACTTCCACTCTTCCAATATACTTCTATCCATCATAAAGCAAGTTCTGGTATTTTTAAAACCTAATTTCTAACACTGGAACAACTGCAAAGAGCATAATGGCAGGAAGTGATGAAGGCAAGACCATAATTTCTGAAACACTTAGGACTTAGAAAGGGAACAACTTTCTTTGTTCATTAAGAGCATTTAACATTTGAAACCACTGAAATAAGACGACGACAGAAATGCCTACCCGAGATATTTAAGAATTACACCTAACCCCCAAAAAAAGCTGTCTGAGAGACATTGTCACCTCTTTAACCATACTTTATTGTAATCTATGCCTGTGAAAAACTCTCAATGGGTTTGAAAGCAGCTAATTTTCTGAAGATACAAAAGAGGATTAATATGCAAGCATTCTGGACACTGAGTGTGACTTCATTCAGTCTGAGGCACTCCAAAGGCCCTCCTTAACCAATGTTCTTCTGAAGTATTTTTAATAGTCAAGGATAAATTGATCTCTGACAAGAGGGGTCTCCACGAGTCAGTGGAGACAAGGAAATCTCCGATGTGTTTTCTCCCTTTCAGCCCATGTACCAGACTCTGGGGTCTTAGAAACTGGACTGATTCAAGAGAAAGTTCTTAGTGCTGGTGTAAAAAAAAAAAAAAAAAAAAAAAATCTGCCGAATACTTCTTTCTTAAAAAGCAAAAGCTTTGTCCTCTTTTATTTCACAAGTCACCTGTGTTCCTGCTAAGGGAAGCTGAACAGAAGTATAAAAAAAGTATGCACCCATGGCTAAACTGAAGCATTTCTGGAAAAGTTAAAAGCCATTAAAGTATATTGCAGCTGATGTTAAAACCTACAGGATCCTGTTAGATACATAAGGAGACAAGTTGTCCCTTACATTGTTTTCATTGTGTTTTTGAAGAATTGATTGCATTTGCAGTCAAAGCTATTCTCAGAGTTATTCTGTGAAAGATCTAAAAGTGCTCCCTTCTTATTATGAATGGGTTTAATATTCAACAGATTATTATTTCCTGTGTTCTCTGTTCTATTGCCTATAAGTCAGCTTCTTTTTTGGACACTTCAGAAGTCTTCAGTGACCAGCTTATCTGTAAGAATGGCATAACCTTTGAAACTGATAAAAGCCCAGAATGACAAGAATGCAAATAAATTTGAATGTTCTAATTAACTGCATACACAAATGGTTAGAGTTCTCTGGTGGTTCTATCTTTTATGAATTCTCAAAAGCTGTAAAAATGCTGGCATAGCAGAGCATACACAGATTGTCAGCACTGTGTGATAAGGGCAGTGTAGCATCTATAATAGACTGATGATGAACCTGTATAGGATCTTCTTGTTTTCTAGGCAGAAAGTTTTCTGTACAGGCAGGATGCTCTTGGTCAGAAGTGGCCATTTCATCCTTCAGCTCTATGGCAAACATTTTGCACGGAAGCAGCTGTCTTCCTTCTTTCTCAGAAGCAGCTGATGTGAAGCAAAAAGCACGTAATCATCTCTGTCGATGTTTGCTTCCCAGTTGGCAGGCAAGGTTATTGCTTTAGTAACTGGATCCAACTAGTTGCTGCCCTTTCTGTGTCAGATAGTGTTACTTTTCTTGCAGATCAGCCTTCAGTGTTTTAAATGGAAAGAGTTAAATCCTTCCTAAAAGCATCTGCTTAGGGATACTTTATTTTTTTTCCTGAGGATGACCTCTTGATATTTGCTCACTGAATATCTGCTAAGCACCCAAGCAGTTCCTTTACCTGATTTTTAAAATATTACCACCTCTTCCTGTGTCTCTGCGGATAGGAGTGTGGTTGCTGGACCTGGCTTTGTCTTGAAGCCTGAATCTTCCTACACTTCCTTACTATCTACACTTGAACATTTTCCAGTGCTGAACTAGTCTTCTGTAACTAATACATGAGCTGAATCATCTTTCTTATCCACTCAGACACTCGGTTCTTTTTGGTATGATATGATTTTAAATAAGGTCCTTAGGCTATCCCAGTGGCAAAAATGTGCTATGACACAGATTTTCCCAGTAAAGAAGATGATGCTACATGTGCAAGGCACCAAGTTGTGTCACTGCTTATCAAAAGGTGATATTAGCTCAGGAGGGATAGCAATGAGAAAAAAACACATGAAATACTTATTCTGGGTTGTGGAGAGGTTTTTTGTCCTTTTAGTGCATGACTGCAGTGTAGCTGCAGGATTGCACTTCACAGACAGTGTGAAAGTCTGACTCTCTAATGTGTCATTAATTTGACAGAACTGACTCAAGATTTGACTGTGTGCTGCTTCCAGGCTGTTCTGAAGTTTGATGAAAATCTGATTGAAAAAATCTCACAAAGACAACGCAGCTTCTCCTTTGCATCCTTCTTTTCCCCTACAATTTTCTGTAGGATCTCATTTTTTACTTTGGTGTTCCTTTCCTCTGATCTTTCTCCCCTTCAGTTCCTTCTAAAGCTCTTGACATCTATCAAAATGGCCCATTCACAGCCACTCTGAAAATTGCCATTTAGTAAGGAATAACGTGAAAAGTTCTAGTGTGCCTCACACAAGGAGCTAACGAGCCCCTAATTAGGTGTGAGGGATGATCTTGAGGGCATGGGTTTGGATAGGATTTCAACACAGCAAAGGAAGCGCTTCTTCAGCTATATGTTCCTTTTCTATGACTCCACTTGGCCTCTTTAGTAAGTTAAAGGCAAACATTGTGGAGGCATGAGAGGACATGCACATCTGCCTCCAATGGTGTGCTTCTGACCAGGCAATGAGATCTGACATTTTAAAGAAGTTGATCATCTATCATCAGTCAGTCTGAAAAACTATGCATCCTCAAGCTTGCAGAGTCATATTCATATTTTCAAATACAAGCTTTATACTTCTAAGCACCTAAACAAGTAAACACAGATCCTCTTTCTCCACATACCACTGCAGTACATCATGAGAAGCAGCTGTGTACCCAGGGTAGAAATCCAGGTAGAAATCTCTCTGCACAGGGCTTCATTCCTGCCATGAACAGGAAGCAAAACCCAGCCCTAAGTGCTTTTTCGGAGGATATAAGGGATCCTAGGGCATGTGGAAAGACTGAAGAGCTCAGAAAAGTCTTATTAATTAGTTCTGAGCCACAAAACAAACAAAGAAAAGAGCAAATCCAAGTTCTAAGGAGAAACAGCTTCAACACTTCTCATGCTCAATGCAATGCTCAGGAGCAGAAAACTATCTTAGGAAATTTAAAACAGTATTTACAAAACCACTCTTCATTTATTGAGGATCAATTTGTTTCCGCCAGGATATGAGAGTTTTTGTCCCAGAACTAGAGAATAGGACTCTGACCTCTTACATGTTAGCAAAGTAAAACATAGACTTTATCCACAAGAAGGTGGGTTGTGATTTTTTTCCCCATGAAAAATGTAGGATTAAAAATAATATTACCTTGTGTTTAATGAAATATTTTTGAAAATGTAGAAGGGGAGAGGGTTTGCATGAAAAAATCTAAAGATAATACCTTCTTAGACAACTAATACATGAAAGAATACAGAGATAAAAATTAAATACAGAAAGAAAAATAAAAAAGAGAAAACAACAAGAAATTATTGTAAATCTTAAATAAGGATGGAAGGATGTACTGAGATAGTTATAACACTCTACTGCCTCAGACTTTTATTCAATGAGCCGTGACAAGTACAAAGCTATGAGAAGTCTTATGAAGTATGTTTGAAGAGAAAGAAAATATTCATTTTCACTGCACCTTAAGGAAAATACTGCTGGCATCACTTCACAGGCCACTGTGAGAAAGTCGCCCCACCTTTTTGTCGCTATTCCATAAAAAAATAATAGCTTCAGATGCTTTCATTTTATTTTTCCATAAGAACATTTACTTCCTAGTAACTTCAATTTAATAGTACATGATGGGAAACCTAAGAAAATAATTTCTGTGAAACCTTCAATCTGACGGCCTGTGTGCACTTTATTTCCAAGCTTTTTTTCTACAGTGCAAGATGCTCAGGAAGCCACATACAATTTTTTTCAGTCTCCAAGTTGTTGTATGCAGTAGAATAGAAGGATGCCAAAAAACAGTAAACAATAAGAAACAGTGTTAAACATTAATCAAAGAAAGGGAGAATGAAGGACAGTTGAGCTGAAACTTCCCTCCAGCTTCCAGAGTAT
Organism: Caloenas nicobarica; assembly: GCF_036013445.1. Lineage (NCBI taxonomy): Eukaryota > Metazoa > Chordata > Aves > Columbiformes > Columbidae > Caloenas > Caloenas nicobarica. The sequence continues at coordinate 42,222,141 of NC_088246.1, read as the reverse complement.
CCTGTCTTTCTCATTTAGTCAGACTACAAAGTGCAGCTCTCTTCAAAATGCTCTGCAGGAATAAATGGACAATTTGAGTTGAAGTAGTTTGGCTCATCTGTTTTTGGAAGCTTTGTATTCAAATAATATTCCTACTGCTGGATATCAATCCCACTGTATGTTAGTTTTTTAAGTCAACTAATTAGACATGCTACATAAAAGACAGGTGTTACCATCAGCCTCTAAATACACAACACTGCTTAAAATATCTAAACCCAATATTTTAAACATTTAGTTGCACATTTTAATGTGTATTTCAGTTTTTATACTTGCTTCATGAGTGTGACTTTTTTCTGTGCAGTCATGAGAGCTCAACATTCTTTTTCTTTTTGAGCTGACAGCTAACGTTCTCATGTAGATCAGCTTACTGTGGTTGCTCAGGCTTTCAGTCCAAAAGCCCATCAAAAGGCAGAAATCTCACAAAAAAAACCCAACACATGGGAGTCATCAGTACCCTATGACACGTGAAAATCAGTTCTGCACAGTGGGCTTGTCTAGCCAGTCCCAGGCAACATGTGCTTACTCAGAAAAAGTTAGACAGTTATGTATATAGCAGAATATTTAGGAAGACAGTCCCAGGAAGCAATCTGTAAGACACTAGAGGATATACTAGCAGCCTAGACATATATTTTGCCCCAAAGAAACATCTCTTCATGCTGTTGAAACTGTGTACACAGAAATCACTAGAGGAACCCAACATTTAATTAAATCAGAAGTGTCAACTTGAATAAAAAGAGAAAAGTGGCAGCAGGAATTAGGACATTAAAAGATATCCCTGTTTTTCATCCACAGCTTTCAGTGTTTAATGAATCCTATAAACTCTTTGGATAATGGGGCACTGTTAACTAGCTCAGCAGGCTTTCTAGCATGTGTTCGAGATCAGGAGAGCTCATTCCTCTTGTTTACTGATAGAAATCTAAGGCACAGCAGGATTTTGGAGTAGGTCCTTCTTATTGCATGCTATTTCTAATGAAGTGGTTTCTCCACACCAAGGTCTAACCCCCACTGTTCTGGCTACTTTGTGTTCACATAGAGAGCTACCCCATGTCCTGAACAGTCCGTTCTCTAAATAGATTAGCTAAAGACATTAATATTATTAATCAGTTTCACAGATGAGGAATTTAAGCAGATGAGGAATTTCATCACAGAAATTAAGAGACATAACAAAGGTCAAATGGAAATATCCATGATTGAGCCCAAATATATTGAGTCCAAGACCTCTAATTCAAGCTCATTCTTTGTGTCTTTAGGTTGGTAAGGGCTCTGCTGCCAGTAGACAGCTTCCGTATGGAGCAAGTTAACATTTCTTTTCAGTGCTGTAGACAGAAAGGAAAATCACAAGGAAAAAGAGAAAAAATATTCTTCTCTATAAAGGGATCACAGTCATACTCATTAAGATCCGCTGTCTTGAACTAACTCCTGACGATTTTCTGACTCTTCTTGGCACAGAGACAAGAGTAATCAACAATCAAAGATGTTAGAGGTGGTAAACAGAATTGTCTTTCCTATAATCTCACCACCACATGCACTGCTGCTATGCTGTTACATATACACATGCTCTGTGTGAATTCCCAAAGGAGTGAGCAAGGTATTTATGAAAGTTATTGGAAAAATTATGTTTCTCTTACAAACAGCCTGCCTCTTGAGTGCTTACTAAAACATCATATGCACATAAATAATGTATCTCTATTAATTTAGATTTATAGTCAACATGTCAGTAGCCATGCTTCCAAACAGCTATAGGCACTTGCATATTATGAGCAATCTGTGGTATTAGAATAGTATCAACAAAATAACAAAAACCTACATATTTTATTTGAATGCATTTATCATTGAGAAAAATGAACATTCAATACTGCATAGAAGTCCCAGCCCAGGAATATAAAGTATCCAACCCCCAAAAAATTCTTTCAGGGAAAATCTTACCATACACTACTCATTTAAAACAAAGGTCTTTGGGGAAAATGGCTCAGGTGTGTGGTACAGACAGAATTTTTCCAGTAGATTATTTGAAACACTATGGGTTAAAACTGAGTCCCTGAACTTGTAACTGAAAAATAAGGGGCAGCCTAGTCTCACCATATCCTTGAAGGTGAAATCCTGTCTCAGGAAATAAGCCTTCATGTTTATGTCACTGTCAGCTGTAAACAGCATCAAAGTGAACCCACCCATTTCAATGACATCATTAATGACACAGACATCAAAGCTGTAGAAAAGATACAAATCTTGAATAAAATTCTCTCTTTCCAAAGACATGTTAAAAGATGTGGTTTTAGCTGAACTAACTTCTTGGTTATCTAACAGTAACTCTGATTCTCCATGAGAGAATTGTGTTTGAATAGTCTGTAAGCAGAAGCTTTTACAATGAAGAAAGACAGATCTTGTGTGGAAATCTTCAGGAATAAAATAACATCCTGTATTTTAAAGAATGTTGTTGTTCAGTACAACAATAAATATTGTTTCTAATTGTCTCACAACATCCCTAAAGGGGACACCTGACTGCACAACCAGGGCAGCTACTATAATTCACACCTTTCCCTCAGATAGCGTTTACCCTCCCTAGCTTCAGGATAAGATAACATTCCACCTTGAAGCATCCCCAGCCACGTAAGCTTATGTCGCCACCATCACGTATGGGCCATTCATTCACTGGCTTCCACAATGTCAGAGCACTTGTTTTCATTTTTGTTTATTCGTCAAAGTTGTGACTGCATCTCCTGGAGACATGCTCAGTCTTGCTTTAAGCTAAACCGTGTCTGTCTTAACAGTCCAATGAGAAGCCCATGATGCACAATGAGACCCATGCTGCTGAAAGTGTCCTGCCGTTGGCACCCAAAGTTGTTGACAGAAAGCTGGCTTGGATACGTTTATAGAAGCTATAGCCACATCTCAGAGTCTGGATGCCTCCTTGTACCATAGAGCAACCCAGCTTCTCATTAACCAAACATTTTATCTCTGCTGAATCAGCAGGATTTCTTAGCCAGGCATATTTGGCAATGCTCCATCCTGTCATGAGTATGCCACGTGCTTGTATCCTGGGATGTTGCACCAGAGGAACGTTACTAGAGAGACAGCTCAGGTGAACATAGTTTGTGTCCTTGCACAAGGGCAGGCAGTGCCAGTGACACCCTACAGCTGCCTTCCTCTGCCCAAGCACAGACCTGTTTCTGTCTTCTTGCTGCCTCTATTTCAGCAAACTTGTAGCTCACTGCAAGTTTTTGCACAGCCACAAAAAGGACAAGGAAGTCTTCTGGCTCCTGAATATATGTCCCTTGTTTACTATTATTTAAGCTGTGACCCTTGAACAGGTGTCACTAGGAACACTAAAGTCAGATGGTTACCTTCAGCTTAACTCCTACTGGTTTCACGCTCATGTCACCTTGTCTGGGTGTTACGAGGAATCAAACCAAAGACCTTCTTTAGACTTGATGTTCAGTTACCTCACAAAAACCTTTGTTTCATAATGACAGGATGATATCTCCATACTTGCAGTCCATTAGCATCAGGAAGTCTAACACATCACCTATAATTTCTGAATGTTTAGCATTACCAAAAAAGAAGACAGAAGAACATCATACTGGAAAGAGATGATCCAGAAAATCCTTGCTGTATTTTATATAACTTTCAACTGTCTATACAGCTCTTCTGCAGTTCTTCATAAAATGAGATGATGTGTTCAATACGATGTCCATGAAAGAAATCTCGCCCCAAAGAGGAGGTCATGTTTGTTCAGCAGAAGGCTTCTACTAGGGCTGACAGCTGGAGCTGGTGTTCGCCAAGTCAAGCTGTAGCCTTAGCAGAGCCTGTTCTTGATTCTTAAACTCAGCTTTTCTACTCCAGGAAAAATGAAGCAGCAGCATTATCACAAACACTTAGTTTGTACAGCACTGAGTCAGCCTCTCTGAACTGATCGTCTCCTCAACTTAAGTTTACTTTGCCATTTCCTCCTTGTCTTTATTTACTGCAGCATTACTTATCTAAACCATTTATTGGAATGACAAACACATCAAACTCCTACTCTACCACACTGCTGTTTTTGTTAAATTAATAATTCTTCTCTTTGTGTGATTTATTTAGGACTACTTTAACTTTTTTAATCCTTCACTTTGTCCAAAAATGTCTCATCTACCCAGCCTGCTAAGTATTTCCCATCCTTTACTCAACTGGATGATTTAACCCTCACTCGCAGATGTAAATATTATCTTTCTGTTAGAAAGTATGTTTCCTTCTTGGTCATGGAAAAGATCATATTGACTCATTATTTGGGGAGAAAGAAAAAAAAAAAAGACTTGAAATCACATATCTAGGAAGAACCACAAGAAGAACAGTGTGATAGGAATAGCAGGCAGCTCCCTTTCTGTTCCATATACTCTTCAATTTCTATTACTCCAGCCATAGTTTTATTCTCTTTTCTTTAAAGAGAAAATTGATGTGAATAAAACTCACAATAACACATTTCTGGCATCTGATATCAGTCATTTCCCTTTTGAGAGTAAACATGGCAGCATTAAAACTGTCTATCTTGTCCTGACAAAACCAATCTGTTACTCTCCTTTGTTAATAGCTTGTCACCAGCTGCCTATTACAGGACAAATACCAAGCGGGTCCCCAACCATCCACTCTATTAGTGCACATAACTCTTGCAAATGGTAATTTATTTGGTGGTCATATGAGGAATTGTCTCCTTTTGTCTGTGCACATCTGGCCTTATACACGTAAATAGGAGCAAGAGCAATTTTGACAATACAAAATTAGAAAGAACTCTGAAGAATGATCACTAGTAATTCAAATTGTTTCCTCCAGAGGTGCGACTTCATGTTGCTTAGAGTCACTGGTACAGTCTCTGGCAGGGAAGAAAGCATATCACTCCATCCTCCCAAGGGTAGGCTTCAAAATAGAAGTATGCAGGTACTTAGTAATCCCTTTAGTGAATGAGCCAATTCTCTACCCTAAAGTAGCTTTATAAAACCCCAATTCTCCAACAATAAAGCCATCATAATGTACTGTATTTTCTTGGAAGAAAAAAATACAATGTATTTCAGAATTCTTAATTCCTCCGTTTTGGAGCCTTAAAATGAAAAAGCAGTGTGAAATAAAAAGATATGTGCTACTGCAAAAACTTGGTACTCTGGAAGAGAATTACTTGTCCAACAAATTTAAAGAAAGAAAAACTGAACTATGGATTGAAAAAGCACTAATGCAAGTGGGAAACAGGATACTATGATTGCTCCTTAACTCTTCTGCAAGGGAAGAAGGTGGTGGTGGCTGTAGTCCAAATGCCTTAGAAAGTGCACCTTCAGGACCTTCAGTGTAATCCAGGCATCAGACTTCCTCAAATTACACACAGATATCATCAGTAGGTTCCTTATTCCTACTCATGTTGCAGCAGTAAAGCTTGAAGGGACTGGGGCAAGGATAAGCAGAAAAACTGATACCCAGACTGAGGTACAGTACTGGAAACCTACAAACAAGGAAAGGTAGGTAGAGTGACAAGACACATCAGGTATTTACATTCTGAAGGATGGAGTACCTTGGATACTTGCTACCCAAGGTGCTATTTCCAGTGAAATCAAAGGTTGTATCCAAGTGCATGACTCACTACAGACCAGAGTAGAATTACTTTTTTTTTTTTTAAATAATCCCTAATGTAATTCAAAAATAAGCTTTTCCTTCAGGACAATACCAGTGCTTAGCTGAGGCAGAAATGATTGCAGTAAACAATTATCAACATTATTTAACACCAAAAAATACAAAATAAATTTTTTCACTACGCTTATTTTACTCTCTCCAAGAAGACTTCAATGTAGTATTGGAGAAGGATATTATCCAGCAAGTAGAACTTGCTACTATTTATAGTATAGCAGTTTTTCATTTCAGTTTGATCACAAACACCTTTTCCAGCCACTGCTGGAGGCTAAGAAATGACTCAAAGGAAATTTTTGAAGCTGATCCTTTGCAGGCTGTCAGTGCACACTGTGGTGTTTTGAAAAGTGCATGTGTGAGCACAAATGGACATGTGTTTGTGGGTGTGAATATCATTCCTTGCAAAGCCTCTCTCCTCTTCCAAAGCTATCTGACAAAGGATAGTCACTCTTCATAACAACTCTTGTCGCCAACATGATTTTACACCTCTTCTATTTCAGGATATGTACAACGTGTTGCTATTACACTACTTGATGGATTTCAGTATGGTTCCCCTTTGGAAAAGAGGGAAAAGAAACAAAATCGTTTTACTACTTTCACTTGCCTGCCAGAGGATATTTTGAGATATTTTGGAACCAGATAGCCTGAGAGGTTTCAGTTAGGGGAAGAAAGAAAATAGAACCTCAATGAAATGTAAGGATTGAAATATCATTCAGGGTATTTTTGTATGTTGACTGAGCCCACATGCATGGGTGACTGAGAAAAGTCATTAAAAAGGCCTCAACTGCCTTACAAAGCCCATTTTTTTTTCCTGTGCATATGTTTTTGAAGACAATAGCAGGATTTTCACCATGGTTTCAACTTTCTTCAACTGGGTAATTTGTATGACACACTTTCAAGGCACCCACCAGCTAAATAGCTATAACTTCTGGGTTTTAATGCATCTAAGAACACAATTGCATCCATCACAGTTCATGTGCTAGAAAGCAGTAAAAAAATATTTTCATTTGACAAATTAAGCACTGCCACCTCAAAACATTCTAATATTTATAGACATTCTGACAGACTAATGAATAGATAGATACATTTGCATAGAAGGACAAGTACTAGTTTCTAGATGAAAGAATAGAGCAATGTGATAAAACATTAAAGACAGACAAATATGTCATGTAGGTTCTGATTATACCATCTGACTGTCAAGAGAAAAAGAAGTAACTTGCTAGCCACATCTTAAGAAGATAATTCAGCATTCAAGAGGCTTCGAAAGTTTCACCAGAGCTTGAAAAATTTGGACTTTTGGACTCTGTTGGTACTAGTTATATATGCTGTTATTGAAAAGTTACGTTTGAAACAATCACTGAAAACTATCCGTATGTCTTCAAGAAATCCAGCATCCCTGGGTGAGGTCAATACCTGCATTGATTTTAAACAATAGCAAAGAAGGACATGTCATATCTTTGCTATGATATTATTATGTAGGAGAAATCTGACCTCCTTGTTATTCAGCAGGCTTGTTACTCCACCCTTTCTTATGCACACTTGTACTGTCATCATCAAGAGGAAAACTGGTATAATGAAAGCTGTAAGAAGAGATCATTGAATTAAAAAAGAAAAAAAAATCTGTCATCTAATCAGTATTAAATAAATAACAGAATATTTAAAAGACTGGTAGGGTACTGTGGGAATTAAGGCATCAGTACGTTTATGTGAGAGATGAGCTAGAGAAACATTTTTTGGTAGGTCTTTTTATGAGCTATAACAAAATACAACAAAGTGAAAATAACTTCATAAAGAATATGTCTATAAGATACCTTGGAGACCCTGGCTGTGAATAAACAGACTTGCTAGGAAGGATGTAGAGATAGTAGCTTAGGTATTTGGTCTGCAGGGATCCTGAAGGGTTTTGATTAGCACCATAAATAGGAGTTTCTACCATAAATGTTGTTAAGCTGTTTGAAGATTTTAAGGAACCTTGTTTATCAAAGACAGAAATCACAGCTCTGTAGAAATGGCTCACCAATGTTAGGACAGAGATAAAAATATAACAAGAAAGGGTCTTTGAAGGCTATTCTGCAACCCTTGCTTGCACTGAGTTAGACTTATTTTTTTAAGGAGGCCACAGTGGGACAAACTCAATATGAGAACATTTGTAGAAATATGCATAATACCACAATGACACATAACTGGTGCTTCTCTCTTGGCTTAGGGCAATCAGCTTGAGTTGCCTACAAAGTGGAGAGAATGAACTAGGAGGGCAGATGAAACACTGAACCACTTTTCCTTCTCCTTAATTTCTGTGAGAGACAAAACACTAGACTAAAGCTCGTGCTTAGTTTTCTGCATGTAAGGAGTACCAAAGGAGAAAACAGAACTATTCCCTCAAAAGTGTAGCATTTCTTAAACACTTCGCTAAGGTAGGGGGCTGTGGAGGTAGAGGTAAAGATCGTGACAGCAGTGACTGGGTTTGCTAAAGTGTTTTGCCCTTACTCCTGCAGCAGAAGGGAAGTATATCTGGGCCAGTCAAGTCTCAGAGTAGATCAGCACTTTAATGTGGTTCCTACTGCAGCCTTGTACTTCCCAGAATAGAAAGTAATTTTATCTTAATGGTAAAATAGGGGATTGCTCACATAACGCACAGAATCACAAGAAAATAATACAGCAATTATTTGCTATCAATTAGCAAAACAGGTTTCCCACAGGCAATGCTTTCCCCTGAGTATCTTAGGCCAGAAGAGCATGAAGAGATTCCTAGGAGAAATGTGAGCACTAGCACTAGACTACCCTTCCTCAAGTCTATGGAGCTAGTGTTATGGACTGACCTGTGCTTTCTACATTTGTTTGCACAAAAATCATGCTGCAGACTTGTTCTCAAAGTATCTCAAAGGCTCAGTGTCTCTGGAGTTCTCTTTAGTGAAGCCCTCACTTTCCTGTATTGGGGACTAGAGAGTTTTTCTGGTCTTTATCGTTGGCTCAGCATGTGAACAGCCCCTGCACAATGACTGAGTTACCAAAATAATGTCTTTTTCTTATTCCTTTCCCAATAGTCTTTTGCACTTTCCAGAAAATAGTACAAACATGTCTTTGAGATCTAGTATACTAATACTCCATCTTACATTCTCTATCTAGCTGATTTCCCCATACTATATTCTCTCTTCCTGCTTAATCTAACTCTTCCTAATATGTCCCTGAGATCTTCTGCCTCCCAAGCACATGCCCTACCACTAGAGCTCTTTTAATTAGACCTCAACAGTTAACTTGGGCAGCTCCAATACCCATAGATCATAGAGATACATTACTGGCTTCCACTTCCACAGGCTCTAGAGTTATCTTGTGAAATAACATTTCCAGGACAAGTGAGGCTTGATGCGAGCACCTCTGAGATGTCAGCAACTTAAAGCACCAGTGAAAGCAGAAGAGAGAGGAGAAAAAGAAGGTTTTTGAAGGCTGAAAAGGAAAAACCTTACACAGAGGCAGAATCCCAGGCCACAGGTACAAGTTCCCAGAAATATATATATCAATATCAGCATCTTCCTGACTCACTGGATCGTTGTAGACAACTTGTATATGACATCCAAGAATGGGAATAACCCTCACCCCTTTAAACTTTAATTTTTTCAACCAGGCTGTTGTTGACATAACTTTGTAGCAAAACAGACTTCACATCTATGTGCCAATATTACACTGAATAAGTTACGGGGGTCACTGTGACTTTCAAGAGTGGAGAGTGCTGGAGATCTGAAGAGAAGTTAGGACATCATTCTGGACATAGTTCAGTCCCACTGCTATAGTTTGTCATTACAGAGACACTGCAGACATATTCAAGCAGAACATGACACTAGGTTGTGGGTGATGGAGGTTCTGACTTTAGTGGGGAGGATTCCTTCCAGATATAAGAACTAAAAACTCTTCCAAAGTTATCCTTCCAACTTTTGTTTGATTAATTCTCTACATTTTGAAAATCCACATCTCTACTCTCCTTGCCCAAATAATTTCATTGTTTGCAGCTTGATACTTATTTTAGTTTTATTACATCTTTCAAAAGATTGGTAAAGTGATCAGAAATCCAAGCCAGAAAAATAAGATTGATACAATGAGCATTGCTGTTCTGTGAAGGGAAAAGCTGGCCTTATTCCAGAGAAAAAAACCCAAACCAAACCACAACAACAACAAAAAACCCAAATAAAACCAACAAAAACAAAAACCAAAACACACCACCACCCCAGACTCCCCAAACCAAAACAAAACCAAACCCACCACCACACACACATTTACTTCACCTTCTGAGCTCCAAAAGAAACAAAACTATGGTAAACTGTATTGCTGGTAGGGGTGATCTGGGGGCAAACCTGTCCTTCTTCCCCTCCAAATATCCTCAGCTCCCTGACCGCCAAGTTGCAGAACCACCTGTATCAGTCTAAAATATTGACTGTCTGAAGCTACACTTGCAGCCCTGTCAGCTGCTCTCGATCCTCAGCTGATGTGAAGGGTATGAATAGATCAGCAGACTAACTGGATAAGTTGTGAATGTTTTCCTTCCCTGTATATTTGGGGATTTTGCATTTTCTTTTTTGACTTCACATTTTATTGAAACCCGAGTCAGGAGTGGGGGGGGAGGAATTTAAAAAAAAAAAAAAAAAAAATCAGTGGAGTAACAAATACAATGGAAGTTTAAATCACTTGACTTGAAATTTGACACACAGTAATGTCTTGACAGAAGCTTCATACAACAGTACAAGTCAAGATATAGGAATAAAACATGCCACACATACACACATGCCTTGAACACCAACCGAAACACCAGTTGCCTTGCAGATTCAAAAACTTTTCCGAGCAATTCTGCAAATGCTGACTGAGGTCAGTATCCCTAACAGACCTACCTACTCATAGAGGGGCTGAGGTGGACTTAGTTTTAGTTATCCACTCTTTGAGCCCCCAGAGCTGTTTGGTTGTAGTCTCAGAGCAACCCTGGTTGGGTAGGGCCTTTTGGGTCTGCCTGGGCCTTATTTTGGATTCTGGTCTGTGCCTGCTCAGATGACATGGCCATCCTCTCATGTTGGGGACATGGGTGTTCCTTAAGGCATTGTCATCTTTCCTTAGGTCTACAGGTAGAGTCTCCTGGATCACCGTCTTTGTGATCACAGCAATGTTCTGGGGGAAAAACCTGGCTTCTATCCATGTTGCTTAGTACCCAAAAGTTACACCCTTTTGTCAAAGTCTCTAAATTCTAAAGACAAATTGGTGACAGTAAGTGGTAGCAAGTGAAACTGCTCCTCTAGCACAGGATGAAAGCATGTTCATTACATTCCCAAGATGATCATCTCATATTCCATCTCAGACAGAATGGGTTTGAAACCAAGGTCAAATGCTATGTTCTGATTATAAATGTATAGGCAACAACTAGCCTTGTAATTTAGCCTTTTCATAGCTTCCATTAAATATCTATCATATAAGGCTGAGCTTGTGAACATGCTGTGTTCAGTCTGTACTTTGGTACAGATTTCTAATGGAGGAACCCTAAGTGCAAAATTAAGCCTGCGAGACTACATGTCATCAGCTGCTATTCTAGTATTGCTGCTGACCCTGAGTAATTAATCTTCTTTGACAATGCAAAATGCATACAAGCTGTGAGGTCCAAGGAAGAATCTGTGTCTTTATTTCTATAAAAATCTGCAGCAACCTTGCATATGTTTTTAAAAAACAAATACTTGAGAAGACAGGGGTGTCAAACTCATTTTCACTTGGGGCCACATCAGCCTCGCAGTTGCCTTCAAAGGGCTGAATATTATTTTAGGACTCTATAAATGTAACTACTCCTACATTTATAGAGTCCTAAAATTAAATTCGACCCTTTGAAGGCAATCGCGAGGCTGATGTGGCTCAGGTAAAAATGAGTGTGACAACCCTGCTTTAAGGGTTTAAATATACATGATTGCAAGTAGGTTGGCAAAAAGCAAGAATGTATCTACCTTCGCTTTTATGTTCAAAATGCATGTATGCCTCAAATTAGACTCTTCTGTTTCTACATACAACACTTTTTGTTTGAACAAAACAAAACAAAAAGGCTACATGAACTATCATTCTAGAGAAAATACTCCTATTGCTTACATTTGCATGGTACCCAATTCTATCCTCATGAGGAGCTGGCAGATCACAAGGATATTTTACACCACTTTATTAAATTCTGAAGAAGACAAATTTGCAAAGTGTTCTTTCCCCTGTCTGAAGTAACATAATTTCAAGCAAAGATAAGACAGGCATCTTACCCTATTTGCTTCCCTTAAGCTATTTTTAATATTTTTTAAATATAAATTCATTGTTGATTAGGGATTATGACCACTGCCTTTCGTGGGGCAGCTCAGTTGCCGGTAGGTCTGTTTCTAGATCTAGACATATTTAGTGAACTGACCTGGTTATTGTAAAGTTTCCACTGACTTTTATATATTTTTGCATTAATTCTTACCACCTAGGATTTCTGTTATGCTCTGCAGCTTAAATGAGATGCACTGTAAACTCATGAGACTATGTATGTTCCCATTCGATTTCAAGCCAGCAAGAAAGAACAAAAAAAGTCCTCTATAAGCAGCATATTATACACTTATGTATCTATTACTTGAAATGGCTAGGAATAACACATATACATTCATGGAGATACTGGTGATGGTTATTAATTATACAGTAAATTGACACCCAACCTGACTGCCTCACTTGACCTTATAAGAATTTGAAGACAAGCTAGACTGAAACAAACTGCGGATGTTTTAAGTATTTAAAATCACTCTTTAACAAAGAAAGTTAAGCTTTATTTGCTGTCTGGATTCAATGCTTGGAATGTCTGAGTTCATTTTCTGGGTTGTATGCTTGCTTTCAATCCCTATAGGACCCAAAGTAATATGACAGATGGAACTGGTGGTGAAAAAAAAGTCAGGATTCGCAGGCAATCTGTCAGAAATAAGACACTTCAAGAGAAAGTCATCCCATCACTATAGCAGAAAGTAGGTGACAAAAAAGGAGAGGTGGATCACAACAGGGTTTGGTGGAGAATAAGAGGAAATTACATTGGTTTTCTATAGGAACACAAGAAAACTTTCATATTTATTTCTTGATGTTGTTGTTAAATGCATTAAAAGTAGCTGTACAGACTATTAGTAAGAATCCAACCCAGAATGCAGACAGATCAGCCAAGCTGACTTCATACAGACTCTTGTTAGTTTGCATAGAGCTGCTTGTGAAAAAGGAAAGTCAAAGCTATCCAAGTATGGCTCTATCTTAGGATGAAGTTTACAAAAATTGAAAACATAAAACCTCTATATATTGCTAGATCTCTGCTGACCTTAAAAATAATTTTAAAGTACTGTTGAAGTCCCCTTGCATTTCTGAAGATGAAAAATAAAGTAACTTTTGGGATCTATGAAAGCATGAAGGGAGACAGCAGAAACAAGATGCCCACTGATAACACCAGACAACGCGTATCGCACATTGGAAAGATGGCGGCAGACAAACACGAGACGACAGTAACTTCCAATTCCTAAATATTTTTCATTCCTCAAAATGATGTATTGCTGTCTGCTCATATCCTGCAGTGGCCTCATACAGATATACACTGCTTGTTTTCCAACTGCTTTCAAATCCAATGCGTTCCAGCTAACAATGTGGATATCCCTACGGCCTTACTCAATCGTACTGCATTTGCAAAATATACTTCATTTTATTTAACTTTATTTCTTTTCCCTTTTTTCTTTTGGCTCCACCTCTCAGGAGTCAGATACAAGAGCCCACATTTTTATATTCTGAATGAAGAACTCCATTTCCGAACTGAAACCATTTCTCAGGCTGAAGTTCGTTGTTCACTTCAGTAGCTGTGCTAAGTATAAAATAGAAGATCAAAGTGAGAGGGTCAGTAGAGCAAGCTAAAGCAGTAAGTCTGAGTTCAGTTCATAGGGATGGCACTACAAAGCTCTGACCAACCCACCCAGAAAAGCAGTTTTGCTGCGTTGTGACCATGACATTACAGTGAAACATTTTCACAGGTCCCTGAGGATATTTCAGGTGTGCAAATGCATGAGAGTGGACTGATGAGAGCCAGAACATACACTGAAAAACATGGACGGTCAGACACTCCTACCTTGAATGGGCTTTGCCTTACAAAATACAAAACTATCCTTCTCCAAATAAATGATTAACAGAAAAGAAAAAAAAAAAAAGGTGTGGAGCAAGGCAATTTTGTGCTTTCTCTTGCCCCAAGGCAAGATCAACAGCACCTATATCACCTTGACTGGTAGAATGGAGACAATGATGCTATAGTCAGCTTTTAAGAACTTCTCCATGAGAAGCTGTGCCTCTGCAGTTATTTTCCCATCCCAAAGTAAAACACCACCTCATTTCTCATTAAATATCCATATTCAGCTTCAAAAATTAAAGGCTTACTAAAGCTTTTTTTTGTGATGAAAGAGCAGTCTGTAGCTCATTTTCAACTATTTTTACCTTATCTTCAATAAACCAAGTAGGTGAAGCCTTTCTAATGTCCTACTATATGACTTGTCAGAGGGACAAGAATTCTTGTAGCTCTTTGAACTCTCCTTCCTACTTTTCCAAAACCCTTTCTGAAATCAAGCCACAGCTCTCCAACATCATGCTCTAGTCCCACACACCAAGGTCACCAGCCCATGCTCATCCAAGTTAGCCACCTCCCTGCTCTTGCTGGCATATCTCACGATAGCAGAAAATAAGACTAAGATACTTTGGAGCCACAACTTTGCAAGAGGAACAGGTGTTCTGCCACTATATTTTTTTATTACACCACCTCTAAATCAAGCATGTTACATTATGTGTTCTGGCTCCATCAGAATTAAGATTTGGGCTTGATGCAGAAATTAATTGAGAGGGGTGCATTTGTTGGTGTTTGTCAGGTCAGTCTGACCTTTTGTAAAGAGGAATGATGCTGAACCTGAGGTCAACCCCTGAGAAAGCAACGCAGCTGTGTCACCTGGTAGTGTACTGCTGCAACAAAATCTTCCTTTAGGAAGCCCATGACTCAGTCGGCCACCTCACCTTGCTTCCTCTCAAGTGAAGAGGATACCTCTAGTTATCATCACTCATACAGGTTAAAGCTGATGTGCGCAGTGGCACGGTTCCCCTGTAGATATTGCGAGTGCTGTACCAAGTGACCCAGTGACACAGAGGCGTAGAAAATGGCTGTGAGAAGAATGAGCAGGGCTCACCTGAGAAGGGGCAGAAGAAAGGATGAGAGGCAAATGCTGTGTCTCTCCCTGGGGCACAGTTTAGTGAAGCAGTGAAACCCCCTGGCCCTAGCAATATTCTCATTGCAAGTGGCATCATTCCCTTTCAAGTTTTGTGCCCACCACCTTTGCTTTTATATTAAACATGTCTCAGGGTCATCTTTTACCTCCTCGGTCAGGTGTTACAGTGGTTCCCTGTGGGGCAGCACTGAAGGGCTCCTGGGATAAAAAGGAGGAGAGGAGAAACAGAAAACAATGTCTGGCCTTTCTGTCTCTCCTCTGTCTCCAATTTCTTTATCCTCCTGTACTTTCTTGTGCTCACAGTGCCCTTCATTTCACTTCCCAGTTGGATATTTCCCTTCCCCACTGCCTGACATGAATTCAGTCTGTTGGCCTCCAAAGTAGAAACAAAATTAACTGTTCAAAATTCTAGGGATTATCTCAGAGCTCCTGGGACTGTAGAAAATATCATTTTCCGAAACAGTGCTTTCAGTGGTACCCTCAGCCCTCCTCCAGGATTAGTAAATGCCTTAAAGTCTATATTCTGGGTTCGCTGTCAAAGGTAATTAAATCTGACTCTCGGCTAAACACTCTCCATGGAACTGGAGATGAATAAATGTAAAATCAAAATGAAGTATTTGTTGTATTTACTCACCCTTTGTGCCACTTCTGTAAAGTTGTAGAAAGAGCCTGGCCTATTCGTTACAGTTTCACAGGACACAAGTAAGAACGCAGCATTAACTTTCACCAAAAAGCACATATTACAGGAGGCTTTCAGGTTTTTGTAATGTTGAAGTTATTGATAAAAGCTACACCTGTGTGCAAAAGCCATACATAGGCCTCAGCATAGAGCCTGAAGTTAACACAGAATATAAAGTGGCTCTTCTCTTCTGTGCTCCTGCTGATACATCAGACAAGGGCAGGGGGGAGAGGAGGCTTGGTAATTCCTCTTCTGGCTTCAAAAAACTAATTAAGGCCCTACTGCAGAATGATCTTATTTGCTAGAAACTATTTCTTGTGAGCAGTGTCCAGTGTACTGTATGGCTGCTTTCCTTTAGAGATGCAGTGCTAATGCACTAAAAGCAGCATGGAAATTTTGTGCTACAAAATGAAGGAGCTGATTTTACTTTGATTTCCTTTCTTAGACTGCACAGTTTCAAAAGTTAAGGTTTTGGGTTCCTAGAGAAACTTGGATAGCAAAAAAATTAGTCTGTTTCTATCTTGTTTGAATCAAATAGAGCCAATAGATAAAAATTTTGAATGTATGACTGAAATTTTGTCATCTTCATTTTGGCAGTAGGTTTCTGTCCATGTGTCTCTACACAGATATGACAGTGCTCACTGAGTTATTAGCAACACAAGCATCATTCAGTGAATTTTATTTCCTTTCAGGAATGCAAAGCATGTAAAAAAATTGCGCTTGGATTTTTTTTTTTAAACAAATTTTTGGGGGTGAGGGTGAATGTTTTCAGCACAAAATTCATCTCTAAGCAAATCCTAACAGAAACCATAGATAGAACTTTAGCTGTGTTTCTATATTTAGTCAGTGCTGTAATACGTTCATGTGGCAACCAGCTTTATCACTATTCAGAGAGTTAACTCTGTGAATCCAGCACGACACGGATTAAAATTCTATAGTAAATCCAAGGCTCTGAGCAACCTGATCTAGTTGAAGATGTCACTGGTCGTTGCAGGGGAGTTGGACTAGATGAACTTTGAAGGTCTCTTCCAACCCAAACTGTTCTATGATTATACTCATAAGTCAGTCTATGCCTTTAGCTGCATCAGTCACCCAGGCCAAGAATGTGTGCCACACTGAGTGATCCAAGTAACTCACCAGCCTTGCACAAACTACAAAATGATAACTTCAGCAGGCAGTGGAGCATGGTGCTGAGATCCCCATGCTGGTGCCAGCAGGGCTCCTTCAAGCTGGAAGAAGATGGTTGTGGAATAGGTAATGCAAATACATGGCTTTAGGGATCTGCGCTAGCCTTGTTTCATGACGTTGTTCTGTGCCGTACTGACACAGCTGATTGCTTGAGGGCAGCTTGGGGACTTCTAACACAGCGCTGCACTGCACCATGGAATCATGATTGTACTGTGTATTATGACTCAAAAAGGGCTGGGAGAGAATATTTGCACTGGAATTTGACATACTGCTCTTATCTATTCTACATATAGAATAAAAAAATCCCAATGTCCTAAACTTGACCATTTAAATATGAAAAGCAAAAGCAAGCAGATTAAAAATATAAACACCACCAATTCCTGACACAAATAGATTATTTCTTAATTAGAAGTGTATTTATTTGTAAGTTGTTATTCATTTCAGATCTGAGGAAACACGCAAATATGTTACCATCTGCCTTCATATTAAGTGGGCTTTCTGGAAAGGTTTTGAATTCATGACTTAATAAGAGCAGCTCTGATTTTTGTACTCACAATAGAACAGCCTTATTGGTTTTGTGAGATACGACTTATTTATGTATCACTGGACTCCACACTTGTTGTTTACAGAGGCAGCTTGAAGAAGGTGATCTTTCCCCTTCCTGGGAAATGCTCTGTTCCTGTGAGAAGTACATGAAGAGCTGCACTCCTTAGCAAATCCAGCCACACGTGGGTAAGAGAATCATCTACAGAAGACAGTTTATCACTTTCTGCACTTTCTTTGACTCAGAAGTCTGCCAGGACTCAATACAAGCATGCAATAAATACATATTTCCCTCAGACATTAGATGTACTTAATCTATACTTTCAATTAAGATCAGATTAAGACCTTACTGTTCAGTATTACTTGTTTTTCCTGGTACATAGATTGGAATCTGTGGAATCACCTGTGTTTTCCATTCATGAAAACTGCCTTTGTCCTAGAAGGGTAGAACTAATCTCTCCTAACTTCAGTACTCTCAGTTTGGGAGGATGCAGGATGAGTAGTTAAAACCAATTGCCTAAACTCAGGAAAGATGAATCCTACCCAAAGCATGCAGAAATACCATAGAGCCATTTATATGTCTTAAGCTATTGTTGACATCAACAGTCAACAACAACCAATTTTATATGACTGCGAGATAAAGTGAAGTGACAATGAAGCAAAATGTGACCATGAGCTAAAAATGAAGTGAAATATAAAAAATAAACCCTGCAAACAAGTATTCCTGCATCTAAGTTATTTTAAGTGACTTTTGATTTCAGATGCCTGATATGAAGGGGGAAACATTAGCTAGGCTTTCCAGGATTAAACCCCGCTGCAGATTTATGCTGTTTACGGTTCAACCTGTTGGGCACTCAAAAGATAAATTGCTCAAGAAGAAACAATGCTGGTCAGCAAAAGTGCAAAGTAATATCTTTACAACCACAGTGACAAGCATACATTAGCACCAGACCCTCTTTACCGCCCGCTCAGATGTGGAGCATACTTACCATACTGACAGAGAAAAATCCACAAGTATGACAAGGCCCTTGACCACATCAGCAGTTTAAACTGCAATCGCTGTTCATTTTGCTTTCAGTGAGTTAGCTTCTCACTGCCTTCCTGGCAGACAATCAAAACACTGTGTAAATGATGCTTTAAGGGGGAGATCTGATGCATCCAGGAGCTTATGGGAGAGAGGAAAAAAAAAAACCAACATAATTTGTTCTTCAGTGGGGAATGGAGAAAACATTTCTGCATATACATGTAGCCACCATGCTTCTTTATAGAGAGAAATTCTATTGAATGACCCCTGGGACTTCACAGCTATGGATAGCAGAAGACATGCTGTATTTGACCCTATTTTGCATTGCTCTTTTCTTTCATAAGACAAGTGTTTATGGGATAAGGTTTCTCACAATTGCTTTCGGCCTTCAGGCTACTTCTTGTTGGGTTGTTGTTTTTAAGCTTGAACCAAACAGTGCAAAACATTTTGTTGCCTAGATATTTTTTTTCCCTTTGAGTAGGAGCCAGATATAGCAGTGGGGACTCTGTACTGGGAGTCAATTTACATGAATTCTCTTTAGGAATAAATTCTCATGACTAACAACAATGGTTTGAGCTTGCTGACCAAGAGTTCTCTGTGTTTCCTTCCCCAAGTTACAAGCAATTTAGAATCCAACAATACATGTAAGCAGTTCTAGTTATTTTTCCAGGAAAACTGTTTTTCAAGGCATACGTTCAGTTGTTATAACCTGTCTTTTCACACAGCTGTAGAGATCTGGTTGGCAAAATAGGACAAAACTAAACAATTAAACCAAAATCAAAACCAAAACAAACACACACACACAAACAAACAAAAAAGTTAATATCTTTGAGAGGGAAGTTTGCCAGTTGTGTAGTTTTCAATAAAAGTTGGCCCGAATTTAAAAATTCAGGGAAGAATTTGCCATTTCCACATTCAGCCTCCTTATTTCCCTACAATTCTTCATGGTTCAGACTTAGCTTTTCCCTGTGCCTGATCTACGTTCTGGGCCTGTTTTCCAAATCATGAATAACAGTTTAGAAGTGGGTTTCATCCAAATTTCTTCCCCCACTTTGCACTTTTAAATTGATCTAAAAATATTCATAGTCGAAAGTGCTCTGTGAAAGTCTTAATCACAGAGTGACTGGCATTATCTTTCTTAAGTGTAAGATTAAGATGTTTGAAGTTTCCTCCCTCAAGAGTCATCGTTTCCCTTTTGAAGGGGAACAGAAACGGTATTTGTGGGAAACCCATCTTCCAAGTTGCTTTGGAGTAATAACACCTAGAACCCTGGACTGATGCAGGCAAACAAAATGGAAAACTATATTTATTTAGAACATCATGAGATCAGATTGGCTCCAATTAATATTTTAAGTCTGACAAACTGGAGATTCCTTCTTCAAAATAATAATAAACAATAATAATTTTTTAGTAGCAATAATAATATCCCTCCCTCTCCTCCACTCCCCAACAGCCCTAGCAATTATGTTGGGTCTTTAGATATCAGCTACAAAGCTTCAGTCGTGTTAAAAACTAGCCATTTATTCAAACAGTTTTGCACATCAGAATTTTTCTAGTGCCCCGTATAAGTTTGGTTGTCATTCTATCACTGCTTAATTTCCTTAATAGCCTCTTATGATGGATATGCCAATGAAATTAAAGAACCTCAGAGCAACTTCTGTTGCTATTTTTCTAAAAGACTCAATAACCTTTTAAGACCCTGTGATGTAGTAAAATGTACAGTAGTTCATGATTGAAATCAACAATAAAACAAATACAAACATATTTGATTTTATGATAGTCTGATTTTTATTACACATTTTCTAATCTACATATCCAACTTCAATCCTAGTCCGTGAATATCCTCCATGCTAACAAGGCAGTAGGTGTTCAAATGTGTTAAGCTCTCCTGTATACCAAGCACAGAACCAAAGAGGCAGTACCTAAACACAGTAAGATGAGTGTATGAAGAGGGTAAAAGGCAACTGTTACCTTCTTTCCCCAATTTTGGGACTCCAAGGACACAAGAAGAGGACATGAGCTCCAAGTCATCAAGTTAAGATGATCTGCTTATATTCTGTCTATCCTTTTATGCCATCTCTTTAATAAACATAAACTTCAACCATTTTGGAGCCAGCTAGCAGTTGATTCAGCTTCCACTGAAGCCAAGATGGGATCTATCTGCACATTTGCTATAGCCGTACCCTTTTGGTTGTAGGAACAGCCTGGGAAGGATTTGCTGTACAGGCTGACTGTGATTCTCTATCATACAGCAGCTCTTTTGCTCCAACAAGCAAAAGAAAGGGATAATAGAGGGGCTGAGGCTCCTCAGGCTTCAGAGGAAGAAATCTCCTTTGTACAGAAAATAGCTTCTACAGTCATTTATGGCCTAGGAGGAAAACCTCCTGCTTGTGTCAGAAGAGCTCAAATATGCTGGTGAATTGTTTTATCAGAGATGTAGCTCTTGACCTTTGAAATTGCAAATAATTGAATCTTGCAATTAGGGAAGACAGTACCACCTCACCTACAGCTGAGTGTTTTATAGGACACATCAGTTAAAAGTATTTTTAGATCAAATTGGAAGTACAGTGAAAGCCCGAATCTGACCAGAATCATAATGCAATGGAAAACCTTACACAGACACCTCTTTTAAAGAGATTCCTGGCTCTATTGGCAGATCAAAGAGTGTCAGCTACTGCTGATAAGCTCAGATAAGCCCCTGGAATTCCAGATGCTTTGCAAATTCCTAAACTCTTCACATGAGAGGCCGACTTATCGCAGTTTCTTTTGGGTCTCCTGAAATTACCTGACAAAATTTCACAGCGTGTAAAAGAGGATAGCTTGGGAATGAGTGCTGCATTCCTTTTCCCCAGGCCAATGCGTTCTCCCTTGTAGGCTCATTTTCCAAGTGTTCAGTGAAGTAAATTAAAGATTAAATTGAATGGTTGTTCTTATTTTTATTTCCCTGAGAATGAGTGAAACGCCACCTAAAATACACACAGACACAGCTAGAATGACTGTAATTTGTCTGTGAAGTAATTTCTGTGTCTCTCTCTTTCACTCTGTCACCTCCGCATACAGCGTTGCCTTCCTGATGACAAGGCTGACCAGGGTGCTGATTAGCCACATCACCAATATTGACAATGACAAATCCCTTTTGCAGCTCAGAAGAACCTTAAATAAATTCTCCCAAAGCACGGGCAGACATTCTCCTTCTTGCCCTGTCACTCATGGTGAAGGCTAAAAGGCTGATTAGAGATTAAACAGGGGCATTCTGGAATGGAAAAATCTCACTTGATAGGGAATAAGTCAAGACTATAATGTGTATTTAATTCCTTCTCTTTCCTCCTTCAGTTTTCATTAGGATTAAAATGTCTCTGGCAGATATTTTGGGATTACTTTAATTTTCTTACACTATGTATGAGCTTATCTGCTTCACGTTATCCTAAACAATACTGGAGAATTAACTACTGGAAATAAAACTGCTGGAAGGCAGACATATCCAAACAGAAAAATCCATGGCTCCCTTCATTTTCCCACCCTCTCCAGAACATATGCATATCAAAAGCTTGTGCCAAAAAAAAAAACCAACCCTAACATCCACATCCTTTCCCACAATCATATTGTCGTTTGTTTGTAACAGAGCCCTGTTTCAAGCACAAATGGCATGCAAAAGTAATGGCAAGAAGCTCTCTTCCTCTCGGGTGAAGTTCTGGCTGATCAGAGACTGGCAGGGATTCATGGATTGCATGCAGCACTTCTCAGAACTAGGCACATTGCCTCTCAATAACATCTAATGTTTCATAAATACTACAAAAGAAAAAAAAAACCATCAGGTCACCATGAAGAAGAGCTAAGTCCAACCTCAACCCAATGCTCATAGCCATTCAGATAACTCCTTTCTCCCTGCCAACCTTATGTTTTTTGTTTCTCTCTGGACAGATTCTGCTTGGCCATTGGTGGCCTTCACAGTATGTGGCTCCAGGGCACCATTTAAGACCCAAAACTTTGTGCCACAACCTTGGAGTAGCAAGCACCAGTATTGGATGCTAGCAACAAACAGGGCAAAGCCCAGAGGAGCTGTGACATGAGCCACCAGCAGCCACTAGCACACCTCCACACAGCAAACGACTAGGGCTACAATGAAATAGAAGTGTTGAGTAGCAAAAAGAGAAAAGATAGAAAGGAAAAGCTTGGAAGCAACAGTCTATGGTTGCACAAGGGAAGAAAGGAGGATTTTAATATAAACTTGTGGGAGTGCCACTTGTTTTAGACAGTCTTCACAGCTGGGTGTGACAGTCATATGCTGATAGCACTTTGAATTAACTCTAGGAGAATACAAGGCTGTAACTGGCAATATTTACCTTTAGGAGCTTTTAATTTGCCACAAATATACAAAAAGTCCACAATAGGAACTGTAAGGAAGGTTGGGGCTGTGCCCCAGACCAGCCTTGTATGCCACAGGGATTGCGTGCCTGACTGTGCAGTGTCCCTTCCAAAGCACAGGTGACTCCACAAACCCCAGGCAGCCAAGACACGTACGTCCTGCCTGGTCTTACAGGGTCATACGTTTAGTGGGCAGGACTCAATCAAGCAGTGGAAGTTACATCGCGGCAAGTGCTCCTGGTGGATTTCAGTGGGATGAATGTCCAGAGGCAGTCAGTATAATGATGGCTGTAAAGCAGCAGAGGCAGAAACAACTCTTTATTCCTCTCAAAGAGAGGGCTCCAAAGATGTTTGGGACGCCTTCACACTAGAGGGTATTCAATAAACTTGTTTGGCAAGATGAAGCCAGGCACAACGGGTTTATAGTATCTGATTATATGCTTTGATGCAAGATACTAAATGGAATGGAGAAATTAGTCTACTCCAATATGACAAGTTCCACGTTCCTTTAGATTTATCATTTTAATAAGTGATATTAACTTCTCAAAGCACGTTATCTAGAATTTGTCATGACAACTGATAATTCTTCTGTTGATTTTGTAAGAAATTTTGCATTTAAAAAGTATTTTGTAATATTTTGTGCTGACTCTGGAGCTATATGTTTACCTACCCAGCCACAGCTAAACTTCAGGCAGCTGCAGCCCCCAAAATTAGTTTCCCAAAGGCACTCATTGAGTTATTTTGAAAATATGACCCCTCATTTGTGGGCAAACAGGATCTGCTGCTTGGATCATCTTCATTCTCGTGAAGCTCCTTTCTTTGAGGAACATCTTAAAACAACCAGAAGGAAAGAGAGAGGAAAGATTCAGTGTTCACCTTTCCAGGTAAAGAGGAGAAAGTTTTTAAATTGATAACGTTTCTGTTACAAGAACACACAGTACATGCTAGTACTGTTGGATAAATGAAATTCAGCTTACTTTTATACAGTAAGATTATGCTCCTTGAAAACCAATCACACCACATACCTTTTTAAAAAAAAAAAAATCAGTAAGGTAACATTAAAACAGTTTGCAGTTGCAGTTGCATTTTAAGAGTCTTGAACAAGACTTAAAAGGCAGAGATTGAAGAGGTAGAAGGAGATTATGAGACAGTGAAAGAAAGTGTCTGAATTAGGAGAGTAGAATCTAGCCACTGCAAAATCATTAGTAATAATTAATATTTATACAGCAGAGGTGGATTCCCATGGACATTCTTTTAATTGTAAATTAACCTGTTAGGCAGGAATTTAGATGATGCACTATTGATCTCATTTGGCCTGAAAAATCCCAATACAATCACATAACAATTTTTGTGTTCCTCACTATAGGTGATGCTGGTGAAAGTTCAAGCACTGAAAAACCCAAACAACATGTTTTTTGATCTCTCAACACATGCGGTCATCACAGGTGTTTATCTGTGATATGTTCTTAGTAAAAATCTCATTAACCCAAATACTAGCAGGAGGGGTCTGTTTGGAAGCTTCTGGCATGTTGGCTGTTTTCCTCAGGATGGAAAATTTCCAGTTGCGAATGTGCAGCCAACACTACTTAAAAATATCAAAGTAATTATAACATCAGCACGAGATGACTTTCTCATGTTGAGCTCTGTTGGCCCCAGGTCCTTCTCCTAACCAATGAGGTCATCATGAATGAGACATTTGCTGTGGAAATCAAACACAGACCTGAAATAAAGAAACTTTCCAACAGGGTGCTGCATAGAGGAGCTGCAGAATGAGCAAAGACTCTTGAGAAATATCTGCCATCAAGTCATGGCTCCCCAGTGGAACATCACTGCTACAGCTATTTATATCCTGTGTTTCTGCGAGGCCAGATGCAGGGAAGTTAAATCAATTTGACTTGAAGCTCTTCTTTAGTCTAGGATCACACTTTACTTACCTTAACATGAAATAATCTAGTAACTCTCTGTTAGGGTGTTTTTGATTCATTGCTTATAGCATGTTTTATAGAGGATAGCTTCACACTTCTGTTAAACAGAGAACAAACCATAATTAAGAGACGTCAAGACTTAAACGTCCAATGGCTCCAGGGCTTTTGGTACCTAATGAAAGAGGCTTACAGCTCAGTTTTCAGATGCTTGGACAGCTGGTACTGTCGGGCATATTCAGGGAAACACAGCCAGCCTTCTTAACCCCAGAGCATCATTCTAGTTACTCAGCCACATTGTCTCAAAAAATTAAGTGTTATTTTTCCCTCTGCTGGCAGTCCCCACTTCTGCCTCGCCAACACATTATTCAATCCAATTTCCATTGCAAATTCATGATGGTATTGACTTTTTCTTCTTATTAGTGAAGAAAAATTAAGGTAAAGCACAGACTACCTGAAATCCTTAATAGATTATTAAAGTCAGCAGGCATGCCATGGAAATTTTCAGATTGTTTAGCCTCTTTGTAAACCGAAGGCTAATATATGACCCAAACAATTACAGTCTGTGAACTTTCACAGACAGCCTGAAGGCAGCTGTAGAAGGTAGGACAGCACAACGATTTTGAAAGAGTAACAGGCAGTCAAGAACTGTCTGTCAGGATAAAGGTTCTCTGCGTTCATTAGCATCAAGAGGGAATCAGATAATTGGAATGCACTTTCAGATGTATTCAGCTTTTGAAAATGCATTTGAGCTAGGGTATTTTCTCCTAGGCATGGTATCATACTGCTAAAATAAATCTTGGTTTTAGTTTTGGATCTTTGTGAGGGAGGAGGGCAACAGGGGGAGGTAAGTTTTCCCTGTAACGTCAGCCCACCTGCACTGGGAACAGTCCTAAGGGCCATGGATAAGAAGTGTCTGGGTTTTCATTTACCTCTGCTCAGCATTTTCAAAATAAGGAGAAAAAATAACTGAAAGCAACAGTGACTAGGGAAGGGCAAAGCAAGCGATTGGAGAGTGGAACACAGGAGAGAGTGAGGAAAATCGCTTTAGACTTCAGTAAGTGTTTCAGATACAGTATTACAGCTCATTTAAATCAAAGCCTTTGAAGGGCTTTCTGGCAAATGCACCATGTCATTTCTGTAATAGTGAAACAAAAGTTACCTTTTCTAAAAAACAAAACAAAAAAAACCCCACACAGCCTTTACAGTCACATGAAGCCAAATCTGAATAAACAAGTTCAAGAGTAGATTGATGCCTTCCGAAGCAACTTAGATGTCTTTTTTTTATCCTCTGTGTGCTGTTTAACTTGGATTTAGGAAAAAGAGAAAGCCAGCTGATCTGCTGCTCTGGTTACAGCACAAATCTGCGGGACAAAGAACAGGTTTCTGAACTTGTCCTAGGAGCAGGGGTGGGGAAAGAAAGGCTAAGGAGCAGCTACCCTAGACAGCTAACAAAGGCGAGATACATCTTAATCCAGGCAAAAACAGCATCATGAGAAAACACCTGCTAATTCATTTTCGAAATCAGGTGCTGATGGACAGTGCACATGTTTACACACACCAAACCAGATGAGGGAAACATAGGAAAACAATGTGGGGAAAGTTTAAGAAGAAAAAAAAAATTACTCTCATTTCTTTATAAATAATACATATAAAATAATAAAATAATCAATGTATTGGGGGGTTATATAAATTTATTTTAATAAAAGTAATAAAGCATTACTGTTTCCCCTTGAGGCTACTTCTCTTGCACGTTTATCCTTGTCAGAGGTGGAATTCAAGAACCTAAGATGGAATTATCCCAATGAAAGCTCACTGCAGAATTATCTGCATCTGGAAATGCCGTTAGTCATCCAGAAAACTCACTGAATCTGTCTACGATCCCAGACCAAAAATCCCATTTTCACTAGAAATATTTCTACTAGATTAAGCTAAACTTCTGAAAGGTCGAAGGAGATTTTGTATTTATAAATATATATGCACATGCTTATACACACATATATGCACAGCAGATGGTTTCATCTCATTGCCTCCTGTTTCTAATTGGATATTTTATGATAACCAATGCATGAATCTTCCTCGGAATATATCAGTGACATACTGTGATTCAAACTGTCACAATCAGACCACAGAATATTCACTGAAAATTATTTTCCACTAATTTCCCACACAAATGGGACAATAGTTACAGGCAATAAGTAAATAAACAATTATCATACACTCCTTTGACATTAATGAGCTAAAATACTATTTGCTTATCTATATGGTCTCTAACATGAGAGCAACCAGGTCTTTTAAAAAACTAGAAAGATTGTTTCCCCAATAGCACTAACCAACCAAAATAACAATGAATACTTTAAATTTACACAATATAATTTTTTTACTATCCTCTGCCAGGTATTTCTGGATAAATAAGTCTTTATTTTTTCGGTCCAGAAAAGTCAAAGCAGTGCAGCATAATTGCATACAAATGCCTACTTACAGCACATAAAGCTGCAAATTTACATGATAAGTTTAGAATATCATTATAAAAAGGAGCTGTGGGACACATCTTGCTGTCAGCTACAGTGGTTTAAACCTGTAATGGACCTAAGTGGAGCTTCTCCAGATTTATGCAAGATGAACATAGGTAAGAGTATGCCTCATTTTCTTGATATCATTTCCACATGGTGAAATTTATATAGAGGAAAAGTTTAGGCAAATTTTATGCATAATAAATTACATGTTTATTTCTTCCATTAAGAGAGATGCTGTAAGGAAGAGAGTACATTTTATATACTGTACTAACCTGGGTCAAACTAATTGAAGAGTAATTGTATAAAATAACAATAAAATACAGATGTATGCTCAGATAAGAGTTTCAAAGGGAGGCAATAACACAGTCTATGGAGACAGCTTGCTCTTACAGCCCATAAGTCCCACAGGTTAAGGATGATTTCTGAGGGCTGTTTTTCTTAGCTTTTGTATACCTCTGTTGTTGACAGCTTTCAGGTGGATACACAGGGATACCCACAACACCTAAAAAGGACTGAATTTCTCGAGTATAAGCATACTGAAATAGGAATCAACAGAGATGGGCTGAGTTCCCAGCTCTGCCACCAGTAGCTGTGTGATCTTGACTGAGTCACCTCTGTTGGTCAAGATGGTCAAGAAAATCAGTCCCTGTCACTGTGGGTTCCAGTCCTGTTGACCCTCCTGATCATTCATTAAGTAGTTGAAGCTTATGCTGGATGTGCTTAGTGCAAGAGCAATAAAGATCAGCAGAGAATGGGGATCTATGAGGATGCTCACATTCACATATGAGAAAGCTAGATGTTAATATAGAGTATAACCACCTAGAAGTCTATATTGCTTCTTTGTATTGTGTAGGTATTAAGAGAGGTGTGGAAAAGATTTACTCAAGCTGAAAGGAAGAGAGTGTGGGATACTAGGTACCAACTCTTTCTTTTTAAATTCTTCATTTTTGAAAGAAATGACCTAATATCTTTAGTTTGCACACATGCAATAAATTATCTTTTGCGATAGCCTGCAATACCTGCTTTCTTTCAAGAAAATGACCTATATTTATGGCTTTTCAGGTTTCCTTTTCTTAAAGAAAAAAAGTAATAGACATAGATATCCCTAAACCCATCCCATTGATTTACCTCCTTATTGATTGCCTTTTCCTCCAAAAGACAGCACATATAGATCCGCCTCAGTGTCTTCATGCTAGACATAGGCTAAAACACATCCTTTTTACTGCTTCAACTGGATTTAAAAAATTTAAGGACTTCTTAAATTGGATATGTTTGCTTGATTGCTAAAGGTCGTTTGCAATGTCACCTAGATTACATGGTCTTACAGAGCAAATTCAAGAGTAACACTATAGTTGTGTATGATGGCAACATAGCCTGTTAGATCATATGCTACATCAACAGCAACCCTAAGCAATTCAATCCTAACTCATTTAACAATAGACATTGACTGCCCTTGTTAGAAAATACCACCAGTGGTGAATTTCTAGCATCTCACAATAGCTTCAACTGTCTCAGAGTGGGTTATAACTGCGACAGATGCCTGAAGCCTGGAAAGATGAGTACTAAATGGAGGAGTGGTTTAGTTTTCAATTGTTGGACACTTCTGATGAAGTACTAATAAAAATGCTGTAACATAGGCTTTGCTTGCAATTCTTCTACTATGGAAATTTGCCTACTGACAGCTTTATTAAGAATTTCATGAGGGTTTTTTTTTTGTTTCTTTGTTTTTTACAGCCTAGATCAACCTCAAGATGAAGGGCTTAGAAAGAGAAAGCTGTTTTCTTACTTGTTTATAGATTCAATCTGAATTAGATAATTGAAACTGGGAAGTAATTAATCCTGAATTATTTTGCACAGTTTGAAGAAAGAAAAGAGAAGTGGTAAATTTATTATTTAAGCTGAAGACAAAGCAGTGCAGATGAAAAGTGCAGAAGAACTTTCATAGATAACTTTTTTTTTCTGGTCAAGAAGGGTCTAGAATATATATTGTGGGGGGAAAAAAAAACCCCTAGGAAAGTCTAGAACTGAGCAATTTGCACATGATTTAGTTTTTGAGGGTTTCTACACAATAAGCAAGATAATCAGAGCCAAAGATAGAAATAAAGCTATTTTTATTCCTGCACCTGGCTCTCCTGAAATATCAAGACTATATTTCTCTTGTACTGCATCTCTGTTTCAACATAATGCCTTTTGGTGAAGTTATTTTCTCATGGGGTACTTATATCTGCTTTTGTTCTGCAGTGACTATCACAATTGTTCTATTACTTCTGGCAAAGTTTAAAACAAGTATTTTTTTCTTTCCTTAGGAAAAAAATTCTGAACAAATCTTTGAAATATTTATATGCGATTACTTGATATTTAATTTTTCAAGATCAATCACTTACAATGTATTATGTTATTATTTATATAGTTTGAAAATATATATATTTTAGCCACCTTCTCTTCACAGAACTTGTGCAAAGAAGAAGAAAGATATGGACATTCCTATTTCCAGGGTAAGAAAATTGAAATATATAAAGAACACAGATAACAACAACAAAACTTCCACATTAGCAAGTGGATTTAGTCTGAGCAACATGATCTAGCTGAAGACGTCCCTACTCATCGCAGGGGGGTTGGACTAGATGAGCTTTGAAGGTCCCTTCTAACCCAAACTGTTATGTGAGTGTATGATTAAAACCAACTATTATAAATTAATACAGCCATGGCTTTATTTTTGCTAATGTGGGGTGGTTTATTTTAGTCAATATGTGTAGTTGTCACTCTGTCCTGAATCAAAATGCTCAGGAAGATCCATTTTGCCCAAAGATGAAGAAAGTCTTCACCTGCTACTCGACTGTAGGCCACTCTAGGGACAGTTCCTCACCAAGGAGCCTGAGTCTGGTTGAGAAATGATATCAGCATTTTCAAAAATATCCCCTGTCTGTGGGTTGCCACTGCTGAACACGGTGAGGGATGGACCTCCACAAGGCACTTCACCCTCTTTTTTAAGGTTGCTAGAACGGAGTGAAAATCCAGGGATTTTAATACCCAAATTTTCATTTTGCTTATTAAAAAAAAAAAGGGCAAATATTTTACAATAGATTTTTTTGTAAGCAGGCTCACTTGAACTATGAAAAAGTATATATTCATTGTCTAGATTTGTCATTATCCGTGCTATTAATGCTTCAGAGCAAACACCATATAATAAAAAATAAATGGGTGACAAACATATTTATTATTTATTGTTATAATTTATGCTTCACCAAATTAATTTCTTTCTACAACAAGGTTACCCACCCAGTTGACCAAGGGAAGCCAGTTGACGTGATCTTTTTGGATTTCAGTAAAGCGTTTGATACTGTCTCTCACAGTATTCTCCTGGACAAGATGGCAAGCATACAGCTGGATAAACACACAATGCAGTGTGTGAGCAATTGGCTGACAGGCCAGGCTCAAAGAGTTCCAGTAAATGGGGTTATGTCAGGCTGGCGACCAGTCACTAGCAGGGTTCCGCAGGGATCCATCTTGGGGCCAGCACTCTTCAACATCTTCATAAATGACTTGGACGCAGGACTTGATGGAATACTAAGTAAGCTCACTGATGACACTCTCAAAGGCAGAAAGGCCCTGCGGAGGGATCTAGACAAATTAGAGAACTGGGCAATCACCAACTGCATGAAGTTTATCAAGGGCAAGTGCCGTAGATTTTGCACCTGGGACACAGCAACCCTGGCTATACATACAAATTTGGGAAAGAGATGTTGGAGAGCAGCTCTGCAGAGAGGGATCTGGGGGCTCTAGTTGACGGCAAGTTGAACATGAGCCAACGGTGTGTCCTGGGTGCATCAAGCCCAGCATTGCCAGCCGGGCAGGGAGGGGATTGTCCCGCTCTGCTCTGCACTGGTGCGGCCTCACCTGGAGCACTGTGTGCAGGTCTGGGTGCCATGGGATAAAAAGCTACTGGAGAGTGTCCAGAGGAGGGCCACAAAGTTGGTGAAGGGTTTGAAGGGGAAGCCGTATGAGGAGCAGCTGAAGTCACTTGGTTTGTTCAGCCTGGAAAAGAGGAGACTGAGGGGAGGCCTCATGGCGGCTACAGCTTCCTCACAAGGGGAGGAGGAGGGGCAGGAGTTGATCTCTTCTCTCTGGCAACCAGTGACAGAACCCAAGGGAATGGCAGGAAGATGTGCCAGGGGAGGTTTAGGTTGGACATTAGGAAAAGGTTCTTCCCCCAGAGGGTGGTGGACACTGGAACAGGCTCCCCAGGGAGGTGTCACGGCCCCAAGCCTGACAGTGTTCAAGAAGAGACTGGACAAGGCCCTCAGACACACGGTGTGACCTGTGGGGTTGTCCTGTGCAGGGACAGGCGTTGGACTCGATGATCCTTGTGGGTCCCCTTCAACTCAGGACATTCTGCGATTCTATGATTAATACAGGTCATGACTATAAAATGATGCAGTTGTGTTCTGTTAAACCATTAGTTAATGTTTCATCAACATTCTCTTAGATGTACTTTAAATCAGGCTGTTGAAAACAGTTGTAATAAATTCCTAAGCCACAAGTGGACATAAACCAGTTTATACACACACAGCCTATTCTACTCTTCCTGGTCCTCTAAATCATTCAGCTCATATTTCCTGAACCCTACCAAAAAATACTTGTTAGTCCTAAAGTGTGCCTGATGGATACATGTCATTTAAGCTTTAAAATACTCTAGTGCATTATGGTGGCAACATTTTATTTCTAATGGACTCAAAGTGAAACTTTAAAAATATTTAATTAATTAGACACATCCGAATTAAAACATCATGAGTGTAGTACTATACTGAAAGTCACCGTGGTTCACAGAAACTCTGGATAACAATATGGAAAAATTCCTTTATTTGAGACATGAAGAGATAATGAGAACATTACAAAAGCTTCACTTGTATGTTTCCAAGCTGTTGCTGAAAGTGTTTCTCAATTAGGATAAAAAGACAAATTTAATTAAAATTCCACCTAAATGTCCTGTTTTCTTTTAGCTACAAAGCTTTTGCACTATAAAGATAAATATAGTTTACCATTACCAAAAACAACCGCTTTAAGATTTATAAATGGAAGGTGAGAATAGGCAGACATACTCAGAACATTGTGTTTCAGTTTATTGCTATATTTTAAGGCTATAAAAGAATGATATGGCATTCAAGCCATCCAAGAGGTAATTTGCAATTCAGTACATTATATTTTAATCAATAAATAATCATGAACAGAGAGGACATGATTTCTCATGTAACTAGCCACTGCTGGGTTCCAGGGAGTATCTTCCCTTCTGGATGCCAAATATCATGAGAGATAAAACACCAAAAGCTTCACATTGGGAATGCTTTATACCACTGTTTTGAGATGAGACTTTGATTTACAGAAAGAAAAAGAAAAAAAGAGAGAGAGAATATATAATGTTTCCATGTTTCCTGACAAATTTTAACTCCCTGTTTTAAACAGGTTTATTGTAAGCTGTTGAGAAAGAAAAATAAAGCCATATTTGCTTTCTCTTACTACCCTGTCATTTTAAGTAGTGTCCCATAACCAGTTTGGAAGCAGCTTGTGTATCAGCTCAAGGAATTACTCTTTTTTTTTTTTTGGTAAAATAATGGTATTTGACCGCTGCATGTATTTTTTGCTATACCTGTTTGTGTCTTCAAGCACAGTTAACCTTGCCTCACTGGTGTTACATAGAAATAAAGCAATCTGGGAAAGTGAGGAACAGCCTGTGCATCCAAGCGCAGCCTTGGATACAACATCCTTCAAATGAGAAAACGCCATGCCAGAGCAAAACCTACAGCATCCTCTCAGAAAGTTGCCCTGCTTGTTTCATTCAACCCAAATCACCTAAAATAGATAGCTCTGCTTCTGGCAGTGTTGCCATGGTAGCCCCATGCTCCCTGTGGTCCTGAAGCCTATCGAGGAGGATGGGGAAGTGCTTACACAGGTAACACAGAGCACAGCACTAGCTATCACAACATCTTTCTCAAGCTTTGTGCAGAGGTATCCAGTGTGGTGATACCCAAGCTTGTTTCAGAGAAGATACTGTGCACCACCTTACTCCAAGCCATATCTGGACCGAGCCTTGGCCACCTGTCCCTCACCCACCCACCCACCCCCCAGCTCCCTGCAAGCTCCAAGCCATCTCTGTGCCTCCAGCAACAGTGGGCTGAAGGGACTATATATCACAGAAAGAGTCCTCACTGATGGTGGTGACAAGACTTCAGCATTTCACCCAGTGCTCAAGGATGAGAGGTGGGAGGACTGAACAGGACATGGGGCAGATGAGTAGTTACTAATAGTTATTCTCCGGGCCTCCCACATAAAGAAGGAGCAAAGCTGCTAGAAGGAGACTCCATCTGCTCCTGGCAGGGAGCACAAACATAAATAACATCACATGGCCAATGTTATCCAAGGCAGCTGTTAGGTCTAAAAGAATCCTAATATTACAGTATTCAGCAATCTCCACAGAATGTTTAAGCAGAAGATACTCCTAAAGATTTTTCTAAACTTAGTTTTTAAGCTAATGTAAACTTGAATATTTTATCTGTAAATATAGGGGGGAGAAAAGCTACTGCAGCACTTTGGGAAAAAAGCCCTGTTTGGTATCACTGCATAGTAGCATTTTACCAGAATGGATCTACATATCTGTACACAGGCAGACTGACGTAAGTAGGTAGCAAAGGGCATCTCCCTCATGTGCTTCAGATTCAGCCTCACTCAATAACCTGTTTGCACAGGCTGTTTTGAGTAAAGTGGCAAGGACTCTAGGTCATGTCTGAGAATTTAAAATCAGCTTGGTTAATCTCTGAGCTCCTGAACCAGAGGGGAAAAAAAAAAACACACCACACAAACCACCACACAACACAACCACACACACACACAAAAAAACCCCCACCCACAACCTATGGCATGCAGATATTGTTCCCTTGGAACTGCATTCATTTGCTTAGCTACTGATGAGCAAGGAAAGAAAGTGCTGCTCCTTCCTGTTTCTTTATGAAGTAGCACAAATCCTGTGCTGCAATTCTTCCTGTAGCTGTCTACAGCTGTGTCAAGTGATGGGATAGCAATTTACTCCAAATACTATGAATGATGAGGAAAACAAACAGCAAACAAACAAGAAAATCCACCACAAAACACACACAAAAAAACCCAACAAAACCCCCTACCACACCAGAAGTTTAAGAACGACAAAATTTCCTCATTTTGAAGAGAATAAACATTCGGATTAGTGTATTCAAAAGTATCTTAAAATAAAGATTGCTCCAAGAAGATAGATCAGGGAGATCACTGTTCTACAAAAGGCTGATAAATATTGCTTCATGTTCTCCCATCCAGATAAACATAACATGTCAGTCTGTAAACAGCATTTTGAAAGACCTCATAATATAGGCTTTGATTTAGCAGAGCTGTTAGGCATGCGGGAGCCCATAGGTGTATACATAAGGGGCAGGTTTATCATTGAAGCTGAAAAGGACATACAAACAAGTACTTTGCTGAACTTCAGCTGTAGTGAATTCTTTTCAGAAACTGCTGCCTTACAAGAACATTCAGTAAATAATCTTTTTCTTTCCCTCTTTTCCCCTCCATTTCATCAGGATTTATCACCTTTGATTAGAGCTATTTCTCTGACAGACTTAAACTTTTGCTTTATATGAGTAATTTATATACAGCCTCTGCTTTTGTTCTCTTCTAAAAGACACCCACTATTTTTTTAGCCCTGCCCAGAGAAAAAAAAAAAATTAAAAAATTCTGCTGATCTATTCTTTAACTGCAACTACTAGAAATAATTGTGCAAACAATCATTCAGGGCCCTGGTTGTTCAAAACCGCCTTGCTCTAACTGTAGTTTGACATACAATATGGGTGGTATCCAATTAACTCAAAGGATTTTTTTGTCTTCCTAGCTGTGTGATTGAAGCCCTTGGGAAAGAGATGAACCCTAAAAGCTATTGAACTGTAATTGTTAAGTAGCTTTTGTTTGTTGTGTCTATTCTAGCAACCGAAGAGGACAACAAAATAAGGTATTCTGTGAAGTGCATCCAGAAGTTTTATCACGCATGACATGCCCTTAAATAGTCTAAGAAACACAGAATCTGTAAGAGATGCAGTACAGATCTGCTGACTTCCCAGCAGAGGGGCTGGGAACACACCACTGTAGCTGGTTTAGACTCAGTATTCCACATTGTCTTATATTGGCATTCATCTCCATTATGTAGGATTTCTTTGTTTTCTACTAAAAAAACCCTAAACAAACCAAACCAAACCACACCAACCACATACACAAAAAACCCACAAAAACCCCACAATCATAAAGAGAAACAAAATCAACATCCCTCCCCCCAAAAAAAAACAACCAAGCAAGCAAACAAAAAAAACCTGAAACAACACACCACACCACCACACACCAGATTTAAGGTCAATAGGGGTTTTCATCACCCTCCTGATAGACATATTTCATTACATTTTACCCCACAATTCCTGCATTCCAGCAGAGGGCTACTGACAGACACATTTAGGAGTGTTTTAGAAGTATATTTGTGTTTTGAGATATTTTTGGTTCATGATACAATGTTTCAGTATTGCCTTCCCTCACTGTTCCTCTCCTAAGCCTGTGATTTTCATTCTCCACTGTAATGGCCAAGGACAGCAGTATAATTTCTTTTGTTCTTTTTCATTTCCTTCCTAGAAATTACCAGTTGAATTGCTGTAATTCACTATGTGAAATATTTATTTTCAGTGCTGACCCCTTTAGGGCAAGAACATTTGCACAGGCACAGTCAAGAAAAAGCAGATGGTGGTACACTCAAGACCTGTAATGGAAGTACCTGTTTATACACTGACACATCACAATTTAAAAATGCATTGAGATTAATTTGTGACCCAGGGTCACTCACTACAGCAATGGAGCTAGTGAAAAGCAAGGACCAAATCTAGACTATGAGGCCATAGAGGAAATGTTACCAATAATATTGAACATTAAAATTTCAGCAGCTTCTAGAAAAAGAAAGCTCATTTTGTTGCCCAATTTGGATCCCTAGGAGCATTAGAAATGGAGTCAGGACTAACAGAAGTAGCAGACATTTCATCATCTAAAGGTGCCAGCGTCAGAAAAGAAAGGTACATTTGGAAGGAAACCAGTAACTAGTCAGGTGTCTCAATTTAGACAGAGCCTCTGAATGAATGCTTGAATGAGAAGACTTAGAATGAACTCCTGGAAGAGACAGCTAAGCTGCCATTAGCATTAACGGCCCAGATTGCTTTCTGAAATTCTCCGACCTGCTGAAGCAACTCAGTTATGCCTCAAAGTGAAACACCCCAGTCTTCCCCCAAACTACCTGTCATTCGGTTTCCAGGTTCATTAGCACAAGCAAGGAAAATCTGCACTTCACTTCAGCAACACAAATCTCAACTTGGGCAAGACAGATCCACCAACAGATGTAGCAAAAGAATCTCGCAGCTCCTAAAAACTGCGTTCAGTATTTATTGCTGAACTGTTTATGCAGTTATGGCACACAAGGGCTTGGTGAAGTACTTATAGCCACTTGAACATCTTTATAAGTTAAATAATTAGATGTCATCAGAATGCTAACAAAGGAAATGATGGAAGCTCTCACTGAGGGATTTTTGCCTTACCTTTCCCTTTCTCTCAAACATTAAACATCTTGAAAAATACTTGACAAACTCTCATGTGATACTAAGCTTCTTTCTCCTGGGGATGCCATCAACAAGATTAAAACCCAAAAGTAACTATCCAATTTTATCTCTTTTAGATTATTGAAGCTGAAATCTATTTTTAGCTTCAGCTGCTTATGTGAAAAGAGACTTTCAGGAAGCTTTCTGTGTGAGCTACTCCATCTGAAATATTCAATAATATACTGCTATTTTTATTTCTCTTGAACTCTTTCTTCACCTACAACAATGACTTAGCTAAAGCCAAATGAGTTTCCCAGGAATCATTCCACATACACAAGCAGGCTTTCCCTTGCAAGATTATTGTATGCCCTCTGCTTCCCAGGCACAGCCTCTCTTTCCATCCCAGGTCTACCTGTTTTCCCAGCCAAATATTGTTAAGTGTGGCCTTGTGAATCTCAAAATCCCATCTTGGATGGGTTGCTTGCCAAAGACAATAAAAAATAAAAGAAAACGTCACAGAAGAGGAGTTTAATTCCTAGTACCCTGGTATGATACTAGTTCTCATCTTGAACCAGGGCAAACAAAGTGGTTGTGGTCATGGGTCAAAATACAGATTTTTTTTTTTTTTTTTTTTTAATGTTTTAGCTTTTAAACAAGTTTCAATAAAAACCCCAAAAAGGCATAAATACATTTAATTACTGATGTCAAAATTGAATGTAAAGGGTTTATTCAGCTGAGTTCCTGGCTGGTGGCACTTCCCCTGAATGTGTAGTGCAAAAAAATTATTCAGGTGTCTTATGCTTCATTTGTTTCTATCACTTTGGTCCCCCAGGTGAGCTGTCAGGGTACCAGTCATTGCTGAGCCACAGAAATTGGCATGCCGTGCTTTGAGGAGCTGGTCTGCATGCCATCGAGCTAAGGAACTCTCATCACCAAGCTGCCGCAGCCTGTGGCCGCTCTGCTGGCTCCCTGCCTCACCTCTGCTGCAGCTCACTGCCCCATCTCCTGTCCACAAAGACAGGAGGATGCACAGCTCCTCAGGCCCTGAAGTTCCCTCTTCCATATTCATCAAAACTGCAAATAAAAATTTTAAAAAATAAAAAATTTAAAAAAAAAAAAAATCACACTTTCCCTTTGACCAGTTCAATGATGAGCACAGGAATCTCCAGTGAAGGGACAGTAACAAACAGTCATGGGGTGGCAACACTTCAAACCACAACACTCTGCACACCATGGATGTGAGCCAAAGCCTACAAGGGTTGATCATAACCAGCTGACACACTCTGGAACATTTCAGTTAATTTGGTCAAAACGAGGTTTTTGATTTAGGAAAAACTGCCCAGAATGACACGTGGACTTCCCGATTTCCATCCCCCAAAACCATCAAATATCTACCCAGTGGGATTTCCCAGTATCATGTTCCGCAGGAAACATATTCTCCCATGCAACATCATGGTTGCTTTGCTTCTGTTCTTGGCCAAACCATTTGAAATAGAGCGCAAAATGAGATTAATAAAAAGAAAGAAGGTCAGACCTTCCATCAAGTTCAAGAGTTCAGTTTTGCAGTTGAGTGGAGTTATTTCTCATTCCCACTTAAATTTGCTCCTCCAGCAATAAAGCTTACAAAACAATTATGCTTAAAACAAACTTGATTAAATATTTTATACTTTAAGAATTAGAACATCAATTCAATTAAACAAGGATTGCAATATACTGATTTTTCTCCTTATTCTTCTTACCAGAAAAAGAACAATAGTCTGCTTAATGATGTCAGCTTTAAAAATATATTCAGCCAGTTAAATTTTACTGAAAGCCAAAAACCTTCACCCAGTTATGTTCCTGTGACTTTTACTGGTTTGGTCCCAACTGCAAAACAGATAAATCATAGGGGAAAAAGTCAAAAGTGTAATTTTCATTGGTGGAGCCAAAGCCTAAGTAACAGATCACAGAATTCCAGACTTACAGTTCTTAAAGAAGTGTTGGCAAAAACTGCAAGGTTCTACACAAAAGGATTTTTAAGCCGCTATTAAACATTACAATGTGAAAGTCAAATAAGAATGAGGAAAATATCTTCGTGTGTCTTGCCTCTTTTTTGACTTAAAGCAAATAAACCACTCATGTCAGAAGACAGAACTACAGAATTACTCAAAAGCAACTAACATTAACATATTTTGATATTTTCAAACAATACATAACATTGATATACTTTTCTGCCTAAGGTTTTTCGGTGTTTGTTTTTTAAACCAGTGAAGAAGTGAAAATGAATGAGTGCTTATTCAGAACAGACATTTTCTCTTGCCTCTGGTACCTATATGCAATTGCATGTGAGACTTCACGTTAGACTGGTACAGTTTAACTACAAGCCTCTCATTAATGTGCAAGTGGTAACTCCAGCATTCAGATCCTCTGCAGAGCTATTCAAATGAGGAAAAGCAGGCATTTCTTTATTTTCTTTCTCAAGAGCACCTCATTTAAATAGTAAGGAGGACATGCCCAAAGAGGATGTCCCCAATTAGAAAGCATTTTACTTATATCAACAAATTCCCACTCAGAAAGTGATCCAAGTCTATCAATATACAAATTCTGCCTAAAGTAATTGATAGTATTAGTTTTAAAGGCACACTTGCATTAGAGGAGAGAGTAGCATAGGTCTTCCAGCTAAATGCACTATATTGCTCACTGCAGTATCAAATGTTTAATCCACTGCAGGGTGGGGTTTCACTTTACTCTTACCAACCATCATTACAACAGCAGGCACCTTAAATTACTTGCTGATATGCAAATACACAAAAATGCCAAAGCCATTAATCTCAAGAAAGATTTCCTCAGAGTCAACCAACACTTGCTTCTGGTGGATATTTATGTGGCTTATACACCCACTGTAGATTTAAGTTTGCTCATTATGATGGTTGGACATGGCCTTCAAGACGCCTTCATAATACAAGGACTTATGTGAAGAGAAGCTGCTGCAGATTTTGCTATTATTAAATTGTGAATGAATAATAAGGTGATGCAAAAGAGGGAAACAAGTTGGTCTGCAATCAATCAAGTGCCTTCCTCAGGTGCACTTTGTTAATCTTTCAGGAGAAGCTTTTGTGTTCCTAAAGCCTCTACTTAGAATGGAGTAAACACCACCAAGAAACTCTACAGAAGTATAATAACTTCTCCTCCTCTAGTAGCAGAGAACTAGTTTATGAGGCTAGAAAGCTGGTGACTTAAATCCACGCAACACTCAAAATGTAGAGCATACTTATCATGTAGTGATCATGGGTCCAATCTGTGGTACACTGGTGTAGTGCAAGTTTTTCATTAAACTGCCTCAGCTGCTGTTGTGAGTTGTATCTGAGCCAG
This sequence comes from Caloenas nicobarica, assembly GCF_036013445.1. Taxonomy (NCBI): domain Eukaryota; kingdom Metazoa; phylum Chordata; class Aves; order Columbiformes; family Columbidae; genus Caloenas; species Caloenas nicobarica. The sequence goes on along the minus strand of NC_088246.1, from coordinate 42,181,976 downwards.
AGTTCAAGCTCACCATTGGATCTGAGCATTTCCTCCTGTAGCAACAAATCTGACCCAGTTTAAACATCCGTTTGTTTGACTGTCAAGCCTTATCCACATTCTGCACCAAAAGAATCGTATTCTTAGACAAGGTCATCAACAATTACCACTGTCACCCCTTCCCATACAACTTTAGATTATAAAGTCTTAGCCTCAGACAGGAGGAACTGATGTTGCGGTTGCATTGCTACTCAGGGATTACTCTCCACACTCTCAAAGCCCCAGAAAAATACTTTAAATTCCAGTCATCATGCACTAAAATTTGAAAACAGCAGAAACCTCCATATGCTTTTCAGAAATTAGGGGAAAGTAATCTAAATATCAGGTCCCATAAGTTCTTTTGAGCAGAGATGAAAATTATGCATTCGCTCTACAGCATTCCAATGTGTATTTTGATGCAGGGTAAATTAATTGTCTCTGCTAATTTACTGCAGTTACTTCACAACCTCCTTAATTAAACAGCTCTGTGCAACATTGTTGTTCCAATTCCTTCAGAATAATGGCTTCCTTTGGTGTATTTTTTAACTCATTGAGCATATAGATGTGTACAGCATGTCAATAAACAAATCTAGACATATTTGTGGGAACAAATCCATCACTATCTTGTTTAAGAGGCAAGTTCTATTTGTCAATCATCCACCAGCATGATTCCATCAAGAGCCTGGAAGGGGCTGCCTACACCACAGCTACACCAGAGCCTTCTGCTCTTGCAGATGCCTCCCTGCTTTCTGTGTCCCTGTCCAGAAACGGAATCAGGGATCCAGGGCAGCAGTTGCCCCCTCTTCCCTCTCCAAGCTGGGGTGAAGGAAGGAGTACCCACTTCCACATCTATGTCTAAGACAGAAGACAAGAGAAGTATGAGCTCTCCAGCAAGCCAAGCATAGGCAAAGCACGGCCCTGAGCTAGCGCGTGGGAGGGTTACAAGGAAAAAACTGCTATGGCAGTAGTAAGTAGTTTAACTGAGCCGCCTCCAAAACAGCCTTCTTCAACCAGGTAGCTAAGCTAGCTCAGCAGGGCTTACAGCTTTACAGATGCTCAGCAAATAGGAACCACACTACTCAGTTTAATGCACCCTGTAGCTGTGTCTGTAGTCAACCACTGCTGCACTTGGAGCTTGAGTAAGCACATTCCAATTTTACAAGATCTGTACAAGTTAACACAAGCACTTTCAAGCCATATTTCTGCAATACACAACAACTACAAGTGTTCCAAGGTTTTCTTCCCAAATATAGCAGGAAATAAGTTTGCTCACAGAATTTAGCCTCCATCTGGAACAAAGACAAATAAAGATACAGAGCTATTCAGAACAGCCTTAAGTAGACAGTGACAACCAGTAGTCAGGGAAAAGAAAAAAAAAAAAAAAGGCCTTCTTCCTCCTCTCCTTTTTAACTGAGGAAACTGGCAAGGAAAGAAATTAAACCAGCTTTTGATGAGCTCCTATTAGTTTCTGTCTGGATGCCAGCTGCCCCCACCTGCAAAATGCAGCAAAAAAGAAAGCAGCTTCCCTACCTGGCACAGCAGCAGCATCCAGAGAGCAGAGCAGCATCCCATATGGGAGCTGGCTCACTCTGTAAGACTGATTTCCTCTAAGCAGCTGAGCTAAATGAAGGCATGAAAGCCCTAATTAAGGAGACTGGGCTAACTGCTGCTTTAGTTAGCATAGGCTAGCAAGCATATCAGCATATAAACTTTTGTATGGGCTAAAAGCAGCCCTCACAGAAAATGGTTGTCTGTCATGTACAAAAGAGTAGGACAAGAACTGAATTAAAGGGGAATAACTGAAAAGGGAATATCCTCTAGGTACTGAAGCTCAGTTACTTGTACACATCTTTTCTCTGCTAACTGCGCAAACTCCTCTTGCCCTCACAAATCTGTGTAGGCTCAAGACAAGACCCTATGTAGCTATGTAATGAGAGAAGAAATTAGTTTCTACCATGCTGGCTTACATGTCCTCATGTGAGGAGTCTGTAAAATAAGCTGTGGAGAAGTCGGTCTCTGGCACAGGTGAAGCTGGAGATTCCTTACAGAGGCGGTGCACCCAGGAAGAAAAAGCCGTGCCACACTAAAGAGGAGAATAGCTGGGAGAAACCCAAAGGTCTGTGGGCTTCCAGCAAAAATACCAGGTTTCTGACACTGTAAAGAGATGCAAAAGAGGTTCCATGCAAGGATTTGCTGCTTGAATCCTCCTTCTACCTTCCTGTTGTGCACAGGCATAAAAATTGCATGGGAATGCTGTAATACGTTTAAGCACTGGTTTTATATATGTGTTTTGGTTGGTTGCTTGCTTGGTTTTTTTCATGGAAGTGTGTTACACTATATGCTCGTTCAAAGTTTGTAGTTACCTCTGCTATGTTATGCCACCTCTGTGTGTCACTTAAGGCAAAATGACAAGCAAGGCTTCACCAAGGTTACAAGATACTTGTGGGGCTGGACCACCCTACTTCTCAATGCCAATGCACTCCTTTTCCAGCTGGAATCATGCAGGAAAAATAAGTATAAACAGGAAGAAAAGCATGGAGAGATCTTCCCTACAATAATACGGAACTATAAACATAAATCATATATTTCTGCTCTTAATGAATGCATACTTTACCATACAAAATAGCATTCAGCTGTAGACTTTTAAAGTGAAGTATTCATTTGTTTAGAACTATTTTATAAGACCTGAATTTCATCATATATTTATATGTGAGTTATTCTGTGTTGCAGATGTGGCAAATCTACTATGTATTTCTCAGGGAGAACTCTTGCATTGTACATCTGGTTTAAAGTTGGTGTTGCAAATTATAAAATAACTAAGGGATAATGAGATTATATGACAAAGCAGAAACAGTTCTCCTGATTCCCTTTATGTCTTAGATCGGAAGTTTGTCAGGACTAGTCAATTATCCGTTAAAACCTGGAAAGTCCTGTCCCAAGAGGAGGGCGTTGCTGTGCCATAAGGCCCATGGAGAGGACAGGCAGGTTGTCCCAAAAGCCATCCAGGGGACAGGCTACGAGCTGCAGTATCACTGAACGTATACAGGGAGTTCTGCGCTCAAGGACACTGTATGTGAATATCTAGGATGTGCAAAGGAAACACAGCCCAAGCCAAGCATCTATCTGATCCTGGGTATGTCAGAAGCAAAAGGAAACAAGGCTGAGACTTCTCCAGCCTGGTTTCATAGTGGTACCATGGGGACTGGGCAGACCAGCCCAGGACTGGCAATTTCCCAGACCCACATTGCTCCCAGCTCCAAGAAGACTGTGCACACCTTAGCACATCATCTGAGCTGCACCTTGAACAGCACCACCACCACTCAGAAAGAAGCAGCAGCCTCCATTGAACATCTCAAGACTTCACAATTTCTTTCACTTTAAAAAGGTACTTCTGAAGCTTGCCAGATATCTCACTACCTCCTGCTCTAGTTTTTTGTTTCAGAGGATGAGCTGGAGGCAGGCAATAATAGCCATGAAGATTAAAACAATCTGATTATTTAAGATCCTAACAACAACAGAGAATTGTATTTATATTAGCATTTCCCTCTCAAGAGCTGGAGGATCATCTTTGTGGTGATCTCACGCAGCTTGTTGTTCACATACATTATTTAAAACTGATTTGGGCTATCAGTCTTCTCAAAGACAGAATTCCCCAAAACACACAGACCTTTTCTTACTGTTTTGCCTTTCGTGTACATAAATGAAGATCCTTGCTCTTCTCCAAAAATATTCTCCTAAGTATTTCTGGCAGACAGGTTGTATGAAATGAAACCTCAGCATAAACAGATTTTACATCCCCTCTTGTTTTCCGTCTGATAAAGATACTGGTAGATCCAAGCCATATTTTAAGGTTATAGAGCCATAATAAAGTTGTAATAATACAGCAGTGCAAAAAAATTATTGTATGCGAAACAGAATTGAATACTCTATTGTATCAAATATAACCTCATTTAAAGAGATTTGAATAAATACCCAAACAGCAAAAGCAGAATTAGGTTTTATTGTTTTTATGCCAAACAAGCTTTAATGCTTTAGAATAACCAATGCAATACTGCTAAAGAAAAAAAAAAATAAAGACCTTGCAGACATCTTATCCTTTCTATTTTGTTGAGAGAGACAGGATATGTATTTGGACAGAAGGATTAACAATTCACTTTCTCAGGACAGAACTCCTGTGGACAGCACTGCTGACCATGCATGCTGTCTTTGCCCACAAGGATCTTCAGCTCCTACTGAAGTCAGTGAGGGTCTGTCAGTATGTTTATTTGTGCATTGAGTCTCCCTAACAGTCAGTGCCTCCCAGAAAAAGAGAAATAAATGAGGTGGCCATTCAGGTCAGGGGCCAGGGTCAGCATTGGGGTAGAACATATTGCCTTAATATTGTTGCTGTGGTGCAACCCATAGCGTTTAGGAGGCTGCTTTTCAGGACACAGTCTCTGAGTCAGGTGTCTATTATGGGTGGCTCCATCGACAGGTCATTGGCAATCCAAAGGGAGCAATGTCTTTGGTGTGTACGTCCCTAAAAACATATCAGAATGTAGAGTCAGAGAGAGGCTAGAGGAATGAAAAGGAAGACTTAGAAAGCATTGAGCAAAACAACCGCAAAATAAAGAAACACACCCCTTGCAAATGTATTAGTCCTAACATGATTGTGCTGGGACACAGTTCCATTCAAAACAGTGATGCTAACACTGTTGCTGAATGTATTCCAGCCCACATCCATTCAGCAGGCAGCAGGTTTAATCACAGCTCAGAGCTCAGGATGCGAATTCTCTGCAAGATCATTTCAGCCCCTGAAACTCACTGTAGTGTCAGAAATTGTGGTAGTTCCACATATTTATGATCTCTAGCTCTATGGCAACCTTAGTAAAGTCATTGCATTGATATGTGAATACGTCATTTTATAATTACTCTCATTTTATTTTAGAAAGTAAAGTTCCTCATTATGCACTAATCAGACTTCTAATCCCTCAGCGTTCCCTTCTATGCCCTCCTTAGGGAAGCCATAGAGACTTATCAAATATGCCACCTTCTTTTTTTAATGTGCTCATAAGAAGTCATCAGATAAGAGGCACTCTGGCATCAGAAAAATGATTAAGCTATTTACAGTGAGTATATCCACAAATGAGGATATGATTAATTCAATAAAATCTGTATTAAGAGGTCTATTTTTGAATAACAAAGCTTCCTTCTCAATTATTTTAAAATCTAGGCATTATGCGCTAACTATAAAAGTTACACATGCGTTACTTCCTTGGCATATAATAAATAGAAAGCAAAATTCTTATTACTTGATGAACATAAGAACAGCCATAATGGGTAAAATTAAAGGCGTCCTCTCCATGGCACTGATAAGAATGCATGGTCCCAGATGAACCATCCAGCTTTTGGCAAGCAGTAGCTCAGGAACCTGTTAAGCTGGGGGCTTTATCAAGCCTTATACAGCACTGGTAACTGGAAAAAAAAAAAAAACAAAACAAAACAAAACAAAACAAAACAAAAAAACCCCACACAAATATACACACAAAAACCACACACAGAACTACAAATAGTTGCACCAGCCCTAGCCACCCACCCATTTTAACTACTGTCTGTGGCCAGAAATAGATCCTTGTGGTGAGGCACATAAAACCCAGATTGAGGCAAACGGTATCTGGTAACATCTGGCTAATCTACCTAAGATTCAGGAAAGCATTTGAATATATGTGTAAGTCCATATCTCCTGGAAGCTGCATGTTATCATAATTTTGAGTGAAGTGTGTGCCAAAATGCTGCCCTGAAAAGGAATGTCATTCAAAAAAAACCCAGAAGTTATTTTTATTTTCTAAGGTATGGATTTCTTTTTTCTTTTTTTTGCTTCACATTCAGGTAAATGTAATAAAAATCTCTTCAGATGTTTGTAGCAATGGGTCTCCAAATTATTGGTCAAAAAGGAATACCTCTTTGGTTTTGCAGCTTTTTAATTTCATTCGATAACAGTTACTTGTTCCTGCATCCTCTGGAGGGTGAACAGAAATGGAAACATGTCCTCTACTTTTTATTGATTTTATCCCAGAGATATAGTTTCTTGTTGCTTTTAATCTTCTCTTCTTTTCTTTCTTTTCATCTGAGGAAGTTTCCCATGCTGCTAAGCATGCTGGCTTCTCTGAATGTCTTTTATTTTAGAGAAATCCTTTCTGAGACATAGCAGTAGAACAGTATCTGTTGCTCTAGCTGAGGCTATCAGTGACATGTCCAACTTACATGGTGGCTTTCTCACATTTTCAATATTATTTCTCATCGTATTCCTCTTAATCACCAAACTATTATAACATCCTTATGTCTATTTATTAATTTGTTTGCTTTTGCTACTGCTGAAAAATATGGAGCAAGGTTGCTTTTTATGAACCATTCAGTATTGCACCAGGGTCCTTGTATGAGTTCGTTTAGTGACCATTATGGGCTTTCCTTTTATCCTTCCTGAAGTGTCTACTTCAAATAGATGAAGAGGTTTTTTCTACATGAACAAAGGTCGTATTTCCAGCTTTCAGAAGACAGTACACTTTAAATTTGCCACAAATCAAATACAAAATATAGTTTGTCCTGTATTTCAGACCAGTGTAATTTCTGGTGTATGTAGGTTTGGAGAGGTAAGGTAAGAAGAAACATTTCTTATTACTATTTATGTAATTATGGACTTAATTATGGTCCCAGCACTCGGATTTAACACGTAAAAAATTGCCACAGGAATTGTTTCCCGATCTCACCTCATTTTTGCTGGATAAGTTCATAATACCTTAATTTACACATTTTCCAACTCTTTATCAGCTCCCTTTCTCCACAAGTATGCAAACATAATCATCCAGAAAGTCCTCTCAGCCCCACAAAGCAGAACACATGCCTCATATGAACTGCTGTCAACACAAACAAAAGGTAATGAGAAGTTAGAAAACCCTTTAAAGATTGATTTTCTGGGACTTTCTGCTGCTCTACCATAAGAACGCACAAACTTTACCTCTTCTGTGTGGACAGACAGAGAAGACAGTATGCCTAGATTGGAACACTACAAAGCTCTTCAGGGCAAAATAGTCACCTCAACCTTCCCCATGGACTCTGTTCAAGATGGCAAAGCCTCTGTATTAACGCAGCATTGGCAAGGGAGCCTGCAATGGTTTCGGTTAATATCATGCTGTGATGGTCCAAGGATTGACTTTCAAACAGGATTTTGTAGTACTTAATAAATGCATAACGTAGCAGCGGTTCTTGTCCCTCACCATCTTCCATTAAAAATGCAGCTATTTGTCTAATCAGTCTGAAAAATAGGAGTGTAGTTCACAATACCCACCTAAGTCCAAGACACTTAATTCAATGTGCCTTTAGTACTCCGTTACAAAAATTACTGACCGGCCAAGAGTCAGGTCCCTTTCAGCTCATACTGGCCATGCGGGCATGGAGCGCATCAAGCATCTTAATTGGTCAGACATGGAAAGAAGAGTAAGGTTTAGCTCTGGCAGAAACGAGTATATCTTGGATAATGTTTAAGCTTTTCTAGTTAATTATAGAAAGTGTCAGACGATGTTATACAAGGGAAGAAAGCAAAGGGTAAGAGCAATAATTACCATGAAATTCATTGCCCAAAGTGTCAGACCAAGTAATAACTAGGATTCTTCATGTTAAGAGAACAGGTAAAATTGGTAACATGAGCAAATACTTTATGAGAGTTCTAAGGTCCAAGTGAAAGTGTATTAGACAAATGTAAAATTTTAATGTTTCAACATATAAAGGTTGTTATGAACTCTGGGTTTTACTGCACCGCTTTCAGCTAAGAAGCATATCGAAGCTTAGAGCGGGGCAGCTTTAGAAGTTAAATCATGTTCATACATACCTGGGTAGACAGCGCCATGAAATAAAGCAGACCTGTGTGTTAAAAACAAATAGCAAAATTAAATCACATCTTGCAACTTTAAAGGCTAAATCATGTAAATTAGCTGGTCTCTAAGGCAGGTACTCAAGGGCAGAATATGCTGGCCTCTCTTCAGCCTGATCAGCAGCATTAGCAAGGGGGCTGTAATACTGCAGAGCAAGTGTCTGTACTGAAGGTTCCAACTTACTTCTCAGAATTGCCCTAAGGCTTTCATGAAGACCACGGCAACAGGCAGTTTGAACCCTGACATACCTGTGGCTCAAGGTCTCTTTTGAGTCTCCACTCAAATCACCTTCCATGGACCAGACCTCCTGATTCTCTCCACAACTGAGGTTGTCCAGCTCCAGGTAAACCCTTTGCAGACTACCACAGAGAGGATGGTCAGGGTACGAAGAGGTAGGCTAGCTCCCAAGGGCAAGTGACAAGAGAGCTTTAAGAGGTGAGGCCATTAATATGATGGCTCTCATTTCCAGAATGGCAAGAAGAAACATGCCCGATTCCTTGGGATGGGAGAGGGATTTGACACTCACAGTTTTGAGACATATTTTCAAACATCCTTTCCTCCGATTGCTGTGGTTGTCTCCAGAAAGCCAGATAATGAACACAATCACCTTCAAGATTAAAAAAAATGACATGCCTTAGCAGGTATCAGAAGATTTCCTTTTGACGTGATGAAGTTGCTTTCACTTCAGAAAGCATTTTTTACAAAGTCACATATTCAAGGTTAATAACAAGATCTGAGGTGTGGAAATCATGAAGTGAATGGAAAGATGGCCTGAAAAATTTAAAACAGAGTTACATGAAGGACAGGGAAAGACTGAAAAAGTAGCTGCATCTTGCGTGAATGACAGAAACACTAAAAGAATGGATAACAAAGGAAAACAGGTGCAGCAGAGAGATGTTGAATGGCTTTGATCATTCAAAGGCTTAAACCTGACAGTATTTAATACTGATGGACAGATATGAAAAGAGGATGATAAAAAGAAAGGGATGCAAAGCAATAACATTCAACTTCATGAAGAATAAAAAGTGAAAAGGGACAAAAGAGTCAAAACAGTAAAGACAAAACAATCAAGGAAAACAAATCCTGTCTGATACAAACACATGATAGAAATAGGGTCTGTAAAGGAAAAGACAGCATGGAGAAGATTCTAACCCAAAAATAAATTTTAAAAAAAATTACATATATGCATTATACATCATCAGGAAATTGCAGAATATGCCCCAGTGGGAGAAGATCTGCTCCTGAAGGTGCACCCTGGTCATGGCAAAGCAGAGGAACTTGCTTCTTGGCTGTTTCCTGCCTAAAACACACTAATACTTGTATTAGCTTTTCTCAACCACACACCACCAGAACAGCCTTGGAAACCAGTCTTGGAGATGTAATATTATTGCTGTGTTACATTTGCTTTCACGTTATTCCTATACCTGCACGAAATTTGTCACACTGATTATTAATCTCAGATGTTGTCAGATTTGTAACAGCAGGGATTTGTTGAAAATAAGGATTTCCTGCAGGACAGGCATGGAGTTTTGGTTTGTTTGTTTTGTTTTGTTTTTTACAATTCTGTGATTTTTTTTTTTCCTAAAGGAGATTTGTGAAAAAAATCCAAAACAGAATTTTTGCCTGTTTCTTACTATTCTCGCAAGGAATCATTCCTCCTCCATGCCCAGATGGAGGCAACTCCCATAGTTATGTTCTTGGAGCACTGCAATATCCTCAAATTTAGTTTTTAGTTTGTTGTTCTATGAACACTCTTGCCAGTAGACTCATTCTCTGAATATTCATTGACAGGAAAACACAAAGGAGTGCAAACGAATGCAAAAAGATGCTATTTAAAAATGTTACCAGAGCTTCAGAAGCTGGACCACATCCAGGAGCTATACTTAACAAGTAATGTTAATGTGTTGCAAAGGGAACACATATTAATGGTATAAAACTGTTACCTTGTGTCATACATCACATCCGGTGACATCTGCACTTACAAGTTCCTGAAAAATTGTCTTGCCTGAATTTCAGAAAAGTTTACCACTGAAAAGGTCTGCATTACAGCTTGTAATGCACAATTTTCTATATAATTACAGTGCAAGGCTGCCTCTGATTTTGGGCATTAGGTTGATTCTGAATCAGATAAATCATAATTTCATCACCCTGAAGTTAATTGCCACAATTAAGTTCTGCCAAACAGTCAAAATGCATCTTCCTAGAGCAGGAGCAGCCATCACTGCTCCCCTTCTGGCCCAACAGGTTCAGCCTATTTTACCAAAGTTCAAAAGGATTAACCTGTTTTAATTTTTGATAAGTGTAAACACAAACAACAAGAGAGACCTGGAGCTTAATTACTGGCCTGCTTACTCAGCAGCTGAGCTACAGCCTTCTGAAAGCTTCTCTCAGCAGAAGTGCTTCCACAGAGCTGGGGCAGCCTTGCCAGCGAGGTTGTCCCCACACCACAATGCAGCATCCAGTGCTTCAATTAGTCTTTGTCTCATTGAATTTGTGCAGGGGATAGTTGCAGCCAAGAAGCCTTCCTCGATGACTTCTCTGAAATTGCATCATTTCAAGAAGTCAAATTTTCTTCAACTGCTTTTACTCTTATCTGTGCCTTCCAACAGAAATTGTAGATCAGTACCTGGAGGCCACTTGCTATGGTCACAACCCAAGCATCCCCCTTCAGGTGTGAAACTCAAGCCTTTTTACTGCTTAAGGCAAATTCACTGGAGCCAGAAGTACTTTAACTAACCTTTTTATTGCTGTTGCTGTGTTCTGAACTTTTCCATTTCACTAAGGTTAATTTAAAAAAAAAATCACAAATATTTCAGATGATGAAAAAATTGCTGCTTTTTGGCAACATACATGGTTATTTGTTTCTTTAGCTAAGGGCAGAGTCATCCAATGAGAAAACTGTGCTGTGTAGCAGAAATAATAATGTAAAATAAGGCATTCTTAAGTCAATATTTCTGGGGAAGTGGAATAGGGAGATTCACATTTATTTTGCTGTTTTGAAATTTACTTACCAGCAGCTGGCAAAGGTTTGTCCCTACATTAAAAAATCTGATATTTTACTTGTAAATTTCCCTAGTTTTTTTCTAGAACAGAAGCCCAGAGGTAAAATATTAATATCATTTAAAATCCTACCAACAAGGACAATGTGTAAGCAACATTGTCCCATGCACGCACAGAGACACACACATCACAAAGAATGTATTGATTCCTTCCTGTAAATGAACACTGCAATTAACAGTACTTTTGGGATACTAATGGGGATCTCAGTCTAACCACAGACTGTAATAGGCTCACAACATACAAAAGCTGTGGGAAAATATTGTAGACTTCATTTACTTCCTGGCAAGAAAAAAAAAAAACAAAACTAATCATTTTTGTGTGTTGACTAATTTCAAACCTACTGATTACCTTCCCAAGGGCTCAGCTTATTTTCAGTCTAATAACCATATTGTACTACAAGAGCTGAGGGTAGAGAAATCCCCTTTGTAACCTAGCAATGAAACAATGTGTTTATAGGAAAACTAAGTGAGACTGATAGACTTGTTAATAGATCAAAAGAATTTTTGGGCAGAGTGCCCCAGGAGTAAATTGTTACAGCTGTACCAGCTCTTGGAAACATCAGATATTCCTGGCAATGCTGTTATGAACTTCCATGTAGATCATGTATGTTCTCTAATACCATCTGCTCGCCTGATAACTTTGGCCTTCAAAAGGTACATTTCCCTCCTCAACCTTTGTATAAGCAGCTCTCAGGCCATTTTGCACAATTAAGCAGAAATCCCTCTTCTCACTCTTCAGACTCTGGGAGAAGATGGATTATAGTACTGGTCACTGCCAAAGTAATTTAAACCTCTTGATTTAAGGATTGCTGCACCCATAGAGAGGGAAGGCTTTCTTGCATCAGGTTGACAAGACTCAGCTTTACAACTACAAAAGAAAAAAGTGAGGATAAACTAATATCTAGATTTGCTATGATGAAATACATAATCAAAAGATGCATTATAAAGATTTTTAAGAAAGTGGAATTTCCTTATGGGATCCAGCATCTCAGCTAGCTTCAATAGCCACTGGAGCAAGTGGGCTGGAATGCTTCTCCTTTTTAACTTGAGATCCCTTCCCCTTCTCTTTTTTCCATTTCGGTTTACCTGCCTGTCCTTCCCTGCGATTTCGCACTGAAAAACCTTCAGAGGTTTACAGAACACTGCTTTCTCCCCACTCCATGTTAATTTTCTTTTCCATGGCTTTATTCCTGTAGACTTCAAGCTGCCTTCTCTGGCTTCTGGCCACCTGAAAACACCGCAGTGTGCCTGTATGAATTGCATCTCTTGGGAAGTAGAAGTGGAATGTCTGGAATGATAGTGTTTACTCTATTATATTGTTCATTTACATCCTGCCTTGACATGCAAAAATTAAAAATCTGTTGTAAAGGTGGGGCTCAGGTCCTACTTTACATCTTACTAAATTCTGGAGAATCGTATCACAAGCATCTTTTCATGCTCTGATGACCCATTTCACAGGAGAAACAGGAAAACTGCCTGTTACATTATCTTTCCATGCTTATTTACAAAGATGGATAATGTTTCCACAGAAAATCTCAGCACTGGTCTGAGCTCACATGAGCAATTTCCCCATTGCTGCTGCCTATGCATTGTAACATGCACAGCAGGGCTATAACATGGGATCTGTGAAGACAGCAGGCATCTGTCTTGCTACCAGACATCAGTCCTGCCTGTAGCTTGCCCTTAGCTCAGTAGCTTTCTCCTTTCCCTCTCTCCATATATAGTGATTCTATATCACTGCACATGCAGACCACACATGCACATATGCCCATCTGAGCATTTGAGTTCAACCTGAATGAAAGCTACGTACAATAAGGTCTTAACCATACTTACTTTTCAGAAGCCCCTTAATTACTTATTTGATTTAAGAAAGTCAGCCTTGTAAGAATATATTTAATTTTTTAGGCATCTTTTTGGCATATTCGTTTTTATCATGGCTATGAACTTGGAAATGAAATTACAGTTCCACTGCCATCAGAGGCCATTCTGTGTTAAGAGGCCCAGGTATCCTGCCCCAGTTTGTGATCTTATGCAAACAAGCCAAAGTCTGATCCAGTGTCCGCTTTTGCCTAAAGAAATGCAGTGATTTCAAAACCAGTTACTTTCAGATAACTGCAAGTTTTTATCCCACAGGTATGTGAACCAGATGAATGCAAGGTACTCAAAGTTAGCCAAGAAAATTACACAGTGATTGAATAGATGGAAGTATGCAAGGTCACACTAGTAGTAAGTCATTGTTTAAAGATACTGTGGGTTATTATCAAGGATTGTGGTGGCTTCTCCGTAACAATAGATGTCTTAGTCAAGATGTATTTACTACAAGACATGCCATTGCACCAAAGCAGTAAGAGACAAAGAGGCCTGTGTTATGCCAGAGGCCAGAAATTATCACATTTTTTTCCTCTTAGTAGGACAGCAGTTTTCACAAACAGTTTCTCTTACCTCCAGATCCAAGTAAGGAGTTGTAGGCTTTTTCTACTGCTACACAAGTGAAAAGGAGTTAATTACTTGGGTTGGGACAAGGATCTTGGAAAAGGCAGTGGGATCCCTGAGGAAACCTGAAAACAAAACTCAAATGAGTCAGGCAGACCTCCTCCAGGATGCCCTGCAGCCACCCTGCCATGATTTCCTTGTGTACCACAACTTCAAAAGTTCTCCACTCTGCTGCTCCTGCTGTTGCACTGTACATGGGGGCATGGAAGCTAAATACCTATTTTTCTGATGATGCCAACTGGCTACCAATTGGTTATACACTTATTAATGCAGTGCAGAAGAAAAATCTACATGAATCCACATTTACCATTATTCCTGAGTCCAGTATTTGGCTGCTAGTTTGATTTAAATGAAATACATTTTCCAGCTATGCAGAATTCCAGCAAATAATGTAATTAATGTCTTTCACATAGCTTGAGCCACTTGTGTTATTGGATAATCTCTCACTAACATCAATTAGATCAAAACTTCCTCTTCCACCAGTGACATAACCTGTTAAAGCACACAGATGCATTCAGGAAAACTAAAATGCAGGGATGGTTTTCCACATGTAGATGCTAAATACCTCCACTATCTTCAAGGCCATCATGGTTAAAACATCACATATTTACTTTCATTGTAATCTGTGCATTTCTAAATGAATAAGCACAAACTGATTTGTTACCTGGGACAGAAAAGATGTGATCCTATTTGCAAAGTCATCACACAATCAGTGTGCAAGACTTCTTCTGCATAAAGTTTTGACCAGGTTTAGCAAAATATCCTGGGATAAAAGAACTATAAAAATGCAAATTTAAATTTGCTGTTGTAAATTCATGAATGGACGTTTTTAAGGGGATATCTCCAAATTGCTATACTCAATTGTTAAAAATGGCACTTACAGCTGTCTAACATCCTTGGGACAAGGGAGCGCAAACATAAAGGGAAATTGGCAGGCCCTAAGTGCATTGCCCTTGTCTGTCCTTCCCTAGAAGAATTAGGCTAAGACATTTTGATACTTAAAGGAGGTTGAAGGAACATTTAATGGCTCAGTTACAGTTCTCTGCCTCATAGTTATGCATTGGCAGACCACATCAAATCACCAGCACAATGTAAATACTTCTGTAGAGGATCACTGAAAGAAGTCAGGCACCACTGCGCCATTAGTGCACAAGCTAAGGTACAGATTTTTCACAACGAGTCGCTGAAAAATACACATTTAGGATAATATTAAACAATCGACCAAGAAGGGGAGCTCTGAAGCAACGTCAGTTCAGCTTTTCAGTTATCATTTTCCTGGTGTTTCTAAAATTATGTGTTAAAATAAACCAGGCACAAAAGCAATTGGATAAATGAGACTTCAAAGACACACAACTGTAAAACTGATTATCTTTTGAAGAAAGATCGTATTAAATGTATTAACTGTTTAACAGTTTATATAACAGTTGGTAGGAACCGTAGTGTAGAAGGAACATGTGGCAGACATGGAGTTGGGGCCCTACATAGAACTAAGTTAAGAAATAAGACCCTTCCCTGGGACAAACAAGAAATTTCTTGTTATTGCAAATAATAAATCATGAGTGATATAAACCAGAAAGATATTTACAGTAGAACTAGATCTAAGTTTTAGTCAACAGACATGCAACTCAAAGCTGTTCTTAGCAAATAAAACTCCACTGCAGTTCTCTAAAACACTTTGGAAAACTGAGCGGAGTGTTGTTTGTATCATCCATGGTGTAACAGTAACATAATTCTTCTCTGTGGATATACTCTAAATATATTCCCTATGACAAATAAATCTCTGACTTAAAATATTAGGCCTATATTTTTAGAACTGACTAGCCATTTTCTAGTCCTCAGCTTCTGATGGCACAAAATAACATGATTTCAGAAATGTAGATACTTAAACCTCTATATAATAGGTTCCTCCAAGGCATCCTAAAAAGGGTATCTCAAAAATTACAACTTCTTGAAGTTTAAATTTAAATTTAGGAAGTTCAGGAAAGGTCTAGACACAAGGACTGAAATCTCCAGGCTTTTTCACAGAAGACTTAACAGTACAGGCAACCATAGAACAAGTTTTACCAGTGTACATTTCTAACGGTCACCCAGACTGATGTGACGGGATCAGTTCTAAGGATCAGGAGATCATTTAACCTTCAAACATTTTAAACTGATGTCTTCTAGCTACAGTTGCAGGAGGAAGAACACCTAAACTCTAAATTTGGCATTGTCAATAATTTCTAGTATTTTTTGTTTCTCATGTTTTCAGGTCTCTTCCAGTGTCATTTAATGATCATATAATGTCAAAAAGTTCCTTCCACAGGAGGTAAGTAGTAGCATTTGCTTGAGTGACTAAATTGTATTTTATTTAACTGAATCATACTGTGTTAGATTAAATTAAATGTTTTGAAAAAGAACCAGATCACACATGCAGTACTTTGCACCTCTGGAAAAACTTCTAGGCGGTTACTGACCTTTCAAGCACAATATTTCAGCTCTTCATTATTGTCTTGAGCTCCAATCTGACTCTGAAAGCACAACTAGTCCTTCAGTGGAATTGGGCTGAACTCTGATTTATGAGCAGGCAGAAAAAAATGCAGCTTCCTAAACATTATTTTAGACTTCACATTTATATGAAATAATAACCTTCTTCTTTTGGAATACTGACTCCAGGAACTGATTTTACTGTAAATGATATATCTTTCTCTAGAAATAGCCCATATAATTCAGTGATTTTTTTTTCTCCCAGCTTCTGAATAGTTTTTTATTAATTGGACTATTTTTGGATATAAGAACATCCGTGAAGTCTACATCTCAACTCCTCCATAACTTTCTGATTCAATAGGTTGAAGAAGTCTGTAGTGTCAAACCAACAGCCTGTAATTTTGAAACTGATAGAAAGACTTCTCTGTCATCCAGAGTCAATAGGCTTAAAAGTCTGAAACTGTACATTTCATTACTACAGATCTAGGAAAACTTCAAAGCCAAATGGCTGTTTGGAGCTTATTTCATCTTAGAAGCAATATTTGACTTTCCTTGAATCATCAGTTACTTAAGTGAGAATTGCAAGGTAAAAGTCTGAGTTTGGCTCTCATTCCAAATTTAAAGTTCAGCATAAAAAGAACTCACTGTCTTTCACATCTATAATTATTTTAGGGGTGAAGTCTTACACACACAAAAAAATGACAATCCCACTTACAAGCCTTTTTTTCTTCTATTTCAAGTGTATCCATGCAGTTTGCAGAATAGCTGATTTTGCTAGGAAAATAGTGGGTATATTTAATCCTTTACCTGTTTTTATTTGGTCCTGCACTTTTCCCATGAAATATTAATCCTCTGTTTATCCTCAGAAATCTCTCTCTAGTGAAGTCTTGAAAATCGGCACCTTATCTGTGATACTGCTACCGATGTGCTCTCAAATAGGAAAGGGAATACAAGATCTTCACATCAAGACTCATCTATCTACAATTCATTATGCTGCTTTTAGTGGTCCCAACCTTCCACAGAGCCAGAGGTGCTATAACTAGAAGTCTTTCAAAGGTGGTGCAATGGGGGAATGCACTACTGAAGCATCATTCACATAAAACACTTACGGGCAGTGTGCAACACACATTGTACTAGAAGAATATTGTAGAAGTTGAAAAGAGTGCTGTTATGGTGAGCTGGTTTACAAGCTACACTGACAGTTTTATGGAAGGATTTACCTTCCAGATTGCAGCACATAATTTAACATACTAAACTATTGTCTCCAGCACAAGGAAGAAGTTCTATTTTTAAGGGAAAACCATGATAATACAAATACAGATTGGCTTATTTCCTGTCTGCTGACACATGTCTGGGGAGCACTCTTTCCTCTCCACTGCTTTTCTGCAAATAAAATATTCTGAGCAACTGATGTTTGAAACCAGCATGCCAAACTCAAATACCTCAACTATTTTTCAGCTTTCTCTGTGAAAAGCAATATCCGGGTAGCTTTAGAAAACTGCCAGATTATTTTTAAAACCAGACTCCTGACTCACTCCCTCCTCTTGTGCTTGGATATATGTGATTCAGTGGAAAACACATCCTGAATAATATTATTGCGGTAAATATACTACATGTGAGTAATGGTTGTGATAATTATTAGATTGAAAAATTAGGTCAAAAGATCAGTCGGATAAGCATTACTTTCCTCCCAAACTCAGAAGAATTTTGTTGTCAGTCAGGAAGCAGCTGCTATGCAGCAGTGATTGGTACTTATTTTGCTACACCCTCTTCAAGACTGTAAACCTCAAGCTCTTTAACCAGTTCAGTATAGGGGTAAAGGAGGGAAACAGCCCTGAGCCAGGAGCAATAAGGAGCACGCGCTCTTTGCTCACTGCCTAGCCAGTATTTCTGATCAGCGACACAGCTGGTGGGTGCTGTGGATGAGGCGCCAGCCCCCGGGCTGCCCCCGGGTGCTGCGGCACAGCACGCCACACGTTCCTGGCAGCAGGACCAGCCAAAGGCACATGCACAACATTGACAATTATTGGTAACGTATAACAAAAATATTTTAATAGGAGACAAATAACCACTGCCATCATGTTGGTTAATCCTAATCCTTGGGTTTTATTGCCCAAGTTGCAACAGTAGGTCAAAATTTCTCCAGTGGATTCTGATTCCTACAACTGGAAATGTTTCTGCTTAGCAGATGGCCCATTATTTGGATTGGATGGATTATTAATGTAGTCACGTCTCTCTGTGTTACTCATAAATGTATAAAATAAACCTGCTGCACTGTCAGGAAATTCCATCCCTGCCTTCTATTACCTCTTCCTGAATGGAGGAGAGGGAAAAAAACTTAAAACCAACCCTGATGATCTTTTAATACTTTACGTATGAAGAAGAGAACTCCTGACCTTCGACCACTGCCAAGTCACTGAAAAAGATTTAGATTATCTTTTTGCCATCTCTTTGTATATAAGGTAATAAGTATGAGGTTTGCTTTTATTTATTTGAGGCTGAACTTAGCACAAGTACACAAAAGGATCAAGACAGAAAAATGCGAAGAAAAAAGTACCACCACCACCACCAACAGATCAGTCTCTCATCACCATACATCTTTTCATTATGAAAGGTTTTTCCTTCTCGCATTTCTATGTCCTATTTTTCCAGAAAGGGGAATTTTAAGAAGGATATCTTTAAATTATCTGTCTTAAAATTCACATGAAACAACAGAGAAAAACAAACACTACAGCACTCCACCTCTACAAGGTGAATAGAACACCTCTTCAGAATAGTTTTGGTAGAACTTCCTGGATTTAGTTCCTCATATGCTAATATGGGGGTGCCAATATATAATACACAAATGTCTCTCTATCGTGTCAATTCCCACTTATTCATTTATGAAATGGTTTTACGGCAGCGAATAAAACAAACCTGAAAAGACATGTCAAGAGTTGCATCGGCATTCCCTAACTGTCAAAGTATACTCCTCCAGTAAGTTTGTCCAGCTCTCCCCCCATCTTCAGCAGCTTTAGCAAAGCCCTATCAGCTAACATAAGAATCCTCCTAAAGAATTAAAACCCATAACAGGAAAGAAATTGCACCAAATGGCCAAAACAACAAAGAAAAGGCCATTTCTCCCCTTCTCCCCCCCATTTCTGCTCTCAGAGTATACATGGGCATAATGACTCCCAAGGAGTAAATTCAGGATTCCTCAGTATACAAAGGAAAATGCATACTCTAGCAATACTTCTCTTTTTTCACCTATAGAGACAAATAAATTTTCCTTTTTTGTGAAGTCTTCATCTATCAGGATCTATCTGGATGACCAACCCCATGGTCTTTCCCCATCCCCTGGAAGATGGAAACACCAACCTCTTTCCTTCGAGGGAATGTTTTTCCAAACCACTCTGTAGCACAGGTCCAGCCTGTGAGAGTGGGACAGGAATCCTGAGGAAGAAAGGAGGAGTAATGATACATGCAGAAATGTCTTTGCCATCAATGGGCTGCTACTTCAGCATATATCACTGCAGTTTCAAGCTACTGGGATGGGGTCTCTTTTTCCTGGCAGTGGGGGCCTCAGGATAGCTGGAATTCCCTCCTTCAAGGAGCTTCTTTTGTGGCAGTAGCTGGGACAGGGTCTCAGTTAAGGCTATGGGTTGAAGCAGGACGTAGAGGGAGAGGGAAAACATCTCTCTGTCTTCAGTCCAGTCTTGTCATGGCTGACAACACACTAACAAGCAGCTGAGTCCCAGGCTGCATTTAGATGCTGTCTTTCACGCAGACTGCAAATTCTGCCCACCCCAGTCCTCTGCAACTGGGCACCTGCACAAACCAACAGGAAAGCTGTGATTTAGACCAGTGTTTGCTTCTCTTTTACAGCTGCCATGAAAGATGGTGCAGAAGCACAGAGAGAGCACTGAGGGGCCCAGGAGCAGCACTATGAGGTCAGGCAGGATCACAAGAAAAAGATAGGATACTGTTGTGGAAAAGAACACACTGTACTGCAACATATAAACTGGAGTATATTCTAATATACTTTTTAAGGCACACCGCTTATTTGCACGATAAGACCACAACAGCTCTATGTCCATTTAGGGGGAAGCACAATTGGAGAGAGTCTGGAGAAAAGAGATTCATCAGCAAACTGGAAAACAATGCCTGTGGCAACATTAAAACAAACAAACAAACAAACAGCAAAAAAGCACCCACACCTACTTGCTGTAGAGTCACAGGACATGAGTCTTTGCTAAATTTCTTACATTAAGTAGGATATTCATCACACCTATACCCTCACAGGGTTCAGAATAAGGTAGCTCCTGGTGCTCACCCCTATGATATTCCTATTAGGCCAAAAGATCAAATGTTTTGATGCTCATTTCATTCAGAAACATCAGTACAGAAAAAAAATCAACAAGAAAAATCAAAAGTGCCTTTTTAGAAAAAAAGGCTATTTCATAAGTCCATCATGGCTGAGGAATCAGCTCAGAGAGGGAGAGAGAAGTAATTCTGAGAATGGAATTGAGGAGAACTGTGACTTTTATGGGTATAGGAAGCAGTTTAGCTCTATGAAATTCTGCTTATTACATCAGGTCTTAAACCATCAGTACTGAAATTATTTGGCACAGAAATTAACATTATTAAATTTCAGAACCAACCTATCCTCTGCTGATGAACAGAGCAATTCATTCCCTCCCAAGTGCTGTTGGCTCTAGGCTTTGTTTCTTCAAACAATTACACCCTTGCTCAACTCAGGTTTTAAGTGGGTAACTCACCTGCTAAATTAAACAGGTGTGGAAGCATTAGGGGGCTTGCACAGATGACGGTGCTGGTTTGAGCATCGTTCACTTTTCATTACCAACATTGAGGACTAAGATCCATATGGAAACGAAAGCTGAGCCTCAGGAGAAAAGCACTGCAGCAAGAAGTGGCGTTGGTAGCCAAGTCCTCACTGCTGAGAGACAGGAAGACAAAAGTGTAGAGGTTGGTGTTTATAAACCTTTAGACTTCAGCATATAAAAGCAAAATTCAGAACACCCAGACAGTGTTCCTACCAGTAGGATAATAATTATCCCACTTCTTTGGTAATTTTAATAGGAAATATTACTGTGTCAGGAGACCAGTAATACTTACCACACATGAGCCGGAGCCTTTAAATGAGTTTGATTTTATCAACTCTACTAATATTTGCTCTACATAACAATAAGCAAAGGGAAATATTTTCATCTTGTTGATGGGCCAATTGTGTGACTGCTTCAGTCCAATGCTTATTGAATGACACAAGACAGCAATAAGAATTCCATCAGGTAAACAAAAATTTACCATTTCAAATCATCTCAGCTTCAGTTTTCAGCAACAGATATCCTGTCAGCCCTGTTTGGTGCTGAAGAGGAATTGTTTTCCTGTCTATCTGGAGGTTTGCAAGCTGAGCATGGCTATTTTGCTGTCCTGCACATCAAAGCTCCAGGCTATCAGGTAGTACTTATAAATAAATGTACAGTGCACTGGGGATTGGTGAAGCAAATATTGTATGTCTCTCACTAACTCTTCGTGCTCTTTCACACATTTTCAGGGCTCAGAATTGCTGCAGAGGGAGATTATCTGTGCTTTCTTTTTGGCCTTTTCTGTTGCAACATTGACTGGGCTACAAAGGGGCAACTTGCCTGTTGCTACCATTCTACTGAGAAATAAAGAGATCAGACCTGGTGTATTCTGCAGAGTTCAAAGGATGCCTTTATCCATTAAGTGGAACCCAAAAAAAAACCCCAGCTGCAACAGCTTGCTTCTGTCAGACATTCACAAGTGGAAACAACTGCTTGTAAGTAGGAAAAGAATAAAAATACAAGAAAAAATATGTTCTTTCTACACCTGCCTTAAATTTTCTCTTGTTGTCTTTTATATTAACTAGTTTTCTTTCCTAGTAACTGTACTTAAACAAGCTAAATATAATAGATATCACAATACTCCATGCAGGATTTGTCCTCTACAAAAACAGCTGTAATGCATCTATGCCTCAAATCTTTTGCTACAGTCTTACCTGCATCTCCATGCCTGTTGCATAGGAAGTTATATGACTCCACATGTCAATTATTTTCTGGCAAAGCTTCTTATTTGTACCTTGCAGGATCTATCCTCTACACCACATATAATACCTTGTCACAAATGTTGAAAAAAATAATAATACTCAAGTATCTAAAGAGCTTTTTATCTCTGATGCTCTTCTACTAAACAAGAAAGCATCTCAGAATAAAACTTTAGTCCTGATAGGTAGCAGTCACAAAGACAAAAACACGAGGGAAAGAGTTTTTCTTGATGCAGAGACTAGCCCATACTCTGAAGGGTGAGGGGTTTTACAGAATTTCCAGATCTTGGCTGTATTTTCTAAACCACAAAATGTCTTTGAAACATTGCATTTATTTTTTTTTCTGTCTTTATCATTTGCCAGCCTACTCTGCTTGAATTCATAAAAATGTAAAATTCCACGAGGTAAGATTCCACTTCGTAGAGGTAGAAGCCTGGAAAAGGAAGAGGTAACATAGGTAACAGTGCAATTGTGTTTCTTCTTTTGATCAGCCTGTATGATTTATGGTAGGCAATTCGTCTCATAGAAATATATTTTAAAAATCCTAAGAATAAGAGGAAAAAATATCCAAATGAGACAGTAAGTAAAGTCAACAGAGATAGTGCCTGGATTGTTAGTGTGGGAATTTTGATTTTGCATTTCTCAATTTTTTTCCATTTAGTATTTTTAGCCTTAGTAAATTATTGCTTAGGAATTGCATAAATAACAATGAATAAGTTAACTCTCTTAATTCCAGGATATTTTAATGATGTTGAAAGTTTGGATTATCACTACGCATTTAAGACTCACTAGAGTCTAAGGTGGATTCATAGCTCCAACATAGGAGATGGCTCATTTTCCCAGTGGCACTAATGGTTTAATCATTCCTACTATTCCCTGAGCACTTTTATATTCTTCGAACTGTCTTTGAAGCCAAGATTTCACACTTTTCTCTGATCTCGTTTATTTATATCCCCCCATACTTTACTTCTAAGCAGATCTTCTACTGTACTTGAACCCCAGGGAGCATATACTGCATAGCATCACAGTCCCGATATTGGAAACACGGTAATGTGAGTGATATAAGATAGGATTATAATAGGCATTTAAAAAATGAACTTCAATCAGACTTGTGAGAATTCCCATATGGAGGAATAGATTAATTTAAAAATGTCAAGTTTTACGAATGAAATCTGACAATGACATACAACCTCAGGAACAGGGATTTCACCCTAATATATTATTTCACCCAACCACCTGTAACAAACATAATTGATGTGAGACAACCATAATACAGATACTTTCTCAGAAGACTTAATCTATCCTTTCTGGCAGGCCAGGAAAGCAAAAATGTGCCTGAAAACTGTAAGAGTGGAGTCATCTCACTTAAATCTAGCCAACTAGGAGACATCTGACCTACACAAATTTTCTAGCCTGCATCACAACAGCATGTGTTAGACCCTTCTAAAGTGTAATTCATCTTACTCTAGGTAGGAGTCTAAGACAAATAGAAGCAATGTGCGCTTGCAGCCCAGGACGCCAATGGTATCTTGGGCTGCATCAAAAGCAGTGTGGCCAACAGGTTAAGGGAGGTGATTCTGCCCCTCTGCTCTGCTGAGACCCCACCTGGAGTCCTGCATCCAGTTCTGGAGCCTTCAGTACAGGAAAGACATGGATCTGTTGGAGAGGGCCCAGAGGAAGCCACCAAGATGATCAGAGGGATGAAATACTTCTCCTGTGAGGAAAGGCTGAGAGACTTGGCGTTGTACAGCCTGGGGAAGAGAAGGCTTTGGGGAGAACTTATGGTGGCCTTTTGGTACTTAAAAGGGGCCGATAAAAAAGATGGGGACAGACTTTCTAGCAGAGCCTGTTGTTATAGAACAAAGGGTAATGGTTTTAAACTAAAAGAGGGGAGATTCAGGCTCGACACAAGGAAGAAATTTTTTACAATGAGGGTGGTGAAACACTGGTGCAGGTTGCCCAGAGAGATGATAGATGTCTCATCCTTGGAAGCATGCAAGGCCAGGCTGGGTGGGGCTCTGAGCAACATGACCAAGTTGAAGATGACCCTGCTCATTGCAGGGGGCTGGATTAGATGACCTTTGAAGGTGACTTCCAACCAAAAGTAGCCTATTATAATTTTCCTCAGAAAGCACATATTCACCATAGATCTAGATATATTTGACTATACAGAGAACCTCAAAGATTAGCTCAGGCTAGACACCTGACAGCCAGGTGACTAACATTAGATGAGATGCATCCACTGTAGGAGAAAAGTGGTAGTTTCACACTCTCCTCTGGAGTAGCAATGGCAGTAGCTAACCAGGTAGACTCACTTGAATTTGTTGCTGACTCTACTTAGATTGGCCAGCTCAAGCTTGGAACTTCACACCTGTCAAGCCAGGAGTTCATAAGTGTGCATGAATCTTGGGGATTCAAGCCTTTTCAAATTAGTTTCACAGTGGGGGAAAGTGAGTACCCCAGCAATTGTTAACAGAAGTGATTCCTTCTAATTTTTTTTCCTGGTCATTGCTTATATGAGAAATTGATTTGTGTTTGTAGTACAGTACAGGAAGAGATCATAAAAACAATATGCTTGTCAATTTTTCTTTATGTCTCTTTTTTTGTCAAAATGCTGCATATGTAAGTAACTTTTCACAAAGGTCTGATCAAAAACATCAAGTCGTCCTGGGGAAGCTGTATACAATAATGGCACTAAACCATTAGTAACTACTACAAAGTACATGTATATGATATTGCAGACTTGTTAACACACTATTTTTCCATGAGAGGTTGGCCTACTTTTCTAATTCTTCCATTTCCAGAACTGACCTTCAAATTTTTCTTTGCCAGTCCATTCACTGAACATGTGTACGTCTTCATCAGCTGTAATAGCATTTATGCTATTTGTGATTATGGGAGTGATGACAATAAAATGGAAGTTACTTTTGTATAGCTGCCTCATCTGGCTCTTCTCCAAACAAACAACAACAAAAAAAGCTCACTATCTTTACAGGAGCACAAAAGGATATTCTACACCTACTAATGTCAAGCAGGCAAGTAGCAAGCCACAAACCACAGAGTGGATCATTGTAGAAAGATGCACAGCTCAATTTAGAAATTATGACAATTTATATATCCACAAGATTCCACTGTTTGAAATTGTTTTAATAATAGGTATTGTTGATCACCAAAATCTAGAAACTTTTCACCTCTAGCAGTGAATAAAAGGAAAGAACAATATGGTTAATGTCTGTTTCCATTGTTATGAGTGTTTCTGATCAAAACACTCCATCTGCACCCTAATTTGCTGTGGAGTTTTGATCAAGGACAACATTGCATCCTAGAGAAACTGTTACTGACTGTTACAGATTTGGAGTTTCTGAATTTGTTGTTAAATTATCATATTCTTCCCTCTCCGCTATCCCATCAGCTGACAGATGTTTTAAGTCTTTGTGATTTATGTCCGCTTTGATCGAATCTGCCTGACTTGAGTTATGAGTCATATTTGACTGATGAGCCAGCCAGACTCCCCTTTGTACAGCCACTTAGGCAACCTAAGATGACAGGAAAGGATCATGGCCAAAATCCACAAAGCACTATTTGGGCAGTTCTTGCACTTATTGCTACTTATGTATTTCCCAGTGTAGAGCTGGCCTGTAATTGGAAGTGGCATCTTGGTATGTCCAAAATTACATCCTTCTTGATAAACTGAACAGTACCAAGGAATTATTCCATGCTCCAGAACTCAATGATCCAATTGACTCCAATACTTGGAGAAAGATCTGGGGTATGGATTTGGCCCCAGCCAAAGCACTCTTCTAAGCAATTACTGGATATGGAGCAGGAGTCAACACAGACCAAAAAAACAGCCTTTTTGAAGAGGCTGCAGCCATCCTGTCTGCGAGACTAAAAGCATTTAATAGAAAATATACAAGCTATTCTGGGCTAGCTGGTCCAAGAACAAGAGAGCAATTGTGTCTTTATAAGTTATAGCCTGAGATCTCTCTTCATACAGCACTGGGGTGGGAGCAGAAATTTTCTCGTCCCTGAAAAGACAGGTAAATATCAACTAACCAAATGTTCTCTGTTCATTCCCAATGAAACTCATGCTTCACAGCAGGAAATAGTGACAGGACTAGCCTTAAACATGCACTTGTAAAATGCAATTTCTGCATCTGACAAAACTGGTCTACTTCCCAATAAATTCATATACAATGAAAACAAGCTCATCATCATAGAATAAGTGCATCGATAATATCTGCATGCAAAGAGAGTGTTCAGCTAATGTATAACCTTTCAGACATCAACAGATTTTCAAAAGAAGTGAAAAAGATGCCATCTGACACAGTGATAAAAGTTTAGTGGATTCACCATCTTGACCATCTTTAACACACATATTGATGTCACTAGTGATTTAACAACACTGAATCTCCAACGTGATCACCATTTGATATTTTTAAGATAATTCCGAGAATTATTGCACACAGTCATTCCTCAGGGTGAATCTGAAGGCTAAAAGTGGACAAAACCACAAATGTTACATCTTCATTTTGATCAAATCATTCCCTGTTCCATGGTAAAAAATTCCCCACATTACAAGACAAATGAAACCATCAACATCATTTGCTTTCAAAAGGCTCTCAAATGCCGGCAAGCTCTAAAATATTCTTACGTTTAAAAAAAAAAAAAAAAAAAAAAAAAAAGGAAGTAAGCCAGTGTTCCAAATGTAGAAGTATTGGAGAAACACTGAAATCTACTTCTGACTGCTACTATAGAGAGAGTTCTTTGTTCCACCTTAACTCATCCATGGACAGTGTTGTCTTCAAGTAATCTGCAACGGAAAGGTACTATAGGCACCAATATTTCTGTCTCTGACTTTCTTATCTAAAGGTTTCTTTAGGCCAATCTACTACCATCCTTCACAAGATAATATTTAAGCAGTTGCTCTGGGAGAGCTCAAGTCATCATATGTTAAAATACAAAGGACAGATTTCAAAAAAAACCTTAACTTCACACAAGCAGGAAAACAAAGCACCCAAAACAGTGAAAATACACACTCTTGTCTTTGCTGTCTTCTGATGCTGGCTTTGCCTATACGAGAGTACCCTGACAATAAGCAGCTGAGCTCACATGCAGATGTTCATCGCTCCTGAAATGTTATGACAGCCAGTCCAGTTCTCATAAGAAAATGAATGATAATGAACCCACAAAACATGATATAACGAGAAAATTCCGATCACATCTGTTATCTTAACAAGCCAACTAACTGGCAGAAAGTGCAGATGCCACCACTTTTAACAGCAATAGATCTTGTTTGTAGAGATGAAACAGCAAGACGTGCAAGTCTCCTGACCTTACTGAAAGTAACTCATTCCTTCCTTCTGGCTACCATACTGGATTTTAAACAGACCACCCTAATTTTCCCCGTATTGAAAGGGCTGATTTTCTACTTAAAACCGCTACTTAGGGAAAAGTGACAATTCCCAATAGAGTCAATGAGTCTAATCTGCAAAGTAAAGGGCCACCAACTGTGACTATATCACAGTCAGTGTAAAATAAATACAAGAGTGACTGAGATGTGTTCAATTCACTGTGACCTATGAAAGCCTTCCAAAACAAAATTCCAGGATTTTTTTTTTCAATAAAAATCTGTTTTGTCCCTCTTTTGAACTAAGCATGCCAAAATTCACATGAAGTATTCACTTTTGCAGGTGTTTAAGGACACTTCATCAGAACCACTCTACAGTCTCATAAATACAATCTCCAGCTGTACATCAAGTTAATATACATTTAGGTATGTACTCGTATGAGTTTGCTTGTTGGGCACCTGTGCACTAAAAGCACGTATGCCTGTTTCTGTACATGCCTGCATGCAGTGCAGACAGGGGAAGGAGATTTGCATTTCAAACACTGAACAAGCAGAACGGGATTAAATTTACAAGAAAACTGAATAGCCTTTGAAAATGCAGCCCACGTGATTCAATCAATTGTGTAAATATTGGCTTGGTCCCTCTTCTGCATCTATACTTTGTTCAATATAGGAAATGCCTATGGGAAGATACTTAGCTGCCATGGAATAAGAGACAGGACAGGATGTGCGTATCTCAGCAGGGATGTAACCCTGGGAAGGGCTCAGCTGTCACAAGCAATTGCTCTTGGTTTTTAAACCAACCCTGCTGAAACCTTTTGGAATAAAGAGCACTTCGGTCCCTTTAAGAAATAAAAGGCAACTTAAATCTTCCAGTATTTCAGAAGACAAAAAAGAACTTGGGTGCAGCAAACTGCAGAAAAATCTTTTTCTTCCTATTGGCACACTATTTACTGCTCAAGAGGTATGGATGTTTGATGAGAATGTAGAATAAAATTGCAGCAACTGCCCTGGATAGGGCAATCTCCACCAGCATACACTGGAGCAAATTCCAACCTTGCTGTGCTGTTTCAAAGGTGTGGCTAATTCCCAAGCTTGCTCCCAGGGAAAGCATTTGCAGATCTCATGCAGCTGGGAGAGAAGATGCTTTTTAAACTAGGCACAGAAAGGTCTTGGGGTGAGTTAGATTTTTTCAAGGAAGAACAGGACAATGGAGTACTAGAAGTACCCTGCTTTTCTCACTGTGTATCAAACAATTCCAGCTATTCCCATGATAGAATTACAGAGGATTCACAAAATTCTGCTTTTCTGAGAGATTAATTGCTATTTATGTTAGAGGAACTTCAGTGTGCTCAGCATGATTATGAAAAAATTGCTTTAACCACACTTAACAAAACACTATCAGGGCACTAAAATTAAGAGGAGAATAGCTCTTGCTCCTTATTATTGAGAACTAAAACACTCTAAAGATCTTCTGTAGCTAACATGATTTTGGCTATTCATATTACAAACACAAAAGTAGAGTATACAACTAATAGCCTTTTAGCATGTATCCTGTGCCTACTATCCTGTACTGCCCCGAACAGACTAAATATAATCAGAAGTTGATTTACCTTGAAAATCTTAATGACATTTGAAATCATAGATAAATACACTGAAAAGACAACAATGAAACTGTCACAGTATGAAAATATGCATAATAATAGCATTGATAAGTCACATTCCTTTCAATGCTACCTATTAACATCTGTGATCTATTACTGCCTTTTAGAAGTATGCTGTTGCATTTATTTTTAATCTTGGCTTCGCTTATTCAGTCCCTCTCAAAGACTTGGTATCTCATCTATTAGGTGAATATTAAAAAAAAAAAAAAAGACTGTGTTCTTTGATGTCCTTTAGCTAAATACCATTGTGTATGTCTCCATCCTCTTCTGCAGTGAGTATCAGATATTTCAGGCAATGTTGGTTTTTTTTTTTTTTTGTTAAAATTGGCTTAAAATTTATGATGTTTGAATTTAATTAGAACAATTTAAATCATGCGTGGGGCAAGGAGTACTGTGAAGTTATGAAGGGCAAGAGAAGCAGTTAAGTATCGCTTCATTTGTGAAACTCTGCCCCAGAGCAATAGCATAATTTCTGTCTTAGTTCCTAAATGGCCAAAATGACTGTCATGCTGGAATTCATGATTTTTCTTTTCCCAGGCCAATTATATTGTTGGAATAAATCCAGTGATTTGCACCAGGAAATTCACCATGACTTTTATTTGTTCATTCCTTAGCCAGCCAAATACAAAAGAAGCTTCTTCCGAATCTGTGATGTTCAAGCCATATCTAAACCCCTCCTTTAAAGGACTTTACTTAGTAAGAAATAGTGGCTGAGTAGCAGCATTAGATTAAATTGCTTTTCCAAGAGAGCATAACGATGAATGTAGGAACAGAGCAGAAAGCTGTTCTGCTCCAAAACCCATGAACAGTTTCAGTAGTAGAGATTTAACCCAGCTGGATTAATGAGAACACGTTATGCACTTGTCACGCAGTGCTGTCCTCTAACTCTTCACTGCTAAAGGTTTAAGAGACTCCACTGGGTTGAGTGGATTGGGGATGCATTAAGACATCTCACTGTATTTCTTGCTTACCGCAGGTAGCATATATACACCAGGGAAAGTCCGAAGGGAATAATACTAGCAGCTCATTGTGCAATGATACATTTGACCAGCTTTAGCTCAACAGAAACTGAAAATAAAGGGAAGCGTGGAGAATGTTACACACTAAATTCTTTGGGTTTTGCTTCCTTGTCTAATCCGCTTGTTATTTGATTTCAAAGGCATATCTGGGATACCTGTTAGAGAAAACATAGCAGACTTACAGCTGTGCCTGTGTGCACCAGCTGAGTAGTGTTAGTCTGAAAGTCCATGCAAAGCCCAGAAGCTTCAACACATATGCTAGAAAAACTGAATTAAGAAATATAGACCAAAGAGTTTGGAGGGCTGGGAATAGCTCCACCTCAGCAAGCATGAAACTATGAGTATTGGTAGTGGTTTTGGTAGGCAAATAAAGTTAGGTCATAGGTCCACGAAGGAATAAGAGAAAGAGAGTTGGTATAAAGGGGGTATCCTATATAAAAGGCTTAAGCCACAGGCCTGAAGAATAGTGTTTAAGCTACAAATCCAGAACACTGGGACCTGAAGACAGACTTTTCGGTAAGCAAGGAGACATTTGGGATCATGTTGCAATGAAATAAAACAACACCACCTAATTTTTGCCTTTGACAGTTTCGCAGTAGAAGTTTTAACTCTTCCACAGTTTGAGCTGTTAAAAAAACATATGTAGTATTAATACACATTTTTGTTACAAAAATCCAAGTAAGAGTTCAAACTCTTACCTCATGGTCCAACTTTTCAATGTTTTAAGCACCACATGGGAAGTACCACAGAAGATGTTGCAGGACTTGATTATTAACGCAATAGTCAGGGAAAATATACTGAATGAATATCATTCTAGATAATGGATGCCATCAGTCTAACTTCACATCTCTGACAAGATCACAGAGTTGGCTGATGAAGGCAATAGCGTCAATGCAATATACTGACACTTCTGCAAACTAGTTGATTTGGTGCATCAAGACGACACAGTTGTGAGCTAGAATACTACAAAGTTATCATGGCAACATAAAATGAATTAAACACTGGAAAACCAGTTTTGTAAATGTAACTGTAAATGAGAGATCACCAAGCATTCTTTCATGAGGCTCCAAAGAGATTTTTTCCTTACTCTGGACTCTTTTAATCTGTTTATCTATAGCCCAGGGGAAGGAAAAAAAAAAAAAAGATAGTGCAAATGGCATCAAAGGTAAAAGAATGGTATCTGCCAGAGAAAAGGCCACTGATACTGAACAGTCTAGACCAACAAGTAGTGTAAGTGCAAGCAAATAACCAATGTATAGTCAGATATCTAAGAGAGAGCAAAGACCAGGATTTCTGAGAGTCCCATGGAAAGTAGCGACACTGAACATTGCAGAGGGAGAAATCATAACAGACAATCAACAGCACATAACTTTCAAGTGCAATTGGGTGGATGAGAGTTCACTTGACATAGGAACTAATGAACCCTTAGTGCATGTAGAACAGAGGTTATTGCTGTTTAACTCTTCTATGATCACTATCAGAATAGCTTGCCCTATTCTGTATTCTCACTTCAGAAATTATGGTAAGAAAGTGAGAAGGGGGTTGTAGAGGGTAAAAGCAAGCAAATAGCTACCTGAGATTTTCTTAACGAGAATGTTAAAGGTACAGGTAAAACATGGTACCATCAGACCAGAGTTTCCTACAGAAAGAATTCAAAAGGCTGTTAATTGTAATAAATCAAAGTACAACAAGATCAAATAACCAGCACAGCAAGCTTTATGAACTAAAAAACACAACAGCCTTTTTTTTTTTAGTTTATTTAAAAAAAAAAAAAAAAAAATTATTTGCCATAAACTCTTTTAATGACATCTTACAAAATGTGATGTTTAAATTAATAGTGGATGTTTTTCCCCCTCTTAAAAAAGCTTGTATGCAGGAATCACTTCAAGAAAGTGATCACTTCAAGACTAAAGTGATTCATCCTGGTCCTATAGTCAAAGTATGAATTTATCAACAGTCATAATTGAAACTAACAGAGCAATAATCCTAATCAGTTTGGAAAATCCAGTCCCCAAGCATACTGATTCATGGCAATTGCAACATCTCCTTAAATCCCTCTGGTATACCTGTAGTTTTTGGACATATTTGGTACCAAAAAGATCAGGCCTGAAATTTATGCGCTAGGATATTTCCCACTACTATTTATTTGTACTTTGATTTTCAAATGATCCATGAATGGAACCTATTTGCCAGATTGGACAGATAAAGTGTGTGTGGGTGTGTTTGTGCTCACCTTATCTTGATTTTATACCCTAGAGCAAGAAATACTTTCATGAGCAGCAGAACTAATCAAGAGAGTTTTCCTGCAGATTTCTCACCTTGGTCATTCTCTCCAGCTCCCTCTCTGAATTACTCCAGTTTTGACCACAGTGCTGGAAGGTTGCACCCCACAAGGCAAGAAGAAGCTTACACATGTGTTACTGGTTCCACAGGTGCTCATGGGCTGGTTGGTCAACCCACAGATGCAAAACCACAACAGCCAAATTTACCGCATTCTCTCCGTGAGACCGCTAATTGCATCTCTCTCTTCTACCCAGATTCTGCTCTTGACAAAGTTTTTAAGAACAGAGGTATAACTGATGATTTTCCATCCACTTTCAAATTTAGTTGCACTTAGCTGAAAATTTTAAAAGCTATTGAGGAGGAGCTGACAGAAAGTTAGAGTTATTGGATAAATTTCATTTCCTTAAGAAACCAGGCTAAAATTTTAAATGGGGATTCAAAGCTTGATAGTGCCCTTTCAATAAACAGAATGTAGCAAGGAGATATTCTTGCTTTCCCGTCAGAGGAAATTGCTAAACCAGGCATTTCTTTTAATTTAAAGAACAGACTGTGTAATGCTGCTGTTCACCCAGATGCTGTCAGAAAAGGTCATGGACCTGCTGGTCAAATGACAGTAAGTAATAGAAAATGAACTACTAACTATTTACTACAGTGATCCCATAGTATCAATACTTTAGCCTGTTTTAATTATTAATTATAAATTAATTACTCAGCAACCAGGAGTCTGCAGCTTGTCTGTTAGGTTTAATTAATTTGTTCATCTCCTTTTTATCTTGACTTCTCGCTGTCTACTGCAAAAGCTTAATGGCCTTAACATTTTTACTCTCCTTGCACAACACTTTTATCCATGATAGTGAATCTTGCAGGGAATGCTATAGGTAGAATTCCAATAGTTTTGTCTGTTCCTGCAGCTGATTCATGTTAAAAACACCAAAACAGATGTTGAATTAAATCACCATCAAGAA
This sequence comes from Caloenas nicobarica, assembly GCF_036013445.1. Lineage (NCBI taxonomy): Eukaryota > Metazoa > Chordata > Aves > Columbiformes > Columbidae > Caloenas > Caloenas nicobarica. The sequence continues at coordinate 42,148,688 of NC_088246.1, read as the reverse complement.
CTTCAATGTATTAACCCACATGGAGAAAACAGAAGATCCAAGGATATATTGATCGAAGGGACTTTCAAAGCACTGGAAAGACCACAGAAGGCATAATGATAAAGCAAACATGATATCTAAGAATGCTGACCAGGGGTTCTTTTATCCTTGAAGAACAACTTTTAAACTTCCCTCCTTCATTCTGCACTATGCACAGGCTCAGTTAAAAGCTGGCATTGTCAAGAACAGCGACAACTTACATAGGGAATTTTTTGTGCTCAAAGATAGACGTGAACAGGCTTGTATACATTGTAGCCCTAGCAAGGGAGGATCATTACAAATTGGGTTGGGGGGCTGCATTTCACCTTTGCAGGTGCTGTTCCCTAACTCAAGGCTAGCTCTCTCTCTGTAGCAGAATCTGAGTCTTGTTCATGAAACTCTCACTATGTCCTCTGGGAGATCTGTTATACTAAAAGCATGAAATTTAAAACAACAGAAGAAATGACAAGCTGCATCTCTCCACCACTGCACCAGCACAGACCAGCAGGATCAGGACTTCTCCAAGAGCAGGGATGAGCTGAGAGCCAAGGGGAAGCCCAACACAGCAGGAACCTCACCCACAGGATGCCCTCTCAAAGGATCTGAACAGTGTCAGGATGGCAACAAGTCCCACTGATGACCCCAGGCAAGGTACAGTGATGAACAACATCCAGGGTCCAGTCAGGAGCAGGAGACAGAATTCCAGCACAGATTCAAGGCCCATCCTGGAGGCAGGACAGGAGACAAAGCTTAGAAACAGCATAGCTCTGGAAATCATCTAGTAAAAACCGGTCCTTAAAGCAGGACCGCAGCAGACATGGGCAAGCACAAATACATTTCTGATGGAGCTCAGGCCAGGTCTGGCTGCTGGGTGTGATCTTAAATGAAGCCCTGGGGTGTGCAAAGAGATTTCATGGGTGGGGGACCCAGCTGAGACTGCTCAAGTTAATCACAGCCTACACGTGCTTTCCAGGCCCTGACATGCAGTTTGCATAAAAATAATGGAAGATGGAATTCCTGCCAAAACTGTTAATTTTACACTAAAAGATAAAGGAATTGAAACCTTGAGGTTTTTACCCAGTATTTTAAACCTGAGACTTGGGAATTTTGATGAAAAGCACATTCCTCTCCTGAAATAAAAAAATCCCACTGTGAAAATGCTCTTTTAATCAGAAACCCAGTTTTCCAGAGGAAGAAATTTTTAATGGAAAACACTCTAACGGAATATCTCTTTAATGGAAAAAATCAGCTCTTTTCAGTCTTGGAGAAAGTGAAATACAATTTTTTTTGAGGCTTAATCTTCATATTGTGCCATTGTGTTTGAATCTTTAGGACCCACAGGGCTCATCAGTGTTAGCATCTTGCAGTGAAGAAGATAAAGTGCACATGAAGGATGCGCTATGGAAAGGACGCCTCATTCCCTGGTGTGTGATTTCCTCCCTGCTACCGGCAAGAAGCAAGACACACACTTGCCTCAGTCTCTGCTGATGAGATGGTACTTTAAGGAGGATTAATGCAAGTGAAATGATGGAGGGGAAGGATTTCCTGTGATTAGATTTATTTAGGTGCTTGGGGCACTCAAAGCTGCTGTTGAGTCAATGAAAAGCTGGATTTCCTAAATCAACAGCAAAAGAGATGTAGCACCATGCAGCTGATCAACACAATTAGACTTGTGTGTAATGCAGTTAGAGCCCCGAGATTTTCGATTTATTTGTTTGACATTTGTACTTTATTTGGGTCAGTACTTAGATGGGTCTGCAGCAGCTGCAGCTCCCGCTGACTTCAATGGGCATTGTGCATGCTCAGTAACCTTCAGAACTTGTCCTTTAATTTGTATTTTGAAGTATACTTTATAGCAATTATGGATGAGACACATTAATCTGCTACCCTTTAATTTCCCCATCTGCATCATACAGGCTAAAAAATATCTTGCTTTCGGCATTAGCGAGTTAGAGAGATTTTCCTGCTGTCAGACTCACGATGTTTGATGCTGCTCACTGAAGGCATCTACCTTCAATGCAGAGTTTGTGCAGACATGAAGACATATGGTTCCCAGAGGCAAATGTGTATTACACAGGTAGGTGCAGGGAGAGTACCACTAGTTATACCACTGCAGTAGGCTGGCGGCCACACTATTGGTTTGTGAAACCCTTTTCCAAAGCCTGCAGGTGGCTGGTTTGGACATCACAGGACTGTCACGACAGCATTGCCTACCTCAAATACGTTATTCATCTCCCCATGGGACAGACAGGGATGCTTTGTGACAGCAGTCAGCTCTTTGGAAAGCCTAAGACCTAAGTTCTGTCTTGAGTTGTGCATTTTCACAGTAAATGTGAAAAAATATTTTTTGTCGGATAGAAATTTCCACAAGATAATACTCCGTTTTGAGAATTTTTTTAAAAAATCAATGATAAAATTATCATTCTGAGAACATTTGTCAAAGCAGAAGCATTAGCAATTTTCAGCCAAATACATTTGTTTAGCAGTTTTCAAATAAAAATATTCATTTTTTTATTTTAAAAAAAATTACTCATCATGAGTAAAAGAAGAACGTGAAACAGTATCAATTACATATGCAGAGCAGAAAATGATCATTTGTTCCTGGTGATCCCCTCCATTCTTAGTTTCCCTGCCCACTTCTCTCCACTTCCTAGTTGAGAGCATAAGGACTGCACTGGCATTTTTCCCACCACAGAGCCTGTGTAAAGGCAACAGGTTGATATTAAATAACATCTCCAGATTGTAAGATTCTAAGAGAAATATTTTGAGGTTATTGCCAACTTCTTGTCATTTTAGATCTATAATTTAAAGAAAAATGTTTTCTATTATTTGTCAGTCTTAATTCTTAGGAAAAAAGGAGCAAGACATTTACCACCTCAAATGTGCAATATTCTTTTGTAATTCCTAGAAACATTAAGCAATGACCAGGAAGGATCCTTGGATTTTTTCCAGCATTCTTGTCACACTCATGAGCACGTCTTCTCATTCACGTGGTTAGGATCAAGATTGAGTCCAAATCTGTTTGCAGGCAGTATCCAATATCTATTATTTTGATTCTTTGTGTGAGCAAGGGGAGCTTGTAGCTTTGGTTCAGATGTTTCTGTCTGTGTTGTGGAGGAAAGAAAGATTTCTGACACTAATAAATGCATAGAGAAAAATTTGGAAGAGACCATTTTGTTTGGTTTTATTAACATTTAACACTGTAGAGCTCTCCAAAGCCTTTCATCTTCATTCAGTCTGATAAACATTTCATAATTAATCATAGAGAATGCCCCACCTTGTTATCTGGGAGATGGGTCGACAGGGCTTGGGTTAAAGCACTTTGATGAAAAATTATGATTGTTCTGTGTCTACCACTGTGATTGTTTCATGGATACAAGCAAGAGCTGAGTTTGCAATTCAAATACATTCACTTTAAAATGGTTTATAAAAGACAGAACGAAAGGCAGCTCTCACTACCTATTAATTTTTTTAATGAGCTTGTGAATTTTAAAAGGCATTTCATGGAAGAAAAAAAAAGCCCACAACAACAATCATTTATGTGAGGTTAAGGCTGAGAAATAAATCAGAAAGTCAGAAAATGGAAGTTATTTTAAAAGCACAGCCCTTTTTCTTCTACTCTTACTTATTGCTAAAATGTTGGTCTATCCGTATAAACTATTAGTGAATTGATACAGCACATAATGCAAATTGGATGTGATTACTATGCAGAAAGAGGCAAATGGAACTGTCTGCAATTTACATGTTTACAAAAGGATTCACATTTCGTATTTATCTTCCATTTCAAATTTAGAGTGCAAAATAAAAACCTAAAAAAAGAAGCAAGATTTTGCCCTTTATGAAGGAAACATTTTAAATCATTCTAAAAATACACAGCAGCCACTTAATGGGTTTGCTATAAGCAATTGCCACAATCCATCAGATATATAATGAAAGCAGCATTAGAAGGTAATGTAAGTAAACCAAGACAAATCACGGCATTTTTCTGCCCTGTGCTTTGGGAAGTGCTGTGTGCGTTTTCAGTGTTTTCCAGACTGAGGAGCACACAGATGGGACATCCCTGCCCTGGAGAACCTTGGTGCGCAGCAGCGCACCCTGAGGACCTCTGCTCTAACCCCCCCTGCTCTTCCTTCTGCCATCATCGCTGGTTAATTGGAGCCAAGGACATTGAGAGTTTTAAGTCAATTATGATTACATTTTGGGTGGTAAAATTATATATGCAAAGAAAATTTGCCATGCCCTGTTTTAAGGGGCTAATTTACAGAAACGCTGACCACCATCTCCTGCATTTTAGATGCTTTGATCCTTTCATACGCAAAAGCCAATCAGCTGAAGTTGAACAATAAAGATTAAGATGCACAAAGGTAGAAATCAGTTTCAAAAAAACAGCCATATCTAAACTCACAGAGCAAAGGAACCAAAATTAGCATAAGATTTTCCCAGTAAAACCTAATGATGCTATAAATTGGCAATGAGGACAATACTTAAACATGTGTTATCACTTTTCCAAGTGATTAGTGAAGAAACTACAGAAACCAGCGATTTTTTGAAGTTGTCTTTTATTCTGTAGCCCATAATTACATGGTAATAGGTCTGGACAGCATAGAGTTTTCTTGATCAAATTAAATGATGTAAATCAGACAGAAAGACTATGGGTTTTTTATGTTAATATTGCAACTAATGATGAAGAAATAGCTTAAGGCCTTCTGAGCAATGCCTTAGGTCAGGGCTTGATATATTCAAGCCACTCAGAAATATATGCTAACAAACCTGGATGTTTTCATATTCTTAAAAGGAGAGAGTCACCATGATGACTGAGAACACAAGAGGCATGGATAGTACAATCCAAAATAAGAACAGAAGACCTGAATATAAAGCAGTGTTGGAACACTACTGCACTGAGCAACTTAATTTAAAATAATTCAGTCAAAACCACAGAGGAATGACTACCTCATAAAGAAGGAGTTCTGTTCACCACACCAATAAAATGGACAAATAAAATGGATTTATAAAATCGATGATTAAATCATCCAACAGGAAAAGTAGGTCCATCTGGATATATTAGTTACTTGTGATGTTTTTAAACTAAAGAATTATCTCATTTTTTAAAGGGCACAAGTCCCTTTATTATGCATAGATAACTGTACTAGGTGAGCAGACATTCACAAAGCTGGATTTATGTTCATTCACAATTGACAATAAGCTTGGAAAATGGTGTCTTGCTCAGAGTGAAATCCCATGAGGAATGATTCAGTTCAATAGATTGCCCTCAAGAACAGCATAAATTCCTGCTGTCTGATAAAGTTCTACAAGGAAAGCATAACAGGAAACTAGCATTACTTGGATACAAATTTACAAGTGAAAAAGTGAAGCAAAGCAGCAAAATCTTTTACATGAGATATTCTCAAGTCCTTAAACTATTCTGTTCCTAAGAAGATGGGAGATGGCCATTAGTACAGGCTCACATGTACCAGTAGGCTTTTGAGAGAGGTGGAAGGTTTTAACTGATGATGTTCATGGTTAATGACCCTCCCTTTCCTTTAAACTGGCTGCAGAGGCAGACCCGTCAAACATTTTATCTTGCAGCTGTCAAATACCAAACCTGTTTCCAGTTACTAGAACACTGAGGTATGTTTCTCAGCATTCACTGGTTTGTCGTTTTTGCTCTTCTTCTTCCTGTAACATCTTGCTAAGTGGTGTAACTATGCTGAAGACAGGAATTTTTTTGCTTGACTTTGGGATCACAGCTGCAGAGGAAAAGATCCTACTGTTTATAAGAAATACCATCACCGAAATAGCAACTTATTGGTGATGGGTATGTCCAGGCCATTGAAATGGCCCCTAGGTTCCTAGGACCTGACATTCCTTACAGTGTCCCCTCTCTACACCACTGCCTTGGGGAAATGATTTTTCATTTCTCAGCTAGGTACATGTCTATGGACATCAGTGTCTCTGATGATGGAGGTTTTGTGAATACAATTCTCAGCCCTTTTGAATCAGCACATTGTCTTCCACCAGCGTACTCAGCTGCAAAGATGAAGCCCCAAAAGATCTTTGAAATTTTATGTTACTGAGGCACAATATGATTTCTGGTTTGCCAGCAATAAATGAAACAAGGGTTTTACGTCCAGCCCTTGTCTACAGTTATTACTTCATTACAATCTGTATGTACAGCAAGAACATTTTTTTGGTCAAGAATCCAGGCTGTGACAAGTGCTGTATAGATGTAGTCAGGAGAAACAGAATTTTCAAAAATATTGAGCTTTAATGGGAGCATCTTTTTTTCTTTTTTTCTTCTTCTTCTTTTTATTTTTTTTTTTAATATCAGGATATTTAAAGAGGCACCTAAATATGGATATAAAAGCCAAACTTTAAGTTGGGTAGATAATTTGCTAATAGCTTTTGACAAAATTTCAGTATACCAAATAAAAACCCGCACACACACATACTGCACTGCTCTCTTTCTCTTCAAATTAAACTGCCTTTGCTACAAAATTTGGTGTCACCACTCTGGCCCAGTTTTGCCTACATTGCTAAAAAGCTCTTAGCACAGTCTCCCAAAGGCTCATTGCCATTCTTGCAGCCTCTTTCAGGTTTTCCTTGGAAGAACTGGAGCTACAAACCTACACAAATAGTCTGAGCCACCTGAATACACACAAGCACAGTTTGCAACCTTATCTGCAGAGGCACTGGCAGGGGAGACCTGTTTCCCATTTCAGTCTGGAAGCCAAAATATTTTCCTTTTTTAGGCCAGCTGTATGTTCACAGTCTGTAAGCTGTTGACTTGCCCCTGCTGCAGAGTCTAAAAACATGCAACGAACAGACATCAAGAAAACTACATCTTCTCTCTGTCAGCCTGGACATAGAGCAGAACTGAAATACAAAGTCTAATTAAAGAGTTTTATGCCCACGTTTTTCCACTTACTTTCCCAGTTTTGGTCTTTGGGGTTTTTTTAATGGATTCGTCCCCTGATGCTGCCTTTCCAGCTCTCTCTTAGCAGGAGCACAGAGATTGCAACATTCTTATCTCTGCAAGGTGAGAGAGAAGGTACTCAGCAGTGTCTGTCTCTTGAAAGAATTAAATCAAGGTCTCCAAGAGAAGAAGCAAAAGTAAATGAAATATCAAAGTGATGGAAAAGAAATTGAGATAAAGTCTCTGAACAGATCATTTTTTTTAAAAGCAGTAAAGAACTGGTGGTTCTGCCCAAAGGTTTTCTGTCTGCTTCACGTGTTGCTCAAGGGGTTAAGGAGAACTGAAGACTTGTGCTACTCTCATACATGATGCATGTGAGTGAATGGATTTGCCTTTTTCTGCTCTCTTCACATGCTTACATGTGTCTTCCTTATAGTTCATATACAGAAAAGTAACCTTAAAAGAACACTTAGGTGCAAAATCAAGCACTGCAGTTAGGACATGCCAGGATTACTGATGCACAAGAAGTCTTAATTCAGGCCTTTTTGTCTATACATCGGAATGCAGTTTTTAATTACAAGCTCATGTACTATTTCTTCCACAGGGTGTCTGCCTTGTTCAGTGAAGACTTCTTTTTATCCCCAACATCCAGCGTGCGGCCTGCAGGCCTTATTTAAACCACACATCCAAACTCTGTACTGAATACAAAATTATGACACTTCTTCCTAGTGCTGCAAAAATTTGAATACGTGTAACTTCATGGCAACCATCCAAGGAATACTGATAGTATCACCTTTACAGGAGGATAATTAAAGCACTGAGATTGAGGCCACTGCTTTCTGAGCCTCCACAGTGCCACACAGGTTCTTGGCCTCTGTAATTTTATTTTTCCATAGGCACATCTCTACCTGCATAATTTGAGTAAGAAGGCAGATGTAGAAACATAGATAGATGGAAATATCATTGTGACGAAAAAGCAAAGGCACAGCTGCTGACATAGGCTGGTGCCTGCCCTGATTGATTTTCCCCTCCACCAAGCTTTCCAGGTCTCCCAGCCTAGTTATGGCATTGCATCCCTTCCACTGCCTCTCAGCTCCCTCTTCCCGCACTGCTCATAGTTTTCAATTTCAAACTCAGTGAGGCATTAGAGTTTCTCACCACAACTTTTGTTTTAACATTACAGACTGACACATCTTCCCCCGAATGCTGTCTTGGAATCAGACAAACCATTTTGGCTGAAACTTGTCAGACAGGGGAAAAATACCAATTCTCTGAGAGACACAGAAGAGACTTCAGCTGGAACTGCTAGTCTGGCAAAGTTACTACTGATAGACAAGACAGTCTATAAATACATGATATAAAATGATGCGGAGTAACCACTGCTGCGGCTGTAAACCCAAATTTTCAGAAGCTAGGAAATGCTGGAGTGCAGGAGCTGTGTACAACCTTAAGTCAGCCCCACAGCAAATCTGCTTGGAAAAGCCTTTTTCACTGCCATAATGCTCTCCTCTACCCAGGCGGTACAGCTAGAGACGCATGAACAACCAAGCCATTTTGTCTACTGCAGTACAGCAGACCACGTGAAGGTTTTCACTTTAAAACAAACTGTTTGGATTTTGTCATCGTTTACTGCCCGCCCTCACTTTAGTTGCCCCTTCGGGGATTCCTGTGGGAGGCTGCACTTGCACAGTCTCCTGTGCTTTGCTAATGGGGGAGGCCAGCAGGGAAACCTAGTTGAAACCAAAATGATTTTATGAAACCAAAATGATTCTATAATTCTAAGAAAGCCAGCCCTGGCCTGCAGGAGTCCTGCTCCCTCCACGGCTCGGCAGCCAACTGGGCAGCGGGAAGGCGAAAAAGCAATCCAAATGGTTTGTCCCTTTCACATGCTGTAAAAGCACCTTGAAGAGCTTTTCCAGTCCTGCCACGTTAGAAATGAAATGTTTCAGTTTTTGAGCATTGCAAGTTATTATTTTTAAAAATAAACACCAGAGAAACTGCAGTAGACTGCCTGCTGTTATTGATTCTGGAAGGACTGCTGACTGAAGCACTACAGACCCACAGAGCAATAGCGATTCAACGTTCATTAGTGTTTAGAGCAGTTTCCCAGTGAGATTAAGAGGTCAGGAAATCCACTGAATTTCTTTTTTTTGTTTGAGATTCAAAGCCAAAAAAACACGTGCAACATTTTCCTGTTCAGATTCTTGAGGAGGCTTGCCCATGATGGGAGATAAGACATCCCCTTCAGGACTCACAAATTCTGTTAAAGGACAATTTAAAAATAAAATATTGGACTGTGAGGGTGAATCTTGATAATGCAGCCTTACAGTATCTCTCAGAGGAAACAAAAGGAAAGGTGCAATGCTGCTACAGCTCAGAAATTGCTTTATTATCTGACTCTCACTTGGAGCAGAGCATTCTCCGCTCCTGGCATCCATCACAAAGCATCAGAAGAACAGCACTGAGTTACAATTTTTAAATTACAATGGAAAGAGGCTATTATTTCCACTTTGTAGGACTATGCTAGAAGCCAGCTTTCTGCTATCTAAAATAGCTATTTTCCCCTCAGCCTCAGAATGTGTCTGTTCGGGGCCTATTAGAAAATAATTTCTTTTTGTCCAAATACTTTTGCCTTCCTGGAGTGGCAAAGAACCGGACTGAAAGAAATTCAGCAACTTTTTTTCTGTTGGTTTCCCTAATGATATATTTGCTAATACAGTAATTAAAAGCAAATTACACTCCTCTATAGCTACAGAAGTAATTATGGGCCATGTCTAATAATGGTTGCCAAAACAAGTAACTCTCAAACTATCTTACAGAGTACTTTCTCCCCTGTGGGTCTCTAACAAGCACAGCAGCTTCTTTCCTTTCCCAGCCAATCTCTCTCACCACTAAATGTAAAAATCCAAATACCATCCTCAAAACAGAGCTGGTATCTGAGGTTTCGTCATCCTCTGGCTTCTCCCTAAAGATCAGTTCTTCCATGAGATGCCCCAGGGCACAGGGGCAGGCCAGAATGACAAAACAGCAGAGTAAAGCGTTGAACTCCATGGCAAGCTGCCTTCTCGCTATATATATCCAGCTCCCTGGCTTTACACTCCTGATCTTCGCTAAGTATTGCTTTTCCTTAAAACCTCCACCCTCCCACACCACCCCCTCCTTCCCTTGCCTAGTTTTTCAGTGCTAACCAGGCTGGCCAACCAGTGCACAGATTCCATTGTTGAAGAGCTCAGGTGTTTCCAATGATAGCCACATTTGTTAGGAGACACCAAACTGGTATCAGGGCTATAATATGACGTTACTGCAATTCTGCTCTGTAACAGTACTGAGGGAAAAGGAGAGAGCACCTTCCTAAGCTTCCTCACTCTTTTCCAAGGAAGCCACCATTCCTGCTGGGTCCCTTCTAGAGTTCTGCTCCTGCCCAGCAAAGTGCTGCAAGTAGCTACCAGGGAGGATTGCTGCACCTGCAGAGAAACAACAGTCATTTCGGGTTTTAAGATGTAAGTGTGTCCCAACACATCCACAAATCAAAGGGATTAGTTCCCCTCCTGTGATGGGAACACTCTTTCTGGGACAATGGAGGTCCTACGCTCTGTTTCTCATGCTCATGACATAAAAAAACCTGCTTTTATATTTTCCTTAGTGACTTTTAGCCTAAACACTAAAGATTATGGTCATTTGTTTCCATGCAGAAGATGCAGGGCATTACTCAACATGTACAATAAGAATGAGCCAAAGAGAAAAGCTGTAAAATATCTCTGGTGCTCTATTAACACTGAGAAAACAAAGGAAGTAAAAAGCAGGCTGAAAGACAAGTGCTATAAATTTATTTAATTGGATTCCTGGCTTTTTAAACCAGATTTGCTAGATACAGTATATTAATTTTCTTTTCCATCAACATTTTCAAGGAAGAAAAAGTTGCATTTGAGCAAGCTCACAGCCTCTTTTTGTCTCCATCTTGTACCACCTTTCATCCCACATCTGATTAAGTCACTTAATTCAAAGAAGATTAGCTGTTAGGTCACATTCGGTGTCAGTGAAATGTACCTGAATAAAAGCCCTAGCGAGGGATCTAACCTTCTGCACATCCAACCTGCGGAGGAACCATCTCTCTGGATGAACCAGTCACCTGCTCAGTGCAACACACTCAAGTTTTTGGCTTCTCTCATAGGATGTGCCACGAGGCTTTTCACTCGGATGGCAATGGGTGCCAAGAAAGGGCCCGAGTGCTGTGCGGCTCTTGCTAAAGAAAGGACCTCAGCTCTCTTTTCAAACCCCTGCCACACACAGGCATTGTAGGCCTGGAGTATTTCTCATTTCTTGATGAAAATGTTTCTACTTTTGATGCAACCACCATCTGTTGGAAAGTAGCCCAAGAATGCTGAAGAAAATTATCAGAAATTAGAAAAAGAAAAGCATTTTTGCTTTACTCTCCTGCTATTTTTCAAGGAAAAAATGTGTTGAAAAACATCTGCCTGTGTTGGTGGTTGGATTTCCTCTGTAATGATGAGTTGTGCAGACCCATTCTGGATTGGCTTTTCTCCAACAATGCACTACTTCATTTTAAAGAAGAAAAAATAAAGTTACTTCACTGGAATAAGCCCGGAGTGACACAAAACTGAATCAAACCGTTGCCTGAGATTTTTATTCTTCTATGGATTAATTCTGCTGGTATTTGAGACAGTCTTTTTCTCATGGAAGTTCAGGAAACTTTGCCACTGATTGCAACAAAAGGAAGAAATGTTCTTGCTCTATTCATATAAGCATTTTTCTAATTAATATCAACACATATGGTTAAGTACATCTAATATTTCTGCCAAGGGAGCAGAGGTGTGTATCTCCACAAAACAGTATGTGTAGTAATTTTCAGACCTGACTTAGGCTCCACTGTTGGTAACAAGCTTCCTGTGTTCATAAAGATTACATTTATTTTACATTTTACACCCTGAGTATGCATTATTTGTTGCAGTGGCTTGTTTCGTGATCCATCTTCCCTCTTTAGTACAATTTAGTACAATTCCCCAATTTATTTGGCTCCAGAGTCAAATTTATGTCATCTGTTTTGCCAGACAGTAAAAGCACAGTCTCATGCAGGCATTTAAATCAATCAGATCATAAGATCTTGGTCCTGGGGAGTCATTCCATTAAAAATAATTTATTATCAAAATACAAAAATATGTATCTGTAGAAATAAATCTGTAGCTGCAGTACATATATCAGCAAAGGCAGGAAGATCAGGTAGTAATAGTAAAGCATGAACAACTGTTTTGAATTAATGCTTATGCTATCTGGATTAGATTTTATAGCACTTCTTAAAAAATAGTCCAGCAAAGCCTTAATACTCGCTGTTATATTTTTGCTTTTTTCCTTCTACCTTGCTCTGACTGCAGTCCTCAGGGATATGATGCATCTGTAAGAACGCATCATTATGTCCTACCCAGGTTGTTTTTCAACCCTAACACTTTAAAAGCCATTAAAGATGGACTAAGAGACTTCTGTGAATCAGAACTCTGAAAGTTTCACAATTTCCATCCATGAGCTTAGTTCTTGTTGCAACTCTCCAAATGCACTCTTCTAAAAATCCACCCTGTCATTGCCAGCCCATCCTTAAATCTCAACACCAGCAGTGGGAGGACTGATGTTCCCCAGGCACAAGGCCCCAGTATCATCCTTGCTTGGGCCTGCATAGGGACAGGGAAGACTCCCCAGGGCAGACAAGCGCTACCTTGCACCCAGGGACCGAAATCACAGCGGGCAGCTTGGAGAGCAGTTGCCCTATGGGCCTCTGACTCTGGCATTTGGGGTGCTTGTATCCACATCCACCTAGCACATAATTTTCCCTTTAAGCATACATACAGGCTAAGCTCTAGACCACATTTGAGGGAAAGTCCCAGCAAGACCTAGAAATTTAGTGTGACTGTACTTTCTGGATGAGCTGAGCAAGAATGAGTGCTCAGCGCAAATGCAGATATCCTGAGATTATGCACAGCACAGTTTTTTTGAATCTAAGCAACTGTAGAGCTAACAGCTAGAAATAACCAGCAGAAATAGAGCTCAGCTTGCGAAAGCCTGTTCTCAAGCCATTCTTAACTTTGCAAGGTAGATGAGGGCAATGACTATAGAACTGGACACTGCTCACTTGTGTAAAGCTACACACATGAATAGCTGTTGGCTGTATTACTTTTCACTTTGTCTCTCTCATAGCAACAAAATACTCCCCAGCAAAGACAAACTTGAACTGGAAGAGGTGCAGCAAAAAGCTAGTAGAACCATTAGAAGAAGATGCTAGAAGAACTTGGCATACATACCAGCAAAAGACAGACAGGACAGGGATACAAGAGATGAATAAACATCAGCAATTATGCATCTAATGAACCTAGAAGGCTATATTGGCCCAAGAACAAAAGGATATAAAACAAGCCTGACTAACTCAGGCTGCAAATTAGGAGAAGGTTTCCAGCTCTCTCAGCGGTGTAATTCTAGAAGGGCTTTTAAAAGTGCAAGCAACACAACACTGGGACTGAGAAATGCTTCACCCCCTGTGACACATGGAGCATGTGGAAGTGCTCACTACAGACTGCTCTGTGCCGGGGTCTAACTGCTCGTGACAGGGGACAGCTGTCTGCTTTGCTGTGCCAAACCCCGCTGACCCAAGCATTGATGGTCGAGAACTGAAGTCAGCTCAGTAGTTAATAAAGTCAGGAGCAGGAGCACAAAGGAGTCAAGGTGAAAGCTTTATTAAGGTGTCCTGGTTTCGATATCAGGGTTCCATTTATAGTTTACAACTCTTTTCTCTTTTGGAATCACTTCAGCTTCATAATTAGCATTCAGCCTGACAATGTGTGTGCCAGCCAAGTGATTTAACTTCAAAACATAATTACTTTTCTTATACTATTGAGGAAATAAAACAAGGAATACATTTGGTACAGCTTTTCATTAAAAAGACATCTGTAAATGTGCATTGTTATTGATACTGAACTCGACTCAGTCTTTGCATAAACCAGGTGTACCACCAGGGCTGGATTTGGGCAACTATATTATTTAGTGGTAATTGGTTTAGCCTATATCAGTGAATATGGCAACAACAACATGACTGAATTATGTTTTAAACCTATAGGTTCAGGTCAAGCCTGACCAGACCACTGAGACAGGCAAACAGATGTTTAGTTATCATGTGTCATCTGATAGCAACAGTACATGGTAAAATAATATTGTGCACCTCCTAACCAACCCCTCAGATCTCCTAACAAAAATTATCATGGACGCAGAGCAACACAAACATTTTTAATTTTACTACAGAATGGCAAGGAGCTCTTCTGCTTTAAGCTTTTCTGCTTTAAGCTACCCACCTTTCAGCTGCATACCTGTGGTAAGAAACCATTAATGGAGTCCTTCCAGGTTTACATCGGTGTAACTGACTGCAGACTACGGACACTAAAGTAAGAACATTCGGCATGTCAGAAACAAGAAACGTATGAAGGTGAGGATGTATTTGAGGCACTCCACAGAAGAAGACTTTCTGAACAAAATGTATCTGGAAGAGAAAACACTTGGATGGAAAAAGAGTGGAAAACAATAATTCAGGAAGAAGGTATAAAAGCTGCAGTTTTGTGAGGAATGGATTAAAAAAACAACCAAACAAAACAAAATACAAAACAAAACAACAACAAAAAAGTACAAATGACAGATAGGTGCAGGGTGCAATGAGAAGGAAGACAGACTGCAACGTAAATAAGGTCCAGAAACCATGGAGGCGGACTATGACTGAGAAGAAAAAGCAGCCAGCTTAGGAGAGGTTTTGCCATCATGAGCTCAGCAGGACAGGACTTCAATGGGAACTGTAGAAGAGGAAAGGATGAATGGTCCATGAGCAGAGGGAGATGACACCCTGCCCCAGCTGTGTGGCATTCAGATTCCTCTGTGGGTAAAGAACCACGTATCAGGAGATGCTCCTTCTCTAACCCATCGGAGGAAGTGCTGCACCACACCTCATATGCAAGTGAGGTTTCCAGGATGCTGGTCACATATCTCACCCCACATGTGTGCTGGCTATCAAAGCAAGAGGAAAAAACCCTGTCATTCTCTGACTTCAGGCATGGGATCTGATGTTGCAGGAGCTGACTTGGTGTCTGACCCTCTCACATAACCACCCTCATCTGTAGGAACCAGCAAGTGATGCAGAAGGTCTCAGTCTGTGAGACGGACTCACCCAAGCACGTTTGGGTTTGTTAAGTCTGGAGGTATCACACAGACATCTTTCACACTTGCATGAAAGACAGTAAATCATGGTCTCTCATGGTGAGAGTGATGCCCAGGTCAAAGAGGAGATTTGGTAGTACAGCCTGTTCCTTCGTGATTTATAGGTGAAGGGCTCTGCGCTGGTACAGTGATGAGGCAGCTTTGCACCGCGCATTGTGATGCACCAGCATGAGCCCAATCAGAGATTGGCAAGGGGAAAGCAGAAAGCTATTATTTTTGAGATTGTACTGCTTTGGAACCATAGCTACTCTGCAAATTGAATTCATATTGATAATATGTAGTAAGCAAACTATTTTTCAGAAAGAGAAAACTTCCAGTCTGTTCCCAGATATGTAGAGAACAGTACCATATTTCAGAACAAACAGAATTAATTTTCCTTCTTCACCCTTAGATTAAAATAGGATTTAATTCCATGACCAGAGAAAATACCATTAATAACTCTGGCTTATTCCTTGACACTGTACCTAATGAAAACATACCGGCTGAGTTTTGTGTTTTCATTCTGCCTGTACCACAGGTACATTCAGGGACCAGAGTCAAAACATCTTCTGATGCTGATTAAATAAAGCTACTTTAAAGATAAGGCATGCCATGGGGGGAAAAAATAAAGAAATAAAACCACAAACATCAAACCTAAAGCTTTACTTATTACCTGCCTTACTGCCAAGGACTGCATTTTCAAGGACCCACTTAGGAAACCACTTTCCCAGGTCCCTGGAGACTTTCTGCTGACCAGAGTAGGAAATTAACAGAAAGGAAATGTGTAAACAGAAGAAATGAAGATTTTCCTTCCATAATGAGGTGACTGGTATGAATGCAAACATTGCCAGTGATGACAGTTCCTGGGGCTGGAGGTTGCAGTTTAACAAAGGGCTTGAAACACAGCTCAAAACTACTGGTTATCAAAAAAAAAAAAAAAAAAAAAAAAGCGCTAACGACTATTATTTTATCACAGGTAAATGTTGCTGTAATGACTCTACCTGCTTAGCAGAGGAAGATCTGTGACTTCAGCACAGCAAAATGCAAGCTGGGCTCAATGATGTCCACTAAACCAGGGGAGAGAATTCACTTCATCCAGCAAGAGACGAGATTACAAAATGCTAGAAATTTAAATATAGTTTGTATTTGTAGATATATATATACATGCTGTGTAAAGAATTTGAACATTATCAGATGAAAGCTTGCAGGATTTTAGTTGAAACTGTGACATTACACTACAGATCCAAGGCTGGATGCTGCAGTTGAACCTATGTCAGTGAAGAGCTGTGCTGATAATAGGTTAAAAAAAAGGTAAATCTGTTCTCTACAGTCATGGGCAGTGGCGTGTCTGTGGAAAACGAAACCCATATAAGAAAGTGGCTTTTAACTGCTGATTCATTATCCTGCAAGTAGAAACTTCTACTGCTGGTAGGTTTGGAGACAGGTGACAAAAACTCAATCTTCCAAAAGTTGAAAAACATGGTTCTTAAGAATAATTACATCACAGTACACTGAGATACTCAGAAACGTTACTGCTCTACTTAGGGGTCATATGCAACAAAAGTTGTAGGTAAATGTAAGAAAAAAGTCATTTCAAGACGAAAAAAGTGAAAAAGTAACTTGCATTTAAAACACAACATTATATACTTTGATAATTTGAAAAAAAACCCAAACCTGAGACTTATGTCAAAAAACAATCCTTTATCAAAACAAGCTTCATTTTTTTGTAAAATAAAGTAAAAATTTAAAACTAAGTTAAATGCTTAAATTTAATAAAAAATATTTTTCATAAATATCCAAGTCAGTTTATTTTAAATAAAGAAACTTTGTTCTAAAGACTATTCTTTTTCTAAAGTAAATTTTTTCTAAAATTTGTTTTTAAAAGCATTCATATTTCACATTTGGTATACACTTCATAGCCATACCTACCATTAGGCTTATATAAAAAGCTAACCACTTCAAAAATTATAATTGTCATTTTAATGGTAAATGTTTAGGGATATTTTTCAACTAAAATTCAGTTTGGAATACAAATTTTAAAGCAACTGCTTTAGAAATAAATTCTAAAATTTTAGTTATATAAAACGAAATCAGTCTTGAAATTATGAAATCTATACATACAGTTTTACTTCAACTGTAACTGGAATTCTTCCTCTTAATCTTGCCTATGCAGAATTTCCATTGAACAGTCTGGAATATATTTCTTTAATATTCCAAATATATGAAAAGGGTGCTGAACCAAGGATATATGATGAAGTACCTTGGATTAGAGATTTAAAGGTAATAAGTGCACATGTTATATTTCCAGTCTTTCTGTACATCCTGTTTTAAGTTTTATGCCAGGTAAACGGTTCAGCAAAACAAAAACAATTCCCATGTCATTGCCATATTGAAGAAGCAAGCAAATTTAATATAAGATCGTAATTAAAACTTTCACTCTAAAGGAAAAAGTATTTTTTTTAGTGATACCATTGTATCTTAGCTGGAATTTCCAGATGATAGTTAGCCTATAATCATGGAAGTGACACAGTATAGTAAAGCTGTGAAATTTCTTGTATAGCTGTCATGTTTGGGCACCTGAATTTTCACACCACAAAAATAATGTGACCTGTTTTACAAGGCCATGGGAGGACATTATAAATGTTGTGGAAACTCACAGCTGGAGCCACACCACGCCATGTAGGCCCAGTCTCCTGCACCGATGATAAATACATACCCCTGTTTCCCCAGCAGAAGGACATGCTGTTATGATACTTCTCCCCTAAGGTTCAGGGAGGTTTCTGCATTTAAAGCATCCTCCTCTCAGATGTCAGGACCAGCAGTTACAGAGTGATTACAGCAGCAGCTGTTTTTTAACAAAATCAGGACAGCAGGCCGAGCTCCTCCCTGGTGTAGCTCCACCACCCAGCATTATTTTGCCTTTTATTTTAAACAGAATTGGCCCTGCCACCATGCTTTCCAAGCAATGCTGTTGCAAGTTCACTCGGAGACCCGAAAGGATAAGACGAAAAGCAAAAACAAGCAATAAATATATGTATCATTGACATGATCATCTCTAAATAAATCCAAGTCAGTGAAACAGAAAGATGACAATGGCAAGGAAAAGACAAACAATGTTAGAGCAAGTCAAAAGGCATCCTGATGCTTTGTTTTTATTTCCCATTGTACAGGGAAAGAATGCTAAATACGTTTGGGTACTCAAAGAATGTATTTTTTTAAATGAAATTTCTTCCTAGGTCCCCATACAAACTACTAGATCTGCTCGAAAGCAATCCAAGCTAAAACATACAGGACTAGAAGGAGCCTTGGCTTTTCTCCTCACAGTCAATACCCAACAGAGTTAAGTAAGGAATTTATTTCTGGTCTCTGCCACAGTGCAATGGGGAACTGCTAACGTGCAGTAAATCACATTAGCTGAGCCACCAGTGAGACTGAAGTGCAACGCTTGCCAGGATTACCCCACTCAGCAGGTCACAGGCAACACACGGTACCCGGGAACGTGGTTGAAGACACAACCAGTACAGAAACTCATAGAAAAGACAGGAATAAGAGCATTCCTGGCAATGCCTTGCCAAGTCTGCAGCAGTTTGTGGTGCCGTGGCTGGGCACTGTGCACTTTACAGCCACCCAGAGATGCAGGCTTGCACCCTGGCATGTGTTTTAGCTACCCTCACTGCAACAGCAGTAAGAAAGAGAATGAGCAGCATTTTCTTCAGAACACCAGGGGACAAACCACAAATTGGGTGCTCACTGACAAAGAATTTTTTTCAGGGGAAGGATGTATTCACCTGAAACTTTCTGCTTTTGGATTTCCTAACGCTTCCCATTGCTTAAATTTCCTACCGCTAAAAATCATCCTTATTTTACCATGTAAGGAGGTATCTCTAGATCCTTGTACTCCCTTGGAGTCTGTAGGTTGCCTGCATGCTCTCCTTGCACCTCTAGCAGTCATCACTTCACCAACAAAATCTCTCAGTTTTAAGCTTTTGTCAACAATCAGTCCTGCCAAGCCTCACACATCATTTTGCTATTTTTCTCTGAACTATCTGCTTTTTTATAGTAATCAGATTCCCAAACCAAAAAAAAACCTTTATTTGACACATGGCCAACAGCAAACCAGTGCTGTACGAGGTTTTTTTTCCTCAATACTAAAAAATTCTCTCATGAGGGTGGAGAGGGATGTGTGTATTCTAAACAGAGTACACGCTTTCACAGAACGCTTGAGAACCAGACGTATATTTAGAAATCCCAATCATGTAAAATGTTACATCATGTCATGTAAAATTTATTTTGCAGAATATATAACCTATCTTCTGATCAGTGATAATCTGTGGGACCAGTGTTTAAACAGGTATCATTTCTTCTAGTACTTCTGAAACCTGCAAGGAGCTATGGTAAAAACCTGTTTTAACAGGAGAATTTTCTCCTCATTTTGTGATTATCTTTCCTATTAGTCTGCGAGCTATCATCTACCAAATAAGTAGATCTGACAGAAAATGATGAAGATGGCACACAGCTGTCTATCCAAAAGCTGTGTGCTGATCATGGCACTGTAGTGGCTGACTTTATTAAGCAGCTCCAAACAAGGGAGCAGGATGCAGAAAACACAACAGCCTAGAAGGAATGGCATTGCATACTCCAGTCCACAACAGACAGATCAGCGTGGCACTACAGAAGAATGCATGAGTTAAGAAAAAAACAAACACAACACCCCAAAACACCTGCATTTTGCCATATGGAAACAGAAGAAATTAATCCTAAGGTTTGAGGAATACTCTAGGCAGGACACAGTCTTCAAAAGCATTAACACTCTTCAAAGCTGCTTTCCTAGCCACAGGACTGCATTTCAAATCTCAGATTGCTCAGCCTGTCCATTTCCAAAATGCAATCTCAAATACAGAATGTATGAAAAAAAGTAGTAGAATCAGTCTCTAGTAAGAAAGAAAGGGAAGAAAAAATTTAGTCCAGAGTTTTGAATTGCCAAAGTCATCTGAAGGAAAATCTCTTGATTTCTGACAGATCTGCTCATAAGTAGCTATCACAAAAATATGTGCTACATCTGATTTTTACCTGCTGGTGTGAACTCACTCACAGCAGCCTCAAGCTCAGCAACTCTCCTTCTCCTTTTCTCTCTCATGAACACAACTGCTCCACAAGCAGCCCACAGCCTGGCTGAGGGTGGCATCTCCAGGAGTTCCCAGCAGCACATTAACATGCTGGGAGTGCAAAGGCCCCCAAGATTTTGTGAGTTCCATTAGCTGTGATGGAAGCCAATATTTAGAAGTCATTATATAGCTGTGCCAGAGGGTCTTCAGTATACCCCTGGAGTCACACCTTTGTACCATTAATGGTCTTCAGTAGTCACATATGTATGCCCTTGGACTTAGGCCTTTGTCCCACTACTGCTTATAAAAATGATTGAAAACCCCTCACAAGTTAATAACATAAAGATATACTAAAGCTACCTGAAAACTGGCTATACTACTCTCCAAGAAAATGCCCTGCAAAAAGTTGCACTGAACCACACAAAACTCAGAGGAAAAAAATGTCACTTAGGCTCACTAAAATACTTGTTTTGACAATATTTTTTTCTGAACATTGTCAATTCAAAATAAAATACAATTTATCCTAAAACCCTGAAATGTTTCATGCCACCTATGTCAACCTCTTCAATAAAAATGTCTGCTGCCTTTCTGCTTGTCAACCAATCCATAATTTTTTAATAATTTTGCTTTTACAAAACCCAATATAGAGTGTTCCAGCTGAAATTTTCCAACCAGTTGTTTTCTAGGAGAATCTGAAAGAACATAGTAAAGAAAAATTCAACAAGAAATCAGAGCACTCATAGAGTGGAATCTGTACAGAGGCTGCAGGCATGAGAAAAATCACAGAATGCATGAGCTGGTATCTGGCACAGAGCACTATATGCCCGTCTGGGAAAAGATCAGTTTAGACACCCTGCTGTATTCAAGCTTCTCTGCAGTATAATTAAGCACAAAAGCCGTGACAGCCTTAATCAGATAATTGCAGCAAATCTAGGTATGGTCTCGCTTAAGGGAAATCCTGTTAGAAATACTTTTTTAACAGAGAAGGAGACTAAAGAGACTTGGGTGTAATTATCCATACTGAAAGGAACAGAGTTCACAGCTCAGTACAATTGCCAAGCAAAATATCTATTTTGATTTGCTTGTACGATGGAGTCTCCTGTTGAGCTGATGTATGCATTGCAATTGCAAGCTGCAATTGCGCTGGTGTGAATTTGGGGCTGGACCCCTCCGCCACGGTCTCATCTGTGGATGCCCTTCCTCCTTTCTGTGCGCAGGTCCCCACAGCCTGCCAGGGCACAGCATCAGTAATGCTGCTCCAAAACCCAGAGAAACAGCCCTAAAACGGCTGCCTTCTCACCCACCACTCGGAGCAGCAGCAGAGCGACCAGCTCAACTTCCCACTGCTCCCACATCAGCGGAGTAAGATGTTCAGGCAGGAACATTGTTTTTCTCCTGCTCAAGGAGAAATTGGGCAAGCCCAGGCTCCAGAATATTTCAGAGGCATAACCAGTCAGTTGGTTTATTTACATACTGTCTTTAACTGTTTTCTCCACCCAAAAGTTTCTCTTCATTGTTTGTGTGGGGGGAGAAAATTACACCAAACCCAGAGCGCCAGCCTAAGCAAGAGCTGCAGCTTTGCAAGTACATGACAGGAAAGATAATCTTGTCCTAACATCGCTCACCTCAGCAGACCGCAGTATCCTCTTCTCTCCTGTTGGTGACCAGCTGTGTCCTCCGACATTGCTTTGTGCTTTTATGTTCTTATTAGGATTCAGATGGATGAATTCAATGATCCTGACGTATTTAGTCATCACCTTTAGCTATAAACAGTTCTGATGGTGACCTCCTTTAAAAAAAAAAAAAAGTTTTCAATGCTCTTCATTCCTTCCTATCAGTCACCTGTGGATTCAGAAAAATTCATTTGTTTGCTTCTCTAGCTCAGGCTAAGTATTTTTTCTAAGTTTCACAAGAAACAGCAACACCACAAGATTAGGAAGGGAAGACAGACTCACAATATTGATCCATTTTCCTGGTGTTTAAGAAATGTATGGGGACCCAGAGGAAATTTGATGGTCTGTCTCTTACAAACAGTCTATGGGCAGAAAACAATACATTTCTGAGCACTCCTTTGGGTGAAGCGTCTCAATTTGGGTACCTCAAATGCTGGAGGTTATATCAGTTGTGAATAAAACTAAAGTGTTCCTGGGGGAAGAGAAGCACCGGAGGCTGAAGCCACATCTATCGGCACAGAAAAGTGCCTGGTAAGAGAGGGTACAGTGCTGTGCTTTCCTCCTGAGAAGAGCCCAGCTTCCTTAGCAAGCTGAATGTGGAAGAGCTCAATGTGGAAGAGCACTGCCTGTCACTTCTACCTCCCTACCCTACCCGAGGAGCTGCAACCACTCTACCAAAGGGGCCATGAGGAGACGACCAGGATGCAAAGTCAGACGAAGGAGGAAAGTGCAACAGCAGGAGGCTCCAAATCCATCAGGCTTAAGGATCTTGCTGCAGGATAAGACATCGCTGGCATTCAGTAGCTTGATCCTTCTAGAGATATCTAAATATCATCTTCACTGTCCAATGATGAAGAGACAATAAAGAAGTCCCGCTACAAAGTTTCATCTTGTCAGCAGAGGAGAAGATATGGTTTGTGCTCAACAGCTGGCAACAATCTTTAAATATTTGTCAGCTACCTCTGTTGTCTCCTGGATTTTCAGTTGCAGCTGTTGTAACCAACATGCCATCTGCCTTAGAGAGCCTGGCTCAGGGCCCACTCATTTTGTTGATTTTTCTCTTGGAATTTTTTTTCTCCCTGATTTTTCCCACCCATTCCTCTGGCACAGGCTTGTGGCTCTTCTTCCTCTTCACAATGTGAGCAGCTTCGGCACCATCCGCTCCTCGGGCAGGGACAAATTTGCTGCAGTCACACGCCCTTTACAGCTTCTCGTTTCAAGCTCCGAAACCACTTCGTTATTTCATCTGTCCTGCTTGCCTTTCAGTGGCTGTCCCCACAGTCCAGTGCATAACAACATCAGTTTGGAGGGATTTTGGATTTGCTTTCTTCCCACTTGAGCAGCTCATGCTGGGGAAGTCATCAGGCCAAACTAAAGAATCGCTTCCCCGAAACCACTGTGGGTTTCTGTAATCCTTTCCTGAGGGGACATTGACCAGTCTCCTGGCAGGATAAAGAGACAAAGGAGTCTGGTCTCACATGGCTGTGACAAAGGTTTGAAAAAGAAGGCATTTTCTTACCATTTCAACATAGAGGAAAGCATGCAAGGCCCTGACTGGGACAGCCAGGATTGCCATGTAGTGCCATCATTAAATCCTCCCTTCAGAAAAAAGGCTAGCTGTAGGCTGCAGAGATTAGTGGTCACAGTGATTTACGCATAATCACATTGATCCACCGAGTTGTGCAAGCATGAGTTTAATGTTTCTGAAAACCAGGTGTGACGTTGCTCACAAAAAAATCCTTCACATATCACAGAGGCAGAGATGTCCAGGGCACTCAGTGCAACATGATCGGAGTTTTCGCCCTGACCCCTTTACACCTGCTGGAGGGGACAAAACCAGTCTGAGCTCCACAACACTGGGATGTCAATCCCCATTACCTACAACAGCTAAATCTAGTGGCAGAAACTTTTAGAAAGTCACAAAGAATTTGTTTATCATTTTACTGGGATATTCAAGGAATCACAGAATGTCCTGAGTTGGAAGGGACCCACAAGGATCATCAAGTTCAACTCCTAATTCATGTTGAGTTTCAAAACAACGAGAACTGATTTTTAGACATGCCACTATAAAAATAAAATAAAATAAAACAGGACCAAACCAACACTCCAGGCAAGGGGGAAAAAAAAAAAAAGTAATGAAATCATCTCAAACTCATGCCTCTAAAAATCAAGCACTCAGATGCAATAGTCCATCATAAAAGCCCCATCACATTTAGGAGCCTGGGGCTCCAGTTTTAGTTTCATAGTAATTGAGTAACCTCTGGCTAGCCTGAAATGAACATTGCTGAGTACCTTCCCAAATTATCAGCTGTGTGTTACAATGAAAGCTACAATGAAAAATTCAAAACTGATCCTGACAGAGCAGCAGCTGAAGTTGTCAGCAGGCATACACAACACTACTTTCATTTATCAGTAACCAGGCTAGCAGAAAAAAGCCTTGAGACCATATGTGGACATAGAATCATAGAATCATAGAATCATTTTGGTTGGAAGAGACCCTTAAGATCATTGAATCCAACCATAACCTAAATCTAGCACTAAACCATGTCCCTAAGAGCCTCATCTACATGTCTTTATTCATAGGAAAGCTAAATTACTGATTCATTCTGGTTAATTTTGATTATGACAGGATGTGTGCATGGTTGACGTATGTGCTAAAAGCACTTCAATCTCCAAGACACAAGATCTAGTTCATAGCTTCCAAAGCACAAGTCATCTCCTCACAACCGTGTGCTGGGTGAGGAAAGCAAAGAGCCTTGTCACCGCCAGTAATACTCCTAAAATCCTACAGACCAAACACGCAGAGCCTTGTGGGACCTAGTTCCTGCCCTTCTTTAAGAAGAGGGCAAACTGCTAACCTTCCAGCCAGCAGGGACTCAGGCAGAAGACACAGCATCTTCCCTGGAAACCTCTGCCCTGTCATGGTTGTAGGAAGGAATCCCCATTGCTTTGGATTACAAGGGATTTTTTTGGTCACTGTGCATAAAATGGCATCTCCTGGAAGAGGGCTGCAGTCCAAGAAGTACATTGATAGAGTGGATTTGTAAAGAAGGACTGATTTTGGGAATAATGTTGCTAAATTATGTGAGGCTCAGAGACAAAAGCCATCATGCAAGCAAAGGAGACCCTCCGGGGAAGAGCACTGTAACCCTCAAGCCTAGTGTAACCCAGCTGAAGCTGGCAGAAATGCACCAGGGAGTAATATAACCTACATATATATAAAACATGAAAACATAGATTTTTCAAATTACTCCCTTCGCAAGACAACGTTTATAAAAGAGCTAACAGATTAGTTCTATTCAATCCTCACTATAGCAAGGCAAACAATGTATCCTATGCAGCTAGAACATCTTTTCTTTTCTGAAGCACTATCTAAACTAGGAAGATATAAACCGCTGGGGTTTTACACATTTTATAGGTGTTTTTCCAGTTACTAAAAGGACTTTTTCATGAGTGACACTGAGATAATTGGCTTTTGTCTCTATATTCATCCATCCACACTGTGGCCTCACTGGCAGTCAGTCAGCTTCCGTCATCGCAGCCTGCATTTCATCCCTGCACCAAAAAGACAGTTTCACAGAGCTTGGAACAGATGAGCAAATAGTCCACTTCCTCCTTAAACTGCAGGAAAATACGTGAAGTTCCAGCCAGTTTGTGTTAGAAGGAAATAAAACTGACTACAACTTTTTCCCCTTTGATATGCTAAATGCTCTCTTTTCAGCAAAAATCTGCAACGTGGGGTTGCTTCCCCTGTACCTCTGTCTTGCTGCATTCTTCCATCAGTGTTTAGGTACACAGTAGGAAACAAGGTAACAGTGCTGAGGAGTTTTCCTCCAAAACCACAAAACTAGGCTTTCAGCTCACAGCCTTACCTACAAATGCTGAATTTTATCCCCACCCCTGGGCATAGAAGCATAGGCTAGTTTGGAAGGGACCTCTTTCCCCAGATCAGGTTGCTCAAAGCCCCATCCAACCTGGCTTCAAACATTTCCAGTGATGATGGGGCATCCACAACTTCTAGGTATCTTGTGTTAGCAACAACTGGAAGTGAACGCTCGACTCCTCGTAATGACAGCTTTCAAAACAGGTCTGTGTAGGAGAAGGAAATACAGTTTCACAAAATATTTTGGTGTTTGATTTTGTTCCAAATTGCATTTGCAGTTGCACATCAAGGAAGCATTTAGCTCACTGGGTGCACCAGGGCCCCAAACCGTGGGGTTTTCACACCCTCCTGTCTCTGAGGCCATTACCACAGAGCCTCTTCCAGAGTCCTGGATCTGGGGAGCCTGATGTGGCCAAAAGCAAAACCAGACACAGTTGAGTTGGCGTGAAGTCAGGCAGGTTTTGCCACCATCCAACATTGTTTCCCTTTGGATTTTACCCAAATCAAATGATTTATCTGAAAGACTTGTTTCAGTAGAGCAACAGATCTCAGCCAACATCTCCCAGGAAGTTTAGTGCCCAGTTCCAGCCACACTTATCAATATCCTCCCCTATGCCATAGCATCGAGTAATCAGCTGTCACATCTACTACTGTCCTGTTAACACCATCCTCTTCTCATGTAGGGTTGAAGTGGCATTACCTTTCTGGATTAATTGTTTCCATCTACCATATGACAGAGAAATGTTGGCAAACATTCAGCTGAGAAAGTCACTGGGGATCGCTGTTGATTCAGAGGCCACAACCCTAAGAAAGTTTGTTTGCATGGGGAGAATCTAATTTATCTCTCCAGTAGTGTAAGACATCTGCACCTTTCACCATGATTGCTTTTACTGACTCAAATAATTTTAAAAGAAAATAAGTAATTAAATAAAAGCAGTCTGCTATCAGGAACCGAGTAATAATTTATAAGCGTTCACGAAAACTCGAACTGATTCTGACACTTCTCACAGACATTTACAGAAGAGAAATCCATATCAAACGTGCTCTGAAATATATTTATAAGGGCAAGCTGAGAGGCAGAGAACCCAAAACACAGAAACATTTTATGAAAACTGCAAGTGGGAATAAAACTATTTCCACTGCCTTCCATACTGCAGCATTTTACCAACAGTAAACACAATATACCACTTTGCTTAAACCAAGGCAGCTTAACATATATTTCCTCAACACTAAACCTCGCATTCTTCTTCACTTATGTTACTTTTATATATATTTAGCCATGGACTTGAAAGGAAGCTTTGTCAGAATAAGCAGAGATTTAAAAACTGGTATAGCTACATTTGAGGGGCTATAATTAATAAGACAATTACCTGAATTGCAAACAATTGATTTTCATATTGGACATTTTCTGAGGAGTTTTTACTGTTAGACAGTAATACTGTAAGTCAGTTACTCTCCAAAGGACTTTAATATTATTTAAGGACTATGAATGACTGCCTAGAGGTAGCACAACAGCTAAGTTTTCTTGTCAACTAGGCAGGCTTTTCTCTGTCATGTCTGATAATGTTTTAGAATAGTCTGTAAGTAGGACAGAGTAGTTATCCAATAAATTCAGATTTAAACATAAATTATCCATTTTTAATAGTTAAACAAAAGCTTTTTAAAATTCCTCAGAGTAGGTTTTACAGCATGGTAATTGTGTCACTCCCCTTGCTCATGACAGCAAGCAAAAACTACCATTTGACTGCAAAATATTTTATGTGTTTTATAAACACACTAGTGTGCCTTTTATGAGATATGTATGCATAATGCATCCAGAAATATCTTTATAATCATAAATTACTTAATAAGAATCATATTAATCCATTGTCATAAATATTAATATCTAAAATCTAGAAATGTCCTATAATTAACATATTAAAATATCTAAATTACAAATAACTGATTCTTACAATAAAATCTAGATATAATTAACATATTTTAAATTCATATTGTCAGTCCCAGAAAGATTCATCACAATGCCAGTTTTGGAAGCCAACTGCACAAACCCACAGCCAGTACCATGCTTCAGAAGAGGAAATCTAAGACCCACATGAAATTACGGGACTTTATCTCCACCTACAGCTGCAAGCGATTGCACATGAAAAGCAGGTAAAGAAGAAAGGAATACAAAGTTTGGAGTGGTGTTTTTCAAAGGGACTCTTAAGAACTCTGGCACACATTGGGTGGTGTGGCAAACTGCGATGGCTGTGGCTCTCAGCAAGCCTAATATTTGCCTTCCCTCTCCCTGCAGAAGACAAGGTCTCAGGGACATTCGAGCAGCACATTAGCCTGCTCCCAGACAGGTTTATGTCCCACCACAGTAACTGTGGTCATCCTTCATCTGGACATGCTTCGTCTTTGCATCCCGTTTTGTGTTGCTTCTTTATTGTTTGCTTGATCTTTGATTCGCTATCATGGACTGATCACAAGGAGGCAATGGTAACATCACCTGTCAAAGGCCAGCAGCAACGTGTGTTGGCCTTCCAGAAGGTCTTTATCTGTATCGCATCACAGAAGCAGAACTGAGAAACATGCCTTGAATAGCCCAATATGAATATTTGTCCTTCTTCCCACACTAGTTTGAGGTTATGCAGCCCCTCTTGTGGTACCCACACCTCTGGCAGGCCTCCTCAGAGCAAGTATTTGTCAGACAAATGACAGTGAGTTGCCTGTTTTGCTGTCAGCTGCTGCCAACTGTCTGCACTTCTCTTTCTTACTGTTGCTTTTACACGCTCCAGTGTGGTGTTCTAGCTTGGCAAAATGTTTCTTTCCATGTTCTGCAAGAGTGTACACTTCAGAGAAAAGCCCTTTGAGCAGCAGTGGTTGAATGAAAGTATTTTCTATTTCTACTTTGATGTAATTCCCCTATTCTTAGACATTTCCATTCTCTGTACTATTTAGCTAATCCAGAATTTAAACACACAAGACACTCCATGAAATGAAAAGCAATTTTCATGTATCAACAGAAGCTGAGTTTGTTTGTTTGTTATTTACTTTTTACCTGTAACATTTTGAATTGAAATCACCAGCAATACGTAGCCATAATTTGTAGAATGTAGGAGCTTCGACAAATGGATGTTAAAAAATAATGAGGAGACCTCCACTAAAGTATGGAGAAAGATAAGAACAGAAAACCTTGAAGACTAATGAAAAAAAAAAGCTATCAATGCAGCAGCAGCTATATTTTCCTTTCCCAAGCTAAAATCTCATCTCAGTAGAGCTAATGGAGGAATTAGCATCAACTTCAATGGAATCAGAATTTCTCCCCTCTTGACTTGCCACACTGTGGGTGCGCCGTGATATCGAGAGATGATTAGTTTCTTAACAACAGCTTTTCTGTTGGTAGCCCTCAGTATTGCAGGTTACTGCAGCTACCGGAGATCATGATTTTCAGCTTTTGGACATTTAGAAATGCAGATGAGGAACAGTCCCACCTGAAAAATTCACAATATGGATTGTCTTATGTTCTGCCTTATTTAATCACTCATTAAGTATAGTTTAAAGGGAACTGGAAACCACTAGAAAGGTTTTAGCATTATAACATGGGTTCTTTTAGAAAGCCCCCACCAGGTGACTGTGGCACTTCTCTGTTTCATTGCACAACATCAAGATGGTGTCAGAGACTAAGGATCTCGAGATTTATCACAGAAGTACTATATTTATTGATGTTTGATGTGATTTTTCTATCAGTATCTTTACCATGTAAGTTCTAAAGCAAAATAAATTTTATAACAGTCACCTGTGATATAAAACTGCAGGAGAAACAATTATGATTAGGAGCAGCTTCAATTTCTGAATGAAGATATACAACGTATAAGCCATGTTTATGAATCCACTTTATCCAAATGATTAGTAGCTCACATTTTTTGTTGATGGGGTTTCAGGCCTGAAAAATCATGCTGGTGTGTTAACTATTTGATCAGCAATTTGTATAATAAAAATAAATAAATATAATATTAAATTCTCTGACTCGGACAAAGACTGAAAGCATGCTATAGATTTCATAGACCTGGCCTCTAAAAATAAATACTTTTAAGAATTTTGACATGGTACATGGACAGAAGAAAATCTTCACATTCGTGCAGCTTATTTAAACCTTGTTCTCTGGAGTCTCTCAGAGCATATTTAGCTTTCCATTTTCCTTTCTGAAATTTCATTTCAGAAGCACCTTAGGAATGGCTATTTTAATCCTACACATATCATTATAGGGATGCCAGTGCTAACACACTGACAAAGCCACTTAAGGATGTCCTGAAATCAAGCTCAGCAGATGAGAAAGGCAGGACAGAGTTTCTATTAGATGCTCATCCTTCAGGAGGTGTTTAAGCTTGTGCTGTTCAGTGAGTGCTTTCAAATAGTTCATACCACCTCTGCCACCACCTTAAAAGTCTTTTATTGTATACAATTTTCCAAGTGTATTCAGCCACCTTCTAGTGTTTATCGGTATACTTTCCACATGGCAAACTACCAATGAAATTCAATACTTGAGACGGACTTTAGAAAGTGATGAGAATCTGCAAGTATTTGTTCAAAGATCTCCTCCACTCTTTGAGAAGGTTCAGAAATATGTTTGCCCTTCATGTGTCCTGTTATCAGACAATAACATCCTCCATAATTTTATGCTCCAAAAACTTCTGGCAGCAGTATAGAACAAAAGACCTTGTAATTGGTTTTTAAGAATGATAGAATTACAGCATTCTTTTACATATGAAAAATGAAGGTTATTCTTCAAGGCCATGTATTTCATCCTACACTGTATTAACACACCATAATCAACATTGTCACCCCCAAATATAATGGATCAAAATGTTCTTCTGTTGCATAAGGCAGCTCGCTCAAATTGATCAAATATTACAAGCTTCATGTGTTTTTTCTGCTATTTAAGAAGCTTGATTATTTCAACATCTCCAAAACTAATAACCTACTAGGTTCCTGCAACTTCTCATTCGTATTTATATTCATTCGTATTTAGAGGTGAGACAAAAACCAAGTTGTTCAAACCCAGCTGTGCTGGTTTGACTGAAATGGAGTTAATTTTTTTCATGCAGTTAGAAACTCTTCTTTTTTCGTAGCTAGAACAGTCCTTGTTTGGATTTTGTCTGAGACAGCACCCTGAGACAAGGGTGTAACTTTCCAGTGTGTTGAGTTGGAATGAAGAGAACATAAGAACTTACTGATATCTGAGCCATTGTCTGGGAGATGAAGGTCTTTCTGGGCTCTCTATTTGCAGGTACAAGGCAGCTGGGAAGGGTGTCATAGATGGGACAGACCTTGACCAACATCCAGGCTGATCAATGAAAATATTCCATACCATTAGCATCATCCTTGCTATTTAATTGGAGTGGGCTTTTCCAGTTGGTTAGATCCCATTCTAGTTCAGCTCTGTTCTAGTTGGGTTTCCACCCAGGAATTCCATTAGTTTGATTAGTTTTTGTTAGTTCAGCCTTTTGCCATTCTGCTGTTTTGGAGTTGGCCTCTGGGCCTTTCTGCCTTTTGGGCCTTTTCACTCTCTCTCTCCAGGATCAGTTGTTCGGAACCAGGGTGCTCTCTTCCCAGAACCGGCTGCTCCACACAGAGCTCATGAGGAGTTGCAGTGAGTGTCACTTATTTTATATTTTATCTTCATTTTATATATTAGTAGTAGCAGTATATTAGTATTATTTTTTATTTTATTAAATTGTTTTTATCTCAACCCACAAGTTTCTCCTTTTCCTTTCAATTCTCTTCCCTACTTGAGGGAGGGTGGGGAGTGAGCAAGCAGCTATCATGGTTTTGATTGCTAGCTGAGGTTAAACCACGACACCAGCAAACACATTCCAGAATAACTCCCCTATATTCAAATAATGTTGATCTGAAGGTAACACAAAACTTTCCCCTCCCTTTATTAATTCTGTGCTTTTTCACCATTTACACTTGTAGCTTGAGTATCTAAAGGTTTCAACTCAAGGCTGCTACTGCTTAATATCAGTAAAGCCAAGAGGCAAAGAGGTTGATTCAGACTCTCTGTAGGCTGACAGATACATAAATTAAGCTACATTTCAGCAGTTCTAGACTTTGGAAGGATCACCTGCCATGTGAATTAAGTACTGCTGAAATAAACACGATAAATCATCTGGTGAATATCTATGCCTAATGAATATGTAGCTTAAGAGAAATATCTAAACCTATAGCTCAGAAGCCAACAGGATTAGCCTGAAAAGAATCTGCTTCTGTAAAATTAAATAAATCTTAATCACATCAGTTTAAATATTCTGTTATGCCACCAATCAGCATTAGCAACAGAATCTTAAAAAAAAAAAAAAAAAGGCAATTACAGATTCACTGGTGCATTTCCTCAGCAAGATCTTTTTTTTCCTTGTTTAGCCATATGCTAATGTACCTGCCATGTATCCACTAATCAGTCTCTCTACAGTGGATTTATTCAGATGAATAATATTTGAGTAATGCTTTGAGTCCTCTTTTAGATACTCATTGTGGTCCAAGTGAAAGTACTCCAGCTTGGATCTCAGCAGATCACAGGCTTTACCACTGACTTTGCCACTGACCATCAGTATCTTAATTTACCTCTTTGTGTCCCCATTTTCCTTGTTTCCATGCATCTGCTCAGAACGTTGGATCATTTGGACAGAATCTGTCTCATTTCGTGTGCCCTCCTCTCACCTTGCACAACAGAGGTCTAACACTCAGGCTCTGCAGTAATAGCAATCCATGTTATTTTCCCTGAATTATTAGTGCCTGAGTGAAAGTTTGTGTTTCCAGAGACAAGACGATTTGGGATTAAGCTTTTAAGAATAAAATAGAGCTTTTTAGGTCACTGCTATGTCAAGTATGAACCATTGTACTCCATCAAGGTGTAAGTGCAGTATATGACATTTTGTTCTTACTTAATCTCTTTTTCACTCACTTTTAACATGCCCTTACCAGCAGCACCAAGTTTTATCTTCTGTGGTGTAACTTCACACAGTTTCTTGCAAGCTGAGTTCCCACCTCACACCTGCCCTGACAGAGGATTTGTACCTGGTTTGATGGGTACAAATGGATCATAAGGTGGATCATAGCATCCTTATTTTGAAATCAATCATCCAAGTTAGTTCTTGCAAAAGGGAAGACTTGCTAGACAGAAAAAATCATTACATGAAAATCTGGTAGATTTAAACTGCAGTTGCCCAACTCAAAATCAAAACAGCTGTGTATTTACACTGTGGCACTGAACCCTGTGGCACCTTTAGGAAGTTTGTTCTCAGCATTACTCATTCTCCTGCTAATCCTTAGCAAGGATTGTCTTTAGGACCAGCTAATCTGTGTTACTCTTTAGCCTTGTCTCCCTGGAAACATGCAGATCGCAGATAAAGGGAAAAACCCCAACTGCAGATGAAGGCAGGTTTGAATAATAACATTGCTTTGGTGTGTGTCTATCAACGTCTGGCTTATTTTGAGGCACCAGATACCCAGATCACTCTTCAGTTTCAAACAGATCCCAGGGGCTTGACAGTTCTTAAGATCATTGCCAAAAGTCGGATTTATCTAGCTGGAGCCTTGGAAAAGATGAGACATCCAAAAATACTTCTGAAAAGCAGATACCTTGTCTATTTGAATGTCACCTATGTAATATCAATGTGCGGTCACACAACGCGAACAAAAGGAGCCCGTATAAAATTTCACTAGTCCAGGCCTTGCCAAAGGGGAATCTCACTATTGTGATTGCTCAAGGTGCCATGTGTTTCATTCAGCGTCCACAAAAGGTGTTTGTAAAGCTAACAGCAAAAATCACTCATGAAGTTCTTTTCCCTGCTGCAACTTGGACTATATTTTGCATTCCCGTTATTTAAGAAGCAGACAATGGCTGAATTTGTCTATTCTGTGCATTCGCATCCACCTGTTCACCCACCTTCTCTCTGAGTGTAAAAGTACGTTTGCTCCTGGCAATGAACAATCCTACTGCACTGTCTGACATAATAGCACCCACGAGAACCTCAATGAAAATCACAGCTTTGAGCAACTCTTGATATTTGGTTGGTTTGGGATCTGGGATTGAACTCAACTGTGCCAATTCATCAACAGTACTGATAACCCACATTTATTGCATTCCACCATAAAGTTAAGAAAAATTCAGTATTTAAACCTATTCATTCCTGCAATGCCAGAAGACACCACCAGATAATACAAATGCACTGAAGTCAAGAGGATTGTGTCTACAGCAAAAGGTCAGAGTCATTTTTTTTTGGATTTGACTATTTTAAGCCACATTTCCCATCTCCCCATGGTGTCACTCTGTATCCAACAGACATGCTTACCCCTTTTTGCAGATCTGCTTCCTCTTTTCTTTTCACACTGGTCAGCTGGTGGTTCTCCCTGCGCAATTGAATTTGGCAGGTGCAAGAACACTTCGAAAACTGTGCACTAGTTGGAGGATGCTATTCTAGCAGCTGATAGGTTTGCAGCTTCCTTGGAGACTTTTAAAAGCACATCGAAATCTTCATTATTTACAAAGTTTTACAGCTGGGATGAACAAATCACCCATGGTTGATTTGTCGAAGGAATACTTGACCATATTTTTAGGTACCCACCTTTTAACTGCTTTGCACAAACCTAGAAAGGGATTTTGTCTCATCTTGCTATTTTAGGAACTTTAAAATTCATGTTCCTTCATTTTTGCTTTATGCTCGATTTTCTTTGTCATTGGGTGGTTTATGAAGGGGGTGGGGATTGCTGGGTTTTGTTTTGTTTGGCCATTTCCCTGCTTTGGTCACTACGGCGATTACAAGGTGAAATCTGGGTTTTCCTCAGCTCCACACAGAATCAAAAGACAGCCGCAGAGAGGCTGTGATCCCCTGAATGCATCCAGGATGTTGTGTCATATTTCAGCCTCTCTTTCATTTTGTGCTTGCAAAACCCACAATTTTCCAAGGCTTTAGCAGCATGATTTGTGTTACTTCTAATGCCTATTTCCCTTTGATTGTTACCATTTTAGGCCATGCTGCTTCTTCCTTTTCTTCCTTCTCCACAGCCAAACAACATTTTATGCTCAGATACAGGCAGTTGCTAATGTTTTCACTTTCCCTATACCTCCATTCCACCTACCTCCTCCCTTAGCTTAGAAGAAACATTAGGGACTGATTTTTAGCGAACACTCACAGCCCATATACAAAGCAGCAGGAGCAGCAGGTGTTCAATATCTCTGAACATCAGGCCCTATCTGCATATTCATGCCATGCTCATCGCCCAAGGAGCCGAACACCTGCACCAGACTGGTGTTGCCAATTCTTGTGGTTTTGTTTCCACGCTGAGGCTATGTGGTGGTTTTAGTCAGTGCTTCTGCAATCATCCCATTACTTGGAAATCTCAGCATTCATCACAGAATTCTGGTCCTTATGATCCTAGAGAGAAGCACAAAAACAATATCCAGGTGCCAAGGCAGGTCAATAATGTATTCCAAAATTCCTCATTTTCTGAAGTATTAATTTAAGCCAATTCTTTGACTAAGGAGGGGACAGCTTCTGCTGCTTAAGACTTGCAGTAATGCAAAACTTCAAAGCTATTTACATTTTGTTCCCTATGCCAATAGAAAGTATACAAGGCCTCTACTAGAGAAATGGGGAAAATATTCAAATTGAGTGGTGACTTGTTTCATCTAATGTTCACTTAAAATAAGCCCATAATACTTATGTAACCTAATCTTCCATAAATACTCTATCAAGCTAAGATTCTGTCAGGAAAGTTCACTGGCTTCTTCTGAAATGTCTATAATTTGTCATTGACATAAATTCTCCCCAAAAGCCTGATTCTCATCCAACCAAGAAAGTGAAGCATGCTGTCTGATGTACAGACCCAGACAGGACATCTGAGCTCTTGAGTATGGTATACTCATAACAAGCTGAGCATATATAGATACATACACACTGTATAAACCTAATATCACTCATGTAAATTACGTGCAAATTAATTTCGGACAGAGAATGTGTCAGTTTTGTAATCTGTTTGCAGACAACATGTAAACAGAAAGAGGTTGGGTTCACCAGATATTTATTTGCTCAGCTCAGTTTTGTCTTTAATAAATTATTGGATTTTCTTCTCTATAGGGTTCTTAGTGGATATAAACAGATTTCACAAGGTTGATTTAACCGCACAATAAACCACGGAAGAATGAGAGACCTTCAGCTGTTTCCTTAACAACAGGATAAATGCACAAATACAGCAGCGAAGTTTCTGGCACTTGTTTTTTGAGAGGTTTCCATCTCTATTGAAGTGAAGAACCCAGAGGCAAACAGGTAGGCAAAGGTTTCTTGTAGACAAACATCAGTGCTGTCAGTGTAGAGGAGCCTCGTCGTGCCTCAGGTGGGTGCACCTCAGTCTCAAACACTTCACGTTTGCCAATCTGCCTTCACCTGATCCTTCATCAGGCCTCTCCTGGGGTGCCAAAAGCAGCTACTGGGACTTACCAAAGCGATCACGGCTTTGCTCACTCTCATTACCATGGGTGGGATTGTGCTCAGGGAGGAGAAACAAAAGGACAAAGCATGGTGTTGTGTTCTCCTTCACTGGGAAGCTGCGAGATAAGATAGCTGGGAAGGGCTGTTCTCTTCTGCTGTGGCACTGCAGGGTTGTCATGAGACCTTGCCCATGTCTCATGTTTGGTTACATCTGTCGCGTCCCTGTCAGGAACAGCGTTGGCCAAATATTTCAGATGCAAATATTTAGATGACGGACCACAAGTCACATTACATGGAAACATTTTTTCCTGGAATTTTGTTATTGCTGCTGATCAACAGGTAAAGATTGAGGTGGTTTATGGGGGATGGGGTTACCCTGCTTTGTGGTACACAAGTCTATTTTTCTCCAATTCTCTATCTGACCTGCAGATAATTGATTGCATGTAAGACTGTATATATTCTGTTTCAGTTGTGTTTTACAAATTAGATTTGGTGTAAATAGCAGTTCTTGTCTACATTAAAAAAATCAAAAAGGCAAAAGCCATTTTTCTATTTTTTTTTCTCAAAGCTTGTGTTTGATATATTTCCAGATTAAGTTCAGGTCATGCTTTTGTAAATCAAAGAACCTGCAAGTCTTTAAAAGCTATTGTAAATTACTTAGAGTGCTTGAAGGAAAACTTAGGTCCAGTATATTTCCTCACTGTGTCTCACGTAAGGAACAGTCCTGCAGACATAAGTGCAGATTGAGCAGGAGACAAATGTAATCATTCACTAACCATCCCTCCGTGAAGGAAGAGTGATGAGGGAAGTTATATGTTAGCAAAAGCTAACATCTTTTTTCCCCCTCTTCTTGTTTCCATTTTTCTAAGTGAAACACATGCTATTCCCCACTCATGAATAGTGAGACCAACTCCCTGCTTCTCTCAGGGTGTAGATCCTGCTTTGCAGCTGGTCGTGCACCTGCGTTATCTCCATCCCACTGACGCTTAAACGACTCCAGAGCTGGGCAGGGCGGAAGTGCAAATTGCTCATTCTGCCTCAGTAATCCTACTCCTTTCTGACTACTGCAAATAAACAACAAACAAAAGGAAAGACTAAGTAAAAGGCATTCCTATGCAAGCAGCTATTTTTTCACAATTATATTTTCAGTTGACTTTAGCTAAGAAGGGACTTTGTTGTCAAGACTCCTCCATTTCCATTTCAGTTGCTGTTTCTTTTTGTATTGATTTTTCATAAACATTGTGACTTGTAGCAATTAGTGGTACTTGCCCAGCAGCAACGTACATTAAAGCAGGTATTTTCTGAAATAGAGTGGGTTCGGAGAAATTGCAAATGTTACCCATGAAGAACACAGCCTAGGTTTTAGTTGAGTACAGAAAGCCTTCTGAAATACTGTATAAATGAGCTGAGTTTGATCATAGCAGTGAATTTTCTTTTTTTTTCTAATTTCTATCCCATGACATGAAACCCATGAGCAGCCAATGGCCTCATGGGAGGAAACGTTCTCCTCAAGCAGTGTCCCACCTGGTCAGGTCCCCCAGGAGACACCTCCAGGCAAATCCCTTCCTGAAAACTGTCTGAGTGTTGCACTGGGCTGGGCATCAAGCTCTGTGGCCTTCAAAACAGGGAAAGGAATGTTTTTAGGTACAGCAAACTTGATAAATACAACAGGAAGCAAATCCCCTGGAGTCTCAGTGACAAGCAAGCTGGATTTTTTTGCAACCTGGATTTAGATGTCTACATGTGACCAAATACCAGTTCAAACCTCTTAATCCATTTACCGGATCAGAATCCTGATCAACCTGCCTCAGCTCCCATCTCCTGAGAGGCACTGAATTGTCAACTCCAGGGAACAGGAGAATAAATTCACTTAATAGTCTATAGAGAGCCACAAATGCCAGCAACTGCTGTGCAGGAGATTTAGATAAAGTATCCCTTGAAGGTATTTCTGGGAATGGATACGTTAATACTCAAGCACATTTTAGACTGTGATCATGTAAGTTGTATAGAAAAGTTAGTTTATGCAGAAGAAACAGGCTTCTGAAGAAAATGGAGTATCCAATTGCGATGACAGCTAGGGAAAGCAGGCTGGAGTGCAGCTGATTGCCACCATGTGATGCAGTAATCTATTACCTGGTTAGAAAGGCAAGGTAGCCATCAGCTGCCTTTTGTTACAGCGTGCCAGTGATTGCTAAGGGGAGAACTCAAAAATACAAGTTGCTCCATGTTGCCATTGAGTATCTACTATCTGCTGTTAAGAGGGATTCAAGTATTATTGTGTACACTGAGAGAGGCATAAAACCATTAGGCTGACCTGTGTACAGTGCTTTTTCTGCTGGATAAGTTTCCCAAGATTTAGCCATAACTCACCCATTGATTCTGTCCTGGTAGGAGTCCTGTGCAGCATTAGGAGACACACAGGACCATTCTGTCTGGCCAAGGTTGGTGAGGAGAACCTTACAGATGGCTCATGCCTTCTTTTATCACAGCCAACCAAATATGGCTCTTTTGACAAAATCACTCTTCAGTCTCCTCCCTCATTTACTCGAGGTGATTATTCAATGTTTGTGATGG
This sequence comes from Caloenas nicobarica, assembly GCF_036013445.1. Taxonomy (NCBI): domain Eukaryota; kingdom Metazoa; phylum Chordata; class Aves; order Columbiformes; family Columbidae; genus Caloenas; species Caloenas nicobarica. The sequence continues at coordinate 42,109,812 of NC_088246.1, read as the reverse complement.
AAATTTTTATTCCAACATGGGAAACCAGGTAGTTTCTTCAGACTTGCCAGGTGAGGAACCTTTCTTCAATGTCCTGCTGGAGGACAGGGGTGAACTCAGGAGCTCCATAGGACAGGAGAGCACAGCAGGGTACTGGAGGAGGCAGCAGCAATGCTTGGAGCTTGCAGAGCATGCACCAGGACAGGCTTTGGGCTAGATGGAAAGCTTGTCTGCCTTTCACCAGCTGGGAGACATGCCTGAGTCTGCAGAGGGTCCTTCAGAGCACAGAGGTATAGATGCACAGAGGAACCAAACTTTTTTATGCCTTTTGGTGGCTTGCAACTATTTTGCAGGCTGAAGTAGTTCCACTGAAAACATTTGATGGTATCCTTCATCCCTAGCTAAGGGGGTCTGAGAAATGCTTAGATCAAAACACACCCATGATGTCTGTGAAGTCCCCTAGCCCTAGAGCTTTTGCACCATGCTCCTGGCCTGGAGACCACTAACCTCTCCAAGGTCAAAGCTTTCTTTCCCGCATCTCAGTTCATCTCTCCTCATATCTCACAGCTCCCTCTCCCACAGATTTCAGCTACAGACAGCTGCAGCTGAGCTATACTGCTCCATGGGTTGCCATTTGTCAGCTGAGCTATACTAACCACCCAGCTGCTCGCTCCCAGTTTTGTGCAGAGCCACAAAACCTTGGGACTTCAACCATCCTCAGGGCCAGAAGAAGTATCACTTAACATTGCCATAGCTGACGCCCAGCTGACAAGCAGTTGAACAGCTTGCAACTGTCTGTCCATGCCTGTCAGCTGGGTTACATTAGTACCGTCATGTCTTTCAAATGTCATCTTTCATATAATTTTCAAACTAGCAAATAAAAATGAGTAATTTATGGCAGTGTTAGCATCAAGGAGGCAGGCTCAAATGTTTTACGTGTAAGGTCCAGAGGTCCAGCAGAAAACCTCTGTCAGATCTGTGTTGGCAAGGTCAGTTCAGAAATTACTGCTCTATGTTTGACCTCACCTCTGGAGCGAGGGAGGCAGCTGTTAGGTGGGAGGGAGAGTAGTTCAGTCCTATTATGTAAGGAATAATTTCTGTTTTCACTGGTGCATCGGCTGGGAAAAAAGGCTGGGAACCTTGTTTGAAGCCAGCTGAGCTTTCCCTGCAAGCATCACCACTCTGCTGTGCAAGAGTTATTGTCAGCCAGCTGTGAAGCATCTTCCACATCAGCCACCTAATCCCTGAGGATACAGAAAAACTGACTCAGCAGATACAGATCTTCCATTGTCTGCCAGAAGACGGAGCTAACGGGGCAGGGGGAAAAGCAATCCCCTTAGAAAATGTGTGGTATATTGGCAGATGCTCTTTCATATTAGAAAGATAGATAATAGACAAATATAAAACAGGAATATACATGTACTTCTGCTTGTGTTTATATATAAAACACAGCATGCATAGATGCATAGTTTGTAAACACTAGATAACAGCATAATTGTAAAATGATCCAAATTCTTTATTTCTGTCACTGACTCGTATTTACCACACCCTACAAAAGGAGGCTTCAACCTTCACTTATGTGGACCTTTGCAAAACTTGCAGTGGAGCTGCCACCTCCAGCAAATTAGGTAAAACCTTTCTGAAATATGTTTGGTTTTCTTCTGCATTTTCCATCACTTCTTTAGAAGCGATTCTTGAACCATCAAGGGTCAGCGTACCACAGGCTTAAAATCACTGCCTCGGAAAACCTGACAAAAATATGAGGCCCATTATGCCTCAAAGCCTTTACAATAAATAGGTGAGATGGAGAGAAGAGACACACTGAGTGAGAAGGACCTAGAAGCAACTCCACTTGCCTGACATCATACAGGTCACTGCTTTAGTGGTCTGCAACTCTTCTTAGGGTAAAAAAAAAGCTGGTTTCCACTGAATCATAGAATCATTTTGGTTGGGAGAGACCTTTAAGATCATCAGGTCTAAGCATTAACCCAACACTGTCACTAAACCACATTCCTAAGAACCTCATCTATGCATCTTTTAAACCCCTCCAGGGATGGTGACACCACCACTTCCCTGGGCAGCCTGTTCCAATGCCTGGCAACCCCTTCTGGGAAGAAATTTTTCCTAATATCCAATCTGAACCTTCCCTGGTGCAACTTGAGGCCATTTCCTCTCATTCTGTTGCTTGTTAATTGGGAGAAGAGACCAACACCCTCCATGCTACAACCTCCTTTCAGGTAGTTGTAGACAGTGATAAGGTCTCCCCTCAGCCTCCTTTTCTCCAGGCTAAACAGCCCCAGTTCCCTCAGCTGCTCCTCATCAGACTTGTGCTCCAGGCCCCTCACCAGCTTTGTTGCCCTTCTCTGAACTCGTTCCCTTTGCCCCGCTCTGTGCTTCCCAGTGGGGTGTCTCGCTGCCCAGAGCACCCCCATGGGAGCCACAGCCTGGAGGGAGATGTCACCTCCCCACCAGCCCCCGCCACATCCCCTGTCCTGGTGTGCAGCAGCAGCTGAACTGGAGAGAGGTGGCTGAGGTCAAAATATGTAAAGCTGTCACCTGTATAAATTCATTTTGGACCACTCCAATGTAAAAAATGTACCCACGATCTTCGTGGAGGAGCTGTATGGAGGGCGACTTGCTGTGGGTCTGCAGAGCCAGGATCCAGCAGAGCTACAGGAAGAGTTGATTTAACCAGCAGCAAAAACTACCTGGCAGCAGGCTGTATTTGGAGATAAAACTATCTTCCTGTGGATGGGAGGAGAGGTAGACATCACCTGAAACAAACCGAACATGAGAAATAAAATTTAGAAATATTCCCAAAACAGCAAGCAGAAGAACTTGATAAAAGCCAGAAAAGCCTTTCCCATTTCCAGAAAGAGGAAGGGGGTCTGTTCCCAGGGCTGGAGAAGGCTAGATGTCACCCTGAGAGTACGGCAGGTGGATGTCCACAGAGCCACGCTGGGTCCAAATGGAGGGCGGGAGAGAGTCACCACCTTTCCCTCTTCCCCCTGTGTTTCTCTGGCTCCTGAGGACCATCAGCAAGTGAAGCAGGCACTGATCCCAGAGCGAGGATCTAATCACAGTCTCTGTCCAGCCTTTTCTGGTTTTTGTTACAGTCAGAGCTCTTTTTGACTGTGAGTCTCAGTACAGCTCAACCACTTGTAGACTTCGTAGTGTACTCAGGCATCCAGCAGTTCCCTGACATCTTGATTATAGTGGAAATAAATCCTAAATGCGCTTGTGTTACATGATACAATTATTTCAGTGGGAAAGGCTGATGCTAAGGACAACTTTTTTCTTTTACTCAATGTGTTAATGTGTGTGTATACATATACATTTTAATGAAAGTTTGAAAAATGACATTATGCTTCTGCAAGGTATTCACAGAAAAAAAATCAAGTATTTCAGTCATATTATGAAACTTACAGATTCTTTTGTGCGTGTTTAAACCTGCAGCATAAATAAACATGCCAGAAGGGATTCTCCATCTCACCGTTGGTAACAAAACGCAGATTGCTTTAAGGACCTATAGATTTATACTTATTAACTGATGATCATAAAGAGTTTTAGCAGTCACTTGTTAAGTTAAGCAGTCAAGTTTTAGCAGTTACCTCTTTAGACCGGTCTGTACATATCCAAATATAAAGTTTTTCGTTTAGTTTTCTGATGCTTTTCTTTGAATAAAATGTTTTAAACTATGCTTCAGATTCATAATGAAAGACATGGTGTTAGAGAGGCCTACATTTTCTGTGTGAACACTGAAGAGTACATCTGACTGGAAATTTACTGTGGAATTACAAAAAAAAAAAAAGACAGAAGTACAACCTGAATGCATGCCAGTTGATGGAAAAGCAATTTGCTACACAATATCCACAAATAGAAACACAGTATTTTTACTGTAGGAACCTTATCAGAGAATCCACAACACAGTAGAAGTAGCCTAAAGAATCTTGTGAGCTGATATCATGGTTATTTTTACAGTTGGTGCTAATCTTTTACATTCTACTAATAACTCAATATAATAAATTTTGCTATAAACTATAAAATCTAATATTAGCTGATAAAGAACAAGAAAGCCTGCAGCAGAAATGTTTCAAATATCTTACAAATAAATGCAAAAGGAAATTAGAGCATAGTTCACGGGTTGTTATATTAATGAGCTATGGACATTTTGGCACAAGAAAGCAGTAAGAGGGGCTGTGCAGATTGGTTTCTACTGTAAACCTGTTCTGTTATTTTGGGACACTCCATGAAAAAAATGGTTTATTTTGTGGACTATAATACTGAATGGTCTCTGATTCTATACTCCCTGCATTCAGAGAGCAACCACAGCCAACCTGAATAACTACACAGAGCAAACCCAGCAGCACAACCCTGGGAGACACCAAACCAGAGGAAATCACAGCATCATCATGGAATCATCTTGAGAAAAAGTATCTGGCAGACATATTAAAGCACAGTTATAAACAAGTTTTCTACTGCAAATGAGTAGTTAAAACTGAAGATGTTGACCATCGCATCCACAATGCTGTTCATTGAATTACCTATGACAGTCAATGTACATGAACAAAATTAAGAGCAGGTTAATACATCCATGTTACCTAACTTATTGAATAACAAGTACCCTAATAATTACACTAAATAATTTCAACTGCTCATGGGAATATATCATCGACTTCTTTTGATCCTGCTATCCTATCCATTTTACTAATTCTCACATATTAAGCTAAATAGATTGTAAGTCTATATATAGATCAGTTAAGGCTTATTTGCACGTATTAAATGTTTTTTGTCCTTAGCTCAATTAGTAATCTGCTACCCTGGTAACACAGAGAAAAATGATGAAGTTTCTGTCTTTGCATTCTTAAAATAAAAATAGTGTATCCTCACCTAAATGGGAGATAAAAACATTATTTATGTAAATGTTCAGTCAGTGTTCAGATATGATAACACAAAAGTTTGCACCTTATATTTTACACAGTTTTAATTTCTAATATTGAATATTAAATACCTACAGGGAATGGTTATTAGTATTCGATCATATTCTGAACCTCAAGAAAAAGCATTCAAACGACCATAACTTTTTTTTTTAGATGTGTATTTAAAGTGAGAATAAAATTTTGCATAGCACTCTTGCACTTACATCCATATTAAATATCACCTTCCTGCCTGGATTTCAGAGAATGACTTCATATGGCTATGGTCACTGCGTATTACACAGTCAGAAGACATCTCTTTGAGCTCTACCCATATTTCTTTGTGGATACTTGTCGTCTCTTATCCTGTATTTGGATTTTATATACTTTGAGCTAGACTCTAAGTCACGGCTAACCCTCCACCCCCACAAGAGTAGATTAATTCTGTATTTACTAGTGCATGATTATATTTAGAAAAGTATTTTGATCTGCCTTTTGACCTTTGGACTCTATGCATCCCAGGCATGTGTGGGAGATTATTAGTGCTAGATATTTTCCAAGGTTTCGCCAAAAAATAGATTCTAGATGGTTCCAGAATCTCTCATCTCTTCATCCATCTTCCCCATCTGGGATTGATGGTTTTCAACAGTTGCATTATGAGCTTCTTGGGAGGGGAGAAGCAGAGGGGGAAGGGTGAAAAACCATCTTTTGCTCTTTTCTGTAGAAGACAATTGGATTCCAGTCTATGACTGGCTCTTCTGGATTATGTCTGTGCAAAATAATACAATTTAGGCAGAAAATTTAAAATACTATTATTGTATTTTGACAGATAAACCAAATGTGAACCAGACTTGCAGAATTGTTAGCAACTGAAAAGTTAAGAATAACTTTTGGTTCTTATAGAGCCCAGAAAATACCCAGTTACCTCTGTGTATGATAATATCACAAAGCCAATACAGTTGCTTTAAACTACAAAGAGGTTTCCTGGCAGGAAAACAACAGCCGGCTCCCTCAAAGGCAGACAGCAGATCACAGAACTGCTGGGATTTACCTCAGTCCCTTACAGCCCATCCTTCATTTTAAAAATACAGAATTTTTGTAGTAGGTGGCAGGAAGGGTCTCTTGATGCAAGGGAGAGAAGACAGCACTTTAAATCTCGGTAATTTCTAGTATTTCCCTAATTAGATGAAAAATGCTGTTATAAATATTATCACAGGGTAGCTCTGATATGAAGAGTTTGTGGGCCAGTGTATTTCATTGGCTATGGCTGTGGCTGAGAGAGGCTAAAGTCTACCTGAGAATGGACATTACCCAAATGGCTAACAAGTCTACTGGCAGGGACGCATCATGATTCAGCAAACAGTAAATTTGGTTCTAGAGCTGCCTGTGCAAGATGAAAGGTACACCAGACACATGAGACAAAGCACAAATCCACTAAGGACACGTCCTCAGAGTTCAAATGCTTTCAAAGACTTTCATAGGCTAGGGTTTTTTATAGGATGCTTTATGTCTGAGAGTGGCTCCAGCAGCCACTATGAAGCAGACATAAAAACCTTAAAGCCAGCACTAACTATCATGTAGCCTGACTAATTCAAAAGAAATGCAGTCATGTGCCCACAATTGAGTCAAACGTGTCCTGCTGCATCCCAGATGCCAGAACTGGTATTAATGATTGTGGAGTCTACTTTGTAGGGTATGGTATGAAGTGAACGTGGCACAAACAAAGCATGAGGGCCCCAAAACTAACTTTTACCGTGGCAAGATGGAGAACTACAGACAGATCCCTCAATTACCATCATGATACTTATTGCTAGCAAGAGAATTTTTCCCGTAGCTTTAAGAAATTAATTTAGCAAGTAGCTAATAGGGGCAGCTGGCTTGTTAGCATTTATAGAATTCATTCCTGTGGTAATTTTAAGAAAATCTATATGGTAAGTTATTAAAAGAGTATATATCAGAGGTATTGCATAATCACAATATTGTTTAAAAGTTGTTTTGTAACACAGCATTTATTACTGGCATCAGTATTGCACTGAAATGAAGACTGAGAATTCCTGTCTTGTTCAGCTATTATGCAGAAAAGTAATTTATGTTCTTTTATAGACAGCAACATTCCTGACTTGAGCCAACACACAAAGCAATTGAAGTATATTACTGAAGTTTTACTACAACAGTTGACTTGGCCATTATTGCACTTCTTCCCTGCAAGAAAGAGTCTTCTGCTAATTCAGAAGGAAAATAAAAAAATAAAACAATGCAGGTCAGTTTTTCCTTTAAGCTAAAACGAAATTACAAGTTATGAAAGCAATACTTTACCGAATGCAAGTAACATATGAGTCAGATTATCATCTTCCCATTAGGGAAGAGAGTATCATCTTTCTGGTGGTACAGAAACTATATTCTAAATTGATTTATGAATGTGCCTTATTCTCTTCTGCTATTTACTTTAGAAGTTGGGAATATTGTTACTAGGTTTATGTGATCTTTCTCAGTAGACTTGCAACTCTTAACATAATACCAAAATACAGCATATTACATGTCATATCTAAAAATGCTCAAAGCTACAGAAGACAAAAAGAAATAAGCAACAACGAATAAAAGTTACATCTCTCATTTTACTTCTGTAGAACAAAAGGACTGAGTACCCAAGCAGTGTATTTCATATCCAATTTATATAGCATTTCAAGGGTGGATTCCTGATCTCACCTTATGTGATGTTTTTTCAGCATACATTTCTGCAAACTCATTTCACTTTAAACAATCTCTAAGGACTTCCTGAGGGACTCCATAAAAGAAGATCCAAGCTCTTTGAAGTCCCTGGCTGATACAAGTCCAACTGCTTCAGAACAGGGAGAACTTCTCCTCTTTTATATGCAAAGTTGGGTTGGGTTAGCCTGGTTCTCCAAAAATTGTTATTTCAAGATATCTTGATGAGTCATGATAGAATCCAAGTGGAAATTTCTGTGTAACAGGAGAGAAAATTATTACATATCACAGTTCAGAATCAAATAGATATTTCTGTATTTGCTGTAAACTCTGCAAACACTATATTACTCCAGAATGCACATTAAATTCAACACATTTTTCACTGCCAATGAAACTGTCCCTTTCCACTTTCCAATGTCTAAAAATCTCAAGTCAAATTCCAGCAATGATCTTTCTTGCTTTCACAGAGAACATAAGCAGATTTTAAATACTCATGGTGAGGACAAAAGTCTTAATGACCTCATCAAAAGTTGCATCAGATGTTTTATCACTGTTACTTCTCCTCCCACTGGGAGTAACAGGGAGTTACAAAAAGAGATGGCAGAACTCCACCATAAGAGTAATATTCCCTCTAATCAGGGAGGAAACTTCCTAGCGATGAACATTAAGGTTTGTTCAAAAGCTGTGGCAAAGACAGATGTAGAGAATATTGACAAAAAGGTATGTTACGCATTTCAAATGCTACTTCTTACCTACCAGTGACCAAAAACAACAAACGTGGCTTCAGTGCATACAACATTCAGAAATTAAACGCAACCCTTACATCTTTGACCGTTGTTCACATATTCTTTTCAGCTCGGTAACTCCCTCTCTCTTTTTGCATAAAGCTGAAGTTCCTTCATTTCACATCCGCTTGGCACTACTTTTGCTTTCTTGACCTAATCAAAGTAAAGAGATAATCTGAAGCAAGAGTTTGAACTGGTTTCCATCTTAACCTGTTAATATATTGCCAAAACAATAGCACGTCATTTTGCACCTCATCTTTTACACAGCCTTTGAAACTGCAGAAGAAAATTGAAAACCTGTGAAGTAAATGCATATAATTGTGTGCAGTAAATGCACATAATTGTGTGCAACATTCATGTCAGTGGGAAAAGGAATACCGCACAAAGCAGTCTTGGTTGCTGCCCTCTGCTGAAAGGGATAAGTGGGAATTTAAATCATCACTGATGGAGGAAGGATTTGGTACTGAGAGATCTGAGCTGCCTAACTAATGGGATATCAGATGAAACGAATCATTTCCCTTCCAGAAGGCCAATCTTTGCATCAAGGAATACTCAGGCTACATAAAGTGCAAAGACTTTTGAAAAGCACTGGGGGCAGAGGGCTCTGCTTAGCACTGTGATTACTCAGTAATGCTCAGCAGAGCATGGAAACTCACTTTAAAGTCCTTCTCCTTGGCATCAGAGATTCAGATAAATACGGGATTGCTTTAACTGCCAGTCACTACTTTGTTGTTGGCAGCTACATATGCAACAAGGTGGTTCCTTGAAAAGAGATTTTTGTTATTTGTGGTTCTCAGGTCTCTCACCCAGGATCCTGGTCATGAAGAGAACCCAGCTGAGCTGGGAGCTAAACGTGATATAGTCCCTTTCTCAAAGAGCTCATATTCCCAGCAGATTTTGGCATCTTTACTTTGATATATGGAAACTCTATGGCACTATCCTGTAACAACATGTCAACATCACCATGGCTGAGATCATAGGCAAGGTAAAAAAAAAAAAATTCTCTAGGAAGCATCTCTTGACTCTGTAATTCGTTCATTTCTCTCTTCCTAAACTTAAAATGCAGGAGTACTGACTTCTCTAGAGCCCACCTCCTTTAGCAGCAAAGAAAGCCTTTAGGGAAGCTCAGCACATCTGGGGAAACCAAGGAACTGGCAGTTCTGCCATATGTCCTTGTGGACTACTTGTCTGAATCTGAGTGCTGCTGCTGGGTTTTCTGCTGTGATTACACACTTTCCTTGCAGATGATGGAAAAGAAGACTAAAATTGCAGATGAAGAGAAATTCCCTAGGGGTTCAAGTTTGTTCATCTCTCTAATGCATTTTTCACTTTAGCAGTTTTATATGTAAATAAAACCAGGGTGCTCTTTAAACACAAATTACTTTTGATTCCTTAAAGCAAATGTGCCAAACCAACGAGAAAGTTGGAAATAGAAACTGAATACCCCCGCTAAGTAGGACCTATGAGGGGATCCTGCAACAAAGAAACACAGACTTACTTGCTATTACAACACTGCAAAAGGTGCTTTTCAATCCACTGACAGCCAGACCCAGCAGGACTTGAGATCGGTAACAAAGACAGTTCAATATTGTCTAGAAGCTCATTTTTGCATTATTCCCATACTGGAGACAGCTGGGCAAGCCTGTCTACATAAATTAGAGCAGGCTGCCCTGCTCAGGCATTGCCTCACAGGACCAGAACAGCAGCTGGAAAGCATTGTGGAGAGAGATTGTAGCAGCACAGGGAGCAAATGAAACTGGCTGTACTGTTTGCTTTTATGAAGACTGGGCACTGAAGTTTTATCTGCTTGTAAACAGGAAACAAAACAATAATAGAAATAAGATACCTGAGGTAAATGACTTCTGGAGACACATATTAAAAAAGCTGTGCTGTGTGAGGAGGAACTTCTGTGTGCTAGGGGCCACACAACGGTGCACTGCAAGAGATCAGGTTATCAAAGCCACAGAAATCAGAAACTGCACAGAAGGATAAAAATAACACCGAAAGTAGGGAAGGAAGCAGTCTTCAGCTGGAAGAGGCTGGCCAAGATGCAGCAGGGGTGAAAGAGCAGCGAACAGCTATCTCTCCCAGACAGAGATGGCAATAACTCAGCTGAGAGAATATGATCAAGGTATACAATAAAAGACTGTCACTAAAGTGAAAGGATCTGTGGAGATGCTCCTTCAGACCCAACCCACAAAAGGTGTGCAGATACTTCAGCTCTTCTTTAACATCTGCATCCTCCCATCTCTGCACACTAGGTAACTCTGAGTGAATAATGACGGCTTGCTACTGAAGAAGTCATTTTTGAGTGTCTTTAATCAGCCACTGCCAGACACTCCCAGACCAAAGAGTTTGCAGGTGGCAACCACAGCTAGGCTTGTCATGTTGGTGTGATCAGTTTTGCATCTCTCTCTGAATGGAGGCATTTGTTCTCCCCACAGCTAGATGATTTGAGCAGCAGCTCCCGAACCACAGTTTACATGGGTCGAAGGCATGCATTTTGGGTTTGAACCACAGCTCATCCTGTAATAGTGATGAATGAAGATGTTCCCTGTGTCAAGAGGAAGAGCTCCGACAGTAGCATCTATATTTCCCCTCTGCCACCACAGGAATCCCCCTTGAGCAGAAGTCACCCTTCAAGCACTGGTGCCTCTGCTTGGACAGCCAGAGCACGCCCCCAGAGCACCACTCGCTCTACCCTGGACATACTGGCCTAAGGTCTTCCATGGATGTCCAGATAACAAGGACCTTGAGTTTCATATTATATCAAATTAAATTAATATTACCTGCTGAATGCCCTTATACCCTAGCTAATGAGTGTCCTCATTGCAAGGCTTAATTCAGTTTTCACTGTACCTTTAGAGTTCAGCCTGAAAGCCTCTTTTATTAAATTCTTGCTCTGCTAGTTCAATAGCGAGCCAGCAAAACCATGGTAGTGTAAAGTTTTAAGTCAAATTGCATAGAGAGGGCAAGAACTGTTCTTCTGTAAATCCACATAATAAATTCTAGTGGAAACCCAGCATATTAGTCCTTGTCAGGGTAATGGCTACTGAAGAAATGCTGTGCTGGTCTTTTTAAATACAAGATGAGAGATCTTAAGCAATTCCTTACCAGCCAACACTTCTCCTCTATTATGTCGAGCCGAATTTATGTCCCACTGTTCCAACTCTTCCATTTTTAAAACAGCATTCTTCAATGAAGTGCCCTATTCTATGTAAATATCAAAACCTTATTACTTTATTACTTCATTACATACAATGTTTCTCTAAAGTGGTGAGCATTTTATAGAAACTCACAAGAGACACCAAAAAAAAAAACACACCAAAAAACAAACCTACCTCACAATGCCAGGTACAATTAAACATAAGATTTCCAGTGAAACTCAGCTAGATCACCAGCTCTCAGATAGAAACCTGCAGCTTTAAGAAACGGGTCATCTTTCCAATTCACTAACTGTGCTAAATTATCACAGGACGCTGAATATTCAGGGATGCCTGAAGAAGCCAGCCAGCTGAGAGCTGACCTTTCTTCCTCAGGTAAAACCCTTGATCTGTGGCTGGGCTCTCACTAAGGGAGGAAAGACCAAGTGCACATAAAGAAAAATATATGAGCCTCTGTTTATACACTGCTTCTTTTACAGCATAGTTCAGCTCTATCACCATCCACAATAACTTCTCTACTGTTTGGCTCAGTAGAATACTTATTTTATTCTCCACTGCATAAGAGACTCTTTGAAGCCTGAATAGCTAATAAACTTTTGGCCTTTCTGAAGCAACGAGAAGTTCTTCCCTCAGGTATGTAACCACAGGCAAACGTTCACATGATTCAGGATGGAAATAAAGCTGTCAGGGTACTTATAGCCATCAGCGCCCTCTCTCCATCCAGGTTATAGTAACGTGTATGTAGGCCAGACAGCAAAATTAAATGGGGCTTAAACCTACTTGCACCCTTTTTTCCCCCACATCAACAAAATTAAGCAATGGACATTAGTTTGCCAAAATCAAAGGTTAACACAAAACGGGAGTTTAGATTTTGATCTGCACTCTTAAAGGTAGTTTAAGGAAAGGCAGCGCTCAAATTCTTGTTCTGCTCCTGTTTATGATCAAAAGGTTATTTATTTGGCATCATTAGCAAAAACATACATGTTTTTTAACCATTGGTCTACTAGTTTCTCCTTCTAGCTCTGACATTACATAGGAAAATAACTACATTTTAAGCCATAGAGATTTTTAACTCTTCCAATAAGTTTTGGCTCTGCTATCAAACATCATTGTTTCATAGGAAACAGAACATAAAGATATTTTGACCCAAAGCTTGCTGGTTTTCTTTGTGGGAAAGATACAGTATATATACATAAACACAGGTATAGACTTCACTTAGGAGAAAGAAGGCTAGAAAGGATACAACTTGCATCCTTGGACATACTGCTGTTTTCATCAGAGGGGGGTGATAGCCTTGTGTGAAATGCGAAGAAGAACATGAACTATTAACTGGGACAGTAACTGAAGTCGTTTTGTTTCTATTTCCTCTGCATACTGAGCACACCATGCCTCCCTCAAATGGCAACTCCTGCACACTGAGTCTAAATATTGCCACCCTGTGGTCTGACAGCACTATCTGCCAGCCCTGCAAACGGGAAACAAAACACTTCTTCCAGGCTGAGCACTATGCATTCCAGTCCCCACACAGTTTCTATTCTACGTTTAGCTGTCTTTCACAGACCCCTGCCAGCAAAAGAAATGGTTCCCTAACGACCCCACTTCCCTCTTTGTATCTTTTTTTATTTTCAGGTGCTGCAGGCTGCCCCCTCCCTCCTGCAGAGCAGCACAAAGACAGACACATCGAGCAGCAGAAGTCAGCAGCAAATACACATCCCGAATAAAACTTTCACTGTAACATCCCACAGCCCGTGCAAATTCCCTTTGGTGTGGATGGGCAGCAGGAGCAGGGCAAACCCTTTACCCAAGCCAAACCTCCTTCCCTGCCACACGAGCAGCATTGCCACTGGAGTTTCTGCATGGAGCAGTTTCTGCATGGAGCAGTTTCTGCATGGAGCAGTTTCTGCATGGAGCAGTTTCTGCAACAAACATGCTGAGCTACATGTTTGTTTCCCTATGGGGGAGAAGGACAGAATAAGCTATAGGCTTAAAGCTTTATGTATCTGTTTGCTCTTTACAGATAAGCAAGTAAAATAGCAAGTGTAGAAAGCCTGACTCTGCAAGGGTGTGAAGGAAAGCTCAGTTAAGACCTCCTCTTGCCAATTTTAAAGTCTTCTGTGTTTGGCCACACCACAGGTCAGTGAAACCTGCTTCCTGGAGAGGAGAAATGAAACTAAACTCAGTAAGGTCAGATTTTCTGCCCGCCTCGGTTTTACTGAGAAGTCAGAGAGTTGAAGCAGCAGGCAGAGGTCCCAGACCTGAAAGGGACAACTGAAATTGCTTGGTTTATACTAAATAAATCAAGATCATCAGTTAATAGCTGAGTGAATCAAAGTATCTTCTCAAGGAAAAATTTCCAATCTCTATACAAGGATGGAGAATGCATCCTTTCACAAACTGCTCCAGTGACTGGTTGCTGCCACTTTTAGAGTATTTTGCGGTTTTTGTTCTCACTGCATCTAGAATCACCTCCCAGCTGAAGGATTTTTTTTTTTTTTTTCCTACCTCAAAGGAACAGAAGACCCTGGTAGGAGGCCCCAGCTGAGCTGCTCCAGCAGACACCATCGGATCACAGCAGCAGCTGCCCCAAGGAGCCAGACCTGAGTTACATCCAGAAAGTGGTACTGGGCCCCTCTAAGGGGCTGCTGTTATGTGCTTAAAAGAGCATGGGGTAATCTGACCATTCTAACATTAGGTCATTTCCCAACCTCTAGTACATTTTTTTGGCTTAACAGCTGAAGTTAATTATCCCTCTGCATTGCTTGACAGCCCTTCCAAAGCTAAAATTGTTATTAAAGAAATCTCTAGGTAGTCTTGATATATACATATACAGACGCCTGATGTCTTCTCTTAATTTTGCTTATTCTTGCCAGTAACAGTATCCTGTGACAAGCTAATGTGGCTGTTGTAAAACTTTTTTTTTTTTAGCACAGCAATTATTTTGGCATATATCTGTGTCTCCTAATAGACCATTATTTTTGCAGAGGGACTAGGCTGCACTAACAAAACATTAGTTGTGTTATCCAGAAGTAGCATGTTAAGGGCTGCTGAATAAGACCAGAGAAGGTCAGTGGAGAGTCCTGAGAACAAGATGACAGATGCCAAATCTACAAAGACAAATCACAAATGGTCAGCTACCAGTCACCAAGCAAGTGCACTTTTGAGAGCAGGGTAGAACCAGTTTTAGGACATAACTTCAAAATATACAGACTTGTTAACAACCTGTTGCAGTTGCCCAATATTGGTAGCCTAGGCAGTGCTGTCTTCAGATTATCTATGACTGCAATAAGAGCAACTGGCTGTGCAGGATGAATTCTTGGAAACTGACCTATCTGTTATGTTGTATTGATATGGATGTATTACTTCTTAATTGTTAACAGGATAATCATCCCAATTGCTTTTGTTTGGTATGGTATTTTACTGCTTGTGTTTGGTCTGGTACCCACCCCCTCCTCCTTGAGTCTTCTTTGTAATTTGAATGGAATTAAATATATTGAAAAAAATAGATCAAATTATTTTTTAACCTCCTGTCTCTAAATTATTCCCTAAATTATTCCAAGGTTATTCCCTTGGTCTCCTGGCTAGTGGGGAGAGGGAACAGATGACCTCAGTCTTCCTCTTTATTGTGTGTTACCAGAGCCACTCATTCTTTCTTCAAAAGTAATCATATTTTTAAGCTCATAACCAAGCCACAGAGACACTGGGACTATAAAGAACCATTGGTCTGAACTGAAATCAAAAGAACCTTTAAAATTCAATATGTTTGTTCCAAGTTCTGGATCTTTTCCTGACACACTTCACTTAAAACATCCTGTGGAGGCAGAGTAGCCAGTACTATCCAGAGTAACCAAGATCTGACTACTCTACTGATTCCTTTAAGAGTGGGGGAATGCATCTTCATTGCTCACTGTCTTATACAATGGGCTTCCTAACACTTTATTCATTTTACTGACATCCTGAGCTCTCTGTAGAGATGTCTAGGTCCTTTCTAGGGTGACAGAGTTGATTTACAACCCATTAAACTCTCTGATAAGCTGGAGTTTCACCACATAGTGTTTTTTCCTTCACCTCACAGGAGAAGCAGCAACGGCTGAGGTGAGAGGGAAGGCAAGAGCTGAGCTCTGCCACCTTTACAGTGAAAGGCAAGAAAGCTAAAGCTCAGGAAACAGAGCAATTTTGACCCAGTATTTCCTGCAGTTGCAGTGAGCAGGGTAGCTCAAGGCACCTACTCATCATGGAAGAGAAATGGCAACCCAGGAAGCATGTTATTAATAACCTAATAGCAAAACACCAGCTTCCAGAAAGTTTGCTTGTATTCTCTCCAAATTTTCTTAAGGATAAACAGCTTTCAAAAAGTCCTCAGGTGGCTGCTCATAAACAGAGCTCACGCTGAAATGAAATATGGGCTCTTGCCAATTCCGTACTAATTAAGCCTGTTTATGTTCTGCCTGAATGGATGACAGCATGTCTTCCCAGGAACCTAGCACACCTGGGAAGGCTCTGCAGGTATCTGAATTTTTTTTCAGTCCAGCTGTGTTAGTCTTGCTGTTTGGGGTAAAAGCCTAGTAATGTTGCTATAACCTTTCCCTGAAAGATGGTGACTTCTGTGCTCCAGTTGAAATTCAGCAGCAGTGGGAGGCATTTTTCAAGGTGGAAATGCACCAGTGTGGTTTCAGTAAGCACATTCCTTGACAGCCCAAAGCAGACCTTGGGGATTCAAAAGCATTTGGCAGAACGCTCCTGCCCCTTTGGGGAATCTCCTGCTGGAACCACTGAAATGCAGCAAGGCACCCTGTGGAAATCAACGGGAAAGCTCTTGACAGCCTTTCTTCCTGTAACTCCCAGCCTGAATGTGCTCCCCTCAGGAGGCTGGGACTCTAAACAGATATCTGACTTGTAGCTTTATTACACATCTCTTTATGTGTCTTATTTCTTTTTAAGAACAGTACAAACTAGAAAGAAAGGAGACCTAATTTTATGTTACTGCCATACAAATACAAATCCTTCAGTTGTTTTTTTTATAGTTGCACAAGCTGATCCACTACTTGGATAGGTCTGCAAAGGTCAGCATAACGTTGGAGATTTTGAAAGGAGGCTTCCAGATTTTTTTTTTTTTTTTTTTTTTGCCCAGGTCTCCAAAAAGTTAAGGCACCTTCCTCTGTTTGAACCTCTCAGCCAGATCCGATGGCTAACCATTCAACTAACCCATAACCACTAATAGGAAATCTGTTCAGCCTTGCTATGTTTTTTAAATGAGAGTCCAAACCAAATGGCTGAGCATATACAGGTAGGAAAAAAAAGTCTATGGGTTAAAAAAAACCCACCACAATAAAAACCACAACACACACCAAAACAAAACACCCACACGACCAAACAGGAAAAAAAAGGAGTGAAGGGAAAGCTGAAAAAACTACTCACTCAAATCATCATTTTATGTTAGAATGGCAATGTCAGAGTGAGTGGATAACTAACCAGTCCACTCATCTACACACTCTTCATAATTCTCTTCCTTCCTCCTCTCCTCCCCACAGAGCCCAGAGTCCAAATGTTGCACAGTGTGTGGGCTTTCAGGCAAATGGCAGGGCTTTCAACTATGAGGAGTTAATATGGAACATACACATGGCAAATTATGTTACCTGGTCTGGTAAAATCCTGGGTTTATGTTACAGCCTGAACTATACCTCAACAGGAGTTTTCTCTTCAGCCTAGCAGGTTTTGGTGCTGGCCTCGCATCTTTTCCAATAAGAGAGTCTTCAATGACATGATTAAGAGGATAAGAGGCAGAGTCTTAGCTGTGAAAGTCCAAAAAGCTTCCAGACCCTCTACTGCAAAGTCAGACCTTCAGGGATCATAGAATCATAGCATGTCCTGAGTTGAAAGGGACTCACAAGGATCATCGAGTCCAAATCCTGTCCCTGCATAGGACAACTCCACAGCTCACACCATGTGTCTGAAAGCATTATCCAAATGTTTCTTGAGCACTGTCAGGCTTGGGGCCGTGACACCTCCCTGGGGAGCCTGTTCAGTGCTCCACCACCCTCTGGGTGAAGAACCTTTTCCTGATGTCCAACCTAAACCTCCCCAGCACATCTTTCTGACATTCCCTCAGGTTCTGTCATTGGTTGCCAAAGCAAAGAGATCAGCACATGCCCCTCCTCCTCCCCTTGTGGGGAAGCTGTAGCCGCCATGAGGTCTCCCCTCAGTCTCCTCTTCTCCAGGCTGAACAAACCAGGTGACTTCAGCCGCTCCTCATACGGCTTCCTCTCTAAACCCCTCACCAACTTTGTAGCCCTTTTCTGAACACTCTCCAGTAGCTTTATATCCTTTTCATACTGGGGCACCCAGACCTGCACACAGTGCTCCAGGTGAGGCCACACCAGTGCAGAGCAGAGCGGGACAGTCACCTCCCTGCCCGGCTGGCAATGCTGGGCTTGATGCACCCCAGGGCATGTTTGCCCTCTTGGCTGCCAGGGCACACTGTTGGCTCATGCTCAACTTGCTGTCAACCAGAACCCCCAGATCCCTCTCCATCCAGCTAGCGGCTCACAGTACAATTCCTCTCAGCCTTTCCCTGCCAAAACCTTCCCAATGCTGTAAACCTAAGATATGTGACCCAAAGTCTAAATGACATTGCTCCTGTAAGCAATTTTCAGCTAGGGAAGAAAAGGAGGAAAGGGGTAGGAGATGTTATCCTCAAAGCCCACCACCCACATAGGCTTCTTCAGTTAAATCCAGCTACATGATGCTACATCAACACACCTTCTTTTGATAGCTGAGCTGTACGTGGCCTCAGGAGTGACCAAAACTACCAGTGGCACCCAGCAGACTGGGTTGCTCCAGTCCAGCTCCCAGCACTGGGTAGGCTGCTTCTTGCCATGGGTGATAATGCAGAGCTGATGACCCAGCAGAGTACAAGAGCTGGGTAGAATGGAGTACACTTTCAGCAAACCCTCCTCTTCTCTGCAACCTTTATGTCCCATGGTCCCAGGGGAAACCTTGTGCACTGGCTTTTCCTACAAAGTTTTTTCTCAAGCCTTCTCAGCAAAACCGACTGAGATCTAATGGAAAATGAGCACGTCTTAGTGCGGATGAGTGGATCTGTCCCTGCACACAGTCATACCACCCTTATCACCATGATATCCAAGCCACAGTCCTAATCCTTTTTAATTTTTTCTACATAAGCATAGAGCTTCAGATGCACATATTTAAAAATAAAATCAAATAAACAAGCCCACTGGAAGGGAACAAAATAAATTCAAAGTCTTCTGGCTTTCAGATTAGCCTGTGGTTTCACAGTTTAATTAGCCCGTCTTAAGGTGCTACTGAATCTGCTCCAAAACACATTCCCAAAAGAATCCCCAGAGTTTAACATAGATATTCAAACTAATGGCTAGTACAAAATATTTGACTCAAGATAGCAAAGACAGAAATGAATTTGTGGACAACACATAGTTAATGTGTTTCCAAAAACATTCAAAAAGCTAAGGTGAGCCTGTTCTAAGTGTCGAATGGCATGGTCAGTATGGTATGGTCTCATAAGATTTTACTTGTGCTATAGTCCATGAAGTCAATAAAATTATTTTAAACTAGTGATAGTACGTATTGCAATTCATGTTTTAGTGAAAGTACCCCAGGATGAAGATGATTATTAGCATTTATCTTGTGCCCAACAAACAACAATTTCAGCCTCTGTTATTGCAAACCCAGAAACCTGGGATCTGAAACAGAATGAAGATGAGAGGCAAAATGTGCATTAAGGGCCCTTCGAGCTCATTTTATTTCTATGACTTGCAGATACATGATTACTGCTTGGCTCCTCTGCCCAGGAGACATTTTCACTTTGCGTATAACTTTACTTCACGTATGGAAAACTCAGAATGGTATCTTATTCCCCTGGATTTAAATTTTTAAAAATTCCTAAAATATATACTAGCTGGTTACAAACACAGAGCCAAATTCTTTCCATGGGTTCTCGAGAAAATGTCTGGTACACGTAATGAAGAGTCTAATACACATTACATGATTTATTAGAATGGCATGAAATTGTTTTGTTCTTCCCTTATAAGTGTTATAATACAGAGTTTTACAAAGCTGCTTTATGACACATTTTTGTAAAGAAAAAGACATTCTTGGCTTGTGAATTAAAAAAAAAAATTAAAACACTCATAGACAAAAGACAGACACTGCAGCATGAAGCCATGTCCTGGATAAATGGAACCTGCATCAGGTCAAAAAGAAATTCCTATTACATTAAAAATAAATAAACAAAACTAAGCAATGTTAGCTACATATGAAAGCTACACCCATTTTGCCAAGCAGCTGAAGGCCACAAGTCCAGCCCAAAAGCAGCACTTTAATGAATATTATTTGTCTCACCCACAGGTGGTATCATTCCAGTGAAGAATGGAACCCAGGCTGAGAAAGTCGGCCCTTGCAGTGGACTCTGCTTAAACCACTTCCACCTAAATGCACATTGTAAGTGATCACAAGCCTGCTCAGCTGACTACACTGAGCTGCAGCAGTGGTGATGTACAGAGCTGGCATTCAGGATGCCCTTCAAAGGCAGCTCAGACAGTGGGATCACCTCTGCAAGGCAGCTGAAGTCATTCTCCAACCCAACAGGAATGAAGTTTCCTTCCAGGTTTGTCCTGTTAGAGTGTAGCTTTCCAAGCTACCAATGCCCCATGCAAACATCTTTGATTACACTAAAATAACATGTAATACCAAACACTGACACCTCTCTCCAGCAGCCTGAAATACACATCATACTCTGAACTTTCAACACTTCTCTGCCTTTCGATTTTTTGAACAGAGAGCTCAAGGGATCGGTTGGCTGCTCCCAAAGCAAAGCTTGCTCAGAAGTGTTTGTAGCTGCATATTCGTGCCTCCCACAACTCTCAAACAGAATTGCTATTCAGATATGCAAAAGAAAAAAATTAACATTACTTTTCATCATGATTGAAGAGATTGCATGTGAGAACCTATCATCCTGGGAGCTAAGCACATAGAAAGGTTTTAGTGGTAAATATACTAAGCAGACATATCAGGCCAAGTAAAAGGCTCTATCTGGCTTCCAGCAGAGTATTTGCATGAAGCCCTAAGAAAAGGGCTTTTCATCCAAGAGAAAGTTTATTCTCTCTCAAGATTTTTTTTTTACTATTTAGTTTTCCCCTAAATAAATTATTTTTGACACGTTCTAGGATTAAATTCTCATCCAGAGGAAAAAAAAATCCAAACACCTGTGTCCTAACTTCTTTTCCTTCCTTTCTTGTAATCTCACCTCCTGAGCACACCCACCAGTATCATCACTTAGGAAAAGCCAAACATATTTTGGGCAAATATTTACTAATATTTTGTTCACAGTTTCTCATTAAAAATAAACTTTTCCAGCTAACTCTATCCTTCATTAACATCCTTGCTCACAGCTACAAGAAAAACTGCAACTGAAACAATAGCAGGGACATTTCATCACAAGGGAGAAGGAAACAGAGGCCCCCTCTGCTCTCTGGTACACGCAAACAAGCATTAACTTAGAGATTCTGTACAGACCATAGCGCTCTGCACATACACAGGAGCCAACTGAACATCTCTTGTGATAGGATTATGGTCTCTGATGTAAAAATAACAATTCTGAAAGAAATATGTTGAAGTTCTGGTAGCATTGTGTCCTGTGAACAGAATTTCACACAGCCAATATAATGCAGTGAATGGGTTCATTTGCACAAGAGGTGTTAGGTCCAACAGTTTCATTACTGCAAGATATGAAGTGTTTTCAAAATAGCCTAAGGTTTGACTGCGCTCACTAATAAATTGGAGTTATCATATATTCACACTGCTTTCAGAGTCACAGTATCCAGACTATTCTTAGTTAACTACAGTTCACTGCTTTTCTAATTTACATCAACATAGTCTTTGTGTTTTGGGGTTTTTTTGTTTATAACTTGCACATTTCCTTTTGACTGTAATGAAACTATGAAATTTCCAAATACTCAGAAATCCATAGATTTTTAAAGCTCCTAGAGTTTGCTGTATTATTGTAGTTCCTGCATGTCACAGAGCATGAGTGGTTTTTTTAACTTACGGCTCAGCTGTTGCTTCAGAAAAAAAGTCCATGACTAACTGTATTTTGAAAGCCAAACAATAAGAAGTCAAGCTAGAATCCTCTAAACCAGAAAACCAAGAAACCACAGAAATAAGGAGTTTGATGCATCAGTCCACACTATTCAGCTTTGAAAAGTTTAGGACTGTGTGAAGAAAAATTCAGAATACAGAAAGCATAATGCATAGAAAATCCAAAGTATATCAAAGCAATGTGAATGACCCAAGCACAACCTAAGGTGAGGAAAGGGGGAATGACTCATCTGTATACTATGAGAGAAAGCTTAAAACACACATCCTTCTCAGGTCAGCAGCAAAGAAAGATGCTGAGACCTCAAGCACCCAGGCCAGAAGCTGCCTGCCCTCCTTAGTGGTTGCTCTCCATAGGCAAAGTGCAGCAAAGGGAATCCCACCCAGCAAGAGAGACTCACCCGCACTGAGGGCAGAGCAGTTGATGCCACAGGAGCACACATCTCTCTCCAGAAAAAGACCTCGGATACACATTGTTGCCTGTGTTCACCACATAGAATAAAATACTCCACACTGATAAAATTTTTTCAAGATCAATAGGACATAAGTATATATATAATGCACAGAACCCAGAATGTATGTGTAGGTATATGTATATTAGCTGAAGAAGAACTCAATCTCATGTTTCTGTTTGGCTTTTTCTTTTGAAACGGTTGTTGGGGGATTGGCAGGTGATACAGTTTTATGTATCAGAGCAATAAAACTGTTTTTCTCCCAGACTCTTGATCTCACAACAGCAGAAAAGGAAAGTGTGCCAATATCTTCAGAGTTGTTCCACAGCTGCAGAATGTTCTCAGTTCCCTAAAAAAAAAAAAAGCTAGTAATATTTTATCTTTGAAAATTAATTAACTATTGAATTCAGTTAAGTGAATGAATCAATGACTATACAAGATCCCTTATGAGAGGAATTCTGAAAAAAATAGCTCTAACTTGAAGATTTTTAAACCATTTTTGCTTAGCCATGTAGAGTTAATATTTTTTTAGGTCTACAGCACATTATACTAGCTGTGCCACAAAAGCAACAGTAAACTTGAGAATACAACCAATAAGCAGCTAGATAGTAGGCTAATAGACACTCATAGTTTATCAAAGGTTTAACCAGGGTACACAATGTAACTCTGCTACTGTAAGAGGAAAATAATCAGAGACAGCATTTAAAGTTGCATCGCATCTAAAGAACACCTGATGCTGCCAGCTGCAGGAGTTTGAGTTCATGCTCAGTGGATAAGTTAATTAACCAATTTAAACCATCATGATGGACACATTAGGGAAGATAATCACTGAGAGGAGGCTGAAGAGGCTGTCTAAGGGCCTGTTTGTAAAGAGGAGATGCAGGCTAGATTCTGTATGTCTGGTCTCCTGCCCAGCAAGGCCCAGGCTGGGCTGCTTGGTCCCAGGCACATAGCCTTGCATCTGCAACTGAGCATATCACCCAGGTTAGAAATCATAGAATCATAGAATATTTTGTGTTGGAAGGCACCTTCAAAGGTCATCTAGTCCACCCCCCACCCTGCAATGAGCAGGGGCATCTTCAACTAGATCAAGTTGCTCAGAGCCCCGTCCAGCCTGGCCTTGAATGTCTCCAGGGATGGGGCATCTGCCACCTCTCTGGACAATCTGTTCCAGTATTTTACCACTCCCATTGTAAAATATTTCTTCCTTATGTCTAGCCTGAATCTCCCCTCCTTTAGTTTAAAACCATTACCCCTTGTCCTGTTGCAATAGGCCCTGCTAAAAAGTCTATCCCTATTTTTCTTATAGGCTCCCTTTAAGTACTGAAAGGCCACAATAAGGTCTCCCCAGAGCCTTCTCTTCTCCAGGCTGAGCAACACCAACTCTCTCAGCCTGTCCACATAGGAGAGGTGTTCCTGCTCTCCCATCATTTTTGTGGCCTGCTCTGGACCCTCTCCAACAGGTCCATGTCAGAACTGCTCTGCTGAGCCCCTGAGCAAAGCACAGTGGGCCTGATTCCAGAACTGGGGTGACTGGAAATAGGCAGAAGTGGTAATCATTGCATGAAGGAGATGCCCCAGAGTGAGGTGAGGTCCGTGGGAATCTTCAGACCTGGGGCAGCCAGAAGCATCCCATGAAACAGGATGCCCAGACAGTGCACAGATGCTGTCAGGAGTAGTAAACAGCTTGTGTATGTACAACCATGCAAAATGTCCTCCAACACTATCTCCAGTATGTCTTGTGAACTTTCCATCTGTTGCAGAAATATGCAGTCAGCAGCTAAAATATTGTATAAGAAAAAATTATAAAAGCTAGATATGAGGTGGCAGAACAGGTGAAAACTTCTCCTCCAGGAGTCCATGGTTTCTCAGTCATTAACAGCCATAATCTGATGCAGTTTAAACCAGATGTAAACTGAGGTGCTGATTTGGCTGTAAGGAAAGAAATTAAACGAGGCGAGTGACTTGCAGTCACTTGGAAGCAGCAGCTTGAATGCCAGCTGTAAGAAGACAGAATAGGTAATGCTGCAAGTATTACTTTCAATACAGAAAATAATAAAGAAGCAGACAATGAAATATTAATGTAGCTAGTTTAAGAAAAAAGAGCAAGAAGCCACCAAAGGACAGTGGCAAAGGCTAGAATGTTTTGAGGAGTTAGAAATTAACACATTTATAAACATGCCCTATTTCGAACACCAGATATTGCAAATGTCACGGCTTTTTTGAACCACAGCCAATCTTAAGCAGCATGTACAAAGAAACTGCAGACATAAATATTCACACATCCATAGTGCCTAAATTTCTTTCTTATCAGGGAGTAACCCTGCCTCAAACTGCGCACATTTAGCAGAGACATATAATAACAGAACAGCATGGCAAATCAATCAAGGATACAGACAAATCTTTCTTCCATGCTTCTGCAGTTTAGAATGAATTCACGGTCTCTTGGGGTTGCTTAATGAAAAGGCTTTCCAAATTGTTAAGTCTGAGACAAAATAAGCTGTAGGCTTAAATACACTCCAGAAAAATAATTAACAGGTTTTTTAAAGACGATTTTGTTTTCTCCTTCCCACCTTTTGCGCCAGACTTCCTGTAGATTTCAAGATTTCTGGTCAAAAGGACAAAATCCCTTGCCAACTTGAAGATTACATATATCTTCAAATATTCAATAACATTAAGCCTACTTTGGAAAAGTGGATATTCTTTCCAAAAAGCACACAAGAATTTCTAACTTCTTTCAAACAAGAACTCCAAAAGGATTATAAAGAGAAAGCATTTTCTGGAAGAAGCCAGGCATCATCTCTCCTGGAATAGACTAAATATGTTTTGATTAAAATCAGCAGGATGTGCAAGTTGTTTCTCACTTTTGAGTAAGCATCTTAATATTCTGCAAATGGAGTGGAATGACAGACTAAGAGCATCATGAAAACAAATCACTATTAGTGATGGAGGGAGAATTAAAACAATATCAACATATTGAAATGCAAAAAGGTGTTTAATACTGGGAAACTATTTATTCAAAAGTTGTACCTGAAACTGAAAGTGTACTTACACAGAAACAAAGAATAAACACTGCAAGATCACAGCCACAGTCCACATCTTCTCTATTAACCTACACTACTCAGCAGCTTGAACTGCTTCATGGTGTTGGTTTTTCTGATATTGATATTCCCCTGAAACAGGAAAAAATTATAGAAGAAAGGTCCTGATAGCTTTTCCATGCCATTTTTATCCATCTAAAATTCTTATTAAAACTCAAGAGATGTGTAAGGAAAGCTAGGGTCATATCCGCCTTCTCATGAGGAAAAGCCTCCACAAAATGCAAGCATAAAACAAAGCAAGCTCCTTCCAAAACATTAGTCTGTCCATAGCTGCACTTTGATTTGCACAAAGCAAGCCTGCCTGAGGCCAAGGAGGATACCAGAGCTAAGAAAGTTAATGATGAGGTATAAATCCTCCATGGGGGCTGGTCTTAATCTATGTCCAAAATCACTACTGCTACTGGAAGAGCGAAGTGCCTGCTCCAAACACAGCAGAAGTCTGGCCCTTCCCCAACACATTTTTCCCAGCTTTTGCTCTCCTTATCAAAGTTGGAACAAAATTAAGTGAGGAATAATTTTTATTTAGTTCATCTACTGCAAATTGCAATAAAAAGGAAGTCCTATTTGTCAGCCTGCTCAGTGGCACCCTTCTACCCCTCAATACTCTTTGTGGAACAGAAGCCAGTTATCAAACCACATCTGCCCCACCAAAAGCAAAATAACAAAAAAAAATTGTCAATATGAATATACACAAATACAAAAATGTTTCTACCACTGGGATGCAACTGCTATTCTGATGCTTATATTTACTAGTATATAAAAAGAATGGATGGAAATCAATTAATAAGATCAAAAATAACTTAGAGGTGAAGGAATTCAAGCAGAAGGAGTACTTTCACCAGCTGCCAAATGTGGCCTGTGTGAATCTGTTTTATGACTATATCACCAGTTTAGTGCCTGTATTCCCTTCCATACACTCTAGTTCAGTTAAAACAGTATGCTACATACAGCTAAAATATTAAACTTAAAACAAATATAAACCTAGCAGTAATACTATCCTGTGTCTTAGTCTATGAGTCAAGGACTAACAAAGTAGGGCTAGTCTTAGACGATTTAAAAGCCACTTCACTTACTGAAAGAAATCCAATTTTATGTCTTTGCATGACTGTTATTAAAAATTGATGAAATCAAATTACTATAAAAAGAAGCAAGAAAAAAATAGTAAAATTCTACTATAGTCTAATTATTAATAATTTTAGCTTAAGAATAAACCAATACTGCTGTCAAATTTAAAATCAAATCAAGGGTCTAATCGCAAAGAATCAAGACTCAATTGCAGAAAGAGTTAAACCAACAAAATTACTTCAAGAAATAATCTCACTAAATCCTAGAAAGCGACAATCAATTTTACTGAAGCAAGGGCGATTTAAAGTGCACTCAGCCGTTAAGCCAAGATATCTATTATATTATCTGAACTGCAATCTCAGGCCACTTAAGCTTCCTTCTGGGCAGGCTGGTCTTTGCTAAGCTCACATTTACACCATACAGTTCTAAGCTTTCTAGAAGATCCAATACACAGCTCAAATGTTAAACGTTTCCAAGGCTACCCTTTCAGAACTGTTTTCACTTGGGAAAACTTTCTTATTCTTTTACTGGTATGCGTTTTGCAGGAGCTCACAAAGACCCATACACGTGCAAAGGCACCAATGGCCTGAAATTAAAGCTGGGGTATCTACCACTCTAATAAAATACAAGTGATGAACACGAAATTAAAATGAAAAACTATGTTTAGGACAATCAGTGATTCATAAATGCATGTGCTCTTGGAGTTTTCTGACCTTTCATGCAATAAGTGCTGGGGCAGCATCAGGGAACAAAGCACTCGTGGTGGCACAGAGCTGGGAGACTGCAAGATTGGTCACCAGTTGCGATCACCTGATAGCATTTCTGCTTTTCCTCTCCAAGATGGCCCAGATGAGGATTTTAGGAAAAGAGTTTTGTTTTCTCACAAACTTCTTACTTCTAGCCTTTGCTTTTATACCAAAGGAAATTTTGATTGTTGAGCCTTGCAAAGCTGCCCATTAAGGTCTTCAGACAAACAGGTCAGCTCACAGGCACACATCATGGCTAAGTGCTGTTCAGATTATGCCATCAGTTCAGTTATGGAAAAAAAAAATATCCGAGCATTTTTAAAATTCATATAATATCGCCAGTCACGAAGACTGAAAGCTTACAGTTTTAAAAATTTTCTGAATTACCTTCCGTATGATTCAGGATTTGCATAATTACAGGAACAAATGTTTTCAAGTGACTTGTCTCCTACTAATATATGGAAAATGTAACTTTTTAAATTTTTTTAAGAACACACTCAGCAACAAGTCAATTAATCCACAAATACCAACCCATGAAAAACACTAAAAGTAAACATGAAAACTTGTGACAGCTTAGCAGGAACATTCCCATTTTAGAACATGAGTTTTCATTTCCAACAGGACTGTAGGTCAAGAAATTTGTCACCTGAAGTTTTATCTTGACAGATCAGTCTGAAATATTGTAAACTAAATCTCAGTAAGAAAACAAAACATTTTTTCAACAGGATCTTTCCATTGCCCTAAGAAAGATCAGAGGACAACTGTATTTGCTGCTGAATGACACAGGAAAGCTCTGCCTTTGCTTCAGACAATTGTCTGCTTCAAAACAAAAACAAGCTGGTGATTTTAGGCAAACTGCAGGTATGGAGTATATAGACACAAGAATAACAACAATAATATACTATTATGAAATTGAGTTACATGCTCAGGTTTATTGTTGCTCATCTCAAAGTAATTTAAAAGTAAATCAATAATAAGTGATCCCTGACTGCCAGTTATCAATGCATTGTATACATCTTTTAGGAACCACAATAAAGATGGTTGAGAGAGGGACTTTTGAGAGTGGATGAGGCAGCAGTTCCAAGATCATTTAGATATGGAAATCCACTTGGGAAGGGATTTCTGAAACACAACCACCACAGAAACCACAGATAAGGTAAACATACATCATCTTAAAGGATGAAAAGTCTTTGTGGAAGGAATTGCCACAGAAAGCTCTTCCTTTCGATAGAAGAAAACATTCTCTTTTTTAATAACTCAAGAAAAACACCTTTGTAAACGCAGGCCAGAAAGCAAGGTATGAAGATTTATGACCTCCCAGTAAAGGTCAGGTTGTTTTAGGGACTGATCCCATGTCTCTTCCCAGGCCCCCAGTGCTGTCAGGGAAGGGGGATGAGAGGAGCAAGGGACATAGGGACAGCCTCTGGCATGGGAGCTGGTGAGAAGCTCCAGGACACAGCAGTGTGGGACAAGCCAGGAGGCACTGACCCAGGTCTCCTCAGACATGGCAAAGCCGAAGAGCTGGAATCTGACTTGGCACCATCACCCAGAGCTAGCGCTTTAAAAGCAGTTTTAAAGGTCTACACATTGGGGCTTGGCTAGGCCTTTAAGTTGGACCACAATGAGCAGCTTAAATATGGCCAATTTTCTTCAGGGCTTTGGATTCCCTTCAGAGGTCATTTGGCTGTTTCCTGACATTTAGTACTCAAGCCATTTATTTCAAGAGACAAATAAGGGGTTTCCCTCTTTTTTAATTAAAAACCCATTATTAACTCTAGCCTTCTTTTAAGTAACAATGCAGCAATTAGAAGACTTCTGATCTAGGTTCAGTTCCAGCCCAGACCCATCCCTCTCCTTGGCCTGAACAGGATTCATCCTGCTCTCCCAGACCCTCCACAAGCACTCCAGGCACCAAAGCACAGACCTTGAGAGAAGCAGCCCTTTCCCTCCTCCTTGTTCTCACCACTCCATTCTGCAGAGGAGAGGGGGAAAAAAAAAAGTATTAACTGTGCCAGAGGCAGAAGATGATCCACAGGGTTGCTTTTACCACCACTGCCATTCTGAGGAAGAAGCAGCTGCTGTGTCTCTGTGAGAATGATGCAGCCATCCTGAGAACAGGCATCCAAGGCTCTTGAGATGAGAAACCCTCCATTTCTGATCCCAGTCTGGCTATAAGTTCAGCTGCTCTGAGGTGCCAAGACAAAAGTGATGCTGGGCAGGGGTAGGAGCAGAACTTTGGCATGAAGTAGGCCATAAAATGTCACTGTGCAAGTTTCTTAGGGGGATGCTGTAGGATGAGGGTTCAGGGTGTATCTTAGTTTAGTTATACCACAGATTCCAGAATCCTTCTGATGCCGGTGCAGGAAAAAGAAAAAAAAAAAAAAAAACACAAAAAAACCCCCCCCCAAAACCCACAAAAAACCCACAAAACAAACAAACAAACAAACCACAAAAAAACCCACCAAAACCTACCACGGTTTAATGCTCAAGTGCAGCAAGACATCATCGTTTTATACATAAAATGAGTAAATTTGAATCTGAGTTAAAGAGAAAATAATATTATATATTTATATTTACCACAATTGAATAAAGCCTAATATTACCTGTTCTAAGTCTGCAGTGAACACTGCTGAGGGCCTTTAAGAAAATCACATTATGCCATGGAGACCAGTACAACAATCATACTCATGTTATTAGAATATGACCACTGGTTATACATAATACCATAAATTAACTTTTCTATGTATACCCAATAGGTTATTCTTAAGAACCTGACAATTCCACTCCTGATGATGTAAACTAGTATGTCATTCTCTCCTGCATGAGGTCAGCTAACAGAGCATTTTCCTGCATCATTCTAACATTATAGCATTTTAGATTTATGGAAAGGAGGGGACACAGGGTGAAAGAAAAGGGCAGTGACTCCACTCAAAATGAATCTCAGCTAACATATTCCCCCAGCACAACTGAAATGAAATAAATTGGTTTACCTAAAACAAGTAGACATTGGTGACATTTTAGGCCAGGGAATTAGATTTTGAAGCAGCCATGAGAGCATTTATTAAATTCATGAAATGTTAATCTCCTAATAGTAATATATAACCTAATTTCTTTTGTATGAATTAGCCATGAATCACAATGGTAATAGAACCACTAAATCAGACAGAGGCCATGTTCTGTACTGCTGGGTAATTCCTTTATTATTTTTCTTGCTCTGAAGAAGTACCTTAAAGATGCAAATAAGACAGAAGTCAAGCACTTGAAATCTTCCCTGTGCATTATTGATGAGGGAGCTCAAATAAGCCTTGCTTTAGGCTCCATGGCCATGAGAAAGGACAAAGCTCAGACATAGAGAAATTCCCTTTGAATCAAGATTACTTTCATTTCAAATTGGCACAATTTGTAAGTGCTTCCAGACTGTTTATGAATGTTTACGCAAGATTATAATGAAGTACCTTATTAAGAAAACTCATGTTCCAATTTTATCCCTTTGATGCATTCACAGATAAGGTAGTGAGATGTTATAGAAAGTAAATACATAATACAGAAGCCTAAAAAAGTCAATGTTTCTAAACATACCTTAAATGACACATAATATGGTAAGAGGATAAGGTCTTGAGTGTTCTGCTGAAATTAACGTACACTGCATAGTTAAAGCACCATGAATCACATTGCAAACCTACCTATGACATTTTTTACAGTAGCCTACAAGAACAAGAATTGGTCACCAAGTCTTCAAAATAACTTCACCCAGGGCAGAAACCCCATTGCTTAATGTAACAAGCTGTCAAAGCCAGCAATAAGGGGCATGCCAAATTGTCTTTCCGCTCTCCAGAAAAGTTCTGTCCCTGATTATCAAGTAATCCAGGCTGAGAGGTGGAACCTGAATGGTGCCCCAGGAGCATCCTGAGCTGAGGGGACCACGCTGCTCCTGTGGCAGGAACAGGCTGAACAATGTGTCCCCAAAGGCTTATTGCCAAAAGGAGCTTTGTGAGCGTGGCCAGAATACAGAGCACAAAGGAATGAAAGAAACAGTCACAGTTTTTGTGATCCAGCTCCAAACACTCCCTGCAGGATCCTGAAGAGCCCAACAATCTAGTCAGAGAGGATTCAGTCCTCAGCTTCATATTTATAAAATAGGGCTTCTTACTTTATGAATACACCTGGTACCCAAAATTACTTCAGGAGTTTGGACAGTTGTCATATTTTCAAATCAGATATTACATCTACCCCACATCAATTTTCCCTGGCCATATCCAATAGAGCATTCAGAAATATTCTTAGACTTAAGCACAGGTGTAAAGTGCAATTGCTAAATCAGGAGTCCTGACATTACATGAATTTCCACATGAGCCTTTTGCAAATGTTAGTAAGCATAGGCTATTTTTGAAATGTAGATTAAGAAAATTACAGTTAAAGAAAATGAAGAAGATATTTTTGTGTTTACCTAACATACCTTTTTCTGCAGAGAAATGCAAAATTATTATTTTTTAACAAACAGCATTTAAAGACATTTTCAGTTATTTGAGCTATTGACAAAAATGTTGATTGCTGCACCCATCTAATACATCTTTAAGATAATATAGTTCTTAAGGCAGTGTTTCAAAAAATTGCTTGCTCTGTTATCAGATTCAATTAGCCCCTTCAGGAAAGCAATTGATATCCAACCTGATTTAAGCAAGCTGCTATGCAATGCTTTCACATAGTGGCAGCAATCCATTTAGCTTTGGAAATCCAGCACCATCTCCTTTGGTTGTTGGGGAGGGGAGGGCAAGCTGTAGCTGACAGAGCGACTTCTGAGTGGCCCTCTAAAAATCCACTGACTATTTCTGCTGGAGGCAGCAGGTCTTGCGCCACTCACTTCTAAGGGTACATCTGTAGGCAACAGAAACTCATCTTCTCTGTCAATACTCAAACTGACCACCAGCAAGTCCAGTCAGGAAGCCTCTTGTATGATCTGAGCATGAACAAACAAATTAGGATGAATAATCACCAAAGTTGGGCATCAAAAAGCAGAAGCATCCAAAATTATTAGACATTGAAGATTTTGGCCCTAGTCATGAACAAGGATATGGATCCTATCACTTGTTAAAATGGTGTCCCATACTGAAGAGCACTTGTTTAACTAGTTAATTTCAGAACTATCATCATGATTTGACATCTAAAAAGAACAGTGATAGTCATAATCGAGCAGTTTGTTACTCAAAGATGGCACGCTAGTGCAAATAATACTTCTCTGTAACTTTAGTAGACAGAATGCCATAGTTCTGCAACCTTGCATAAATGCTAATCCTCTAAATGGACAGGCAGTAATGTTAAAGCAATCTGTGTACTGAAATACAATATGTTGTCTGAATTAATCCGTATGAAGGAAAGGTGACTGCATTTGAGTAGGTTAATGCTGACAGGTGTTGTTTTGTTTGTTTGTTTTACAGAAGTTATATAGCAAATGAAGTCTTGAAATAATTTAAATGCAAAATAATGTTAGTGTCCAATACCCCATGGCTTTGAAGGAATTTTGAAAAACAGAAGTCAAGTGATGCCCATTACTCAACTGTAATTATGGTGGTCATTTGCATAAAGACAGAAATCCAGCCAATAGTTCTGAATATCATTACAAGGAAAGCTGAAAAGCAAAAATAAGTGACTGGTGCAGTGCATTTTTTCAAAACATTGTCAAGATTTTTCTTCAGCCAGTAACTCACTTGAGAATCCATACAAGATTAAAACAAAATATTTAATGTGAAATATAGGTGCATCACCACTAGGCTGTGTATTATAATAATTGTACAGACTGGTCAATTTAGCCCAGAGCCTGACTGAAAAGCTTAACTGTCTTCACAGTGCCAGAGCTTGGCAGGGAGGGCAGTATCAGATAGAAATCAAGAGGTAGTAACTTCATAAACCATGCAAGCTCAGCCACAAGAGCACGCTGGATTATCTCTGAAGTCTAAAACACTTAAACATCTAAGGTACTACACTGATTGGTGACCACTGTTTCAAAATCATTACAAAAAAAGGAGAGACTGATATAACACTGACAAAAAATAACTCATAAAGAAGCAAGATGGAGAGAGGGAAGGACATGTTACAGAAAAGAACTGTGGAAAAAAAAAATAAATCAGAGAAGCATCTAAGTTTGTCCAGGGGTGTCGGGACAGAGCACAACTATAGGGAGTTTCGAGAAGGAAGGATACCACCCCATGGGAGAGCTATAGGAATACAAGTATTCTTCAAGGAAACATGCTACTACTGCTGCCTAATGATAGTTGCACTACATGAGTAACTGTTGGTTTTCACACGAAGTTCTTAAAAAGACAGATAATCCATATACAAAATTATTTGCTTGCATTTTCTAGACAGAGCTCATGAGAGCAGAGTGGTGCAGCAATATTTTCAGTATTCCACCCATCAGCATATCCATCTCTACAACAATAACTTCCCTTCTTCAGGACATACATCTCTACCCACTCCAAGAACGGCCAACATTTTCCCATAGACCATAAGTATCAAGACAACATACCACACTACAGCTGTGCACATTTCAGACTGGTAGTTAAATATTACATATTTGTTAAAAAGTCAAGTATCTCAACGATAGCCAATAGGTGAATAATAATGCCTGTTTGAGTGATGGAGACACTGGATTATGGAAGGCAAATGCTAACATGTGAATAAAGTAGAAGCCAAAGGACTACATCACTTATTTTTATTTCCTAAGTCTTGTCTTGATAGGATATGCAGTATAGCAACCTTGACTTAAAACGAAAGCTTTATCTGTCTGAGACTTGAAATAATTATTGTTTCTGTTTATTTCTTTCTGCAGAATAATGTAACTATTTTAAAACCCAGAGTTTAAGTATACTAAAAAACAAACAAAAAAACTTCACTTATTCATGTCGAAATATTCTTGACAACATATCAAGGTTCTCCAGTCTTCTTTCCATATCATCAGCTTCAAACATGAGACCTCTCATGGATCTGCTATAGGAAACTACCGGTTGTCTTCTATTAAAATGACCTACTGCCCTTTCTTCTACAATTATTTTGAAGTTTATTTCTAAAATAACCCAAAGTCCTGATATTTCCAAAATTCCTTGGAATTATACATTTCTTAGAAGAGCTTTTTGTCCTTCGATAATGCCTCCAGCATAACCATTTATCTTCTAATATGATGACCCACCACCATTTCTTCAATAACTAGTCTCTTTAGAAATTTCTATCTTTGCACCTGGTGATCACCAGTGTATGTAATTGTGCATGTATTTATTTCTGACACAGTCTGCTTTCTCAAGTAAAATTCCCCCCCCCAAAAAAAAAGCATTATTTTTTTTTTGACCAGGAGATCTACAAGAATCTTCACAAAATGCACTTCTCAAAAGTTTCAGTTTCTATCCTTATCAGTAGTATTGGCTCCCATCATTCACAACCACAACTTGTCTTAAAAAATTAAGATTCCTAGAAGTGCAGCCTGAATACATACCAAATTGTCACTGTTTTGCCAGTTTTTTCTAACATCACCATGACTTGGTCACCCACTCCATGTCTTTTCCCATGTCTTTGGAAGAAACTTCTTAGATAAGGTTTACACAAGCCCAGATAAACTCCTGGTTTTGAGGTTGATATTTAACTAAGATCTTCACATACATCCTATTCTTTATGCAGATCTCCTTGACAATTTGGAGGATGTTTAAATTCCTCACATGGTTTAAATGACCATAGTATTCTTCGCATGAAATTGGCAAGCACAGCCATTGTGTCATGGTTTTCATGTGCTGGTCCCAAGAACTTCCATGCTATCAAACCTTCCAGGACACTAATTGTATGGTGCTATAAATAAACTAGTGCAAAGGAAAAATATATTAAAAAATATATTAAGACATCCTTTTTGACTGATCTTCTCCAGAGGCATAAATTCCCATTGAACTAGATCTTAATATATCCCTCAGTGACTGTATCCAAAATACATATTTCTGTATTCTTACAGGTGAGCACCTCCAACTAACAAAAATATTTGGGTCATGATGGATCCACTTCTACTTCATCAGAGCAGCCTAATCTGCCAGATTCTTCTACATAGCTGGATTCATAGGAATTCAGTTCAACAGGTCTTCCATTGGATTTTTCTCTGTATTCAATAATATTATAGGCACAGAAAATGTGCAATCATGATATTCAGGCTCTAGACTTCATTCAGATTGTAAGCACTACCTTAGACAAAAAGGCCATTGGTATAATTCTGTTTGTCCAAAATTGGGCAACTGGGATAACATTTTGATAATCCAACACTAAGTTATTACACATAAAACACTGAAGTAAATGAGAGTATTTTGTTCCACCCATCCTATAGGTTTAAACAGTTTCATAGAATAGAATCATAGAATTATTTCAGTTGACAGATACCCTCAGGATCATCGAGTCCAACCACAACCTAACAGAATCAGTACCCAGGTTTATAAAACCTTAAAACACAAAGCTTTGTAGGCCTTGCTAAGGATTCCTGTCATTATAAAAAAAGATACAGGGAAAGGGATCAAGCTTTGACTGAATTTCAAGACTGCTGGACCTTAGGCAATACAGGCTTTCTAGGGATGCTGTGAATGTTTTCACATGTGCAGTCACATACAATAGCACTTTTAAAAGAACCATGATGCTCACAACGGATTGATATCCAGTGTACATTTCCGAAGAAAATATTCGACTTAGCAGATTTACAATGAGTTCTTACATACCATTAATAAGACTTGATCCATTTCCTGACAGTCAAAGGTTGTTCAGGTTAATAAATCCGTCTGATTTTTAGAAAGAATCTTTGCAATCTCATCAAGTAAGATTAAATATAATAATGATATTTGAATTTCAATGCAGGCACCTTTTTATCATGTAGTTCTTCAGCCCTCTTCACAGTTCCCAGGATCTCAAAAAATGATCGTTCATAATGTTAAAGAACACTTTAAAGAAAATTCTAAGCATCAGAGGATGTGGAAGCATCACACAAGACATTTTGATCAAGATCGGTGTAATCTGTAAG
Organism: Caloenas nicobarica; assembly: GCF_036013445.1. Taxonomy (NCBI): domain Eukaryota; kingdom Metazoa; phylum Chordata; class Aves; order Columbiformes; family Columbidae; genus Caloenas; species Caloenas nicobarica. Next base: position 42,073,742 of record NC_088246.1, on the reverse strand, counting down.
CCACAGTTACAGATATTTGGGAGACAATTTAAAAATCACACATGAGAAATTGAAACCAGAAATGAATGAATCCAATAAAAGTTGTCTTGGTTATTTCAGTAACCCCTCAGTCCCTCAAACACAGTCTGAGACATTCCAAACTCATATCTTCAAAGCAATAAAATACTTCCTTCATTTTAGAAATGCAAAATATATAACTTAAATAAAGCTAACAGCTGTGTGCATGGAATACAAAACAGAGAATATTTCATGCTGTAAGAGGAAGGTCTCCCACATAACTTTGTCTTTCACTTAGAAAGACAAGCAGAATAGCATATTGAATGCCATTTTCAAGTCTATACCATCTGTCCCAAAGGTAAAATCCTGCCCCAGCAAGAGTTCTCACAGATTTTCACTGCAAGCCAGTGCAGCAATAATTTTGG